>NW_027071903.1:24703031-27103031 GCF_038088225.1 Cyrtonyx montezumae | reverse complement strand
ATTTGTAATGCATCTAAAGTTGGCTTTGGCTTTTAAGTATTTATAAATTCATAGAAAATATTGAACATCTAACAAAATAAATAAAACATATCATTTTAATCATAGATGCTAACGATCAACCTCAAAAATTCTTGTGTTATTTTTTACATATGCTACTAAATTTCTTAAAGAGAACTCACTTTCAGTAGTGCTCAGAAGTGAATGATTGCACCTTCTGTGATGTGAAAAAATAGAGTACATCTATTTTTCATAGATCAAAAATTCCTTCATGGAGAGTTGCATTTTAAATGTCTGATTGTTCTATGTAACTGTCTTAAGTGCTTATAAAAAGCATGTTGCTTTCCCATAGAAGCTGTGAGTCACTATTAATAGGTATTTCTTCTTCACTTGCAGAGTTGAGGATTAAGCAAAAATCTTCTAGTGAATGTCCTTTTCATATGGATTCTTCAAGGCCTTCCAGCTTCGCACACGGGTAAGAAGCTAGCACAAAACATGTTCACTGATAAACCCTCTTCAGTACAAGTACTGCAGCAATCCAGTGTAATTCCACTTGACAGGTTTATTTCGTTGGAGTCCACACATGGTAGTTTGTGGAAGTCAGCTGCTGACCTCATGTTCTCTTGAATTTGAAAGTTCCCCAAGTGCATGGGCTATCCTTACTGTAATACTGAAGAGAGTGAAACATATCTCAAATCACATGAACAAAAGTGAGCTTGAATAAATATGCATCTGGTTAGTAAATTACACACCAAAGTCTAATTGCTACTCTGGTGGTGGTGGTCGGAGGCTCCGCAGCTTCCTTTCATCCAATCCTTTCCAGTATTTAAAGTTATTATCCAGATGCTGCATCAAATTTGGCAGGTCTGCAAATGCTAGGGGAGAAAGGGCAGAGTGTATTTAGTTTGCAGAATTGGAATAGTCACATGATGCTGTCTGCTTAAATGCCACTTAAATGTCCAGGCAACTGTGTTAAGTAGGAAAGCTTAAATCTGTTATACTGCTGCTTGAAATGTTTCTGGCTTTATAGCTCTCATCTCTCACGGATCTTGCCAGGCTACTGAGAACAGTTCTGAGAGTCTATTTAATACTGGTATTGCAAGCACCAGCAAAGGGATGCCATTTTTCAGGTGGGGGAATAACTAATTATGCTTGTAATTATCCTACTTCATCAAATCTCAGACACATGTCATGATCTGGCACTCAGGAGAGTCACATTTCTGACCACTTCTACCACAGCGGCAGCGCTTGGAAGGAAACAGTTGCTTCCCCAGGCAGTTTCCAGACTAGAAATTTGTCTTGAAGAGTAACTGATAGTAACATGGACAAAGTGGTTATGCCCATAGTGCTCTCAGAGGGAAAGTGTTCTGTCCTCCATTTGCAGAAAAGCAAATTTAAAACTAAGAGTCCAACACTGCCTGAAACTGATATACTAAGGAGAAGCCACGAGAATGGTTTGTAGCAGGATCAAAATACTTCCAAGCTATAATTAAGTTATTGAGCTTTCTTGAGCTACAGGAATCTTCCCTTTTCTCCTCTTTTCTCTAAGAGCCCCAGGAAAGCAATTTGATATCAGAATAGTTTCAAATGTTTACAAAATACTTGTGGAATTCTGCTTACCATCCCAGGCATCAAACATATCGGTGATGAAGTAATCGATGAATGATATTTGGGACTTGGGGATGCTGCAAGTATTTCTGTCAAAAACTGGCATCACAACAGGTAAACCTTGCCTCTTCTCTTCATCAGTCTGCAAAGAACACTCTTGTTATTCTACAACACACTGCATTCCGTTAACAGCTTCTTTTAGTAGCAGATTGTTTGGCACTGACTAGAGCATGCAACTGCTAAATAAACAGGGAAGCCTGAACAGTGTGAAGCAGCAGCACCCACTTGTGCAGGTTTCAGCCCAACTGCTGAGCAGTGCTTTCCAGTGTTTCCCTCAAAGTGACAAATTCACCTCCTGCATTTACACGCAGAGCAGCCCAAAGTAACTGCGTGTTATTGGTTTAAGTTATGACTGATTTGGATCTAAAACGTGTATCCGTTGTCAGCCTCTAATGGAAGCATCATTTTGTATCAATCAGAGTTGGCAACCTGTCTTCTTCTTCCCCTTTTCTCCCCTTGGGGTACCAAAGCCCAACTTCAGTATTTGCTCTATCGTCTGTAATAATGCCTGCCCCTTGTCCCCATCTTCCCAACACCTTTCTTCAGCATGGTTCACTAAGGTCTTAGAGCATTTTTTGGGCTGAGTGCTGCTCCCATGCTAACACTGGAACCTGATGATCCTATTCTTGAGTCCCAACCAGCATGCGGTAGGCAGGAGGCACCCTTCCTCTGCCTTTTGTGATGGAAACACGTTTGCAAGCAAAAAAAAAAAAACCCAAAACCTCATGTCACAAACTGGAGAATTTGAAAGCTCAACTTTTTCAAAACTGCACTGTAGATGTCAGCTTTCTCCTATCTGAAGGTACCTGGTCTGGCATTGGCGTGAGCCATCGCAGAATCATCAAGGTTGGAAAAGACATCCAACCCAACTGTCCACCTGCTACCAATATAACCCCACTAAACCCCTTCCCTTAGTACCACATCTAAAGGTTTCTTTTGTTCTCATTTCTGAGAGCCTTCTCCTTAACAATCATATCCCTTTCAAAACCATTGGTCTTGTCATGCTTGACCTCCTTGCCCTCTGTTTGATACTGAATATCCCATCGTTTCCAAAAAAAGGTATTTTTCATATTGCTTAGTGCTCCCTTAGGGGTTTTGGGACATCGGCCATACATGCAGACTTCTCTTCCCTTTTAAAGAGAAGCTCACCTGAAATTTCAGCAGCACTGTTCAGCTGCCTTACCTGTGCAAAGTACTCCTCAGAGATGCGTCCAGCCCACTCTATACACTGCTCTATAGGTCTGCATGGATTGGAAATGTCTGCACACTTTATCAACATGCGTTTGATGAGGATGCGGTTTTCAGGAGACGTGAGAACATTTTTGATCGAATCTCCATCACCGTTATTCTGCAACATTTGAGAATTAAAAGCAATCCATTAGCAAAAGCTCTGCATGCTTACTCAAAAGCTTGGTGCCTTGGGGATGTTTTCAGCAGATCCTACAAGGATCAGTGCTGTTACTGTTATATATACCATATATGATGTCCAGCTGAATTCAAAGGGGGATTGTGAATATTAGCCACAGCTCTGAACTAGCACTGAACTCATCTGGATTCATTCATTGTCTTAGTGAGAAATCTCTTGGGCATCTTTGGGCAAGTCACCTAATCCCTCTACGCCTTGTCTGCCTCCTCAGTAGTGTGGTGAGGAGCCATTCAACACTGCACACATAGCAATGAGCACCACGTGTAGGCAGAAAATGTAATTCTCTGCTGAAACACAAGGATTAATGGACTTGCACATTAACAGTGGAATAGCTGGTTTAACAGAAAAAGGACTGACCTGACATGCACGGTCATCCTCTGCATGCAAACCTCATCACCGCGAGCATCGATCATACTGACAGCGCTGCTGCCTTAGGAGAGTCAGATCCCACACTGCCTCCCAGGCATGCTCCTGCTCTCGCTTCCACCAGGGCCACGGAGCCCACCAGCCTCCAACCTGACTGGGAATTGTGCTTTCTGAGAGCGTGTCGGTGCTATCATACTAAAAACATACTTCTGTACAGCCTCATCTTCCCTGTGCAAGTGTAGGAAAGGTTTCAGCCCACACACAGCTTATATTTGGTTCCCAGGCTGCATATACAAGCAGCAACAGTCCTCTATATTTGGAGCCAGCATACAGCTAGTATGAGTAAAGGCTCCAATGATCCACATTAGAAGCTATTCTCTGCAGAGCTCTTATGAACTGAGTTTCAAAAGACAGACGCTCAGGATTAAAATATCTTTGAAAAAAATCACGTGTAAGGACCCCCATAATTACCTCACTCCTCAAGGATGGGTAGAGTACAGAAACTGACATCAAGGTCTCGTTTTCTACTCAAAATAAGAACTCTTTGAAGCAAGGAATTTACTAGGCTTCCCTAGCACCTAGCAAGGTCTAAATGCAGTAAAGGAGTATCAGAAACAAGCGTGATGATAATAAGAGAACAGTGAGCCACCAGTTCCCGCACTGCTTGGTACAAAAAGGGAGGTACGAGTCAGCTTCTACAAAGCAGCAGAATCTGATCTTTAATAGGATGCATTTTTCAGAAGGAAGTTCTGGGGAGGAAAGTCCTTCCTAAAGAAAGAAAATCTCAATTCATAATATAAACAGTATTATTTGGTAGGTACTGGTTCAGAAACATCACCTCCACAGTTCCTACCAAAATTAGATTCTCAAACTTCTTGTTTTTCCTCATTTGTAAATGTGCAGAAGAGAAAGTACAGAAGAAACAAAGTGAGTTGCATAGATCTTCAAATGCATGAAAAAATAACGTAAAAAAGTCCATGTAAAGTGATGGAAGGTCCAGAAACACAAGCAACATGTGAAAACTAAGCACTGAAAATAACCAGAGATCATTCAGCTCAGGACAGTAGATAATATCCTCCTAGGTGAGCCACCAGGAGTGCAGAAAGGATGTTTGCTTCTGTGATCTGTTCAAACCAAGGGCACAGCTCTGCTTGCTGGTTGAGGATGTCTTGGGAATAAAATGTGCTAACTGTGCTTAGTCCCAGCATCCTGCTCAGAGTGCAGAGGCGTCCCTCCATGTCAGATGTTGGCTTCCTGTCATAGGCTTGGGTGACATCACGAAGGGAAATGGGAGGATAAAGGATGCTGGAGCTGGAAAGGATTTTTTTCAATTTATGAAACAAAAGAAGAAAGGAAACAAACAGAGCAGCTTCTCAGCATGGCTCTTTGAACAAATATGTACAAAAATAATAAATAAATAAATAAGTGGAACTGTCCCATTTGGAATACATGGTTGGCAGCTCAGCCTGCAAACATTACACTGAGTCACAGCCATGACTGGAAACAGGGCCAGGAAACACACGCTGCCACTGGAACCAGATATACAACCTGATTTGAAAGGGGATCTGTCAGTGTTCTGCTGGAAACAAGCACAGCAAATGATTGGTTTCACCCACTCACACATTGCAGACCTTTTAATAGGAACCTGCTGAACTGAGAAACTCCCAACTCAAAGAAGGAAAACATTTTGCTTCTCGATTTCTGTAAAAATCATATTGCCTTTTTCTTCCCACTCTTAGGCAGCATTTGCTATGAATCACAAACACCTCGTGGGGCAGATTACTTCCCTGTAGCCCCTGTGGCTCGTGGGCAGAATTAAGCTTCTATTCCTACATGCTGCTGTCCTTGCTTTTACTGTCTGTCTGCACAGGCTGAAGTGGCAGCAGCCACCCAGCTCTCTGTAACAGGCAAGAAGAGAGATCCATCCATCTTTGGGTGGATGCTGCTGCAGCCACTTCTCAGGGCCCTCTTGCTGGTAATACTAAGAATTACTCCCTCTTCTTTTTTGTCTTGTTTATTACAATCTTACAGTCGAGGAACTGATTTGCCCTCCTAATTTCCCACTCATTTTGCTGGCCTTACGTTTCCATCAAAATATCCCAAAACAACAACAACAAAATGTTTATGAGGCTCTCAAATATATGTATTAGCATGCTACTTCTTAAAACCGTCATACCAAAAAAATAACCAATCCCAAAAATTCAGGTTCTGTGGGAAATTCCACTTATTAATAGGTATGTATGTTTAAAGAAACCATGTACAATGAAACAGCTTGATTGTCTCCAGCTCCAGCTGCTGGCTAGCCAGCGGGCTGATGCTTCACATTAAAAGATTTTACTTAATACTGTTCTCAACTGCCAGAAATTGGTTGGTTGAAGGTTCCCCACCAGGTGTATGCCTCAGGCAAAGATTTATTTATTTTTTTCCTGAAAACTGCAGTTCAAAATGATTTGGTGGCTTCTGAATATGAGGGTAGGGGAATTTATCAGCTCTTTGTGCTGATGCTAAAATTGCTGTTGTTTCTTTCTTTTCTAAATACCCTCACATCTTTATAAGTGAGGACCTGGAACTGCATTGAAGGAATGGTTTTGGGGTAAGCCAGTCTCCATCTCTGCGAAAAGCTGCTAAACATGTTACAAACTTCAGGGAAAAAACTGTGGTTTGTGTAGACTCAATAGGGATTGCTGGAGCCTGGGACTGAGCAGGACTCTCTCTGCAACTGTAGTTCTTGGCTGTGCTGGAGCAGAAGCTGTCCAGGTTCAGATTTTATAACTAAGAACAGGGAAGCCACCTCTCCACTACTTGCAGTAAACAAAACCTGCAGAAAAACAGCAGCAGGGAAGAGGAGGTTGTTACCTGATCTGAATGTAGAAGTAGAGAAGAAAATGAGTAGAGTGGCACAAAAATCCTGGGAACTCTGAGAGGTTGGACTAGAAAGCCTACACCATGGGAAGAGGGGAGGAAGGCTGAAAAAGGAGGGATGTGTTGAGCAAGGAAGCTAGCGCTGGGAAATGGAGAAGAGGGAGAGGCAGAGCTAGTGAGGAGCCAAGGAGCAGAATGGTGGGTGAGAACTGAAAATGGCAGCAAAGGGACTCCAACATTAGAGAAAAACAGAATCTGACAAAACAATTACGGCCTGACTGCATCGTGACATCACATACATGGAGTCCGCAGGTTGAAGCGATGGTGGCAATTTTGTCATTTGGTAACTTCTGACAACACCTTTACAACCTAAGCATGTATTTCACCATCCTTCCTTTTACTTGTAATAGGTAGGAGACCAATTGTGATAACACAAGCTTAGCTGTTAAATGGACAAGCATATGCACAGGCTAGTTCTGGTCTTCTTTAGGTTCTGGTAGCAGTTAATGGGCACTTGTAACGAAGCGCAGACATTTCCTGGGCAATGAACTTCAGACACATAACAAGATCCAGTGCAGCACCCACAGAAATCAACAATACTTGTCTGAGAATTTAAGCCCCATTCTGCAATGTGGAGCTGTCTGTGAAGAATGCTTCACAGCCACAGAATTAACAGCCTTTCACCCAGTTTAAGACAGTAAAACCAGCATCCTACTGCAACTCTGGCTCCACATTCACAGAGTTCTCGTTAGCATCACTGGGTGCCAAGAACAAAGCTAATTCCAGCTTATACTCCTGTGGGCAAGGGTACTCTCCTCCAGATGAGCTCCAGTCTGCTTCTGATGGGTGAGGAATGAGGTCTATCCCTCTCTCACCTTCAGATAATAAAAAGGCTGCCCTACCCTCCCCATACAATAGTCATAAATGTGGCTTTCTAAAAAAACATGGTATACGAAAACACAGAAAACCATTACAGCTCCTACAGGACATTGCCACTGATGCAAACTTTATTATAACTACTTCTGAAAATCTTTGCAAAAACCATTCCAGCAAAATTATATGCTGCTCTTACTGGCAACAAAACTGCTGGTTGAAGCTGTTATTGAAGCTGGTGTGGTTTTTTAGAATGAGTTCCTAACAGGCAATTTCATTGTGTCCGTGGGGTTCCAGATGGCTATTGATTATGTCTATATGATACATAATGCCACTATCATCTATTTTAAAGATTAAAAAAGAAAGTAGGCAGAAAAGGCATGAATGCTGCCAGGCAGCGCTGAAAGCTGAGGGCACTCATTTCCACAGTGTGCCATATGGCAGTCAATATACCTGCCCTTCTGCTGCACCACCAGCATTCCTGATGTGAGTGAGGGAGTAATTCAGTTTCTGTTCTGAGGCAAATCTTGGCCCCTTTGCAGAGATGGCCAACAAGAACACCAAGTCTTTCCACTAGTGCTCTCTCCATGGGAATGGCTGAGTTCACCAAAATGGCTTTTTTAACTGGAAATCATACAGGCTAAGCTTCTGGTCCCAAGCACATGGCTGGTTCTCATAAAACATCCCAGTGCTGCAGTATTAACAGGAACCAAGTGAGTCCCACTCATCCTCAAAGACGGGTGGTGATGATGTTAAGTAAAAAGGGCACTCAAAGCCAGAGGTGAAAGACACATTTCTGATCTCTTTTTCTCCATGCTTTTCATGAACTTTCTCAGAATACCACATGGAGATTTCCTACTGCCAAGGGTTCCCAGTGCCTGCCTATTCATTTTAAGGAGGACTTGCATTGTTGCTTACCCCATTTTCTTCTAGCGCTGCCAAGGGTTTATTAATGCTGTTGACAAACTTGTTGACATGCTCAAAGTGCTTTGTCATTTCTGTTGCTAGGACCATGTCAATAATGGCTTGGCGAAGGGTTCGATACTCATTCCTGTTTAAAGAAGGAAACAATTAAGAATGCTGGCTGGTTCACAAAGGACTGCTTGCTAAAACAAGTCTGTGCTAAAGACCACTTGTGCTGCTGGGAGGTGCCAGGGGAAGAAAGAATAGTAAGAAAGGCTCAGGTAGCTGCGCCTACACTGGATGAAGTACCTTGTGTGCAGAGACATGTATACTGGAGGCATGACTGGATCTCTGGGAGAAACAGTGCAAGAGCTGGGCAGAAGCAGAGGCACCAGCTACTTGGGAGGGCTGCCAGGACATGCCACCCCAATACATTCCCAAGGCTTTTAGCACAGACACTCAGTCAGGGCTCAAGCTCCACCCAAGTTTTCAGCAATACTTTTCTGCTGTATCTTGAATGGGCCAAAGCAGTGGTCACATCCCTCACCCTAAACATCTTTCCTGGGCTGGAAGAAGAACAGCAAGGTCCTTCACTATCCCTCCCATTTCAACAAAGCATTTAATGTTTTAGTAGTACTTCCTGACTCTTTCCAGTCTGTACCTAGCAAACATAGACCCACTCAGCCACTGCTTCTCTTCTGTGTTAGAGTAGTACAAAATTATTCTCCTAAAATTGCTAACATCAGGATTTCTACTGTAAGTTCAATAGACGAGTCCTTTTATTCAAAGGAGGAACCCAGGAATAGTTCCTATGCCTGTGCAGAACAGGCAGAAGTGTATAGTTACATAAGAAAACTTCTATAAAGTCTACATCCACTCATCCACACAGAGCAGCCTCCTGTAGGATGCTCATCTGCATCCTGTTATCTTGTACAGAAGAAAGAAAGTAAGAGATGTCAATGGGCAGTCAAGGAGCCCGTGTTTAGGCTTACCTTTCCATGTTTTTAAATATATTGCATTTGTCATCCCGGGTAGTGAGCTGGAAAGCCAGGGCAGCATGATGGCTCTCCAGCACTGCGGTGTCATTGTAGAGAATTGCAAGCTCACTGCCAGCATTGCACAGGAAAGAATTTGTTCTTCCTGGGTGATCCACATCATGGACTGTGGCAGCAATAAGCGCGGCAACTTCATCAATGGGATCCAAAGTTTGCTGAAAATAGAAGGATGCTTAGTTTTCCTGGCAGAGTCATTAGAAACCCTACTCTGTCCATAAAGGTTAAGCCAAGTTGCTAAGGGAGAAAAGCCAGGACTCTGCAAATCAGTAAGGGTCAGATATTCTAGACAGAGCAATGGAAAATTCATCATAAGCTTCACTGAACACTGCATAACTTTTTTGTCTTTTTGTGCCTCTTGAATTTTTCCTTAGCCATACCTTTGATAAATTAATTAAATTAATGCAAAATAATAAATTAGTGCATTTCTAACAGCACATAAACAACACTTACTCAGTTAGGGTATTTGGCTTGGGAAAAGAAAAACACAATACTGCTAAAGATTGTGCTATTTCCACCAGACCCTTTCATTTCTTTTGGAGAGTGAATTGTCCTATTCATATTCCATTTCTGTGGTGATTTGTAAAGAATATTTCACATACATCCAGTTCTGTAATAGTGTCCTGGGCTAAGAGAAATTCTGGGCAGAATTCTTGATGGTTTACATCCTTAGAAAAGTCTCTCAACACCGTCAGATTCAAATTCTCTTAGCATTGCTGTACTCCATGTTTTCTGTCTACTTCCACTGGTAATTGTTGTATGTTTTGTTACATTTACTTAAAACCAAAACTATTTGACTCAAGGTTTTATACTGCAAGTTTTAACACTGTATAATAGCATAGAGAAGACAAAGAACCAAACATCTCAGCAATCTGTACTGCTGATCCATTTTGAAATTAGCCTTTATTCAATGTTTATGCTGGATCATAAATGCAAAACACTTATGTTAACATTTTAATAAAAGGGAAATGAGCAGAAGTGTTTCCAGCAGAATGTGGGAGCAGGATGGTTAATTCAAATTAGTTTGAGTTGAGGTCCAAATTGTCTGCTGGCTTTGACTGTACTATTCAGAATTATCAGATTTGATAGATGAAAAAATTGTCCCTATACCACTTCACTCTCTGAAATGAATGCAGTGACTTGACTTTGATGGAGCAAGGATATTATTCAGTAAGGACTACAAGAAGGGTCTTGTGCAGAACAAGAAAAGGCAAAGAAATATTTCTGCCCTGGGCTCATTACGGCAATTGTCTGAAATACTGTCTCCTGTGTGTTAGCTTCTTTCTTTCTTTCTTTCAGCTGCTACTCCTGGAATTGAATTTGAGGTATAAAATTAGGGGAGAGGAATGCAAAACAGGTTCTCCTGAGCGGGACATACTGATCAGTGCTCAGTCTGAGAAAGATCCCATGTAGATGGGAAATAGCAAAAAACTGGAGAATACTTGACCTGCAGGAGCACAGCAATGTATCCCATCCTTCCTTCCTGAGTGTGACATAACAAACTTTGAAGGAATTTACAGTACCTTTACCTCCAGTTTCATGTCAAGGATTCTAACTTTGTCATGTTAACTCCTGTGGCACAGAAATGGAAATGATTCTGAAAATACTGCTTCAATTTGGAAAACAGAAAGTTTTCCCAGGCAAGAACTGAGTTCAGTAAATTTCAGTGTGAATTGGAGCAGCAGAATCATGCCTTCTGTATTTAACTCAAGTTGAACTCTGGAGAGTGCAAAAGCAGCTGGGCTGTAACTCTGAGAAGATAAAAAGCAAATCTTGAACTTTGATTCTGCTCTTTCTTCTGTTGCAACATTTCTTTCTTTTGCTATGCCTACAGAGGAATGGAAATAACATTTTGGAAAAGGAGGAGGCAGTCATGTTTCTGTGGCATTGAAATGATTCCAGATCTTGTCTGTTTTTCATAGATATTCTTGGGAAAACCAGTTAAACCTCTGGCAAACAAAGGCCTGCAAATATCGAGAGTTCTATTCCCTCTTGGCATACAGTGTATGTGAGTCAGCCTCTGGAGAGCACACTAATAAGCTAAAGCTCCAGGATAAGAGACTAACTACAGTTTTAATGAGCTGTCAGAAGCTTGTTTACAATCACAAATGTCTCAGCCAGGTGCCCATCACTAGCACTATCTTTAGGCAGGACAATTCAAGCTAAGAATTTACATCCAAAAATATAACTCAGAAACATGTACTGCCATCCAGTATACGTGCAGGCACTGCTTTAATTTGCCTTCTCACACTCCAGTCTGCCCTCTGGGTGTGAAAACAAAGGCTGCTCTGATTTATTCTGGTTGTCAGTGGCTCTAATACACCAGTGGGCATTATGGTACAAGGAACTTCAACGAGTAATCTGTTTCAGCACCCCTCCAATGCAGTCTCTTTAAGCCTCGGGGCATTTAATCCAGTGGGTTATGCAGCTTTGGAAGCACCAAACATATTTTATGGCCTGTATTGTTCTGCAAGTTTTCAACTCAATTACCATCACAAGGCATAAGAAATGACAGTTTGTTAAATCTGTATTTGGCCATCACAAATATCATTCTGCCATTAGTTCACCTATGTGAGAAAATTGAACAGCGCCAGGAAGTTTTGTTGTAAAATGAGGTTCTCTTACTCTCTTATAAAGAATAGCTCAATTCCTATAATATATCCATTGTTCCACATACACAGTATGACAGATTCTAGAGCTGATGTAAAGCAGCCCAGTTCTTTGACCTCAGAGCAGCCAAACTTGCTGGCACTAGGCAGACATTTGTGTCTTGGCATCATTTCTGAGAGATCTTCCTTCAATCCTGCCTGTACTTCCCACCCACTCCATTCCTTATAGATCTGGACTTACCTTGACTCTTTCTTTTGACAAGAAATAAGCAGTGGCATGTAGCACATCTGCTGAATGGGTAGAATTATGGTAAGAGTTGGAGGAGTGGTAGTTAGCTTCAATAACTTGTAACCACGACCTCAGGGTTGATTCTGAGCAGTTCAGGAATTCACAGATTCCAAAGCGAGCAAATATTTTGAGACCCAGATAAACCAAAGGCCTGTGAAGAAAAATAAAGTTTTAAAACGAATGAGGTTGAAAGGGTAATACAGAGTATGAACAGCATGACGCTATAAAGCTTTTTTAACCAAAAATGTGCCAGATCAATATACAGGCTCACTTGCTACAGAACTTCAGAATCTTCTGCCTTCCTGTCACATGCCAGCATGCAGAACCAGACAGTGCCTGAAGTGTCAGGGAGCACTAAGCAGGCTCTAAGTGCCACAGTACTCTGTGTAGCAGCATTCTGGAGCCTGGGGAGACTCTGCTGAGTAAACACAGATTGCAGCCAAAACAAGATAAATCAGCATGTACTGAATACAGTGCATGAGGAGGGAGGTGGTCATACTACTGCCAGTTTCCTAAGCCAGCTTGTTTACGTGTAGGTTACGTGCATCTATACTGTACAGTGCTGCAATCACTGTTCCTTCTGCTCTGTACACCTGCTCCCTTTCTTTTGCACAGACCACCTGAAGGCTTCTATTGCTTGCTGACTTTGCATGCAGTAGAGGATGAGGTATTCTGGAAGCAAATGAAAACTGGTGCTGGCTGGGATGTCACTGTGGTGGTTTCCCTGCGTGCCAGCTCGTTAGCAGCATGCAGCACGGTCAGAGGTCACTCCAGGGCTCAGTGTCAGGAACTGCATTGTCTCCTGCACTGAGCCTAGAGTTAATGAAATGTCTTGGCTTTGTTTGTCTAGGTCTGCTTAGACTGGAAGACGGCATAATGATATGTTTGTGGTTGTGATGCACTGAAGATCACCTTAATTACCTTAGTAAATGTATTGCCTTTATTTAAAGGCAGCAGGAGGCAATCCTAATTATTACACCTTTAGTAAGAGCATAGGCAGCAAAATACCTCTTTTGTCCCCCTTTGGTCTCATCAAATCAATAAGAACAGAGAAACCTATCTGGTTACCTCATTCATGCTGCCTGCGATACGGAATTCTTTGTTACTGCAGTGAATATATTAAATGTTGTAAATTACAACAGATTAACTTCAAAAAATATTATCTATAGTATTGTATTAGAAATGAAAGTGTGTCAAAGCAAAAAATAAAATAAAAAAAACCCTAAAGCGTTGATGAAATCTCTTTACTTAGAAAGAAATCAAGTTACGTCACCTTAAAGAAGAACAAAAATGTCAATGTTTTTGGCTCATAAAACCATGGTCTAAAGTTAAAGTGTGTGTTAATGAAATGCTTTGGGATCTTGTTTCAAATATCATTCAAAGCTCTTATGGATCTGGAATTTCGATGGTGGCTTAAGTCAGTCAATTTATTGCAGGATCTAGCCTCCAAATTAGTCTTGCAGAAGCTTCAGGCTAAGTCAAAGCATGATACATGAAACTGGACCCAGAGGAGAATTTTAGATAGACATCAGGACATAAAACCAAGGATCTAAGCAAAGATCAATCTACAGCCACAGTGGGAGCTTTTGCTGCTAGTGACCATTAAAACTTTGATTTGAAAGCATCTATGATGAAAATACGTATGCTTTACATTTTACCAGTAAATATTCCTCAGTTACTCTTACACATAATGTGTAGCCTCATCACTTTTTACATTAAACCTCCCTTTAATCCCAGAGAAAGGCAATGAGAGTGCTGCTGAAAAGCTGTACTCAGAACTCCTACCCAATTACACAGAGACAAAACAAAGCACAGTCTATACCAACTGAGCAGATTAGGATCAGCACATTGAATCTGTGTGGTTGGACATCTGAATCCCCATAAGACAACAGTTTGATTTATAGAATTTTTCTATTTTTGAAAACAGAAAAGGAAAACTTGTAAAGTGGTGTTGCTTTGTTATTACACCATATCAGAGATATATGATCCTCAGTTATGCCCACTGGGAACCTGCAAGAAATAGTGTGTGATGAAACAACAGATATTTAATGGGTTCACACACAGTGAGAACATTTCAAGCATTTGACTTTGAAAGTAAAAATAATTCAATTTGAAAAGCGCAGGCAGAAAAATATAAGAGCTGATTGCAGGATGACTTCTGGGTCAGTTTTCAGCAACTCCCATTTCCAAGCCGTAGTTTACCGACCTTTTATGTGTGGCAGCCTCAAGTTCAAAGATATCAAAATCCCAGTGTTCTTCATTTTCCATTGCCTGTGTTATCCGTGGGGGAATGTCATTGAGGGAGATGGGAGAGATCAAGCTGCCAGCGACCTGATGAGTTTCTATTGAGGAATAAAAGCAAACAATGCTCATTAAGAAAACGAACACCTGACTCCATGTTGCAGATTTCATAAATGTCTTCATATCTTAACATCTCAGGAACTGCCAAATTAAGACTTACGTTTTGCTGACAGTATGTATTCGTTCCCTGATAATCTTCGCAGACCGTCCTGTTCAATGAAAGTTGAGAGTTAAAGGCAGGGTATTGTAAGAGAGCTCTGTAAGATGTCAACAAACAGCAGCACCACTACTTCAGAGAAGCCTGGCTATGGCCTCTCGTAGTCATCACAGCTGCCTCTGTTGTGTGTGCTTCACATATAGTTCGTAATGGATGAGAAACTGCAGGTGGTGGCACCAGTATTAACTTGAATTCCTCAGGTGCAGATGGAGTTACAGCCTCACATCCACCCTCGTGTGCACAACACAGACATCAGGTCTGGGTGTGTGCCACAAACCAGACACCGTATGCCTGCACATTTCCCATCACAAGCAAAGGCGGGCGGTGGGAGGGGATGGATGGGGGATGCACGGGGACGTGGTTCTGCTCCCCTCCCACTGCTGGCAGATCAGGTCACCACAGCAGCAGAAGAATCTCACGATGTGTGGCTGGGATTGCAGGGCAGCAAATTACTCAGGGACTTCCCTTCTATCAAAGCACGTACGCCTGCGTGTTCTCCAGCTCAGTGCCTGCTAGGTGTGGCTGTGGCATGGTGCCTGATGTGCAAGCTGAGCTGAAGGCTCAAAACTAACAGAATGATGCATTTAATGTTTATCTTTCAGCTTATAACTGTAAATGTACTGGCCCAAATTCTGCCTGCTCTTCTGATGTATACTGACTGAGCTACTGCACATCAGTGTTTGTTTAGCCCGTGATGTAAAAACACTGTTATTAAAAAACCCTTTCTGAATGCTACTTACTGTGCTATGTACCCAAATCACAGCCTAAGGAAACGTGAATGCTGTATCTGAACATGCAATGTCTGCACTTACAGAAACTGTTAAAATTCACCTTCTGTTTTCACATTCGTAAGTAAATTAATCTGAAGTTCTGTGATTTAAAAGGAAAGGGAGTAGTGCCCCTGTACGTGTCTCACTGACTCTTCAATTGCAGTGCTGTGAAGCAAGTACTTCCGACACAGGATGCTGTGTATCCCTTAGAATCAAAGACTATCTTTTTGAGTTGAAATAGCAGGTGTAATTGTATCTGGCAAATCCATTCGTGAACTCCAAGTGCCCTTCCCATCATGAATTCTGGGCAACAGGTCAAGTCCAATAACCCACTGCTCGTTCTGCTCCTCAGACACAGCTTCTGAATGTGAAATGGAATAATAAGATTCTGTTTTCAATTGACACTTTCCTTGAAAAAAGGACTGAATTACAAGTGGAATACAAATGTATGTGAAGAACTAATAATCCGTGTTGAGATTAAAAACTGTGAGCATTGAGCAGGACCACAGATGCACTCTGAGACTATTGCATCATCACTCCTCCTATACCTTAATGGTTAATGTGAGAATATAGTTTGTCTCCCGAGTTAGTAAATTCAACTCTGTGTGAACCATTCTGACTTTCTGGAATTCTTGAAGCCTTTTGTATGTTTCTCCTTATGAGACATTTGCTGGGCTACTTATAAGGCAAAAATATATGTAAACTGTTACAAGATTTGAATGGATTCTGCAAATTTGTCTTGTGCTTGAAATGGTAATGGCCCCGAGACTTCGCTGAAAAGCTCACATCCTGCGATGCTTTTGATCTAACACAGTCTTGCCTTTTTTTTTTTTTCCAAGGAAACCTTTCATATGCAACCTATGGACGAATGGGAATCCTAAGGCACAGGTAACATGCATCCAAGTTCATCCAGTTATCACCAGGAGGGTCACTCCTCAGACTCTGAGGATTTGGGTTCACTTCTCTGCTTTGCTACGTTCCCTTCGTTCCACTTTTGGTACACCTCTTTTTCCAATGTCCCTGTTCCTTTTGACATAATAACATAATAACATAATATATGACCTCTTCAGACTTTTTCTTGCCTTATTTATTTAAGTTGTGAGTTCTGTGAAGTCTGATTATGTTTTAATATGCAAACATTATTAGCTCAAAATACTGATTTTTCCATGAATCTCTGCAAGTTCAAATATAATCCAAGAAAAAGCAACAAAAAGCATTTTATCTTCTTATGAAAACACATAGTGATTATTCACATACTCATCATTCATTTAGTTCTAATCAGAATTAATAAATAGCTGTTATACTTTCATTTTCTTCCATCTACATCTTTCTAAAATGAAACACATTGAAAAAAGGAAGTGTTTATCCTCCCCACATCTAGTGAAATTAATGCTTCAAAGGAACCGGTCCATTTCATTCCTGAGTTACATTAATAAAATGGGGTCTGTGGGGAGAAAACACAAAAAGAATATAGCATTTTATAGGCAAAGCATATTCCAGATGACAAAGATCAGGTGTCCAGGAACATCAGGCAGCAGAACATGAATCATCAGCTGCTTGTGGCAGTGTGTACTTACTGTCATCAGCCCTCCAACGAGGTCACTTGTATGTGGATCCTCATCCTTTGTCCCCAGTTGTGGAGAGTACAATTCAGTGGTTCTTAATATCTCCAAAACTCGGTCTAAAGCTTCTGCGACTGGCATTGGACTGCTTTCTTGTGCAGCATTGATGATGTTTATTACCTAGTTTAACAGCAGACATGCTTTGAATTTATAAGTGATTTCAGAGAGACGCTCATCAATTATTAACTCATAGCAACTGCGTGAGATCTAAACCTTTAATCCAATGTGAGAGAATTAAAGAGGAAGGGTTAATAAAACACTGATTTTTGCTGCTGGCTTTAGGATTTCACGGCCTTGAAGACAGCACTCTCATTAATCACCTTCCTCAGTCTCAGAATGTCTCTGAATGGATTTAGTACGACCTTCTTCCATTTGCCTCTGTCATTTTATGAGAGTCAATTTGTGACAAATCCTTGGACAGTTTCAGACAGTGGTTTACAAAGCATAAGGAAGAACTCTAGTCCCCTCCTCCCCACAGGCAAGAGCCCTAAAGAAGGGTTGTCCTGTGGCTGGCCACAGGGAGGGCGCCCTGCTACGCAGCCCTGGGAGCACTCAGCTCAAAGCATCATGTTGTTGACAGGCAGAAGAGGGGAAGAAGCTGCAGCAGTGGCCAGCACTGCCTTCCTCCTCCACGCAGATGCTGTCACGGTGTTCCAGTACAGCACAACTGCCAGTGACCTGCAACAGCTGCTCATTACCTTGGTGATGGGTGCTTCAATAGTCATGGAATGTATCCTGGCCATTGAAGAGTGCCGCCTTTGTGAGCTGCCTGCACGGGACAAAGCAGAATCAGTACCGAGTTCAGCGACGTGGCACCACAGCAGCTTTCAGCCAGCAGAGCTGGGTTCATTTTCTGAACGGCTTACCCTGCCGTGCCCTTCACAAGGGAGCTACTGCAGGATGCATACACATGCTGGTACTGCTGGGGGCACACAGGTGCAGAGATGCTTGCTGAACCACTGCTATCCAGATTAGAGGTAAGTAGCTACAACAGCCTGCCTAAATCATGGCTTTGCTTTTGTATTTAAACTAATCAAAATATTTGAGGAGATACGCAGTTAAAACACTATATAGATATGCTTGTGTATAAACTTCCTGGCACATGTAGGCATCAACTGTATTAGGTTATTATAGGATACAAATACTTTTCCTGCCTGGTTCAACACAAGCCATAATGAGTCAGCTTCCATGCTGACATAAACCAGTGAAGCTCCTCTGAAGTGGAGAGAGCTATGCCAAATTAAAACATTAGAGGTTCTGGCCTCTTATTCATTGGAAATTGAAAAATAAATGTTTTATATCAGTTAGCAATTCTGGTTTTGTAAAGAAAAGGTTGAGATGAGATTTTTTCTAGATAATCATATTGTGCTACCTACAATACACAGACACATCACCGTTACTTTGAGCTGAGCACCTTTTTAGAAGAAGAATCAATGCTATTTCTGTCATGCCAAGACATGATGGAATCCTCACTGCCACAGATCTCCGTCCACGTTTCACTAGTGCATGCTGCCCAGACAGCAATGAGCTGTGCTTCAACAGAACTGGGCAAATACCAGCAACATTTTTGAAAGTGTGTGTCATTTTTCAAGGATGGGGTGATTTGATGAAGCACAATACCACACAGTGAAAAGAAAATAAAGCTCTTTAGAAAATTATCTTCGTATTTTTATCGAGAGACAAGAGAAGAAATGTAATAATTGGCTAGGTTTAGAAAGTATATCTATTCAGTCTCATTAGGTCTTCTATCCAAGCAGGACAGAAGATGACAGCCTTCCATTCTTCAGTGGTTCAAAAAAGGTTCCAATAGTTCAGTGGATGAAAATTGAGCTGTTCTACAAACAAGAAGTTGTTCACAGATTGATGATGTGCTATTTTCTTAGAGTCTGGGTATGTATGCACACACACACTCATGCTTATCTGTATCTGTGCATTTTATGCATGTATATAAAATTTTATTATATATAGATATGAAAAAAATCTGCTTAACATACCATCACTCCCTCGTGATGTTGTGGATCTGACATCTAGTGATCCTTTCCTCCTGTCTTTGTGTCTGGAAGTCTGAATATCTGTTGAGAAAATAACACCATACAGTGACATGAGCTCTGCCTAAGAAGTACATGAAAGGAACTGAAACTCAAGAAAGCCTGACAGCAGCTGAGTGACCCTGAGCAGAAGGCTCCAGCAGACAAGGGCCAATGAGAGCTCATTTTTAAGCCCTTGCCCAATTATTCTGCCATGAACCCAATCTCTGGCAAAACATGCTGAAGTGTTTGTTCTGAATGGATCTAGTGGAGTGTGGAGGGAAAAGTTCTTCCCTCGACACAGTATAAGCACAGCTGTGAATCAGTTCGTGCAACACACCTGAGTTCACTTAAGTAACAGCTGCACAAAAAACTGGTATCTGAAAGTACACCACACTATCAAAGCACTCACTGTATCCCAGGCCCCTTACTGACCCCAGCAGGTACAGCCTGTGCTACAACACTGCAGTTAACGGACTCGTGGTGTGGACACCAAAGATGCAGTGCTGACATGGGGGATAAGGATGAACAGTAGTGGTGGTGATCCCCATTTCCACCCACAAACAAATACTCCCCTGTACAGTTAAGAGCAATGGGAGCAGATGTACCACAGGCTATGGATCAGCCACAGCAGCACGCCATCTAGATGGCATCCTCAGTTTCTCCAATTATGGCACAGGGATTCACTAAATACAAGTGAAGCGTCACCAGTGCAGCAATACCACAACACTGCATTTTCAAGGGTGGGTCGCCCTGAGACAGGCATGGCAGGGAGAGAGAGCGGGTATTTATTTTGCTGCCTTCAGAGCTGGTATTTATTTTGCTGCCATCAGAGCTGGATTCCCAGTTAATTGCCAGCTAAGCAGTTCTGTGCAGCCTGTCCTGTACAGCTCTGGTTTTCAGACAGGTCACTATAAACCTCCTTCTTTCTTTCCCAGGTATACACTCCACTTATTAAGACAGAAGAGATGTGTCATACCTGTCTGAGATTCAGCCTGAACACGTTCACATGTCTTCTCCGCCTACAAATCAGTATGAGAAATCCAGTTAGTCAGAACTTTTCCATTATTTGCAGTATTTAGAGCTCAAACTAAAGTAAGCATATCACCATTTTCACTTACCTTATTGTTGTCATTGCACAGTCTACTAATTGACACATAGTGTCTA
Organism: Cyrtonyx montezumae; assembly: GCF_038088225.1. Classification (NCBI taxonomy): domain Eukaryota; kingdom Metazoa; phylum Chordata; class Aves; order Galliformes; family Odontophoridae; genus Cyrtonyx; species Cyrtonyx montezumae. The sequence continues at coordinate 27,082,882 of NW_027071903.1, read as the reverse complement.
ATCTTTCTGTAGGCAAAAAACAGTGTGTTAATTCCCATCCAAACCTCAGATCTTATTCAGTGCTGATACACAAAATGGGTAATAGCAATAAATGAATATAAGGCCAATCCTGTTCTGGCAGGAGGGCTCAGCAGGGAAAGAAAAACTTAAAAGCAGTTCTGCTGCATGTGATTGAGAATACAAAATAGAAACACCTTTTCCAACGAACATTCCTTCCTTTTCTCCTTGCCCCCCATGGTTTCTTCTGGGCTATGGTAGGATGTGTCAGGTATGACACAACTAAAAAGCATGCAACGTCCAACCACAGGACCCTCTATAGGATACAGAGATCACACAACCAAACAGAAAATTGCACCTTTGATGACCAGGAACTTTCCTAAGCCAGCTTCAAATGGGCTTTCCAAAATAGATTTTCCCCTAAATAACAATGTTATTGTTGATGTACAGTACATACTGCTCTTACAAGTCTGGCATATTAAGCTGAAAATGTTTTCGCTCCATTGATATAGAGTATGAATTATTTCCAAGGGATGAAATCAACCTGAAGCGCCTCTTTTTTAGGAAGTAGCTGCATGAAGAAGCTGCACTCAGCCTCTCCCTCATGATGACACACCTTTCTGAACAAGTTTCTCATCAAAGTGCTTTTAATTAACATTCAGGTCTCCTTAGGGGGCTTTGAAATTACTATTGCCAAGAGCAGGTGAGCACAGGAGGACACAGTGCAGAACAGAGAGCAGGAGGGTTCTGGTGCTCCCAGCACTGCTCACAGAGAGGACGGAGCACTTGTGCTTCCGTGAGTATTAAAAGAATAAGGCATATGTGAGCACATCTGGATTTTTGGCTCCTTGCTGGGGCGAATCAGGAGAATTTCACTTTCCTTGTACAGAGCGTATAAACTTGATTTTACCCCAAGGAATGAATGCAGTGTTCTGAGGCTCCCTCCTTTGCATGTTTCTTTTATCTTCAGACACAAGATAATGTGATGCCTGCTGAAATGACTGAACTCTTGCTGAGCCCCATTCACAGCCAAATTCAGCTGTCACACTTACCCCCCCTGTCCGACGACAGGTAATATCTTCACATTTTGTTGTATGCTGTCTCCATTTTTCTTTTTCGCAGAGTACATTCCTTGCCATTCCTGAAAAAGCAATTCAAGTGGAAGGAAGTTCAAGATGCAATCAGCAGACCAAATACAGTGTTCTGCATTCTCTCCTTCATTTGGCAACTTAGAGGGGTCCAATAAAACAGGATGAGAACATGCAGTTTCATCTCTCTCTTCAGGGAAAACTCTTGTACAACACAAACCTAAAAGATCATCCTTAAGGGTCACAAAGGCAAAGAATGCATCAGAGAAACATATGACAGTAAGAAGCAATGTGATGACAACGTTGGTTCGAATGTTATCTCTGTGAGGGAGTGAGCCCACACACACTTGGCAATCCCTGTCCTGAAGGTACCAGGAGCTGCTGGCACGTGCCCTGCAGGAGGACACCACACAGCAGCACTGCTGCAGAGCCCACAGGAGCCCATGCAGGTTTGGTGGTGGGGAGGCCCTGTGCCCTACCCCAAGGCCACACAGCACGTGGTGGGACGTTATGTATCAGTAGCTAAAAATGCCTTGGGATCCTAATGCATTTACTTTCCACACTGCCTGTTCAGCCTCAAAGCCTTTCTGAGATTTATCCTGGCTTTTTCAAGCAGCAGAGCTTAGAACAGCTCCTGGGTTGTGCCTTCCACCTGCTGACCTCCCCTCCCCAAGCACTCTGGTCTCAGGAGAAGCAGACAGTTTTTGTAATATCACTGTTGCCGTCAGTATCGCTTTTTTTTTTTAATAAAGCTCACAAATGGAACAAAAAGACAAGACAGAAAGGAAATTTTCATTTTGCAGTGAGAAGTCATTTGTCTTCTCTAGAAATGAGACGTTTCCTTCCAGTGCAGAGTGTAAATTATTCCAAAGCCCCATCTTTTCTCTCAATGAGACTCAGAAAATGAGCTCCCCCCTTGCTCCAGACATGCTTATGGGCATAACGTTGTTCAAACAGTCTCTTGTGTCGCTGGGTGGTTGTGGAGCCAGCAGGCTGCCCTGTGGCCCAGCGTGCAGCCACCAGCCCTGCCTGCAGGAACATTGCAGCACACAACGTTTACAGCCTTGCCTACACGTTTTCATCCCTAGAGTAGTTGTTGCTGGTTCATTTTTTGTTATCATGTGTGGTTTTTTTTTTCTTTTTTCTTTTTCCCTTTTTCTTAAAAAAAAAAAAAAAAAAAAGAAAAGCATCAGATTTTGATCTGGGCAGCTAACCACTACCAAGTGATTAATAATTAATGAACTCCATCTCACTTATTCACTTAATGCAAACTGCCCGTGCCAGCTGCTGTCCATCAGTTTAGCTCAACGGACCTTAGCTCAGATCCTACAAACGGATGTGAAATGCCTTCCTGAGGCACCCAGCTCCTATTTATTTACACTGGACTGACAGACCTCACAGTGGAGCAGGCCAGAGCACGGGCACAGACAGAAGAGTTTCGCACTTATGCTAATGGAGCCAACAAACATGGAGCTGCAGGGCAACAGGCTGCACAGCAGGGAATACCAACAGCTCTTCCAAAGATCTGCCAGAGAAAAGCACTGTGAATAACAAATTAGGAAGCAGACATAACATCTCCACTGAGCTGCGTGAGGAATACAAATGAAGATAAAGCCAACATCACAAAATTCAGTGCTCTCGTGAATTAGGTATGCGTATCAATATTTTCCTGACAACCAGGATGAGGCAGAAGAAGTGCAATCGATCTCTAACCCAAGTAATAAAGACAAAATATGCACAAAGAGAGGAAGTTAGAAGGTACAGATTGGATACTCCTCACTTTGCAAGCGCGTGCTTTTCAAGATGGGTTTGGTTATTCAGTGATGCGCTCCTCACAGGCAACAGAGGGATTTTTCAACTTGTGAATGCCTACAGCCTGGGAAACTGTAGCAGGAAATGCAAGAGGAAAAAGGTCAGCAGAATTCTGAAAAAATAGAAGGTCCAAGCCAAGGTCCTGTTAAGTTCTCACAGGGACATTACTCAACGTATTTTAGAACAGCATATGGTCTTGCAGAGCCTGCTGGCAATCCAGCAGAGAAGTGCTGCTTCCCAAGGCATGCTGCCCGTCAGCCCATTGTTATGGCTGCATTACAGCCACACAGACACTGCCATCAGTCAGTTCTGCACCAGCCATCAAGATGGCTTCAAGAGCAGAGTAAGAACTATGCACAGTAAGAAGATAATGGTTTTACCCTTTACAGAGTACCCTAGGAATCAAAGCTGCAATTTAAGAGTTCATTCAGAAGGCCCTGGCATGCATCTATCCGCTGAAACCATTCATTCATGCATCACAAGGAATCATTCAGCCTGCCCTGTAAATCTGGTGCTTCACACACTAGACAGCTCCTCGTAGAGAACAGAGCAGAAATAAGCACAATGTGTCACAGAACCAATGGCACGGAGCTGCCTGGCCCAGCCCATCACAGCACAGCCTGCTGGCTGTCCCCAGCCCCAGCAAGGACAGTGAGAGAATCACACGTCTGGTCTGACACATCAATAGCTCTCATCTCACTTCAGGACGAGTGAAACTAAGGTGAAGAGCTTTGTGTCAAGGTGCAGAGCTCAAGGGAAGCAAGGAATGCCATCAGAAGTAGAATTATACATTTCACCCTAACGCATGTAATGTGAATCACAAATGACTGAAAAAGCTCAACTTGTTTTGTAACTCAAGTCTGGGCAGGCAGGCCTGGCCTCACAGTAACATCAGCTTCTTGCAGATGACAGGCAGCTGTAGTAATGTGAAATGAGAACACCCTCCTGACCCAGCGATCTCTGTGTGTCACACAGTTCACCATCTCTTAGGGCGATGCCTATCAGCTCTTGTTTGGAGATGTGGGACTCACTCCCAGCGTGAGGTCTGCTGGCACAAGAAGGGAAATGCTGCTATAGATCATCTTCCTTGGTTCCACTTAAAGCCTAGATGCCATTTTTCCACAGCTTAGCTTCTGTAACAATCACCAAATCTTACTTTCTGTTGTTTTTGTTAGAGTACCATGTTTATTCAAATGAGAAGAACTAAACCTTTTAAAAGGAGAGGATCACAGAACACAGCTGGCTTTTTTGGCATGCTGTAACCTACAGTAACCAATATTCAGTTTATCATAATGGGAAGCAGACTTTTAGATTAGGATGTAAAGTAGTTGCAAGCCTCAGAACAATAAACACAACAAACCAGAGTGATGAAAGTCAGGCACCTCTGACAGTGCTGTAACACCCTGACACAACTCATTTCAATCTAAAGCACCTTCAGAGGGATGGAGTATTTCAGAGGCTGCACCACACAAAGTCAACTTGCAGATACTTCCTGTAATAACCTCATTTGTAAATCATTTTTCTATGAACACATAAAAGTGGGGCTACAGAGACTGTGTACTATCAAATGTTGCAAAGGGAGTACAAAAAACATGCAAACAGGACATATCCACTTGAAACAGTTTAAGTTGTCCCAGACAGGCAGGTTTTAATGAGTAGTATTTCATTAGTCATCACGATTGGAAAGTCCTAGAGCCAGGAGTGAAATATGTTGCAAAGAAAGAGATGGATTAGGGTTAGATTTTTATCATTCATAGAGTGAAATATGTTTCCATTATTAAAGACATTTTTATCAGCACACTAAATTATTAAAACTTAGATTACTTCATATCTTGAGAACTGAAACTGATGCCGTGGTTTTGAAGCCTGACATGTGTAACGTATCTATGAATTATAAGTTCATAAATACTCCCTTCTAACATCAGTTTTGTATTACACACATTTACTGAAATAATTCTGGTCAGGCAACAGAGGTACAAAACACCACGATCCCTGGCTACAGTCTATTGCTTGGATCTCTTTGCAAATACTAACACACAGAAATGAGTAACATGTTCTTGTTGAAAGCACATGCAATCTGTATCCAGAGTGCAGGTTTGTTAAGGAATGCTTGTGTTAGCACCTTGATTTACACAGTATGACTCACTGCAACTCTGCATCAGTGCTTTTCCATCACTGCCCATTTGCACAGAGTGCCATGCTTCATTTTGCCATCTCCCTGCTCAGGGTCAGTAACGTGGTGCTTCTAGCAGGCAGCCTGCACGACCCCATGAGATACCCAGACTCAGGGTGGAATATAGGCCATGACATATCTACCAACACCTCAAGGACTTCAAGGATCATCAAGTTCCAACCTCCCCCCCCACCAAAGGTTGGTTTGCCAGCTGCTAGATCAAGTACTAGGTCTGTGCTCCATGCAACCTGGCCTTGAGCACCTCCAGGGATGGAGAACCCACAGCTCTGGGCAGCCCATGCCAGCCCCTCAGTGCCCTGTGAAAAAATTCCCCCTAACATCTAATCTAAACCTCCTCTCCTTTAGTTTAGAACCATTTCCCCTTGTTCTATCAAATAACTACAGCAAGTCAATAATTTTCATAAAACATGTAGCTCTTCCAAACAACTAAAATGGAAAAATCCTTTGCAAATGAGCATTTCTTACTTCCTTAATAAAGGTGCAAATGCTATATGGCTGTGAAGCTGCAAGTTATCATGTGCCATCCCTGGACAACAATAAGTTTCACAAACAGAAAATAAGAAGCAGTGCAGTGGCATTACTTACCTTTCCTATCTTTATGCAGGAATTAATAGTATCTAGGAAATCAGCTTTTTTTTCATTTATAGGCACTTCTGTTAGTTCTTTTCCTATTAATTCACCTATTTGATAGCCCATCACTGTTTCAAATGCAGGATTGACATACTGCAAAATAAAAACAAACAAACAAAAACATTAAACAGTATTGAGAGCACAACACAGCCCTTTTTATCCGTTTGCTGAATCTGGCAACCTGGAACATTTAAAATCGGTCTGCACTGCTCATGGATAGGAACAAGATATCTGAATGTATTTTTTCCCATAATAACAGGATGTGAATGCCTCACAGTTTGCAATGTTTCCATGTGACAGATATGGAAAAGGTGCCCTGGATGCTCCCTGCTCCTAACAGTGCTCCCCTGGCTTGTCACAGAAGAAAGCCCTGCCTGTTGGAGCTGCAGGACTCCTGCACACGTTGCTCCTCTTGTATTCTGGGTCTGCCCACAGCGCAACAAAATTCATCCTAAAAGAGCATTATTTCCAAACAGCACCAGGACGGGCTCTGTTCTTTTTGGAAAAGGGATGTAGAAAGCACATCCTTCAATGAAATTGCCATTGTCAAGATCTGGGTCAAGAGGATACAATTTATATGCACACTGTAACCCCCAGAGGCTTCTACTCAACCTCTTTACTGATAATAAAATCACTCCTCACAGCCTTCACAGTCATGAATGGAACTAACTCCCTTACAAAGATGCAGTTTTTCAGGAATGCAAACCTAAGCACAGTTTCTCTTCCACTTTTAAACACATTCTTAAGAGATGATTACATTCAAAAACAGTTCAGCCAAAAATCCTGATTCAACAAATAGCATCAGGTTTATTAAAACAAACAAACAAACAAAAACAGTGTTGTACTTTTATTTCAATAGAGCAGAATTAAACCAGAATAAGTTCTTATTTTTTTCACAGCATCCCTTGAGATGAACTTACATAAGATATTTTAAGTGGAGAAAATTCTACTCTACAGCTAAACTCAGTTCAACCTCGTCAGAACCATTAGTTAGTTTAGATTCTTGTACCACAAAAAAAAGTAAATGAAATCATGAATGAAATAAAATGCAGGTAGCAGAGCAATTTTCTGTACTTATAAAAATAACTGGAACAAACCTGTATTACATGGTCTTCACTTGTGATCTCAATGGCTTCTTGACTTTTCTCTAATGCTGTGAATAATGAATTACAAGCCCTGGAGATGAAAAATGACATCTGATTAGCTTTGATCCACATAATTTTTCCTGCATATGCTAATAAGATATTGTAATTCCATACTGAACAAAGTTGTACTTTAAAGATTAACATATTCTCTTTAGCTGACATTCTATAATTAACTGCAGATCAGGAAAATGGATACTCTTTAAAGGGTATAGCTGAAATGGCAAATTTTCACCATGTTTTTGCTAAAATTACCTTAGTTTGAATTGTGCCCGCACCTCTCCAAATTCCAGCTGAATTAACTCATTGTAACAGGCCATGATATTGGAATTTTCTATATATCTCTGCAAATAAAACATTAGAAATACTTAATCAGTACACATTTCTGTACTCAAGGGTATGAAGCTCAGCCTTCTTTTGCCCAACAAAAAAGGCTCAGATATGCATAAAATAAACATGCAGTAATGTAAGCAACTTGATAAGGTTATTTTTTGGAGCTAGAAACATTCTAGGCCCTGATAGCAATGACCTGAGTATCTTCTCTGATGTTTTCCTTCAAACTTCTAATTTTAACCAGGTATGTGCCTGAATGTTACATCTTTGCTCATGGTGAACTACCATAGATGTTGATAGTTTGAGGGCGGTGGGGATTATCAACAATAAGCCATCACATCAAGGCTGCTAAACGAAGCTTTCTATGCTTTGCCATTAGTGCAATCTCCAAGGCTCTGATCTATAAATAATTCAGAACATGTATCAGATTACTGATGCGCCCGCTGGAATGACTCTGTGCATACAAGCACAGTTATTTTCAGGCTTTACCATTTCCTGTATTAGGACCCTGCTACAAATAAGCAAATGGACTGTGAAAATCAGGTGAGCATGCAACCAATATACTCTAAATTACAGTGGTAAATCATGTGCATTTTTGTGCCATTGTCAGCTTAATGCAATAAGGAATCCACTCAACTGACTAATAAGCACCTTTCCTGCTTAATTGCAATAGTTGCCAAGGAACAGATTCAACGTAATACTTTTCAGGTCTTTCTAAACAACAGATAATAGCATCTGACAGTGTCTGAAACCCGTTTACAGATGTGAACTGGCATCTGATAGAAAAGATTTCCAACAGCATGCTCTGTTGTTCATTGAAGCTGCTCTTTGGCTCTACTACAGTAATTAGTCAATTTTGCCAAAGTCAACTTTTAAACCAGAGCATCATACACTTACTTTGGAAGAAACATATATTGAAGAAATGTCTCAGTACCACTTCTGGTGTTCCTGGGACTGCCCACCTACTTAGTCAGCACTGCTCTAGCTCTACCACTGCACTGTAGTTCAGAATGAGGAACTATGTAAGAATGAGCAGCACAAACAAGATTTACAGGTGAGATTACTGGCACAGTGACAGTTCTGGAATGTCAGAGCTAACTGGATTATAAAACAAACGTACCCTTGTGAAGCCAGCAGAGATCAGGGGCAATATCGATGACTCTTCACGATCAGCATGCCTTTAAAAGAAGGGTGACAAAGGCAGAAATCATTTTTGTAATCAACTGAAACACAACTTAACAAGCCATTGACATATCTTTACCTCTACCACAGATGTCACGTTACAGGATAATATGGATAGAACCTAACAGGATCCATGAATTAAACATTTTTTGTATATTACAGGCTTGTATCTTTGGAATACATAATAGATTAGCATCTTGCATCACAAAAAGAGGAATGATTCAAACCAATTAACTAGCTAGATCCTTTTTTCAAACCAGTTATTTGTTATTTATGTTGTCCTTAGTCAAAGATGCACCTGAAAGTCTGCATGAGCAAAGTTTTAATAAATGATTTGTTATCTGTATATACCAAACCTTAGTGGACAACTTAGGGTGGCTGAATGACGATGGACTTTCTAGTGTTGACTACCCAGTACCTACTAGCAGGTCACTTCAGAATGACAGACTCCTACAATGAGATACCTTAGTCATTCTGAAAATGTTGGCTGTACCAGCTGTTAAAAGACACTCCAACAAATGTGGATGTACGAACGGAATCTGGAAGAAAGGTCATTATGTTAGATTTCTGTAAATGAGCAGATGGAAGCTGGCTGTGTCTAGCAGATGGCACAATAGCTCTTCTTTACGTCTGGAATTTTGGATCTTATGGCATCTCTTGTTTTTGTTTTCTGTGCACTTGTTTCTTAAGCACAAAGAAAATGATGCCCATCAAGACTAAGCAGGGAGACAAGGGCAGAAAATATCTGCATTCCTGATGCCAGCTATCTGGTAATGCTGCCTCCCAAAAGTACAAAGAATGAGATTGGAAATACTGCAGGAAAAAAAAGACCTCAACACACTGAGCTGCGGGAAACTGAAGGATGGTAATCCTCAGAGAGAAGCCTTCCCATATGCTATTGGCTAAACGTCAGGCTCTTTCACAAATACACTTCTTGCAAGAAAGGAAATGTGTGAAAGTTCTCAGACTGTGAAACCCTGAATAGTGACTACAGAAGACATGTGTTAGCACACAGGAATTTGAAACAACTGTCTCAGTGCTAGTGAGAGGCAGACTTACTTCTGAAGTTTCCCTAGACAGAGACAGTAGACATCTGAAAAGTTTGAGAACTCAAGCTTGTCACTGCAGGGAGCTATTACCTTGTCCCAGCACACAATACGAACATTTTGAAAAGACAAAATCAATTGCAGGGAAGAAAAATCTTTTTGAGTAACTTCCTAATTGTGAGTCAGCAAGCCCAGCTTCCAATTGCTCCTAGCTTTTAAAAAGGACTTGCTGGCCCACAGAACCACAGGAGTACTTCTGTCTGATGTACATGAAGAAGCTCCTGAGTTAGTTTACCGTTTTCCTCCTGCTCCTTTTCTTCTCTTTTCTTTTGTATGACTTTGACAAGAGATGACTCTGATTGTAGAAGCAACAGTCATAAGACTTCCCAACATAAAAATAACAGACTATATTCACAATGGAATCCTCTGAAATGTTTAATGAGGATCTTTTGTTCGCCAGAGATGGTGGTGGGAAGCAGGACTGTTAATGGGAAATTTCAGCACCTCAGACTTGGTTTTCAGAATGAACGTTTTCTGAGAAATAGCCAGTCTCAACTTGTACTCAGAGAAAATTAGCTCACATCCATTTCCAGTTAAACATATTACATTTTTGTTACTCCTACATTACTTTATGATATATAAGTAGTGTGTTCAAGAGGGAGGAGGAAGAAAAAACGTGCACTGCTTTACTCAGATGTCTTAATAGTCCATGCTATTTTCAGAATTTCCATGCTCAGATGCTGTTTCTCACTGATCAAATTGTTCTACGCTTTTGTTGTAACTCAACAGATCTCGTTGTGCTGTGATTAATCAGATGGAAGGACAGATCAAGAGAAGATCAATGTGTTATATTTATTAATATCAAAATACAATCTATGAGGCAATTCCACAGTTCTGCACATGGGGTTGCAGAGGTTGACTCATGCTCCTAAAACCTCCAGTGATTGTGAAAGCAAGCAGCAAACCAAAGTGACACCTCTTCAGTAAGAAGTAGAAATCATAAAGCCTGTGGCCAACAATGGTGAAAACTCCACGTGATGTGATATCCACGTGATATCACATCATCATTAGCAAAGTAAGAACTTCTAATTCAAGGTTTTTTTCACTGTAGGATTTACATTTACGTTGTTAAGATTCACACGTTGTTGATGAAATTTGGAAGTAAAGATGTGAGTATTTACCTTCGTACTACACCAATAATGACTGTATTTTCTGAGGGTTTTGTTGTTCTGATAGACCTTTAAATAAAAAGAAAGAACATTTAATATTTTTTAAAGTTCACATTTCAGAAACTATGACCGTACAGAATCTCCATACATTATTTTTCTTAACATGCCTCTTTTGCCTGCTTTGCTTTAACAACAGCAAAAAAAATAGATCCAAAGCCTGCAGGATTACTGAGAAAAGAGAATAAATACAGCAGTGTCTGAGACTCCGTGTCAAAAAAGGGACATACAGAATATATGTTAACTGAAACCTCGAATACTCTCAAGGGGAACAGAAAAAGCCAACCCTCTGAAACAGCTTGAAGCTCACACTGAAAATGCATTAGTAGTAGAGGGGTTGCTCCAAAGATCTGACCTCACTAACTTAAGAAGCATTTTACTTTACAGTGGGACAGAATGGTGAAAATATAACAAAAAAAGCAGTGCTGCTTTCTAGCAAATGTGGAACCAGGTGCTGAAAACCAGGTCAAGCTTCGAATGTCCTAGCAAATAACCAAAAATGCCACAGCACTGAGATAACATAAATAGATGCTGAAAATGGACATTTGTCCAAAAAAAAAACCAGTGACATTCAATAGATTTTATAGAAGGGTCATGAAAAAGCAAGAAAACTTTCCTGATGAGTTATCTACATAGCTATTCATTAATTACCCTGAAAGGGCACTTACCTGCACAATGCTTCTGCATCAAAGTATCTGGAATGTCTGTGGTCAATGATGATAATTTCATGGTGTTTATCGAGAAAACATTCTAGCGCAGATTCAGGTGTCCTGGCAATATTACATCGAAACCCAGCTTTCTCACAGGCCCAGCAGAACCCATTACTCTGGTTATCTTCTTTGGCAAACACTAGAAGTACCTGGTTCAGATACAGTGAATCATTACAAACAACTCTTAACGTATATAGTAGAATCCATGACTTCTGCCCACTTTTAATAACATTAGTCAACATGAACTCACAGAAGATGGAAATATTTCCGTATATGAAGACCCCTGTGGATCCTGTGCAAAGCTAGCTGTGAGCTTTATATCACAGAAGGGAATTGCCAGGCTGAAAATCCAGAACTGGAAGTCAAGAGAGCTATGATCTGCTCTGTCATAACTTGCTGCACAATTGCCAGTAGCATTCCTCTCTCTGAGTCTTTTTAAAATCGATATAACACCCAAATGTTCAACGTTCCTAATTTCTAACGAAATGTGTTTTAAATTCTATGCCAGAATGCACTCTGAAAGATAAACATGAAGTCTGCTTAGGAAGACTCTCAACAATGTGACTGTGCTTTGCTTCAGGGTAATATTTTATAGAGAAAAATTTCTTTTGCAGAAAGAACACACAGACTGGCAGAATATACATCTATGTTAATGCTGCTTTTGTGGATGACTCAGTGGATGCAGCCTTTTGGGAAAGATGGATAAACCAGACCAACATTTTGGCCTATTGTCCTAGAACACCAATCTTTCAGTAATTTAATCAAACTACACTTAAATATATGGTTTGGTTAGACAACAATGTGGAGCATGTGTAACTCATACCGCATCCCACTGCCGTTTATCTTCTGGGTGACTTTAGGAATTCTGGTGCTGGTTACACTTTGGACCAGGTTGATGAAATGTCTACCAGTAAATCTTAACATTTCCCTGCAGTGCATTTTTTCGCAAGAATGAAGAACTTAGTACTCATTTAGTTCAGATTCCTTTTATAGTAACCTTTGCAGACCTGTTTGAAAAACATCTCATACTTTGAGCTATATTTAGGGAAGGTAATTTATAACACTCTTAGGAGTGGAATAGGTTTTCAGCATTAGCACAGAACAGTCAGCAGATCTTATTTGTATGATCAACTTCGGCAAAAATGTAATGTTGTCTGACCTCTCCTTCCCTCCCATTTGCCAACTGTATCACAAGGATTAGCTGGTAGAATGTTTGAGTGGCCTATGACTGGACAGAAGTCATACAACCATTAATAACCACAAAGGGGGCAAAAATATTCAAGGAATGGTTCTGATTTATACCTGGGGAAAAGCTGGATTAGGCTATCCTAATATCTGATGTTAGATGATAGCATTGTCTGTTCTGACAATAGCTCGGGAGGATTTTCAACTACAGTTCCTGAAGACAGACATTTTCAAATCAGCAGGTCCAGATAAATTTCACCAAAGAGTTTTGTAATTAATTACTGAGGAACATCTTGGATTATTAATGCTTCAGTATGCCACAAGACACAGGAGAATTTTCAAAAGGATGTTCAGGGGAGTCAGGTATCTGCAAACCTCCTACCATCCCAGCCAAAAGAAGGGGACAGCTGGCACATCACCTTTATTAGTAGAGAGATAAAGGAGGATGAAGTAATGCCAGGCAGCAAGAAATAATAGTAATAAAAACCCAAACACACGTGCTTTGTCAAGCTCACTTTCTATTTTCTGGGATTGTATAGAAAGTCTGGTTGATGCTAGTAGTAATGCTGGTGCAATAACCTCAACAGGACATCTGACTTAGTACTGTTCTGATGAGCTTTTGATTAAGTAAATGCAAAACATGGAACATACTATATTGACCATGAGCTATCTGACTGAGGAAAGGGCTATAGATGGTTCTGTTTCTGGGAGTTGAAAGATGTTTGGAGAAAAGAGTTTGCCAGGATTTTAAGAATATCACATTTAATGTGCTCACAACCTGTTAGGTGCACGTATATCACTTGACAAAAACACTGTGAAGATCTCCACACCCCAAAAACTCCAGGCATACATTGGAAGTTGACTTCTGTGATATCTTAGAAATTAAGACTTCAGTTGGAACTGTACTACCTACCTGAAGTTGATCTTGATGAAGTCTCATAGGGCCAAACTGCACATCTGTAACCAGTGTCTGGAAAATATAAAAGGGGATCTTATTAGCACATACACACCTAGGGAAGAAGCAAAAATAGCTCTGTTAGAGAAGACTCACTGACCACTGCTGCACAGATACATGACTGTCAGTATGATGGCCTTGTTCTGCTTTTGTAAGTGCATATGCTGAGCTGTGTTAACACCATTACAACCAAGTCAGTTTTTACAGTTACATTTTAAAAAGAATGGATTACTCATGAAAGTTTTGTACCAGTCTGTTGGTATTTATTTCTTTTTCGTAACCTCTGTGTGACACGAGCTGCTCTGCTAGCTGTGAAAGCATTTTAAAAATAGTTTAAAACAAAAACCAACAACCTCTAAAGAAAATTAAACTTGCAGAGAAAAGCAAAAAAATGTTACTCCAAGAACTTCCTACGTCATAGGTGCTGAAGAGTGATGCAAAGCCACACAAAAGTAGTAGCCTCAAGGATGCTGTATTCCCTCCTTCCCACCCAGCCCCGCCAGGACAGGCCTCAGAACTCCAATATCTGTGATGATGTTGCATGCACTCAGCACGCAGCTTGGCTTTGAGAACTCCTGTAAAAAACTGCTGTGGTATGGCACGCTTTGTGCACACTGCGATCCCTGCACTAGATTCTGTTCAATTAATGCAAGCCAGCAGCTTAGCTGCAGTGCAAGAACCGTGTTGGGATTCCTCCTTATGTGTCACTGGAAGCCATTGAGGCGAATGGCCCAGGTGCTGCTTCTGACAGCTGGCTCTGATGCAATTAATCACTGGGTACCACTGGCTGCAGTGCAGGCGTCAGCACAAACAACTCTTGAAGGCATCTGGGACAGACATTCTCAAGGAGATAAACATATAAATACAGAGGAGACTAATAGGATTGTGTAGGTTAGAGTCTCTGGGAATTCCCACTTGGCAAGTAACTGTGCTTTCATATGCTTAAGTAGTTCTCATCTCTTATCTCTGAAATGAAAACTAGAAATCAGAGTATCGATGCTCCTAATTCCAAAAGGGCAGCAGTGTCTGCCCAATGGTCCCTGGAGTTGCACAGACTCTTCAAAGATACCGGAGTGAAAAAGTAGGAGAAAATTGCTGTGGGCAATGCCGTAAATGGAAAACATCTCTGGATTCTCATGTACAAAGAAAAGATCCCTTGAGTGCAAAGGTGTCATTTTTACATTGTTGTTTTTCAAAGTAAAACCACAGTTGAAGATCAGATTTATTGCTTTGCACTCCAGAACGTTTCCAATAAGTAATTTTAGAGAAACCTCACCACATCCCACAGAAAAATCTTTTTGAATTACATGCTCTATTCTTTCTTTGACCTCATTGCTCCATTGCTCAGCCCTCAAAGTTTCTCATGTGTGATTTTATTTATTTATCGACTTGGAAATCATCAGGGTAACATTAAATGAGCAAGAAACACAAATCAAGGAAAAATGGCAATGAAGCGCTTGCAGAAAAGGAGCCAGGGTTTGCTGTGTTATTTCAGAGGGCCCCAAAGAGCCGACATGAAAATGATGTGGGTGGGCTTCAGGTTTACTCTCAGTCATCCTGAATTCGAGTGGCTTAGTTTAAATACTCTCTGGTCAATTTTTCTAATTTTAAGACCCCAAACATCTCCTCCATAGGAAGAAATCAAACTGCTTTCTCCTCCCTCGAGGCACATCATCCACTTTTCCCAAATCTGCACCAGAAAACAGCAAACAGTTCTGCTGACAGTGCATGGAGCAGAAGGGGATCCAGCCTCTTCTGCTGGGGCTTTGCTGGCCCTGGAGCACTGACAGCAGTGACTCTGTTCTCATTCAGCAGGGTCAGCAGGCGTGCCCAAAGGACACAGAGGAGGTATATCTATTGAATAAGAGATGCCTTTCTACAGTCATTTCTCTGGCCACGACCACACTTCAAATTAAATTTTGCATTATTTATTTTGCTCTCCGGCTGCCAGCATAAAGCAGCAAGTGTTACTGGTTCCAGTGGGAGCTGCAGGGCACAGAGTCAGAGCTGAGCTCTGCAATTTGGGGGTCTCTGAGCCCCATGTCTCAGGGCAGCACACCCTCACACCGAGTTCCAACACAGACCAAGCTCCATGAAGTTATGCTACAAGATTTATCCTGCAGGGAGTTCACGAAGCCTGGAAAATGCTTTTATGCCAGCAACCTGTGGCATTCTGACACTGAAAATACCCATGTATGCACCACTGAAGCTTAAGTTACAGGCACTGCCCAAATGAGAAGCTGTCATTACATGTTAACTGCCTGCCCTGAGCAGAAGAAAAACCCTGCTCTGTATCACTGCTACAAAACGTTGGTGAACCCCAGTTAATTCTTAATCCCATTGAAATCTGTTCAATCACTTGATTAATCATTTCAGCTCTTTGTCTGCTGCTGATGGCATTGAGAAGCAACGTGCTGAGCATTGAGAAGCAAAGTCCTGTGTCAGAAACCAAGGCTGCAGCAAGGGTGAGCTGAAACAATACAAGTGAACAAAATGAGCTTTACAAAGACAAGCACACAAGAAAACCAAGCCCAACCAAGGCTCACACATACTGTAACAGCATTAACACATCCTTATTTGCTCAAGTGCTTTTCTTTTCTAGTGGATAAAGAACCAACCTGAGCCTGCTCTAAGCCTCGCACACAGGAACGGTCTCTGACCCACTGCCTGGTGCAGCTGCTAAACTGAAAACACTGTGATTACTGATAGCAATACTTTGTGTTTCCCATGCCCAGGGACAAGTGAGTGTTTGGTAAATAAAAACAACTGAAATAAATACAGACCCAAACAACTGTGACCGATTAAAGTACAACAAACTCGGTGCTGACCTGATATAACCCGGTAAAGTACTTCTCACCATAAGTCATTCCTCACATTTTACCAGGACAAAATCAACAGGAATGATCCGTTCATGGTGGCTGCTGTTTTCGTGGGTTTTTTTCTTCCTACAGCTAGAAAAACCTTGTAGAGTTTGCCCAGTGAATAAATATAGTAAGGACTGAGGGGTGGACATAAAGCCAGCTTGATCCACACACTCCCTGTGCCGATAAACTGCGTGGTTGGAGCGCAGGACACATCAAAGCAGCCCGCATTCCTCAGGTCTCTGTTTGCTAGAGGTCTCACATCTTGGCTCCCTCCAGCGTGCCTCTCCTACCATCACCAATTGGAGAGGAGAGCAAACTAAAAGGCAGCGTCAGCCCCCCACACCCTCCGGCCATTAACTCCCATGCAGTGCTTGGTGCAGCAAACACATTTCTTTTTCAGAGCTACGTTCTTAGGTCACTTCTTTCATGAAGTTTTTTGTGGGATGTTTTAAAGCAGAGCCTTGGGCTGCCTGAGGCAACCAGCTGACATCCAGGTTTAGAAAGCAGGCAATGAGAAATGGTTAGCAGTTCGATACCAGATTACCACCCATTCAAATAAAGACTTCAGCCCTGAGGCTCTGATTCATTATTTTACAACATGGATAACTCCAGTGACATAAGACCTCAAGTTACCTGCCTTTGCTTGACAGGTTCAAGGACAGAGGCAAGCCAGGCTCTTAAAGACCTAAAGCTGTACTCAGAACAACAGAGTTGTGGAAGGCAGCTAACATTTACCACAACTGCTGTTCAACCTGGATGAAACCTGTTAATTCCATCCCTTGATATTTTTTCATATTTTTGTTTCATAAAAAATGTAGACAAATGTCAGACTTGTTAATTTAAATAATGCAGCATTCTGACTCAGTGCAATTTGTTCTTATAAAATCTAGCATTTATTCTAAATCCAGTTCCCGTTGATGCATCTCTGTCAACAAAACAATACAGAGTTAGATCTGTATTTCAAAAGTCCTGAAGATCACCTGAGGTTCTGATTCTTTTTAATTTTTTTTTCGGTATTAAATCCTACAGGAATTAGTTATGATGCTGCTGTATGATACAACAGCCAGTGCAAGCAGTGAGATACCATACCCTCTGTTCACCATTTCTGAAGTTTTACTAACAGCTGTGAATCGGTCTTATGTAAATCTGTTTCTGGGAGCCAGGCCTCTGATTCACATCATTAGGGACACAGAATTTGGAGAGCTTGCAGTTTTTATGAGAAGTTCTATGGAGCTCAATGGTTTGGCTCTCAAGCGAGGCTGCTAAGGGTACCAGCCATGGGAACCATGCTCTTATTCCTGAGCTCCTGATGACACCTTCAACTACGCGCGTTGTTTGCTGTATTCTGTATCCAATTCCTGTCTGTATTTCTTCAGGATCTGTCCAATTCAAGACAAATTAGAAGAGAACTGAAGTAATCCTATTACAAAATCGGGCTTGCTGCCTTCTAGCATACTTTAGACACAGCCAACAACTGGTTTTGTACCTTTTGTACAATCTTCCCGTTTGGATAAGAAACTACTGTTCCCCTGTTGCAAGCATGACATTATCAGAGGTGAATCATTTCATTATTTTGGAAAAAAAAATGCTGTCCCAAAGAGACTTTTATAATTATGTGCGATGTGGTAAGGCCTGGGAGGCTTCTGGCCCAGACCAGTGGCCCACTGCGGT
Organism: Cyrtonyx montezumae; assembly: GCF_038088225.1. Classification (NCBI taxonomy): domain Eukaryota; kingdom Metazoa; phylum Chordata; class Aves; order Galliformes; family Odontophoridae; genus Cyrtonyx; species Cyrtonyx montezumae. Next base: position 27,064,847 of record NW_027071903.1, on the reverse strand, counting down.
CAACTTCATACAATTACAGAACAGAAAAGAAGACAGTAACCTCTACCATTGTGAAAGGTCAGAGCTTCTACACAGAGCACACCAACAGCTCTGGAGACTCCTTTTGCTCTAGTTAGGATATTTAGATGATAAATATCATTAACACTTAGCACGCCTACAGCACAATCACACAGATCTCAGTCCCACAGAGGCAGCAGATCACTGCTCATGAATCCACAGAACATCTTCTATCCAAGGAGAACACTGTCAAATGGAAATCAGTTCTCACAAAGTAGATATTCAATGCCAGCAAGTGGCACTTGCTGTGGCACCTCACTGATCCAGGGATCCTTTAGAGATCTGTATGATATACACGAGCAGTCATCTTTCATTAGTTAATAGTTATCTTTTATTTTGCATTAAATAAGAAAAATGTGAACCAAATGTTCTACGGTGACCCCAGAAACATGAACACCCTTAGCACTGGCCTGTGGTCCATCATCATCGTTTCATCAAACGCTTTTATGACCAACCAGCACTGAGTTTAAAATGCCCTTACACCTTCACCACCTTAAAATCTGAGCTGACTCACGGGGGTCTCCCCTCATGCTGCCCACTGTGACTGGAAGCTTTCCTGGAACATCTCCGCAGAGGCCACATACGCACAGCCCTCGGCTGGAGGCTGCGGGCTCTCCCCACGTTGGATCCCTGGAATGCTCACTCAACTATAGCCAAGTATTTCTGTGTGGTGAGGACATGCTGTAAAGCATTTGTAGTTATATCCTGCGCTAAAGAGAAAAACAGCAGCTTCAATGATCTGGCTTGTACTTTAGAAGAATTTTTTAAACCCTATAATAACGGTTTTCTATACATAGGTTGCACAAATGGATGCTTTTATCAAGGCCAAAAAAAAAAAAATAGTAAGAACATTTTCAGCTTTTCAAAGCTAAGCATGGCTCTTAAGCATTTGTCTTTTAGAAGAGTCCAGTTTAAGAATGCGCAAAATGCTGAAACTGAATTCCTTCAGATGAAAAGAAAGAGTATCTTCAGGGTATTAACAACTTACACTATTGTATTTGTTTTAAACAAAACCTAAGTGCCAGCTTGAAGATCTGGCACTTCGGAGGGGAAGTGTCATCTAAAATCAGAGACCCCCAGCTTTTTGGGGTACGTTGGGGTTTGCAAGCAATAAACCCAGCGTTGGCTTTCCCAACATCTTTGTCTGACTCCAAAAGAACTCATCCCTCCTGCTGTCTCAGGTGTATGAATGTTGCAGGCCAGCTGCAGCACCAGTACTTCCCGTCCCCAGTTGTGTGGATACTTCCATACAAATCCTGCATTCTTCTGGCCCAGAGGGAAATTCTTGCTGCCTGCACTTTCACAGTGGAGCTGCAGAGAACTCTGGGAGACTTAAATACGGCACAGTAGTTCTATTGTTTAATAATATTCAAGCCGCTTGCTCTCTTGTGATTCTGCAGAAGCCAAAAGATCCCAGAGTGCAGCAATAAGCACTAATCTGTTTTATATTTATCAACCAGTTCTGTTCCTTCTACTGGCTAACACTTGTTAGTTTTACTTTAGAGATGATTACAGACACATCAGGATACAATAGATCTCCATCACTGTCACTGTAAGCCTTATTTTTTGCTTTATTCATATGGATTTCAGTGGCATTTTCACTGAACCATCTGGATTTGAATAAGCTCAGTATCTAAAAGGAAATTCCAGTCTATTAGGAAGATTTCCAAATACTGTTTCTTTGTGTCGAACCAAATTTTCATGCCTTGATCTACCAACACTGTAATTGCCACAAACAGACCCAGCAAAGCAAGAAAGCAGAGCACAAAGCACCATGAAACTGCCAGCGAGTCTGTTAGGTTTGCTAGAAGATCTCTACTCTTTCTTGAGCCTCCCTTTGTTAAGGAACAAGCTTGATATTCCTATTGTCATTAACAACTTATCATTCTTACTGACACGGTGGAAGCCTGAACCATTGGCAAACCAACAGTCAGAGCAATACCACATTGTAAAAAGAGCACAGGTAAATGATGTGTGCAACAGGCTGCCAGCACAGCCTGACTGCTGGGAGTCCCTGTGTTCCCAGCTGTACAACTTAGAAAATTTTACAAGAAAAATCTTTGCATAAACTTCCTCACTGATAGGCAAACCTTAAGCACTACACTGTGGGGAAATGACAGCTCTGGTGCTACTGACCATAATAATTCTTTCTATCTGCTGCCACTCACCTCCATGAAAGAATACAGACCAGCACAGTGAAGCGTTCAATAGTGATAGCAAATGTTTCAGCATTTTTGTTTACTGAATGTAACTGTCCATTAATAATTAAGAAAACCACAAGTTATGCTCTTTGGCATTCATACCTTTTATAAATGGAGAACTTTATCACCAATACATGACAGAAAACTTGAGATTACAGGCATATTTAAACTAAATTCTAAGAAATTCATAGTGCTGTGCCCTCTCTTTTGCTCTCCAGAATTCATTTTGCACGTTCACACCAGAGAATGCTCCAACAGGATAACTCCAGGTTTTATCATAGGAAGGAAAACAGACAAATGTATTTAAGAGTGCTGGGATCCCTCCTTTTTCTGCCCACTCAGAACTTCCCTAGTGGGGGCCAGTGCCTGCTTTCCTCTCACACAGATGCCTCTTCATTTCAGAGGACCTACCGGGTAGCCTGAAACCCAACCCAGGCCTTGTGCTTGCTCCTGGGTCAGGAACACACCACACTTCTGCCAGCCCACAGCGCTCCTGAAATACTACATTACATTCGATGTAGATGGGATCACTTTTTTTTTTCCTTACGTACAGTAGAACCTTTTTACAGTTACACCAATCCTCTAAACTTTGCATGCCTTTAATAAAGTGAATTATTTTCATTATAACCAGAATTCCTACTAGGCTTGCAGCAAAACCACTTTTCGTCTTAGAGTGAAATTCTCTTCACCAAAAGAGCTATCTAGATTTGTGCAAGGCACACTCCAGCACTCTCTTTTATTTAATTTAACTCAAAGCACTACTTAAAGAATCTAACTGTATTACTATGTTTGCTAAAAAATAATCTCCACAGCCCCAGCTCTCCCTTTACCAAAGAGCTGCTGATGTGCCAAAGATGACACTGCTGGCATAAGAATGAGTTAACACAGAGCATGCTTTTCCCTCTAGAAACGCCTAAGCAACCAGTACCTTACCACCTCCCAGTAAAGTTTCAGTCTGAAACCAGGAACCAAGCTCTCAGTGGAGCCACTCCCTTTTAATCAACAGCCCTTAAAACAGCCACTGTGGTTGTTAATGGGGAAACACATCCAGCTGGGTATCTAACATCCAACAAGGCAAAATCCTGCCCACAATGAAGTTCACTAACTATACAACTGTCTGGATATACTCTTTCCACATCTAAGGTTTGTACTTCTCAAAGTACACGAACCAGAACTGCGCAGATAATAATATACTGATGTTGGATATAAATTCTATCTTCTATTTAACCCTGAGATTTCCAGGAAAGAGACAGTATCTGGAGATAACTACATCAGATCCTTCCACCTGGTGATGATGGTAAGCAAAGCTGTTAGAGAACCTTGCTGCACAGCAAACTGGGAAGAAAAGGTGTGTAACATGGGAGGAGATCACAGGCCAAGAAAAGAAGGTGAAAAAACATTGAATAAATCCACAATGTAAACACATGCACTGACTGCACAGCTAGCCTGCAAACTGCACAGCTAACTGAACGATAAGATCACCAACATTAAGCACAGAGCTCGTGGTGGTTAAGGGCTGCACCTGGTCAAGCAGACTTGGCCCTTCAAGTGCTCTTTGGATAGCCAGTTTAAAATGGCGCTTCCCTTTCCTACAACATGGGTAGGACGTCAGGAATCAGTTTTTCCAGAAGCTCTATCAGCCTCTTCCAGTTACAGGGCACCAGAACCCACCACATGCCCTCAAACTGTTAGGGAGAGCCACGTGTCACTGAGCTCCACACAGCATCACTTATCCGCTCCTCATTCCACTCATGCAGTAATGATGAAGCAGGAGAAGGAGCCACGTGGATGAAAGAGGTCCTGGTTGTTATACTCTAACATGGTGTCAACCTATGCAAAACAAGGCGATGCACGGTAAACTGGCATCTGGCCAGAGCTGATCTCACTCAAGATATAAATTCTGGCACCTGACAAGATGGAAGTTCGTTTCGTGTTTCCCAACTATCCAAACTATATTTCCCTCCTGGATATGCTTTCTCACTCTCCTGTCTTTTCTCTGAATGGATGCAGCAGGCCTAGGCCTTCTGGTCGATGCCAAAGCACAAACAAGGGAGAAGAGACATTAAAGTCCTGTCTGGCGACATCATTAACAAGTTCACAGTCACCATTTCCTTCTTCCTCCCCTGCACCAAGTGTTTCTTCCCAGACAGTGATCCAGACTGCTGATAGCTCTGGCAGGGAGCTTTTACCAGAAATTTTAGCAGGAAATGTTCGTTTGTGAGCCCTGCTGTCCTCCCTCAGGGGGAGAGACATTGCATCTGCATAACCCCGTGTGGACCGCAGAGCCGCTCTGAGCCGCCTGCAGCATGCAGGAACGTCCACGGCTCTGAGCTGAGCCCAGCACCAACTGCACGCACTTGTTTTCTTTGCCCTTTTCCTCCCAGCAATGAAATACTACAGGGTCACTTGGAAAATTAGAAAAAAACACCCCGTATACACATTGAAGAATAATGCCGATCAGATTCTTGGAAAGTTTTATTACTTAGATCACCTGATTTCTTTTTCATCCTCTATGAACTCTGAACATAAGGCTGTAATTACTATAAGCACAGGAGAGAGCATTGCTCTTGATTAGGAAAGCCTTTATCAATCATGAGATGTTTCATTTGATTTGTTTTATGTGTTTGTGTGTTCTTCTGAGCCAGGACGAGCGGCCTTACCACATTCATATTTGTGTGGTTAGCAGATTTTTCTGCGACTCTTTTGTCCTTATCCTCCAAAGACACAACAAATGGTGTATTGCTAAATGTTGAACTTTGCAATTTTCGTGCTGCACTGCGACAGTAATGTATTTTGACTAAGTGCATGAGCCACTAGCATGTACAGTCTAGGCACTGGCCACAGAACACCAAAGGTTTACTTTTTATTCTTCACTGCTTAATTGGAACCATTATGCTGTACTCTGGATGACTTCAGAATATAGTACGAGGTGCATAATTTAATCCAGTTATATCTGTAATCTAATTTTGCTAAGAACATTCAAATGTCTTTCAACAAAACAAACCTTCTCTAAAACAGCAGGAAAATATTAGAGGTAGCATCAAACCACTGCCCCATTAGATATAAATTGCTCACAGCATGGTCTCCACAAAGCAGAGTAACAAAATTTGTAGGCCATAATACGAAGCTCTATCCAGAAATACTTTCCAGATGAAGTAAGCATGATTTGTGGTGGTTGTGTGACACAATCAACCATTTTCTGCTATTGGGTGGAAGATGATCTAGTGGCTTTGGAGCCCTGAATCTGCCGTGTCTCCCTGTACACCCCTTTTTCTCAGTCGTGTGCCAGGAAAGCTGACCAGGTCGCCAATACAGATGGGAGCTCCATAGCTGCTGCTGTCAGAGCCCTTTCAGCACAGCTGATGGTGGATGCTGAATGAATGACTACCTGTAAATTGCTTTTGTCAAGTAAATCCAACAGGTACAAGGGTGAGATACTTCAGCCTCATGTCTCCTTTCTTTTGCAGCACTAAGCCCTGTCACTGTTACCCATGTACTCCTTGAGCAGTAGCGAGACTCATACATTTAAATCAATTAGGTCTGATTTATTTTATTTTCTTTTATAAGAGAAACATGTCTATGCTAGGAATATTTTTTCTGATGCTGCTGAGACGGAATTATGTGTTTCTAATCATACTCCACATACCACCTTCCTACTGCAGCAGAGCTTTAGGATATAATTTCATAGCGTTTATGACAACTTAATAGTTAAACTATTGATTGTGCATTGCAGTTCTGATTTATACTTTCAACCTATTCTATTACATTTTTTAAACACTTGCATGGCATGTAGAATTTCCAAGACCACTAGGCTAGCTGGCTATTTTTTCTAGAAGAAATTTAGTTACAGCCTTCCAAGCAGCACTACTCAAGGTAATGTTTCCCATATAAGAAGCAGCTTTTTGCATAGTCTGTAGCAAGAAACACCTTCTGATAAGTACAGAACTTTCTTTTTCTTTTCTTTTCTTTTCTTTTTTTTTTTTTTTGTAGTGCAGGATAGCATATTTTCCTCTTGAAATGTTCTATTATTTCCAGCATTTTTGTCATATAAGTTCATTTTATTTTTAATTTAATTACTAACTCAGTGCTTATCACTTGCTTTCCTCACACAGTTCCTCCAGTCTCACCTGGAACTGTCCCAGCTTCATCTGGCTGGAAAATCAGTCCCTGTGACTGCAAGCCATGGGCAGAGGTGAGCATCCATTTCTCTCCCTTCTCTGACCTCTACCATAAGGCTGAACAACCGGAGCCCCAGGCTGATTCCATCAGCGCTCCAGGAGTCACAAACATCTGGAATTTATTTCTTAGAAACAAAATAAATGACATCTTTTCAGGAGTTTGCACCTGTATTTCTACATCCCCTCCACAAGGGCAAGTTCTGAGCAAATGTCATCAGGAGCAGGAGGCAGCAGCTCTCCTAGGGGCACAGCTGAGGGCCCGGGCTGATGCCTGGAGGCACGGGATGCTCCAAGCATTCCAACTTCAGCCAAAGCTGCAAAGAGGAAGGGAAGTGAGGAGCCCCGGGAGGAACTGCAGAGGTACAGGGCTGCAAACAAGGTCGTGATGGGGGAGCAGAGGTCAAAATAATCAAACAACACCGCTGGCACCTGATGGGAGGAGGGCATGAGGGTACACAGTGAACCTCTGAAAATATGCAGAGGAGGGAACAGAGAATACACAGAGAGGAAGAAGGGCAGCAGAGAAACAAAGAGAGAGAAGGCCCTGCCAATTGTTTGGATGAAGGTTACCTCTGCCTAGGCACCACGCTCATTGTCTGCAGCCGTCTCCTTTCCTGCGGCTTTCCTGAGCCTCCCTGAGCACAGACAGAGCTCGTTCCAAAGCGGAAGGTGACTGATGTGGTCCTGTGCTATGGGCAGATCCACATGAAGACCAGATCAACCTCTTTTTTTTCACCTTGTGGTAGGCAAGGTTTTCATTGCAAGGATTTAATGGCCTGGAGCGAGAGCTGGCTGTATCTCATCCTGCTTGGCCTGGCAGGCCGTCCTGGAAAAAGCTCACATTTAGGGACTGGTGTGATTTTAGTGGGACAGCCCCACTGTAAAGGGGAACCAAAGCCCTGGGCACACAAAGCAAACTCATACCAGTACCCACAGCTGGGCTCTGCATCCAACTCATTTCTCTGCATGCTGTCTGCAGGGTCCGCAGGTGAAGCAGGACACAGGAAGCACAGGAACTCTGGAAATGTAGGAACCAGGCACTTTCTGACCATGAAGATACACAGACAGAAATATCACTTTTCCATTGCTCTGTAGATTAACTGGTTGGTTTTTTTTTGTTTTGTTTTTTTTTTTAATAGAAGACTTTAGAAGATTCCTTACAAGAACTGTTTTCATTAAGTGATCTGCTGTTCTCAGCCAAGCACACAAGCTGTTTAGGCAAAATAAAAACAGGATGTGGAGATGGGGTGATGCTAAGCTTGGGAAGCCATCTGCACTATGACAGACCTACAGAAGAGCTAGTGAAACACAATGCAAGCACCATCAGGTGCACCATGTGCACTATTTTTCAAAGGCCATTTCTTTCTTCCAATAGCTGCTTCCTCTTGCTGTGTGTGATGGGAGGCTAACAAGGTGATGCTGTCAATACGACCGAGTAAAGCATCCCAAAAGATTGCATGGAAGAATGGCTGAAATAAGGTCTGCATTGCTCATCACTGGTTCTTGTCCAAGGGGAAGTTAGTAACCCTGTGCCACTGGCCAAAACACAAGCAAACCAAAAATGTAAGGGGATCAGGCCCCTGGCAGAGTGTCAGCACTCCTGATCTCAGCCAGCGAGCAGAGGAGCACTGCTGCATGCCTTGCTGGCAGTTCATGCTGTCCCAGCATGACAGCATGAGCAGCAGCTTCAGGCTCAACAGTTTGTAGAATGCTTTACAAGATCTGGGTGGAGGTGGTTTCACATACACATCATACAACACCAAATTATAAACCTTTCAAATTAGAAACCTGGCTGCCTCAGGAAGGAATCTATTGATACCATTCTGCAAGAGAAACATATTCATGAAAAAAATAAAAAATCCAAAAGCCATTTAGAAAAATCACTGAAACAAGCGTGGATTCTTATCATGGCTCAACATTTAAACTGTCAGCTTTATCCTCACGATAAGCAGGCAGCTCTCATTTACAACTGAACACCTACTTTATTTCCTTAGCTATGCTGCATTTAACCTTACATCCTGTCTGCTGGGTGCATCCGGCTCCACCACCCTCCATGCTGCAAAGCTTTAGCATACAGTGGGGGAGCTACTTTCCACAAGCCAAAAAACAGGAAATTTGATGACATTGTTCAGTGAGCAGACGTCAGCAGAGAGTGATACAAAAGAGTAAACAACTTCCTAGCAGCAGCAGACAAATGGGCCGGAACTACTGGAATCCTGTGATGTCTGGTGTGTTTTGCATGAAAATTACTGCCTCAATGAAATAGGGAGCGATCTTCATTTGATGCAAATTGGAGCTGCTCCCTGGAAATCCAGGAACTACACTAACTTGGTCTGTGTAAGACTTGACTCCAAATCTATACCTCCACGATCATGAAAACATAATGTTTAAGAATTCACATGGTTAACATTCTGAATATTTGTTAAGCATTCTCATTGTTTTAGAACACAAAATGCTGATGTGGACAAAAAGGATAAATTTCTGTGAATGTATGGGCAGCAGTATCAGAAATGCAGGCACCTTTTCATTATGATCATGCCACCATCATTTCATATAGAACAATAACCATGTACATTTTTATATATTCTTGTTAAAGCACTTTGATATGAAGCAAGCTCAACACCCCACCCATGGATGGAGGAGCAGGCATGACATCTCCTTACAGATTTCAGCATTTGTTTTGTGAAATCTCCTCTCATATTTTCTAGCTATGGACAAATGTCAAGCCTGATCAAAAAAAAATGACCTCTCAGCTGAGCATACAGTGACTCAAAGCCAGGTTACAGCAGAGAAAGGGATTTTTGCTCTAACTGAATGTCATTCTGCCCATCTCTGCCCAATTTAATGATCCCTCAACTGTGAAGAGTAATATTTGACCACTGATCACAACCACAAACACGGAGCTCCGCTGTTTCATCCCAAGCAACTGTATAAAGAAAAACGGTATCCTCCAAAACAAAACAAAACAAAACAAAACAAAAAACCAGAAAAGACCTACACAGCTACTGCAAAGAGAACACTGAGGCACATCGTTTTCAGCTCTTTTGCACTGCCATTAAGCTACTCTTTTCAAAGAGATGTAGAGTATCAAGTACAAGTATCAAGTACAAAAACAAGTTCTTGAGGAGCTCATGACAAACAGACCAGGATGCTGCTTGTGAAATATTGGGGATCTTACCAAAAGATGTTTCTCTGAGAGGATGCAATTGAGTAAATACAACCTCAGGACAATCCTCCTATCCAGGTAACGCTGCCAGCCAATATCTAAGTGGAACAGACTCCAACAATTAATATCAGCAGCTACATTTAGAGCTGTCCACTCTCAGTAGGAGTGAGATGGAACAACAGGAAAAAAGCCAGATGCTTCTCAGTGCTCCTCGACAAATTATCCTCCCCTTAGAGACACAAAATGTAGAATGCAATCCTGGGGAGGAGGACACACCAAGAACCATGTCAGCGCTACAGACAAATGACAAGGCTAATATACAGGGCCAGAGCTGTCTGTAACACAGCTCTAGTGACTTGAGCAGACAGCGATTTCAGCAGAGCTAAAACTAACTTGCAATGAGTGTTTTGCTTGAGTAAGGAACAAGGGGAGATTCTGTCCTCTCAGACTTGACAAGTGAACATGGGCATGCAGCACAGAGATGCAGGTAGGCAGAACTGGGCTGGCTCAGGCCAGCAGTGAGGATGCTGCAAGTACACCTAAGCCACTTCCAGCAAATACTGCAGATGCAAGCTGCTGGCAGTGATGGAATGAGAGCTATCAAGGAGCTTATGCTGGCTCACAGCTTACGTTAGTACGTCTGACAACAGGTTAAGTCCTAACCAGAGAAGGAATGCTGCATGTCTGTGCATCACGAGGCATCTGACACTGCTCCCGTCATGCTGAGGCCTCCACTGCCCTGCTCAGCTGCTGACGAGGGTGCTTATTCACAGACCCTGAGCTGCCTGGACTGCACCGGGTCCAGGAGCAAACCCCACCGTGCATTCACGTAGTGCAATGCAGGCTGTAGCTTGCAGAGGTTGCTTCTGGGATCTGTAACAGAAAGCTTCAGGCGTGGCTTGGTCTTCTCAGCACTGGGCACGGATCTGCCCAGCCATGGAACTGGGGCACCACATCCTCTGCAGGCAGACAGGGCTGATTGTTCACAACCCTCCTCTAACTTTGGTTACAAGAAGGTTAAAAATACATGTGACTGGCCAACACTTCCAAGAATAAACAAATCAGTTTGGAGGAATGCCAAAGTATTTATCAGAGAATGACATTCATTTGGGTGTGACAACAAAGTGAAAAAGTTAACACCTTATCTGAAGGCCGGGTTTCTGCAAAGCCCTCCAGGATGAAAACACTTTTACCACAGCTCCCTTTCAATATTTTCATTCCACTGCAGCTTACAGCTAATGCCCAGATAGGGACGGGCACCTGGCTCTGACCTGCACTGATGGTGCTGTGACAGCCCTGAGTGAAGCTCCACAGCCATACAGCCTCACTCTACACACTGTGCTTATTTAGGGCCTTCCATTGTGAAGCACTGATTTATGTCAGCAGAGGTGAATGCAGTGACCAAAGTCAGACAGCACACGGCTCCAAATATAAATGAAGTACGGAACGCTATTGTGTGTGAGCACAGGAACGGCACTGCGTAGGAAGGGTGGGTGGCCACGCCGGCCATCTGCTGATGGAGCCCTCGAGGGGCTGCCGAAAAGGCACCGGCCTCTGCGGGACCTCCCTTCCCCTTCCCAGCACGAGGCTCTCACAGCAGGTACAATGCAGGACACAAAGCTCTCTCCCTGCTGCGCTGCACACTGAGACTGACCCTGCAGGCAGGCCGCCAGCTCCCGGCCTTTCCCGTGCGGCTAAACAGGGACGTCTCTGACCTGCTCTGGAATGTTCACTGCTATCACCTACATTCAATTGAATTTTTACACAGAAGTTTGTTTCATGGAAGTATGCTTTGGAGCAGCGCGATGTAACGGCGCTTTCTGATCAGCTCCAGTGAGCAATAAAAACTCAGGAGAGGTTTATGGGGGAGTTAACCTGGAGGCCACTAACGAAGGCATTTCCCATGTTTTACACCTATTTTGAGTCACTTTACATTAAATTACAAACAGAGTGAACCAAAGCATTTTCTGATATAAAAAGAGAGATTGTCAGGAAAAAACGAGAGCTCCGAGGGCTGGATGCACCTACCACTCACCATCCACAAAAGGGAATGTGTTTCTTACGGGCACCCTGCACAGTGCTAAGCTTTGTTTCTGTACAGATTTTGACATATGGCCGAAGTTAGACCTTAAATTAGAATATTCTTCTTTGAATTGAGCAATGATCTTTCTGTACAAATGAATAGTGTATTCAGTGTGAATAAAGCTTCTGCTATTGCACAGTTCATCTTATCTACTGATGTCATTTCCTTACTTGCTTCTGTAATATTAATAATCACCATATAGCCAGAGAGGTCATATGCTAGGAATGTATACTTTAAGATTTTTTGACACTGCAGAAGAGATTGAACAAAAAAATCAATGTTTCTGGCTAGATGGACGCATGGAATGACTTACAAGGAGATGACGTTACGTCGCTTCAAGGTGGGGATAAAGAAAACTGTGCTTAGGGAAAGAGACCCCAGATCACAAGAGAAATGCAAGAGTTTAATATGAAAAGGAAAATCAATGATAAGCAATGAACCTAATCTTCACTAAAATGTAGAAAATCGCCATAAACAAGAGTGTAAGGTTAAAGTGGTCTTTTGCACAGGCTCTCTGCCCTTTTATGTACTAAAGATCATTCTTTTAAGTATTTCAGAGTTCAGAAAGAGCACTCTGGGAGAGATCCAAACACTGATGTGACAAGGTTTTTATAAACCAAGCAGTTCTGAACAGAATTTTCTTCCTAACAGCATTTTGGCTGTGTATTCTCCGCAGAACACATTATTTTCTCTTCACCAGTGACTAGCAGTGTTACCAGATCAAGCATCTCTTTAGGGGATCTCATAATATTTGCTCTTTTCCTCAAAGCCTACGTGCCAGCTCCTGTGGCCATGAGCTGTATGAGCTTTCCTGGCAAAAAATGTTACTTCTACCTCTTGCAGATGCAGGAAAAACAAGAACAAAAACCTACCTACCTTGAATTGCTTGAATCCTAAAAATTCAAACAACAGTATGTAAGGAGAGAGAACCAATGTGTGCTTTTATTTAAAATAAATTAATTTCCAAGCCCAGAGCACCAGAGCCCCTTTTTTTTTTTTTTTTCTGGAATAGTGATTTTTAATTCTCTAGAGTTGGCAGTACTGCACCAGTGCAGCAGAAATGGGTCACAACTGCTGTAGGACTTTGATCCGAGCACTAAGTACTCAGCAAAACAAGGTAAAAGGGCAAGGATCAGCTCGATTAAGTCTTGCTCCTGAAACCAGACCTCAATCAATATTCGGATGGCTGTTTTCAGCAGCCAGTTCCCAAGTACAGGGCTGTCTCTTGTAAGGGAGCTGAGAACCAGGAAACCCAGCGTTGGGATTAGCACAGGGCCTGAGAGTCCCAGACAGACACAAATACCCTGGGCTAACGTGCAGCACAAAGGCCAGAGGTAGGGACTGCTGCTTTTAGTGCATGCCCTGCTACAGCAGTAAGCACAGAAGCAGGAGAGCCAGCACAGCACAACCGGCAGAGCCAGGAGACAGCCCTCAGCAGCAGGACCCGATCTCTAGGAAGAGCCTACAGAGCACAGGCACTGACTTCCACAGGGGCTTTTCTGCTAAAACAGGCAGCTCTGCATCTCCTCGAGGAAGAGAGCGTGCTCAGGGCAACGTGCAGATGCCTGCTTGCCTCTTACTAAAATCCAGAGAATGTTTAAATTCATGCCTGATTGCTTTGCTGAATCACAGCTTCGTGTTGAACACAAAGAAGTCTATAATATGCATTCATTTTCACTCTGGCAACCTAGACATTATATGAATTATATGAATTACATCTTGTTCTTAGGATTGTGCTTGGACTGATTTTGTCAGTCCCCAAAGAGAATTTCACTGGATGTTTATTACAACAGCTGGGATTAACTATGTGCTCTAGTAAAGACACTAGAAATCCTAGCAGGAGGTAAACTGTGCAACTACGTTTCTCATAGACTTTTCAGAATGAAATACAAACCTCAGAGCTTACTGGCATCTCCAGAGCACATAAACTCATACAAGAAGTTTTCAGAGATCTATAAAAGGAAAGAGAAAAGCCTATTGGAAAACAACAAACTGACCACACTTATCTTACTTAGTTTGAATGAGACTCTGGCAGATCAGAAAGAAAAAATGAAACAGCTGTGTAATGCCTAATGACTGCTCAGAATGGAAAAATGCTTCTTCTGTTATCTTGGCTTTTTATAAGGGAATGGGTTAGAGTACGCAGCTTGCTTAAATAGGAAATCATGGCCACGATCAACTAAAGCTTTTAAAAGTTGTGTGCACTCATTGTACAGTATTAGGTAAGCTTTGAATCCTGTTAAAGAAAATAATTTCTGTTTGATAGGAGTTTGTGGGTTTGAATTTATAGCAAAAATTTTTTAAAAGTAAAAAAACTTGAGTATCAAACTTCCTTGCAGCCAAGCCAAGGAAGACAGAGCAAGTATTCTTGCAGGACTAGGCAACAAATGCAGCAGCATCTCGTTGATTCTGGTAAATCCATACCCTTCCCCTTGTCCTCTGATTTGCCATACAGTAACGAACAAAGCAGTGCAGCAGTGGTTGTGCTGCCAGCATGAACAAGCAGTGAACACTGCCCTGGCCTGAACAGGCACAGCACTTGTGAGTCCTCAGGCTGAGCTGCACCAGCAGGAGACTATACTTTAGACCATAAAAATGGGCTTTGAGCTTTTAGAAACAATATGTTAGTCTTCTCATTGTGACATTACACCATATGTAACACATGACAGGCATTAACATCAAGCTAACACATACCAGGATTTCTAGAACTGTGTGCCAAGAAAAGCACCTCCAGTGCTTTCAGTCTTAAATTTTGCCCATCTGGGCAATTCAACTTGAACTCCACATCTCCTGAGGCAAATGTGCCTCCAAGGCACCCACACCACATTATTGCTACTGCTCCCCAAGCAGAATAAAATCACAGCAGTGAGCATAAGCACTGGTAGCAGTACAACTGATCCAGGTGAGGACCTGACCCTTTTTACACAATTATTTAGGAAGTTGCACTTTCCACAGCTGCACCAGTTTGAGGTACTTATGTTTCATTGCCAACAGCCTTCTAGATGTTACAGCACCAAACAATCAAGCATCCCAAACAGATGACACTGAAGTCCCATTCCTTACGAACAAGAAAAGCAACAATGGCAATGCACGAGCTGAGTGCAGATCTCATCATCTGTTTACCCTGGATATCTATCAAGTCACTGGTCATTATTCCACTGTGTTTGCAATTATTAATCCAAGGCCCCAAATTCATTTAAATATGGATGACAGATTTTGATACTTTTGGTCCTGCTGTGCAGAACCTTACTCCATTCAAAGTCTAGCTGAAGAAAGTGTCTAGACTTGCAATTTGATTTATGCTTAACCTAAATCTGGGGAATCAATTCTGAGTGCAAATGCAGCAAAAACCATTCACCCTTTAACCCTGCATTCAACCCAGCACTGTGAGCAGATCCAAAAGAGCAGCCAATAAATAACCCACTGCACATCCAGATCTTTGGGCAAATGCAACCAGCTGCCCTGCCCTGAGCATCTCTGAGCTGTATGGACCCACATCAGCAAGAGGCCATGTTCAGAACAGAATTTCCAGGGTCTGTGTGAGTGAACTCTCTCTTTTTAATCTTTTCACACATCTTAGCAATTACATTTCTGAAGCCACAAGCTGCAGGCTGCTGTTTCATCGGGCCACGGTTCTGCAAAACAATTGCAGAGCTGTGCAGCAAAGCGGGGTCCCTGGACTCACCCATTTGGTCAGCATGAGTCCTGCAGATGCTGCCTGCCCTGCTGGAAGGAGCTGCTGGGGACTGGGACCTCTTCAGGGAGGAAAAACCATGTGAGGAGCTTCCCCTGAGTAACATCTTACAGATGGCAATTAATTCCTACAGAAACAGTTGTGGGCCAGAACAGCTCATGCTCCAGGGCAGACTGATAGCAGTCAAGTCATCCAACATTTTTCTAGACAACTTCCTGGGCCCCAAAGCTTTGTCACAGGTAAAAAAGGTCTAAGGTTGCTCTGGGGTTAATGCATCCCTTCCCAATTCAACATATTCTCCATTTGGATGCTGTTCTTGTGACAGATGAAAACCATCCCTTTATTTTTTGTCTGTCCTCAGACAATAGAGAAATCTCACAAAGGGTCAAAATGTATCATCTCTGTTGCCAGCTAACAATTCCTTATTGCCATTACTCATTTATACTGTTTATGTTTCCCCATTGCCATAGTAACAACACAGACTGTTACAAAGAGCCTGCATGAAATAAATCAATGGAGTCTGCAGACCTGAAGGCTGCTCAATTAAACAACAGTTCGGATGTGGGACACACACACAAAACCTGCTGCACGTTTCCATTGGACAGATTTTTATCACTCATACACAGGTACCTAGCAAACATGATGTCTAAAGAAAATAGGACAGTATAAAATTTAACAGGAATGTAATACAAAGAAGAGGGCTTGCATGAGATGGTCATGATTATCATTGTAACATATTAATTAAATGTTATTACATGAAACAACATAAATTTGGCCTTTACACCAATGCATCCACTGCCCAAGAGGCACAGTCTTTGGTTCTTCTTATACTTATGTCCTCCACTCACACGAACAGCCTCACTGCATGAGATGCAAGATTTGTACAACCAAATCCTCATGTGATAAACACAGATTCAGGAAATAAATAATACCAATGGTGATCTGCAAAGTACTTTAAAGACATCCCGTGTGCCTCCGCAGCTAACCAAGGGGCCTAAGGATCACAGTCTTAGATGAAGAAACCTAAATCAAGCCTCTTCTGGCTGGATTTGGCTCCTAACATTTATTGCTGTTCATGCAATAGGAAACCCTCAGATGCCTTTGCAGCTTTGCTCTCCCTCCAACTCCACTATGCATGTTTATTTGCACTGCCCAAATATCCAAGAGTCCTCCTCACAGCCAGGCATGGTTGTGCTGTATCAACAACACGATGGGCAGCATCTTACAGAGCAAATATATGGCATGGAGCAAAGGAAGGAAAATAGCACTGGTCGTAGCAGAATGCAGCACTTCCAGCAGACCAGAGACAGGCAGAGTTACTGGGTCCAGCACAGTTGGATCTGATCCTGCACCCATCAGCAGCACTGGCAAGCTTTTCCAAACGGCAAACAAGTCCAAAGAATATCCAAAGACAGAAGGATCTGCATTTCCAATGGGCAAGGAGTCCTTCCACCCTGCCCTCTTCCTGCTTTCCTTGGGTAAGCCCAGGTACAAGCCCATTTGCAAAATGAAGGCTGGTAGGATGCATGGCTGCTCTCTATTAAAATGCTAGGGCAGAAAAAGAGCAAGGAGGGAGAGCAACAACTGAAGCCAAAGTAGAATCCAGTCATAAGAAGAAACAGGCATCAACTCACCATGAGTAAGCGTAGGCTTGAAATAAAGAGGATTAGAAACCCTCAGAAGAGGAAGGATCTGGAACAGCCTTCTAATAGGAACGGGGAACAGCTGAAAAGTAATTAGCTTTGAGATGGTACAGGATGCATTTATGAAAGACATTTAATGCTGTGGCTGCCCATAATAGCAGAGGAGTGACCTCCACGACCCAGGTCATCCCTCCTACTCCAGTAATTGTCTATGTACCCAGAACACAGAAAAGGCCAAAATCCTGTTTGTTCAAAGCCCCTCTGCTGATCTGCTTATTTTGTCCTTAATCCACTGCTACGCTAGCCAGCAGAATAGCAAGCAAGTGGAATGGGAAAAAACTGTTAATCTAAGAAAATGCATTAAACAAAAATAGAATAAATCAGGATATCAAAACCAAAATGCGTTATTATTGAAATTTAATTTTTTTTAAATCTGCCATCTTCAACTCAAAGCATAAAAATGCAAAAAGTGACTGGGGAATCAAATCTTCATGTTTTATGTTTGGCATTAAACAGGTCATAAAAAAAAAATATTGACTTTGGCTCTTTAAGCTTCTAATACTCCAAATATAATTACAACCATGTCCTGACTGAAAAGTAATCTCAAAAGTCAGCCTCTGAATTTAGGGATTTGAAAAAAAAAAAAAAAAAGCAATGGCTAGCAGCACATAGAGCTCATCCCAGGGAAAGGCAGAGGGCAGCCTGCACAGCCACGCACGAAGTCCAGCTCGGGCTGCCTCCCATTCTGAGAGCCTCAGGTAACAATCCCACGGCTTGTATACCAAAGGGCTGTAAATTCTCTGTTTATTTGCTCAGCTGTGCAGGCAGCGTGACTGCTCTGCTCGTCACACATGGCACCACACAGCACTGGTGACAGGCTGCAGGACCTGCTCCAGCACAGCAAGCAAACCTCAGTGGCTCTGAGCTCCCTGCCCATGTGCTGATGGAGCAGCCTCGCTCCACGTCTACTCAACTTGCCTTAGCACTGCAATGATTAAAGACAGGATTCATCTTAATGAAAAGCTCCACAGAAAACAATGAATTTGGCATAAACTTTCATCAAGGAAAGCATCTTTTGTTTCTTTGTTTGTTTTCTGTTTACAAGTTTGAAATGCCCAGCCAAAAGTCAATTTAGATATTTAATGCAAAGCACTCGAATGATATTTCAAAGCTAAAACAGGTTTCCACTGTCTTCAGGTTTGCCCTGTGAGAATGGGAAAACTCAGCATCTGTGTGAATCTGACTGAAGTACTGTTGGGTAAAAAATATTAATTCTGAAGTTCCTCTTCAGAATGCCCTCATCCATCCTGTAGTCAATGCCACACAGAAATCTTTTCTTATTGCCTTTAGGATTTCATTCAAAGCACCTATCTGCACAGGCTGAGCAGCACCCAGCTCCGAAATTCACAATCTCACTTGGTGGTCTGCTTGTTCCCTCCCAGCTACAGCAGCCCAGAATGTACTGCTGCTCTCTTTCAGGCATTTGTATATTATCAGTTAAGGAGAAGCTGGGCTGGGTCTTGGCAGCGAAGCAGACTTCCAAGGACATCCTGATGTGAAAACATTTGTAACTTCCAGTCAGTAGAAGTCTTGTCAGGGATGGGGCAGTGTAAGGTCTTCAAAAGATTAGTTATAAAACTTCACTGTCGGCACCTAGAGTTCTTGTGCTCTTTTCTGATAGCTGCTAATTGGTTCAATATCTGAACCATAAAGCAGTTAAGATTACAATCTGTTTGGCCTATTTTACTTTCAAAGACATTTTTCTTAACACACTGCTATACTGAACTGGCACGTGGTATTCAGTGCAAATGCACACACACAGCAGTACAAGCAAGAAGGTTTTACATTGCAGTTATCACAGAATAAATGGACAGAAATTTCCAGGAAAGAGACACGTAGGGCCCAGCCCTGAGAATGAGCTGTAAGGTCCATGGCCTAGCAAGGTCTGCTGAGAATGGCAAAGAAATAGGTAACAGATCACAAATTGGTGCAGGGGAAAAAAAGGAAAAAAAAAGAAAACACAAAAAAATGCTTTGGACTGGTTCCTTTCTAACCCAGCCATAACCAAAGCAAAGTCCATATGCCCAGGCCAGGGGTGCAATGAGAGGAATCTGACACAACTGCCAGGGCAAGCCAGGAGCTCAAGTATCCACAGACCCTGAAACCACTTGCAAAATCCTCAAGAGCTGCAAATCCCACTGCCATACTGAGAAGCATGAACTCTGAACCCATTCACACCTTGTCCAACCTTACTGACGCCAAGGCCAGGACCAA
The DNA here is from genome assembly GCF_038088225.1 of Cyrtonyx montezumae. NCBI lineage: Eukaryota > Metazoa > Chordata > Aves > Galliformes > Odontophoridae > Cyrtonyx > Cyrtonyx montezumae. The sequence continues at coordinate 27,045,551 of NW_027071903.1, read as the reverse complement.
CTTGTCATCTTTGGTGCCCACAGGTATGAGATGGTACAATGATAGCACAGCTCTCCCTTTCCTGCCTGCTGCCTATGCTGCATTAGCTCAGTTTGAATTGTTTGTGCTGGGAAACAACAAATGCACAAGGCCAGGCCATGCCCTGAGGTCTGCAGTGTTGAAGTGGTGGCTATGGGGCAGCTTGGTTACCAGGGCAGGGCAGGAGGTGAGCATTCCTCATGCTGTCTCTTTTAGGGAAACAGGCCATTAGGTATGGTAGAAACAGAGATTTTTCCAGTTCCTCCATATGTACAAGGGATCTGCTCTGCTGGACATCAAAGAAAGCCACTGGGATGAAGGGAATCTTTACTTTGGCAGAAAATAGCAATAGCACATAAACAACATGAAGACTAAGATGAGAGTTGGACTGCTGGGGTTATGTTTGCTACCCATGCTTCTATGTATGGCTGAGTGCTATCTGGTTTTTGATTTATCTTTGCCTCATTTTTATGGGTTTATTTAGAAAATTTTATACGGTAATAAATAATGAGTTATCTAAGGAACCTGAAGAAAAGTGCACACAAAATGCCTCATTTATACCACATATTCAGACTCCCGCTGTCTGCTGTATGTGATTTGTTGTTAAACCATATAGATTCTGAAAACTTCTGCTCAGATACTTAATTTGTCCAACAGAGCCTGTTTTGTCAGCCTCCAGGCTCCCTGCAAGGCCTGTTTTCCCAGACTCTCACAGGGGCGGACTGAGCTGGCTTGAATGAGGAGTGTCATATTTACTGTGGGCTGGGAAAAGATGAGGGCTTTGCTCAGTACTGACATGTGTCAACTTCAAACCTGTAATAAGTGCATTTTTAGAAACAGAATTGTCTGCATGCTTTTGTCTGGACCTGACTGCATTGTATCTCTTAGATGAACAGGCACAAGAGGATTGTGAGGCCACGTAAGACTGGATTATGACAGTGAATCAACTGGTCATTAGGAGTAAGCTAATTAGAAAGGAAGAATGTGCATGTACACGCATCCTATACATCCTAAACAGGGACTGGGAAAGCATTGAGAAAATACATGGCAGCTGAACAGGATTTTAACTTGATACTGCAGGGACAAAAAGAGCCTTCCTTCTGGGACAAGCAAGCAGAAAAGCAGCATGTCCTGTCACTGAGAACCTCCTTGTACCACTGTGCTGCTGCTCCTCACACAAACAGCAAGGCTGAAGTTTGGGAGAGACTATGGCCCCCAGCCATGGTGACAGCAGGTCAGGACAGTGAATTCCTGAGTGAGCCATGCTGACATATTAAAGACAAAGAGGAAAAGGATTCTATCTCTGCAGAAACATCCCGGCCAGGGAGCAGCACCTAGACTTCCCCGATGACATTCACATTGTTTACACATTGGCTTTGGCTTTTTCCACACAGCTACCAAGTTGCTCTCTCAGTGCCTTTGAAATGGTACACAATGAACTATGCAATATTTTCCTTCTTTTTCATTTATTAGTGATTGAGAACTATTGATCCTTGAAGGCCTTTAAAAAAACTGTTCCAGGCTACACAATACTTCTTAGCTTAGAACAGAACTAACACGGGACATAATTAAGTAGCAATAAAACATAGCCCTTGTGAAAACAGGAAAAACTTTTAAATTGACATCTAAGACCAAGCAACAGAAGTTACTTCCCCAGGCTGCAGCATGAGCGCACAGTGCAGTAACAATCACCATCCCCAGAGAACACTGCGACTCCTGGCTCTGCACCATTCACAACCCACTGGTGCAGTGCTCTTAGGGCTCACAGCATCAGCACAGACCCAGCAGTAATCCCCTCCCGGGCCCAGCTGTCAGCCTCTGCACAACCACCACCACTAACTCACTGTCACTGGGAAATCATTTACTTAGTAATACATAGCGTTGGCTGTTCTTGCTGCAGAACAAAGTCATTCCAAAAAACATAAGGATGTATTTCCAAACCTCAGCATTCACCGCTTGCTTCCCCATGTACTCCAAACTCTTCTTTTGAGATTTTAAAATCTCTTGCGATGCAGACTTCTGTGAAGAAACCATTCAATAGTTTGTGCTCAAGATTTGCCTTGATAAACAAAAAGGTCAAACTGCTTCTCAAAGTGGAGGAGGAAACTAAGTGTTCCCGTGCTGTGTCAATGACTGGGTAGAACTGCGCTCATTCCAACGTCACAGATTTGCTCCCTGCCCCTGTTCCCCATAGGGGTGTTCAGACATGCTATGTTCTTGAAGACTGGGGCCCTTGATCCCACAAACTCTAGTGCACCAAGCAGCACGCTGCATCTCACAGGACTCATTTCCACGTACAGCTCTGGGGAAAGCAGGGCTGTGGCTGTCACACTGAATGCCACAGGAACAACTGCAAACACCAGCAAGACACAGCAGCAACAAAAGCTGAAGGGAGAGCAGCTCCCAGACTGCTGGACTAGAAGTGATGCAATCATGGCATTTCCATCACTTAACAGCTGTGTTTCTGACTGGAAGGGCACAGTGGCAAAACCAGATTTAACGTAAGCAATGTTCCTCAGCACCCTTTTAAGAAAATAAAACAAAGCCAAATAAACAAATCAAGACAAAATAATAATCTGAGCTGACTTTGCAGTATTTGACTTGCTTTCAAAACCATTTTGTGTTTTTAGAAAATACTGTGGGTTCTGTACTCTCTGTGGTATTTCCAGCGGACACAGCTCTTCCTGTGGTATTAGACCTGGCACTGCCACAAGAACTTTGCCCCTGATTGTCTCAATGAAAACACCGCAGAAAGGAACGCTTTCCACAACTGACCAAAAACATCTTGAGTACGTACACATACAGGGATACATTTTGATATAGTCAGGAAGTGGAAAAAGAAGGTAAAAAACTGGAAAACAAATGAAAAGGCAAGGAATGATTTTACCAGAATAAGGGAGAAAAAAACAAACAAAAAAAAAAAGGAAACGTGGATTTGGGGAAGGATTTTTGTTTGTTTGTTTGTTTTTGTGAGAGATTCCAGTCCAGCTCAAAAGCTTTGCTCTCTTTTAGCTGGTGGATCTGAGCCAGCGCCTCTCCTTGGCTCCAGCTCAGTCCCACTCTATAGCTGTGCTTCAGCAGCACTGGCTGCAGATGGGGGGAAGGGAGATGTACCAGACCTGCTCCACAAGCAAGGATGAGAGGGCTGCATGCCCACCTCCCTCTTGTCCTCTGCCTCGGCCAGGCCCTGGCTCCTGAATGGCCCTCCAGGCAGCTGCCCGCTCAGCTGGTCCCGCCGGATGCTCCTGGTACGCTCAGAGTGGACAAACCATCTCACATATAGATCACCACATGTCCTTCAAACAGGTTTCAGCTATGTCATACTCCTCTGGGTGCTGGTGAGGACACCCCAAAGCCATGAGCCAGATACCTTCCATACCCTGCCAAGTATTCACTTTCAGATCAGGGGCTGGCTTTTCTGTCCAGCACAGCAGAAGGCTCCAGGGACGGAGTGTGTCCATCCTTTCTGCACCCTGTCCGTGAGGCATAGCGGCTCTCTCACACATCACTGCTGGAAGGAGATGGCTTGGCAGCTCAGTCCAATCTAATGCAGCGATCCATGCTCCACAGCAGCCATCCAACCTTTCAGTTATCCCAGTCACACAGTACCTTCAGTGAGCTCAAAGGCATACATTATAGAGAAGGAAAATTGTAAAGGGAAGCAGGTCAGACTTAGCCACACAGCCTCGGAGGCACGTGGCAGGGACATGAGGAGAGGTAGAGGGCTCAAACAGCTAATTGCAAATTGCTGCCATCACCATATTACTCATGCAGCATAAATGCTGTCAAGTAACAAGCTTTATGGGAACAGACTCTGATTTCTCTAACAATGCCAGAAAGTGGCTTTGTGGCTAAGGGCTGTAAATTAAGCATTGTAAGGGTGGACAGAAATGTGTCAAGCACTGTCAGCTGCACCTAGCAGAGGAAGGGGCCTGTGCTGAAGACTGTCTGGCTAATTCTGCACATATGGCTGAGAGCTGCGTGGGACACAATGGAAGGACACACAACACGGTGGCCAGAGCACACAGGGAGCCCCAGTGAGCTCTTCCTCCAGAGCAACCAAAGCCTAATGCTGCTCAGCCCGGTATTACCCTCATTTCAGTACAACTGTTATACAGTGACTAAGAAGCAGACAGAATCTACATTCTTTAATCACAAGGAGCATTTTTCTGCAGTGATTCTCTCCATTAAGGAAGCTTCTTCTCTTCCTTTTTGTGTCAGTGCTGCATACAAAGGGTGAAAGTACAAGCTGTGGGCATGAGGTACGTCTTATTTCCTTCAACGGAAATAATTTAGAGATTTTTTTGCATTTATTTCTAACTGAACAAAAGGTTGACTAGCTCCATTCTGCTGTGCTTTGTAGTAAGCAGTACCGTGACTTCAAAATGCCAATTTACAGCTTCTCCTTCAAAACGTCTTTGAGAAAATGGGAGTCAAATATTCTGTTTTCTGGTATTCGTCCTTATCCAAAATTAATCTATTCTCAACAGAGTCGTGTAATGACAAAGAAATACAGACACCCTGAGTATGGAGTTTCATCAGAGTAAGAATCATTCCCAAACCAACAGCAAACTGATTGGTGTAATACTGCTCAGCTTCTAATGAGGAGCCTTTCTCAGACCTCTCAAGCCAGGAGCCTCTTTCTCCCCTCTAACCAGCAGTACACAGCCCTCCCACTCCTCCTGATCAAAAAGTCCCAGAAGTGTCTGCATCAAACACCAGCCAGCAAAAATAGACTGCAGCAAGCGAAAAATGCAATATTAAGATTACTGAGCTGCAAAATGGTGAGAAACCATCCCTCCAGAGGGGTAGCTAAGCAACAACTTCTTTGTTTTGTTTTGAAATTTATATGAGGTATAAAAATGCCACCAAGCACAAAGCCAGCCCAGAACATCATCCCTGCTCTGAAGCCAGCAGCTCCAGCACAGAGGAAGGCTGCAGCACCCATGCCTGAGGGTGCCTTCAGATGTCCCTTCCCTTGCAGTGAGGGGATGTGGTGTGGCCAGTCACTGCTTGCTGGGCTCTCCCACATGCCCATGGCTTCAGGGATTCCCACAGCAGAACATGAGCTGCACACCTCTGTGACACTATGGATTAATTGTTCTTCCACTGAACCCTGTATTCAATTTTTGGAGCTACATAAAACTTTTCACCTGCAGTATTCTGGAATTGAGTTCTAGCATTATACAGTACATGGAAAAAGTGTTCTTTGTTTTAAACTTGTAATCTCAATAATTCATCTGACAACCCTGTATCCCAGCTTCTGCTGTGCATTGCACTGTTAGTGTGTATTTGTGTAGCCGAATGCACAGGTCTGTGAATAAAAGACATCATTAGAGACAGCATTGCCCGCGCTGTTCCACCAATGGCCCTACTCCCAAAAAGGACAAAGGACTCTGAAGAACTTCTCGGTGGCCCATGCAACATCTCAGGCAATGATAAGATACTTTTATCAGATGCAAACCAAAACCAATGTATTTTGAATAACCTGTTAGTATGTCAGAATGCCTACAATTCATCTGATGTCAGAAAAGATGCTTCCCCTACAAGCGATATGAGCTTACATGTACTGATTGGCTTAACCAAAGGCAGATGGTTAAATAGCCTCATGGGCACTACATTAAAACCAGGAAGTTCCAAATTCTTGTCAAAGGGAACACTGTCTTTTCCAAAGCCAAATGTACTCTTGTATCCATGAAAAGCCAAAATAAAGCAGTCCTTATGTAAATTCTGATGGATGAACACTAAAACTTTGTCCAAGGTAGGCTTATAACATTATACAACAAAGAAATGTGCCACAGAACTGTTTAAGACAGTTCTGAAAACCTGTAACATCAGATGACAGACCCTTCACCAACAGCTGGCAAGTCCACGGCAAGGCACTAAGGAACCAAATCAGAGCAACAGTCCCCGCTCCAACAGCCTCGGTACACCTGCTGCTACATGGCAGTGAGCCCTACTACAGAAGAGGATTCAGGAAAAGCTCACATAGAAGGAAGTGGTGTTAACCTACAAAGCTCTGAAATTCCTGGGTCCTTAGTGATACCAAGTGAGATGACAAACACAGCTGATGTCAAAGTAGATTCCTAATGGAAGGGAGGTGGTTGAGGCACCATCCCTAGCGCTGTTCAAGAAGCGTTTAGATGAGGTGCTAAAGGACTTAATTTAGTAGTTGGGTAGAGATAGTGATAGGAGGATGGTTGGACTAGATGATCTTATAGGTCCTTTCCAACCTTATGAACTTATGAACTTATGATTACTAGGCTGAAATGTTCTTACTGCACAAATCCAGGGCAATAAGCATCCAAGCATCCCAAAGCACCCATGCAAGGAACATGCATAAAATGAGGATTGCTGAAAATCCCAGTTGGTGCCCATATGCATTTTGAGAACTGGTCAAAATCTGTCTCTTAATTACTCATAGTGCTTAATTTCAGGTGCTTAATGAAATCCTTTTTATCATTGGATGGTTTTGAATGTCCTGTTACAATATGAGGATACTCAAAAATTGAGTAAGCTTACTTGTCTCATTTCCTTTACCTTTTATACAGATGTTAACTATCTGTATCATAGCAAGAAAAGAACCTGTACCAACATTTATAAACAGTATTCTCTTTGTAACATGAGAAGAAAAATATTACCTGCTCTGTTAGCATTTATAAACACATTTCATCCAAATCACAGAGTAAGGTTCCGACAACTGACACAGGAAACGCCCTACTGTACCACTGCAGCATGCAATGCCCTCTCAAGAGGCAGCAGGTTCAGAGGTGGAAGAGTTCCAAGGGAAGGGAGGGAAATGGCTCTTGGGAGGAAAAATGTGACCAGCCAGCACCTAAAAGGAGCTCCCAGGGAGCTAGTACACCATTCTACACTCAAACCTTTGGCACAAGTATATAACCTGTAGTTTGGCTGAAGCAGGATGAAAACTTCACCCTTTTACATGTCTCAGTTCTGTTTTTCTACTGAGGTCAGTCTACATTCTCCCTGATTTCAAAGGGGGCTGGATTTCCAAGTACTTCAGCCCATCTTTAAGGAAGCAGAAGTGATGTTTGAGCACCTGAAGAAGTCTTACCGTACTGTTATTTTCCAGCGAAGACAAACTTTCTATCTCTCTGGGCGCAAGCAGAATGTCAAATCGCTGCTGTTGCTAACAGTGGTTAGACTGAAAGCCATGGATGAAGACACAGCTAAAAAGAAATTACGATTTCATTGTGATGACTCTTCAAACAGCAGCCATTGGGGCTATGCCCTTCTCATTCCAACAGATGGAGACAGAGACCTCTGGGTTTAACTGTCACGTCTCAATCTCAAAATCTACAAATTTAGATATCACCATAGTTTATTCATGTGCATTCATAAAAGCCTCATGTAAATTCCTAGCAGAAAGACATCAACAATAAGAAAATCAGGTTATGTATAGAAACAGAATGGAGAAACAAACTAAATGATATCTGTTTTCCACATTCTTACACCAGATTGCATCCAGTCATGGTCAAAAAAAAGCAGTGTTAGGATGAAAAGCAATATATTTGCTTAAATTGTGTTTAACCAACTTAAGTAATAATACTCTCTTGAGTTCTGGGAAGCAGTCTGACAGCTGAAGGAAAGAATCTCAGGTTAAACATCTTCACTATTTAATGTGCTTTGAAGTTTTGGATGCTTTTTGTGCTTCGGAAGTGCTGACCACACAAATGAAGCCAGGGAGCCCTCTGAGGTGCTCTGTACTTCAGAAGAGCATGTCATGCCTGCAGAATTTGCTGAGCTCCCAAAATTAACCTTGGGAAGTTAGACAGCAAACTATGGAAATATTCCAGTAAGTCCTGTTGGCATGGACTTCTAATGGACTCCAAGGAGACTGTCCTTCTCAGCAATGCAGAACTCAGAAGAAACTGTTTTTTCTAGGTCATGTGAGGTTAATGAACTCAAGATATCCTTCAAAATACATTTGTCTGATTTATTTCTTTAATTCAGTCCCCTCTTCTTTTTCTGGGAATACATAGTGAATGTAATATCATTTGAACCATGACATCTCCTCATCCTAAAGTCATCTGTCTAAACATTTTCTGAGGAGTTGCAGTTCACTGTTATTTTAATGCGCTCTCCCCCCCCACCCCCCTCAGTGTGATCTTTATGCTTCCAGCTTGTGACATTCACGGAAGTAGTTGGCACTCTTTTCTCTCTCTGAACGCAAATGTTTCACCTTCATGAAACGTCCCAACTCCTCTGGCCAGCAGGATAAGAAACCTGAGTTGGTTTCTGTACTTGATTTTACTGAAACAGTGCACAGCACTGCCAAGTTTCTAGGCTGACCATCTGAATGTCAAATCTAGTACTACATACTTCTGACCTATGCAACACAACCCATAAAGAAACAATAGAGAACAATAGAGATAGTTCTTCTTTGATTTATATATAACTTAATCTTCTGTGAATTTGCTAGATTACATCTGAAAAACTGAACAGTTAAAATCTATGCTTTGGTTAGATTTGTTGTGTTTTTGGTTTTTTTAAGGTGGGAAGATCCTACTTTTAAAAGTTTGTCTTGAAGATTAAAGCAAAACTTACAGTGTTTACCACACCAGTTTTACGAACAGCTTGCAAAACAAAACAGAGTAAATTCAGTGTCTAAATTTGCTTCAAGGTCTGTACTCCTCTAACAGCTAGGACTGTCACTGGTTGCCCATCTCAAGTGTCCCTGTTTTTCTTTGCCTAGCCTCTCTGCCTCCCAGCTCTTCTCCTTCACTCCACCCTACAGTAAACCGCTAAAATCTCTGAGTTTCTCCAGTGGTTTCCTGTTATTACTGCAAACACAAAAAAACTTCTTCCTCAGTTATAATACTCCGTATGTTTTCCGCACCATCTATATCTTTGCCCCCATTATTTTTTTCCCAGTTTTGCATCTTTCCCCACCCCCACAGCAGCTTCTCATTTCTCTTCAGCCACTTTTTCCCCCTAGCCTCATCAGTAGCTCTGTTTACCCAAGTAGCTCTCTTAACCAAGAGCAAATTTCTTTTTTTTTTTTTTAACTTTTCAAGCTTTACTCATTAGCCACCAATATTCTAATTCTCCCATTAACTATTTCTTTATGGATTGCCTGCCCCTCTAATTTAACTTCTAAACTCTTCAACACAAGAATCATACCTTTGTATTTCTTTCTTGAGCAAAATTTCAACATCCGTAGTGAAGAAAAGGTTTGAACACATAACACAAATTCCCCAGGATCTTCTTGAAGGTAAATGTATTGAGCCCAAGAATGAGTTCAGTTTTATATGAGAGCAAACAAGAAACTACAAAGGAAAAAAATAGAAACTACTCCATGAAGGCAATCACTACTGCAGTTACACAGCTACAAGAAGAAATTGTGTGTGGAAGAAGCTTTATTATTGCCAACAAACCAAAGATGTGCATCTTGTGTATTTATTACTTTGCATGACTGTGCTGTGGCTTTGTGCAGGGGTGGAAATGGCACAGCTGTAGCTGGGCCCATGAAACAAACACCTCCTGAACAAGTGATTACTGACACCCATGAAGCTGACCATATTACTGATAAAACATGTATATTAACGATTTCAGCATAAAACTAGGTGCTTATTTCCATTTTTTAATGCTGAAGTGTTGCTTTTCATTTGGCAAATGTTATCCAATTTAATGGTTATTTTTATGGAATGACCACAGAAAGCCAAACAAATGGAAAACAGCTTGAACAACATTTGTAGCTGTAGTAGTCTGTCTGGAAGCTCATTTTGTCTTTCTCCAGCAACTTGTTAACCAAACTAGGATTCCACTAGCACATCTAGCTTGCTTCTGAAAGTACAGATCAAAAGTGAAGCTTGCAGAAGTTTATACAGGTGAACAGTGCATTTCACTAGGAACAGCTGCAGCTCCTCTAAACCTGCACTTGTTCTATCACAATCAATAGATAAGTTCACCATGGATGAAGCTTTGCCTACAATGTCTATACGACCTTTTTTCTGCGCTTTATTTCATAACAGAAAAAGTGTTGATTGGGCAAATCATTTGCATTGCAGCTGTATCATCCACAACCAACATAAACTGACAAAGGGACAGATCAAACAGGAAAGCATTCAAAACCTAGACTAAAAGTGTACAAAGAATCCACTGCTAAACAGAACCAACACAGACTGTGCATAGCAAAGTCGTAAAATACACAAGGTAATAAGCATGATGCAGCATGCTGAAGGACTAGCTGTGACTTACAAATAGATTGTCATGTGCTGACTTCAAAACCCCTCTAAAAGAATGAATCATAACAGGTTCCATGCAATTATTCATGTGCAGAGATTATGGCAATATTAAGCTTTCACAAACCCTTTGAAAATATCTGGAAAACAAGTCAGGCAATATTTGAGTAAGGATATAAAGAAAGTGTGGAACGAGCAACTAACACCAAGCTGTCACATAAGCAGAGTAAAGCCTCTGAAAATATGCTCACAGATAACTTCCTGAAAAGACAGTATCAAACCAGCACTTTGTACTAAACAGATAGCAAATTGTACACATCAGAAATGCAGATGTCTTCATTCCCTTTTTTTTTTTTTTCCCTAGCCATAAAATACAACACTGTTCCTGCAGAGGAAAAAATGCATCTCCAGATAAAAGCACTGTTAGAAATGTCCGGAAGCAAAGTGCTGTATGTTGAAGCTGAAGAGATCAAAGCAGATCCTCCATCTTTCCACTGGTCACTCAGCAGAATGCCAGCTTCTGGACAAACCTCAGAATGACAGCAAAATAGAAGTAAAATCTGGCATACTGCATTACAATACACGCCCTCTCCAATGCAGAACACCCTCTAACATCACAACCCTCACAACACACAGCAGGTCCCCGAGCAGGGCCGGGGCTGGAGGGCTCAGTGCTGTGTCCTGCTCCATGCTCCGCTGCAGTCTGGGGAACAGACTCTACATGTACTTAGATATCCCTGGTTACACAGAGCACACACAGCAGCTAAATGACCATGAAGCAAAGCACTTTTGGTTTGTTCTGTACAAAAAGTGAGTTTAAAACCTAAGAAAGAGTAGTCAGGGGAACACAGGGAGTCAGGGTTCAAGTTCTTGGTCTACCACAGTGTGTGTGACCCAGCTGAGCTTTTTATGCCCGTGTGCCTGAGCAACAGCTCTGTGGGTGGTGCTGATGAGAAATACATTAAAGGCTGTGAGGTTTTTGGATACGGGAATACCCAATAGCTCCAGAATTGCTGTATTTGTATGTACAGAAACCACTCAGACACAATAACTCATGGAGCAGTGAGAGACAAAACAATACATGCATTAATCTTGACAGCAAACGTTAACACAAGCATAAGCAAAGAAAAATATTAGGGGACACAAGAGCTGTGATGGTTTCCTTCAGCTAATTATAAGGTCTGAGAAGGTATTTCCCTGCGAATGTAAGCTTTCCATTTCTGTGAGGGCTTCCATCTGCCCGCAGGACCAACTGCAGCTGCCGGGAGGAAAATCACAGCGGAGAAAAGCAGTGCATGAGTAACTTCTGTGCCTCACACCTCTGCTAAGACAGGGATTTTTGTCATGAAAATGTATGCTGTGGTGCTAACGCAGAGGATATTTTCCTTGATATTTTCATCTTTGCTCTTTAGCCAAAGGAACACAATGTTAAATTCTGTGCAAATATAGCACAAACCACAGTGCTTTGTGCGTGTTCTTGAACTGTTTCAAGAAGCCCTAGAGATATCACACATTATCCCATGATTCAAAGCTTTAACCTTGAGAGAAAATACACAAAACAGCTTCAGAGTTTTTCCAACTCGATACAGCATTGTAAATACTATAACAGTTATTTGATAAACACAATAGAAGGGCCTTCAAAGTGAATACATCTCATTTGCCATGTTTATAGTAAATTACTCAGTAAAAATTGTTTTAAAATGCAAAACACCATTAACTAAGCCAATATTTTTACTGTATCTACTCCTCTGTGTTGTCTCATTTTGTTAGCTTTAAGAGGAATTCAGCCACATCTCCATTTTAAGAAGCACATTATTACTTCTACTTGCTATAAAAGTGACTCGTACTTTCTACATCTAAATAAACTGGTTTTAGATCATCTTTGAGAAATATAAAGAAGATTCGAAATGAAGTACATTTGTCCCAAGTATCTAAAATACATCTAAGAGCTAACTGACACAGTGGAAGGTCTCCAGTAACACAAAGGAAGAGGGATGTATTTCAAAGTCCTCCCACCAAGTTCATGCAAACTGCACAGGAAGATATGAATTTACGTGATGTAGGAAACAATCCACAGGACTTAGCCTCTTAATGTAGTTGGCATGTAGCAGAAGACAAGATTTAGTGACAGAGCTTCCAGTGTCAAACTATATTGCAATACCTTGAGACACCTGCCAATAGAGTAGTGGAATATTTTCAGTCATAGTGAATGACTTTTATAAAGCTTTAAAAAATTAGAATGGTCAGATATCATCTCTCTTTTTATATTGCTTTCTAACGCACTCTAATTAGGCAGAAAACATAGCTGATTCTTCAGGAATATTAATGAAAATTGACAAAAATTTAAATTCTTTTCAGCATCTTTCCCTATGGGTAGGAACAGCAAAATGTCAAATTCCCTCTTCTTTCCTCACTCAGCATATTAACCTAAAGAATTACAGAAGCTGTGGCAAAGACGCAACCATCACACTTCTCAGAAAGAAAAAAGAAGAAAAAAGAAAGACAGCACACTGGTAGTCTGACATCATCACTGCCATCCTCCTCCTACAGCACTGTGAATTCCATGGGATTACTGACACAGAAAGATGTGTTTGTAAAATATCTTTAGACATCTCTTATTCTTGTTAAATGCAGAAAATTAAGCCAGTTTGGGATATCTGGTAGTCAAAGTATGCTAATGTGACAGTAACTTCAAACAAATACTTACACCTGCACTGTTCTTCTGTATGCTGAATACACAGCTACACATGAAGAGGTGCTGGTGACCTCCAACGGGGAGCCTTTCCTCCCAGCCCAAAGCACAGGCACCAGGAAACCCCAACCTGCTGAGGTGCACCCTTGGTGTGCTGAGCTACATCCAGCACAGGGCAGAAGCAAACATTCATCCTGGTCTACACCAGATAAGAGATTCTGCTCCGTGAGACACACACCCCTACTTGGTAAGCAAGAAGAGCTGCCCACAGTTTTTTTCTCCTGCAGCATCAGTCTCCCACAGCAGTTACATTCCAGCTGCAGAAGGGAACTGCCAACAAGCGTGTCAGCACGCCGCCGACTTCCAGACAGAGGTTTGCTGGTGCTAGTCTCGGCCACGGAAATTATTCCACAGGAAAGAACATCACCATGGGTCTCACCTCAGTCAAAACTAAATGGGCTCAACATTTATATCCTCCTTCATTTTCCACGTGAACGCGCAGCTATCAGGCAACTTCCTCCATAACCTGGGAAAGAAGAATGTATGTTTGAAGTAGATGGGAGGTATAGAGACATAACCTGGATGGCAAATGCCTGAAAGAAATGAGTGGTGCTGGTCAGCCTTGCCAGAGAGAAGGGCTCCAGTAACGCAGCAGGAGCAAGAACAACTTCAACACACGGTGGACAAAGCCTGCATAAATACCCGACATTTCAGAGCAACCCAGACATTGCAGAAGCACTACTAAATTCATTTCCTCCTACAAGTATTAATAATTTACAAGCTTCTTTTAAAGAGCAGCACTGTAGCTGCATCATTGCATGCCAAGCAAATGCTAGGTATTCATACAGCTCCTTATTTTCCTCTGTCTCTGAGCTCAATCCTGAGCTCCAGCCCCACCAGCCTTCCATAAATCCCTGAAGAAAGCTAGTCAGAATGAAATCCAAGATTTTATTAAGCTACAGAAGAAAATAAATTATGCTGAAGCTTATGTGAATATTTAGAAACCTTTCCAAACACAAGGATAAATGTGCAGCTCTCGTGATGAGACACAGGAAAAAACAATTCCATTAAAGGGCCACTTATGCACAGAAAGAACATTGAGAAAGTGATGGGGAAAAGAAAAGGCTGTGGGGACGTAATGTGGGGGCCCTACACACTGCCTTGCCAGTCCACCAGGGACAGAACAGAGCCATCCTACAGAGAGCACCTTTGGCACAGAAGGAAGGGTTTCCCTCTCTCAGCTCTGAGCTATCTCCTTCTGGGCTGCACAGCTGACCCAACCTACAGGCCCAAATCACAACCAGATGCAGAGCTGCCTTCTCAGCCTGCACACAAGTCTCACCTCCTCCACTGCTCTAAGCAACCCAGGAGCTGCTGGAAGGATAAATTCACCTTACTGATCACATAAACAACTTTCTCACATGAGGCTACAGATATAAATAAATAAATAAATAAATGAAATAAAAGGAAGGATCACTCTGCACCTCAGGCCGTAATATGAAAGGTGGGAGGGAATGCACAGCGAAAGGAAACCGAGTAAAACAATTTGTGTTGTGTGAAAGGCATGCCAGAAGGACAAGTTACATCTTTAACAGGCAAAAGTACTCAGCAGTGCTGCAGGGCAGCACGCCATGACTGTTGCACAGCAGCTGCAGGGCTTTCCCTTGCCAGGGATGCTCACCTGGTCCCTGACACCATGTTCACCCACACAGGACTGCTGGCAGCAGAGGAACTGGAATTATAATGCTGATTCACCTGCAGTACTCCATAGGTTTTTCTAACCCCATCAGGGCCACAGCTGCTGACCACCTGTCCCCGAGCCATGAGCAGCCCCAGCCCAGCCCAGGGCCACAGTGCACACACACAGGTGATGCAGCGGTGCCAGCCCAGCTCCCTGAGGAATCATATCCCCTGTGATCAGAGCTGTGAGATCTGCTGGCTGTCCTCTTAGTCCTTCTGTCTTCCCACCACTGCTTTAGAAGGAATAAATCATCTTACTGATGATTAGATTGTAACATGGACAGAAACTGGCTCTCACAGCCCATTGTGCAAACAGTCACAGCCCTCCAAATGGCACCAGGAGCCATGTGCACCCAGTGCTCTGCTCGCTGCTAGCTCCTGCCAACATCTGGTGTGTGCAGTGCTGGCAGCCCTGCACAAAGCTTCTCCAGTGCAGACAATGGTTAAAAGCCTCAGCAGCGGAGGAGAGATTCCTCCAAACAAATTCTTTCCTGTTGTGAGATTATTTTTTTGCCTTAGCAAACATCAGAACTATCTCATCTGCAAATACATGTACAAGTCTCCAGAGGAAAGCTTGAACTTATCCTTAAATTACTGAAAGTTTATTATTATTTTCTCATGGAAAAAGTCACGGATGTCTTGTAATCCCACATGTTCCCATCTTCTAAAGTTGAATGGATCTTGACCCAGAGAAAAGCTTAGGAGACCGCTCAAATAGAAGGTAAAAGACAGTTCTGAAGATGTTCTTTCCTTACAGAATTTAGTGTTACGACTCACAACTGGGTGCTGGAGGGCTCCCACAAGAAATAAGAAATCAGTATGTTCAATTGATAAACTTTTTAGAGCAGTAACAGAATGTTTATGTGCTTTGTACAGTGACACAACTACATTGCCTCAGAGCTACCCCCTCCCAAAATCTTGGTAGTCTGGGAGGCTGATCATCACAGCATCTCTGTATTTTGGAGTCAAAATACCTCCACAATTTTAGGGGATGGAAAAGTGGGAAGAGAGAGCTCCAAAGGCCAGCAGCCTGCCAAAAAAAAATTAAAACGTGGTTTTTATCTGTTCTGTGAAGAGTCTTCTGTATTTTCTTAGGGCCTTATCCAAAACCCATTAAAACCAACGGGCTCCATTCCAGGTCCACTCTTCACACACTGTATACAGTTTTATCATTAACTTCATTACATTTTTCTAACATCTGTGAGCAAACTATCTGTGAGAGGGTCTGATGTGTAAAATAGACCCACAAGAGTTTTGCCAGGAAACTTCCACATTTTTTCCTGATTTCTATACAGCCTCCAATGCCCTGGTTGGGAAAGTTATGAAAGATTTTTGTTTTCTGAATTTTAAGATGACTTGGGAGAGAAATCACAAAAGAAATAAAAGAGAAAAAAAGAAGACTGATAAGATTACAGTTGATTACTACATTTGGTCACATTCTGTACTGGGGTGCCAAACAGTTTGATTACCTTACCATAAAGCTGTCCATGAATCCTATCAGCTGTACCGGTACCTTACAGCAGAAGGTGCCACAAGCCACTTCATAAACCAAGTCCTTACAAGGAGCAGACAAAGAGGCACAAGATTTAGGGCTCTTGTACTGCTTTTGTCCAAGGACCTCTCCACTTGGAGCAAGTCATTGATCCAGGTACAAGCCTGAATGTCACACTACGAAAAATAACTTCATACTGTCCGTTAACGTTAAGAAAATGCATGTTTGACTTGCTTTGCAAACACACAGACCCAAGTAAGGTGTGGTTTTTTAGTATCTCTGTTGGTAGAGCCTACAGAAGACCCAAATACTGAGCTACCACCAGATATATCCAAGTTCAAGTTCTAGGAATACAGAGACAAACATCATTATTGCAGCTGGCTTGGGTTTGCTGTTGTTAAAGTCTAGCTAGGAGCTTGGAATTAGCATCAGAGGTTATGGGTACTATGTAGGTGAGATCTTATCTCAGCAATATTACATCTTGTGGAAAATATGTAAATATATCAGGTTACCTGTGCATACAAAAACATTTCACAATTACACTAGATATTTAGACAGTTGATGCCTCATATAACAAATACAAGCTCTTAAAACTGCATGAAACAAGACTGCTTTTTTTGCCAAATTAGCTGGTAAACTAACTCAACAAGCCTTATCTTGCTCTTATCAGCCCACCTGTCTCTGCCCCTTTAATCTAAGACTTAAAAGAGGAAATGAGTACTTAACTGATAGTGCTTCTTCAAAGGAAATATTTGCTTCAGTTACCTTGCATTTTTAATGAGATTGTTTAGTCACAGCTTGGCATCAGTTCATAGTAAGCACCCTGTCAAAGCTTTCAGGTTTTCAAAGCACATTAAATAGTTTGAACCAGCAACAGTGGAACTGTTCCTGGTTGGCATTTAATTATGGAGATGTTTACCTCCCTTCCTTGGTCAGGGGAATTAGCAGAATTAGCAGGGGAAAGCTATTCCTTCAATTCCAATCCCTGTGCAATTTTGCAGGGCCTGCTTATAGAAAATTCTCTGCAATTCAGATAGAGCTGAGGGATGAAAAGCACAACCAGCTGCAAAATACTCAACTTTGAAGTGAGGGTTGGGGCTGCTGAAGTGCTGTCAGGACACTGATGACCCCAATGTCACTCCAATGTAAACAATAATACTGCATCTCCATGGCTGGGTGTCCTTTTTTGTTCATAGGTTCATAGGTACATTAGGTTGGAAAGGACCTACAAGATCATCTAGTCCAACCATCCTCCTAACACCATCCCTACCACTTGTTGAAGGGGAGGATAAAAGATGTTATATTTTTATTGGCTCTTTGTTTTCTAATAGGCTGTAGGTAAATATTCTACACTGTATGGCTCTGACTCAGCACACAGTATATGCATTTTTGACAGACAGAGCTTCTATCACGCACAGACACCCTGAGAACACTGACATAAAACAAAAGCTCAGCTCCCAGCACCACCTCAAACCTACTCACAGCACACAAGGTAAGGAAGTGACCTGCAGCTGAGATGAAAAGTGTTTATGAATATTTTACAGCACTACTGAGGTTCAAAATATATGGTTTGATAAAGGCAATGGCAAATCTCACAGGAAGCCTCATAGCGTGACAAAAGCACATGCCTGACTTTACAACTTGCTGCTGAAGGGAAAAAAACTCCATCAGCAGCTTGAAAGGGAACACCTTCCAATTGAGTGTATTTTCGTCTTTTTGTTCTTCCTTCACCTCTATTCTGTTCTCTTTTTCACTTCCAAAATAGCAAAGATGTTCGGGACAACATTGAAGCTGTCACTAAAAACTGAAGGAAAAAACAGAGTGCCTAATTTGACAAAGCCAAGTGCAGTTCTGCAGTGTCCTGTTGCCATCCACTGCTGCAGCACAAACTCAGGTGCTGTATCGTTCATATGACTTCCTGCCCACAGGAAGATGGTACACCCCTTGTCAGCAGCAGAAAGCTTTCAGTGCTGGATGGCACCTCTGTGGATTTACTGCTTGTTCAAAGCAGCTGCAGTGGGAAAGAGGAGAAGTAGAAAGAGAACAGCAAGATCCAGGAAGTGTAATTTCTCACCAGCTAGGATCCATACCTCTGCTGTGGTGCCACTGTCTGGAAGGACAGCAAACAGGACACCAGTCAGAATTACAAAGCACGGAAGGAACAAGTGAAGGCAATCACTGCAGCAGGATGCTGGGCACCCCTTTGGGAGCAGCTGGAGATGCAGCCACACAGCACCCACAAAAAAAGCAGTCAGCCATGTGCAAAATAAGGTGCTTGACAAGAAGCTTCTCAGATTCAAAATAGATTTGACCTTAGGATTCACTTCCAAACTCTCAGAACAAATGAAGTCATCATATATAAATTCTTCTGTCTTGTGACTGCCTGTCGAACCCCATCCTGTTGCTACACTTCCTGAGCATCCCAACAAATGTTTTGCCTCCCTCAACCTAAAGATTCCTGTTGAAAGACATACTGAAAGCTACCTTCAGCAAGGGCTGAAAGATTACTTTTCTTACGTTTTAGCCAGGTGTCCCATATTGGAAGAAAGCAGAGCTATATTTTGCTTTAAAACAAACAAACAAATCTATCTAAGTTTAGTATATAGCTTCTGTGGCAAAAAGAAACAGGCAGCTCAGAGTCAGTCCAGTCTCCGTTACTCCAGAGCAGTATTTAACAATATACTTCCTGCACTCACTGAATGGATTCATTCATCTGAACAGGCTGTGTGAATCAAGAGATGTTTAGGAGAGAACTGCTAAAAGAGCTTACAAATATAAAAGTGCAAAGGTAGAAAAAGCAAGTCCCACATGGGTCAGGGCACTTTTGCTAGCAAGTCACAGCTACAGCAGCATTAAACTCTTCCAATTTGTTGTAGGTTGGCCATGTAACTGCATCTTAATCAGCAAAAGCTGGATTTCAAACTCCTACGGTTGTATCACCTGCTTTTATCTTGCTTTTAAGACTGACCAAAATCAAGTCTTATTTTCCATCTTACCATTTATGGTAGAAAGCAAAGTTGAGTAGCTTTGGGTCTCAGTTCATCATGTCTTCTAATTGCATTGATTTAAAAGTAATAATGTGCTGGCAATACTAGAGGCCAGACAAAAAAATCACAGCGAGCACAGTGAGGTACAGAAAACATTTTGCACTGATTTATACATTTAGGCTTGGATTCCCAGCATGTTATGCAGTAATTGTAACACTGCTAACCTCCAAATTCAGCTTTTACACAGGCTTATGTGCAGGCTAGGAAGGATCTCAGCCTTACTTTACATTCTGAGAGTAACTGAAGCAGAACTCCTTCGGGCAAACTGAAGTACTTCATTTTGAGGCTGATGCCAAAGCAATTCCAGCGCATATGTCCACAGAAGAGGAGTTAAGACTTCCCAGGGCACCCAACCAGTCCAGCTGCCCCCTACTTACCTTTTATTCATTGCTGTGCTGGAGCCTAAGGACTCCGACCACATGCCAGAGCTCATTCTGCAAGGCACCGTACAGACACTAGGAATGTCTTTAGCCTGAGGAGTTCACAATCTGATCTTTAGTTAGAAAAATCACTCGGCCAAAGGCACCGCTGTATAATCCTCCTTGACCAAAATCTCACTTCTCATTCGAACAGCGCTACCTGCGCAGCAACCATAATAACAGAGTTCTGAATTACTTGGAAAAAAATAAATTAATCAAGAGAAAATGAAAGCCTCGCCAAGTCGCCCATTAACACAAATGTGCATCTGTAAGCACAAAAAGAATACCACCTGACAAAGCACTTCACAGACCAGTCCTTGCAAAATCCAGTTCTCTAGCTGTCCTTGGGCTACTCATTTATTTAAAGGCAAATAACTCAGCATCCATCAGCAGGATAAAGAGCAGGAGACAGGGTGCTTCACACGGGACAAGTTCTCAGTGACATTCTAATGAACGACATATCTTAATGGCTCTAATTCTCCCGAAGAGCGTTCATATTAAATCGCTCAGTGATGAGCTTTCTGCCATGCAGTTCTCTCCCACACTCTCAAGCACACCGCATCTCCTTCCACCCAGCCTCCTGTCACAGCTTCTCACCACTATCAAGGCAAAGTTGAAATTCCTTGAAAAGACTTTTCTCACCAGATAATTCATCTCTTCAGCTCATGAAGTTTCATCTTTCAAACAGAACACTTCTTTATCTCTGAACTGAAGAATTTATTCCACTGTTTTCCCATGCAAGTAGATTTATTAGTAAAATAAAAAGCAGCCACGCTTCCTGAAGTTTTGATCTGTTTTGAAATGAATCTCCATAGCTGCAAGTCCATGAGAGGAAGAAAAGGCGACACACGGCAAATATTCAAAAACAGTGTGTGCTCTGCAGCCTAAAAGATGGAGAGTTTGGGGCCTTTCCCCAATCAAAGCTAGGCCAGAAATGTTCCCTTTTTTTTTTTTTTTTGGTTGTTTTTTTTTTCTTTTAGCAGTCGCCAAATCCTTGGCTCATTATTTTTCACTGAGGCATATATCCATATTTGATACATTCCAGTTTTCTTCCTCCTTTCTATCCACTTCCTCCATAATTTCTGGCCAGTTTTGGCCTCCATTTTTTCCATGCTTAATTTCCTGTATTCATTTGCCTTCCCACTGAACCCTTCCCACCCTTCAGAATGCTTGGCCTGTTCAGAGAGCTGGGAGACACGAGCACCTTCCAGAGGGAAAAGGTGATGGTGCTGTGGGGGTTCTGAGAGTGCCATCTCCAAACCTGAGCTGATGGTGCTTGAAGAGCTGACTTCAGACTTCTGCAGCTTCCCTTTCACCGGTCAGCCTCCTGCAAGCAGAAATCTGCATCTTTTAGGGTTGTATAGACTGAAAAGCCTCAAATATTTTCTGTGGGATACAGCCCTAAGTAAGAGCTCTATTCATGTGAAATGTGATGCTGTGGGCTCCCACAGCCTAGCATATAGGCAGACTATACTTGATAAATGTCTGTTTATCGTAACTTCAGAAATCAACTCTGCTTTTCCAGCCTCTCTCTCCCTCGAGATTAAGAAGGTAAAGGTCATATATAAAAGAGACACGTCTTTCAAACGTTTTTCTATTTTAAGTGCTAGTAACCAAACTCTGTGTGAAAGTATTCCATCCTTTCCCATTAAATTAGGCTGCCCTACATCAACATTCTTCTTTAAATTGATGGTACGTGGCTGACAATGACTCAAGAACAATGTGGCTACACAGATACACAGCTGGTAAGGAAAAAAACACCTGGCTACTTCAAAACAGCCACCCATGCCATGGGGAGAGGAGCCCCAAAATACAAAGTTGTGAATTCCAACATACCGTAATCATATCATATTTCGACCAAAATTCTTAAACTAAAGTCATTTTCTATGAGGCTTCAGATCAGGGCTGGGTTACCAGACTACCGTTTTTGTCGCTTTGACTCTTCAGACAAAGATTTATTTTCAGAATAAAGCACTGGTTGCACTCAAGTCACTATTACACCTTTCACAAAAACAGTCATCCTCTGTTTACAAGGACACAGAAGTCTTCACCACCACTGCAGAGAGAGCAAAACCTGTACATTCCCTTTCAGTGCGGATCTAACCCACTTTCACCATCTTGCCACACCTTTTAATGGCAAGCAATGCATTTCTTTTTAACATCTAAAATACGTTCACACATTTTCTTTATCCTCTACTTATTCCAAAACATCCAAGGGTAAAAACGCTACTGTTGAGCAAAGGGTGAATTCCTGGTTCCTGAAGAGCCTATTTGTGCAGCCAGAACACCACCCTCATCTGTTCTCACTTCGTGCTGCTGTATCTCTCTCCCTATTTTCCAGGCAAGGAACACACGACCAACAGCTCTACCTCCTGACTATGCCTAGGGCCCTGGCAAACAGCAACTGACAAGAAAGACGTTTCAGATATTTATGATTAAAAGATAACCGATAACCAGGACCCAGATGTTTCTTGCTGCTGGCCAGCACACAGTGCGATTATTATTCCATTTATAGAAAGGGATGCCGTCCTGCCTTTGCCAGCCAACCGAAAGGTCTCCATAAAATGCTCAAACACTCTGAAGAGAGGCATTCAAAACAAGGAGCAAAAAGGGAACGAGCCGTATTCGCTCTACAATTATTGCATTATATAAATCCAACATGGTCTCCGCCAGACAGCATCACCAGGCTCGCTTTGCCAGCGAGCACCGTGAGCTGCAGCAGGCTCTGCCCCGACTGAGGCAGGAGCTGGCCCATGGCTCCCTGCTCCCAGCAGCCAGCGCCCAGGGCTGCTTCTAATTAGGGCAATGGGAGCACACCCAAATCGCTGGAGCCAAATGAAGTCTGAAACACTAATCAGGCTCTTCCCCCTCCAAGCGTGACTTAAAAAAATTAATAATTCAAAAAAAAAATCGTTCTGATTTTGACTCTGTAGAAGTTGATAGCACCCTAATTTTCTGTGGTCATGGCACAGAGAAAGCTAGCCAAAGGGTAGGCTGCCTTTTGGGGTGCTTCAGTTGGTGAGATTTTGGTCTCCAGGAAAGGGATGGGGTGAAAATAAGGAGGGCTGAAAGGCAGATGGTGTTCAAAATACAGATTGTATAAAAATGAGTTCCCAAGCTGAGAACAGCCTGCAGCTCCAACAAACATATTAAGACAATTCTAACTGCTCCCTATCTGGCATCTGACTGTAATAGTTTAATGACATCTTAATAAACTGTTAGTTTAATAAATCCAGTTCCATTTGCTACCAGTTAGCAATACAGTTTGACAAAAGGAGTCCACAGTGCCATAAAGGAGAACAGGCTAGAAATACTTGGAGAAGATATGACAATTACTACAAATTAAAGTCTGCAATTTATAGCTGGATATGGAGTGCTCAGATTCCACACACCACTGATTTTATTTTTTTTCATCTGTGGACAGGAAAATGTATAAACTGTTAATCCATTATATACAGCCATTTCCTTTGGGTATTTCTAAACAATGGAAAAACACAACTTACTGAACTTTAAAAATAACTTTCTGCCTACCAGCATTTCAGTGTACTTTTAAGTATGCTACTTGCAACATCACAATCACTGCATCTGTACATTTACATAAAGAATGGCCTTTATTTTTTTATTGACTGTCATAAAAAGTAATAAATTTTGTTTCCCAGTAACATCACCTTTTTATAATTACACCATGCATGTCGTTCTCAAGCATTAGTGGAGCTCAACACAGATGTGATTTAATTAATTATTTATTTTTATTCTTTTGTATTTTCTCCCTTTTCTGCAAGCAGCTCACTTCCTGAAACATACAATATGCCTCAATGTCCCCCTTGATTAAATAATCTAATATTAATTTTCTCCTCCCATTGTAAACACTGCTTGTTCCCATATAAAGTCAACATCATTTATGTGGTAGAAAAATATATAAAGTCCCATAATTAAAACAAACAAACAAACAAACCTAGCAAAGAGTGCTCCCCGTCAAGAAGAAATTCTCCCTCAAAGCTTTTCTCCCACAAAACCTCTCACTAGTTCCTCAGGCAACTACAAATAATGGTCACGTTCTTGGTCCCAAGCTATGACAGATTCTCACAAGAAACATTTTGAGGGCTTTCAGGTGGGCCAAATAATTCTGTTCTAATGGAACCACTCCTACAAACAGCAGAACTCTTTGGGCTGGGGATTTCACACATAGCCAGGCACAAGCACATGCTACCCCTGAGGCAGAGCCCTGAATGGCAAATTAAAGTCAGTGCTTGAAGCCTGACCAAATAACTATATAAAAAAGTAAGACAGCATGCTAGTGTACTGCATCAAGAAACATTTACAGCACGAGACTCTACAAACCCCACCATAAAATAAATTCCTATTAAATTACATCTGCTTTGGCCTCAGTTAATTTAAAGCCATTTCTGTCAAACCCTACTGGTTGCAGCACTGCAAATTCTCTCTGGTCTTTACACAGGACAGGAAAGCAGGTTGGCTTAGATGAACTGCACAAAAGCACTATCAGAAAAAACTGGTGGGTGGCCCATTGCTCCTTCCATTGCCTCAACGTTTCCCATGGATACGTGGCTCTAAGGAGACTTTGCTCACAGACAGCCATAAGGCAAGCAGTAGGTGCTGTAAGTAAAGATTGTATGAAGAAAAGCAAGCACACCATCCTTTGATTGTTTCAGTTTGAAGAGAATGTTGGCATAAAAAGACAAAATTAGTTACCCAAATCACAGTTCCATAACAGAGTAGGATATCCTATATCAGAAATCAGTTTAAGAAATAAAGCTCACTCGTTAACTCATTTCCTACAGGCAGTATTTTCTGGATATCTCCCTTTGCTCCTTTTTGCTAACACCACATTATATAACTCCTTTATTACCGCTTTTATTTAAGACTTTGAAAGCGAAGTTCTGGACAGCAGTGCAGGCACTATTAGCTAACACAGAACCAAAGTGTTCCAGGAGTCACCATTCCATTTCAGCTGGTTTTGCAAATTCACAGCTTTACTGTTATCCACATTTGAAGAATTACTATTTAAGAAATGATTTTTCATTTTCAAAACTTCCATATGGGAAAGATTAGGTAACATCCCTTGTTTTAAAAGTCAGGAGTTTATTTATTTATTTATTTTTAAGTCAGAAACCTTATCCAGACACCCAAGCCATCTGTATTATTACTCTACTAGTACCTTACCAGAGAGCCCTGAAGTCTCTAAAATAAACAGGATGGTTAAAACCTTCAGAAGGTAAAATTTAATTTAAAAATCGATGTTGTAAAGAACATTGCTATTAAAAATTACAGTTTGGTTGTCTCCACAAGGCTTGTGAGGCAGCAAACAAATGCCACAAACTGCCATAAATTTCAGAGCTTTGTATATAAAGGTGTTACAGTTCCACGCTAAAAAACATTTTGTTAAAAAGAAGGAAATAAATAGTCAAAAATTTTGTTACAAAGCTCCACAAATCCTAAATTACATACACAACTGAGAGCTGCAAAGTTTTTAGAAAGCCAGACATTTAAACCTCCGCTGAAAGTTCTTAAATCTCCCTTGCTGACAGGTCAGAAGACAAGTAAGAAAAAAGCAAAGCCAGAATGCGCTGTTTTAAGAAAGTAAGATGTTTATTCGGTCCAATTTTTGCTAAAAAAACTTCCTGGCTTTGAGTAGAAGTATGTACAATTATACAACAGAAAACATGCAGTGAGAGATGGGGAGAGATGACAGAAACACCCAGAAAAAAAGCTTCAGAAATGTTCTACTCAGCCAGGTAGCATGAGCTGCTGTTTCTGATTTCACAGTCCTTAAAGAAGCATTCCTTCCTTCCTTCTTTCTTTCTGTCTTTTTTTTTTTTTTTCCCTAAAGGAAAATAACACAGGGTTTAAGAATATACCTCTAACACAGATAAAAACAAATGAAAAAACTCAAGCTGTCTCAGGGTTCCACTGAGATGCCAGAAGTTCGGTACATTTGTGCTCTTCCCAAGAAGTCAATTTTTTCCATCTCTAAATATAATTGTTGATGTGTGGATTAGAATTAGCATAGATTAAAATTACCCTATTCCTTATCAGCAGACAGATACTATTTCTCAGGATAAACTTTTTTTTTTAATTTAAAATATAAAAAGTAGCTCCATTACAACTGTAGTCCGACTGCTGAGCATCTCCTCTGCAGCACATAGCACCTCCAACTGAGTGATGTCTGTCTGCTAAAGAGGCAGACACATCTAAGCAGGCTTATTCCTGGCATCCCTGTCCAAGTGTCTACTGATTTTGCTTGCAGAGGGAATGGCCTGAGCATCGACTACTTCATGCTGCATCAGACAGTACTCACAAGTCTACTGGCACACTTCCACAGGATAACGTGGAGTTCTCTGCAGCCAATTCAGCACGTGCATGGCGACACGGGCAAACAAAGAGCATGCCCAACTCCCTCTCCCAGCAGTCCCACCTTGGGCTGCTCCTCCTTCCCCAGCTCATTCATGCTGCTGCTTTTCAAAAGGTTATTTGAAGGAGGAGGTTACTCAGGGACTTTTTTTTTCTCCAAATTCCCTTTTTTTCAATTATTTCCTTTTTTTAAAAACAGTTCATAATCTGCAGTGCAGGTTCTATCCATAAAGATTTATTTCTTTTGTTTAAACATCCCTTCTTTAATAAGATGCACTAGCAAAACAATTACATTTACAAATATGATAAAACATTGATCAATCTTATTTGAAACATGAAAAATTGCATTTTATCAAAAATAATTTGATTTAAACCTTTCTAGTATCGAGTGATTGGAAAAATATTTAAGCATAGATTTACATCCTTGTAAAACCATTTTCCTTTAAGGTCATTTTGTTTTAAATCTCAGACCTGGTATAGAAAAACTTCTGTTCTTCTTAGTTAGAAAAAAAGATACCAGCTTACAATTTCTTTCTCTGAGTACAGCAATTTCAACACAAAATTTGGTTTCTGTAAAGAGCAAGGTTTCAATGACTTCAAGATGAAACAAACTGATGTCACAACCTTACATAATCTTTTTTCCTAAGCCAGCCTCTTACTAAACCAAACACACTGGCACTTTGCATCTCTTTTCTGTGTATGTAAGAACTTGACCCAACTTGATGCACTTAAAAGTTGTTTTATTTTGCATAGTGACATTTCTTTAAAGTGATCTTTTTTTCACGGTATGCCCTGAAACACAAGTTTATTATCTGGAAAACGTGCCATATTTGCAAACTCTTTTGCTCCACTTGCTTTGTGGAAAGGAGAAGAACCCTATTTTCCACAAGTGACTGTGGTTTTCATGTCACTGAAGGGCACATATCTTGGCTGCACACCCCACCAACTGAGTCATCAGAAACTGGATTTGGCTGCAGAATGCCATTTTTTTGTTAGATTCATGTGTGATTAACACAGCCCAACAATATTGGGTAGAGGGCTCATGCTAATCAGCCTCATGCACAAACAAGAACACTCAACCCACAAAAGCTCATCCAGTTTGCAAGGGCCAGAAAACAGCCTTCCATGTCCTCAATGCTGACTTATTATTTTTTATTTTTTTATTACTAACTATTCCTCCCCCACCCCACCCCAGACAGCTCAAGCACCGCATTCATGTCCCTGTCTAGAAACACTGTAGAAGCTTAATTTAACAAACTCATCTTCTTCTAATACCTCGAACCTACCATCCCTTGGCACAGGAATTGGCAGCAAAAGCAGTAGGTGCCTGGCAGCCTTTCTTCCCTCTGCTGCCAATGGCCATTGCTGACAGAACAGTTGAAAGTCTACCACAACTCATTAGCAGTATATGCCTAGATCTACCTAACAGCGTTTAGTAAAAAAATGAAGATGCTTCTACGCTGTCCTTTTTTATTAACTTCTTTATGTTTCAATGCTGCATCAGAAGGAAGAATATTTGGGATATTTGTACATTGGTGTGGATGATCAGAAATGGAACTCTGCTGCGGTTTAATCCAGAAAATGTTATCTCCAAAATCAACACTGGGTACTCATATTTTAACTTGTTAAGAGAAAAAAAACAAAACAAAACAAAACAAAAAGAATAGGATCTTGATTAGAAGAGATGTGTATCACCACACAGAGTGAAACAACATTTTTCTCACCATGGTCATTTATTGGAGCCAGCAGAGCTTCGGCAGGAGCACTCTTCTGTTGTGCCTTAGGATGAAGAGTAAGAGGTAACCCCTCCTGCACCCACAAAAGTCTGGCAAATGGTGTCTGCCCATTTTCCAAAGGAAGGGTACCAGTAAATGGTTTGTCCCGCAGGAGCAGTTTGCACAGAAGCACGAAGCAGTCTAAGCTACAAAGTTGCACTGAACTCTCAGCTTTAGTTAAACTATGCCAGAAATACATGGGAATAAACAAACAGATTAGGGAAAGAAGGCAGAAGAAAGAAATAATCTTTGCTGTGAGGAATGGGGCAAATATAAACCAAAAGGTTCATAAGGTTGGAAAGGACCTACAAGATCATCTAGTCCAACCATCCTCCTATCACTATCCCTACCCAACTACTAAAAAAGGGGCTCCGTGTGTAACCAGCAGAGTCTAAAGAGATAAAAGGAAGACTGCTCAGCACAAGGCCTGTTTTGTATAAGCTTCTCAAGAGAAAAATCACGCTAGCCACCCCAAAACTTTACACCTGGCACACAAACACATTTGGTGCAAGGAAGAGAAAGAAACAAAGACCACAGAACCTGGACACTGGAGCCCTTTGAGTTGATAAATCTGCGAGAAAAACGAGTGGTGCCAAAAAGATTGCAGTAAATCATGTTCCTGTGCCAGACTTAATGAAATCGCCATGCTGAGCCCAAGGAACGAAACACTTGCCATTGGTTAAGAGATCACTGTGGCAACACAGTTGCCTTCACAGCTTGAGCCCATGAACCACAAGGGCCCCGCAGAGGGGGAAACCTCAAACTGGCAGTGTCTAATTTGGTTTTGTTTATGTTCCTGTGTTCCCTATTGATCTGCTCAGGGCTTAGAATCAACAGCAAGGACTAACAGCCTCTCTGGTACAAACTTCATAGGCAAAATAATCTCCAAATGATGCTTCCTGCCCCAAATGGGGAAAGACAGGCGGACCCTGCAGCCAGCAGCTGGGAAGCAGCTCCAACATGGGCTCAGCACGGGGCTCCTCACTGCGAGCAGGGCTGCCCCAGGACATGGTCCGACTGCAGTAAGAGGAACGAGCACTGGCTGTGGAGGTAGGACAGAAACTCCAGCAGGAGGTGACACAGGGTCTTAGCACAACGAAAGCATTGGGCAGAAGGAAGAGCAGAAGAAAAACAACAGCAGAAATACTCTTTTGGGAGCAGTTCAACCCTCAAGTGAATTTCTAATTAATGGGTACACTGACTCCAAAACAAGACATGGGTGTCGATCTTCTAACAAGGTTTGAGACTGAAGAGTTCAGACACTCCACGCAACAAATACCTGACAGCCACTGAAACATGCCCCACCAGAGGGTCTGAATTTTGGGTGGTCATGTATAGAGCCAGGAGTCAGACTCCATGATCTTTGAGAGTTCCTTTCAACTCAGGATATTCTGTGATTGAGTTGTTAGAAAAGTCCCTTTGCATTGGGTTAAAGGGGAAACAAATCAGTCAGGAAAGGCAAACCAAGACACCACTTACTCCATTTCCATAAGATACTCATGGGACTATGCCGCAAGTGACCAAGCAGCAGGTTCACCAAAAGGAGCACTATATTTCAGAAGTCCTTAACTTTCTGAATATGGATACCACAGATTTCAATGTTGTCGATGTATTTTGCTCTTTCCTAGGCTGGCATACTAAATTCCCAAACCTTCTGCAGCACCATAAGCAAGTGCTGCAACTGAACAGTCAAGAGACATCTCTGACAGCGGCCAGGAAAACCTAGCCACAACTGCTCCAAACAGAAGATCGAGGCAGTATCAAAGGGGGACCGCATCCCTTTCCTGTGGAAACATCCCTTTCCATAACTGATAGGCTTTTTCTGTATCTTCAAAAGACACTGTCAAACTGTGAATTTTGACTTTATGGTCCTATAAAATACGTGTCACATTCAAATCCGAAGGCTAAGGGTGAGAGGAAAGAGGATAACAGATTCTTGCTAATAGGACTAATGTGCACAAGATTTTGAAATAACATTCCAACTTCACAGGAGCACTTGTAAGTTGATAATCTTTGTGACAGCAAGAAAATGACAATCAGCAGGAAGCTGGAAGACAGATAGTTCTGCCAACAGACTGCAGAGTAAACAGATGACAATTAAGCAGATATATTTTGGCGTTTTCTTTTAAAGTATTGTTTTTTTTTTCTTTTCCAAAATGAAGTTGTCAACTCTATGAAGCATAAAATAAAAGCAGAAATTGCAAGACACCAATGAAGTAAGGAAATAATAGTAAACAGAGGACAAAGAGGAGAGATGGATCCCATCAGTAATTAATTTGAGTTTTCAAAATTCCATGAGAAAAAAAATTCTGCTTGAAAACATATGATTTAATTTCAGAGATTCAAATACCAGCAATATAACCAAGGAAAGAGAGAAAACGTGTCCTATAACAAGGAATATTTTTGTTGCAGTAGTCAATAAGACAGAGCAAGTTGCATAAACACTTTTGAAGTGAGATCTTTTTTGCTTAACCTAGACAAGGGAATGAGCAAAGCCTGGTGATGGTGAAACAAGCACTTAGTCACTTCAGCAGCGTTTAGTCCAAGGTAAGTCACCAACAATAGAAAGCACTTTCCTATACATCCGTTGTCTTGGTGACATTTCTTTGAGATTTAATCTTGCAAACTTTGCAGACAAAAACAAGCTTTTACTACTGTTAGCTCTGCAAAACCAATATTACCATGGCTGAGCGAGCTGGAATTTTTATTACTGGCAATGAAGTAAGATTCAGACAGAAAACAGCTTGATTGTCAAACCCAAATGTGAGAGTTTGAAATACTGGCTGTTAGAAAAATCACCTTGTGACTTGTAAACCAAGCAAAGATTTATCTGAAAGTGATTGAGAGAACAAGTGTAAGAACCTCCTGCTGTCATTTTTACAGAGTCACTTCTGGAAACAATTCCACTGTGGGACAGCCGCCCGCCTTACTTTCTGCCAGCCTGCATACACCATTTGCACATACAACTGGAGGCACTGAGGTGTGACAAAATCATATGGGAACGATCAAAGAGATAAACGTGTGGAAGAAGAGAGGTGCAACTTTCTGGAGAACATAAGCCTGCCCTGGTACACACTTGACTGCCACTGCTCAGCACGAGACAATTTTCCCCTCCTTCACAAGACTCTCATGGGCCTGCTGACAGGATTCCAGCACATTGTACACCCCAGCCGTTGGGATTCAGTGAGTCCCTGGCAGGAACTGCAGTGGCTGTGCCCCCTCCTGCACTGCCAGAGACAATCTCATGCCATGGTCACAGAGTCCTTGGCCAGGCCACACCAAACAGAAGGAGCTCTGGGCTCCTGCCCACATCTCATTCAAGGTGTGATCTCTTCAACTTCTTGCAAGGAGCTCTATGTAGTAGGATCCAGGGCAGTGAATATCAAAGCTAGCTCTGACTTACCTCCATCAGGTACTGGAAATGGCACAGTTCTATTTCCACAGCAGATTGCTCCAACAAGTCCCCATGTTTTCACACTCTCCAACTTCCATTACCCAGGCTGGCCTGTTCATTTCAGACTGGTTTATGTTCCTCTACATATTATTGCTCTACCTCAGTCCTTTAGATACCCTCAGATTTCTTTACTCATTCAGTTGAGAAAGGATGTAGCTGTACAAAGCAGTTCCCAAGAACAACACCCTCCACAACTGGATCAGAGACACAACTCTCCTGCTTCCCTGGACACAAAAGACCGAGTCCCATCGGGGACTGCCTTCTCAGAGCACACCTTGACATTACCCTTTCAGGAAGGAAAGAAAAAATTGTTAGGAGAAGCTCAAGTCCCAGCTTAGACCATACTTTTGTCTATCTTAATAGCAAGACCTATTTCAGGCGATTCCTGTACTTCACTTACAATCCAAGATCTGGACTTTAATAACTTTATAACTACTGTTTATTTCCTAACTGGTAGACCTACCACCTCAGGCTCTGAGGCCACCCTGAAGCTGCTGTGCCTGAGCTCCCTGGCCAGCAGAGCCCCAGAGAAACACAAGGGATTGCTGCAGCAACCACTGGACTGCAGTGCTGCAAAGCCTGGTGTTTAGGATTGGGGTTAGTTGCCTCCTGGTTTTGGTTTTGTAGGAACAGTAGTCAGAGCATTTTATCTAGCTCTGGTCTAATATATCACGCTTCCTAAGAGATACTCAATTCAGCAACCACCAAAAATATTTCAGTTTCAAGTATCAGGATATACTTTTTTCTGGTAGAGCAGTTCATTTCCCTCAGGCTTAACGCAACAGGTTAAGAAAATCATTTTCTATGAGAGTGCAAAGCTGCCTGGCAGGCCTCCAGCTGCCCACAGCATCACGTGTCCTTCCACGGGAGGGCTGCACTGCTGTCCCACCCGGCGGTGCCACCGCTGACGTCAGTTGGGCAACCACAGGGAGAGCAACGCCATTTACTGAAGATTGCGGTTGCAAAATCAGATGCAGAAAACAACACAGCAAACGTAGATTGTCTTCATTTTTTCTTTTTTTTCTCACTTTTTAACTTAAAGACATGAGGGATTAAAATCTATTCAAAATCTATTTGATTATAAAAACACAGCCATGTAAACATACAGAAATGAGCAATATATTCTTCTGGATATTATAAGAATGATTTTTTTTTTTAATTTATTTATTTTTACCTCCAGTTGATAACCACAGTCTGATAACCTTAGTGCCAATTCTCTCTTTTAATATACATAACTGGAGCACTAAAAACTGGCACTATCATTAATTATGCCAGCAGAAGAACAAGTCATCCATTTCTGAACTAAATTATTTCTAATTCAACATGCAACTTTTGCTCTCTCCTCATGCATAAATAAGAATGAGTTTAAATCTTAAGAGAAGCATGTCACTGTAGAAAGGGAATTAACAGAGAATTCACTTCTCGACATCATCGTTATCATTTTTACTTTATTTTCACATGTGTGTTATACAAGCACTAAACTGTACAAGCGCCCTACAAACATACAGGAAAAGATGATCTCTATCTCTGTTAGTCTACATTTCATGATGGAAGTTTCTTGGTAGTGCTAATTCCTTCCACTTCTTTTTGACTGGTTATCAAAAACAATTATAAAGATCTCTTTATGAGCTGCACGCTGTACCACACTAACACAAATAAGATTGGCACTAAGCTATATTAGTTCCATCACTTGCTTTCTTTCCTCAACCAGTTTTTCCTGATGCACCATAGCCCTCTCCTCTCCAAAATCTTCTTGTCCTCCCCAAAATCTTACAGAACAGAATTTACTCAACTGAACAAAACATCAAACCTACACACACAGTCAGACATTTCTGAACAGTAGCCAGGATACCTGAAATCATAGAATCATAGGATTATTAAGGTTGGAAAAGACCTTTAAGATCATCTAGTCCAACCACCAACCCATTGCCACCACAGACACTAACCCATGTCCCTCAGCACCACATCCGCTCTTTTCTTCAACAGCTCCAGGGATGGTGACTACACCACTGTCCTTGGGCAGCCTGTTCCAATGCACTACCACTCTTTCTGAGAAGAAATTTTTCCTACTATCCAACGTGAACCTCCCCTGATTCAACTTAAGGCCATTACCTCTTGTCCTATTGCTATAACCCAGGAGAAAAAGTCGACCCTCACCTCACCTCAACCTCCTTTTCTGGTAGGTGTAGAGAGTGATGAGGTCACACCTAAACCTCTTCTTCTCCAGACTGAAACATCCCAGTTTGCTCAGCCACTTCCTATAAAGTTTGTTCTCCAGACCCTCCACAGCTTTGCTGTCCTTCTCTGGATGTGCTCCAGGGCCTCATTGTCTATCATGTATCAAGGGGCCCAAAACTGAACACAGTACTTGAGGTGCGGTCTCACCAGTACCAAGTAGAGATGATCACCTTCTTGCTCCTGCTGGATGCACTGTTTCTGATACAAGCCAGGATGCTATTGGCCTTCTTGGCCATCTGAGCACACTGCTGGCTCACGCCCTGCTGGCTGTTGACTAATGCTCTAGATGCTTTTGCTTTACGCAGCTCTTTAGCCACTCTGCCCCAAGCCTGTAGTGATGCATGAGGTTATTGAGACCAACATGTAGGACTCAACCCTTGTGTTGAACCTCACGTAAGCGGCCTCAGCTCATTGATCCAGCCTGTCCAGATCCCTCTTTAGGGCCTTCCTACCCTCAGGATCAGTGCCAATACCAACCCCTGGGGAACACCACTCATGACTGGACACCAGCTGGATTTATCTCCATTCACCACCCCTCTCTGAGCCTGGTCCTCCAGCCAGCTCTTTACCCAGCAAAGACCACACTTCTCCAGGAGCATACTGTGGGAGGCAGAGTCAAAGGATCTACTAAAGTACAGGTAGATTCAAGATATTGAAGTGGAAAACAGTTTTCAGATCTTATAAAAATATTTCCTTCCTTTTTTTCTTTTTTTTCCCCCTCAAGTAGCACACTAATTACACCTCGAGGAGAGATTACAAGTTTGTCATAAAAAAAAAAAACAAACCTCCTACAATTTAGACAAAGCTAAAGGAGAATCTTTAAACTAATAAATGTGTGTAGTCCTTGCACTGCAGTTGCTTATCTGTCATGAAGCAGACAAGTTATACAATGGCCTTGACTGACCATCAGACATCATTCAAAGTTGACATTTTTCTATTTGACCATCTTATCTTCTTGCCTGAGCAACGCAAACCCACAAGTCACCAAGTAAAACAGCTTCTATATCCCAAAAATGTCTGCCAACGCACACTGTGATCAGCCTAATGGATTTTTAAAGAGGAATCAATCTCCAAAAAAAAATGAAAGCCTTTCCCAAGAAACACTTTGTTTTCCTGTGCTCTATTTGTTGTTGCTGTGCTTCTTTTTACTGTTGAGTAATTCCTAATTCTATACTGCTCGCCTTTGCCTGGAAAGGAGCTGGAAAGTTTAGAAATACTCACTTATTAGCCCTAAAAAGCTGTTATTTTGCAAAGTGCAGTTAGGATCAAGCAATTGCTTTTTTCTGAAAAGAGAAGCATTTTCAAAAAGCAAGGAAGTGCTGACCCAATGCTGTTCGCCAAGTGTGAAACAACATCATGTGAGTGACATGAAAACAGACCAGGGACTCTTGATCCCAGGGCACATGAGGACTTAGTGTACCACAGACACTGAGCTTGCTTAGTTTCTGGTTGGAGGGTGTTTACCCCACAAATGCCAGCAAATGCACATCTATGGAACAATGTTGTCATGAGCTTCAAAAATGTAACAGCCTAACGTTTGTAGATGGTGAGACATTCTGGAAAGTTGTTATAAAAAAAAGGCAAAGAAATGTAAAGAACAAAGAATAAAATAAGCACAATAATTAGTTCTTAGGTTTATTTTCAGTGGACCGAACTGGCAGATTATGAACTGTAAAAGAAATATCTGCTGACTCAATAAAGAGCTTCCCTACGACATGCAAACCTATCTCCCAGCTAAATAAATTTCCGTACAAATAGACAGTACCAGGGATTTGTACTAAGCCTAACTTCACAGAGCTTGTTATGGCAACATTAAAAATCACCTAAATTAATTCATTTTATTAAATATTTTCTGTCATTTCTGTTCTTG
Organism: Cyrtonyx montezumae; assembly: GCF_038088225.1. NCBI lineage: Eukaryota > Metazoa > Chordata > Aves > Galliformes > Odontophoridae > Cyrtonyx > Cyrtonyx montezumae. The sequence continues at coordinate 27,010,229 of NW_027071903.1, read as the reverse complement.
GCTGTATGTCACATTAATGATGATTATGACGACTCCTGCCACTGACACCTAGCTGACTTCAAACAGGCTAGAACATTTTGTTCAGCACTCCGTTTTCCAAGCCAGCAGGGTTCATTCACCTGTGCTCTACACTGCACACACAGTGGAGCTCTAACATGGCACCAGAGGTTCTCAGTATGCTAAAATCATTACGGATCACCCTTCGGTTTTTGGTACTGCCATCTCTGACAGGAAGAGGAAAACAAACAGGAGTCAAAATCATCTAATAACATCATAAAAAAAAGTTATATGTTTTTTGTTGGGTTTTTTTTTTGTCTTTGTTTTTTGGGTTTTTTTTTCTTATAAGGGTAGTGAAGCATGGAGAAGCAGTGGGTGCCCCATCTTTGGGAGACATTCAAGGTCAGGCTGGATGGGCTCTGGAGTAGGAGGCCTTTAAAAGTCCCTTCCAACTCAAACCATTCTATGAACGTGACTGTATGAACAGCCTTTCAGTTAATTCTGCAAGCTTCAAGCATCAGCTCCAGTCTGCAAGTACAAAGACAGAAGCAAGAGGTTTTGTCTCACAACTCTTTATTTCCTTGCATAATCCTGCTTACATGAAATCTCTCCTCATCTTGGTGCAATCAGGATGACAGCCAGGCCTCCCTCACCCTATTGACACCATTCTCAGGAAACCAAAGAGGAACAGTCAGTGGCCCAAAACCAGACTGAAGAAGAAAATATTGGACACAGCCCCTGTAAGCCAGAAAGCACTTGTGGAGCACTTCCAGTCACCTCTGGAATGGCCACCAGCTTGGGAAGCACAAGAGAGACCAGGAAACACTGAAGGCTTTTGAAAGATATAAAACAGCACTTAATTACATTAGAGACACCACAACTGTGGCTGGTGGAGAGAAATAATACTAACAACTAGTAAAGACAGTAGTTACGGTGAGTATCTGGATAAGCAATGATTTCTTCCACTTGATGCTTGCCAGAAAGAAAGCTGCCACAAAACTAGCTGAGCTCAATACTTAGGGATGGCCTTTCAAGATCCCTAGTAAGGCAAAAAAAAAAAAAAAAAAACAACAAACAAATTCCCAGCAAGGAAACAAATGTCTGGGAATGTCAGTAATTATCTCCAATCTACAGTCTGACATGGGAAAGGGTGTGAGCCATCATCACTAGGCCACAGAGAGAGCCCAGACACCAGCATGTAATCACCATTTTCCATTTCAGAACAAAGTTCAGTTTGATCACAACTATTTCTGTAACTATTCTCCTTTATTCTCCTTTTCAAGCAAATATCTGAACTGATGTGGTTACAAAAATAGAGGGGAAACATCTAATCGTTATTACAAAATGTGTCAGCACTATCTGAATCATACAAAAGTATGAGTCCAGGCTTAATGTCATTTATGACAGTCTCTCTTCATATTCAAATAAGTAACATTCATATCCACAAACTGTAATCAAGTGATTTACACATCAGCTAATTATTTATGCTTTGTGCTATGAAAAAAAAAAAGCTATTTTATCCCACAACATGTTACTTATGTTACTTATTTTGGTTAAACAACACAAAAACATACCTACAATTTAAAATGTCAGCAAGGAAAACATGCTAAGTGTAGAAAAGCACTGCAACTTTGAAAGCTGATGAAAAAAACATTTTTCTACTACTGCAGATTAGAAATTCGCTGTCTGTTAGCTGAAGTTTCTGATTTCAGATACACAACTATGAAAATACTCATCTAACACCACACTGATGCACAATAATGGCATTTTAGGGGCTACTGACCTTGGTGCAAATTATTAATAGCATACTGCTTGTACAAAATAAAGAATTTCAGGGAGAGATCTGCTTACTAGCCATTCTTCTTTGTCAGCAAAAGAGACTACATCACTTGTAGGACAGTGTTAATGCCAGCGGATGGGAAGAAGCCAGACCTTCCTTAAAGACCTTAACCCAACTAAAGCATCTTCTCTAAAAAGAAAAAGCAAAAATACTGAGAGGAGCTGATGTCAATTTTGTCAGTGAGATGAGGTGTACTGCTTGTGAAAAAATAAAATATAGACACATAAAAATGGCAACCAAAGGTAGAACAGAATGGTAGAAACAAGAATCATTTTTAAAAACTGGGTCTTGTAGAAGCGGTTGCAGTAAGGAACCTCTGCTATGCAGAGCTGAACAAGTTAAGGAAAAACTACAGGCCGCTGCGTGGTCAAACAGCAGTAGAGTAGCTCTTCTGCAGCAGAAGCAGCTGTGGTTTCACATTTGTATCACAAGGTGCCTTTTTGCATTACTATCAAATTGCCATCAAATCATACCTGCTAAATTGCTATCTTTTGTACAATAATCACTTGTCTCAAACTTTAACACAAATCTAGGACAGTTCCATGAGATAATTATTAACAGTCTATTGGCTGCTAAACAATGCAATTAATTAACAGAGAGTTCAACTTTTCCTTAATAACCTGAAGTTGCAGAATGAAGAGCCCCATACTTACAGCAAGTGAGCAAAACGTCCTACACTAAATGGCACAAAAACAGCAACAGAGGACAAAGGCCATTAACAATCACTTATTTGTCCTGATTCAAGGACTGCTCCGTTGTGTTTGTTCTGCTGCCTGGTCTAGCACACACAGCTTCACTGACCAAAAAATGCCTTTTCTTACCAAAGGTTTGCAAATAGACGCATTAGAATTTAATAGCTTAGCCATTTATTTTTCTGCCATTATCAGTGTACCTGTAGCAGAGAGTTTGCCAGAATAAGAGTTATTTAAAAACCAACCCCATCGATGGACATTTCCAGACTAGGTAACATTCTTTTTTCAGTCCTAGCCTTGGTTGTACTAAGACTGTCTAGATCAGAAATGTCAAGAACTACTGAATGTCAAGAACTACTGGAAAATCTTTTGTGGAAGAAGTTATACCATTTTATTTACACTCTCAAATCGCACAAGCCATGCAGTCCCAGGTGCATTAGTATCAGAATTGCTGCTATTACCGTAGAGCTTTACCCTAGCCATGTCAATAAGAAATCACAACTGGCAAGAACAGACCATCACAATATTAACATGAGGCAGAACCCCACGTACTTGCTCTGTAACGCACAATGGCACCTTTCAGTCTAGGATCACAGGCAGCAGAGGTTTGCAGGCTTCTTTGAAACAGTATGAACTCTTGCTCCAAGGCCAAGCTGAAGAGACCCAACGAGCTCAATTGAAGACAGTAAGCTCAGTCTCCATCACCTTCAGCAGGTGTTCTATCAGCTATCATCAAGACTAAATTGGGACTATATTACAGCATCTGTTAAAGGAGGCCTTAACTGGTTGTAGAAAAAGCAGAACTGCAGTAATAAATCTCATCTCTTGAAGCCTGCGTTGGAAGTTGTACCCTTCTGTCAGCAGGTTCACTGTATGATGTATTGTGGAGCTTTGGCTGCAAAGATGCTTTAGCCTGCAGTTGATGAGCTGTTCAAAGCAGCTGTGAAATTGTCAACTTAATTAAACCAAGTTTCGTTAACAGTCATCTCTCATACATTTTGTCTGAAGAAGCAGTCTCCGAAAGTGCCCAGCTATGTACTGTAGTAAAGTGCTGCATAGTTTTCTGAACTGAGAAATTAAAAGCTCGTATTACAAGTGAGGGCTATTTAAGAAAGCATCTTAAGAAAGCCCCCAGTCATCCCAGTATGGCTGGAATCTACATTTTTTTTCTATTTTTAGAGAATTAAGATGCATAATCACTTGAGAACAGTCTGCAATGGTTTCTTAACACAGTCTGACCTTTAGAATGACACGTATGAGATCCTCCTGAGGAAACCTTGCGATGATCTGAGCTTTCAGCACTGAGTGCTGCAGATGGGTGCACTGATGTAACAGCCATGGTCTCAGAGGTCTGCCCTGCCCAGATGAAGGCAGAAAACCTCAGAGGGCATCGGGAAAGGCAGGTTGCTCTGTATGCCCTAAAGCTACTTCTTTGCTGTTGTTCATGGCTTAGAGCAAAGCACTTATCGCACTCTACCACTTCCTGAAGGGGGGTTGTGGTGAGGAGGGGGTCGGCCTCTTCTCCCAGATAAGTAATGACAGGACGAGAGGGAATGGCCACAAGTTGCGCCAGGGAAGATTTAGATTAGATTTGAGGAAAGATTTTTTCTCTGAAAGAGTGGTCAGGCACTGGAACGGCCTGCCTAGGGAGGTGGTTGAGACACCATCCCTAGCGCTGTTCAAGAAGCGTTTAGATGAGGTGTTAAGGGATTTGATTTAGTAGCTCAGTGGGTAGGGATGGTGTTAGGAGGATGGTTGGACTAGATGATCTTGTAGGTCCTTTCCAACCTAATGAATCTATGAATGTATGAATCTCTGAATTACTTAAGGGTGCTAGCTATCTTTCCTGAGCCTTAACCAGGTTAACACTAAGTGCTAAATGCTCTGTCCAAACTAGTTTCAAAAACAAGACCTACGGATATGCAAATTCAGGCTTCTGTTTTCTATTTAAGCCAACTTCAAACTAATTGGCAAACATCTAGTATGCACATATTCCTCTAGACAGTCTGCTGACATCTGTTCTAGGACAAAAATATCTGTAGTAACCAAACAGAGTTATAGCAATCAATTAATCTGAGTTTCAGAACTTATGTTTAAACAAACCATTAGCACTGGCCTCAGCTCATTCCTCTGCCAGAGGTCAAGGTTTCCCAAACATGATTCAGACTCTGAAGGCTATAAAGACCTTTTGCTGCATCCAGCAACAGCAGAGTTGCAGTACTGTCAGACATGAGCCCTTTCTCACCATGTCAATCCTCTGCCACGATTTGTTTTGCTGGTTTACCTTCTAATCACTAAACTGTTTCAGAGTAAGCTGTGGAGATCACTCCATTATGGAGCATCTCTTAGGGATTCCACCTGCCAGCCTGAGAGCTCTCAGCTGATGGAAAATGCCAAGCCCTTCACCCATATCCACCTCACTGCAAAAGGAGGAGGGGTGGGGGGGGAAAGATACTTTAGAGCTCCCTGTGACTTTTACAAAATAGCATGAAGCAAACAGTAGTCAAGCATTTAGAGATCCCCAGGTAGTATCTCACATGTGTACAGAGCTACAGGGAAGGAAGAACCTAACGTAGTCAAGGTGATTGTCCACAGAGAGGGAAGCACAGCTCTGTTTTCAGATACTACCAACAGAATGCACCTCCTTGGTATGTTTATCCTAAAATGGAATAGCATTGGCATGGGGAATCCTAACAAGTGGATGCAACTGGGCACTTCTGTGATCAGTCAGTTAGAATGCCAGCCAGCTGGGAAAAAATGCAAGAGGCCACTGACCAGAAGTGTCAAGTTTCCTGAGAGGAACGATGGCTCTTCTTTGCAGGTCATCCGTGAAGAAAGGACAAGAGACCACATGGACTCACTGCTGAATGCTAAACACACACTCTGGGAAAAACTAAGGGAGATGGTGTCATTGCTCCAACTGATGATGGAAAAAATATGTGAGGTTTCTCAAGCTTTTAGGACAAATCACTCTCCCATTACTAAGTAAAGATCCTTTACCACTGCTCTGTTATGAACAGAGTAACTCTTCCACAACACCAGCAGAGTCTCCAAGAGCGAAAGGCCACAAAAATTCTGGGGAGACAAAGGAGACTCCGCTGTCAGCATAGCTGAGACTTGTGCAAAAGCCATAGTGATCTGTGGTTCAAGCACCAAATCTCATCACATGGGCTCAGCACCAGTCTCTACTCTTGATCTCAAGATTCACCTTTGGGAGGCATCTCCCATCCCTAATAATTTCAGTCCGTACAATGAAGAGGTGAACATCACAGCTACATCTGAACACCTAGAGTCTGAACTTTCTGTCAGCTCAAAAGCCCAAAAAAGAAACTGAGGAAAAAACTTCAGTCTGTACCATGTTTATTTCACTTCCACAGTCCTGAAACATCACTGTTTTATTCTGACTAGTAACGTTACCCCTCAGAAGCAAAATCTGCCCAGTGAACAACATCCTGCAGCCTTAGCAGAAGAGAGTTTGTATTACCCAAAGGGCTCAGGAGAGTCTTGTAAGAGCTCTTTAGGAATCAGAACATATAAGATTAAGTTAGGAAAAAGCTTCAGTGCTCTCTGATCTCCAATAATAAGCTCCTTTCAGTTTAATTGGCAACATAAGAGATAGTATTTTCAGCACTCACTTTTGACAGCCCAGCTGTGAACTGCACTGCTCGCACTGACTCAGGGCTAAGTGTGGGATCTCTGATCCACAAGCTGTTTGATCCGTAATCAACCACCAGCACAGCTTAGTCCCTCTCCCACTCTAACTTGGAGATTTTGCACTGATTAAAAAAAAAAAAATTCAAGTGTTGTAACACACAAACACTGACAACAGAACTCTGTTTTTCAGTAAAATATGATTACCTGATGCATCATTACTTAGCTCTAGGAACCAACGGTAAAAAATGCCTACTCAGATTCAACAAACTGTCCTTCAGAGGTAAGCACTGCCTTTTCCTTTCCCAGCAAAGCCCAGTGTAAGAGGTACAGATCAGCTTCCTCACTGAGCAGCTGCATTAATTTCACAAGTGTTTATTATCATTAACAAGGATCACAAAAAAAAAAAAAGCCTCCCCAATTGCCTAGAAGCTGGTTCTTGCTATTCAGAGCTGCTTTTTGGAGGGGTTGCAACTGACAGCACTACCACTGAACTTGACTCGAGTGTTGTCATGACAGGCATCACAGCATGGCATTAAACAGCAAGGAACAATCCCATCATTTCCAGAACTGAGGACAGATGATAACACAGCTGAGTGACAGCATAAGCAGAACAGCCTTTTTGTCTGAAACTCTGCAGAGAGCTGATCACTTCCACAGCAAAAGGCAAAAAGAAAACAAACAATAAGCAAATTACAAGTTGTGATGAAATCAATGGAAGCATTGATTCTGAGTTCCCAGGACCTACTCTAACTCTCAGTATAGCTGTTAACAAAACAAAAGCTGTTTGGGTTTTATAAACTCAGGCAAAGAGGGTTTTGCAAACGTTTCATCCTTCTGAAATATTGATGCAACCCTCAGATTTCTTTTCCCATCTGCAGGAGACTCTGCTTTATGTATGAAAAGCAACTTGCCTTTCTGGTCATGAAGGTTCTCTTCAAAAGGCAAACCCATACTTGGTTACGGTTCATTTAGACACTTTCATCTGTTCATGGTCCCTGCAACACTATTTGCAGATTTGCAAAAACAAGTACATGGATGATCCACACTGACAGTGTGTCAGTGGTAAGCACGCCCTGCCACAGCAGAATGGGCTTTGGAAGTCATTCTGCCATTTAAAAATTCCACTCAAGAGTACAGATTTTTGATTGCATTTATCAGCTTAGCAACAAAATCTCAAGGAGATAAAATTAAAATGTAAGTACCATACTCCACGTCAAAATGTTAGAAAGGAGAAGTAAATCAGCATGTCCAGGCTCAGTTCAGAAGAGGAACATCAAAAACTCTTCTCATTTTTGTAACTTTAAATAGATTCTTGCATCTTTCTCCAAAGCACATTCTGCTGACTGCGGCTAGAGGCAAAGCACTGCATTACATGAGCATGGTTTGATCTGAGAGCAGCTCCTCTGTTCCTGGGTACATGGTGGCCTTGATCCTGCATGACACACAATTAAGATGAAGCATGCAAGCAGAAACATACAACAACTCGTCCACAGAGACACACGGTAACCGCCCGCAGCCTACTTCAGCTTTCAGCTCCATATCTCTAGCCTTGGCCATAGTGCTTCAGCAGAGATCCCAGAGCGATCATCTGCAACCAGAAAACACCAGGCAACCAACATGGCCCAACACACTTCAAACAGAACTGAATAAATGACACAAACATACAGAAAAATAAATCCTTCTGGACACCTAGAAATTCCATTTCAGCTTTGACAGCCAGCACTCTCAAGATCAGCAATAGACTCGCAGGCTTGCTTTATGACCTGGAACTACAGCAATTTATATTCTTTACATTGCTACTGCTTGATAACAGCCCTCACCTGCTATTCAAAGGTGTGAAAAAAAAGTTTGTTTCTGTCCTATTACTCCCATCATTAAGCAGTTAATAGTATCTGTTACTGGTAGCTTTTCGGCATTAGAGTCAGGTTAAGCAAACATAAAAGATGGTACCAACCGTAAGGGCACATACCCTGGTTGCGCTTAAGAATCCAGGTAAGTGTTATTCACAGACCAGAGACCAAATTCTGGTTGTTCTGAAAACTGTAACTTTTCCATTAGCTTCAGTACAGCCAAGAAATTGTCTAGCGGAGTTATACTGATGTTCTTCTGGAATGACAGAAAACAACTCTGCCCTTAATGCGAGTATTATTGCCACTATTTTTATTTCCAAATCTCGTATCCAACAGGGAGCTATTTTCTACAACAGTGGAAGGTAAACAGAGCTGTCCAAGTCCTGCCACAGGTACGCCCCTCGAGCCCACAGAGCTTAATAGGGCTGAAGGACTGTAATTTTTGTCCAAATTTCATCCACCAATAAACCCATTTGGTATTTGAAAATTAGTCTTCTCTTTATTTTGAAAAATAAAACACATACCTCACCAGCAGTCCCAGTGCTATTGACATTTAAGTGTATGGCAGAGCTCTGAATGCTGGTACCTATCGACCCCTGGATCCTTCCCCTGGCCCTGGGATATTTATTACTAAGTCACAGTTAGTGGGAAAAGTGTGATTTTATCAGCCATTAAATCTGCAGGAGTGCACGGGGTAAGTCACTTCTGCTTCAACTTACGAAAGTAATAGGTGTGGTTGTCCTCAACCATTTGAGGAATTTCTCACCAAACTTTTATTAAATAAAGAAAAAAAATCTTAAAAACTGAAACAGCAGACAGAGTACTGTGAAGAAGAAATACACAGCTGCAAACTCAGCCTGCTAGATCTGATCCTGACCTACCTACCTACCTATCACACATTTACGTATCTCAAAACTTAGCATTAAAACTACTGCTGCAAAGGCAGAGCTCTGCACGTAAGTGCCAGAAGAGAAGCAGCTGTGGTATCAGTACCAGTGAGGCTGATAAAGAAATCTTCTGATAAAGAAAATCACGGGATACAGAAAGCTCACGTACAGTGCAGATCCAAGGGCTTTTGCTGTGCTTTAAGTAAAACATACGCACACCTCTTCTAAGCTTGATCTGTATAAAGAAGGTTTACTTGCTGAGCACTTACTGAGGCTATTTGTCTGGCCACTTTGTATCAGACATAACAGAGCTTCAAGCTCCGAGACAAAAAGAAAAAAGAAAAAGCAACGACAACAAAAAAACACATGGTCAATGTGTAACTTGTCTTTTAGTGGCAAGTAAGATGGGGCCTCAAAGTTTCCACTGCATCCCAGTAGGAAGCTAAAGGTCACTGCTAACTCAGAGTTAAAAACAACGGGAAGCAGAGGATGTCTTTCTTTCATATTAGCCTAGTGATTCTGTTTTCTTTGATTTCTGTTTTCTTTTTCTTTCTTTTTACTTAGAAAACTGGGAAATCTAACAACGAGGAGATTTCGAGGTTACCATTTTTCCCTTCTCAAAGCTGTAATCAGAAATCTGTTTGTGGAGCTACGCAGAAACTTTGTTTCATAAAGTAAAACTCCTTGCTTGGAAAGGTTCAATCGTTCCAAGTACACACAACACTCAAAGCTTTTCAGGCAGCTTTCAAAGTGTAAACTAATTCTGCTTTTGAAAAAAAAAAAAAAAAAGGAGGGAATTCTCATTTCCAATAAAGAAACAGACACAACTCAAATCTGTTCAATATTACTTAACAAATGGATTCATTTCTATCCTGACCAAAAAAAAAGTAAAACCGAAGTCCTTGAAATAGTACCTATTTGGATCATTCAGGAATGAAACAGATGTATCTGGCCAACAAGGAGACCGTCTTTACTTCAACCAAAATCTTATCTAGTCTTGAGAGATCCAGTGCTCCCAAACTGGCTATCATCTAACACAGTAATAAAACAAAAACGATTTCCCCCCCCCCTCCTTTTGCAAAGACAGGTGGGAATTTCAGTCAGAAGCTCTCCTGTTGGAACCTGTCTTTTTCTATCACAACATTATTTTACCCAAAAAACTGCTTTTAAGTCTTGACTATTTATTTTTGATTGCAATTTCATTTTGCCTTGCTAGGAAGTTATCTTTCTATAAAGATATGCAGATTATCTTTAAACACATAGAACACCATCAAAAACCATTTCAAACTACCTTCCCAACCAAGCTCAAAATACACATAACACATTTCAACACATTTCCATGTCAGAAAAGTAGGTTTTAACCCTCACCCTTCCCACTGAAACAAAGCCACACACGTAGGCACTGCTTTATAGGATGTGAAGCTTTTTACATTACGTACAGTGACATATTTACAGATTTTACAAGGAAGAGGAGAAAAGGTCCTGGGAGTTTGACTTGAGGCCAACAATTCAGCCCATAGTAAAAGGGGATGGTCTGTAAGAAGTACAAACTAGAGCCTCCGCCATATAGCTTCACAGCACATATATCAATGCCATTTATTACATTGTGACCTTAATGAAGACTGTAAGAAGGAGCATAAAAGCGGCTGGAACCCAAAATCTGTGACAACAGGGCTCTGACATCCCTTTCTCGATGCCTTTGAAAACTTAAAATCTGACTTTGAGCAATCAAACTATTTAGCATGTCATGCATGTTAAAGCTATTCAATTTGCATCTCGTCATCCCATGCCAATTTAAATTACAGTTAAACGGATACCTAATTACTCTTACCTGAAGGGTTGATAGCAACGAGCACAATGTCACAGGGCTAAGCAAGCTCTTACTGAAACAGTGGTGAATTACTGAGCCTGACATATACACCACTGAATGCAATTGACACTGAAAATTGCACCTCGGACGTAAAATCACATTTCACGTGCAATCTTGAAAACATCTCCACAACCATTTGACTCCAGCCATGGCTGGTAAAGCTGTTTGCAATGTGGTACATTGTATCCACACACACAGCCCGACAGAACACAATGCTAGATTGTTCTCCTAGGTGTGCAGGTGCATGTAGGGTCCCCTGACACAACAGACTTAAGCAAAGCTTCCACTGAAACAGCTCTACCCTGCAGGCAAGCTGCTCATTATCAGGTTTGCTTTTCTTTCACTTTTTTGTTGCAAGCTAATAAGAGCTTTAATTGTCCGTATCCGTAAATATGTATTTCCTCTTTGAGGACTTATCTGAAAGTCAGTCAGCATTCTAGCTACTCAAAAAGTGGAATAACTTCAGTGCATTGCTGGCATGTTAAATGGCAAGGCGATGCCGGCCCCTTGCAGCAGCATTTCACACCACGCCTAACACTGGGGACGTGGGAAGGGATGGAGTACTGCTAATTGCACCACCCCCCGTTCTTCTGCCCATCTTCTAAGTACATTCAACGTGAAAATTTCTCACTGTGGATGAACTTTGCTTTCATGTCAGCACTACAAAAGGTGCAACACAGCAAGACAAATAGCTAGAGCTGTAGAAATAAAGGTGTGTTAATACTTCCTCTAACGACACATCTGGGTGGCAGAAAACTTAAAGCTGTTAAACCTGGCAAAGCCAGGCAAGGGACATAGCAAGGGCAGAGAGGAGGCAGTGCTTCGTGTCTAACAAGGATTTACAGCTGAAAGGAGCCCCAGCAGAGCTTCCACCAACAGTAAGTACTCCAAAAACACGGGCTGTAACCTCGCTCATCTCACTCACACAGGAAAGTGCCCGCAGATGCAGCGGCAAATTTTGCTGGTGGTTTGCATGACCAGGAGAAAACTAATAATAAGGATTTAAAAATCAAAAATACACCTTCGGCTGCTTTCACAGAGAGGTGAGATACACGCTGCGAGTGATTTCCAGTTCTTTTCCTGTTGACATGACAAACAACAGGAAATTGAAGGTGAAGATAAAAACAAAAACAAAAAAAACCACCAGGCATGAATATGGAAAGTTCACATCACTCCATCAGTTCACTTGGTATAATTTAAAAATGTGACCTCCCCATTCCCTGGAGAACAGGGCTCATGCCTCGCAGTAAAAGCTCCACGACCGTCGGCCTGGGAGCCCGGAGCAGTGCGGGCTGAGCACAGCCAGCATACAGCAGCGTGGGAAGGATCCTCGCGGCGGAGCAAAGAACTCTGCACGGGAGGGCTGACGTCAGTGGAAGTGGGAGGGAGACGGTGCTGGGAGGTTTGTCAGGGAAATGGTTGAGGACAGCTTCAGTGGGAACAGGGAGGGATCGGGAGGGTTGGATGGCCTCGCTGAAAGCAGGGACAGCGAGTGGGAGTTTCAAAGGAGGGAGAGCTGATATGTTGCAAGGGGAAGGAATTGCCAGACAGGCGGGAAAAGAACAGACAGCTTAACAGACTAAATGCTGTTACATGGTGAAGTGAGACCCATTGCAGCATTGAAAGTACAAGTCAGCATACGTCCTCCTGAACACAGAATTACACAACCACTGGTTTGTGGTGACTGTAAAACTCACGGACAGTTTTGCAGCTTTTGAATGAAGAAAACTTGGTGCTGGAGCACCATGGATCTAAGCGGGTACCCCACATCAGCTCATCAGTCAAAAGAAGATGGCAAATCTAGTCCTGCTGGCTTACAACCATTTTTAACTTACGACAAAAGAAGCCTGGATTTACTCTCTGATCCCCTTGCACTCAAATGCATGCATTTCTGAGTTAATGCACATGACAGGGAGAGTTACACAAGACAAGAGGAAGGAAATCTCACGTACATAAAAGAATGAAAGGGCAAAATAAATGCACCGCGTGTGCTGCAGTGTGTACCGATGCACTGGAGAAGAGTGACACTGACACAAGTTGTTGGGACAGCACAGGCTTACAAACCCTCAAGCCACTTTGAAATACATGCCCACGAGGTCCTTACACCGTGCCAGTCCTTACCTATGCTGTGTTAACAGAGCTGATACTTGGAAAGTGTTTAAGCAGATTTCTATACAGCTAAGTACTCTTAATACAAACGCAGCTTCACAGCAGTCTGAAGAAGCAAATCGTAACTGATACATACAAAAAAGGCTGTCACAATTTTGAACTCACATTCTTCAGACTTCTAGAGTAGGGAAATAAATAAATAAATAAATAAATAATTCAGTAAACTTCTCCTTTGCAACAGTGCTGTTACTGTGTAAATCTTGCTCATCTTCCACTGGGAAAAGTACAGAGTTCAAGCTGCACAGTCTGTACACTGAAAACTAAGGGAAGGGTTTCATGGCTGGTTCACCATTTAGACACAGCACGGCTTCCAAGCTGCCCATAAATTTTCAAATGAAAGCCACGTATGGTACTGCTAATTAAGGAGGGACATGCAGGCACCAGGACCAAACATTTTATTATAAGGGCTTCTTCATTTATCACATATTATCACCACATTTGTACATACAGGGAATAGCTATCGCAGCATTGATCTCTGAGCACAGGCACGTTCAGGAGTTTACTGCATGTTCACTATGGATTAATTTAGGCTTTTCCTTATTAGAAAACAGCAGGTAATTTTTTAGCTACAGGCTGTAAATCGATGCGAATCACACAACGCTCACACTACACACCCTGACACACGATCTGCCACTTTCTGAACAGCACAAAGATTTAATAAGACATAGCCATCAAGCCAGAATAAGTCTGGGGGCTAATCAGCAATATAAAGAGGGCCATTTTACAGTCAGTGTGGGTTATTTCTTCTTTTGACACTGTCTGACTGGAAAATACATGTGCTATTGCTAACAAACTGATGTAATAGAAGTCACTGTATTACCTGTTACACTTACTTTAATAAAATTAATGCTGTTGTCAGCTGAACTGCCAACATGAGATTTATACCCGGACCAAGTTTTGTTCTCAGTGCTTACACAGGACTCCCTTGGCTTTTTGAGCATAACCACACAAGAATGAGAGAGAATTCAATTAAAGAGCTGCAAAACAATGGAAGAAAGCATTCAGGCAGGTTACTGGCTATTCACACAAATGCTGATCACACCCCCAAAGCACAAAAGGAATGCAGCATCTGCTGTTTGGATGAGGGTACCCCAGGTGCACAACACACCGTGTGCTCTGGAGCGCAGCGATAGATTGCAGCAGCACCCAGACACTCTCAGTTCCTTCCCAAGCCAAAAATCCCTTTCACTCCAGAAGTGCCCAGCACTGCCCTATGACCCTCCTGGCTTCAAACAACGGCACTGTACTGTGTAAGCTGCTGTCAAGTGTAGCTCTCTGCAGCAAGACTTCTGCAATAACATGGTTACACTCTGGCACAGTACAAACCATAAATCCATAAATCTGATCATGATACACACACTTAATGATAAAAGCAGAGAATGAAGTACTGTGCTGCATTGTATCGTTGACGAGTAGGATTTCACACACAAAAATCATGCAGAGGGGATGTTTCAATCAGATTTTGTACTCAACTGACCACAAACAGAATTCCAGTCTCACTGCCCAAAACCCGAGCAACGTGCTCAGAGCGATGACAAGGGCAGAAAACCACTGAGTGATGAAAATCAGAATAGCTGCCCATGAGATCACAGCGCGCGAGGAACCCCAGTCAAACACACAGCACCTGGCTATCTAAACCAAGTAACAAGAGCTGTTACAAAGTGCTTGCAATCAAACAACAAAATTCGGACGCACTTAAGACCACTTCGCATGCACAGGCTTCTAGAAGATCTTGGAGTTGCTTAATTCCCCCCCCCCCAGTGAGCACAAAGCCAAATTCACACAATATAAAGTTTAAGAATATTTCTGTTCAATTTTTGTATCATGCAATTATAATCACAACTAAAAATAAAGCTGGCCAAGCAACTGTCAGTGTTCTGATGAGAGCCATGAGCACAACCACCGCATGTGAGCAGAGCCGTACTGCTCCATTTCCTGCATGGCGTTACACAAAATCTTAGGTTCCTCTGAGGCAGCTGACCTTGGTGTTTTGGCTGAGGTACTGTTAATTCATCCTTTAACTCACTTCACACAACATCTTACTGTTTTCTACAGCTTTTTTAAAACTTCTATGAACTGAACTCAATAAATCTGGAGGAAGAGGACTGAAGAAAATCACCCACAACACAGATGAAAATTGTTTCAGGGCCAATACTCCTCTTGAGCATGAGAAATTCCCGAGAAAGCTACAAATCATTGGTTTCTCCATGTGTGCAAAGCACTTGACATTGTGTGAGCTCCTGCTGCACCTCCGGCCCATATCTCATATTTACAGCATGCATATCTCAGTGCTTATCACAGCAGCCCAGGGCAGATCAGCCATGTTATACAACATCCCTGGGGTGCTACACTTTTCTTTGACATTTGCGATAACTTACTTTTGAGAAATAGAGACAGCTCCCTCCAAAAGGAGAAAATATGGAATAATCAAAGCTGGCAGCACGAGGAATGGAAGTATAAGATGTAAAGCAACGGCGCACCAATGGAACGGAGGTGGACAAGCAAGCACTGCACTACGAACGCTTTAAAACACAGTCATGAAATCGAAATGCATTTTTTTTCAGTATGCACCTACTGATTGATTTCCTACAGGGCTGGTGCTGCACCTCTACAGGAAAGTACACACACTAAAAGGTATGCAAAAAAAAATAAATAAATAAAAGAAAGAAAAATAGACAATTTGCAGCAACAGACAAGGTCAAGAAGCTGTTGGTGTAAAGAGCACCAGGCACACGACCTAAAGCCCCCTCCTCCCAGCAGCCCACCCCAGCGCCGAGGTGAGCCCCGGCCTAGTGACTGCGAGGCACCCACAGCACCCACTCCCCGGCCCACAAACCCCGCGCGGCTCAGAACAGGGCTACAGCCGTTTCGTGGGGCTGATGAGCTTTAAACGAAAGCTGACAGCTCCAGCAGGACGAGCTGCCCCGCAGCGTGTGACTTCAGGGGGAGAAACGGCGCTCGTGGCCCGCACCCCTTTACCTTAACACTGGATCTGCTGGTCTGGGTCTCTGCCTCCATGCTCTGGCTGTTCTCCCTCTTGTCTTTCTTAGAGGAATTAGTCCTCACTTTATAAGTGGATGTGTTGGAGGATTTAATGAATAATCCCGGGACGGGGTTGCCTTGCTGCTGCTGAGACATGGTAGTGTTGGTCTGGTGAGGGGAATGGCACTCCTCGGACTCTTTGCTACTGTGATAGACCACTCTGCTGTCAGAGATGTGGATGCTTGGAGCACAGCCCATGCTTTGTGGCCACCTGGGGAACACTTCTCGATTGTATATATATATGAGATATATATACGTGTATCTCTGTCTCCTTCCCGTTGGTACGTTCCCCCCGCCTGTGACTGCTAGCGGGCCGGGTCCCGCGGCTCGGCTCCGCGCCGGGGCGCTGCCATCGGTCCGTCCGCACCGCCGGGATCGGCTCTGCGCTGCTCGGCCCCGGGCGCGGCTCCGGCGGCGGGCGGTCAGCAGCGGCCCGGAGTCATGGTGCCACAGGTTGTCAGGGATTTTTCTAAGCCATCTGAGAAGCTTGGCTTCGCTTTCCTTCTGGGGGCGAGGAAAAAAAAATTACGAAAAATAAAATAAAATATAAAAAATAGAGAGGGGTGGCAAAGGGAAGGGGGGGGGGGAAACAAAAACGCGAGCCCCAACCGCACGCGCAGCCCGGCGCCTGGTCGGCTCAGCGCGGCCGGAGGCACTGCACCGTTCTTCCTTCCTAGTCCGGAGCACGGCGCATTTTCCACCTGGGCTCGCACGGCGTTACCGATTAACCCGGGCCGGGGGTGGGGGGGAGGAAGAGCCGCTCCCCGCCTGCAGCACCGCGTCCGCCGGGTCCCGCGCTGCGCTCGGGGCGGCCGAAGCGCTCACCGGAACGACGGCAAAGGGCGAGAGCCGCCCCGGCGCCCCGCGCGCCCCTCACACCGCGGCGGTGACATTCGCGGTGGGCGCGGGCACTGCGCCGCGTCCCTCCCGCCGCAGCGGCACCCGGAGCTCAGCGCCCGGCGGCCGGGCCGGGCCGGCCCGCGGAGGCATCAAAGGGCCTCCATGTTTAAAGGGGAACGGCGTGGGGCGGCAGAAGGAGGCGAGGAGAAATTCAAAACGAAATGAGAATTAAAAAAAAAAAAAAAAAAAAAAAAAACGAGGAGGAAAAAAATGATAAAAATAATAATAAAAAAAAAGAGCGAGAAGTAGCAGAAAGCGGTCCTAGCGTCCCATCTCCACGAAAGCGCTGCAGCGGCGACGGCTCTAATTCCCAGGGCCGTGGGGCCGGCGTCCCTCGCAGCGGGGAAGTGCCTCCTCCGGCTCCGCGCCCGCCGTTGGTTGTAGCGATGCGGCGGCGCTTCCCCCCCCCCCCCCGCCCAGAGCCGCCCGTCCCCTCTCCACCCCTCCCGCCCGCCCCCCCCCTCCCCGCCCGCGCTGCCCCCGCTCCTGACAGCGGCGCGGCGGAGCCAATCAAAGCAGCCGCCGGCGCTGACCTCCGGCCCTCGCTGGCGTCAATGCAAATGAGCCGCGCCCCGCCAATGGCGCGCCGCGCCGCGGCCCCGCCCGCGGGAGCGAACTTTAAACCGCCCCGCCGCGTGCGCCCGTTGGGCGGGCGGAGGAAGCGCAGAGGGGCTGGGGGAGCTGCAGAGACCCCTTGCACCCCTACGCCGTGGCACTCTGCCAAGACGGCGGCAGAAGCGATGCGTCAGAAAGCGGCTGCTCATTCCCACAGCACCGTTCTGCGCAGAGGAACACCCGAGCAGCACCACCGAAGTGCTTTTGTTCAGTTACAGCAATGGCTAGGGGTAAAGGCTGGAAAAATAAAGCCCTTCCTGCCCCGGTTCCCTGCCCCTCAGAACCAGAATTGGTTGCAGCTTCCTGCGCTCCCCTCGCTTGGGATGCCCACTTCAGATAAGCAGTCAGTAGTAAATGAAGGAAAAGGCTTAACATACATGCTTGGAGCAGCAGGCATCCTCATCCCTTCGTTATGTTCAGTTTCTCATTTACTAGATCCCATTGAGAAGAACGCACTTCAGAGCAGCCGGAAAGAAGCTGCATAAGAAGAGAGTGCCGCAGCTCCCATCTGTGCCGTCAGCCGCGAGCCTGGGCTCTCCTTCAGCCTTAATGGATCTGTCTGCAAAACTACACTGTGCTTTATGGTGGCACTGAGGGAGCCGGAGACGGCAAGATTTCATTTTCAGCACTCCACATTCAGCTTGCAGTGCTGACACCTACAGTTAAGCCTTCTCCTTGTAAAACAAATAGGTTTGATTTGCAGCTACACAGAGATGAGGTCTGTATTTCACACTCACGTTCAACCAGTACTCAGTTTATCCAAATGATAAACACCAGGTGAAAAACAAACAAATGCTTTGTTCAACATCCCGTAACAGCAGTATGGCAAAACAAAGTGCCTATGCAGATGCAATGCACGTGATCTCTTCACTCTCTTCTAAAGGTTTTTCTATGGCAGGTTATTTCTGATTACACCAATCTAGAGCCTAACTCCGAACAACAGTTATTTAACGTACATTTTCAAGTCTGTCCAAGGAGAATTCATGATGTCTCAAATGGGAGGGTGAGATGAGCACAGGGCTCCTGAACAAGCCCTTAACAGTCACTAAGCCATTGGGAAATCACTCCAGTTATTGCTACACTGATAAAAATCCAGCTAAAAAGTAGTTATTTGAACTGGCACAATCATTATCTATTTTCTCTTAAATTTGAAGACACCGTTACTATGTTTTTTTTATTGCCAACAGAAAAATACTGCTGATTGACCTGTAGCCTAGAATTGGACAAAAGAGATGGAAATACCCAAACCATCACCAACAGGAGCCATTTTTCACCATACTACAGGAGCTCTGCTTGCAGATAAAGGGTCTGGCTCAGCTTATTTGCTGAAGCACAGCTCAGGAAACGGTGGGCCCCATTATTCAGAAAATAAAATAGTGTAAAAGAGCAGAGGAAAACTAGGAGCATAGACACTGGCAGATAAGGACCACGGGGGGAAGTACAAGGTCAGTTCAGAGTCAGCGAGTGAGAGGTCAGAAGAAAACCAGCTCTAGGAGACAGCTGGGGAATAAGAAAGGTTATTCATGGAGAATATGGCTGAATTTCATTCAGGATTGCAGAATAAAAACGAAGGCAAGGAAAAAGCTTGCAGTGATTGTTATCAGCTTGGTCCAGACAAGTGGGAACCGGGGAAGATCAAAGTATTTGGAAAGCAAATACAGAACCTTAAAATTCAAAAGAGATTGAAAATTACAGTATTCAGCCACTTCCTCATACATCTCAAAGACAAATTAGCTTGGATCTTGCTTTTCTTGACAAAACACTCAGCACCACACTGCCTTCCAGACCTGGGAGACTCTGCACCCCACACCAGTGATATCCCTGCTCACGTCTCTAAACAAAAGCACTTTCCCTTGATGTGTTAGCAGCAGGCATCCGTTTCTCGTAGTCCTTGACCATTTCAAGTTACACATTTGCAAGAGCACGACAGCAATCCACCCCTGTCCAGCCACACAAAAACACATGTGATGGCCCAGAAAACAGGTTTGGTACCAAAATGCAGTGCTGATAATAATTCAGAGCCAACAACCCTGGCAGGCAAAATTATGCAGAAGCAGCAATGGATTAACAACTGCACGAACAACAAGTATAGTGTGTTAGGAAAATAAAAGCAAAACAAAAAAAACAAAAAACCAAAACACCCACAACACAGTGGTGGTGGTAGAGCAAGTGTAGCAGTGAGCACAAGGCAACAATCTTGACACAAGATTGCTCTGTATTGTTTCGCTTGCTTCTCTCCCCCAGATCAGCTATATGTTCCAGCTGTGTCTTCTGGCCTTCTCAAAATGAGGCAATCCTGCCTGTCTCTAGGCCAGCAAAGAAGGACAGGGAGGAGGAGAAGAAACTGTGGAAAAATGTACCAGGACACACACAGCTGAGTGGACTCCACGCTAACTACTGACATTTACACCTTAGCAGAGCTTGTCTCTTCATCCCCAAGATATTCTAGAAGAGAAAACAGGGCTGGTGTTCTGCCTCAGCCACAGATAGCATTACATCCCTTGATCAAGGCAGGGTATCTCAGCTTGTTTGTGAATAAGGAACAAACAACCCAGAGCCAGGCATTTTCAGGTAACAGGAGGCAAGTATAAAATTGATCCTGAGACAGATCATCCTCAGCTCCTAGCAAATACAGAAATACGTGCAATTGGTTCATTTTCCTCACCACTTTCCCAGCGGCATTGCAAAATACAGATTGCAGAATACAGACAATTGTTTGTACCACTTGGAAATCTGAGTCCTCAGGAAACTCTAGGTCAGCAACTTCTTAAACTCTAGCACCAATGACATTTGAATCTAAAGCTGAGATACTTTGTGTATGTACAGACTTCATCTCCTGTCCTTTCACAAAACTTCGTCTGCTGTCAAAATGGCTTTCAGTTGCAGCTATAACTTCCACATCACACTCACCACTGCTCAGTGATCAGCAGGACAGACAGCATACCTGGGAGGAAGATGTACCCCCTTTTCCATCTTCGTTACCTATTTGCAATCCTCACAGTCTGGAGGTCTCTTTCCTGGTGCCATTATTTCCTCAAGATTTGTCTCCCTCCTTTTCATAGTCTCTCTTTCTTCCTACCTTTTCTTAAAATACTTTTCCTTCCTTATGTATCCTCTCTTCATCTACTTTCTCTTGCCATTCCTCCCAAATCAAAGATCAAAGTCCTCTGCTCTGCCCCAAAGCAGTTTTCCCCTTTTATTTCCCAGAAGCTTAGTCAAGCCCTCAGCAAAGAAGCCCCCCACCTTTTACTTTCAAAACCATCCATCAGTCCAACATTTCAAGTCTCCTCCAGCACTACATCTTTATGTTGATTTTTTGGAAGCTGTCTTCAAATCACCCAAGAGCAGTATCTTAAAGACAGGGCACAAGACTCTCAGCAGGCTTCTCCGTAGTTCAGTTTCAGTGGATTAAGAAGCAGGGAAAAAGGTGAGAGCACAGGCTCTCTGAATCTACTCTGTCACCCAGGAAGAAGAATGTGGATCTGGATGCAGCTGAGGCTGATGCCACAGCACTGCTGGTTTCCCTAGACATTGCAGGTACTCCGGTCATTGAACTGATCAGACCCAAGAACATCAGTTTTCCTCTCCCTCCCAGTCCCCTTCTTTTAAGCGTTTAAGTCTTCACCACCTAGGAGAGCATCACCTAAACCTTTTATTTCTGGTCCCTCAGCCCAGGGAGCACATCCCTGCAGGAAGGATGCAGGGGGCCCCACTGCAGCACCCAGCTGTAGCTACACTGCCAGACCCAGAGCTCAGAGGCAAAGAGCAGCTTCACCAGCTGCTGCCGCCAAGGTGGCCTCCAACAGTTCCCACTGCCTGGCAGCGCCTTGTCAGCCAAAAATCTGTGGGGAAGGGAGGAACAAAGCACTGCCGTCCCCACCCACTCCCCTATAATTATTCCATGCCTCACAAGTGGGAATATCTATCTGGATACACATCACTATGCTGCCAGCTGTGACCATAGAGAATTTGCTGTTCCCTTCTTGGAGAATTTCGCCTTTTTTCTTCCTAAGTATTTTTAAGCTAACTCTTATTCATTTAGTATGCATCCCTTGCAGGTTGTGATTTGCTAAACCAAGGGTGAGAACTGGTCTTTCTCCTAGAAAACTGTCCCCTAATTCTTCCATTCTACAGGCCTGGCTGCCTGTTACCCCTCTGCTTCCCCAGAGCATTGGGCCACTTCTAGCCAGCCAGCCTCTGGCCCAGCCCAGCAATGACCCCAGCCTCAGGACACAGAAACAAAGGAAGAAAATCTGCTTACCCTTAGAAGGCCTCAGGTAGACAGGGATCTCCAGCAAGATCCCCTTGCCTCCACTGCCAACCTTTAAATGAGGTCTGGAAAGGGGCGGATCCTGGCTCCATTCCTTCTGGTCACTAAGGATGCATGCACCTGAGCTCCCCTGGGCTGAGCACCTGGTGGGAAGGCAGGGCCAATCACTAGTTCAGGCCTGACTTAGCATTTTGGTTATCAAAGCTACAAGAGGCTCACTGATGCTAACAGCTGGTCATCTCAGCAGCTAACCAGTCTCAGGATCCTACAAGAAGACATCCCCAAGAAAGGCTTTCAAAACCAGACAGAAGCCTTTCTTCCTCCCCCCCACATCCCTTCTGCAGCAGAAATCAAGAACCTAGGTCCCAGGATAGGAGTCCCTTCCCACCCAGCAGCTCCTTTCTTACTTGTTTCTCGTTAACCAAGAGTGTTAAGGATCAGTAGGCCTCCCTTGCTGAGCCAGCATCCTTCCCAGAAACACATGGGGTACAAGTGGCAGATAGAACAACAAAATAGAAACAGAAACATATCTCTGCATTGTGACAGCAGTGGGAGCCGAAAAACTCTCTCTCTCTCTCAAAAAAAGAATCACTCTAAGTCAGGCTGTACACCTGCAAAATAGACTGCTTTCTTAGATTGCTTATTTAAGGAACAGATCCTTCAGCCATGGTTTTGCTGAGCAATAATTTATTAGATATTAATGACCAAAAAATAATTAAAAAAAGAAAATCACACTTACTGGCGGCAACGTGCTCCTAGATCACTCAACCATCTGAAAAACTCTCTCTACAAACATGTCTGAATATAAGACAGAGGACTGGATCTAATCGGAATATTTAACAACTGTTAAATATGTTCTCAAGTACATTTCCTTTCCTTGGCCCAAACCAGTATCTTAAAATAAGCTCAGCCCGATCTGTGTGCACAGTCCATCTCCCCTGATGCCAGGTCTCTCTGCAGAACAAAGCTGTACAATTACTTGCAAGAAGCTGAACCCTCAGCTAACTAGAAGAAACATACCGTACCATCAAATAGATAACTCAGAGATAGTTGTGCAATTTATTATTCTCTTCAAATGTACCCTCCTTCTTCCAGGAATGTCTGACATCCAGCTCCTACACTGCAATCAGACTCTGCGAGTAGTTTCATTCATGATTCATACCATTTTTCCAATTCTATTTGTATTTTTCTAAGCTCTCATCAGGGAAGTTATGCTCCGTGCCACTTTTCTGCATGCAGCTCTGTGTGCAGACAGCTGTGAGGAGGAATGCACGAGAACCTGACCTCTGTGGTGCCATGGCACAGCACTCGTAGATCATGAGCCTTGTAAACTCCGTTTTACAGCTGTCTGCACATGCCGCAGAGCAGCGGGAAGAGCAACACCACAAGAATTGCAAGAGGAGATGACAACTTAGAGGAGAGATAAGGAGAAACCACACTGAGCACAGGTGGAGAAACCAGACAGTGCAAGCTTACTGAAGATAGCTATTAGAAATGAAAAAGCAAAAAGAAACCCAACTCGTTCAGGATGTGCGGGGGAGATAAATCTTCTGAGTTTCTGAAGAGGGGAAGGCAGCCTTTGCAGGTTCACTCACCACAGCCCTAACAAATATAAACCTTACCCACACGGGCACCATCCTTCCCCAGGCTTTCCCCAGAGCTGGCTGCAGTGCCGCAGTCACGGAAGGATCTGTCACATTAAGCAGAGCAGCACTTGGCAGTTTGCGTAAGTTATGGTCACAGCCACACAGCTGGGTGCTGCAGCGTGCAGCAGGCTCCGGGACACAGTCACAATAGTGAGCACTGTAAAATATGTTACCTAAATGGGTTGAGGGCAGAGAGGAAGAATAGTTTTAAGACACGTTCTTTAACCTCATGAAAGGACTAACGATTGCTGGGGAGGGTGTATCTGACAAACTCGCTGCTGATGAGGAAGGCACATCTCATGGTTTCTGTTCACCTTGGCAGTGCCTCCTGGGAACATACTCACCCTATTCATGAGAGCAGGTTCCTCATGCTCAGTCCAGAGGCTTTTAATCTCCTCTCACTGTGGTACCATCTCTCTCCCAGCATGCCTCTAGGGCATAGTTCTCTACTCCCTATCCCTTTGCTGGAAAAAAGCTCACACCTTGGCCACAGATACCTCCCCTTATCTCTCACCCCAAGTGCTAACCAAACTTCTTCCCGCAGCCCTGAGCTGGTTTACACTTCTGGTTTCAGAGGAAACTAGTGGGCATATCAGCTTTACAAAGAAATGAAATGAATCAATCATTACCACAAGAATACCACTCTGGACAAAACAATGGAAGATTTGCACATCTCTGTGCACTTTGGAGTAGATCAGACAAGCATCAGAGTGATTTGAGTGAATACACAGGCAGCTTCCCTCTTGCCCAGCCAGTATAAACACCTAAAAATCACATCTTCCTTTTGAAAAGCACTAAAAGAAACAATTAAAAAATAAAATAAAAGAGAGCCTCGAGTCTGATCTAAAGCAGCTACCCTGTAAAAACAAAGTTAGTAACTGTCCATTTCACAGGCTGACACAGGAACAGCCACCTGGCCGTATGAGAGAGGGGTGAGGTGAAGGCATGCCTACTACATAAGTTGTTTACTGAAATGCTGGAAATAATCTCAGTACAAAAACTTTTTTCAAGCACAGCCATGCTTGATTTCAGCAGGAACAGCAAATCCCACCAAAGTCTGTTTTCCAGAGAAACACAGCTACTCAAGAAAAATATTACGTGAGTTAGCAATCTCACAGTTCAGCTTATCCACAGTAGGTGAGCATGAACACGGTCTTAGGGGCAAATTTCAGTAATATGTCTCTCTCTCTCCCTTACTTGGGGGTGACAACTAGAAAGCTCTGGGAGAAGGACATCAGGAAACGCCTTCTCTCGCACATATCCCCCTAAAGCATCATCACTTCTGCAGCAGATCAACCCAAACTCATTTCTGCCACTGAGCAAATGAGGCACCATCGCCTCTCCTCCAAATACCACCTGAAGAGAGACTTAAAACATATTTAGTACCCAGGCAGGAACCCTATCCCTATTTTACTCCTACCTTGAAGCAGAGAGAAAACACAGGACCAAACCCTCCATTCCTAAGCAATGTTTCTCTTTTGATTTTTAAAACCACTTGCTCATTTACCAAAAACAGCTGGAGGCATCTCACAGCTGAAGCTGCACTTCCAGCTGGGAGGTATTTCACTGATTATGTAACAGATGATCAAAAAGAAAAATAAATTAAATTAGAAAAAGGAATATGGCAAATTCCATCCCTCATAGCATTTCCGTTCAAGTTTTTATTAATATCATAAGCTAAATAACAGGAAAAAGTATACAGGGAATATTTTGAAGTGCTGTCCTAGGAGAGAGAATATAGGTGTACATGTTAAGTATAACAGATCAACTTCTTTCATGGGGATGCTGTTTTTACAAAACAAACCAGAAAAATGCAAACTTCTCCCGACTGGTAGTGCAAGTTGTTGCACTTTTAAGAATAGAAAAAATGTAGTAATCTATAGCTCTATTTAGGGATAGGCATCACTACACAAATTACCTGCAGCATTAGACGCCCAGATAAAAATCACTGACACACAGGCTTAGATAAGTGGGAGCAGATCCCTTCTTTACATTTGCTTTCTAAAACATATTGTTTATTTTTTCTTTGCTGGCAAGCAGCATTGGCTGTTCCTTAAGGTGTGGGAGAGACAAACACAGCCCTGCCAGGAGGTGATTCTGGGGTACAAGGGAGAATTTGCATACCTGCTTATTTCCTGTTGGTGATGAAGCTCAGTTATGTTACCCAGAATCCCACTTACAGGTTGCCTTCACAGCAGTGACATGGCACTATGGTAAGCAGACAATTTTAAATCAGATTTGCTTTCCCTTCTTCGGCTGTTCATAGAAGTTCTGTGTTTTCATTAGTAAAGAGAACCCCATTATATCAGCCACTGTCACTTTTCTCAACGGCTTTAGCTTCAGTTACTTGTATAATATCACAATGCTGCAACACTCAACACAGCATTAGCCACAGTTTTAAAAGCTTCCCACTGGTTCTAAAGACCTTGTTCATTAGAAGAAAGGAAGACTGAAATCTGCTGCTCCAATTTCAGAGGTATTTGAGTTAGGGTTTTCACAGTGTCAGACTATAAAAGAAAAACAGACTGAGAAGTTGAAAGTCTATGTAACTGCCTCCAGACCCTTTTTTTTTTTTTTTCTGTGGGGCAGCTGCCTGGGACAGGGGTATGGTGGTGGCTGGAGCAGCAGAGGGGGATGCTGTGCTCCCAGCAGATGACTCTCACTGTACACTGTTTCCTTGTGTCTAATGCTTCTCCTCCTTTCACCTACACGGCCTTCAAACTCAGTAACTAAATACTGACCTAGATGAGGAATATGTAATTTCTCAAATGATGAGGGTTACTGTTTTTCTCCCTTTTTATGGCTAGAAACCCTTTTTATCCTTTTCCTTCCCCTCCAACTTTCCTCACCATTTCCCCATATGACAACAAATTTTATTATCTTAATATAGTAGCCTATTGGTAACTCCAGCACATTATTAAGCACCCTTTCCCACCTGGTGTCTGAGCTGCCCTCAGTAGTGCAGATGGATCCCACACTGATCCCAGTGTGGCGCTCCCTGCACTGGCACAGGGTTGTGCTGGTCACGCCTGGGCTCCTGCAGGCTGCCCCCAGGCTCTGGGCACAAAGTGCATCAGCCTTCCCCTGCTTCCCAGCTGGATTTTCCCCATTTGCTCTGCTAGCTCCCACGCAATGAACATAACATGCAAAGAACTGAAGCAGAGATGAAGATTGTAAAAAATAAGAGGAAGAGAAAGCAAATACATGGGGACCTTGCTAGACAGAGACTGAGGCAGGAATAAAAATCCTGCAAGCTTCAGACAAAACCTGAAGACCCAGGCCAGTGTTCTACTCAGCTACAAACTACATGCACTTCACCATTTTCTCATCAATTTAAAGACATCACCACATTTACTTTCTACATACACATTCTGGAAAAGAAACGGTGTCATCACACTAAAGGCACACTGTGTTAAAAGTGGTCTTTAAATAAGGCACTCTGTGACTTCTGCATTATGGAACTCGGAGCTAGCTGCCACAATGCACCCTTCTTAGAGAAGGCAGGAACTACCCAACTCATCTGCCACTTGAGGAGAATGTGAGCTTATGATAAAAAGTTTGCTTTTGTTGCTCTGCCAAGTGCTAGGCCCAGAACTGGGAGGATTAACAACAGGAACGGGATTTAGCTAGCCTTGTTTGCAGTTCAGCTCCTCGCAAGGTACAGCCTGACCTGATGTGACTGTGGCTAAAAGGAACAATTATGGAGCTCAGCAGTGGAAAAAAAAAAAAAAGTAAAACAAAAACAGACAGACAGGAGCCATATAACTAAAAGAATTTAAAGTGCTCAACTCAATTATGCACATTAGAATACACTACATCCAAGCTTTATTAACCGCTTCAGTGAAAAAAGAACCTCGGAAGAGATTACAGAAACCTCAGATTTCTTCTAAAAGCGTTGCTGCATTGCTTTCTTTTCTCTCTTAAGCTCCACATAAAAATAAACTCTTTTCATCTAAAGTTCTACGACTGTATGACAGGCAAACAGGAATACATCAGAAATACCAGCTGATCTTTGACTCTAACTCTTTACAGAAGGGAAAACACGAATTGAGTGACTTAACCCAAATCACCTAGGAAGTAGTTATTATAGCGTGGAAGAAAGGCTGTAATCTGACTTCCTTCACAACAGAATTCCTCTTTTGAAATTTTAGTGGTTTCTGGGCAATTGCATATTTAAAATAGTTAATATAGTCCAGTAAAAATCTATGTTTTTAAAGTACTTTTGACACAACCCACCTGCCTCTCCCGGAGTTAGCACACCTCAGTCAAGACCAGCAAGAAATTGCTTGGTGTCACACACAAGCTCAAACTGTCCTCATCCAAGAGGTTTTTAAACACAACTTGGTGATATTTATTTAAGATTGTACTTCTCTGAACTCAATATTTAAAGAAATTTCTAGTCATGTTCAACGAAGCGAGATGGCATTTAGTGCAACAGATTTACCCCTAGAAAGAAAAGTCTCCTGGCTTTGTTGCAGATGGGAACTCCTGCAGGAAGCTGGTGCACTGTGCAGACAAGTGCCATGGGCTCTCTCGGTGTCTGACTTGTACACGGGCAATAACAGGTCCCCTGACACCTGCAGCTGTTCAAGGAAACACTTCCATTTTCTCAACCCTGCTGCTTTCTAAGACTTCTGAGTTCTTGCTTCAGCATGGACCTGTTGGCATTTTCTGCATTTGCTACTGAACTGCTCAGGAAGGACTTCAAGAGCAACACTGGCAAGATGAGCAGAAGGTCCAAAAGTGTGCTGGTGTGCCCTGCCTGAGCCTGCTCATGGCTCCCTGCTGCCAAAAGACAAGCTGGGGCGCTGCTTCCCCTTCGTGGAGCCCTGCGGGGCTCCCAGACATCATGGGATGGCAGTGTGTGTCACCCACAGCCACGAAGCCCCCCAGTCCTACCCGGTTTGAGCTATTTAGGTCTCCTTTATGGTGTGTTTCCTGAGTGCTCATTTGCATGGGTGTAAAATCGAGCTTAACTAGCCAGGGTGAAGGGACCCTGACAAGGAGCTGTCAGCCCTGCCCTGTCTGAACACCCAGTATTTTAAGGGAACATGTTGAAACATGAAAACTGCTCCTTGCACTGGTATAACAGGTTACTGACTGAAATTCTCAGCAAAGACAATAGATTCACGTAACCACAGAATTTAACACATTTCTTAGAAGATTTAGCATTGCCTAACACACCAGACCACAGCGTGCAGCAGCCACGGCTGGGAGTGGCCTTCAGCCTCACGCTGCCCAGCACAGGGCTCATCCTCCTGCCCGCTCCCTCATCAGTACTGCCACATGGTCCAGCCCTGATGCCAAACAGGAGACACAAAGCTTCCGTATAAGTGGAGGAAGGAGTTAGGATTAAAAAGAAAGAACAAAAGGAGACTCGCAGAGAGGTTCAACTCTTATCAACACAGCCTGCAAGGTGCCACCTCTGGCCCATTACCACATAGAAGAACAAAGCTGGATCCAAATTCACAATTAAAAGGAGAGAACACTATCTGGACAGGACATCTCTTCTGTAGAGCACTTACAGTTAACCTCTGGAAACCACACTAATGCGTCACTGAAGTAAAAAGTACAGTGAAATCTTAAAGAGCATTCTCAAGAACCAGCCATGCCCCCTGGCAGATAGGCACCAGGTACAGGGAAGTGCTCAGGCATCAGGCAGTAGGTGGGCAGCAGTCAGACATACTATTGGCTGTTTTATTAAATATAAGTTGTACCTCAAGCAAAAAAGGAAAGCTTGTGAGATGACACTGGAATGTCCATTGGGAAACAAGCAGTGAAGGAATCACCACAGAGCAGTTTAGGGCACTAGTGAACAGGAGCAGGTGAAGCTATGGAACAGAACAGTCTGTGAGCTCAGGGTGTCCACAAAAAGCACAAGCAAATTTTCACTGGGATTAGTTTGATGCTTGTCTGAGCAGTGGCATACTTCAGAGCACATCTCAATTAGGTCAGCTCTGCCCATAACAGGCAGTTGCCTCTTGCATGGAAATCAAACAGAAGCCAATGAACAATTTAATTCACTAAGAGTTTAAAAATCCCTCCTTCCTATCCATCCCTATGGCTCCTAAATAAACAGTAGGAAGTGGTTCAATTCCACCGTATCTCTGACTTGAAGCATATATTCCGTGTTCTCTCTTCAGATGGTTACCTTTGATGTAAAGCCACTGCATGCTGGCTATGAACTCTATCTCAATCCATTATAGAAAACCCTTGTACAACATGCACCTTTCTTTAGCATGTAAAACATTTGGTTCCCAAAAACATGATAGGATGGCTAGAGTAACCACTAACCAGACATGCTGGAATGCCTGGAAGTGTCCAAGATTAGTCATTTGGCAGTGATCCTGGGGAAATGCAGTTTTACATATCCCACTCTGGACAGTAAGGTTTAGTGCTTGGGGCCCACAGGCAGACCTGACCCCACTTCTCCCCTGCGAAGCACAGCACAGCTCTTATTGGCTGCTGCTGCCAGAGTTGGGATACAATTGCCACAACAACCTTGATCATTCACCTTGTCAATTCCTTATCCAGCATATTTTTTCCTCAGAAAAAAAAATAAATCCAAATCAAAACAAACCCTTTCCCATGTTTTGCTCTGTGTCATATTTATTTGTTCTGGATAACTGCAATTTCTGTGTTTGTCGATTATAACAAAAATGCATGTGTCATATGCTCATCGATCAGAATTCTGGTGGGTGTTTGGCCATTGTACAAGAGATCAATGGCTAGATAAATTTCATTCTATTTTGAGGACAATAAACCAAGGTTACTTAAGAGCAGCAGGCATGCTTGTCAGCCACACATCAATGCAGAACAAGACTGCATTTGGGTGTTAGGGAGCTGGCAGGACCAAGAAGTGGCAACACTCAGTCACATTTGATGCAGGACGTGCATGGATGCAGCTCATAAGATTCCTATACCTCACCCTGAACTTTTAACTAGAAATCAGGAACTGGCACACTCACCAGACCACGGACCTGGGCATCATGCTGTGCAGAACTGCTGTGTCCTCAGCACTTCTGTTCAGAGCTGCAGAAAGTAAACCAGCAAAAACATGCAGAAACTGGCAGCTGCCCTCATGTTTTTCATTTATTAAACTGCAGAAGTGAAGCCAAGTACTCCTCACTCAGGACTGCACAAATGATATTGCTCCTTCAGTATATGACATTCATGTAGCATTCCAATCAGAAAAGAAACCAGCTCAAGCAAATGGATGAAGGGAAAAACTAATTATTTCAAGCTGATTTAAAGAAGGTGTTTAGTTATGCATAGGAACAACAACAAAAAAAAAAGGGAAAACAGGTGACTAAAGTAGGATGAAGCAATTGGAAACAGCTGACATTTGATGGAAAGGAAGATAAATTCTGAGGTGAGAAATGTTCTGCGTGACTTCTCAATGCTCTAAATGGTGCCAGGTTATCCAGAATCCACTCCAGAAAAGTTTCCGGAATAGCTGATTCTAACAGTAAGCCAAAACCTTCAGCCAACCCTGGAAAACCTTTATAGAGTCAGACTAACATTCTGTGAGCTCATGTCGATGTTGGAAAATTACTCCAGCTGTAAGCATGAGGGAATGGTTTTGCAAAGGAACTCCTGAGTCTTAGTCTGTTTTTATGATTTGCAATAAGAAAAGGCAGAATAGGAAACTAAAATAAACCTTGATAGAAAAAAAATAAAAGTGCTGACTTGCATTTGCTGACAGAACCATTACTGTCCTTCCATTTCACAAAGAGTGAGCATGCAGCACTGAAAGCAAGAGCAGGGCTGTGCTTTATTCGAGCTGTACCTTAGCAGTCAGCATAGGACGGTTCCTCACTCGTGCGCACAGCTCCTTATGACAACCTATGTGACAAAACCTATTTCACTGCTCCAGACAGTGTCCAAACCACACCAATCGTGATTAGAAATTCCTACCAAATTGCACAGAACACAGGAGAGGGACAGCCATGGCCATCACCACATTATTTTCCCAATTCTGGGGGCTTTTTTTAAGCTTTGAGGAAACTTCTGGGTACGTGCAAGGCTAAAAAAAGATTCATCCTAGTCATTCATTCACATTTCTGGTCAGCTGTTCTTTATGTGCTTTGAGTGTTGCCCCCTCACCCTTCAATTCTCCTTTAAGAAAAAGGACAAAAGAAGTTAGTGGATAAATGGCAGATCTGATTTTGTCCCTTTAGTAAATCATTGGCAGACATCATTGAGCATTTCTATTTATATGAGCACAGGTAGGAAGCCAACCTGACAGTATACTCCTATTTTTCATAACAAGTACAAGTGCTCTCCTTCCACAACTGCCCACGCTTTTTTAAGTTACAAGAAAGAAGTGCACTGTAATAAGCAAGCATAAGGTCAGGCAGTCTTGGCTATACCAAGACAAACGGAAGATGAAAAGA
Organism: Cyrtonyx montezumae; assembly: GCF_038088225.1. Classification (NCBI taxonomy): domain Eukaryota; kingdom Metazoa; phylum Chordata; class Aves; order Galliformes; family Odontophoridae; genus Cyrtonyx; species Cyrtonyx montezumae. Next base: position 26,978,401 of record NW_027071903.1, on the reverse strand, counting down.
GGAACTATGTAAAATCCATGACATTTGAGAAACCCTTTGTATACAGAGTCCAAAAACGGTGTACTTTGCCAACCTGTCAAAGAGGACACAAATATTCCAATCAGAAACCTCAAAAAACAGGCAGATCAATATGTATTAAATTCAGCCCAACATACAATGTGTGGGCTCCAGATCCATTTGGAATTCAAGTCAAATTTGGGAAATGACAGAAAGAAAAACTCAAAACAGAACTGTGTATAGCACATTCAAATACGCATTGAGAAGAGGGGTTGGCATCAGCGATGTCCAGAGGTGCCTTCCAGCATCAACTGTTCTATGATTCTGTTAAGTGTTTTGCTTTGGTATTTTCTAAATTAAATGGTTTGGGTTTTATTTTTTTTTCCAGGATGAAACAGCACAAAAATGAAAAGCTTATAAAGCAACATCAGGCACTTAGTACTGAGCAAAACATGTTGCTTTTTTTTTTCTTCCCAAACATCTCAATTTGCTCCAAAGAAATTTCTGCTTTTGGTTTCATTTGACGTTTTATTTTTCATATCCAGGGTGGGTGTTCGAATAGCAAACCAGAATCACTCACTATTCATCCAGCTCTGCTCATAACCCCTATTTTCTTATTTCACAGGTGGAAAAATTGCAGTAATTATCAACCCTTTCAGATGTACCCCAGTTTCTTCAGGGACTAAAGTGCAGAGCAGGCATCTCTCCAGCCAACAGTAGAAAACACTAACACAACAAATGCCAGCACTGTGCATTTCCATGGCCTTGGTGCCTTGGAGACCTCCTCCTCTCCAGCCGCACCTCGTCATCACCTCTCTGAGGCTGGAGAAGGGGCAACGATTCACAGGCACTCATTTTCCAAAAGACTTTGTTCCAAGGAAAATTAAAAGAGGTGTTTCTGCTCTTTCATTCTCTCCCTACTCCTCTTGTTTCCCCTGGTCTATTTATTCTCCCCATGTGGTAATTTACAGAAGATAAACTATTACAGAGCAGAGACCAATAGCCCAGGAAGCACTGCTTCAGAGCCAGCAGCCGCAAGGGCCGAGCTGGCATCCCCAGGGTAAAGTAGGGCAATATTTTCCTATAAACATTGAAGGCACTTGCATTTAAGCTTTGTGCTTGGGCAAATCTGTGAGCAACAATGAGCCAAACATCACAGCAGCAAATCACTTACAGCAGAGCTTGACTTGAGTCCTTTTGTGGTAGGTGACTCTTCTGGCCAACTGTGTTTCTGTGGCCTGCGTTGTCTGGTGGGCTGTTCCCAAGGCAGACAGACACTAGGGGTGCTTTTATGTCCATGCTGATCCCATAACACAGTCCCCCTTGACACACTGCAGGTCTTTGTCCCCAGATTTACTTTCTGAGAGGAGGGAATGGGAATTAGTTATCCCTTTCAAGCAAATTGCATCATTCAACTCTCCCAATCTTCCCTTTGCTACAGTTGGGAACAAAAATGAAAAGGGATGTGAGCAGCACATTTCAGAGTAGATATCTTTTACCTCTTCCTCAAAATGAAAACTGAACTGAAATACTCTTTCTTTCCTTTCAAAATGTATTATGTACGTTTCTATTCAAAAGACAGTCTGTATTTGAATTCAGTAGTAAAACTATTGCTAAGAGAGCATCCTCTGCAATGGCCAAAATGTTTTTCAAGGGAGTTATCCCGAAGAGGAATGATTGCTTCAGCTCAGAGCTGACAGAGCCAAAGCAGCCAGACAGATGTTTGGAGGAAGACTGCAGAACAGAGGCATGCAGGGTGAGCAGCAGAACACACAGAACAACCCTCAGTACCCAGAACATATGCTGTTCTGGTGTTGCTGCATGTCGCTGAGCCACTGGGGAGAAGTTGCTCTCTGTATTCAGTCAAAGGTCCTTCTTGTAGTCATGGTAGGAATTAGTCCATTCATCTTTGTGGGCCTTAAAGGCTATGACCACTCATTTCCTCCAGGCCAAACCATTCTACAAAGCAGAACAAGTCAGGATCCACCTGTGTGCTCCAAGAACTGTCTACACAGTCAACTCAAATCCTCCTTGTGCCCTTTTTGTTTCAAGGAATCAGTTACTAGGCCTATGATCACTACCTGCTGGAGCTGATTTGCAGCCTGATCCTCAGGATGGGATCCCTGCATGTATTAAGGCACATGCAAACCCAAATCAGACACCTGCTGCTGGTTAAGTACCTCTGCTGTGCATCTGTGCAATTCCAGTGTTTCACTTCTTTAATCCAAAAATCTCAGACCTCTGCTGCAAACATGAAGGAGCATCAGCACACCTAGGTGGGAGGTTTGAATTGGGGAAACGTGCAAGGAGCAAGAAAAATGCCAGCCTAAGGGAGTGGAGACAGTAGAAGGCAGCTCACTGCATTAGCATTTGTTTGCTCACTGCAACACTTCAGTGCAAAAAAAAAACAAATCTCCATCATAATCTCAGATTTTTTGACTAGGCTCCAGCATATTAATTCCTATTGATTGACACATGGAACAGCACACTTTGATCAGCTTGTTAGTCAAGTATTCTTGAGGCAATACATGACGCAGTTAGAGTCAGCCAGGTTAAGTCCTTGTGTACACAAGGAAGCTATTATTAAGGAAAACCAATGATGAAACTACTTTTAGCAAGAAGTAACCAGAGATTGAGAGACATGTATACCTTGGAAAATTTCGCTTCACTTGTATCGTTCTTCATGACTTTCTGCTTAGCACGACATGGTGCTGTCCCCTAAGCCGTGACCGGTTTGACTTGAAAGTCAAGATTTTGCAAGCAGGACTAGTGAAAGCCCCTGAGGCTCTGAGTGCACAGGGAACTTTGATACCTTCCCTTTGGGGGAGCATCTCCTTTATTTAGTGTGTCTTGGTCTTTTAAACCTCTTACCATTGGCTAAAGCGCCTGATTTTCAGAAGAGCTGGTTGGTCCCAGCTCCTATTGATACCAGCGGAGATACAAGCACTGCCATAGAGAAAGAGCAGTATCACCAGCCTGAGTCTCTCCCATCTGCAAACATGGCTCAGCCTCATAGGGACCATAACTAAGTCTTTATTAAGCCCTTGGATGAGTTTTACTGCAAAACAAAGCTACGAATGAACACGCACAATTACATCAGGACAATAGTCTAAACTTAACAATCGCTTCCTGTCATTGTCTGAGGCTGGCTGCGGAACCGAGAATCACCTCGTGATAAATCCTTGCTGGTCGTTGACCATCATTAATCTATACTGTCAGAATAAATGAGGTGTAGAGGAGCATGTTAATTACAGTGCAGACGACACTGTAACTTTAATTATCATGACTTCAAAGTAAACAGTGTCAGATAATCGACCTCAGCCACCAGTGTTTGCAGGAGGGAAGCACTATTAAGCTGATGGTGCTGCTGTCCAGTTTGCAGGGTCTGCAGTTACAAGGCTGCAGTTATATCATTACTTCTCCAAACTGCTCACTATTTCTATCCACATTAGTCAGGTGTATGGACCACTTCTTCCATTGCCCAGGATATGCCTAAAATGAGGGGGTGACCAATTTTGTCAGTGTGTAGCAACCTAGCCTTGTTTATACAACACTTCCGATTAAACAGCAAAAGCACCCAGTGTCCTGTTATACCTTTTCATTTTGCATTTAACAGATATTTATTCATTTTACTTACCAGCTAAGTTTTTATAGCTTGTGGTTCCCAATTCAATATTCTTTTATGCCACTTTCTGGAGGGCTAGGATTATGGAAATATCCTAAGTACTCGGAGAGTTGGCAAGGCACTGGGGAGTGCAGCAGCATCGTTGCAGAGACCTGCCTAGCCCATCAGAAACATGCAGCCCTTTCAGATACAGAGCTGTGCCCGGGGAAACCTCGTGCACAAGGAGTTCCCTATGGAGCCCCGTGCTCACGTGGCCTCCAGGAGCTGGACGTCACACTGCTCTTATCTGACACTGCCCGCTGCAAAGCTACACACTACATGCTCCTCCAAACCAGTGTGCAAAATGCAATAGCAAGGAGCTTGTGAAATGTCCTACTTTGCCCTCATGAGGAGAGAGCAAACCAAGGAGATCAGGAGTTAGAAAGATAAACCAATAAACAAAATTAAGGTGGGGAATTTAATCACTCAGAAGACAGGAAATTCAAGGCTATGGTACCCATAGTAACTACTATTTGTCCACGGCGTATGGAACATTAACCTTAAATCCACATGCGGAAACAAAAAAAATATGGGACATGTCAAGTATAAATGCATATTTCATGCAGCAGGTGCTCTGCAATGGCTTCTGTGGAAGTGATAATTAAATTTCCTGACTGCAAAGCAGGTAGGATCACACAACTCTTCTGAGATCCAGGCTAACGTCACCAGGCAGAGCTCCCAGCTCAGCCCACAGCCTGGGCAGGGAAGCTTCAAGGTCTTGTTCGGCCACAGCATCCCTCCTTGCCTTCTAAGTTCATGGCTGATGATAAGCTTTTGTTTAGAAAGCTGCCATCTGTTGATTTAGAGAATGTTGTTATTTTTCTTTCAGTTGTTTGGGCCAACAAGAATTCACCATTTATTATATGTTTTCCTTTTAAGCAACTAAGGCAATATCCATAGTTCAACAAGGTCCAGGCCCTGCTCCTACAAGAGTGTGTTGGTATATGAGCACCCTTTACATGACATCCTGCTGTATTAACAGGGAAGATGTCCAACAGCAGCACCGCTCATCCCCCTGAGACACAGGGACTGTCCTCTGCCATTGCCAGTGCAAACCCCAGGCCAGATCCATGCAAGGTGGGCTGAAATTATGGACCTAATTACACAGGGCTGTCAGTAACCTTGGGCTCTTACAATCACAGAGTTATAGGGTCATAGAATTATAGAATGACTTGGGTTGGAAGGGACCTTAAAGATTACTGAGCTCCAACTCTGTTGTAGGTAGGGTTGCCAACCACTAGATCACTTCTCAGTGTGTTCAACTTAAATGAGTTGTCCCTCATGGGGAATAAATCAATACTTGATATTGCACAGCAATGAACAGCAGAACAAGACAAATCTTGCAAAATGTCTGCATATATTTTCAAAGAAGTCATGGTACAGAATACCTCAGTGTTCAGGAATTAAACTGGACTAACAGCACTGGAATGCCTATGTACTAACCTGTGCCAAAGCAGGTCGGAACATTACTAAAAAATCTACCTCCAAAGGATTTCTCTTTCTGAATCTCTGACTTGCCATATATGGAAAGAAAATAAATGAGTTTATGAAAGCATTACTGTCACCTTTCTACTCTAACAGCTTACAGTAATGACTTTCCCACCCATATTTATTGCTAATCAAGATCAGAACTGTGAGAGGAGAAGGAATCATTTCTGCCAAAGCTTGTGCTAAATCAAGATGATTTTTCCTAATTCTGTGAAAACAATAGCCCGGGCAGATTTATTTGCAGCATTTCAATGGCTTCAAGCCTTCTTTTTCCAGGAGTTAGCTTTTATTTTTTACAGCTGGTCAGGTTTCCCAGGCAGCTCTTCCTCACAGCAGCAAGAACAGCCTGATCTGCAGCAGAGCAGCAAAGCCCAAGCACTCAGCAAGTGCCGCCGAGTTTGTGTTTGAGGAGTTTCCTCAAAAGCAGCACAAGATATTTTGCCAGCTAATCTTTCCAGCCTGCAGCTACAGAGCAAAGCACGGCTGTGGACCTGTGTCAAAGGTACATTTGTTAACACATTTTCCCTGGAGTGCTAATTAACATTTACATCAAGTACTAGGAGAGTGAAAAAGCTTCAGCACAAACACTGCAAGGGGAAAATTCTCTCCCCAGATGCAGTGTGCTGTTTGCCCTTCAGGAGCTGGTGAAAATCCAGTTTGTTTTGTAATCTTCTGTTCTCTAAAATCAGATATTCTTGCAAGTTAATAACTAACCAGCTTCTTTTTATTTAAAAACCCCACAAGCACATTTAAAATTCTATGAAAGCAGGGCCCTGTTGGCACTGGTGTGAGCCAGCCTGCGTGCAGGACTCCTCCTGAGTCACAGCACAGGCATTGTCCCTCCTAATTACTGAAAATAACGATATTCTATGTTTTTATAATAAACGAATAAACGAACATCAACACACTTTCACTTGCATTTTGAAATGAGTCTGAATCCTCTTAAACTGAACATGAAGGCAGGGAACACAAGCAAATGTTTGTAGCTGAATCTTCAATGACACATTCTGCAGTGCCGACAAAGAGGCTCTAATGAGTAACATTTGTACCCACAATAACATACAGACGGAGTTATTTGCAAACACAGATTTTCACTTAGGGGAAAAAAAAGTGAAGGCAGTAGCTGAACAGCTGGTTAGTGAGCTATTCTCAATATTATTTCTTGGTAATTATTGAGAAGCACGTGCTGTCATATCACATCGCTGCAGTTTTAGTTCATTACATATTTTAAGACTGCAATAACTTTAATAAGGTCAGAAAAAAAAAAGGAACAAACACACAAAAAACCATCTAGGTTTTTTCCAGAAAAAAAAACCAAATAAACAAATTTCCAGTTTTTAAAGCAGAACTAGGAAATTGCAGATTAACAGAGGGAAAATCACATTGTATGAGTCGTGATACAGTACCACGTAAAACTTTACTAGTTCTTTGAACTTCTAGAGTGCATATTATTACTTGGTATATTCCATCATTCCACGGCCATGCGTCCTGCCCAGGCTCCCCTGAACTCAAATCTGCACATCTAAAGCACTGCCAATTTATTGAAGCAACGCACACTTGCAGATGTGTAGAAGTATGACTGAGCAAGGGGCACAGCTGCACAGTACTTCCAGAAATCATTTTAATTCCCCACCTCCACAGGAATCGGGATCTGAGATGGGTAACAGACCACCAAAACACAGCTGTTTTGGTTGCAAGCTGCTCTGGAGTTCTGTGAACATTTTTTGTTATCTTTGCCCTCTTGCCAAATACTCAGGGGGAACAATTTTCACCCTCAATGTTTAAAAACTTCTGTTGTTTCATCTCTTTTTTGTTTGGCTGGTTGGTCATTTTTTTGGAGTGTTGCTCGCTTCTGCCTATCAACCGGATGCCTATCTTTTAAATAAGAAAATAAAAAGAACAGTGAATGCAAGAGCAATGGATATCTTTGTGGGAGATACTCAGGTGAAGGGCTCTGAGTGCAAGTATGAACAGCAGTCTGGAGATGCAGTGATCAGTGCTGAGCAGACATCCAGCGGAACAAGGTGAGTGTGTTTCTTTTGTTTGATTAGCTCTTGCAACCAAACATATTGCCATTAGATACACACATTTCCATACTCACTAAGAATATTTTTAATGCATAGCAAGCACACAGGTATTTTGCATGTTCCCAGTTCTCTTTGTTCTCTCTTAATTTCCAGTAACTCCTATCAAGAAAAAGCAATTTTGAGCTAGAATCTCAACTGGCACATTCCTGACACGATCCAACACAGAGATTCATAGATTCATAAATACATTAGGTTGGAAGGGACCTACAAGATCATCTAGTCCAACCATCCTCCTATCACCATCCCTACCCACTGAGCTACTAAATCAAATCCCTTAGCACCTCATCTGAACGCTTCTTGAACAGCGCTAGGGATGGTGCCTCAACCACCTCCCTAGGCAGGCCGTTCCAGTGCCTGACCACTCTTTCAGAGAAAAAATGTTTCCTCAGGTCTAATCTAAATCTTCCCCAGTGCAACGTGTGGCCATTTCTGCAAAGGGTTTCTGCAAGAGGCTTTCTGCAAAGCACTAATGTCTGCACTGAAATCCTGGCCTCAGCACCTGCAATAGTGAAACTTCAACCAGTATCCTCCAAAACTTGAAAAGACAAGAAAAAACAGTTTTGAGGGGTACAACAAGATGGAGGTAGAATGCCCAGATCCCAATTCACTAATCTTTTAATTTCATCTAACAGGATGAGATTAATACAAGCATGCTAACCTATCAAAATTGGAAGTCTTTCACATTTCAAGCACAGGAAACAACAAGGATTTCTCAGGCAGGATGTCAGAGTTGCCCCTGTGGTTATATGTGAGCTGAGGACAGTGTTGTTACATGAGATCAAATTACAAACACAAGCAAACAGAAACAATCTCTGAACGTCACTGCCCGAGATTTGACGAGAAGCACAGCTGACCTGGTAGGAAGGGTAAATGATCTCCAGCAAGCTCAAGGAGAATATTAGAAGTTTGCTGCTGGACACCAAGTTCCACACAATTTGATTGTCCATTTGTTTGCCCAAGTTAATGCCTATCTTACCTTATGCTTGCTGTGGTTTTACAAAATACATTTGACCTGCAAATCGTAAAGCAGTGGCTTTGCTAGCATAAGAAGTCTGTGGATTTTCCAGGCACCTAGGAAAACTATTTTTATAGTTTCCACAGCACAGAAACCTGTACTTACTCAGATATTTGCAGCTTCCCAGGAGGTGGATGACAGTAGCTTACCCAAAACATTACCATTTCAGTTCTATTTCTAATGCTTAGCAAACTTGCTGTAAGGAATTACTGAAGTTGTTTACAATGGCTGACGTAGAATTTGCATGCAGTCTGGTCCAAATGCAATCATCTACTGAAGTCACTTGGAAACAGCAGAAAGATAGAATATTCCCTGTAGTTGGAAAAAAAGAAATCCTCACCTTGTACCGAGGACCATTTGAGATAGGTCTGGTTTCCAAAATATCTGTTCCTTTGTTTTCTTCCATGTCTGCTTAGATGAAAACGTTTGGTTTCCAAAGGAAAACATTAAATCACCCTCCAGGTGAAACCAAACCAAGTCATTCAGGCTCTAAGATTCCAGTTTGTCAGATCCCAGCTGTAGCCACACATGCTTCACGGCCATTTGCCTAATCCCGGTTTCAGCTCCCGGTTCCTTGCTGGATGACAGCAGCTCAGAGGTTGGCCTTTCTGCTGAGCCCCTGCAGCTTCTCTAGTCAGGTACTGATCTCCCTCGGGTCTTCCTTTTGGATCCAGGTTTTCACATAACAAATGGCAAATCAGATTACCAGATTCTGGCTTTCCAGGTACTGGAAGAGAGCTGACACTGAAGCTCTGATCATCTCAGGAGGAAGGTGAGAACGGAGTGCAGTGGTGTGGCCACACCTCTGCACTGCAGAGCTGGCCTAGGCCATAAAATCACAGGCAAGGTCACCCAGCAACCAGCGTTCCACGTCACTGCAGCAATAAAGCCAACTTACATTCAACTTATTGCTTGGGTAGATAAATATTTTTATTAGATGAAAGAAATCCAGAGAAGATGGCGAGGGAGCTGGCTGTTCCTATCTCAGCAGGAGCAGCCCCAGGTGCCCAGCAGCCCGATGCAATGGCCCAGCCATGTGCAGGAGACAGAACACAAGCTCCTGCACAGATGCCTGCAAGACTTCCATCTGCCGCACACTCAACTTAAAACAGTTCACTTCTCAAAAGTCTGCATAAGAGAGGGACAAATTTACAAAATAATCTCAAGTTCCCTACCAGAGCTCATAAAAATCTGGCTACTTGATAAGGCTGAGGTAGGTTTTTCCCAACTGAGGAAGCTTCCTCAAGCAAACGGATTATTTTTCTCAGGTATTGTGTACCTAAAGGGGCACACTCAATTTAGAAAGATGTTCCTCTTCGAATTCATTGTGCACTTCTTAGAGAGGGGTTACAGTAAGCATAAACAAAAGCAGGTAACAAAAGATCAACCTTCTTTGTTCTGTTTGCACTGCGTATCAGGCAGTGCAGTTACAGATAGCTGGTGCCCTACAGTTTCGAAACTGACTGTGATCTCTGGCATCTATTTCAAGACCCACGTGCCTTCATGCTCAGCACAGCTGCTTGACCAGCTCAGGAAAGGCTTCCCCTTTAAGAATCCCCAAAACAGAGAAGTCCAGGGGCACTGGCTACTCTGGAGAAGGAAAGTCACTTTTCCTTCTGTCCAATCCGTGCCTTTGTTCCTGCTGAGCAATTCTTTGTGAGTATCTATATGGTAGCAGTCTATTTATTTATTTTTTAATGGTAACTATAGAGAAAGATTAACTTCAGTTCTGTCAAAACCGAAAGTCTTTTAATCAATTGATCACATTGGCATCATTAAAAACTAGAGGTAATGGGATCAGGTTTGTAGACCTCTTTCTGCCATTGAAGCAAAAAGTGCAGAAGTGATTTACTCAAGATGACATCCTAGACTTATGCATTCATCTTTTCATCAATCAAATAATTAAATTTGATTTTGAGAGATATTTCTCAGCAGTTTAATTAAAATTGGTCTTTAAGGAGTTTGAGATTACATTTTACAAAACAGTCACTGACTGAAAGCTTCTATCTAGGTTGGGTAGAAACACTGTAGTGCGTGTCTAGCTGTGAACCAGGTGTATGCATTATTGATTAAACATCTATTTTAGAGAAATGAAGTCAAATATGACAAACAAAATAGGCCAGAAGGGTAAGGACACAGATGTCTCTATGGAGCAAGGCAGGACAGCAAAGGGTAAAAGCATGAATTTTGAAGTCAGTAGCCTGGTGTGTGCCCCAGTTTCCCCACATGTGCTGCAAGACTAGCAATACTCACACTCCTATCGCACAAGAACAGGGGGGCTGTGCACTGAAGATACTCACTCCTTATCCTACCATTTGCCCACACAAGTCCAAGGGAAGAAAAGCCAACATCCCCCACGGGTGACAAACGTGTAATATTATCCCAGCCTTCTCCCAGTGATCAACATATGTCTGCGTTCCTCAAGGTGCTGGGTACACGTTTGCACCACTCCAGCAGTGTAATTGAGTCTCTCACAACAAGATTTGCCTCTTTTGAAATAATTCAAGGGTCACAAGAACTCACTATCCACATTAGCAGCAGATCAGCCAAATTACTCCTGCCCAGCTGGAAGATTCTGCTGCACACAGCTTGGAGTTATGCCAGTCTTTGCCCAATTATTCACAAGGGCTCTTTATGACAGCAGCTTCAAGGACTTTCTGTTTTCTGCCATTCCTTTGAGTCTCTTGGGCAAAAATCTCTGATCACTAATTGCCTGCTGAATTTTAAGAGAGGAGGCAAGGGACCAGGATGAAATATCAAATTTCTTTATATTTTGGTGGGTTTTTTTTCCCCTGTTCTCTCTTTACAGGTCACCCATTTCATGACATTAACTATGTCCCAGAGTAGGAGCAACCTAGGCTTCCAAAATTTGCTTGCATTAACAAACAAGCAAAAGATCTGTATCTAATTATCCACGTAGGTGTCCATGCTATGCCTCCTGCTTTGATGATATCCTGTGGCAGTAATTGTCAGTTTTTCTGGTTTTGAATTGGCCATTTCCTAATTTAAAACAGAGCAATTAAAGGAAACACTTTCCCCATGCACAGCATAACATACAATAAACTTTCCTATGGTTGCTGTGGAGAAACAAACTCAACAAGGCTTTCAGCTTGAACCTTCAGTGTAAACCAGACATCTGTTCCAAGTTGTGTAAGATCACAGGAAGGAGAGCCCACAGTTTGGTTTACTCCAGACTAATTTAGGACATCAGGACTCTCCCCATGGATTAGTCACTAACTTCTTGGGCAATGACAAGTCAGACACATTTGTCTCTGTAACTCAGTGGTTTTCCCCTGTAAAGCAACAGTGATGTCTCTTCCCTGCATCAGAAGGTGATTTTTGAGGCTGAAGGAAACTGAACTTTTCAGCCCATTTGTAGCTGTGAAGTCCTGACTGACAAGCTCAACCAGGAAAGCGAAGAAGAGGAAAAAGAAAAGGAAAAATGCAGATGGGTCTAAAGATGTCTTTGAAGTACAGCCCAGGAGTGGAGATCAGGAAGTGAGAGCTGTAATTGCGTCTGGGTATCTGTTTCCTTTTTTATTTCAGGAGAGCCCACAGTACGATGCAGTTTTTCTCCCTCCCTCAGAGAACAGGCAGGAGTAACATTTACCTCTGCAGAAGAAGAGCTGATAAATGGAAGGGGCCATAGAGACAAAACAACTTTTTGCACTTCTAATGCAGAAGAAAGGAGAAATCTTCATGAACGTGTCTAAATTTCTTTGGGATAATCAGCAAAAGCTATAAACTATTTCTCATTTTGTTTCCTAAGGAAATCGCACTGTATTACTTGTGGGCTCTGCCTGAGTTTCTTGGGAACAGAGCCAAGCTCTGCAGAGAAGAGATGTTGAGTTTGTGAAAATGGGTGGTCTGGCAGAGGGAGGGGGTCCTGTAAATGCCCTTCTGAGTAAGAAGCTCCCAGCTGAGCTCACCATCAGGAAAGCTCACATGTGAAACCGAAAGGAAGCAGCCAGTACTACAGAGGGGTACATGTGACATCAAGCTGCCCCAAACCTTGCAGTTCTGCACTCCTCCTGACAACCCTGCACTGTTCAGACCTCACTGAGCTGGCTGTTCAGCTGAACTCACAGTAGGCATGAGCATAAAACTCAGACCACAGGTCTTGCAGCCTCTAACCCAAGCCCTGATAAGAGCCCATTGCAGAGGCTGCCCTGCCTGCAAGTAACAAGCTGCTGTCACAAGAAACATGTCAGAACAGGTTAATTGACATCCTGCTGTAATTTCAGTGCTATCAGTCAACATGAAACAAAGGTTTATTCCTTCCCAAGGCAAGCTGGAAGACAGAGATCATGGCTGCTGTGAGAAAACGTGGACTCCTGATTCAGTGAAATAAACCTGTTTGTTAGTGTTAAAATAGGTTTGTGAGCTGAACTCAGAGACCAAGCTATCATAGAAATGACTGTATCTTGAAGATCATTGCCAAGGCTTTGGGTTTTGGTATTTGCTAGGCTTATCTTGAGTGTTTGGCTGTTACAAATCTCCTCTTGTTTACGAAAGAAATCTCACTTTGCATCATACTGTGCTCATCTTTCAGCAGAAGTGGGGACAAGACACTGGTGTTTGCTGGCAGCGGTTGTGCAGTACAACCCATCTCCAGACATCATAATGAGGAAAATGAACTACGAATGTGAAATCATTGCCTAACAATTGATAAGGACAACCACTGCAGTCCTCTACCCTGTCTCTTCCTAGCTAATCTCCTATTTACCACATGCTGCTGGGTACGTAGAAAAGAGAACAGCAGTATGTTAAAGTATGTGCCACACACATAGAAGACAAATTATTTATGTCTTGCCTGATTTCCACTTTCACTATGGTCAAGAAACACAGTCTTTGCAATTCAGGATTTGTGTCTTTTTGTGATTATATTCACCAGCCTTCTGACAGGCCTTGAGCTTTCTCACGGGAAGGGACTTTGTAAGCCAGATTACAGGGAAGAAGTTGGAGAGATCTATTCTTTCAAAACAAAACCATAGCAGGTACACTGAAATCCCCATTTCACTCCTTTTTTCAAAAATTCCCCACAGCACCACAAACACCTTGCAACTAGAGATGTCAGCTCCTGATGCCAGCCATGCCAAGAAAAGCCCAGCTCACCACAAGGCCGAAGAAATATGGTTCAGTCCTTCTTGCCCAGGAAGGAAGGCTGAATGTGTATAAACCCCCAATCAATTCCTGAGCTATGGGAAGCCCACAGGCCCAGAACAAGTCAGTTACCACTGCTGTACTGAGAAATGCAATGATCATTTGTTCTTTATGAGAGGAAAACTGTGGTAAACAGCATATATCTGTGTATGAAGTATTACATAAATACTGACATAATAAACCATCAAGTACTGGTACCTTTAACATGAGATAAGGAAAATACTGTATATCCCTATTGTACAAGGGATGTGACACATTTAATGGCAGCCAAAGTGCTTACTAGTCAACAGGAGAAAAAAAACCAACAGGTCTGGTATAATTTTTTACGTGAACTGTGTTACAGAGCCTGGGTCAATGAACTCTGGCTCCCTTGAACACAGTTCAGTATTAGAGCTAGCCAGGGCCAAGCAAGTCACCTAACAGAGTTATTTCAGTGCTTTGCTGACTCAGAAGTAATACAGAAAAAAAAGAATAAAGAGGTTAGATTGCATTTCTGTTTAAATTCGCTGTTCAAAAGGGCATTGCTGATGTACTTCTAAAATGATACTTCAAATCTGCAGAAATAATGCGCAGTTCTCAAAGTAATTGCTGCTTCTGTAAAAACTTGAACTGTACTTTGTCCTAATGACTTGGAATTTGTTAAGGTTCACATCAATAGCTTTCAGTTCATCTTAACTCCTAGGTCTTCTGAAAACATTCTTTATTTCTAAAAGCGAGCAGTATATTTTGATTAACAGAGAATATTCTGAATAGTGATCTGAGGGAACAGGAACTCCTGAAATAAACCACGTTGCCCACAGGAATCACACCTGTGCCACAACTGTACAGGAGACCAACATTTGGTCCTAATTTCCTATAGACAGAGAGGCACAACTGAACCCTAAGGATAGATCTTAAAGAATGGATAATGGCCCCATAAACTTATGGCTTTTGGGCCACGTTTATTAAATTAATGGCTACACTGATACATTTTCGTAGCTCTCAAGTCCTTGCAAAGGAGTTGCCAGAAGGCAGGATTCAGCCTTCATTTGGACCTAAATGTAATTTCTGACAGCCGGTGCAAAGCTAAATGATTCAGCTGACTTCTAAGGAGATAGCTGATTGTGTGCTAGCACTCCACAGCAATCTATCACTGTCACATATACAGAAATGTAATTTTTGACGTTGACCAATAGCACTTTGTGTATGGACGAACAAAGGGTACCTCAAAGTATTTTAGCTGTAGGTATTTTCACTTTGAGCAAAACGTCAACAAGAAGAAGGATGAACAAAAACTATTCTGCAACATCCTTTAGGGTAGGCTGAAGAAGAGTTACAGGTATCACAGCAGCACCCTCTGTGGCTGTTGCTACTGGTGTTTGCTAGTGCTTCCTAGATCAAACGTGGTGCTCTGAGTCAGGATGGGGCTGTGACTGCTGATAGCACTGCACTCATCACAAAAGCTGTGGAGCAGTGGAAGCCCACATGGACCAGCAAGTAGGAATTAATCTGTCATTCTGTGCAAACTACCAAACAGGTTTTCAAGCTTATCGCAGGATAGTGATTTTGGGAGGGGGGCTTAACAAACCATCCCCTTTCTTGCATCTTCCTTAATCCATAGGAATAAGGCTTACTTTGTAAACACTTGCCAGGCCTTCAGGTTCTCTCTCACAGGCAATGCCAAAAGTTATCTAATGGTTGAGTTCTTTTTAGGTTACATGCCTCAGTGGCTGCTTCCATCGACACAGAGCTCACCATAAGGGCAGAATATCAACACCATCTTGTGGACAAAATGAGACACAGGTAGCACTGATGGATTTATCTTCTTAGCCAACAAATGTTGAAGTTGCAATTACTTAAGATCTTTGTGCTGTGTTAAAAGCCATCACAGCATAGTATGATACCTACCAAACAATAGAAATAAAGAGCAGTGCACAGACAGATTTTTTGATTGTGCAGTGAAAGAGAAATGAGAATACTGCCACAACTTTCAAATAATGCCAAGATGCGACTCCAGAAGTAACTACCATCAATCATAGCAAAATAGGTGCAAAAGTCCAGGTCTATAGTCTGGCTGAAAAATAATCTGCCACGGTGGTGGACATAAAAGAAAAAGATTGAGGCAAAATTTTGTATGTAAAACAGTGCTGGTGGGGGGCCTACTTCAGATGAGGAAGGCAAGGAATGACTTAAACACTTACTGCTGTCCCAAAGTCACAGAGCTGCTACAGAACTGCCAACTGCTGCATAATAGTACCTCCAGCTCTGAGCCAAAACTCCCCATAGGCATGGCAAAAAAATCCTACTTCAAAATGGGTCTGCTCTAAGGCAATGGGACAGGTATATTACACGTCAGAAAGCAAAATATATCAGATTGCACGTGCAGAAACAAAATAGTATTTCTATATCTTCTTCTGTACGGGAATTCACAGACAATGAAATCCCTAAACTATCATCCATATAGGTGACAGACAGACAAGGGTAGATGACATTTTTTCTCCGCCAGTTCTTCCCCCTGCTTATCCTTGATAGCTATAATCACCTTCATGTTATCTGGTCTGGGTCTCAGCCAAGCAACTTGTGCTGTCCTGCAAGACGCGAACTGGGGGATGGTATAAAGTGTAATAGAGCAGACACCGGATTTGCTGGACCATTTTTTGTTGAGATCCCTTATTTGGTGTACTACCAAGCTTATGAAAATACCATTCTACTAAGAAATCATTTGGAGAATTCTGTTTCTCATTCATACATCTAATTTCATTAAGACATGAATTGTGAGCATTTGCTGTAACTAATGAATGAGCTACTAACTTGGGACACCATTCATTACCATAAAGCTATTTCCTGCCTTCTCAATAAAGCTTTGAGAGTACTTTAGCAGAAAGAAAGCAGAAAAAGACAGACTTGGGAAGTGATAAATGCCTGAGGCTGAGGGGCATCCTGACAGTTTCAGCAGAGCTAAACAGACCAAGTTCTCACCCTAGCAGGAAGGAAAAACACCTGACATGCTGGGAGGCTAGAACAGGGAATTCAATTTTGGCAAGACATTTGACTAGCAGAAGCATTTCTGGATCCAGCAATCTAATTTCCACCAGCACCACATAAAAAACAGAGAAAAAATTGTTTTCCCTAGCAGGCCTAATTTCTTATTTAATAAATAAACAAATTCATATGGAGTCATACAGCTATCAGCCTGCACCTCTTAAGCACCAACATAGCCACTGCAGTGCTGTCCAAGCATTACAGTTTGTACCATTAATCAGATGAATACCAGATAATAGAACCAAAATACACTATTCTAAAGCAAACAGCAGAAACAATCAGGAGAAATAAAAGATGAGAAATAAACACATTCTGCTAGCACAGACACAGCCTGAAGGAGCTGACTGGAGAGAGCCATTCTTTCCCTTCTGACCAGTAAGAACGGTAAAAAAAAGCACTACTGAGAAGTATGATAACAGCACTTAGCATTCCCAGCCACAAACTATAGATCTATGGCAGGAACATATTTCCATAATATCTCTGGTTTGGCAAATGTACTTCAAGAATCATATCTTAAAAAATGAAAATACAAAGAACCCTTATTGCAGGCATTTATACAGATACACATGGGTTCTTATAATCAATGGGCCTATAGCAGCTGGGTTTCAGAAGCAAACCCAGAGCCCCTGCTTAGGGAGTGGTTTGAAAGCCTGTGCAGTTGAGCTGAGACATACATTAAGTCAGAGCATTTGAATTGTTTACATAACCCAGCACTGTCCTGTCAAGTAGGGACCACATACTAAAAAAGATAAATAGTCTCCATCCTGCTGGTAGTATCAGGGATACCAGCATCCAGCTATCAATTCACATTTTGATAAGAGTGTTCAATGCTGTCAGCTGTATCTCATGATACTTAATGCAAAGCACACACACAGACATCCACTTCCACACTTACATGTATAAAAATGGCAAAAAACGCCCTTCCATGACTGCTGTTCTGGCTAAACATACAGCCCCACTGTCATTAATGGAAAGCAAAACTCAGTTACACATAGACAAGGACAAGTTTCCATTGGGTGACCAGCCTCTATTTTAAAAGCAAAGAAGAGAAGCCAATTTTACTCAGTGAAATGGTCAGAGCCATCTCATTAGCTCTTCTAGTCTGGCATATCTTAAAGCATTCTAGATTATCAACATGAAACAAACCTGTTTGGTCCTGGTTTTGCAAGAGCTTTTTTGTCAGGCTGGACTGTATTGTATGAACTAGTAGATTCCTCCACCCTGTGGTAAGTCCTACTTCTGGGCAAAACACAAGCAGCAACACTGCATGATAATATAATACAAGGACATCCTGCATTAGAAACGTGTAAAATGTTACAATTTCACAGAAAAAAATCCATGTGTGTTTTGTATTTCCATCTGTATGGTGGATTTTACAAGCACCTAACCCTCTAGACATTATATATTTACTTTTACATTTACTCCTTTTCAGAAGAAGGGCAACACAAACAGAGAATGCAAAAAAGTTTATTAGCATAAAAAGTACATACTCAGTAATCAATACTCAAATTTCTGTATCTGCTTCTGTTGAAGGAGGTTTTTAGAGTGTTGGAGGTTTCAGCTGGGAGATGTTGTGCCTTTTTGTCTTTTTTTTTTCCTTTCAGTTTTTTGTGATTTTTTTGTTTGTTTTCTGTTTTTAAGTTATGTAAACAATTCACAGTAAAACCCGTAGATGCAGACTACTAGCTATCATTTATATACTTTAAAAAGTTAAATAAAAGAACCAATTTCAGCAATACAAAAAGTAATACAAAAATGTGTTCAGATGCATGACAAATGTATTCAAAGAAGATGCAGAAGGATATCACAAGTAAATAAAAATAATGTTTTAAAGTTAGATCATACTAGAAATTCTCTGTATGGTCCAACAAGAAAAGCATTATGAAATTACTTGGTTTGATAAGAAATCTGCATAGTTACACCTGTTTTAACTGCATTAAACACTATCAGAGTAATAAACTGATTAAAAGGAATAAGAAATGTTAATTCAAGTTTAACATTTCAAGCTGCCTATTTCATAGAGTACTAGACAGAGGTAGATGTCCAATGTTAGTGACCAAGCTCATCTAGCAAGAGTCTTTAGCTGTCTTGTCAAGTCTTCACACTCAAAGCCAATGTGAAAAGGCTTCACAGAAAAAGGATGTCTTCCAAGAAGCCAGCCAGAAAGCCTGTATTGCTGATGGAAGCAGTTTCAATTATATTGCTTAAAGTGAAGAGTACTTAAGAACAAATCATTCCCTAGACCACTGTGAGGACACCACTGATAAAGCACTAGAACAAATTAATTCCACTTTCATTAAAATGGTTGCATGAGTTCATTCCTATGCTTATTTGGGAAGCTGAACCACTGCTGCCTAGCTGGCTAGTGACTAGTCAAAATAAGACTGCAGAGTACCACGGCGACGGATATCGCATGTCCAGCAATGGAAACCACCTCCCAATGAATTGGCATGGCGGATATTCACTTTAATTGTAGAAATGCCTGCAAGAAACATACATTGCATACTTTTAAATGAAAATCTCAAATTCGTGTGGTAAGCTTTGATCAGGACAGTAATTCTTTATCAGATCATATGGCTAGATGCAAGCACAGAAAAGTATTTCCTACTCATTTGTTAAGACATTCTTTCCCCAAATTCTAGGCAGAGAACAAGGTAGGAACATAGTTGATTCATTAATTCCATCCATGCCCTTGGGAATATAAGGTACCCAGAGCACAGCTGGTAGATGATGTGTTATGACATGTCAGTCATAAAAAGAAAAAAAGAAATCATTTTCCTCAGTGTGTGAAGAATTTGCTGAAATGGTGCTATGATATACAACCAGGGCATGTTTACATACATTTCTGTTAG
The DNA here is from genome assembly GCF_038088225.1 of Cyrtonyx montezumae. Taxonomy (NCBI): domain Eukaryota; kingdom Metazoa; phylum Chordata; class Aves; order Galliformes; family Odontophoridae; genus Cyrtonyx; species Cyrtonyx montezumae. The sequence goes on along the minus strand of NW_027071903.1, from coordinate 26,959,114 downwards.
CATTTGTGGCTCAGACACCGAAGGTGCTCTTTCAAGCCCCTTTCAAGAAAAGCAAAATTCAAAGTGCAGATCTCCAAGTCCCTCCTTCAACTGAGAGGGGAAAAAAAAAAAAAAGAGGCTGTTGCAGTTAATACCTAGGTTAAGAGAAGTTTCCTCCCCCTCCTCAGATCTGATTTTTTCAGCTGTTGCACAGCTTATACAAAGTCCTGACAAAATGGACTAGGATCAGAAATCTTTTGTAGTTTGAAGTTTGTCTTTTTGCTTCTTGCTGTGAATTCAAGAGAAGCTCAGTAGAATCCACCATCTTAGTTAGGAATATTTCAGTTCCCAGCAGACTCATCACAGTCCTATGAATTGGCTGACTACAGGATTTTACGTAGAACTCACACAGAGTAAAGTTCAAATGTAAAGGATGTGTCACAATTGGTGTTAATATTCCCATTTTCTAAGCGCATTAAAGCATTTATACATCTTCTGCTCCTTGGTCATACAAAGAATTAAGACTGCAAATTAAGAGTTACTAAAGCTGTACAACAGCTTTAAGAAGTTAAGAGCAGAAAAAAGCATTAAATTGCACAGTTTGCCCCTGTGAGCTCTCTCAGATTTGAGGGAAACTTCAATGAAGTGCACTCATCCGTGAACACATCAGACTTCCTTCTAGGATCAACCTGTCTTTCACCTTTAGTTCATTCTCTCCCTTTAAAGGGGTCTTCTGCTACTGAGGATTATTATACCTTACTCTCTGACATCTCTCCCTGGTTTTTCCTTACCTAACCATCAGTCATTCTAACCTGTTAACACTTGCATCACCGTGAGCTTACCCTGCAGCAAGTGTCAGCTGGCTCTAGCATTGAGCAAAAGCAGTTGCTCCATAGGAGGGCAGTCTATGAGCTGGAAGTAGAGCTACCTATATCCTTCCCTTCAAATGTGATGGAAACAATTGGATTAACTGTATGACTTCAACAAATTTATTTTATTTTTCTTTCCAGGGAGTTAAGCAAAATAAGACTCAGATTTTATATACAATTACAGTTCTCCTGCCTCTGCCTATCATATTTTTCCCTGTAGTGAGGTTACACCTCACAGGATGAAGAGTCTCCATAAGCGAGCAGAAGTACCTGGTCTACACAGTCTTAGTTTAAAGTACAAAGAGTTTGAAACTAGAACAAAAATCTGAAGCATTTTGGCTGTTTCATTCAGCAACATGTACATGCAGCCTCTCCAGCACAGAATTTGACTTCCAAATCAAACAGACAGTTTTATATTAAAAGAGCTAATTCAAAAGCATAACACCCATAATTTTAATTACTATTCATACTTTCCCTTGCTGCAAGCTGTAGGAGACACAAGATATAAGCTCACATTCATAGGACTTTATTATTCAGGAGAGAAATCACTCAATGACTCCTATGCATTAATCCAATTGTTTGAGTACTTTGTCCAGTGCCAGCTACTTTGACTACTGCAAGCAAGGCCTCCATTCATTCTGATGCACACAGCTGATCTCAAGATCATTTCACTTTAAGTGTATGTTAGAGTAATTAGAATAAATTAGGACATACCCAAATTTTCAAACATCTTCTGAATTGAAGTCTCATTGGCATCGACCATCACACGCTTCTCATCCAGCATTAGGACATTCATGGAGAGCCATTTAGAAGACATCCACAGTGGGTGATCTAAACACAGGAGAATGAACCTTCTACAGTAACTGTACGTTCTGTACCAATGTCATTCCATAAAAACACTATTAAGAATACTCTTGGAATTCTTAAAAAAGAAAGTCTGAGTATACCATCTGGGATGAGTGGCACTGGTGGGTGGATCACCGTCCAGCCTGCTTTCTTGAACAGCTCAATCTGAAAGACAAACTTAGTTAGATTCTAAACAGGCCTCTTAAAGTATCACATTATGTTCTCTACTTCTTCTCATTTTCTAGTGTTTTTCTTAATATAATCTAGATATTTAAAGATAGGTTACAGACAAAGGCAACATATGCAGTTCAGAGCCTGTCAGTTTAAAATGATACTTGTAAGAGGATTACTTTAGTATCAGGTGTGTTATTTGTAGTATTATTATTTCCCATATGACTACAGGAATCACTAGTATGAATCAGAGTGCCATTAATTACTTCTGCATTATGCTTCCTGAAAAACTTGGTATGCATTTTATTTAACAAAAGGAAAAAAAAATAGACATTGTATGGAATAATATGTTTCTCTAAGGATTACAAAACTTAGTAAAAATAAGAAGAGGATAATTTGGCTAAACAGAACAGACTTTTCAACCTCACTGCCTGAATTCTTGGAAGAGCTCTGAAGCAAGCACATGTGTGTGTGTGACCACGAGAGGGAGCTCTGATTCTGAAAACTCAGTAAGCAACCCAGTTAATGATGGGGAAGCCTCCCAAATAAGAATTATAACAAAAAAAGAAAGGAAAGATTTACTCATTGGAGCAGCAGAAAGCCCTCAATATCTCCCTGAAAACAATTACTATATTTAAGTTACAGAAGTGTTATGTAGTAGTATATCCTATATATTTGCTTTGATCCTATGTTGTTATAAAATAGAACACTCCTATCATATTTAAATAATGTACACAGGAAGAAACAACACATCTGTCTAGTAGTACAATAAGAAAGCAAAGAGCAGCAGCAGAAAAATGGGGGGTACTTTTCTTAACTTACCATTGCTACTTAAGTTAATGATTCAGTGTTGCTCAAGTATACTCAACTTGTGGGTTACCAATCGTCCAAGCAGAGACCTAATCTATCTGAATAAATTTACATACAAAACACTTGATACGTTCTCTTTTGCTATAATCTTACCTGATGGCAGGGACGGTCTGGGTTAGACAACACAAGACCAGGTCCAATGATATTAAATGTAGCATCAATGTGCATAGGGTTTGGATCCTTAAAGGATATTACATGCACTCTGTAGTCAGGTGCAAGATGCCTCCTCATCCATTCAATGCCCATATAATTTGTAACCTAAAAAGAGAACAATGTTTCACTTACTAGAACATAAACGGCATCCAAACTTAGTTTATTTATGTAAATAAAACCTTATATACTTAACACCAAAATATTAGAAGTTTGTGCCTCTAGTTAACTCCTAAAAATTAAGAGGTGGTCTATCAAGTAACTTATTTTGTCAAAACTATTATTTTAAAAAACTACTATATTTGGGAAGTTATAGAATATAAAAATATAAATACCAATCATTACGATAAGTAACCAAACTGCTGGAAGAAAACTTTGTTTACCTGACTCCTTTGTACAAAGATATCTCTTCCAGCTCTAATGAAATCAGCAGCATCAAAACATGGCTCAAATTCAGTAGTTACAAATTTTCCCTGAGCAGCCAGTTTATGCCTGTCTTCAACAGAGCGGATAGGATAATCCTAACAAAAAGAGAACAACTTTAAGTTGATGCTGGTACAAGGACCTTCTCCATCTATCTGCCACTTAAGAGTATTTTGAAATTAAGAAAATACATTCAAATCAGTTACTAGCATGTTCCTCATGGTTGGTTTAGTTTTCTTGCTTCTATATGAGAAGGGGGGAAAAAAAGCTTAATTACAGAGGTTTAAATAAGAGGTTTCAAGCACATTCAGGTAGATCAGTTATACTATAGAGACAGTGGCTTTAAGGAGCTATTAACTGGCTTCTGGATTCCAAGTGTTCATTACCAGTTGAGATTAACTGTCAGTCCAACAAACCATTGCACAGCAACAGGAATACTGGTATGCAAGCAATTTCCTAACAGAGGTGGACTTTGTGCTTTTTCCATGTTTTAGAATGGGGCAGTACTTCAATTTGAAGGACTGATTTTCAGATATTTAAATACATTTAAGAATCACACAATGGAATTAAAAAGAAAATAGATGGAAAATAGCATAAACAAAAGTAAAAGTAAGCATGCATTACAGTAGGCTCTGGATATTTCCTAATACTGAGCAATTATTCTAAGGTAATTTATTTTAACAAAGACTTCCTTGCATCATTGGGAGTGTGACTGTACCCAAGAATTTTTAATCATTCCACAAGCAGTTTTATTGCACTTATCATAGATGCTCTTATCAAGACCCTAATGTATTTGGAAGCCTATAGAAAACTACCAAAATTGCCTGAGCCAAAGTAAACCAACAGAGGGAAAAAAAAGCAGTAAAAACTCAAATATTTAGAAGATAATAGTCAGTTTAAATCTTCCATTATTTCTTTAATTAACTTCCAAAATACTAATCCTTCATATAAACAAGAATTATGAGGACTTTTTTGGGAAAAACATGCATACTCTTTCCAACTTTCCTGATATACTCGTAAAATACGGACATCCTCAGGGAACCCTAATTCTTTAGAGTAACCTTTGTGATGTCCTTCTAGCACTCTTCCCATTTTAGCAATGCTACATTTCAGTCAGCAATCAAAACAACTCAAAGCAGTCCTGAATTCAATAGCCACAGCTTCCTGTTCCTTGTTACCCAGGCATACACTCAGTTTCACCTGGAAAGGCCATAGAATATTTGCATACATGAAGTTCCTTATTCCCCCTCCTCCCTTCCAATTTTGTAAAACAGATGTTGAAATTGTCAGAAGTTCTGAAGAAGAATGAAAATAATACCTGATCATAGAGCTCATCTGCCATTGTAGGTTTGGGGGCAGTTGTCCACTTAGCACCATTGTTGAAGTAATCTTTAATAATTCGCCTATATGCTCTGTACTCAAAGAAACGAGCACGCCAAGCCATAGGCGCCTCAATGATTTCATTGCCTACCACCAACAGGATGTCTCTTGGCATGGCAGCATACATACCTAAAAGGAAAAATTCCACCCAATGAGACATGTATGCTTTTCTCATTTATTTCAGGTTTTTCACTTTTCACACTGATTTTTACCATTATTGCTCTCTGAAAGACTTGCAAATAGCATCTTCACAGGTCAGTCAGCAAACCAGACCATAAAGAGGACCCCACTGACACGTTTGAATCTTTCTAAGCAATATATTTTCTTAATCAAAATACTTGCAACAAATCCTCACAATGCTTTGCTACAAATACACGCTCGTTACAAGTTTACAGCTAGAAGGGAGGTATCTACAATCTCTTAAGATTCCGCTTCCCACAGTGGTTAATGGAAACTAAATAGACAAGTGTCTATGGATTACTCAGCTCATTAAGAAAGTAAAAGGAAGCTGGTTATCTAAGTTGACCACATTTCTTTGTTTCATCCTTTTTAACAGTGGTAGCACAGAATAGGAATTTGATGCAACACAGAACTAGTCGCAATGGAGCTTGTAAATAGTAATAATAAAAAAAACATCAACTGCTTTGTTATTATATAGTGCAGGATTGTAATGTAGCAAATCAGATGTCAGTATCTTTAACCACAAAGATTTCTTAAGTCACACTGAGGCACTATAACCTGATCTAGCACTGGTTCACACTCCTGCTCAAAACTGGGAATAAGACTAGATGGCACCCAAAGTGACTCAGACAAGAGCTGAACAGACTATAATGCCTTCAACAACAGAGTAACATTTACCCGTAGATTCAAAATCAGGAGTTTTATACTTCACAGACCAGTCAATTGGATCAGGCCTCTTGACAATTACACCTTCTTTTTTCAAAATATTGCACATCTCTTCAATTTCAGCAATAGCTTTTTTCACATGGTCTTTGGGGAAGCTTTCGCCTCCAAATTTCTGATAGAATCCCCAATACTTTTCATATGTATTGGCCTAAAGCAAAAGGACAAGTGACAAAGAAAAAGCAGCAGTTATTTTCATAAAAGTGAAACAGACGCACAATATAAAAATCTTCACATTCGGACTTCCTTGTTCTTTCACCAAATCCACATTGCTTTGTATAGAATTACCACCATTGTGTCCTGGTGCATCCAAGGAGCTGATAAGAGTTTCCTTCTAAAATATACTGGGGTGGTGGTGCAGGGGAAGGAAGGGAGAAGCCTCAAGACTTCAGATAAATGCTGCCAATTATTTCTTCTTGAGAAATCCTGTCCTAATAGTACACAGCTGTATTTTTGTGCTTACTTCTGCTACTAATACTTACCATTGGCAAGGTTTTGCTCAGATGCCTCATGATGTGTATGTGTCCAGCTACTAGGATATGTGTAAGTGCAGGTGTTAGTTGTGAATGGCTGATGTCTTCACAAATACTCACGCACGGTGTAACAGAGTTAAGTTTCAGTACATGCTGAGAAGACTCAATCAACTAACAGACAGTTTTAGCACTACTGACAGACTGTACGTGTGGCATGATGCCTAAGAAAAGAGTCTTAGGATGAACAGCAGGAATAAAAAGATAAATCAGCTCTGGAAAGGGAAGAAGCATACATTTCATTCCCATTTGCAAACGTAGTGCTTTGGCTTTGAGATGGGATTTTCAGGGTATTTATTTCCTCATATTTTTGGTTATAGATGGATCAGTAGTTTATATTCCTTGTTTCATACTGATGAAAATAGTATCACAAATAACCAGTGAATTCCTTCTTTACAAGTCTTTTCCCCTCTCTAGTCACAGCCCTACAGGAAGTCTCAATATTAGCAAATCACAGATGAATATCACAACAGACAACATGAAAACCTCCTATTTACACTTCAGTTACTATTTAGTAGGTAATGCTGCCACATGGCCATGTAACGTTTGGGCCTCATTACACCAGATCTGTATAAACACACCACAGAAAGGAAAGCCTTCAGACACATCATCTAACAAGGCTAGCAGAAGCACACACCCCTGCACTACCTCACCCTACTACTGGCACAGCAGCAGCATCCTAAGGGACAATGCACCCTGTTGGCCAGAAGCAGCCACGTTTCAGGTAAAGTGGCAGTCTACAAGTGATAACATTCATCTGCCAGGGATGGATTAAACCAAGTATAACACTTACAGGCAACCCTCTGCTCCTGAAATCCCCTGACAGACTTGAACTAAAAATTAACTCAACCCTGAGTACAAGGGCATACCTTTAAGAAGAAAATAAAGAGCTTTTAAAAACAAAATTAAAAAAATAATTAAGCTGCTTCAGCAGTCAATCTTTGGAAATGCTTCATTTGGAAATATGAGCTGCGAAACCAGCAGCTCAGATGGATCTCTGCTAACACTAAGACAGTAGAACAAGTGTAAATAGAGCCCTTTTGGAATAACAACAAAAGGGATCAGAAATTGTAAATAAAAGAGTCAGGACCTCCCTCTACCACTTCTGTTCATTCAGCCAGAGTGAGGGACAGCAACTGAAACACAGGAGAACCTGCCCTCTCTGACACAAGGCCTCTCCTGCCACTGCAGCCCCAACTGCCTTCCCAAAAGCAGCATTCTGGGCAGACAAGGAGTAACAAACCCCCAGCCCTGAGTATTGCTGATGCAGAAATTCATCTGAAGGTACTTCTGACACTCCAAGCAATGCACTGTACTCAGTGATTTCCGGGAATCTGCCATTAAACTAGAGAGGTAAGAAAGAAAGAGAAGTCAATCTCATAGATATTCTTAATACCTTTATACAGGCAAAAGACTCAACATGGCCATCCAGCTCCTCCACTGCTGAAACTTCTCATCCTTGGGGGGGTTTATTCGTTCCCTACCAACTCCAACTGAGGTCTTGGGTAATTTGATCACTCTGGGGTTGCCAGCTGTGCAGAAGCAACATGCAGATCACATGAACTGCCAAGCATTCCTATGGAATCCTGTTCTGCTAAAGAGATAAGTTTGTCCTGAGGAGTAAACCTAGCTATTTTCAGAGCCACCCATGGTATATTTTAATTTCATTAATTCCTTAGAGGTACAGCTCTCCTCTCCTACTGCTCCTCTTTTTCAAACCTGAAAAATGACACCTGAGGCACACTAACCCAATGGTGTAATCTTAAAATGAAGGCAGAGTAAGAGTAACACAGCATCTTTCACTACTGGCAAACCAGGATTATTCAAGTATGCCCTCAGGGCAGAATTACTGTGTCAGCTTCTGCAGCACAGTTAAGACAAACACAGAGAAAACCAGAAGAAAATATCTCAGCAAGCATAATACCTGTTGTGGCCAATGTACTCTTCAGATAAGACATCTTAAATAAAAGAGAGCTAAAAGTAAAGCTTTCTTTAACCCCATACACAAGGCCTTCGAATTCCAGGGTTAACTGTATACTTTAGCATTCCTCGTTCATCTTTTTAGAATGCACATAACAAAAAGTGAATTTTTGCATTCATTAAAACCAGGCTAACTGTGACACCTCAGCAAGGCAGATGCTTCAAAGAATATTTCTTCTGACATTAAAGCCCTTGGTCACTACTCGAGGACAGAATTTCACCCAGACATGATGCTACCACGTAACAAAGATAGGCATTAGGGGTATTTTTTTTTGCATACTCTTTCTGTTCATTCACTATGATATTTTACATAAAGTATATAAATGTACATACATACATTTTACATTAGAAATGCCAACCCTCATTAGCTTTTTTATCTGAGGCTGCTAGAATTTCTCTGTGGTGTCTGAAATAGGATTCTGGAGGTTAGTAAGCAAGCTTCAGCTTTCAAGGAGTAAATAGAAGCCACAACAAAGCCAGTAGCAAATTTTCATTGAGCTCATGGAGGCCAAGATACCATCTCAAATATCTCAGCATACATCAGAGGAGTACTCCTCTCACTGGCATTTGGAACCACCAAGCTGCAGTAACTCATTCATACTCCTGCAGACACTTCTGCTCAGAATCATCACCCAAGTTTCAAATGAAAATTTACTCAGATAAAAGGGGCTGGAAGATGAAAAGTCTTTTCCATCAGTACATCCAGAACTTCCTCTAAACTACCATTTCCAGGGCTTTAAATGTTTTTTTCATCATATTCTTCATCAAAAAGTGTTCTGGCAGGGAGAATGGAACTGAGTGTTACAGTCATCATGCTCCTGCTTCCCTTTTTATACCAAGGCCTTCAGCCAATTTTGTAAAGATATTCTTAACGTTTTACTGAGGTCACTTCAGCAGATGTGTTGCGCCAGCTCATTTCTCTGGGACAGCCATGCATTGTATGTCTTGCCCCTGTGGCAGCAACCCCCCCCACGCCCTCCCTTACATGCTGCAGCTGTGCAGTGGCACTTGAGGAGTAAAATTCAAGGTTATCCCCAGGAATGCAGGTAACACCACACATTCAGCACCTTTACAGCCCAGGTAAAGTTCACAATGTGAGTCTGGAGCAAGCCCAGCATTTTATCACACCTCTTAAGCTAGCGAGGTTCTGTTTGGTTTAAAACCATTCAAATTCTAATGTTTCATGTAAAGCTTTTCTTCAATATCCATAAGCAAAGCAAGGCAGTAATGAAATGTTTAGAGAACAAAGAAACATGGATTTCATTGCTGCTACAGTTTTATACGTGGAAAAAGATTGTTAAGAGAAGGTGAGAATACACTTCTATACAAAACATGAGAGCTTCAGCAAAAGCTATTTAAACAGAGCAGTCCTGCTAGTCTGCAGCTACAGACCTCTTTCTAAGTAGGAAATTACACTCAAAACACTAAAGCAAGCCCCAGCTCACCAACGAGGACGAAGGGCTGATGTAGGTTTATCTCAAACACAGCAAGGTGCAGCTTGGCAGTGGGAACAAGGGCCGTATCACCAGCACGGCGATGCTGTAAAACCCATGGATGTAAGCCATCGCCTTGAGGGGGGAATTCTCCTAAGCGAAAACCACACCTTGTGCACTGCAGAGCTCAAGTCGTACAGACAGAATCCGCACAACTCCTCACTTCAAGTTGCTTTTTCCCTTCTTTACCTTAACCTCCACGGAAAAAGGAGGAACGCGGGCGTTTTCGGCTCTTCCCACAATGACCTCTTCCAGGGGGTCCCACTCGTTGTAGGAGCAGACGGGGCAGTCCTTGTGCGCGGGGCCGGGGGCCTTATCCTCAGCAGCACAGCGCTTCTGGGAGGCCGCAGCCACCTGGGTGCTCTGCGGAGACCGCTGCACCCATCCCGTGACGGCCCTTCCGAGCTTAAAACACAAACAGAAATCGCGTTTTCCTCGCGGAACGCAACGTGCAACAGCTCAGCCCCACGCCGCGATCCCAAAGCGACGAGCAGCGCGTGGAGCATCCGCAAGGTTTATTAGAGACGTTCTGATTCGCGGCGCACTCAGCGCTTAAAGGACAACGCGCCCTCCACAGCGCACAGCGGCGTCACCGAGCGCGGCGCTGCCGAAGCGGGAACCTCCATCCCACGCCCGCTCTCCTCTACGAAGAGCCCCCGGGAGCACTCAGCCCCGGCTTCCCGCCCAGCACCAACCCGCGAGCCGATGAAATGCGCCGCCTCGGCTCCCCGGCTCCCCCCGCGCAAACACCGCACGCGCAGCATCTCCACAGACGCCCCGCAGCGCCGCGCCCCCCGCCCCGCGCCCTTATAGCGGCTGCCCACGGCCCCGCCCGCCCTGCGCTGAGGGGCGCGGCCATTTTCCGCCGTGTGGGGCTGCGGGGTTTGGCTGTCGAAGGGGTATTGCTATAAAATCCCAAACAGCTGCAAGTTGTGGCTTCCTCAGATGCACGTTGTGCCGTGCTGAAAAGTCAACCTAAAAGCGGAGACGCGCCGTCGTTGGCTCCGAGGAGAGCCTACAGTCTCCTGATAACGTTAACAGGCGTTATCTTCAAACGCACCTCTGTTTCTGTTTCAGTCTGCAATGAGAAATTTACTTGCTTATGTCTGGCAATAGAGAACTAATTGTAATGACTAGCCTCATACACACGGTTCTGCATTTCCTCAGCTTTACATAGAAGTGCGCTGTTGAATCATCTGACTTCACCTTACACAAGTTTAATCTTATCTTTTTAAAGAAGTAATTATAGCAAAAATTCTTTTGGCCTGAGTAATTTGATTTAACATAAGCAAAACCTTCCTTCCAAGCCTGTTATTTTTGGTCTTGCCTTTCCTATCCATTCGCTCAGCTTTGCTCTGCCCCCATCAGCCTGTGTTCGCTGCTCAGGATGCGGGGATGTCCATGAATAGACATGATACTTGACATTACTTCTATATATAAGACCACAAGCAGTGCTAATGAACTCAACACACACATACATAGAAGGCAAAAGGTAAACATCATTAGTACTAATGCATATTTAAATGTAAACTGTGGACTTCATATAATATAGCACGTCAATTAGCCTGGTTTTAATGAATATAACACATGACAGCTTTTAATGGGAGTAAGACAGATACAGGAGAGTAAGCAAGTTCTACACTATCAGGTAATTAATCCTTCATCTGTTTTCTTTTTTTTTTTGGTGCAGACAAATGCTGCAGGAGAAATAGGACAGTACCTTTTCTCTCATCATGAACACTTCATGGAGAAAAATCAGTTGTAGCTGCTATGATATCTAAGAACGCTTTGTCCTTTTTCAACTGACAGCAGAACTTTTTGATGACTTGCTCATCTTAGTTTGTTAAGACTCATTTGTGATAAAGATGTCTCAAACTATATTTCCTTTATTGAATATTTGCTTGTGTCTAAAAGTTTATTCTTCATCATTTCAGAAGACTTTTTTTAACAATCTATTTAATTTTTACAAAACATTATTCTAGATACACTCAGGTGCTTGTTATTTCACTCGATTGATTTTGCTAAGGTCAGTCTACTCACATTGACCTTCTGAAAGAATTAATGATTGGCTTGAGGCTAAATCCAAAGGTCTTGCTTCTTTTCTCGTCCTTCTCAACTTATCAGCTAGTTTGGGACCTTTGGATCATTCTTTCTCAACTCAGTTTACATAGTTTTTCTGACTCTGCACAATACTTCTTTTCCAACTTACTACATTTACATGGGTTGTTCTGAAAGTAATGCCTCCTATTTACTTCCATGGAAACTACAACAGATATAAAGAGCGCAATAACGTTGCTTGATAGAGCAAATTCTCAGTTACAAAACTCTTTTTTTTTCAACAAAGTCACCACCATGAGATACGTATTTTCACCAGTGATGAACAAGAGCTGTGCTCATATAAATCTGCACCAGCGGATGTGAACTGCTGTCTCTGTTACCATTGCTGAAATGCATCACCCATCACCTCACTGTGCTCACATCCACTCTTTGGTCTCCATAAACGTTCACCATGCATCAATGAATGTCAGTGGATGCCATTTTTTTTCCTCATGGAAAAATTCAATTCCACACCTTCCATGTGAACTTCTATATCAGACACAATTCTGTCAGACTATCACTCTGCTGCCATCTGTCACAGCAGCAACACAACGTTCAGTCTCTACTGCCATACTACCACCAAGATCTGCCTCTGATATCATGGGCTAACATGATAATATAGGAGGTATTACTTTGTAGAGTTCCTAAAATCGTTGCCACCATCATTACAGTAGGTTTGTGCTGAATGCCCTACCATTTATTTATTTTTCTGCTGGACAGCATTTTTTCTGCCCATTTTGTACACAGTGAAAACATTCTCAAAGGTTCTTTTCTTCCTGTGTGAGATGCAGTTCCTCCTGCATATAATCCAATCTTCATTTAAGTATAATCACAGCAGAAATCCTTTCCTTCACTTAACTAGCATATATGTTGTCTGACCTTGAACCCTTTATTCATAGCATTTTCCTTCCATCCTTCACTGAGGACCAGCCATTTGGCCACCAGTTTGCCCTTATGGCGTGTGTCTTGATATCTGTAATGTTATCTATGCATTCATCTAAAATTCACTCAGGTATCATTACATTTCTTTCATCGCTTCACTACTTCCTGTGTATTTTGAAAAAAATCTCACTTGCCTCCTTAAAATAATCCCTCACATTTCTCTGCATACCTTTTTTCCTTCATACACAATATGGACTTTATAAAACTCACATTTGTGATGTTTAAATGTGTCATTCTTCGCAGTCCACTCTTTTGGATCCACAGGAGTGTCCTCTTACTTTTCATATGCTAGTTAGCTCTTTATATCTTCTTCCCCTTCTACAAGAAGGGCTTGATCTACCCATGTAAATTTAAACAATTATATAAGTCATGGAGCACAACAGGAACAATTATTCAAATAATTATTCAAATAAAGCCAATTCCATTCATACAAACAGAAGAAAGTTACTCAAATTTAGGTAAGTTATTTTTTGTTACCTAAGTGAATTTACATGAGTCTGGATTTATCCATATCATTTATTTTTGTGTTCTTTCTGGGTCTAACAAGATGTGATCTACCAAGTGGGTGCTGAGCTCTTTGGATCAAAAATCATATAAGGTCACACCATGAATGTTACTCTAGCACAACTGCTGGAATAACTGGAACATCTTGAGGTCCATTTGCTGCCCAAGAGCTTGCCAATTATTCTCAAAATTATGCGGGGGTCTAGTAAAGATATTTTTTTCTACTGTAAACTTTGTTTCAGTAGAGGATTTTAACTAGAACGAGAAACAGGAGCTTCACACCACTATTGCTGTGATCTGCCCTATACAGATTAACAGACAATTTTTTTTATTTTTATTTTTTGGTGTGTGTGTGTGTGTGTTTCATAAAGTGCCTTTCAGGCTTTTGTATACAATCACATCATTCTGATAACTAGGTTATCCATTTAAAGCAACGTGGTTCCAGTTAATCAGAAATATTCTAGCCCAATAGTATCAGAGAGAATAAAACATAAAATGGTAAAATTCTACTTTAAAAATATATAATTATTAAAAAGCAATGGAAACACGCAGTACAGAGAAGCCAGCTTTGGCAACAAGTTAATGAATATCAAGGTATAAACTCAGCTAACTTTTAGTATAGTATCTGGTCTCTTTTTTTTCCTCTAAAATATGTGTATATATTAGAGAAAGAGATAACACAAGAGACTATACTACTGTTTAAATTTCCAACTGTCCAGGAACTGACATCCCACCTTCCAGAGCATTTGCTGTTGTTTAAAGCTGTAACATGGTACAGCAACATACCTGAAGCACTTCAGGAAAGTGATGATTAAGGTTAAAAAACAGCTTATCTCCTCTTACTGGTATTTCTGCTATATTACTCATTAAAATTACATGATATAGGATGTCTGGTCTGAGCTGGGCTTATCATTTACACATATTCAGTTATTTTCACTGAAGATATATCTGTTCAACAATAAAATCATGAGACACTTCAGTTCCTTGTGCCTTTTCAAGGATACTGCTTGCTAACTTCCATCAGAATTCACACAATAGAAGAGAAGTTGGCACTACGATCTTATCTGATAGCCATCAGAAGCAACACAGAAGAATCCAACATGCTTCTTAGAAAGCAAGTTTCACAATTCCTGAAGTTCAGAAATCTGGATTGTTTGAGTTGTGAAGAAGAGATGAATCTGAAAATACTAAAATTACAAATTACTTGTGTATCATTGTTTTTCTTTTGAGCTCATATTTATTTCTTGTCAACTCTATATAGTTTCACATAACATCCTTCTCTCTAAATTGGACAGATGTGGATTTGACAGAAGGAACTGGCTGGGTGGCTGCGTTTAGAGAGCTGCTGTCAATGTTCAGTGTCTAGGTGAATACCAGTGGTGAGTGATGTCCCTCAGGAGACCTTGAAGCAGATCCAAAGGAGAGGATCAGAGATAGGGTGAAGGCTCTGGGCAGGCCTCATTGCAGCCTTCCAGTACTTATAGGGCACTTATAAGAAAGATGTAGTGATAGGACAAGGGGTAGTGGTCTTAAACTGAAAGAGATTAGATTTAGATTAGATATAAGGAAGAATTTCTTTGCTGTAACAGCAGTGTTGAACTGAAACAGGTTGCTCAGTGAAGATGTGGATGCTCTGTCCCTGGAAGCGTTCAAGGAAAGGCTGGATGGGCTTTAGACAATCTCATGTAGTGAAAGATGTCCCTGCCCATGGCAAAGGGCTTGAGCTAGATTTTTAAAGATCCCTTCCTACTCAAAACATTCTTAAATTCTATGTACACACGCACACAATCCACGGTCATAAAACCTGGGGTCTAAGGAAAGAAGACTGAAATTTCATTGTCTTAAAAAAATCAAATGTGAAAACGTTTCTCCTGCATAAAAATGGATGAATTATGTAGAGTTATTATGCAAGAAATGTAAGTAGTAATAAATCAAACTTCTGTAAGATTCCTATCTCATTGACATGATCTAGTTAGTGCATTTTTTTTTATTTATGCAAACGTACCTTATATCTCTTTCCACTAAAATGTCTTTTAAATGGTATTGCTATGTACAACTAAATCAAAATGGTACAGTACAGGCAGCAGAGGCACATATATGTGAAGGACAGGACAGTGGCCAACAAGGAGCTAGAAGTTGCAATTAAATAGCAAATAATGACAGAGCTCTGGTGAGATAACCATTAGTCAATTTTTTTGCTTAAAGTTAGTCCAAAAGAAGTTTTGAAATTTAAGCAAATAAAATAGTCCTTGTTCATCAAATCCACCTGAGTTCAGGAAGATAGGACTTTCTACTGTCCTATTGGCAACTCACAGATCATGCTATACTACAGAAATGCCTGATTTATTTTATTGAATCAATTTACTTGAATCAATTTATTTTCCTACAAGAGCTTGCAAAACACATGTTCTGATTAACTACACTGTATGCCCTTATAAACATGAGTACAAACATACATACAAATATCTGTTTTAATTTTAGACACCATGTTTCTATTATAGAAAGGTGACAGAGCTGAAGAAAGTTCTGTGAATGTAAGGAGCTTAGTGTTCATAATCCATGACATTTTACACTGTCATTTCCAGAGACAGCGCAGTGCTGACTACTGTAGAATGCAGAAGGTTCATGCAGCAAAAGGCACATCTCTTGGTTGGATTGATTTCATTCAGACCAGTATTGCCACACATACAGTAACACGATCTGCCAACATATTCCAGGGTCAGTACTGTGACAGTACTTTCTGTCAGGGCTGCCAGCTGAACTTCACAGCTCTACAACATGTGAGATCTCTTAAATCTCACATAGACCGTCTTTGACAAACTCCTATTTATATGAGCATGTAAAATCTGAAGACTGCTTTACGTTTCTTTTTCTCATAATAAGTCTTAGAACCTCAGCTACTCCATGTGGCTTCTTGAGCTTTTAAACGTTCCTTTTGATAATGAGCAATTACTCAAGTATTATTTTTTAGTGTATGCGTGCAGTTTATTCCTGTGAAAGAGGCTGGAGAACTCTTGGACTACACAAGATCAGTTTGCCATAATTCAGCACACAAGGCTGTGAGAATAAAGCTCCTTCCTTCCTCATCCCTTTTTCAAATAAAACAGAGATCTTTGATAAGCACATTCCATCACTTGATGCTCTTGTTGGCAGCATCTGTGACTGATGCTTATACTTTAATTCCTCTTGAAAGTATGTCTAGTATAAGATAGCCTTGATGGTAGGATGGTATCAAATTATAAGACAGGGTTTGATTTGAATAGTTATTTCATAAATTCTTTGCGACTTTTACACTGAGTCTGATTCAAGCCTGAAGTTAGTGGTTCAAAAATAACACTTGATCTTGATGCACGGATGTCATCAACTCTACCATGAAATGAAAAAGAAAAACAAATAGAAAAATAAAAAATAAATTAAAAAAAAAGCAAATGCAAAATTTGCTGGGAAAGAAAAAAGTTAAATTCTCCTGAGGTTGAGGCTCATCTAAGCTATATATTTAATCCTTATCCTTTTATCTCCCCAGAAGAAAATTGAGCAAGATTCCCTCTGGGGGCTCTGTATTAAGAGATGGGATAATTCCTGAGTTTCAGCAGCTCTCTTCCCTGATATTGAAAAGCACATCTGTTCAGCTGAATTCCAACCATCTCTACCTAAGGAGGATGAGGCGGGGCTCAGTGACAAGAATCTAGCTACTATCCAGTGCCAGGAATCTCTCATATGTCACTGTAGAATTTACAGTTTGATTCCTAGAATTTCACACTAGTTGCTTTTAACATCTCTGCAACGGAAAGATGAATTTCACTATGACTCAGAGAGCTGCACCTAGAATTTTTTCAGCCTGTTGTATTTGAACAGAGAGCTACAGCTGGGCAGGCATCTCAATAGAAAGTAGTTAATGGCATCAATTTTCATATCTTAGAAGCAAAGATGGCATTGTAATGAGATCTGGCAGATTTCCTGGCAAAACAAGATTTTAGTTGAAAAATGCCTATTTTTTTGAAATGAGAATGTTTCATTTAGAGTTTTTAGATCCAGTAGATGCAATAGAATACAATAAAAAATTTCTTTCCTTCTACTACTTCTTGCTCCGGTTTTCCATGCAGGCCACTGGGAAGACAGATGCTGCCTGCTGTGAGTGCTGCATGTATCCTACAAGCCTTCTGGCTTTGCAGGAAAATAGTTTAGATTTCCAACAGGAGCTTCTGCAAGCTGTTGAAGACCAGGTCCCCTCTTAAGATACCATACATGCTTCTAAGCAGCAGGCTAAACAACAAAGCCACAATATGCAGGACAGAGTAGCTAGATCCATAGTTATTGATTGCATATATAGCAATAGCAGTGTCATTTCATACTGTTCAACTAACATAGCTCCCATCTCCTTTGGAGTGGAGTACATCTCCCATATGGCTACACACCTAGAAGTACAATATATAAATCTGGACTATCTATATGGTTTTGTAAAATGAGTCATCTTATGTTTATTCACAGCAACGTTGCACATCTTTTACCTTTTAAAAGCAATTTCTTTAATGTGAAGGAACATCCAAGAACTTGTGATAGAGTGCAACAAAGAAAAGACGCCCTGCAAATACAAATTTCTTTTTTTTCCCATTTTTCCCATTTATCTTTTTTTGTGAGGAACAGAAGGACTGGGCAACCCTTCAGGCAAAACTTTCTTGGAAACTCCAGCATCACAGGAGAGGTTAACTCACTTTGAAGACTTATGGAGGTTGGTGATTGCAAAAAATTTCAGTGAACAGATGTGTCAGATCAGCTGCAGAGCTGGCTGCCAAGTCAGCTCATATAGGTGACCTACCAGAAATCCTGATGAATAAAAAATTTGTAAGCATCATTCACCAGAAGTGGGGAAAGATCTGGAAAAATACCAATAAACTGCTGATGTTAGCATAGTTTAAGTGTTGCCAGAGCATTTATGTTACTGACCCTTATCTAGCGAATCTCTGCCAGACAGGGAGGCCAAAAATGGCTTGAACTTTGCCACTAGTAGGTTCACTGATTTATCTCTAACCTAAAACAAACTTGGTTCTTGAATATATAAAAGTGATTTTTTCCTGGTTAATAGACATCTTGCAATTCATGCAGAAGAGGAAAGAGAGCAGAGGAAGAATTTGAGAGCTCAAGATGCTGCTTATTATCTCCTCACTCCCTCCTTTTCATAGATCCTACTACTATTAGAACTCCTTGACAAGTCAAGTCCATCCAATGAATCTGTGGAGAACTTACCCATCAAAATATATTCTGCTAGTTTAGGAAGCTGGATTGCTCAGTGAAGTGTCAGAAGAGCACCAGAGGCAGTGGAGCTAAGAGACAGACCAGATAAGGACAAGAGGGGAACAGAATCGTCCCTTTTGCTAGCAACAGTTAATCTGAGGTCAGCCTATCTCTTCTAATTGTAATGACCTTACAGAAACACTGCAATAATACTGCAAATAAATCCTTAATAGCAACTGCATTAGCTGTGAACATCAAAATCAGTCAGAAAGGCATTTCAAACTGGAAACTGAAGACAGAAGAGCTCAGTTTAGCAATCCTAAAGATTATCCAGTTATGGCTTTCAGTGGGAAGGGTCAGATGAAGCAGCCAAGAAAATAAAATCTGGTTGATCTGTGACACAGGTTTATTCAAACTCTGAACCCTAATGCTCTGCCATTGATTAGTAAGTAGATAAGAGGTGGTTTGTGGTTTGGTTACTGTCACTTGAGATAGAATGGACTACTCTTGTCTTGTACCATTACAGTGAGATCTCCCACTAAACCATTAAAAAGTAGAAAACAGAAAAGAGAGAAGGGTGTCTGAACAGAAAAACCTGCAGCCTGGAGCATACCATGGTTACAGAGTACAAGGATTGCTCAGCTTTCCTACGATCCCTGCTCGCATATTTTCCCCTTAACTGGGAGTACAGTGAGCTCGAATACCAATGTAAGACAAAGTTCCAGTTACTTGTAACCCTCCAGTGACATCTTGTGGACAAACACAAGCTGCCCTTGCCAGCCACGTAACTTTGCAAAGCCATGGGTGTCTGCTTGCTGCTGTGAAGCAAGGTCTCTTCCTGAGTTCAAGGAGCTCTGTAGTGTCCTACATGTTTTAGTTGTCTTTATTTTTTCTTTCCCTTACTGTTCTATAGCAACTACAGCAACAAGCCTTGTACAAAGAACTAAAAATAGAGGTAAGCAAGAAAAAAACAAATGGCAGAGGTGAGCACAGAAACTGAGGAAGAAGAGCAGTGAATAAATTCCTTGAACTACATTTTCTATTAATAAGCAGATAGTATTTTCTAAATTTGAGAGTATGCAAGTGTTAAGCAACGAGGGTTTGACAGTGTAAGACAAGAGGAGCCTATGTTCTGCTTGCTATAGTGACAGGAGAAAGCAAATAACCAGAACCACACGATCATAGCTCATTGCGTCCCGAAAATATTCCCCCCCAGTATGCCTGTGCATCACTGGCAGAGGCTAGAAGCAACAACTTAGCTCAGAATCAAGTGTGGACACCAGTAAAAGGTTACTAATACATTGCAAAAAATATTAACTGATTTTGGAAGCTTAATTTTGGAAGTTCCATTTTGAAATATGAAACCATTCTTTATGGACAACAAAATTAACTTATACAGTTAAATAAACAAGATACGTCACCTGCAGTGGTTTAATTTATATTAACCTCACAAGAGATCTTGGAATGATTATTCAGTCTGTTCATTCAATATCCCTAATTCCTGCACTCAATCTAGGAAATACAATATTAAAACTCCCCATAGGCAACAATCTATTTAATTACAAGAGTTTCTTTTTAATAATTTGTGTGATCGGCCAATATCTGTGTCTCTTCCAGGTTATTTTTAACTTTTATTCTAAAACTGCCTTCTAAGAAGTTCCATCGAGGCATATTTATTCCAGAATACATATTTCTAAACAATTACTCCAAAATAGCTGAAGTGCTTTCAACTCACATTCTATCTTTTGTCATGATAATATATACTAAAGATGTAACACTTCCACTCTTAGAAGGAAACAGGACCTCATATCTGGTTAGTCACAAAAATTTATACATTACTAACAATAACCACCTACCCAACCAGAAATAGAACACTCCTCTCCTTAAGAGCTCTGACAGTACCCTCAGCAAATATTAGGAGCATTCTGACAGCAGCTTTAAGGGGAAAGGGCTGAGTTAGTGTTCTCTAACACTGTAAATCACTACACATTTTATTATTATTATTAAAAGACAGCAACTCATTGATGGGTAGTGATCTGCTCCCTTGCCGTTTTCACCTGATACCTCTGTACACCTACATTCACCAGTGTAAGTGGATGTTAATGCTGAAAATAACATATATAAACACATAACATGGGAAAAATACACTATTTCTCCAGAACAGGAAATACATTCCCTCGATAAATCTGCTGACACCTTGAGATGTCATCCCACAGGACACTGATGCAGGGAAATGAAAGAGATCCACGAATGCCACCTAATGTGGAGATATCACAGAAAGGTATCTGTGTTTCAAGTGCTTCCACAAATCATCAGAAGGATGAAAGCTAGACAGGAGGAGACGATGGAGGGGAACATACCTGGAAAAATCATCAGCTCATTAACAGGGCACTCACTGAAACTGCAGAGAGCAACTGCGAGTGGCTTCCTGTCCCCACACGGACTAACTGCGGGGTACCTGGGCATAGCCAGATCTCAGCAGGACAAGGCCCACCACAGCTGCACTGCTGCCTGCCCACTCTGGGGCAAGAAAACCCAAAACATATAATCAGTAGTTAATTACCCATTAAAACCTCTGTGATAATGAGAAATACTTGAACAAACAGAACTGCATCTAGCAGTGGACTAACACATACTCACCTTTGGGTTACTGAAGAAAACCAGTTTGTCTCAGTATCCAGCACAGTCTAATTCCTAGAAGGGCTTTGCTTGAGGTCTTTAGAGAACAAACAAATCTCAGTGCTGAATCAAAAATATCTAAAATGAACATTCTAGACATAGGTATCTAAGGCTCAGTAAATATTAGAGGAAATAACAGGAACTCAGAAGGATCATTTGTTTTAAATTTAGAGCCTACCCAAATGCCTAGCAACCCTGATGTAATTCCTGCCTGCTCTGTTGAATTCTGGTTGTCACTGCCAGGTTAAGCATCATTAAACATTACTTCTGAAACAGGACATCACCTCGACAAGATAGCCAGCACGTGACTTAAATCAGTACCTGTGTAGAGCTGAAAACGTTTATGAGGGTCTGTCACTGAAGGACTTGCCCAGTCTTCACCTGTCATTTTCTTGCTCTTCTCTAAAAAAAATTCTACTGCTCTTTGATCTGGAAACAAAGTCCAGATATGCTGACAGCACTGCCTTTCAGTAGTGACCTTCCTGTAGTCAGCAGTCTATACTGAGGCTGCAACAATCAGGAAATATTAAGCCTTAAGAACTTGATAATGTACCTTAAGCAGTCTGAAAATCTTTCTTACTTTTAATTTGAATATTAAATTCAAAACTGACTTTTAGTACCTGGTAAAATGATGTTCTGGATCAGAAGCTTAACACTTTCTGATTAAAAGATGAAAATACCACAAGTAACATTGCTCGTGTTTTTCTGCCTCATTTAAATAGGGTAATAAGTAAAGTCTTCCAGTAATGTTTCTCCTTCCAGCTCTTCTTGCATTCAGATTTATGGGCCACATAATTTTACAGTTCAATTATTATTTGACTGATGCAGATGGTCTAGACCTCTATTAGTAAAGTTTCAACTGTATGTATTTTTATTTTTTTTTAATACAATTATCTTTAAATCTAGAAAATTTCATCTAATTTCCCTAGTTATATATGATGGCATTGGTAAGCAGAGCTGTAATTTTGTTTTGCAGAGTGCTATTGAATTTGCAGCAACTTTTAAATACGATGAAGTACAACCAGTGAATGAGGGTTTCAATCCAGCAGTCATTAAAGATTGCTTCTATTTTCTGGATGACAAAACAAATGACTCAGGACATCTATAACTCAGTAAAAAAACCCACGACCTCAGATGGTAAGCATGTCCGAAAATCCATGTTTTAAAATATTCACGTTTTAAGGGGTCTGCTACGCTAACCTTCCCAGGAAATTCTGTTTCTTAATATTAGCAAATATTGGCATTTGAAAGAAAGTGTGAATATAAGATTGACTTAATAAAGCAGAACTTCTCTAGATATATCTCAGCCTGATTTCAGTTCTCCTTTAATTCCTCACCTAAAATCTTTTTCCTTCTTTCTTCTTTTCTCTTTCCTAAGCTGCCTGCTGCACAGCGAGGGTGCTTCTATGCTCCAAATCTCCACTCTTCACAGAACTAATTTTGACTGTTGATCTTTCCAGTTCTGTTCTTCAGTCTAAATAAAAAGTATGCAAGTAGGTACTCTCTCAATTAGTTTCTCAAATAGAACACACTGGGACAATTCAGAGTTCGTCAGATGGAGACAGACGTACGTACATAATTTTAGGTCAATTCCGTTCTTGTTTTCTTGAAATATGGTTTCATAAAGCCTCCTGTGTACTGTTAGCTGATTGGTGCAGATGGAATGGCAGGGTCACTGTCTTTCAACTTGAGTTGAAAAATTGCACTAATGTACAGTTAAATCTCTGGTTACATCGACCTCCTTTCACAGTTCAGAAGGGATGTTGGCATCGTCTGCACACACCAATCTAGAGAGTCTAAGGCGAGGTATTGAAAAAAACAAAACAACAATAAGGCAAAGGGAATGGAATTTTTAACACCCTATTGAGGCCAATGTATTTTGTCCAAAAGTTTCTAGTTCACCAACTATCAGTCCTGGCAAAAGGTGGTTTAATAAAGCACAAGTTCACATTTTCCTTACCACAGTCTACAGACCAGAGTTTCATGTTGCACATCTACAAGGTTTATTTGACAGTTTAATCTATAAATACAGACAGTTTTGCACCAATAAAAGCACAGGAATTTTTTCAGTGGTTGTTACCGCAACCTACATACCGAAGAAAATTACATGTAGTATTGCATATGAATAAGCAAACTTTGGTTCTCTTTCTACCTAGAGAGCTCTTAAGCACCAATCTCTTTTACTTGTTAAACGATGGCTTGCAGAGGACAACAAGGCAGCTGAAGACCACACTGAATGCTACACTCTGGAAAGCTTGGGACACTGTAGAACTTAATTAATTTTTTGAAGGCACTTTTTTTGAGCATCATCACCTCTTCAGGCAGCCTGGAAAGAATTCTGGCATTTGCAGGAGGCTCCTTCTTGTCAGCATCAGTTGCTTTAGGATTACATTGCTCAAGGAGATCAGTCATTGGCACACTGTTGCAGCTAAGCGAACGTGCTGCCTTTTTCTTGCCTTGAACAGACAAATAACTGAATAAGAAAGAGGTTAATTTATGTTTGGTAACATCTCGCACATCTGGAAAACAATCATCTGGATCCCCTGGACCTTTCACTTGTTGACTAATAACACATGCACTGGGACTCACTGCTAACTTCATAGGCTGACTGACTACTTTTCTGGAAGGTATTTTGTATTTTCCTTCGTCTAGACAGAGCTGAGAAGCATGACTAATAATGCTAGAACTAGGCTCAGATATTGGATTAGGAACTTTTGCCTCATCACCAGAACTGATGTAGTGGAATTCATTATGCTGGCTAATGATTTGGGCTGCAGTACGTTGAATAATGTTCCAGTCTTGCAGAATATCTTCCCTGGTTGTGAACTGAGATGTTACAGTAAAGCGGATGATGAACTTGTCATGAATGGTTGCTGGAATAAGGAAGAGCCTGCCAGAGCTGCTCAGTTCTTTCAGGAGTTTTTCTGTCAGCCAGTTGGGCCCCTGTTTTAAATAAGGATAGAGAAAAAAAAAAACCAACAACACACTATTAAAATTTCCAGTGACATCTTTGTAAGAATTCTAGCATTACAAATCTTATGTAAAAGCTTATTCATAGTTCTTCATGTCTATGGAGAGACCAATTGTAGTCAAATTATTCCAAAAGGAGATGCAAATGTCCCAATTTTTACCTTTAAACGAAACACAACCAGTCCAAGATGTCTCTTGGCAGGAACTTCAAACAGTGGATCACTTCTTACCAAAGATTCAAAGAATTTGGCTGTTTCAGTACCCTATGGTTAAGAAAAAAAAAAAGAGCAGTTATACAGTGGTTTGTCAGAGAGCCACTGTAAGACACTAAGTGAAGTAGTTACAAAAAAAGCCCCCATCCTCCTTTAAGAGGCATCATTCCATTTACATGTGCAGCAGCAAATCTAAGACTGACAACAAATCTAGGAATGGTGAATGCTGTCTCCAAATCCTTAACGATGGCCAAGAGTATCTGGGCTACGTACAGGAATTCAAAGGTTAGAAATCAGAATGTTTCTTTTCTCAAATCAAAGTCTTGTTGCAGCAACCATTTATTCACAATATGATCTCGTGTCTACATTTCACCAAAGACATCAGCTTGTAAAGTTTCATAGGTTCAGCCATCCATTACATCCTGCCTCCCAAGCAGCTGACACTTCAGTTCAAAGAAAGCCTCTACAAACTTAGTGATGTGCATTGGTTTAGTGATCTGCTTTCACTGCCTATTGCTTCCAAGAAGGGCGCAGGAAACGTTTTGTGAACGCAGTCAATCTTTACATGTTACTTAAGGGTAACAGCACACACTGAAGTTCTGTTACTCATCTCTGCATGACTGAATTTAAGAAACTCAGCTACTTGTAAATGAAACATAACACACTTGTGCTGGCACTGTTAACACACATACATGCCGAACATGAGCCTGAAGCTTTTTCACCCCAAACGAACGAATCACAAACCACAGCTTCAGAGAACGAAATCGACGACTCAGTGGAATCTGCCAGTGCTGTGAAAACAACAGCATATCAGTAAAGGCAAAAGCAACAGAAGGACTGTCCCCTCACTGAGCATGGTCTGTTGCTTCAGACCTGTGATCAACTCAAATCTTTATTGACACAATACATTTCGTGTCTCTGAAACACAGTTAAGCCTAGAAAAGAGCAATCAAGGAAACCCCATGTCTACAGCTTTTTCAATTATTTGCAAAAATAAGATTGTCTATTCTCCTTAATCTAGTAGGAAGGTGTTAAACTATGTATATGCTTCAGGTTTTTAGTTAATTTCCAGCATATAGCAATTAACAGCTTGTTTGCACTCAAAGAGCATTATTAACTTGAGATGTGGTCTGTCTATTTAGAATTTAGGACTGAGTGTTTGCTTCGCTTCCTGTAATCTGCATATTTAAATGCCATCCTGAACATTTTCCCATAGCAAGAATTCATGTAGGAGTGAATTTCTGCAGAAAAAATATCACATACTGTATGGAAAGGAGTGACAAAAGCGTACTTCTAAGGAGCTACACAATAACGTGCAGGGTCCTATTTAACCACAAGAGAGACTCATTGATGTACTTTTTTTCCACTCTCTACACACACTCCTAGTGAAAAGCACCATTGATTTCAAGAAAACAGTCATCTTTTCAGGACTTGGGTGAGATCACAGCAGAAACAATTGGCAGCTGAATATTTTTCTGGTTTACTGAATTGAAATCTGCTTTAAGATGGATCTAAAGTGAACTACCTCAGTTCTCCTATCTCAGTACTCTTTAATCAGAAGGAAAATGTAGTTCATTTTACAGCTGTTTCAGAGGTGATTACATTACTGGCTCCTTTCTCTTTTCTATCACATAGCAGAAATATATAAAAACACCCCAAATGCCATCAACAGGAATTATGCAAACAATAGAGCTCTAAAATGATATTTCTAACTAAAAAGGCTAGGCTAGATCCCCACCTGTGCAAAAATGTGTACTTCATTCTCTATAAATCTCCCTAAGCTTCATTAATTATCTCCTTACAACATTAGTACAATTCTTTTATGCATTTAAATAGTAAGACCACCTGAAAAATAACTCCTCTGGAGTTCCTTAGTCATCATTTGAACATCCTATAGGCAATTTAAAATATCAACTCAAAAACTTACCATGAAATCAACAGCAGCTCCTGAATTGGGATGTCTGAGGTAGACGGGGTTAACACTGAAGGCTTGATGTAGCTTGTATTTATCTTTAACCCTATCAGTTGTAGAATGAACTATATTTAGCAAAAAAAAAAAAAATGTGCAGAGCAAGACTTCACAATTTGCTTATTATCCTTTCGGCATTGTTTCTGTTCTGCCTTTACTCACCAAAATCCAGTGCAGTCAAAATGAACCATCATCCATTTAGAAGGGTTAAAAGTGAAGGAATCTGCATACTCAACTCCATCCAAAAACGACCGAAATTCAGGACACAGAAACGCTGTTCCTGCATACGCAGCGTCGATATGAAGCCACAGTCCCTCAGCATCACCTGTTGGGATTGAAATTGTCATTAAGCAAGGGATACAGAATCAAAATACTTGCTAAATTAAACTAGTGCTTTCCTCTCTTAAAAGCATGCATGCACTTCTGCAGGAGGTGGGCAGGTTGACAACAAAATAAAATGCAAAACGAGCAATTGAAAATCTAATTTTACTTTAAGGCTATGGAACCAGAACCACAAAGTAAGGAATAACACTGGATTCTGACATCACATGCACATCAGTTGCTGTAGGGTTGGGTCTACAACAAAATTCTCAGGAATAAAGGGACAAAAAGACACTTACAAATTGGACCCAGCTCTGAGAGACTGTCAAACGCACAGACACCAGTTGTTCCCAAAGTTGCACAAACCTGGGAAGAAACACAACTGTTCAGATGGCTTTTTTTTCTTTTTCAAAAAATGGATGCAGTATTTTAAAACTTGGAAGGCTATCAATACGTCAAAATGGAATCAAAATTTTTTATTTTGATAAAGTATAAATTCTCCTACACATTTTCATCTTCAATGAAAGCATTTTAACACAGCAAAGTTATACCTAAAATATTTCTTATGTTGATATTAAGAACACAACACTATGGTAATACTCTTAATTGAAAAACTGAACATACAAAGACAGGCACTAGGCCTTTCTTTCTGTCTTCTGCTATGGCTTTCTTCAAAGTTTCACCTCTAAGGGAAAAGTTCTCATCCACAGGCAGAAATTTCATCTTCACAAGAGCAATCAAGCCAGCCTTTTCTACAGAAGAATGTGCCTTAAAACAACAACAAAAAACAGAACAGTAAGAAAGAAAGTTCTGAGTCTGAACAACTGTGATAAATTATGGCCTTATAACAAACACTGGTTACAATAAAGCCATAGATAAGGTAATTATTGTAATCCTGACTAATCTAAGTCTGAAAGTTTGTCCCTTGTGACCAACTGAAAAAAAAATACTACATTGTAATTTCAAGAAACATATACAGTTCATTTATTTGGGCACTGGTCTCTAAAAATCTAGTAACAGCTATACTTATCTTGTGAGGGTCATTTATCAAAGCTCAGATCTTAAAGGACTCACTTGAAACGGATCTATCTCACTGTATGCTCTCCTCACTGCTTGAAATGTGTCTTGTTCTGGGCTAGCACAGATCTAACCATCTCACAAGAAAAAGCCCTTTCAGTTATATCAGGGGAGAGCCAGCATGAGTGCAACTCCTGTTGCTGCCTTCCACGGGGGTAATACAACTGTTCAGATGAGGAGCCAAAGGACAGAACAGGTTTACAGACAGTCACACCATTCTGCAGATATTTCTCCAAGAACAAGCTTGCAGGCCTGGAGTAAGGACCACAGCTAACAGTACCAGCAACACCGAGGCCGTGAGTGTGCCTATCTCCAAATGGAAAGAGGCTGAGAGGAAACAAGAGCTTGAAGTAGCATGAGATCAGCACATAGCCACAGTTGTTGGAGTTACGCCAGTAAGGAAGGTTTTGCAGAAAACAGGAAAGCAGTGCAGAAAGCAGTCATTTGAGAAAGTCCTTTTTAGAGTTCTGGAACACTGCAAAATCTCATTCTGCATCAATTTCATTTCCCCATCTGAAGAAAATGGTTTCAGAGTGACTCGATCATGCTTGTATTTTTCTTTATGTACACTAAATGCAAGTTCATATTGTCATCTGATGGTCTGCATGAAACAGAGGCCAATTTATTCTCTTTGTAACTTTGTGACCTACTTGATCAGATGCATAAGCAATGAGACGAGAATTGAGTGAGGACTCATCAGCATCTGGCTCAGAAAGCTTCAGCTCCAGAATTTTGTTTTTCCGTGCTGCCAGGAGCGCAACCAAGGTTGATTCACTCACGGTGCTCTGCAAAGACATTGCTCATTCACTGCAACATTTTTCTACTTCATTACTAAATCACTGGCAAAATAGCAAAGTCATTCAAGTGCAAAGTTACCCACCCAGATTTTTGGTTCTTCTACTGCTTTTCTCAGACACAGCAGAAAGTCGCTGGCTGAGGAGCAGCTCTCTGGGCCAGCAACACAAAGCAAAGCCTTTTCACTGGTGTATATTTTGCATGTACGGTACTGAGGTGAGCAAATAAACCACATTTTCCTTCTCTTCTTCTACAGATTAAATTTAGTATATACTATAAAAAACACAAGCCCAAAGAGAGCTCTTTCTATAAAGGCAGAGCCTGAGCACTGATTCCAGGGAGTATTTGCTAAGACCATATAAAAGAAGGTGAGGGTCAGGCCTTGGATCTTGGGGCTCTCAGAGACACAAAGTCAACATGAGATAAAGGAAAAAGAATTCATGTGGATGCGGACTGCTGGGAGGACAGTGACAAACCTTCTCCTTTAATTACACAGGAATAACTTCAGCGAAGTAACAGACAGCTAAATCTGATTATCTCATTTATCCTCAAGTCCGTTCACAAGAATACCTGCTCCTATTCTATAACATGTTAAGGACTGAAAGCAATATCAACTCCTATTTTGTTATCAAATAAACATAAAGCTAAAATCTGGCAACGAAATGTCAATATTGGACTTGTCTTCACTTAGACTTTATTGATTTTGCCTCAGAGAAAACGATCACCTAGAAGGAAATTACTTGGGTGAGAACAGAAAGGTTGATGGGACTAACTCTGATCTCCTTTACCTGTAATACTCCTCCGCCCACACTATCAGGATGGTGGTGCAGGAATTTATCTGGAAGGCCCAGCATTTTAGCCAGCCAGTCCATCACATTCATTTCCAGTTCTGTACAGGCAGGACTGGAGGCCTAGAAAATAAAACAAGGACAAGGCTGTAAATTCACTCAGCAAACACAGCAGGAGTTTTAGCCTTAGAGAGTACGCCACATACCACATTTTAATTCATAGCTATTAGCATCTAATTGCCTTGGGAGAAATCTCACCTTGACAAAGACACAGTTTACAAGCTTTGTAGCATTGGATATATAAACAGCTAACCCTGTAAGACAATGACTTCTACCCAGCAGAGCACAATGCTATTTTAATAGAAACGATGTTGTTTGGTGAGTTCTCTAACACAGGCCTCAATGCTGAGATTGCAGCAAGCTATCTGAGGCAAAAATGCAGAATTGCAGCTCTCCACAATGCATCACCACTTCTCACAGTCCCTAAGCAGAAAAGTCACCGATCCATCTTCCAGCCAAGGTGCATTTTGAAGAGCAAAAAGAAGCAAAAGACTGAAGTTGTTTCAAAGTGCCAAGCTTTCTGCTTGTGAAAGAATCACTGCATTGGAGTTTACATTACAAACTTAAGAGAAACAAATAGAGTTAAAAACTAAATAGAGAACGTGGAAATGGACACTTCTGTGTATGCAATGGGCTAATCTGATACAAACACATGGAGACAGTAATCTCCCAGTTCTCATGGGTATGAGTTTCTACTGCTTCCTTAACACGGAGACATACATCTAAGCGAGGCACTAAATACTCAGACATTATGGGACAGGCCATCAAACATTCAATTTTAGAAGGAGAAAAATAGAAAATATGCTTTCTAAAAGATGCAGGAGAATTGGAATGAAGCCCAGCCTAGCTTGTAGTCAGAAGTGCTGGCTGCAATACTGCCTGGGTGCTTGTGCAGCAGTCTTAGTACTGAGACTAAGCCATCAGGAACAATGCTTACTGTGAGATATGCAAATAATAAGAAAACAGACCTTTCTAGTGCTGTATTTTCTTCATTCAACTTTTAATATTAGGTGACATTTTTATATATGGTTTATTTTTACAAGAGACGTTTTTCAATTACACAAACAGCAATGGTCTACAGTAAAAATTTGCACCAACTCATAGAACCAGAAGGAATGATAACTCCATAACATACACAGAAGAATTCCTAAAGTAACAAAATAAAAAGAGTAATTTACCCAGGTGAATCCCAAGCAGTTAATTGCATCAGCCAGCATATCTCCAAGGAGCGAGGGCCAAGAAGTAAGAGCTGGGAAGTAGGCATGCATGTGTGGACTTTGCCAGTGGACCACCTAGAATAAAATTATCCAGAAGTCAAGTCTGAAAACATGAAAAAATTCTGCATGAGCTGTAGTGATTAGCGTCTGCTTTGTGATGGGAAAGGATCATAGCAGTGTAGTATGTGCAATTACAGAATTGCTAGCAGAAATCTACAGAGATAGTATCAACAGGAGTGCAGTGCCAGCAATGATAAAACTGTGCCGTTATTAGATAAATTCCAAATTATAGCAAAAGCATTTATCTGAATTTAACAGGCAGACAAAGATTGTGAACAGGAAAGAACTGAACAACATTGCACAGAGTCCGAAAAATGTACCCTGATATGGGGAATCCTTGCAACCAAGCTGCTATTGCTCATTTTATCAAAGAGCTTGTTGTCAGCTATATGCCACAGTTTTATAGCCTCATTCAGTACTCCTGAAAGAGCTCACATGCTGATCACCAATGTAAACATGCATCGAAAAACACATCCTGTAGAACTTGTGCATTCCCAAGTTTTGGGTTTATACCCCGGTTAGTAATGACTTTTTATTTCTTACCCCAGGCATAATGATCTTCTCTATATCTCCAAAGATGTTGTCCCAGCTATCTGGGTCCACTGGGGCAGAGTCTGGCAACTGCGCTCTCATGTAACCTGGCTGGACGTCAGGAGTCACTCGTCTCTCTCTCACATTGCTCAGGTACTGGCAAATGTAATCCACCATCTCTTTCCCTGGAAGAAGCAAACCAATGCTTTGAGTTTAGATTGTGGGCAAAGCAAATTGCAGTACTGGCACGCCATGCAGTGTGTCAGAAACACTGGACACAGCCTGGGCTGTTGCCAGCTGACAGCTAGAGAGAAGTCTGCATTGAAAATTCCATCTTACCCCATCTATTAACACTTTTAAAACAGATACAGAATTTACATAAGAAAAAAAAGGAAATTCTGCTCAACATTTGATTCAGACTAGTCCTCTGAATTACTGTTTGACACTACATGATCCACTAGTGGAAAAAAAAATACCTGACAGCACTGATCATAAGCTCATTAACTTGCCTATCTAAGAAAATAGAGCCATATTCCACACTGAGTCTCAATTCACTGTATTACAAATCAGCCTCATGAATTAGTGTTCCTTTTCACCCAGGAACACACACAGGAGCTGCGTGGCCTTCAGAAGGTTTCCAATTATTCAGAGTGAACGTTCTTCATTAGGAGAAACGCCAGGCAGCCATCAGGAGACCTGAAATCATCTCTGGTTCTGTGACTAGATAACTGAGGGAGAACTATGGGGTCATGGCTCAGTAGTTCAAATATAGTTCTGAAGTAAGATAATGATACAAATACAGTCTCTTTTGATTACAGAGGGGATAAACTTTCTTACCTATCTACAGATAAAATTAAATCATACTCAGAGAAATCATACTCTTAATGTGCCATTCTTCCCTGTTATTATAGCATAATCCTTTCTGCATCCTCTGAAAACAACTCCCTGCTCAACCTCCACTTATAAGCAACCTCCCCGCATCTCCAGAACTGCATGGTGTCAGTCAGGGAAGAGCCACTGTGCATGACCCCTTCACACAAATTCACTCAGAATCATGGCTTTGGGGCTTTCCCACAGTATTTCAAAAAGTCTGTGTCTTCCACCGACTCTAAATCCATTAATTCAAACTCAGCCCTGGGTCACATCATCATCTCTGCCCCAGCAGATGTAAAGCCCCAAGGACATGGGCAGGTAAGCAGTCCACAGCCCACCCTCATTGCTGGGTACAGCCCTGCAGCAGCTCTTCCTCAGAGGCAAATGCTACGTGATCCCAAGAGCAGAGCATCACTCACCTCTCCGCCTGTACTCCTCGGGTTCCATGCCGATTCCAGAGCACTTCTTCACACTTGGCCTGCAACCTCTCAGGGAGCTGTGGGCAGCCCGCTCTGGAGCCCTGCTAGCTGCTCACCCTTTATAGCTCTCTTTATCTCAGACTCACACACAAGGTTTAACGCAGGCAGGTTATTGGTGTTTATCTGACTCCTCCCAACTGAGGGCTTTTACAGTCTCTTGTATGTTCTCATCTGAGCTCTTTTGATGTATAAGATAGTGCATCTGTGAGATGAGCTGCCTCAGCTCTGATTCTTTCTTGTTTTGCAAGCCTCTTTCAGAAGACACACAGTAATCCATCGCGGATGTAAGACACATTAACGTCAGAATCATGCAAGAGAAGGAGGTAAAGAGCTTTCAAAAACAAATAAAAGCAGCCATATATCTTCTGCAGACTGAAATCAGCACTAGCAGTAGCCATTGTAACAAAAGGACCAGCACGTAAATTAGACACTGCACTTCTGAGTTGTTAAGGACTTAACAACAAATAAATTAATTAATAAGTCCAGAACTGAGTCTTCCCAAGAAGAGAACATCTCCACAACTCTTCATCCTCAGCACTCTCACACTCACGCTGCTGGAAGGAAAGGTGTTACGAATGCTGCCAGTTCCAGAGCTGCCATACAAAGCAGTGATCCTCTGTGGATCAGACTAGGTTACACTGCAGTTATACTCCTCCACTGATACCACTCGAGCTGAGCTGGGAAAACACAGCGCTGCCCATTGTGCTTGCTTTTCTCATGCACGACATGCATAAGAACTGGGAGTTGGCCCTGTATTTCCCAAATTCCCTCAAGTCCTCTACCTATGTAGAAAGAATAGCCACAGCATCTCCCTTGTTCACGTTTCATGTAGGAACAGAAAGCACATCCTGACCTGTGTTAGGCAGCAGTCTTAGACACTCCGATGTCAAGCACTAACTGTCTTCAGCAGAAGCAATTGACTTGCTGTACACTGATACCAGGCCGACCTGGGAAATGAGAGGTACAACTTAAACATCTTTGATAGTCTAAATGGCCGAGCTCTACAAAGAGGAACGATTACACAGGGCAATATTCTCTACTTTTGCTGTTCCCTAGGCTCCTGCTTGTGGCTGCCCACTGCTGGGGACAAGGTACCAGCTGGACAGTCCTACAGCCTGCTACATGGCAGCAGGTCCCCTGTCCTCATCATACAGGCAGGAGCAGCTCAACTCAGCCTGAACTCTTTCACAATTCTGAAAAGCTCTCGCTTCTCCCTGCAGAGTACTTTCTACAGAACACTGCAAAAACCTTTCCGAGTTCCTGCTGCCATTAGATATTTGAGAAAGAGCTGAGAGAGAGATACAAAGATGCTGATATGCACATATCAGATTCATATACTGGAATTAAAAATAAAGATATAAAGGCATTGCAGGAAGTGCAAGACGAGCACACAAACACACTGTATGCATAATCATTTGTTTTCTCTCTCTTTCCCCAGGAGACATCAGGAAGAAGAAAATTAACAACATGCTCCCAATACTTCATTCGAATTCTGGAACCTCTCCTGCCTGTACTGTAAATGCTTTCATAAAGGGGAACAAAGGAGGTGGGAAGGGGCTGCCAGGATCAAGTCAAAAGAGCCCTGAGATCAAAAACCCATGACTGCAGATCATTATGAGTAACAAATACATTATTTTCAACAGGAAGCGAGTCTGGTCAAAGAAAGCTGGCAGCTAATTACATTTATGATTTCAATTTGGAACAGCAAATAAGGACCAATACTTTCAGCAATGTTTTCAAAGCTGACTACACAATAAATACTCCACATGACATACAGCCTACGTCCTTTGCTCAAAGCTGACAGTTTGGTTGGTTTTTCATTCAGTCCGGAAGAGAGTAAACAACAGGTCCTGTTTGGAACCAGAATAAGACAGCGGATAACGAGTTACAGGTAGGGTAAATATTAATGCAGATAAATCTGGCTTTGTTTTAGCTACCCTGCACTTGGAAGGATTTTGTTACAGACCACGAGGAATACAATATTTGCTCACAGGAAGCAGAACGAACAGAGAAGGTCCTTTTCATTGTTTGCTGCAAAGGTCAGCACTGTCAAAACCGTGGGAAATCCTCCACGTGGACACAAACATTACCACTATCACCACTCGGGCTGATGCTGCAATTCTTATCAGCATTAAGAGTTCAGAGAGATTAAGCAGTAGTTTAGTTTGCAGGATGTAAAGACACAGATGTTATTTTCATCACGGAATAATTCGGTTGGAGCACTGCCTAACCAGTGCTTATAAATTGATTAACTTGTTCCTGCAGTGACCTAAGAGTTCGTTTTTGAGAAAACCCCACAACACAGTAATTTCCAATCGGTCACTGCTTCAAGCCTAACACCAAACACAGCACAGTGCCATCCTTGGGAGGCAATCCTTCTATAAACTACCACCACAAATTTCCAGTCCAGATCTCTGGAATACTTTGGGATCCAGTTTTCCAGTTTGGATCGATTCATACCAACGTTAGGCATTGTTCAGAACCGCCCACTCTACAAACTCAGCCCTGAGTCTGAGGACGAAGATGTACTTTGTACTCTATAAAGCAATGCCTTTCCCACTCTTCCCTCCCATCTCTGAGGATGGGCTTTCTAAGATTGACACCATTCTTTCGGATTTTCTAAACACGTAACACATCACAGTTTTGTCCTTCCAGCACACACGTACAAAGCAACTGCAATAGAACTGATTCCCCACTACATATATGTGGAAAAGATATTTAATTGTAAAATAGAAAAAGTAGGCCAGAGTACAGTTTTAAGGGTAATCGTCCTGTATACAGTATAGGTAAACTAGACTTTTTGCTTAACTTTATATAAACAATTCCATAAAAGCAGTGAAACATGGAACAACAAAGCAAAGCACGAAGAGTTTTATCTTACAAAAAAAAAGGAACCTGCACAGTAGTTTAAAATTTAATGTAATACAGCACTGAACAAACTTAAGGCAGCTCAGTCTAAGCACAGGACCAGAAGCCAGGAACTCCTGAGATCTCTTCCCAGGTCTACCACAGATTCTCGTGGTCTTGGACCAACTGTTGAACGCTCCCTGCGTTGCACTTACACCAGTCATAAAACTGAGACAATAACACTCACTTACCTGCCTCAGGCAGTACAGTAAGGGTTCTTAAAAAGATTTCACGATGCTCTGAAGATGTCATGTGCTATATAAATCCTAAGCATAATATATCACTGCACAGACACACACAAACACAGTATCACAGTGAAGAACAATGATGCTGGGTAAGAGCAGCATCACTAAAACATAAAAAATTACTTGTCCAATTGCATAATTAAAATGCAAAAGTCTGTTTAGAAAAAAAAGTATCACTGAAATGATTTCAAGGCTACTGGGGAAAAACAGATCAAGAAGAATACTCTAAAATAACTAGTTGTGTTCCACTGGAGACATTCTTTTCTACTCACACTTCTCAACGTTATAAGGTTTGTCTCTGAAAACCACAGGACACAGCAGTGAAGCTGCAATGCCTCCACCAAACTTTAAATCTCCTCTTCTGTAAATTAAGAATTTGGTTTGGTTGTTTATGTTTTTTTTTAAATTACAAATCACATTCAAGAAACATATCATCCACAATAAAACCAGCTGCTAGCTTACTTCCAATGACCTATAGGCTAAACATTGCTCTTGTAACCTGTCCTCATCTCTGCTGAAAAATACCTATGCAAGTTGTATGTGTAGAAATTATAAAAACATGCAACATATGTACAAACCAAAAAGTTTAAAAAATATTAGCTTCATATACATGTAAATCTACTTGGATATATCTGAAATTAAATATAAAAATTTCACCGCCTAAAAAAACAAACAAAACAAACCCAAAAAATGGTTTTCAGAGAATCTGAGACAACTGCTTAAAGCTGTACAAAGATTTCCACCTGGAAATGTCTTATTCAGAGAAGTTGTTACCATGTAGAAATAACTGTTAATTCACTTTGTCACATAATTCATTTTCAAGTTGTCAGATGAATCAACATCACCCTTAAAACTGTTCTGTTTTTCAGAAGTTAATTTCATATTAAAATCAAAAATTTCACAAAAACATTGGCTTCGTGTTTCTGGATCCCTTCAAAAAGATTTATCAACTTATTTTGAAACTGTAAAAAAAACAACTATTTACAGTATTTCATTTTAAATACTTTTCACAATTTCTAAATTCAGAGTTTTTATGTTACAAGAAATTAATCAGAGCTCACGGCTTAAGTCCAGTTATCAACTTGTAGCATCTTCTCTATCATGTAATCCTGCGTCTGCACCTACACAGAGAACAGTTCAAGATTGTACTGCAGGTTTTTGAAAGTAACAGGCTTTGCAGTGTGTTCTTTTTATTAAACAGCTTCTTTATTAGTCTGGAGGCGGTTCATTGCCTCTAACTTCTGCCGATAGGCCTCTGCTTCTTGCTCCTTCTTCAGAAGCTGCTGACGGTATTTTTGTGCTTCTCTGTTTGCCTCATCCAGCTGCTTCTGAAGAGTTTCTCTTTCCTATTAGAAACAGAACCAGCAACATTTTGTCAAACACGTGTCAAATGCAGGTTAAAGTGGCAAATGCTTGTTCTCTGCATGCAGCTCAGGTGTTGGGGCATCACGCAGAAATTGTCCCGTTCTTACCAGGGCAAATCTACACTGGTGCTGCTGAGCAAATTAGACAGGAACCATGGTACCAGATAACTCCCCTCAATTAGGTCTGAAGTATAAATACAGCAGACCCAAGCCTTTCCCTGCAAAGCCAGGCCTCATAGCAACATGATGAAGTACGACAGTGGATGGAGAGCGACAGAGGGCAAACACTATTACGTTTCCATACTCACTCAATTCCCTGGGACTTGTTGCTGTTGTTGACTTCTAATAGCATTGGAATTCAATCCAACACAATTGCATCTTTCTGTTAAGCACTCTGTTCTGCATAGGTATTTTTCATCAGACAGTCCAAAACACTGCACCCTAACAGCAGTGTGCACCAGAAAGTGACAGCTGCGCACTAATGGGAATTTAAGCAGACGTGCTTTCTAAATGAAGTGATTTGAAATGACTGATACCACACTATCCACAGGTATGACATCATCCCCAGGGACACTGCATCATTACAAATTAAGAGGCATTTAGCTAGATAAGCCTTCTCAACTCAAGAGGACTCACTTACTCGAGGATAGCTATAAAACAGTTTCCAAACAAAATAACACAGAAAATATCACTTCTGAGGCTGCCTTAGAAAATGAGGAGAATGTATTTCTATCCCCTGTGACGTAGATATTTTGTTTGATGGTGTACTGAGCCTAATTGAAAAAAGCTACTTGCTTGGAAAAATAGTTCAGTATTTTGTTGAAGATCAAAACAATTTCATTAAAGCGAATCATGTTTTATGAGTAAGGTAGTATTTGATTTCACTTTGTTCTTTCCAGTACAGCTCTAAGTAGCCTCAGAAGGGAGGCTGTCAGAGAAGCAATCTCCCAGAAAAACAAAACTGTCAAAAACTGAGGCCAAGTGAAGGCAAGTTGCTTTTTCCACCCTATGTAGCATCACATTCCCACTAAATACCTGAAATAGTTTTACCCCCCCCATCCCCAGAACAGCACCTCTGTTCTTCACCTCTTTGATGAACTCACGTATTTTCATGATCAGAGCCTGAAAACAGAAAACACTCTGCCTCCCTTCTACTTGCTACTGTTCTCAGTACTTGTCATAGACACATTTAGCAGTCACATTGCTGTAAACAGCAAAAACAACAGGTGAAGGAGAGATGTTATTAACAGGTTGATAAAGAATAACTATAATACAGAACATATGAAACTGTAAATGAAATCTGATTTTACACAAGGCTTTAAGAGCTAAAGGAAGCTTGCACTCAAGGGTTTGCTTCTCCGGGAGCACGTACTAATAAAACCACAGCTCACCTGATTTTGTTGCTTATTTGAAAAGGAAATTTAGTCTCTACCTCTGAAAATCAGGATTCTGCTTTTCAAGCAGCATTAGGAATGGGCAACTCCTGTAGCAACCAGGCTGACCTGTCCTGAATGCTAAGGGCAAGATTAATGGCAGAGCCTACATCTCACAAAGGATCTGAATAACACCAGAAATGTTCCAGCACCAGTCCGACTCTGGTAGTATCATTTATTATGCAATTTAATCAGAATCATCATGACTTATATAAAACAGCCACACAGAGTACCGAGCTGGGGGCAAAGGAGTACCGACAGTTCTCAGGAGAGCAGCCACAACAGAAGGATCCCACCACCCTTGGGAAGCAGGCCTTCCCTCCTGAGGGCACCAAGCTCTGTTATGGACTGACCTGAGCATTATCTGCCTCACAAACATCACACAATTAAACCTTCTACTGTCAAGAAGCAAAGCTGCTCTATCTACTTGGCCACAGAAGAATGAGGACTACTAGCAGTTCACCTGCCAAGGCTCTGTGGTGCTTTACAGAAACAAGGCTCTGCCACTGCTATGGAGAGCAAATCCACCTGGGAGTGGAGATCAAAGCCCAGAATAAGTCTTCCACTGAAGAAACAGAGGCAGGTACCCACAAGGAGTACAGCCAGACTAAGCACGATGGCACACTAAAGGGCAGGATAGAAAAAAGGAAAAAAAAATAATAGTATTGATGGCAGAGGTAAAACCAATATCTTTCAGGCAGACTGGCAACTCACAGCACGTTGACTAGCCCAAGAACTAATGGGCACAGTTCTTAGGCAGATTTAGTCTTAATATAAATAGAATAAGTTGAGGAAGTGGGGCCAAACACACTGAGTGAAAGAAACCTGTACTTCTGGATGAGCAATGCACACCTGCTGTGGACAGAGCAGTGAAAATTAGTTCCTTAACACTGACAACTAAAACTGGCAACTCTAATTGGGCACTCAACTTCAGCAAATCCAGAAAACGTTCTTAGGGTGCTCTTCAGAACACGAATGAAAATGTTTTAATTCTCTGAACTCCTTCATAACCATATAAGAAACAATTCAGATAGAAAGTCAGGTAAGAAGCCTGAGTGCTCTTAAGGAATCTTCTGTTTTATGTGAGAATTTTCCTCACCACATACAACTTCCCTTAACAGTCTAAACATTGAAGAGAGGGGGCAGCTATAATTCAAATATTTAAATAATTAAAATAACCATACCAAGCAGGAAAAAAAGAAGGAATATGAATTCATTAACACAACTCATTTACCATTATTACTTTTTTTTAATGTGCCCTGGATGTTTCTAAAGTGTGTCACCTTTCCAATATTCAAAAAGACAGACAGTAACATTCAAGAACGAAAATAAAATTACTGTATGTTAATGAATTATGTGTGAAAATGAAAAACAGTATCTGCACGACAGGGATAATTTGCTGCTGCCATCACATAGTTTAAAGAGACTGCTAAATCTCTTGAAAATGAGCTGCAGAGGTTGAATGCATCAAACCCAAATGAGAAAGTCTAAAACCATCTCTGCAGTTTAATCATTCACTATACTTTCACAGGGATATTTGTCACCTCAGATAAATGGGAGAGAGTTCAGCTTAAAGGACTGTCAAACTAGAATTAACTGTTCATAAATTATAAATGTAAAACATCTGAAGACAGCACTCTTCCCCTTGAATCAAGTCTTCGAAATAAAAGGAATGAATCACCAACAAGGCAAAGAAACTGATCTTCAATAATAAGAAGTTTTTCACATCAAAAATCTTTCTTTAAATGGGGGAAAGTTCCACTCCCTCCAAATTCAAGTGTATACTTCTATGCTAGCCTGTGAAGCAAACTGACTTGATGTGCATCCCTTTAACACATCAGTTACCAAAGACAGGAAGCATCACAAGTCTGGAAGTCAACTGGCCTCTACAGATTGGCTGAGGTCTGCATGTGCAATCAGCGTCCAATCAACAATTAAGTCAGTACTCAAAACCTGCACTCAGAAGTAACAGATTAAAGTCCGACATTTTAACCAACTGCTTTTAAGATTCTAGAAGTGCTTTCAAAGTGTTTTCAAAATATGAAGCTGGAGTCACCTTAGAGAACTGTGTTGTTTAAGTAACTACCTTTAACCAGGAGCAGGTCAATTTATTATTAATCTGGATTTTTTTTTTCCTTTAACTAATGATTATAATTTAAGCAACTGTAATTTCCTGCAGGAATAATTCAAGCGGATGTTTAAAAGCGTGAACAAAAGAAAAGTTTTTATTGTAGCAATCATACATTTTTTTTTTAAATGCAGCAAGAAAATTTAAAGTGTTGTGATAATATGTAATGACCACAAAGCTGCAAAAACCAAAGGTATTTGATATGACAACTTAGGGACAGAGAAATTCAGTGATGAAAGGTGGTAATTACTGTTATTAGACAAGGACAAGGCACAGCACATACTGATCCATAAACAGTACTCAATTAGGCACAAAGGGTTATTCAATAATACGAACAAAGTCAGAAAATACAACTTTTGATAAACAAACTATCATGGAGTTGACTAAATGAGAACTCATGGCCTACTCAAGACTGACAGCAGCTCTCAAACTTTTGGTCAAAACCAGTTAGCACAGTTAGAAGTAACAGAAGAAGGAATGAGATGGTTGACCTAACTTGTCTTAATATATATTTAGAAAAAAATAAAGCTACAGCTTTAAATTGAAAAGCTGCATCTGCCATATATGAAAAGCTCTTCTAGTATCAACAGGTCTTCTTTGTTTTAATATCAAAAAACTTTATGATGCAGAGAAGTATAATAGTAACAGCTCCAGAATTAAGAAGAAAAAAAAGAGATAAAAACTGACAAACACAATCTTACTGTTTCATATTTCCATTAACTGTTATCTTGAATGGAAATAAACATTGCTAAGACTGTGATCTCACAATCAGGAGAAGCACATGGTCATAAAAGACAGATGAGGGGACACCATTCTCATTCACTGCTAGTGGGAAGAATTGAGTTATGTGATAACATATCAGTATCTAGTTTTAAAACTAGCTAGTGATCTGAGAGGGAACAAAAAAGTTAAAAACTTAAACAAATATCATTTATATGTGCACAACCAGATGAAGCAAACAGCATGCCGAGGTACTTTTAACAACAACTTTATAACAGATAAATTCCAGTAGCTGAACAAGTTATTGCAACACTTCATTCTGTTTTAACACAGAAACGTAACTCTAAAACACCAGAAAGCGCAACCACACAAGCAGTGCCGAACCCTCTGGTTAACATACATCATGTTATAGACTCCTTACTTCTATTTCTGCAGACTCCACACGATTTTCAACAATCTCAATGCATTGTCTCTTGACTGGTGGCTCTTCACTGATCACTGTTTCTTCAGCAATATCTGTTGCTGGAACTGTTAACACTAAAAACATATTCATACGTTTAAATACACTTTTCCTCAAGCAACAGTTACACAAAATAAAACTCATACAGTTATATTATTTTATGAACAGCTGTAAAATGCAGACTTCTCCTCAAGAAAATGCTGCTCTACAAAAGTGGTATTGTAGAGGCCAGGGCAAGGGCAGGAAGAATTATTAAAGCCTTAGCCATTTGTACGCTGCTACCTGATAACTTGCTGTACTTATTCAGCAAGACAGTGGACCAAAACTTTTGTCTTCCAGTGTACAACTCTTCATGCTCCATACCAGGAATCTTCATGAAGAAACCAGAGAAGGAAGCATTTTTATTTAAGTAGCACAGGCCAAAGCATCTTGAAAAAGAAACTCACAAGACATGCCTGTCACAGAACAGCACTTCGTATACTAGAAGCTTCCACAAAGTACACATGGTCCAAAAGGAAGAGACAACCTGTGTAATTCTGGTTCTTCTCACTGGTTCTGAGACTACTCCAGAACATCAAACTTACTGAAGATGAAGCTAGTAGTTATCACTTTTCCCTCAGATGCATCATTTCTCACCCATGTAGTTCAGTATTTATTTTCCTTTCTCCTAATGCTGAGGCCCAGCTGAGCTGTGGCAGCTCACCAAACTGCCACAGCTCACGTGCCTGAGCCTTTCACAGTGCAAGCATTCGAAAACATATCTGAATTGGTAGCAATACAACATTTTCCAAGCTACTTGCATCTAACAACTTACTACTGTAACTGAAGTGGCTTCTTAAGCTGAAAAGGCATAAGCTTCCACTCACCTTGCTGTCCATCTGGCATGGTCACAATTATTGGTTGCCCTATCCCACTGGTTGGAATTGAATGCAGGTTACCAAGCTGAATGCCATCTGTAACAATGGTAATAACTTGCTGACCTCCAGAACTCACAACTTGCTGAATAGCACCATCCACGGACTCTGCAGTCACCACTTCTTCTGTTGCCACAACTATCAACAGATAAACAAGGAATTAAGCCTATTTATAAATAAAGGGGTTTTTTTTGTTTCAAATGTACTTTGGCTGAGAAAGAACTCTTCCATGTCTTTTCACATTTGATCCTCCCCAGTTTAATGCAATACTACCTACACCACATATTATGTTGTTAATGGAAAACTTTCACCAGGTGCATACAGTGCACTCATGTTTTGCAATATACATGCAATTTTGTTCTATTTTACCTTGACCATTATAATCTGTTTTTATTTAGAATGTTCCTAATAAGTACAACCCGCTCAAAACTGACTATTTAGGTTCTGTGTTAACATGGCAGCAAGAGGCTGAAAAGCACAACCATTCCTCAACAATTACCTTGCCAAGTGTACCTCAAGCTCAGCCCTGACTTCCGTGCCTGTCACAGTGCTCTTCAAGACAGTAACATGCTAAATTACCTCTACAGAGCCTTACAGCTTTGTCTATACTACAACAGGTTCTTCAAACACAAACATGACCTTAATTGCAACACAAAGCACAGAACACAAAAGTTCTGCAGAGCTGACATTTTAACACCTCTCGAGAACACTAAAAAAGTAAAAAAACATTGTACACACATAACAGGTGGAAAAAAAATCCCAGCTTAACTGAATACTCATTCAATAACAAATGCAGAGGGTAGTGAACTCTCATTGCACTTTTAAATTACATGTACAAATGAAACTGAGTTAATAACTGCATTCGGATCTGCAGTTTGCATAGT
Source organism: Cyrtonyx montezumae (assembly GCF_038088225.1). Taxonomy (NCBI): domain Eukaryota; kingdom Metazoa; phylum Chordata; class Aves; order Galliformes; family Odontophoridae; genus Cyrtonyx; species Cyrtonyx montezumae. The sequence goes on along the minus strand of NW_027071903.1, from coordinate 26,915,659 downwards.
GCATGCTGTGACTGGGGCCTCAGACCAGCACTCATTTTTTAAATTAACAAGACACTGAGACAAAGAGCAAGACCACTGGTAGAATAATCAAAGAATTTCAAACACAACTCTGTAATTTATTTTCAATTTGTCAGCGTAAAAGCAAAGCCTTTGATTTAAATAACAGATATTAGAGGGCTTCCATTCTACTGAGATCCAATTAAAACCCTGTAGACCATGTAGTGATGCTCCAGATGAGAGAAGGTAGATGAAACTCTGAAGCTTTCATCTTTTAAATTATAACACTCAGAAGTCACTGTGTAATCCAAATGACTGCAGTCACTGCCTTCTGAAGATCTTTATGTTCAGATTACTGTCCTATAGCCCTGCTTGCATATTCAGTTTATTCAGTAAACCAAAACAGGAAGTCCTGCATGAATAAGTGGTATTGTATAGAACTTGATTTGGTTTCCAAGTATGGGTGCAGCAGTAAGAGGGACTACTGTGAAAAAAAAAAATCCAAGCAAGTGCCAATACTAGCTGCTGGGGCAATCAGCTCTGATCTTTCAGTTTTAGAATCAACACTACCCTTTTAGTTATAGAAGGAAAAATTAATAGGACTTCTTTAGGAGACTCTGAAATAAAAACTTCCTAAGGTTTTGTCTAAAAAGTAGTTATTTTTGTAAAAGAAAAATATTACCATAAATATGGTCCTAATTCTTTCCTTGCTCTCTCCCTATACCTACATGCCTATAATCACTAACTGACACGCTTTCATATGATGAAAAATATTTGTTTTAAACAAGCACTATTATTTTCAAGAACTTCTTAATTTTCAAGTATCATCTCCTATGGTGTGCTCTGGGGAGATCGCCAGTGCATGCAGTCAGACACAGACACCTTGTTGCAACAGCAAATATGTTAAACTAGATATTGCTCTGAATTTTCTTTCCATCTTAAAGATTTGTATATAATGAACCATATCAGCATGTAACATCCATCTCCTCATACGCACTTCACGAGTAAAAGTTAAGCATTCTACTCAGCTCCAGTCAGAAACATTTTCTTTCTTTGATTTTTACATTTTTGTAAAACGTAAAACGTATTTTTAAGTCACGAGGAACTAAAGGAAGAGATCGCAGTAAAGTTAACCTGAAAAGGGAGAAAAATCCAGAAAGAAACAGCACAATAGGCAGAGTCTAACTGCCTCATCCTAATTTATACAATCTTACATGAAAGAGGCTAAATAAAAGCCTAAATGAAAGCCAAATTAATTCTCGCTGCTAAGTTTTTTTTCATGTTAAGGTCACTAAATATTCTTGCGCCTATCAGATGAAAAGTTAAGAAAAGTGCTGATTAAGTGCATGCAAATAACATCAGGGATATCTCCCACAATTTAACAGAAAAAAAGCATTCAAATATTCTCACACCACCTGCAATTAGACTGTTGCTTTCACAGATATATGAATTAAGTCTCTTGAACTATGCTTGCTATCAGCAAGAATGAATGCTAGTGACACCAGGCCACAAACACCCAGCATAGTCAGAAATCTCACTGAGAAATAACTGTTCATGTGTATCTACCAACCTTTCAAGTTAACAAAACAGAAAGCTTTTGTTTAAATTGAAAAAGAGATTGTATTCTCATTTCTGCATGAATTGTATCTCAAAAGACACCAGTTATTTACTTCAGTTTAGTTTATTAAATGAAATTGAATTACACAGCTTTCTAACCTGGTGTTTCTGAAGAATTAGACAGTGGGGCTGATGCTTCTGCTAAAGCTGCTAATGTGGCTAATACTGACGTTGATGAATTGCCAAACTGCACAGCAGACACTCCTGTCTCATCTAGAAGAAGGAAAACAAAAAGTTAATTGATTGTTAAATTATCAGCTAAGTCCCTTCTACATTTTTATTGTACTGAAGTTTCTAATACACACTGTTCTTCAAACATTCCACTAAGTTGAAGTGCTATTATGCAAGGAAGTTTCTCAAGCAAATACAATTCTGACAATTTACCTGTAGTATGAAGACTTGTTTTAACTACTTAGATGTTTAGAAACACATAAGACACATTTATGTGGAATTCAAAAGCATTCTGTTTGTACCATTATTTTTCCTCAAGTCTTTCCACCATACATAAAAACCTTTCACTACACGTAGCTATCCTATAGGCAACAAAACACCATTCACTTGAAGTATATGCAAAAGATAACAGACCTGTTAAGTTCACCACCCCTCCAGGTCCAATGATGAATTGTGGTGTTGCTGCATGTATTGTCACAGTATCCGGACTCTCTGGATTTGTATTGATTTGGTTCTGCATTGCAATCTAGGAGACAGGGGTAATAACATCATTCCAGCTGTGGATATATGTTATTTACCTTGTAAGGACTAGAATTATTGTACATGCCACTTATGCAGGGAGGATCCTCCTAGGTATACTCATGCAATACAGTGTCACATCTTGTGCTCTGTTACGTGCATAAGAAAGAGGGTTTCTTTTGTCTTAAAGCTAAAGACAATAAGTCAGTTAAAGTGGAAGAGAATAACAGCACACACACAGAGGACCACATAAAGACAAGCATGTTAGTTCTTAGAAGAACTAAGGCTGCAGCAGCAGTACCAATATGCACCAAAAAAAAAAAAAAAAGGCTTTGACAACTTGAAACTGCTGTGAATTGTAGGTGGCAAGTCTTTCTTTCGACTTTCTTTGAATTATTATTATTGGCTTTTACTTATTGTATCTCTTCTGCAATGAAGGCTAGTCTGAAGGGACAGACCAGAAGTGTACATAAACAGCTCAAGAAGTAGGGGAACAACAGATTTACATGGTGGCTTAATAATCTCCTGCTTTGCTTTCTATTATTTTCTTAATAATTTAGCACTTAAACTGTCTTTATGATCAGTACTGAGAAGCTATAGCTTGTACTTCCAGGCAGTAACCTACTACAATCCTAATCCCAATCTCTTTGCCAGCAGTTCAATCCCAGTATTCCTAATCCAGGAAAAATTGCTGCCTCTTCTCTCCCGATATCCAGTTCCATCTGGAGATTTTTTACCCATGTATCTGTATATCTAACTAAACAATAAGGTACAGTGAAACCTTCCTGCGATGGCAATATGTTAAATTTTTCATTTGTGTAGAGACCACGCTGTAAGAAACTAAAGAATACTTCTTGACTTTGCAGGTGGCAGCAATACCCTTCAGCCAACAGCAATACCCTTCAGTTCAGATGATCACACACATCTTTCAGCACCATGAACCAAAAGTTACCTGCAGTATTTCTGCAAGGTCTTCATTTCCATTGTCTATAGCAATGTCCAGTGCAGTTTTGCAAAATTTACTCTGAGCATGAACATCTGCTCCATACTTTATTAAGAGTTCTACAACTTCTTGGTGGTTATGTTCAGTAGCCCAGTGAAGCGCAGTCATCTTGAGCATGTCCTTAGCATTGACATCAGCACCATGCTACAAACAAGAACAATGCATGAACTGTCTTATTAAAAGTATATGAATTAAATAATACTGCCTGCGGACTGAAGCCCAAAACTGTCTCTCTAGCAGTCATGTCCTGTTACTTTATTCTTATAGATTGAAGTCCTTTTAAGATATTTAAGTGCCACAAATTATTTATCTCGAAGGATCCCTTTGATATTAGCTTCATGACTAAAAGAAAATTGCAGATATTTTATAGTAAGCCATTGTAAAATCCCTGTCGTGGTCCTCACTTCAGCAGTCTTTACCTTAAGTAAGACTTCTACTATGCTGGCATGTCCTTCTGATGCTGCCATATGTAACGGCGTTCTGTCCACTTTTGTTCTGGCATCCCGACTTACACCTGCTCGCAGCAGCACCTCCGTCGTTGAGTAGTGCCCATACTGTGCTGCCAGATGAAGTGGAGATGTTCCCAACTGTAGTTTAATGAAAAAAAAATAAAAAAGTAGACCTTGAACAGATGGCAGTATGAAGAACTTCTTTTCCTGGAGCTAGCAAATTCAAACGTTAGGACACCACTTCAAATTATTTTCCTTTCCCAACATCAAGTAAGGAAGCTGTTGTGGTTTTCATAAAGAGGAAAAAAAAGTTTAAATCATTTTCAATAATCAGAATACACAAAAACCAGATCACTGGAAGCAATTTCTTGAGGTAAGCGATGGATTTTTTTTTCCTTCAGCTGTGATGCTTCAGGAGACCTAACCCCATTTTCAGCACTGATCAACATATCACACCACACCGAGCCAACGTTGTGAGGGACTTCTGGAAGTCATCTAACTCCAATCTCCTGTTCAAAACAGGCTCTACTTCATCTGTTTAGCTACCTAACTGTAAAGGCTCCTAAGAGGTTACAAATACTCTTTACACAACCTAATCAAAGCATGCACACCTGTAAAACACAACTCAGAGCATGTGCACAAGGCAGCTGGGCCTGCTCTCTTAATTCAGAAGACTTATTGCACTAAACACAAACACAGTAACTAGGAGGATGATTGCTGCTTTCTCCCATTAACCATTCTAAAGTTCACATTAACAGGCATCAGAAGGAACCCATTCACAGACTTAAAATTAGTAGGAGGTTAAATCACAGAAAGAAATCTAACTTTGAATTAGACATCAGATGACGTGACTGCAAAATTTCAAGAAGGAATTCCCAAGGCTGGCAGCATTAATGCTTAAACGTAATCATCTGGTTGTAGGGGCTTTTGAGGGCTGAGAAAAGAGAATTGATCAAACACTGCAAAAGTTTCCGTTACCCAATCTGTGGTGAAAGGTGCTCCATTTGCCATCAGAATGCGAACTTCATCATCTTGTCCCGCTCGTGCAGCTTCTAGAAGTTTCTTTCCCAAATCTACTAGTGACATCTAGTTAAGGACATAAATGAATACAAAGAAAAAGAAATACATAACATTAGGACTATTTTAAGCATACGGGTATTGCTGTAGCTTTTAATGACTATTTTTTAATTACTCTGAAAGTCTGAGAACTTAAAACTGAAAAACTGGAATTTTAGACACTGACAACAAGCCTTCTTGATTGCAAGAAGCAGACTGACTTCAGAATTACTGCTGTCAAACATAAGTGATATTAGGGGTGAAGATTTCAGGATTACAATGCTGTAGCTGCAGCAGCTTCCTAGTTACAGCAAACTGAAGTTAAACTGAACTAAACACACGTTTCTCATAATAAGAAGTGGTTCAGAAGCTCTCACCTGATATTGCAGCTCTCTGCTGTTTTGCTCAGCTTTCAGATGGTACTGTCAGAGCTGCCATGCCACATGCCCAAAGACATTACAATCACTTGTACATACACAGACATTTCTGGATAAGTACCACCACTATGCAGTGGCATTTTGATAAATACAAAACACAGCACCTTTCTGACATCTTGTCCATCACTTCATTTTGTTCACCGTGAAATAAAGCCTGGGTTCCTATCCAGAGCACAAAGCCTGAGACATGTTACTGTGCTATCTGCACCAGGCTGAAACATCTGCCTGGAAACAAGTGTCACTGCCTTCGCCCGCAGCCCACAGTTACTGAAAAACTATTAAAGTGCAGTTTGCAGACTGCATTTTTTTTTAACAACATTCAGGCAAAAGTGCTATGTAATACAGACCATATAAAAATACACATTGACAAAAGACATCTAGCTATGCCTACTCCCTATTGCACTGAAGACTTAAACCCACCCTATTTCATGCTTGCTGTTAAATACGATCAGTAATACAATTTAGAACTGAACAGTAAGGCACATTACTAACAAAAATACATTACTAAGCTTTTGGTCTGGTACCTATGCTTTCCCCTACCAGGATGGCAAGAACAGCACCACATCCAGCAATTACTTCCCAGTCCCAAGCAAGGGTTAAACCACGTGAGTAACAGCAAGGCTACGCTGCCTGTTTCCTATGCAGACTAACAGTACACAGTTGAGAAAGAAATCCCAATAGGATCACTTTTTAATCTCTTTCCTTAAGCCTATGCTTCTGTCACAAAGCCAATGTGTTAAGAAAATTCTCTGCACCTGGATCAGCTGGCAAAATCTGTGTGGTATAATGCTCAATAAGCCGAAAGCTACTGATTTTAGAAGAAACTAAAAAGCAGAAATGTGCAAATGCAGAACCTCAACATGTCAGCTGAGCCACAAAGAGCAGAAGTGGCTGCTGGCATCAGCATCCCCTCCACCAAGATAACATCACATCTGTCCTCACACACACAGAATCCTGTCAAGTCAGACAAGGGCAGAGAAGCAGGGAGGTGGTGAGGGCAGCACAAACAATGACAGTAGGCAGAAAGGCAAGGAGCATGGTCAGATGCAGAGGAAGAATCAGCAGCGGAGGAGTGCCTGCCAGCACCTGGGTCTCACTTCACCACCAACATGCTCTTTGGTCGCTATAAAGAATTTGTATCTCAAACACAGAAAGTCACACCAGCTTCTGTACTTTTCAAGACCTTAACTTCAGTGACAAGGACACGAGTGCATTTAGTAGGGAAGCTTCGCATCCCGCAGGTCCCTGGAAGCACGCGCGGGCCACCTGGTGGACGAGCGACAGGGCCAGCAGCTCCGCACTGCTCAACTCGGCACAAATCGCCTTACTGCCAGCACTGCACTACAACACGGAACGCTGCTGCCTTTCCAACACAACACTCGCACGCATTCAGACACTTCCTACCAACAAACAGGAGCATTCAGCCCAAAGCTGAACTCCTACTCAGCAGACCCCCAGGGACCAGCACTGTGAGGGCAGCAAACCCTCAGCTTAACATGCCCCCACCCTTTCCCCAGGGCTTTCTCATTGGCATTTACCAAGAAGGATTTGCAGAATCAGAATTTCTTTTTGCCAGAAGCATCCTTCAGCTCCCCCATCTTCCCGAGATCATTTTGTGACACTGCAATAGCACAGTGACACCGTCAAAAGCAAACTTCCCTATGTAGCACATAAAAGCACACTTAAAATCAGAACTTCCACATCTCAGTATGACAATGGGTTCCGCAGCACCATTAGCCAGGTGCCGCAGATAACTGGTTATTAAAGTTCACATCAAATTACTACTGCTGGCTTAATCTGATTTGGAAGGAAATCACACCATGTTTTTGTACCCCCTCTTAGGCTCAAGCTGCGCGTTCTCTAAAAGGGAACGTGAGCTCTGAGGGGTGCGCAGCACCGCCTGCAGGTACAGCAGCAGTCTGCAGGCACAGGGAACGGTTTTGACATGAAACATCACTGCATCTTCGAGGCTGGTACGCCCAGGAGACCGCATCCGGCCCTTACTCCCCTTGTACCGCTGCAGCAGGGCACCCACGTTTGTCAAAGCCAGCGAAACAGAGCTGCTGCAGAACAGCTGTGGACAGGGGACTACACAGCTGCCAGCACAACGCTATGAGGCACGCTCCTACAGGAGACGCAGGTGCGCTGAAACAGCACAACCTGCAGCGGGGTGAACTGAGCACGCGATAAGGATCTGCAACCATTTCCAAGAACCCCAGAACAAACAATGTCTTAAAAGGCAGTGAGGAAAGAGGTTCCCCTGCTTCAGAGACACACAGCAGGATCGCGAGGGAAGTCAGCTCAAAACTCACAGCTCTGGCATCCAATTATGTCCCAAGAAAGACCACCCTTTCAGCATGGCTTTCTTGAAATGGTGCAAAGAAAAACAGAAATAAAAAACCCATCCCACTTCCTCAGGCCCAGCCTCCAGAAATGCTGTTAGCCCACTGATTTCAACACAGCATGGTATCCCACCGAATTTAGCACAGTAATTTCCAGTTAATTTTCTACACCCACCCATACCACAGTAATACACTTCTTATGAGTACGGAGTTTAAAGAGCTAGCACTGCCTACTCCAGTCCTTAACCAAGTGCTCTGTTTTCTCACTATTAGAGTTAACAGGACTGAGGTGTTTTTTTTTTCCTTTACACCTGAGTGGAATACTTGAACTCTGAACAACTCTTCACACAACTTCTTGTTTCAATTAGTTTTGTAACTTCCATGGGAACGGAAAGGCCTGCATTAAACCCACACTTAGCCCCACAGGCTGGTGTTTCTTCAGAGGGTCAGAGGATTCTAATTTAACAGTGATTCTGGTGACCCATGTGGGATAAACTCAAGAGGTTTTGTAGCAGTTCCTAACAGAATCATTTTGGCAAAGCCTCCAGGTCACAGCTCAAATCTCCATATAAATACCACAGGCTTAAAGTACCCCCACTTATGGATAATTAAATTTCTACTGATGTACTAACAGCAAACTGGCTTAATTCTGGCACCTTTGGCTTCTCCCTGGATCGTGCTGTGCTCAGAACTAAATTCTCACTCATTTACTTTAACAGAATTATCACTTCTACGTAGAACTACCTAAGCACTAGATGAAAAACACCAGAGAGCAGACCAGGAAAGCTAGCACTTGGCTGCACAGCTTATGGGCAAGGCATTCACACCTGCCTTTACCCAGACTTGGGCTCTGTTAGGTTCATGCATTAACCAAAAGAAGTACCAATCAACAACGTAACTCCAAATAGCAAAGAAGCCTTGCCATTAAGAAGGAGAGCAGATTTGTCTGCAAGAGTAACATCTAAGAAGCAATATTATGCAACAAGGGTGAACCACTGGCGTGGGGATCAGGTTGGCACTGCAGAGCTCTTGCACAGCTTTGGCACCAAATAACAGGAGGTGGCACGCAGCAGAGCTGACTGCTACAAAGAATCCCAGGGTTTGTTGTGCAGCCTTAGAACGATAATAAAACCTGAGAACCTCTCAGATTAAGTGACACTGGAAGCATATCCTGGAAATGAGTCACCAGTCTCTTTAATTCAGCATTTTATTATGAGGTATTTCAACAATTTCTTGCACGCAGGCTGAGAAAAGCCCCAGAAAACACAGCTTTCAGGAACGAACTTTGGTCAGGAGGAAGAACGCTGTAGTGCATGTTGGCTGTTCAGTTCTACCATGTGTGCTCAGAGCTCTATTCACAGCATGTCTCTGCGACCTTGCAGCACACACACTTCGTTTGAAGTACTTCAGCCTCACCGATGCTTTCAAAACTCACGGACAACACAAAGACACCGTGCTGCAGACCCCAAAGGGCGCTGCAACCGATACGAGCAACTACCTAAATGCGGAAGAACTCCCGTGGCGGATTTCAGCAGCACGCTATGGGCCTCGTCAACGCAAACTCAACTGCAAGAAGGGAAAAGCGGCAGCACGTCCCGAGCTGACAACACCACGTCCGCAGCCCGGACGAGGAGCACAAAGCGAGGGCGACAGACCGCGGGCAGCGCCGTTCCCTCCCGCCGGGGCCGCTTCCCCGAAGGGCGCGTTGGCGCCGAGCCGGGCCCGGCGGGGCCCCGCGATGACAGAACCGCGCCCCGGCCCAAAGCGAGGCCCCACGCGGCGCAGCTGGCCCCTCTCGGCTCTCCGCGGGAACGGCCCCGCCGCGGTCGCCCCGTTCCCCCTCCCGATCTCCCGCCGCGCGGCGGCCCCCGACCCCGACGCTGCCCCGGCCCCGCAGGCCGCGCCCGCCGCCCGCCCAGGCCTCCGCCGCGGCCCAGGCCCCGCCGCCGCTGCCCGCGCCCCTCGCGCGGCGGGGTCCCCGGAAGGCCGGCCAGCGCGCCCGCTCTCCCCAACAGGAAATCCTGGCTGGGCTGGGCGCTGCGGAGGGAGCCGCGGCGCCGGGTTCCGGGGGAAGTGGAATTATTTTTTACCAGCGAAGAGATCAACTTCCACATCCGGTAACAGGGCCCTATACAAAGACGCAGACTGACCTGGAAAAGCTTGGCCGGCCCGGGGGGGGGGAGGGGGCCTTACCGTGCCGCCGGCCCGGCCGCCGCGACGAGAAGCAGGGGCGCGGGAAGCCGCCGCTCATCGGCGCCCAAAAGCCCCACACAAAAGTCCCCGCTGCGCCCGGCGGAGGGACACGGCGGCGGAGGGAGGGGAGGGGCGCGGCCCGGCCGCCTCGCCGCCAGCGCGAGCCCCGCGGCCCGGCCCGAGGCGGAGCGGAGCGGGCGGCCCGAGGCGGCGCCGGGAGGGGCGCGCGGCACTTACCATGGGGCGCGGGATTTATCTTATTACACAAAAATCCGCGGCCGGAGGGGCTCGGCGGAGGGATACGGCCTCGCCGCCGCTTCCGCGCATGCGCGGCGGCGCGGGGAAAAGGCGGGGGAAGCGCGGGCTGGAGGGGCCGCCATGTTCCGGCCGGTTCCCGCCCGCCGGGGGCTGGGCCCGCCCGTGGCCGCGCGGAGGGGCCCACAGTGCTGCAGGGGGGAGGCGGGGCCACGAGCACGCGTGGCGTTCCTCTGCCGCGCCCCTGGGGCTGCGGGGCTCCGGGTGCGGCGAGCTGGGCGTTGTGCTGTTCTGGGCCGGGGGGAACGCTTGGTGAGTGTGACAGCCCCGCTGAGCCCGCAGCCGGGCAGGCCCGGCCTCGAGCCCCAGGGTTGCGCTACTGGCTGTACCTAGTGCCCTGTGAGTTTGGCTCGTGCCAGGTGTAGAATGCTTAAGTGGCAGAAGACAAGTGCTGCAGTGAAGCACAAGTCCCGTACATCCTTCAGAAAGTGGTATCAGTCAGCAAATCCCCCCCTTGTTTTATAATTATCCTGTCTGGATTCCCTGTTTCTACCACCCTTTACACATCTGTTATTTCTGTCCCCAACTCGCTGAACACGGGGCACTGGGGAACAAGCCTGGACATTGCTGGACTGCATTTCCCATCAGCACAATCACTGCCAGCCTTCATGGTCCTTTCCCATTGCTGCCATACATCTCAGCAGGCTCCTCTCACCACGCTGCTGCTCGCCGTCACGCAGTAGCTCACACAGAAGGCATTTCAGTGTCCTCACAGGCGTGCCGTGGTGGCATTTACTGCAGTACCATGAGCGAGCGCAGCATTCTGTGCTGCTGAATGTCTTGTACGGAGCGGAGCAATTCGCTTTTCGTGTAGTCACAGTTCCATTACCACTGTATGAGTTTCATTATCATGACCACAACTTAGTGAAGTAGTGAAGAAAAAAGTTATATTTTTGTTAGAAAGAATTCACCACAATTACGTTCGTCTGACGCTGGCAGATCAGAGCACAGCTCACATCTGCAAAGTGCATGGTTTGTTCTGCTTTATTTCACCCAGGTGTATGGGAGAGTAACTTGAGGCGTTTGTTAATCAAATAGTTTGCTATGTTCTATTAAAAAGCGTACTGATTCCTACAGCCGAAGTTCTTTTTTTGGTTATTTATTCACTGTTGCTACACTATAACGTGATAGGAAAATGCCTTTTAACCTCAGGCAACTCCACAGCGCTCTATAACGCAATGGAGATGTCAGCATGCTTTAACAAGTGTTTGACGGGGGAGCACTAATTGTACAGGCAGGTCCTTCCCCCTGCTCTATATGGCTGGCTCCAAAAGTAATGCCTCCTGATTTATGATGCTGGCCCACAATGGCAGGGGCAGGTGGTGGTGGTATGACAGTAGAGGCTGAACCTTCCCACCAATATTCTATTACGTTTTGTTGCCGTGCGACAGATGGCAGCAGAGGGGCAGTCTGACAAAGTGGATGTGAGCACAGTGAGGCAGTGGGTGGTGTATTTCAGTAGTGGTGACAGTGGGTCACATCTGCTGGTGCGGATTGTTGTGAAAGCAGTGTGCAGGCTCTTGTTCAGTGCTGGTGAAAATTCATAGCTCACAGTGGTGGCTGCATTGAAAAATAGTGAGAATTTGCTGTCTGGATGTGTTATTGTCATCTTTGTATCTGTTGCTAGTATCCGTGGCAATAAAAAGGAGGCACTGCTTTTGGAATGACCTACGTGCATTCAGGGCCAAAGGATTTTCTAACACAATTTCTTTGTAAAAGAGAAGCAATGAAAGGTCTCTTTGGACAGAATGGAGTGACAGGGCAAGGGGGAATGGTTTTAAGCTCAGGGAGGGAAACCTTAAATACTGGGAAGTTCTTTACTGAGCGGGTAGTGAGGTGCTGGAACATGCTGCCCTGGAGGTGGATGCTGCATCCCTGGAGTTGTTCAAGACCAGGCTGGACGGGGCCTTGAGCAACGTGATCTAGTACCAGAGCTGGAGGCATGTGGCCCTGCTTGTGGCAGGGGGGTTGGAACTTGGTGATCCTTGCAGACCCTTCCGACCCAAACCGTTCTGTGATTATATGACAGCAGCCAGTGTGGACTCAGCAGCACCTTCCCCATCGTCTCGGTGGTTCCACAGTCGCCTGACTTTCCTGAAGGAGAAGATCTGCCTTCTGCGGGCTTCATTCCGCAGAGGACTGCAGCACAGGATGGTGCCAGGACCGCTGCTTCTTTTCCCCTGCGTACTCCACGCCCTCGCCCCTCCCCGCCGCCGTTCCCTCCGCACGGCGACGCGGGCCGTCCTTCAGCCCTCAGCCGCCGCTGGGCGGCCCGGGCCGGGCAGCGCAGGGCCAGGAGGGGCGGAGGGCCGCGGCCACCGCACCTCACCGCCCCGATAGGACCGCGGTGAGTCCCCGCCTCCGCGGGGGAGCGAGGCCCGGCAGGGTGGGACTGGAGGAGGGAGGAACGCCGCCGAGTTCCGCCTTAGCAGCCGTGGCCGCGTAGCGTCTCCTCGGCGGCCGCGTTCGGACATGGGCCTGCCCCGGGCCGGCGGGCAGCGCGTCCCCGCGGCGGTGAGTGAGCACGGGGCCGCGGGCACCGCTACGCGCCCTTAAAGGGCATCCCGGGCCCGGGAGCGCCGTGCGGAGCTGGGGGGGGAGGGGAGCGGGGCCGGGCTGAGCGGAGGGGGCCGCGGCACTTCATCCCGCGGTGACCTTGGGCAGCCGCAGCCCCGGCCGGGCATGAAGGGCCGGGGGCGGGCGGGGTGGGGGGGTCGGCACGGAGAGGCGCTGCCGGGTGCGCTCCGCAGGGCGGTGCGGCGTCACAGATCGCTGCGGGCCGGGCCTCGTGCGGGATGAGCCGCTGCGGGAGCCGGGGCCGAGCCTCGGTCACCGCCCTGGCAGCGCAGCGGCTGCGTGCGGGCCGGAATTCGGTATCTAAGGGCGTAAAGATGCGTCTGTTTTTACTCAGGTTGGGGAACTTTCTAGCTGAATATATGAAACCTAACTTTTTTTTTGTTTTATGTTAACTTATTAGCATCTGCCTCCCCTTCTCCCTCCATTAATGTCAGTTAAACAGTCGAACATACTGCAGAATCCTTATTATTCCCTAAAAGGAGCTGTTACTGTGCACTGCTGTGCCACCAGGCCCCGGCCATGCCTGTGACACCCTGCTGCTGGTGGCACGGCCCAGCGACAGCAGTTGGGGTGCTGGGTGTGAGCACCAGGCCCTGTGCCAGGCCCCATGCCACCTCTGCACACCACATTGCAGAGCTGAGGCCTGTGGCAGCACAGGAGCCTGCATGAAAGTTCAAGACCTCACAGAGAGCACGAGCACTTCTCTCAGTCCACAGCACTGCGTGCTGCCTGCAGTGTAACTGCTTCTGCGCGTCGCTCTTGCTGTTGTCATTCCACTTAAAGCTTACTCATATCCGTAGTAAAGCAGGCATGGTAATTAGAGGTAGAAAAACCTGTTACCAAGAGGTACGCTTCCCCTGTCCATGTGAAAATACTCATTATAAGTATTCTAAATGTCCCTACATACGCAGTCACAATTACCATTGTATTTTTGGGATGTTGGCCTTGTTTTCAGATTTACTGAGGATGAACAGGGGGTGGGGGGGCAGTGCTTCAGCTGGGAAACCAAAAACCATGGTTTCATATAATATTCATTTTTAAGAAAAATAGTTGGCAAACCTGAAATAGGTTGGTTGCTATTCCTCATTGAGTTGACTAACAGTAAACATAGCTGTCATGGCTTCTGCAGTCCCTTGTTTTATTTACAGTTTTATCATCCAGTTTCATTTTCGCATTGAGAAGGAGTTATTCTTTTCATAGGTTCAGTGAAGGGTTCACTGATTCCTCAGTGTTGCTGTTGCATTGATGCAGTGACTGTAAGCATGGAGGTGGAAGGCAGCAGAAGGCAGAAGTGAAACTAGTCAATGTGCGCTAGATCAGCAAGAGTGTATTCTGATAAAACTCATGCTGTTCAGTACTGTTCATTGCAACTCTTCTAGTGGGATCAAACACGCACCTACATCACACCTACATCTGGTGCAACCTCCACATGTTTCGGTGCTGTTAACTATTCATAGACACCTTTCTTTTTGGAATTATTTTGCTGGACAAAGCATAGAGAACTGGTCAGTTGGGAATCTGATATCTATGAACACAAAGGTTCAAAATCAGGTGGTTATGCTTTTGTATGAAGGAGCTGATTATGAGTCTGAAATCCTAAGTTCTTTGTCAACATAAACTGTCAGGACAATTAAGTTTTCCATAAATGGAAGTGAGTAATTGGTAAAGAGCAGCAGCATTTGACTTCAGAACAATAATTCTTACGGGGAGTTGATAGTATGATAAAAAGGTAAGAACCATAGTGGGTACGGTTGGGAAAACTTCTGGAAAGTGTAAATAGCAAGAGCAGTTTGGGCTAGTTTGCTATAGAATCTTATACAATATTCTATGCAGTACAGTAAAAGAGTACTCATGTCCATGTGCAAAAATTGCCACTTACTGTTTCCTCTTTGCTGTGGAAGACAGGACGACTGATAGAGGTCTGATACCCCTTGTCTGCATACCCATATAGTAATCCATGTATTTGTAAGTGCCTGACCATAGAGCAGTGTCTCCGGGGCAGTAGCAGTGCTTCCCGTATCGATCGTTGGGCAAGTTGAGCATCTTGAGCACGCCCCCTTGGGGACAGAGTCAGGCTGAGGATCAGCTGTGAATATCCACCATCATCTCCAGGTTTTAATTGCAGTTTCTAGAAACACTGTGCCCAAAATGCAGTGGTAAGACAGCAAGCAGCAGATTGTTTCTGCTAAAAAGCTGTTAAGAGCTCATTTCCTTCTTCTGCTTTCCTTAGTTTACAGGAAGATACTGCCTGGTTGTTACAGTATGTCACAATTTTAATAGATGTTACGATTGAGAAGAAGCCTAATGTAACCAAGAATGTTATTCCACTGGTTCTGTTTGGTTTTGTTCCCAGTGTTAAATAACAGAGAAGAGACTCAGATATAGTCCCCAAAGCAGCTGCTTATTATTTTCCTATTGCTACTTTTCTTTTTTTAAGAATAACACAAACTTTGATTTGGATCAATGTCACTGTAAGTGGGAGGCCTTTGTTGGTCACTAGCTCTGATTGTCTCCATTTTGGTGATACAGAGATGTGTTCATTCAGGTTCTGTCATTAAGGTCCTCAGCATCTTGAGCAACATTTAAAAGTTTATCTGTGTGAATCTACATCAGCTCACAGAGTGGTAACTGCTTTGAAAAATATTATGAAGAGGACATGAAGGTACAAGCACATTTTGAACTGCAGGAAAAGCCTGAGGAGTTCTAAGGGTCCTGAACAGCCCTGATAGTGACCAATCTATAGGCTGCAGTTAAGGAGCTAACTTTTCTTGCACATAGAAGAGTGAATTAGGAGCTGTAATTAAAAACTTATATTAACATCTGATACATGCTGCATGTAATTCCATTAAGTAGGCTGTTGAGAACTTGATTCCCTCCTCCCCCGCCCTCCCTGAAAGTATTATTTCTAATCCATCCTAAACTCATTTCCCTGCAGCATGTTGCATGAGTTACAGTGCTTTGGGAGGTCAAAGAGTAATACCTCATCCATCAGCTGCTGTGGGGAGCTGCTCATCTTCTGGAAAAGATGTTAAGATTTCTCCAGATAAGGAAATAGAAGTAAGTTTAGTACTGCATTTGGCAGTTTAAAAACCTTTAGTTCTAACTCTTGTTAACTAGAGTAGGAAAGTATGGAAAGTCAGTTTTCATTCTCAGCCAGAGCTCAAATTTATCTTCTGTCCATTCATTCTGCATTTGTAGAAGCAAGGTTCCAGAAGAGGTGCATTGTCAAGCTATGTCCAGCACTAGAAACTTTGCAGGCATCTTCTGCCTTTCATTAAGTGGCTCATCTTCCATGTAGTCTTCCCCCCCCCATACACACATCTTCATACACACAGTTCACGTCTTTTTCAGAAGATACATTTAGTTACGTTCTGTCAGAACTCAGCCAAATTTGCCACTCAAGATTAAGAAAATACCGATTACATAACAGCAAACATTGAAGATATATTTAGAAAGGACTTAGAGCTTCAAAGAAAAGGTCTATTTGCAGTTTGAGGTTGCCAGTTAAATACGTGTTTTGAAGGTAGGATTAGATATGCAGCACTGAGATCTTAGCACAAGTGAAGCATTTCCTTGTAATTCTATGAGATTACTTCAAAAACAAGTCAGTCTTTGCTTTAGACAAAAAAAATGTTTAGCTTGGGAAGGTCCTTTAGTTGGCAGTTAGGTATGTTTTATTTCATTTCTACAGAATGTAGAACTTCTAATTAGCTTTCTGCTTTGTTTTCAACAACTAAATACCTCCTGAAAGTTTAAGCATAGGGCACCTCACGTGGGATGGGGAAGATGCATGGGATATAGGATGAATTCCCAACTTTAGGTGTTAAAATTAGTATTTGAGGATTTTATGATTTACTTCCTAGAATTATATGGAATACAGTCTCCTAAGGAAAGATTTTTGACAGATGCTCTTAAGTTTGGACAAATGCTATAAAACTGGAAAGTTAGCAAGGCCAGCATCTGTGTCTAAGCACTATATTACCTAGCTGGTGAGAGCTGCGTGCCGTGGGAAGGCCCATCCCCTTCCCCTGCCATCCCCAAGGGCTAAAATAGCTTACTGTATAGCATACACAGAGACTGTAGTTGGACTGTCTGCATGAGACTTAATGGACTATGTCCAGAAGGAGTCCAGCAGAGGAACATGAAAATAATTGAGGGCCTGGAGCATCTCCCTGTGAGGAAAGGATGAGGTCTGTTCAGCCTGGTGAAGAGAAGACTGAGGGGAGGATCTGATTAATGTTTATACTATCTAAAGGGAGGTGGGAGACAAATGGATGAGGCCACACTCTTCTTGGTGGCTTACAGTGATAGGACAAGGAGTAATGACCTAAAACTTGAACACAAGAAGTTCATACAAGTGTGCAGAAGAACTGCTTTACAGTAAGGGTGATGGAGGACTGGAACAGACTACACAGAGAGGTGGTGGAGTCTCCTTCTACGGAGATATTCAGGCACTGTCTGGACGCCGACCTGTGCAACCTGCTGTAGGGAACCTGCTGTAGCAGGGGGTTGGACTCCATGATCTCCTGAGGTCCCTTCCAGCTCCTGCAATTCTGCGACTGCTACACATAGAATGTCAGGTGAGAACACATAGCAGTCTCTTCTGGTCAACTCTGCTTAAGTATTTAAACACTGCTTAGGAGTGCTTCCCAGAGGCCACAGAAAGACAGCTGTACCTGGGAATTCAACACCTACAGCACGGCTGAGATGTTTCGAGCAGACTTCAGCCTGCTGTAACCTTCCTGTGTCTTAGCAAGGTGTAAAGAGTCACCTTGCCATTGGTAGAGCATCTGTGTGCAGGGGCTGGTGTTAGGCTAGTCATAGGATAAGTATGCAGCACAAATTTTATGGTACAGATAGCTCAAGTGGTTTCTAAAACATATTTACTGGCTTTATAGTTGAAAAAACTTGCTGGATGGATGAATTTGAATATTAAGTCAGCATTTCCTTCCTCCTTGTTTTCCTTATTCTTCTGCTTGTATTCTTGACAAGTTAGCATTGTTTCAAATAATTCTATCAATTGAGGAGGATTAATTTATATTGTTACCTATTCAGCCAGTCCTGTATGAATAATACATACAGTAGATAAAAGAGTACTGTTATGAATGATTAACATTTAAATAGTTGCAATTTAAGCAGTATTCCCCTTTTGGCAAGGAAGGTTGGGTGTAGGAAGGAGCTTGGCTCCTTCAGCCTGCAGGAGAGAAGGCTCCAGGGAGACCTCACTGCAGCCTTCCAGTGCCTGAAGGGCACTTACAGGCAGGAGGGGGAGCAACTTTTTACACGGTCTGGAAGTGACAGAACAAGGAGGAATGGCTTTAGACTAAAAGAGAGGAGACTGAGGTTAGATGTCAGGGAGAAGCACTTTCCTCAGACTGGTGAAGTATGGGCATTGCTGCCCAGAGCTGTGGGTACCCCATCCCTGGAGGGCTGAATTCCACATCCCAGGCTGGCCTGAGCTGGGGGGCAGCCAGCCCACAGCAGCAGTTGGGCCTGGGGGCACTTTAGGGTCCCTTTAGGGTCCCTTCCAACCCAAGCTGATCTTTGATTCTATGATTTTTAGCATTTTATTTTTTAAACTCCTGGAATTGGTTTTCACTCATGTTTTTTGCTTCATGTGATCACTCAGAGTAAACATCAGACTTTTTTTGTTTAAATAGCAGGATATTTCTATAAGAAATCCCGGTTTTACTAGCAGAACAGATTAATGCCAAAGACATAAGTGCCAGAGCTGTAGTGTTAGAGTAACATTTCACCAGATTGTAGTGGACCAGGTCAACCATTAGAGCTGGAAGTGATTACCTATGCTTAAATTACGTTTAGAATCATTAATTATAACTTGCACTTTAACTCTGTAAATTCCAGATTCTTTTATATTCATGTTGATTCATGTTAAATGACCTAGATTAGGCAATAACCACATTCAGGTCACTACAGTAACTGTATTAAATGCTGGAGTAAAATTGGTTGGTTTGTTTTTCCAGAAAGCTACTGGTAGAGCCTTGTGAGAAGTTGAACCATCCTGGAAGGGAGATAAACAACAACATTAACATGCCTGCTGTGGCATCTGTACCTAAGGAGCTGTATCTCTGTACTTCATTGAAAGATCTCAACAAGAAGACTGAAATAAAACCTGAGAAGACCAGTACAAAGAGGTAGCAATGTTTGAAATGATTTGGAATTAACTATACAAAATACAAATCCCAGGAGCACATAGTAAACAGAATTTTGATACCTTTGTTAGATTGTTTCCTTATGTACTCAGCAAAATATTTTTTTAAGAGTACTTCTTCCCACATCACAGAATGCTCTTTCAATATGGAAGATTTTAGATGAGGCTAGTAAACAAACTAGCGGAGAAATGTCACTTGGAGGAGTGTGATTCTAATTCATGTTTAGTGAAGGCTTTGTATTACAGTGGTAAAAACCTAACCGTATATGGGCAGAGGCTGTGAACACTTAAAATGGCATTTTGCAGTTGAAAGGTTTTTGGGGACAAGTCAGCAATCACATGCTTTACACCTCTGCTTTGATTTCAGTTATGTGCAGAGTGCCCTTAAGATTTTCAAGGCCGCAGAGGAAAGCAGATTGGACCGAGATGAAGAAAAAGCTTACATCCTATATATGAAATATGTGACTGTTTATAATCTTATTAAGAAGAGACCTGATTTTAAGCAGCAACAGGTATAAAAGCTTTTTGACTGACTTTTTCTGCATTGGTGGAAGCTCTAGAAGTACAGAAAATTATACTAATGTACATTCAAAGGAGTACACAAATGGATACAGAAATTGCTTCACACAGATATTTCACCTTCCTATTTTTGACTAGTTTATTCTTAATTGCTTTTACAAGTTCACATAAGATGCATACATAGTCAGATGTGTAAATATTTTTCATGGAAAGCTAATCCTCTCATCTTTTCCATTCCAACATCTTTTGGGACAGTACTGAGGAGTTTGGGGATCACAGAGCGCGTTTCATTCATTTCAGGCCTCCTTCACTGAAAATGCACAAGGGTGCATTTTTGCTTTTAGTTTTGCAACTAGAGCCATCTCTTACTGAACAGAACTGCCTTGTTGGTATTAGTGCTGTAGAACAACATTAATTACAAATTCATGTTTGAGGGGAAAATATTTGACTCAAAACTGTTCCTTTTGTTGGCATTATTATCCCTACAATACAGTTTCTGTGTAGATTAGCTATTCTTGATATGCACAGAAGTAGGCATCATTAAGCTGTACTGCTAATATGAGGGCTGAATCTTGTAATTCTAGGATTATTTCCATTCCATTCTTGGGCCTACAAATTTAAAAAAAGCTGTTGAAGAAGCTGAAAGACTCTCAGACAGCCTTAAACTCAGGTATGTGAACACAGCAGATATTGTTCAATAAACACGAAGTCTATGCATGCACAGTTTCAGGCTTTCATTACTATATAGTATTAGGGGATTATGCTTACAGTAGCATCTAGATACCTGAAGTTACTGACTGCTTAAATAATTTACCTACAGTAGTGTGCTTCTATAGATTATTTTTTGTCATTGTGTGTTCCAGTAACTTGCCACTGTCTGTGTTATCTCAGTTCTTGGTGACTGAGATTTATTGGTAGTGTCTCCTGGCTTTGTTTAACAACTAATAAAAAGAAACCACAAGATAAAACTACGCTAGGACAGATCAAGAACCTTTTCATCCTCCTCACCCTTCTCATCACGGTCAACTGGGGCCAAATATGCCACCAAATTTACTAATATCTACATATACTTAAAGCCCTCATAATATGGGCTTGGTTTGTACTAACAAAAACTTACCCAAAGGCTTACCCACCCTATGCCTTTTAAAGAGCTTAATCTAAAAAGTCAGTTGAGGAGAATTAAAAAATAAGAGTGTAGCTACATGTACATGAAAAAAATACTTCCCAAAGATGTCTGATATTATATATATATATGAAACAATCTTTAACTATTCTCTATTTTTCATTAGGCCTTGCAATTCAACACAAGCTACAAATTCACTCAGTAGAATCTCTGATAAGAGTTATAGAAAACACAATTTAGAGATTCATTGTGTAGTAGCTCATAGCTTTTTATGAAATAAATTGAGTTTTGAAAGTTGACACAGTGAATCACTTTCAATGACTGTGACTAAAGTATGTATTTCTTTAAAGGGAGGCTAGATGAAACATGACTGCATAGCTACAGAAGTGACTTCATAGGAATTATCTGTATAATTTCTCTTCAAGGCCATAGGTCAGCAAATAATTTAACTGTTAATTGTTAACTCAAGTGGAACTGCTGAAACGTTGTTTGGTCTCAGGAATACCTCTATGAATGAGCTACCACATGCTTCAGAGGTGTATGGGTGGGTAAGTGGGAAGCTGATAGTAAATATCCCATACTGACTGAACTCAGAGGAAACTTTAAATGTGCTGTAGTGCCATTAACTTCCAAGAACAACAAAATGCTCTGTTCTTGATTTGGCAAAGACACTGTAAATTAGAAGTCTATTTGAAATAAGGTTGCCCGGCAGCCTAATTCCTACTAGTGGCCAATTAGTGGAGCAGGGTTTGAAGCAGAATTTGATGTCATGATCTAGTTTATTAACAAAGTGCTTAATAGGAAATAAAGCTGCATGGTAGTTGTCATTTTAATCCTTATTAGTCAACATTTTATTAGAATGAGCAGTTACTAATGCAGTTCAGTTCTCAAACCTTACTACTCGGCTCAATCATCAGCATTGTTAGTTCCAAACAGTTTTTGTTTTGAGGAACACTAGTAACCCTTACATTCTTAATTGTATTCAATATAACAGAATGTTCTTTAATTACATTGTGACTGTAAAAGCCTGAAGTTGCTATGAAAGCTGCAGTACAGAGTCCACTGTTTTACAGCTCTGTGATTGTCCTTACAAAGGCAAGTGACTGGGAGGTTAACTTTCAAGGCTGAGGCTTAATAAAGTCTTGCATATAGGTATCCCTTAAGTCTGCAAAAGAATTTGAGTGTGATTCTTGCATACATGTCACTGTAGACTCAGAATTTGAAATAAACAGAAGTACTAATGAGGGCATAACAGTATTATAACATCAGCTAACACCCTGAAGGTAACTGCTGCTGTACAGGTAGTTCTGATCCAGCTTCTCAAAAAAAAAAAAAAAAAAGGAAGTTTAGAGAGCTGAGATAACTTCCTAACTATTACTAGTTGCACTATTGCAAACCACATAAAATACCTTGGATGGCTGTTACAATATATGGAAGTTTACCTGCAAATGGCCAGTTTGTACTGCTGCTTCTATGAAATGATAACCTATTGCATCTAGTGACAATGAGTTTAAAGAAGAAAACTGTAAGCCTTAAGAGTAATGACTGTGGAATATAATAAGAAAGACATCCCAGGAGTGGGAGAAACAATAGAAGCAGTCATGGAGGAAAATAGGGGTTTGCTGCAAGGAGAGTGTTGGAGAGTATTTCACCCATCCACCCAAGGACTTGCTGTTGCTGATGATAATTAACTAAGGCTAGCTAATTATGTGATAATGGAGGGCAAAAAAACCTCAAAAACTCAACACCCTTTTGTTCCCATAGATATGAGGAAGCTGAAGTACGAAAAAAACTTGAAGAGAGGGACAGACAGGAGCTGCAGAAAAAGCAAGAACCAAAAGAAGATGGAAAGAGTTCAGCCAAAAGCTCATCAGAAAGTATAACAGATTGCAAAGGAAAAGGCCAAAGGGTAACTGGAGATATCTGCTAATTCTCTAGTTCATTTATAACTTTAATCTACTGTTAATTTAGTTTAATCTACTGCACAGAATCATACCATGTTGTGTTGGCGTGAGTTGTTTTTGCTTAATTAGTTTACTCTCCCCACTATTTTTTCGAAGAAAACTCAAAAGGCTGAGTCCTACCAGCCTCTAAGTCCTCTAAGAGGGACTTGTAAGGGATCTTCCTTCTGCTAGACATACTCCTGTGGTGTAGTTTGACCAGTTTCCCCTCAAGTTGTTCAAGAGTCAGTATCTGCTGGCCACCTCAGTTCTGACTATTAGATCATAGTTTACTGTTTTTTTCCCCTCCTTACAACACAGATTAATGGCGAGAGGAAGCATTCACTGGAAAGAAAGGATCAGTCTGAGAACTTGAGTGGTAAGAGAATGTTTACACAGGTGTGAAAAAAAGTCTCCATATACCTATGCACCTATCACTTTTATAGCTGCAGTTCTTTAAAGTTACTTCACTGTAATAGTAGTGATAAAGTTCTGAATTTACATCTTCATCATTCCTCTTGAACTTAGAAAGAGGAGCTGAGATTTGTTTTATTGCTTTTTTTATTTTATGTTAATAACTGGTACGATCAAACAAAGAAAAATCTCTTCAGCTGATAAGAAAAAATCCAGGCAAGACTGATGCTTGTCAGCTTTTTCAGTTAAATAACAAATTTCCACACCCATCCTAGCCTTCTTTTTTTGGTTTTTTTTTTCCCTCATAATAAATGAGGAAGTGTTCCTCTTCAGCTGAGAATTCTAGACAACATCTGCAGTATGTAGCCCATGAGAGCTTGCCTATAAAGTTTACATTAAATGAGACCATGACAAATTAAACTAATTTGTCACCAAAGTATTGTCAAATTCAGCAAGTTAGCTGTTCATCACTACAGTAGTGGCAGCAAAAGAATCAGTCTGCTCTGCAGCATCTCAGCTTCATGGCTTTATGGGAAGAACACACTCATTTATTTATTAGCTACACTTTTCTGTTCTGTCACCTGTTTGCAGTCTTGACTGCTCCAGAAGCAGTCACAGCTATCTCCATTTACACTGTAGCTTTTAGCATCTAACAGCTTTTGTATTTCAAGGAGCAGTCACAGCTGAGAAACTGTTTGCAATGATGACAGACAAGAGCATTGAACTGATTATAATGGATGCTCGAAGCTTGAAGGACTACCAGGAGTCCTGTATTCCAAGATCAGTCAGTGTCCCAGAAGAAGCCATCAGTCCTGGGTATGGAATAATGTTAAATGATAATGAAATGTTTAATTTTTCTGAACTAGTGTTTCCTGAAGTCTCTTAAAAACAAAAAAATGTAACTGTGCATTAGAAGGATCATGTGCTTTTACAGCTCGTACACTTTGAAACTAAAGTCCCTGATACATACAAATTGTTGAAATATATCCAGACTCTGTTCTTGTATGTACCAACTTAAAACCAGAAAACATGTGTTTTACCCAAGCACATAAATGTACATGGTTCTGTATTTATATAGAATATATATATTGTTGGACAAAGCATTGCCTGTACATGTGTTATTTAAGTGTATGTGGATACATTTCAGAGTTACTGCTAGCTGGATTGAAGCTAGGCTCCCAGAGGATTCTAAAGATCCGTGGAAGAAGAGAGGACACTTTGATTACGTTGTACTGCTAGACTGGTTCAGTTCTGCTGAAGACTTAAAGCTAGGAACAACTCTTCAGAGTCTGAAAGATGCACTTTTTAAGGTTGGCAAGTTTCATATTTTATATCATTACATCTCAATAAATAAGGTGGTCCTAAAACACCTATAATTACAAAGCATATGGACAACAATGACATTCTAGGCAAACATCTTGGTTCAGTTTTCAAAGACCACTTATTTTGATAGCAGAAGTCTAGTTTGAGGCTTTACTTCCCACTGCTTATGTGGTAGTCATAGAAATAAATTTATTACACAGGCAAAGAGCAGAATGATTCAACTCCCCAGCAGTTAGCTGGTAAGCTTTAAGTACAAAGACAGCTCAGGGAATTCTCCCTGTTTACTGCCTTACAGAATAGTTCATAAACCTCCGTGCCTTATTCATGTCCTAATGTTAAGGACCTCAGAGGAGGCCAAGCTGGAGCCTGAACACTTTCTGAAAAGCCCTTCAGAGAACATGATGCTCACCAATGCCACTAATCACTGAGCAAACATTGATAAGATGCTGAAATAAATGTTGTAATGAATATTTTTCTGCACAGAGGATTGTCACTTGAATCAGTAATGAGCAGTTCTGCATCGTAAATATTTGAGCCCTGTTGTAGGTAGAGTCTGGAACTTCAGTGTTGGGTGTTCCCCAAACTCTGTTCCCCAAAGTGGTTTTGTAGCCAGCTTAATTCCTATCTAAAAACCTCTAAAGTAACTTGTTAATTTAATGACTAGAAAAGGAAATTCCAACAACATGCTTAAGATGGAAAAAACTTCCACACTACATTTAGGTCATTTAATTTCAAACTTTTTCTTACAGTGGGAAAGCAAAACTATACTGCAGAATGAACCTCTGGTTCTAGAAGGAGGCTATGAAAACTGGCTCCTTTGTTTTCCCCAGTACACAACAAATGCTAAAGTAACCCCACCCCAGCACAGCAGAAGTGAAGCAGTAACTGTGTCTTGTAAGTATAAAGGTGTTTGTAACTCATGTACCTAACATCATTCAAACGTGTTTGAGATGGCCTTGTTTTGGGTGTCTGGTGGAACTTCAGGGTTACTTAGGTGTTGTAAGAGTTATCCCATGTTTTTTCTCCCTCCTTTCCCAGTGGATTTTACATATCCATCTCTGGAAGAGCCAGCTCCTGCTCCACCTGTTGCCCCTGTAAAGCCTTCTTCAGGGGAAGTGGTTGAAAGTGAAGAAGCAGGAGCTAATTTGGAAGAGAGGCTAAAATCATTGAACAGACGGAGCATAGAAGGTGCTGCTGTTCCAAAATCTGACAGCTCACTTGTAGTTAATCCAGCATCAGTTACAAGAAATATCCCTGAGGTAAGCTCTGCTCCTTTCTCTCAGATTTAATACAGGGTTAATCTATCATATGCAGAAGCCTGAATCCACGGAGATGTTCTTGGTATTTGTTTAAGCCTTGTAAACAAGAACATTGGTATAGAGACTATTAGAGGTCTGTGAAGCCACAGTAAATATTCCACAGAACTTTATGAAGCTGAATATACTGGAG
The DNA here is from genome assembly GCF_038088225.1 of Cyrtonyx montezumae. NCBI lineage: Eukaryota > Metazoa > Chordata > Aves > Galliformes > Odontophoridae > Cyrtonyx > Cyrtonyx montezumae. The sequence goes on along the minus strand of NW_027071903.1, from coordinate 26,890,043 downwards.
GCAAGTGCAGAGTTTTTGCTGCAGATCTTTATACAAGCACAGCAGAAAGTAAAGCTCAGCAGTCACTCATTAATTCAGAAAGCAAATTCTATAAGCAAGCTTTTCTAATCAAAACATACAGATGATAAAACAGGAAGGGCAGTTAAACCACGACTTACCTTGGTTACTCCAAACCTCTGCTTTCCAGCCACCATATCTTCCTTTAAAGAGAAGAGCATTCAGGTGGTTTGTCACTCCTCATCTAGTGCTGGTAGCACGAGGACTTGTTTCTTCCTTTCATGTGTATGAAACTTTCTGAAAACACTTTTGTAGAGTCCTTGTGCTAAAATAATTTGTATTCCTTGGGAGATAAGGCTAAAACCCATCAATCTCTGCCTTTTTAGATAACACCTTCAACAAAGATTTCAGCTAACAAAGACCTTATTTATTTTATTCCTCAAACTAGACTACTCTTTGTTTTTTCAGACCTTCTAATCTGGTAATAAAACAACCTGCTCTCCTAGGGCTGAGCAGCAGTCAATCTTAAATACTTCTTCCCATCAGTCGCAGCTGCCTTAATTAGGTGCCAGAGCGTGTGGTTGAGAGGGCCATGCCCAAACGAGGCTGCCTGATTGCCCTAAATTGTTCACCTCTGAAAGACTGACAATGAAGACCTGAGTTGCAGTAGTGTGTGTTTAATGCTGCGGTTATGGTTCTTTAGGGCTTGATGACTCGTGCCTCGCATCTGGAAATTAAATGAATACCTAATTTTACTAACGAGCAATCTGAATTACCAGACCTACTGACAGCGAAAGTTGATTCTCTGGCAGAAATCAACTTCGTACGACCTTTATTCTTTTATCCATCTCACTTAGGAGTCCAGCCAAGAGAGTACCAGCAACTTTAGTGAATTGTTCTGTGCTTTCTGTCACAGGTTGATCGTTCGAAAAAGCCTTCCATAAAAATACCCGATGATAGTAAACCCAGATCTGAGAGTACGCTCCGTGACAGCGTGCCCACTGAGAACAGCCGAGTGGTTCCGGACCGCTCCACAAAGCCATTGCTTGATGGCAGGAGTGTTCTGACAGAGGAAGAAAAAAGCCGTGTACATGTGGAAACTGCTGCTCTGATGGAGAAGAACAGGAGAGAGAAAGAACTGCGGGAGAGACAGCAGGAAGAGCAGAGAGAGAGACTCAGGCGAGAGAAAGAAGAACAAGAGCAAAAAGCAAAGGAAGAACTGAGAGAAAAGGAACACAAAGAAAAGCTACAGCAATCCAAAAAGGAGAGAGAGCAGAAGGAGAAGGACGAGCAGATAAAAAGAGAACAGGAGGAGAAGGAAAAAGAGAAAGCACGCAAAGAAGCAATAGAAGCAAAAAAGCAAATTAAAAATGAGCCAGAAAGCACTGGTGCAAAAAAGATTGAGACTGACAAAGTGTCTATAGAAGAAAGAGAAAGGGGAACTCGAACACCAGATACACAGAGACGTGTGCTGGGCGATGCATCTCCAGGCAAGGTCAGTGAAAAGGGGAGTGTGGAATACTTGGGGTGATTTCAGTGCCTTCTGAAGTGAGATAGCATCAGTGTAAATTTTAAATATATACAGTGTTGGAATCTTACTTAGGCCTGCTGTTTTTACAGAAATGCATAGGAGAAAGTTGGAACCAAGGATCAAGCAGTTTCACAGGACAGCTTAAACTGACTCAGTTCTTGCTTGTAGGTGGGGAGCATAGAGTCCCCATGAGATCATAAATAGCACACATAGAACCTCTACGCTTTATTTCTGAACTCTTGAAAGCAGTGAAGTCTGTCTTACATAACACAACATTCAGCTACAAAGGCCGTTCCAAAAACTTGCTGCATAGACTAGGAATGCAAAAAGTGATGTGTAGATAGCTGCTGTAATGACTTCATTTAACAGCATCGAGAAAAGAAAATTCAGTTTTGCTTCTTCCCTGTTTTGCTTTATCAGCCTTCTTTACTGAAAGTCTAGATGAAAATTGAAAACCTTCTCTCAAAATCTTTTACAGCAAACTGAGGTTAAAGGACAACCAGACAGTGGAGCTCAAAAGCCAGAACCCCTTAGAGAGGATTCTGAACAGGATCCTGAAAGACTTAAAGTAAATACACTGTGTGTCATTTAGCCAAGAACAATCAAGTGTAGATGCTTTGTGATTATTATTTCACCTTAAATTCTGCCTCACTTTAATTTTCAAAGTTCTGATCTTAAGACAAGCCTGTGCTATGCTCGTAGCTGTTTGCTTTCTTTTTGTCATATTCATCTGCAAAAAAATTCGTGAGACTTTCACTAGAACTTTTCATATTCTTTTGATGACGTTACCAAGTGCTCCACACTCATTCTCATTTCACATGTACTCTGTTGTGTCCTGGCTGGGAAGGAAGAAAAGATCTGTGCTGTGTGTTTAACAAAAGTGTGTGTTTCTAATGGAGTGGCCTAACTAGGGGAGGAACAGAGTAGTCATTGCAGAGCTGAAGTGTGCTTTTCCTGGAGCATGTCAGCATATGGTTTTGGCTACGTAGAGTGATGGGAAATAGCAGCACTGCATTGCCATTTGTGTGCCCTGCAGTGAGTTGTGTTCTCAGCTCTAACAAAGGATTTGTTGCTGAACCATTTTGCATTCAGTCATGCAGCTGTAGGAAGTGTCAGGCAGCGTGCTGCTCTGTGCAGGTACCTGTGCATACCTTACATTTCTGTTGTATTTATTCATTAGTCTCAGCGGGAGCCACTGATCAGAGCACGAAGCGAAGAAATGGGCAGGATAATACCAGGGCTGCCTGACGGCTGGGCAAAGGTAACTGTCTGTCCTCATCTCATCATCAAGTTGCTTGTGCAATTTCACAGTGCCTTTCAGTTGTCACATTTCCAAGTAGGATCTTTTTTTTTCTCTCTTTAAATTCCACATGAGTATTTTCTGCATTTTTTCTGAATGAAATCAGGGGAGCTCACCTGGCGATTCCAGCACTGAGCAGCTGCTGTTAAATGCACGTTGCTGGGGGTGGCACCTCCCACTAAATTTAACCCGCTATGTACTGAGGGATAGTATCTACTGTTAAGGTCTCAGTGTTTAAGAAACTCATGGATTGTTCTTGCAGGACTTTATAGATGATAGTTCTCGTGGTAGATCTTGACCTAATTGTAAAGCTTTTTCTTTTCCCCCAAAGTTTCTGGACCCAATCACCGGAACCTTCCGTTACTATCACTCACCCACGAATACTGTTCAGATGTATCCACCAGAAATGGCTCCCTCTGCCACCCCCCCGGCCACCCCTCCAACTCGCAAGCCCAAGCCACAGGTGACTGTTGAACGAGAACGGGAGCACTCCAAACTGAAGCGCTCCTACTCGTCCCCAGACATCACCCAAGCTGTGCAGGAGGAAGAGAAGAAAAGAATTCCTCTAACTCCCGCAGTCAATCGTGACAATAAGTACGTCTGGTAACTTCCATCACAGCTGGGGCACTTACAGCAAGTGGGGTCACTTTGTCTTTAACTCGCTGAAATCTGCTGATGTTCTCTGAGTAGATTTGAAAGAATACAAGAGAGATTTTTCTTCACAGATTTAAATGCACGGGCAGCTATCTTTTGGGAATGAATGCAATTATTAGTGACGTGAATTTCAGGGGTCACGGTGTCATAGAATGAAAACTGCTTTGTAGGTATTGGCATGTGTTAACGTATTCAGTGCCAGTCTTCTGGCACCTTTCATCTCTGTGAACAGTGTTTTTAATTTTTAAACGTGAGGAAGTTGCTGTTCATGTAATTATTTAATTAATTAAAATAAATAAGTGCTATTTCAGCCCATACCTCACCCGATTATAGACCAACATATGTAGATTTGCCACTGTCATTACCTGCTCTTCAGTACCTTACTGATGTCACATGGGTGTTGTTGTGCTCAGATGTGTCGTTGCCTGCGAGGGGAGGTGGTTCTGGTTACATGCATGCTTTTGTCAAGTCCTGGACAGCTGAAAAATAAAAACTCCTTCTTTACAGACCAATCTATTACCCTAAAACAGAAATTTCAAGACTCTCTGCATCACAGATTAGGAACCTGAATCCTGTATTTGGGGGATCGGGACCAGCTCTGACAGGTCTTCGCAATCTAGGGAACACTTGCTACATGAACTCCATATTACAGTGTCTGTGCAACGCACCTCACCTGGCTGAGTATTTTAACAGAAACCTGTATCAAGATGATATTAACAGGTAACAACCTCTTATTCTCATCCTTTAATTTACAACTGAAGGATAAAAAGTGGGTTTTTGTTCATTAACAACTGTAAAGTCGGATTAATAGAGCTGGAGATTTTTTTCCAGAGATTGCTCAGAATTCAGCTGTAGGACAGAACAAACCTTTCGGGGCAGTCTGAATTCTGCTGAGCACGTTCATACATCAGTGCTGGCTGTTCTCAGCTGGTTGTAGTACACTTTACATGGCATTGGCATAACAAGCTGGAAATAGCAGTACCTTCTATCAGACCAATGTTGAATATTTAAATTAGATGTAAAGTAGGCAGAAATTTCAACTGAGACTAACGGCTTTTTCATTTTTATTGAATCTGTTTAATTGTATAGGTCCAATTTCCTGGGGCATAAAGGTGAAGTGGCTGAAGAGTTTGGAGTAATAATGAAAGCTTTGTGGACAGGACAGTATAAATACATCAGTCCAAAAGACTTCAAAATCACAATTGGGAAAATTAACGACCAGTTTGCAGGATACAGCCAGCAGGATTCCCAGGAGCTGCTTCTCTTTCTCATGGACGGCTTGCACGAAGACCTAAATAAAGTAAGCCATCCATGTTACAAGTCATCCATCTGCTGAAGCGTCGAGAGAAATCCATTTTGAAATATCTTACACTTCCTAAGAGGGTTTGAGTTGTGTGCTTGTGTAAATGGAGCTGTTTGAAGCACCTTCTGGGTACGGATGAGAAAGTCAGCACAAACGCAGGTTAAGCTCACCATGGCTCCTTGGAGCCAGAGCCCATTTCTGTGACATCCCTCTGGCTGCTGAGTCTGACGTGACCAACATGGTTTGCTTATGGGCCTGTAGCAGGTGACTTTTAGCAGAAAACAGTACCAGTCCCAAAGCAGAAGTTGCTTAAAATCTGCATTAGTTTGCAGTGGATACGTGTTGCTGCCTCTGCTGTTGCAGTGTTGCATAGAAGGAAATGCAAGTATTTGGGATTATAGGATTCAGTTTTGTAAGGCATAAGATACTGATGGGAACAGTGGAAGAAACCTGTGGGAGAAAGCTCAGCCTGATGGCTGTCCTGGCATGTTTAAAAGTTATTTGAATGGTCTTCCTTTTTTTTTTTAATGTACATTAATATGTGGCTATGGTATTCCAACATCTGTTTTACAGGCTGACAACAGGAAAAGATACAAGGAAGAAAACAACGATCATCTCGACGACCTCAGAGCTGCAGAACTCGCGTGGCAGAAGCACAAACAGCTCAATGAATCCATTATCGTGGCGCTTTTCCAAGGGCAGTTCAAATCCACCGTGCAGTGTCTCACGTGTCACAAGAAGTCACGGACCTTTGAGGCTTTCATGTATTTGTCCTTGCCCCTTGCATCCACTAGTAAATGCACACTGCAGGTAAGGGGACACTAGGACAGACATTAGAACTGTTCCTCTTTGATTTCGTTCTGACACTGCCCAGAGAGGTTGTGTGGTCTCCCCTGTTGGAGAGGGATGTGGTCCTGGACAACCAGCGGGAGGTGGCCCTGATGGCCTCCAGAGGTCCCTTCCAACATCAACCATTCTGTGATGCCGTGCTCAGCTTCTCGTTGAAGGAGTTATTGGTGTTCCAGCTTCTTTACACCAACCTGAAAAGTGAACTGATCTGAGTCCATTTCATTCTTCTAAATTAATAAGAATTTTAAAACACGAGCAGGATGGAAATATTGAAGCCACAGTGTCAGAAAAGACATCTAGTACTTGCTCTTGTCTGTCGTAGTATAAATGTTTGGGGTTTTTTTCAGTGTTGTAGGCATACTGTGAGGAACTGGCAGATAATTAATGCATGCAGTAAACCTTTCACAGGTGGATTTAACTCAGTTTTTTCACCTTTGTGGAACACAGTGTGCAGATGACAAGCAAAGTGCTGCAAGTTAACAAGCAAATAGGGAATAAACAGTTATACTCCTTTATCTTAAACACCCATCCTTCCCAATCCATACTGGTGTGCTCTCTTTTTCTAAGGAATGCCTTAGATTGTTCTCCAAAGAGGAAAAGCTCACTGATAACAACAGATTTTACTGCAGCCATTGCAAAACTCGAAGGGATTCTTTGAAAAAAATAGAAATCTGGAAGTTACCACCCGTGCTTCTCGTGCACCTGAAACGGTAAGCAAAATGATGAATTAGGATGAAGTGACCAGGATTTGATGAAGATTGGTTGTTCTAGTGCAGCCATTTGCTGCTTTTAATTAGGGAAAGTTTGAGATGTGTTTCCAGTTGGAAATAGAGGAGCGTTATTTTCACCTGGCTGTAGTGCACAGAGCACTTCTCCACGCAGCTCTCGTCCCTTGTGCTCAGAAGCACAATGTGTGAGCATAATCTGTTTGTGAAACAGTTTGATCTTTAGTTGATATCATGTCTGGATTGAAAACACAGACACAGCTTAATGTTCTTAGGTAGCTCCTGGAAGACTTGTAAACTGAAACGATGCTTTTTAATTCTCTAGATTTTCCTATGATGGAAGATGGAAGCAAAAGCTTCAGACCTCTGTAGATTTCCCATTGGAAACTCTTGACCTTTCACAGTATGTTATTGGTCCAAAGAATAATTTGAAGAGATACAATCTATTTTCAGTATCAGTAAGTACTCTGCATTTCAAGCTCCGTGATCTTTGTGCTAAGACTTCTTTTGGTCTCTACGGTTGCAAATAAAATTATGTTCTAAAATGAATGAACAGTATTTAGTTACTTCATTTTCCTTGACAAGAAGTGAAGCTTTCCAAGCCATTACCTTTTTCTCTTCTTCTGCTCACAGAATCATTATGGAGGGTTGGATGGAGGGCACTACACCGCCTACTGCAAAAACGCCTCAAAGCAGCGCTGGTTTAAGTTCGATGACCACGAGGTATCCGAGATCTCAGCGTCATCTGTGAAGTCCTCTGCTGCATATATTCTCTTCTACACTTCGTACGAACAACGAGCAGTGGAGATGGCCACATAAAGTTGTGTGGGTTAAGAAAACTGGCTTTCTTTTGATAAGAACGCAGTAGTTATGGGGAAGAGCATGCAGAGCTACGACAGATGTAGTCACAAAGTTACGGGGATGGCTGCAGCAGCTTCTCTGCAAGCAAGCTCCTTCTGGTCAGTACTGTTGCTTACATCAGATCGATTAATAATGCTTGTGGTAATACTGCCATCTGTGAAACCATTTAAAAGCATACTTCACATTACCATTCATTAAAAAAAAAAACAACTATATTTTTAGTCTGCTCCAAAATGAAATTCTAGCGTAGTCATCTGAAATCTATTAACAAGTAGTCTACAATTCCCAAGGCATATCTTGATTTTTATCTTCATTCTCTCACTGTTATGGCCTTTTCACATTTCTAACCTTAAGCTTGATTCTACTGTGAATACTCTAGAATGATGTAAACAGTTAGGAATGTAAGTGTACATATTGATTGCATAATTGCACATCAGAACTGTGTATATAATAAAACATTGTCCTTTTTGTGAGAAACTCTAAAACTCAGAGGAATGCTTTAATTTGCCAGCTCTTAACTAACTGCAACACTACTTATTTAAAAGAAAAAAAGCAGAGCTGTATTTTTTGTTAGCTTTTGTCAATATTGGTGCACTTCAGAGTTACTCTAAACAAACGAGACTTTCCTTTTTAATTTTTTAATATAAATTTTCACGTATACATGCATTAAAAACCTTAAGAAATGATTTAAAAATATATCCTGATAAACGTACGTTTGGGTTTGTCTCCGTTCCCTGCTAGTTTTGTAATGGTCAGGATTCTACATGATGACACTCTGAGTCACACAGTTTAGAGGCTCTTCAGATGAAGGCACTGCTATTTCGTGTAGAACTAGTTTTGTTAAGAAACAGCTGGAGTTGAATGTTGTGCCTGACAGGTGGGCAGCAGCTCATCAGCTCTGTCAGACTGTGTGAGCTGTGGTGACCCAGCACTTGCAGAACACTGTAGTGGCCACCATCAGAAACCCAGAGTGGTTCTGTAACAAGCAGCATAGTCTGTTAAAACTCTCCTTACAGACAGAGCTGAGATTTGGCAGTCATTTTTTGTTTGCGCTTGGAAGGAGAGAAGATTCGAGCCCCCTTTGGGGCTGCAGAGAGGAATGTTAATTCTAACAAATGCTTTAAACCAGGGCAAAGAAACACTCCATAGATGACTATTGTGCGTATCTGTTTTACAACACTGAATGTGAAACACAGCTGTTAGCCCCTGATTCGAGTCACTACAAGCAGGGACAGAAGAAGAGCCCACTTGATCCTTATTTATGGACAGGATCCACACAGGATCAGTTTGTGCTGAAAAGGTTGAGGAGGCTGCTACCAGGAGCACGTGCTTTTTAGAACTGGGATGTGACAAGGGAGAAGAGAGGTGTGAGCTAACTTCTCTGTTTGGTTACACACTGTGACTGCAGTATGTCTGCCTGGAGATGAATCTTCCATGGATTCTGCTGTTGTGCATTTCTATCAATGGATGCATGATAGGCTTAGTTTAGCTGCACACTGGTCAGTAATATAATTCCAAAATCAACTTTATAAAGAGAGCTTTGTGTGTGTGTAAACATGTTACTGGTAGATGATTAATCAAGCAAAGAGGGACCACTGTTTTCTAACTCAATTAAAAGAAACCAAGCGCCCTTTTTTCCATTACCACGTGCACCACTTCCTGATGAAATGTGTTCAGGTGGCGATAGTTTTGTTCAGGAAACACTTCACCAGATGTTTGTAGACTGAACCAGAGTAAGGGTAGAGGGGGAGGGCTGGGGAGGCTTTATCTGCTACGATGGGCAGGGTGTTACACGTAGAAGTAGGAAAGGCAAAGCTCACCACTGGGGCACACAAACCACGCTCTGAGTTCTTGCAGAAATGTGGGTAACTATGTGGGGAGAGATCCATGCTGCTGAGAGCAGATGTCAGTGAAGAGTTTCCTTTTGTAGTTGCCTTGCCATTCAAACCTGAAATAAAATGTTGAACTATTTTAAATAACATTCAACTTCTTCTATTGTGTGTTCTTAAACTGGCTTTCTTGAGGGAGGGAGAGAACACCTGAAGGCTGCCCTGAGCTTTGAAACAGATCTGTGTTAATGTTCAGTATTACCATCAACTGACAGAAGCACATTATGCCTGCAAATGATGTCCAGCAAGAAAAGCAAAGATCTTGCTGCCTGATCCTTCGACCTATTAGAAATGGGTGCAGGTATTAAAAGCAGACAGAAGTCAAACCTCTGTGTCATTGACACCATCCCTTAAATGGTTTGGACTGTATTGCCAACTCTTGCCAGACCCCATCCCTCTTTCCTGTGTAGCTTTCAATGCACACCATACCTCTAAACTTTCCTGATGTGCCCAAAACCTATGGCTGAGGACCAGAAGGTTGTTCTAGCACGGCAGGGAAAGCAAACACTGCTCAGGAAATTAAATGCTAGTTTATACAACAGCTCTGCGAAGCCCAACTACTCCAGAGTAATCGTTTCTTCATGTTTTCAATCGTGAGCAGTTGACAACATCCTTCATATCTCATAAATCCCAGGAAACAGCCCTGGCTTACCACATAGACTTATTTCTCACTTAAGAAGGTACAATCTACCTCTGGTGCCTTGGCTGTGGTGGCCTTGACTGCATCTTGCTTTGTTCTACAGCAGGAGCAACAGTGGTGGTTGTTCCAAGTCAGCGTGTCTTGCTGAAAGAAGCACGGGAGACAGTCCTGTCTGAGCAGAGACAAGTTTGACCAACCAGAAAGGTTTCCCATCATTTAGAACTCACAATCTTAACATCCATCATCCCGTGACACCTCAAGAGGATTGCTCCCATGATCTTACCAGCCTGCCAAGTCCACAAAGCACTTAAGAAACCCCACTCAGCACCAGAATCCATTTAAGAGAATATACATTAAGGGCCAGGGAACCAAAGTAACTAAAATCCTGCATCTTTTTAATAACGTCTTAACGTAAGGTACAGACAGCAGAAGTTTGGGAATATGTTAAAGTCATACCTGCAGCAAGCACGTGCTTTCAAAGGGATAGGCAGGGAAAGAACAGTGAGGATCTTTCCTTTATCCATGGTAAGCTGAAATGCGAGACATGTAGTGCTGTAACTGGGACATCCAAAGCTGGCACTAACAGCCTCAGGCCTTCTACTTCTGCACCAGTTATGCATCTTCTTTTTCTTGACTATATGAAAATAAAAAATGAATAAGTAATCTGCTGTTTCAGAAGCTCCCTCAGCATTTTAAGGCCACAGGGAAAACCACCTTCTGCACATCTTCTGAAAGAGGAACGTCTGAAGTTTCAATCTCAGGAAACAATCACTGCCATTTGCCTTGACATTAAAGCTTCCTGCTAGGGGGATTTTTTCAGCCTCAGTCCACTCTGCAACACCCCTCAGCAACTGTTGCACTTTTGCTTCCACTTCCACTACTGATAGGACCACCTGTGTCTTATTCTGAGCACACACTCACCAGTACAGCAGCACGGCCCAAGCACAATCATCAAACAATCATAGGATGGTTTGGGTTGGAAGAGACCTTTAAGATCGTGTAGTTCCAACCCCCCTGCTATGGGCAGGGACTCTTCCCTCCAGACCAGGTTGCTCACTGGCCTTGAATGCTTCCATGACCTCACTGGGCAACCAGTTCCAGCATCTCTCCACTCTCACAGTAAGAATTTCTTCCTCAGATCTCCATAGTATCCAGTCTCATGTGGAAAAGCACTGTCTGGATTTTTAATTTTTTTTGTTTTAGCAGTTGTTATGGTAACAGTACAACGCATACAGATATATATTTACACTTCTACATGGTTAAGTCATAATGAGATATATTTCAAGTTCAGTAATTAAACAGCAATCAGCCCCATATCCCTGCATGGCTTACCTTTCCTGCCCGTGTCATCAGGAGTCTCTGTGTCAGGACCTTGCTCCTTGATATTCTCAGCAAGCTCCTGTTACTGTACCAATATTCTCATCCTCTGCTCTAAAAAGCAAATACATGAAATCAAGTTACAATACCTAAAATTTAGTATGAGTGCATGCAAGTACAGTAATTTATTGAGTAATTTGATGCACTACTCCACCGTGGTTGATATGAAGGAATTTTATCTTAATCTCACTCCATTAATGACAACCATGAGCACAGGGAACTGTTCAGAGCAACAGAAACAAATGCAGTGTTGTAGAGCAAACTAAAAATGATAGAAGGAAGAGAACAAGCAATTGATTCCTCTTATACAGGTCTGGGAACAACGATGCTACAAATGATTCAGCTTTCTCAGCTTCTACTTGTCGTTGTATGTTACTTGTGTGTTACAGAGGGGAAACTATCAAGAAGAGCAGGAAAAGTACCTTGAAAAGCAAGTACTGTGGTCACACACAGGCTGAGCACATCAAAAAAAGAAAACACTTTTTGAAACTGCTGCTGGGAAACAATACAAGATACATTTAACCTATCCTAACAGTCATGCAGGTAGAATAGAACTTGTATTGAATCCTGCACATCACTGAAGTCCTAAAATATGTCATTCCTGTGCTTATTCCTACTGCCTGTGGAATGCAAGTCAAAAACAAAAACCACACTGAGAACACGTGCTGATCTTTTGGGTTTATGCAGTTTAGAGAGGTTCTAATGTTCAGTGTTTCTTGGATTTTTTTCCCCTTCCTCAGTATTCTACAAGAAATGTAAACACTGAAAGACCACAACTTTTTTCATTCACAGAGGATAATGGAAATGCACGTCAAGGTCTGTAAGATTTAAAGACACTCAATGTTCTCAGCCAAACCGACACATTCCTACAGCCTCGTTTTGGAAAATGCGACGTGGATAGGACAAGTTATTTTCCTGAGGGTTAGGATACTTCTTTATCACCACATCTTTCCAGTGCCTACCTTGGAAAGTGACGGAGAAGATCATATTTGCAAGTTGCCATTGTTTTCTCCTCGGTTTACACAGAGGTTTCTCACGAAATTCTAGCTGTAATCTCAGTGAGTAAGCTACTGCTCATGGCTGTCACTCAGCTAACGATTTGGCAATAAAAAGGTGTAATCACTGCCTTGAATAGGTGCCTATCATCTCAAAACCACAGAAAGGGATGCAAGCAACCACCACTATAACTTTAAGGTATGTTGTCTCATTTAGTCATTAATCCTATTATGTGTTTGTCCACTACAGTTTCACATTTTTTCCCCCAGTTTCTGGCATCAGCCAAAGCTGAGGTACCTCAAAGACGACCAAGTGCTGTGTCCCAGCACAGCAAGCACTACGCTTCCACACACAGAGCTATCAGATTCACACAAATAACCTCCCAGACTAAGACAGACAGCAGAAGTCTGTAAACAAGAATAAATTTATTTTAGATTCTTTGAAGATTTAATGATATACAAAATGTATACAGTATCATATCCTTATAACATTTTACCTTTTCCCGTCAAACATAAAACACCATTTAAACAGCTATTGTGTTCGTGCCTTAGGTCTGTATCTATAAGATACACTACTGAATAAAAAAATTTATAGAGCTATATACTGCCCTTTTAATTAAAAATTACAAATTAGTACCTATGTAACAAAACAATCGCAGCATGAAACTTCAGTTGGACAACAACAGGTTTTTCTTGCTGAATGCTCAACAATATTTGGGACAGTTAAATTATATTTTGTTTGCATGAAGGTGCATTGCAATCTCCCATACTTTACATAATGCTAATCCAACCCAGTCTCTCTTAAATAAGTACCACAAATAACATAACATTAAGGATGTTTTCTACACAATTTTAAATACATTTAAAAGTTACATGTACATTCGGTTTTGATACACGGGTTTGATGAGATCTTTGGAAGGTGTAACTTCTGAAGCAGTCACTATGTACAACAAAAAGCACTTCCAACTTGTGTTCTCACAAGGCAACTTATTTGGACCAGTACATACTATTTCTTCTATTAAATATGATTATACCAGTCTATCATGGCTTTGTTTGTTACTATTTGATGGTGACGTGAGAAAACTGAAATGTGTAAAACAAGAAATCTCATTATGCACAATTAGGGCTCTATTCCACAAAAAATAAACAGCTTTACAGTTACAAAGCTGAATCCTGATCCAGGAGACTCTCTCTCAATATAGGAACAGATCAAGTTCCTACCTTCAACCTCCTTCAACTGGCGTCACATACACACCCTCATTTGGCTCTGCCCTCACCAAAAGGCCAGATTACAATTCATCTGGTGAGAAAAAGACCCTGGAACACTTCCAAACACGCTCCAAGAATAGTCTGGCATCACAGAGGTAGGTGCTTTCTCCAATCTTTCTCCAAATGACAGTAAGATAGCTGCCAAACAGACAAATGCTTTACCTTAAGACATCCGCTACCATAATCCTTTTGGTTGAAGGCATATTGCACACCACAGGACTACAGAGAGAAAATCCTCCACTAAACTGAAAGAAAATAAAAAATAAACCTTCTGCTAAAAAGCCCCTTTTAAAAACATACCATAAATACTTGTCATAATTCAACCTCTAAAGCGACCAGCTGCCAGCCTGTTCTCTGCAGATGGTTATCACAAGTTCTTAGGTCCTTAAGACTATGGACCAGCCAAAATTTCACTTATAACACAGTAATCCTTGTTTTGATGCATCTTTCTTATAATTACGGTGAAGGAAAAACAAGTGACAACTTTGTGACATTCCATGATGTTTGGATAAAGCCACTGATTAGATCACACCATTAGAGCATCAAACGAAGAGAATTAGCTGAATCTGATTCTTTGGTGCAGCTTCCAGGCTGAATTGTTAGTTCAGGGGAATCATCCTGAGGAAATATAATCTTGTCAGGTGTGTAATCATTCCTCTTCAGATCTATACAAACAAAATGAACTCATATCAGTTACTATTTATTTGCAGAGCAGAGTCAATGAAGCATACAAGTATTTCAAATAACTTGACAGACGTATGTATTTGTAAGGAAGAATTCCTCAATATGCATTCAGCGCTAAAAATGGATGTTTTTTATCATACATGTAATGGGAAACCTAAAGCTGTGCTTGAAAAAGAAACGGAACTTCAATTATACTATTTAGATATTATATAGCAAGTATCAGGTTGACTTCTAAGGGAAAATGGATTCTTCTATTATTTGTTTCAAGTTTATCAAGAGTTATAACTCAAAAACTGTCCAGAAGGTCACAAAAATGATCCAAGGGATGGAACACACCTCCCCTGTGAGGACAAGTTGTGAGAGCTGGGGCTGTGCAGCCTGGAGAAGAGAAGGCTCCAGGGAGACCCAATAGAGGCCTTTTAGCATCTAAAGGGAGACTGCAAGAAAGAATGGAACAGACTCTGTAGCAGGGTTTGCTGTAATAGGACAAAGGGAAATGGTTTCGAACTAAAGGAGGGGAGATGTAGACTGGATATAAGGAAGAAGTTTTTGTACAATGCGGGCAGCAAGGCACTTGCATAGGTTGCCTAGAGAGCTGGTGGGTGCCCCAACCTTGGATACACTCAAGGTCAGGCTGGACCAGGATCTGAGCACCCTGATCTAGCTGCAGACGTCCCTGTTCACTGCAGGGAGTTGGTCTAGATGACAGTAAAAAGTCCCTTCCAACACCAATGGTTTTATGATTCTATGAACATTTTTTTAAATGACCCTTTCGATTGTACCTTCTGAATTCTAGATCAATCTAGCTTGCCTCAAATATTGTGCATACAAATACAGAACACATGCACACTGTTAAATCCTTCATTTCAGAGTTTTCTTAAAATGGAACATCTTTTTAAAAGTAAAAATAGAAAATGGATGCTTATTACTTAATCTACTTTCACAGCATGACACAACTGTTTAATCATACATCATACAGCATGCCATGAGACATGACAAAAAATACAGCAGCCACCCTTACCAGGCAGTTTAAGTTTCCTGCAGCAGGAATTACAGTGATGCTTCGCTCTGAAGTTTTTTATTGCATCCTCTCCCAGGTTGGCTGGACCAAACACCATGTCATATGACCTTAGAAACAAAGGGCATACAAACATAGGCTGACTGTGTCCTCAGAAGAAAAAAAAAAAAGAAGCATATTTTTCTTTACAGTTTTCTTCTATCTTACCTTTTTTCTCCAGCTTTTATCACAGATGGATCTGTCAAATTTTCACCAACACCTTCAGACAGCACAGGAAGAAACAGTTAAATCTGATACATTACAAAGTGCATTAATATTGAAAAGCCTTGACACCATTAGGTGTCTTGGGAAAGGTGACTTCTCACCTTTCCCAAGAATGAAGGCAAGGCAGAAGGAATCAAGTGGTATAGGACACTCTTTATTCTTACATGAATTGCTCCTATCTAAGTAGTTTGTACCTCTCAGATTTCATTCCCCTATTTTTATGTCTCATAAGTTTATGTAAGAAATTTCTCTTATCACAGACAGAATATGTGGCACACAACTCAGTATAAACACAGCTTGTCATATTACTACTACTCAAATGTGTCTACAAACATATTTTTATGGTGTTTATCACTAGGAAAATGTCTATATGCTTACATTCTCCTTAGTGCTGCAACATTCGGTGCCAGGTTCAATAAGCTCACCACCAATTCAGATTAACTAGAACAAGATGTGTTAAATACTGTTCCTTATTTACTAACAACATATGAATTCTTAATAAAATGATATTACAGGTGATGTTTATCAGTTCCTTCCAACTCAGGATATTTTATGATCCTCTGAGAAAGACCCATACACCTCCTTTGTTGGTCCTTGACCTCGGTTTCAAAATAGGGACATTACCTTGCAGATCTAGTACAAGCAATTCCCCTCTTGTATATTCATATGTCCAATGGCTGAAAGCTAGCATAACCTCCTCTAGCATGTTAGTTGGAATTATTTCATCACCGTTGTTGTTGTTATATTTTCTAAACTCTCCTGTCATGCACTCTTCGACTGCAAACCACTGCCCAGCAGAGTGGCAATATAACAGGAAAACTTCCAAGAACCTAGTAAAAAGCACACTTAATGAGCATATTTCCAAAATAAATGACAAGCATACCATTACTAACAGATAATTATTTGATTTACTTATTTAAAACATTTGAAACTACTATACAAAGTCACGTATATTATCACATGAACCTAGAATTAAAGAAAATATCAATAAAAACACTGCCAAGAATATTCTTTACAATCTTAACATTCTGAGATGTATATGTACATATCTGTGGCTTAATACATTTGATTCACACGTTCACAATTCTGTAGGCATTCTTCTATATAAAAAACATGCAATACAATAGAAGTTCAAGTAGACTCACCGTGGAGAGTATGGAATGGATTTGGGCTTCATTTGATTGAAAGCAAAAGTGAGTTTCTGTGCTGCCCTCTGCTGCTGAATTTCCTAGAATCCAAAGACCATATTTTATTAGTTGTATTATATTACAGGAAATATTATACAGTTAAGAAGGCAAAGAGAACATTAACTGCCAGATTGTTTGCTTTTTAAATTGTGTCTACATTTTAAGATTTTTAGCTTTTTGACTAGCTAAACCATATTGGAGCAGGTTTTTTTGTTTGTTAGACCCTTTAACTCACAGAGAACAGCAAGCTAACGTAATGCTAGTCTATATTCAATAAATGACAAGAATAAAACTCACTCTCAAGCACAAGTGTAACACAGTATCCTCTTTATAAATGCTTGACCAAGTGTTCACAACTTCAGGAAGGAAAGACTTAATGATATAAAGGTGTCCTGATTTCAGGATGTCATATTCTGACCATGTGCATACAACTTTAAGAGCTCGACGTAAACCTCCTCCCATCTCCTCTTTACTTAAAAATTCTATTTTTGCACAGAGTCCTAGCTGCGACCAGGAAGACATGCTGTTATTCAAGATGTTAGGAGAACTTTCTTCAAGGCGATACACAGTGACTGGTTCACCTAGGTTACAAAGCAGAAAGCAATTAGCACGTTTAATTTTTGAAGTTTAAAATCAAAGCGTTGAATCTCTCTGGTTTCTTAGATTGCAACACATGTGAAGTTGTTACTAACACTCTAAATCAATTAAAAATTTTAGAGAAGCCAGCATGACTTGCTCTCCAGTTTCTTTCAAACAGATATGTAATGGCATGATGTTTTGATCCCCCTGATTAGAGCTACTAATGACCCTGTTCAAACAGCATTCTGTTCAAAAAACATTAAAAAAATAAAAAAAAAAAATGCTTACAAGCACTTTAAACAGGTCAAAGCAACTATTAACCTAAAAGGAGTCCTTCCAGAATAGCTTCTCATAAAAATTTATCACCATTTCTGAAGACAAGCACAGTTAGATCTAGGTTTAACAAGCAAATAAGCTGCTCTATAGAAGTGCCACATTCATTTATTTTTTAGTGTTGCAAGACAGATACTATTTCAGTTCACTATCCACATTAAATTTGCAACAACTAAGTGTGAAGTTTGGCTTTATCATTCTATACTAAAAGAAATTTGGACAGGGTTTGTTTTTGGCTTTATTCTCCAAAAGACTACATCAAGCCAGCTGTTTCAACTCTGAACCTCTTCCTTGTACTCACTAGCAAGAATTACAATTCTTACCTCTTGGAGGCACAGGAGTGAAAGGAATGCTCTGTGATAACCTCATCAAGTTATTTCTTTCCACAGCTAGAAGAAAAATAACAGTATTCATCAGATGTTAAGGCTCTAATAAGTGCCATTAAAAATAGGAATATTTATTCATAAGAGACACTGACCTGAATAATAGTAGTTGATATCCATGATAGGCTTGAAAGGAGAAGCAATGCCTAAGAGAGATCAGAAATGATGAGAGAAACTGCCTGATACCTGCATTGTGTGCTAAAATAACCATACAAAAAGCCAACTTTTTCCGAGTGTTTAGAGCTTGAAAAGGATTCCCTATGCAGAAAATTAAGTATCATTTATAGCTTTCCAGTACATCAGAGGAAATTGCAGTACCTAGTAGAATATCTGTTAAAAAAAAAGTAATTACTGCCATTTGTCCCTTAGCTCCAAAAAATATTCTCATAGGTGTGTTTACACGGAAGAGCTCCCAGCTTGTCTGTAGAAGAAATGAGCAACTTACCATTCAATGCATCTTCTTCAGATGGCCTGCAAAATGCCAAAAAAAGCAACTGTCATTGTTTGTTAAAAACTTGCTTCACATTCACCACTTTTAACACATCACTCTAGGTCACCTTGCTAAGCTGACAGCAGTGCCTTTGCCCTATTTTTCAAGGGCAGCACTACTGCTTAATTACAAAATGGTAATGGAAGGCTGTTAAGTAATCTCACAGTTTTAAATCTATACTTTAAATACTACCCAGTCACGAACAACATTATGCAAAGTTTGCATCACAAGAGCTCATTCTCACAGAAATGCTTTAATTAAATTGTGTTCACAACAGCTAACACTTCTGTTATCAGATTAATAAGGTAATGGTTGTAACAGTTAACTCAGGGGATAATTGTTAACAAGACCAATGGCTGCAAAATTTCAGAGAAGGTTTACAAGTTTGAAAGGTTGGGTAAAGACCTTCACCAGCTAGCTCTTTAACAAGTGTCAGTACAAACATTTTCGTGTAAGAGCGTGTTTTGCCCTTTGACGTGTGACCCCATTAATTTAAATAGAACCTGTCACAGCATTCCAGTGAACACATTCAGTTATTTATTAGAAAAAATCCTTAAACCTTGTTTTTTTCATTAAGCACAGCAAAATACCACTCACTGCAGCCAAAGACAATAAACAAACAGAAAGAAACAAAATGTATAGTAATGGAATTTCTCCATTACTAGAAAAGTTACTTACATTTGACTGCTACTTGAAGGTCTACCTTGCAGCCAATCCTTTAATTCAAAGAGAAAAAAAACAAAAACAAAAAACAATGTTTGAGTTTTGTAAGGAGAACATAATATATTTAATTTTGGTGGTGAGAGAGTTATGTTTTAAGATTTTGCAGTACAGCTTGTTCAGTGAGAACACTTCATTAAGTGCTGTAGCTGAGTGGAAATATTTAAATACATATAAGGAACGGTAAAGACAAATTAAAAAATAGAAAAGGCTATATTCTTTTTTTTTTTATACATCCCATAAACATTTTTGTTCTTAAACAAAAAGACTTGTTTAAATAGGAAGGGACATGTATTTTCATAGTAAGAATATTCACATCATGTAACGGAGAATACATAAAGCATATTCTCCCAGACAAAATAGTTCCCCTCCTGTTATCTCATTATTTTTTTTGTTTCTTTTCTTTTTATTCCTTCAGTTCTAGTTCTGCTTGACAACATCAGCAACAACAGCAGCAACAGCAACTATAGATGGAGGAGGAGAATACAAACCGTCAGCAGAGCTGCTTTAGAGTCTACCTGCTGAGCATCTTCACTTGATGCTCTTCTATTCTTCCGGGGTACTGCAAATGAAAAGATTTGTAATTGAATAAAGACGTGCATTTACTTGCCTGACTATTACAGATTTCCAGCACAGATGTGACTATATTGCTTCCCTTCTTACAACTATTTTGGTTATATGTTGTGGCAAACTCAAGGCAACAGGAATTAAGCTGCAAAACTATACGAATCACAAGGAAACAAACAGCACCAATCATAAAATCAGGACTGTTTAACTTCTATCTCCTTTGTACCCTCTTGGAACGTGCATTGTCAACATAACCGAGAGGAAGAAAACAGGTCATCTGAAAAGATAACACACTTACATTGATCTGAACGGACTGCCAGAGGGTCAGTAAACCCACCACAAGAACTAGACTGTCTTAGACCACAGTCAGTCTGAAGACCCTACAAAAGAAATACACACACACATCACTGTTTTCAACTACTACTCTTTCAGCATGCAGTCTGTTTAGCTTTCTTCTTTAAGACTACCTATAACTACACTAAAAGTATGTTTTTTTAAACCTCTGGATGCACCTAAAATACCTTGCTGCACAAAAATGCTAAAGTTAAGTGTAACTCAGCTAGCACTCCTCACAGTAAACATCAACTCTAATATTTTCAGGTACTTATTAAGACTACTGATCTACTCTGAAAGAACGTTTTTAAAGAGAATGTTATGATATGATTGCAGAAATGTACATTTCGCTGGATCTCTGCTAGTATCACACTCAGCTGTTCCACCATCTGTCTTCACTAATTACCTATTCTCATTTGAGAACATGGCTAAGACAGACATTAAAGTACAGTCTGAAGAAGACACTGAAAATAAGAATAAGATCAAATACTTTTTGCCACAAAAACCTACTTTTTATGAACTGAATCTCCTCATGGACAGGTTTCTTAGTTATCTACTCTCTGAACATCTACTTGCTACATCTGGCTCTACCACAGTATTTCAACCCACGAGCTTTCACTGAAAATAACAGTTCCCAAAGAGAAGTTAAGGGTCAGAATTCTAAGTATGACAGATTATTTTATTGCACCTGAAATCCAATCATTCACACTTATTAAAATTCTTCACCTGGTGTTTCTTTATACTCATTCATAACACCTGGATATCCCAACTTCAACGCATCATACTTTGTGAAGACACTCATCGATTAAAGGCAAATGCTGCAATTTCTTCTTGAAAATGGACTATAACTACTCAATACACAATTGGCAAATTTCCCTTTAAGTTTTGCTTTTTTGTTATATTTTGGGTTTTTTTAATCATTACCAGAGTTCGTTATATCTTTCCTTTACAGATAAATAATCTACAAAAATAGAGTTTCCCATCCTCACCATAAAGAATAAATTCACTATCTGGTGAAAATTGTCCCTCTAGTAAATGGAAACTTTCTTCACTTACTTGCAGCCTGGTTGTCTCTATGCCCTCCAGTATGGCTTTTTTGAAGTCTTCTTGTTGCTCCTATTAAAAAGAAAAAAGGGCCATTTGTTAACACTGTTAATAGTAGAACCAAAATTCACACACACAAAGCTTTTTGGTCATGTGATATTTATCAAAAAGCATGGAAAGAGCAACTTGTTAGGATACTGACATTGCAAATGGTCATTAGGCAATCCTCAAGTCAGATTCTTCCTCAAATGAGGGGTAACTGCAAGTAGTTAACTTGTAACTAAGCCGTTCTATGATTGATTCTATGATTTCTTAATTCATTTTAACACTACAGTAAGAAAACTCTTGTTACTCTTGTTTATATAAATACATGCATGTGTGTGCATATATTACTATGAGTACCTGGCATACAAATTTGCCAAGATTAATAATTTCATAATAATTATTTGTACTTTTTTTTTTAAGCAAACTATAAGTGTACATCATTTTAGTTGAAGGTAAGTTTACGAGAAAGAGCTTTTCTTCTTCAAGGCACAACAAACAACTTGAGTTAATTGCAGTCACATACACTATCATCTTGCTTTACATAATAGCACTGTAAATCTCTTAAATCTTCCTAAGCTATGACCTTGATATTTTGAAGTGTCAAAAGTTTCATTTGAAAAGAATATCTGCTAACTGTGGGACATGATATTTTATCTTAATTTTAATTTACAGTTATCTTCACTTCAGCCTTCATAAGCTCTTCATATAACAGAGCTACAGTACCTGGTGCATACTTAAGGCTGCATGAGTTTTTACTCCATTGCTTACAGTAAGAGAGATGCATTCCTTCCAGGTTGCATTTTGCAAGGTTCTTCCACTGTATTTGCTCTTAAGACTTTTTCAAAACACATATTGAAGTTAAAATAAAAATAATAATAATAAAAAACGATGCTATCCCCATTAACAGGTTTTTTAGAAAGTCTTCCCATGCTTACCTCAATATCATTACTTCTTTCCTTAATTTTGCTTGCTGCCTCCTTAAACCGCTGCAGATCCATGCTGTCTCTGTGACCTTTGATACAGTGAATTGAAAAAAGTATTTAAAATCAATGGCAATTGGCCATGTCCTGACCATGGCAATAGTCTGTATCTTCATAACAAAAGGCTGCAAGACATCTAATTTCTGCGTGCCTGAATGACTGAACAACGTTTTCCAAACATGGTAAAACTGATGTGACAAAATATTAATACAAAACTATTGCTTTTCCCACATTGCATGGACTAACAAAATTCAAACTGTGAAATTAATGTTATCAGATTTTACCTAAATGTATGCTCCTCACATGAAAGGAACTGGATAGTCTGAACTACAGTGCTTTTATGCACTCATGATAAATGAAGGAAAAGCAGACAGTTTTATGAGGTAGCTTTTACAATATACCCTTCATCCTCCCAGTGGCAAGAAATACTCTCCAGAATATTAGCAATCATGCAGCTTTGTAATGAATGAAAGCTTACTTGGATTGATAATGGAAAGCTGCTCTGCACCAGAATTTTCATAAAATCTGGACAGTAAGAATGAAGAGTATGTTCTAAATGCTAGATGTCAAAGAACCATACACTTAAGAATTTGGCTCCAGTAAAAATAAGTACAGTTAGTATTTAAAGTTATTAGTGGTGAAGTACATTCGCAGATTAGAAAGATTTATACAATCATTGAATCCATTACTTCTGTTAAGTCTTGCTTTCTGAATTAGAAAAAAAAAGGAGGTGGCATTCTTCTCTTTAATCAGGTGGAAATTATAAACAGTTAGTGTGTACACATGAGGAAACACTCTTCCTACAATGACAAATCTAAAAATAATGCATATAAGTATCTTCTTAGGACTCTAAGATTCACAGTAGTAAATTCTTGTCTAAAAATCAAAATTTTACAACCTCAACAAATCTTTGAAATAAATAGAGACATCCCTGAACTGGGGCAAGACAACGCTTCCACAGACAATTCCAGATACACTGAACCTACTTAAAGCATCATCTATTTAACAGAAATCGGTTAGTAAACCCACACCTGTATTTTGCAATGAATCTGCCACTGTTTTACCATTCAAATATGAAGATACTCTAACCAGCAACATGTGACTTCTTACTGGCAAGCAAAATTTGAGGGAAGGCATAATGCTGTTATTTAATAAAAGGATTTTGGAAGCTTTCTGAAAGGACTGCTAAAAAGTACATAGGAACAGTGGAAGATCCCAATTACAACAGTGTTTTAGAAACACAGTATAGGAGGATCCCTCAGTTTGACACAGATACCGTAAAGATATTTGTCCAGGATTCCATCAGCCTAAGAAGTCTTCCATAATTAAGTCAAGGAATAGACAATATTTTTACATCTATGAAATGAAAAGAGCTTTATAATAAGTTGCAAAGTTTATCTACAGTGCCCATACCAAGTTGTAGAGCTGCTGATTGCATAGAACTTCTATACTCAACAACTGGCTAAAGTTTTCCAGAAAAATATTGTCTATGTGACAGAATTATAAAGAAATGATAATTTTTAAGTAAAAAAAAAGTTCAAGCAACATAGGGAAATTAGAGATGTTAAAAGCAAAAAAAGCAGAGCAAAATGGTAGAATAAAGTCACCTGCAACCGGAATACACCCAAAATACCATACAATTCTTGATAAGTCAAACCTTGTGGTTTAGATTTGGTCCACAGTTTATGAAGTAGTCCCATAAGGATGTTAGAACATAAATCTTGGTTTTGTAGTTCCATTGCATGGACATGCTGACTTTTGTAAAGTTCATCTTTAACATTCAATTTTCCATGTGAGTCGCCACAGTTGACTGTTGACGTCAAGTCGCCAGTTGACAAAGACAACTTCGTTTGGGGTTTGTTCTTCGATAAGTTGACAGAGGACTGGTGATCACATTTGTCAACTCTGCAGCTGTAGTTATCATTAGTGTCACTCTCATCATGAATAAAACCACAATTAATGTATCCTCCATTTTCAACACAAGGTTGAGTGAAAGCAAGGCAAGCAGAGCCAGAAGCAAGAGGATAAGAGCAGCTAATTATGACTTCAGGACATTCAGAATCTACTTTGTTATACTTACCCACAAATGCACCAAATTCTACATTATTATCTCCTTCTGTAGCCTTAGAACAAACAGTCTCTTCGTGCTTTGTTGAAGAATCCAGCTGACTTTTGCAACTGGGATGAGATGGAGTGCTAACAAAAAATTTGGCTGTTGGGGATGTTACATGTGGCGTACTGTTGGATGAATTGCCTAATTTTTTACTTCTACTAGTGGATTTTGAGATCTCTGAAGCCTGTATTCGCTGGCGTAGTTCTGGAGGGGAAACAGCATTGGAAAATAAGGCACTGCCTGAGGAACCTGCCTCTTGAAAGTTTATGTCTTCTCTTCGGGGAGCTTGAGCTAACTCCTGACCAATTGTCTTATGCTGGACTTCTTTGTCATCACGTATAGAAATGTTACAGAGTAAAGCATTGTTATTTTCAAGGCCTCCTTGCGGAAAAGAACCGAAGACATTTCCAATGCTGTGCTTCTTCCACACAGAAGATCTTAGCGAGCCATCATCAATGAGGTTTTGTGCCAAGTGTTTTGAAATGCTCAATTCCCGTGTAATTTCATTGTGAACCTTGCTAGCTTCTGAAGCTTTCTGTGCAGTCAGGGTTTTCAGAGTATCCACAGTTAGAGCAGAGAGATCCTGTAGGTGGCCAATCTGTGAATCTAAAGACTGCAGGGACCGTTTTATGTAGTTGACACGATCACCAACTTCCTTTATCTGAATGCACATTTGTTCCACCCTAAGAAAAATCAAATTATGAAGGAGCTATCTGAAAGTTATTTTTTTCAATAAGCAAACAGAACATCTTAGTAATATTTTCTGCCTATCCATGAAAAAAAAAAAACAAACCTAAGATTTCAGGATGCTACAAACTAGAGCATTGGACTTCTCTGTAATGCAACATTTGTACATAATTCTGAATCAGAGAACTAGTGTACACATCAACAAAGGGTCTACAGCACATTTTCAGTTGGTTTGGTTTACAATTGCCCCAGCTCACCAAGTGTGGGCAATGCTATTCTATAGATCACAAAACAAATCCCATAATCAGCTTCTGCATAGCAACAGAAAGGCATCATCTACAGTTAGCACAAATACTTCATTCAATTGCTTTCTTGAACTACATTTACCCTTCTCAAAGCAGTTAAAAATCACAAAGTTCTAAGCTTCCCTGTTCAGAAACTTTATTTGTAAAAATTTTACCGTTCAAAAGTGACTCGAATCCTCTCCTCGCTTCCAGAATTAAATTTGTCATCCTTCTCATTGAAATACATCTCAACACACAGCTCTTCAAAATCATGAAGTTTCTTTTGATCTTCTTCTGTCAGGAAGAGTTCTGAAAAGAGATTATACGGTTCAGAAGATGATGTAAAGAATTATAGGCAATGGAGATTAATAGCCACAACCTTACAAATGGTGTTAGAAAAAAAACAAGCAACATCTAGGACCCTTCCCCTCCATGCAAGATAAAAATGCAGCTAAAGTCAAAGTCTTGACATAAAATAAGAACAATGATATTTACACATCCCACACCTATGTACATTCTTTCTTTAAGTCAGGGGCTAGATTCCTTAGATTTCTTAGCTGGATTTTATCATTATGAAGTATTTTATTTTAATTTCTTAATTTTCAAAAGGTTTTTAATTAAGATCAGTTTTCCTGGAAAAAAAATATATATATACTTTGTGTGTATATACGTATATAAATATAGATATAGGTAGATAGATAAATAGATAGATAGATATTTTCCCAATGACACAAACAAAAAATCTAATCTATTGGTGGCTTGTTCGTATTTTTTAGAAATTAGTCTAACTGGAGATTTTCTTGTGACTGTATAATATACTCTCTAAAAACACTGAAACTTCAAATAGAATCAGAGTCTTACTCAATATTGATGATTAAAAAAAAAAAAGACCTACTTAGAATCATAGAATATTCTGAGTTAGAAAGGACCCACCAGGATCAAAGACCAGCTTCTCAACTTCATTGAGAATACATGTTTTAACCAAGAAGTCTGCACTTCCCTGCTTTAATCATATAAAAAGAAACATTTTTTTTTTTTATATATAACAACTACTCATACTTGGCCCATCTGAAGTCTTGTCTGTCTTCCTTCTTTTACATATACAACACAACAGGGAAGCCATATGGCTAAGAATAATCAGTGGTGGAGGCAGAACAGGTTTTTCATGATAGGCCATAATGAAATGATAGCGTTGGTACTTCCATACAATGTTTGAAATTGCCTTTACTTGTAAATACACATTGCTGAAAGGGAAAAGAAAAAAAAATTAAACAATTCAAGTTTTGTTACTTTTTAGTGCTCGCTGTCAAGGTGTTTACAAAAAAATAATAATAATAATTATAAAAATCCTGCACAACAATCTTGAGTCCTAAGGCTAGTTAAGAAAAACACAAACTTGCCACACCATGAATAATTATAATGGAAGCTGGAAACATTCATGGAAACACCAAGCTCTAAAAGCAGGGATTAGAAATCTCTCATCTGGTACTTTTCCTCAAAAATGAAAGACATTGAGATAAATTTTCAAATTTGTTGAGAAAAGGTATTCGCAACTCAACAGTTTTGAATTATTATTATTATTATTTTTAATCAGATTACATTTCGACAGTCTCAGTGTTAGCAAGCTGCTTACTCTCATACATAAAATGCTTGCATATAATTCCAATAGACTTCAGCTAAGTTCAGTTGTAGAGTAGTTTAAAAGAGATTTAAATGAGTTTAGGAACAACAGTCAAAATACTGATCCAGGAACAACCTTGTTTGTTTTCTTACAAAGAAAAGAAATAATAAAACGCTTTCAAGTTATGATAAATATCTGGTTTCCTTCAGTCTCACAGATGTGATGTTTATTAGTCACATCACAAATTTCCCTTCCTTATCAAGTGATTTGCAGTGAGGAATATCAGTTTTTGAAACTGAAATTGCTTTCACCCAAATGGAATTGCTTCAAACTGGTAACAGTTCTTATCTTGTCATTATTAAAATGCAATTCATATATCAAAGGATTAGCAAAAATAAGTAGTTATCCCATATACTTACTTGAAAAATGCAATAAGGAGATTAACCATAATTATGTACTGTACAAAGAGGTAGACAGCTTGAAGAAATGGGGTTAACCATGTTCCTGGCCCGCAGAGATGAGCAACTTGTGACTCAGAATTATTTGCACATACTGTGTTGGGGAATAAAAAAAAAACATAATAGGTACAACTTTTAGAACTCACAGCAAATTTAGACAAGAAAAATGATCAAAGACTGCACAACAACCAACACGCACTGTTCTGCAATTCAAAATAGCTCTATGTATTTAGGAATATAGCAGAAAGATACAAGAAATAGTTCCCAGTTAATACTATGATATATTTATAGTATTGGTTTTAAAATAAATATATATAAAGAAGAACAAATACGCATATATAAGGATAAGAAAAAGAAATAGCATAATAGCATAACAGCCAAAAAATTTGGCAAGGTATCTCTGTGGAAAAATTCTGAAATATTGGTAGGAATAGTCTTGTTAGAAACCCTAATTAAGTAGGAATTTTCTTTCTAAACTATTTAAGCATTATAAAGGATAACTGAAAAGTCAAATCAATAGATCACATAGCTGCAAGTGAAAAAGGAGATAATCTAGTGAATGGAATAAACATCAAAAATACTGGGCATTTAATTTCATAAAATAAAACCCTAATAAGGTATTATCAGAATAAGTCATCATCTTACTTAATTCAGTATCTTACCATCAATTTCATAGGCATACACTTCACCAAAAATCATCCAGTATGGATGAAATACAATATCTCTAGCAAGAGTCCAAGATGGTGCCTCATTAGGGTACAGTATTGCCTTCCTGGGAACACCGAAACTAAGCAGTACAAGTGCCATAATCACCACAATGTAAAACATGTTGGCCACCTAGAAATACAAAAAACTCAATTAACTCATAAGGTCAAAATTATAGTTTCACAAATTTAAACATTTTTATATTGACAGCATAAGTCTGATGAATTCTTTTTGTTGTCTAAGGAGAAATCTAAGATAGTTGCTTTTCAGTCAGAAAACTTTGCTAGATAACAAACCCTGTACAAAATTTCATTTTTTTCCTCTCCTTTTTTATAGCATGCTTATTGATGGCCAGAAAGTATTTTCTCTTTAACTCAAATACTCATTATGTGGAAGAGCAGCAGCTGATGAAGAAACATTACTTCCTGAATTCAATGAACAGCTCTACAAACTTGTAGCTTCCCAAGGACTGAAAAAAAACAACTTGCTATTGTCAAGAGGTCAAAATGAGAAATCAAAAGCTTGATACCCACCCTTTTCAAGAATAACAGCATTTAACTTTGTAGGAGTCATTTTGGGAGGGGGTAAGGATGGGGAGGAGGTTGAAAAGCACGCTTTCCCCCATCATATATATGATTCTCAGGGCTTAAAATATTTCCACTTGCACCTCATTCCTCCTCTTATGACTTTCATTGATCCTTTTTCCCAATCTTACTGTAGAATTCTACTTCTACTCTAGCAGTGTTAATACTAGAAAGACTGCAATTCCTAGCATTAGCTTCCCTTTGTTATAGTAATTTACTGAGGTTTTGTACAAAGATGGATCTCAAAGATTGTTTG
This sequence comes from Cyrtonyx montezumae, assembly GCF_038088225.1. Classification (NCBI taxonomy): domain Eukaryota; kingdom Metazoa; phylum Chordata; class Aves; order Galliformes; family Odontophoridae; genus Cyrtonyx; species Cyrtonyx montezumae. The sequence goes on along the minus strand of NW_027071903.1, from coordinate 26,861,318 downwards.
GTAGCCACCACTCATCAATTGCTTGCTAGAAAACACACTTTGATAGTACACAACACAACTGCACTACATGACTGGTTATGCACACAGTTGGAGTAGACCTCAATGTTGGACATCAACTAACATACCAAATAACATTCCTATCAGGCTGTAAGAAAGAAAATTTGAAGGCCATATTGTCATACATAGTGGAGCATGAGAGTATACACAATTGTATGAGACGATGGCCTGTGGAGAGTATTTAACTTTAAGAGCAATTGTGGAAAGCTGCCCAAAAACATTTAGAACATCCCACTCAAAGGGAAGTTAAGTTACTTTAAATGTTAAATCTTGTAGTAGACAAGTCAAGAAAACCTCAGGAGTGTAAATAGATTTCAAAGCCAAGAGGGAAGCAATGCTAGATTAACCAAGAAAAGAGTCTCATGAAATTCTTTCAAGTCTCAGACATTTAACAGAGTTCAGAAGGAACTCTTTTTTTTACAGATCCGTGTCAGAGAAAGTTCCATAATGAAGACGACTTCTAATCAGTGCTTGCTTTGAAACACACTAAGTTACATTCCAGCAAGCTGCTTCCGCACACTGAGTTGTTGACATACTACAACAGAATAATCAACATGTTTTTAATTAAAACTTTGACAAGTTATAAACAGATGCAGCAAGGTAAAGGTATTTCAGTCAAAAAAGCAAAAGTTGTCCTTACCATTTTTCCAATCATCATAACGTAAGGGCCAGCCTGTTGGTTCACAGCTAGAAAATCCAGTAATCGCACATACCAAAAAATTATATTGAGACAGTATGTTATTCTTCCAGCAACAAATAAGTAATTTTCTTTATAAGTGTTTTCACCAAAATTCCCCTTCGCTCCAAATCTTAAAACAAATCCGATGAAGAATGTGACAATAGCAACTGCGTCACTAATATTGAAGTAATCACTGAACCAAACTTTAATCTTCTGATTAATTTTCCCAGCCTCCGACATAAAAAAAATCTGCAACAAAAAAATAAACAGTCTTGCTCACATTTAGTCCACACAAAACAACACTGAAACATAAAATTTTCCAAATGTGATTCATACTTGCAAAAATAAAGTACTAATTTGAGTGGACAACTGTTTTGCACTGAGGAATCCAGTGTTTAGCTGTGCCAGCTTCATAACCATGGCAAGGAAACACTGCTTCCTTCTGTCTGAATAAGTTACAAAGGAACTGTTTTTATTTGCTATTTTTTGTTTTTGTTCCAGGCAGTTACTGTGGTGAAAATGAGCCCTACTTTCTGTCTCCCATTGCACCTGAAATGCGCATCTAGTAAACTAGATTTCACTCTGCCATGTAAAAATTCTGATAGAAGGCTCTTGCTGGTCATCAACACTAGTTGTGGCAGCTATCTATCTTGACAGAGCTTTTTCTGTTTTTGTTTCAATATGGTCTTAATGGCAGTTTGATTTATGCTAATAGATAACGCCCCAGAAAAGTAAGGCTTTTTGTTAGAAACTGGTTAGACAGTCACAGGTGCAATAAATATAAATTCCACCCTTCTCCCTCTCCCCCCCCCCCCATCCCCAAATAAAAAAAATGACCATGACAGGGCAAAGGTATTATGTGCCATATACTCACATACTTAAAGTTTCCCAGGCTGTCTTGTTTATTACTACAGTTTGAAGCACACTGTCTAATTGATGCAAAAATAAAATCACAGACTGTTAGACATACCTCACGAATTTTCTCAATTGCTGATGTGAAAATGTAAGCAATAACAATCCACTCTTGGACAGTTGGCACTTCTTCCATTTTTACAAGAACGACAAATGTGTAGAGCATGAGGAATCCTAAGTATGCCAACTAAAAACAGCAAAGAAAATTAGATATATTTACAGAAGAGAGTTCCTAATAAATGTGTGCAATTTTTTTTAATGTAGTATACAATAACAGCTTAGAATTTCAAAACTATGTCTTAACCCTTTGAGCAGACAACCTATTATTTATATGGGAATAATTTTCTTTGAACAGAAGCTTCTAAATAACTTTCAAAAATGAAGGCATGAATACTTTTTAACCTATAAATAATATATAATTCCTGCCAACAAATGATAGAATTACTCAGGCCAGAATAAAAATTTTAACACTACTCTTAGCATAAAAAACTACTATTTTTCAAAACCAGCATCATAATCTTTAAAAATGCCAAGCACTGCACGTGTTTTTTTTTTTTCAGAATCAAGTACTTCTCATTTCCAGTTTACCAATGTAACATTCACTTTTTTCTCAAAAAAGCACTTAACCTCCGATGCAAATCACAGATTTATATATTACAGAAATGACCCAAATACCCACACTAGTTTTCCAAATAGAAAACATATTACATAGAAGAAAACTTACTGTATTAAACCAAAACTTCACAATTGGTGCATGATAAAATGCATAAAACTTCTGTGTAATTGGAAGTCTTTTAGGTTTTGCTGGGGTCTCCATATCATGCTTCTCTGTGGTACTGTCCAAGATCCTTACTTCTTTAAACACTTCCTAAAATGAAAGGATTGTTAGTTTCATATACAGAAAGGAAAGCATTTGGAGATTCATTTTAGATATTGCTTTAATTTAAAAATGCAATTATTTATTTTAAATTAGAAATGCATATATATATTTTTTTATCCATTACCATTGGTATTTCATCTGCTGCATTCTGGAAGTTGTTTTCACTATCATCCATTGCCATTTGATGTGCATCTTGAGATTGAGGAATGTGTGACATTTCAGCCTTGGTCTTATATTCCAACAGAAGTATAGCAGGAGGGAGTAAAATACTCAGTATCACCTGAAAATGATGCAGGCTAAGTTTAAATGGTTCACAGTTACAATCAAATATCAGAATACAGCAATACATAAAATGTTTACTGAAAATATACTAGCCAGATTGCCCTTGCTTGTTAGTGAGAAAAAAGGTGTAGGAACTAATTAGCTATTATTACTTACATACAAACTTAGGAGGCTAAGATAACATATACAGTGTTCTTTCACTCAAAGACAGAGGAAAAATTCCAGAACTAAAAGCCACTAGAAAGAACTACTCCGAACCTGAAGATCCAGAGGATCACTATTTAAACTTTTTCTTTCACCCACTCTCAGAAACTCTGGAACCATAAACTATCAAGGCACATTTTAAAAGCATACAGGAGTGGGGCATTTTTTTCAGCTGATGATAGAAAAATGAAAGCTATGGTATGGGATTTCATAAAAGCCATTTATTGTCATTAGCTGATTACAAAGCAAGCAAGAAAACTGTTAATCAGTTATCAAGGAGGATTTTAGTAGGTCACAAGCTAAGTTATGTTCGTAGATACTTCGTAGGAAAGATGTATTTCACTACATTCCTAGCAGCAGAAAGTTTTTGGTACAGCACTTCAAAGACATATGCAAATCCCACGTTGGTTTGACTGATCTGTATCAAAAGGCACTGTCAGAAAACCTATCCCCGATTTGCCTACCCTTGTTTCATTCTGTGCCCTCCTTTTGCTCAGCTTCTTCCTCCAAAATAGAATATATAGAAAGCTTTTCTACATCAAGTCTGTGTTGCCTGTAAAAATCCAAAACGCACGAAACTATGTTCTTACAGTGGGTTTTCTGTCTGTTATTTTTTTTTACCACTTTATTTTTAGTAGTGGATTAGTATTCACAAGATCTCTTTAAGCCTTTGATCAAAGGCTACTTGCCTGTTCTTTGCCTTTTGTATTTCTGTACCTTATTTGGAAAGACAATAAAGTGTCAAAAGAAGAGTTAACAATAAATAATTTCAGTTTTGATTATGTTATAGGAGACAGTTTCACAGGATTTATTAACACAAGCTATAGTGGTAAAAGCTTTACACTGAAAGCATTTAAACACGTATTTTCCCTTCCATCTAGACATACATTCTGTCGATCCTTTTTATGCCAATAATAAGCAGTGACAGTGCTTACCTTATACCATGAATTCTTCCTCATATTCAGCCTTCCCATCCACATATCTGATAACAACATTTGTGTACACGTATGAGCAACAAATGGACGAAGCCTTGATGACACTGCCAGCTTCAGACAAGTTGAATTGCTCCAGTTTTTAAGCTCATACGTTAGTAACTTCATTGCCATAGTTTCATCTTGTCGGAAGGACTGTTCTAACAGTTCAACTGCCAGTTGGCCAAACTCACTAGAATGAAAAGAAAAAACATCAACACAAACAAAACTTAGTATGTACGGATTTTGAGTCAAATTTTCTTCTATTATCAAGTTCCCACTAGCATAATTTGAATGGACTATTTCCTGTTCCTTCTGGTAGGGGCATTTATAACATGAATTTGTGATTTCTGTTAACAAATGTGGACTACAAAAAGCTGCTAAAACACTATACAAGAAGGTCAGATGGTTCCAAAGTGGCACATTCAGTCCATAGTAACTTAAATATACCTGATTTTAACAGTTCTGAGTGAGCAATATCTAATACCCAACTTTTACTAGAGTACCACTGAATCCTTTTTGCAAAAAGGAACTTCCTTTAAGTGTGCTAATAGAACAGCTTTTATTAGTAATATAGCTGATTGTTTTCATTGGAAATTTCAAGAATAGAGTTTTAATTATATAAATGTAATTTACTTGGAATATTGTTTCAGCTCTTCTGAAGTATCATCAACAAGGTCACTTTGTTTTGCTTCATATGCCATTGAACGATACACTTTGCACGCAACAAGGGCTTTTGCCATGGACTCCTCCCCATGCTGCCAGAAAAATAGGGCCATCTTCTGCCTCTTCATTAACACTGCCCAAAGTAACAGCTCATTGAGAGGATAAGGAAAACGTCTCGTTTCAGGATCATCTATGTCTACTATTTCATCTTTGGTTCTTTTCTTTTTTCCCTCTTCTGCACCGGTGTCAATCTTTAAAATAAAATCAGAAAGTAACATTTTTATATCACTAAAATTGATAATTGTACAGTCTCAATTAAAATGCCGAGTGATCTAATGGTATTTCTTCAAAAAAAATCTGAACATTTTAGAAGAAGATGGAATTTCTGTTCTTCAGCTTTAAACTTCAGTTAAGTACAACACATTTTTAATAACAGAGAAAATGGACTACCTTGATCTCATAGATCAAATGAAATGCAGTAACTATCCTATCTACATAGAAAGGAAGAAACTCACAGAAATTTCCTAAAAATACCCAGGCCAAATCTTGCTTCATCTGCAGAATCATGTATGTTCCCCCCAATGACAGAACTATTCCAAAGATGAGCTTTTTGCTCACTAGTGCATCAGTGATTATCTGGAATACTAATATAGACATTACTTACAGAATCCTATAAGTGTGCTAGACAGGTCAGTTCATAAACAAGTAGGAAAAGTTGAAATTTCAGCTTTACCAAATTCAGTAGAACTGCTGCTACTCACTTCAGGTGTACTTGGATTTCAACCAGATTCTCCACTCTTAACTGCTTAAAATTATATCTAACACTTCCCCTTCAAACATCTGTACCTTTGGTTTGTACGGTTGCGCTGTTTTGATGAAGTGATTATGTCGCATTTTTTCCTTTTTGTCTGCCCTGTTACCAAAAGACTCATGGCTTTTGCACAGCTGAGGAGTAGTGTTTGAAGGATTTCGCCCAGATCGCTGTAGCAAAAATAATAGGAAGAGGTTTGGTTTGTTTTCTTTACACCTACTCATCAAATGGTATATAACAAGCTGTTTACAGCTAGATACTTAGTTGAGCAATTAAACAGTGATGATTTTATGTAACGACAAGAATTAGTGTTCTCATTTGTTATATAAAAAAGATTATTATTTATTTTAAAGTCACAAAATAGTAAAGCAATTAGCATAACTGCCAAGAAGTTACAGTATCTGCTTCCCACACCCAAGGGAATCTGCGTGTTTGGCACCCATTGTTCCCCCCTAGGAAGAGAGAAAATACCAGAAGAAACTTGAATATGCTGCGGTAAGAAAGAAAATGATAAAATCTTTTTTTGTTCTCAGTCCAAAATAGCCACCATTTACTCTCATAGGCTGTATCATAGCTTATAAGAGAATCAGTCCCTGGACCAAAAGAACACAATAATAAAGCTCCAGTTTTTCACAAAAATATCTTGTTTTTGTTTTAAGTTGTGTACCAACAGGTTAGCACATCTTGTTACCCAGCTGCCACATACCCGATTGTTCCCACTGAGACTATTGTATATAGCTCTAAAGCGTTTTCTTGTGTAGGTGCATCTGTAGGTTCCTCCCATCAAATATTCAATGACCAGCCCCACATCAATCAGGTTGATTTTATATCCTGGAGGAAGATTACCCTAAGAATACAAAAGGTATTTTCAGTCTTGCAAATTTTAATCTCAATTTAAACTTGCTTAGAATGTTTCCAAATGTTACAACTCCAAACACAGACAAATAAAAACAAATTAAGCCTTTTATATTTAAAAGACACAAAGCATCTACATGGTTCAATATTCATCAATTTAAAAAAGACAAGCTTATTGCTTCTCTTCTGTATGATCTCCCCTAGTAGGTTAGATGCTAGAAGGCAGGGGATGTCATGTATTGGTTTTTTTTGTTTTTTTTTTTAATCAGCTATCAAACTCTCAAAAAGCAAAGCAATCACAACTAAGATGAAAAACACAATACTTATATAAAACATACATCCACGTGGCAGTACACACAACTACAAATACTGGAAACAAGAGAATGACTGCAGACATAGTTTATTATTTCAACAAAATCTAATTATTAAAGCCAAAATTAAATTGACAGTCAAACACAGGAAGTAATAGTTAAACAATCTGGATCTAGTTTGACAGATTTTTACAATTACAGCATACCTGTTTGACATCTCGAACAAGATGGAAGAGTGTTGGGTTGGTTGGGCCTTGTTTCTTTACAAAAAGAGGAAAAAAAAAATTAGACAACATGAGTATATGACAGTAAAAGCCCAACATTTTTTTAATTCTAGCTAAAATAAATAAAAATACTAAAAGAATGACCAATCATTCACTTACTGTATTATAAAGTTCTTCCAGCCTGGGAATTGTAAGAAACTTGTGCATGCTTACTCCATTTTCAATCAGAAGTTTCACAAATGCAACTCTATCCATCACAAGGGCATCTAACATAGCCTGTTCCAAAGAGCCAACCTACAACAAGGATGAGAGAATACTATGAGGACTTTAGTGTTTTCTCTGATCTCCTACTGACACACTCAATAGTAGTACACTGGACTGAAAAGACATTTGGTTTAACGAAGTCAAGCTTGTCTCACACTGATACTGGATTAAACACATCAAGACATCAAATATTTAAACCACTATTTGCTTTGAAGGACAAATGGTCAGAACTATCACTGCATATCACCAACATCAATTCAGCTTCCACCTTTTGCAGTATTCATTTCTTCTCTAGCTCAGAATGTTTAACACATTACTAAAATTTTTGGGCCATTTTCAACTACACAATAATAGCTATAAAACAATAAAACTATAGGACTTTAGTATGAAAAATATTACTGTCCTAAAAATAACTCTGCCCATATTCTACAATCTTTCTCTATAGAAGTCAAAAGATTCTTTCTTTACAGCAAGTTAAGTTTCTCTCTCACAAAATACCATTCCACTTAATCCAGGCCATTTTACATACCAGCCATTGTTGCCCATAAACAAAAACATGATTTTTGGCAATGTCAACTCTATCCCACGCGAGTGTCAGAACAAGCTGGTCAAATGCAGATGCATTTGTGCCTTAAGAAGCAAAAACAATTAAAAAGATTAATTAAAATGCAATAAACGTTCAATCTTCCTGTAAAATAAGTAATATATCAGAATGTTATACAGCATATTTGATCAGTTATGAAAGTTTATGGTACTAAAAATAATTGGAAAGCATTTAGAAGTCTGACCTTTTAATAATGCTGTAAGTATTGCAACATCTATGTCCTGATGTTCATCTGACCCAATATGAAAGACAGTAATCTGTTAAAAACAGTAAAATGGAGACAATGTGTTAAAATTTGATTCTCAGACAAAAGTGATTAGCTCCAAAGTTTTGTCTTCAACACAATTTAAATCTACACTTCAATTCACCTTTATTGTGCACTCTGTAGTATAGGAAAGCACAAAACAATCAGTTGAGAAAACACAAAGCAGAAACCCCTTACACTTTTCAACCAATCTGAACTTCTTTTCCCATTGTAATTACAATACTCCATTGGCTATAAGCATCACACAGTATTCTACTTCCTCATTCAGTTCATTCTGCATTAGGAGATTTAGCTGTCAACAAATTCGTTTAGACGATTATGACAATTTTAAAGCTTGGAACAGCACATCACAATGTCCAAATGAAACATTGATATCTGAATTCAGGCTGTATGTAAAGCTCCATTAAGTGCTTTGGCTTTAATGATAAAATGACAGAAGTCTTCTGTTAGTACTGTAACAATTAAAAGAAAAAAAAAAAAGAAATGACAGGCTCTCAAAAATCAAAATAAAGAGAAAATGTCCCATATCCCACATACAAAATACATATATGCTATGAGCAAAACAGAATCCACTGTACAGAAAACAGGCTTGGAAACAATAATAAACTTGAATTACCAGAAATAATTAAAAGATTAAAGTCTCCCTTGATCATGAGATAAACTACCCACAAAAAATGACTATCTTCTGTAATTGGTGAGATCCACCAGAAATGATTTTGTATAACACTCAATTATACACAGCACTGAGATACAATGTAATGTTATATCCATAAATTGATATATACCTTGGACAAGATAGTTCTACAGCAAGATCTACTTACAAGTTCTTTTTTTTTCATGCATTCCAGCAGCGTCTGAAACAGATGAACTGCTTCACTTTGACCAAAGTTAAATGTCTTTTTGATAGTTGAAATGATTTCAGGCTCGGCACCCTCAGGAACATTCCTGAGATTGAACATGAAAAAACATTGTCACACGTGAACAGTAGGAATGACAACACACTAATTAGTTTCAAGATGTCCATTCAAAGTCTTGTAATCCATACGCTTATTATTGTTCCAGTGCCAAAACCTTGGGTAACCTTTAGAAGCATAGGTTACCTAGCCTATGACTGTAATATTGCTTACGAAAAGTAATTAAGCTCTCTGCCTTTCCTTCCCACAGCCAAATCTGAGATATTCTCAGCTAGAATGTTTTGACACAAAATACTGCAGACTTATCTCTCTAAATAAGACATGCTTCTGATTTTACTCATTATGGACAAAGCTGTTTGGTTTAGTGCTATGTTTCAGCCCTATATTCCAGGTTCTAAGGCAGCCCCTGAAACTAAGACCCAATTACATTTAAGGATTAATGCAGATCTGACAACCAACTAGAAGCCAATAGGTATTGTGGAACACAAGTTTATCTCTCTTACTAGCTGAGCCTATACTTAAATGGATAGCTGTCATCTGCACTAAACAGAAGTGTGTAAAAAGCTCAGTTTAAAGACTACTCAGAAGAAACAGCATAGAAACTAATTCCTTTTCAGAAAAGTTGCTGCTAAACAACAGTCACTTGAATGAAAATATCCCCACTCAATGTAGTGGAGATATATTTTCAAGCAGTTATGGTAACGTTATTCTCTGTTATTCTCATAACTCTGGAGGGCCTGGTCAGCTCTGACTTTTGTTAGACAAAAGTATTTTTGTTTTGTTTTGGCACTTCATAACAGTCTTATTTGTCACTTGAGATACCGTGCCTTAATTAAATCCAGAGCTGAAGCAGAGAGATCATTAAAACATAGAGTAAGACTTTCTAGTCACAATGGTGTAACAAAATTGCCACACTTCAGTTACACACGAGACATTTCCCCTGATTTAGGACGTAGGTGCTTTTCCTAACCTTTAATAACTATTGCCAATGCAAGTATACTCAAGTACTTAGTGCAACTGGTACGAGGTATGAAGGAGGGACTTAGAACTAGAAAAGAAGTCTTGATCTTCAGCCAAAGCTATTACTGCAACAAGTCTGGAAAGCTGCGTCACATGCAAGGTTACAATCTGCACTTTCAGCTTTTGCCTTTCCACAGATAAAGCTCTTGCACCAGTTCATTAAGGAATGCTCTTGAAACCCATCTATACATAACTGCCAGTTTGGCTAGCAGTACTAGGACTTACCCTCCCTCCTCCGTCTGCTTGTGAACATATGCCAGTATGTCTGCAGCTCTGCCTGTTCCTTCACATACCACCACTGGCACAGGAGGACTTTCATTAAGGAAGTCTAAAACCGTAAGTATGACGTTGGGGCCCCCTTCAAATACAAGTGCTACCACAGGTACACCTTGGCCAATTCCTATAAAGTTGTACATAAATATTAAAACACTTTTTTATTTTTTATTTTTTCCCTTAAGTCACATTTTTCACCATTGTTAGTGCCAATAGAAATTTAAGCTTGAGACCTGAAGCATTTCATCAGGTCTAGCAAAAGAAGTTTCAGTGCCCGAGTTACAGGAGAGATACTAACAGAGACTGTTATATACGCACACGAATGTTAACTGAGTTGTTGCTTTTATTTACATAAATGCAATAACAATGGTAGATATTATGTCTGCACTGCTTCACACATCAGTAAGTTTGAAAAAAAAAAATTACTTTCAAAATATCATTCCCATGCTTTAAAACAAAAGTAAACAAAAGATTTGAACACACCAACCAGCCACAGGACAACTATTGGTAGTCATCTGCACTGACTGCTTTTTCAGCCCTGAGCAAAGCAGCAGTTGAAATTTGCAAAACAATCATTTGGACTTAAAATCTACAAAAAGACTTTTTTTTTATTATTATTATTCAAATGCTTGATGAAATCACCTTATTCATTCAAGTAACACTCAAACAGGAATTACTTACTTGCATGGATCCTTTGCAAATTAATAGTTTTTTCCAGTTCTCTCCGCAGTTTAACTTCTGCTCCATACTTCCCAACCGTTCCATCATCCACCAGAATGAAATGGGAATGGAGATTATTTAGCACATTTAGTTTACTTAATGGGTTCAACAAGGTTTGATATGGAGCAACCACCTAAAACATAAGGATACAACAATACGTTTTATTTGTAGAGATTTAAATATGTCTCAATAAAACTCAACAATATTTCTAGACACAGTAAGCACTGACACATAAGCTTGCCATAGGCCGAGATTCACCAAGAGCTGAAGCAGCTTTGTTTTATGCAAGCATGCAACTATTACAAAGGAGTTCTGTTCTGAAAGAGAGCATAGAAAAAACACTTCGAAAAGGTGTCTTTGGGAAAAACTGCTCTCACAAAGATTAGCCTTAAAGATGTCAACATTTATCATCAACTGTAAATGTTAGTTTTCTGAAATACTTCAGCATTTTTGTTATTTGATTCAGTAATATCAGTAGAGGAAAAAAAAAAGACTCAGTAATTAAAAGAGGCTCCTCCTCTAGCACATTAGCACTTTGCTACTTGGTGACACTAATGAACTTGCAGAAGGTCACATGCATCAATGCACCTTAAAAGTAAAGCAAGCACTTCAAGGATACAAAGCAATAACAAAAAACTTGAGCAGATTTGTCAAAAAATAAAGCAGGTATATAACATTTCACTTGGATAATTTATCCTTACATCTCTTCCAACAAGGTCATTTCTGTTTTCAATCACTCCCCATGGAGCAATCCCAATAGTGCAAATCTTTCGAGATGATCTGGAAGCATGTTCTCTTAGAGCATCACCAACATGTTTTGCAACACCTGTTTGTGTTTTTACAAAAAAAGATTTCAATGCATCGAATGCCACATCTTATTAAGAAATACAATCACTCACTAATTGGGCCTGTAAGGATCTGGGAATTAATTTTATGCAACAGAAAAGAAAAAATGCTCGCTGTACACATATCAGAATTGGACAATGTACTGTGTACCAATACATTAACAAAGCAAATATTAGCCCAGGAAGAACGATAGTGTCCAGTACCTCAATCTTCTTGCTGTAATTCTATAAAGTTTTTCTTCTTGTAGTTCCTAAAACTAAAACCAACCAACCAATCAACCCCTCCAACACTACCACCACCCTTCACATTGCTTTTCCTGCTACACAAGTTCAAAATGCATTGTTTTAGTTTCTCTTGATCAAATTCTACATTTACTTCTATATGTAATCATTCATTCATTTAGACATCCGTGTTTTATAAACTATAACCTTCTTAACCATGCACATTAATTGGTATTTTACCTGTGTTTACTCCTCCAGTTATAATCCAGGCTCCTGTTGTTACTGCAGCTTTAATAAGACCCTTGCCAAGCAACTGTTTGATGCGTGGGTGAAGTTCAAATTTCTGCATGCCCCCATGTACAGAGATAACAAGCTTTGGCAACTCCATCTGCCATTCTTTAAGCATAAGTTGCAGAATAGCTTCAGGTTTAGTGTCATATGATAATCGCACATACTGCAGACAAAAGAAGGGAGTTAGAGTGTTCTTAAAAAGAAACCATCACAGAATCAATGAGTAAAGAGAAGAACCAGAATGCATTTCAGGACATACTACCCTATTCACGAGTATGGAAAATGTAATTTATTTTCTCGAAGCATGGCAGATGCAATAAATGAACAATCTTATTTTACGCCCCCCAAAATCAAGAACAAGACAAGAAACAGTTTTGAAGGCAAGTTTTAGAAAGGTAAAAACCACAGAAAGATTAAATTCTTCCATCTCAGCCTCCTAGGAAAAAAAAAAAAGTAGTATGGGATCATCTCTAAATCTGAAGAAATGTTAATAGTTCTGCCACCTACTAGGGAGAGGCCTGCACGTTTCCTGGGAAAAGTCTTACAGAAAGACAGTTGCTAGTTTTTCCATTACTGTTTCTGATGGGAAGGAAACCTGAATCCTTTAACAGGAAAATTCAAAAACAGGAGCTTTTTAACTTGCTGTATTTATCAGCATAAGTTTAAGCAGATGATCAACCAATTAAAAATACCCCTGTATCTCTGATATATACTGTCCAAGAGAGAAGGGAAATATCACTCAGAAATTAAGCCCAATTTGGATAATTTTTTAAATAGCAACCCCACTAGCAGCCATCAGAAACAACCACAGGCAACTTGCTATTTCTGTGCTCCTAGAAAAGGTTTCACACCATTTTTAAGATATACAATAGGTATGAAGGAACCATTACACTGCGGTTACCAACACAAAATAATTCTGCCAAGAGCCCTTCTCTCCAGAGATGATCTGATCTAGAGCAGCAGACTGCCCTTGGAGGCTCTGTTGGCTACATAAAGAACACAGCTTCCTTATCAAAAGTTTCAGTTGGACCACTGGAGCAGCACTGTATCAGGTGCAAGGGTAAAACTGCACGAGCCTTAACTAATTCCCATCACAACAAGAAACCCTTCACAAAATAGTTGTGAAGCATATGCCAGAATTCCCAGCTTTCCAGCCTTCCCATTATAGGTGCACCTGTGAATGAAGAGCTGTTTACCAAAATTTACAGGCACACCTGTTTATAACCCTTCAACCAACAAACTTGGCTGTTCTGATACGTTTGATTGTGCTGTGGTAATTTCAACCAAATCTACTAAAAAAAAAAAAAAAACATCTTTCATCTGTCCACAATTGTAAATGATTTTTCAGGAGAGTGGAGATAGCAGGTGTTATTTAGCAGGTTCTATGAAAATGTAACAGTAATGAGTAAGCAGCAGCACTGATGAGTAAGCTGTGTTTTAATGGTGTCTGAAACAATGACTGAATTATTGATGTAATGTTTTGCTGAAAGGATTAGGAATTGTCACTATTTGCATCAATGAAGGCAAACTCATACATAAATGCAACTAATTCTGATAGATTTGAGTGATTTTTTAAATAAAAATAAAAAAAGGAAATTAAAAAGAGTTCAAGTCACAATAAAAATACTGTAACAGAAGGCACTGTTCTGACACAATATAGGAAACACCTTTTGCATCCTTCAGCCTCCACTTACAAAAATTAAATGAAGCACTCAACGCCTGTATCAAGATACTTAAAGTAAGAAGTCATAGTTCAAAATTGTAATACATACCTTAGCCCTGTAAGAATGAGAGCCACCTTGAAAGTTGATGACACCATAAGCATCAGTAGGGGTTTGTTCTGTATGTTTTTCCACTGACCATTCTTCTATTTCCTGATTACAATTCTCACCTAGCTTCACATCGGAGTACTTCATGGCAAGACTTGCAGTAAAACAAGCATGTTGTCTGACCAAACGACCACAACAGCACCTGCACCCAACCATATCTACCATTTAGAATACTCAAATAAATACATCATTACAAGATGAGAGAATACATCCTTTATCTGTTGCAGAGATTAGTTAGATTTAGAAAGGAAAGATGATCAATATTATATAAGCCTCCTTTCCAGAGCAAGCCTTGTTACCATAAATGTTTCAGATAATAATTAATGACAATAATAAACATAATTGCTATGCAAAATGTTTAAGTTCACTGCAACAGAAAGTAGGAGGGCAGAAGTAACTCTAAGTAGCCAGGACACTAAAAACTAAAACCAATTCTTGGACCTAATTAATTTATTAAAGTTACATAAAGAAATTATATACATTATACAGACAGTTCTTTATTCATTAGTTGTATTTGTTTTATATCTAACCTTTCAATGCCTTGTCACTTGAAATACTGATAAAGACTTCTAAAACCACTATTACAAAAGTGAACATTTAACGGAAAAGGAGTATTCATAAATACCTTAATTAAAAGAATTATTACCTGACAAGCTGCTGACAAATCTGACATCCTGGAAGGCATCTATAAGAAGTATTTAAATACGTGAGTAAACATCAGCTTAATGTTAAGGGAGGAGCGGGAGCGGATGGAGAAACAAACAAACAAACAGATCAAATGCCACTCATACCACTCCACCTGCTTACAGAAAGATTACTGCGCTACAGAAGAGCATGCTGCAGAAGTTTGTGCCCATTTTAAACACAAAGTTCTCTAATTATGTGACTGCTGCAGACATTTCAAGCGAAAATGCATAAGTGTGAAAGCTTCAAATTCTGACCTTTCAAATCAATTTTTAGACTTTGGACTAATGGCATCTGAAGACCAAGAGTATTTCAGCCTGGATTACACAGTTCTCAAATGGAAACTGTACCAGATGCCAAGCACTTAGACACATTCTAACAATACATCGTCATTTCCTCTGCTCTACTAACGCATACCCAAGCTGAGCTGCCTATGTAGAAAGAGTATTCCATCATTTACCAGCACCCATGGCAACAAACTTTATATAGAATAGTGTCCTTACACAGTAAGTTTATTTAATAAAACAAATCCTTTTTTCAACCCTCTTTCACCTTAAATATTTACTTTTTGTTTTCCTGAGAATCCACTTACTAATATTTAACAGCAGCATAGCAGATATAAAATTCTACCACTGTTTTCCACAGTTTTTATAAGCATCTGCTAAACAACCATGGTTAAGAGCTGATATGCAAGAGCACTCAACTATACAGTTTATACAATAACCTTAAATTACATTCAGGCTTTCAGCAGAGACAATTTTTTTTTTTATTTTGTCCTCTTTAGAAGTTGCCCTTAGCTACTAATCATCTACACTTCCATAATGAACCTTCATCTTTAGACCTCTAGCAATTATGAAAGTATAAATATCTATGCTAAAAGGTACAGAGCAAGGATTGCTACAGAATTCTCCTGTCTGCATCTCTCTCTTTTACGCCCCACTCAAGAACAGCAGCAAAACAACAGCAAGCAACTTGTCAAGTCTGAAGGACATCAGATGGGAAAGTTGTAAAGTCCCTATATGCTGTAAACAAGTTAACCTAAAAGGGCAAGTGTAGGTGATCATTTTGTTCTTTGGGAAATGCTCTGGGAATTTTAACAGCTTCCTAATTACTTTGTTTGCATTTGTAAATTTTCCATGTGCTACAATCACAGCTCTAAATTCTAAATGCTCCTTATGTCACACGGTTTCAAGGAACGTGGTAAATTATTTACATTAACTTCAAAATTCTAAAGCTTTTACTTTGTTCTTTTTCTTCCTAAAATCAGATTCTCAGAGGTGAAATACCTTACTTCCAAAAAGAACAAAACTTATAACTTCTTTCCATGGAAAAGACTGAAGTAGAGGTTTTCTATAGCTCAGAAGGAACAGTTTCTCAACTAAACTCGAATACACAAAGCTAAAAAGAAAATGCTGATGTGAAATTGACAAGGGCAATAGATCTTATTTTGGTGAGACAAAACTGACTTAAAAAATCCATTTAGAATCTACTTTTACCTGCAACATAGATGTTGTGACTATGTACGATTTAAAGCATTGTAGGAATATGGAAATGATACCTGTAACAATTAGTGAAAGTAAATGCTATGTATCTGTTGCTTGATTTCACATATCTGATTTAGTATACAGTAAAGCAGAATCAGAGACATGCAAAATGTTCTTCATTAGTCTCAGCTTCCTCTCTAGAAATGTATTTCCTATTTTTAAAATTCATTTTTTCCTTACAGATCCTAAAGGATTGAAAAACAACTAGAGGCGATATGGAATCTTTTGATATCTGAAACTATTTTTGTTTTGTTTATATTCTCTGAATATGAAACCCTGTCCAAAGTTTGTTTTGTGAAGCAAGAACCCCCACCCTCACCCCTGCCCCCATCGTAATCTTCATTTTTCTTTACTCTTTCTACAAATTCTTCATCTCTTCTTCTTTCACCACCAGGTCTACTTTGACACTTCACCATACACTCAACACTGTTGTTCTTAAAATTCAGTCTTCCTCTGAGACATTCTCACTTTTCAGAACCATGCCACCAAAAAAAAGACCAAAAAAACCCAAACCCACCAGCCTACAGTGTAGACACCACAGACATCAGTAGAAGGGCTGGTAAGAAGCAGAAAAGAGAACAGGAGAGCACTGATAAGAGATTTCTGCAATGCAAAATAAATTCAAGAAAAACTAAATCCAACCTAGACACAGAGTGACAAGGCTCAGACAACAAACAGTGAATTAAAAAAACAAAGCAGTACTTAATATAGACTGAGTAGCTAATAACACTATGTACTCTTCTTACCTGTGGGGGTCTTTTGAACTTGGTATAATATACACGCACTCCCTCTTGGTGAAAGTATTTTCTATCCAGGATTTCTGTGACTGAAAAACAAAAATGGCAACAAATGATAAAATCGTACACTGAAAAATTCTTTTTAAAGAAACAAGAACTAGAACTCTTAAGATGAAGCCAAGTAACATTTAACAAAGAAGTTGTATTACATTGACTGCTTCACTGTCACCCAAAGACTAACAAGACCACGTATGACCCGATCACAGCTCCAACCGCATCTCACAGTGCCTACAACCTGAGATGACCAGAATCGTGCAGTAACACTAACTTATTCTATACACAGATCTTTTTAAATGTTAGCTTTGAAATTATTTAGATTTTAGTAGCAAAAATTTGCAGTCTGCAAATAAAGATGTAAAAAACTACGAACAGTCCAAAATATACTGTTCACCTGGTTTGCCAAGAAAAAAAAAAACCAAAACACAACTCTTTCAAAAGAATAACTGAGATAACAGTAGTTTCATCTATTTACCTACTTTAAAAGGGGTAAAATTTGCACCTTGAAATTGCAGGTGAGGATTTTTTCTAGTTGGCTTTTCTGGTAGTCGTAATCAGGTCATAACCTTTACTCTTCATCAAGAATCTTCATATTTCAATAGAAAAAACTTAACTAACATCTCGAAGTAGAGTTTGAAGCTTAAACTTGAAACATATTCCAAAGCATAGAATTAAGGATATTTTCTTCCTCAAATGCTTACCTATTCTAATAGCTGGACACCGTTTCAATTCAGCTTGTTTAAGAAACCACATTACAGTGTGTACGTTACAACTGCATTTCACAATAATCTCCAGATCACATGCTGTCTGTATCAGGCTTCAGCAATGCATTGAGAAAGGAACTCGTGTGGATTTTAGCAATTCAAAACAAGATAAAGCTTTGGGATGCCAGTTTGCACCTAATGCAATATTACTTTAAACCCTTATTAAGATTACATTGAGATTCCTTCATTGTAGACAGCTTGCTCTGTTTTACATTTACATTTGAGAAAATTCATACTTGTTCTCTTCTATCGGGGAAGACTGGTATATGTTATTCACATGTACTTGCTAGAGTTCTGTGGGGTTCATGAAGGAATCAAGATTTTTTTTATTTTTTTAATAGATTCAGCAAAGATATATTTTTCAACCCACTGCAATTTCAAGATCAATTTAAGATAGTGCAGACAGATTTTTGAAGTAGGACTGTACCAGCTAGTTTGGCCCATGGAAAATTGCTTCTCAACTGCACACCTTCTTTCAAAACCTTTCCCAGACTCAACAGAGCTTTCCCACATTACTCATCATGACCGCCCTCCAACATTGTTTAGTGACTACAGCTCCTGCAAGGCTGCAGCAAACTGCTTCTCCATGTAGGCACCAGCCCCTAACAAGAGGACAGAAAGCTGCAGGGGTACCAGGTCTTCCCAGGAGAGAAAGGGGAAGGGTACAGGAAGGGTAGAGGTACATCCCCTGGGAAAGAATCACAGAAGGAAGAAAGCTTACACACAAGGGCTCAAAACAGCTTTAGTTCTTCTCTAACTTTCAACAGAAGATTGACACTAACATAATAAATTTGATACATATGTAGGCATACATTTACATAAATATATTCATATTATGTGGAAAATAAATGTATATTAGATAGCCCTCAGGTTTCTAGATTCCTTTTCATGTTATATTTTTGAACACTATTAAGCTCCCATCTCGGTACTTGTGATACTAATCCCAGTTCTGAAGGTTACTTTCTGCTTAGCCAAGTGTCCCCTCTGATTATATAAGCAAGTATTTCTCTACTTCATTTCTTAAAACTGAGGTCTTCATACAGATAGCTATTTTAACAGAGACAGTTTAAGCTTGCGTATGATCTCTGCACATCCTCTGAACATACAAAAAACAGAGAAAAGCAATTTAAGACTGAAATGTTTTAGTCAGCTGGCTAAAACCAATCCTTGAAGCAAGCTTTCACAGACATGACACACTAGCTATTGAAATCAGAGGTATATAAACCACATGTAACTATGTCAATCACTCCACAACAATGTTGTTTATTGTTAGTAAGTAGTGATCAAAGGAAAAGAAACACAGTCATGACACAACATTGGTTCTCATAATAAGTGGATGTGAACATTTATAGTAAAATACCAATTAGGTTTGTCTGTTTTTTCCAAAAAGAAAGTACAGTTACAATCATTCTACAAGGATCTCAGTTTATTCTTCAGCAGGGAAAGAATTCTCAGCAACACATGGGTACACCTGTACTACTGATGTAAAGGAGGATCTACAATGTTATTAAAACATACTTGGGATTTATAATCTGGCAAAAACAGACCTTCTTCAGGAGCACTCCTATGCACTAATGAATACAAGAGATTTCATAAAGAACCTGCTGATTTCAGTCTTCTTTTGAGTCAAAAGGCAGGGCAGGGGAAGGATAGAAACAAAAAGAACGGAAAGCAAAAGACATCTCCCTGTGTTTTATAACATGTTCCTTACCCGGCTATGGGAAAAGTGACACAGTGTTACACTCTCTGTAAATGAAAAGTATTACATAATGTTGCTGAGATGACCAGGCAGAGAAGGAAGATGACGTGAGGTCGCTTAAGGAAGCATTGCTTAGAGGTAATGACTGCAACTAATTTGTCAGCTAAAGATTAAGCATAAAAGATCAAGTTTGCATTTAATTATATATGTAAAATATATTAATATGTAGATATTATTATGAACATTATCAATCTACTATAAAGAACTGCATATTCTTATTAAAAAAAAAAAAGCTTGCCACCCCCCCCCTCCCCCCCCCCCCCCATCATTTCACATTAAGTACTTTGTAAGAGCTCCTTACCCAGCATACAACAGAAGACAGTGAAGTTCTGGCACAACAGTAACAAAACTGTGCTACTGTAATGCCTCACCAAGCTATTCTGAAAATCTCCTTGCTGGTCCAACAGATTTGGTCTGAATTATTTTCTGCATAGTTGTTTCATGCCTGGTAAGATCTTAAAACCTTGCGAAGCTTTCAAGGAACACAAATATAGCAGTGGCAAATATAATAGTATGGCTGATGATCACAAATTTATTCATGTAAAAAAAAAAAGTCAGTTTATTCTTTCTACTCCATTTATGATATTTCATGCTGCTGAAGGATGCCGAGTTATAGAATATGTGTTACAAAACCAAGTTTAAACTTATCCCAAAACATGTAACACTTGAACCTGCAATGTTGCATACTGACCCAAAAATCTTCCAACAACCTTTTTCTATTAAACTTAAACAACTGAATCAGGAAACTGATCTAGATTAAAAAAAAAACAAACAGAATATTTCAGACCATGACTTTTGTGGAAGGCTGCATTCTGTGTAATGCAGACTTCATAGGCCCCAGTTACAAATTTAGAAGTGATATCACCTTCTATGGCATCTCAAATTCCAGCTTTCAAATCTTTGCTTCTGCCACGCAGTAGTTCAATACAGGCAATAGTTATTAAAGGAAAAGATTTTCCAATCTTATTTGTCTTTCATTTAAAAGTAAGTAGGCTGTATATTCTTTCCCCACTGCCTTCAATTTTCCAAAAAGCTGAGGCTTCCACCTGGACAAGGACAGTCACGGATAGCTTCAACAAGCCTGAAAACAGGCAGGTACAATGGAAACTGTGGCAGGAACATACACACTAGCACTGCCACGGAGCAGCCCTATCTGCCTAGGTCTCAAACAACCAACAAAATAAACTTAAAACATTTGTAGAAAGACTTTCTGTACTCAAGAGCGTCCTTTAGCTTGTCTATTCAAGGAATTGTCCACTAATAAGTTACTTCTTATGTAACCATACACACACACTTATCTAAGAAACTCACTCCATTGGTCAAACATGTGGCTGTATCATGGGACTGAACTGTGATCTCTGTTTGGCTAATACACAGCCAGGCACAGGGCTCCTGCAGCTACAGCTGAAAGGCAGAAATTCCAAACCAACTTTTACCTTACTGCTTTTGTAATAGCATCAAATAAAACCAAATAAACCCAAACCATGATGAATATGGGATCAAATTCAGGTAATGATTAACAAGTAGCTGGGAATTCATAAAACATCTTACGGGAAGAGGTAACATATAGAAGATGTATGCTGGATCTCACTGCAAAGATTTCCAGCAGCTTCAAGCAGGCAGTAAAGCACAGTCTAAACTTGTTCTCACTACCATCTAACTGAGCAGTAATGACAACACGCATTCCAGGCTAAGCGAGGGAACCAAGCCTTTGTGCATGGGGTGGAGTTACTTGAAAGGCAGCTATGCATACACATCACAAACAGAAGATTTGTATTGAAAAATCCTGAGAGTACAGTCAATTTCCTCAAGAAAACACCTGAAGACTTGCAGAAAATCTTCAGAACTAATATGAAGTAAGTAGGCAGATGGGAGGTGAAATGAGAAAGGTAGCGGGTACATGACAACAAACTGCCTCATGTTCATTTTAAACTCCTGGCTCCAACAACCTCCAGACTTCTAACTCGCCTGCTTTCCTTGCAATTTAAAATTACATACCTCTGTAATTACTGTTTGCCTGTTGGCTGCCTGGTTGTTACGTTGTTTGTTTGTTTGTTTTTCTTAAAGGAGATGGGAAGGAAACAAAACATTTAGTCAGACAGCATTACAAACATTATTTAGAAGACTGCTGAAGAAAAACAGCACTGGTTATCCACGGAATACAGAACACATACAAAACAGCTTCAAAATTTGTTCTTGAATCAATTAGGATATTGCTGAATCTGATCAATTGTTAAAGTAATATCTGTTGTTATGTGCAATACTTGAAAAATCACATGCTTGAATATATCATAAAGCCAAAATGTATTTATACAGTTTATTTTCATACATCCCAATAGAAAATAGAATATGAAATGTCACCCTCAATAATGAAGGATACTGTGTTAACTTGTAATCCTTGTTTAATATTGTATTTTTATTTATTTTACTGTCAGACCACATCTGGGTCACTTTGTTATTTCGAAACAACCACAGGGCTCGTCTGCAGGAGGTTGTTTCCTTCGTGTTTTCCCCACACACAGAGCAGCACCTCCTGTCACAGGACCTGCACGGCCCAGACACAGACAGGTCCCTTTGCCCGGGTGTCTGCGCTATGTTGAAGATCCTGTTCTGAGCAGAACAGTTCACTTGGCTTAACTGCACTCATAGGAAAACAAGCAGCTCTAGTTTTCTGAGTTGAAATGTCTCACTAGTCAAAGCAGCACACCAGTCGTGAAAATGCTGGCCTCAACAGCAAAAAAGTACTATTTTTACACTGAACAAGAACTGTTGAGGAAGCAGGGAGGTAAAAAAGGGTAGTCCAAGAGTATCTTCTGTCAGTTCTACTGCACAGCACATTCAGAAACAAATCTCAACTGAGCCAGCAAGCACAGATACACATCTCCGTATCAATGGCTCCCTTAATGCTGAAAACAAATCTTCAACAATCCTATTCTTTATGGAACAGTTCAGGAGATTTGCTCCAAACACTTTTCACAGCAGCCCAGGTCTCTAACAGAGCAGCTATTGTTTTGTCAAGTTCTTCTCTGACGTAACACAGCCACCACTTAACTCACCAGATCCCTCTGAAGTTTTGGATGCAAAGGATACTTTGGATTTGTCAAAGGGGATTTTTATAGCGGTCTCTCAAACTTGATGAAAATGATTCCAACGTGCTACTTAGATCCTGGGCAGCTCCTGTGGGAATTTCTCCACCAAACATTCACAAAGCATGAAATAGTGTTGGTTTTCCTTTGTAGGTTTAAGTCTGAAGACTACAAGTTCATATATAGAACTTAACATTCCAAAGCCTTCATTTTTCATCCTGATGAACTAGAATTAAACCCACAGATCTCATACTTTTGGGACATTTTTATTATATTCAGACACAATGCACTTTTCCTCCATTATGAAGGAAGCTATTTTCTAGCTGCTAGATGGTTCTTTCGAGGGAGAGCCCCAGAACAAACTGAGGTACCCCACGTGGGAGAAGAGAGCAGGGGAGGGAGGGGCAGACACTGCTTTCTGCTCTGTGTTTCCCAACTCTGAACTACAGAATTTGGAATTTTATTAAGAAAACTGAAGAAGGTAAACCAGTTTCACCGCTGTCAATCAGGACAAGTAAACTGATTTCAGCATAGTTTACATCACAATTCTCCAGACTACTGAAATAACAAGCAAAAAAAAATTTACATCTTCTGAAGAATCAAAATGATTTTCTATGAGCTCCTATAGATCAAACAAATCTCAGTGTGTTACACAAAATAGCTCATACACCAAAGCTGTGATCCAGGAGTAACAAGCCAGGAATTAATCCACTGAGTTTCAAAGGAGAGGAAAAGAAAGTTTCAACCCCAAAATTTAAAAGCCTTCATTTCAGATGGGACAGATGGAACAAAAGGATAGAAAAGGAGAACATGGGAAACCATGGAGAATATAGCTACAACTTTTCAGCCCACGTTTTTAACTTTTAATATCCACTTGTCTTTGTACAAATGAGTGACCCTAATAAAAAATAATGAATAAATAAAGATAGCAAAAGTACATAGAAATGTTTCCAAACCCATTGCATACCTCCTGCTAATTTCAGGGTCCATCATTCAAAAACTCATGTTTAAGGATGTCCAGGCACCAATATAAGCCAATCCCAAGCAGCTTACGTTTTTAAATATACAAACCACTTTCCCTTCCTCAACTACAGTGATAAAACTTTTATCTCTCAGCACTGATTTATCTGCAGTCTACAGTCATTCTAATATTGTTGTCTGCACATTACAAGCTTACACACTCTTAAGTAAGACCAGCAGGAAGGTAAAATTAAGTCAGCACACTTGCCAACACATTAAAGAAATGATGCCAAGCCCTTTTTTAAGTGGGTCCGTTAAGTTCTATGAGTATCAAGGATGATCCTCCTCCCTGGTCCCTCCAGCAGGGCACAGCAGGCCATTCTGTGTACGCCTGCTACAAGCCGTGCACTTTCTGTCTCACCAGATTTACTGCACAAGAGAATTTGTTCAGTTCATACTTTGCATTTCTTGAAAACGCAAGGCTCGCCTTGTTTATGCCACACAGGGTGTATGAACAAGCGTCCTGTAAACTCCTGATTTATTTTGGAAGGAATGACTTTTGGAGCAAGTTATCAGAGGTAAAACAACCCACAGAGCCTTGATCTCTGGTCGTCCCTTCTCCATCACATAGGGAGTACAATCACAGATGTGAAAAACAAGTTAGCACACGAAATACAGTGGTGAGAAAGGGCTCCTGCCACCATTCAAACAATCCTACTCTCAGATTTTTCTAAATCATAAGCCCAGCTCTGGCTGCTGCTATTCATAGGCAGCATACTTCACCAACTTCAGTAAGTTAACTTCACGCAATGCAGCAAAGATGCATTTCAGTTTTATTTGAGCTTCAGATTTAAAGAAGGTTCTCTTTCCTTGTCCATGATGTGCAAGAACATCTGATTAATGAGATATATGCTAAAGCACATTAGAATGACACAAGCAAACTGGAATGGTATATGCTGTTGGTCTCGCTCTACCACCTATTACTCTATTTTGTTGACATATCTGACTTATTTTTAATGCCATATGAAGAAAGGGACTTCCCTATCATCACAGCATGGATTTTGGTGCCCGCTGACCTAAGTAGGCTATTATTAACTCACTAGAGCAATGGAATTTTCTTATCACTAAGGGGTGTTTGACATAGCTGGCCTCAGACAACCCTGTCAATACCTTTAAATTAAGAATATCTTAAAATTAAAAACAAACAAACGAACAAGAAAAGCTTGTACCCATGTTTAAATTACTACAGATCTGTAATACTTCTCTGGGTAGCATAGGTGAGAGGAAGAGCAGAACACACCACCACACATGCAAAATAGGTTACAGCACCAGATCACCACTAAGGATGATGAAGTTTGACATAACTTGTCTATAGACATAGTAACAAGGAGAAACCATTAATGTTTATAACCAGAACTATCAGCACTAGCAACAAGGCCCATCGGCAGACACGCGATCAATGAGCTGTCTGAAACAGATTTGGAATTTTGTTCACTTTGACAATGAGTACTATTAAAAACTCATTTTATGTAGTCTGTACAAGTCAACACAGATCAGAGAAATTGTTTATATTAGGCTAGTTTTACAATATAAGCATTTGACCTGCTTTCTGATAGAGACAGGAATTGATCATACAATGTCTGAAGTGCCTTTATTTCCTTAGTAAGGGGAGCACATGCACTACTCATGGGTGAGATGATGGAGCTGTGGTAAGGCATACTGCCTTCACTCCTGTTCACTATACTCTCCCAGCCTGAACATCTGTGCACACAAAATAAGTCATGATTTGCTAGCTACAGAAGGGGAAACAACCATTATGGTCAACTCTATACAGCAGAGTTGTTAGAAATGAAATAGGATGGAGAAAGTAGAATGAGTGAGGTGCAAATTAGGAGAAAACAAGAATTTGCTATGGTACAGCTCACCTGATATAGAACTATAAACATTTTAGCTCGTTAACAAATTGCTACTAGACTCAGGCTTTCACTGCATGTCAGCAGAGATTCAGCTCCTTACAGAGCTAAGCCTGTGGTTGCTTAAGAGTGTGCACTGAGCAACCTCAACTTCAACCCTAATCTCCAGGCAAAGTAATGCAACAGCATTCTATAGACACCCACTGACCTAAACTCTTATCAGAAGATAAAAGAGATAAAAGTTGTCCACTAAAAATATGTGGGCAGTTTCTGTTTATTCTAGAAAAGTGCAAAGAAAAAAAACGAACTGTGTTTATCTAGCCAAGTGCAAAAGCAGCTTTTTATTTTTATTTTTTTTAAACCAGAAATGATGCTTAATCCTCATTTATACGAACTTCTAATGATTCTCATCCTGTTTCTGGGAGAACAACCAGTTGTTTGAGCTACTTGGTCTTATTTTGTTGGTTTCTCACAGAGCTAATCTAGAGAAAGATCCATTCCAAGCAGCTGCTCCCTAACTGGAAGAACACTGAAGCAATGCAGGTAATTCCATAGGACGTACAATTTTTACAATACAGCCTTCTCTTGTGGTTCTTGTTAAATGCACATTGATCTAGTTATCTTCTGCTGAAGGAGATGGAAGACACTACAGTTTTTTCCATCCCTTCTACCCAATAGTAATGAAGAATTACTCAAAAACAAACAAGTTACCTGCAACACACGTATGTTAAATAAAAGCCTAAATAATCACACTCAAATGTACAACTTTTAGAGTATATTCTGAGAATTAGCCTACTTTTTTTGCAGGGTGCACAGACTAATCTAAACAACGCTGTAATATCACAACTACAATTCAGGAAAATGTTCTGTTTATTTTCATTTTTTTCTAGCTACTCATTTCCAGTTAAATCCAGCAACATTGAGTGATACGTGGCACAGAGCCCTGCCTAAGCTGGACTGGACTGCCTTGAGCTCCTCAGTGGCCCATTGAGGGAAAGGAGCAAAGGCAGACCAGAATTCTAGGACAACAAAGTCAGGAGTAACGAGGTAGTGTTCTGGCAACAGCAAAAGATACATGAGAAATACTTGTTTTAACAGATGCAAGTCTTAAAGTTATACAGTGAGGGCGCCATCAGAGAAGATGAGCTGAGCAAGTCACCACTGTGCCCTCCCACCCTCTCCCCAGATGTGCCCCTGCCTCTTCCTCCCACCAAAAGTCCCACACCAGCCCTCTGGCCGTCACCCAGCTCCCCAAGCCTGCATAACATTATTTCCAGGAAAGCAGATAGCAAGTAGCTTTGACGTCAGAATTAACTGATTCAGAAGCAAAAACTAAGGCAGCGGAAAGAACCACATGGTCACAGTGAGAGTGGGAACAAGGGATTAGGACAACCCCTTTGGCAGCAGTAAGCTACTGGGCTAGCAAACAGCACAGCTGATCTAAGCATTCTGTCAAGACACATCAAAATAATCCCCCAAAGCACACTAATTCTTAGGCATCCAAGAAAAGATCACAGATCTGTCATGCAAAAGGGCAGTCTTTTTAAGCAGCTGACTCCTGATGTTCAGGAAGGAAGGGAAGCTGGGATGATGTTGCCTTATTTATTGGAGAGCTGCCAGCTAAACAAGAACACACTGCCTAAGGTCACATATTAGGTGAGCAGATACCCTGTGTTTAAGAATAATATTCACACAATCAGAATCATATTGGTTGGAAGGAACCTCTGGAGATCACCTAGACCAAATCACTGCTAAAGTAGGCAGGTCACACAGGAAAGTGTCCTAGAAGGCTTTGGATATCTACCTCTATAGGAGACTCCACAGCCTCTCTGGCAGGAAGTGCCCTGACATCCTCAAAGTAAAGAAGTTTTTCCTCATTTTTGTATAGCCTTCTTGGCCCCAAGAGCACACTGCTGGCTCATGGCCAGCCTGTTGTCCACCAGGACACACAGGTCATTCTCTGCGAGGCAGATTAGTCCCTCACCTGTACTGATATATGTTCATTATTTCTCTCCAGATACAGACTCTGCACTTGACCTTGTTGTCTACTCCCAACTCCCCAATCCGTCCAGATCTCACTGAATGGCAGCACAGCCGTCTAATGTGTCAGCCACTCCTCCCAGCTCCATATCATGAGCAAACTTCCTGAGAGTGCATTCCATTCCTTTATCCAGGTCATTGGTGAAGACACTGAACAAGACCATACTGACTGCTGGAGAGCACCACCAGATACAGGCCTCCAACCAGACTTGGTGCAGCTGATCACAAGCCTCTGAGCTCTGCCAGTCAGCCAGTTCTGAATCTGCCTCACTGTCCACTCATCACTCCCACACATCCTAAACTAATCTACCAAGCTTTTATGGGAGACAGCCTTGCTGAAGTCAAGCCACATGACTTCTGCTCACCCCTCATCTACCTCATCTTCTTGAAAACATTAAAGCTCAAGTCTTGTATATTTTCTACACCAGGAAGAAAGTTAATAGCATTATGTTGTCTAGCAAGGAACCGTGATTATTTTCACAGCAAATACTTCTCATGGTCTACAAAACAGCAGATACAACCAGATTGATGCATTCGAACAATGATTTGTTTGTTAGCAGAACAGTCACCTGTAACACTAGCTCGCAGCTGAAACCAGGACACGCACCACCAGTGCTTTCTGTCCTTTCCCTACATAACCAACCTAACAACACCACACTGTTTCATTAACGCATTTGAAACAATTACATCGAATTCAGTGAAGAGTCCCCGAGTTCTACACAAAGAGGTAGAATTTATGAAGAAAATTGCATGCATAGAAGCTGATTTTCCTATGGCTTAAAAACGTTAACAGGATTTTTATGCATAAGATTTTTATAAAAGGAAGAAAAAGTAAGGTCAGTTGCTCAATGAGGCAAAGACATAAATCCTCATCAAATGCATTTCTGAAGTTGGAACAAACTAAAGGACACAGGTTAGTTAAGGGGATGTTTTGCTTCTCAATGCCTCTAGCTACAGTGCCAGTTTTGGAGGTTAATGTCCACCCCAATCTCCACATCTTCACTCAGTGCCTCTCTTCAAGGTAAGTGCCCAGAGAGCTGCCCCAGGGACTAGTTTGCTGCAAAAGCCCACAAATGTTTTCAGCAGTACAGTTGAGAAGTGAGCAAACAATAGCTTGTGAAATTGGGAAGAACGAGCCTCTTCCAACTAGTTCTGCATCCACAGGTATTGCAACATGAAACCATACTAAATTCCTAGAAAGTTGCCTAGGATATTTGTCAGCTTCAGTATCAGCAACTCATTACTCCCTCCCTAGAACAAGATTACTGCTATGAGCAAGAATTCCTTCAAGACAAACCACCCTCAAACATTCTGGGCTGAAGCTCACCCTCAGTCATACAGCCTTCTGCTTTCAGTTCTGTTTTTCACACTTGCTATTTAACAGAATCCTGAAATCTACTGTATGGACAACACTGCAGGCAGGGAACAGAAGAGAAACTAGCAATACTTCATAATTTAAAATACCATTACCATACCATCCACTTCTGTAGGTTAACTAATTTTTATAATTGAAGAGAAAGTTGATTAACAGTTCTGCAATTACACAACTGGTATTTTTAGGGTCCAATTATGTGTCACTTAGGCACATAACTTAACCTGTTTAGGTGATTGAAGTTATGCCCAACAGTATTTGCATGATCACATCTACCATTGGGCCAGGCTTTGAAAGGAAGCTGGGCTTTTTCAGACTGGCTCTAGCCACAAACTAATATGCTGGATTGAGCTTACTACACAAAGCTAATTAGACATGCGATTTTAATGATGTGGTACATCAACATGACTGCCTTTGAACTTGGTCACATGGATGCAGTGCTGAGCTTTATTAAACTCATTAGCAGAACACAGCTTCACTCTCTCCTACCCCAAATGAACTGGTCTAGCTTCTTCAGAAACTTTAACAAGGATGAGAATAGCATGAAAAAGCAAATAAGCACGTTAACATAATGGAGAATAATACAAAAAAAAAGGAAAAAAAAACAACTTTGTTTTGTGAGAACAAATACTTAGTTCTGTTACCAACAGTGCATCATTTGCTGTTACAAATACCTTGCTGGGATGGATTCAAAGCCACCTTCATGCAGGCTCAGTTCACAAAGAAAGACTACAGCACAACATGGCTGGAAAAAAAATGTTAGCTAACTTACATTTGGTAGAGCACATTCAAAAAAGGTCAAAGAAAACATCCTCTCTGAACCATAATTATTCAAGCATAGTTACTCCGTGCCTACAGCACAATTAGACGAAGTCTGCAATGCAGTTTGGTTTATATTTTGGTGAGGCTACAAAACCTGATTCATGCTGGCACAGCTCCATCCATGTAAGTGTGCAAAGATTTAAGATTTAGAAAACAATCCCGAAGAGAAAGTGATATGCAGAGTACTCAGAACAGTTACCAATGTGATAGCACAGATCAACTCTCAAGCAGCTCACAAGCTTCCACAGCAAATTCACAGCTGATGTCAAGTTTGGGGTGAAACAATCCCATTTTCCTAAGACTCTGCACATGATTCCACCATATCTCATACCAGCACCAGCATTTACAGAGTCACGTGGAGAGCAGAATCAGGGAAATTACAAACAGAACAATTAATCCTCAAAAAAAAAAAACCCAAACAAAACAAAACAAAAAAAGACTAGATTTTTATTCAATTCCAATCTTGGAAACAGCTGAATGACTGAACAGAGTGAAGCACAAAGGGAGAACTGGGAGAGTGACAGTCAGGGCTTAGAAGGGTTTACGTCACAGATGTCCAACCTTTTGACTTTCCTGGGCCACATGGAAGGAAGAGAAATTGTCTTGGGCTGCATATAAACTATATATTATAGTTAATGTAAAAATAAAAACAATAATGTATTAGTTATAAATTAAAACATTACAAGAAAAACAAAACCATAAAACTAGTGGGAAAATTGACCTTATTTTTGTGAAACTAAGTCTGGTTCAGTGGAAGTGGTTGCAATTCTCTGTGAATTCTCAAGGTGTTTCTCAGAGATTTGTGATGAAATTTTACTCTTCATGTGCTTCATCCTTGAAAACCGTTGTTCTCAAACATCTGTACCACCAAAAAGTAATGGCATCAATAAGGAATGATTGTGAAGCAAGAGATATTTTTCTCTGGTATGAGAGGTGTCATAGAAGTCTAATAGAGACATGGCTGATTTTTCCTGAGTTGACTACTTGATTGCAATGCTATACATTCTATTTGAAAGTTTTCAGATAATATATTCATGTAAACTAATAACAGAGTCAGAAATGTACCAAAAAACTGATCCTTTTTTTCCAGCCATCTCGAAACCTATCCTCAAACTCCTTTATCAAAATGGAAAGCAGGACTGCACATTTTTCACCATTCACAGGATTGTGCTTAGCCAGTGTGTCAGAATGCATAAAGTTATTTGCCACAACTTTGAGCTCGTACTGCACTGTGCCCTGCTTTCAGCCCAGACAGCGTTAACGGCACGCCAAAGGTTTGGTCGTTGGGTACCTGCCCAGGGCTGTGCCAGGCCACACGCAGCCCAGAGGTTGTACATGCCTGGTTTAGAATGACCTACAACCACACCTGCACATGCTAGCAGATCTGGGAGTGGCTACTAAAGATGTTACGATGTTGAACATCAACCTCACCACTTATCTGAGATTATAACTCTGTAATACATGTATTCACACCTCAGGTACTCCAGGACAGTCTTGGGAATTAAACTGTCAGTGTAGTGATGAATTATCTAGCTCTAAAAGTGCCTCAAGTCTTAATATTTTTAGGCAGTAAATGCTTTTGAAGTACAGTTCTCCCAACAGAGCAACTAAAAATTCATTTACAGACGTATAAGATAAAGTTTTAAAAGTCAGGTTTGTCAAGTCTGTATTGCACAAAAACCAATTAACACTTTGCAGTATTAAGATTAGGAGGAAAACTTCGCAGGTGTCAGGATAAAAACAGTCTAACATAGACATCCAAGACAGTGGACTATAAAGAGGAAGCTGTTCACCTCTTAGCTAAGGTAGCAAGAATCAAATAGATAAGATTAAGAAAATAAGCACCTGTTGGCAGAGAGAGAAGTGGGAACAATGCATGAAACAAAGGCCTGTATCCAGTTGCAGTAACTATTGTGTTAAAACTGACTAAGCTGTAACAGACACTTTCCCAAGGCTTGAAGAATTACAGAGTTATATCATGGTGAAAGATTCAACTAGATTAACTATAGTTGTAAATGAGAAAGTGTTCTCAGAAAAAGAATTTATTGGTGTAGAAGAGAAAATATATGCAGCAGTAACCAAGGACCAGGCTGCCACAGCCCCTGAAACAACTCCCACATTCTCCAGTTCAGAAAGAGGCTCCACACACTCACTCTTGCATTCACATGTGCCACCACATCAAGGGGTGTCTGACAACACAGAGCTTCCGCAGCCCCGGGCACCGGCACTGCGCCATTAGCAGGAATGCTCACAGCTCCAGGGTCTGCAGCTCCAGAGCCTGCCAGGCCACGACAAAGCCTCCCATCAGAAACATCACTCCAACATAAAAGCCCAGCTGCAAAGCACTGCGAAGTCTTAAGTCAGCCTGGGGATAAAGAAAGAAAAAAAAGACAGAAGAGAGGAGGAGGCAATCTATATGAACCAGTCACGTATCTGGGAACTCTTCCAGCTGCTGGAAGAGATTAAAAGGAAATTCAATGTCACTTCCGTGGAGTAAGTTTGGAGATGTTTCACCATTCCCAGTGTTACATTTTGAGAAGTCAATTCTTCAGTTGCCCAAAAACGTTTTGATCCATTTCATGTATTTCAGAAAGAATATATCCAACCCATTTCAAGATTCTACATCTGGGCATTTTCTACATCAGGTTCAAACACTGCTCTTAAGAGGGAGACGACGTCAAAAGAACACAGGCAGCACTGCTGGCTTAGAGGTAACAATGGCTCTTGAAGAAGAACTTCAAACATTATTTCTCTATTTCCTCCTCTAAACCAAACCTGCCGCTGAATATACTTTTTCCAGGTCTGTTAATTCTATACTTTGTGTCAAAGTGTGAAGACCTTTTACTTTTATAACTATTAGCAGTAAGTCTAGACATTGATAACACTCACACGTATAATTTTCAGATGTAGGCAAAGTCTAAGCACACATTTACCCATATTATTTAATATTATGTATTAATCATTTGCAAACATTGCAAAACATGATACGCATTTGAATGAAATCAGTACTCCATCTGCAACTCCGTTAAGTTGCAGTAATGTTGCACAGGATCCACATTGTCTGTTTCTGAAAATCTTCGTTTGATCATCTGAAGACACTGCTTGTCAAATGACTTACAAGAAAGAGCTGACTTCATTACTGACCAAAACTGACTCCACAGCTGTAGAAATTGAACTGATATGTGCTAGCACACGTCACCTACAATCCTTCTTCAACTGAAATAACTGAAGCTTGGGATGCACTAACTCAGCAATCACATTTTTTTCACGCACAAAGTTCAAACATTTCAGAAAATGTTCCTTCAAGTTAGTTCATAAGAGTCAATAGGAGCAAAAAAATAATACTGCTCTTAATGCAAATGTTAAGTAACCCATAATACTGATCTGATTTTACTGAAACAATCTTATTTTATGATAAAAAAATAAATTAAAAACCAAACACAGAATTAAAGTTTAATCCGGACCCACCACCTCAGTGACTTGTGAATTTTGTATTAGTTAAGGGGGGAAAAAATGCATAACTTGGTTATGCTTGCTACCATACTTGCCGTTCTCCTTAGCAATTAATCACTACACTTATCTTACAGACTATTCCTGCAAAGTCCTCACATCATAAGTTGACGAATCATTTTTCATGTTTAAACATTTCAGGTCTTTGGTAAGGCAACTTTTCAAAACTCTCAGCACCACAGCCAGCACCACTTATTTTTCTACCTATCTCTCAAACGTTTGAAAAACTTTTCCCCCAGGTTTTAAGACAAAAAAAAAAAAAAAAAAAAAAAAAGATAACTAAAGGATAACTGAACAGCTTTTACTGATGAATTTTCCTCTTGATTTTTTATGTCATTATCCCTTTAGGAGTCAGCTCATTGGAAAGAACAGATGGGAAAGGAACTTCCTTTGCATGCCTAAAGCAATGAGACAATCTGCATCCTCCTACTTCCGTGCAAGAGTTACAGCAGTGGGGGAAAAACAACAAAATAAAACCATAAACTTCAGCTGAGCTGCACCATGGTTCTAGCAAAGCTGGGAATTAAAGCAAGTGGTTCACACCCCTGCTCTCAAACAGTTTGCCTCCGCTTCTACATGTTACCAAAATACAGGTTTAAAGAAGACTGAAGGAAAAAAATGGGGTGGGTGGGGAAGTTAGATCATTTTCAGGAGAGGTTGAAGATGATATACTGACACAACACCTTGACCTGTACATTCTAATTATCTAGGCTTGATCCCAGCTTTTTTCCTAAGAGACCAACCCCATTTTCCTTTGTAGAGGGAAAGAGGGAAAATAACCTTTGATCAAGAGAATGACATTTATTCTGACTTTGTCATTACTTTTTGGTGATCAATGAAGCTTTTTTAAAAAGCATGCATTTACTTAACACATACATTAAATTTAATAGATATGTATATATTACAAGGTCAGTGCTACTGTAGTTGCCTCCAAATGGAGACGGGTTTAACTGAAGAACCAACTCCACAGAGTGCTTTTTCTGAAATGCTTGAAATTTACATGCCAGTAAAAAAGACAATTTTCAGGATCCTATACTGAAGAATTACTGTCTCTTGTTCTCTACACACCAACTGGTTTAGCAAAAATAAAAAGAACAAAACAAATCTGCCTTAACCTAATCAATCATGTTAGCTGAGGGATGCAGCTAAGTACGTAGGTTTTGCTGTTATTCCTCCATTCCTAAATCAATTAAAAGAGACCAAAAATCTTTCCTAAGCACAACTGAACAGCACAATGCAAGTTTAAGTTCTGTGCAAAAAACTCACATTCCTTTAAAGACTGAAAATGAACTGTTAGGAAATAAAACACAGCGACAAGACTGTGGGGAATACAATGGTGAAGAAGGAACGTTTGGGACCAGTAAAGAGAGCAACAAACCTCTTCAGAGCTTGTCCCCAGGTCTGTCAGTACTACCCACTATTCTTTATAGAAACTGGGGAGCATATTCTCATTTATTATAGGCCACCACTACTAAAGAGTATCAGAGGGAAAAAGGGACACCATCTTTAATAACCATAAAATTGTCTTATCCAAATACCTAAGTGAGATTAGTCAATAATCTACCTAATGAAAAGCCAGTTGACATGGTTTCAAACAGCGAAGCTACAGTGCACCAAGAATCTCTTTTACTTACTGTTTTAAAGACTCACGGAATCAGTATTCATTAAGTTTACACAATTCTAAAAGCTTAAGGAGAAGAAAAATAGAAAGAAAGGCAAGAAAGACAAAGCTGCTTGTGATAAACCATGTGAAAATCAAGGGCTGAATCACATGACACTGGTTGAATCTCAGCTTTTGAAGAGAACTATGGAAATGAATAAAAATGCCATTCTAAACAATGACTATCAGAGTTTGATACCTATTAACACAGGCAGGTTTAATTTTATTGATGTACACTAATAAAATGACAACTTTACAAAGAAGATAAAGCTTTTCATGTAGCATTCAGGAGTTCACCTCTCCTGCTGAATCTTCCTGTGAGACAGAGTTATTCAGACTAGAAACAAGAAATATGACCTCAAAGGTAAAACTTCAGTTCTGGAAAACACACACGTTATCTTTCTGCCTGTTTGCCTTTAGAGAAGTGGAACAAAAAATAGAACCAATGTTACTTCTTTCAGCAAGTTAGTATGGCACACAACGATTGCAGCCAAAGTAGACACAGTTAAAAGAAAAGAGATTCCAAAAGAAATAAAAATCCCTAAAAAAAAAAAAAAAAAAAAGGACAGATACATTCTTCAGGTTAAGTGTATAATATTATTCTCTCGATTTTGCAGCACACAAGCCACTAAGTCTTAAAAGTCTCAAACTTCAAATCTGGGCTTGTGTCAAACAAGATGCTGACATTATCAACTTATTAAGAGTGCCACTTAATGTTTAATGCCACGAGGTACTAAACTCCTAGTTAGACTAACTGGGGTCTTCCTGGGAAAGAAAATTCAATTTACTATGCAAAATTCTGTCTAGCATATAAAGTCATAAACTATAAAAGCATCTCCCTTCTCTTCACACACACTTTCTGACACATCTTCTTAGAGAGTACTGGTGTAAAATGGGCAACACGGCCAAACCCGATCAGGTCAGTATGAGTTATGTTGGTCTGTTTAGAAAATGCTCAGCTTCACCATGGTCCATGAGAACTAAAGCCATTAACACGAAGGGACATCAAAGAGAAGCAGGATATTTTCTAGCCTTAGTGCAAAACTTCAAGGAAAGGAAGAAGCACAGCAAGATAACCATGACAAAGGAGAGGGTATGGGATGCTCAAGCCTATCACAAGCACAGCAAAGCAAGCAAGGAGGAGGCGATAAGACAAAAAGGTGAATGAGGCAAGACTAGAGCTAAAAAAGAATGTCAAAGAACAAGAAAAACAGAAGATTAAGACACAATAGAGTACCTCCATCTAAAAGAGAATTTGCATGGGGGATGACCCGACAGAATTTCTTTAAATATAAGAGAGATATCTGTTAAAGGTAAGGTCACGTTTCAAGGTATCTTCAGATGCTTTTATTTGTACAGGTGAAAACTACACTTCCAAGCAAGCTAAAAAAAAATCAAAGTAAAATATCAGGAAACCAAGATAGAAATAGTACAAGACCTGTCTAAATACTTCCACATGTACAAAAGGTTTTTTCCCCACTTTAAATAGCAAAGCCAAGAGTGGAATCGTACCAGAAGGTACGAGGGATGATACAGCAGGCACTTATCTCACACACACACACTCTAAAAAAAAAAAAAAAGAAAAAGAAAAAGCTGAACTCTCAACAGCCACATTGAGCTGCTCACAATTCAGAACAAACCCTGATTTAAGGCTGGACACGGTCCAGAAGTACTTAAAAGCTGCTACAAAGTGATGGAGCAGCAGAGAAACTTAGAGTAAAATGAACAGGCATGGGATATCCTGTAACAGGTTGTTTGCCTGGGATGTCTGAGCAGGAGTTACACAATATCATGTAATACCCATAACCGCCAGGGAAGTACAAAAACGCTGCAAACATGTTACAAAGAGCAGTTTACAAATCCCTAATGGTTAAGGCTGATCAGAACGATTTCAGGTCGAGAGCCCCAGCAGAGCCCCAGAACTGAGTACCACCAGGTGGAAGGCAGCGAGTGCTCCAAGCGAGGATGCAAGGCTGCATGCACTTCAGCTTCTTTCTAAATGAGCTTCAGATTCAAGAAAATCCCCCGTATCTATGTAACTGACCGACACACTCAGACTTGTAGGTGTGAGTCCGCGTGGTTTTGAGCAATATACTGCAGAATAAAGCACCGCTTTAATTTAAGACTAAACAAGGCATCCGATGAGAAGATCCAGCAGCCTCGAAATACACGGCTCCCTCTCCACACTCCGAGAGCGCTCTCCGCACGATGTCTCACTCCGTATTCAGCGAGTATCGATTATGAAATAAACCAGTAATGACGAAGAACTGGATTTAACCCCAGCGCCAGCAGCAGCAGCGCTGCGATTAAAACCGTTTTCTTCGCAGAGGTTGGCGCACTTCTTTGTAAGGGCGCACGCCCTCCGGAGCGCGCGACAACGCTTAAAAACTTTAAAAAGCGAACGGGTAGAAAGACGAAAAGCCAAGAAGCGCCGCATCCCGCAGAACCAAGCACGTGAACCCGGAGCCATTATGACGGATGGCGGCCGCAGCCCCGGCGCTGGGGGCAACAGGGCGGCGCTGCCGGACCCGCGGGCACCGCGCGGAGCGGCTGCGGGAACGCCGGGCGCCTCACCCCGCGGCTCCGGGAGCTCGGGGCCGGGCCGGGCGGGCGCCGAGGGGAATAAACGAGGCCGGGGCGCGGTGCCGGCCGTTAGCGGGCGGGCCTCCCCTTCCGGCATGGAGCTGACAGCGCGGGGTCCCCCGCCCCGCAGCCGAGGAGCGAGCGCCCCGCCGGAGCCGGTCCCTCTCTCCCCTGTCCCCCTCACCATTCTCCTCAGAGCCGGGCTGGGTCTCGGCGCCGACTCTGGCTCTCCTCGCGCCGGGCAGCTCCTGCTCGTGGTTCGGCGTCGGCGGTGGCGGGGCCTGTCTCCATCTATCGGGGCTGAGCTCGGCGGCTGCGGAGGGCCGGGTGGGGAGAAGCCGGGCGAGGACAACGCTCCCGAAGCGGAGGAAAGAGCGGGGCGAGGAAGACGGCGTTAGCTCGACTCCACACCGGGACGCAGTGCTGGCGGCGGCCTCGGCCCGGCAGCTCTTTCTCATAATTGTGCGACTCAACCGGCGGAGAGCCGCGGCGCTGCCGCGTCAGCGCGCACCGCCCCCTGGAGGAGGGATCCGCCCGGCGCTGCCCCGCCCCGCCCCGCCCCGTCCGTCGCGTGGCTCCTCACGGCCGCCCTCGGGGCGGGACGAGGGCCGAGCCTCGGCCTTGCGGCGGCCCGGAGCACCCCGGCACGTTAAATGGCCGTCAGGGACCCGGCCCTCACCCTGAGAGCTCCACACCTTTTTTAATGCAAACACGCCAGCTTTAGCAACGACCTTTAAAACTTGAAAGTGACCAAACACGTTTTTAAGCTCAGCACGGGGAAAATGAGAGCTGATCGTTTGGGGTTTCTTGGGGGGGGAGGAAGGGGAAGTCAGGCTGTATGTATTCCACTGCAACCCCCTCCGCCCCAGTGTGACCATGCACAGCACACCCACATCAGCACCCCCAAGTAACAAAGCCTCGTACAGGAACTCCCACTGCCCACCTCATCGCTTCTCTTTTACACCAATCTGTGTCCTACAGCAAGCCAACAATCAAGAGTTCCTCAAGGAAGACAAGCGATTGAGTTTGGTTCAAATTACTTGTGCCCACTAAATATGGAAAACAAAGACTTCCAAGAAAAAAAAACTCTCCTCTGAACTGGATGGCCAGCATCAGTTAGGCTGCTCACTTCTATTTAAGGCTCTCACAGCTAATTCTGTTTCCTTTTGCAAGCACAGCATGGTTCAAAAGTGAGTTAAATCTGGCTCAAAGGCCCTGGCACTGTTTATAAAATACCACAGCCTCACAAGAGCATTCATTCGGTATGGCTTTTATTTGTTTTAAGTGCCATGGCATGTGGATGTTCTTCATCAGGCCTTATCATCTGCCTGCCCTGTTCTGAGTTTGTGCTGCATCTGTCGCCGAGAGCCTGAGGTTCAGCACACTGCTCACTTCCTACATCAACTCCAATGATTAGAATGAGATCATTCAACCAAACCAAGCATTAATAAATGCTGCAGAATTGGCAGCTAGATGATGCCAGCCGTTGTCAGCTTTACATGTGGCCTACTGGATGGAGGCACCGCATTCGCAGCAATGCAGTTCAACACCAGAGCAACTCCAACAAAAAAATTAAGCATACACACACAGAACTGAGCAACATTTCAACCTGACATTACACAAGTTTTAACATACTTACTAAAAGTAAATGGAAGATATTAAGATACAAAGTGTCCTAGCATTAGCAGCAATGTAACAGGGAACAGTTGAGCAGTAAACTTGGGCAGAAACATCCATTTGCTGTAGACAATAGCTGCAAATCTAAGAAAACCCGTACAACCCTGAAGCATTTAGCTCCACCTTGCTGACTTGCTCCAGGGGACTTCCTAATGCTTGCTTTCTGCTAGCTTCAGAAGAATTTGTGGTATCTTACACAGGTATGAAAATTAGGCTCCTAGGATCAGGTGTTTTCAGGGAACAGACAATTCAGGACACCTCAATTACTTCTGAGTACAACATTTCACAACAAACAAATTAACTCTTACTGAAGGAGAAAACCTAAGCCTGCTGATCCACAGCCACTTGCTCCTGCCCAGATTCCCATGCGCTGGTGCTCCTTCCTGGCTTACTGAGCAGGAACAGGAAGGGCAGTGGAAGCCCACTAAGACTTGCTGGAGATGGTTCAAGAACTTTCCAAAGGAAAAAGCAGATAGAATGGGGGATTTTTTTAATTCTTCAGACAACAATATAGAAGTACTTCTGTCAATGTACCACAGTCCAGCTTCCTCCTCTTTTTCCTAGTTAATTAATCAAGCCTCTTCAGATTTCAAATTAACTTTCTGAGCAAGCTCTAGAATGACTAGGACCTTCCTTTCATCTCACAGCAATATTTGGACTATACTAACTTGTTTCTCTTAGGTTTAACATTTGTAAATTCAAGAGATAGAAGGAGCAAGGGAACTAAGAAGAAGTAGCTGGAGGCCCGCCTGGACACGATGTGAGATTTTTTTCTATTGTTTTAGGAGAATGTGCTTCAGGTGAGGAATTTTCCACGCCCTTTTTCCTGTTGATCCCTGCAAAACTGTAAAAAGATTGACATCAAATTGTTTGAGATTAAAACTGTTTGTGATAAGCTCAGATGGAGAGACAGCACATTGTTTCACTGGAACAGCTTGTGAAAAAAACACAGGGAAAATGAGTCATCAACATCCTCTCTGCCTCACTCTGTCGGGGGGGTTGGGGTCAGCCTTCAGAAAGAGCACTGTGAAAGGGGCAGGACATAGCACCACAGCGAAATAAACCCCCATAACCTGGAACTGATGGCACATGGCATAAGGAAGTCACCTTATATCCTTTTATTACGTTGTTCAGTCAGAGATAAATGACATGATTTGACCCTAGGCTAACAGTGTTAGTCATCCAAAAAGAATGAATTATGATACACTCAGATGTTAAATCTTGCTCCCATCACTGAATTTCAACATTAGAAGGCTAAGCAGCAGAATAACAGATATTTGATAAATACTTGTGTTACCTTTCAACCATGCTGTCAGCTCAAAATTCCTTTAATATCTCTTCCAAATGAATAACTGACAGCTGTGAATTAGAACAATAAAGCATTATTGAAAACTATTGTATTTGAAGACCTTTAACCTGAAGCTTCTGCTATCTAAAACAGAATATAACTGCTTTAAACAGAACTCTTTTGCTATGTGGTTCCTGTATCTCATTTTTATATCTCAAAGCAAAGTATTAATTTGTCACTGGCACTTTATATTGGGTAATTATGTGTTACGTAATCATCACC
Source organism: Cyrtonyx montezumae (assembly GCF_038088225.1). Classification (NCBI taxonomy): domain Eukaryota; kingdom Metazoa; phylum Chordata; class Aves; order Galliformes; family Odontophoridae; genus Cyrtonyx; species Cyrtonyx montezumae. Next base: position 26,820,481 of record NW_027071903.1, on the reverse strand, counting down.
AGAACTAGTAAGTTTGCAATGTCAAACCTAGTAAATTTGACATTGAATTAAACCAGCTGTAACTTGATCTTTCCACAGTAAGTGCTGAAGGATAAAGATATCACTTTAAGGAAACTTTTATCTCACCGCTGCAAATCTAGTAGCAACGAAGAAGTTGTTTGTTCACTCACTCTCATGCAGATGAGTTATTGAGTCATACACAGAAAGAAAGAAATTCAGGTACAGCATTCCTTTCTATGAGAAATGATATGAGTAACCATTAAATAAAAGAATTTGGTTTTGACTTTTTTTTTTTGGACATTATGAAGCTTCCCAAAGATAAGATCTATTACTCTGCAGCAGCTCTTTTAAATAAGTTCTCAAAACCTGCACTAGAATTCATACAGTTAAATCAGATGCAAATGCCAACTGAGCGAGTTAATATCCTACTTGAGGTCAAACACTCTCTGTGGCAACAATTTTTGCCCTCCTGCTGATGTCACCTATGGCAGAAATGAGATATTATCGATTCACTTTTAACAGTGAATTCCCCAAACCCAAAACTCCCCTCAAAAAGTGTATGATGACACAAGATAAGGGGACTTATCTTGGGGAGGACTTACAAGTTCTCCCCATTATTTGTGAAGGGGTTTTCTAATTGCAGAGTTACTGACATTTCTGTGGCAACATTTTGCCCATTATCTCTCAGATAACGCACCAAATAACACTGCTAACATTGAACTTTTCAAGGACTCACAATGCTATTTCAGAAGGAGATAAAGGAGAAATAGTTCATTGCTGTGAACTACAAAACTCAGGAAATACAACAGAAGGAGGCTTGTTTCTCTTGAAGACAGGGAAAACAAAACTCAAGAAATGTGCACTTGCAGTTTTAAAATGGTTCAGAAATTGTTATCACTTCGTTTGTATGTTACACTCCAGAGCTACATACCATCCTTCCAAGAGGGCCCAGAGGTTTAGCCATCTTTTTGCAGCGTACTGATGTTCTTAAAACTTTGTATTTTAAAGATAATTAGTTGAACAATGTGTTAGCTTTTTCATCTGAGCATATATTCTCTCAAAAGAACAAGTACTTTGCCTGTATACATGCAAGAAACAGGTCATCAAATCTACAGAAATTTCAAAACATATCTGAAAAAAATGAGTTACGTGAAATTAACTTTCTAAGAAGTCATAAAACAAATCATCCCCTGTAACAACTGATTTAGGCCCAATATCCCAAGCAGTGCATGTATGATTTAACTCACAGTGACAGAGCTGCTCATGTACTAAAACTGGCAAAGCAGCATTGAGTTCTGTGCAAAGGGAGTATTATAAAAAGGAGCATGAACACACAGATAAACTTTTGAGAAAAAAGAGTGCTGATGTGCTATCAACTCAAAGGCCAGCTGTGAAGTTCAGCAATCACTCTAAGAGGAGGAGACCTATCACAAAAGCAAGAGGGTGTTTTTCATGTATGTAGTGTGTTAACTTGGGGCTAGAGCATTATTTCACTTACAGTCAGCCACCTACTTTGCAGTGCACACTCAAGAAAAGCTATGTGAAGCTATTTAGTTTTTTTGTGCTTATTGATTTTTCTGGGACAGGTAGATTACTTACAGCACTAGGGAAGTATTGTAGAGTGGGTTTTTCTGATGGCAATGCTAAGTGCCCCATGACCTAACACTCCAAGCTCAGAGTGCAGAACCAGTAACTCAAGTTCAGCTATGTGGTAAGGCTTGTCACATCCAAATTAGGCAAATGAGGGTGTGGGTTATCCAGTTTAGAAATCAGCATTAAAGATATTCCAAGAGAATGAAGGGATGTTCAAGCTGATGAGTGAATTAAGGTTGAATACACACAGTAGTTCTGAGCAAGCGGTTTTTTCCTTATACAAGTTCCAGAAGTATACAGAAGGACACATTTTCCAACCCATCATCTGAAGTATAATATAAGCAAACCCTGTATTTGGGAATATGATATATTACTTATTGCTCAGAATACATAGTTTAACAAACACAGGCCAAAGTCTTGCACAAAACAGCCAAGGGTGTGCCTCCGAATGTCTCTACTTACATGAGTAAAATCAGCAGCTGCCAGGAGCAGTATAGGGACAATTGCACTATAATGACTGACCCTTTGCAAAATTTCATCAGTCCCTGACTTAAAAAAAAAAAAAAAACAACAAAAAAAAACCCACCCCAACTAAAGCAAGTTGGTAGTTTTCCTCAAACTGAACTTTATCTCCCCGTATCTTCTACAGGATTTGCAAAATTTCTCTATGAAAATTGTTTCTGCTGCTGCTATCTTCCCATTTACAAGTTCTTGTTCTAACTTGGTAGCAGCTAAGCTGGTGCATAGTGGACATGTAGTACACAGAGATGCTGGGCTTCCACTTCTTGCACAGCTGGAGCATCTCCTTCCACACCTCCGCTGTCCAAACTTGCCAGACCCAAAACAAGACTAGTATTAATCATCCAATTTTGAACTCTTTTTTGACAGCGATCCTCTTGTGCCAAAAGCAGACTCCATAGTTCAGAGTTGCTCAACACATTTCCAACACCCTGAGCTTGCTTACATCCTTATTCTATAAAACCTGCATATGTAGGTCTGTTTAAAAGTTAGGTGGGCTCCCTTCAGCAGCCCTATAAACACATTGTAAACCTTCCCTACTGCTTTTAAGCAAGCCTCATTTGACATGTCAAAGAACACTAGAAAATCAGAAATGCAAGATAAGGCTGTAAATTATAGCTGATTTTAAGAAAAATACTTATGTTAAGGACATTTAAACATGACTGGCTGTATTTCTTTTGTATTGCCACCAACAGAGATTCAAGAACTGATTTTTCAAGGCCTGCTTTTCCTCCCACAGAACATGACTTCAGTTCAACAAAAACTGTTTTCAGCTCTTCTAGCAGCAGTTAGAATGTACTGACGTAAACTTAGCCCTTCTGTAGGTAGGTCTTGAAGACCTTATCATTCACACTCTTTGCTACTGCCTGTAAAAAGCAAACCTGCAGGTGGAGTTCCTGGAAATGTGGGGACCTAAAGAACTCGACCATTTTTAAGCGGGTTAAATCATGCAAAGAACAACAGAGAACTTCTCCACACCAAGAAAGAGGATTATAATTGAACGTTATAGATATTTAAACCCATTTCCACTCTTCAATCAAGCAGTTTCTTAACACATAAACAGGAAACTGAAGTAAATCTCAGACTGCACCTATCTACTTACAAAAGCAGGAATCAGCACCTGTCTATAGCAACGTGTACATATTACGTTTTACAGTGTTTAAATTGACTCCCATTAAATGTGATAAAAATAAACTGATTTATTTTTCAAGTTGCTTAATTCAGCCAAAGCTCTAGCCTGTTTCTCTAGAGCAGAACTAACTTTACCCCATTATGAGAGCAAAAAGTAAAAAAAGCATTGCAACGTCACTATAGTTTAAATTTACTGCTAACACTTATTTTTAAAATCAGCTATCAGAGAAAAATTCACATATACACACACACACACCACTTTTCTTGAAGCCTTGATCAGAATACATCACAACACAGCTCGACATTAGATTTGCTTGAGATATTGTTGAACTTCTACGTGTACCTGCTGTATTTCCTTGTATTCTTGGGTATTACAATACAGAAGTTGATGTATTCTGTCATCTCTCAGCAGAATTCAGTGTAGTGCAGCCAGTGTAAGTGCACTTCAGCTTCTGACAAAACCGTTAAAAGCTTCATTTTTTGTTTTTCTAATCCAAGTCAGGCTATTGCACCAACATTAATGCAATCCTGGGAGTCAATGGGACAAGAACACAGATGTACAGAAAATAAGCTATTGTTTTAAATTACTGTTACAGAGTGGATTAAGCTGGTGTGCATGACTGTTGCATTTGTTTTAAGAGAGTCCAAAAGGTTAAGCTTCCTCATAAACACTAGGCTCCACACTGGAACAGAGGCACATGTTATTATCCAAAGCAAAGTAATATGCAAAAACACTTCAAAATATGTTGCTATTGCCCTGAATAGAAAAGGGAGGAAAGAAAGGAGATGAGTATGTGCATGAGCAAGGAGAGGGAACAGTAAACCAGACAGCAGAATACCCATGAGTGCACTCCTAAGAAAAAGCTGAAAGAGAGCTCTTTGATCTAAATACAGTCTTGGTTAAAAGGTCTTTCAACTACAAGTAAAGGACTATTCTCAGCTATTTGATGCCCTCTGTGTTCAGGGAAACAGGATCTTGCATTCTTTATAAATAAGAGGAATTCCAGAGATACCTGAAGACTCCATCATCAACTTCTTTCAAGAATGCAACATCTTGAACTCTGATCAGTCACTTCTGACAAAAGTAAAGTAGATTTATTTTCAAACAGACGATAAAGTACAACAGTACTCTAACTTCTGAAAGTATTACAAATCCAAAGATAACTTTTAAATACACTTAAAAACAAGACTTATAAGAAGTAAAAAAAGTTGAAAGTCAAACTGAAGTTGCAATGATAAAATTTGACTTTTACTATGAAGAGAATAAAACCAGTCACGGAGAACTCAGGTTAGAAAATGAGCAGAAAAATATCTTACTATGCCAGGCTGGAAGGCTCCTCTATGGATTATCTGGATCACCTGCTGTGCTCAGAGCTGCCAGGCCTCGGTCCAGTTGGGGTTTGAATAATATATCCAAGGACAGACTCCTCAACCTCTCTGGCCAACCCACTCCCAGGTGCATGACCAACCTCACAGTGAAAAAAGGTTTTATGATTTTATTATGGAATTTTATCTGTGTGTGTGCCCATTGCTTCTTGTCCTGCTACTGGACACCACAGAGAAGTGCCAAAACAGATGAATACCTGTTAAATAGTAACTCACTTTCTTGGAAGAAAATGTATCCCTCTTGCTTGGAATTTTGAAGCCTACAGAACTTGCTATTTTATGGAAACGCCAAACACCAATCTCATGAGAAGCAGAATATATTGGAAACAGGGCAAAATTAGTTTGATTACTACATTTACTTCTTCTTAACTTCTCTATATTAAAAAAAAAGTACATTCTAAGGAAAAAAAGATAACTGAAGGTTAGTTTTAGTCATTCGCTCCCATTCATGAAGCCAAACATTTGGACATGTACAGCAAAACTTGGCAGTAGGTTTCCAGATGATGAGATCTAAAATAACAGAATATATTTTAGCAGTTAAGTGCAATATATTTACTCCATTGGCAAGCAGAATCCTTTCAGAACAGGCAGGGTTGATTAAGGTTGGGCAAGATCCAATAGACTGCAATTCAAATTAAAAAAGAAAAAAAGTCACCTATGACTTGGGCTGATGTGCAAGTAGGTGAAATTCTTGTCAAAGATACGTCATAGTTTAATTTCACTTCCCATACAATTTGTTTTCATAATTCTTGGAATCTGAGCCAACACATGTACAACACATGCAAGTGAAGGACTTTACACAGCAGCTGAGATTGAACTCTGCAAGAAGCTGCTTTTCTTTAGATAGTCTCTGTTGTGGCTGACCTTTAAAGCAGGAAAGCTGTTCAAGGATTTACCTACATATTCACATTATTATAAAAATAATACTAATAACATGAACTGCAACAATTACTCTAACATTCAACTCTTATTCCCGACTGACCTGATCCGTACTAGGGAGCTATTCTGAAATTACTCACACATGAACAAACTCTTCAGAAGTCTAATTTTCCTCTCCACCTAATTCAGTGAACACTTCAGTCACCTCACAGTTCAAGCTCTGGCGGAGGAAGAAAAAGAGTTACGGAACAAGTTAAGATGCTGTTAATCATGACCGAAATACAAGAGCTGAGTTTCTCCTCCACCCTGCAGACTTGGTTGAGTGGGAAGAGAGATTTCCTGCACAACTTATGCAAGACAGCTCCCACTGCCAAATGAAAGTACCACAAGACAACCACTCTCTCTTTGACTTTAAAAGAAGACAGTCTGGGAGAGTTTTGTCCTATTTAAATGCTCAACTACTCGGAATCAACATTACCAGACCTTCCAGCACATGAACAGAAGACTGAAATCTTTAAAAACCCATTCAACTTTTCAATACAAACAGAATCACTGAGTCCTAAGGATGTCTCAAGAACCACATATCAAACATACTCACATTCAGCGATTTCTAACCCAGCCTAGTATTCAAAACTGAAGCTTGGCTTTTTCTTGCCCTTTAAATTTCAGCTCATTCCATTGAAAGGCGCTTTTCCAGCACTGTTTCCTAGGCTGCTTACAAATAAGCTCGTTACCATCAAGAAGCTTGCATGTGTTAAAAATGTAACTCACCACTGTTTGTGAGGTATACTTTCATAGAGCCCCATGATCAACAGCTGTGCAACAAGCATTTGCTGAGTTAGCTCAGTAAAACTGAATAATTTACAGACATTAGTTCTCACCCCCTATTCACATCAACCTTAAATTGAAGAAAAAAGGAGGGGAGAAGAAAAAAAGGGAAAAAAAAAAAAGCAAACCACAACACAGTTATTTACAAATAGAATAACAACTTCTGTATCTAAGACAGGATGGATAAGAACTGCACCTACATTGCTTATAGCGATAATAAAATGCATTTTAATTCACCCGTTATCATGAATTGTTAGTATTTTCCCATTTTCCATAATACAAAAAAGATGAATCAAAGCAACTGCTCAATTGTTTGTTTGTTTAAACACACATAACATTTATTAATAACAATCTTAAAAGTGATAACTTAAGAGTCATGAGAAAGGGGATTGTTGTCAGTAAACATACAATGTAAAGTAGCAAGGTTTTTATATTAATAAAAATGATTTTAACATAGTGTTTAGCCCAACCAAATTTAATATTAGAAACATTCAAAACCACTAGAAGTGTTGCAATGAATCTATTATGCTTATAAAAACCTAATTTCAGTAGTCAGAACTAACCTGTTATTTATATAAAATTTAACATTTCTTTATTTTTGTAAACAAAGCACCTAAGCATTTGAAAGAAAATAGTTAGTTTACATCCCATTAAACTGCAGCACATGTGTGAAACCTCAAGAATTATCAGGCATAGAGCATAATTAGGCACAGAAAACAACAGAGTTCCCACAGCCAGCTGCTAATGCATACTTCTGTTGACAGCAATCATCTTCAATTATACTAGTCCATTATCAGTTACAGGCAAAAATTAAATAAAACTTCTACACAGAAGATTTCACAGAAAAAGAAGTGATACCATGTAGGTTTGTGAAGGTTCTGAGAACTTCGAGTACTCTGACTTGGAATGAGTTACAATGTGATGTCTGTCAGGAGTTTCCAAACACTTCCTTATAACCACTTAGCTTTGGCAGACATTGGGCTTGTCAAAGACCATGACAACAAATCAGCACAGAAATTCTGTCTGCTGTCAGAACACCGAGGAATACTGTAATTGATTAAGTGCCAGCGAGCCTGGCTGCCTGACTTAAATAAAAATTGATAGCGTGCAAGATCATTTTATTGTGAAGCTGTCAGCTCAGGCTTAGATCAAGAAGGGTATGACAGGCAACTAGTAACCTGAAAACTCTTCCTGTTTCCTTAGAGAAATTGCAAAGCCACAAACCAGATGGTTATCTTACCCGTATCAACTGGCACCACGGTCTATTTGTGTGAACAGCAACAACTGACACTGTGACTGTACATTTGTTTACATAAGGACTCTCAAGAAAAAAAAAATTAAACTTGATATAAGTTACATCAAGTAGTACATTTGCAGTAAGCCTTTTTTAACAGCCAATATAGTTTTACAGTTGTCTTAATTAGCATACTTCCAAAGTAAATCTAGCTAAACCAGATTTAAACTGCATAAGTTTTCCTGAGCTAACATGCCCCTAACTCTTAGTGTCTGGAAGTGACATTCAGACCAACACGGAGGCACTTATGTGAGGCACTGCAGGAAGGGCTGCACTGCCATTGCCCAGCGTGTGCTTATTTGGTTGTTTCCTGTACGGTTCTTGGACTATAGGAATTACATTCTATTAAAGAGTAGGAAAAATGCTTTCATGACTACCTGACGGTAGCTGTAGGTGAACTCAGTGGCTCCCTGGAGTCGACTTCTCTAATTTTTCTTTGGTGTAAATTGTTAGCATTACAGTTTTACCAATTTTCTATGCCTAACCCCATCTCAATTTGCAGTTCCCCCCACAAAAGAACTTAAAAAAAAAAAAAAAAAGCATCAAATAAGCATACAAACTCAAACTCTTCTAAAAGCAAACTAACGCTTCAAACTAGATTTCCTTTTCCAAATCTTTAGGAGTATTTAACTTTCGAGTATTAAAATGCTAAAACAAATTACGATTAGTCAAGTTAAACAAAGGCACTGAGTGGCCTTAACTAACACAAGCAGTGCTAACACTATTCAAATCTGTTGCTTGCCTATCAATCAGAAAGAATTTTCAAAAACAGTTGATTCTTTAACGTAGAAAGAAAAAAAATGCTACCGTACAGATACAAAAGCTAGAAAGATCAGCCCTCTCATCTCCCACCTCTTTGGACTGATGCAAGGCCAAATGAAGACCACAGACCAAGTCCTGACAAGTATTAGAACTAGTCCAGACATAAAATTCTAGGTTTTTTCTCCTCTCAAAGATTTACATCGAGTTTATTGAACAAAAACTTCTGGCCTTTAGCACCATCTTGTTTGCCAGCTACTCCAGGAGCTGCATCTAAGTTTCCAGTGCCATGGTGTATGTAAGTACCTCCCACACACAATTTTAGTGTTTTTGATGTTTGACAATGCATATAATCCAAAGATGTGCAAAGCTTTACAATTTTCATGATCAAGGCACAAGGCAGTGAAACTACAGAGAAAAACAAACAAAAAAAACCCACCGAGAAAAATAAAACAAGAAAAGAAAACTCACAACTACAAATTAAAATTTGCCCTGTTATCTATTTTATGGCTTACAATCTACATAGATTGACACACACACTGCTTCTTCAATTACTTGCAGTAACAGAACTCTAGTTTCATTCTGTAGTTATTCACATTCAAAATCTGGAAAGAAATCCTGTGAAGAATTCTGCTATCATTGTTTATTTTTTAAATTAAATTTGACCAGCCTTATTCAAAATTAACAAAACATCTCATGCAAAGTGATATGGGCAAGAAAGCTTTATAAAAATACACTGTACAGAAGAACATTTGGAAAATTGCATAGAAAATATCCATTTATTTAAATCAAAATAAGGCACGGTTTTATTAGATATGTTTTGGCTGTAAAAATGCAAATCTGTTTTGATTACTTTTATGTTACTAACAATATTTTTCATAAAAATATAGGTGCATGAGTAAAAACTTCTGCACAGAGTATGAAATACTCCACAAAATTTCACCAAATTTACTGGAATATGAAAAATTTCAATACTATTTTAAACCAGAATCCTACATGCTACTGTCCTCCAGGTTGTTCACTGGCTGGTGCTGTGCCTTCTTCATTTCCTGGGTAATCCAGATGTTCCATCATCTAGATGCAAAAAGTAACAAAAAAAAGAGAATAGTTCTTAATATAGAAATATTGCTTTTTCCCCCACTGGTACAAGTATTAGTTAGCTAAGAGAAATATAATTAAACATATGTTAGGAGTGCATTTTAGCAGCATACAGATAGGAAGTCCTCTATATAGATCAGAAAAGTATTCAAGCTGAGTAATCAAAGCTCTCTTTAGTTAACACTTTCCACTACAAAAGCATCTTCTGTTCAAGGATTCTTCATGAAATTAAGTGTATACATCAAAAGTGTCTCAATTATTGAAATGGAAAATGAAAACAACAAAAAAAAAAGATTGATGTTAAAAAATTTCAAAGACACACTTTGGAGAACTAGAAATAGAGCCTATAGTCCTACTTAACACTTAAAGTTAGCAAGCAACAGCTTGAATAGAAAAGTTTGGCTTTCTTGTTTCATAACAGTATGAGCTAGCTGTATTGCAAATGTGTTGTTTGTAAATTTTCCTTTTCTTTTAAAAAGAATAAAGGAAGTGGAACAATAAAGACATGCTGCAGAAGATGACATGAGCCAGATTATTACATAGACCAATTTTAACTTCAAATTTATTAAAATCATTAGAAATCACCTGAGTAACACAGAACAATTTTGTTCTCCCTGACTAAAAGCAGCTTGTTTCCCTATTCACTGCTGTACTATTACAGAAAAATTAGGGCTCTGATTTCACTCCTAGGACAAGGCACTGAATTAATCACAAAGTTAATATGCACATTAGTTTGCAAGGCAAACCAAGATCCATTGGTTGGAGAACTTCATCATTAATAGAAGGTCAAAGATTGGAAAGTTTTGGATAGTTTTAACAGCTGACATGCAGGGACAGAAAATATGAAAGTAGTTGTACTGCTGGAAACAGAACATGTCCAGGGGCTCCTGAGTAGCACAGCACGGTTATTAGAGCAAGGGCATAATACTTGCAGCATCAAAAGGCAGAAAACCCAACACAGTTTCTTCAGTAGTGACTCATCCTACCTAGTAGAAAAAGGGACACAGACATGGAAGACTTAGCTGCCTGCTACATGGCTTCCAAGCAGGGTAGATTTCCATGTGATGAGGACAAGATTACTTTCCTGACAGGCACCCACTGAACTACCCTTTAACACTGTTGTATTGCAGCATTTAAGCATGTATGATTCTCCATACAGGGCATAAAAGGGTAGTTCCAATAAACTCTCCTCTAGCTATGACCCACATCTGTGACACATACTTTTATACCAACATAGCAGGGTCGCTGCAAAGTGTGTAAACATTTCTTATTAAAATTAGGTTATTTCAACTAAGCTGTTTTAAATCCAGATGCACCAGCGAATCATACAGTAAGCTGAGAAAACACATCCAAGGCAGAAACAAGGCACTGGGATTGGGAGTAAGTATTAGGAGAGCCTAGTGGGCACAATATCAAGGTGACTAAAACCAAAAGATGTCGTTTCACACCTCCTATCTTCATGCATCAGAATTGACAAGAGTTAAGGCTTGCTGATATGTCTAAGAATAGGGCTGAAGGCTAAGAATAGCACACACACAGTCCAGTGAATACCAAACTCTTGTGCCAATGACAGTCTTACATTCACTTCAGTATATCTAGAATATTGGCCCTGCACTGTGACCAAAAACCCACATCAAAAGTCAACCAAAGCAAAACACTCCCTACAATTACAGAAACCAAACAGTCATTTTAAATGAGGATTCAATTATCTGTTTCCAGGAAAAACAAAACACAACAAATAAAAAATTAAAGAAGAAAACCACCCAGGACCACATCACACCAAGTATGGTGTACATGGCTTCCCCTTTACCCTAGGGAGTATCGTCCAACAGCTGGCATAACGAGGGCAGTGTTGGAAAGTATTTTTGTAAAATGTTTCCCACATTAAAGCAACAAGCTGCTTCCAGAAGGAAGAGCTAACATTCACAACAATTCACTGCATCCCAACATGAAAGCTTCTCCTCTGAATCCTACAATAAGATAAATAGCACAAAATGTGGTTATGACATCACATGTATTTAATTTTTAAAGTCTCTGCTTAATGTATATTCGAGGTTCCTTTAGAATGGCTCATAGAATTTAAAGGTATTTCAGGCTTTCTGATTACGTAAATTTCACAAGACTGAAAAACCTGCTATTTCTAATCTCATCACAATGCATGACAAGGACAGCCCACAGCTTGGAAGTCAGGCACTACAGGCACCTTTCTAAACATGTAGGCTTTTCTTAAGTAGCTTCTTCCATAAGTTCATCTCAGTTGCTCAGGTTCTCTTGGGATAACTGCATCCTGAAAGTCACTGCTTGAAGTAGCAGGAATCTTTATGATGACCAGCTGCAAAACGAAGGCACAGTGCTAAAACTCTGGACAGCACTGTTATTTCAAGCTTTAGAAGAGCCACAGGAATCAGAACATACATTGTGGAGAGCTGACAAACATTGACATTTTTCAAGTGGAAGAAATTTATCAGCTTCTTTCTAACATCTGAATTTCTGACATTTTGGGGGGGCTGCATGGAGTTTCATGACAGATAAAAGAGTATGTAACACCTATGCACACTAGAAAATAAGATTCACTCTGATAACACTGCACTCATAATTCTTAAAAACCACACCTGTGATTAATTCACAGGCATCTTGAAAACATGATTTAAACTGACTGTACAAAGCAGCAGATATTTGCTGCGTAACATGCCAACCTGTTGCTTTATTGTTTCAGGGAAAGGCAAAAAACATTTCTAAGCTCCTCCCATTGACCAACTATAAAAAGTTGGCACAACTGGAAGACTAGAAAATTCTACAACTGCTAGATTTTCCAAGGCATTACTGAAATGATTTCACAGATTTTAATGATGAAAAATAAACAGTATTTTCAAGTTGACAACTAGGAAATAAGTATCAAACATTATCTTGCAGACATAGATGAAGAGTATAAGCAAACTAAAAGACCTAGAAAAATCCTTACTATAAACTTGACAGCAGCAATAGAGTCTGGCCTTCCGATTTTAATGTGCACCCAATGCCTCCCACCCACTTCTTAGCTTCCTCTTTGGTTTGTACCTAGTTTCTGTATTACAAAGGCTTTTTAATCAAACTTAACTTGCTGAAGTACACTTTATGAGAAGAGAGAAGCTAACAAGAGAAGTACTTTCCAGTTCAGAATTTAAGATACACTCAGCGACAGTTCACTACCTAAAGTTATCTTCTTTGTATAGAGCAGACAAGTTATTGCTGACTGCAATTCAAGGTTATATTTAGATCCTTAGATTCTGCAAAAAAGATGAAATTTGAAAACCTGCCCTGCTTTCTACATACTGTGCTTGAGACAATGGACAGTGAAAATAAATACCATGTCTGTGTCAGCAGTCACGAGCTCCAGCCTACCAAGGTGAAACCTTCTTGCTACAGTAGATGACAAAGGATGAAGATTGCTTAGCAGCAAGATCACAGAGAGATTGCAGAAGCAGTTACTAAAGACAAATTAAAATGCTTAGCATTGTACTGACAGAAGACAATGAAATTATTATTTAGCTCTAAGAAGGCTTCTTACCAATGCAGCAGCACATAATAATTAGCTAGGGAACTTGCATGTGTTTAATAACAGCACAAATACCACCACTCCTAAATACCTGAAGTTACTCGTAGGGATTTGGGAAGTTATATAGAGCAAAAAAAGGATACAAAGCCTTCCTTCAGTCTTGGGATTCATGGATCTGTTCATACTTTATACATATAAACTTTTTGTGTTCCTTTAAAGGAAAAAACAGGGAACAAAAGCAGATTTACAGCTTGTCTTCACTACTAATGCCTCCCTAATGAATTACTCTGAAAAACTGAAAGGAAAATAGATGAGAAGAATAAAAAGAGGAAACAGAGGGGGACAAAAAGCAAAAAAAAAACCAACCAACCAAACAACCCATTAAGACGATTAATCAAATTGCATTAAAAGAAGGCTATAAGCACACCTTGTAGCAAAGGCGTCCTGGGAGAGTCCGATACCTAAATAAAATTCAATTATTAAAATCATATACAATGACAATTTTTTTTTTAATTAGAAAAAAAATTAGAAAAGCTGTGAATACACACACACACAAAAAAAAAAAGCTAACTAGTGGATTACAAGAAATAGCAGCACTCATGAAACTTAGTCATCTGATACCCTGTACATCCTACCATACCCCTATCTTAGCATGTTTTGCCCTGTCAAGTCTGCAAGGTTTCATCGTTCCCATAAGGACAAGGCAAACCTTTTCAGACTTCTGGTCACCCCTTATCCATGAAGCACCCCTAGTCAAGTCCAAATTACCACTGATTCTGCAAGCTCAAGGTAGCTAAAGGTAAACCTGTTGCATTCCTGTATCTTTCCTCCTCAGAACAAGTACTGAAAGCTGAAGACTTGGGTTGCAGAGATTTTGTGTTTGCTTGCATCAGTAAGGGCAGTTCAAATTACAGACTTCTGTTGTGAGGACAACGTATAAGACCAACAAGACAGCATTCTGTGAGCATAACTTGAATAACATCCTTAGGAAAAGAAAACCTCCACATAAAAAAGTTCTTTGGAAAATTATAGAAAAAGAAGAGTTCGAGTAAAAGTTACACAGAACGGTTCAGTCACAGACAAGTCTAACTGGGGGGGGTAAATCAACTGTTTTAACTGTGCCAGAAATGAGATAATCTGACCTCAAAACATGCTAAAGTTCAGAGCAGTTTTAATCCCTCAAGAAACTAGTTTAAAGGACGTGATGTAACTACTATGGCAACATAATTCTCCCAAGTATGAGTTTTGCTATTAGAAGAGCAAGAAATTTTTGTTGCTGAAGAGATTTGCCAGGTTTGCTTAGGCCAATCTTACTCAGAATTCAAGCAAGGAAACAAACAGTGAAGCTCTTTTCCCAACAGAGACAGAGTTACTAGACTTTGATATGTAACACATACATCAGAATAGCAAACAGCCACCCATTTATATTCAAAATCATGGTAAACCAAACTCATTAGGACCTATAGAGATACACTCCTATTTTCTAGACCTATGAAAGACAAGACTTTATGTAGACAAAGATACGCAGTATCTAGTTAAAGTGATGATCTCTTTCTGAGTAATTTTTAAGTCAGACTTCAGTGGGCACAGGTGCAGATTACAACAAAAAGGCAACGTTTAACTGACCATACCTCAGGAGCTGAATGACCACCAGTTTTACATCTACAGAAATTGCCACCACCTGGCTTCCATTGCTCCGCTTCAGCTTTGCAATCCAGAAGCTGAGTAAGCAGAATCTGCTCCTTTGCATCATCAGCTTTCTCCATCAACTCTCTATCCATTCCCTGAGCTGAGTTCAACACAGACCAGATACAGGAGATAGTTTCTGAACTGAAACAACACTGCACTTCAGGTCTCTGGCATTAAATTTAGAGCAACATGGAGATCAGTCTGTCTTAGAATAAATGCCAGCTGGCAGGGGCTCCTGACACATACAGTTTCCACAGCTGCAGCACAATCAGGGCAAGGTGCACATGTCCGCAGGCAGAGGGGTAGTGGTAATGAAGTACTGCAATGCCTGGGTAGTGGCAAAGATTACCTCAGGGGAAATACAGAATCCCACAGGTGTGTACATGTGCACTGGGATAGGTAACAGTTTGATAACCACCCAGATACCGTGCTGCACTCCATATCATCCTGAGAATGTACAGGAACTAGTGTCTAAAATTCTTGTTCATCACCATCTCTTTTGAACCATCTCTTAATACAGGGCTACTACTGCAGATTGGAATCTCCAGGCTCAACTCAGTGACTCATATTATAACACATCAAGATGATAGATAAGCACTGTTAAAAAAAAAAAAGTCAGAAGAAATGACCTTCTACGAATACTGAACGAGCTATTTCATTTTCCTCAAGTTTCATTCTGACATATCACATACTAGGCTAAGATTTTCATAGAGTCAAAGCTTCTTGCTTTTCTTTATAGAAGATTAACCATTAATACTAGAAAAAATAAACGGATTCCTGGTATTACCAAGTATTTAGAGAAGCATATATACGAAGGAATTAACAGAACCAAAATATCCAGGGCATCCACCCTACCTGATAACTGCTTCCTTTCCAAAACTTCTTCATCTCTTTGCGTCTCCAAGCAACAAGAGAGCTAGTAATGAGTGTACATGGTACAAGATAGAGAAGGGCAGGTTGTCCCATCTTCATTAATGCCAGAACAACAAAAGTCAGCACCATACCAACAGCATAAGCTATAAAACACAATCAAGTATATTTTTAAACAAAGTCAGTAGTGTAGTAAGCCAGAAAAATATTTCTTTTTCTTTAATCAGTATCTACACCCTGCTAATATAACAGAAGAGGGACAAGAGATTGTATGTATTTGCATGCTTTCTCAAAGTAGCTATCTTAAAAAAAATACCTAAAGTATGGGCAACCACATTAAAAAGATTTATGAAAAGATCTGACAACACTGAACCTTTACTTGAAGGAAATTATGTAGCTCTGCCATTAAGAAAAAAAAACAGCATGAAGATTATTAATGCTGGAAAAAAAAAATTTACCTATTGTACAGGAAACATAGTATACAGAAGAAGAGCTTGTTTGAACATCAAATCTTCGACAATAGGCAACCAGAAGCCCTTGAACAGAGAGGAAAAACAGTTTAATGAGATGATGAGCCCTGAGTTCCTTTATCCTCAATTCTCCAAATCAAAGCAGCATAAAAATAAATTATACTAACAGTTCCCGTTACTGTGTGTTATCTTCTTCCCAATTCTTTTCTGGGAAGCCAAGAATCAGTTCCAGAAATGCTATAGTTAAGTACTGAAAAATCAAAACCATAGCATAAATACTCTACTGAGATGGTTATTAAGAAGTTTTCTTACTTTTAAGCAAGATAAGTACTTTGTGTTATTTCAGTGCTACTTCAAAGGCAACAAGACAGAAAAGTAACAACGTCATTTTAACACTTTTCTTCAATAGAATTTCAATGCTCTTAGCAATCAGGTATTTTTGCCTCTGCAGAACACAGGAAAAGGGAATCATCACGAGATGGTGCTTTGTGCCTAAGCAATTTGCCCAGGACTCCAAGTCGAGCTATGGCCAAATTCAGCTCTTCTGAGAAAGACAGAAAAATCTGATAATTTATCTTCCATTACCTCAACTCTAATTATGCAGTCTATGACACAAAAATGCTGTTAAGTCACAGAATCCCTGCTTTCTGCCAGACTTCAGTGAGATCTCATTAATACTGACAACTGGATTCTGTCTGTGGGACTTGCCTGGTCAAAAAATGCAAGGCTAAAGAAAAGCAAACAAAAAACAAACAAAAAACTTGTTCACATTTCACAGTGTATTTAAGTACACTGTAACACAACAAGCTCTCTTCTAGTCTGGCTTTTGTGGTATTCCACACTAACAACACAAACTGATGCATTTGATTTAGTAAATACTTTGTAGAGTAAATCCTAACGTAAGTCATTTGGGAATCAAAACCAAAGTAAGTTACAATTGCCAAAAATGTCTGCTCACCTGGGACAATAATGTCTCCAAAACCCAGCAAAGAAAAGGGCATGTCACACAGTGTCGCTGCTGAGAATTCAAGTCTAGGCACTCTAATAACCACAGGTAACTGTAAAACAGTATTTTAGAAGCCCACATAAATCTAATTTAAAGCATCTTAGTGTTTTGGATTATTATTTTTTTTTAAATGAATGAGCAGTTTTAATATCATTAATGTATCACTAATGAAGGACTTCAAAACAGATAAAACCTAAAGTAAAAAAACAGAAACCAACAGAGAGTGGATAAAGCTTAAGGCAATAGGTAAACTGGAATTTAAAATTTACAAATAATATACACGCACCAAAAGCAACTTGAGACAGCATTCAATCATATAATGAGAATAGCAAGTCTGGATTATTATCCTAACTATACAGCATTGATCAATGATTTCCAGGCCCTGAAGAGAAATTTGGATAGTCAGGTTTTCCCCAAAAGAATAGTCTTTTCAGAGGGAATGATTTAAAAATCCAGTATCTGAAATACAATCCTTACTTTCTCATGGGGAGCTGAGCGTTCAGCAGGGACTTCCACCAAGTTTCCATCATTCTAGGATCAAACCCAAGTCAACAGGGATTTAATACTTACAAGAAAATAGCAAAAGCTGGCTATATTTTGTGAGAAAGTTATGCCGAAAAGCACACTATGAATTAGCTACTAAATGTCAGTATTTGTACACTGTGACTATTAAAACAAAAATTCATACCTTTTCACTGTTTCCAAAGGGACCAGCTGCAACTTCAACCATTATACTCGCCCCATTCTGAAATTAAGGTTATTTTTCCAAAGTTAGTGGTTTTATATACCAAAGCATTTTTGCTACATTTACAAGAAGTGCTTGCACTTCATCTTAGAATTTTTTTCCAGAAAATTTCAGGAAAAATCCTGAACATGAAAAGGAAAGCAGTGCTCCACAGTACTGTTTTCAGTATAAAAACATGTAGTCCAGCATAAAACTACTTAAAAAAAAAAAAAAGAAAAAAAAGAAAAAGCATCAAAACCACAAATCCACTAGATATAGCTGAAGTTCAGATAAAAAAATGTGCCAACGTTTTCAGCCATGACCCTTCTGCTTCTGTAGAAGAGAAACTACGTTTGCATACAGTTCATAATATACTGCAAATGAGCACTGCAGAAGGTACAAGAACATGTTCCACAAAAGGAAAGCAAGAAAAGGAAGAAAAGGAAGAAAACTGGAGAACAGTCATTTCTCATCATCACATCATCACCCTGTCACACAATTGAGGCCAGAGTATTTCTGGCTCTTAAGACTGCTGAAGACTTAACTCATTTAAGAAATTCATGGCACCTGAACAAGCATTGTGCTCTATGGCCCATATAAGACAGGAATTCAAACACTGCTGTCTAAAATGGGGAAAAACAGAAGGAAGTCTGCATTTCTGCTTCACAAATCCTAGAATACTAATCTGTTTGACAAAAATACTCCCACGATGACATTATTTTGAAGATAAATTCACAGACATACCTTTGTGATAAACGGTGTTATGAAGACAAAAAACACATCATAGAGAAGGAGAAGGCCTAGAAGTATCACACAGGACTGTCAGAAAGAGAAAAACAAAACAAACAAACAGTTACTAAATGTTTTCGAATACTACACAACTAGATTCTGTTACAATTACTGTACTGCAATGTTAAAATATAAAGAAGCAGAAAAAAAAGACCATATAAAAACATACCAATGTTTTTATTTTTCATTATTACAAACAGTAAACACTTTTTGTTTTCCAATACTTCCTGAGTACTGAAAAACTATCTCCTTATGGACACTTGGCATTGTGATACTTTTTTTAATTTTTTTAAAGTTCTGTAACTTACAGTACCTTAAAGTTGGGCATTTTCAGTGTTTTAATGAAGTTTAGGCAGAAAGCAATTCCCAAAATATCTTGCAATATCCAAGCCCACCTAAAAATAAGAACATGTTTACACGTTGTTCATCTTACTCACGGAATCTATGTGTAACACTGATAATCTAGATTTTTTTGGACACACCGAGATTACGAAAGGGAACAGGAGCAAGAAGCTATTTTTTATGAAACTCTGCTAAAAACTGCAAAAAATACAGTAGCTTTTATGCTCTTCCCTGATCATAAACAGGTAATTGTCCTTTGTCAGTGTGGAACAGAACTCAACAGAGGACACTGCAGGCTCCTGCTGTTCACCTGTATGGCAGCTCACTTGCTCAGTACACTGTGTTGTTGACTGGAAGCTCTGCTTGCAGCATGGCTTGAAATGCTACCAAGAATTTTACTACAATATTTATTTTTTTACAATCTCATGTTTACAATGCTACTTCTGCACCTTTCTTCTCTTTGGCAATCAGTAACAACCAAGCTAGCTGGTCCTCACCTTCATAATTTTTTTTGCAACTCCAAATTACCACACAGTTCATTTGTATAGCTTTGTTCTCTATTATTCCCATACTTGGTAAGTTTCATAAATACTTTTATAATTTCTTTGAAATCAGTTCTGGTGTTTAGAAGGACGTTGTGTGCCAGAATGAGTTGCACAACAGGAAGTTTGTTGAGGACAATTATTCATATTATCCTTTCAAGTCAGAATGCATCACTTACCTATCTTCATTTCGGAACACAGCCCAAACAGCAGCCGCTGCTATGCAGAATGCAGCAAGGAAAATAAGCCTCACTTCAATATTTCTGTTGCCACACACAATCCTGAAAGAAAAGTAATCAAGTGAAAGGAAAGCCCACAAGAGACAAAACACATGCCTGTGCTGTTACGGTGCCTTAAATTTACAAAGCATTCCCATCCTCAGACACCTTCTTCTGTCCCCTTTGTTTCACCAACATTCAGGAGTTACTGCAATTGCAGACTTTATCAAACTGCATTCATGAGTAGAAACTAGAAAGTACTCAAATGACACCTTATAAAAATGGAGAGGCATACAGTACCTGCACTGCCCAAATGGGATTTCTCCTATTAACGCAGCAAGACAATTGTACAGGCTCATTGCAGATGCCAAGCAGAAGACCAATATTATAACATACACTAGATAAAAAGAATGAGAGATACAAGTCAGTGACAAAACTGGGGAAAAAGCATGGTGAACAGGAATGTACATGTGATACAAACTATTAACAGTAGTAGCACTACTCAGTGCACTGCCATTGGAGATCACAGTCAACAGATTACAAAAAAAAAAGTGCCTAATTCTGCAATGTCTCTGCCATGATCAGTTCTCTTCAATACTTGAGTTCTGAAATCTCTGAATAGCGATAAAAAACAAAACCAAACAAACAACTGAAAGCCAAAGAAATATCTGCAACCAAAGAAACCAAAAGCCAACCTTTTTATTCTCCTTTCTTTGAGAAGTAATATGACATCTGATACTGCTTTCAGTTACATTTCTTTGGTTATAGCTAAAATCAATGTACTTTTTACAACTACCAGCATTCTCCATTTCTGATAATATTCCTCCCATCATATTTCCCTGTAGTCATTTTGTCTGTTCTTCCATAAAAATTTCAGCAACTCCAAGATCAGACTGGTGATTTAAGTGGTGCTTTAGGATTCTAAACATCCCACTCCTTCCAAAATTTCCATTTAGCTATGAACTACCTGGTTGGGAAGAATCTTGATATTCTGGGTTCCAGCTTGTGATATACTGCAAATCCTAACTTAAACTAAGCACCCTTAAGAGATGCAGACAGACAATAGAAACTGCTGTTTGCTTGGGTTGTTTTTTTTTTCGATTGCAAGAAAGGTCTGGTTAGAAAGTAATTCTAACATTTTTAAGAAGATAGGTGTGCAGGTTTGGGCTGGAATAGAGCTCCTTTTCTTCACTGTGCTGCATTTTGGATTTGTGACCAGAGCAGCCTGGATAACACACTTCTGTCCATCTGCAAATAGGCTGGAAGACTACAGGAAGTCCCAAGACATTTGAGGCACCTGCATTTACAAGTAACCACTACATATGAGGAAGGCCTGGAAGCAGCTGAACACCTGCCTTTCTGATGGGAAGGAGTGACTGAATTCCTTCTTCCACTCTACTTGTGTGCACAGCCTTTCCTTTACTTTTAAACCCCATCTCAACCCACAAGCTTTCTCACTTTTGCTCCCCACACTGCTGCAGGGGAGCAAACAAGCAGCTTTGTGCTGGAAACTCTCTCTGTAGCAGTTCAGTTACACAATTATGCCACAGTTTGAGAAGTAAATTTAAATAAGCAATTGCTTTTAGCACCTCTAGAACAGCAACAAAAAATGCACACGTCAGCACTGTTCTGCTTTAAAGACCATGATTACAGTATATTTCTAACACAAGTTTATGCATACTCCGTGCAACTCTGTTCTGTTATTCAAGATAGTACTGTTGTAACACTAAGTCATTAAAGTACTATGCCAGTATGAACCCTTTAAAGACCACCCCCTTTTAACTCTCTCATTTGTAAAGTTGCAAGTGTGCTCAACCTTTTATAAGTGAACCAAAGAAAGCAATAGAGCCAATAAATGCCAGAAAACTTGAGGGAGTGTCTGGATTTTTTTTCCCTAAAGAATTTGCTTTTCCCCCACACCCTTTAGTTCAGTAGGAGCAGTACCCTCACATTTTTAATTTTGTATTAACGTGCACCTGCTCAGAACTCATTCCAGCTCCCAGAAAGGCATCACACCGGCAACAACAGAGAAAACTCCACAACCCAAACCTTAAGTCATTACTTACATTTAGGTATGAAATACACAAGGAACTCAGAAATCTGTATCTGGAATTTAGTCTACAGACAGAAACTGGCAGTAAGAGAAATTGTCCAGCTTCACTGATTACTTGATCCTAACATCAAGTACTGATGTTAGGACTTGCATTAACATGCTATGGTAATCACGTCAGTGTGGTGGGGTTATATTTGGTTGTTTTTAATTAAATACAGAATTTTCCCTAGAACAGCATATCATACCATGGTGACAATTTGTATCTGATCCAAAGTGCACAGAACTTAGGCTTCTTTGAATAAGACATTACATATATTTTCTCTGAACTGCCTACATTTTCTTCTCTCCCTAACTAATTTATTACTCCCTTCCATTTCTCTTCCTTTAAAGGGCCTCACTCTTCACTTCACCTTCCTGTCCCTTTCTCCTTTAAGAGGTCTTTCTCTTCACTTCTTCCTAAAACTTACCTGAAACTGAGTAAACAGGCAAAATCTTTAAACTAAAATTATTGATCAAATTAAAAGATTAATCAGTCTTCTATTTATACAAGTTTAGCCAGAGTAGTGCTGCCCAGTCAAGACAACCAAAGCTAAACAGAATCAGACATGAGCATGGTGAAGAAATGTATTCCGCAGAACCAGAAGGGTGAACTTGCAACAAATTCTAAGAGAGTGAATTTAGAAGGAATTCAATTCCAGTAATTTATTTGTACTAGAAAGTGCCATTTAAAACAGCACACATTGTCTGGTTGCATGATCTGAGGGCAGAAGGAAAAAGAAATCAACAGGTCAGAAACAACATTTTAATTGAATTGCATCATTCAAGAAACTACCTTATTGTGCAGGGTAGTGCCATTTAGCTTGATACTTTAATGAGAGCACAGCAATCACAAACTCAAGGTCAATTGTGTGTGATACTCAAAAAAATCTTTGACTCTGAAGAAAAGTTCTTGTTATCACCCTCTCCAGAATGTCAGCATTTATCGTGGAGGGTTTATTTCCTTCTTAAAACTCATCACCAGTCACCTCTCCTCCACAGTACTTCACTCAGACTGAACACAGTACAGGCAGATTCTAAGACAGTAGAAGAAAGCTTCTCTTTTTAATTAGCAACGACATGTTTTCAATCTTCCCCTCAATGATGGAGCGCACAATTAAAAAAATACATATCTTATCTTTAGTTATAAATCTAGCTTTTCAGACTTAGGCACCTAATAAGCTCACACAGAAAAATACATCCAATGAGATTATCCATTGTTTCTTACCTAGCCATCTGTAGAAGAAATACAGTAAAATCAGCATGACGCAACAGATGATCACAAACAAGACAACTGTTAGAGTGGTGAAAGTAACATTTTCCTCCTTCTTCCGTCTTGTTTCTCTATCCCCAGGACTTGCTGTTGCTTTCAAATTCTCACTACATTAGGAAAATGACAAATACATTTATGTCAGATGAGAGATTAAGAAAAAAATTCTACTGTGATCAGAACTGTTTGTTATAAAGCATTTAAATAAACAGTACTTAGACCTAATCCTTATTTCTATCAGGCTTCAACAATTTCAGAAAAGCTGTATGTGTGTTGATTGAGTTTCTCTCCACTGATATGTACTTCTAATTTAGCACAGATCACAAGAAAAAGGTTTTTAATCACCCTCCTCTCCAATAATAAGGGAATGTCAACTTTAATGAGAATTCCCAATCAAAATCCTGATCAGCATGAGGAAAAGCTGTCTAACATAAAAAATTTTAACCTTCTTTTCAGGATGTGTGCTCTCAGCTTTATTAGTGCATCACCTCTGACTACAAAATACCTTGGGCTAAACACAGTTAATCTCTATGATAAATTAAAACCATGCATACTGCACAGTGTTTAAAATCTCAATTACAGACAGTAAGCTTCTGCAAAGCCCCCACACATAAGCGTAACAAAACCAGCTGGCAATGAATTCTTTTACCTATAAAACACTGAGTAAATGAAGGGGGGGGAACATAAAGTAGACATTTTCACCAGAAATCAGGTTTCTATGCATGCATACTCTGTATCTGTAGCTCACCATGCAAAATAAGGAGACAAACTGTTGTGTTTTACTCTGAGCAGATAGTCCTACTACTCTTTGTACAGACACTAGTGAAACTTGCCCATCAGATAGCATGTTCCTGACAGATCCCAGGGCCTACCTACAACAAAATGCTGAATTCAGCACTGAAATAACTACCTTCAAAAGAAAAAAGCCCATAGGAGCAAGATGAATCACCTTCTTAGAGAACATGCTTTGAATAAGCTGCTAAGAAAAAAAAAAAAGAGCTCAGCCTAGACTTATGAAAGTGCACGTCTAACAAGTTTAATATAATTACATCTAAGTTTTTTTCCTCCAATATGGGAGACAGCATCACACTTTGCTATTTTAGCATTCAGTGAAGCCACACCCTAAAGCACTGTGGGGCAAAAAAGAAGTATAATCACATCCAACCTTCAAGAAAGAATCCCCCCTTCTATTTCTTTAATCTCTTCAGAAAACAAAAAAAAAAAATCACTACTATTTGCATAACAACCAGTGGGAAAGAGGAAGCTGTAGTTATCACATGCAATCCACTCTGAGTTCTGGGCAACAAAGTACTAGAACAGAGAGCATGAAGTTGTAGGTAGTAAAGCACCCTGGGCCCTGCTGTGCACGAAGATATCCAGCTACATCCAATTTAACTCGTGACTAAAACAAGTTCTGTGCACCTAGTGTGCTTCATTTCACTCAGTAAAGCTTCACTGTCTTCCAACACCATGCAGGATCTTCTCTTATCCACTTGTTTCCTTGCATTTGCCACACAGCCTAGTCCCAGAGCTGCTCTCCACCCTGGCTCTGCTGCCATCCACCAGAAAACACACAAAGCTGAGGCAGATAAACCTGGATGGGCTTTGGCTGGAGCCACCCAGACACAAGTGAATTCTGTTCCCCCGTGACTGTAGTGTAGTGCAGACATCTCAGAGGGTGCCCCTCAGCCAGCTGGGACAAGGCAGTTGTACAGGTCCCTGGGCAGACCACATATGCATACGTATACCTCCTTCATCACTGGATGATGAAAGCATCACTGAAATTCACAGCACTTTCTGCCATAGATACTGGAGTGTTATGATGGCAACTTATCAAAACATTAACTTTCATCCTGCCAAGAGCTGCATTATTTCTCAGGGACTTGTACATTTTCCTGATCTCTTCCTCTGCTATATCCTTCAGTAGGTCTTTGAAGAGTCCTAAGCAGTAGACTGTACATTATGTTATGCCTTCTTGCATCCCTGCCAAACCAACCTTCGGACTCTTCTTTCCCAGAAATACTGTCATATTAATCAAAGATTCATTATTGTAAGCAGAAAACTCTAAGCAGCTTAGGTCACAACAATTTTGTGATTTTTCAATTGTTACATATATACAGAAGAAAGTCCAGGGAAAGCATCTAATTGCACCTGGATCTTCCAACTCTTTAACGAGTACCCTAAAAGAACATTGCTTCTTAATCACAGCTACAGATTTCATAGAACTTGCAGTCCATGTAATTTAATCAGTTTTGTTGTACAGACTTACAGTTCTGCTACTCCACTCCAGTAGGCTCCTAGTGCCACAGTGAACACAGCAATTAGGAAGATGACAACCATACTGCAATCAAACTCCGGCAAAGGTGGTGAATAGAGAGCCACATTAATTTCATTTCCAAGAGTCTGAAAAACAACAGACAAGTTGGTTCATAAGGACCAGAAAGAAACTGTACATCTTATTTTCTAGCAAGATACACAACATGACTTCCTGCTCTTAATCTACACAATGGTAGCAATCACATTTTTAACTAATTGTATTTTTATCACTGTGAAGCACCAATGCCTTTCATGCCACCTTCCAGGACGTCAGACTTGAAAACAGCCTTATTACTATTGCTGTGTCAACATACAGATACAACAAAGCAAAACAGTACTTCTTTACCACCTTACAACACTTCTGGGAAGTCATACCTGTAGCCCAAATGCTCTTCATCCCCCAAATACACCAAGAGCTAGCACAGACTTCAGCTCTGCAGGACAGCATATCTGGGGTGAATTACCTCGAAATACAGACACACGTCCACTGAGCTACGAGCAAGGATCTGCCCCTCTACTGAAACCTCAGACCTCATAGTTCACATACAGGCAAGATGCTTCAGACAGGACACAGTAAAAACTCACCACAACAGGAAGTTTTAAAAGTTTCCACAAACATGACTTGAGATGGATTAAAAAAATAAAGCAATTTCATGAAATTTAAAAAAAATCAATGAGACTGAAAATGGTGAGAGAGCAGAGACAGAATCGCTATCGATTTGTACAGCAGCCTTGAAAGCAAAACCAACATGCTTCAACTAGACAGAAAGGTGAGACTCAAACAAAGAAAGGATGATGTGACAGGTAATGGGCCAAGTTTGCAGCTATCACTGAAGTAAGCCAGGGCACCTAAAGCAACCCCGCAATGAAAACAGACTTCAGAGATGGGGTAGAAGAACAGATGTGCTAACAGTCTGCGTGTGGGATAAAAGCAGAAGACGTGAACATGTCAGGCAAGTTTGGCTACAGGAAGACCAAACTGGCAGTGGAGAGACTGAATGGGAAGCTGAACGGTGCAGTGGAATACACTGGCCAATTGTGAAGAAAGTAAGATTCATCTCAGCATCTGAATTAGGTAACTACAGAAATTAACCTTATCACAGCCTACCGAAGTCAGAATCATTCCTTTGCCTCAAGTTATGGAAGTTCAGATTACCACATTCTTAGAAAACAGGGAAGAAAAGTGCTGGCGAAACATTGCAGCTGTAGGACGTGAAACAAATTAGATGAAGTCCTACTCTAATTGATGCATCCTGTATGTAAAAACAAACAAAAAACTAATGACTTACTCTTTATAGCAGAGAATTATAAAATTATGGGCAGTACTGGTGGTAGGTGGGTGGTAGCCCTGGATGATCTTAAGAGATCTTTTCCAACCTTCATGATCCTACGATTCTACATCTAAACCCAGCTCCACCTTTCAGTTCTGCTAGACTAAAGAAATATAGTTCACACTGAAGTACAGAGCACTTCTTTCCTCTTGTTACTATTGTTCTGCTCTTCACTGAGAACTTGCAAAGTCTCAACTGCCACCACAGAGCACTAGAATGAAACACAGCACGAGAGCTGCCCACTTCCCAGAAGGCCTGTGACACTGTGCTGCTACCAATGCTCCTCATGCACCTGATTCAAATGGTGGAAGTTAACAGAAATGAAGGCCTGTATGAAAATGCCAGCTCCCCTCAGATTGGTAGTCTCTCCTAATTAGAAGTCAGAAGCCTTGAAAAGCGTTAAACAAATACAGCTGTAGAAGGGAGAGTACAAGGGCTGACAGCACCTAAGAAGCATATATCATTCAGAAAAGCTACTGGTGATGTGACAGAAGGCTTTGGCAAGAAACACACCAGAACCAGGAACAAATCATTTCAAGGTTAGGCTTCAATTCATACTACTTTCATGAAGACAGCTTCCTTCTAAGATGAAAAGGGTATTTTTTCTCCTTGATACAACAGCAGTATGAGACATCACCTGGCACACTAATCTACTAGCATAGTTACCTGGTGAATTGTTATAGCTGCATACAAACAACACAGAACAACACCAGGCAATCAAGTTGTCCTGAGTCCTGTCCGCAACAATCAAGGATCTAACCTTGACCTAGTTTCTCCTCTAGGTTAGTATGGCATATTTTACAGCCACTTACTCAAGCAAAAAACATCATCATCTCTTGCTTCAGTGAAGAAATTTCAAGACAGAGGACAACCTAATCCAAAACTACACATCTGTGATTGTGTCAGATTGAGGAACTTAATAAAAAGAAAAAAAAAAACCTTCAGTGGTATCAGTGCTCTGCAAGAACCAATCTTAAACAGGAAAATAGAGAAAATAACCAAAATCCTAGACATCTAGGCACAGTTTCAGTTTGCATACTTACCTAGGACAACTTCCCATGGCAGCTCTGAAGGTTAAGAGCAGATATGGTGAAATGAGCTTGCAAGTACAATCCAAGGAGCAAAGACTACACAAGCTGTTGTGAGCCTCTGCTATTTACTGAAAAACAGGGAGTGCAACTCCTGCCTAGCAAATTTGACATTAAATAAAACGAACAAATTAAACAAAACCAAATCCCCCTGAATATAAGTGTATGAGATACCACAGCTGCCAGATTTTAATGCCACACATCTGGCATCTCACCAAGAATTCACCCACAGAAACTTAAATCATACCAACTAAGTTCTCCGTAACAGATGCTGTCATACAATAGAACAACTTGCAAAGATAAAGAAAACAGTAAAATAATATAAATAATTTAAAAAATAACAATTGCATTTGGCTTAAGATGTACCTCAAGAAGGGACAGCTTGCCTGCAAGATACCATGCTGCTAGATGTAAGGTCAGCTGCTCTAGCTCCTGTACTACAACCCTTGCTGTTTGTCAGACATCTGCAATTCTATCCAAGACTACTGGAAGGATACTTACCTAGTTTAAGATTGTGATTTATTACCCTCCCTCCAGTATTGTTTCCCATTCTTAGTGTTCTAATTAAATGTTTTCTCAAACCAACTTGAAGAAGGAAGCCTGTTCATGACTTAATATCCATCCTGTGAAAGAGTATCTACACACATTCAAATCGAGAAGACATTCATATCTGATTTGATTATTTTACTTGCTCAAAAATCTCAGACTATACATACCATAACATGCTGTAATGATATTACTTACCAGCTGCATATCCACTACGTCATTATATCTTATAAGAGCAACTGGTAGAGATAAATTTTCAAGATCAGTCTTGTTATCTGAAGGAGGAGACTAGAAGACAAAGTGTCAGTGGTAAATCCACTGTGCCTGTTTGCCAAGCAGGTTTCTATAAGCAGATTATCCTTTAAATTTCATCATATTTGTAAGGAGGAAATTAGAGCTAGTTCATCACCTTTGGCAAAAGGTTAACAAAGACAGATGTATTTGAGTTAAAATCGGAGCTGCAAACAACGTATCTGGATTCATGTTGGTCTTGTGTTATTACAGGATTAAAAGGAATAAACAAAGTATGTTTTTTATTTCCTCTGCTTTTAAAGCAAAGATCAACTTTTCATGACATGGACACAAATTCTGAAACTGCAGATATTTGTAGTTAAATTTTGCACCTGTAATAGAGAACCAAAAGAAGCAAGAGAAGTATCTGTAAAGACATGCCAGTGCCCTCTGTATTTCCAGTTTTGGATGAAGTCTTCCTGGTTTATTTTTTCTCACGTGTGTTTAAAACAAAATAGTACCTATGATGACAGGGAGTGTGACCCTCTGGAACACTCGAGCAGCAGCACTCTAACACTGCACTCAGTGGGGAGGGGTAACAACTCACACTGGCACCCCTCTGCTTCTGGGACTTCTTTGAGCTCTCTCTGCACAACACAACCTCAGACTGAACAGATAAGATGTCAATCCAGTACAGAAAAAAATCACATGTTGTAACTTACCAGCCTAGCTTTACTGGCAATCAACAGCATTTTAGCACCCAAACTTTGAGCAATCCTTGCTTTCTCCAAAAAAGTGCAGTTTCCTCTCATCACAACAACTGCTTTGTCCTTCATTACAACAGCAGGAACTTCAGAAGAATCACAGAGTACCGTAGATGTCAAGTTTTCCAGAGACTCGAAAGTCTGCAGAGGGAAGAGCAGAAAGAAGGCAGTTTGACAACACACTCTCACCTGGAAGACAGATTAATGCACTTCCTAACCTGACGTTTGTCACAAAAAGGCATAACAAAAAGGAGTTGCACGTTTAGCAACATAAAGTTGGGGCAATGGTTTTTACAGCCTACTATATTGAGGGAGGTTTTGAACAGATGATTTTCTCTGCTTTACACAGTGTTGACCTGATAATGAATGACAGAAGGGAGAGAAGTGAGAAGAATGATACGGCCTTCACCACTTCCAAACAGAAAGCATTTCCTGTTTATAGGAAGAATGCTGGACGAAAATGTGTTTTTGCCTTACACTCTGGATTAAAAAACTCTCTCAAAAAATGTGGCATGATGACACGTTCCAGGCAGCCTCCTCTTCTACCACACAGATTCAAGACAATTAAACAGGAGATCAAACTGACAAACGAATGTAAGAAAATTTTTCACAGGTTTACAATGCTTTTTATAAAAAAATAAAAATTTTACCCACAGATTTAAAACTTGGACATGGCAATGACACTGATGAAAAATATAAGGTATTTAAAATTGTTTTTAAGCACAGAGAGAGTACCACCTTTATAAACTTGAGAAAAGGCTTCTTCAAGTACACAAATGTTCACTGCAGAAATATATTTTTTTCAGTGCAGCTCCAATTTAACTCAAGAAATGGAGATCAGTTATAGCTGATCCAGATCCACCTTGTGTTCTAGTTTTCTTACAAAGTAAGATCAGAAACTACTTACAGCATTGTCCAGGCTGCTTGGAAGAGATATCCAGTTAGAATTGTAAGCTATGCAGTAATCCTTTGTTAAGGGAGTTACACCATTTCCAGAAGCATGCAGGATTCCCTCATCTCCGTTTATCTGCAATAAGCCAAAGTAGTCTAAACTTTAATTCAGAACATTACTGCACAGCTAATGCCCCAAAAAGCTGTCAGAAAGAGAAAGAGCCTTCAGAATTTTTTAGAAATACACAAATGCATTGATTCCATGAGAGATGAGAAGCTTGGTAACAGGATACAATCCCAAATATTTGGCAGACGCACGGTGCTAATCAATAGGAGTGCTCCACAAGCCTCCCTCCCCAGGCTGGCTATCGGTATTCTACAGCAAATGAGACCTATTGAGAAAAGAAAGCCATGTGATGGTATTGTTTCAAAGGTTTATGTCTGCCTGGTTTGAATAGCAAAAACCTTCTTCAGAGGAATCCATTCTATTGGCCATAGAGCCTGAATATCTGCTGGGAGAAGTGTGTCAAAGGGCCCGAGCACATTAACTGTTTAGCACAGAGCAGTTCCTCAGCTGTCAGTGAGACACTGTTCCAAGATTTATCACTAGCACAGAACTACCAACATTTCCTCTCAAATGCAGCCACCTGAAAGTACAAACTAACAGCAAATTAAAAGCATAAGGGACTTCAACAGGTGCAAAACTCAGACATCTCCATCCATCAAAGCTCTTTCTGCTTCCTGAAGGAGAATAAGTACTTTCTGTGCTTCAGAAAATCAAGTGTTAATGCTACACTAGCACAAGCCTGACTAAAAGGAGTGATTACTTGCTGATTTGACACGCATGTTGTGTTTGGCAGGCTTCCTGCTCTAGGGATGAATCAGGGAATATAATTCCTGCTCGCAAGGCAGGAGAAGGATCCAGAACTGGATGCTTACCCTGATACATTTATTGCTAAGCACTAATTTGGAAGAAAAAAATGAAGAGAAACATGGCATGCATGCTGTGCCTCATTTGGAACATCCCAACTGAAGTAATCTTGCATCCAACTGAATTTTTATTACTGCCTTGCAACTACTTCAGTTTTCCTCTTTCACAAAAGACAAAAGCCACTAGTTGAGGTTGAAGACCTATCCTGCAGGGGCTCAGCCACTGCCTCTGGCTAAAGGCACTTCTCAACAAAGACAATTCTCAATGGCCCACAGTTTATTGCCTGTTTTTTGACTGGTGGTTCCCTTCTTGCACCTCCTCCTTTTACCATCTTTAGGCTTTCCTTGTGTAAGTCCTCATCTTTCAAACAGAATAAACCATCTTTCAATTCTTATTTTTCCTATTATGCACCCCAGGTGCAGCAGGGATGTAAGCCTGGGCTCACTGTTCTGCTTCCAAGTGCACTGGTAACCCCACAGCATAGAACATCTGTTCTGATGGGATTCAGCAGGCATGGAGGCCAAGCCAAGCCCGTATTTAAAAGGTCCATCACTGTTAGCATCCAGATGAGATATACGAGAAACTCAAATGCATAGAACATGAGAAAGATATTTTACAGGTAGCAAGTAACAACACGATCCTCACAGAAAGGTAAGAAGGCAGGAAAGACTTGGCATGAACAGAAAAAGCAATATTCTCTGCTGGCACTGCAATACAAACACTCCCTCCCTCTGGGCACTGTGACCAGGGGAACAGCTGCTCGTGCTTGGAGGGCAGCGGAGGTCCTTCCCTGTGCATCTGCCACCTGAGCAGCTCCAGCTCCTCAGGCTGCCAGTCCTGGGGCACTGCTCACACCTCAGCTAGAACCAGCATGTGAGGAACATGCAGAGTATGGGAAGAGGCAAGACACAGTCTGGAGTTCTACAGGCCACCAGGGAAACACCTGACTATGTCAGCAGCAGCAAATTATAGAGTTAAGGCTAAGCAGTAACATCAGAAAACTCCAGTGCAACTGGATGGCAGCTTCATGGGGCTCACAGACAGCAAGGAGGCACTCTGTGGAGATACGAGCTGCTTCACTCAAAGCCACACTTATTGCAGTAAAGCAAACTGCACCTACAGCTGATACTATCAAACAGGATACTGTGCAGGTCCTGATCTACCAAACCAGGTAAAAAATGTTTAAAAACAAGAAAAAACAAACAAACAAACAAACAAAAAACCACATAGCAGAGCCGTACTTAACACAGGCATACCCTTCACACAGCTTCAACAGGTGATGAAGCTCTTTAGCTTCCACATTTCCCGGCTCCATTAGGTTAGAGGTTAGCTATCTCATTCCCAATGCACCGCACATCCAGACGTGACGCGATGCCCCATGAAATAACCAAAGCGTCATTTGTACAACGACAAATGACAGCAAACATACAAACAAAACAGGCCGCCAGCGCCCGGAGCGGCAGCGCGGCCCGTATCTGTGCGGGCAGGGGAGCTGCGGGGCCCGGCCCGAGGGAAGGCCGCCGGGGAGGCCTGGGAACACGGCGGAGCGCTGCGAGCCCCGTACCCGCGGCCGGGATGAAGGAGGAGCCCGGTCGCTACCCGGGAGCGCGGCGAGTACACCCGGAACCCCGCGGAGCTGCCAGCGCCCGGCCCGGCCCCGCCGCAGTGCCCGGCTCCGAGGCCTCCTCCCTTACCGGCGGGAGCAGCGATCCGCACAGCGCGGCCCACAGCAGCACGGCGACCCTCATCTTCCTCGGCCGCCGCCACCCGCTCGGCTACGGGCCGCCCCGCGCCCGTCACGGAGCCTCGGCCGCCGGCTCCCGGGGAGCTCCACTTCCTCTTCCGCCGGGGGCTGCCGCCGCCGACCGGCACGGAGCGGCCCCCTCCCTCGGCGCGGCGGAGACGGGCGGCCCCGGGCTCGGCCTGAGGGCGGCGCTGCGCGGGGCCTGGCTGCTGTGCCGCTGTGCCGCTGTGCCGCACGCTGCGGGGCCCGGGCCTGTTGGCGGCCGGGCGGCGCCTGGAACGTACTTAGCGACGGCATGTGTAGCCAGGCTGCCCGCCTGGGTTCTGCTGTCAGCCGGGCTGCCCGCTTTCCCAGCATTGCTTCTTCTTGTTCCCGTGCCTTCGCGGTGACTCTTGTGCTCAGGCAGCAGCTGTTTCCCCCCTGACAGCTCCAGGGCGCGGGGCTTCGGTTACCTCACGCTGCCATTGCACATATTAGGGAGCAACCACTCGCACCCCGTCTCTGCAGGCAAAGCGTTTCGCCTCGCTGTGCTCTTTTTGGATGATGGGGGTGCACACACGAAGCCATGGGAGTGCAGCACAAGCCTGCAGCAAGTGCCTGAGGGAATAGGTTCTGAATAAAGGTTGTTTCAGAGGTGTTTTTTTGTCGGATCTGGGAGCACTGTGACTGCGATGCACGCGCTGTGAGAACCGCTGTGACCCACAGGAAAGGGGCACACCAAGGCAGCTCTGTGATTTACCATGGAGGAAAGATTCCTTCCCCCTCCCCACCTCCCCAGTTTTCAATCTGAATTTCCTTATTTTTGAGATAGCAGGGAGGGAAGCTCCTTCCTGTAGCTTCTCCCTAAGCAGCAAATGATACTAACAGTCCACCCCAAGAATTGCATCCTTCCGGAACTGCCCTAATTACATCCATCAAAGAAAATAACAGAAACAACTCTCTCAGAAAAATCCCTTCCCTAACCCAAACATCAACATGAAATAAAACCTGTAATGACTCAGGCATTCCTAAAGCATTTCAAAGCTTTAGGAACAGACACGTTTAAAGCAGGCTTTGAGCACATTCGTTTGAAAGCAGAAACTAAGCCTAAAAGCCATTAGCACAGAAAAGAAATGGTTTGAATAATAGTATGCATATATTGAAATCCTTTTTGAAGAGATCATGAAATTATCCTTTCCTTCCATCTTCCTGTTTTCCACAACATGCACACACTTCTAAATACAAATTATTTTGCACATTAGGAAACACATCTGAAACATTTTCCATTTCAAGGCTGTTCTCCTGGCTCTCTGATTGCGCTAGGAGCTACTTTATGGGTATTGTTTTTTCTTACGTATCACTTTCTTAGCTTTTAAATAAGCTTATCCCAACCAACTTGTCTTTTCCTTTCCTTTTTTTGCATCTCTCTATCCATTTCAATCTGTTCTTCTGTTAACCTTGAATTACTATCCACTAATTTTGAGTGAAACAGTGTAAGCAGAAGATTGTTGCCTTGTTAGGTAGGCAACTTTGAAGAGTGGCTATCAGATTTAATATTCATAAGAAAATACATTGCATGATCTTTAAAGGACTAACATTGTAATTAAGAGACTAGACTCTTCACGCTAAACAGTTATTTCATACAAAAATCAGTAATGCAGGGATTTGAGGTTAATTAACACTCAAGCTTCAAAAGGATTGAGGAATTTTTAATGTGTTAATTTCTAAGAACTAAGAGAGAACAGTGACTCAAACACTCAATGTAAATATATTCATAGGAACATTAAGTAGAGGGCAGAGTAATAGGGCAAAATAAAGCAGGTGGCATGAAAAAGGAAGTGGTTTAACCAAAGCAAATTCTGCCACCCTTGAAACTCTTGTCTCTTTCACAGTGAAACCTCTTGATTAAAGTGACACAGGGAACATTGTTTCTGAAAGATGCCATCTCTGAGAGACATACCCACATGGCAAAAAGGAGGACATGTGCAACAGCCTGACAGT
This sequence comes from Cyrtonyx montezumae, assembly GCF_038088225.1. NCBI lineage: Eukaryota > Metazoa > Chordata > Aves > Galliformes > Odontophoridae > Cyrtonyx > Cyrtonyx montezumae. The sequence goes on along the minus strand of NW_027071903.1, from coordinate 26,785,628 downwards.
CCTCTATCTCCACTCAAGAAAATGATCCAAAACACAGTAAGGCTGTCAGTTAAGAATTATTTATTCATACACACACACGTCTAGCAACTTCTCCCCACGTACTAACAGCCTTATCTGAGCTTTAATGTTAGTCTAACACAGTCAAGAGGTGCCTCAGTTTGCTGGACATTATACAGCAGAGAGAACAGCCAATTCAAATGGGGTTCTCAAAGGTAATGTTTAAAGTAGTTAAGAGAAACTAGGGAAAGCCTTCCTCACATGTCATTATGCAGCAAGGTCACATTAGTATGCATTAAGGAAGGACTGTAAGCCTCACTTTTGAATTACATTTTCAAGTTTGTGTCATACCCTCAAAGGTATTGAGTCAGGTTTTAATATTCCCTGATGGTAGAGAGGGAACACACGGATAACTGCATGTAAAAGCATATTACTTTCACTATTAATTTGCAGCTTTAGCACTTGCTGAGACTCGACTTACAAGCTTACAAATATTATTTTTAATAGATTTATATCTAGAGAAAGTGGGATTGTTTTGATTGATCTACTAATCCTTAGTTTCAGACAGCTCACTATGAAGAGGTCGATTACTCATTATCTCTATAGTCTCCATTCACCTTTAAGACTCTACTCAAGCAAGTTACGTGAAAAGTACACATCTTTCTTAAGGACCAGGAAGATTGGATGCATGTAAATACACTTTACAAAAAATCCTATAATCAAACACTTTTTCTAATTATTTGATGAAGTATCTAAAATTAGTTAGTCATCCACTTGTACAGGCCCATGTCAGCTCTATGAGCACACCCGAGAAGTGTAAATGTTGTCTTGAGTTCAGTCCTTCCCCTTCAGTAAGACAGACAAACTAGTTTCAGTTTCAAAGAATGGATTATTTTCTTCCATATTACTTCAGATGCAAGGTCTATCTATATGCACATTTAACCACATATTACATATGCAATTATATATTCCATCCAGTATTGTGCCATCTGAAATTTTCAAAATCTGTGAAAATTAACAATAAAAGACATAATTCAGCTTGAATTTCTTTTTCCTCATTAAGAGTGGACACTTGGTAATAATAACCTTAGTTTTGTCCTAGTTGGGTTTATATGGAAGTATCTGAGGAAACATAAAAAATGGTATAATGAGATTCCTCTTCCCATTTACCTTGTTTTAATGAAATACAAAAAAAGGTTGTCTGAGTGGAGTTGTTTCAGAACAGCTCTGTGGCCCTGAATGCACAATTCAGATGGAGACCTGGAGCTGAGAATTGGTGTTCTTGTCTATCTGTGACAACTCTCTCCTAAACAGCATTACAACTGGATCAAGAAAACTTTCCATTTGAACTCCATTTTTGGATAATATTTTAGGATTTTGGTTATGTTACAAAACAGAACAAAGCGTTCAGTAGCCATACTGTAATGCTTAATGAGCTCATTAGGACTGAGTTGAGGTGACATAGGCTGAGAGTGCCAGCGCACCCCAGACTCCCTGAAAGGGCACAATTCTGAATTATAACACAAGTTTGCTCAATGGTGAGCTCCCAGGAGAAGGCAGCAGCCCTAGCTCAGCATCAAGCACCTCACACTGTGCGCTCTTTTGGCACAAGAACATACGGTGGTAATGCCCCTCCCTACTCAGAAGTGCTTTCACTGGTTTCTTTCATGCTTCCTTTCTTTGCACATCATCAGGAGCAAAGGTCTGGCTGGACAGCTGTTGTAGGTTACCTCCTGGTATCTCAGCCTGCAGTGAGTGCAGAACGTCGCTCAGACCCCTCAGCCAGGAGGAAGTCCCCGTCACCTTTCAGCTCCAACCTGTCCATACTCTTCCAGTGCCTGGAAGCTGAGCACCAGTTGGATCCAGTTAATTTCCCTGAGGTTTTGGCAACACTGTGAACTGAAGTCAAATACTTTTTAGCACCACTATTTTAACTCTTAAGTTTTCTCTCCTTGGTGTTCATGGAGACCGTGGTGGGTGCAGCAGGCCTCAGCATTCTGCCTCAGCAGTTACAACAGCTGCAACCTCACACTCAGCAGAAAAAAAAATGCCACCTTGCCTTCCAAACTCAAACATGCCATCAGTCTGCAACTGCTGAATGCAGAGCTGGCATTTGGGGTTTCTCCATATGAGCTGAAGACATTGCAGAAAAGGGAAACCAGCATCTATTGACGTTGCATTGGCAGTCAATGTCACATTAAACAGTGCAATTGGAAGGGTATAAAGTCCCAGCTTAGTCATGCATTTAAGTGCCCAATTTCCTCCATATACTAATTATACACGCCTTACCAATTTTCCATATTGATATTAAGCTGTCCTGTACATGATAGGAAATGAACATTAACTTGCACATGTTCTGCTCTCTGCTCATTCCTCATATACACGTACCATAGTGTCTCTCCATGGCTTCCAAATCTGCTTCCCTATATACCTCATTTTTTCTGTAGTTCCTGTACTTGCCTCTCCCATTTTCTTCTCTAGTCTATAAGAAACTAAGCAATAAACAAAGAGACTTTATTCTTTTTCTTAGCAAAACACAAAATTGGCTCAGAGCTGCATGTGGTGATATGTCAAAATCCATACCTTAGGCTCTGCTGAAGAAAACTCCAACAGGCCAGTTCCTAGAAAGGCCACATTCTGAATGGCACTGGGAAACTTCTTACATATACACACTGTAACCACATGAATATCAACAGGGAAACCACTGATATAAGCAGCCTGGGCCTTATGTGCCAGGCCTTACATGCCATTACTGGGTAGTTTGTCTGTAGATGCAGAGCACCTCTGGTGCAGAAGGACTTCGGCTATAGACAAAAGCATCTACAATTGTGAATTTCAATCATTAAATGCCATTCCAGGTCTAAAATCTGCTGAGCTAGTCCATGTATTAACACAAAGAGGTACAAAAAAATGTGTGCATGATATCTATAAATGATTTATTCCAAGAAGCCTTGCTTTTCTAAAAACATTGTTCTATTTACAGTTTGTCTTCATTTTCTGCCTTGCCACCCATCTGCAATGTAAAGAACCAGACCAATTTTTATTTCAGGACTCCGCACCTTTGATGTTAACCCTTCCTTACCCATCATGGATTTTATAACTGAAAGCCAACCATCACGACTCAAACTAGAAGCACGATCGGGTCAACTGTCCAAGCAAGAGTACAGCCAGTATTCCTTTTAGCCACTCCCATTGAAGACTTTGCTCTCTTGAGAGAAGAAAATATGAAGAAACACTAGGAAGGAAGCTTCTACCTTGTATCCCCCAACTACCTAAATGTACCTGAACGATCTCATAGCGTAGTGCTTTAAGAACCACAAAGCATCTGGAAGCCTTACAGGAGCCCACTCACCAGAGGAGATCCTTTTGACAGCCCTATAACACAACACTGTTTTTTCCCCTTGTTCTTCTCATCTCTCTCCACAGCAGTTATAAGAGGCAGACAAAAGCATTCTTATCTTTCACTGTTAAGTTTTTATGGCAGTGTCACAGTGCTGATAACAAAGTACATCCAAAGACAATCAAGCAGCCACACAATCTTTAAATGGCAGATGTGATTTCTTGTAAAGTTACTGTGTTTAGTAACGTAATAAATTGCATAACCATGCCTCCATGGAATTTCATATTTTTAGATTTTGCTTATTTCTTGCTGGTGCAGCAAGCAATACAGACAGACCGACAAGTTTGATCCTTTGGTGTCATTCGTTCTTTTTTCTTTTTCTTTTCTTTTCTTTTTTTTTTTTTAACTTGGCTGAAATAAAATAAACAACAACAAAAATACTCCTCGCTGGCATAGTAACTTGTATAGAACAGTGACAGAACAGACTCGATGGCAAATTGTGCTCTCTAGTGGAGAAATGCGATTCTGTGCAGTAAAGTTGCAAGCCATGCTGATTCACCCACCTGACCAACAGATTTTCAGTGCAGAGAAAAATAGCAAGAAATTCACAGTATGAAACGAGTGAAGTGCCTCTTTCAACAGATTTATTATAACCTAGTTTGGTTTATACTGAGTTACATGAGAGACTACAGCTAAATAAGGCTTCTAATTATACACCAAAGAAAATGCCTGAGACATGCTTTTATGCTTGTTTACATTTAAAAAATAATGGCACCTTTAACACAATAGGAAAACATTTCCTTTAATAAGAGGACTACTGAGTTTACTTGTATGTGGTCCTAGTTAATGCTGTACAGTGTGAGGAGGATGAGTTTTGTACTGGATAGCGATGCTTGCTTTATAAAATGAAGACCAGGGTTTTCCTACAAGTAAATTTAATAACAAGATTATCAGTTTGTTTCTTTTTAGCCATGAGAACTGACATGATCCCCAACTTCTTTACTTCTAGTTACACACACACTACCCTTATCTTAAAATACACAGAATGGGTGTTCAGAAAGTACTAATTCTTCTCCAGTGTTTCTTACAATGCTAAGAAAATATAACCTGTTCTCTTCATCACAACAGTCCTATCACTACTCATTCTGGGCAGTACAGACTAATGAATACACAAATTTTATTTAATAGCAGATTAGTTAGAATTTATTTTTAAAAATAGCTTGACCACTTTATGCTTTCTCAACAGTACACAGAATTTAGCTGCTTTGAACTCTGCATCCTAACTAGATTGTTGGAATAAGTCTGAGGTTAGAAGAGAGAAATATGAAAGTGTTTAAAAAGCTGCATTTATGGTTAACATGCTGATTTTAAATGGTACTGAAACATCACATGTACTCTAGTTCAAAAGTAAGGATGTAGCAAGACATGGATATTAAAATTCTTTCTGATGTGGTTGCTGAATGTGACCATCAGCTGTTGACTATTATGGAAAGAAACATTCTCTTCCTCTGTAGTCCTTAAAGATGAAATACAGGAAGGAAGCAAAGAGAAAAGGTTTCTTTCTGGAACACACACAGAAACAGAACTATCTTTCATTTTCTAACTTCCCTAATACACTGCGTTACATGCTTTGCAGCACAGAACTTCAACAAAGCCAAGAGTTCAGGTTTAAGAAGCATCATAAGCCAAAACAGAGTTGTAGTAGTGAAAAATCTCCCTTACAAGAAAATCTAGCTGGAGAATATTTGATTTTTAATGAAAACTGGTTCATAGCTGACTTTATGCCTAGAGCAAGAAGAGGAGAGTTCCACTAACTTACACTGTAACTGGTCTGGATTTTGCAGTAATTTAAACACTTACTTGTATTTAGTTAATTCTATGACAGCAAGCAAATTTCCCAAGTCTCTACACCAGGAGTCATTCATAATTTTAAGTCGCAGAGCAGTTGTCAGTGATCATATAAGAGAGAAATCTAGCTCTATTTCAGTAGTTTTAGCATATCACTTCACAGAAATGTTAATAAGAACTCAATGAAAAACTGTAGTTTGGGTATGTCTGAATATTTATGATGTCTGTAATGGGCAGTTTTCATTTAACATTCTCCTGTCTCTGTCACTTAAACCATACTTCAAGTAACTAATGCCACTAAAAAGAAAAACTTCATATGTATAAGAAAAACTTCATCTGAGACAAGAGCATTGTAATTCTGAAGCCAGAAACTGGAGATACCCCTTCAAGTTCTGTAAAGCTATTGCTACAGATAGGTAATAGAGAGTGATCTTAAAGTAGGTTTTGTTTAAAATTCAATAGTGGTTGTGCAAAATTAGCATACAGTTGTGAGCATATTGTTATTGGCATTGCTGCATGAGCACCCAGTTACACTGTGGAGTAGCTGAAATGCTTGTTTTCCTGAGTGGGTTTGTCTGCAAAACTTGCACTTTTAGCCACAAAAGCTTTATCACAGAAGGCAGAAGTTCCACTGGTTTTTGCAGACTAAACTAGAGTTTGTTCTCTATCAAAAACCTTGGAGAAATTAAAAAAACCCCAAACCCACCACATTACTGCTCAGAAGAATTATGCCTCAGGTTGTAAGCCATCCAAAAACTAGGTCAAAAGTTGCATTGTAGGCTACAAGATCCTACCCAGAAACTCAGTTTATCACACATATAAGAAGTGCAAACATCTTGACTTTCAAATCTCTGCATTTCTTGAAGGGAAGAGAAAGACAAACCAAAACCCCCTGGCAATTCAAACTTTCCATCCCATCCTACAAGACAACTTCGAGGTTTTTGGGACACAGCTAGGAAAACTACACAGCGACAAACTACAGTTGTAGTACAGCACCGCCGTGACAGAACACTTCAAGGATAATTTCCAATAACTCCTTGTGAAGCTATTGTGCAAAGAATGCTAAAGCTTGCACTGACCTATTATAATTTAGGCACTCTCTATACTCCACAATAAAGAGGTTATAGAGAATCTGAAAGTACAATCAAGAAGACCTTTGTAAGACAGAGCAGATGTCAGCCTTCTTTCAATTTCCTATAACTCAGCAGTTGTAGAAGTGCCATTTGTGTAGCCACCTTTAGACTTCATGTGGTCCTGAATTGATACAGCCTAGGAAAAAAAAAAAAGAAAAAGAAGGTTTAGAATTAAAACATTCATCTTACAAAGCTTGATTGTCAGAGCAATTTTTAAAAGTATTAATTTAAGGAGGCAGATGAGACATTAGTTTACAGTGCTGGGTTCAAACAGTAATGGGGAGAAGTAGCAGCTAAACCCAAAACTTTTAAATGTTATTTTAAGTCAGTGCATGAAATGGGTCTTGGTGTCCCAAATTCAACTACTCTCATGTGCCTCATTCTGACACAGCTTTAACTGGAGATGTGAAATCTGGACTTGTCAAGGGCTTCCACAGAATCACTATCCCAGCAGGTTACTCTCAGATACAGCAATACCGGGGAACACAGACTCTCTTTCTGCACATACCCTCCATAGTGTTGTATGTATGTGAACCAAGGGACAACTCTGATTTTTCCTCTCATACTATTATCTAGCATTTTAGGATCTACCAGCTCTACAGGCTGCTGAACTGAGATCTCTGCTTACCCAAGGATGCGCACTTACTGATGAAAAGTCACTACTCATCTCTCTGATCCCAACGTGCGCGTTGTGAACGAAGTTCATTGGCTCTCCTATCATGTTCCGGTCCAGTCGCTGACGCCTTTTCTATGAGAAAGAAGATGATGTGGCTGAAATTTTTGGCTGCTCACATTAGGAGAGCCTCAAATTCACCTTTATTACTGCTACTTGATTTTCAGCAAAAGGTTGGAGAAGTCATTCCCCTTCATAGAGACTGCTGAGACTGCAGCAGTCACATAGACAAGGCTTCTGGCTAAAATATACACAGTTCAAACACAGCATAACATGTCCATTTTTACCTTTTACATTATTTAGCTCACTTAATCAAGAGAGCATGTCAATGAAAGCATTTTCCATATAATTAAAAGACAAAATTGTGAATCAGAGAATCAGAAAAGAGCTGACAGCTATGTATCTACCTACCGGCTGGGGCTGCTCACCATTGCACCAGTTAAAACAAACCAGGAACTCAGTCATTGTAGCTTTTCAGTAGGTCAGAAGGTCTCGTTATTGAATTATTTCTCTGAAGTGAGTTTAGGAAGGAATCACATGTGCAGATTCACAGATGAAGATCACAGACAGTATCTGACAGGTAGACCTGGAAAAAGTTTATTGTTTAATTTAAATGAAAATGTAGAAGCTTTGTAACAGTTATTGAGCTGTAGACATTTCAACAAAACTAAAACAAGACATAAGACCCCTGCACAGAAGAGCAGGGTCAAATTCAAAACTCAGTATGTTCATATCAGAAATCAGCAGTGGGAGGAGCACGTTTATTCCTAGACAGCCATTACAATATATTATGGTTTCTTTACAGAAGAATTACTTTAAGTCCTCTTAATGTAATTAACAGGAATTACATTAAGTCCTCTTTAACAGCTGATGGCCCTGCTGCAGGTAGAGCTTGCCAAAGCTTCTCAACTCTTTTAGTGTTTCCAGAGATAACAGCTTGAAGTGACAACAGATTGCATGCTTAAACTTTATGAACAGTTGCAATAGAAAGTCTTCTTTCATCTTTTGTAATAAAGATAACTCTACAACCCCAAAAAGCCTCTAGACCACACACACAAAAAAGAGCTTTTTAACTTTTTGTATCAGCAACAGAACCTGTTAATCAGACAAAGCCTAGAGCTTCCCAGAACACAGAACTGTTAACACAGCAGTCCTAAGCCAGAGGCACAAACAGGAAATCTCCCTGGCTGTATGCACTCTAAAGCTGTGATATAACCCAACTTTCTAGTTTTAGAGATTTATAACCTACTTCAAATAAAATTCAAGGTTGTGAAGGAGCGTTTCATAAAAACCTTTTCATATCTCAGATTATTAAAGCAAGACAGTAACAGATTAATCCATTTAAAAGTTTTTTAAAAGGCTTCCAGCTAAACAGAATTTGCAACATCATAAATGCAGCTATTCTGAATCAACACTGAAGTCTCCACAAACTGCATGAACTCCTCCTTCACAGGCATTTCCTATACAGTCCCACAGCGATGTAATTAGCACTTCTATTTCTCTCACCCCTGAGCTTTCCCTCACCTCCTCACTTCTCATACTTCAATCAGATTTTTTTTAATTTCTGCCACTTATCTGTCAGAGTTTTTGTGCCTTAGCATAGGTGCCCTATGTGATATGTTATTGCAGAATGCAAAGCATCCATTTTATACTGGATGGCTTTAATACAACTTACTCTTTGGCTAAATTACCATTTTTCAGTCACTCCATCCTCTCACCCAGGCGTTAGGACCACTGTGAGAGCTCAGCAAAGGGACTGTGGCCCTGCAGAAATCAAAGCTGTTGCCTACACTTGCATTAGTCACAGACTTTTATTTCATGTTAAGGACACCATCAAATCCACAGTCTTGAAAATCATACACCAAAAAACTACTCTGAAAGCAGGCTTACTGAAAATTTATCAGCATCAAATCAGATGGGGGCACCCCCCAGCCCCCCCGCAGCTGCAGCGAACCGCTGCCACCGCCCCATGCTCGCTGTGTACCTGTGCAGCCACAGGCATCCCGCTGCTCGTCCTCCTTCAAGTGCTGGTGTGCAGCCAGCTCCTGGCGTGGCAGCCCTGGTGCACTCGCAGCTCGTGTCCCTGGCCCGCAACACCGATGGTTAAAACAGCTTATTCAGAGCAGGTCCATGCCCTCTTCACTCCATAACTTGCCGCAGAAGTCTGTGTTGCAGCGTGCTTCAGACTCACTACAGGTGTCAGAAAGGAACAGGAGCCAGCACAGCACTGTGGTTTGGCATGAGATTTGTGCAGCAGCGCAGCTCCCTCAGCACTACCCATACAGCCTGTGGCTCACTTCCACGCCTGCGGCAGCTCTGCAGGTGTCATCCTGACAAACCGCAGCACCGCACGCCTTCCTGTTGTGCTGGACAGCTGAGCTCCTCTTTTCCTCTGCACGGGTCAGGGGGTCAACCTCCAGAGCAGGAACGTCCGCGCGGGGACACGGGGCACCGCCTTCCTCCCGGGGACTCAAGGTTTCCACAATAACTGCAAGAATTTAAAACAACACCTTCATGCGTTCAGGCGCACCCAAGAGTAACAAAAGCCAACCAGAATCCTGAAACTGCAGCGAAAACAACATTTTGTCACTGTTGGCACAGGGGCCAGAAGCGGACAATATCCTGTTGTTCTTTCTCTCTATTTTTCCCCACAGCAGCAGTATCGTCAAGAAGAGAGAGACAAAGGGCCGGGGGAACGGCTAGCACGCGCAGACACAGATGCTGAATGCGAGGGGCAGGGCATGGTTGTGCAGAGCCCATAGTGCCCGACAGCACTATGAATTCCAGATACACTTTACTGAGTGTTAACACTCAAGTTTGCCCTATCATTGCTCTGCGTTACTGCTCAGTTATTACTCACAAGGAGCTACCATCCCACAGTGGCTGTATATTTGGTACCTGAATGGTGAGGTACAGCAGAAAGCAGCACATCTTGTGTTTGTATAGTAAAAATGGGCTTTGGACACGATGCGAAACTTGGAGGGCGCAGCAAAATTATTCTACTTGGTGTAAGAAAAGGTGTAGGACAAAAATATTAAGAAAAAACTACATTGTGGAAGAACCTTAGAGCCCCACAGCTGAAACCTTGCTGTGAGCGAGTCTGGCTGCATGCAAACAGCATCCCGTCGGCATCGATAGGTGCGTGGCTTACAGATGCGGCTCGGAATCCGCGCCTGACCTCTGCACAGCCGCGCACGGCTCGGAGATGCGGCGGCCTCCGGGAACCGAGGCACAGAGCGGGCAGGGGGGGTCCGCCCGGGGCCGCCCTCACTGCCGCTGCCGGTACCGCCAACCCGAGCGACCGGGGGGGACTTTCCAAGACCTGAGGCCTGTGAGGCCTCCGAGCCCGGCCTTCCGAGACACGCCCACCTGAGCTCAGCTCGGGCCCTGGGGACGGACTGTGACCTTGACCGCAGCGGACGGCGGCGCGGCTCCCGCCGCGCTTGGCCCCGCTCCGCCTCCCTCCGGGGCCTCCAGGAGCGCCGCATAGCGACCTGGCCATGTCGGGTCGCCCCTCGCCGCGCGTCAGCACTGCGGGACCGAACCACCGCAGCGCCCGAGGGGAACACGCGGCCGCACCACTGCGCCTCCACAGGCGCCTCCACAGGCGCCTCCACAGGCGCCTCCACAGGCGCCTCCACAGGCGCCTCCATGCGCCGTCGCGTGCGCCGCAGCGCGCCCCCCCACCCCTCCCGCCTTCCGGGCGCGATAGCGCCGCCACCGTCGTAACGCCCCCCCGGCGTGACAGCCAATAAGCACCGCCCAGCGGCCGCGCTGCGGCCCTATCGGGCGCGAGGAGAGCTCGCCCTGTCCAATGGGCGCCAGGCGCACGGCGTCGCGGGCTCACCATTGGCCGCAGAAGGGCGGCAGCCGCCCAATAGGAGCGCAGCAGCGCAGGGAAGCCCCATGCAGCGGGGGCCGGCCTCCCTTTGCGGAGCGCTCCGGCGCGGCGCGCACCGGCCCTGCTGCTCCCTGCTCCGGCCATGGCGCTGCCCGGCAGTTGACGTTGGGCTTCTCCCCTTCCACCTCTCTTTCTCTCCCGCCCCTCTCTTCCCCGGGTCCCGGCTCAGGCACGTAGGCGGCCGCTACCGGCGACCCCGGATCCCCAGCCCCGTCCTCCCTTCCCCTATTCCCTCCCCCCCGGAACAGGCTGTAGGAGTCGGGCCGGGCGGCTGTCGGCCGCGCCATGAACATCATCATCGGCATCGGCGGGTGAGCGCGGCGGGCGGGGCGCTCCCTCGTGCCGCAGTGCGCGGCGGGGCGGGGTTGGGGAGGGGGGGGGAAGGCCCCGCCGGGCTCTGCGGGCGGCCGCGCGCACGTGGCGCTGCCCCGGGCCTGGCGGTGACGGCCCGCGCTCCCCCCACCAGGGTCACCAACGGGGGCAAGACCACCCTCACCCGCAGGCTGATGCAGGCCCTGCCCAACTGCAGCGTGGTGCACCAGGACGACTTCTTCAAGGTGAGTGTGTTCGCGGCCGCTGGGCGGTCGGGAGCTGCGGCTGCGTTATCATTCCTTGTCCCCGGCGCCCGTTATCTGCGTGCAGAGACTCGCTGCAGGGCTGGGGTGCCTTCCAAATTCCGCTCTGCGTTTTTGCTGTGTGACGGGTGTCGGTCCCAGCGGCTGCCCTGACCGAGCCGTTTGTTCTTATTGCTGTTTCAGCCGCAAGATGAAATAGAAGTTGAAGATGGCTTTAAGCAGTATGATGGTAAGGCCTCGCCCCAGCATTATGGAACAGTGTAACTCCAGCTTAGCACCTTGACCCTTTTTGCTTCTGACTGATGCCAGGTCGTGCTCGATCGCTGGCTAACAGCAGTGTTTTGTCTCAGTGATCAGTGCGTTAGATATGGAGGCGATGATGAGCACCATAAACGCTTGGATAAAGAACCCGGTCAAGTTTGAACGCTCTCATGGGATCAACAACACGCTGGATGCCCAGATCTCACTGGACAGGGAGGGAGGAGATGAAGTGATCCACATCCTTATTATTGAAGGCTTCCTGCTTTACACCTACAGGTACACACACTATGACTTCATGTATTTTGACTTCTGTGTGACTTCTGTAACTTTACATAATGCCAAAGATGTCAGTATTGGCTGATGAGTCAACATGAGTTCAGGCGTTGCAGGCCTGAAGCAAGCTCCAGACAGAAGAAACGGACCTAGCCTCTGTTCCTCTGCACAGACAAGCTGTAACCTAGCACACATCTCTTTCAGGCCCCTGATTGATGTATTCCACCATCGGTACTTTCTTTCCATTCCATACGAAGAGTGTAAAAGGAGAAGAAGGTGAGTTTCTTTAAATTCCTCTGTTAGCACAGTAACAGCTTCAGCTGCTTGAGACTTGGTTTCTCCTTACAGTTTTCTTTTTCCTTTGATAGAGTAAACATTAATGTAGCTACTGTGTAGAAAAAACACAGCTTCTTCCAGCAACAAGGCTGTTGTGGGCAGACATCTGTTTCACTCAAGCTTCTACTGAAGCTTTATGAGAAGACTATTGTTGAGCACCAAGATCAGTCAGTTAGGAATCATTTTTGCATCCTGCACACTGTAAAGTAGCCCATCACATTTCAACATTTTTTGGCACAGCTCTGTTTGCTGGTGATATTGTTGATAAGACTAAAGCTACACTGAATGCAGTAGATTCACAATAGGGTGTTGAAAAACTGAGCACACATTCCATAATTTGCCTGAACTGTAATTAGACACTCTTGAGTAACACTCTTAATTTATAGTTCAAGGAATTACACTGTACCAGATCCACCCGGATTGTTCGATGGCCACGTTTGGCCTATGTATGTAAAGCACAGGAAGATAATGGAAGATCTTGGTGTTGATGTGGGTAAGTCTTTAATAACAAAAACACTTTTATAAGGCTCTTCAAGAACAAGCTTTTTAAGTCTAGGATATATGTACTAGTTAAGTGTATGAGAGGACCTGAAACTGTTGGATGGAGTATGTTTTTTCCAGTGAGGCAAGTGCATGCTCTTCAAATTAGAATCTTTCATGGTTAGAGAAGCATAATTCTGTTACAGCTCTCATTTTACGTTCTTATTTTAAGTGCACTTGAATGGAACAAAATCCAAGGAAGAACTGTTTAATGAGGTCTATGGACAAATCCAAAATAAGATTGAAGAATTACTTAACATGCAGGTATGTGTCTGTGCCTCTAACTGTAGCTCCAGAGCAGCCCTTTTAAAGACTACATTGAAAAAGCACAGAGCTGTAACTTGAAAAGTTCTCATGTTTTTCTGTTTAGAAATAAGCTGCTACTGATTCTTGCAACTGAAGATGACTCCTGTTTGCTCTATGCTGTCTACCTGACTGCCACTGAAGTTCCAGCTTCTGTGAAGACTCAACTCCTGAATTTGGCTTTACTGAGTTTTCTCCTGAAACTGAGTTACATATGGTCATTAAAAAGCATTTCCCCCTCTGCTGTCATCTAATTTGTACTCGAGCCTAGTAGCTGGCCTCATGTGATTTAGTGACAAGACTTATCTAGTCTACTATAAATTTTATCTGCATGTACTTAAAATAGTAAAGCACCATAATAGGTCTGATGTTAGGTGGCACAACTTGGTCAATATGCATACACTGTACCATTGTTCACTACAAGTATGCAAAAACCACAAAGCTTTACACTTAGAACATCAAAAAACACTGAGAAAAGTTGAATAATGCAACTGCTTTCAACTCATGTTGAATTTCCTGCTTAACTGTACATAGATTGTAGAAGAATCCTGACTTCTTCAGAAAGAAGCATAGAGTAGGCTTTTCAGAAATCAGAACAAGAGCTGGTCAGAACATTTTACTAGCATTTCATTTTTTTATTACATTATTTTAAGTGAACATATAGATCTCGGATTGAAGGAAGTAGGGCCACAGTTACAGAAAATCCCTTACATAAAAAAATTATTTAAGGGCATTAATTACTGCAGGAAGTTTGAGTAGTGGCCTGTAGCTTAAGGCAAGCTCACACTTGAATTGAAACTGGAAACTGCTATCTACATACAGAATTAATTTACGGCTTTAGATCACATAGAAGAAAGTAGTAAAGCTTAGTCCCTACGTGGTAGGAAGTTAAAGTTTGGGACAAAGGTCTGATTATTAGAAAAGTCTATTAAAGAGATGTCCAAAAGGAAGTGTACATACTCATCCAGCATGAGGCCAATCTTACTTCTTCAAGAACTTGAGCTGAGAACCAACATTTACTTCAAGCCTAGATGCATCAGCTTTCTGATAGGAGCTGGTCCTCCCCAGTATCCCCTGGAAAGGGAGAGTTGTTTCATCAAGATAAAGACATTATCTGCATGTGTTATCACAGTGTGAGGAAAGGAGGTTTTTGCTTTCATATGATACTTTACTGAGTGCTAGAGGTATGAAGTTATATGTTCTTGCACAATTAGTAGCAAAGTACCCAGGACGCTCAACAAGTTGAAGACTTAGTCATTAGTAAGCATACACTTCAGCTGCTAGACTTGCAGGATATTTTCAGCTACTTCTGTTCTTACAAGGAAATGTAAGCTAGAACAGAGACCTGGCTTTGCTCTGAAAAATCACATCAGCTATGCCTGGTCTGACTTAAAATACTTACTTGAGTAAGGCATTCCAATAGAGAAAGGGCATCATATCAGCTTTCATATGGTACATTGTTGTCCTCTGCTTACTTTGGTCAATGGGAAAGGTCTCCAAAGGCTGAGCATTGTAGTCAAATTCTGCTAGAATCACCTTGTTATAGCTTGTTACTAGTGGACAGGAAGTATATCCATCGTACTGCAACAAAGAACACACCCTTCTCATTAATCAGAAGTTAAATGCTGAAGTGCTGCAAGCCATATGATTAGCATTCTTATTTCAAAATAGGTTTCTAGGTTTCTGCATTTATTATTTAGGATAGACGTGTAAAGTTTGTGGGGGTTTTCTTAGAACAGGGGTTATAGCCAACACTAAGACTACCTTGAGGAACACAACCTGATCAACCTTTAAACTCCTTTTAACTCAGCAAAATTTGAACAGAAGTTTTTGAAGACATTGTAAATAATTGTGCTATTTTAATTACTATTATACTATAATTACACTATGCAGTAAGCTATTTAGCACCTTCATATCTGACACAAAGCCCTTTCTTCAGTTCACATAGTTTAACTGTTTCTCTTGGCCTTTGTCTTGTACCTTTTTAGTTGGTGACTGGTTCTTCATTACCAGGGAAATAGTTTTATCAAGCACTCCAGATTGGGCAGCTACATAAGAGGAAAAAGAAAAAAATATATATTATATATATATATATATATATATATATATATATAGTACTATGTTTTAGACAGCAGTTACTGTCATTACTGGAGCAAACAGTAGTAACTGCATACGTTGGATAATTCAGCTGTAACAGAATGTGTGTCAAATCAGCCTGGGAACTTTATAGTCCAAGACTGGAGAGGAGTTGGGAGGGGAAAATCATATTTGCAATAATACTTTGGCTTCATTGCTTCCAATATGCAAAGGCTTGACAAAACTGTATGTTTTTAGCCTGTGTCTATTCTCCTATGCCAAATTACACTTGTTTGGTCTTCCCAAACACTAAGACTCCAACACTGAACTTTTGCTTGCTCTCTTTAAATGCTGCAAGGGAAGTTGCAGACTCATGCTGCAATAGCTGACTACGATTATTTTCATTATATTAATAATATACTATATAGCCTTTTTTTTACCCTCAGATTTATCTTATTTTAGTTATGATATCATATACCTAAAGTGTTTTCATACTGGACCCTGTAGCTACAAGTACAGAACATACAGGACTTCAGCAGTGACTTATCAGCTGACACATACATGTGAGCTTCTAAGATAGAGCAGAGACTTGCTACTCTTGCATTCTTTGAGAATTCAGTAACAAGTTCATTTTACACCATTCTGAGAACACACACAAAAAATAGAACTAATTCTAAATACTTCACAGTTGGACAAGAAAATGGAGAATTGATGACATCAGTATAATCACTAGCTAGCTAGTTATAGTTGGTCCAAGGGACTGAAGTCTTTGAAAGATGGGAGAAAAAAAAAAGACCTCCTGTAACAAACTAGACAAGATCTGGTTTAAAAGCTTACTGTCATTGCTACACTTACCATTACACACACAAACACACATACACCTTTACCTACAGCCGCAGCGGTTTTCGATGTTGGAAGGTTGGTGCAATCTCCAATACCAAAAATATTAGGATACTTTTTATGTTGTAGAGTTTCCTTATTTACATCTACCCAGCCAATTTCATCTGACACAGGGCTGTTGATAAGTACATCAGGTGGTCCCATTGGGGGTGTGACATGAAGCATTTCATACTAGGCAGAAAGAAAAGGCACTAAATGGCTGGTTAATTAGAACAGATCGTGCTGTATTAATGTTAGGATTTAGAAACAATATGAAGATTTTTTTAATTGTATTTTGTTTCTTGTTTTAAAAACAAGTATATAGAGTGAAACTTTGCTCTCAAATCTGAGGTGCATCTGTTCCAAATTCTTTATTAACAGGAACCTCATTAGACTGTAAACTGCTATAACAGCAATTTGCTTTCCTCCATATATGTCTCAGATAATATCCCAATTAACTTAATATCCCAAGTTATGTTAACAAGGTACACAGAACTCCAGGCATGGCTTGTTACTTCCATCCCACTCTCCCCAACCCTTCTCTCCACCTTAGTTATAAGCTTTTGAACCTTCGGAAATTTAGGACGGTACAAAAAGGATGAAATGGCAGTTCACAATAGAGCAACAGATACTACGTTATTAGAATGCAGCAATTATGTTACTGTATATACAAGGAGAAAAGACCAAACTAGAGACCTGAAATCTCCTAACCTGATGAACTTCAGTCTCTCCAGGTTTGTCCAGGTTTTCAAACACAGCTTCCTGCTTGTCTGCTCGAACTTCAACAAGGTTGCACTTATAGTTAACAGCAATGTTCCTCTCCTCTATTATTTCAAGCAATGCTTCAGCATATTTCTTAACACCAAAAATGACACCAAGTGAAGTGTTGAACATGATATTTGCTTTTGGTCGTTTTCCTGTCTGCATGGAAAGATCAAATAGTACTAAGTCTGATAAGCTGCCAGAAGCAAGAGAATTATGCCACACTACTGGAGTTGATAGAGCTATTAGTGCATTTTGGTGCTTAATGCTGTATTAACATTACAGCACTTGAGAAACAGCTATTTCACAGCATGTTAGAAGCTAGGCAAGATACATCCTTGTACTCTGATATTTGTGACACCTCAACTCCTTCAGAGCGAGGTTCTGAAGAAGCTTCAAACACACATTTCCAGTGAGACGAGGTTGTTCAGCACATTGCAGACACAGTGCTGTATAAAGCTTAAACACAGTAGTTCAGCACTATACAGCACTCTGAAACCATCAGTTCTATGTATTATTCAGACACTGACTCAGTGAAGCTCATGAAGTTTAAAGCATGAAGACAAGAAGTCTGACACTTTCACCTGAAGCTGTCTCCTGTTTCCACTAAGTTTGCTTTCTCAGCCCAGCAAAGATCTCTCTTGTCACTAAGACTGTGCCAGGAATAGTGAGGACAGTCACTTCTCAGATGAGCAGAAAGACAATCAGCATCAAGTATTAAAGCAACAAGAACCAACACCCAAGCCAATGTGATTTTAGTGTACCAGTTCTAAGTTAGGCTGAGAACATTTGTACTGGTAGTGTTCTCAAAGCAGGTTAAGCAGTTCATCCCTTACAAATTCTGAGTTCTGCAAGTTTCTCCAGAAATTTCTAAAATGCTTATAATATAATTCAGTTAGCTTCATTTCAGTACACATTAAGAATAGCAAATGCAACTCGGTCATTTTCATTTAATAATTCTGAGTCATATTTATCTCATCCAGATTTATTGTTGTAAAAGAAATATGACAGATCCCTTAAAACAAACCTTCCTTACAACTGTAGGCACAGTCATCCTAAGAGTGAATAGAATACTTACTTTCCTCCAGTAGGCCTCAGATAAATACATAATTTTTTGAGGAGCCCCTGCACATTTCACTGGAGTGTTTGGAAAAGTGAAGATAGCATTTCCTCCCTTGAAATCTTGCAAGGCTTTCCATGTTTTCTCTACTGTATGAACTGAATAATTGGAACCTATTTTAGGGTGATGAAAACCTTCAGGCAAGCCTTTGATCTAAGGAAACAAAATTAAGGTTTAACATATAGACAGCAGGAATTTTGTCTTCATCGTCAAGCATTAAATGGAGACTTGAGATACTAAAGAGGCCCACAGTTAAAAAAAGCCCATATACTAGTTGGTATTTTTGAATGTACGTTCACTAATCAAATAGGTACTTCTATTAGAGCCTAGTAGATGATTTAATAGATGTAATATTTACTGAAATGACAGTTATACAACGTCTATACCATAAGTGTTCAGTGTAGAGTGAAGCATGAAATTCAGAGTAAAAGTCAGAAAAGTCACTGCCACATTACCATAATTAAAAACTCACATTAAAAAAAGTGTTAGGAAAATTCATAAGGTGAATGAAGCTTTTCAGTGCTCAGTTTCAGATATCTGAAGTATTTCCTAAGGATATTCTCTGCTTTAGTTCTGTCTCTAACACCTATTTTCTCACTATACACTTCAGCATCTGTTTTTGAGAAAGGCAGTTGTTTCTGTTTCAAAGTAATGGTTTGCAGAACTTCTGAGAAGAAACTGAGTCACGTTACATACATTGCAATGTGTTTGTAGACATTAGGTCTACAGCAGGAATTATGCTGTTGGTGAAGACAAATCATCCTTTTCAAATAAGCCACCATGGGTTTAATGCCATACCAATCTACTACTGTGAACTTTATTCACTAAGTTCACTACAGAGTAATAGTGACTGACTGTATTACATAGCTTCCACTGCCAAACACTGAATTTCTAAATACTGATTTTTTTCAAGCTGTAGAGATTTACACAGAGACTGAGAAAAAAAAAATCACAAAAAACACAGTGCAGTTCCTCATTCTGTTGAGATCATCAGTTGAATTTCATCCGGTGTGATTTTGGTTAACTAACTCTTGTTTTTTGTGTGTCTCTTGAAAGCTATTAAAAAAAGAAACTCTAATATATTGTTACTTACTACATCACATACTGGTAGCATTAAAACCAGTAGAGCCAAACTCCACAAACATTCTTTGTATTTTACCTCTTCCTGTGTGTTGCTACAATAATTCTCACACCTTACAACAGCATTAACATCTTTCTTCAAGTGCCACTGTAGAAAGCATACAGGAAAAACCAACAGATATGGAAAGGGTCCCAGGGCCTATTTAAGCACAGATGCAACTCAGCTGGTTCCTTTTAAAGTGTACCCCTCAAGAAAGGTGGTAGAGAGTGGGTCAAATTGATTCCGCAGGACATTTCACTAACTGCTGTGTGTTTCTGTTTATGTTAGAGATGTGTCAGTCTACTGTCAGCATATTTCACTATCTCATTATTAGACTCTACTTGATGTCCCAGCAGCTGACGTTGCTATAGAGATGCCACAAAGCTACCTCAAAGAGCTTCCTGGGGTAATTTGGCTTGTTACATACAGACCTATGGAGGGACATACTTAAGTCATTAGGCTCCCTTCTGGTTCTTTAATTCAAATTAGTGTTCGGTATCCTGAAGTAAAGAAGTACTGAAAAGCCATTTGTTTTAGTGAATCATGATGGCACATGGAACCATTAAAACTAGTAAGAAGATCTTTACTGTAAAATAAATACCTTTTCGTAATGCAGACTAATCCCAAGGGCAATTATCAGGTACTTGTAAGATATCTGTTGAGTAAGGGAAAAAAAAAAGAAAATTAGACGAAAAAATAAAAATCAGACAACAAAATAATATACCAAAACAAATTTAAATCATCTGACAGCAACAGATTCATAAAGGCAGGCATTAGTAAAGAAGGCATTAAGCTTGAGTAATAATTTATTGTTAAAATGCTAAATGCATGAGAATTTACACACTCAGGTTTGCTATACATAAAAACAGACATTTTGAGCAAAGTATTCCATCTTTTGTGTTCAGTTCTCTATAAAGAAGAAAAATGGTGATATCTTAAGTTGTAGTCATTCTCACATAGTTATCTACAAAAATTACTAGAGATAGATTTTAGAATCAAGTACCTAAGCAAATTTCCTAGCCTTCCAGGTGCTTGGGAAGGCCTTACTCCATTGGCAGTTCCATGGGGATCTGCAGAAGGTGGACAGACAGCTCATGACACAATAACAGTCTTCCAGCATTATTACCTTGACATCGCTCTCCAACCTGACACAGTTCTTATCTGGATCCAATGCTGTAACTCGAGATTTAATCCACTCAACACCTTCAGGCATCACACTTTCTGTTGGACGTGCAGAAGCTGACAGCTGCTTTGCTCCAGCACCAACCAGGGTCCACAGAGGCTGATAGTAATGAGTCTGAAATAAATGTTTTAGCAGACAATTAAGACCAATTTGATTGTACTTGATTATGAAGGTACATCACTCCAAATAGGAGACAATAGCATTCTGTTCTCAACAAAAAAAAAAGGTATATAAATAACCAAGGGTTTTGCCTGACAAAGTTGAAAGGATATATGCATCTCTGTGATGGGAGAAAAAAAAAATCTCTCAAAACTTTCTAAATTGAACTTTATTGGCTTCCTCTCCACAGTAAGCAGGGCTAGAAAGGGATGAGAATCAGATTAAACTGATCACATATGTCAAATGCCTATTCTTTCAGCACAAGGAAGACTTACCTTACTTGGCTCAACAACAGCCACATTTCCTGCCCCCACTTTCCTCTTCATCCGAGCACTCATAGCAATTCCACCAGAGCCTCCACCCAGCACAAGTACTTCATAATAATCTTTGGCAGCACAGCTGGCTGCTGTATGTAAACCAAGGGATCTCTTCTTCTGTATACCTGGCTTCAGCAGCCATGCACCAGGACGGAGACAGGTACAGGACAATGCTGCTCCAACTGGTGACATCTTCAAATAATTGGGAAGCTGCAAGATAAGGAAAAGCAGCAGTTAAGGACATAAGGCTGTTTGTATTTATTTATATGGCCAGATGAGTCTTCAAGGCAAGAATTATAACACTTAACTTTTCATGCAGCTAAAACACTAAACCTCCAAACTGATCGTAAGCAACTTGAAGAGGGTTTAATAAATAAATAAATATATAATGGAGTTTGCCAGAAAACTAAAATTCAATATAAGCAAATTAATTCTAACAAATGATAACATATTTTTCAGCTTATCTTAGCAAGAAAGCATATCTGATCCTACAGCACGTCTAGACACTTGCTGTAACTTTGGCTGTAATATTACCACCCTGAAGAGATTAATGTCTCAAAAAATAAAAGGATTTGCTCGGTTGTAGAGTGGTGTGGTTGTAGGATCTAAGTGTTGTAGACCACTGAAACAGCAAGTAAGTTAGTTGTGCAAACATACTGAGTGCCACTCTGCTGCCTGTAATGTCATACAAATGAATAACTGCTAGTGCTTCAGTGTTAACATATACCAGAACATGCACAGCTCAGACACACCCCTTCTCCTGGCTCTCAGGGCTACAAGCTGTCATGGTAAGCAAGCCAGTTTTACAGTGCTTTGAACAAGGGGACATGACTTAGCCTACTTTTGCAGGAGAGGTACCAAGCCCTAGACTTGACAGGTAAAGTTCTCTGAAACAACACTTCACACCTTCCAGGATTTTTGATATTTGAGTATACACAAAATTTACATCAGCAAAACAGCTGCAAACAAAGGCCAGAAATCCATATTTATCCCTGCTTTACAACTACATTTTTCATTTGACAAACAAGAGTTAAACCCATGAAGTGTAGCACTGTGTAGTGCAATTGTGTTACCTGAAGTCAGTCAAAGTTGATCTCCGTAAATTTCCCTCTCTCTGCTACAGTGAACAAGATCTTTTCCTCTTATGAATACATAGCTCGCACACAATGAATACAAGTTTTAAGCTTTTCAGCAATAAAGCAGGTATAAACTCATTTTAATTCATTTCCTCATTGCAGCATCACCAATAAAGTGTTATAACTTGAAAGGGAATTTACAGCACAATTTTCTTCTACATCTTTTTGTTTAATTCCTTGAATCATCGTGCAGGAACTCCAACTTTTTCACATTAGAAGTGCAGAACTTGTCTATGGCACTTACAGAGAGGAGTCTGAAAACTAAATCAGAGAATTCAAATATTTTGAAGAAAAGTTCCAAAGGTCAACTTCAAGAATTCTCTACAAAACTGTGGATGTAGTTGAGCAAATTGTTCTGCACCCTCATGAGCAGTCTTAAAATCCTTCACTAGGGTACCCCAATTTCTTTATAAGTGCTATTATTATCCCCAAAGCATAAACAGCTTGAGAAGGAGAGGAAGAAATGTGGGAAGTATCCTCAGTATAAATTATTTTACCCACTTTGTTTTAAAGGAAGTTCCCGAGATAAGATGGTGTTTTTCTGTGGGGAAGAGGAGAAGAACGCAACTCTGGTTAATTTAGTTTCACTTCAGCAGGCTGCTTGCTGTTTACCCAGTGCAGGCTGTCATTTGTAGCAGACAGCCTCGCTCAGCCATGGGGAGGGAGCTGTCTAGCCCTAGGAATAAAATCTACCTAGTGCAGATGATTTGTGCTCTCTCCAAATCAGAAGGAGGAATTTTTACGATAATTTCTGCAACTTCCATCTGTGACAGTTTTAAGGACAGTCTGTTTCTGGAAGTTCACGAACCCAGGGTTTAAGTTTTGTTAAGCAAGTGAAACAGGCACAGTGACCAGCTGGTTGGCCGCCCACAGCACACCCGACCAAGGCAACAAGACTTGTTTTTGTAATGCTAAGTAAGGAATAATAATCCTCCCTGACTGAACAGACTTTGAATTAAGCATATTTACAAACATACATGCAAGATGTGCCTTAACTAACAGCAGTCTAATGGACAAGAAAGCAGCATTTCTTTGCTTTGAAGTTGCTTTAGAGCACACATAAACAACAATCTGAAATGTCATTTGTAGGCAGATGTTCAGCAACAAACAGCAAAATCCTTAACATTAAACTCTCAAACTAACAGCTGCACTCCATCAGCAACACATCAGTCCTCTGGGTTGGGTGCAGGAGAGAAAGAGAGGAATAACAAAATGGAAAGAAGTAGAAAATCACTAACTAGTCTACAGAAATGAGCTGAAATCTTACGCTTTTGGGTGACCACTGCAACTTATAGCACTCTTACCAAGCATCCTTTGAACTGTACACAACAAAACATCCCTTATGTTGCATGAAATCACATTGCTGACAAAGAGCCTCATGCTTTGGAGCACTGCCTGGAAAGGCAAAGCCCGCAGCACTTCTCCATTCAGTGAGGGCTCCTCTTCACCTGTGACAGATCTGTTTAAAGCTAGTTCTGTCGCTGTGAGAGGTAAATCTATTCTGAATGCTTTCAGAATGTGGTTTGTTACAGTGATGGAAGCTTGCGTAATGCTACTGCAGCACGACTCCTGTAGCACCAAGTGAAAAACAGGTCAAAATGTGATTCATAGCAAGTTCACCAAAAGTGGCATTTCTATGAGGAAAGGCCTCTTTAAAACAAAGACTTAGCTTGAAGATAATCTCATAACTATTCTGTGCCCTTTACTGTAAGGCTATTTGTAGAAAAAGGAGATTCTGAAAAGGCAAATTATTTTACGTGAGAAGAAAATAAAGACTGTATACTGCACACTTTTGGAACTGCTTAATACCAAAGAAAATAAGTGCTGAAAAGCCACAGTTAGACTGACCAGGAGTGCTCAATATCATTTAGTGCCTGAATGCCATTAAGCAGATGGAGATCATATCAACAGAACAATACTGTCTTTCCTGTCAAAAACAAATATAGGAAACATTTTTCCAGAACTAGCAGCTTACAGACCTTTAAGGGATTGAGAAAACAGAACACAAGAACCATCCTCATTAACTTGCCCTGAAAAACAAGTGAACCACACTTCTATAAGCATAATGGAGAAAGTCACTGCAGACTTTCCATTAAATTTTGTTGTAAAGAAAAATCTGCCCGAAAGTTGACCTATTGGGCAATGCATTACAATATTTTTGTGCATTGTAAACAGCTTCAACCCCCACCTGATATGACAGCAAACTCAGCAGAACAGAGATGGTGTTTCTAAAGTCGTATCACAGAACAGTTTGGGTTGGAGGGGATCCTAAAGCCCCCAAGCCCTGATCTCTGCCGTGTGCTGGCTGCCTCCCAGCTCAGGCTGCCGGGGCCCACCCAGCGTGGCCTTGGGCACCTCCAGGGACGGGGCACCCAGTACTTGGGGCCTCACCTCCTTCTGAGGTGCTTCTCCCTGACATCTAACCTCAGCCTCCCCTCTTTTAGTCTAAACCCTTGTCCTGTCACTATCAGACCGTGTAAAAAGTCGCTCCCTCTCCCGCTCATAAGCGCCTTTCAGGCGCTGGAAGGCTGCTCTCCCCGGAGCTCTACAGAGCCCACGTGGAGAGCGGGTACCGACAGTGAGAAGTCAGCTCGGGAGCCCTCAAACGCAGGGAGCCGAGCGGAGCCGGGTGAGAGGAGTCTTACTGCCCACAGTAAACACCGCGCAGCCACCCTCGAGCAGCCGGCCGCGCTAACATGGCAGCCCGCGGCTTCTCGCACCTCGGAGCCGCGCACCTCCCTCGCAAACCCCTCCATTCCCCCCCGAGCCCCCGGCCCCGTCCCCCCCACGCCGCAGCCCGCGGGCTCCGCTCGCCGCCCCGCGCTCGCCTGCCTGCCGTTCCGCCGCCGCCGGGGCCCCTCACGCGGTGCTGCCCCGGGGGCGCGGCGGGGCGGAGCCGAACGCCGCCAGGTGCCGGCCGGCTGCGGGCGGGCAAAGGCCGAGAGGGCGGGTGGGCGCCCAGCGGGGCCCAGGCTGCGGCTGCTGGCTCCGAGCCTACCCCGTACCTCCGGCTCTGAGGAGATTTCGTTATCTCAGCAGCTTCGCCTGCTGGTACGCTGTGACTTATTTTTCCGCCCCGAAAACTTCTAGAAAGCAAACCACGAGAGCCTCAGAGTGAAACGAGGCTGTAACTCACCTCAGTGCGCCGAGCGAAGGATCCCGTCAGCCTGCTACAAGCTGCTGAGCTCAGCCCCACTGCGTTTTCCCCAAAGTCTTTATAGGGCCTTTGATTTATGGCACGGTGAAGTAGTAACAGTCGTTAATCCACTGAGTCATGTTTGTTGAGCCAAGAAAAGTCATGCAAAGATCAGAGCTGAGAGAAGCATGCAGAGAGAAAATTACACCAAATCATTGTAGGAATTGAAGAAAAAAAAAAAAAAGTTATCCAAACCATGTGGCAAACGTTTCCTTCTCTGGCTTGGCCTTCCCCTCCTGGCAAAGTTTCTGCATAGGTAGAACTGCTGAGCTGATAACAGCATTTACAGGAAGCTGTAAAGAATGGGGCAAAGGTGTAGAGAACTTAAAATGGAAAATACCATGAAGCTTTTCCACAGTCCTCGTGCAAGTGAGAAGCTGGAGAAGGGAAGGGATCACCTCCAGGGTGCTTCCTGCTGCCCAGCTGTACTCCACACTGCCTTTTTCACATTTTTCTTCTAAGAAGCTGATGCTTAGCTCTGTGAGAATATTTTTAGGCTTGTTTTTAAATATCTTTCTTATGTTTTCCCCACAGAGTTCTTACAGAGTTCTGCAATATTAATAAAGACCTTAAAAGCATTCCTTATACAACTTAGAATGCACAGACCAAATACAAGGTAGCTACCTTGAGCACAGAGCTGCCCTGTAGCTGCCTGGCTCCTACAGCAGCCAGGTCCAGGTGGGATAAAGGAGGCGTGCAAGGGAAGGCATGCTGCTGCCACCCCAAGGGGCAACACTCCACTCAGCAGGCAGCTGGGAAGCTTGGTGCATGCAGCCTAAAGCTCTCTTGGTCTGCTCATTATACCAATGCTCCACAGGACAATTTGGTGAAATCTAAGGTAAAAATAATGAGCTTCCACAAACAGCCATCTGCTTTAGTTTAGCTAAGGTGGCCAAGGCAGTTGCTGTCTTTGTGGGCAAGGGAACCCAATTCTAGTCAGCCCTGCTTTCCCAGCACAGCCCTGGATCTGCTGAGCATCCACCAGCAGCAATGGGTTACTTTTCTCATCAACTCTCATCTTCAAAGAGAACTGTACCTCCCTTTGCTTTTCTAAATGCAATTTATATACATCTCTGCCTAGACTTCAACTATGAGCTCTCCAAAATGGGGATTATCTTCTGTTGGAAAGTGCCTACCTGACAATAAGTACAATATCAAATGAATTCTAGTAACATCAGATAACATAGAAGAAAGCGGTAACCCTTTCACATCATCTCTGACATTTTCTTTTGAGATATTCCTCTGGCATAGCTCTAAATCAGCATCTGTAAGGCTAGCAAAAGAGCAGCAGTAATAAAAGCAAAGAAAAGCAGGAGTGGAAATAAAAATACATTCTTATACGCTACATACCTGCACGATTTCTACTCAATTTTAAGAACAGGAAAATCAGCAACTTCTGTAGAGCTGCTGAAGGACTGGAACACTGGCTTCAGGTGGTGGGGCAGCAATGGGTTCCAGTTAGCTGTTCTTTAATTATTCTTGCAGGCTGTATCTGCACAGGATATTCTTACTCATTACCTGGCACTCTGAGTCCCAGATGACAGGAAAAAAAAATAAAACCAAATCAAACACGAGTCTTGCTCACCAAGGCAATAAGCAGGACTATTAATTTGCAGGTCTAGTGTTTTCCTGACCAACACATGAACAGATGGTCTTGTTTTCACAGCAGTTCTGGGACATAAATTTATTATAATATGTCAAAACAGAGTAGCTCAGCGTTTTGTCTCACAGCTCACTGTTAATGACAGTGTCAAACTGATTACTGTTACTGTTTTAGAGATTAATGCTTTCAAATATGTAGATTTTGAAATTATTTGAAATTATTCTACATCAAGCTTTAATTGATTTGCTTCATTAAGCTGCAAGCTAATATACTTGTTGCAACAGTTCTACAGATTTATTTCCTCCCACTTTCATTCACATTTGCTAGGCAGGATGTTCAGTTGTTTTCTTAAACCCCATAACTTGACATCATAAATATAAATGGATGTCTCGTAGCAGAAACAAGGAGAAATGGAAGTACTAAGCAGGCACAGCCAACATCTATGCCTTAAAGCTTCATGACACATCCTGAGCAACACTTAGACTAGGGATTGGAGGCAGAGTGGTAATCTCCCAGATCTGTCACTGCCAGCAGTTGCTGTCTGGGAGAAAACAGTTACAGTTCTCCACATTATTCTCTGTTGTGACTCCCTTAGGTCTCAATTGTACAGTTTCACACTTTCCTGACAATTTTAGTCAGCCCAGATATTATTTATATAAGCCATATGCATCACATCATGCATTCGCACAACTAATCCAAGAGGGGAAAAAAATTAGAAAAAAAAAAACAATCAACAATTAAACCGCTTAGATTAAAAAAAAAAATTACTCCAGCAGGGTCAGAGCACTGGAAACCCAAACACTGAATTAAAATAACCAGCAGTGTTGCAAAGCAAACAGTAGGTGGCAGAGAGTGTCAACTAAAGCATAACTGGGACTAAATCATCCAGATGACTCCCAACAGAACACAAGAATCCCAACAGAACAGCTGCATAGGCAACCTGTACAGTGTTTTTTATACCCATTACCAATTAACAGGCATAAATAATAATGTAGCGTGCCATAACTTATCACTGAAGTCATAGCACACAGACTAAAATCAGGTAGAACATTGTTACTATTTTCCAAAAGGAAAATACAAGACAAATATTTGTCTTACAGGCATGGTAAAGTTAACACCATCAGCAAAAAAGTCAAATTTCACTGAATTAAAACAATTGGCTAAAGGAAACCTGAACAGTGATGGGAGTGGGTACCCAAATTAAGTGTACAGGTTAATTCTAGTGATAAAAGCACAGGAAACCAAGATTCCTCAGTCAGCATTTACAACCCATAAACGTGTATAACCTTGGAAAAACAAAATTCAAAATGGTACTGCACATTTAAGTGAACTCATTCCACTGCAATGACTTTATAGTTCAAATTAGCTCATTGGGATAATGAGTAAGAAAACATATAAAGGAATAAAAATCACTCAGTCCAGCAAAAAGCATCAATTTTTATGCTTAGAACTCTGTATTTCAGTAAAAGTGACCATGGCATTTGGGGGGGGGGGGGGGGGGGGGGGGGAGGGGAAACAATCAAACAAAACTCACAAGCTTCCCCCCTTCCCAAACAAGTTAACAGAGAAGCAACCAACCAAGCCAGAACAGGGCACAACACGAAACACTAAGTTGGATAACAGATGAAGTAACATCAAACAAGAAATATCAAAGGAAACAAATCCTGATTAGAATACTTCACTAAGGCATCTACTTTCATGTTATGCTTTAATAAGAACTGCTTAAATTCCTAAAATCTAATTTGGAAGTTACATTATAAAACAAAAAAAAAATCTTAAACAATATTCAGTTACATACATTTTGCTCCAAAAATGGACTGTAAAAGTTCTTTAACATTTCTTTTAGAAATACACATAAACCATAGCACAGATCAGCAACCCACTGGTAATTAAGACAAAACAAAACCCAACTTCAGTTTTAACCTATTGCTACTTCAGAAAAGGCATTACAGACTACTTAAATAGTTTGCTCTCCTTGCTCCAAACACACTAAGTAAACTGCAGTAATGTTTTGATGACAACATAACAGTAGATCTTTCAAAGAAAAAAAAATATATATATTATGAGTGGAAATTAGGACTTCAGAAAAATATAGCATATTAGAGTCCAGGCAGGTGTACAATGTTTAAACCACCTAAAACTGAAAGTAATATTGACTGTACCCTTTGGATGTCTTACCATACACAGTGTATGGAGAGCTTTACAATGCTTGGCCTTCATCTTGCGTACACATCACTCACACTACTACTTAAGTAATAGAGACAACATAACTTCTTCATTAGACTGTAGGTACAAGGAGCTTAAAGCTCTTTTACCAGTCTAGACAATGTGTACATTCATTTGAATGGGAGTTCACACCAAGCGCTGCAAGTAATTCTATTCAGAGAAATGGATATCAACATCCATGCAATATTTCTCATTGTGTTTGTTAATAAATATCATTTTAAGTAAGGACAGCATAAGACACTAGCTCACGTAGCCCCTAAATGCATATGAATAAATGAAAAAAAAAAAGTAGCAACTTTTTCCTACAGACAACCAAATTTAACCAGAGCTAAATAATTTCATCTGCATTATATGCCTCAGTTAGTCACACAAAATGAAAAAACAACTGATTAAATCTAGGTTGAAAAAAAAAGTCTGTATTTATGACTCACGGCACTGAAAAGAAGTTACAACTGCAAGAATCAATGCAGATTCAGTATAACAGATGGGCTCTGAAGTCCAGGGACCAGAACTGAACTTTAACAACTACAACACTGTATTTTGTGTGGAAAAATATATATGCCAATCACCAAACAGCTCTCAGAATTCTAAGCACCAGAACAAGAGATTAAGTAGTTTAGGTATTTAAATACCCGTGATGCCTAGGATCCCTAATATACATATATATATTTATATATAAAATTAACTTACACTGTAATAGTATCAAACTGCATAACATTACAAAAGAAGGCAACCTGAATGACTGAAGTGAAAAATTTGAATGTTACCCCCTGATTGTTAACATTCTGGAATTTATAACACCAGAGTAGACTGTTGCTAGTAATAATTATAGCCTGCTTTAATCAAAGTCCGCCTTAACTCTAGAGAATGCAGAAATGATTAATTTGGACAAGTTGTTGCAGGCTCCGCTTTCACGTCCTCCTTGCAGGTTTTGCTGTTAGTTGCTTCTCTCTCTCAAGTTCCTTCTCACGTTGCTGTTCTCTTTCCAGCTCTTCTTTCTGCTTCTTTTGTTGTAGTCTAAGTGCTCTTTTCTAATCAGGGAAAAAAAAAAAAAAAGGTTTTACAGTGGTATTTGATTTGTAACTAATGCAAAATCCCTCCCATTCTCTTAACACTTTATTCTCCAATTCACGGTGATTATGATTGGAGGTTCTTCCTCTCTTCTACTTCCATTCTTCTTGGAAACAGAAACTCTAATCTACATGATGAAAATATAAACTGTTTTCCCTTCAATCCAATTAACTCAACCTTTACATGTACCAGACAAGGCGTGTACTGCACCCAGCATTCTTTTAATTGCACATACTGAAGGACTGATCTTGCCAGAACTAACTAGCAACTGCTTACATAGCAAGAAGTTGGGGAAGCTGTGCCACTTAACAGCACATTATACAGGAAAAGATCTTACATTTATGACAGTCTTGTTCTCATTGTAAGAGGCACAGAAACTGAAACAATGAAGAGAACTAGTTGGAAAGGAGCAGATAAGAGAGAGAACAAAGTATGATTCTTGTAATGTACTGCTTAACCATGACAAAAACTCTGAGTCTTTCTGATAGTTAAGATATTTAAGTTGTTAAAAATTCGAAAACAGTAAGTGAAAGTTTAAAGAACATGGCTAGGTGCTACTGAAAGCATAGAAAAAACATTTATGAATGGTATTTAACACAGATTCTATTTTCACAAGAATTTCCACCATATACCCAGAAAGAGTTAAGTCAATAATACAAAACTAAATTGCTATGTTAGAAAGTAAGAAAAGTTACCCAACTCACTTTTAACTTAGATGTCTTCTCATGAAGCATCATCATTTCATTTCTAATATTCACTAACTTGCTGTGATAGTGTTTAGCTTCTGAAAACTTAAAAAAAAAAAAAAAAAAAAAAAGCAGTTAAGGCAGTGTCTTTCAAGTTGAAAAAGCTGTTTATTTATTTTTTAATAAAGATATATATCAAAACAACAAGTACAGACAGCATCACCAGAACAGTTTGATAATGGATTAAACATGTTCAAGTTGATGTTTAAAGCTTACGTACTACAAAAATACAGGAAACTATCTGTAATGCTACAGTCTGATGGAAATCACAGCAACAACAGCAGGGTAGCAAAGCCCTAGGCTGCAGCAGGTGAGGATAAACCTAAGTCCACTTCATAGGTCTGGGAAGGGGTGAATCCTGGCTCCATGCCATTCAGTCACTCAGGTGCACTGCATTGCTTTGCACTGCATGCACCTGGGTTGGCCCTGCCTTCCCACCAGGTGCTCCATCACTGCTTCAGCTGTGACATAGCATTTCTGGTCCGCTATTCCACTATCATATCTCAGTGGGTACACCTGGCACTCTAATGAATTCAGATTAACTGTAATGGAATAAAAGTATTCCCAATTTATGCACCACATGTTTTAAGCACCTTTTCTGCTAGGCTGGAGATGTACACAGAGCTCACCTTGGAACCTCAGACCTGCTGAACAAAAGCATACATTTGCTTTGGCTATTGGTTTTGAACAACTAGACTGAGTCTGTTCCTTCCTCCCACTCCCCTTTCTGTTTAAAGGAAATCTGCTGGCTCTGCATCCTCTCCAGGAGGAATTTGTCCCACATATCTCAACTGGTTGCTAACCTTCCTGCAAGTTAGGAAGTAAAAAATTAGGTTGCTACTAATATTTCAGCACTAGTAGGGATTTATACAAACATTAATTGTACTTACCAAGGCATTGATATCAAGAATGGAGTTACACTCTTTGAATTTCGTAATTTCTTGTTCTAATGTTTCTAGCAATACCACTTGGTTCTGTCTGAAACAAGAAAAGATCCATAAAACTAGAGTTTTATGCAGCACAGATGGAGTTTAGAGATATACTGCAAAAGCTAGAGCAGCTGTTTCTCACTCAGTAAACCAGGAGCTTCCCCTTATCAGCAAGTTCTTATAGTGTTACACTTAAAAAGGGAGTAAATTGTGTATTTTTTTCTAAACTGGCCCTTTAAAAAATACTGTCTTTGATCATTACGGCATAAATTAAGTGCTTCCCAGCATCAAGTTCTTATGGATTGCCTGCTGATCTCAGTAAAGATGCAAGAAAATGTTTTTTGAAAAATCCCAACTGAAACACACAAATTCAGTTTTTTGCTGCCTAGTATTGTACAGGCTGCTAAGAAAACCAGGATGACAACCCGAAAACCCTCAATGACAGAGGCACTAGGCATGTTTCAGCAACTAAACACCTCTGTATAGGGACAGGCTGAAAGAGTAGAAAACAATTCCCGTTTGCCTTTCTACTCAGTTGCCTCTGAGTCATGCTGCAGCATGAAGTTATTTCTGCATAGAACTTGCATGGATCCACAGTGCTTACTAAGAATCTTCCATCCCACACAGATCAGCTAAATTCCTTCCAGACACAAGCTGTCCTTGGAAGCAGCATAACCACATTACGAATCATGAAACTCAAAGCAACATACCCTACAGAACTGAGATGGCTCTGTGTAACTCCCTCCAGTAACTTCATATGGCAGACCCAGCCTACATTTGAAACAAAATAATCTCAACTATCAGTAAGATACCAGTGCATAAAGAATTTATATCTGCTTAGCACCTTAGCAATATTTTCTTAGAGCATCTTTTGCGACACAGTTCAGACCACACAGCAACAATATACTGCACCTATACAAGCTGCTCTGAACACAAAAAGGTTACTGCTACAAAGTAAGCCCATCGTTTTCAGCAAACACTGCACTAGGGAGCAAGTGGATAAGAAATCTGCCCATCTGCTGTGCCTGACTGATGGAAATTAAATATGCAAGTGCTGGACACTCTTCAGCCAAAGTTCCACCAGGCAACATTGCAGCCTGCACACCTCTCAGTACTCTGAGCAGCACTTAACTGCTCAAAATAGTTGTAGCACTTCTGTATTCTGACAGTACAAACTATCTTGCATTTAAGCTAGAACATCACATGAAAAAAAATAAGTGCCAAACAGCATGCACATAACACGTAAAGGGAGCTGCATTTAAAAACCCACTTACGTAAGTTCCTGCAGAGCTGATTTTGATCTCTGAAGATCAGGCAAATAGTGAGAAATCAGCCCTTTGGTCAGCTGCTCCACTGCTCTTTCGTCTATAATAGGCAGATCTGCTTCGACTCCTTCATCTGGGGAGGCATCACCAGCATCTGTGCGGAGAGGAGCAAGGTGGGCGGGGTCAGGCAGCTCTTAGGCTATCTCACCCACAGCAGCAGTACTTTCCTGCTCAAAAATAAAAGGCATTTCAGCACTGCAGTCGCGCAGATCTTCGCGCCGCTCTCCTTCCCTTCATTTTCCCCTCCCTGCGAGCTCTGCCCGGCGCGGTCATGTCACAGCCGGACAGCAACAGAACGGCAGGAGGCGGACGGGGCGTTCCAAAGACACCCGATGAAACCACGTTAGGTACCACAGCACGCAAAGCGGGGTGGGAATCCATTCCGACAACGTGGAGAACGCCCCAATTGCTCAGAGCACGCACTCACATCTGCCCAGTGGTGCTCCTCGGCCTCCCCGGGCCCGGACGCCCCTCACGTACCCAGCGTCCGCCCGCGCACGGCGGCCTTCTCCTCCTCGTCCTCCGCGCCGCTCATGGCCGCCGCTCCCGCAGGCGCGG
This sequence comes from Cyrtonyx montezumae, assembly GCF_038088225.1. Taxonomy (NCBI): domain Eukaryota; kingdom Metazoa; phylum Chordata; class Aves; order Galliformes; family Odontophoridae; genus Cyrtonyx; species Cyrtonyx montezumae. Next base: position 26,752,042 of record NW_027071903.1, on the reverse strand, counting down.
GGTCCCGGCCGTCCCCACCGAGCGCGGCGTGGAGACTCTCGCAGCCCCCGGGCGGCCCGCACCGCGCAGCTCCGCAGCCGCGCCCGCCTCTCCGGATGCGGAAGCGACGCGCGGCTCGGGGCGGTGCGGGTGGGAGCGCTGCGCTGGAGGGGCTCGGGGCTCCGCGCTGCTTCTCGGGGGTGGCGGGAAGCTCCAGGTTTTGAGAGCGAGGACTGCCCGGCTTCCACATAGGGTTCCAGTGAGGAAAAGTGAGATAATCCTTCTGAAATAGCCCTGCTGGAGCCGTGGGCGGTTTGGATTTGTGCCCTGCAGGAATAGCCTGGGTTGGGAACTTTCATTTGGTGTCTGTTTCTCCAGAGGGGTTAAAACTTAACTATTTCTCAAACACAACGCTCCAAAAAAGAGGTTGATGGAAGTTGGTGTTTTTCCTTCCTGTGCGCCGCAGCGGTCCTTGTATCGCGCACATGGGGACTGCTGTTACAGGTGGAAGGTTTGGGGCCGGGACGTGCTGAGTCCGTGGACCTGTGAGGGGTTCAGTGAGAATTTCTTCTGCCAGGTGAAGGTGTTTGGAAACCTGCAATAAGAATCGTAAGCGTTTGGTTAAGAGGCACGCTCACCTGCTGCTCTAAATACTTAATTTCAGGGAGCTGTGAAAAAGCATTACTTAACATTACCTCTCTTATCTAAACCGAGCTCAAAATCGAGCTCTTTTTTGCAGCCTTACTTGGTAACTTCCTTTGACCATGACAAAAAATGGGGTGTGTGTTTTCCCCTCATCATGCTGCACTTTTTTTTAGCAAGGCTTATCAGTTAGGAACACGACAGTAACAACGTTTGGCCATGGGTATGTGTAGACCGGCAGTTAGACCATCAGCCATCAGAGCAGGCCAGTGCTGTTCTGTCAAAATCCGTAGAAGCAAAACTCCTTGTAAGCCACGGAAGGAGTTAGATGACGCTGGGCCCCTGCGGCTTGCTTCTCCCTGCATCCTTGAAGGAATGCGAAGAAAGGCGATGCGTCCTGCCGGGACACACCACCACCCTGCGGGAGGTGTTGGGAACCGTGCAAGGAGCGGTGCTACGGGGAAAGAAAGGCTGCACACTGCAAACCTGTGACCGGAATTTGGAGCCACAGCGCTGAACGACACAGTCGGGGCATTCGGCGCACGTGACAACAGCTGCTCGTGTACCAACACGTCGCGCCCGAGCTTTACAGCTTTCTCAATGCAGCCTCCCTACCCCCGCCGCCGCACCCCAGTGCTGCGGTACACCCCGCGGCGCTCTGCGGGACGGCGGCAGCGGGGCTCGAACCCGCGTCCTCCGGGCGAGCGGCGCAGGCGCAGTGCCGTGGTGGCGTCCGGCTGGCGATGCCAGCTGCCGGCCCGCCCCGTCCCTCCTCGTCCGCCGCCGCCGCCGTCCTCCGCGCGGCTCTCCCGTGGGCGTCGGGCTGAGGCGCGGTCACCGCGGCCGCGATGCCCGGAGCGCGGCGCTGAGCGAGGTGACGCGGATGGCGGCGGCGGCGCTCCCCCTGCGCCGGCAGGGAGGCGGCCCTGCGCCCGGCGCCGCCTGCCCGGCCGCGTCGTGACCGGGCTGCGCCAGGGGAGCCGCGCCGTGCCCCGCCGCGCTGCGTGGGACGGCCCGCGGGCTGACGGGCACCGGAGGCTGCGGGCGGCCGCGGTAGGGCCCGGCGGCGCGGGGCGGGGGCCATGCCCTGAGGGACGTGGGGAGCCGCCGCTATGGCCGGGCTCGGCCTGTGGAGCAGCATCAAGTCCGCGCTGCGGAGGAGCGAGCCGCCCCTATTCCTGAACGACTCCAGTGCCTTCGACTTCTCGGACGAGGCGGGGGACGAGGACTTCCCTCGCTTTAACAAGCTGCGGGTGGTGGTGGCGGACGACGCGGCGGAGGCGGCTCCCGACGCTCCGGTCAACGGGCTGCACCCCGCGCCGCCGTCCGACGACGAGTCCGCGGCCGAGCGGGACATCGCGCTGCGCGCCGGGCCCGAGCCCTGCGGCCGCTGCCGCAGCCGGAGAGAGCTGTGCAAGCTGCGGCTCGTCAAGAAGCGCCTGGCGGCCGCCGCCGTCCTCTATCTGCTCTTCATGACGGGGGAGCTCGTAGGTGAGTCGGGCGCCGTTCTGGCCTCGGGGTTCAGAATGGTTGCAGAGAGCCCTTTGGAGATCGGGGCGGTTAGCGGTGAGCTCCGGGGGCAGCGGGAGCGAAGTCCGCCTGTGCTATCTGTGCGAGGAAAGGAAGGGGAGCTTGCCACCTCCTCACCTGGAGCTCATCGCCCCCCCGAGATGGCACAGAGCGGGCGCGTTGTTGGCTCGGGGCTTTTTATTGTTCCTGCTCTGTAAGTTTCTAAGGTGTCGTTGGTGAGGGAGGACTGCACGGTGTCGCCCGGGGATGCGTGGAAGATGGATAATTTCATCTCCAATATTTTTTATTTACTGCCATAAAATCTTTCTGCTTTTGTGAGGACAGAAGGCAAATTCAGTTTCCAAGGGTGACCCTGACATTACAACAAAACCAGTATTAGGAAGTATTTTTCTTTAGCGATACACTCTGGTTTTTGCACCCAAGGAGACAGACTGCCCAACAATACAGTGCAGAGCTCTCTCTTGACAACTTGCTGATGTCCTGCAATGCTCTGGACTGTACATGCTCCAGCCAGACATAAATCATATGATAGAAGTTCAAACAGGCGTCATTTTAGCACTTCCTAGTATAGCAGTTCACAATGCAGGTTTCTTGCTTAAATCACGTTCTTTGTGAGCTTTATTTGTTAGTGCTTGGAGAAGGTATGCTGATTTTACCTGGAATAATGAACCTGGTACTCAAGTTCAGCTTTTATTACTCTCTTACAAAGACATATCATTTGCTATTAAGGTTGAATAGAACCTGTGCACAATAGAGCAGTCTGTACAAAACACAACTGTATTTATTGGCTACAGTGGCATGGGTTTGACATAAAATTTAAAGTTGAAAGTCCTCTGGATGTGTAACTAACCTATTAAATGTTATGCCTTTGCCATTATCTAACCATTTTTACAAGGCATGCTATTTGTCATGTGATTGCTTCCTAATGCAATGGTATCGGTGCCCTGTTACCACCTGGTTGTGGACGTGCCTGTGACGTTCAGTGTAAGCACTTGGAGCTGCTCAGCCCCCTGCAGAATGCTGAAACTCTCCTTCTCTTGGGCTGGTTTAAAGCACTGGGGAGCGATTCACAGTGCTCACACATGGATGCCACACACCCATCAGTCAATAGACAGTCTGTTGAGCCTGATCTTTCTAGTATCAAACAAAAACTGACAACTAGTTTAAATGGTTTGTGTTTTAACATACAGGTCCAAACAGTAGCAAATTTAGTGGCTGTAATTCAGCAGCAAAAAAAAAAGGAAAGATGCCTCAGGTACTGTGCCACAGAATGATACTGTTTGTCCCACATTCTTAGAACAAAATAAAAAGTTCTAGGAGAAATGGTCGTTTTTTCACAGAGAAACCTGGTAACTGACTGCATCTGCACCACAGTTTTATTTATTTGGGCCTTGTTTCAGGAATGCAGGTTAAGAGAAAATAGTGGCTTTGTCTCTCAACACCTCTTTCAGTATGTGGTTAGTTATTAGTAGCACTGCCACAATACATCAGCTCATCGTGGATCAACACTCGGATTCAGGCTTGCAGGGATCTGGTTGAATGCCTTCATTTGTCCTCCAGCAATCATTTTTTCTCTGGCTGAGATCTTGGCGCAGTGTGAGCTCAGGTAGATTTGATGATGGATGTAGTGTTGCATCTCAGATGCAGACATCATCTGTGTTAAGTGTGACTTCATTTGATTGTACTCATATCAGCATTCTGATACACACTGAATTTAGTCCATCCGAAGGGCACGTTACTGAGTAATGTTCCCAAGCTGTTGGCAGCTTGATGCTGAAGTCACAGAGCCTGTGTTTTACACTGTTGTAGACATCGCCATATCTACTGCATGGTCAGCTCTGAAAATAATAGATGCTGAGAGTAAAAATACTCTCACCACTGTCATTTTATCCGCTGTTTCTCCCTCATGGACAGGACTTCTGCAGCCTCAGGTCAGGGTGACTGATTTCTCCTTACGAAGCATTGCTGCTGTAGTGTGGACTCATCATTCTCAGGTTCCTGTATGCGGTTATCGGTACCGGTGCCGTCTGTGGGCACTGCGGCAGGCTGCACTAAGGCCCAGACCCATAAAATATTCAGGCATCCAACTTCTAGAGAGAATAAGTAGGACTTGGGTATCTATGTACTTTTGTACATCTTGTTGAGAAAGGTTTGTCACAGGACAGGCAATCAGCAGCTGAACAAGTGAAGATGGAGCCTGCAAGCCCTGGGTCAGCATACAATTTGTTCGGTGTATTTCACTGCAGCCCAGCATTGAATTCTGTCCCATTTGGTTTGAAGTTTTGACACTTTTTGGACAAATCTATAGCCCAAGTATGTGGGAGACTTCAGCTGTGTGGGACAGTAGTGGACCTCTTCCTATCTTTGCCAGATGTGAATTTCTGCAGAAAAGGCAGAAGTGCCTGTCAGACAGTTAGGTTGTTCAGTAGAAAACTTTCTGCTGTTTGGTACTAACATCAAGATGAAGGCAGTTGTGTTCCAGCAGCTGCTTTATGAAATCTCAATTGGTGTATGTTTTTTTTTTCCAATTACCACCAAGCTCATTAATCCAGCCCACATCAGCATTGATTATTTAATTGATGAACAGTCATTGTAGAAGTCAGAGCACTTTGTGGGAACCATTTTGCATGAGCAAATAGAAAACAAAGCAAATCCAGATACTTCTGGCAGGTTTTTGACGTGTTCAGTTACGTTCAGAGATTTCTAATTGATCATTCACAAGGAGGACCACTGTCCTTCAGTTTGGTGAAAACAGCACTGAGCCATCAGGGCTTCTATTGGTAAAGGTCATAGCTCTCTGTTTTCCCCCCCTCAAGTTGTTGATGGTTTCAGCAGCCCCTGGGCAGCGCTTCACTAAGCGATGAGCCAATACAGTTAGAAAAGGAGAGCCTTCAAATTCAGAATTTTATTCATCTCAGTGATACTTTCTCAGTCCACATGCTAAATTAAGACTACTTTTAATATCCAAATTCTCTGTTTATAGTTTTTATAGTCTGGAGAGACTAGGTGAAATAGAGTTTGCTCTTCTTGAGCCAAAGCACTTCTCAATTTAATACTCATGAATTAACATATGTATTGTAAAAGATCATTCACAGAAAGTGTTGAAGTGAATATCCTTGGATACAGATTGTTTTCTTCTGTGCTGACTATAAAACAGGCTGAGTTGCACATTCCTAGGGCATAATTTGCTTTCCCACATAATTTCAGAAAATATCTTTGAGCTGTGAGCGCCTGTGGAGAATTTCAGCCTGTGAAGAATGTAACTCCCAGACCTGACTTCGATAAATAAAGGGTTTGGGGGACAGGATCAGGTGGAACAGTGCTGTATTCAGTAGTTATAGGCAGAACAAGCAACTCCTGTCAGCCACGCTGCTTGTGTGTGCCTGGGAAGAAGAGTGTAGCTCTGTCTGCAGGTGGGCACTCTCACATGGATGGATGCACATGTTTTCTATTAATCTTGAAAGCAGTCAGCCTGGTGTGAATTTCCCTTTGCCCTTTCCTTGTGGTCAGCCTCTTCATTAAGAGGCTTTTAATTGTGTACATAGATACCTTTACTTGAGATGTTGTCTGGAGCCTGAAGCCTGCCAAATGGCAAAGCAGCTGCACCATCTGCTTGGGCACTCTGCAGTTTGAATGGGTCTCAAGGTAAAAGGAAAAATGAAATAATAGCTGAGCTGACACTGAAGATGAAATCTTTTCTGAGAAAGTGGGCTTATCTTCATGCAGATGGAAGATGACAGGGCTTGTCCTTGATTCCCCATTTGGATAAGGGATGCTTGAGAGAGAGGTGCATTGTTTAAATCTCTCTCAACCCTCTATCTAGTGGTAGCATTTAGCAATTGAATTTTGAACAAAAATATTAACCTTTGATCTGAGATTGTTTGTCCCAAAGGGCTCATAATTATGAGAAAAAAATATGGTAATAAAGAAAAATGCTGTGAAAGTTATTGAGGTTAATATATATTTGCAGAATGTATATACTTCTGCCCAGACAGGGAATGATGAAGGTTAAAAGATAATGCAATAGAACTGAAAAGAGAGCAGGGTGAATTACTTTACTTTGCTGTCCTCCATTCTGTGAAAATATTTAACAGCCATAGTTCAAATAAAGAAAACCATCAACCAGTTAAACATATTTAATAACATACAGAAAAGGTACCAAACTATTTTGCAAATAGGAGATCTTGAACATGTTATCAAGCAAGTAAGCTCAGTGAGAGTAACAGGACTAACTCCCTTCTATGCTGCTCTTACAGAAGGCACACTTCACTGCATTTCTAACTAATGGTAGCTGTAAATTATAGCATGGCATGTTGATTATAATGGCAAAAAAATAACCCACAATCCTGTTCAGTGATAAGAGGTACTCTCATGCACTTAGTGCAGTGTTCTGAAAATAAGTAAGTGTAAATTGTGCCAAGAGGATAGCATCCAGAATCACTAATATCATCTCTCTTGACTGTTCCAACTTTGTTTTCAGGTGGATATGTTGCTAACAGTCTAGCAATTATGACAGATGCACTGCACATGTTAACTGACCTTAGTGGTATTATTTTGACCCTCCTTGCTCTCTGGCTGTCTGCAAAGTCCCCCACAAAGAGGTTCACTTTTGGATTTCATCGCCTAGGTATGTAGATATCAGCTTTTGCTAATAACAGTATTTTAAGCAATAATGCTAAAAATATGTAATTCTGGAAGAAGAGGTAACTAGAAGGAAAGCAGCAACAAACCTAAAAGTAACTTAAGGTTTAACTGCCTATCTGTTGTGCATCCACTACATGGGTTGTATTACCACAGGGGAGTAAATAATTTGATCAGAACAGTACAAATGTTACATCTGGAAACAGAGTCCTATGAAATGTGATTAATGACATTTTAATCCTGAACTTGTGGAAGTTAGAAGTTCTATAGAGCATAGGATCAGATAGCTCTGCAAGAAGTCTCATAAAGCGCTATTCTTGATTTCTTCTTTGTGCAAGTTGTCCCTTTGTATCCAATACAGTAAGTTAGTTAATTTGTGCCCATTTTGGGTGTTCGTAAAAAGAAATATAAGCAGAAATATGTAGTGAATGTTGGAAGTGTAATTTCAAGACTCATTACTTCAACATTTGGAAGTGTAATGATGATAAAGGGTCCTTTCATGTGGTTGCCATCTGTACTGGGTATTAATAATTTATAACATATAGATGAAAGTCTAGACTTTTCCCCAAAAGTTTCAACGTATGCTTCACCAAATAGATCATTCTGGATGTTAGAGCTTGCTATCTCTATGCTTTCTATTATAGGATGCATTTTTCAAGCAATTTCAAACTCCTGTGTGCCTTTACTTTAAATTCTTACGATGTCTGCCAGAACAGCAGTAGAATTCAACAGCTCCATCACTCCTAGTCATTTGTCATCAGTTAGTCACTAATGCATGAATGCATAACTGTACACCAGCAAAGATCCTTGGGCTTTAGCAAGAAAGCATTAACAATGCCAGCATTTCCCATTACAAGCTTTTCTTTCAAGAAGTTTTAATTTTGTGTTAGGAGTTCCCCCTAATACTGAAACCTGACCTTGCAGGTATGTCCCTTGCATTTGTTCATGCTTTCCACAAAGGTGTTTGCTAGTATTCAGACTAATCTTAACCTCATTTAAAAATAGTTTTAGCTTATGTATTTTTAACTCTTCAAAAAACACATAGTACAAAGAAAGAGCATGACATAGCCTGAAAACAGAAATTATTCTTAAAGAAAAAAGCTTTATAATATATTACTCAGTTTATAAATTTTCAATTATTAATTCAGGATCTCCATAGCATTCTGCAAACAGGAATCCCTTCAGGCTTCTGCCACCTCACCTTAAAAACAAACAAAAAACCAAACTACTTTTCTCCCCATTTTACTGCCAAAGACAGTACTGACCAGATCGATCTGGTGGTGGCCTGTGGGCTAGATCTGGTCCATATCTGTTATCACCCATCATTACTCCCTAGAGAAGAGAGGTAGTGACTTCCCACTTCTGCAGCAGTTCTTCCTCTCTTTCTGCTGCCCAGTGGCAGGAGGCTGTCAGACACTGGGTGAGGTTGCACAGATAGGTCATGAAGTCTCCCTTGCTGGAAATACAACCCAACACCCCAGAACAGCCTGCTCTGGTTGATCCTGCCTTGAACAGGGCACTGGACTAGACCATCTCCAGAGGCCCCTTTCTCATGCATTCTGTGTTAGCAGAAGCAGTACAGAGATCTGTGTAGGAAGAAGAGGACTAGAGCCTGCGAGAGTGGGAAGGAACTTCTGTGGCTGCAGCAAGGAATGGGAAGTTGATAAGGATCCCACAAGAAGCCATCAAAAGCTTGATCTAGGCTCTGTGAATACTGATGATGGGATGGTTGAAAATGATGGTACACAGTTTTTTTTTTTGTGAAGCTTATTTGCATGATTTTAAGCACCCTTTCTGTATGCTGTAGCTTGAGCTCAGTTTCACACATCAGTGAATGCTGACAGTGGAACAAAGCTGAATCTGGATTACATCCTTGCTGCAATATATTTTTCCAAATATCATCTACAGTAAGAAGCTTCTCAGCAAAATAATTTGAGCCATCAGTGGCCTGAATTTCATGTGATGTTAAAACATGACAGCATGTTAAAAATAGGGTATTGATAGAGCATCTGTCACAGAAAAAGTTGGAGCATTTGCTTAAAGCTGGGAGTATGTACAAGAACTATCTCATGACCAATCTGCTTTGTGTTAAATTTTAAGATAATCTGTACGTTCACAAAGCACAAAAACATTCCAGTGAATAGTGTTTCTAGTGCTCATTTTCACTTTTGTTTGCAGAACCATGAATTGTCATACTTGTACTCAAAAGCGTAGCTTTGTCGAGACAGCACACCTATTGGCTGTCTATTCAAATTCCAGCAGAAAGCACTGTTCTTCATCTTTTTGAATTCTCTTTGAATATATAATACGTATGCTCCATCTTTAATTTCTTCCATTTTCTGTGGTGAAAGGGAAGCTGACAGATTCAGGAATGAACAAGAGAGGTGAAGATGAAAAAATGAAAATTACAGTCTTATCTGAACAGAGTTATATTCTTTAAGCCAAAAATAGTTCTGTTTCACTGAGTTGAGATACCTCCTTCTCAGAAAGACACTGAACAGATTTAAACACAGATATGGAACTTGGCATTTTTCCACTGCTGCAGAGACAGCATCAGTAATGACAGATCCATCAGTCCATTGATTCAGTGCATACTTCATTTCACAAGATCTTAGCACAAATCTGCAATGTCAACATGATAATGACTCTGTGAAAGCTACTGCAAAGAGTACACTGGCTTCCACTGCAGAAAACATACTTTTAGATTGTAAAACTACAACATGTTATTTCTCTGATAGATACCAGCTTACTACAGTTTCACAAATTCAACCACCAGCAACAAACACTCTGCAAACTGAAGAAATACCCTAAAACATGTAAAAAATGGCTGTTGCCCTGAATAACCTTCCTGATCTGTAATGAAAGCTACTGCTTGCACGGATGTTTCCAGGATTCCACACTGCTCTGCAATCAGGAATTAGGATAGTTGCTTTTTGAAGCCTTGTTACTGCCTGGTATCGCTGGTGCTCATCCAGGCACTGACACACTGCTGAGCAGCTGACTGCTTCGGTGTGAGTTTCCTCTCCCATAATGTTGTTACCAATTCAGTCTATGGATCAAATGATTCTGATGCTATGAAGTGCACGTTCTGTACTGTAATAATGCCTTTTTCAATGAATAAGGGTAAGTCTGTGTTCGAACTGACACCTTCAGTACTCAGTACTGTGCTACACACTGACAGATTCAAAGCAGAGGGAAAATGAAGACAGTTCTTCTTACAGCTCCAGTGTAGCTAAGAGCTGATTCCTGGGGAATATATCAGGGCAAAAACGTGCGGGAGCAGGGAGGAGAACAACAGGTAGAATTCAGTCCAAATAAATTCCAACCCTGATCTTTGAATTCACAGAGGAAGTTTAAGATCCCAGCAATCCATCTGATAAGTGACACTAAACACAAAAGGATATGTATATGTCATCTTTAAATCTATAGCTTAATACTGTAGTTCTGTGATTAACCCTATTTGTTACTTACAATTTACTAGTTGTTCATTACTGCTATAGTACACAAAAGTTTAAATAATAAAAGCTTTGTCCATATTACAAATAGGAAATGGAAGTAGGTCTGAGACTCACTTTCATGTTTCCTTTCTGTTTGCAGAAGTATTGTCAGCCATCATTAGTGTATTGCTGGTCTATATCCTTATGGCATTCCTTTTGTATGAAGCTGTTCAAAGAACCATCCATATGGACTATGAAATAAATGGCGATATCATGCTGATTACAGCAGCCGTTGGTGTTGCAGTTAACTTAATGTAAGATCTCCCTTTCTCTCTCTATTAACACAAATGTATTTCTGAATAAGCTGTTAATTCATTAATTGCCTGTAACTTTCTCATGGGATGTCATTTTGCTGGACCTCTTCCTTCTCATAAAATAAGACAGGAAATGATACTCCTTGCTTGTTTGTTTTTTGTTCCGAATTAAAGAAATCAAACAAAATCACCAGAACCTCCCACCAAACTCCCAGACTGTTTCTTGGAGCGTTTTTCTTTCAATTTCAGAATGGGTTTTCTGCTGAATCAATCTGGACACCTTCACTCCCACTCCCATTCGCACCCTCAGTCCCACGTACCTCAGTCAAACTCTCCTAGCACAGCCCGCAGCAGTGGCCATGGACACAGCAGCCTTGCAGTGAGAGCAGCATTTGTACATGCCCTTGGGGACCTGGTACAAAGCATTGGTGTGCTTGTAGCTGCATACATCATACGTTTCAAGGTAAGGAATGGCTAATCTTTGAGGCAAGGTGTAATATTTTTGTTTAAACTGTAGTTATTACATTAAAATGGACTTCTTCAAGTGATAAAAATGGCATGCTTCATTGTGTTCTATTATAAGCTCCATATAGTCCTGCAAAAATAAGCTATGACTTATATATTTTGCAATTATTAAAAAAAAATTCATGGAAGTTGTAGCTCTAAGTAACTGTATTTCCAAGTCACTTTTTTTTTTTCTTAATAAGTAGGTTTACTTTCATGCACCTTCTAACACTTTGGACCTTCCTTTTCCAGCCAGAATACAAGATTGCTGATCCTATTTGTACGTATGTATTTTCCATACTGGTGGTTTTGACAACAGTCCGAATTCTGTGTGATACAGGAGTTATTATTATGGAAGGTAAGATCCTCACAGCATGCAGTGCTTTATATGTCAAGTGAAGCACTGGCACTTGGACATCACAGCCACTATCTCTAGCAATGGGAGCTATGTCTGGAATTTGGTTGATCTTGCTTTAGGGTTTTGGTTATTGCTGGTTCATCTAAGTTGCAGCAGTCTTCAAGAGTCCTTAACCTTTACCAGAAAGGCACAGGCCTTAGCGTGGCTCACAATTTACCATCAGGAGATGGTAGAAGAATTTATAAAGCTTTCATCTAAAATAAGTAAGCATCTGCCCGGACTCAGCTACACACTTGGTTTAATTACTTGTAAAGTTAATGTGAATACATGTAAAAGGAGGAGACAAAAGACAAATTCAGGCCAAATTTCTGAACACGTGGTTCACATTCAGTCCGTTTCTCCCTTTTCCACAAAGGAAGTAGCTTTACTTACATGTCAGATAAAACTGGAAGTAAAGACTAGTGTAAAAAGGAAGGAGGTGAAGAAAAGAAGCAGTTAAACATTAAGCTTAACTTTGGACCTCGTGTGGTGACTTAAAGAGAAAAATGCCAGCAACATTCTTTGCATTATTGTAGCTAACTTGCCCACGTTACTGCTTAATCCAGTACTTTCATGTTACAAAACTGAAAATGTAGGGATGAGGAAAAAAGCATTGTTTTTAATTTACCTGCACCATCTCATCTGTTTCATATGAGTTATCACTGACTTTTGCAAGCAAGGATCTCAAATCTTCAAGTGCTTTTCTTATCATTTAAGAATGGAATTTCACTGTGAAGGAAAAAATGGTGAAATACATTTAAATCTCATTTAGCTCCAAGGCAGTGGCTGAGATTTAGCTGAATAGATGAGGCAAATTACTGGTGTATTGAATTCCAGATGTTTGAGTTGTACCTGTTTGCATAGGTATCCCAGATGTTACAAAGGCATCTGAATTAACAATGTTATTAAAAGTGACAAAGGATGGTTTTAATGTTAGAGAATTTTTCCAGCTAGTACTCGGGAGCTCCAGAGGATGGGCTTTCAAGGCAGACTTTCTGAAGTATCGTTTCAATTTTAAATGGAATAATTTTTCCCACTGTAAATAGGCAAAACCCTAGCTTCTTGAAGTGTTCTGTAAAAGCAGCAAAAGAAAACACACAGACAAACCTGACTTTGATATATCCATTCTGAAGATTATTCAAATACTTCAATGAAAACATTCAACAATTTATCTTTCAAACGTATCCTGTTATCTTTGTCAAGTTCTAGTAACACAGCAAAGTGCTTTTCAGGATGAAAAAGTAATTATGGGGATAATGATTTATACTTTTTGTGAAGTGCTTGAGCTAAGCAGTTATTAGGGACTAGAAGCTATAATGAAGTTGTATCTACACAAATACATTGCTCTAAGGAAAGCGGTGTTGGCTACTGTCAGAGACTGGATTCTGGAATGGACAAACTATTTTTGAGACAGCAGTGCAATTCATGTACTACTTTGGTATCCATACTGGAATCAGTGTCCCAATCTGCATATTCCTCTCTAATGATAACTTAAAGTTACTGAACACTCCAGAAGGCACAAATTATAAATCCCTTTAGTGTTTTGAGAGCGATCATGACATCTTATTGGAAAGACTACAGACTTTGCAGAAGACTGTTAATTTTATCGTGCATTTGGCATCACAGGAGTTCCGAGGCATTTAAATGTGGATCGTATTAAAGAAGACTTGATGAAAATTGAAGATGTCTATTCTATAGAAGATTTAAATGTTTGGTCTCTCACTGCAGGAAAAACAACTGCCATAGTCCACTTGCAATTAGGTAAGCTCCTGTATACATAATTTCAGATTCAGTCCAACCAGAGGTAGAGAGGATGACAAAACTCAAGTCACTTTATCTCCCATCTTGATATTCTCACTTACACACATCCAGGAAATAGCATTCTGGTGAGAACAAAGGTCTATTGTTTGTGCTTTCATACAGTGAGGTCTAGAAGCTGTTAACCCATAAGGACAAAGCATAAATAGAAGTTGGACAAAGAATAAAATATGTTTATACTGAGACATACTGATTCCTTACTGATCTATACGGAACAATTTTTTTTCTTATTTGATGGGGTTAAGTACTTCTCTTCAAAAATCCCCTTACAGAACAATCTGAGTCATAAAAAATTGAATGTTTTGACAAAGCATGACAATTTTGACATCTAGCACAGCATGCATATCAGTTCTTAGATAGAGAGCTCTCTCCCTACCCCCACCTAACAAAGTTTTACCAAGATATAGTTCTGGGCAGAAGACAAAGATGTAAAATACAGTGTATCATGGCCATGGAACAAGAGAAAATTAATAAGGGGATTCAAACAAAGACATTTGACTTGGTAAGATCACATGACAAATATGAAGTCAGTTGGACTGTCCAGTTTTATTAAGGATGGAATTGTATGAAATTATTTCCTGATTTTTCCAGTTCCTGGTAGTTCATCGAAATGGGAGGAAGTTCAGTTCAAGGCCAGACAACTGCTGCTGAACACGTTCGGAATGTACAAGTGCTCTGTCCAGCTTCAGAGTTACAAACAGGAAACAAGCAAAACCTGCGCAAGTTGTCAGAGTTCCAGTGCCTAATCTCATGTGTTTTGGGAACTGCTGCCTTATTCTTTATCTTGTAGTCAAAGACTGAGAGCAATAAATTCAAAATGAAAGTGAAAAAAATAATATGTGGATTTGTACGATTTAACGTGCAGCAGGGAGAACTGGTGCTGCAAGAAGTGCAGTGGTTGCCCTACAGAACATGTATTTCATTCTCTCCCTCGTGCTGGTTTATTAAATTTATTATGGTTTTGAGACAACATTGTTTTCAGATTGTTTACAAACTGCAACATGGTTCTGCAGATACCTCACAAATTACAGTTAGAGATTGTCTTCTGTGTACCACAAAGTACCTGCACTCCAAACGGAGCAATGAGTATTCAGTATTTCAATTAACATCTCTAATATTATTGATCATGCCAGGGTTCCATATATTATATGTCCAAATTCAGACAGTATTTTTACAATAGTCATTTTCATATAGTATTTTAAATTATGATGCATGCAGTGCTAGCTTAATTCTTTTATAAACTGTCTTGGAGACACTGCAAAACACAGGATTTACTGTAACCAGATCAGAAACTTAGCTTTAATCTGGACGTTCAGAGATCTTGACAGGACGATCCTTGCCCAGACTTCTGGTGTTTAACTGGCGAGCCAGCACTGGACCCAAAGTGTTTTCAGCAATCAGTTATCTTTAATGTATTTTAGAATAGGGTTTATACTTTAGAAGGAAGTTATTTATTTTACAAAATTTTGAGCTGTAAGATGAAATTTATTATTAATAATTTTGAATGTCTGAGCCAGCATTTGATTCACATTAGAAGGCCAGTTAATTAGCATGCATTCTAATTATAGTTAATACATGTGCTATAATTGAACATTTTCCATGATTGCTTTGTAGAAAGAAATAAAATGATAGGAACTATGCTTGACATGAAGGTACTCAAATACAATCTACAGACGTGTAAAATACTTAGATGTACTAAAAGGCAAGGGAGAGCAGAAGTTTTAGATACACTGTTCCCTCAGTTTTGGATGCCTGACCTTTTCACCTTTGCTGTGAGGACAGAATGGCAGTATGTATCCTCACAAGACAGGAAACATGAGGAAATCCAAGCAAGCTCAGTGACCTCACGCACACTGGACAATGCTATCACAGCAACCTACCAGGATAGAAAAGCCTTCTCTTTCTTATTGAGAATCAAGGCAACATGAAAAGACTTTTCACATCCTGATGCTTTAAAGTCCACTGAACTGAATTGCTTTTCCTCATAGTATAATCCCTGTACTTTGAATGTATGCAGGATGATAAAACACAAGCCTTCTACCTGCCACTACTCTACCATACATCAAGGTTCACATTTATGCCCATTACTGACATTAACTGCATTGAAGAAGCTGAGGGCAACAAGAATGACCTGCAGTGTTCAATAAACAGACAGAACTTTACTGTGAGGATTTTTTGCTTATTCCACACTTTGATTTTTATGCAGAACTTCAGCTGACATCAAAAGTATTTCTGTATGGAACAGAAAGGAAAGTTTTGGATCAGTAAGGGATATAGTGATACTCAGCTGTGAACACTTAAGCTATTGTCTGCCTTGAAACTTGTTAGAGTTTAACATGTTCATCAGGGTGATTTATAGCTGCAATTGGTGGTAACAGTCTCTGCTCATTTTCTCTCTTTTTATTAAGATAGGGACCTCGTGATGAATTTGCAGAGGTGAAAAATCACAATACAGTATTACTAACACTGGACTATGTTTGTATTTGCTCTGGCAAGCACTGGGAGCACTTGAGTACGTACAGCACAGACACAATAGAACACTGTTCTTGGAAAGTTGATGCTTCAATACAAACATTACCACTGATTAAGCCATATCACAGCTCATGAAAAACGTGCGTCCCATTTTTACAAATTTCCTACAATCCAAGTAAAAACCTCCCACCACAACAGGTATTTTGCACACACTAATACTCAAGCAGGTTTTAATTAACTTGGGATTTACAATTGATGTAATTAGAAGTATGGTAGATATGTAATGTATTTGGAGTTTTTTATCGTAATGATTTACTACACTTTTGTTTAATTGAAGAAAAAACAGGAATGTGTTGCTTTATTGTGGGTTTTATTAAATCAGTTATTAAACTTAACATTCTGCCTTGTGAATTATTTGTTTGCATTGAGGCTCTTTGTTTCTTACAGCATTTCTTTTTCCAGGAGCCTACAGACACTCAAGCTTGACTCTGCTTGGTGGCACTATTTAGAATGAACTATGGCTCCCCCTCCAGTCAGAGAAACTGAAGTCTTGTTATTTCCTATGCAGTAACAGTACTTATATATATAAGCTGACAAATTATAGTGAAGGAGCAGCTTCACAGCACCTGGCAAGGCAACCCTGAGGCCATTCAGTCACACTCAAGGGGCCCTTGTTATCAAGGCCTGCAGGGTAACTGGAAGGACTTCAGAGAAAAAGCAGCAATACAAAATCTGAATCTAGGAGAAAAGAATCAGCGTGGCTATCGGGGAGATCCTGATGTGGAGATTCTCTATCTTAAGGCCTATCTAAACTCACATGGAAATCTACATCTGTGTGGTCCACCTCTAATTCATTTTCTTGGTGTTCATAAATTCGGGCAAAAGCTGCGTAGCACTGCTACATTTCACATAAGAACCCAGTACTCTTCTGAACCTGTTATTAATCAACACCAAAAGGAGTACACGTAATTTGTAACACTCCCAGTGATGGAGAAGAGCACAACAGAGCTATAACCAAATAAAAGCAATCAGTACACTTTGAAGGAAAGGTATGCAGAAAGTAGCATCACTTAGAAATCAGCTACTGGGAACGTATGGTTAAATATGCATTAACATCTGCACTCCAGGAAGCGTGAAGTATATATGAAGAAAGTGAAGTTTATAGATATTGAAGGGTCATTCTGAGTATCACCTTAGAGGAGAATAGCAGTAGTAGGAATAAGAATCAGGGCTTGTACCTTCCCATCCAGCTCTACAGCACATCAGTTTGTTTTCTCTGTCCATCACCAGAACATCTACATGTTTCTATATCACTACAGGAAATCCTTCTGTAGGAAATGAGGATATGTTTATTTTTTGTGATTAGTCTCTAACCAATAGATACCTAAGATCAGAGGTTTCCACAGAGAGCTTCCCTACTTTCCAGGGCTGTACCAGATTGCTATTAGTGACTGAACTGCTAAAATCCTGTGAAAATTCTGCCACCTATTGCAAACTGCATGGAAGAAATTTGTCCTGAACTATGATTCTCATATATCCTTCCCTGAACTACAGATATAGCTTTAATAACATCTGTAATAGAATAGAAAGCACAGCAATAACAGCGGAGCAGCAAGGTCCCAGGCTGCAGCAAGCAAGAATTCACTCAAATGCAACAGCCATGAACACAAAAAAATAAACTGCTTACCTCCAGAAAGCCTCAGATACGCAGGGATATGCAGCAAAACCCCCCCTTGCCTCCACTGCCAGCCCATAAATGAGATCTGGGAGGGGGTGGGTCCTGGCACTCAGGTACATTGCACTGCATGCACCTGCACTCACCTGGGTCGGCCCTGCCTTCCCCCCAGGTGCTCAATCACTGCAGGGATTTTAGTGCAGCAGAATAATTCACACAAGGAGCCAAGCAGCAAGCACACAGCAACTCTTTTTCAGCTCGTGCACGTGGAGAGACCACAGTTCCCTTCCTATTCCTATAACACACACAGAACTTCACTAATCAGTCCTCAAGGGAATTGATGAGGTGCAAATAAAAATAGATACTTGATTATAGTAATCGGCCTTCTAAATTCAGATTGAGTTTTTGAAGCAAAAACACCATAATTAAACATTTTCACAGCCGAGATGTCGCTGAATACTTGGGCCTAGAATTACAGGTATTTGTTATTTTTATAGATTTCATATGGTCCTTTCTCCCGCGGCTGTTCCCCAGCTCCCCAGGAGATGGTGCCCTGCCCGCAGCCAGCAGGAGGGGAGCGCTGCTTAGCGGGATGCCACTTGGTGGGGGTAGTGAGGGAAAGCACAAGCATAATGCTCGTCTGCTGTTTGATTACTGGGGAACGTTTAAGATACTTCTTAAAGTTATATACAAATAATATCCATAGGATACAGAGAAGAGTTGCTACCTCCACTGCTAGGTGTGCAATAAAACCGTTTTATGACTGGAAATTGGCCGGGGATATGGCTGTCAAAGGCAATTAGAACAAAGTATATTCATTAATCTAAACAGCACTACCAATCGTGCAAGCTGTCAGTTTCTACAGGGTGCTGAATTCATGTTACCAGAACAACTCTTCTAAAATGTTTATTATTAAAATAAGTGATCTGATGACACTTTGAATCAAAGCCATACGCAGAGCAGTAATTTTTCTTCAAATTAGGGAGGAACAGAGATAAATATGGAACACCACTTGCAGTGCTTACACTGCTACAGTTGCTAGCATTGTTTAATCTTGCCCTACAGGCTTCACACAGAGGTGGAACATCTCAGAACCACATCTTCCTTCCTGTAAAGTCTTCTTTCATTTCTTCAAGCTATTAAGCAATTCTGTATTTTCCAAGCTTATGTAGAGAACATGACATCAGTCAGAAACTGAAACTGCCCAACCAGTTGCACAGACTGTTTTCTTAGGGCTTTGATATTTCTTTTAAATGTTGTTGATGGTTTTAAGGTAAGCTTGCTGCTTGGACTTGCCATGGAGCAAAGGTCAAGGCATAGCATGGAAAATACAAAAGCAAGCAACTCCTTGGTATCAGAAGTTAAGGAGTTCATGATTACAGCAAGCTGTAAATGAAGATGTGCTTTAGATACGCTCACTTGTTGATAGCCATACAATATATCTTACTACATTAGATCGATAAGCTGCCTTTGTAAATGAGCAGTGAAACCTGAATGCCACTGTTCCTCTCAGAATTATTACACTTGAAATTTCTCTGGAGGAAGGAGAGAGGGAAGAGGAAGCACCTCTACTAAAGGGAAGTCTCTCTACCCCATACAGAAGTAGCTAGAAAGAAGCAGCCCACAGAGCAAGTCACACACCAGTGTAACATCTTATTGCTTAGCCCAACTGCCATGGCTCAGTAGGGATGCTCATACTGCAGCAACATTTCTTTTTTCTTTTTTAAGTAGTTCGTACTTTGTTGCTGATATGAGGTGTGTTTGTGTACAAAAGGGAGTTGGGAACTAAAAGCCAAACAAAACAGATAAAGCCAGAGCATGATGCTCTGGACTGCAACCCACACTTTGAACTCCTTCCTATCACCACACAGCTAACCATGGAACACACCAGCACTTCTGGACCAGTCTGGTGGTCACAAGACAACACCAATTTGCCTACAGAAAGCCGCATTTCTCAAACTCACAAAAGACCTGTTGTGCTGCTACACTGGAACATTTGATGTCCGGTTTTAAATCATTTTTCTCTTAAGCAACATTTCTTGCACACTGCACACATTCAATTTATTCCTGACACTAATAAAGGGAAGAGTTGCCCATGTCTCTGTTCTCTGTTGGGTTCCATACATCTTTTCATCTGTTTAATGAAGAAAAAAACCAACCAACTAGGTAAAGAAGTTCCCTTAGCTCATGATTTCAATAAATGATTATACATTCTTCCAACAGAATGCTCATCTCTAGCTACAGTAACAGGATTCTTTAGTACATCTTATTGGGAAGCATGTATTATGTCTGCAGTACTGAGAAAGAGACAACTGTGAGGAACAGACTGACGAAGCAAACTCAACTTTTTCTCAGTAAAACTCAGCCTTTCCTGAGTAAATACAGTTATAAATTAGGTGGGAACTTGCTTTTTCAAAGTGCTGCCCCATAAGGGTGTGTACTCCTTGTTGTTTGTGTGTATCAAGAAGCAATATGCTTGGCACGTAGCTCAAATGGCAACATCTGTACACCACCCTGCTTTGCATACAACAAAAGCTTCCTCTTTGAACTAATGAACCCAAAGGAACATAAGACGCCCAATTCTTAAACATTTTTCTTTTAAGAAGGCACTTTAATAAACAGTCGCTTTCATAGGTACATGAGGACTGCAAGCTTTGTGGTAATAATTCCACATTGCCCTGGAATCCATAACTTCAAACTAACTCTGTGTTACATCTACTTTGCATAACGTGTTATTGTAACATAAAAATTACAGCTCAGACCTTGGCAACGAGGCAGTGGGCAGAACTGCAAGTCACTGTGACCAGGATTTTGGTAAATACTTCTGCTTCTGGGAGTAAGGTGGGTATCACAGCCTTTAAGCCAGATTCCCTATTCTGACTAAATGTGTTTCATTCAAAGCACTTCACAAGAGGAAACATAAATACAGTAAAGGCAGCATAAAGCCAACATGTTTCACCAGATGCAGAACTAAGATCTCACTCAAGTTCTACCTGACTCTTCTGGAAACCTGCAACATGACTTGAAAAGGGCAAAAGACATTTCTGGCTTTACAGAATTGTAAAAGAAGTCTTCCTACAAGCAAGAGAGATGGATCATTAAATGAAACATGAACAGCTTTAATATAAAAAAGGAAGGATGTTTTTATGTAGTTGATCAGTGATTCACAACAAGTTCGTGACTTCGCTTTTCTTTGTCCATTTGATATGATTTTCCTGTAACTAGCAGTGATTACAAGTAATGTTTTTTCAGCCCTTACTTCCTTGTTTGTGCTGCAGCAGCACCAAGGCTGGTACGGGATAGCATTTACTGGTCACCATCTTACTGCAAATACACTTTGAATAAAATAATAATAATAATAATAATAATAATAAAATAATAAAAACAACAAGCAATCAGGAATGAAAGAGCCTTGCTGAAGATGAAAGCTTAAACACATTATTTATCATGAATAGGTTTTTGAGCTGGTGTGGTTTTCTAACCTCTCCGCTAATTTGTTTGCACCTATAGCTATCCCATTTGCTCTCTACACATCACGCCGTGTAATAAATGTATTTAAACAAACTACATCTGATAATGCCTGGTATTGACCCTACATAAAATTTGCAATTAAAAATACACACATTCTAAAATGTTGAAATGGGAACACAAGGAGCTCCAGCTTTTCAGAGCTGCAGGCTGTTTAATCCACACAACGATCCGGCGGGACGAGGCAGGTGCTCGCTGCACCTCACAACGTGCATCAGTCCTTTCAGAAGGCAAAGTACAGCTCTGGCCTGTGAACCACACAAGCCCCCAGTCACTAGAAGCTGTCACTACCTCTGGCCTACCAGAGAAGATGCACACCAAGTGCCACACAAAGCACTGATAGCAGGAAGCGGTTCGCAGCTGTACCTGAGAAGTGGGACAGCCAGCAGCACTGCCTTGTGACCACATCACCTCTCAGTGTTCCTTTAGGCAATGCTCTGCTCCCCACAGTCTATTTTTGTTGCTATTGACATTTCATCCTGAGTCTGTAGATACTCAGTTTGACACCATCTGGTATCATCAGTGTCTGTACAGAGCTTCTATTCACTCAGGCAGACAATTCTGCTTTTAAAAATAAGTGAACTAATAAATGAATTAAAAAATGAAATTGCTGTTACAGAGTCCCGTATTTAAAAGCTATCGCACTCTGCCTCTGCTTCAGCAGCACTTGGAGGAGGAAGTCAGCAAAGCCACCCAAAGTCTGTCGAAATGAATTGAACTTAAAGAAATAACAACTCCCAATTTACTTAAAAAAGTGACAACAAAGAAAACATGAAAAGAAGGAAAGCTGTTTCACAGCCTGTGCCTGGACTGCCAGTACCGTGTTCTACCAGACTCCGGGAATCCAGATGATTCGCAGTGCTTAAGAATACAAAACTGCCTGACCACTTCAAGTTTGGAATCACACAACATCAACAAATTATTTCACCATTTTCCTGTCAGGAAACAGCGAGATCAACCATATTTTGGTTACAGAAAAGTCCTCACCCAAAGCATGAGATGTCGTGCAGCTGGCAAGGGACAGTCCCTTACCTTGTTAGCAGACACTGCCTTTACTTTTTTTTCTGCATCTGCATAATTAAGAAGTAACTCTCAGTGGAAACGAACCCACCCAAGAATATGAAGTCTACTCAAGCTACTGAAGTCATGCTCATGATGAGTTCGTTCCAACACCTCTTTTTTTATTTTTTTATTTTAAGTTCAGAGTCTAAATGACCAGGATAGAGAGAAGTAGGGGTGTACTTGTAAGCTGCAGTAACAATATAAATAAGTTAGACCAAGGTATTTGTTTCAGTTGTGCAACAAAGGGATGAATCAGGAAGAAGGAGAAAGGAGTTTTTGCAAAAAAAGAGGAGTGCGTGAGAGACAGAACGCACGTAACACCAGGTTGTGCTACAGCCAGGATTAAGTCTTTGAAGTAGAAGGGACTGATATTTTGTGCTACTTGACAGCTCATAAAACTGGGAACACGTTTATCTGAGTTGAGGCAGACGAGCACAAACGCTTTCTGAGTGTTACAGGACCAAGGTCACAAAGATGCCTGGCTTTACCTTAAAATCTTACACCTCTAACTCGAACCTGTTCCCACACGTGGCTTTGTAAGA
Organism: Cyrtonyx montezumae; assembly: GCF_038088225.1. Lineage (NCBI taxonomy): Eukaryota > Metazoa > Chordata > Aves > Galliformes > Odontophoridae > Cyrtonyx > Cyrtonyx montezumae. The sequence goes on along the minus strand of NW_027071903.1, from coordinate 26,729,501 downwards.
AGCCTGCTGCTGCCTCCAGCCAGGCCAGGCCACCTCCAGCAGCTGTGCCACATGGCTGCCACGCAGCACAGCCGTGCAGCAGCACCTCCTGCATTGCATACACAGTGTAGTTCCAGCAGCACTGACCTCTGCTGTGCATGGAGCACAGGGACAGAGAGAGGCCACGCCTATGTCCCACAACACATGGTTTAGATTAGATGCTGGGGAAGTTTTTCACTGAGAGGGCGGTGAGGTGTGGGCACTGCTGCCCAGAGCTGTGGGTGGGCAATAGGCAGCAGGAGCTATGGGGCAGCCAGCACATGGCAGAGATAAGGGCTGTATGATCTTGAAGTCCCTCCCAACCCAAGCCATTTTATGATTATACAGTAACGTTATCTGAAAAGAAGACATTATTAAGCTGAAATCTTTTGATCCTTAGGCCAAGGTGCAGCACGGGTAGGGTTTATACAGCCTCCATGAAGCGTCCTGCAGAGTTGTATGATCTTTGGACTGGGTGAGGCCTATCGGTGCCTATTCACATCAGGCTTCCTCTGAAGAGTTCAATTGGTGGTGATGGCTGATTTATGAGGGGAACATGCTTTCAGCAAATAATCCACCTGCTCTCTATTCAAATCAGCACCTGAAGGTAAACAACTGCTGAGTACAGCTGCAACTCCCACAGTCCATTTCCTCAGTAGTGCTTTTTAATTTTCATTCCTGTTAGGCTTTTTAGGTGATCACGTTATCTCATGTTGCTGCTCATGTGGGAGAGATATGCTATACTCTGAAGACTTTGGACAATGAATTAAAACTGCTTTGAGTAGTGCGGCCATGTTTATTTTATCTGAAAGCTTTTTTGGGAAACATCCAACACCAGATACTGCCCAGAATCAGCGAATCGTCCCCATTGCTCATGTTTGTTTTCTACAGCTAGTCCTGGTGGCAACAGCCCTCTGTGCTGATACAGATGCCAACCGGAGTTTGAACCATTTCCTTTAATGACTGCACCAGTCCCCTATGCTACTACCACTTACTACAGAAGCCATGTGTGCAAATGAAGTAGCTAGGTAGTAAAATACAGCAGAGAACCATCAGGCAGAGAAATGCTGACATGGGCTATCATGTGCAAAGACCAAACAAGGAACTCAGCATAGCTCTTGGATCCTGCAAATCTTATATCATTGTGGTTAAGGCCTTTAAGTACTACTGTAATAACAAAGATTTGTAGTTAAAATAAAAGTGGACAGCAAAAAAAAAAAAAGTTATTAGGCTTTTTTATTATTATTGACAAGCTTCGCCTTCCTTTTCAAAAGCAAAAATGAATTCAATTTTAGAGCATTTGAATGTTTTCTCTAAGACATTTTGAACTTATAGAGTTCATATGTAAAATGATGGTCCTTACATTCAGGCCACCAAGACTGTTCCATGCCATGGCTTCTTTAAGGATAGCACCATTTAAGGGTGCATCAGATAAGCTAGAGAAAGGGGAGATGCTAAAAGGAGGTAGACAAGTGTGTTTTATCCTTCTTGGGCCCCCTCTTATTAACTCAGGAAAAAAAGTAGGTATGTTAGTGATAGGCTGAGTAAGTGAAATGCAGATCAGGAATTTAAGATGAACTCTTAAAATAAAAAGGAAATATTAAAGAAGGCTGAAAGAGCTGTCATGTCATAAGACCCGATCCAGATCCCAGAACAGACACCAGTACTCAGGTTCTGCTATGTGGTACTGATTGATGAAAGCAGGTATTTTTAATATGTTATAAGTTTCTGCATGTGGACTTGCTCATTTATTTACAAAGTTACATCAAACGTATGCTTTTAGGGGGAATAATTATTCAGTTTGCATGTATACTGCAGAAAGCAACCTTCTGTTCTTCCAGAAAACTATTTACCAACAGGCTGTAATAACTATCAGCCAGATACAGCTAGAAAAGCATAACTGTATAGATTCTAATTATTTCATATGGCTTTCAATCCATAATTGAAAAATCTAACAAGGCAGCAAATATTATAATGAAACTTTGTAATTCATATGAAAGGTGGAAAAGTACAGGAGGGGGTAAGTGAAGATGGTTATTGTTAAGATCTTAAAAGCCTAGAACACAGGAAAGTAGAAGAGTGAAGTAGAAAAGAATGGAGAGAAGGAAGAAAGAATTGAAATTATTTCAACAGCCTCTAAATTGCACAAGGAATAAAATGCCATGGGTTTGCACTACATGGGACATGGAAGACCTACTGTTCTCACAAAAGTCAGCTCATAAAATTCAACGGATTACATCTCTACTGTCTTAATTATGGTGTTTGTATAACAAGGAAATAGTCTGTATATTGCTTTACAGTCTTATGTTGAGTAGTTCTGGGGGGTGGATACATTAACTGGCCAAGGACAGCCTGAGAACTCACCAAGCTGTCCCAAGGACCTGAACATTCCTCATAATCATTTTGAGGTACAGAAAGAGATTTTTATTTCTCTCAATGTAGAAAAACAACATCAACAACACACCAAAAAGCAGCTACAAAGCAGAACATTGCATTACTTTTACTATAATGCCTCAGGAGAAAATGAGAAGTGATAGCCTGTGAATGATGGCAGGTACACTGCCCAGTGCACTACTGCAGACAACACTGAGAACTGCGTAAGTACAAAAAATAGGTACAAATGACTTACATTTGTTTCCCTGATGTTGTTAGGTACTTAGGTCAGAAGAAACAATGGTATTCAAAGACCATACCAGTGATTTACTGAAGGATAAACTCATTTAATTCATGTATCAATTCAGAGCACAGCACTGTATGTTTTTGGATTGATACAGACAAGTAAAATACAGAAATACAAAACAACTTACAGACAATATTCTACAATACTTCTGTTTAAATGCTTTAAAGTTGTATTCCCCAGAGAACTGGATTTGTTTGGGTACATACAGCCCAGTTTATCTCGTACTCTTATTCCCTAAAATGAAAGCCAAGCTCGTACTCTGAACTCCTGTAATTCCTATCACTCCTAAATGCTGCTGAGTCATACTTACTTGTTCAATTTTTATGCTGCATCTTAACACAAGTGCAGGATAAAAAACAATTTTGACTCTTCTCAGCATCAAATGTATCTGTAAGAAAACATAAATCCTCTGAAGCTGCACTATTAATTTGTTATATATTCGCTGCAGCAGAATGACCTCTGGCAGTAGGTTTGCTGTTACTCACTGGAGAAGGGGCTTCTTCAAATTAGTTTAGTCAAATTAGTTTCAGTTTTCTTTCTTCCCCTCAGCCAGTAACATGCATTCTGACCATCCAGTGTAGAAGAAACTGTGTCATGGGTGTGAAACTGCATGAAATGGGACACCTATGGAAAGTACTCAGAACAGGATTGTTCTACTGTTGGATGCAGATGGGCCCTCGCCAACTTGTTGAGGATTTGCCTGTTGCATTTTCCTTAGCCAATCTATCAGAAAAGAAATGTTTCAAGAGGAAGTGTCTCTCTAAAGAGTCATTCCTACTTTTAAGCTCTTTCATTTTCTCTTTGTTGAAGAAGTCATCTCTAATATCTTGCATGTAAAATGTCAAAAAATACCCACCTGTTGGCTATGCAGTAAAATTAAGTTTGAATGAGAACTACCTAGCAGAAGATGAAGAAATTAATGTTATAAGTAGTTTTGGTCAATGTAGATTTTCTAATTCTAGTAACATGTTTACCAAACTCTTATGTACAACGCACATGTAACAATATATGTGTTCTGGTATCAGCAGCAGAACATTAACTTTGACTTAAATTGTCATTGCATCTAATGTACCAAACAAATGCAAATGTATTTTTTTGGCAACATAAACATCTTCTGGCTACAATCACTATTTGCTCTGTATACAGTGCACATACAACTTAAAAGCATAGGAGAAAGAGGGAGCAAACCAGGAACACTAATTTAGAAGAGCGTATGCGTAGTCTCTTTAGGATATAAATCAATTATGCGTAGTCTATTTATGGAAATCACAAAGAATGTTGCAAAATGTTAAACAGATTTTATTACGATGAAACTACAATAATAATTATGAGAAAACGAACTACAAAATTCTATTAAAAAGAAGTTTGATAACTTTTTCCATATTCAATTACCATCTGAATGTTCAACATCTGACATCAAATGCCTGCTGAAAATGAGCTCTGACACAGATTTTTGGACTAAGTGGATGTTCTACGCCAACTTCTAAGACAACATGAAACTCCTCATCCAGAGCCCCAAAAATGTAGGGAGACCCTAGAAATGTAGCAGAAGCATTTCCGCACACTGATTTCAGTAGTCAAGTTTGTGCAGAAGTGATTCCACTAGATTCATAGAGTACCTCTAGAGGCAACAGAAACTTGTCACTTTGTAAGCTTTTTGACATTTTCCAACTCTTCTATAGGTTTCCATTTCTGATGGATCGTTAATAGCTGGAAGAAATTAAAAGGAAAATATAACAGAAATCAGCAAAACCCCGGAAATCAAGTCCTCTCTCAATAAAGATTAGTCTTCCCTCCTGCAATATTGTAGATCAGTTTATCAGTGAAGGATTTCTAATAGCTTTACATTAGTCTATTAAAAGTAATCAAAGGATAACAAGGGATATGATACCAATAATTTGTTGAACAGAATCACTTTGATATAAAAAAAATATTAAACTCAACTATTATTCCCAAATCATGTTATTTTCCTCATTACCCCAGGTGCTCCACTGAACTAAGATGTTTTTCTTTACAGCTGCACTACTCCAAAGCATCCTTGGTCAATTTCATAATTCAGGAACAAAGCGAGCGTACCCAGTACTCCCTCTGCAGCCCATACATCCACTGCTGGCAGTGGGGCTAGCAGCCGTGGGGCCAACACCACCAAGCAGGCACAGAACTAAATACCTGAATTCCCCTCTTCAAATAATGGGGGGGGGGGGGGGGGAGATTCATTATGCAATTAGTTCCACTTTTAAATAAGTATCAGCTTCATAGTTGTTTTTTTTTTAATTTTTTATTTAATATTATCTTGGTACTTGCACAGTTATTTAAATGTACTCCTGTTGGAAGCACACACCATTGGCACTATTATTAGTATTAATTACCTTTTGAGGCCGGGTAGGATCAATGGTTTCCCATGGCTCTGGATTTCCACTCTTGTTAATGCTTTAAGAGAAGATAAAGCAAAAGAGGTACTGTGTTTTAGGGTGTGAACTTACACACATTTCTCCTGCATGAGCAATCTATGATCAGCACAACTATTCCTGTAGGTGAGCAGTTCCCCGAAACACGTAATACAGCTTTGGGAATTTCTTTTTAGTGCTGGATATAAATCAATTACAGCCTGATTTCCTTGTGGCATCCAGAGCACCAAACACAGCCAATCTCGTTCCAGTATAATGTGGCATCCTAAGGCAAGAAAGCTGAAAATCAAAAGCAAATAAAGACTCAAATAAAAGGAGATTTTGGTCCTGATGGCTAAAAATGTTTGTTTCCATCACTTTAAAGTAAATAGAACATTTCCCAAAAGCTGTATGAGCACGGGGCTCGGCTGCAACGAGCGGCTGAGCCATAGGAACAGTAACGCGTGGGAGCACACGCTATCACACACTGCGTCCCGCAGCACTCAGTGCCCCTTCATGGGAACACCTAAAGACAGTTCACCTAAAGCAGAGAAAAAACGTGACCATTCAAAGCTGAGAAAGCATTTGCTTTAACCTAAACGAGCTAATTTCTCCATCATTTAAAATGCACAAGTAACTGAAGCTTTCCCGGTGCTCTGGAGCTTGGCTCGGACTTTCGGGTCTCCCCCGGTTCGGATAAGCAGCAGCGATCGCTTACATCACGTCGGATTTGCTGACGAGGGAATAGGCTGAAAAAGCGACGGCCCCAACGGCAGCGCAGGACACGACTCCAACCAGGGGGATGAGCTGAAAGACACCAAGCGGGGACGTGAGCCGCCCGCAGCGGGTACCGGGCACGCAGGAGCGATGCTCCCCGCGCTGCGGTGCCACGCACGGCGGCAGCCCCGAGCGGAGCTGCTGGGAGCACTTACTTCTTTCTTCGCTTTCAGCAGCTGGAAGAAGCTCGCGCTCATCCTGCCCGCGGACCCGCAACAGATGGTCCCGTCACCGCAACGCTCCTGGGCACCGCCGGGACCCCGAGCGGGAACGGCACCGCGTCACCTGGCGGGGCGGGGCGGGGCGGGCAGCACCGCGGGGCAGCGCACCCCGCGCTCTATATACGCGCTGATAACGCGCGGCGCCGCCCACGCGCACACAGCGCCCCTCAGCGCGGGGCAAAGGGCGCCCCCTGGCGGGAAGCGGCGCCGCTCCCTCCAAGCGCGGCCGGGGAAGCAGCAGGAAAACAACGCTGGTCCGTGGGACTGCACGTATCCCAGTTCCTCATCTCAGCCCACCGAAACAGAGCCCCGGCAAACGCAGTTTTATTCATTACTGACACCGCAGATTTTTCAAAAGTGATCCTTTACTGTATTTCATACCAATCCAAAATGACAGCGGTATGAAAAAGCAGAAAATACAGCAGAGACTGCAAATCCGTCCGCATCGTACACTTAATACTCAGAGCGCATCATTCCTTTATGATTCAAGAGATTAATTCTCGACTAAACAGTTTTTCATAAAATTCCAAGTCTCTGGTGCTTAAAGATGGCTTCACAGTCTTCAGTGACCTCACAAAATGTTCCTGTTTTACAGCAGTTGCCTCAAGTCCATTTTCCTGCAATGCCAGCAAAGCAGCCTTTAAAGAAAGAAAAGAAAAGCATGAAGCACTTTCAGCATTTTAAGTTGCATGGAAGTTACTGCGTTCCAAAATACCATACACAACTCCAAATTTTAAACAAACCATCATGAAACAGCACTGCCTGGTTTATGGTGTTTGTGACACGTCAGATAAAATCAGCGTGTGTCCCACATCTACTTCTGCTGTCTGAATCAGAACACATATCTTTGATCACTTTCAGATTTTCTTCCTTGAGAATACCTGCTGCTTTCAGCTAACAGCACCACTGCTGCTTGCAGTACATGGAGTACAACTTCTCTGGACCTGAGCCCAAGTTAGTTCTCTTTTTTCCACCAAAAAGTCATATTTGGATCAACCTCAAATATTTCTTACCTCCCTGCACAGATTTTCAATATCAGCCCCAGAGAAGAGGTCCGTTAGGGCTGCTATATCTTGCAGAGACACATCAGCATCCAATGGAATTTTTTCTGTGCAGATTTGCAAAATGGAAAGCCTTCCCTGTAAGGTGGCAGGTATCAATGAGAAAACAAAACCAAACAGAACATTAATCACTCCTACTCCAAATCAGTTCAAAATGTAATGTTAGACCCAAGGAAAATACAGAAATATACAAAAACAGAGTTACCACATTTTTGGTGAAAGAGTAAATAAAATATTAATGGAGATATTATTCACTCCCACGGTTCTCCCATATTTATGTCCAGTATTCAGTCACTCATTACTTCATGAAAACAGACTATTTTAGATACAATTCTGTATACATTCTGCTTTGAGTCATTTCTTATCCTTTAGTGTTGGGGGGAGCTCAGGACAAACACTGAACATTTACAGGGAACAATAAAGATTTGAAGAAAGGACAGCCAAATTATGATACTTCCTGCAGTTTGCTTTTGTAAATGGATAATTGTTTCAGACTGTAGTCTATTTTATATATGAGTAGTCTATCTACATAAACAGTTTAAACGTTACTGTTATTTAAATTACAATCATTCCCTTCTTTGTGTACCTTGAGTTTGCCATTTTCAATGAGTTGTCCATCAACTTTGAAATACATTATTGAATTATGTTCTTTTTTTTTTTTCTTAAATTAAACCATGCTAGCAAATTTTCTCTCTCCATTGAAAGCCCTGTACAGACTTGTAATACATCACCTTTAGGTCTGGAGGTGGAACATAGATCACTCTGTCTAATCTTCCAGGGCGCAGTAAGGCATCATCCAACATGTCTGGTCTATTTGTTGCAGCAACTACCATGAAATCTCTGTCCAAAGTTTCCCGAAACTCTAGCTGAGGAAAGAGATGTGAAGACGTTAGTGTAACACGGTTAAGATAGGTATAGGTAGGTTAAGACATTTACATTAAGACTATTACAACTACGACAAAAGAAAAGGAGGAGGGAGAACATAAAATGCACCTCTGCATGTAATTATTCTCCTTTCAGTACTAGTACTTTGTTTTCCTTGAGGTGAAAGATGAATCTGTATCAACACCAAAAATGGCACAGTTAACTTAATAATGTTGAGCAAGATTTTTGTGACATGGAGTGTGCACCAACTATTTCTGCTCTTGAGCCCATGTGGGTGTTTGGTTCAAAGAGTTTCACTGAGGAACAGATTATATAAATACAATGAGCAGCCTAAATACGGTGTTCTATAAAAATCAGAAATGATGATGAAGTAGAAGAGCATCTTTTTAAGGTTGAGAACTTCAAGTTTAAAAGCATGAATGACTTTTGGAACATCTGGGCAGCACTTATTCTTCCTATATAGAAAACAGAGCACAAATACCTGTCTTTCTTCATCACTTATTTCTTCACACTGCCCCTCAAGCTGTAGTTTATTTCCTCTTTGTTCTGTGACTTTCAGCCCAACACCATCCAACTCATTGAGAAGAACAGACAGAACCCGCTCTGAGACACCATGGCCAGTTTTACTGTGTGATCGAGACCCCAAGATAGAATCAATTTCATCTAGGAATATTATTGCTGGAGTGTTTGCCCTCGCTTGGCGGAAAACCTGTTTGGGGGATTTTTAAAATAGAATGTTAACACACACTTTCTTTCAGGAAAGGTAAAACCACCTCATTACATATAATCTTGATTGATTTAAAGACAAATTTATTCACACACACAAAAAAAAAAGATATTTATTCAAAAAGCCATTCTGGCTCACATTCACTACAACTATGCTTCTGAATTGAATTCTTAAATGAACTGAACACAAGAGAGTAGAAATACTTTCAGAGCTTAAAACCAGCATCATTTTAGGGCTAGACTTCCTGCTCATACAAATGGGAAACCATAAGTTAGTTCTCCATTTCACAATCAGAGTTTTAACTACCATTTTTCAAGAGCAAAATGTAGAACTTAGAAAAATCAAGCAAAAGCAATCTTTGCACCTCATACAAATTGAAAACTGTACCTGAGATAAAATCTTCTCTGAATCTCCAATGTAAGGTGAGAATAGTTCAGCACCACTTACAGAGAGAAAGGAACAGTGACAACTTGTGGCCACAGCTTTCACCAGTGTGGTTTTGGCACACCCTGATGGCCCATACAGAAGAACACCCTTTGGCCGAGCCAGGCCCATCCTTGCAAATGCCTGAGGAAATCTCATTGGCCACTCTACACTCTGTCAACACATAAACAAGGGATGAAATTCTCAGTAACAGAACTGAAGATCAAAAGCAACCAACAAAATAGCTGAGCACAACACTGCTTTTTAGTACATACATTAATTTGAAAGCAACACTGAATGTTATTTCAGTTTTCCCTGCTTGAAAACACACACAGTGACCTTTCTGGAAGGTCCATCTCAGTCACAAAGAGGAAAAAAAAAAAGGCAATTCTTGAAGGATGATATGCAAGAGCCATCTCTGGCTATAGATACAGAAATTGGCCACTGCAAAGTATTTCTGTTTCTGAGAAGCATACTAATTACTCAATTCTATTATGCTTGCTGCTCTTATCTTGCAATCCTATATGACAAGCAATGTAGTAATTTAATGTAGGAGAAAATATAAAACCATGTAATTTGCAAGATAATGCAGTTCCATAATGTAATATACAGAACACCTTGGAGGATAGGGTCATCAGAAAATGTCTCTTTATCTAAATGCATTTACATGTTACCTGTTTTAACTTCAACTTCACATCTTCAAGACCACCAATCTGTTCCCAGGTGACTGGTTTACACTCTTTGAGTCCAACTGCACTTCGAAAAGAGGATGGTTGAATTTTTCTAAAAGCTTCATGGAAATTCACCATGTTAATCACTGCTTCAGATGAATCCTGAAGAAAACCAAAGTGTATTAGCAATACTCTTACATCATAATTTGTAAAGTTTTATTAGCACACAAAACACTTCACAAAAGGCCAGACAACTCATAAGCAATTAAATTCCTCCCCTAACAAGCTCAAGCAGGGCATATGCAAAGATGTAACAAGGTAGAACATGTTCTCTTCATGGCAAGTTTATATAAGGAAAAAACAACTTTATCAGATGTATTGTAGAAAAAATAAGACCAACTAAGAAAAAAAACTTAGACCAACTGAGTCAGGGTTATTGCACACAAATTCCTAGATTCTCTTGAATAATCAAATACAAAAGGTCTAACATTCATAACTCTCAAACAGACTGAAAAGTTCCAATATTAAACTACAGATACAATAACAGAACTGCTGTGATGTACTTTACCAAGGAGCTTGCAGCTCTCCTGGCAAACAAGCCAGCTACTTGTTTGTTATTTTTATCTGCCCATCTCTTTCTTTCTAGGATACCAGGCTCAAATTATTTCATTATTTTCAATATTTTTATGGTATTGGGACAAGACAGATATTCTAGAATAACAGTATTCTTCTCTTTCTACCACAATGAAGGTAGAGGGCACCCCGCAGATGCTAACACTGGAAATTCTGCAGCTAAGGCTTAAAATTTCCACTCAATGGCAAACACATTCCTCTCAGTTCTTGTAAAAGTCAGCATAGACAGAAAGAATTAAAAAAAATACAACTCGCACATTCTCTAATTTTCTATTTACAATATCTGAGAAATTCAATACTTGCACACTGTGCTACGGTATGACTTGTTTCTGTCACTTAATGTTATATACAACCATACGATCCAAAGGCTACATTTTCACTGTTACACAATTATATCACAACTAATTTGCAGTTATTAAGAAACAAAATTCTAAATTGCTGAAAATTTCAGGAGAGCTTTGGTGAACATTATTTTTACTTGCCAAATAAAACCCTAATACTCTGCTCCACACAATCATAAAAGCATATGTGTATACAAATAAAAAAAGCCTGCAAAACCTTTCACCCAACTAAGAAGAAAATTTACTTTCAAGACAGGAACTTAAAGGACTAGTAAAATGGCAGGCTTACATTCATAACACACTTGTTTTTATCCAGTGCTCTAATCTCTGAGTTCTTCACTTTGTTCAAATTTTCAAGTAAAACTATGTGCTAATGGAGGAAGGGTGTTAGACAGTAATCACGATTTTCCTCTTGATTTGCAACCATACCAAATTGCTGTGGAATACAGCCTGCATAGCAGCTTCTCTGCAGAGTGCTGTAAGGTCAGCTCCAACATACCCAGTTGTCATTTCTGCCAGTTTAACCAAATCAACGTCCGCAGAAATGGGCATACTACATGTGAGCACCTGCAGGATGGACGTCCTCTGCGTAAGTGTTGGTGTCCCAATAATAACCTAATCCAAAGAAGACAAAATTTTCAAGTAGTTACTTTGCCATATTTCTCTCATTTCCTAGACCTGGCCAAGAAGATCCATCTGTCATGTCTAAATCAACTTCTGAAAATTTATATACACTTACACTGCAACTAAAGAATTTAGGAGAAACTTAATAGCAGATAACAGATGATGGACATTTAAAGCAGTTTTAATTTACACCTACTTCCCAAGTGAATAGCTGTTGTATAAGCAGTTGTTCGTAAGACGCTGCTAGTTACTGCCCATCAAATCTCATTCCAAGGTAACAGAAACATCTGACTTAGCAATGAGGTCATTATTTCATTGTTCACAAAGGCTGAATTAGATAACAATTAGGTTTATTTAATCAAATGCATTACGCAAAATACAAGCCAAAAGGAAAAGCACCTTCAAGGTTGAACTAGGGGCTCGTCTTCATTAACCGTTCCCAGAACAGAACCAGAAGGACTGAGCACAGATAGCAATGCTTGCTTACTTCTCTGTCAAACCTGCCCGGTCTTCTCAGCGCAGGATCCAAGGCGTCAGGCCTGTTTGTTGCTGCCACAACGACCATCCTGTCCTCACCACCGACACGGTCCAGCAGCGTTAGCAGCTGAGCAACGAGGCGGTCCTCAGGTGCACTGTTGCAGCTCCCTCGCTTTGGGCACACAGCGTCAATCTCATCAATAAAGAGCACGGTGGGGCCCCCGCGGGACATCTCCCTGCCCTTTTCAAAGACGCTTCGCAAATTCTCTTCGCTTTCTCCTGGCCTGGAGCCGTACATTGCGGGGCCGCTGATGCACAGCAGGTACGCACCCACCTCTTTTGCCACCGCCTTTACCAGGAGCGTTTTGCCCACTCCCGGCGGTCCCACCAGCAGCACCCCGCTGGGGACGGCAAGCCTCAGCTTCTTCAGCGTCTTCGGGAAGCGGAACGGCAGCTCGACCACTTCCTTCAGCGCCTCTCCCGCATCGTCCAGCCCCGCCACGGGAATTTTCGCCGTGCCTTCCGTGAAGCGCCTGTACCACTCCAGCGCGACCACCTCTGTAACGGCGATGCTCGTCTGCGCGGTTATCAGCCCGGCCTCCTCCGTCACGGGCTCTACGGAGAGGATTTCAACGTGCACCACGGGACTGCGGACGTTGGGGCCCACGGTAACAACGTAGCGTGGGGAAACGTAGACGTTCTTCAGCACGTCCCGCACCGCCTCCCGCAGCCCCGCAGCCCGCCTGGGCGCGCCGCAACGCAGCACCGCGCGCACGGCCACGGCCCGCAGGCGGCGGGAGGACAGCGGCTGCAGGCGGCCGGGGCACAGCGTCGCCCCGCGCAGCGCCGCCGCCGTCAGCCCGGTGCTGCACGCCGGGTCCGCCTGCACGTACCCGTCCGCCAGGTCCGGCCGCGGCCACGCCGTGCACAGACAGCAGCCGGCGGGCAGGGAGATCCGCAGCGGAGCGCCCAGCCGGAGCCCCAGGAAGGAGAGGGCGGCAGGGCCCAGCCTGCACCGCTGCGTGCCTTCATCACCGGGGTCCGAAGGGAGCAGCTTGAGGGGGGCCGGCTCCATGGCGGCACGCCGCCAGCCCGCGCCGAGCGCGCAGCCGCGGTGCTTCCCGCGCATGCGCACGCGGCGGGCCCCCGCCTCTCCCCACACGGCGTGCTTCTTGTGCCCGTGGGCGCTGTCAGCGTCTCCTTTCGTTCGGGCTGGCGGCTGTTTCCCAAGGATGAGGCAGTGCTCCTGGTTTTATACCGCATCCTAGCAGTATAAAGCCATCCCCTGTGAAATCTACAGTGCGCTTAATTTCAGTCTGTGAGTAGCTTAATTGTGAGCAAAGTTACATGCACGGACTCCATTTGAGACCCCGCACGCAGCAGGGCTGGGATCTCCGTCACACGGGGCACGCAGGGCTGCACAGCAGGGCCGAACAGCGTCTGTTCTGGAGGCTTCTGCGGGATGCCATACAGTCCTCTTTCTGGCGGTGTGCTGCTTTGTCGTGTTCCTGTGTGAGCCAAGGGCTGCAAACAAAACAGTACGCAGTATAAACAAAAAGAGGCAGTGCGGTGGTGCTCGTTCAGCTGATTCTGAGTACTTCATAGGAACTCATTGAACTCACTAGCCTCAGCATCATCATTAGTACAGCTATTTTTGGGGGGCAGAATGGTAGGATAGAGACCTTATTTATGAATTTCTATGGGAAGTGTTGCTGAATGGCTGCCCTGATACCTTTGAGTTGTCATGCTCCCAAAACTTCTGCAATCAGTGCTGTCAAAATGGCAAAAAGGTGTTCCACCAAGAATCTAGCTTAAACTGTCACCCACCCCTCCCAAACAACAGCAAACCAATATCAAAACAAACACAACACAATTTTCTCAATATTCACTAGATGGCAGCTGATCTTCAAGAATGACTTGTTCCTCCTTGCAGAGTTCCAAGGGAGTACTCAGCTCTTAGAGAGATCGAATGCTGCCCATCATTGTCTTTGCTGTTTTTCAAATATCAGACTGAAAATCCAGCACAGTGAGTGTTCAGATCGTTTTCAGCTTCATTACTGTTCCCGCTTTTTTATGTTCTGTTTCTTGCTGCTAATTTATGGGGAGGAATGTTCCCTTATTGTTTGCTTTCCTAATTTGTGGGCCAGATATACTTCTTTTAAAGACCATCTACAGTGCTGCAGTAATATTCTAAAGAGAAGGAATGTTGGTGTTTTACTCTTGGATATGCCTGTTGATTTTTGGTAGAATAAAATATTGTTTGTAATTCCTAATTCATTATAACTCACAAAAATAACTGTCTTGTTTTAATGATTATTTACATTTAAAATAAACAAGCTATTAAGCTGAATGTATTTTTGGTAACTGATTATATTTTGCCAAACTTTTTTTTTTTTACTAAAACTGTCAATTTATTTATCATTTTTTCTTAAAGGCAAGTGGATTAAAAAATGTATGGTAATAATCTGTAAACAGAATAAAGATAACCCATGGTGGGTACATAGCATGTTTACACTTTAGGACAGCATCTAGTGAAGGTTCTCTGGCAAAAAGTAAATGTGTGTTGTACCTACAGTAGATACTGTGCATTTGAAACGCCACATTCCATTATAATAAAACTTCACAGATAAATTGTAAAGACATTCATAAAGGATGGGAACGAGCTGCACGTTTTTATGGGAGGGCCACCCTCAATGTGTTTACTTAATTTTCCATCTTTATATGTATCTTTGTATGGAAGAGGTTCCCTTTGCAGTTAGTAGGAATTTTTTGTGTGCAAGGCATGCGAGGTTGAGCCCTGTATTTCTCAAAGAAGGGCATGGAAAATTTCTGACTGCTGCTGGACAGCTATTGTGAGGTTACTGCATCTTAGATAACACACCTGGAGCATCTCTGTTGGAAGTTATTGCCCTCACTGCAAACACATCAGAAAAGAATGGAGCCTGCACCTGAATTCTTCCAGTGGAGAATCTGGTGTTTTTGCTTAGGTGGACAAGGAAATGCTAAGAGACTACATTTTCATGGGAGTAACTTCAGACTGAGCTGCACATGGCATTCCCTTCACATATCTTTGGAGTAGTTTCCTTTCTGAGAAGGAAAAAACAGACAGCTGCAAACAATTTCTTAAGCTGCATTTGTCACTTTGTCAATATTTGGCCTTATGCCTTTTGATTACCACTTAATGATGCTTGGTTATCTGTTTCTGCTTAAAATATAATCAGTGATGCATTTATTTTGGATATGGAGTGGCAAGTGCTATCCAATATAGAAATGAGAGCATGTGCAGGTGGAGAATTATACAAGGCCTGTGCAAGACTGAGTGACTTAGCAAAGAAATGACAGATGAAGTTCAGTGTACAGAAGTGTGAAGTGATGCACAAAGGGAAAAGCCATCCTATAGTCACTTTTACAACATCAGGGTAGGTGATTCCATGAAAATGTCAGCTCAGTGCTTGGAAAGCAAAAAGCTGATCAAATGATAGAAAAGGAACAGAGATCATAATGGGAAACATCTCAGTCCCACTGTGTAAACCTGTGGTTTATCTATACATTAGATGCTGTGTGCATTTCCAATCTCCTAACTACAAATATCTCTGTTAGGATCCGAAAAGGTTCAGAGAAGGCAATAGGAATGATCAGTGGTAATGGCTTCAGTGCAAGGAATGACTAGAAGTAGGCTACAACTATTCAACATAACAAGATAAAACTTTGAGGTGAGGTGAGGTGACTATGGAAGAGATCTCCAAAATTGCAACCTGAATAGGAAATGCCTGCTTCAAGTGTTCCCTTTAAGAACAAGAGTTAAGTGGGGGTACTCAGACCTATGTTCAAAACAGAGATAGGTAATCCATCATGTGGTGGGTGATAGTTCTGTAGAACTTCAGTGAAGGATAGTGTGCATGCAGATTTGTTTGTAGGTGCCAGGGGAAACCGGACAAATGCTTAAAAAAGAATACTGCTTACAAGAGCTCTCAGGACTGAAAAGATCTGTGTGAGAAGAAAGCTCATGGAAAATTGTTAAAGAGCCATGTTTACATTGGTGTCAGAAACTGCTGTAAGCTGATCATGCTGGAGATGGAGTCTTTGAGAGTCTCATGCATGCTTCTTCTGACTGCCCGTTTTTGAGCACTGTCCACACTTCTTT
The DNA here is from genome assembly GCF_038088225.1 of Cyrtonyx montezumae. Classification (NCBI taxonomy): domain Eukaryota; kingdom Metazoa; phylum Chordata; class Aves; order Galliformes; family Odontophoridae; genus Cyrtonyx; species Cyrtonyx montezumae. The sequence continues at coordinate 26,713,432 of NW_027071903.1, read as the reverse complement.
TTTTTTTCTGTTTAAAGTGACATTCTTAAAGCATCAACACATGTTTGTTCTGTACCTTAGGCAAAGAATTGTATAAAAGCAATTAGTTCCAGGCACACGAAGTGTTAGTAAATGTTCTGTATGGACAGTTTTTCCTCTTAGAAAATCCCATATAGGAGTTATACAGAGGAATGTATGATACAGGATTTTCTTGCAGCTTTCTACGAATTTCCCACTGGTTTTCTAGGAATTTTCCCACATCCTTTCAAGGAATTCCCGCTTTGTTTATAGAAAATTTGCTTGCACTTTTCAAGAATTCAGCTTAGACTTGATATAAATTTTCCTGGTGCTTTCTGGAACTCTTCTTCCCTTGCTTTCTGGAGAACTGCCCCAGTGCTTCCTAGGGAATCTTCTCTACTTCCTTCTGCTTTCTTGAAATTTCCTAGAAATATAGATTGTATCCTAGGTTTTCTCCTGGTGATAGGTAGGCATTTTCCCCACACTTTTAGGTATTTTCCAGTGCATTCAGGAATGCTCCCTGCTTTCTAGGGCTATCCTCCAACTTTCTAGAAAGTCTCCTGCCTCCTAGGCATTCTGTTCTTTGTGAGAACATTCCTAGTTCTTTCTAGGAATCTGCTCAGCTGTCTAAGAAGTCTTCCCAAGCCTTCTAAGAATTCTGAGTATCCTTTCTGGGAATGTTCTTGGTGCTCTCTTGGAAAACTTACCTCATAAGTTAAGAATATCTAGTATTTTGATTCTACTTTCCATTGGACTGAAGTATTTATTTTTGCCTCACAAGTTTGTATGAGTTGCCACCTAATATAAATAGCAGATCACCTTGTTGTTTTCATTCATGTAAAAATGAATTGTCCATACATTACCAGCAGCTTCTTCATTGGGATATTGTTGCTGTTATTAAAGACAAGCATTTAAGTTATTCATTACTTTTTCCTTCTCCCAGCCCAACACAAACAAAAACCACTATAGTGTTTCTTGCTTTTGGAAACAAATACAAATTGATCAGATACACTAAATACCTGTTGTGTTACTCTGTGCATCATTGTTGATACAGTGTTCATTTGGTAAAACATATTCTTGCGCTTTTCCAAATTGCTCATTGAGCCTCTTAAAACTGGGAAACCTGATCATATGTTTGTTCAGTACCTGCGTATGTCTTCAGTAGCAGTAATAATTAAAGTAATGAATGAAAACTGAAGAAAACAAGTGACTTAGGTGACTTTTTACTACTAAAGTATGTAATATACTACAAAATGTTTTGTTTCTGAGTGTTCTTGCGTGCTACCTCATCTGTAAAGACTGCTAGAATTAATATTTAAGCTTTTAAAAGTGATAGCTCTTATATACTGCCATTTCTTCCTTTTTTAGTGTTAGCACATAGAACCTCATTCCAAAGGGTAGAAGTTAATGAAAAATTATTAATGATTTGACAGACTTTCCAGAAAGTTCCTAAAACCTATCAGATCTCTGAATCCACTGAAATCTTAATTACTCTGTCCTCACCTGGGGCCTCCACCTGCACCTGTGCTTGTGGGTGGTGCTTTATTTAAACCCTTGCCTGGGCATTGTTCTCTGGTTGCCTGAGCTGTGTTGTAGGTGTTTGTCACCAGAAGTGGTTGTAACATAGCTATGCCTCTTGTGGGTGAGGGCCTATCCTAAGATAAGCTTGACTCGCTTACCCATCATCTCTACAAGTTTGTCTGGTGAGCTGAACTCCTGGCTGACTCCTGTCCTGCATTGCTTGCGTAGTGTGGACTTGAGCCTATCAAGTTTGATTTTTCCTCTTACAGACTGATAGTCATTGTACTGTGACAAAAGTGTTTTTTGCAGTGTTGCTGGTATACTGTTGTTATGTGGGAATGGATGTGTTGGAGATATTCTTTATGAATATGGGCTTTCTTTTTTAAGAACTTGACCTGTAAGATTTTATTTTCTTTCATGTGAGTGTACTGTATATAGAGTGAACAAATACTGCCTTATATTTAATTAAGTGGATGGTAGGCAGTTAATTTTATTGCTGGTATGTATTTGCTGTGAACTGGATAAGCTGGTTTCTTTCAGAAAGCAATAGGCTGGCTGAAAACACTAATGTAGATTGTTCCATTTAATGATCACTTTATCACAGACATGTACTGCTGGAAAAGCTATTTATTCTGTCACTGCTTGGAAATTCAGTTAGTTATAGCTTACTTCCCTCATTCTTGTTTTGCTGACTCAAATGAAAACATATTAAAGTGTTAGTTTTAAACTGCATGAGATTAAACAAATTCCTTCATATGCTTTCACTGATTTTCCTTCTAAAGAGGGCAAGAATTCTAGGAGAGGTAATATTAGGATTTAGTTATATGAATATATATATATTTTAATATTCATTATACTGATCACAAGCATACTTCATTAAAGACACTTATGTGAATTCAAAACTCTTAGTAGCCTATGGCTGTAGATCCTCCCTGCAGGAGTGGAGGAGTTAAGCATACTGTTTAGTCAGAAATAGAGAACAAACATAAAACCAATCACAAGTAGCCTAACTGTGGGTGGTGGACAAGCACCTTCAACTTCCCCAAATCACTGAGGCTTGACACTACCTAAGAAATGTTAGTTATGTTGGGAAATCTGACTTCAATTCATTACCAGTAATTTGATACAGATATACCACATAGTGGTAAATCTTGATTTCTGTTAGGCTATTGTGTTCTGAACTAAGTACAATGTATTTGCTTTTTCTGCTGTACCAATTGTCTTTCAGGCATTGAGTATACTACAGTATTAATAGAAGTCATCTGTGTTCCTGAAGAGGAACAAATGGTCCCTTTCTACTTACACTGCTAAGACAGCAAAGAAAGGTCAGGAATCTTGGAATAAGCTCTTATGAAGAGTAGTACAGAGTAGAGAAGACTGAAGAGAAATCTAGTAGTTTTTTTGGATAGGAATCTGCATTTCTTAGGGGAGTGTGAATGCTTCTGCAGATGTTACTGGAGTATTCAATATCAGAGTTGCTATGTATTTTCTTCATCTCTTTATGGTCAGCTCAAGAAAAGCTTCTGAAAATCCTTGGAGGGACAGTCCATCTCACTGCTGGTAGGAGTGATTATCTTTTAGTAATATTAGTTTTTCCTTCTGCCTTTGGGAGGAGTCTTATGGCTTCAGCATTCTTCTTTCCTAAAACAAAGATCTGGGAACACAATCATGCCCAAATATCAGCATTTTTTCCCTTGTCATCATTGCTTAAAATTATACAAATTATTCTGGGTATTGTCGCTTGTCTGTGTTCTTGCCTTTCTGTTTCGAGCTGCTGTGTTTTCACTTCTTGGCGTTTCCTAATACTTCTGGGATGAGTCACCTTTTCTACCTGCCACCCCAGCCTTTGATTACCGAGCTACCAGAGTGAGATGGGTATGATTTACAGGGGAAGTGGGAATGATTGCAACACCACCAGAAGAGTTCTGTATCTTCACGTTACAGTGTAGAATATTTCAGAGAATTAAATGCTCTTTAAAAACATACTGACTTAAATGCTAACAGTTAAGTAACATATCCCAAGTGCTCAAATCAATAGTAACGAAAGAAGATGGCAGCAGGAAATTCCAGTGGGTTACTTCCTTAGCTTATGCTAGGCCTGACAGTGGAAGTGAGATGTGTTTTTTTTAACAAATTAATGTTGAAGGGCTTCACAAATGCAATGACTGAGTCTTGTTTTTAGATTTCTAAGTGTGAAGGCCTGTGGAAAGTAGTTGTGTAAGTGCTCACACTGCACCATTGTCAATGGCTTTGTTTCTGTTTCTGCTTTTAGGACTTGAGTTAAGCTCTGTAGCCAATCAGGTAAATAATGCAGTTCTCCTTGTTGTGTTGTTGGCTTAGTTTTTCTTTAATTTGAATTCAGATACTGTGTAGCAATAATTTCAGTCTGTCACTTGTTTCTATTAATGAGCCGTTTGTTTCCTTAGCATTTCATATGGCTATTATTCCTGTTCTGTCATAAAGTTCAGTTGTTAAAGGCATTCAGAACAGTAAATATTGCAGGTACCAAAATAATCCACCTAACACAGCTATTGTGCAATACATTTACTGATTCATTATGGTGACTTTCAAGTATTCAATCTGACACAGTTCTATTACTGTCTAAACATCAAATTATTTTAAATTTGATGCCAAACTAACTCAAAACAACGTTTCTAGTTTTGGTTTGATCTAAAACAAGAGGTCACTTGAAAAATTCAGCTTCAGATGTTCAAAATTGGGATTTGAATACTCTTATGGAGTTATAACATCACTTTCTTGTGTAACAGAATTCCTTCTATTGAAAAATAAACCAGAAGTCTCAATAGTTAACTTCGTATGGTTTTTATTGTTCTAAAAATCCTTTGTATGGGCTCCAAGGGACTGAATCTCTGGCTGGGATTTATCTAAACAACAAGTTATTGAATGGAAAATTGAAAATAATGTTTTACAACTTTCCTACTGTTTAATGTAGAACTCTAGGGATGTTCAAATATATCTTTGATATTTCAAAAAGTATTTTGTGAGATTTTGTTACTCTTTTTGTTGCTTTCTTAGAACAAGACATTACAGAAAAAGTGAAGTAGGTAAGATAAGTCATGTAAATACACTTACATCTAAGAACTGGTTTAAATTGCCAGTCTCTTGATGAAAACTGGATATGTTTGGTTTCTCAGGCTGTGTAGTACTGTCACGAATGTTCTGTTGTTCTGATGAAAGCATCTATTGCTTGCTGCGATCTGCTTTTCCTCCTGTATAATTTCTGAGAATGTGACAGCAGGGTTTTTCAAGCATTTAACAAATGTCAACTAGTGTATGTGAGCTTGTTATTTGAATTTACACAGTGAGCTGGTAGCATCAGAAGTGTTTGTAGTGCTTTTTGTCTTCCCCCTGTTAGTATGTAAGATAAGGGACAGAGCTTTTTGATTTATAGTAAGGCCTCACAGAGTTCTTATCACTGTACCAGTATCCCTCAAGAGACCTGGCAATCCCATCCACATATCTGGCAATAGTAATCAATTGATTCTGTTAGAAGCATGCTATTGCCTTAATTTTAGGGGAGAGAGAGGTAGTTAAGCATGTTTCATTGTAAATGTACGTGAAAGGTAGCAATGAACAGGCCTCAGCAAAACACCAGCTTAAGTTCAGTGCAACATTCCTTTCCTAGTGAGTTAATGTGAAAATGACACAGCGAATAAAGTGACATTGTTTCAGAATGGATTTAGCTCTTCTTCCAGAGTGCTCTAGTTTTGCATGTTGTTGGTATGTTGTACAGAATAGAACATAAAAGAACTCATCCTATCTCTTTGCATAATGTTCTCTTGAGATGATCATTCAAACTCTGTAGAAAATATCTATAGCGTAGAACAGAAAAAAAACTTAAAAAAAATTGTGTTAAATATAGTTACTTTAACATCTGAAGTAATGTTTTTATGTACTGAAATTTCTAACTGCTAGCACTGTAGTAGATGTAACTGAACGCATGGTGCATAATTTAGTAGTGACTGCTACCTAAATACAAGGGTTCTGGCAGAGCATTGCCTTCTAAAGGTTGAGCTGCTCAAAATAAGTTTTCTGATCCTTTAGTTGGTACTGTGGGAGCAAACTGAGTTTTATAAGGTCTAAATTGGAGACATATCTTAATGGACAACTGATGGTGTGAGATTTCATGAAGATAAATGGCTGTTAGTGCATCTGGGATAAGATGATGTCAGACCCAGGTACAGCTCTGCGTGAAGGAATCTGGAGGTTCTGACTGACAAGTTCAATGAGCTGACAGTGTCCCCTGGAATCTAAGGAGGGCAAACTATGTTTTGGGATGTATGAAACCCAGTATAGCCAGCCAGTCAAAAATTGTGCTTCTCCTGCTCTTACCCACATTAATAACTTAGAGATTTTGATGAATGTCAGGGATCAAGCATGCAATTACCTCAAGTTTACATCAGCTTTCTGATATTATCAAGGTCACCTCTGTTCTTCTGCAAGTATTATGGACATAGCTTATTTTGAGAAATAATTGCAGTGAGGGTCTCCTTTTCTTTTTCTAGTAGATGACACTTTTCTTTGGTAACTTTTCCAGCGTTTATCCTGTATATGATACAACCTTAGTGCAATGATGCAGATGTTATAGTGAGACTTTAATGTTAACTTTTTCACTGAAGTGACTGAACCACATTCTGCTTTGAGATCTTATGCAGTGCTTTAGGAGTGCTTCAGGGAGTTAGCTAACTAAACCCTTGCAAAAGATGATTTGATTCAGATACCTTCCTTGTTATTTTGAGATCATTACTTAACTGTACATTCAAGTGAGAATCTCTTTTTAAAGAGGCTGGAAGTATTTGCAAGAGAACTACTTCTTCAAAGTTTTAAGCATCTGTTTAATTTGTGTAATGAGTAATTTCTTTGAATGGAATGTCAGAAATATAAGAATATTCTTCCAAACTCATTTGTGGATGAGTGTTCTAACAGTCACTGACATTGAAAATGTCTTGTATTTTTGTTATACCAAAGAAAACAGAAGTAGCAGAAAAGAAAATGGGGACTAATTTTTATTTTTTTTCCCATCTATCAACTAACCACATCAGCTCATGGGTAATCTGCCACATCACTCAAATTGCTGTGGCAACTTGAAAAGCATCCTGACTATTACTAGCCTGAAGGCAGTTTTATTTCCAGAATCTCTCCCAAAGAGGGGTTCCTGTCATGAGTAGCTTCAACTGTAATTGAATGTGATACTTAAGATTTATGAAAGATTGAAGTGTGTGATTAGTCAGTAATGAAGACATTTGTCAAATAGAGTCTTGATAGTGGTAAGCAGCTGTTTGTTACCATTGTGCTGATCTATTGTCTTTGTAGCAGTGTTAGGGAAATTTACCTACTGAGCTTGGTGGAGCTGCATCCAGAGCTTTCACTGTCTAGTTAAAAACAATTGATGTTTGTGAACATAACTAGCAGTCAAGATCTTTTGTTCCTCTAAATGTGTTCTTCTCTATTGGCTTATTTTTTTGGTCCAAAATGGTATTGCCTTTTAATTTACAAGGAAGCAGTGCTCTCTTCTTGGAAGAGTTGTTAATGGTGAGATGGAAGTATTTTCATGTATTTCCTTTTTAAAAGGAGCTGAGGACCTGCTGTATTAATAATGTGGCTAATGGAAGAAAGCCATTGAATAGGGAGAGGGAGAATAATCAGCTAACTGATACAAGCATTGTGAGAACACCTACCCAGAGGATTTCTGTTCCCATTACATCCCAGGTTTGGGACAGAGAGAAGGTAGAGTCTTCCAGTTTCAGATTCTCCTGTGTCTCTTAATGTTTTACTGAATAAATGTATCTGTGCTACATAGAATGATATTTCAAAGTAATTTGCATATTTTTGCCTCTTTATTGTGCATTGCATTATCTGAAACTAATTTAAAACAGGCCTTTACAAAGTCATCTTTCAGAAAAATGAACTTTAAATGGAAATTAGAAGTCAGTGTCTTAACAAAAAGCCAACTACAGTTGACTTCTAGAAAAATGACTCCACAATGGGAGTGCTCTGAAATTTTGCAAGTCACAGTACCCTTCACCCATATTCTGACTTCCATCAGCTGCTGCTGATGTTCTTCTGTCAGATTTTTTTCTCACTCTCCTTGTAAGGAAACCTTTCTTCTTTGACTTTTTTTTCTTTTAGCCATAGTGAAATGCTGGAATATTATTTCAAGTCAGTCATTTAAATTTCCAGTAAGTATTACTCAATAATATACATAGATGATGTTTAGCAAGCAGACAATATGCAGATCTTTCACTTTATTAAAGTATTCTTCAATCTTTGTTACCAGTAATAAACAAGAACATGCAGTAGGGAGCCTGAGAGGATGCTCCAGCAGCAGGGAAAGGCATGGTGAAAGCCATCATTGTCACTATCTCCTGCTGCACTGGAGAAAATGCTGGAGGGAGGTGGCTGTTTGGGAACTCCCACTGCTTCTCTTGCCAGCTGGCTCTAGGGGAAACTTTTTTGTGCTTCCCCTGCCTCTGTCCCCTGCAATGTGTGGCATCACTTTGGGGACCGAAAACAAAATGTTATGCATGCAAACCCATCACACTATCCTTTGTACAACAGGCATGGAATAGGAAAATGTTTTAAGGCCTTAAGAGTCTGTCAAAGGAAACTAATCCATGAGAAAATTTGTCAGAGTGCTCTAATTATGTATCAGCTCAGTGCCACTCACTGCTCAATTCTTCTGAGCCAACAATGCATGGGATGCAGCGTTGCCCTCAGATGTATGTCGGTGCCTCACCAGGAGAGCTTAACTTCTCTTGAGCTCATGTGTCTCACTTCCTTTTCATGACAATAACTTGTACATTGTATACTATGAAAATGTGTATGAGATCAGGTTTTTTTTGTCTCTAACATCCACTGTAAAAGATTTCTGGACTTATTTTTGGCTCGTTGCTGCATTTTTTTTACTATTATTTCAACTTCAGTGCCTTCTCTGCACCTGCCTTGCAGTGACATCTGCTGGGAGAAGCAGGAAGCCTTTATTGTAATTACTCTCTAAGTTTCACGTTATCTTTGTCTTATTTCCTTTTGCCTTTGATTCTGTTTTTTTTCCTTAATAAATCAGTGTTTCTTATTTATGACAAAGGAATCTTTTCTACACTGAGAATTCTTACTATACCAAGAAAACTTGATTCCTATACTGCAACTGAGTTTTATCCCTGGATTTGGAATTCATTTTTTTTATCTTGCCTCTTTTTTTTTTACCCCTTTATTTTGAGATATCTACTTTTCTGCTTTGTATTCTTTTCTCTGATTTATCATTTTAAGCATGTTTTAGATGAAAATGCCAGTCTCAGAGATTTACTGGCTTTACATAATGGAACTTTATTTCATATTTTATAATCAAAGTCATGCTTCTTTTTAGTTGATTCTGTTAGAATCCTTCTTATCTTGTTTTGCTAATGTTGTCTTTAGCTCTAGTGTTAGTGATTATTGCAGTTGATGATGCCACAGATGACCAATTATTTTTACAATTTACAAAGCTTTTGGTCATCTGATCTCAAACCATTTCTGTGTGATATTGGTACTTAATCTGAGGGATTTCAGTGTGCTGAAGAGAGGAAGCTGTTTAGCAAGCTTCTCAAAGGAGGTAATAGATACCTCTAAGGATTAAAGACAGTTGATAAAGAATGTGTAATAACAAATGTTAGAGTTCACCTAAGAAGGAGTTGTAAATAAGATGTTAATGCCAATATATGCTGTAATTATTTATGTAATTTAAAGAGGAGATGAAAAATGAGGAAGGTTAAAGGCCTAAATATGTACTGTTAGATTCGCAGTCAGCAAAATTCCTTATGTTAGGTGACTTCATAAGTGTCAAAACACCCCATCTTAAGGTGGTATTTAGGAAGACTGCTTAACCATGGACTCCCACTTTTGACTGGCTGTGTTTTAAGTGAAACAGTGTATCTGAAGACAGTTCACAGAAGTCTTAAATGTGCTTTAGTGAATTAGAATTTGGAACTGCTTTTTAGATGACCCAATTGCTTAAGCAGACTAAAATTTGGCCAGTCCCTTACTTGATAGTATCTGTTGTATGGCCAAAGCAGATGGACTGTGTGATGCTCAGTAAGTTTTTTTTCCTATCCTCTCTGATGTCTTGCCCTTAATCTTTCACCACTTGTACACCACACGCCCCAAAGCATCCATCAGTGCAGTTAGTCATAACCAAATAAGTGAGATAAAAATTCCTGATTTTTTTGGTATATACAGCTTTTTTTTTGAAAATAAACAGATGCTAACAGTTTCTCAACTCTTCTCTCAAAACGTATTTGCATAGCACACCACGTTAAAATCATGCTGCTATTATTACACATGTAAGTCACACACAGCAGTAATGAAAAGCAGTCCAGTTCTGAATTTTGGATGCTGCCACTATTACAACTATATACTTTGTATCATACAAGTAAAATTTGAATAAACAGGATCCTTACTGAGAAGGTTATTATAGACAACTGCCATGAATGTACTTTTTTAGTGTTCCTCAAATATCTATCCTAATTGATTTGGCAACTCTGGCAACACATTCACTTTTTCATTAATAATAGTTTCTGATGTTAAGTAGTTTGGAAACTTAATACAGAGCTTAGATCCACTGTCCTTTAATAGTAAACCATGTGGATAACTGTCAGCCTTCAAAGAAGTTCTGTGTTTGAATATGTCTGTATGCATATATGTACTTTAAATGCATTTACCCAGGCTTTTAAGACAATGATTTATTTCCCAGATAACTACATTCTCTTTCAAAGCACAAAAATTGTACTCTCATTTTATTTCTACTGTCTAGTACAGGCAGATTATATTCCACTGTTCAAATGTAAAGATAAAAGCTTCTTTTCCTGCAATATTTTTAGATGTACAAGCTCAGTGCGATTACATAAAGTCTGAGTGGTGTCATGCATTTTTAGTTCTCCTTTCCAGTTCTCATTATGACAGAGAATTAATGTCTAATGCCAGGCTGATTCTCCTCTGCTGGGATTTTTCCTGATTATTTCTTCTTTCCAAACCCTGAAGTATGGTGTTAAGGACCTGATGAATCTCCAGTCAGTCTTTACTTAGTGAAATTATCTTTTGATCCCTGCAATGAGGTACCTTTCCAGTTGTGAAAATAGTCAAAATGTATCTCTCACTTCTCATCTTACTTATCTTAATTCTGTATTCAGCACAATTACTATGTAAGAAAGTCCAGAACTCTGTAATTTCATTTGTTACAGATCTTGTGAAAAGCACTGTCATTTTGTTGTTCTGAAAACTAACTGTTGGAAGCTGCAAGAGTAATAAGTTGTTTTATAATGGAAAATGCTCACATAGCAGGGGGATGCTACTAGTGAGCTTAATACTCAGGTTTCCACATCGTATCTCCTTAGCTGTAACTTTCTGGTCAGAGCTGTTGCACAGACCAACAGACTGAGAAGGTGAGATTTAACTTCTTCCCTAACTATTCAGTTATCTGTAGTATTGCACTTCTGCTGCTGAATTGGTTCAGTTTACATTTGTTCCTTACTCTTGTTCTACCTATCAGGACATGAAAACTCAGTAGTTTTTGAGATAGTTCTGGTTGTTCGAGTGACTTCCTTTGTGGTGAGGAAGCCCTTAGTAAGAGAGAAACACCATCAACTTGGATTTCTCCTGAATTGCACTCTGTCTCTGTTGAAGTCAGGGTATTAAGTGGACATAGACCTCTCATTATCAGTGTAAGTTTTATTTCATCAATGAGTTAGTTCTTTTATTTACAGGCATCTTTATCCATCCTCACAACATACCTAACAGATTCATTTTGGAAGTTATGACTTCCCTGATTTTTTTTGTCAGCATTCACAGTAGCTTCTTTTGGGATTGCTTGAAAGTATTCATAGTCAGGCTTTGCACAGAATTGAAAGTTAATCATTGATTTCCCTGAATGTTTCTGGTGTTTAAAAAGATGTGAATTAAACTATAAAATATATATATATATTAAAAAAATTGTTGTCATTTCAATTTTTCTTTAATTTCAGTTTAAGAACTCTTAAATATAAAATGTGATTGCTACAATTATTGAATTCAAGTATTTAAGCTTAATTTTTTAATTTTAGAACTACATCAATTTTTTTTACAACCACAACGTAAAAAAATTCTCCAAGTACAACATCTAAAAGCTTTTTTCCATAAGTAGATTGGCAGCTTTGGAAACATTTCTGTAATCATCTCTCAGAGCTCTTCTGACATGCTATTTTGGGTTTATTTTGTCTCAAAACAAATATTCAGAATATGTAGCTAGATCTTCTGACTATGATATTATTCCCATAAAAGGAAATCTGAAGTAATGTCCTGCTCATGGTCTGTCTGCAAAATCTTGTAAAGTGCGTATTAGAGAAATGAGGGAAGGTGAGAGGATTCAATCTGGAATGGATTACTGAACTGGCAAAGCTTAGTTTGCATTTTGAGATATTCTATTCCACTGTGATTTTGTAATTTGTCTTGGTCATTTCTTTGTCATGGAAAAAGAAATCTCTTTGCAGGTTTTTTCAGCAGACTTAGTGTACACGGGGTAGGTTCTCTTTTACTAATACCAGATGTCAGTATTTTTCTGACTTGCACAGTTTCATACTGAAAGATTCAAATTTTTCAGTATGTATGGCTTAATACTTTAGTGAAATGCTGAAAAGTTGCTCTTATTTAATGGGTCCTGAATGCCTTACATCACCAGTCCTGTTTTGATTGTCTTTTTTTTATAGTAAAGAGTTTATCACCATAATTTTCTGACTGTAGGGTAGATCATGTTTTGGGGAAAGGCAGAGTTGCTGTACACATATCTACTTGGAATGCAGTGAAATGTAGGGGGCAGATCTCCAGCTGAGGATCTGCTCTTAGGAATCTTAATGATAGATGGACCACTTTTGATTCTTTTGGGATTTCTTTGATCCAAATTCTTAGCTCATGAGACACCAACACTTTTCATTTTCACATCAATTGTTATGTCCACTCATGGACTGGAGCTCCCTGACAGCTTTAGACTGTCTGATCACACTCTAAGAGGAACGGAACGGATAACTTTATCATGGACAGAGCACATCACTAGTATTGTCTCCTGCTGCTTTTGCTGTTTCTTTTAGAAGAGAGGACCTACTTTAATGGTTTGGTGGAGGCTGATGGGCCCTAGAGGAGCTTTGGGGCCTTCATAACAGAACAGAGAATAAGAGCCTACCTTGGGAACTTAGGAGAAGACTGTTTCTTAGGAAAGTTGTACTTTCTCCTGTATATTTGAATCCTGTTCTCTTGCTGCCTTAGAGTAGTTGTGTTCAAAACAAAAGGAGGAATTATCTTGATAATGTGAATGAAAATAGACCCATATAAAGTACACAAAGCATTCTTCCTTCTTTACTATAGAAGGAATAAAAAGTCATTTTGCATTCCAATAACTTCCTGACCTGTTTAGGTACAGGGACATTTTCATTTTGCAAGTACTTGTGAAATTTTATTTAGGTTATTTCTACTTCCTGGTAGAATCCCATTTGTAGTAGGTTGTGCAGAAAGATCACTGTTATAAAGTGATGAATGATTTCAGAAATGGTCTGCTGAATATATTTAATATAAATAACTAGTTAACAGCTATAAATAATGGAACTTACCATGTATTTCTAACAGAAGTTTAAATCTTGTGTTGCCTACATGTACTATAGACAACAGAAGTTCTTACAGTCAGTTGTGATTCCACTTTGTTTAGATATAAAGACTACAGTTCAGAATCTCTTGGATATACTTACTGCCCCTGAATTTTAACTATGAAGCAGTCAATTATATGGTACTGAAGGTTAACAGTGTTTGCTGAACTCATTTAAAAAAAGTTAGTCCTTCTACTGTGTTCACATCTTGAGTGAACAGAGGTCTCAGTGCTTAGGCTGACTTTTAAAGGTCGTTTTATACTTCACATGTTCATTGCTACAAATGTGGAACAGAGTAATGCTGGGTGTAAGTATAGAGATAAGTGTCTGAAGTGCAGTCCTGTGCAGGTGGATCTAGGGGTCCTGGCTGACAGGCTCTGTAAGCCAGCAGTGTGTTGTGGCAGCTGAGAAGGCAAACCATCTTCTGGGGTGCATTAACCACAGGGTAGCCTGTCAGTTGGGAGAGATGATTGTCATGAATTATTTAGTGTTGCCATGCCCTCACCTTGAATACCATGTCCAGTCTGGGCTCTAGAATTTCTAGAAAGTGTTAAGATTGTTGCCCTCCACTGGATGCACTCAGCTAAGCTGATTAAAAATGTCTCCTGCAATAAGAGGCTGAGGTCACTGTGCTTGTCATGCTTGGAGAAAAGGAGGTCAAGGGATGACCACTGATCTCTACCTCCTTAGGATGGGAAGTGGAGGGAGATGTGCTCATCTTTTCTTCCTTGGTATGATATGTGATAGGACACGTGGGAATAGCTGCAAGCTGTGTTGTGGCTGTTCAGACTAGACATAAGGAAAACACCTCTTCCATGAGAGTAGTGGGAAACTGGAACAGGCTTTCTGGAGAGGAGGTTGATGCCCCATGCCTCTACGCGTTTGAGACATTTTTGAAACGTGATTAATTTTAAGTTTGTACTTTGTGTTAGCCCCAAAGTAGATAGGCAGAGGGATTTAATCTTTGTAGGTCCTTGCCAACTGGAACTATTCTGTTCTGTGTGTGTATTTCTTGATGATTTAGAGGTACATGGTTAAAAGAACATTTATTGAAAACCAATTTACTTAAATTTTTTACAGCCAGGAGGAGCAAATAAGGTTTTGAAGTTTTGAAAAAATCATGCCAAACCATAGGAGGAGAAACTCTAAATACTTTGTGGTGCAGTATAGGTACACAGCATGGTCAGGCTAACTGGCCTGTGCAGATTATTTTAATTTAATTTTACTGCTTCTAAATATGGGTCAGCACATTAGCAGCCAATTAAGGTATCTCTTCTTGGCACTGTGTTGTTGTCTCTTAACAAAAGTAATGGATGATTTATACTGAGCTATGAATGTCTTATTCAGAAGCCTGTTAATTTCCTGTGTGGAAAAACTCAAAGTATTTGGTATTTCACATACATAAATACTCATTTTCTGTTTACTTTATCTCTGTCCAGGTCTGGCTCTATTCTCAGTAAACATGGATGCAGGGCTTTCCAGTGATAGTTTTATGGAATTTTACATTACAAAGGGAAAAATGTTATGAAGTGGATTTCATACTTGGAATTCTATTTATGCTGAAGCAACATCTTCATAAATAATTTCACAGGTAACTGAATTTTAATGTATCAGCACCTATCTTTCAATTCTCTCCCCACCTGTGCCAAACTTCAGGAAGATATTAACAATGTGACTTTAAGCATAAGTGTGTGTAGATGGGAAGGAGCACAGAAGTAGTGGTCCAGGCAGCTGTTTATTCTGAATGTGGCCAAGTCCCAAGTCTGGACTTTTTTGCTTCCAAATAAGAATTCATAGCTTCAAGAAAAGACTTCTAATAGATTACATAGCTTTGTCAGCTAGAGAAATCCACAGAGAAACACTGCTCTATTTTTTCCTGTGTCACATGTGGCATTATGTTCCTTGAAAATAGTCACTGATTATTTTGCATTCTACAAATACTTCGTAGTCTCTTGACCTAGTCAAATACAAATGAAGGGCTCTACTAGATAAAAGTGCATAGCCCTTCTAATGGTGACTTAGATGGTCATGCAATTATTGATCTCTGTTCTTCACTGCAAAAGGAGAGGCTGACTTTAGAGAGTTTTTTTTAATGGAAAGACCCATTATAAACCTTAATGTCTTTTTAAGGAGTCCTGCTTCATGTGTCCTTTCTGAGGCTTTGGCAGTATAGATTAAAACTCAGTGTATGAAGGAGTAGTTGTAACCTAAGACACTTAACAATGGATAAGCTTCAAGCAGTTTCTCTGATAGAGATACAATGAGGTTTGCAATGAAAAGAACATTATGTTGTCATCAAGAGTGTAATAAGTGAATGTGATTCTGTTCATCGTTGTTCTGTCACTATGGTCTTTTACAAATTTAAACATCTTCTACCAGCTGTCCATATAAACAATGATCTCTGCTTTTGCTACCATTACCATGTATCCTGGCTCTAGTACTGTTTGGAAATGTATTACATTGACCTCATCAAATAGAGAAGATAGGAGAGCGTCCGTTCAGTTACAATGATATGGCAGAACTTAAATGTGCTAGCTGAAAAGCAAGGTTAAGTTTTATACTTTCATTCAGATTTATATCGCTGTCTCTAGGGTATCTGCAGCACAAACTGCTGGTGTTCAATTTCTATGGAAGGAGCGTCAGGATCCTTTATATATAAAACCTTACAGCTTTCGGGAATGACATCAGGAGTTTGGAAAGAAGCAGGACTGTGTTACTTTGAACAGTGATTTGGAGTACCTGGAGTTTAGCTGTTTCTGAAACTAGATGAGATTCTATTCACTGTTCTGATCTGGGAGAGAGAGATAGGGTTACTATACTGTAAAATCCTCCTGCCCCTCTGCAACACACATATGCAAGTCATCCTGTACTCTTGGGAAAAGTGGTGCTCCCTGGGGCTTAGCGGGAGTGGATGATGGTGCTTGCATCTGAGTTCTTAATGACTTTCAGTTTCAGCCAAACCAAACCCGATGTCTGTCTGACACTTCTGTCCAGTGATATTGTCCTACTTATAGCAGCTTGCACCACTTAACGTTCTTCTAGAATGCTCCTGAGCTTTCTACTCCTTCTTTCCTCAGTCAAAATTATCAGGCTATTGATGTCAAAAGAAACTGGGTAGTCATTACACCAGGAAAATGGAGGTTTATCTTGGTAGGGAAATCTAAGTTACAGTGACACTGCAACTTCTATCTTTCTGGAAGAAATGTCACTTATAATATGTCTGTACAGTTAAGTGGATGTTACTGCTTCTACCATAACCAATACAAGTGAGGTGACAGGAGGACTTGTAGACCTTCTTAAATACTTATTTGTAGAGGATGAGTGGTAGCAGGGCTGCTAACTTCAGCTCTTTTCATACAGCTTTAGAAAATACATTTTTTCACTTGCTAGTGAGAGAGATTTCTGCTTCAAATCCTATGGGAAAAATTATATTGTATAAATATACCTTAAAAACCTTTTTTGAAATCTTAAGCTGCAGTTCTTAGAAATTGAAGGGCTTAATACATAACATATATTACTGTTTGCATGAATTATTTGTAAGGTCAGACACTTGGCTTAAGACTTGTCTCATTTTCCATCCATAAGGAAATAATCCAGACCAGTCATAGAATCACTAATTAAAATTATCCAGATCTGTCATAGTTGCATGTTGCTAGCAAGTAGCTGGGATTTTACTACTGCTTATTGGTACTTCATGAGAGTTGCCTCTCACGTATTATGGGGACTTCCATTACTTCTTAGGAAGGCAGTTCACAGTTCACGTGGCCTCATACAGACTGACTAGAACAGGGTTATTCATACTTGATTTGTTTTGAACACAACTTGGTAGTCAAGTGCTTGTTGGTGTCAATGCTCTTTAATCGTTTTTGTACTTGAGCAGTAGATGGTCTAGGCAGTATCATTTAGATATAAGAATGAACTATGATACACAGCGTTAGTTTAGGGATATAAAACTCTGAAGACTGTGGATCTAAGATTCCATTTAGATTGCTAGTAAAGATTAAAACTCCCATTTCGATCAACTGGTATCTTGACCTGAGCTTTGTTCTACAAATTATCTGGAGAAATACTGCAGATAATTACATTTCCTACAACTGCTTTCTTTAAAGATTATCCAAATGCATTAGCACACCTGTAAAACTAAATAAAATTAAGTTAAATATGCTGCAACTAATATATGTTTCCCTGCTTAAGATAAAGTACAGAAGACAATAGAAATGGAAAACTAGTGCATTCTGGCTCTAGATGAAAATACTGCCATTGAACTCTTTCCAGAACAACATGTACTTGGATCAGTATTAAAGAAAAGTATTGTGAATGACTAAGCCAGATGACCTAGCACGTTGATAGTGCAGGGCATGTTTCACAGTTACACAAATATCTGAACTGTTTTTCTGTCTGTAAAACAAGTATATTGGGATGTTAGCTAAGAGCAAGCAAACATGTTTTTCTTAAGTGTTTTTCTGCAATTGACTCCAGTAGCTCAAAACTCCTGTATTACTATTACAGAGAAGCACTCATACTCTCAATGACTTCAGGAAACAAGATGTGAAATGATGCTCTACTTAAGTTTAGAAACCCCTCAAAGCAGCATTTTTACATGCAGTGTACCCTTAGGTAAAAATGTCAATGAACTTCTACTTTGAGTTGTTAAAGAAATATTTATTGGTAAGAACAGCTTTTTTCCTCTGTTTTGGTGAATGTTGTATGCAAGATTGTTGCAAATGCTGGCAACATAAAATGTTGTTCAAGGAAGATTTTTTTTAATTCTGTTGTTTTTATTTGTTTTCATTTTATCTGTCTTTCAAATTGCTGAGTTCCCATTGTCTGGGATATTGCTATTCTCTAAATTTCTTGAATACCTTGAAATTTTATCCTTTGCAGACAGAAAAGGGCATGATATAATTCCTGCCATTCAGTTCCAAGTTAAATGTTGCTGGTCCTTTTATAACTCTTGCACTACTACACTGTTGTTGAAAAGTATTTGTTAGGCCCTCTTAAATACTTCTATTTGCCTGCAGTTAATAAGCAGCATTTTTCTGGAAGATGCCAAGAAGAAAGACAGGAAATTGCAAGAGTGTATCTAGGTGGGTAGATAGAAATGCTAGTGAAATTGACTCTCCATTAATCCCTCTTGTCATATTGTTGTAGGTAGATTATTATGAATATATATTCTGGATCAACATGCTGGTATGTAGGAGCCTGAGAGTATCAGAAACTTGTCTCCTGACATTGAGGCCATTGCTAGAATAGAAAAATGTTGTCTCTGGAGGAGTTGGGGAACTCAAGGTACCCATTAGAATACAGGAAAGGATCAATTGCCAGTCACACCATTGGAGTGATAGGCAGTAGCAGCTTGATAACATCTTGTCATTTTGCCTTACTGTAAAATTCTACCTAAATCGTTAGTTTCTCTTTTTAAAAACCTTATTTCTCCTCCTTGTTTCTTACAGGCTACAGACTTTAGTCTTTTGAGACAGTAACTAATCACCTGTTTCTAGGGGTAGTTTCAGGAAACTTTCCTCCAGAGACTAAACGAGGATTTGCACTTCAGTTTTCTTTTCCCAGAAACAGAAAGATTCTGCCCAATGTAAAGAGAGTATGTGATATTTCTAGAGCTGAAGCTGACTTAAGGCTTTCTCCATCAGATTTTCTACCAATGGGAGAAGGTGCTAGAAGCTTTCACAGGAATATCTGAAATGCATGTTCCTCTAGAGGAGGAGGATTTCTATTCAATCTATTCAAATGAATGAAAACAATCTATTTGGAGTCATAGCATATGAACTAGAAGCTCATAAAGTTGTAGCGTGACTTTTAATCTGCATTTATTTTCATTCTCTTGTGTATTTTTGGTAAGCAGAAGGGGATTGTTTAATAATTAAGAATGTATGTATAAACATTGTCTTGGTTGATACTTGAATTGAAATTCTTCAAATGAAATAATTTGCTACGTATTTGGAGTATCAGTTACTGTAAATACAAGGAGTTTTCACATGGATGAGTAAAATCAAGAAAAAAAGTTACCTACTGCCATGTATTCATTATAATTTTGCAACCACTGGTGTTGCTTGTAGCTTGAATGAAACGTTTGTCTTCCCATACTTTTGTCAAAATTACTTGATGCTGACTGGGGTGAATTTCAGGGAATATTACGTCCTTTCTTGGTATATGGAAAAGGATTTCTTAGTACTCTGTTTAGACATTACATGGTATTTATTTCTAAACTCATGCATGACTTCACAAATTAAGTTCTGTGGGAAGAATGTTAAATTTAAGCCCCTAGACTTTTTTGAACTGGCTGTGCTGGGCAGAATAAAGACTCTTTTTGTAATACTGCTTTTAAAAGCTTATAAAAGAGTGAAAATATTAGTTTGATGCTTTGAATAAAACCCATTCTTTGCTCTAATAAACGAGAGAGTAGTTTTGCCTAAACTTATACAGTTGTTAAACTAATGCAAATACTTCTAACACTGGAGCACATGTTTATACAGAGACTGTGTTCATTTCTTTAGTGTATTACTGTAACTTTATCGGCATTACAATTTTTCCAAGTAAGAGTAGTCTAAAAATACCAGAAGCTGCATATGTTTTAGTCTCTTTTTCTGAATGAAAGGACTATGTATGCCATTTTGAATTTAATAGTCTTGCCCAGCAGTCTGATTTTTGACTGCTGTTGTGGTCTGTTTTATGTAACTTATGGCAAGTTTACATATTTTTCATGACTGTTAATACTAAATTCTATACTAGGAAAAGGTTTAGGAGTCCTTTACAAGAAAACATCCAGTACCATGTGGTCATTGTGACAGCTTATCGGGAAACAAAAAAGGATAAAAATAAAATCTGTTTAGTGAAACATCTACACATTTCAGTACTTAATTCTCTTGACAGCATAAAGGACTAGGAGTGTATTTATGTTTATCTTAACTTAAAATGGTTAATGAAATGAAGAGCTGCAATCAGGCTTCAAATGTAAATCCTTACTTTAAAAATAAAGGAACTATAGAGTAGCTGAATTCAAGTGTAGGTTTAGCAACGAGTTGGTCATGATTCCACTGCCCTACTATGATCCTTATGCTGTTATCATCAATCACTATGGTGTTTTATTGTTGTGATGCAGGAAAAGATACAAATGCTGCTTTGTGTTGGTGTTGCATTCTCTAACTGCAAGAATTAATTGTTGGTTCTTTGCTTTTCTGTAGTAAAAGGTTTAGCTTTCAATGTGTAATGTCATTGGGGCTATTAATTAATAAAACCATTTTACTATAGTTACTATACAGTTGAAGAAAAAAGTTAGTCTTATAACTCATAAGAGAGTTGAAATTTAGATGTCAGTAAACCTGAAGTTGTTATAAACACACTCTATTACGTGTATGATAATACTGTGGGTTCAAGTATTGAGGATTTTAAAATTTAAGCTGTTAGTGTATCAGTGGCTCATTTTAATAACTTGTCATTAGATGTACAGAAGCAGTTGCTTACAATTAAGGTTCTTCTATACTGTGGCAAAATAGGCAACCAGAATCAGCGTTACTGAGGAGTGAACCAGTCACTTCTTTCCAACAAGCCTGTGATAACTTAGTCCTTGTTTTCCTTTTAATCCAGTGTAAATTGTTAAGGTACCACAATATTTCTTAAATATTACAGGTTGAATAGCACAGACAAATACCTATATGATAGCCAGAACAAGTTCATAGGAGCATGTTGCTTTTGCTCAGCTGTGGTTTTTTTTTTCCTATAGACTAATTCTGTGTTCAACAACAAAAACTCTTCCAATGGGCTCTTCAGTGCACACAGGTTAAGCACCATCTCCAAATATACCTATGCCATTCACTACCAACTGCATCTGCTGTTGTGGACTGTCATAAAATAGTAGGCATTACTTTTGGAGCAGCTCTCATTCTCCAGGACAGTAGGAATGAAGGTTATAAGGACAGGGGCTGTGAGGTGGTGGATGCCCCTTTCATGGAGAAACTTGAGGTCAGGCTGCATGGGGATCTGAGCACCTGTTCTGTAGGTGTCCCTGTTCATTGCAGGGGAGTTGAACTAGGTGGCCTTTAATGGTCTTTTCCAACTCAAATGATTCTATGAGTTCTTGTGCTCTCATTCCAAAGAGGTAAACTGGATCATCCAGCTAAAAATTCCTACTCAGTTTTTCTTGATATTTACTTACTAGTTTTCATGTGTGTTATGCATTTGTTAGTCTAAGCATTGACACTGTGGCATGACGCAAAAGCTAGAGAGTTTTTTCAAAGTGAAAACAAAAATCTGCCAAGAAGAGAAATGTTTGTCATGTATTGCAGCCTGATATGATCTTAGATGATATTCCTATTAACAATTTTAACTTGAAGGAACTTTTATCAAAGAAAAATGCATATTTAGGTGAAACCAAACATGCTTTAGACTGCGTAATGGATAATTACTGCACATTGCAGTGAGCTACAGAGTTTGGTAATCTTACGTTAACCAATGCGGCTCAGTTTTGACATTTTATGTTGGGCTTTACCCATAACCTTCCGGGTATGTGAATTAAGGACAGATGCTTTGTTAATTTAGAACCAGTGACCAAGCTTAGTACATTTAATTTATATCACCTCTGTGTATGTGGGTGGCCTCTGATTTCACTCTCAGCTTTCTGTTCCTTCAAGCTGTAGGTTGCAACCTCTGTTGTCACTGTAGAAGAATTAAATCCAGTTGGCTGCTATTAGTGTTTGCTTTTGTCTTGCATCATATGATGTCCAAGGCACTTCTAATGGAATCTCTTTAGAATATCCAGTCATCTGCTGTACAGTGCTGTATGTTGGCTGGCTCTTTTAAATTTGAGCACTGCTTAATTACACCCATGGTAAAAAAATTAAACAAAAGTTGAGGGGGGAAAAAAGCAATAGGACTGCTGAAAAGAATCACTGGCATTCCAATACACTCCTTAAATAAACACAAGCTGTGTTCTGTGGTTAAACATGCACTGTACTTGTCTTGAGCCACAGTTTTCTGCCTGTGGTATACTGTATTTAACCAGAAGATCATTCCTGTTTTGGTAAAAGCGTTTACAGAAATACAGTATTCTGTCATAATGCCACTGAAAATGCAGCCTGGCTTATTGCACAGCAGAGAATAAGGAGCTCTACCATAAACAAAAGGCTGGAAACAAATTTTTCTGCCTTAATGTTTTCTTGACAATCTAGATATTGCACTGTAAACTTTGCTTTAAGGAAGTAGTTGATAGATGGATGTTTCACAGGATAGGTAGCATGATTTCACTCTTACTGATGCACACTTGATCCTGACTCCAAGAGTAGGTTGTTTTGTTTGTTGTGATAGCTTAAGATTGTTTTTTTCACTAGAGGGGGAAAAAAACAATTATCAGGTGAATCTGGAAACTTAGCTCTAAAGCATAATGAGTTCTGTTCTTCCCTGTGTAATCTTTGTCTAAAGGGAAGATAAGGATCTTACTGGCTAGTTTTGTTTTAGTCTATTAACTGAGGATTTAATTAGAGCTCTTAATTTGTAGTGTGGAAGCCTGTCTTGTTTCTCTGAGCCAGGCTGTGTAAGCAGCCTTGGAGGTGTTCATGTGAGTCCAGTTTCACAGGTGATGTGATTAGCTGTGAAATTTCCCTAGCTTTCCCCTGTAGTCAGTGGAAGTGTAAGGTACTTTAACAAATGATTCAGAGAAGTCTCACGTATTTGCTGACTTGTCTCTACTGGCTGGAGTTGTAGCTTGGAGAACCTGTGTGTTCAAATCAGGTGTTTAAAGTTAAGGTTATTTCCTTTTCTTTCTTCCTATGCACAGAGACTCAGCTTGTGTTTATGAGCCCCTAGCAGCTGAAATATAATGACTGCCGAATCAGTTCTGTTACAGGACAGTAACTTTACAAAGTAAGATAAATGGAGGAAGCAATACCAGCATTAATGGTGAGCAACTTGAAGTTTCAGCTCATGCTGGCAGAACTTCTGTGACACCCAGCAGTTGGACTTTACTTGACATTCATGTTACGCTCACACCTTTTGTTCTGAACTCTAAATCCAAATACAATCACTATAATGACCACAAGAATCACAGAACTGTAGTGGCTGGAATGGACCTGTAAAGATCATCTCATCCAACCCCCTGCCAAAGTAGCTCCCCAGCCCAGGTTGCACAGGTAGGTGCCCAGGTGGGTCTTGAATCTCTCCAGAGAAGGAGACTCCACCTCTCTGTGCAGCCTGTGCCAGTGCTCCGTCACTGCACTGTGAAGAAGTTCCCATGCACGTTTGTGCGGAACTTCCTATGCTTCAGTCTGTGGCTGTTTCCCCTTGTCCTATCAACACACTGCTGAGAAGGGTCTAGCCTTGTTCCTTGATCTTTTTTTTTCTTCAAAAGTGCTGCATTGTTTAGAAGTGATTTTATGTGTTATATTCTTGGTGTGGTAGCTATTTGTCACAGCTCCTTCATAAATTTGAATTATAAAGTTTTATTACTCCAGAAAATAAACACCTTCTCAGTTTCTAGCTATAACACTCAGTGACTGATTAGGGCAAACAAAGATATATTCTCAGACAAAGCGGTGTATCTCATTGAAAATGTGGTATATTAAACCTTCCCTAATGTTGGAGTATGGAAAGTTAATCAGTATGGTGTTTTGTCAGCTGCTTCATGTATAGGATTGTATGTATATTTGTGATGTTGAATTTCACTTATGTTGTGTTCTTTGAATCCTGTTGTAGTGAGTACTTGTTCCTTCTTTGAAGCCTACTTCAGTTTGAAAATTAACCCCAAACCTTATATTCATGAAATTGAGTTCTGGTTTCATATTTTTGATAGTCAACTGCTTTCTGGAGATGAAATGTGATAGCCTTGGCTAGAAGATGAAAGTTAATCAGGTATGAAATTATATTTTTGAAAAACAAATGGAAGAACAATTTTCTTTTGAATTCTAATCTTTTTCAGCTACAAATCAAAGTGGTCAGATAAAGTTTATTGTAAAGAAGCAAATAGATTCATCCATCCCATTAGGAATTAGTATTTTTGGCATCCAACTGTCTTTTGTAAGTGCTTCCACTTGAGACATTAATTCAGAAATTTCCTTCTGTGTGTTAACATTCAAGATATTCAACAGCCAATCAAAAGATATTTAATTTAAATTTTAAAATTGCGTTCTAATGTTTTTAGTGTAAGCAGGTGCTCAAATGCAAGAACATTTTCTGAATCAAGAATGGAATTTTTTCCTGCTCTAGAGAGGGAGCCAAATGTTCCAATTATTGTGTTCCCACAGCTGATCAGAGAATTAAAATACATAATACAGGTTCTGAGGTTTTATACTAATAATTGAAACAGAGATTCTTTATTGTCTGCAAGTACCCCATATCTCTAGCTCTTAATTAGTGCAAGTTCCTGAATGTGCATGCAAGTCTGATCCAGCATGTTATCTTAAAGCACTCTGTTTTGGGGAGCCTCACAGAGTGTGAACTTAGAAAAACTGAATGCAGTTCTCATTTATTTCTTTTTTTTAGGAATTTGTGTTTATTTAATATAAACCATTTTATGTCTTTTAAGTTGTCTGTGATCTTACTAAACTATCATAACATATACCTAACAATGGTTACAAACAATTATCTCTGCAGAAGAACTTTCTTGATTTTTTTTCTAATCTTATCTAAAAGGCCATGAAAGCAAATCTGGAATCACCGGCATCTGATTTTTTTTTAACAGTTGCTTAGATGGCAAAATCTTGTTTTTCACAGTTCATAGGTTTAACAGTTGCATGCATGTTTGTGTGTGGGGTAAGGGTACCGCTGATATCTGGGTAAGGCAACACCACAGTGGTATGTTTGAAACCTAAGTGGGTTTTGCAGCATGCACATGTGAATTAGGTGATGATGATGGCTGGGAAGACTGGTTCCCCTAGTAGTCTTGTTCTGAGTGCACCTGACCTTTTATAGCCATTCTCTCTTACCCTCTTTTTTTTTTCCAAACAAATAGCTTTGAAACTGAGTCAACAAAAAATGTTTATTTCATAGTCCGTGAGCTTTTAATATTCCTCTTTTTTTTTTTTACTCACTGTCACATCTTACACTAGAATGTAGGGAATGATCAAGCTATGTTGTTAGTGAAGAAGCCCACAACAGTTTTATACTCAAACAACAATAAATCTGAACGTGGAAAAATACATATTTTCAAGACATTCTTACATTTGTTTCTAATTTACACACATCAACAACAGCATTGTATATTATTACACTAAAATACCAAGTGTTTGAAGAGCTGTTACACAAAATCAATTTTAATGTTTCATAAGTAAGTTGAACTGGATGGGCAAGGAGATAAAACAATAAAAGAGGGAGAAAATCCAGCATGAATATTAATTGTGGAGGTTTATGGCTTGGGAGAGCTCATTGTGAGAATGTGATGGAAGCAGTAAGAAGTTCTATTTTTCCTTGTAAATGTGAGTGTAAGATAAATCCACAAGGTACAGAGTATTATCAGCCTTTTTTTTTTTAAGAAGATCTATATACTCTGTAGAGTTCAGTGTTAATGAAGTATATTGTTTCTCCAAGGCACACAGCACTGTTTATCAAATGGAAAGTTGAATGTTATTCATGGCTGGTGCTACCATCGCGTACATTAATCTGTTTGAATACCACAGTTGTCTGGTTATCCTTAATTAATAAATTAGCCTGATTTGAACTTCCGCTCCTCTTTAGAATTAACTGTAAGTAAAATAAAATCCAGTCATTAGTGCAAAACTGAGCTGAGGTATGAATCTTGGCATTCTTAATATTCAATTCTGAAGCATTATTTATACAATTTTTGCAGTATTTGAACTTAAACAAATGTTTGGGGTCATTAGAGCTGTAGGAACTCATGGACAGGTAACTTCAGACTTGAATGTTTCTAATTCTCTTTACTACCTCAGTCAGTGAGAAACATCTAATAATAGTCATATTTCTGTAGTTATTTCCACTTTGTTAGAGTTGCCATAAAGATGGTTCTTGCACACTAAGCTATCAGTCTCAAAACTTGTACTTTCTTAAGCCTGTTCAAATAAGTGGACATTTTTTCAAGTACTTTCCTCCTTCAGTTAATAATCTGTCTCTGTATTTTTGCATTATTCTGACAAGGCTCATCTAACTATTGACCTTCATGAGCAGAATTTAGTTTTTGCTCCCCTTTTTACACAGTCTTTATTCGGGTGGTTTTTGGACTGGAAGGCAGTTACCTTGAGTTGCCAGTTCAACCACCAGGTGGCCATCAGCAAGCAGGAGTCTGCCTGTCCTTGGATGGAGGCTGTAACCCACCTGAGGGGATATGAAGGGTAAGAGCAAAAGCTCACCTCTGCTCGCCAGCGTTAATTTTAGGATTTCTTGATTGTTGTTACTACTCTCATTACGGCTGAGCTTTTGATTTCTGCTATTATTGCACCATGTATTTTTGCATGAGCTTATTTTTCGGATTAGTAACTGTGCTACCATTTGAAATATGTACTTGTTTTATTTCTCCCTCCTAGAAAACAGTAAAACTGATCAGTGAGGCTTAGATTTATACTGGGCTGTGGCTGTTTATAGAACTTGGTTGTACTGAGAATAATTATTTTTAAATCGTCTCTATTCTTAACATTTAAGAAAGTTGAGTATTTAATTTAATAGCCACATATAACAATACATTAGTTATTCTTACAGTCGCCAAAAAGGAAACAGAAAAAGAGGGGAAATAACAGATATCAATTTAAGTCTCAAATAAAAACATCGGCCTTTATGAAATACGTGAGCAGTCTCAAATGCATCCCACTGCTATCATATTCTACCAGTACTTGCCTTTATAGTAAGTTATCTAGCACATTCCATGAATAAATAATGACAGGGCGAGAGGGAATGGCCACAAGTTGCACCAGGGAAGATTTAGGTTAGATTTGAGGAAACATTTTTTCTCTGAAAGAGTGGTCAGGCACTGGAATGGCCTGCCTAGGGAGGTGGTTGAGGCACCATCCCTAGCGCTGTTCAAGAAGCGTTCAGATGAGATGCTAAGGGATTTGATTCACTAGTCCAGTGGGTAGGGATGGTGTTAGGAGGATAGTTGAACTAGATGATCTTGTAGGTCCTTTCCAACCTAATGAATCTATGAACCCATGAAAAACTTAAATACATTTTCCTTTATGCAATAGGAGTAGTATATTTGGAAGACAATGAAAAAAGACAATGAAAACCTGCTTATACATGTTTCATCTGTATTAGTGCCTCATCCAGAGAGGAATTTTGGAAATTGCTGTGACTTGTAACTGTATCAGTACGTCTTCTGTAGAGTATTTTAAAAGCAAACACAAAGAAATCCCCAAAATCATGAATC
Source organism: Cyrtonyx montezumae (assembly GCF_038088225.1). Taxonomy (NCBI): domain Eukaryota; kingdom Metazoa; phylum Chordata; class Aves; order Galliformes; family Odontophoridae; genus Cyrtonyx; species Cyrtonyx montezumae. The sequence goes on along the minus strand of NW_027071903.1, from coordinate 26,685,937 downwards.
TTTGAATAGCTTAAGTTGGAAGAGACCTTTAAAATCATCTTAGCTGTAACTCTCCTGTGAACAGGGTTGCCAGCCATCACATCAGTGTACCCAGAGCCCCACTCAACCTGGCCTTAAAAGCCTCCAGGGATGGAGCATCTGTAACTTCTCTGGGCAGCCAGTTTTGGTGCATCACCATCCTATAAATAATACATTTCTAAGATTTAACATAAACCTCCTCTTTTAGTTTCAAACTGTTTCCCCTTTCCTATCACTATCAGCTCCACATCCTTGTGCTGGGGGCCCCAGGCCTGGATGCAGTATTCAATGTGGGGCCTCATGAGGGCAGAGTGGAGATAAACAATCCCCTCCATCACTCTGCTGCCACCCCTCTTTGGATGCTGCCCTGGGTACTAGCAGGCCTCAAGGGCACACTACTGGCTTATGTCCATCTTTTCATTCACTGGGACCCCCATGTCCTTCTCAGCAGGGCTGCTCTGAGTTCTTTTCCTAGTCTGGCTGTATATCTTGGATTGCCTTGACCTAAGTGCATTACCAGGGAATTTAATCCAGTAATTTCTTAAACAGACTAAATTTAGTTCTCTTGAATTTCAGGATCATAACTCTGCTCTTTGTGATCTTGAGGAACATGGATCTGGCAAACTTGACCAGGGTATGGTTGTTACAGCCAAGCCTGCCTCCAGTCTTAGCCTCTTTAATGGTTTCCTCTGCATTGTTGAGCACCAGGTTCAGTAAAGCTTTGCTTCTGGTTGGTCTGTCCAGTACCTGGACCAGGAAGTGATCCTCAATGGACTCAAGGAATCTCCTGGACTGTTTGCAGTGCTCTGTTTTCCCAGCAGATGTTCATGTGGTTGAAATCCCAAATCCCCCATCAGGATGAGTCTGTGCAACTGAAGCAGGAAAACCTCAGGTGACCTGTAGAAGACCCTGTCCACCAGATGTCCTTTATTAGTCTGATCCCTGATTTTTTTAACCTACTGCCTCTGTTTCTCAGAGAGAGCTCTTCACATCAATTCCCTCCTTAACATAGAGGGCAACTCCCCTGCCCCAATGCCTTGCCTATCCCTTTGAAAATGCTTGTAGCCCTCAATCATTGTATTCCAGTTTATGATTTGTCCCACCATGTTTCTGTGATAGCAATTGTCATAGTTTCCTAGTTGCACTGCAGTTTCTGTCTCCTCTTACATACTTCCCATGCTGCAAGCATAGGAATAGATTTAAAGGTGTCCAGATCTACAGTGAGACTATTCTTAAATAGAACTATACCATTATGGTCATTGTGTGAGATGAGTGGCATAGGATCAGTGCCAATCAACTGAAATGTAAGTAGGCAGATGTAGTACAGCTATTTTCTCTGATTTTCAGAGAGCACAACTTGACCTTAAAATTATTACTGCATCAAATTAATGCCATTAAATTACCTCCAGTGGATTTTCTAAATATCAGCATTTTATGGGAATGCCAGAACAATTTGCTTTGTTTAGAAAATCTGGTTTCTGTCATAGTAACTTATGTTACTTTCATGTGGATAAGGCTTGAACTCTTCAATATAAATCAATTTTTTGCCCTACTGGTTTAACAGAGATTCCAGCTTCATTAATGAGAATGTCATTGCTTTAAAGGATACAAGTTTAGTAGTTTTAATCTCCACCTGTTCTCCTGACTTTTTGAGTGTGCTTTCCTAGTTTCCATGTGTTTTTCTTTGTGTTTCACAGCCTGCATCTTGTGATATAGAGTACTCCAGAATTTTAGGGAGATCTGTAATATTCTCATTTCAGAAAGATTTTTTTTCCATACATCGTTAGAATATAACAGCTTTAACAATAAATTACATTCTAGGATATTTATACAAAAGCAGAATTTGTGCTTTTGTTCTATGAAATTAGTCACCTTTGAAATTCGGAGAAAAATGTGGTTCTTCACAATGACCTCCAAGTGTTTTTTTCCTAAAATGCATGGTTGCTGCTGTAGTTAAAAATATGTATTATTATTATGGCACACAATGTCAGAGGCAGATATTGGTGATGTGGGAGTAGAGGTTAAACCTAGAATATTCACAAAATATATTATTTTGCAACAGATCAACTTACTTTAACAGTTTAATTGTTGCCATCTAAACCCAGAAAAACTTGTCTAGATATAAAGATGTCTTTGTTCATTGATATTGCTGAGGAGAATGGGGAAGTGATCTTCTAAAGGCAGCAATAGAAAAGGAAAAAAATAAAGAGGATGTGGAAGGATAAAGAAGAGCAACTTTATTATATAATAATCTCAATAAAACAATTTGCTTGAACAGGGAGTTTCTTAACCTACTGAAACTGGAGGGATTGTATAAGTACTGGAAGCTAGTGTTAACATGATACCATTCCCTCTTCCATTTCAAGTTTCTTTTAGTATAGGATAATGTTTTCCATTGTTAGGAATTCTGTCTCTTGTCCTACACTATGTGATAGCTCAATAAGCTGACAGCTGTTTTTCAGCTATTTAGTAGAAGTACATTTCCTCTCTTTGCTTGTAGGTGAACACACAGGATTTGCCATCAGTAGGCAGGAGGGAGTAGAAGCAGTTTTGGCCAATGGTTTTGTCTGCCCAGTGCTTCAGCAGCCCTAGCTTGTTGACAGCAAGCAATGTTATTTAAAAAGGTGCAAGTACTTGTCTTATTTTTTCTCTGTAATAGTTGCATTCCCATCGGTGGATTTCTAGTTATCTTCTGTGACTTCTCTGCTCAGGTTAGTTTCTCATTTCTAAGGTTATGAATGACTAAAACAGTGATTTTTCACACAATGTATGTAAGTATTAAAATATTTAGTTTTTTTTAACTAAGGTTCATAAAAATTCTGTGAAATCTGAATGTCTGAGAGACCAGTAATTTAGAAGTAAAACCACTAAAACTTGTTATGTTTCAGAAAAAAAGTAGTTACTGTACTTAATGATCCTTTTATTTTTGAAGTTTGTGAAGTTTGTTGAGACATACTGCTGTATCGTTTTATACTCTTCTGCCTTATACTTAGAAGGGAAGGAGAACATATGTTCTGATTTAAAGGTAAATCCCAAGGCTTCGCTTTGTGGTTTTAAGGTGTGTGCAGATAAGTACTGACAACATGACTGCCCCCTAAGTAAAGTATATTCACCAAAAAAGATGGCCAGTAAGCATTTATACCAAGGTAAAAGACTGTCTTGGAATTTCCTTTTTTTTTTTAAGGCACAATCTAGATTCCTTATCTTTTTGTAATGCTTGATCTATGGGCTTTTTTCTTCAGGAAACCAGTTGGTGATTTAAGAAGCAGTGGGGAGGGCCAAGAGTGGAGTCCTTGCAAGCTGAACATGTTTTAAGTTAATATGTTTCTAAGAGTCACTAGTAGGAGAGAATATATAGAGCCATTTAATGTTCAAATGATCAATTTTGTCTACTGATCATCTCGAATAATTTGAGATTAACTTAAAGAACTATGTTCTCTAAACTTTACTAACATTGTTAATGAGCCTTAAGATTCTCTGCTTCCAAATTCCATAGTGAAAAAATATTTCTGAAGGAAAAATGTCAGCTTTTCAATATTTGTTAGATTAACATTTTTTTTTAGCACATGTAGGCAGGATTCAATTGTCTCTTGTAAATTCCTTGGGCAAAATCTTCCGTGTTCTGCTTGAAAGTTTTTACTAGACCTCTGAAATGCCCAGACAAGCCAGACGTTGTCTTGTAGGGACCTTGTTCCAAGTGTCCAACAATTAACAGCTATAGAGACTATAAATCTAGGGCACATGTGTAATGTTGCTTTCTCATGTTACTTTCCTCACTTCCAGCAACTGATGGCTGAAGGGCATTCTGAACAAAACATTATGCTCTAATACCTATCAAAGGCTTTGTCTTCCAACATTTACAATATCCTACAGTAAGGAGTTCTACAGTTTAAGATTGTAATTTCCCTGTTGTACCTGCTGTCTGCTACTTCCATTTAATGCCCCTTAGCTCTTGTCATTGAATTCGTCATGATTTTACAGCCATCTTTTTTTTCTACATGCACCTCTTTTTCATCTGAAAAGTGCTAGTCTACTTTTTTACTATTGGTAAATTAAAAGCTGAGTGCAGTCTCCTTGTATGAAATACTGAAAAGTGGGTAAGAAATAAGTAGATGGCTTTGGCTTCTAAGGTGGTTTGGATGGCAAAGTGATATCCTCCCTGAATACCTTGGATTACAGTTTTTTTTTCTGTCCACATTTAACTCTTGAAACCAGGTAGAGGAATTGAGGAAAAATGCTGAACTGTAACTGCAGTGTATATTCCAAAAGTCACACAGTGGTAACTCTAGAAGAGGAAACAGCTCCTAATGCTGCTGGCACAGCTCCAGAAAAGGGAGAATCAAGGATTGTGTGAAAGCATGAATAATTGTGAAAATATGTTAGTGTTCTGAGCCTTGGGAAATAACCTTTCCATGTCTGTAGAAGGGGATGTTTTTCAATAATTGCAGCAATTAAACCTTTGATTACAATTTCTACAATTACATAGTACTAGAAAGCTTGTAGTGAACACTAGAAAAAACAGAATGCTTAATGTGAGTGTTTTTGCTCTTTTGGCTCACCTTTGTAAACGTGGTACATGAGTTTCTTTTTTTTCCCCTAGAGTTTTGGGTTATTCAGATTTGAAGATTTAAAGATGTATCTTTAAATCTCTTCAAATCTAAAGACTAATTTCTAAATTTATCTTCCATATTCTTAGTAAGTTCTGCTTTTTATGATTTATAAAAGGCAGAATAATTGAAAATGAATAAATTTGATTCAAAGGTAAATGTCTTTTCATTCTCTCAATCTGAGCTTTCAGTCATTCTTGTTACAGCATTGTGAATTTTCAGCATAGACTCAAATAAAACATTGAATGGTCAGGTGTGCTTTTATTTACATTGCAGCAGTTTCTTTTTTTATTCCACAAAGAAATTAAGTGAAACTGTGTGTGTAATGAATAAGATTTTATTTGTTCTGGGGAAAATACACTTTTTTTCTGTAAGCAACATTATTTACCCTTTACCCTTTTCTATGTGCAAGCAATGAAAGACGATATTAAAGTTGCAGTCAGTACTTTTTGTAGTAGAAATGCAGGGGCACCTGTATTTGTACTGTATGTTGAGCTTTCTGGTGTGCTTTAAAGAAACGTGAGCCTTAATGTTACTCTCTCTCTGTTTCTCTAATCACTGATGGTTCCTAAGTGTAAGAGTTGGGTAGAAATAATTCCCTTCACTGTTCAAAAATCTTGTCTGTTTTCATATCTTCACATCCTAATGGAAATGTGTCCCTTGCCAGGTATGCAGACTGTGAAGGATACAGACCTTTGCAGAAATTTGAAAGTATTTGCTAAAATTATTACTCTATCTTTACACCTATTTTTGACAGCATGCATCTCAACACTACTGTTTGCATGAGACTACATTCAGTTGACTTAAACATACAACAGAAATGTTGGTTAGCAGTACTGTGAATTTGAAGATTATTACAGAGGTTATTCCTCTTTTGACATGTTCTTTCACTGAAAAGAATTTACTTTAGCAAGATAACAAACATTGTTTATTAAGGAGATAAAACATTGAATAGTTTTCTTCCATGTTAAAAACTGAATGCAGTATGCATCCATTTTATTAGATTTTTAACTTGAGATCTTTATTTGTATATTCTTACTACATTTATTAAAGAGAATATTCATTTGCTTCAATCACACTGTTTGGACAAATTGAAATGAATATTTATTTTGCCTTCTTAGAAAATATGAAAGTGGATTAAAAAAAGTGATTCAAATTATAAAGTCAACTGTTTTCTAGATTGTCCTCCTTTAAGGACAAACTACACAGTGAATTTTAAGGCTTTCAATTATTTCCTCAAAATTTTGAGTTTGTATAATGATATTTTTCCTAAACTATATCAGATAATCTGTATATAATTCAACAATTACCTATTATTAAAGCTCATCCGAAGTACTTTATTGTATTAAATAAGTATGAATAGCAAAATAATATTGCTATAAAAATGTGCTCTCTGCCTGAGCTGCTGTATATCAGTTTTTATTGAGATTTTTACGTTTGTCAAAGCTACAGCATATGAGACCAGAAGAAGCAATTCGGGCTGCTCGTGTAAAGATGTACCAATAATTTGCAGGTTATTGCTTCAGTTCTATCTTGAAATATTTCTAAATTTAACATCTGAGTTTTGCATCTGTTCTTCCAAAAATCATTAATCAATAACTTCATGGCATCTATTCTTTTGGTCTCGTAAATCCTATTTTCTTGATTAATTTGGCTTTACAATAAGAGACCTACAACAACATCTTGAAGCTGTACCTTTTCTGGTGAAGTTTGAAATCCACAGCTTTATGCTTTGCAACTCATTTTCAGGACTTTATTTGTAAATTGTAATATTGCAATTTCTTTCATGTTAATATATTAAATACATCCAATATAACCACTCTGCTGGAGAGCACTGGGCTTTTATTGTAGGATAGGATTAGGATTTAAAACTCTCTTTGCAAACTTGGGGGGGGGCACTCCGAGGGTAGGGGGGAGGTGTGGTTAATGTAACAGGCATCACAGCAAGATCTCACACTTAAGAGTCTAGCAGAAATTTATTGCCTAAACACAGTGGTGGAAACAGTTGAGTATGTAACAGTTCTGTAGAAAAAGACCTTGTTACTATAGTGTGCGAAGTTTTATTGCGAGTTAAAAGTGCTATGAAATTGTAAGGAAAAGGAGACATGATTCAAGGTGCTTAATTAGACAGTCCAATATCAAGTAATCTATCTGGTCTGTTGGTATATCCTCAACTTTAGTATGATCAATATTGTTTGTTACACTTGAGGGTCAATGCAGACCAGTTAAAGGAGAATAGCAAGAACAATTAAATGTTTTGAAAACATTATTTAAAGGAAAGACAGGTGAAACTGGGTATTCTTCACTGAAAGATAAAATTTGATATCAGTTCTCGGGTATGTAAAAGCTGTTGCGAAGCAAAATTTTATTTTGTTTCTTGTGAATAGGGCATATGTAATTGTAGCTGAAACAAATTTGATGCTTGGTAAACGAAGATAATAGGGAACTGAATGGATAATAGGGAACTGAATGTTTCCTCAAATGGTGGAATAGTCATTCTTGGCATTGCGATTCTTGAAAATTTTTTAGGTAGGCCTTATACAATTTTGAGGTAGAAGGTATTCTGGAAGAAGTTGTCTATCCTTTCAAGTCCTTTTCAATATTCAATGAAAAACTGGTTTATTTACTTACTGATTTTACTGGTTAACATTTGTTTTCAATCTTGGAAGTGTGATTTTGTTGGCAAAGCTTTTTCATATGGAAATGTTTGATGGTTCTTATGTATCTAAAGGCAAGAAACACCTTTAGTGATGATGATTTATATGCAACTTAGCCTACCTATGCTTAGGTCAGAAAAAGTACATATAAGTTGTCATATGCGTAGCTGTATGACGTATCAGTATACACCTGGATAAGATTTGGGGTGCCTGCTAAAATGAAATAAAAATGAATTGTGTCAAGTTTACTTACTACTTCCAGAAAGTAAAGTATTTACATCAATCAACGGAAGTACTGTAAATAACTTGAGAATGAGGAAAAGATGATGGTAGTTGTAGGAAAAAAATGGACATGATGTAAAGCTTCTTGAAGTGTTTCCATTCCCAATCCTGTAACCTTGCAATATCTTTAGCAGCTTCTGGATGTCTAAATAGCAATAGACAAAAGTTGCTTACAAATCAGGGTAAATTACTTTTAAAATAGATGTGTAATCCACATCACTTGTATGTTGTATCAAATAACGTAGTTAATCATTGCACTATTTTTTCATTTTGATCTATATTAAAGTTTTCTATTGAATTTATAGTGGATAAAGAGGCAAGTTAATGTTTTGGGTGTTAACATACTTGCATCATCCCAATACCCACAGGAAATATGACATTAACTTTACTATTTGCTACAAAATATGTATATGTAAAGTATATTGGTGGACTATGTTATTTGTAGAATAAACAATAAAACTTGCTGTAGTTCATCTTCATAAGATATATATGCAACATCTCAGAAGTTAGACTGTACAATAATACACAGGATGTGGTTATGTTGTAATAATATATTATTCATTTGTCTATGGTCAAGGCTTTTCTTAGACTTTCCACTGTAATAATTAGAAAAGAAAACAAAATAAAAACCCAAACCACAACCAAGTCTTCATAGGTCAGGAGTTCCCCATTCCTGCTGCAAACCAGACTGATTTCAGACAATATCATTTTTAAGTAGCTGAGTAATGCTCTGTCTTCCGTTGGCTGAGTAATTTATTGTATGTAATGATGAATGCTTAAAGTTTCTGTTCCAGAATCATTGTGTCCATGGTTTTTTGTTAGTCCTTATGGGGTAATGTTGTTCTCTAAGAAATTACTTTCACTGTGGATGTACTCATAAATTTTTTAGAGAAGCAAGGATGCATTAAGAATGTTAAATTAATGTTTCAAGAAGTTACTGTATGGCATTGTCAGTGTCTGGATGTGGTAATAACACAACGCTTTGTATCTTTGTATTGTTCTTTCAGATGAACAGTGCTCAAAGAGCATTCATTATTCTATTATTTTCAGTGTGTGATTCATTTTTCAGATGTTTATTCCTCCAAAGGATAATGGATTGCTTTTTCCTTTTTTTTTCCTATCCCTCTGTAGCATATGTTTTTTGGCCATAAAATAGATGCGATCTGGATTAACTAAATTGCTTTTTTATTAGTGTCTTTATACTTAGAGGATAGCTGGATTAACAAAAAGGGCACTGAAGAGTGTTATTTTGGCTGCAGGAAACAAGATGGGTGACTTTTACTGCATTGCCTTATCAGTTGCTCAGTATTTAATTGTTTGTGTTGAGATGTTACACTCAAACTGGATGACAATCTAAGCAATTTCCAAACAGTGAAGTTGACAGACTGCAAAGCATATATTATGTCTGACATAATGGTTAATACAAAGGGTTTGTCATAATATTTTGTTTTTTAACAGAAGGTATCCAAATATAAATTTGGGTGATATCTAAAGGTCAAGTTTTGTATAATAGAAATGCATGAGCAATTATTGGCATTTAAAAGCAGACTAGTACTTCATAACAGCATTTGTATATTTGTTCATATTGTTCAGTTTTGCATCCTGTTTGTTAGAACCTGTAATGTGAAACAGTTGAAGTTTTAGAACTAAATGATGGGAAGTAAGATTACTACACATTAGGATTCATCTTCAGGAATTGTTTTTTAATACACAGACACCTGCATGGCCTTTGTCTTCCTTCATTCTGGAATGAAACGTGTTTTCATTGGCTGGGTGTCCATTTTTTCAGCTACCTGTTGGTCTATTAATCTGATTCTACAAACTTTATGCCTTATGTCCTCACATTACCTTGAACTTAACATTAAAACTGTGAGGATAAAGGTGAAAGTCTAATAGTAAGAACACCAGATTAATTGTGTGCTTTTATCAAAAGATAGGCAGTTATCTGGGAAAATGAAGAATCCCAATTTTGCAAATCTCTGAGCAAATTCTGATAGCTTACTTTATATACTTAATAGAGACATCATGAATGCATTAGAGATGCACATAAAGATTGACCTATTTGCCTTTTCAACATGGTGCTTCTGACTGTAATTTTCTGACAGTGATATCAGTTTCCAGAAAACCGGTAACCTATTTGATTTATAGAAAAAGTTAAATGGAGTTTTAATTTCTATTTAAGCAACCAAAACAAATAAAAATCTCAGAAGTTCCTTTTCCAGCGCCTCTTAAATGCACAGAAAATAAAAGATCAATTATACATAGGTGGCCTGCCAACATGCATAAAAATGCCTTTATTCATTATTTCTGATTATTTTATTTAATATGAAGAAGTGCTGGAGATTTGCATAGTTAAAATTCCTCAATATGTTCTTAAAAAAAAACCCACAAAAAACAGAACCGAGCAACTGCCAGCAGGTTTCATATTTTAGGAAATGCTTTTTCCATTTATAGACTTCCATCTGTAGGCTTTGTTGAACGTGTCAGTATTGAGGTGCTGCTCATATTTCCTGTGTAATACTTCTTAGGTTTCTACCACTTTGCTGAGATTTTTTTCAGGAATTGATATTCAAATAAAAACTGCCTCCTAAGCATGAGCTGGCAGTGTTGCCCATTGACCTAGTTCCTTTAGCCCTGCACCATCAATACCTCTGAAAAATTAATATGAAACTTTCTAATCTGGCAGCGTTATTATTAAAATTGACAATGTATTCATTTACTAAAAATAATAAGGTACAAAAAAATCCCACAATAAGAATTTAGTACTACAACTGGGATATTCTGGCATTTAGGTTTTACCTGCTATGCTGTGTTTACCAAAGTTCTAGACATGTAAAAAAGTGAAATTCGATAAGAAAAAGAGCTAGAGATGCTCAGGTACAAATTCTAGTCAGAATAAAATAAGGTCATGAACCTTCTTGATAACTATGGCTTTGTACATATGTTTTGTGGAACACTGATCTACAGGGCTTTTTCCTTGAGCAAAAAACTCTCAACTGAATAAATCAAAATGTGTGGTCATTCATGCAGTTGTATACCAAACATTGTAATATGTCTGCACACACATTTCCATGCTACATGTAGGTCACTCCAAAAGTATTATCTCCTATTTACTTCCATGCAAACTAGGAGAGATACAAAAAGGACAAAACACTATTGGTGGGAAGCTTCAGTCTTTACTGCCATACCACCACTATCTGCTTCTGTGGGTCAACACAATAAAATAGGAGGCATTACTTTTGGATCAAACATCATATTTACATACAAATATGTATTTACATGTAGGTATGTGCTACGGGGGAAGAGGCAGTGTTTCCATAGTCTGCTTTACAAAATGTCCTCATTTCTTTATTAGCACAACACAGCTTGTTCGTGAGCCAGGAAAAACAAAGTGTCCTTCCCTCATCCCAAAGTTGTTATTGGTTTTCCCACCTCATGTGTGAGTGGAATTGGGGTTGTCACCTCATTGTGGTCAGTTCCACACCTTTTTTAGAGTAAACAGCATGTGAACTTGTATATGCAGTGTCTGGGCCAAAGCCTTTTTATAAACCAAACTTTAATTTGTTATTGCTCTGGCAGCTACAGATGTGTTTGTGAGACCATGTGAGCTGGCTGCGGAAGACACTATAAAAACTAACAGCGGAACGTTCATCTGGAGATGGTCTATGTTATTTATGAAAACGTAGAGCCCGATCCTGCCACCTTCTCTCACGCTAACAATCCCACTAAGGTCAGCCAGGGATTATATTTCTGTAAGGATTACTTATGTACATAAAACTTTACTGGGTTTGATACATGGATGGAGTTTTCAAAATCCACACGGTATTGAGATAAATGGGGCTGTTCAGCCTGGAGAAGGCTCTGGGGAAACCTGAGTGACCTTTCAGTACGTAAATGAGGGCTATAAGAAAGGAGGGGACAGATTCTTTATCATGGTCTGTTGTGATAGGACAAGGGGAAATGGTTTCAAACTAAAAGACAGAAGATTTAGGTTAGATTAAAGAAAACAGTTCTTTAATCTGAGTGGTAAAGCTCTGGAACAGATTGGTCAGAAAGGTGGTGGGTGCCCCATCCCCAGAAACAATGAAGATCAGGCTGGAGCTCTGAGCAACCTGAATGAACTGTAGGTGTCCCTGTGCACTGCAGGGCAGTCAGATGAGATGACCTTTGAAGTTGCTATCCAACACAAGTGATTCTCTGGCTCTATAACTTGTATCTACTGAAATCCAATGAACGCTGAAATGCTGTCTGTGGCCTTGGACCTGATAAAAATTGATTATGAATTAGGGGGAAAAGTACTCATATTTATTTGTCTTTTATTCTCTAGGTGTACATTGTAAGGATCTGGTTGTGAGAGTTGACAAGGAAATATATGGTAAGAAATGCCTCTGATGGCATGATAAATGTGTTATATTTATATTAGCTTTAGCATATTACTTTTTGTTATTCTTATATGATAATCTCTTATCTAAATAGAAGTATAGCATAAGATTATTTACAAAGGAAAGTGTGAACTAATCACAACATGCAGACATTATCTTTGAGATTGTGGGTTTCACTCTGAGCTGTCTTTGAAGTTGAGGGACAGAATGAATTGAACAATTTGTTACTGCTCTTAAACTTGCAGCCTTTGATAACTAAAGGCACAGTATTCTCCCTGCTAGTCCTGAACTTCAGCTCCTCACGTGATATCTCAGTGCATTACAGGCCAAAACATTGAATCAATATTCGGCATAAGACAATTTGAAACAACTCTGTTTTGGAAATGATTTCAAAGCCATTTAGATTTATATAAGGAACTCATTAATACCTAATGTAAAGACTGTGTCAAGTATTTATGTACATAGACTATCTATTGTTCTGGTTTAAAATTTGAACCAGGTCATATCAAGCAGATTCAATTTGATGAAGATAATAAACACAAGTGTTTCATTGAACAAGGCATTTTCACTGCCACCTGCTTGCCACTGATGTTTTATTCAGAAGTCATCTGTGAACACCTTTTCATATCACTTCCTAGGATGTTACAACATTCTACTTTGGAAGCATAAAGTGAATGTATTTCAATGCTTTCCACACTGTGTATAACAAGCTGTAGTATTTATGCATTTCTTCTCTTCTCTTTGTGTATCCCAATAAAGTTTGAAGTTCTTTTTCCCAGGAAGAAGTATGCTTGGCCCATCCCTGGGGCACTCCTGTTTAACATCCTACGTGCAAAAAATTCTTGTTTCTGCAAAACTTGTCCAGGACACAGAAACCTAGGTGTCTTGAGAATCACTAAACTAAACTTTTTTTGTTAAACTCTACTGAATTTGTGTTTTTGTGTAAGGTTTTCGTCAAACATTGACTAATTTAAATCTGAAATTAGAACGGTCTGATACTCAGATGAAGCTAATGTTCCAGCAAAACAGCAATGGGATCTGTGAAGATTTGAGCTAAATCAAACTATTAGTTTTCTTTTATGAATCTGAACAATTCAAACCAAGATCTCATGTTGCTTTATATGAGATCTGCTCAATAGACAAAAGATCTGTTTTGCCACTGTTTTAATCCTCCAGATCCTTTGGATGAAAACTTTTATTATTCTTTCTTGTTAAATATGAATTATGAATCTTTTTTTTCTTTTTTGAGAGAAGACACAAAGAAGTAGTTAAAAAACAAAACAAAAACACGCAGAGGTAAGCAATTAATTTCTATATGACCTGAATTAGTGTCTGATTATCCCAATGCAAATAATCTGAAGTGAGTAAGCTCTCTATTAACAGCATAGGAAAAAACTAAGCATACAGCACTGATATTCACTCAGATACAAAGAAAACACAGAACAGGTTCAGTAGTGATGACTAAAGAAAGGAAAGAGAGAAAACTCATATGCTGCTATTTGGGGAGCTTTGATGTGACCAAACTTTTGTAGTGAGAATAAGCTGAATCATATTATGCAAACCAGAAATTCTTTTCCCTTTTTCTCCAAATTTGAGAATGAAAAAAGCAAGGTGAGGGAGGTTGGTAAGCGGGATAGTAGCTTGAAGACAAGCTGGCAGTTAGCTAACAGCAGCTGAGGACACTTTTGCAGTGGAAACTGGTGCTAGTTCAGTGCCATCAGAAGTAATGGCATTTGAGAAGTAAAAAATTCTTTAACTGCATCACATCTGGGCTGTAGAACTAAAAGACAGCTAGTAAGTGGCTGATGCATCTGTATGCGAGCAACCTATCAAATTGTCTTGTGATTGCTATATATATTTGTATTGCTCTAAATAAACCTAATCATAAGTAATGTGAATGGCACTGATCTCTAGCCATTCTGTAAGCGTCTTGCTTTCTTAACACTGCAGCTACTACTCTGTCCTTCCCATACTGCTAGGGATGTGAAACAACACTTTGTTCTGTACCTTCAAAAAGAAGCAAGTGGTCTGTTTTTCCTCTTTCCAGTTGGCTTTTTTTTCATCTGATTGTAGTAAAATATGAATTGGAAAAATAATGGTTTTAAATATGGATGAAGAAAGATCATTTCCTACAGCATTAAAATTGGTTTCAGTAGATACGTACCTTTGTTTGTGTCTGTGTAGGGTGTTCAGTAGGAAACATTTCCTGCTTACATATCTTCAAAGATAAAAGTTGATGGCAAAGATTGTGTGGTGTTGTCCTTTGAAGGACATTGAAACTCGTGACTTAAGATGTGCCTTGCAGATGTATCTTCCTACCTTACTAAAAGCAGATGTTTGTTGGTGTTTTGCTTTGCTTTCAGAAGGAGATGAAGTTACATCAGTTCTTATGTATTCAGGGGGGAGAAAAATTGCAAGTCGTGATAATGTCAGCAGTCAATATTGTTTCTTTTTACGGAACCATAAACAAAATCATGAATCCAGTCTGCAAAAGGTCTCGATGACAACGCTACAGGAATGAATAGTATTTTCCTGTTAAGTGTCTGTCTTTTTTTTTGTCTGTGAAATGAGTAAAATCTAACTAACCTAGTGCCAAGCTCTCTGATTTTCATCCAATGGTTCTAACACAGGGCTCTAAACAATGGGTTTTTTTATATAAACGTCTTGAAATATTTTAACATTTATTCTTCAATTTATCTTGGACCAAAATTATCTCAGAATTCTATATCTGCAACTATGAAACAAATGGTACCTACAGAAGGAAAACAATGTTTTACTAATACAGAAAGCTTGTGTCTTGCCCTGAATGAATGTGGATATGAATAACTAATTTTTGCTAATCTCTCATTTTCCTTTTCTGGGCAAAATTTCTTTTCAGTGAGGCCAGTACAAATTTTGCCATTAACTTAAATGGGGATTCATTACCACTCTGCATTTGTTAGCTGCAAAAAACTAGTTTTGTATGTTTTTCTAGGAATTCCTACAGAATGACTGCCTATCTTGCCCTGCAGACGTGACACTGGGCCAACTCTTCTGCTATCAGTATCTGGACAATTAAGTGTTGCACTGAGTGCACTTTGCTAAAATATTTAGTCCAATAAAAAAAAAGCCAACTTTTAGATGTTGGCAACAAAAAAGAATGCCTGCTATAACAAACATATATTCCTTAGTTTTTTCTATCTTACCCTTATTTTAGTATGGTCCATATAGTGACAGAAAATAAGGATGAGAAAATATTTTAATGAGCATTTTTTGGGCTACTTCCTGTTCTCTGAACAAAGCCAATAAACTGTAAAGATTTTCCAGCGATAGCTTTCTGGGAGGAATAAGTTGTAGTGGAGTGCTTAAGGTGCACATAACTATGGAAGCAACTTACACATTTCAAACATTTGCTTCCTTTTGGGGGTAATTGAAAGGTTTACCCTATTTCCTAGTTCACGTAAAGTTCATGTAATCATCAAGTGGTTACTTTAAGCGATGGAATCTATGCTGTGAATTCCTGGAATAGCTGGGAGCAGCTCTGTGCACTGTCTACTTTCTGAACAATGGTCAAGTATGGGCATATCAGCTGATCCAAAGAATAAAAAATAATTCAGATAATCCAGATTCATGAAGTAGTTCACCCGTGCTGTGTCTCAACACCTTTGATATTTGTCCTTTTTCCAGCAGTTGTTCTCCTTCAAGCATTTGATTTTCAAAATTCTGGTATAAATTGGAATGGTGCTTCAGTGTATTGTTTCAAGGCTTAATACTTCAATGTGTCCTTTATAGTTACTGTTCGAGAGACTTCTATTAGTTATCTAATTGACTTGGTTTATATATTTACCTCGGTGTTTTGACTGCTTCTGTAATTTGTGTACTGATATCTGAGCTCCATGGTAGGTAACATTTTGTGTGCACAATTTCGATGCAGTAATTTCAGTGTTCTCTCACATAACAATGTCACTACCACTTGTCTAGAGCAGGTCATCCCTTGGACTGCAGTCCCTCAGGGCTTCACTCCTGTGAGCTGCTTCCAAGAGCATTGGCATCCCCAGCTGCCTGTCTCTTCAGTGCTCCTCGTGCCTCTTTATATAGACCTCAGGTCTCCTATGTTGAGTAGCACTTCTACTCAAAACATAGAATTATTGCAGTCTGACTACCACAGTATCCGTAGCAGAAAATTGAAGCAATGTAAAAAAATTTTAGTAATTCATAATGGATTATAATGTACTTTATTCTACAATAGAGAAAATGTGCCATTAAATTTCAGCAGAATTTAAGTAGGTTATCTAAGAGAACAGTAACTGTGATTACTTGAGAAGTCAGGTATGTTTTCCAGTTGAGAATGTATGTTAAGATATTTTCAGGACAGACTCCTTAAAGCACCAACTCCTTAACAAAAACTCCTTTTTGATGAATCGACTGTCAAAATAATTATAAATCAGGAATTTTGTGTTCTGATTAAAGATAGCAAAGTTTGCATAATTTTCAACTTAACAGTAGTAATGAGAGATTTGCTATCATTATTTTAATTTAATGAAAAAAAAGTCAAGTTTTGCCTTTTGTTTGCCTGTTATTTTTCTGTTGAAATCTTGAAATTCTTAGTTTTCACGTATCTCTTTCCAAACTTAAGTATTCCTTTTACTTTTTGTTCTCAGTCAGGCTTTATCTGCCAAAGCTTATCCAGTATTAAGTATATCAATAGATTGGATATTGCTTATTATTATATATTGCTCTTCCCCATGTGCCTTGCCTAGATTTTCTTCCTATACTTCATGCTCCACATTGTTCTGTGTTGGTATATGTCATGGTTTTATGATTTTTGGTACTGGTATTCCACATCATAACATCATGTAGTGCATTTAGAGTTAAAGACTTAATGTTCCAGCTCCATGGATCATCGATAGTTCCAGGTATACCTGTCTCAGAAGAGAAGAAGAACTCCATTCCCCAGAGGACTTTGCGATGCTTTGCGTTCTTACGTGTTTACGCTCAGAGGGAAAGATAAAAACTGTCTGCGGTCACGGGACACTCTCTTTCCTTTGGGATCGACTCAGCAGTGGGTGCTCGCTGCCGTCCGCCTTCAGCGTTAGCGTAAGGCCTTCGGTTTATCGGACACTCTCTCTTGCTCATTTTATTTGATTTATTAGATTTAATTCCAATTATATTGTATTATATTGTGTTATTTTGCTTTCTGATATCTTATTTAGTAAATTAGCTTTCCTCCTCAGATCGTTGCCGCTGTTTTGTTCCTAGGCCCATCTCCCTTTTCCCTTCTCCCTTTCCCCCTTCCCCTTTCCTGGGGCGTGGGTCCGTGGGTCCCCCGCACCAATCGTCACGGAACCGGGCCGAACCTGCCCGTAAACCGTTGACATTTTTGGCGCCCAACGTGGGGCAAGACCAGCTGCCTTAGCCGAGCAGAGACATACTTTTAGAGTGAATCTCTGTCTCTCGTTAGCAGGCTTATCTGTACTGCAGGTGCTGTACGGCAAAACACGACCTTGAAGTCTGGGCGTACTGCCAGTTGTCCTGGGATATTTGTAAACTTTTTGGGTACTGCCAGCTAGTTTTAGAAAAGAAAAAAAAAATGCTTTCTCTTTTTAAACTGGTCTTAAAGGGACTGCATTTCATCGGTTTTTCCCTTGTAATGCTCAGAACGTACTGGGACTTAATTAAGTTTGCCAGTCTGATCCACGGAGCTTGGTCTCTATATGATAAACTAAAAACACTGATGGACATACCTATCTGGCTTCTGTATATGATGTGGCATTCAGTTCCAGAGGGAGTAACTCCAGATGAAGTTGCTAACTCTATGGAACTTGTGATTTTTAAACAGACTCCTGGCCACTCCTTTGAATTCATTATGCGTTTTCTGAACGCCCATCCAATGCTTGTTATGATTGTGGTGTCAGTCTCCCTGAATGTACTTTTACTCAGTATTTGTATTTATAATATTTTGAGAAAACCCTCCCCAGAGCCAGAGAATACTGACTGGCAGGGAATTTGGAGGGACTTAGGAGAGACTTTAGAGAAATGGGCATCACCGGTGTCATGGAACTTTTCTCCTGAACACCTGCGAGATCCTGAGAACTTAAGCAGATATTTGAGACAGGGATGTTGCGGCTCAAACAGATCTGAGGAGGCCCAAATTATTTGGGGTCTGGCTTATGCTTACCGGGCCTTATTCAATACTATCCCAGAGAGGCATAGAGTTTTTGAAATAGAGCGAGAGAGTCTCCGAGCTGAAAGGGACAGTTTCCTGATCCAGAAAGAGAGTCTTTTAGCTGACAATCAGACTCTCCAGTCCAATCTAGACGCCCTCAAATCCGAGCAAGACGCCCTCCGGACTGAGAAAAACACCCTCCAGACTGAGAGAGACACCCTCCAATCTGAGAGAGACGCCCTCCAGACTGAGAAAGACACCCTCCAGTCTCAACAAGAAGCCCTCCAGACCGAGAAAGACACCCTCCAGTCTCAACAAGAAATCCTCCAGGCCGAGAGAGACGCCCTCCAGGCCGAGAGAGAAGCCCTCCAGGCCGAGAGAGAAGCCCTCCAGGCCGAGAGAGAAGCCCTCCAGACCGAGAGAGGCGCCCTCCAACCTGAAAGAGACACCCTCCAGTTTGAGCGAGACACCCTCCTATTTGAACGGTACTCCTTCAGAACTGAGCGAGGTACCTACCAGCCACAATAGCCCCTGCCCCCCAGCCAGGTGGGGGAAAGGGATAACAGAGTGTATTGGACTGTGTGGATTCGATGGCCTGGCACATCAGAACCACAAAAATATAAGGCCCTGGTGGACACTGGTGCACAGTGCACTCTAATGCCCTCGAGTCACCAAGGGACAGACTTAATCTATATTTCTGGGGTGACTGGGGGTTCCCAAGAGTTAACCATGTTGGAGGCTGAAATAAGCCTCACTGGTAAAGACTGGCAAAAACATCCTATTGTGACTGGCCCAGGGGCTCCATGTATACTTGGTATTGATTACCTCAAAAGGGGATATTTTAAGGATCCCAAAGGGTATCGATGGGCCTTTGGAATAGCTGCTGTGGACGCAGACAGCGTTAAGCAGCTGTCTGCTTTGCCTGGCCTATCAGAAGATCCGTCTGTTGTGGGGTTGCTCCACATGGAGGAGCAACAGGTACCGATTGCTACAAAAACGGTGCACAGACGGCAGTACCGCACCAACAGGGATTCCTTGCTCCCCATTCATAACCTGATTCGTCAGCTAGAGAGCCAGGGAGTGATCAGTAAAACTCACTCACCTTTTAACAGCCCCATATGGCCGGTGCGTAAAGCCAGTGGAGAATGGAGGCTGACGGTAGATTACCGTGGCCTGAATGAAGTCACACCCCCACTGAGTGCTGCTGTGCCAGACATGCTACAACTCCAGTACGAACTGGAGTCAAAAGCAGCCAAGTGGTATGCCACCATTGACATTGCTAATGCCTTCTTCTCAATTCCATTGGCCACAGAATGCAGGCCACAGTTTGCCTTCACTTGGAGGGGCATTCAGTACACCTGGAACCATTTGCCCCAGGGGTGGAAGCACAGCCCAACCATTTGTCATGGGTTGGTCCAAACTGCATTGGAACAGGGCGGTGCTCCTGAGCACTTACAATACATTGATGATATCATTGTGTGGGGCAATACAGCAGGAGAAGTTTTTGAGAAAGGAGAGAGAATAATCCAGATCCTTCTGCAAGCTGGCTTTGCTATCAATCTCAGAAGAGAAGAAGAACTCCATTCCCCAGAGGACTGCAAGCTTTCTTCTTTGCAGTACTATCATTTGTTTGCCTCTGTAAATAGCCATTATTTGAAGCAATAAAAAAATGCCAGTAACTCAGTAAGTATGCGAGAATTTTCCTTAGGAAAGATATCTCATAAGAAACCAACTTGGGGGGATGGGCATAAAGTAACGACAGAATACTTGCAGCTTTCATTTCATATTCTCCTTATAACAGCAGGTATGCACTCTGTCCTGTTCCGGCAAGCTAGATGAGAAGAATCTTCCAACTAAAAGCATTTCGATTTTACATTGTTTTGACTTCTGGCGCTACCACACATGACTATCATGTCATGACTTCCTCTAGTACATGTTAAAGCCAACTCATGTGGCAGCATGGGATGAACTGGCAACTGCAAAATCCATGTAGCTATCCTGGAATGGCGCAACAAAAAGAAATAGTCATTTAGGGCATGATATTCAAGATCAGAATTCAATATAATTTGTTTTTAGAACATTCATTAGAATTCTTTTTTTTTTTTTTTTGATGGTCTGCATTCATATTAATATGAAAAGATGTTAAATAAACTTGATCTTCATCCAGATATACTTGCACAGAATTTAAGTCTGAAGTAATCTATATTTTCTTCCTTGGGATTAACTGGAGTACTGTGAAACACACTGTATAGTGTGATTCTTATCAGACAATCATGAGGTGTTTTCAAATTTGAAGTAGTAGTTAATTTCTTATTCTCAAAAATAAGCACCATATGGTTTTGTAACTAGTTCCCTGACTGGCCTCCCAGCTCATTTAGTCTCTGGCTTCCTGACAAAATTGCTGACTTTCTTTGGTCATGCATCAGAGTAAGCTATTAGTTTTAAACAGAACCCTTAACTTGTAAAACAAAGCTTTACTAACTCATGTCTACAGTAATATGCAAATTTGATTTACTAGCATGTATAAAACAAGCATCAGATCTGTGGAGAGCATGTGAAATGTTTCCAAGATAATACATGAAAGCTTTGACAGCTACTTATTTTTCTTTCTCATCAGGGTGTGGTGAACACTGGTTACGCAGACTTGCCAAGTAGAATGGCTACTCAAGCCAGTAGCATTGATTCCAATAACATCTTGAAATTATTAAAGCTATTTCTCCTGACAAAGAATATTTTCCCTTTGAACAAAAGGATGATTTAGATTATGCAACTATTGATCATGTCACTAGATGAATTTTGGTGATGAAGGTGAGTTTCAACACCAGTTAAACATTTTTTATAAATAAAATAATAAAGTATTGTGTGAAAGCAGAGGATTTCTTAGTTTCACTATTCGATGAAAACCTGTCTTTCAATATCTATGTAGTAATGTGAACAGAGTTTCTTGCGTGTTTCAAGCACTGACAAGGCACTGATAGGACTAAAACAGGTTTATAAAAATATTGGTACTGTGAAATGTTGCACTTTCAACTTGTATTTTTTAGAGGATGCATTGATGAGAATCATCTCATTTGCTGAGCTACTGAACTGTACCTGAAGAACTTGCCAGCTTGTTTATGGATTCATCAGTATGCACTGAACAAAGGTACAGTGGAATAGGCGAGCTGCATGTGATACTCAAAAGGATTTTGAGTAGTTTAAGTACTTGATATAGTACTTAATAGTTTGATACTACTGTGTCTTTCAGGCAAGGTCAGAAGTAGAGCACTGTTGCTTATAGAAGGACACAGGGGCTTTCTATTGAAGGGAGCAATTGTTTAGCCTCAAAATATGAAATGGATTTCAACCCTGATATGACAACATTAGGCTACACCCTGCATAGTCTCTGTATTAGCAGTAACCTTCTACCCTTTGACAACTTATTCTGAGGAAGAAAGAACTAGATATGCAAATTAAACTGCGAGGTGGCCTTGAAATATATAAAATCTGAGATTGTTTATATGGCAATTGTGACTTTATGAAAGATGTTACTTAAGACAGTCTTTTTGAGTTTTTATTTTGGATACAGTAGAGAGCAAGGATTAATTACTGCTGTCAAGGTGAGTTAAGATTGACAGGAGTCCCTGTCTGCCTACAGGTAGTATTAAACCCAAGTACATTTCTGCTAAGCAATTAGCAGATTGGAATTACTGTTTGACCAAGAAAGGGTTGGTAAAGAAAAGCTTACAAGATTAGCTTTTAAGGAATCCTTACACTATTAAAGGACTTTGGTTTTTGTTTGTTTAATCTTGAGGGGTGGGAGTGGTGATTGTTAGGCCAAATTTGGTGCAGCAAGAACATGAAGATTACAACTGATTGAATTCAGTGATCATTACTGTTTTACAGACAAGGGGCTGTAATCATCATTATCAAGTAAGGGTTAAATCCCATTCTATTTATTTGTGTAAATAATCCCACTAATTTCAGAAGAATGGATGATAATCATGACAACTTTGTCTGAAGGATGAGTCTGTCTTAATATAAAGAAACAGAATATGCTGTAGAAATCCATCTTAATGGTTGCTTTTTTCTGTAACACAAAAGCAGTGTATGATTTTCAGTCTTCTCCCCAGACAACATCATCTTTTAGTCCTATTAGGGATAAAAAAAAAAAAAAAGTTCAAGAATCTAAAGAACCATGTTCATATGATCTAGGAAGATAATATTTTCTCTGGAGACCAGGAATAGGACCCGAGAGAATGGCATGGAGCTATGTTAGGCTGGGTATTAAGAAAAGGCTTTTCACTGAGAAGGGTAGGCAGGCACCAGAACATGCTCTCTGGGGCAGCAGTCACAGCACCGACTGCCAGATTTCAAGAATTGTTTCAATGACTCTTTCAGAAATATGATTAGAATTTTGAGTGGTCTTGTGTGGAGCTAGGAGCTGGACTCAACAATCCTTAGGGGTCCTTCCAACTCAGGATATCCTATGTTCTCTGTTCTCTGATAATTTCTGTACCTTTTTGTAGAAGATACAAGGGAATTCTTTTATCTTTATTTGTTGTAGTCCACATGGCATTTAGATGATGATCCGTGTTAGGAATAATTATGTTAAAAACAAACGAACAAAAGCCCAAGCTCCTGAAAGGCTGTGTGGCTTTACATTAAAACGTAGCAGGTAGTGGTAAGGCAAGGTTGCTAATATATCATGTTGCTTACCAATCGAATGAAAGGCTTTAAAGTCGACGTTTTAAGATGCTTGGTGAATCATTGTATACCTTATGTAAGAAACTGCTGATGTTAATTATATATGCAATAAAGAGCCAATATGATATAGATTAGGGACCCAATCCAGGGCCAATTGAAATTAACATAGTCTGTTCTCAAAAGCTTTTGGATCAGGGCCTGTGCATACTGTATAACTCCAGATGTCATTGTCTGTGTTGAAATATATGTATGAAATGGAAAATGAATCATATAGCAAGGTTTTGATTATGCTGAATAACATTTTCTTCATAAACAAGATTGTGTTTTTCATGTTTAACTATCTTTAAAACCATTGATAAAATGGAAAAAGAGGAATACAAATGATAAGAGGGAAGGATAGAGATAGTTCACCTTTTCAAGTGTCTTTGACCATGGAAGCTTTTGTCCAGAGTAAGTAACTGCAGAAATATATGTTAATTCAAGAAAAACATTTTTTTTTTCCCTTTGATACAAGTCAGTTTTAAAGGAATAAAGAAGAGAAAGAAAACTGCTTCAGTTAGGGAAAAATTCCATATCCAAATTATGTGCAGCATTCAAAAGACCTTCTTTACTGATTCCTCTTAGGGTAACTGACTTGGAATGTTACATCCAAATTATTCTTTTAATACCCTAGTGCTAAGATCTGTTTTATTTGATTATTGTTAGGCAATTTGCAGATAAATTTCAAAGTTTTCATAGAAGCTTCATAAAATGATAATCCAACTGCAAATTAATCTCCTGTGAGCACTAAGAGCCAGACTCTGGTATTCTTTCTACATTAGGTTTTGCCTTGATTAGAGAAATTCATATTGGAACACTGGTGCTCCTTGCTTTGATTATGTTGAATCTTTTGGTATCTTTTAACAAAACATTGTGCAAGTGATGACAAAACGTGTCTCCAAGTAAAATTTATTTATTTATTTATTTTTGGGTTAATGAAATTATCTAGTCTTTTCCTAAAGTGGGAAAAACATTTCCTTAAAACCCCCACACATATGGTCAGAAAGACTAGTACTGAGAGTAATAATACTTTATCCCAAGGAAGCATTGTTGAACTGTTTGTGTGGTCTGCATCCTTTAATAGTGTTCAGATGCTATGCTGTGGTCTGTATTCCTACTAATGCAGTAAAGGTTGTGAGAAGTCACTGGGGAGTTTGACATATTTCATTTTGTTTCTTTTTAATGAACTATTTTTCTGTATTTGCTCAAGTGGATTATTTTTAATTATTATTTTAAGAAACATTGTTTTGCAGTCCCATATGCACTTCCAGGACCCTGGTGTCCCCACTTCATCCCCTGGTTGACGAAGATTCCGTTACTCCAAATTAGTTTTCTGGCAACAACAGGGTATACAAATTAATGCATGTAGACACGTGGGCAGGAAATGCCTTCTGCTGCCACAAGTATCAGTAACACAGCTTCAATCAAAGGAGAGCTTGAATTCTATGTCTGGTTTTGTTATGCTTAACAAAGAAAAATATTTCTTCTTTCGAATGTCTTTTTTTTTTTTTTTTAATATATTTGGCAGGTATTTTTGGACTGACTTATTGCTTCTCATAATCCTCCTTTTACTAAAAGGGTGACCATGCTTGTTCTTGCTTGAAACAGTGCTTATCACATTACCCAAGGAGCCATACCTTCCCTCCGTTTGCCTCTCCTATCAGTTACAAATGCAACATTACGTGTACCAACTGCTTATTTCTTCTCTTGTGTGCTTCTGTCAGATTTTAGTTGAATTTCATTAGGAGAGACATATAGGAGCAGAAAGAGATCATCAACTTACCAAAGTTAATTATAAATGAGATAAAGAGAGTTGTGTCGCAGAACTTTTTTACTCCAGGTACCATTCAGTGCTGTTTCCATCTTTACTTCGATGTGTCTACATACACAGGAGTTTTACTGGCAACCTGAGGGCTGTATAATGATCATTGCTTTTAAATATAGGAAAGCTGACATAAACATTAGCCTTATGTTTATACTCAGTGTATCTATATCAAATAGACATATTTTGGGGAGCAATAGGTTGACCAAAGAACATGTTTTCTGAGAATGAAGCCCACTTTCAATTTTAAGTAGATCATATTTGCACTGAGATTAACCCTCCACGTAGGGAGTTTCCAGCTGGAAATCTCTAGTTCTGGATGAACTGTTTACCATTTTCTTTTGATCACTATTTGACACTTTGGCTAGGAACTCCTAGTAACTTGTTTGTCAGTGCAAATGTAGCAGATCTTATAAACTAACTGGCTACTTTCAGTGAGTTCTGAGTAGCCATCTGAATTCAGCCAAGGGTACAATAAAGATGTTTTTTTTTTGTTTTTTTTTTTTTCCCAATGATTTAAAGATAATCTTCATATTCCAGAATAGTTCCAAAAACCATATATAGGGACCAGATCTGTATGGGTAGGAATTAAGTGTTTAGTTTTATTAGCAAATGGGAATCCTATGAAATAAATACAGTTTACAACAGAAGGATGGCTTCTGTATAATGGAATATGAAAGACTGTTGGTACTTCTAAAGTTTAGGGGAACCTCTTTAACTAAAGACTGGAGAAAACAGATTACATAATCTAAAATGAAGTTCTGTAGCTCTGAAGAAAGATGAGGTAGAACTTCATGGATGTAATGTAAAACAATAATAAGCAGTGAATAAGCATGTTCAAATCACCTGCAGGTTTTCCTAGCTCTACCTTCTCCTTGAAATGGTGTTTATAAGAGGATATCACACCTCTCTATGCCATTGGATGTCATGCTTAACAGGTTAGTCAGTATTTTCTTTTGTTCAGCAGTCAACTAATCCAAAACTAGCAGGGTGGTCTTGGCTAGTAAAGTTGTTGCACCAGCAAGCAAAGGGCCTGATTCTGGCTGAAACCTTAATGCTATAAACAGTGAGGAATGAGGGACGTGCAGAATCAGACCAACTACGAAAACTCTTCACTTATATGGGCAAATATTTGTCATCCCTCTTTATTAGATCATGGAATATCTTATCCCTAGGGTCAGGGAGACAATATTACAGGCTTTTTGTCCTCTGCTGTCTTTAGAGCATATTCCTTTGTGACTTTGCTATGCTTAATTCAAGAGGAAATTGTTCTGCGTTTCTAGTTCCATGGTATTCAGTCAGTTTAAAGTGACAACTAATTCATCTGCAGAAGTACCAATCTGTATCTAGTGTAAGTACATCAGGAAAGTCACCCTGTCTGCTTTTACTGGTTATTTTTTAATCTGCTTCTACATATGTGTGTTGTTCCAAACTTACTAAAACTTTGCTATTTCTTATGAGAGGCAGAAATTCATTGGCAGTTATCTTTACTAAAGACAGAGAAAGAAAATATTTGGGAAAGAAAACAATCTGATAATAATCAGAACTGAAGTGGTTTTCTTACCTGCCCTTAAGGCTTCCTACATTCTGTTGAACCATTCAGTACCAACTCAGCAAGAAGTGAGGCGTCAGATTTCACTATTCTTTAAAGTTGATTCTTATTTATTTATTAAAATATAAAGCCTTCCCTGAAGAAAAATCTGATGCATGTTCACTAAATTTGGTCATAGAGGAATTGCAGGAGGTTTTTATAGGAAAATATTTTAAAATACAAAATACTTGTAGAACATTTATATTTAGCTTGATTTAAATAAACCTTTTTCTACTCATAAAGAATCTCGTGGATAAAAGTTTTACATTTTCCAGTGTAAACCTACCAAAAGTATTATATCTTTCAGCTTGAAGTAATGTGATAAATATTTTTCTCTAGGGACATAATATGAGGAATCAGAGACTGAAAACAAAGAAGAAGTCAGTAATTGAGGCATTGTAGACTAATATTAGTAAACAATACATCAATGTTTGTGATAATTAAAAACATACTTAAATATGTTTCAATGGATCCTGAAATTGAGTTGCTGGGATGCTAATTAGTTCCATGGTTTCTATTGGTGCCATAAAGAAATTTAGAAACAAGAAAATACTGAAAGAAGCAATAGGCAGAAGCCTTATGATTAGAGAAGGATGTTCACTTGCATTAATAAACAAAAAATATTTTTATTATCTTTAAATATAAAATATTGACTGTTATTTCTTAGTCTCTCTGGAGGTGATAAAATCTTTCAATGCCCTTATGTTCCTTTACAAAATGTAAAGCTCAGAGCATAGCTGTGCTATGTGTTTGTAGTTTTTTTCAGATGATGTATTTCAGTTCAGATGTGTATTGTGCATGTGTGCTGCCATGGTTATCTAGCATCAGCGCTTCTGCTCTGGACTTGGAAATTGCCTTTGGTGTGATTACTATTGCTGTAAGCAATAGTAGAAGCACTTAAACCCTCCGCAGAAGTGCTTGTACACGTCCTCATAGCTGTAAACTTGTTTCAGTTGATACGAACTTGGACTTAAAGAAAAATAGGTATTTGAAAAATTCAGCTTTAATGCTGATTCTCTAAGGAGGATGTTGTATCTGATGCTGTGGAGGCCCACAGAAATTCTCAAAAACTGAAGTTGAAACTTGGTAAGAGAGAAAAAGGGAAGGCACTACTTTTTAGTTGCTTTGTCTTTTGGAATTGTGGCACTTTTCTAATGCTTCTAGAGGCATTTTGCGTGCTTGATTCCCTGTAGGCAAAATGTGTTTGGAAACTCGGATGCATCCACAAAACTCGGCCTTACAAAAAAAGCTGTTGCTTCAAAAGCACAGTTCTGGCTTACTTTCTTACAAACTGTCATCCTAAAATGTTATAGTGATGCATTTTTGGAAAATACTTAATTAGGTTAAAATTTCCTATAACTATTATATTTCTATTTCATTGTAGGAAAAGGAAAACAGCATTAAAAAGTAAACAGTCCTTTCTTGCTCAACAGTCTGTTTATGCTTTGAGTATGAAACACAATGTAATGCTTTATCTTGGATCTAAATCATTTCATCTTGCAGGTCTTACCATTGCAAAATAAATTTAAATCTCTGATCTTCCTCAGACTGTAGCTGTGTTTCAGCCTGGTTGGTCTGTCTGTGGGCCTTATGTGTATTGCTGAGCTAGTGATTGAATATCTGCACCTTGGTGTTCACCTTTCAGCCATTGTTCTCAAAATCTGGGCGATATGTTGGAGCTTATGTAGTGATTGATGAAAATCTGTTAGGTACCCACTCTGTTGTATGAAACTGTGGATGAAATTCCCTGGATTAACATTCCCTGCTCCCCTGGAAAACAAGGAAGTGAACATTAGTAATTTTGACCTGAGCATTATTTAGGAAAGAAACTGATGTTGGTCTTAAGGATTTCTTTTGCTGGACTTGTGAGAGAATTTGAGACTCAAATTCAACAGAGAGGTTGTGGAGTCTCCCTTCCTGGATATCTTCAAATACTGCCTGAGCATGGTCCTGGGCAACCTGCTCCAGGCATCCCTGCTTGGGCAAGTGAGTTGGACTGTGTAACCTCCAGATATCCTTTCAAACTGAACTATTCTGTGAAGTATGGCAGGAACTGACTCACTTCCTGTCATGGTTTTATGATTTTTGGTACTGGTATTCCACATCATAACATCATGTAGTGCATTTAGAGTTAAAGACTTAATGCTCCAGCTCTGTGGATCATCGATAGTTCCAGGTATACCTGTCTCAGAAGAAGAACTACATTCCACAGAGGACTTTGCAATGCTTTGCGTTCTTACGTGTTTACGCTCAGAGGGAAAGATAAAAACTGTCTGCAGTCATGGGACACTTGTCTTTCCTTAGGGATTGACTCAGCAGTGGGTGCTCGCTGCTGTCCGCCTTCAGCGTTAGTGTGAGGCCTTTGGTTTATCGGACACTCTCTCTTGCTCATTTTATTTGTTTTATTAGCTTTAATTCCAATTATATTGTATTACATTGTGTTATTTTGCTTTCTGATATCTATTTAGTAAATTAGCCTTCCTCCTCAGATCGTTGCCGCTGTTTTGTTCCTAGGCCCATCTCCTTTTTCCCTTTCCCTTTCCCCCTTTCCTGGGGCGTGGGTCCCCTGCACCAATCGTCATGGTACCGGGCCGAACCTGCCCGTAAACCGTTGACACTTCCATTTCTAAGAACTTCTTTAAAAAATAATAATTCCTACATTTGTCTTTTATCTGCAATATATTTTTCTTCCAGCTAAATTAATTTCCTGGAGAGCAGTATCTTTAGTATTTTTATTCTGTATCTGTAGCTTATATTATTTTCCAATGCATTGACATTAAAAATATTTTAGTGCTAAACTCAATACAGCAGCCAAGCTTGCTTCCAAGGTTGCTTGGACTTGACACTGCTTCTACCTGGACGCCACTGGCTGAAGATGCTGGCTTCCTGACAGCATCCATGGCTGGCATGGTAATTTGTTTGATTGAAGCTACACCCTTGGATTACTGTGCAGACTTGGTGAAAAACATTCTACTCAATTATGGTAGTACGAACAAGAGAGCAATTCTTGAACCTCTTCACTTGCAAATAAAAGTAACATAAGGCTTTTGCATGCACATCCAACACTTGCTGAATGCTCACTGTAATGTAATCTTGCATGTTAACTGAAAAATTTGGCATAAGTTATGAGGAATCAACAAAGCCCTCTGCAGAATGTTTATCTAGCCCTATAGAAATTCTTTTACATGTCTGCAAGGCCTTGCAGGATCCCACAAACCACACTTCAGAGATCCAAAACTTTTAGCCAGCAGCACTGTTGTAAAATAAGCTGTGGATGTTTAACTAGTCAGAAGTATATATATATACCTAGCCATTGCTGTAACTATGGACCAGTTTTGGAAAGAAATAAGAGAGTAGAAGTTTTATTCTGCAAAATAGCAAATGATTTCAGCTTCTGTGATGTCTACATAACCTTTCAGCAAAAATTTCAAAGGCATTTAGACCAAGCTCAAAATGCATAAATAATGGTGGTAGTGGTTAACCAGTTTCTACTCACGGGATGTTTGAATCAACTTTTTGCCTTTGTCTCAGTTTTTGTTTAATATTTTAAGAATTATATACAAATTTCATTTTTTCCTCTTACTTTAGCTTTTTTTTTGTAAATTGCAGGGAGTGTTGCTGACTGTAACTGAGGTGGGACAGGTAAGCCTGTAGATATTAAAATAAGAAAATACTTTGGCTGAACTATGTGAGCATTTCTTCCTGCCAGCTCTTGGCGGTTAAGAGCACTTTGATTGGTTCCTCTGGAGGGAGCTCCTGTCATTCAGCGTGTGTGGAAAGGAAGGAAATACTGTTGAGTTTGGACCCTTATTTTTGTGAGTCCGCAGACTTTGAAAACTTACCAAAATACAAAGCTGCTGGAGACTGGATGGTTGGTGTGCATGGTGAGGAACTGTGCAGAGCTATCTAGCCAGCTCAAGGATTGCAAGCAGTACATGTGTACTAGAGCAGCATTTAACATTTTTTATCCTGCTTTGTAGTAACTCTTTCCCATAGCTCAGTCACTTGCACATGGCTCTTCACTGTACTGTGTAAACTTGCAAAACTTTTCCTGCTGGTTACAGGCGTGGTGGAATGGGCATTAACTGGTACTCACATGTAGGCATAGAGATTAAACTATTGCCTGCGAGAGCTGATGCTGTCATATCAGGAAGCTTGTGTAGCTTTGCAGGAATTGTAGCTGTTCTGCGTGGAAGCTGTTCCTAGCGCACTTGATCTTTAAAAACAATTAGAAGAAATAAAAGCTATTTGATTTACTTGTAAAACCAACAGTATACTTTAATAATGATTTAACAATAATAAACTGAATGGTCTTCACTTAAGATCTCACCAGCAGCCACCTTTGAGGAAATGAGAAATGGGCTGTTTCATAACAAGTGAGAAGGGAGATCTTATTTAAACAAAGAACATCTTTGTTTTGCTAGGGAAAAATACTAAGGAAATTTAGAGAGGAAACAATTTTTTTTTAGTGGAAGAAAAACAAGATTTTCTCAAAAGCTTCAAAGTGTGCGATTCTTATGCCAAGTGAGATGCTCAAGCTTTGCAAAAAACAACAACAAAAAATCAATACTGAACTGCTGAAGCATTGCTGTATTGGCTTCACAGCCTGTTAAAGTTTAATGAGCTGAAGAATAATACAATCTGCCTTCCTAAACAAACTACATGAAAACTATTTATTTGGATTTTCTTTTAATAGAATCGGAGCTATTGTTTTGACCCATATGCTCATTTGATACATTCGTGTTTAGGGCATGTCTTTGCCAAATGTCATTTGGGGAGGGGATATGGCCCAGCACCTACTGCAAGAAGGAAGCCTATGGAAATTGTTGGAACTTAAACTTGAACATGCTGTGTCTTTGCATATCTCATATCTATAGGATAACACAGCTGGTGAGTTGAAATGACAGTTAATCATTAGTCCTCTTCTGTAATAAACTGCAAAAAGTTATAGTACTTCATGGACTTCAGTGAACAAAAGTCTACAGATCCACATGTGTAAGAGAAAATCCTTTAATAAAACAGTTTTAATGCACTGGATTTTCTTAAACTGCTGAGCATTTGCAATGTAGCCAATGGATCTATTTTGTACCTCAGCTGGAACCTGAGTTGAGGCCTAGGCCTTCACTCCCTGAAGTTACAGGAGGTAAAAGCTTGGTATGTACCTACATTTGTAATTGAGCAAGTTTCCCCAGCTGACCTAAGAATACAGTTGGCTTCTTTCAGATGCAGCTGCATACAGCCCTTAGCCAGATGGATGGGTCATCATGACAAGGGGCCTCTGAAAGGAGAGGAGATGACAGGGAGAAAATAGAAGAGAATTGCCAAAGTGCCTCCTTCAGCAAAGCAGGATGCTGTAGAGAGTAATGTTAAGTGCTGCTGTTTTTTAATAGCAGCATTAAAAAATCCAACAGAAAACACTCAAGTACTAGAAATGCTATTAGTCAAGATGTTTATGTACTCTTCCCTGGAAGATTAAAGAAATTATTTTAAAAAGGCTAAGGGGATTAATGTGCAACAAAATAATGTATTCCAAGTAGAACGCTGCGTGTTAAACATGAAAAAAAACAACCCAACAACAACAAAAGCAATATTCAGGGTGCTAATGATTTGTGGTTTTAATACGGGCTTAGTTGTTTGTTTTGGACTTCATTTATTTATTTATTTTGCTGCATAAATCCTGAGTTTGTAAAGATGGCTAATCTTTCTAAATATATTCCTGACGCACAAATAAGGAAGGCCATTTCTCTGGAGATACATATGATCTATATAATCAGGAAGAAAGACAAAATGGCTCTGAGGCTGCTGACTGCTAAACCAGAGGTTCCATAGGCCACGTAGGCAGCATCACCTTTGAGTCACCTTGTGCAAACCATATTTATTTCATGTAAGAACTCTTCACTGCTTTATCTGTATTAGAGATGCTCTTCCCCACTGGACCCAGCTTAGAGGGCGAGACTGAAGCTCATAAACGTTTTTGGTCTAAGCAAAATCAGAGATGATAGTTCATAAAAGATTTATAAGCTAAATGTATTAAAATGTAGTACTGTAGTCTCTCCGAGGCAGTAAATACAAGAGTTCAAAGTCAAATTTTTTCAGCAGTCTTAAGTTTTCTGACTTACTGTCTATCCCATAAACTCAGTTTGGAAAGGCAAGATGATTCATCTACGTTTCACTGAGTTTTCTAAAACAGGTGTAGCTTCACTGCTGTAATTGAAGCTAATCTGCTTGTGTAATTGTGTCCAACGCTGTGAGTTTGCCTGCATTTTAAAATCTCTTGGAAACACTAGAGAAAACAGACATCTGTGTTTGAGCTCACTTTTATCGATCCCCAGTTGCTCAAAGCAGACCTATGGTTGTCTTATAACTGAAGGCTGTTCTCTGTGTACTGGTACACTAAATTCCTTTGGCTCATGCCTCTCAGTCACTAGGAGGGCTCTCGCATAACGTATAAAAATGCTGTGGCCAGAATATCCTTGCTCTCTCTAATAGCCAGGCTCCTGGGAGCCATAGCCAGCCATGTGTGGAGATAACAAATGAAATGTGGTTCCACTGAGAAACTGATTCAACCCAATATCTATAACATTTTCAGTTCACTTAAAAATAAATAAATAAACAATCAACACTAAGCAAAAAACCTATCATGGATGCAATATACATTTTAAGTTTTGGATTAAACTACCTCTTTTAAATTTAGTTTGCTCGTGTGCCCTCTCTCATCTGGGTTGTTTTTCTTTAGTTGCTAAGTCAGTTAAATATGTTTGTTACTGAAGTGCTATGTGGTGCTTGCGGGGAGGTGAGCGGCTGCTTTTGTGTAACTGTGATGTTGTTGATGGTTTAGGTGAGCCTCTGGACAGGCAAGGTCAAATATACCACTGCTGACAAGATAATCTTACTGAAGATGGATAAAATACTTGGTTTTATAAATGCAATCCTGTTATTCAGTTAGCAGAAACTACTATGGCTGCTTTGATCAACACTGAACAGGATCCAAACTTAAAAGAAAAAAGCCAAAGTTACACCAGCCAAGGAGCTGAGCCATTTTGTTTTCTTATTTAAATAAGCTGCTCATGTAAAATATAGTTGTTTCATAAAACAGAAAATAAAGCAAAAATATCAACACATTTTTCAGGGAATTGTTCTTTTTTCTCCCTGTTTTTATTGATGCAGTAACAAGGACACTTGCTTCAGTAGATGAGTAAACTAGAAAATTATTCTTCTTATGTTCCCTTTGTATTCAAAGGGAGAGTGGTTCCTTCAGATATTGATTGAATGATAACTTAGTATTTCAAAACAATCCTTATTTTGCTGTAGATTTAAACTCCTTTTGCCTTCAACTCTAAATGCTTTTTGTGCTCTGTATATATAGCTCATGTCAGATGGTCTCCATGAGTGATCTGCATAGGGCCTTCTGTGTTGAAGTTTCCTCAAGTGATTTCGGAGAATTTTTAAAAGATAGAGGATAAGGTGAAGAAAGTTTTTAAGATATTTCAGCCCTTCTCTATCTCACTCACTCTCTCATTGTAAGAATATCTGTTAGGTGCTGTTCAAGATGTACTGCTAGTAGTGTTTGGTTCTCTCTTTGCTGGTACACAAATAAGCTTCTACACTTGTAGGTTTTTATAAGCTATAGATCAAGTTTGTTAACTACAAGCTGCTAGGACTTGCCAGTATTTGCCTAGATGTTCTATGCGTTCTTAAATAAAATATGAAATTGCTAAATTGTTACTGGTGATGGGAACTGGTGGTTGAAAAGGTTTAGACGAATGGAAACTAGAATGTGATGCTGATTTAATAAGGACTCTAGGAGAATGAACAGAACTACAGACCATGCAGCTTGACTTTACTGGGCAAATGTGTAGAACTATTAAATAAATAAAAGGAATTGGCAGGCATGTGGATAAGTATGTTTGGTGGAGAATCACTGCTGCTTTTGCAAAGTGTTCAAAAACCCAGAAAGTTTTTGATGGATTCAATGACGATGAGAATGTGGGTAATCTAGTTAATATTTCTGGCACTGTTGTGCCTTCAAACTATGCCCCAATTCTTTATTAGTAGAGTTACTGTAGAAATATACAGACCATACATTAGAACTGTGGCTAGAAGTTTTAGGAATTACTAACAATTGTTAGAGCTGTGCTCTACAGCTTTAAACCAAGCTGTAGAATCTCTAGGATAGCTACAAATGTTAATTCCTTTGCCTACAATGGATTGCGAGTGAATTGAGTGATTCTCACATGCAGAGCCATAGAAGTGAGGGACTAAACAAAATAGAGATTGTAGATTTGGAGCAAAAGAGAGTATTGAAATAAACTATGTGTTACAACATAATGGACGTCATCCTCAGATTCCACATGTGTGCTCTATTTAGCCTCACAAGGGCCTTAAGACTGCCTCTTAAATCTTAAGATTATTCATTTTCATGCCTTACATAGTGAGTACACAAACATTTTAAGAGTTTTTATTAGCACATGTAACTGCCAAGATGCGATTCTAGATTTGAATATCAACACATGGACCTAATTTTTTTATTTAGATGAAACACGAAACTGCCATAATTTATTGTATGCTTGAGTAATGTACTTTAGTGCTGTCTTTAACTTGAAACAGTGTTGGTTTTTTTTCATAAATGATACATTTTAAATGTACTTCCTTATTTTTGTCTCAGATGCATATTTGGCTCTGTTCATTGGTGCAAGTGGCCCAAAGAACTCAGCAGCACCGGAAGATCCCAATTCTATGACTGCTCACATGCCAGTACTAAAACTCTGGAAAGCGAGAAGGGTGCTAGGAAAGAGTGGCATAACTCATACAGCATTAGTTAGAGGATGTTTCTTTCTCATGAGAATAGTGCCAACATATAGAATGATAAACAAGAAATGTCTTTTCTGAATTGACATCTCACGTGCAAGATGAATATACATGGGCACAAGTTTAGCTAAAAATGTCTGTTTTCTATATAGAGAAAGCAGAACACTGCAGGGTCCTAAGAAAAGAAATCTCATCCATTTCCATAGATGAAGAGCTACAGTATTGCATATTGCCTTCTTTCCTTTAATCTATTGCGTTAAGCTTTCAGGGACTTAAAAGATTCCAAGATTATCTTGTTTCTTAAGCTAATATATTTTTTCAGTGCATTCTCTTTTTATAACGAGCAAAGTCACTGTTAGGCTGTGCCTATATTAGACATTATTGTGCATTCAGCAATAGAGTTTTACTGTCAAATACCGTGGCAGCTGCTCCAGTCATTAAGTTTGAACCAGTTCCCCAGATAGAATAAGCCATATTTAAGGAAAAGAGGAAGGAAGCTTTTGGCAATGCAAAGATTTCTATTCTATGTTTTTTTGCCAACACAATTCTGACTGAAAAGAATGCAAGCAATTTTGTACTTTTAACTGACATAGGTATGCTAACTGAAGCCAACAACTGTAAATAGACTTTTGTAAGATTGAAAGGAAGTATCACACTATTTCTGCTTGAATAGGCAGACTGAGGTGCTTTACATGAAGTTTCTGAAAATCGAAGCTTGCTGCTCTGCCGTAAATAATATTAAAGTTACTTTTGTATGAATGCCTGTAAACAGAAAAAGCTAGATAGAGTGCTTCAGTTTCACCGTGAACACTGGAAAACACAGCTTCGGGTCAGCCAGAATTCATGCTGTGTTTGGCTAACAATTTAGTCACAAAAATGAAGCTTAAAATATTTTTTATGTTTTTGAAATACAGTATTTTTATTTAGCATTAGCAACAACATTTGAAAAGAAGTCTGTAGTTTTAGTGTGAGCAAATTTTTGCTGGAGATCTGAGTAGTGTTCTTCAAAAAAGTCGCTATATAGTTAGAGCAAGACTTCCAGTTTTGGTGAGGTGAAAATACTGGTTTGCCTTGGAGAACCAGTTTCCACCTCTTGCTGTGGGGCTTAAGGAATATTTCATTTTTTCCACTGGCAGGTAGTGGTGAAGAAACCACATGGTTGTGAGTGTTTTTAATGTGTTATATGATTTTCAAAATTCTACTGCATCCAACTTCTCTTCAGAATGGCAGTAATACGTGATCCTTCTCAACAAGGGAACAGGAAGACGGCTGTATTTTCTTCTAGTAAACGCTCTGAATGTTGGTATTAGTGTCACCAACCAAAATCAGTGTTCATTTTAAAGTATTGGAATGAAACTGAAATACTGCTTCTTAATACAAGGAATAACCATTTAAGAGATTACGTTTTCAGTCATTCAGTACCTTAACTGTAACCTTCAATTCTGCTATCAATAGATTAGCATCTTAATGCCACGTAGTCTTTTCATTCTAGCAGGAAAGCTTTTCTGTTTTTACACTGTTGTGGTTACCATTTTGCTGCAAAATAATCTGGATGATTGGAGCTGGTGCACAGTCCTTTGAGACACAGAAGTCAATGGTACCTGAGAGTGATAGAAAATTTATCATAGAGGTAGGTGGAGGGGATTTTCACATTAATTTCAGTTTTATGTGAGTATGCTAAGATCTTCATTTGCTGAGAGGAAAGTATGAATGGATTATTAGGGAACTGGGGCTGCAGAAGCCCAAGTGAAACTTAAAAACCAGACAAGACTTGAGCTGAAAAAAATTGCCAGGAGCAGTGGCTAAGAGCTTAAATCAGGTGGGATTGCAAGTACTTTGGAAGGTTTCTGCTGTAGATTTGAGGTTGTCATCTCTTTTCAATTTCAGGATATCTTTACCCCATGCACTGACATGACCTTTTATTCAACCTAAGCTTGGATGACTTCGTGCTACCTTCCAGGAAAAGAACTGTTTTCTGCAGCTCCTTCTTACTCATTTTGAGAAAAGGATTAAATCTTTCCTCTGACCAAGCATACAGGCATGCTAAAGTGAAGCCACTTCATGCTCCTGGCCAAACTAAGAGCAATAATACCCACAATAAGCAAAAGCAGATGGCTTCAGTGGCAGGAAATGAATGAGCCAGACTGCAGGTAAAATGGCTTTCTGAACACATCTCAGAGGTTTGTAATGACAGGTTCTTTGTTATCTGGGGCCTCCCCACAGGAGGCCAGATGTCTTCTGTTGTGAAGGGAGATAGATAGAGATGCTCTTCCTTTTCCTCCCCCTTTAACTTATGGCTGTTTAAGTTACTGCTAATGGAAGTAGAAGCCTGTTTTTCCCCTTGCTCTCTGATGTTTTTGGAAAGAGAAGAGATAGTTAGTGAAGGGGTATTCTGATATGAAAGGAAAGGCCCAGAACTGGCCTTTACCTCCCAGTGACCTTCATTTTAAAGAACAGGGAGGTCAGTGCTGCTAATTGCACTTGAAAGGATTAACCACTTGATTGCTTTCATTTCGTAGAAAAAACTATTCATTAATCTAAAAGCTGAAAAAATGTATCAGAGGTATCAAGACATTTTCAGCGTGAGGTGGATGACCTAGATGATGTGGCTTATACCAGTTTTGAAATTAAATATAGGATTAAAATCTTTTTGTAGAGTGGAGAACAGGAGATGGGGAGGTACATCTGGTGCTCAGCAAAGATTTGCAGCAGAAGTGACAATAACCTCCTTTTTCTGTCCTTATAAAAGGTTTTCACAGGAATGTCAACCTAGTCATTATGGATATTAGATGTGCTTGTATCGCTTGGTATAAGGATAACCTCAGTGTAATGCAAGAGTCACAGTAGACGAAAAACAACCTGAACCAATTCCTGGATGTGGAGTCCAGACTTAAAGCCTTTTCTGCACATTGTTTTCACTTGAGAATTAAAATTAATTTACTTTTGAAACAGATTCTAAATTCCCATTGTTCAAATAAAGTGAGGTACAGAAAACTTGTTTGGAAACCATTTTTAACCTTATGAAACTATTTTCTGAAAGAAACAAAGAACAGCTTATATAAGCTTTTATCTGACCTCTACTTTAAATAAAAAAACATGTTTTCAGGGAAATGTCTTGGAAGTACCTTCCCCTTCCCCCCAAGATTCTTCTCTCTGGTTCTTGTAAAACAATAGGTCAGTGGGTTCATTTTAGTTTTGTTTGCTTGAAATGGATGAAAGTTTCCATCTCAAATTTGTGTGGTTTAAAATCACTTGTATGATTAAAAAAATAATTATAATCTCCAAAAAATAAAAGAAAAATAAACAAAAAAGATGAAAGTGTCAATAATAAAAATTAAAACCGAAGGAGATAGCATTATCATTGTAAAAAGACCAAATAACCTCTCAGTAGCAATAAAATGAATAAGAAATGTTTCAATAGTGTTGAGACATGACTGATTTTTCTAACTGCTTGATACACATGTACTCACAATATCACTTACAGCTTTGTCATGTATGTACTTATATACTCATACATACATACACACATTTAAAAATGCTTTTTCTTATTCTGACTTCAAACCTGTGCTTCTTGCAGTGCTGTTGTAATTCACACACTTCATATGCACTCATATAACTTAACTGGCATTTCTTCTTGCAAGTGGACATGTGATCTGGTTGTCCACTGAGATGGGATTTTATATGCATTCACTTTTGCAGATGAGATTACAAATCTGAAGATAAGTACAACCTGCAGGGAGTATATCTGTAGCTTGTTTTAAACAATATTTACTTGGATTTTGTCAGTATTTTGAAGCATTAAAAATAATAATAATATATATAGATGTATGCACCAAATCAGTTGTTTGAGTCTGCATAGATTGCTGTGTAATTATTTTCTTGAAGTTTTTCAATGAAGTGTTTCTATGCTTACTAGGATATGAAGGCACTCTTCTGGAGAGTATGGTACAGATGATAATTCAGTCAGATTTCTAGAAAAACATACACAACAGAAACTTGGGAACTTCTGTTTAACAATAATCTATTACAGTTCTTCAATCTGTGTCACTTTGACAAGATTTAGTTTTTCATCACTAACACTTCTGAAAATACTCAGAAATATGTATCCACCTTACAATCTACCTGTATTCAAACATTTTTTATATGTTAAGACTGTAATTTTTACCAACATAATTTTATTTGGCAGAACAATCTAGTATGATAAAAAACGCTTGTACAATTCTGCTTGTAAAATAACAGATCCAGTAACTCTGCCAGTGCTACCTTTACTGCTAGAGCTTGGCAGAGGCACACACAGAATTACGTTCACACGATGACTCTGCCAGCAGTGCTATGCGTACCAGCAAAAATTAAATCAGCAAAGACAAAGTCTTATTTATGCTGTGCAAGTTTGCACAATGCTGCAAAAGAAATAACACAGCAGATTCACGGTCTGCCTAATTTAAGGAAGTCCTGTCAGGAACGCTGAGGTCAGAACCACAATCTATCATATTTCTTGTCTCTGTGTATTTAGCTTAGGTCCTGAAAAAAAGAGCTACATTTTCAGATAATTCCAAGTGTGCAATGAGTCCTTTTTTGCTGCTTAGAATACAAGGAGATAGCATCTACAAAATTTTACTGTGATATGCTATAATGATAGAAGTTAGTGTTCCCCCAAATAATAATGTTCTTATATAAATACTTGAATTCTGTTTGAAGAAGTCTACTATTATCCAGGAAATTGTGAATAATTTTAATACAGGAGTACATGAATGGTACTACAGAAATCATGCACTGTGCAATGGTATTTATTGAGGTGTCTCTTTTCACTACAAGGACAATTTCTACAGTAAATCATCAGGTATGTAATTTATACTCCATTTACTCAACGTTGCTTTTCATTTTTTGTTGTCCCCAGTCCTCTATTAAATACCAGCCAAATATCCTCAGTTTTTGAAGTCATGCAACTGAAATCAATCTTACTGGATAAAACATATGAAACATCTGAAATGTAATTATTAAAAGAATCTAGCATGCAAATTCCTTTTTTAGAGTTACAGAGATCCATACGAGATGAGGGCCAACTCCTCCACTCCTCACCTGAAGAAATTCATTATAATTAGCAGATCAGGTTCAAACACTACAGTACAGTATTTAGTAAAGTGATAATTCTTTTCAAATAAATAATTTAAATCAAACTGCTCATCTGAGTTGTTCTGCAGCCCTGTGTGTGCATAGCATGCACACATAAGGTCACTCTTAGAGGAAAACCCTTAGCCATGAATAAGAGTACCAGCTGTTTCCAGATTTCAGTTAGGTAAAATTACATTATTATGACAGATAATCATTGCAATAGAACAAAATAAAAGGTCGCTACCTATAGACAGACAGTTTATTCTTTTCCTGTGGCACACTTGGCATTTTTAATCAATGTGTACATAAATGAAAAGAAAAAAAGCAGATTATCGTATTGTCCTTTGTAGTTCTCTTTCAGAATCTCCTGGTGATAATCCACGAAGAAATAATAAATTGCTTCTATTGTGGAAAGGTATGTATCTGGTTTTCCTTTCTGATGACGCCAAAAGCAAGTTTTCCTTGTTTTCAACTCAATTTGTAGCAACCCTGTCAAGAGCAAAAAAATTGACATGGGTTAGAGAAGATGGACTGGGGGATAAGATGCCAAACAAGCCTTCAGCTGTTCTGGTTTTGGCTTTGCTGCTAGCCAGCTAGACACCTGCATGCAAATAATTTCCCTCCCTCCACCTTCATTTTTCATCTGCAAAATGATGACAGTAACTTATCTTATTTGTGGTTCACTTTGAAATTTGATGGAAAGAATGCTGTAAAATTGAAGTTACAATCCCTAGATATGCAATGAAAACTTACAGGATATCCTTTCATTCATTCCAGCCTCACAGCACTTGGGGAAAATGCTGTTTGGATGCGCAGTCAGATCAGACAGCAAAAGTAAATCTCCCACCTATGAAAACTTAGCACTGTTCCATCCTTTTTTTAAAGTTAATAACTTCGAAGTGTAAAACAGTCTCTGACTGTCAGTTTTGCTAAATTCAAGGAAGCAGGATTCTGTATTAATCAGATGAGTCACTTATGTTACACTAAGAGACTCAAGATCTTGTCAACAAAATGTATATAAGTTTTCATGCATGCTGAAGCCTCTCTGAGCCTTCAGTTCCCTTTGTCCCTAAGTTAATATACTTACCAGACCAGGACATGTCAAGAAACACCAGTGCTGAAAGTTATGAGTAATTATGGCTTATATCGATGGTAGTTAGTAAATCTATGCTCTTGCTACTGTGCATATTGTTATTTTAAGTATCTTGTTAATTTTCTGAAGGGGGTTTTAGTAGCAGCTTGAAAATACCCGTTTGAAACAGGAATTCCACTCCTTTCCTAATCTTCTGTATTCCCACATTTTATGAATAATTTTTGGAGTTAGGTTCACAGAATGGCAGAGGTTGGAAGGAACGTCAAGAGATCTTTCAGTTCCACCCCCTGCTAAAGCAGGTTCCCTACAGAGCAGGTCTCACAGGTCAGCATCTTGAGGAATATCTCCATAGAAGGAGACTCCACCACCTCTCAGGGCAGCCAGTTCTAGTGCTGTTACCAAACTGTAAAGAAGTTCTTCTGCATATTTGTGTGGAACTTCCTATGTTGCAGTTTTTGGCCACTGTCCCTTGTCTCATCACCACACACTACTGAAAAGAGTCTGGCTTCATCTAATTGTCCCCCACACTTTAGATATTTATAAACATTGATCAGACCCCCTCAGTCTTCTGTTGGCTGAACAGACCCAGGTCTCTCAGCCTTTCCTCATAGGGGAGATGCTCCGGGCCCTTTATCATTTTTGAGATTGAGGCAGAAGGGACTCAAATACTTTGGATTTACCTCATCTCTACTGCAGACCCCTGAATAATAAATCAACTTACATTATTTTAAAAAGAATGCGGAAACTTGTGACAGAATTCCCACTTGCATGCATTGCACTCTCCACCTTTGATTTTGAGGGAAGAAGAGAGGTCAAAGGGACGTGGGATTTGTCAGTAAAAGAGAGTGTTTGGGGATTCTTATGATTTTTATACAGGTATTTCACTTAGCCATTTCTGTAGCAAGAACAACATTTTTCTTTTTACCTTGAAGTCTTTCATCAGTTATTATTTTATTAGTTTGATTCCAGGTACTGTCAATAAATATTATTTTCTTCAGTTTAGCACTTTCATTTGCATTGCTTGAGAGGCATTCATTTAAATCTTTTTCTTCTTTAGGTTCTATTCTTGCTTTCTTAAGAAATGGTCCTTTGGAACAGTCACTGTCAGTATCATGAACACCTTTCCTGGAGTTGTTTTGGAGGTGGAAAGTGATGTCTTTTACTGAAACTGAATTGGGGCCAGGAAAGATAAGTGCCACCTAAAATAAGAAAATAAATGAGACCTGAATAATATACTAATGAAACAGTAGGAATTGTTTCATTGAAGAATAGAAACTTTCAATCCAAACCCACAACCATTTAAGTCAGTACAGAGAAAGTTTCTCTTTAAATATTAATATATTTCTAAAGGGGTAAAAGATTGCATTAATATAATGAATAAAGACACTTAATTTTAAACATGTTTAAATCTGGCAAATGCTGACTAAGAGGAACAGAGCACCCATCCAAGTATTCCTGAATGTCTGGGTATAACACTTTGTAAGGTATGAAGTATCACATATTATCTTCCATCTAAGCTGCTGGAAACAGGAAATTTAAGGTGTTTATATGATGCCACAACTTTGCATGACAGTCCATAACCACTATACATTTGTAGGCCCATGCTTCAAGATGCTCAAAATGGAATGAACTGGATTAACGGAACAGTGCTTTCCTCTCTCTCCTAGAAGAGAACAGCATCAGCTGCAGGAGGAAGCATGGAATCTCAGAATTGTAGGGGTTGGAAGGGACCTCTAGAGATAGCTGTGTGTTTCCCCAGCACAAAGCCGTTATTTATATGAAATTTCTTACTTCATGTCTTTTTTCTTTGTATTCTGGAATGCAAGGGTACTTGTAAATTGTAACATCATCAGGTGCCAGGAGCTTAGCATGCACAGCAGTGCTCTTGCCATCAGTTTCATTTGGGTGTTTAATAATGTCAATCTTCAAAGGTAACTACAGCAAGAAAAGAAAGAAAAAAAAGATTTACTATCACATACAAAGCATATACTATATATACATATATAATATACAAAAGCTTATATGAAATTCAGGATAAATCCTTATGGACATGTAATTAAGATGTATTTCTTTTAAACAGTTTATTTATTTTATGTTTAGAACTAAACCACAGACAAGTGACAAGATGCATCTGTCACATTCTCTC
This sequence comes from Cyrtonyx montezumae, assembly GCF_038088225.1. NCBI lineage: Eukaryota > Metazoa > Chordata > Aves > Galliformes > Odontophoridae > Cyrtonyx > Cyrtonyx montezumae. The sequence goes on along the minus strand of NW_027071903.1, from coordinate 26,642,549 downwards.
CATTCATGTAAATACCTAAGTATGCAATGAATGCAATTCGGAACACTGTAGCACTAGTGTGGCTAAAAGCTCTAGAAATAGTATCAAAAGATAAATAAGATATGAGCTTAATTTAAGCAATATACTCATCTGTATTACATTTTCACCCTTGGTTATGGACATACCATATTCACAGTACATTTTGTACAGGCCAGAGTTCTTACAAGCTGATGAATGAAGGTACAGAAACTTTCAGAAACAAAGTGAACTAATACTCATGAGTGACTTCTGCTTATCTTTCCAACAATTAGGCACATAAACATTTATGTGAAGAGTGGCACACTGGCAGTGTCTGCACATGGGATTTCTCAAAGAACAATAATTTTATCTAAATGGAATTTATTCATTTGTTATCACTACTATGTTAAAGATTACAGTTCATAACGAATGAATTAGAAAAGAAATGATCATAGAAAATTGTTCTCTGTCCTTAGTAATTAAAAGATGCAAGAATATTACAAAAGATCCATAGAAATATTAACCTTCACTGTTGGAATTTCTGTGGTAGGGACAGTTTCAACAGGAACAAAGCATGTATAACAATAAAACATCCTTGAACTACTGCATTGTGGGCATTTTGATCTCCCACTTTTTTTTGCCTTTTCAAGTACTTCCTGTGATGCTAACTGTAACTTCTGCAGTGGGTTATCTTGAAATGATGATGGAGTCTGCTGATCCGGACTTCCCAAACATGCAATATTTCTTTTTTGTCCTTGAGAGTTTTCTTCATTTAGAATTGTAGATGAATTTAAAGACATGGTTAGCTGAAACAGACAGTATGGTTTACCTGTTAAATAAAGATCTGTTATAGCATTATTTGTATGAGATTATATGATCCTATCAACAAATATATTTTCTGTAACAAAAAAAAACCAAACAGCACAGTCATCTGACCCAGTTATTGTAGTATCAAGAACTCCGAACAGATTTCAGGAGCATAACAACAGCCAGACAGAGCTTGAGATCTGCAGTCTAAATGCATATGCTCTCATCACTGCACCTGATATCTTAGCCTATTCATTCTTCTACTTTCTCTCCATGGGCAGCATCTGTGTCTACAAACCTGTGACACACTGCCTGGTAGTTAACACCTGCAGGAGCAGTACCATTAGTTTTCAGCATGGCTACCTATAAGGAACTAAACATCTACAGGACAAAAGACTTGGATCTCCATGCTGAAATTTATAGTGTACAGGCAAGCAAACAAAATGAAATTCCTGTTGACGGAGCTTTGTAAGAGAAAGGAAATCCTCCAAGAACAAGACATGAGGCTAGATAAATGCTTCTGATGAGCTAAAATAGGGCTTTGGTCCTCCATCTACTAGATGGTAAGCGCTGACAGCCTGGACTCATTCTGAAGATTAAATTTGTTCAGTAACACTGATGGAATGGCTTTTTTTTCAGGCTTTCCTCATGACAGATGCTGTCACACCTTCTGCAACTGCTGTAAAGCTCTCTCTGCGCACCGAATAGCAGAAACACTATACCAGGCCAGCTGGGCTCGCTACAGCTGTGTGCAGCAGCTCTGGGGCCACCTCTGCCCGGGTCACTCCCACTCCTCTCTCTGTTCTTCAGCCCGTGCAGGAGGAGCAGCCTCCAGGAGCTGTAAGCTGCCTTCTGCGCGCTGCGCCGCATCACTTCCAATGAAAGCAGTAATCCCCGTGTTTACTCCTGGCCGACCGAGGCTGCCTTTTATGTCAGAGATGGCGCTTGAGAAATGATGTAACCCAACAGCCACGCTTCACAAAAACAAACAAACAGCAATTCCCCAGATGTGATCCGAAGGGAACTGTTTAGATAAAACCAAGTGTAATCTAATTGAAAAACAACAAAGATAAAACGCTCCGCAAGCCTTACAATAGGAATTTAAAATCAATCCCAGATAAATTAAATACTTGTGCACGCTTTGATACCTCCCCCCCTCCCGCAGCGACAAGCTTTAACTTTTCAAAGATCAGGAAAGCCCACTGAAATAAACTCAGAACCCAAGGCGCATCCAGGCTCCCTGCCGCAATCTGCTTTTCGGTAGCTGGGGGCAAAAGCGAAGGGCCAAACCCGCCCCGCACCGCAGAGCCGCCGGGCCCCGCCGCCCGCCCGACCCCCGCCCGTGCGCCCTCGTCCCCGCTCCCCGCCGTGCCTTCGCCGTGGCTCGCGGAGCTCTGTGCCGCTCTCTGCCCGCAGCCCCGCGCCGGGCCGGCTCCTAGCGCGCGCCGCGGCCCTGGAACGCCCCGGAACGCAAAGGGCGGGCTGCGGGGCCGCGGGGCTGCGGGGCCAAGGGACCGGAAGGACGTGGAGGCAGCGCGGCTTGGCGGGAAACGGTTGCTAGCGGCCCTTAGCAACGGCACGCGGCGGCCTGCAGCGCGCGGCCGTGCTGGGAGCGGGAGCGTTTCCTGCCCCGTGTGTTTTCTTTATTTTTATGCTGACGCCGAGGGCTGGAGGATTTTGTCGCGGTGTTTCTTCTCTTTGTTACCTTGTGTCTCCCTCTCCACGGGACCTGCGAGCTGCTGTGTGGAGCTCGGGCTGAGTGAGGGCAGTGCCCGGCAGTGACATCCCACAGCCTGTGGTCACTGGCTGCGTTTCTAGGCTGACAGGCCTGTGTGAAAGCAGTAATTTTGGTGTAGGGAATATTTATCTTCATTGAGCCAAAGGCAGTCTGTGGTTTTTTAGTTGCAGGAGCCCTAGGGGAAAAAGTAACATCATGGGCAGGCTGTGCCAGGCTGTGATCTGTTACAGCCATTGCCCTCACTGCCTCTGCTGGCACTGCAGCCAACACGGAGAGGGCACCTACCAGGTTCTCCCCTGTTCTGCTTCGGCCCAAGCTGCTTCTCATGAGAAGTACCATCTCCTCCTTTGGATGCTTTGCCCAAAACTTTGTTAACAACCAAGCTCATCATTCAGAATTGTGCCTGAGACATTGCTTGGTGTTTTGTGCTGCACAGTACCAGAAGCTGCCATCTTAACCATTCTTAGGAACAGATGAAGTATCTCTTTTGTTTTTCTGAATTCCTGATTTCACAATTTACTGAAAAGGTATATTTTTGAATGGGCATTTCTTATGTGCTCACATTTTCTTATGTATTGTTTGTGCTTGGAAGTAACAGTGTAAATTCATGTTTGAGTTTTTAATTACACTGAACCTGGAATATATGAGTTGACTGATTTCAGTAAGACATTTGCTCATTTATGAACCTCATTTTGCTTCCGGTTTATAAACAAAATTAGAATGTATAAAAGCAGAGCAGACCAACTTGGTGATGCAACTTTCACATTTTTTTTCCCTTTATATGTTTTAAAAGTACTTAATAAGTATCTTGCTACTTTGCATGGATATGTTTTGAAAAAAAAAAGGAAGTTCTGCCTTTATGATTGTCTCTTCTTTAGCATATTTCTCAGCATTTAAGAACATGAAGCCATTCTTCTGTTTTTTGCAGAAATGACTATGAATGAGCTGTATATAAGCTGCAGTGATTGCCTGTCAGTTTCAATAATCCAGAGTTTAAATATATGCTATTATGTGTTGTCTTATGGTTTTTAGGGTGTTCCTACAGTATGTCAGTAGAAAATGGAAAAGTCTCATTTGACTTCTGAAGAATTCCTACGGTCTCAAGGCTTGGTGAGTCTGACTGCTTGTTATTTTAACTACCCATGTGTACAATGGAGTGAACATGCAGCAGCGGGGTCATGAGCAAATGTGAATGTAAATATCGAGTACTGAGTTTGAACATAGATTGTATTTCCTAAACCCTCAGGCACTGGAAACTAAGAGGTTTGCAGCAATGGCAGCCCATCAGGAGAGCAGCCTTTCTGTTAACTTCCTTTTTTCAGGAAGGTAAACCACGGAGGAAGTTTTTGTCTGCTGTACAGCAGTTCTGTATTGTTGGAAGCACGCTTGAGTGATGACACTGACCCAAGCGTAGTTTAAAATATTTGATCAGACCACAGCATTACTAATGTAACACAAAGTGCTGAACCCTGAGGCAAAATGTGCTGATGAGTTTGACAGGGTGAACAGCTAGCTAGTTTTGTTTTTTAATGAGGTCGCTTTCTTTTCTTGTACTGGGAAGAGTGTTAGGGAAATCTTTCAATGTGTGTTCATATTTTGTTAAATAATTCAATATAATGTGAGTACCAACGGTTCTTCCAAATTACATTATTGTTGAAGGAAAGAGAAAATTCCTTTTGACCTGCCCTGCCTACATAATTTGCAAGTATTGATTCACTCAAAGCCTCTAGCTAGAGAGCTATGAGGAAAATTGTTCTGCTGCACTGAACCAAAACTTTGTATCATATTAGCAATGAAACAAAAATGTTTAAAAATATTTTGTCAAGTGGAACATTTCATTATAAGAATTTAATTTTTACCTAAGGAAAAATTATTTAGATGAACAATCTGATACAAAACTGGAAACATTTTAATTTTGGATAATGTCAAAACAAAATATTAATATATTTTAGTTTTCCATTTGTTTTTACTTGCCTATTCCTTTTTTATGCTAAAATGCTTGCATGTATTAATAGTTTTCTTCTCATTTGATTTGGCAGGGTGGAGGAAGAGAATAATTTGTCATGCTGTCCAACAATTATGGTAGAACATGTCATTGTTTTTCAGCTGTATTAGGGGGTTTAAAACAAATTGGCCGTTCCATATTAACACTTAGTTATTTCAGGGAAGTAACCAATTTGATGATTGACTTAAAATGACTAACATTGGTTTCAACAGGTTGTTCAGATGTTTAAGCTACTAGTTTTAATTCTTCACTGACCAAGGAGCAGTTTCTTCTTGTGCTTCCCTGGCTGTTCTCAACAGATGGAAGGCATTACTGTTCTTTCAGAGAACTTAAATTGCACATGATTTTATTTGTCTCTTTAGAAACATAACAGTCCTTTTTATTCCCTGAGTTATCTCTTTTTCTAACTAAAAAGTTATAGTCTTTTTAATTGCTCTGTATATGCTCTAATGGGCCTCCCTGGCCTATTTCTCTTTTCCCCTCTTTTTGAGATGATATAATCATCTCTGAATGCAGCACATGGAGCAGCAGGAAATTGCAGTCTATGTTAGCAATGTTGCCAAGATCTGACGTTGTTAAAATGTATAAGGAAAATGTGTTTATTCTGGTATTGCAACTCTTTATCCAAAATAAATTTCACAGGTTACCATATTTAATCTTTCCATTTTTATCATATTCAGAAATAATTATTTTTGATATGTACTGATTGGAGAAGGACTGGCCACGATGTGTCTGTTTGGATGAGCCTTATTCTTTGGTGGTTAACATAAGAAAAGACTGTTCCTTCAACACTGTCTCTGAGTCTGTGTGAACATGCTCCATTGACCATCAGTTCACTCTCAGATTTGGAGAAGAGAATGAGCACATGCCTTATTGAACTAAAGAAACATGCTGAAAGAGTGTTTTCATTGCAGTGTGGAGGAGAGTCTCTAGAAGATCAGTTAACTGCCCCTGAACACAGTAATAGTCACTTCACACTTTTAAAGTAGAAACTATAGTTAGAAAATGAGAAAGAAAATCCTAATGCCTTTAAAAGATGTACATAATTGTTGATTTCGGCATAACTGTTGGAAACAGTGTAGAGTAATTAAAAGAAACAAACAAAAAAGAATGGAAATGTAGGTAGTTTGTAGATTCAGAGTTTGCTAAGTTCCAGAAATTTAAGTAAAGCACACATCTTCCAAGATTTCTAGGTACTATTTAAAACAAAGACATTGTTCCAGGGAAGTGTTTTACAGCTTTTCCTCATTTGCATTATGAAGTGTCAATTTTATAATTAAAAAAAATCTAATAAGCTAAAGTCCCAATTCTGGATACGTCAGAGGAACATTTTGTTTCAGACCTTACCAAAGTGTCTATAAAATAATGATCTCCACAGATTTTGGTGTTATAAAGTAAAGACAAGTTGTGTAGAAAGACAAAAATGGTGATTTTCAAGTATTCCAGTCATTGCAGTAGTGCTGTAGGATGATGCAGTGTCTTGTTTTATGCATGTATGCATTTAGACGTAGTGATAGATAAATGAAAAGTCTTTGTCTGATTAGAGCTTCTAGTGCATAACATCGTCAATCCAGATTCTATTTCTAGATAAAATTTGATAGTTTTTGATTCAAAAGATCATCTGACTCAGAAAAGTGAGATGAGGAAAACAAAGGTATATTATGTAATTATGCATTTTTAATTCTCTTTATGGGCTAAATGTGGAAAATGAAATTTGAAAGTCTTTTCCTTGTATCCAGAAGTTAGATTACATTTACATCTGCATATTTTTGGGGTAGGGAAAAAGCTAAACAAAACAACTACACTGAGGAAGTAACTTTCTTTTCTTTATATCTCTAAAGGTATTTATAATATATGCATCACCTGAAGTCTTAGTTTTAGACTTGAAGTTCATAGTGTGAATTTTCCTAGCTGAAAATATTATTTATATAGTTGTATGAAATAACATTAATTATGAATGGTGAAATTAGTAACTTTCAGGTTGACAAACATATTACTGAGAAGTCAAAGGGTAAAAATGTAGAGGTGAGCTTTATTACATTAATTACATTTTTAAAATTACATAAATTCTTTCTTATAAATATGTTTTGAACTGTATGTCAGAGAAATGCCTCTGACACCAATCCAATGGAAGAAAAACTGAGATTCATTCAAATATGCTGGGTATTTTTATTCATTTTATATACTGTCATCAACTCTTTGGAGACTAGTTTATGATTTTCCAAAGATAGGTGGGGAACTTGAAGATAAGATGTCGTGGTTTGGAATGTCTTGACTCTGGTGTGTTTGAATGCTGGCTGGACGCTAAGCATAGTCAGGCATAAATGGGTTCTCTCTTCTTTTTAATGTTAACTTGAATACTCTCAGAGCTGAGCCATAAATTGCTAATAACCTCAGGAGTTGTTATGTTGAGTGATGCAGAACTTATAAGAATATATTTGTTTGGTCTATTAGAACTCAGCTAAAGGTTCTAATAAAGAAACTGCTGAGATACGTAAACATAGTAAATCCTTTGTTAGATTCTTCAGGGACATCTTGGAAGTGTCAAAACATAAATACAAAGCATGGTTGCTCCTAACAGATCTGCCAATGGGATAGATTTCTCAAAGAGCTTGTGCAGTCTTCATCTTTGAAAATGTCAAGACTGTGTAAGGTAAAGCCTTGAGAACCTGCACTAGTCTTTCTCCTGAGGTCCCTTCCAACCTGAGTAAGCTTATGCTCCTGTAATATTGGTATCAGTTGGTCAGAAAACAGGTAACTGTGGTGGTAATACAGACAATGTACATACTGTATTGGAAAGTATCAGCTAAAGAAAATACCTTAAATAATCTTGCCCAGCTCATTTCAAACCAATGCTAGTCACCGAGTAAACTCTTAACCACAGTATAATGTAGAAAGTCACAGTATGTTCTGTATGGCCAATCAGAAGTTTGTTTTTGACTGGAAACTGACATGAGTGCGAATATGCCAAATGTATCCCAAATGGCCAAGAAACAGTATCATCTCAAATTGAAAAAATAAATAAATATAGGTTGAAACATAATTGTCAGCTTTAGTTACTGCAGATTTTTCTTTTATTTTTAGAGCTGTAGTTACCTTGGTTACAAGGCAAAACAGCCTTTAGAATTACCAAGACATTTGGAAGCTTCTAAACTTGGAGACTTAATTATAAAAGCTCAGTATTGCCAAGAGTGTAGTCTTTGCTTCAATATCCTAATCAGAAGCTGCTCATAAAGAGTATTGCAAAATACTTTGACTGATTCATCTTCAAGTGTTCCATTTTCATACATGTTTTAGTATCTCCATTAGCATTACTTGAAATTCATAGAATCATAGAATCATAGGGGTTGTAAGGGACCTCAAGAGATCATCGAGTCCAACCCCCCTGCCAAAGCAGGTTCCCTACACCAGGTAGGGTAGGTACTAAACTACCAGATCTAGGAGCTGTTAAATTTTAGGACTTCTTATTGTTGAAGAATTCTTCTAGCTGCCCTGTCCTGTGTGCTGGAGTTGGCCAATAATTTAAGTAGTGAAACAAAGAATGTAATATTCATATTAAACTTAAAAAGAATTTCAGAAACAAGATAAATGTAGAGTTACAATACAGAACGTAATTTTTTTACAGTCTCCTTGGCATATGTGTTACACATAATGCAAAATTACGTTTCTTTTTTTTTTACTGTATCATTGAGTACTCACAGCACTCAGGGAATGAATGGACATTATGCACCAGGAGAGATGATTTCTTGTAACACCTCTGTCTAATTACTGCAGGAATTGTAAGCTTGTGAAAGTATGAATTTGCAGCAAGTATGTAAAAAACTTGAATGCTGTTATGCAAATTAATTCCAAATGAATTTCTTCTGTGTGTGATCATATATTTTTGTACTCTGTAGCTAGTGGGCATGAACCTCATGGCTGTGAAACTGATCTGGTATTAGCATATCAAGCTGGGCCTCACTGCATATGCTACCATATGCTCACTCCTCCCACCTGGGGACATAAAAAGTGAAGATATTTCTTATTTCTTTCATATAGCCACGGAAGAAAAATGAAGACAATGTCCAGGAGCTTCTAGGTGCCCTGATAATTAATGCTAGATAATGGCTCTTTTTCATTAGGTGAGGAAGGATTTATTTGATGATATGCTGATTCCTTCAGTACGTGTGCACCCATCTTTTACTACTGATCCTTATTCTATCTAAAGATGAAGTTTTTGCACCTGCATCTGGACTAAATTAGCCAGGAAAATTGTAGTTGACAGTTTGATTATTCTAATTGTAACCTTTCTGTTCTAATTTTCCACTCATTTCAGTGGGAAATGTATCTGCTGTGTTGTTAGGATTATTTATAGCGTTTGTGCTCTTACATGTTTTGAATTATTTTACAGTTTAAATGCAACAAGTGTGATTTGCTGTCTTATTAATTTTGTGTAATTCAGTTTTTGTGGTTCCAACTTTATGCACTTCAACATTTTGTCTAAGTGAAAATTAACTGAAAAAATCCCAATCAAAATAAAACAAAAACCAAAAAAACAAACCCCACACATTAAAGAGCTGAAAGAGTTGCAGGTAACCAGCAAATGCATATGTGTCCCCGTGTGTGATGACCTAATGATCCCCAAGGATCTGCTTTTGTTCTCAGTAGAAGCTGAATGTTCCAGTATTCCCTCAGTCTGAAAGAAGGTTCCTGTTTTCTTCTGGATTGTGTTCCAAATGAAAACCCTTGCACTTTCTATCTTTCTCTAGTTTCAGTTTGCTCTGTGGTTTTAAGATTTTAGGATAGCAGCATTCAGCGTAATAAATATTGTTGGTTTGACAGAAGGATGTTCTTGAAGTCTGGAGAAGTTTCTTTCTCTCAAAATCACCTATTGCAGTGTTTCAGTATTCATTTTGGTGGTGGTTTCTCCTAAAGTTTAAGGTATAAATGAATTTGATGCATTCCTAGGCCTCTATTATCAAAGAAATAAGCTGCAGATTTTGCAAGTGATAGCTTGTTACAGATTAAGACTGAATACATCAATTACAGATCCAAGACTAACTTACATGTAACTTTAAACAGCAGTAGTTGGGCACACAAAGAGCTAATTTAGTTAGCAGGTTTATAGCATGATGCCTATAATAAGCATTAGACCAAAACTGTTTATTTTACTTTGCTTACATTGTGTATTGATGGTAGGACTTGCATAAGGCATGATTTTAAAATATTTAGGTAAAGAATATAAATTAAAAATGTATATATTCTATTACCTCAGGTGATCACTGTGTTCTTTATTAAGAAGAGAAGGAAAATATTCAAGTGGTAGGAGTCTGTGGTTATATACACCAGCTTTGATTCAGTAGAGCACTTACATTCCATCTAAATTATTGGCTGATACACATAACATGTGCTTCAAATAATACATGTTCTTAAGCACTATTCTAAATCAGGAATACTGCAATATACTTAAAAAAATCGGTTAGTACATTTAGAAGAAAATATTAGAGTAGGGGGTGGAATTATTTTAAGAATATATGTCAGTGTTGTTTCTTTGTGTTGTCAGTGCATCCCCTAATAGGATGCCTAAGCATGAGCTTTAATGATCTCATGAATCAGTATATTAGCACACAGATATATATGAATTTATACTGATGCTTTTTTTTCAGTTTTATGTTTCCCCCTTTGAAGCCTACTCAGGAAGATCAAGACTGCCTTTTGGAGAGAAGTGTAGAAAGCTTTGTGGTGCCTTTAAGTCTTATTCTCAGGGATAGTAATGATACTCTTTTTCATGTAAATAAACACTTAGGAATTCCACTGATATATAGAAATATGGTGTATTTTGGCTCATAAAGGTATTAACATGTCACATAAACAAGTTTACACATATCCAGGTTGATAAAATTTGGCTACACTAGAAACTGCATGTATGTAGAAGAGAGAGGACAGTCAGAAATATTGAAGAAATGGAGATATTATCACTTCTTTATCATGAAGTCGATTTTTTGGCTCATATAATGTGTGAATAGTAAAACTGTGTTAAAAGATGAGAAATTTCCTAATTTCCTGTTTTTGATAATAACCTCATTGTGATAGCTAAGCAAAGAGTACCTTATCCTAACTTCAGCTCTAAGTGACTTGTTCAAAGTACATAATTTGCTTAAATCAGTATCCTCCCATTCCATCTTAAGTGGGAAATTTGGCTAAGCCTATTACTGAGAAGTGATTTCTCTTACTGTTGGTACAATTGCTTAATGTTCAACACAAGTAATAGGAGGTAGTACTGTTCTTGTTTTAGAAAAATGACTTTGCAGTTACTATGCATTATTTGACTGTTTACATTAGGTAGAAAAAAAGGTAGCGTGAAAGCTTTTTGTAGCTTTGTTAGATACAGTGTTACATACATACAGTGATACATAGAAAAATCAGTACTGGGAATACTACCATCACAACAGGCATTCTGCGCTCTGATATAGTAATAATGATGATAATGACATCTTAAGTCTGATTGTTGGCAAATAAATGTGATTGAACATTGTAAAACAGTTCTCTGAAAAGGAAACAAACAATCTGAGCTGTCTTTCTCTGGCATTATTTCTCTTTTTTTGGTTTAAGAGAAGATAAAACTGGATTTGACCGTTCAAAATGTTCTTGGCAAAAACATATCAAACAAACTATGTCTGTAACATGCTGATTACTAACCTGTGCTGTATCAATGTCTTGGCAATCTGATTTAACATTCTGTTGTCTGAATGCAGCTGATATTGTGGAAGCATTCTGCATTCTAATTATTTATTTGAACAGTGAGATTATCTGGACATGACCTTCCAGTGTTTAATAAAGTTGAAATCATGCTGTAAAGATGAGAAATTTTGGATAACTTGCTGAGTGTCACTAAGTGTTTCAAAACTTGTGTGTCTCAGAGATTACAACTGATAATCTCTTTAGAGCTGGTGGTTATCAGGATAATGCTGAAAAGAAAGTATAGTATATACTCTAATCCAGTCCTCTTATTGCTTTACTGCAGTGACTCTGTCCTGGAATAGCTATTGTAGCTGTAAAAGTACTTTATTAATATGGAATTAGCCAGAAAGGATGTAATCATATCTGGAGACATAACTGAACTGATGAATGCTGGTCATTTCAGTGCTTTCTTCATGATACAGTGTAGAAGAGTTACTGTGGAAGAATCTACAGTAAGCATGTAAATACAGTCAGGATAGAAGTCATAAAATTCAAGTAAAATACAAGAAAAAGCTGTATTAATTACTGAAAAAGCTGCTGAACATAGTAAGAATAGGTTGCTTTTTGGTTAAACAGAAGACTTAGAAGGTCATCCACACTGAATATTTGTAGGTGGCCTTGAAGTTATTTCTCTATTAAAAACCCCAAACCAGGAGAAAGGTATAAATATGCTTAAAGGATTCTTAACTGTACCTGTCCTAGAAGCTTCCCTTGGAAATGGCATTACCATTAAACATACCTTAGAAATGTTTATGATTCTTAGATTGTATATGTTACTTAATATCCATTTCAAAACTTAGATTTAGAGCAGATTTCTATCTTTAGTTCTTGTTTATTTCGATTTCATAACAATGTGGAATTCATTATCTTGTATGTTGAAGCTGATTGACAAGTGCAGTAGAAATGCGTTTTTGAAGTAGGCACAAAATACAAAAATATTTTCTCAAAACCTTTCTCTATGTCAGTCAGTGTTTCTTGGGCAGAATTTTCTTTTTAGTTACAGACAGAGAAAATTACGTATAGAAATAAAACTACCCTGAAAAATCTAATTTAGAGAAGGTTTACATATTTCAAGGTTATATGCACCAAACCTCAGCTGGGCCTTTAACTTGAAAGAGCTGCATAAACCCACAGTAAAGTCTGTAATGTGTAATAATAGATAAAGAATAGAACTAACTGAAATTTAGTCAGACTGAAAGAAAATAATCCTGAGAAACAAGGATATCGCTGCTATGGCAGAGATTCTATATCTGCATGAAGTTTATAGTGTGGGAGCTGTGCAAAATCCTGCTGGAATGAATACTGAAAACCACTGACTAAAGTAAATTATGTATTGCTGCCAGATTAATGCACAACCTCACTAAAAATATGCAAATATATTAAATTACTGGAATTGGAAGAACCACAAAATAAGGATATTTATCCATGTACAAAATCAAGCAGAAGGGAGATAGCAAAAAATCTCAATGAAGACATTTGTTGACTTTAAATATATGAATATAATTATTCCAATTATTGAGCTTTGTTCCTTAGCTTAAGGTTAATCATAAGCATAACATTGTTTACATTGGAGACGAGAAAGAAAGTGATTTTAATTTGAACTGGGATGAATCACAGAGCACTTTTTGAAGTAACATCAGTATTTTTCTAAATATAATTCTTAGTGGTTTTTTTTTTTTTTCAGGTCTGAAACCAAGGAAATGTGTATGGAATATATGGAATCTTGAAAGCTTTGAGGTTACCACTGTAAATCATAGAAGTAAAGGTGCTACTGCTGACATACCAACTAGTGAATCTGCCAGCTGTGTACCAGCTTCTAAGTCTTGTATTTTTTAACTGATAATGCACATTGTGTTTATGCAAATTGTAATGTAAATTACAGTACATTGTGAAATCTAATAGTCAACATAAATTATTAGTAATATCTCCACTTTATTTTTGCACAGAATCAAAATGTCATAGCAATTAAAAATAAATTGATGGTTCATTTCCTCTGATCCTATTAACAGCTATTTTTTTACTACTCCTTTCTCTATCACGTGGTTCTCCTCATTTTTTCTTGCGTTCTTTTTTTCTACCTCTTTGTCTTCCCTGTCCTGTGAATCATATATTTGGCTGTATTATTCTGTGGTGCTAGATGGCTGTTTTTTCTCACTCTTACTAACATCTTACCTCACAGTTCTTGTGCTGGGGCTGCTTCTCACTTGCTCCCTTTCTGAGTGTGTGATCTGATGTTTTGTTTCTTCAAGTTGGCCCGATTCTTCTATCTTCTATCATATCTTCCATGTCTGAAGTTTCTGTTTTCCTTCTTCCTTTATATTGCCAGTCTTTTCTTGCTACTCTTAAGTCTTCCTTCTGCCCTCAAAGCTTTTCCAATATTTGCCTTTTTTTTCCTATCCTTTCTTTCACATGCTTGTGTGATTATGTGCTTTTATGGATTTAGATCACTCCACCATGACTAAGGTAAGGGAACATTATTTTTGTTGTAAAATGATTCAGAGTTGGCATATAAGGCAGTGAAGTTTTTGGTTCTTTACTGTTGCATTTTTAATGTATAATTGGCTACATAAAATAGGTATATCCAAAGCCAGTCTTAAAGATAAGCTGAAGCAAAAATTCAGAAATTCTTTAGTGTTCTTTAGTGAATCAACCTGAATGGGGTAAGGTGTCTGTGTGCAGATCCACAGACTCTGCCATTTGCAATGATGCTACTCTGACAGATTTTCCCAATTGTTATGTTAAATGGTTTGGAAAAAGATTGAGGCTTCTGTCATATTTGTTAATGTTAAGGAGAGAATGTTTGGAACATGCTGTACTCAGGAAATCCTGAATTAGTGAAAAATACTGAAGTCATATCAGGGGCAAGGAAGTCTTCTAGTGTGTGCCACATTTCTTCAGAAACTTTCTCTTGTAATGTAGATGTAAGACAACTGTGTGGATTTTTATGGGTGCAATGTGATACCTAAACAATGAAGATGAGTTGCTTTTGAGAGCTTGCTGAAGGATTTGATGTCTACAAGTGAATGCATCTTTGAAGAATCTTTGTGTGTATTGGCAATACACCACTGTAGCTTAATAAAGTGAACTACTTCACTCTCAACATATATCGCCTGTTAGCTTTCCTAAATAATTTTTCTTTTTTTCCTTTGGTAGCTCTTTTTGAGTACAATTGAAGGGGAAAAAAAAGGGAACCACTGTTTCTGTTAAACTGAAAGTCATTGTTGCTTTCTTCAAATTACAGTCTTGAAAGGAAATTCTTGTTTACAAAATCCACTTTTTGTGTGCTGCTCTGTTTGCAGTACAGGTTTTAGAAACAGAAATGTATTATGTTGTTGAAGATAATCGTCAGAGGAACATTTGGGTTTAAAATATAATATACTTTTACAAAACCAAAAGCCAGTGGAAACATTTGCATGATTTTTATAAATTCCAATGGTTTTCTTCTGGTTTAATCATGTTTCCTTTGCCTTTTGGACCTCAGTCTTTACAGTATTTTGCTAGTACATGAAAAATAAGAACATGAAACTCAGTAGAAAGTGATTATTTGCAGAGCAGGTTCAATAAATCATCTCAACTGTTGATTATAAAAACACTTCTGGCCTGAGTTTGTTTCAATGACAGTAATTTTTTGAAGTCACTGAAGCTATTGTGGTCTTAATGCTTCTTTGCAAAAGAAGATAGAATGACTTGTTTTTTCCTATGAAAATATAATAAAAGGGAGAAGCCTTGCTATTTTAGCTCTTCCTATTATTATCCTATTCTGTGCTCTACCACAGTGCTTTAGGCTCACAGGGCACTCTCAGTTTTAATAGTCTCTTGTTCTCATTTATGAGCTCTGAGAAGCTTGTTGCTTGCCCTGATCCTCTTTGATGCGTAATGTCCCATGAAATCAAATAGGAGTAGGCTGTGTAGGCAACTGGCTTTCATATTAGTGTGTTTTACTACACAAGAATTGAGAATCCATGGTTTCCACAGTTTGTCTGAGGGTCTCATGTAGTGCTCCTGTACTATGCAATGATGTCACAGCAACTCAGTTGGACACAAACAAGCTAACCTTGTTAGCCAGCTTGAACACAGACAGCAACCTAACCATGACAATATGGTATCCTGTGTTGTGACCAAAATCACTGTGAATGTGGACAGAAATTCAGCAATATCCCCCCAGCTGACTTATGCCCTGCTGACATTATTATAGTGATTTAAAGCCAGCATGGAAATAGGTTTAATGTATTAGCAGCACACTTCGGACTTGTACCTCTTTTACTTACATAGGGAATAGGACTGAGAAGAGCTTTCTTAAATTTATGTATGAAATTTATAGCAGAACCAAATTTCAAAGGCCAGCTGATGAATCATGATAACTCAGGATGACTTGGTTTATGTCTATCAAACCAAGATAATAATAAATTGTTAGAGAACTGTGACTCTTTACTCTGAAGAAGTGGAGTGTTGGAAGGCTTGTATCCATATTTATAGAAATCTGAAAAGAAGGCTGCAAAGAGGCTGGTGCTAAGCTCCAACTAATTTGGATTAATATTGTTAACTAACAAACGTGTTCTGTCATAACATCAGGAAACCCTTACTGTGCTAGTGACTGAGCAATGGAACTCTCCTTGGAGTATCTCCTTGAATAGTCCATAGCTGTGTGGACTGTGGGGAGGCTGTGGGCAGTTTGAAAACATGATAAATTTTGTAACAAGTGTATGCATTATACTTCATTCTCTTCAGGAAGCAATTTTCTCCAAGTTGAATTCCTTTGTTCTCCTCTATATTATGAGTCAAGCTTATCAACTGCCAGGACTCTCAGTAAAAGCATTTCCTTCTGAAAGAAATGTACTTTGGTAAACTAGCATCTGCCTTCTAAACAGAGTTGAAGAAAACCACCTATTTTTTATGTCTGAAATGTAAGCAGGTTTAGAATTGCCTGGAAAGCTTAAGATTTACAAGCTAGATTTCCTCAGCCAGGTATTGTGAAGTTATTTACAGAGCTCAGATTTTAATGCTTGGTGGCTTTTAGTTGCTATATGGTCAATTTGCAGAGCAATCAATTTGCAATCAGTTTGGTTTGCAAATTTCTCTAATCAAATTCTGCAGCTCTATTTTGTATACAACTGTTTAAATGTTTCTGGATTTCTGCTTAGAAAACAGTTCTAAATTAAAGGTATTCCCTGATTTGATACTCTGGATGGATCTTACCTTGCTTTCTGTTAATCTCTTCCACTCTGTACAAAGTAGGATGTGTTTTAGCTTTTAAGACTGTTTTTTTTAAGTGCCAGAAAATACTTGAAGAGAAACCATGAAGAAAAGCGAAAAACCTGATTTTTTTCCCAACCTCCTAAGCTAGGTCAACATAAGGAAGGTATTGCAATATGCTAGGATGTATGCCTATGTGCTACTGTAGGGATTTGAGCTTGGGCATCTTTTCCTGCACCATTCACCTATAGGCTGTATGTGTCTATATATCAGATATGACATTAAAATGTAAACCAGCTTCTTACCTAATAAGGATGGTAGTATGTTAATCCATTGTATAAAACATTGAGCAGAACATGGAAATTACCTTAGGGATTCAATAATTGCTGGACTGTAGCTTCCATTCTTGAAGAACCTAATCAAAAGAGCTTCAGAAGAATCTATCTAATCAAAATGTTTTTTTTTTGGCAGATATTTGCATATGAATGTAGTTACTTGCACACAAGTTTAAACTTCCATTGAGCTTTAAAACACAATCGTTGGGAGATTTTGCTCTTTCCATTTTTATTTCAAAGCTTCAACTATGCAAATTGGTATCTAGAAACTTTTGCTAGTATATTAATGTTGATTGTGAATAGGAACTTTATTTCAGTGCTTATATATTCACAGAGAAGTGCAGACAGTTTTCAGCAAAAAATATTCTTTGATAGTACAGTCTATTGTTTTCCCTGAACAAGCAATAGATCAAGCAGCAGAAGCACACTGAAGGTTTACTGATGTAGTTGTATTGACAAATTTTCTGCATAGTCTGGTTCATATCTACACTTCATTTTTTTGATATTACTAAGTCAAAATCTGCAAGTAATTTCCAGATTATAGTATTTGATAAGCAAGTAGTTGTTTATCTATATATATTTCTTAAAGATAGTTGTTGCAGACAGTTCTGTGTGAGTGCAGTTACAAAGAAGTGTCTCACTATGTAGAAAAAATGATTGTATCTAGATACCTGTGCTGAAGAGGTGAGCATTAAAATCCATTAGTTATTAACTTGACTCCATCCCAAGCTGGTAATGATCATGCAACAGCTGTTTTAGCTAAATTTTGGTGATCTGTGAGCACAAAGAAAAGTAAAATATCTCTTGTTCATCGTGTCACATGGATCTTGGCTGGTGTTTCAGATTAGTCATATGGGCTCTTACACTGTTGAGTATATATACTCAGATGGTTCCACCATCTGAGGATATATTCTGCAACTTTCTTTTACCTAGTGTAACTCTGAGCTTCTATTAAATCAACTTGAGCGTGTGGCACAGATTTTTTACGTTTTTGCATTGTTTCCTTTGAGATGTCCATTGTGCGATTTGCTGCAGGCTGTCATTTTTGTCTGCCATCCAACGTATGTTGGCAAGAGTGTTGTGTACTAGACTTTGTGTCTGGTCACAGAAAAAAAAATTCATGCATCTCAGCCAGACCATTTTGTTATTCCTTTAGAATTAAAAGCATATGAAACAGATGCAGCTTAATAAGGTTTTTTTTTTTTATAAATAACATTTAAATAACTTAAAACAATAAAGTTCAAATACAACTTAAAATAAAGTTTAATGCTGTAACAACAGAAAAAGCATGTATAAGGTTGGGAAAAAAACAATATTAAAAGCTGTATGCCCTAGCAGGAATTATACAAAAGATAGGATATGTTACATAAAATACCTTAATATGTCTGAATTTTTGCTTCGTCGTTATATAAATTGTTACTTTCTGAAGAGTGAGATGAAGTACGTTATTTATTCCTATTATTTTACATACACTATTTTGAAACATCTCTTAGAGCAGCATTAAGTATTTGTTTCATTAATAGATAGGAACATTTTGTAGTAGAGCAAACTTATTTTTTCCAAACTAACTCTTTTATCTGAATGAAACAATAGACATTTACAAGATTATATATTTTTTTCTGGTCATATAGTTTATGTGTAGGATATTGGTTTCTTGGGGGAAGTATTTAAAATACTGCTCAGCCTCCACACTTACTATTGACTTGATAATCTGACAACTCATTCCAGCAGCCTTAAAGTCTGACATATTTTACAAAACATTATCATCTGCTTATTATTATTATAGCAGCCATATTTAAGAAGCAGATTGTTTTCTGTTCTTTTTTTTTTTAATTATTTTTGTGATTTTTTTCATTTAAATTAAATATTATCAGATAATCAAGTCATGACTTATTCTTCAGGGTAAATTAATTTAAGAAACTACCCAGTTAAAATGACTAAGATAATGATTGTACAACTCTTTAGAATTTTTTACAGCTTTTAGTTAGGAAATCTGGTTTTGTGTATATTTTCAAATCTTTTCCATGTAGTCTCTTAAAAATAAACATAAATGCGCAAGTCCAGCTTGTTCAGTTTCTCAGTAGTATTCCAGCCTCTCTTGATACCTTGTCAAATAATCTTCTTAAAAATACTCTTCCTGCTGGAACTAGTTCTTTACAGATCATGTATGATTAGGATATTGCCAGAGGAAGAAAGTGGGATGCTCTGTGTTCTTTCTTTGTTTTTTTACCCTTCATGGGAACACCTTTGTGGTTTAATGTAACAAACATCTCTTTTCCTTTGTGTGTCCATTTTGCAGAAGCATATGTATTATAATGGTTTTCTTCAATTAGTTCTATGAAGTTGCAATCCTCATTGCATACTTTCTGTGGAGAATAAATAATTTAGAGTAAAATAAGTACAAGTGTTTTTTAAATAGAATCGTAGAATACTTCAGTTGGGGGAGATGGGAAAAAAAGGTGCATCACACAAACAACATACTTGTAATATTATGAATATTAAACAAATCGATATATTAGTAATAAGCAAATAGTATTATTAACAACAATAATAAATAAATTATGCTTCTGAAACCTGACTGTTGAATACTTTAGCTTTATATGTTCCCCATTAACATTTTACGTAAAAATGTGCACAAACTCCAATAACTGAATTTTCAAAGTGAGTATGAAAACCATACACACATGGGATACATTTTAACTTTATAAAAGTTTATTTCATGGAAACTATTTCACACAAAATATGACATACATTTTAAAGGTAGTTTGTGGTGATTGTTAGAGTTGCTTAAGTGGCTGAGGAGATTTTAGCATCCATACCTTTCCATAGAGTCGTCCTGACTTGTTCATTGCTAGAAAGTATTCACTTTCCACTCCTTTGATTGCCACTATTCCAACTGCCACCGTTCGGATTTCTAGAATACCTGCAAAAATACACAGGAAATATTACACTGATGCAAAATATCTGTTTTCCAGTCAACCTGTTTGATTTCTTTGAACAAATGTAATTCTGTGGTTATTGATAATCCGCGCCTGCATTTAGTAGAAAAAATATTTATTGATAGATTCGTGTGAAGAAAGGGCCAGGTTTTGAAAATCTTCTGTAGAAGATCAGGTCTGCATGCAGCCACTTAAAATCTATGTGATAAATTTTAAGTATGCATTGAAATTCAGCTGTTATTATAAGAAATATTTATCTTTTCAAACCATCAGTGTATCTTAGAATTTATCACACTCTGGGTTTCATTTAGAAGAATCATATCCATAGCCATCAAGGTTCAAAGAATTTGTGTAAAGCCTTTATTTTGGAGACACGTGTAGCAGTATCACAAGTGAGCAAGTGTAAACCTTAGAACTTGCAAGTGATAAGAAACAGACCACAGTGTGTTCCATAAGATAAAGTATTTGTTTGACCTTTGCATGCTTTTATGACGGATAGGAATGGGCAAAGATACCTGTGTTTGAAAATAGCTAGAAGTTGCACTGAGAGCTTATTTATTCAAAACCACAAAACATGCAGTGTTTTTCTATATGTTTCTAATAAATGACTTCACTTTCATCTGACGGATGTGTATCAGCAACAACTTTCTATTGTCGCTATAACTCATTTAAGTTACTTACAATGTAAAAGTATATTTAGGTTAAAATTAAAAAAAAAAAAGTCTGAGGAAGGCAGGAAGAGGCACGTGGTGCTGAGCAGTACGGGTTGTTTTCAAGCTTAAGTGTTACTATTGTTTTAAGAGGTGGTTTAGATTTACATTTCTGCATTTGAGATGTTTTTCTCCATGTTGGGTCACATACAGAACTTTGTGCAGTAGCATTGTATTCTGACTTGTAGGAAGAAGAATCCTTCAAAGCCAATTCAGCTGTAGGCAGAAACCCAATAGCTGAGTGTGTGGAGAGGAGTGAGGGAGGAGAACTGTGTTAGCTTGTCACCTAAATGATGACCTTCCTCTGGAACAAAACCTTTCCTTTCAGATTTGTATCGACTCTTTACAGCAGTGACCTCACATGATATTTTCATTAGTTATTTTTTAAGAAGGCATGAATGTAGCTGATGTTTCTTTTCCTATACTTTTGCTATATCTTAATACTTTTTGCTTTCTTTTCTACCTATCTGCTTTCTTCCTTTCCTTGGTATTACTGCTGTATTAGTCTGGACCTGTTATTACTTAATTTTTTTCACACCTGTTTTCCCCACCAGCAGATCAATTACCTCTTCTCTTGGTGTGTGCCCTGCTGGGCATTCAGTTCTTTGAACATTTACACTTCTTAATGCTAAGCCAGCTTTAAGTAAAGCTTTCATAATTCTTTGAGAAGTTCCACTCTGCTGCAGGCCTAACAACAATTCTTACAAAGGGCAATTTCTAACCGAAACTTACAAAAATTATATTAACTTTCATTTAAATTTCACTTGAGAAAAACCACAGCGAGGCTGAAAAACAGATGAACATCTGCATCTAGCCAAAGAAAGAACATGAGAGTGGAAGGGATCTCTGGGTCATCAAGTCCAGTGCTCTGCTAGCCTGGGAATTGCATCAGATAATTCTCTTTTCATAAACGTTGCCAATACTAAATTGGAGTTATTTCTTTGCCCCCAGTGTTTCCGCCAAAGGCTCTTTTAGAGCTTGATTTATTTTAATGGCTACAGACTCTGAAGTAATTTGCAATCTGCATTTTTTCAGTGACAGTTTATATCCATTTGTTCTTCTGCCTATGCTCGCCATTATCTTAAGGAGAGAGCTTTTTTAAAGTTTATGTTTGAATTTTCTATTTATACAGAACTGCAAAAAATGAAAGACTCAGAATGACTTTGTAAAACAAGTCATACTAATAGAAATGGAGATTTCCTTGAATAAATGGCTGTTGGCTGAAGTTACATGAGTAAGAAATACTATTGCTTTTAAAAAGGAAATGGCAAAAGTTTTTGCCTAAGGCAATATTGTTATTAGATTTTTTTTGTTATTTTAGCTTCTTTTTTTAATGAAATGGATATTGACATAACTAATGTTTAGGAATTACTTTATTTCATTTTTGGGTACTTGTTTTCCTACTCTATACTCAGTTCAGATAGAAATGTCTTTTGTGTGGAAGGTTAATGCTGTCTAAATAAAACTCAGAATAGTTTTACTGTTTGATGAGTTCAGGATAGAAATAAGGGGAGTAGAAATATTTTATAATGCTCTTGTATAGACAGTCTGACTGGCAAACTGAAACATTATCTATCAAAATTATATTTTACGTGTTCTTTAAATGGCAGTATATGTGATAGATTTATTGTATTTAGAGATCCTTAACGTGGCTCCACATTGTATTTGTTAAAATCCAATTTGTGCATAAAAAGCAGTGGATTTGTAATTAAAGACATAACTTTACATTCATAAATTATTATGCGTATCTGATAGTATTAGCTATATTATTGTATGTTTTTCAGGATCGTAAGCAATGATGTGCCCCAGAATTAGAACTAGCCTTACATAAATAAAATGAGACACCTTGAGTCAGCAGTGATAAGACATCCAAAGATGTTTTTAGGCCTTTGAATGGCACATTTCTAACATATTTGAACTGTGCATCTCTCCATAAATTTTAGTGAGGGAATATGACATAAATAATTATGCTGCAGTAATGATGTCACATTAAAAATGTTGTACTGTTGGCAATATTCAAGACAAAGAAAAGAAACCACTGAGAGTCCAGTGGAAACAGTGCTTATATATTCATTATTCTCTTCAGAGAATGTTGTGGCCTATCACAGACTTCTTGTACTCATTTTTCTGCTCCTAGTTCTAGGTCATTGCTATTCTGCTGTGTCTTAACCAATCCCCAAAAGAGAATTTTTTCCCCTTCTAGCAAAGCATTTATTAGACATGCCCTTTTTTTACTTGAATCATCGCTAAGCTTCTCTCTCTATTTTAAGACATATGACCCAAGTTCCTTAACAAGATGACAGGATATAGTAAACCTCCTTTCCTTCTGAAGTCTCTGCCTCAGTATTTCTGTTTATTTCAGAAATGTAGCATTACAACAAGTAATTAAAATTTCCAATTAAGTCATATAGGAAAAGGAAACTTTTCTAGTAAACTTTTGGAAAATTAAGGCATTACATATACTCTTCTGCGTAGAGCTCACTTGTTCTGTTCATTACAAAGTGTCATGTACAGTCAAGAAATTAAAAACGTTTCATTTATATGGAAACCATGCAAAGAAGCTGATCAGGTTGAGAAATCATACACAGAAGGTTTATTAATTTATCCATACCAGCCCTCCAGTTATGTCACATGATTAAATTTAGTGTCCAGTACCAAAGGTCTTTCACAGACCAGGAAGAATGATTTTGGAGTAATATTAAATGGAATACAGACAGAGTTTTTATTACTTTAGCTGCTTTTGAGCACACAAGACATAAGGTGACCAGCTTTTTCCTCCACACCTATAAAATAATCAAAGGAATCTTTAATGCTTATAAGCATATCATATGACTGTGAAAACATCAATCTACTTTTCTGTTTATTTATTATTTTAATACTCAGCTTGATTTAAACACAAATTTTGAGGTTAAAGAGATGTGCTTAATGAAATCACAGTCTCTTTGGATTATTTTATAATGTATATAGATATAAAATAAATTTCTGTATTATAGCACCAAAGTAGGAAATTGCTAGAGGATATATCAAAGACTAAATTAACATTCATAAGATAGACAAAGTGCATTATAATTGTCCTTTCCTATTTAATTTCCATTCAGAATAAAGTCAAGATACCAAGGTATCAAGATTACAGTACATGGCATTATAGTTGTATTGGTCTGAATTTATTTTCCTTGCATTTCTGATACTCCATTGCTACAAGAGAAATTATATGATATCAAACAGATACTAAGGGTTTTTGTTGCAGATAGGAACCCAATCTAGCAGTTGGTGTCACGAGGTAAGAAAGCTGTTCAACCAGAATTTTGGTCAACTACAGATATTTCCTGTTTCGTCTGTCAGTTCTGTAATTATCTGTATCTGGCGATTCTCTCCAAAAGGATGCTGAGCAAAAATAAATTAGGATTTGAGCTGATATGGCTATCCTTAGGTTCTTAATGTTTATGGTTTATAATGCAGTTTTGATTGTTATATTTAGCCAAGTCCGTGAATTAAATCTTTATGAGACTTTCTTAGGTTTTCTTTCTTGTTTTATAAACTCACCTTTCTTTTCTCTTTTTTGCTTTGAAATTTAGTACCACTCTTAAGTCTTTATAGGACAAACCAGGAAGAACATTTGGAATACTGGAAAGTAACCTGATAATCTCATTTTTCTATAAATGCAGGAAGGTCTTTGATTTTGAGTAATTGATGTTACTCAAATCAGCAACAATAGAGCAGTTTACTCTAAAGATTGGTTTTATTAGCTTTACAAGGATAGTAATCTCAACCAACTGATTCTTACCATTCTAATGAACCTTTTTTAATGGCACTTAAGATATGAATTTACATGAAAGAAAATGTGTTTCATTGGTCCTGCTTTGTCAACCTAAGTTTCTGTGCTTAGATTTTGTTAGCTGAATCACTGGAAGTAGGTAAACCTCTGTATCTGTAGACAAATGGTAGTAGAAGAAAACCTCTAGTGCAGTGTTGATTTTGGTAGAGTTTTATACATAAAGTATATAAACTGCAGTATCTATAGAAAAAATCCTGAGCTGTCTTACATGTGGGATCTATCTTTTTCTGTTCCCAAACGTTATTTTAGCACCAGATACTTCAAAGAAATTATGAAGAACTAAAATGTACAGTCAGAAATTCTACAAAGGATAACCTCTTCTCGTCAGAGTAACAGTGCAACATTCATTGTCTTATTTCAATAAGTCCATTTTTTGAGGCTTCCTCTTGAAGTAAGAAGTTCTAAAGCTTTCAATCGCTATTCACAAAAAGGAAAAATTCACCAAGCCAGGAGTGGAAAGAGAAAATCTGTGTACTTAGGTTTTGAGAATGGTTTCATCCAAGTGCTGTTTTAAAATTCTTATAATTTCAAAATTACTTAAAGACATGCTTAAATTATTAAGATGATGATGATAGTAAGTTCACAAGGCCAAACTTCAAACAAGTCTTATATAGCATCGAGTTAAAAATGAAAATGTAAGCCATGTTTTCCAGTTGCTTTCTCTGGAGAATCCATGTAAAAATTAAGGAAAGGTTTAAAAGAAGTCTTGAATATACCACAAATTAGCTGGGAAAGAAATCAAATTAGAGCCAGAAAGAGAAAACAAAAAACAAAAAACAAAACAAAACAAACAAACAAAAAAAAACACAACAAAACCCCAACAACCTAAACTAAACCAAAAATGGGCATGTAAAACTGAAAACAACTGTAATTTCTATTAAATCAGCATGAAATTCCAAACAATTTTATACGGTTGTACAGTCAGTGTATCAAATATAGCTCAAAATTGCCACAGTGAATGAAGATTACTGCAGACCTGAAAATCTGTCTGGTGTACTTAAAGGACACTCATCTGAGTTAGGCTATGATTTCTCTTTAGAGAAATCTAGAAGATGATGACTATGGATGCTGGCAGCAGTCTTTTTAACCACTTGAGGCAGATTAAATATCAGACGGTTGATATAAAATCCAGTAGAAAAAAAAACTGAAGACACAAAGCAACCCTTTAAGTTGACACAGCAATTTTAGTGTGTAGAATATACTTGAATTTTTGGAGACAAATGCATTTTGGTCTATAAGGGTAGTTGCTCAGTGCTTTATACATATACATGTGTACCTCAGGACTGTGACTTGGAGAACAGGACAGTAACTTGGGCTGGAAGTTTAAGTAGAAAAATTGACATTTAGCTATATCACTACTACAAAATTGAGCATTCTCTGTGTGATTTTTTTTCTTTTGCTGGCGGTATTTGATAGTTTTGTTTTGAATCATGGATTTCCTTGGTTAAGAACAGAAAAAAAATTCCTAGTGAGCTATCTTTTCACATGCCAGGGAGCTGCCCCTGTATGCTGGGTGATAAGATTGTGGAAGGTTTAAGAAGAGCTTTTGAAGGACATTGTATTCGGTCTCTCATCAGTTGGCTCTTTTCCCAGATGTCTCATATGTTGCTGCTATCCTCTGTATGTTCCGTTGTATTTCTGGTCACTACTTCTGTTATTTGTTAGTATCAGAATGTCTCTAGGAATTGATAGAAAGAGAAATGTTTCCATCCAGTAGACTTTTCAGCCAGGCCAGCAGCAATTTCATCCCAGTATTTTCTGTTCTGCTAGGTACACTTGTTTAAGGGTTGGCTAGAATTTTGCCTACTGCTAGAAAGACTTCTGTACTCTTCTAAATGCTCAAAACAAGGGAAGAAGAACAGGAAAAGTGGAGTTTAATAAAAGAAACGCTAAATAAAATGTCCAGAAGCTATAGTTATTATTTTGTATTTCTACTGTTTTCTTTCAAAAAGCTAACAATATATCTAAAACTATTTTTTTAATAATATTCTACATACTTTAAAGTACTTTATACGTATAATACATATTTATATATTTAATTGTCACCTCTCTGAGTACTGAAGTTGAAAAAGCATTCTATTGCTGAATTTTTGAGGGAAGGAGGCTGGCACTGACAGCTGAACTAATGTGTTAGTGGATGGTTTCCTCGTCAGGATCATCTTGAGATAAAACATGAAATATCAAATAGGGAAAGAGAAGGTAGAAAAAATTTGGATGGAGAATAAGTCAAAACAAAATGAAACTTATAAGATATGTCTGACTTGTGTTTCTAATTAAATTTGGAGTACATATTTATGAATTCAAGTGAGTTTTAGAAAAACGATTCAAGGCCAATAAAAATGCTCTCACTGCTTACAAGACGGTGCCTTACAGCTGTTAATGCAATTTGTTCTTTTGGTCTGGGTTTTAATGAGTTAATGTTTGCTTGGACCTCTTAAAAGAAGAAAATTCAGATGTCTATGGTCAATCACAGAGAATTTAAAAAAGCTGTCACAGTGTTGCTAGTGCACGTGTGCACACAGTGAAGCAGCATGATAAATGCTGCATTAGAAATGCTTTTTGAGTGGAATCTGTCAGTATTTGAAAGTAAATGAATAGTTTAATTAGGCAGTTTTATAAGTCATTGATTTCAGAAAGAGGTAACCCATAGGAGTGTATATGTGAAATATTAGTTTGTGCTTATTTCCTAATAGTATTTTTAAGATTATGCATTTACCAGTTTGTATTTAGGTAGGAAAATTTGTCTGGACATTCTCTCTCTAAACTAATGGTAACAAAAAATGTTATTGATTTAAGAGATATTGTAATATTTAGTCATTTTTCTACCATCCCCCCATTGTTAAATTATAATCGGTAGAATATTAAATTTGCTTTTATATTTTCTACATTCATTAACAACAAAGGAAAAGTGTTTACTAGGTGGTAACTTGTAGTTCATATGCTCTGTAAGTAAAAATATTTATAGAAGTATATGTCGTAATAGTTTTCATAGCAGAGATTAGATTGTCTACCTTCTCAGGAACTTTCTGTCTGTAGATACGATTTGAATAAACCATTACTTATGGTAGCAGAAAACTAGGTGTCAGACATGTCTCAGCAGGATGTATATTCACTACTACTTCCCCATTTTTTTACTGCAGTGTACATGCTTCTCCCTGAGATACTCAGAATATGGATTTTATGGCAGAAACACATAAAATATTACACATAAAATATGTTGCTACTATGGCAGAGACCAATATGAAGACTGAAAAAATACTTAGAGGCTTTCTTCTATATCCATGCATACATTTCCTGTGCATGCACAGACTATTGGAAGCATTCTAGATATGAAGATGTCTATAAAAATGACCTGCACATAAACAATGTGCATGACTGTCAAGGATTTTCAGTGGAGCAGCTGAAGCTACTTCTTCAGTGAGGTCCCAGACATCTGGATACTATGGGCTAATACTCAAAGCACTTAAAACTCCTGGTTTCCTCCTGTTCATAATTTCCGGGCAGGAAAACTGATTGTTTAAGGAATCATGATTAATGATAGAGTGGTATTCCTAGAGGACTCAATACAGCATATTTTTTGGTCAAGCATTCTCAAGAATTTGCTTATAAGATTGTGCATGCAGAACAACTGTTTAAATAAGCATCAGTGGCTGATGTTTAAAAAGTTTATTTTTGCAATTCACTGAACACAAGAACAGTAGGCATACTATATAAAAGTGTTGAACTAACTGATAAATAAAAGTTTATCAAAATAGTTTTGTACTTTGATGGATTTTAATTTATTTATCTTTTCAAAGATTCCTTAGTTGACAGTATATGGTTCATAAATATATCCACTGTTTCTTAATACTAAAAACTGATTAAAAAAATGGACTGCTAAATAGAATAGCTTTGTAATAAGAGCATCATCCTAGTGGTATTCAACAGCTGACAGATAAGTAGCTTATAGAGTTGAAACTGTGTCAAGGTTTCTTTAAGAAAATGCTAACTTAATAATTCCATGAAGACAGCGATGAGAACCAAAGACAGGAAAAAAGGTAGAGGAGGAAGCTAAAATATCTGTTTAGAAATGTCATTATTTTACTTACAATATATGTAGTTGGACTTGTAAGTGTTTACCATTATGGCTGAAAATGAAGGAGTAAGCTAAATTCCTCTCTTAAAGTATTTAGAGTTTCATCAAAGGTATAATATAGCTGTGTGGATATGTATTACTGGTATCACAGCACAAGAAGTCTGGTTTGAATATCTAACCTTTTTACTTACAAACTGATCATATTTGATCTGCAGTAAGAAATATTAGAAGCCAAAATATGTTTTCTAGTTATTTTTCAAAGTGAATGATAAATGTGAAGTGGTGCTCATTGTTTCACAACACTCAGTAAATCTTACCTCCACTAAGTGCTGCAGTGGAGTAGTGTCGATTTCAGTAACCATATTGCAGTGAATTACTGCTGAAGAGAAATAGCTTAGGATCTCTGAAGGTATTTTCCCTTGTACTGTATTATGGTTTGTTTTTATGTTGACTTCTTGATAATGTTGGTGGGTTGGATTTAAAATCAAATCAAATGCTCCTACTTAATTCTTAATAATAGCATAGTAAGGATCGATGTAGGCTAACAGACTCTAAATCACCTCTCCTATGAATATCTCTTGAGAATGTTAGTGCTTGAGCCCACTTTCTCTGCAATATTTCTGTTGATTTGATCTTCAAAATAAAAAAGGTGTGACATCTTTCTCTAAAGTAGACTGTAAAACTACGGAACTTATCAATTTAAAGGTCTGACTTGTGAACAGCAGTATATAGTACCGACAGTGGAATAACCTGCTGTCCCAGTCATTCACTTAGAACCCTTTAATTTTGCTGATCTCCACATATAAATATTTTCTTGCCCAGTTCCTTATATAATATGTTGTTGTATCTCATTTTTTGTTGGAAACTAGATTTCCCTCCAATAAAATTTGCCTTGGAGCGAAACATATGGTTCAATGAAAAAAAGTAGTATATCTTTTCAAATTAATATTATCCTATAAAACCAAATCTTAATCCCCAGTCTGAAAAAACACCTTCTTACTATAGCATTAATAATTTATTGATATTTAAAATAGAAAAAAGGATGATGTAATGCCTGTTTACAAAATAATTATAAGTGTTTCCAAGCACTTTAAAAATCAGTAATTTAGTGCTGAACGATGAATCACGGTCATATCGAGGATATCCTAGTATTTAAATCTGTTTTGGTAATTGCACTAGAATGAATGATCCTTTTTATTTTTTGAGGCTTTTAGGATCCAGCTTCAGAATAGCAAAACTGTGAAACTGCTGATTAGACATCACACAGCCAAATGAGATGTGTTCATTTAGTGATACAAACTTTCTCAAATACAGGGCTTCAGTCCCACAGCTATTTTACTAATCTAAAACTTGGAAAGTGCTACATTAGACCAGAGCATCCTGTCTCTCCACATTCTTATATAATGCAAAATAAAACAACTTATTCTTCAGTATTTGTCACTATCCTATTTCATCTTTTCACATAATAAAACAGCTGTTGTCCTGAAAATATTCCCCAGTGTCACTGCAGGTGAAATCTTCTCCCTTTCCTATGTAGAATTAGCCATCATGGATGATGTAAACTTAGTCATGTCTTTTCACCAGGAAACTTTTTCATCTGTTTTTCAAAGAAGAATAATCCATATTCATGTATCTTTCATTTGTATGAGAAATTGATTCTTTGTCTGTTTTGTGCTCTGAAGAATTTCATTTCCAGGTGCATTTCATGTGATGTTACGCTTATCACCTGGATAAGCTGGCTGCAGACAGTAGTAAGGATGGCATAAATACACCATGGCACCGTGTGCTGGGCTCATCTGGCTAAAGGAGGCAAAAACCAGAACTTGCTCTTTTTCATATGCAGTATCCCCTCACAAGAACTAGCTGTTTTGCTCTGCGTAGTGTAGTGTCTCCAGCCATTCCTGTGCCAACTTTTCTGGTCCCTGACATGGGCTTGGTAAACAAATAGTGTAGCCACATGCTGGGGACAGAAAGAATCTAAAAATTCCCCTCCTATTCTCTCAGGATTATTTAGAACTGTACATTGTTGGCAAAGATTACTGAGATTTATTTTTAAATGCTCGCAGAATGATCATAATGACATTCTTAAGGGTGAAAACTATATTATCAGTTTAAATATACAGTAAAATGCATTTTTTTCATAATGAAAATGTTCCCTGGTGTGGCT
Source organism: Cyrtonyx montezumae (assembly GCF_038088225.1). Taxonomy (NCBI): domain Eukaryota; kingdom Metazoa; phylum Chordata; class Aves; order Galliformes; family Odontophoridae; genus Cyrtonyx; species Cyrtonyx montezumae. Next base: position 26,612,028 of record NW_027071903.1, on the reverse strand, counting down.
AGTAACTGAATTATTTAAAATACGTAAAATTCAGAAAGGGAACACATAAGGAAGAATCTGGGCACAGTATTCCAGAGCTTAATATTATACTGAAGACCTCTGGCATAGGGACAAGTAATTTTAAATTGCTTTTAATTTTGGACTGAACAATTTTGTTTCACTCAGTTAAGAAAATTTAATTCATGAACACTGAAATCTCTGCTGGATTAGATAACACATCTTTTTTTTTTTTTTCTCTAAGTACTTAAACGTAGGGCCAACGCTACCCAACTGAATACATTTCAGTTAGATTTCCAAATCAGATCTGCTACCTGGAGTAGGAATAGCTGAAGACAGACAGCTAAACACATCAATTACATTGTCCACAAGAACACAACCATGCAGTATATAATTCCTTTCAAGGTACAAAATGTAAGAAGCTGCTAAGAAAACTGTACTAACCCCTTGCTGCACCACAGAGTGGGGAATGATAGAAACCATCTGGCTCATTCTTTCTGCCTTCAAAACATTTCTGGACATATATTTATATGTTATGGTCTCTCAAATTGTTCTGTTCGTGGCTGGCAAATAATTTAGAGTTTAGTTGAATTTGTAAAATATATATTAGACCAAACACTAAAATGTAAGCTAATGATTCTAATGGAAAGAGAAAATGGTGGGGAAAAAAAAACCCACAAAAAAAGCCAAACAACCCACAAACCAACAAATTCAAACCTCGAGTCAAAACCAATCAAATGATCTAATCTAATTCCTATAAATAAATAAGGATTTTTATACCTGATATTTCTCCTGTCTTACTCACGATAGGGATCGAAACGTGTGCTAATTATCCAGCAGTCTTTTTGTATTTTTTAATAGCTTAATAAATCTTTGTATTTATTTCATCTGATATCATTAATTTACTTCTAGCTACGCACCACTCTGAAAATTCTGTCTAACGTATCAACCTGACTCCAAGAAAACCACTATGCTATTTGCCATTGATTTACATAGAGGCAGATTTTTAAAACCTCTCTTTTTTATTACAGAGTCAGTTGTTTATAAATGTATTAGCTTCCTCATGTTAATCTTTAGTACTCTTCTAGCTTTATGATTCCACAACAAAACAGAAAAACAGCAGCAGCAGCGCTGGAGAAAATAGTTTCTCTGAGTCAGGACCAATTACTGTTGCCAGAGCAAATACACTGTGGGAGCTATAGCCAAATTTCTCTTTTATTTTATTTTATTTTATTTTTTGTGTGTGTATGTGATTTGTAATTTGTCTTTTTCAATGCAGTTCAATTATCCAGTTTCAAAATTGTCTTTTTTTTATTTTTTCAGTCTCAACTACAATGTTAAGATGTAGAAGAAATCAGGTGTTAACTATTTCAAGTTTGATGATAGAAAGTTATGTATACACTTACTTTTGCCCATGTGTGTAATTATCATAAAGTAAGTGAGAAAACAATTGCAGCTAATGTCATGTAAATATTTCCCAAAGTGAATCTCTTGAATGCCATCTGTGGCTGTTTGCAGCAGATTCTGAAATGTGATGGGTTTATACACACGTGCCTGGGGTATATAACTAATTATTTTCATTTTCATAGTACATGCTGACAGATCTTCTTTTCCAGAAAGATTCTGTCATAGCAGCACTTGTGGTGGCCATGAAACCCAATTCCAGTAGCAACTGGGATCGTTCATCACATTACACAAAGCAATAAGCACCTTGCACCATCTGTCACTGGTGCACAGCCTTTCTGTGCTCTGCTTTTCTCAAGTGTAACATGGAAATAATGTTCTAGCATTTTAGTTGAAGTTATTTGTACTCTTTGAGGAAGAAAGATGGGCTCTAGAGCTTGTTCCAGTGTGTTGTAATATAGTAATTCTGCGTTATTTTCTGAAGAGATGTTACCAGTCCCAGCTAAGTCGTGAAATGTCGTGGGGTAAAGACAGCAGACTAAACAGTTAACAGAGGATAGCTTTAACCAAATTACATGAAGAGCTTCTTTAAAGCGCGCTGTTGTTACGCCTTATTGGTTTGTATACACAATGCTGTTTCTCTGGCTTTTGTTCTAACTGTTACACCCCCAAGTGTAAATCAGTGTAGTTATGTTTATTTTAGTTACGTTATAATCATTTAAGTCAGCAAAGGGTACATAAGGGGAACACATAAAAGGGGAACTGTGAGGCTGGAGAGCTGTTATCAGCCATTTTATTGTGTTACCCTCAGTAGCCACCCTACAGGCTTGTGTAAAAGGGAATCTTCTGCTGTACTGCTGCCTCACTCTGCCTTCCTTAAACAGCCAGCTCATACTGTCCAAGTCCTTTAGAAAGATTGAAGTATCCTTTTGACAGAAGTGAACCCAACACGATTCAGTTCAATTTAAAAGCATTAGTAAAAGTGGTCTGCTTTAATGTTATGCTCTCAAGTAGCCACAGGAAACTACTTCAAATGTGGAAGAAACATTTACATTTCTTTACCAACTAAGAAATGTTTGTTTGGCCCTAACTGCAGAAGGGAAGATGTGAGCTTTTCTGTACCTGTAAATTGTGTAGGTAGCTTTCTTGTCTCTCGGCACACAGGCACAATGTTATCACTACGTTGTGGCTGCTTAGAATAAAGTTGCCTGTGAGAAGTCTGTTAAAATATTTAATATCTTAAATCCAGATCCATCCCAGCAGCCGTATTATTCTATTGGCAGCATTCCAAATTTACATCTCTGACAATAATCAAACAGACAATTTGATAAACTACAGTGCAGTACACTGGCATAAGCATAAAGACAGACTTTTCTCTTGATCTTGAGACAAATGGAAGATTTCATACCACTCAGGCATTTGATAACAGCTTCAGACAGGGGCCTTTGGGAATGCTTCACTTTTTATTTTCTCTATGACAATTCTTATAATTCTTATTTTGCTTTTTAATGCATTGATGTCATGCAGTTTTGATGGGCTCTATAGCAGGGATACATAAACAATCTTTAGCAGACTATATGAACTCCTTTAAAATCTGGAAAGCAGCTGGTCTGTGAAATACAGGTGTTTGAAAACAACTTTCAGCTAATAGGCTTAATAAAAACTAGAATGTTCTCTGTAAAGGAGTCCAGTGATGTCTTCTACAGGATCACAGAGCTACAGGGTTCACATGACAGTAGATTTGTAAGATTATGGGCTGAGTAGTAGAAGGTATATGTACAAACAGTGTTTCCCTCAGATTTTTATTCTGTGGAGGATTTGCATAAGGTTTTTATAAGTTTGAGCTTAGGAGACTCAGTTTGCAGGCCTGTTTATAAATACTCTATGAGTATTTCTTCTCTGTATGGTACAACTCTTACCTAGTGTTTGTAACATAAAAGCTAAGTTACTGTGTAATATAAAACTCAACAGAAAATTCTAAAACTTCCTGGAAGACCATGAACCTCTACCACACAGGTTCTGCCTGTACTGATACTTTTTAAAATATTTTAACATCAATACAAAAAAACTTATTATTTGTAAAGAATTTGTTATACTTTTTGCTCTAATTAAGGCGATTTTGGGTATTCCAAGGAGTTAATGTGGTGAATAAACCTTTTTTTTCTTAAAATATCTGTGACTCCAGCTGTATTGCAACAGAACGTTTCTGGAGAAGTATTAAAATTGACCGAGAAGGCTTGTTTTTACCACACAGCATGAAACAAAGTGCTTCTTTTTGTGAGATGTGAATTCTTCCATGACTATCAATGCTTTCTTGATTCATATCAATGCAAATGTTACACTGCAGAACCATTTCTGTAAAAATAGATTATTATAACTCTACTATTAAATATATATACTTAAATATAAGAGTAAATAAGGCTAATACTTTCTTCTCAGTATATACATGTGGATCTGTGGTTTTTATATATCCCCAAAAAACTTAGTATAAACTTCTATTTATGTCTTGTATACAGAAAAGTAATTTTGCACATAAATCTGAGGAATTATGAGTAGCTGTTTTTCAAGTTGAATATCCTAAATTGAGTATGTCATGATTCATTGTGCCCTTAAGCCTGTACCTTTTGTAGAATTAATATTAATAGGAATATTACTCTGAGATAGATGTCAGTAAGATACAGATAAGTAATTCTGACTTGGAAGTTGGGAAAAGATTAATGGTGGAACAAGAATTTCATTTTGCTTTATGCCCAATCTGTACCACCAATGTTACGAAACATAATTTTAAAGTAAAAGCACATGGATTTGCAGAAGCAATAGTTACTATTTGTCATCCTTTAAATTAAGTCCTCAGCCCCTTAGTAGGCATCAGTAACAAAACTCAGACTGATTTCAGGAGAGCCAGGCTTCTACAAACTGTATTTTTCTCTCTCCTAATATGGGTCTTTCAACTCCTGAGCAAACTTTTCCTGATGAATCACAGGGTGAGATAGCTTTTCCACTAGTCAGTAACTTAACTCCTACACAGCTGTACAATACTCTTTTTTCTTTTTCACTCTCAAAAGCAGCTATTTAGGCTATTAATGATAATTCTTTCTGGTTTGTCAGTAAGTTGATAGGAATAGAACGCCCATGTCTTGAATATATGTTGAAAAGAAAGTTAATGCTGTACTTCCCAGTGATTACTTTCTCATGTTGATTACATCTCTGTGTTTTTGATAAAGTGTTTCAATCAAATACTGTGCACATTAATGATGGAGTATTTTTTCATTAATGAAATAAACATGGCACAGTCTGGCAGAGCTCAAATCAGGCACTTTTTGTACAATACCACTGTGATAAATTGCAGCACATGTGATTACCATAGATGGTATATACAAATAATTCTGTAGTGCTGCCTAACAGGAGCTGAGGGGAAAACAAAGAAAGACACATTGGGATGGGTACAGAGATGAAAAACAGCAAACTTTTTCTAGTAGCTGTAGCTAGCTCCTAGGAGCTGGAACAGGAGCTATAAGTGGTAGCTCCACTTGCTGAGCTGATATCAGCTGAAGGTATCCATAGTTGTGTTGGTTAAATAGGAATGAGAAGGCATTATAATAATATCTGATCCAAACCTATCAGGATTTGTAGTGCTGTGTACAAGCAAAAGTGTCATGCATTTTCATGTATCAACTGCAGTGTGATTAATACACATTCTAGTTTTGGAATACACACAGTTAATTCTTTGGGGAAATAAGCACAGTTACTTTCTTGTATAATTGTGTGAAACTAAAGTTTGTTAACTTTCTCATATACCCGAAACAAAAAGGTATCGCAGACAGAAAAATAGTGAACAGTTAATGTGCAGAAGGAAAAAGGAAGTCATCATATAGATGCTATGGGATTTAGGCTTAAATATACCTTTTGGAAGTGTAACTTGAAGTGTCACTTGAGTGCTTGTAAACACTTCTAGAAAATTGTCTCTGAGATGTCTACAGCTCTTATCTGAAAAGGACAAGGTACGTACAGAATATCTGCTTCTGCTTTTTGTTGTATAAGAAGAAAAATGGGGTTAATGTTCAGTTCTCTTTTGACAAAGATATGTATTTATTACATTGCAAATGTTAAACAGTTTTGAATAATTTCTCCACAGCAATTACAATAAATATCTCTTCTCTCAGTAGATCAATTTCTGCTTTAATGATATAGGCCTTGGAACTCTCATCAAATTCTCCTAAATAATCTGGTTGGATCAGAGCTAGGCTGTTCACCACCTTGCTAGATGTGTTACGAATCATTTGAAAAAATCTGCTTTTAGTCTCAGTGGTGCTAGTTTTATCTTTGTAGTGTGGATCAGTTTTGCTTCCAGTGTTCTATCTGGATGAAAGTACCATTTCAGAAATTGTCATTAAATCATTCAGAACATGCCCTAGAACAACGTGATTAAAATGGATAAGTTCAAATTCAAAACGATTACTCAGTTAGAAAAATTAGCAGAGCATGATTTCCTTGAAAGATGTGGTAATAGTTTCCTAGAAAAATGTGGCAATCTTTTTTTTTCCTTAATTTTGTTGCATGACAATTATTTGCATTTCTGAATTTCTCAAGTCACACAAAGAGGCAGACAGAATTGAAGTCATACGAAGTCATTTCAGTTTGATATTTACAATCAAGTAGTCTGGGCACCAGTTTACTTGTTTGGACATTGTGATTGAAGTGGGTGTGTAGTAATTTCAAAGAATGGTTTCACTAATGGTTGTATTATTTTTGTTGCTCAACTTATGAGGCAATTAAAGGGACAAGTGTAAGTGGCCTAAAATTCTTGCCATTTATCTTTATAATTTATGTAGACTCTCCTTAGCTTATGCTCAAAATTCATGTATCATTTTGTTTCTTTTGAAATAGTAATTAATTACAAACTCCATCACCTGTTCTCCCAAATGTATGGCTGTTACACTGGTAGTGAGGTATATAATAATATAATAATAAACCAGACCATGTGTCTTACAGCCCCAGTAAGATAAGTTCCTCACAACTGCTGGAACAGATCTCTAAAACAGTGTCAGTGCTATGAAGGTAGCAGGATGTGAATGAGCAGAACTCAGAACACCTGTGTATTGATTGCCTTAGTAAGATAGCACTGCTAGCACACTTGAGCTAGAAGATGCTGAGTAAGGAGAGTTCCTTACAGGAAAGAGATTTCCTTCTGTTTTTTTTGTTTGTTTGTTTGTTTGTTTGTTTGTTTTTTGTCAGGACTTTCTTCACATTTCTTATTCTTTTACCTGATGAGGTGAGTGCTAGTATTTATTTCCTGAGTGTTTGAATTTCTTTTTATTATAATTTGCTCATGCAGTGTACTTTATTCATTTTTATCTGAGTTGCGTGTGATGTGTTAGTGCGCTCTAAGGAGATACTTGCTTGCTCTAGAACATAATGGTACCTTCATTTTGGTTTTGGTTTTAAAACTGCTTTGGAAATGTTGCCTAGGATCTCCTTGCTTGATTAAAAATTTAGAAGGTTTGGTTAGAAGAGTGGAGCTGCTGGAGATAGGCTTTTTTTTATTTTATTTTATTTTATTTTTTTTTTTTAAACCATGTAGTTTGAAGTTTTATCACTTTAGCTTTTGCTTAATAGCACTGCCCAATCCAGAGATGTTTAATTATTTTTCACGCTTGCAGCTTATATGTTGCCAACAAGTGCTTAGTATGTTGTAGGGATTTTCTTTCTTTTGTGCATTTTCAGTGTTATTGAATGCTGGTGTTACAATATGGTAAACTAATAGAAGCAATAGCACTGGGTGAGGATAACATAAATCTCACTGTGGACATAAGGTCTTTCTTTCTGTTCTTATAGAAAGGTAGTATTACAGTTTTTCTTCTTGTAGTGCTGTAAAGTTACATGTCTATGATAACTTCAAGACTCCTCAGATGTGGTTTTCTGAGCCTGAAGGACTGCTAATTAGGATTGGATTTACATACCTGTTTTCCTAAACTCCTGCGAAATCACACCCATATGTACTCAACTGCTTGGATGTCTATGTTTCATCTAAGGTGATTAGGCTATCCAATGGAAATATGTTAGCATAGTAGAACTTTGATGAAAGCTGCACTTTTCAGTTGTATTGGTAGTGGATACAGTCTTTAGGATTCAGTTATCTTTTCCATTTTCCTTGCAAGTTTCCATCAGGTAGTACAACTGCTATTTTCAGAAATGCTTTGTTGCAGAAGCTCCATGAGCAGCAAATGTAATTGGTTCATTCCCTGCTCTGTGCTGCCATCTTTCCTTGTTAGCTAAATCCATCTTTTCTCCCAAAACTAGCTGCTTAGTGGCTAGCTACAAAGCCCGAATGTTGTCCCTGCTAGAGTTCACGTAGACCACTAAGCACAAATCTCACATCATCCTGCAGCATTGTGAGTGTGTTATTCAAGAAGCCAGCGAGCTCCTGTGATGGCTGTTTTCACATACCTGACAAGCACAGAGAACCTCGCGTTCAGCACCGTACTGCTTACAGCTGTGCATACAGTCAGCAGAACTGTGGCACCTGTGCAGCACTGTGATTTCAGCCCAGCTCAGGTGCATGTGTAGCCTTTTCAAAATTTCCCATTGACTGTACCAAGTATCTTCAGTTCTAGATTGTATGTTTTACCCATAATCATTTCTATCCTTAATAGAGATCTATCTCTGTATTTACTGTGAACAGTCACTGCTGATTGAAATATGAAAACATACTTGACATTTAAAGGTCGCACTAAAAGCTTACAAAATTAGCACAGGTTGTTAAGGAACATATGGTCTCGTCAGCATGGCTATTTATTTATTTATTTAAAGACTTTTCCTTCTACTTAAAAAAAATATCAAAATTACTGTTAACAAAATGACTGAGGACAAGTCTGACCAGCTTCTTTTTATAGACTATAGCACCTCCCAGTGTCTATTAACACATTCAAATGAAAGCAAACTGTCTTACCAAAAATAGGAGTATGATATATGTACCATTAAACATTAGAAGTACTAATGCTAAGAGACACCTTTGAGAAACACAAACCACCTCGTAGGTAATAGGGGTTTTTACAGAATGTTGTAATAGAAGCGGGGTTGAGTCGTGTTTATTATTCTCCCTGTTTCAGAAGATATTTTGGTAGTAGATGCTATGAAATAGATCTCTTATCTATGCTTTCACTTAGTTTTATATTCATCTATCAGCATTCTGTCTGTAGCTAATTCTGAAGGATGGTATTCAGACAGAAGACTTTGATTTTTAAATGGAGTATCTGTATTCTTTTATCATTCCAGCGTGTTGGTTTTAGTTTGAATTATCAGATTCCCACTATAAAATCAAAAGAGTAAGTGCTTACTTGGAACAAACTGACATAGCTCTGCTGTTGTTAGCTGGGATGTGCTTGTCTGACTAATTCAGTATATCTTAGGTTATTTCGGTCTTCTGTTGATTAAGTGTTCAGGTACTAGTTTCATGACAGAGGTAGTATGTGAATACTGTAAGCAAAATCAGTTGTGATTTAATCCTCATCTCATTTGTTGTTTCTCTTGCTAACAGCAAGAGAGTGTATTGATTGCATTGGTATTTTTATTGCTTTTTTTGTGTTTGCATAAAGTTGTGGGCCTCATCTGTGAATATCCGTTTCCAACTTTTCAACACCAATTGTTAAAAAAAAAAAAGAAATTCCTTTTGTATAAATGATGTCATGTGTTATGAAAGTTTTGAAATGTGACAATTCAGAGCTATGATTTTTAACCTTTGTTATTGACATAGGAATTTTCACTGTTAACTTTTCTTAAAAATGTTTCTAAATTACGTACACCAGGAGGCTACTTGACCTTTCCATCAGCTCATAGCCAGAATTAAAAATTAAAAATAAAGTCAAAGGTCAAAAACAACAATTGAAATACTGTTGCCAAATATAGTCATAGGCAGTCAATTATGCAATGAAACCATTGTGCCACCCAAGGAGAGTAACAGCCTTCGTTGGCCTGAACTTATTCAGTTCTCATGAAGAAAGTGTTCCAAAGTATATAACTAGCTGATACATCTTGCAGTGTGGAAAAGCATAATTACATGCTTCAGGATGTCTTGATCTTTCTGAGTTTGAAGGAAAGTATAGGAGAAAAATAACTTTGCACAGCATTCCAGGATTCTTGAAATCTAAAAAATCACATTCAAATACTCAAACAATACAGAAAACTGAAAGCTGTCAAGGGAAATGTTTGGATTTTTGTTTTGTGTTGCAAATGTGGTATAAAAATTAAATTTTCTACCAAATTCTATTTATCATACGCAAAATAGCTTTATTAAGATTTGAATTCTGTTTCTCTGTCTATTGATTTTTCTAGTTAATATTCCATGAGTCCATATTTTATTACAAAATTATTTATTTTCTAAAACATGAAGACAATATTTTGTAGGTTTGGAAGTTTCTCTTTTCTTTTCTTTTTTTTTTTTTTAAGTTCTTTTACACATAGTTGAATTATAACCTTTTTTTTTTATTTTTTTTTTTCCCTGTATGTGTAGAGCCCTGAAGAGTTTGAAGAATTTTCCCAGAGTGTGTAAGCAAGTTGCTTAAAAACTTGGACTAGCCTCAAATCTCTTGAGTCTCAGGTCAGGGCCACTTTATCAAATTTTCTACATGGAGCATTAAGGTGCTTAGTGATACAGCACTGATTATTCCTTTTTTTCTTTCCATTGAGAAATTGTAAATAATGGAGGTAAAAGAAGTGGGCTAGAAGGAATGTGTTTTATCATTTTTAATTTATCTGTCAACTTCTGCAGTAAGCTACTGGGCTTGATTAATTGTCCCTTTAAAAAGGGATGTTTCATGTTTCTGTTAAGTCTCTGTATTGAGTGATTCAGAAAAAAGTCACAGCTGAATTATAAAGACATAAAGTCAAATGAATCAGTTTGAGCCTACACTGTTGTGCTTAGCCTGTTTTCCTCTTCACATTTCTCTTAGCTCACGCCCTGGTTTTGAAGCACACAGATAGGCACAGCCTTGTTGGTAGATGTTAGCTCCTGAGGCTGTTGACTACAGCTGAGCCCAGAACACCTTATAGAGAACTTCTGCAACCACCTTGTATTTAGAGTGGGAGAAACACAACTGTAAACTGCTGCTATGTTTCTCGTGGTAGATGCTAGGGAATAGAGAAGATGATGAAGATTCAAGAGGTAAATTCAGAAGTAATACTTTTCTAATTGTATATCTTTTTTGAATCCCTGTCATAGTGTTTCAGTTCAACTTAGATTTCAGCACTTAGAGGTGAGCTCTTAAGTCTTGAACCACTGCAGCAAGATTCTTAACTCCCTCCTTGTTACTCCTCACTTCTTCCAGAGGGCAGTGTCAGTTTAAAAAAAAAAAAAAAAAGAAAAAGAAAAGTCAGTAGAATCTGGAGGATAGACCTATCGACCTAGCTCAGATGTTTGTTACCTTCATCTTTGCTAAAACACGTCATCAGCAACAGTTGATGCTGAAAAGCCTGGATGTGAATAAAGGTATAAGCATACTATCACAGGTTCAGTCTTCTGGGGCAGTAATTATCTCTAGTGCTGGACAAAGAGCTAGAGATTGGAAAAGAGTAGGGAAATTTTTTATATTTCAATCAAATTAATCCCCCATTACAGAGCATGTCATACTTGCGCTGTAGGCTATTTCTAGAGGATATACATAGTTATTTGAATGAAACCTCTTTCTGTTATATTATTTGAAAATATTAGCAGCATAATAATGTGAAGCAAAATCACTTTCACATGAGTGAGGGTTTGTTTTCTACTTAGGTCAGTGTATTGGTTGAATCAACAAACTCTTGAAAAATCAAGAATGCAGTTGCAAAGACAGGCATTCTACATGGCTGGAGCACAATAACCCTCAAATGAATCTATGCATCAATACCTTCCTTTGAGTATTTAATTTTCAAATATTGAACTTTGCTTCTTTCTTTAGTGTGTATATAATCAACAGAAATAAAATTTGTTGTGAAAGCACAGTATGCATCAACCAACGCCTGTTTTTGCCCAAGAAGCATATATAAAATACTAGTGGAAATTTGAGTATTTAATCATTGAGGTGCAGATAAGTTTTATTTTGTCAACAGTTTATATTTGCACAAAACCAAGTTAGAGTTCATTTAATTTTGTTGAATGCTATCAGATGTTGGATTTTGATCATGAGAAATAGTTTTCCAAGAGAAGTTTATTTTAGGATAAAATTTTTGAATCAGGATTGCAGCCATTTCATGCCTAGATGTCACTAGGCTAGGCTATTTTTTGTCTTTTTTTTTTTCTTCTTGTGTTTTTGTTCGTCTTTACCCACTGAAAAGAGGAGGAAACAGACACTTTCTGGATTTAGAGTGCACATGGAATATGATAGGATCAGACATGTTAGGATTCAGGTTCCGGGAAGGCTTTTTTTGTAACTAAGAGGCCCTTTGAAGTCTTTAAAATGAGATTCCAGAGGCAACAGAGCGTGGAAAGTCTTAAAGCATCACCCAGTTGTAGTTTTAAATCCTCTTGGTTAGAGTAAGAATGAACTCTGACTTTTGTTTTCCTTTTTTCTGAACAAAACCAAATAAAATCTCATGAAATTCATAGACACAAAATTGAATTAAAAACTAAGCAGTATTTAGGGGAAGATTATTTCCTGTCAAAGACAGAGTTAACAAAATGCTATATTATCTCCATGATCTGTTCAGTCACTCCTTTCAGTCATTAATTCTGAAGGCCTATTTTGTGTGCCTACTTAGACTGTTTTATCTGAACAAGATACAAAGTTTACTTTTGACTAAAAAGCCAGTGGTTTATGCTTAGGGAAAGTGTAATTAGTGATTGCCAGAGAGAAATGTATTATGAATAGTGACAGGTTTTTCTGGATGGTCTCATCTTTTGGCTGCTTTCTAATTCTTGATTTACTTTTGTCAGTGTGGCACTTTTTGATTTTCACTCTTTTAATATGAAAGTGGAGCTGTTTCTTTCAGGTGCAAATTGATTTCCTCCACTTAATGAAAATTTGCTTAGTTTACTCTTGAGTTGTTTTCTTATTTTACTTTTGAGTTACCAGTTTTGTATCCACCAGAAAGGTCCTCTGCTTTCTGAAACATACACAGAATAATTTTCTTTGGGTATATAACGAGGTCATCACTGTTATAAAGAGGAATTCATCAGTTGGCTTTCACTGATACAGTACACACATTCTTTGAACTAAGCAATTAACTTCTAATGCACTTTGAAACAAGTGAATGATTAATACAGGTTAATTACAATTACTAAGCCAATATTTGGTCCAGTGTTGTGTTATGGCATTTCAATCCACATTCCCCTAATGGAATGGCTTTTAAATTAACATCTTAAGATTTTTTTTCAGCTGTTACTCCTATAGATTCTGCATTATATATATGGTGCATATTTATTCTATGAGTTACTTGAGGAATTTGAAACTCTAATTCATCTTTGCATTCCTATGTTTGCAGTCTTGACTGAGGAAAAGCTGTGTGAATTTTGGCACATGCCATGGTTATCTTGTAGAATGATGAAGTTATCATTCTACAGACATTTCCAATTGTGAAGATTCACTTCACAGTATTCATGCTTCACAATTCATGGGCTGAAAAAAAGTCATTGACTCTGCAAGACTGTCATTGCAATTTCTTTAATGTAGTTATGATTAAAAAATGATTTTTTGTTTGTGTTTTAGTAGTTCATTTTAGTGATGATTCAGTGGAGAGAAAAATATGTTAGTGACAAATTAGGATAAAATTTGAAGATGCTTCTCAGAGCAGTTCTTCATACCTGTTGATTAATTTGTCTGCAGCTGTTCTGGGATTCCATCCCGAGAAACAGGTTTGATTTACTAATTTGATACTTCCAGAACTGGAGTTCAAAGAGCAAGGATGTTTTAATGCACAGAAAAATCCATCTCAGTAATGCATACAATTTTAAATGGTCCTTTTCAGAAATCCTGGATAAAAATAGCCAGTTTAGTCTGCTGATGTTAACCAAACCAAACAATTGCTTAGGGAAAGCAGGTTAGTTCAGGTTGTCGTCTTCTCCCCCACCCCCCCCCCACCCCCATCCTCTCCCATCATTTTCTCTAAGTGTATTTTAGCCATCTTCAGAAAAGCTTCTTACTGTTGATTCGAGTATATGGCAAAACAAAGAAACAAAAAAGCTAAAATCTTGAGTTTCTCAAAAAATTATGCTCGTATTTTTGTTTCCCTTTGTTTAGATTTTCCTTTTCCACTTAGCTCTCAGAAACATTCAGATATTATTTCCTACTGCACAATAGCTGAATTACGGCGAGGGACCCAAGTTTAACATGGTGAGAAACTTCCCACATACTTTAGTTAAGTTTATTGGAAGCATTTCATCACAGTGCATCTCAATTGCCAGATAAACCTTTCATGTGTTGATTGTTTTTCTTCTGATGCTCATTACATTTACCAGAAAGAGTTCAACATTTTTTATTCATACAAAGGTAAGGGTGTAAGAACTCAAAGATTTGTTTCTCTAATTTTTAGCTGTTTATTAGCATCAGTAAATCTTCATAAAGTGCTCAGGAAACTCTACAAGAAAATGGTTTGCCTTTAACATGTGATGATCTGGTATCCTCTGCTGGTTTTACTACAGAACATTTCAGGATGTCACTAGTGTGCTTCAGCAGCGTGGAATCCTGCAGATAATTTAGGAACTTTACTTGAATTGGAAATAATGCTTTATTATGAACAGAGTTCTTAGTTAAGCAGTGTAGAAACACACAAAAAAGCAAATTTAGAGGACTATTCAGCTCTATATGCTGCCATAGTATTTTAAGTACTTGTTTGTAAATAAGAGCAGTAAAAAGGGTACAGCGGATATTTGTTTTCTCTGCAAAAATCAGAAGAAACTATTTCAACCGCCAGTAATAGTTTTTCCAGATATTTTTATGAGAGCTACATTTCACTTCCAAACTAGCCCTATGGATCTCTACTGTAACAGTGTTCTCCTGAAACTCAATGGGAGTCTTCTTGAATATGGACCAAATAAGTTATTTGGCTGCTGGCCATGTGTTGTCTTTCAGAGCAATATAGTTGTTCACTACATAATAGAACAGGAAGAAAGCAGACATATGGAAACAAAATTTAAAAGGAACAGTAACATTAGTCAATGAAGTTTTAGATGCTCAAGTTGCAAGTAATTAATGGAGTCATGAAATATAGAAATGAATTATGAAGCGCACTATCTGGGTGCTTAGCATTGAAAAGTGCTGTTTTTATAGAAAATATGCAGTCAACTTCAGTTGAAAGATGAATCACACTAACAGTTCTTGAAGTTTGGGGGTTTTATTTTTTGTTTCTTGTGTTGTTTTTTTTGGGTTTTTTTGCTGCTGCTTTTATAAAAACTACAATGGTATGTGCAAACTATATTAAAACTGTATTTAATAGCATAATTGGAAATAAATGTGATCTTTCAGATGATTATAAACACTAGACCAGCATGTCTCTGCCTTCTAATTTTACTTTGAAATATGCAATATAATCCTATGTGTTTTACTGTTTTATTTTAAGGCATTACTTTTTTTCAAAGTAGATGTCATGTGTCTCTAAGTGTGGGATCTATATGTAACAACATAAAAGCCAAAATGTCAAAAACAGTGATTGTAAAATTGATGCCTTCAGTAGTAGTTAATGGAAGACATAGGATATGTGTGAAAAATATAGATTAGTACAGCAATTCTTCTGCCAGTTCAAAATTGTATTTGCTACAGCTTTGCAAAATATTATATGTCCATTCTCTCTAGATGAGTAATCTTTTTGGAAGAAAGAGGAGAGAATATTTTTTCATCATCATGATCATTGTAATAATGAACTGCAGAAACTATAATAGATTTGATCCCTGGCTTGGCAAGCTCTCTAAAAGATTTTGCAAGACAGTTTACATAATTCTTTCCATTGAACTTTCTAGTATTGCATATATTTTAATTGTTAACTCAAACATAGCAAACATTTAAGTAGTTTCTAGAGTATATAGGCGTAGGTTCATGTCTCATAAGTATTTTATGAGCAGAGTTTGTGGTTATACATTTTCATACTTACAACCTTAATTCACTTGTTAAAATAGGCTCTCTGTTTGCTAATAGTTACCAGCTGTAACTAATACATTAGCAGATCTACCATGTAGTATTTAAAATGACGCATTTCAAAATCAATAACAAATGTCCTGCTGTAGGATTAATTGGCAAACTTGTCTTATACAATGGTCAGTACGCTACACAAAATTCTTTCGAAATTACTATAAATCAAGATTAGGGAAACAATGCTGTGTAAATTCATAAAAGCTTAGAAGGCAAATAGGAAAAGCAAAGATACTACTTACTGTAGTTGTTGTTTGCTTCTCTTGTCCCTTTTACTTTGCCTCGCTTATCAATCCTCATATACCACTGAGTTCGACAGAAAAGTCTTCTCACTCTTACATCCCCCCCTTCCATATAATCATAGCTTCTGGTATGTCGCTCAGGGCTGGAACAGTTCACATTTGTAGCCATTTGCTCTGGAGTCATGTCATTGCAAGCTAAAGATATAGTGCCCATTAGAAAGATAATGTAAAAGTATGATCTGTAGAGCAAAATTGGCAGGATCCATGTCAGTATCCATTTGTGCATTATAGTGCAGTGTTCTGGGTGTTCATGAACAACATAATGAAAATTAAATCTCAAGTAGGCTGTTGCTCTTAGGTCACCGACCTGCCTTCTGTCTTTACGAGTTACAGATTCATTTAAATGAGATTATTCCCTCTTCTAGAATTCTGATCGTTATTCCTTAATAGTTAATGGCGAAATAGAAGAGCTTCTTAAATATCTCTTCAGTCAGAATATCCTTTAAAGACACAAGTTATAAAAACCTTTGTTGTTGTAACCTTCTGTACTACTTGAATTTGCTGCTTGCACTGAAAGTAAAAGATCTGTGAGAAAAGGTGCATGTGTAAGTCTTTATGCTCAATTGTTACAGACATGCAAGGATACATTATACTACTGAAAAGTACTTTACATAAATGTATGACATGCTAAACTTACTCTTACAAATATGCAAACTTGTATACAACAGATATCTTACACTTAACATATTTATTGCATAAACAGACATTTAAATTGACTGTAAACGTTGTTCTACCTTCACTCTTAAGTCCTTCCAAAAATCCTCAACTGATACACTAGAAATACTTTCTCATGCATGGTAAATTTCTGCTGATTACTTCATATATACATCTTCACTATTAACACGATTATCAGGTAACATTTCCCTAGTTTGAATTTCAAGACAGACTTCAGTCTTAGCCTGTGTTTTTATTCCTACTTTTTTAGTTTATCAATTTAAACAGCTTTCTTAATACTTTTTAGCATCTAGCCTACATAAATAAAGATAAAGCTTATTAACAGTTAGAAACTGTTATATGTTCTCATAAAGGACAGATAACTTACTTGTTCCTGTTGATAAGAGCTGGATACCCAAGTATTCCATTTCTGTTGTCTGCTTTTTGCAACATGAGACACACCACTGCAGCTACAAACTTTCTCAGCTCAGAAAGACTCCACCAAAATAATAATTGTTTCCATAAATCAATACGCTGGAGAGATGTGTGCTTATGCGTGTGCGTGCATGTGTGTTGAGCCTGTTGTTCAGTCCTTTTCGATAAATACCTTTGCTGACCTCACTTGGAAGCAATTAGAATTTAACCAGTCAGCTGTCAGTTGAATGCACGAACAAAAATAAAAGGAGGCTTGCATTGTATCGTGTCCAATGGTCATCAGAGGGAGCTATGTACATAGTTTATACTTCAAATCTCCAAGAATCTACTTTCTAAAAACACAGATCCCATGATGTGCAGATAGAATTGCTTTGCGTGCTAGTTAGTGTTTCTGTGCTTTGGTTTAGGTCAGTATTTTTCTGTCTTAAAAAAAAATTCTCCTCCCTTTTAGGGACATACACTTATTTCAGTTTTCTTTCACATCTTTTTTGCAGCTCAGTGGATTCATTCTCTGCTTCTCTGATGGACATACAAAACGTTGAGGGTTCATTATATACTGCAGAGAGTGTGCTGTGGCCATTATAGATTGTGTAGATTGTGCTGCTTTTTTTTTTTTTTTTTTGTTATTATAGACTTGAAAAGAGGAACCACTGCAAAAAATGAAAATTAAAAAAATATATAATTGAGGTTTTACTTGATCTTCCACTAGAAGAAAATGAAAATGATTATTTGAATGTTTGAAAGACTGACATTCAAAACATTACCTTTATCAGTGTGAAGGGAAAAGTGCTACTAGAGAACAGCCTTCCTTAGCACAGGTCGTTGTCAGTTCCTGAAACTCAAAAGGTGCGAAGGAAAGATTGTAGCAATACAAATAAAAGCCTCATGCACCAGCCAGTGGATGGCCAGCAGACTTCCAATCCCCACAGCAGGAGTAATGGGTAAATGTGCCCAGCTTTCTGCTTATGTGCTTGCATCCATCACCAGCATCAGTATGCTATCCCAAGCCTATGTTCCATTTCACCTGTCAAATCTGCTGAGCTTCTTGTGAATGGTATTTTTAAACTGACAGAAGCTAGGTTTTAATACACATTTTTGTCTTGTTTAACTTCTATGCTGTGAGAATACACCTCAAACCCTTCTGTGGACAGCAGTGATTAGGAAAGTTTGGAGTTCTTGAATCAAGAATAATTTAGTTGTCTATGCTTGATATAACAGTGCAGTTTATTATTACGTGCTTTGCTTCCATCTCTGCTCATGCGGCTCTATAGAAATGGATTAACAGTTACTTCATAGAAATTAATGGAAATACTGTACCAAGGCAGCTAAATACCATGCAGAGTACATACGTGCTACCTTGTGGTAAGTGGGACACAAGTAACAAGGTGGCTTTCACCGGAATGATCCAAAATAAACATCAAAGTTAGAAGAGGCTGGCGAATCTTGTATTACACAGTCTTTCCTGTGTACAGAGAATGAGTCATTTCCTTCCTTGAAGTCCTCAATTTCCTTGTTAGTGCTTCCTTAGATTAATCCCATTTGTCACTCACTATTTTTTTTTTAATAACCATTTTCACTCACAATCCAAGACTTGTCAGCTTTTTAGTATGCCCATTTCAGCATATTGGACTGTTTTCTATACTCTGTGACTCAGCCTAGTTTTCCTGGTTCAGCAAGGGCTTGGTATGTGCATGACATATGACTTCCAAAGGCTGGATGTCCATAGTTGATACACAGAGACTTTCACTAAGTTAACCCTTGTAAACTGTGATTACAGCTGTTCCACCTTGACGTTGTCTTGTCAACCGAGTCTATCATTCTGACCAGGAGTACGACTGCAGTGATTTATCCCAGTTGTGTTTTTGCCAGTACATTTACTGGATTTATATCAGTGTATTCTCAGATCTATTCCACAGTCTGAAGACAGAATGATAGCAATGAAAAAAATGTATGGTATTTGAGGGACTTATCTGTTGGGTATTCAAAAGAAAGCAACCAAAGGTAACATGTAAACTGTTTTACTTAGCAAAGTAGGGTGCAAGTAGGAATGGTTTTGTAAATATTCTGTGTGGTTTTCTTATGAGCAGTAGCAACTTTCACATCCAAACTGGTTCTAATTTTTTATTTTTCATTGCTAACTTATAGTCTCTGACAGTTAGCTGCAGGAGAAAGATACATACCTGAGATTCAGTTCTAGAAAGCTGGAGCTATGCGTGGCCCAGGCATAGGCATGTATTTCTCTTCACTCTGAATCATTTTCTGTCTTATGCTGTGCTTCAGTTCAGATCTTTATGAAGTTTTGGGTTTAGAGTAAAAAAAAAAAAAAAGTTTAAATAAGGCACTAGCTTTAAGCTTAGTTAGTGAACAATGTAATTATTCTTTAATTACTGCTGATAGTTTCAACATTGTCACATTTTCTAATTGTATAGTAACTTACTGACAAAATCCTTTAACTGTGTTTTTATTTAATTACACAGTTTTGTCTTACTGTACAACTGCTTAATTTTTAATGGAAGGATGCCATCTTGATCTGCATATGCAAGTCAGGATTTTTTGCATGAATTCAGCTCACTTCTTTTTAAGCCAAGCACAACTAATATGGTTCTCAAATTGTTTTATTTCAGTTTTATGGAATATTTAGCTTGATTGGTGCTTCTTCTCTAGTTTCATACAAACCTGCACATTAAGGGCTTTGCAGATTGAATCCCAAGCAAGTCTTTAATGAAACAGAGAAATTGTTGACCTGAAATGCTAGCAGTTTTGTATTTCTCTAGCAAGAGTGTATTTGAAGAAATGAATGGACTCGATGATCTCTAGAGGTCCCTTCCAACCCCTACAGTTCTGTGATTTTGTGAATCAAAGTATCGTGGCCATGTGGAACGTGAAAATTGGCAAAATAAATGTGCTTTAATCCATCCTTTAATATTAAAACCTACCCCCTTTCCATTAGTTTATACATTAGTTCCTGCTTGCTAGTGTTCACTTGTAGCAGTGCAGTGGCAATGCATGTATTGGAAAGGAGAAAGTGAAAATAAAAGGCAAGAACTGTGCTTTTAGTTATGAAAACTGTGCAATTGTGTAATGTGTACCACCCAAGTTTTGCATTGGGTCATAAAGACAGTTTAAAAAAAAAAAGTTGCAGCAAGAAAATGCTGCATTTTGCCCAGAAGGTAAGGTGGACAACACATACCTGATATTCTGCTGCTTGTTGTTCCCAAATCCATTTTTAATTTGCTTTAGAATGCCTGCCAAAATTCTCAGAACTGGAGACAGTGAGGCGATAGCCTCAGTGTCAGACTTTTAACCTATAGAAGTTGGATATTAGGATACTGTGGCAGTAGCTAAAATGGGATGGAAAGGTCTTAAGAAATTCACTTGTAATTATTAAATTTTACATTATTAGCAATAAATATGAAAAGAGCTTTGCTTTTAACTTTTAACTATAGCTATGGACAGATAGGAATA
This sequence comes from Cyrtonyx montezumae, assembly GCF_038088225.1. Classification (NCBI taxonomy): domain Eukaryota; kingdom Metazoa; phylum Chordata; class Aves; order Galliformes; family Odontophoridae; genus Cyrtonyx; species Cyrtonyx montezumae. The sequence continues at coordinate 26,591,678 of NW_027071903.1, read as the reverse complement.
TCCAAGACTGAAATATGCACGCAATGTGTGTTTGTTTTCTTAAGTACTCGAGCAAGCCAGCCACTTCTAACCCTTCACCTAGCTCCATCTATATTTTAGTTATTCTGCTTTACTAGATAGTTAAACATTTTATTGACCATCACAAAAGTATAATTTATGAATGAAGTTTAAAGCAATAAAAATTTGTTGCCACAATAACACATAGCCATTATTAGCCTCTCTATCTGCAATTCTTTTAATCTTATAATCTTAGAAAGCAATTTTATTTACTTTAATTGGAGTCCATGTGAGAGCAGATTTGGAGGACAGTTTTCAGCCTAACTTTTTCTAGTTTTCTGTGGCTGCGTTGATTTTCTGCAGTAAATATACTGCATACCTCACTGAACAAAGATTGATTGAGAATGGTATTCAAATATTTATTTGTATCTCTAATTAATTTCATATTGTGGAAAAGAACTAGACTGTGCAAATTATACGATCCTGTCTTTGATTTTAACCACAATTTGCAGTCTTTGATTAAAGCACAATAAAGGTGACATGATTAGTAGACTTCCAGTAACTACCTGTGGGCTTCTACTCATAGTTAGACAGTGGGGCATTAAGCAGTGCACTTTGCTATGCAAAGATATTACCTGTTAAAGTCAGACAGAAAGCACCATTGAAAGGATTAGTAAAAATGTGCAGCAATTATAATGCCACTTGACTTAATAGCTTATATGGAGATATACATATACCCTACATTTACATATACTGGAAATATCACTTAGCAGTAGCTAATATGTATATATCTACAGTTCTAAGTCATCTGAAAGCTGGTTGTGCAGAGTTGAGATAGCAAATGTTCTGAATTTGGGATAAAATGCTTTGAGTGAGGGAGCATTAGGATTTAATGAGGGGAGTGGCACCAGACACTGCCAGGAATATGCAGGGAAGGGAAAGCTGGCGAAGTGAGGAAGGTGATACAGAAAGGCTACTGCTGAAAGCTGAGCAAGAAGTGAAGACCAAAGTACAGAGACAGTAAGTCAGTATGCAAGGAAATATAACAGGAATGCTTCCAAAATGTAAAGTTAAACCAGGGTTTACACAGAAGCAGTTTTTTGGTTGATCATGAACCTACACTGTGAATCTTTGGCACGGCCCACAATATGAGGGACTTCCATTTGCTTACAGCCTGCTATAGCTGGCAGTTTCTGTAATCAAAGAGCAGTAACAGAGCCAAAGTGTACTGCTTCCAACTGAGTACTCTGGATGCAACAGCACTCCTGGGATGGAATTTTAAAAACTTAACCACACGCACATACATGCTCCACACTGAAAAATGACTGGTGCTGTGGAGTAACATACTCCAAGGGCACAAAACAACAGTTATTTATCTTGTGCGTTATGTTAGGGAGGGAACATGTGAGGAAAGGAATGATGACACAGATTAAAGTCTGTATCATACTGCATACTCAAAAGAGACTGCCAAACTAATGTTATCAAAGTGAACTCTTGTCATCCCCTGACTAATAGTTACATTTTAAAAGAACATTAAAGATATAAAATTATGGGTAATATATTCTTACATAAATCAGAATGATTTATGAGTCAGATTTCTGTCATACTGCAGTGATTTACACTGCTAAACATCTGGCTTTCAATCATATTAATGTGTTCTGAGTAGGTAGTATGGGTTTTCTGGAGTTTGTTCCTAGCCTTTGCTCCTGTAAAGTGCATGTTTCATTCTTTTTGTCTTCTTTTTTCCTTTCTCCCAAGCAGATTTTCCTTCTTCATATACTTGATTTTCCCATGCAGCTCCTGAAAGAACAGTCTTTTCACTGAGACATGCTCACCTAACAGCAAGAGGTTTAACTCTGTTGTATATATAAATGGGCAACAAAAGGAATAGAAAATATACAGATAATGTGATTAGCCACGTAGATACTTCCGTTGTAGTTTAACAATATTATACAGACTTTCAAATAAACACTTGCCCATACAGTGTGTTGAAGGTGTCACTATATGGAGTGACACTGATGTAAATTACGACATCTTCAGTTTAAGGGGCACGCCTGCCAGTCTGAGCTGGCAGCCGAACTCCATGTAATTGAGCAGATCTAGGGTTTCACCTGAGCTTTAACAAGGATTCCTTCTTTTATGTTATTTGCAGGAGGTCTTGAGGTTTGGCTTTTCTTCATTGGCTTGCCTTTTTCTGTTCCAAGTGGGCAATTGAGAAGGTTGATGTCATCAGTAAAAAACAAATTCAAAGTAACAAAACACGACATTGTATATGGCAGAAACGCTACTGGATTACTTCTGTTTTTAATATTTGATTTTAGGAAATAGAGTAAAACCTTCTCTAACCTTCAGTTAACTCTTTGGCTGTATTAAATTACATGTGTTCTAAAAGCAAGCTTGTAGGAAAGGGGCGAAGGGAGGAAAGGGTCCTGTTCCCCTGTGAGGTTATGCTGTTTACTCACGAGTTTTTAACTCTGCAATTTCAGGAAAAGAGCAATTCTCCATAATAGTTCTTGTCTCTGACAGGTATTTAATAACAGGGACACCATGTAGTCATGGTTGTAGTACTTTTCAGTTGCTTATTTGTCATTCAAATGGTAAACGTTTGCAGAACTGAGTGAATTTCATAGAGAAACTGTGTTAATAGTTGAATTACAGTGTATACTCCACCACTTTCCCTACTTTTCTCCATTCCCTCACTGATAATAAGTCCACAATATCCTCCTAAATCTGTGTAACTTCAGAGCAGAGGAACCATTTTGTAATCTGTAAGTGAAAGGAGGATGTGAGGATGCTGTGGTCTGTACTCATGTGCCAAGCACAAGTGCAGGGTTAGAACAAGCATGTCAGCATGGTTCCTGAGGCATCTAGTGTGGGTACAGACTAGTGGACCAGATTTTCTGTGGCTTGAATATAAAGAGCAGAGTAAAGTTTCAAAATGCCTTTGCATTCAAATACATGGCAAATTGAGAACATGTCAAAATTGTAGAGCTCCTTTCAGAGTTGCAACACAAGAGTTTAGGCAAGACTATCTTCAGTGCACCATCCTGCTTCTCTATACGTGTAGTTCTTTTGTAGATTCAAGGAGTGATTCATTCTGTTGGTGGACAGCTGTACTTTCTTGATTTTTAATGTCTCCCACTGCAGCTGTTACACTGTTGAGTAGTTATTTGCAGGGCTTGTGGCATTAGCAAGGATAGAATTTTGTCAGCAGCTGATGAAGGTCAGGCTTTAGAACAGATCTGAATCAGAACTGATGTAAGTCTGATCTGCCTCTTCACTCCTGGCTTGCTTTGCTTATTGTGATTATTACATTACTAAGATAATTTCTATGCTATTAACAGTATCTCAGTTGCTAATTTTTTTGCACTTCCTTTTGACAAAGATTGTCCATTGTAGCTAAATTTTATCCACACAAACCTAACTACTACTGCTAAGCGTAATTGGAATGCAGAATGTTCGGAAGGTGATGAAGAGGCAGAGCGGAAACCAACCAAAGGCAAAGTCATCTGTTTGTTCTCTCTGGTGGCAGACAACATTTTAAACTTTAGTACTAAAGAGGAGAGAAAACTTGATGCCTTGATAGCTATTTGTCTAGTGCAGTGGTAGCTTTTCTTGTCAACTTATCAGTGATACTTGATGGAATGAATCTGCAGCATCTGCCTAGTTTCTACCTGCTGCATCTCTTGGCTATGCCGTGCTTGGCCATGCATTACTGCAGCAGATCTTCTTTTATTAAAAGAAAATTTTTTGAAATTACTTTGTATGTCTACAAAGAATGTATGGCTATTGCCCTTACACTTCACTGGCTTCAATGATTTATATTTCCTCCTCCATTACGAATGGCAAACTGTGGCACGTTTTAAAAATATATGGATCATGTTTGAGAAGAAGGTGCTCATAAGAATGTTCATTTTTCACTTAGGAATTGCATGATTTTGGAGACCGCTGAGCATGAAAAATAACAGGCATGACATCTTGTAAATATCCAGAACCCTAAATATTATTTTTAAAACTTTCTCATATGCATATATACACCAGATTTTGCCGTTCCTTAGGCATACAAAAAAAAAAGTGTATACAGGAAAGTAGGTGTATCAGCTCCAGCAGTGAAGTTACTGCGCTGAACATGGGACCCAAGTGAGCGTGTTTGTTTTTTTTTAAATCCAGTTCTTAAAAAAACAAACAACAGACTAAGATAAAATCATTCCTTTCTCAAATATTTTTTTTTCCTGTACTTGAAAGAATTTTAACAATCAGTTTTTTGCTAGTTAACCACATTGCAATAAAATCCTTCTCTGAAGATCATGTCTTTGTTTATTTGTTTGTTTCATAGCATTGCTAGGAATGAACAATACATTGGCAGTGTCTGGTATAAATTCTTGGTTTCTAAGATGTCTCTGGTGAATACTTTATCAAATTTAACACGTATTCTATAATCTCTAGTTACAGATCATTTTTTCTATGCAAGTAAGTGGTCTGTGCCCTTCCTGATAAACATGTTAGGAACCAATAAGATTTATCTTCTTGACTGAGAATTCTGTGGAAGAAAAGATAGCTATCTTAAAGTATTCCAAAATCTGTTAAAATTCTTTGATCCCAGTATGAGGATTGTGGGATTTTGTCAGTAATACCCTTTACCTTTGCTTTTTTCATGGCCTTGCAAGCAACGTGACTTTAATGGACATCAGCAACGAGAGGAAAATAACCTTGACTGGGGATCTTACCAATGCTCAGAATTACTTTAATGGGCAAGGGTCAAGTGCATGGTTCCAGGCTCTTTTCAGTGATGCCTAGAGACAGAATAAGGGGAAATGGGTATAAACTGGAACACAGGAAGAACTTATTGACTTTGAGGGTTACAGAGCACTGGTACAAACTGTCCAGAGAACCTGTGAAGTTTCCGTCTTTGGAAATATTCAAAACCTGCCTGGACATTTGCCTGCATATGTGACTGTAGAAAACCTGCTTTAGAAGGAGGTAGATAACTGATTTCTAGATATCCTTTCGAACTCTAAAGATCCTACGAGATTCTGTGATTGAGTCTCTATTTGTACAGCCCTGGAAAAAGAACTTGATTATGCCCACAGAAAATGAAGTAAGTTTGCATGAACAATGTTAATGCTGGATTTACCAGATTCAGAGTTTTTGATTTTTGTAATCTTACTATCAACTGCTCCAAGAAGATGATTTATAGTTGTTGATTTTCACAACTTTTAGAGCAAAGCAGTAGGAAGTGTAGAATCACAAAACATTTAAAAATACGCAGTAACTGGCATTTACTCCATCAGAAATATTTTGCGCTGTGCAAGTATACCTTCAGAGGGACATTTGCAGTGTTGAGTTAAGGTACTTCTGCCCCTTTCTTCAATGTGAGGAGCAAATAATTTTACTTCATACTCTTCTAATGAAGCCATTTCTGTAATAGTTATCTCAAACACAGCAGGTATCTCAAAGAATGCAACTTTGATCAAATATCAGTCTTTTCAACATCCACGTGCTTCTTCTGGTGTAGCTTATTTTCTGAGTTGGCAAGCTCGCCAACTGATGTGGGGAATTGAGGAGAATGTTGAGCATCCTCAAGTATCCGAAGCGGCCTGTTAACGTACCAACAGATGTTACCATGTGGAAGAGAATAACGAACCAGCCGTGGGATGAAGAAAACCAAATGGCGTTTAAATCACTGAAAGAGAAGAAAGAATGGAAAAATCCTGGCAAATCCCATAAGGAGTGAGATGTGAAGCCTGGAGATGAAGAGAGGAAAGTAAGGAGCTCCTAATGTATAAAGCAAGTCAGAAGAAACAAGAGCTACAAAATAGGGGATCCTGTGTAGGTATGCCCAAATAGCCTGGGGTCATTTTACCAAGAGCAGGGAAGGATCAAGGAATTTCTCATACAAATCCCCTTTCCTCCAGTATAATGTTTTCTTTCAAAACTTAGAAAAGAAATAACATAATCTGACAAATCAAATATGTATGAAATTCTATTGTGCGGAATCATTTCTAGGTTTAGTGTAAATATATTGAATATTTAATGTATTTTGATTCTGGCAATGTGCAGTAAAAGTCTTCTAGAGACTATTGTACCACACAGAAAAAGCTTTAATCACACAAAAAGTGTTTGTTCATAAAAGCCATAAATAAGTTGTCTGTTATGCTTTTATAAACTGTACTATTTTAAGGCAACTTTAGCAGACCTGATTGTGTGACCTGTACTTTTCTCCATGACCTGTCAGCTGAGGCAACTAGGATAGTAACAATTAAGAGTTGGTGCTGAGCCAGTGTCAGCCTGGGTCTCTCTTCTAGTGCTCCTGAAATTTAGACAGATAAGGGAGAAATAAATTGATGTGGGGTTTTTTTTGTTTTGTTTTGTTTTTTCCTACTCAAGTGAAGAAACCCATTCATCTGCATTCTTATTGAAGAAGGTAGAGAAATTCCTTCTTGCATGGTCTTTGATTCCTTTCCTTTGATGCTGAGGTGTAGGGGAAAAAATATCTGGCTTCAGTATGGCTGCACGGAAATCTGTTGTAGGAACTGAAGCATTGAGGATTGATCCTGAAGTTCCCTTTGTGACATGTGATTCCTGTGCCTTTGTGAATGGAAACCTTGCTCTTTTCTAATGCTTGTGGAGAAAACCACTAGTCTATTCTGCAGAGCATTTCAGTTTTATGCATTGTTATGTCCTAGTCACAGTTTTCAACTTGTATTTATTACAAAAAGAGCTCCCATCAGGATTGGCAAGAAGATAAGGCCTCCATTTTAGTGGTTCTCTGGAGCTGAAGATTATTTTGGAACTCTCATATCATATTTACAGGCCAGTAAACCGAAACAGTATTCCTGTAAAATATAGAGATCTGGATATAAAAACAGTAACTTTTTTGTTGTTGTTGTCTGTATGAGCTTTATTTCTTGTTGATTTGTCAGCAGAACTGAAAATACTGGTTGTTTTTTTTTTGTTTTTTTTTTTCCTTCATTTCAGTAGACATTAAGATAATGGTACATTAGAGTGTTACCAAAATAGGTGTCTGAAGGCCCAGATTGCTTCGTGCTTCGTAGGTCTTTTCGTAAAAGAGGAGAGGTCTGGTTTTGAGTTTTTTGCTTTTTTTTTTTTTTCAGTTTCTGCCCCACCTTTCTGAAGATATGTATGCTCTCCCTCTTCAGTTTTGAGAAACACCCCCAGGGCATCCTTTTTATTCGAATTGATTTTCTGGATGTTTATCTTTTTCGATCTGGTCATGAAAAGCACATCTGGTTCCTATTTTAATCAGTATTCCAGGGGGAGCAACATCATATTATAGAAGGCTAACAATGCTAAAATAATAATCCATAATGATGCAACTTCTGGTAATTTAAAACTGTTTTATCCACTGTTTGTAGAAGTGTGTTAATGATGTAGGCCAACTGATCTCTTTGTAGATTAAACTCACCCTGGGTCCTAATAATAGAGAAATGTCTTACATCCACATAGACAAACCCTTCGAACCATCAGGAATTCCTGGTGTTTTGTTAAATGTCTGACCGTTAGAGTATTTATGGAAAGTGCCAAACCAAAGGTTGTGGAAACTAAAGCTATCTGATGAAAAAGAAAATTGGTGAAGCAGCCCCTGTGTTTGTTTATGGGTGAACTTTTGCTTTTAGAGATGATAGGGTTGGAGGTCTTAGTCATGTTTTTCTTCTCTTTGTTAGTTGATTTAGTACTTGGCCCTATACACTGAGCCTGCTGGAAAGTGACAGTGATTATTTTATTATGAGGCAGTGTGCTAGCAGCTCAAGTAGGCTGCCAACCAACCTTCAGGTGGTAGTATATTTTTTCCTGTATTTCTTGGTTTGAGTCAGCAACAAAGATGAGAGGCTGTTATCATTTCTTGGAGTTATGCACACATACGTACTTGAAGCAGATATGTAACACTAAAACATGAAATTCTCATGAGTTCACAATAGCGAGTACAACAGCAGACTCCAATACATAAATGTAACGTGTTAAGGTTTGTTGAAATGTAGACCACCTTCAGTTATATTGATATTCGCATCCTTGAGTTGTCAGTTCCATTGAATTTTGACCACTGGTGCCATCTCCCTGCTAAGCTTTCACCTGATTGCAGAAAAAACTGAAGGAGTTCTTTAGAAACAACTTTGGCAGATGGGGAGAGTGTATACTTAGAGTAAGCTCTAATTTCAGAATATCAAACTTTTTCATTCAGCCTTCAAAATATATCTTGAAATTGTCACTTTAATATATTCCTGCTTCTCCTTCGCATGAGATGTTGTAAAAGACTTTTCCTTGGTATTATGCATCAAGGAGTGACTTGCTAGAATGATACAACTCCTTCTGCTGGTGGAGTCCAATTTTTAGAACATCTATGAGGTAGAATATTCACTTCAGATACTGAACTGATTATTTCTGCTGCATGCCTCTGAAGTGTTATTACATTGCTGTTAGACATGGATGCATTTTAGTGGTAGATAAAAGGAAATATTGCTAGCCAGTATGTACAAAGCTCCTTTAGTAATCTCGAATTTTGTTGCTGTTATATTTCTTTGATGGATATTTATATAAAACAAAAAACACTTAGATACTTTCTTGTGAAGTGGGGTGGGCGTAGTGGAATTACAGAATTGTAAAGAATGGAAAGATGGAAGATTCTCTGATATGCTACTTGGCTGAATTGGATTTTTTTTTACCTTTATTCCTAATTTTTTAATATTTCAGCTATGTTTCATAAACTGTTCTCATCGTTAGTGTTCCAATTTGGAAGTATTTTCATGAGTCAAGAATACTTTTGTTTCTACTGAAGGAATGGGGTGGAGAATCCCAATTTCACTCTCTCTTTGGTATATTAAGATTTCCTGAGTAGCCAATCTCAATCTATGGGAACTAAACCAAGTTTCCAACCTGGGAATTTTTTCAGGTCATAGATGGTTTGCACTGACTGCTGCATCCAGTGTTGAAATTTTACCCTGAATATGAACTAAATCTGTCTTTCAGTGCTCTTGGTTTAATTTCTATATTCTTTTGTCTGACTTCAAGTTCTTTCTTCTAGAATGTTTCCTGTATGTCTTATGATTTAAATTCTATGTGGGCTGTGTAATTGCTTTCAAAATACAGCATAACTGTGCAGGTTACACACACAAAAAAAAAAAAAAAAAAGCCAGTACATCCACTTTTACATGATTTTCCATATCTAGATAAATTTAGGAACAGGATATGTGTTGTCACATAAAACACATTCTCAGAATGGGATAGAGCCTCAGTACATGAGAAGTCATAGAACTTCTTTGACTTTTAAGGTCTATGTTTTATCATTTTATTTTATTTTTCTCACCATTCTATTTCTCAGCTACATGGAACTCAAGCTGGTAGTCTCACATCTCTATCCTGGACGTTAGTACCAGAACAAGTGCTCTCTTTCTTACCAATTTTTATCAGCGTGCTTTCTCTCCACCTTCTCCCAGTAAAAATGACAAGCTCCACCTTCATCATTGGAAGATGCTGCTGTCTTGTTTACAGAAGGCAGTTCAGTTTTGCATTTCGTCTGAACCATGACACCTTCAGCTGGAGAAAGAGTGCTCACAAAAGTAGTTCTTTGTGCATGCTAAGCTGATCTGGAGTTTTCCAGAATAGATGGGTAAATAGGATTCATGGGGGTGGGAGAGAGGCTGAAAGAGATCTTTGGGACTTATCTCCAAGTAGATTATTGAACTACATTAACGTTACCAAATCCATAATAGAATGAATTTTAGTCTATTAACTAAAGCTAAATTTATAATTTCTCACTTCTGTTAATTAATAAGCATACTACTTAAAAATTTGGTTTAATACAGCCTTTACTTCTTCATGTCATAGAGTTAAAAATCATTAGTTTTATTGTCTCACTGCAACAAAGATGGTGATGATACTGGATCATATAATTCCTCTGTTCTGGAGCAGAAAACCCACCTGACTTCAGTGATTTTCTTAAAAACTGATGGTATGATAAAGTCACTCTATTTAGCAATCAATATTAGAAGATGAATATTAAAAGCAGCTTTATTGTACAGAATGAAAGCAGATAAATGATCTCTGCTTTATCAAAACTCGACACATTCTAGAAACAGATGCCCTTTCAAATCAATACAAAAAATGCCTGAAAATTAAATTTTCAAACAATAACAGCTGTCAGAAATCAATCTGCCTTGATTAACTGCTCTTGGAATAAACCAGATTTACCTCAAAATTAAACATTGTCATAGAGTTTCTAAAATCGATGCATTATTTTTGTACTTAGTTCAAGGGATTCAAGTTGATACAGAATTTGTTGTATGTTTATTGCATATTTCGTAATATGGGAAGTCTTTTATAACTGAAGTAAAGTTACACCCTTGCCCTTGCTCACAGTGAGGAACATTTATGCCAGCTTATCTATCTGTGGTTTTGTTTTTTTTTTCTGCTTATTTTAATCTATTTACATGAATGACAGTAAGTTGTAAGTTGAGACTGGTGTGGATTCAGTTGATTGTGTTGCTTGCTGGGATAAATTATTCTGGGATATTTTGGAAGAGATGAGTCAATTTGGAAGCTTGACTTCATTTTGTTTCAGAGTTGCTTCTTTTTTCTTTAATTAAATATTTTGAGAGCCTCAAACTGTAGGAAAATGCCTGGTGTCTTAGAGCTGAGCTCTTTCTAGACCCTTCACCACATGCCTACCATTCACATGCAGTTCCCTGCCTGCCTGCACCTGTTCAAGCTTTTTGCTATTCTGAGAGTACATCTGTGTGTGTGGCACCCAAACTGTTCTTTAAATGGAGATGCATTTCTAGTGCCTTCTGGGCATCAGTGACCAATGTGTTCAGAGACGGGGATAGGGCGTGATTTTAAGTAGTCAAAAGCTCGTGTGATTTCTTATTCATAATTCTAATCTTAGCCGTTCACTTCCATTAATTAAAAACATATGGCTAACATAATAAATACATCAAAAACATAATAGCATATGACTATTTACATGTACGGTATAAGGGACACGTAGATGAACATGGTATAACATATGTAGGTGAAAGGATATGTCTTTACTACTCCTTTTCTCTGGTAGGTAATGGACTGTGTAAAGGACTTCACAAAAACTGAGTAATAAGTATCTCAACTGTGTATGAACATTGGTGTTCCAAAAGTTTTTAAGAATATTATCAGCTGCTGAGCATACTACAACTGCTTCCAGTCTTTTGTTTTACTCTGATGTCCAGAATTGCTGTGAAGTCATTTAGAAGAAACTTAGGAAGCTGCTGTCTCTGTACTGATGCTGGCATTTGGTAAAACCATTTTCTACTGCTGCTGTTTAAAAATTTGTATCAAACTCAAAGTAGAGATCAAATGAAGGAGTCCTGTTTTCTCTTTAAGGAATTGTGCTGTCCCTACTGATAACTGTGCTAATTGAGCTGCTAATTGTCACAGCCATAGATGCTGTTGTTTACAAGACTGTAAATCTTTGCTGGTTAAGTTCATCACAGTTTTTTTCCTTTACTTGGACACTGAACACAAATATGATTGATATTTTATTGAAGTGCCTAACACTTCTCAACCACAAGAGCCAGTAATACAGAAGCAGATGTATGTGTTATTTTTGCTCAAGTACTGATGTGTATATTCAAAAATGAGCGGCATGGGAATTAAAGTATTAGGGCAGAATTTGCATCTTTCAGGAACGTGGTGTACCCTTTTAGTGATTTTTATGTATTTATATCAAAATCTCAGAGAAATCTACACTGCCAGTTCTTGTTTAATTTTAGAAAAATTGGGGAACGTATTAAAGCACTTATCAGGTCCTCATCAACTGATAGCTGTATTCAAAATTAGTGGAATAATTAGAACCAGAGTCTTAGCTGCTTCTTTCTAAGCTTCCAATGGACTCAGAGTAGAAAGTCCTTGGAGTATTTTGTCGTTTACTGGGGACAGAGACGGGGGAGGGAGCACACTGAACTCCTAAAGGCTCTTGGAAATGATTTCTTTCAGCCAAGTGTATCTTGAAATCTGAATAGCAGTAATGGAGAACAGAGTATTTGTGCTTATGTTGGTGTGGTGGTGGGTGGGTTTTGCATGCATATATTAATCTGAATAACAGATATCACCATCCATTGCCCAAGAGTTTGCAACCCTCAGCTTTTTTCTGCCAGTACTCTTGCTGTTGTTAGTCATAACTACATGCAGTATTTAATCAGAAGGCAAAGTGTACACATACATCCATATTTTCAATTCTTCCACACACACGTTCAGTATGAAAGATTTCCTTACCTAGATGTGCAATGAAAATGTTTTTTAGAAATGTATTTGTTTAGTAGAGTAGAGAACAGGTGCAATAATGCGTTCTGTAATTTCAGTGTAATTGAATTCTTTAGTGGTAAATACAAAGAAGAAAGAGAACAAATTTATTTTCAGTGTGGGCTTAGCCAATTTCTGGTCCCTAAAATGCACTGCTCAAAGTCTGTTGATGAATTTTGCTAGCATCTCCATAGCTGAAAATAAAGGGTTTTTTTCTTCCAGCATGCAGACAGACAGGTTCTGGAAGCATTCATCAGCTGTGTGATCTCTGACAATGTGCACGCTTCTAGGGGAATTTCCTAGATCCACATGCCTCACCTCATATAAAAGTTGGGGAGGGGAGGACATTGAAATAGTTGTTTGTGGGTTTTTTGGCTTTTTTTTTTCTTGTCAGTTAACTATAGATACAGCCTCACTTTCAATTCTTCCTTTCTTACTTTCATTTCTAGGTACTCCATGATATGCTCTGATAACTAATGATGATGTAGGCGCTCTTTTCTTTATCAAAATGATCAAAAACATTTTTTGTGGTTAAAGGCTTTTATTTAAGCTGAAAACAATAGCAGAGTAAAAATTTACATAAAGCAATTTTAGTGCACGGTATCAGAGCAGGGTCAGAGTTTGTTCTGAGTTTCTGCATGCTAAGCTTCTACGAAAATCAACAGAAGCTGCATATGAAGAGGTATTGCAGAACCCCTTCACAGCTTAAAGATTATTAAATAAATGACATCATCTGACTTTATTTTAATTGAGGATTTTAAGTTTAGGATAAAATTGTACCTGGATTTCCATATGACTTTGTAAGATGTGAATTTACTTCCAATTATGTGCTATGTAACCTGATTAGGTAATCATCTCGAGCAGTTTGCTCAAGCGTGGCTGTTCCTCTACACACTCTTGATTTATAAGGCTGTTTTCTGATTTGGCTCTACCAGATCTGAGATATTTTCAACAAAGTCTTCTGAAAATTTATTATAGCTAATGTGATATTGTTTCCAGCTGTTTCTACCCCGTACTGTTATTAAATACTGGAAGATAAGGCAAGCAGATCACTTTCTCTATCTGACTTTGACATTAGGTCATGGGAATTAATAATGCTCAAAATGTATCTCAGTTGGAAAAGCCCGTCAGAAATCTCAAACCAGCAGCAGATGTTAAAGGCAAACTGATCAAATTATTACCTTGCACTGCAAAAGAGGAGAAATTTTCTGGAGGCCAGTTGTGATATTTGGTCTTTCTGGGTGGCCTGCTTGTCTCCTCTCAACTGATATATTCTAAATCCTATTCAAGACACTTTCAGGTCATTGAGCTAGCAGCAGCAGATGCCATTCCTTCCCACCACACATTAAGATACTGATGAGGTAAGATATTGAGAATGATTGTATCTGAACTGATACTACCAGACTTTCAAAATTCTTGTTACTGCTCTGTTTTGTAAGGACTTAATATAGTTAATATAGCTATCTGAAAAATGTCTGTGTGGCCTCTTAATTGCAATTCCTAATCACCTTCAAGGTAACACTTGGTGAAGGTGATAAGCAAGAAATAATATTGAACAACTATTTTGATAGTTTGTACATGTAAAATGACAAAAAACCTAAGCATATCTTTGTGTTACATTTTTTTTTTATGCTGAGATGTTCTGTTGATGTGCAAGTGCACAAGAAGGTACAAATGAGCTCCACTTTTTTTGCATATACTTGCACAAGTTGATGAGGGCTGATGGAGGCTCGTGCCCTGCCATCAGCACAAGGATACTATCTAAATATACTTCTGAAGATGCTAATGCTGATCATGGAAACTAAACTTCTTAAGTGCTGAAATGATGTTCACGAACTCTTCAATGTTATGTCTCTCTGCTATTCTGATAGAATTTATTTGCTTTTTCTGCCTCTTCCTCCTACTAGGGCTGAATTCTACTGGGAGAATTTCAATAGCTGTATGCTGATGCTGATGAATGCTTTGCTATTGAAAAAATTTGTTTACTTTAACCTTTAAGATATCCATTTTGCTTAAGGACTGAGTTAAGTGAGGTGTGCTTGTTTTATTTAAGGACTGAGATGTGAAGTGCACTCTACTGAACATCTTACTACCTTGGTCTCCAAATAAGCTCATTTTCCTAAAGATTTTTTTTTCTTTTTTAAGAAAAGGGGGTGAGGGGGAGAACAGCCGATCTTCATCTGGTTAAGCTGTGTTGTAAAATCATCTCTCAAAATGTTATAGTGTGATAGAAAATGTTTTACAAAACTCTAATATAAGTTTTAGTTATAGCATACAGGCTTGAAGATATTGAATCCAGAAAATAGAAATTGTTATCCAGTAGTGTGGGAATATTAAATGAGCAGAACTGGGAAAAGGAACCTCAGTTCCTTCTCTCAGAGTGTCATATGAGCTTTCTGCTTGCAAGATGTTTTAATATGCAAAAGCCTTCAGCTATCTATTGTAAGATGTTATGTGTTTTAAGTTCTGATTACTTTCTAATTTTAAAACAAGTGAGACTAGCAGAACATCAGATTAAACTTTTTTAAAAAGGAAAACAAAGTAGAAGTGTCTCTTCATACAATTTTCTTAAGCACCAAAGAACGCTGCTAAATACCAAATTTTTAAGACTTCAAAGTCCTCAGAGTTGGTTAGTAGAAAATGTCATAGAGAGCTCTAAAATACAGCCACCACCTCTGTGGTTCCTGAGCCACAAAATGCTTGTGGCCCGGGGAGATTTCTGTGGAAATATCACTGTGCTTGCCATGCTCTTACAGTCATCTTCAGGCATCTCATATTGGTCAGAGTTGGAAGGAGGATACTGCACTGCATGTACCTTTGGTTTGACGGAGTAGAGCTATTCTTACATTCTGTTATACAAAGGAACAATCCAGAGATGTCTTTTTTTTTTTCCTTGTTAAGGGAAGTGAGATTTTAAAGCATTATGCATATATCAGATGCAGCAGTAATTTCTCTGATAATCTTACAAGCTCTCAATATGTTTATTTTGTTTTTCAAAATTTTCTTGTGAGAGCAGAAAGCCTAATCCATAGATTTTATATTTAAATAAGAAATAATCAATAGCAAACTTCTTGTTTGTTTTTTTTTCTTAATTCTCCAATTCCATTCTTACTCACTGCCCATACTTTTTAGCTCCACAGGCTTGCCTAGAAAGGCATTGTTTTCTCATGTTCTCAAATTTGAGAAGTTTCAGTGGAAATAAATGGTATCTGATTTTTCAAAGCTGGTCTTAATTTCTATGTTAGAATGACATTTAGATAAGAATTTGCAATGTCTTTCCTTCATTGACTTCTTTTTGAATGTCCAATTTTTCGATCTGTGGTCTCTGTCTGATGTCTTGTTTTGTGGTCTGCTTGTCCTGTGCTTAGTCTCTTTAGTACTGAGTATCTTTCCCTGTAATCTTCCTTGGGTCACCAAGGCCTTCTTTAACAAATCCATTTTCCTCCATAGCTCACAGGACCAGTAATGTAGAAAATTTCAGTTCACGGAAGCTGGTCCCTTTGTGCTTACACCATATTTGATTTGGAGTTCCTGTTTTAATAAGGGAGGTGATAAGTTGTACATCTTTTTTCAGTGACAAAATACAGGTTTATGAATCTCAGTGAGGTAGAGCAGAATCTTCTCCTTAGAAACCCTTCTTCACACCTCTTGGCCAGGTTGGCAGGAGCACCACTTCTCTAAGGATCTCCTGTTTCCTTCTTTTTAAACTGAAGTCAGATTTTGAAAAACATTATATGTAATTCATTCACATCTGGAAAAGAAAACTTCAAAAGTTAGAAATTACCATGCTTTATCTGAGTGAAGAACAGCACTGCTGTCTAACCAGAGGCAGCGTTTCTTATTTTAATGACTTTCCCATTCTGCTTTGGCTGTCAAGTACTTGCACAAATCTCACACGCTGAATTCATTGCAAGAGTTAACAGAACAATTAAAAAGCCTACTAGTGATCCTGTTTTCAAATGATTACTTTGGGAAAGAAGGAGGGAAAAGAGGTGCACCTCTGAGCCTGTTAGTGTGGAGCTCAGAAAGTGCTGGCAGTGGTGATACAGAAAAACAGATTACTACTTAGTTTGCAAGGTTGTGGTGCCAAATAAAGTAGCTGCTTTGGAGCACCAAAGGGATACAGGTGTTTCATGGAACAAGAATAATGAAAAAATCTCCGTTATATGTTTTTAAAGATTGCTTTAAATCGTCTTCTTTAATTTTTTAAGAAGTAACAGCTTGTCTCTCTGCTTATCACCAAGCCTGTTAGGTAATGGTTTAGCTGCTTTAGATATTGGTTTGTGACTGACTGTAGCTGCACTCTTCAAAGATGACCTGCTATATTTTTTCACTTGCTTTTCAGAATGAATTTCATAATCCTACAGAGAGTTTAGTGGCATATTTCAATAAGCAAACTAACTTTCATTTACAAGCTGAGTCCATTTAGAATGGAGCCATACAGAAAACATTAACCTCTCCACTGCTCTAAATGTAGATGCATTCTGCTTCTCCTCGATCTCAAAAACATTATTAATGAGAAGCTGCCTGAAGTCCTTATTTTCATACGAAGCTGCAAATAGATCTGTCTGTCAAAATGTCATAGTATGATTGTTTCAGTTCTCTACTCTGCATACACTTCTGTACAAACATACATGCACAAACTTTACTGACTTTCAAAACCGTATTAGTTGACACTTTAATGAGAATCTTTTTGAAATATGTCCAAGAGATTGCTCACAATACGGTGTTTGGTTTCATTCCGAATCTCAAACAAGTTTAGAGACCTTTTGGGAGGCATCAGGTGCTCCAAAAAACTGTAGAACTTATAATTAGTGCAGTCAGTGTAATCTTTATATCTAGTTTAAAAAAACAACATGAACGTGTTTTAGCTTTGTTTTGAAAGGTTGATTTGAAAAGCAATCATTACAGAGGCACATATAGCAAAGCAAAAGGTGGGTATGGTATTATATTCATAAAGAAGGATAGCTAAACTAGTTCTACATACTACATTTAAAATACAACTCTGCATCTTGATGACTGAAATAAAGTACTTTCCAAAAAAAATGATGTCTGTGCTCACAAAAACCGCAAAGGACTGGAAGACTAGAGAGAAGTTCTGCACTTTTCACAGCTGCTGATAGCTGTGCTTGTAAGCCTTAGCTTGGGCAATTGCTAACAATTCACTGGTGTTGAAGACAATGGTAAAACAATTAATTTTTAGGTTTGAAAGATTTCAGTGGTGGTTTGCTAAACACCTGAGCACAAACTATAACAAAAGAGCAGTGACTCTGTTCAGACAAAGCACTATTTGATGGCTGTGGGAGTTTCGTCTGTGTAAGGTCTTCATTATCCAGACCTCTGGAAGAAGGGCTAAAAAAAGCCATAAAAAAGTAACTGTAATAATCTTAACAGCTAGATGTTAATGAAAATGTCAAGACTTAATATGTTTCAGCTGATTCAGAATTTAAAATATGATTCTGATTTTCTTTCTAAACAGATAATAGTTCTGTGTATTTCACTGTTGTGTTATAGTCACACATCTGTAAGTGCAACGTGGCAGACCGAAAGCCTCTTGTGCATTAGATATGTCTGCCACCATTACCATTATCTCTATGAACTGTAAGGATTTAGCATATGCAGCGATGAAACAAAACCAGTCACTATCACACGAAATGCATCCAACGTGTTCAAACGCTTACGCCCCAAGACCTGTCAGAATGAAGAACCAGTGTGAGAATTTTGCAAAGATGTAACTTACTCCTGAATGTCTCTTACTTCTTTTCCAACTTCCTTCTCCTTTCACTCCGTTTCACTTTCCTTGCCAGGAACTGAGTCCTGCTGTAGAGAATGCACTAATTCCTTAGCAGTAAGGGAGAAATCAGATAAAATAAATGTCTGTGGGGCTCTTCTCTGTAGGATGACATGTTGTAAAAATACAACTGTATTCTGAAAAGTGACTCTTGAGATGGCATCTTGGGAGTGAGTGGGGGAAGGTTATGTTTATTATCTGTTAATGACTTCCAGATCGAGTTTGCTCAGTTTGCAAGTAAAAAAAAAAAAAAGAAAAAAGAAAAAACAACCAAAAAACCCCCACCAACAAACAGCCCCTTTTTAACTGCCTTCTCTGCTGTCTCAGTTTGAGATTTAAAAACCATGCTGTGCTAATTCGAACCCAAGTATTACTGTCAGCAATAAAAAGGTGCTTAAGGGTATATTGTGTCTTTTAGTTATATTGTCCATCAGTGGACTGTAAATGAATTTTAATTCTGTTGTTGATAAGCCTGTCAAAATCAGAGTTTGTCTAATTATTGGTGATTAATGTCTTCTTACTACCTCTGTCAAAATGGCTTTTGGACCTCTACCTACTGCAGAGGAATGTCAAAGGAAGAGGAATAACCTGCTGAGGTTATTAATTTCACGCTGTTGTTAAGGATTCACAAGTGAGGTGACAGGAGTTACAGAAGCCCTGCTGCCTTACTGACCACTGTGTGAGTGCAAATTTCTCATAGGTTTAAGTATCTAGTATTTGTGTGTAACACAAATGGGAAAAGGTTGTGGGAAGAAGCTGTATTTTAATGAAATGATGTAGTTTAGAACGCATCAGCTTTCAGATGTGCAGGTCATTTGGATCTAGCCGTAATAAGATGTTATCAGAGCTAGTGATTCAATAAACACTGAGATTAATTTAAGCGTGGCCTCTGACAGCGTTTATATGACAGCGCTGCCGACCTGGGTTGTTACAGTAAAGGACTAAGTGTTATCAGGAGTAGCACTTCACTCCTTTCTCTCTCTGACAGATACACAGCCATTCAGCTTGTACTAAAATCTTGTCAATGAAGACATCAGCTGTCATCTCAGGCTGCAGGGCTCAGCCATGCTCCGAGATGTGGCTGTTCCATGTTCTCACTGGGCTAGCAAGCTGGATGCACACTGTCTGTTTCTATCTCACTGTACAGTGGGATCCTCTGGGATCAAGGTAGGAGGAGAAAGTCTTTGTGGTGTTTGACATCATTTTTCTCTTGTTTTCCTCCTGTCCAGTCTTTTGGTGTTGTATTTTGCAGCAGCAATTCTTTTACTCTATGGCAGGAGATCAGGGAGGGATTTGAAATCCCTCCTGATTTTGATAAGCAGTGTAACTTCTGTCCTTGGAACACCTTGAGAGGAGCTCCCAGTGTGAGGGTTTGTTCCTCATGGATGCTCCACACCAGTAAAATCTGATTTCAATGTCAGCTGAATTCTTGGGGTCAGCCTTTGAGGCCCTTGTCCACCTGCTTGTTGCTGCAAAGTTCCATTAGAGTATTTTTGCTTGTGCTTGTCACTTCTGCAAGCAGTGGGAGGTTTCTTATGGTGCACAGATGTTATTCCCAGACAGCATGTGTCTGCCACCATTTTGTGAGCAGGGATTAGATTATACTCACTTTGAGTCTGGAGACTGACTTCTTCATTCTCTTTCCTAAATTCATATCTGAGGGCTGAAATGTTGCTGTGCTTATTGGTTTTGGAAAGTCCTGAGCTGCATCTGTAAAACCAAGACTTTTCAATTATGTTCTTGTTTGATTTTAAAGCTGCAACATAAAGAGTGCACACATCCCTGCAGGAGAAATGTGGACTTAACAGGTGGGCCATAGAAAGAATTGCTGAGGAAGTCAAAGTGATTTCCTTCTTTGGTGATCAGACCCACTCCAGGAAGAGTTTAAGCTAAGCAAGGATGTGTCTGGATAATGGCTCCAACTCGGGCCTCTGCAGTGCAGTTAGCTGAGAGCTCCATTCGCATCCCCTGGAATACAGTGTCTTATTCATGTTCCCTGAATCCTCACTTTTCTAAGACATCTCAGACATCCTTTGAAATTATTATTGAGGCTCTGCTGTGGAGTAGTGCAATCTGCAGTGACAATGTAGAAAAGGACAAGTTAAATAAATAAATAAAACGTACTTTCCAGTAACTGAAGATTTGAGAGATGTTGCACAAGTGTACATTCGCTGTTCACAGTCCTTTCTAACTTTTTCTACCAGTCTCTCTTGCTAGCCCTGCTATGTGCAGAAGGATTTAAGAGGTGGATGACTCTGTAATCTCTTTGTACCACTAAGGCAGAAGGAAAAGTCCTGCTATGCAATGTTCTGCCATGGATGTTTGAGCAGATGCCCACAGAGCAGTACCTCTCAGTGTTAAGTAACCTTTCTTCCTATCAGTATTGTACTGTCTTTCTCAGAATTGAGATTAGCTGATACGGATGTGCTTGATATGTCCTTCTCCTCTTGCTAATTTTCAGGATTTTGGAACCTCTTTCTTGCACATCTGCTTGCAAGTAGTTGAGTTGTTCTGAAGGGCTGTGGCATAATTGTCATTGCAGGAAAGCATTTTTGAATGGCATTTGTCTGCTAACATCAGAACTCGAGGAGATAATTTTGTTTCAGTTCTTGCTTGGCAGTTCTTTGTCTTCCTCTCCATCATCTTTTCTGTGCACTGAGTAGCTGTGTTCAAAGAGAAATTGGTGGGTATGTGTTTTCATTTTTAAAGAAAATTCTTCACTATGTGGTTCTTTTCATTTGGTGATTTTATTTCTCGTTTTAGGAGCTTTTGTATTTCTTTAAGGCAAATGAGGCATGTTAGTGGTTATTTGTAAGTCTTTTTTTGTTCAGTGGATTTCCTGTTATGCAAAAATGTAAAGCTTTTCTCACTGTTCTTCCAAACTTTTGTTTTCCTGTCTTGATAGTTTTGTACATCTGTGTCTGCTTTATAACCTGTGGCTAAGGCGTACTTGCCCAGTTAGGATTTGGCTTTGTCTTCATGGATGCCTGACTATTTACTGTAAAACTGCAAGTTGGTTTAGAGACCTTCAAGAAACATATGACTTCTTTTCCTTAACAGCTTTCCTGAACGGATGGGAGGGCACCGAAGTTCTATCTAAAAAAAATTCACTGTCATTCTTATGTACTCCATTTTTCCAATAGTCATCACACTTATTCCTGAATGCTCACAGAGCTGTGTTTCACAGCCTGAGCAGGCAGAAGGGCTTGTGAGACTGGGTATTTACTTTCCACCTTGCACCACCTTAGCTTGGCACTCTAGGGCTAATATTGTACTTGTTGAAAACGTGTGAGATAGAGCTGGGGATCTATGTTGCACTGGCAGCATTGCTAAGATGTTGCTTGTTTCCAGCGAACTGACAGATCAGAATGTTTCCAGTAATGTAGTGCCTGGATTAAACAGCCTTAGCACCATTTTGCATTGACTGATTCATTATCTGCAGTGAAATCTCTTTGGTGAAGCATTTTTTATGGGGAAAAAATATGGAAAATGCATTTTGGCATCTTAAGCGAATGGATTTACTAAACATTTCACTGAGAGTGTGATGTGGATCCTATGGCACCAAAAAATGCTACATATTGGAAAAGGATGTCAGAATAGGAAGACAGCACTACTACGTATGGCCAGTAAATGAAACAGTATGTTCTTTCTATTTCTGTTAGCAGAGGACATAATTTGCACAGATCTACTTGAAGATAGGAAATATATGGGAGATGAATAAATAAGTGAGGATTGTGAACATACAAATGATATGCCAAAGGAGTCTGAAACCATAGCAGAGGTTTGCTTTATTTACTTGTGATGTTAAAAGATGCATACTGAGGGTAGTTCATTAACAAGAACCATGTTGCTGTTAATATTTATGAGCGACATTATTAAAATAGTCTACACAACTGTGATGTATATAGTGACAACACCAGAACATAGAGGATTACAGAGAGAAAACACGTACAAACGGAGGAAATGAGCTGAAATAAAAGAGGATTTTTCTCTGCCGATCTTAGCTATGGTCATTTTAGCCATGGTTTGGTTTTAAAAATGACAAAGTCGGACAAATATAATCTGTCTGACTTAAAAGTGGCATATAAAGTGGCTTTGAATACTGCTGCATTTATGTTGGACTTCCCTTTTATTAAATGTATTTATTCTGGGTTGTTTCTAACATTATTTAATTCAGCTCTCCTTTTAACTGTACTGTAGGGCTTTCAGTGTTCATGAAAGGAGAACATTTTAGCTTTACGTGAGAGCTAATGAGTCAGGTAATGGAGGCATCATTAATGTGGTAAACTGCAGTTTAAAATGAGGGTTACTGGGTATGTTCTCGATACAACTATCACACACCTTGATTTTAATTTAATTTTTAAAATTGCTTTGTGTAAAATGCTTCATTGATTGAAGTCAGATGACTTGCAGGTGGTTCTGTTCCATGCAGAAGATTTGGTCTTACACCTGCTGCAATCTCCAGTTTTCCTGCTTAAAATTAAGAAAGAAAATCTCAGAGATAAGAACATCACCAGTTTTTGTCAGTTTCGGATCCTTATTTGTGTGAGTAGCTCCAGCATATAGTGTACTCCTTTAAAGTAGAGTTCATTTCAACAGCACATTTTCAGCAGAAATATTAGTTAATATATCTGTAGAAGTTTCTGTTCTGCTATTATTTGCAGATAGTTTGATAATAAGCTTTACTGACTTTTCTCTCATTTTCACATACTTTTCGTGTTGGTTCAGAATGCAAGCATGTGCTCTTCAGACTTTGTGGCCAAAGTCCTTTGGTCTCCTGCTATCTGAAAAAGCATAAACTAGATAATGCTGGTTCACAATGTGTGACTGGCAGAACTGACTGCACTAAAGCTTACAAACTACCATATCCTTTTTTTGATTTTTGTTGCATTTTAAGACCTTTCTTCAAAACTTTTTGCCAAATTGGCTTAAACCAGCTGGGGCAATGAGGAGAAGAATGCATTACTAAAATCTCACCCTTTTATTTCCTTTCTTTTTCTGGTATGCTCACAACAGCTGAGATGGTTTTCTCTTTTCTAGACTGAGGCAGACCACAGTAATGCAGATGGTCCCAGCAAGTGTTTTGCCTGAAAGAGAGAACCTTAGAAATGCAACGGAAAGATCTGATTGGTTCTTCATCTTATTCCTTTAACCCAAAATATGAATTCAAGTGTTTTCAGTTCAACTTAGTTACTTTACGTGTGTTAGTTTTTTTGGGGGGAGAATGAGGCTGAAGGAGAAACATAAATTAAAGCTCAGAAAATGTAATGGAGCTCCTATCATATCTGGATTCCAGGTTCATACAGTGACTGGGTTCGATTACCGCACTGAACTGTCCTCTGGATCTAAGCATGTATGAATCTTGTGGAAGTTTAGAGTCTATTCAGAATTTGGACATATTTCATCTTGGCATTTATCTTTCTTAATGTACAGGGGGTTTCTTTGTTGTGTAGTAAAGATATTCAGAGCCTTTCAGAATCAGAGATTTCCTCATTAATTCTGGTGGGTTTTTTTTCCGGGATATATATGTTCTGCCTGGTCTGTTTCTGGTGCATGTAGTTAAAATTTACTTGAGTTCCCACCAGATATCTTCAGTTGAGAATTCTCAGGATTTTTATTCTCTGTGTTCAGAAGTGTTTGCACACAATGTGTGCCTCTGCTTTGCCACTGCCTCTCAGGACAGGGAAATCTCTGCTTAAAGGACACTGCCAAACCTCTGTTAGAGGAGGATGAGTCCCATGGCTTCCATGGATCTAGGTGTCAGCTTCTCCATTACCGTAGTTTAACTTCACGGCCTTTAACAAATCATCATATGGGAGTCTGGAAAACTTTTCAAGTTCTCAGTGTGTTATTTTTATATTTGTCAAATTCTTTTTACAAACTTTACAAGGAAAAAATTGTAAGACTTGTTATTAGGCTGAGTAATGGGATAAAAAGAGAAGTTTAGACATCTTGTGAAACAGACTGTTTTTCTCAGCAGATTTTAGGTGACTGTTCACAGAAAAATTATGTCTAAAAATAAGTTGTGTCCCCTTCTTTATGGGTTGATTGAGAATAGAAATTTCCACACCATTCTCCCTTTAATGTGACCACAATGGGCAGTTATAATTTGGCCATTTATGTAAAAAGAATAAATTAGCAAGCTAGCCACCATGAACTGTTAGTATATCCACATTTGCTGACATGTTTATTGTAATTTGCAATACGCATGATGCTGATTTTCAAAAATGTTCCATTTTCTTTTTTGAAGTATGAGTTATAAATTCATGAATCACAGAGAGCAAAACTGTAATAAAACTTAAAAGTTGGAAACTCTCATCTGTGTCACTCTTAAAAGAAAGGAAACAGCACCAAAAAACACAGGAGATGGAAATTTTTCACTTTGATTAGAAGTCTGAAACCTTGTATTCATTTTAGAGCTAAAGAGAAGGTTTTTCAGTGCCTCTACTTGACGAGCTTAAGGCAGCTAATGAACATGTCATCAAGTGTCTAGAGAAAATCTAAATATGGGCAAATACTCAGACTTCAGTGCACCACTCAGAACACTAGGAAGCATCGAGTCACATAACGCACTAATGGACAGAAGTCCATTATTTTGTCTGAAGACATATTTTTAACAGTCTGTTTTAGTGGTATGAATTTCAGAGGAAAGGAACTTACCTCCAAAAAACACATCTAGGAATTAAAAGTGGTCCTTAATGAACAAACAAAAGAAGTAAAAAAAGAAAACAAACAAACAAAAAAAGGCCTTTGCAGCCATAAAAGTAGAGTTCCAAATATCATTCCTCTTACAACATGTTTCCTGAAAATAGGCTGTGGAGCACAAAAGTCAGTTCTGGAAACATTATAACTATGAAACTAAGTCCAGTAGTCGGCACTTTCAAAAATAAATAAAAACATCAGGCAACAACTGTATGCTAATTGCATTTAAGAAATGAAAGACCACCTACATAGGGGGAAAAAAAGACCTCATTAGGGGAGTTAAAGCAGATAGTTGAGATTCAGATTCTGTTAACACAGCCCCTTAGGCTTGCTTGAAAAAGCTTATGAAATCGCTGCCATTTCTTAGCGATGGAACTGAAGTACAGGATGTGTATGGGCAGCTCATGTCCACCAACTCAAGTGCCCTGTAGTGAAGTTCATGTGCATATCTTGGCATTGCCCTCACAATTTCTTTTTTGCCCTGTTCCGAGGATCTGAACAAGTTTTTCTTGTTGGGTGTACTCATTCAACGCAGGGAGAAAGGAGGCCACCAAAAGCTGGTTGTGTAAGGCTGCTTGTGCACTAGTTTAGAGTAACACTAATAAATCCCACAAATTATTCTGTTTTCCTGTCTATAAAATTGTGTTTAACCAGCTGAGTGGGTCGTGAGTTCATCTTCAGACGTGAAATCTTTATTACTGCTAACTATGCAACAGATTAATTTCATAGTATGGAGAGTTTTGTGGAGGAGAAGAATTTCCTATAGAGTATTCAGACAGCCAGTGGGGCAGAGAAGCAGCTTCAGAACTGCTTTTCCAGTAGCTCCCAGGAAGTCCTGGGCCTGCCTATCCCACCACGTGGGGCTGCTGGCTCCGTGGTGCTCCTCTTCCTTTCTCAGCCTTTGAGACTGAGCTTGACTGCTCAATCTGCACCCCTAACAAGGGCTTACCAGAAAGCAGCTTTGGAGGGCAGCACCCTGAAATCTCATAGGCAAGGAAGTTAAATATATTATGAATTTCAGGCAAGACAATAAATTCTGGAATTTTTCAGCAACAATAGCGAGAGGACTGCAAGTTTGACTGCTGAAGCTGCTTGCACTGGCTGTCATATTCCCTCTAGAGGAAGTATTGAAAATCAGTTCCAACAGTGCCCCAGTCTCTCCCCACTGGCCATCATCAGGTTATAGATCTTCAGAAACAAAAGGCCTAGGCTTCCTCTTGTTCTCTCAGAAGATCTTCTGAAATGGAAAAAAAAATAATAGGAAAGCTCTTGTGAAAGCTCATCATCTGTTCTGCTGCTGCTACACTTCGATGTGCTCTACACAGAATTACACAGGAATGTAACTGAATATATCTTTACAGGGTCCAGCCCTGCCTAAGGCAGACTTAAAGCAGCTCAGCAGATATTTCTCCATTGATTGTTAACTCTTTGTGCCCCAGGATTTCCATTCGTAGTACTTGGCTCTGATTAAGTTAATAATTCAAATGTGGAGCCGTCACTTTTTCAGGCAGAAGTTCAGTAAAAGCCTTGCTAGATGTTTTTGGTTCTGATTTTAACTTCTGTTTCCTGTTTGACTTTGTTAGTCAGCTCTGAACGTTAGAGTTGGATGTTTCTAATATCATAACATGAGGTTTAGACCTTCATTAAAAGAATATAATTTATGCAGCTGCTATTGCTGCTTAAAAGTATCCCTCTGAATCCTTTGACAGGAAGAGGGTCTTGTAAGACATTCGTAGAGAGAATTAAGACAGATGCCTGGACAAGAGGGGAGCAATTACAAGTAAGGATGGAAGTTCCCTGGGACAACTCTTCAGCATTTAATCCCAATGATTTAATTGTATTGCTATTGCTATTTACTGAGTGGAAATGCACACAAACTATTCCTTTTGAACTCAGAGCAGCTCAGCTAACATTAGATATGTAAGGGACAGATAAGGAGCTGGAAAATGGAAAAAAAAATTAAAAAACCCTTTTGTTATATGCAATTCTGCAACAAGAAGGCCTTCAGTGATTATCAGTTACTGCAGTAAGGGTTTCATACAAACCTGCTTTAGTGTCACTTGAAAAATGAATTTGGATTTAAAAAAAAACAATCATTTTTGACTTGGTCCATTGGCTAACAAGCATATTCTTACTCCCATCCCAAATCACACACAGCTTGGCTGGAAAGCAGACAGCTGCTTGGGCACTAGTGTGCTTCAGTTTGAAGTACATCTAATCTTTATTGAGTTATTTGAGCCTCGTGTGCCAAGTGCAGAAAGGCATGCTTTTGTGGGAAGAGAATTTCTTTCTTCTTTTAATATTAATGTGTGATTTTGGCCAACAAAGTAGAGCTTATGAGACAATAGCAATTCTCTAAATGCATTGGACTCAAAATCCAATAAATATACCAAATGCTTCAGTATAAATCCTCATCTAGTTTGTTGCTTCTGCAGGAACCACTGCCACTGGAAATGGATCTCAAGCACTGTATTTGTCTGTTAATTCTGGAAGCTTCTGAGTGTCTTCTCACTTACTCTTTCATTTGTCTTTGTTCCCGCTCCTTTGCAGGTTCTGCATCAGTAAGTCTTTCACGTGCCATACATTTGGAGCGTGTTCTGTACCTGCATGTGGGATTCTGGGCAAGGCGGTCTCACATGCGAGCTCATGCTCCATGTTACCCTACAGAATGAACTGGTCGCTAGGGCGTATGCTGGGCTCGAAGCCAGGCTCTGCTCAGCTCAGTGTTGCAGAGATCGAAGTGGTTCCAGGAAACGTTTCTTTCTAGGCCTTCCTGGTACAACAGGAGCAGGCAACCCAAGGAGAAAAATCTGCCCAGAAAGCAGCGATTCCCAAGGTGTCGGCCACCATGTGCTCCTCCCGCGCACAACGAGCAGCGCGTGCAGCGGAGGTGTAAGCAGCAGTGGCTGCTTCCTTTCCTTAGTGAACGTGGTGCTGTTATCACAGGCTGTGAGGTGGTGTTGAGTGTAATCCTGTTAACTACTTTTGGTACAAGTCCTAAACCAGAGGGTAAATTATAAGACAGACAATCAAGAATGCCATTCAACTTTAGCGATGTTAAGCTTACCTAGTCTGGCTTTCACACTGTTGCTGCAGCATTAAGTCCTTTCATAGAGCACTTTCTCCTTGCTGAAGCATACAGTCCCAAGAATCAGGAAGCACTACTTCATCCTATCCACAACAGGAATGATTTGCATGGCATCTCTTTTCAGAACAGGATCATGTAAATGAATGCTGCTGGGTGTGTTTGGCACTGAGCGCACAAACATGCTCTGAGTCAGCTGAAAACACAGACCTTTCTTTTGACTGGAATTGTAGCACAGGAGTTGCTCTGACCTATCAAGACGTTATGAAAGGGGCACATGGGCTCAGAGAGGAATTTCAGAAGGATTATGCTGCGTCAGTGCACAGCAGTTACTAAAAAACTCACGTTCAGATCGTGTTAATTTAGAAAGTAGTGTTCCTGAAGGTGTTATGCAAGTAATTCCTATATGTTATGTTTTAAGCAAGTAGTTAGTATACATTGTGTGTACAGCAAGCCTAGAAAGCAAACGTCAAATAGTTGTGATCCACTGCCATCCAGAGAAAAAGTAAAGTTACTCTTCTACTTGAGAGCACGAGCATATCCCTACATACAAGATAATGGAGTCAGCAGATGCTGTGATGAGGAAGTACATGTCAGTGGGAATGAGATTAAATAGAGAGTATTGATATGGCACCAGGCAATGTTGCTGCACTTGGATGCTTGACAGTGTCTCTATTCCAAATCCTTTTTGGAAAGGCTTAGGACCCATTTACTGCACAGTAAGATTACACTCATGATTGAATGAATTACAGTCAGACATAGCAATAAAAGAAATTCACACTCCGCTGATAATCATGGCTTGTGCTAATAGTATGAGTCACCTCTCCGAATATTCTCTGACACTGGATTTTGTTTCCAAGTGTGTGTGTGTGCGTACTGATTGGCATTATTTTTAGCAGAGATATTAAAAATACAGATAGAAAAAGTTATTTAAAATACAGATCTGGAAAAACATTTAGATTTTGCTGCTTTATGTGCAAAAATGGTTTTCCTTTGCTCTTAGAAACACTATTGAGGTGTTTGCTGCTTACTTTACACATCGTTGGTGTATTATGCTCTTTTTCTCTCATAAAACAATTATATAAAAAGTCTTTAAAGGTTTAAAAAGCAAATAGCAGTAAAACAGACATGGATTCATTCATTTTTTGATCAAAAATTATTTTTATTAATTGCAAGTTACAGCAAAATTATGGTGAAAACACTGAAGCAATTAAAAGAGAAAGGAAAGAAATGAATTAGAAGTTTAGAAGGTTCATTTTTTACTCTTCTACAGTGTGCCAGTTTTCTGCTTTCCTCCTCTTTGTTTATGAGAATATCGTTTCTACAATTCACAGAAATGCACAGAAAGTTGCCCACATATTTTTGGGAAGCTTCCATGACAGTGTGTGACATTCTCAGGAAAGAAGAAAGAATCGAATATATCTTTATTCTTCTCATGCAGTGGTCAGAGCTTCCATTAGTGCAGCTGAAGTTCAGCCCAAATGTATCAGAGAATGAACTGGTACGCGCTGTGCTGTGCTGTGCGCCGTTTCTGTGGGAGGATAACAAGGAGGAATTCACTCAAACTAAGGATGGTATTCCTTAAGACAGGTGGCAGTAAAGCCATGGCATTACTTTTCCTTAAAATCCCTCGGTTAACTTGGAGCTTTTTGAAGACGTTTACCAATTGTTATTTGATTTTTGAGGTCTTATGTTTACAGCTTTGGTTGCAAACACAGCACATCTGCTGTACATTACAAATGGACTACAAGATATTACATTTCCATTGATAGTCAATGTTTAGAGAGTAAACCTTTCTGTAATTCTAGCTCCTGTTCTTTACTGTCTCCCTTATCCCTTGCTTTCCTCTTCTCAGCTGTATCCTTTTAACTGTCTTCCCTCCAAATCCCATATCTGCATTTCTCTTCCTTGTGCCCAGAGCCTGTCCTTCCCTCTCGAGTGCTTGATTTGCTTCATCTACAGCACTGTGTGTTCCACTCTTCCTGGTTGTCAGAATACAACAATCTTCTTTAGTGATACTGTTACCATTACACATCCCCTCTGAGGTTCCTGAAGAGGTCTGGCGGTCTGCACTGGCTCTTGTTCATCTGCTGTGTTCAGATTTGGCAGAGTCCTCCTACAGAATTAGTAGCCTCTAAGAATTCACTTCTGGCTGGACTTAGTGTGGGTAATGTACAGATGATCTCTTCTGAGAAATCTCTAATTTGATGCAGACCTCTGGACGTTCACATGTGCTTAGCATCATAAAAATATGCATGTGTTATGTCTTTTATGGCAGAGAGGGTTATGACATGAGCAGAACTTGCGCGTTTTCATTGTAGATAACAGAGAAGTGCCAGTTAGTGTGCTGGGAAACAGGGCACAGGGAGCTGATCTTTCTGGAAGCAGAGGTAGGCCTTAACACACAGTCACCTCTTGGTGTGACCATTATCATTTCTGCTCACCTATTTATTTTTGTTTATGGCAGCTGAGTGAAATCTATCCTTAATAATTCCTTTGTACGTTTTATGTTTTGATTTTAATAAGATCAGTGGGCTATACTTAATCCTCTGTAGCAGTTTTGCTTGAAAATCCAAATTCATCTGCCTTGTAAATACACAGCAAGGACTGAACCATTAGTTTATACTACTTGGACAATGCAAAGCCAAACTTTACTTTGTTCATTAATTTGGTGAGGTGTGTTGTCATGTTGTGCATTAATTCATCAGGTTGATCTGCTGTTTTCACACGATTCCAGAAACAACACGTGCCCGCTGATGTAAACCCTGAGCAGCCCTGCACACACTGCGAGGTTGTACGCTTCAGGAGAGCAGCTCAGTGCTCTACTTGGTCTTACTTTTATGACAGAAAAAGGAGAAGAAAAGATCTGTTGTAATAAGCAATCATCACTTTTTCAATTTCTATGTGTTAATAGATTTTGGTAAATTAGCATTTACGCTGAAAATGTTTTAATATTGGGACAAATAGATTTTGTAATTGGTGTTCTTTTAATTCCATCTTCAGAAATATATTTTGATAGTAGCAGCTACTCATAATAAAACCCAGAAAAGGCTTTTATTTACTGTGGCGTGGGAAGTCCTGCCAGTTACAAATGCTCTACATAGTTTCTTTACAATTTTTATGTTCTTCAGGCCTCAACAAAAACCAAAGCTCCTCTTCCAGGTTTGGTAGCAAAGATACCACTATTCTCCAGTGCTAACCTTTGGCCATCATTTTGGTAATAAGCTTTTTTAACACTTTTTAGGAAAGTATTCAGCTTGTCAGTAGGCACCACTGACACAGTGCAGCCGCCCCATCCAGCTCCAGTCAGACGTGACCCGACGGCCCCAAATTTCCTACAACAAAATCATAGAAAAAAATAATGAAAAATAAACCAGAAGGGGGTAATTTGTCATGTACAAAATTCCTATAGAAAACTAGTGAATACTGAACTCAGAATACACCTATTTCATCTGGCTTGCTCCAATTCACTTGGCTGTGTGATAGTCCAGCAAACTGTAGTTATCATTTTGGACAAAAAAGTTCCAACCCCTTAAACTGCAGTGTAGTCATTTCTGTAAATTCTGAGTCAGCCTCGTTTACATCCTCTGACATCAGCTGTTCTAAGGATCACAGCACAGCCACGATGAAGAAAGCAGAGGAAGAAGGGATTTTGTTAGCAACATTCATGAGGCATCAGAAGTGAAAACAGACAAAAATAACAAAAGAGGGTTCGTAAACTAATTGCACAGGATGTAGGCATGCAAGCCATTTTCTAATGTGGCAAAGACAAATAGCTCTATTCTTCCAGGACAGATCTAAAACATGCTGAAGATTCACAGGCTTCTTCCACAGGACTACTGAGTGGGTCAGTCAAGAAAAGGAGGGTTCAGAAACTCCTAAGAAGTTATACACAGAGTCAAACATCTGTTACTGCTGAAAGGACTGGAATAGGTATCCCTCGTTAGAGGAGCCACATGAACTTTTACATGTTAAATGTAAATGAGCCACATGAACATTTACAGCAGTGAAGGTAAAACAAGAATATATTCTCAAAAGGGGAAAAAAATGCCCTTAATAAGGAGGGTGAAGAGAGAGAACAATGACAAATAAAACATTGGAAATATAAACCATTCCCTGTCTCAAGATATGAGCCTGCTAGAAATGTCCTACAGCAAATCCCATGCCATTACTGTGCAACATTCAGATGCCACCTCATTAGAATTTAGATGAATTACTTTCATTAGTTTGCTGACCTGTGCTGCTTATCTTTAGTTAGATTCCAAAAAAGCAGGAAAATACCATGTGGCATGCAGCGAATTTCTCTGGGGCACTTCTAATGCACTTAGATCAGGATGGTTTAAAAAACTCATTTGAAATCTTAATTCTCATGGGAAGTCTAAGCTGATCTGCAAACACGTACGTTTGATATGATTCTAAGATCCATCCTTTGGTGGGACTTGCTGGGCCTAGAATTGGTTGAGGACAGTGAGCATCATGTGAGTAATGCATTCGAAAATGACAGCTCGTTCCAAGAAGGCTGTAGTGACTTTTTGTATGTGCATTTTATGCTAAATGAATCTGGTATACTGCTGGGTTAGTAGAAGTTTAGGTCATATTTCAAGCAAGTACTTACACATGTGTTTCATTCTAAACATGCTTACATATCTTCTTGAATAGAAACACTTTCTTCAGTGTGTCTGTGTGGTGCCACCCTGCATATTGACTCGATTTTATGTTCCTTCTTTATTTCCTGTTGGTGTTTTATTTTACTTATTATTCCTGTAAGCCACTCATTCTCTGATGCAATTTTCTGTAGTTTATGGTCCATGGAGCAACCTCCTAAAATGAGCAGGATCTAATCCAGTCTCAATTGCAATCAATAGGGAAATTCCCATTGACTTTGTGAAGCCCAGTCCACTTTTCAGAGCGGTAAATCAACTGTCTGTATTCATTGGGTCTGTTACCTCAGTGAGAACGTTGCATTTCAGATGGTGTCTGGCTTTTATTTTGGTGGGCAACTGAAATCCCTTCAGAATTGTTCTGAACCTTTCATTGATTTCATAATTCTCTGTGGTCATGCTCATGCCTCATTTTTACTGAGTCATTTTAAAATACTTAGTTGAAATAAAGCATAATGTAGGCAGAAAATAGGCCTGTTTCAGAGCTGAAGTCACTGTGTTTCAAAATACTGTGGCTACCAGTTTCAAATGTGGTGATGTGGTCTGATGCTGAGGGGCTTGGCACCCTGACAGGCAGCACTGTGACACCTGGATGTCGGGCTCCTGCTCCCAGGAGCGGTCTGAAGCGAGCAGCTAATCCTGCACGTGCTGGGGAGGTCGTGCATGGGAACTGACTATGCCAAACATGAGAAGGAGCGCTGGCACAGGTCTGAATCTGCCTTTTTCATTGGGTCTCACGCAGCTCAGTCCTACGTTAGGCTCCTCTGGTAAAGCAGCATTCATAGCTGCACATTCTTTTCTTGTGCATCAGCATTTAAAGTACGCATTTATGAAGAAAGGAGCAGTGAGCGCAAACAGTGACTCCTTCAACAGTCATCCTGGGGATGGAGCACTCACCAGCACAGATGGTGATGTGGATTTAACATGTGGGAAAGTACCCAATGCACTGCCTGGGCTATAGGGTGGCAGGACAGGTAATGGGGGTGAGAAGGAGAGCGTAAAGAAGGCCGTGGCTGTCGGTCACCCAGCGCTGGGGGCACTCAGCTGAGTCCTCTGCTTCTTGAAGAGCTCATCTACCTTGTTCCAGTACTCACTGGTTAGAGAGAACTGTGTGTGTGTGTGTGAGTGAAAACATAAATGCTATAGAATATGAACAGAAGTCCCCAAGTTTGGGATGTAGCAGTGCAAGGTAAGACACTGCAATGCCACCTTGTAAAAACAGCTCTGCTGGGAGAGGTGAAGAAGTGCAGAGCAATATTGTTAATCCAAAATACTCACATTTGTGAACCAGCTATTCAGAAAGCGTGGAGTTAACGAAGATAAATTAAGGGGTGGTGTGCTGTGTATAAGTTTTGTATCTTAGTGTGCATTTGAATAACATCTTTATGTGGTGTTGTTTTTTTTGTCTCTGAGCAAACTCATTGGGTATTTTTTTGCTAGTTGATCTTTCAAATTGTGCCTTAACTCCAGGCTTAAGAAAACAGTGCACCTGCACAGAAAATAAGAACTGTACCATTTAAAAAGCATCAGAGAGGATTCAGCCATCTTCAACTGGAAGAAGCACAGCAGGGAGCAAAAGCTATCAGCATTTATACCTCCAAAAGATGGAGAATAGGAGAATGAAAGTTATTTGCAAGATTCAAAGAACTTGGGAGAAAGCACCTAAAGAATTCATGAGCTCGGTTTCAACTTTTTGTCCCTTAACTGTTTAGCAAACTACCTGTGTTTTAAAAGGCCAACAGGTAGAACAGCTATTAATAGCATGAGAGAGGTTAGACAAAGTCCAAGTCTTCTGTCTTCACGAAAAATACAATACTGATCAACTGGCGGTTACGCTTTTCAGCACTACAAACCACAGCCAGTATGGGTCCCTTTCCTTCTTGGCAGATGTTGTGCAGTAAAACATAAAGATCTAGGCAAAACAGAAAACATCTGGATATGTAGATTATTCTTCACAGTTTAAACCTTGTAAGGAGAGAGCAGCAGTAGATTTGGGCAATTCTGTGGAATGTATTTTTGGAAGGGCTTTTTAAAGTTACAGGGCAGCTGTATATCATTTGAAGTAAGGAATGTAATTTATGTACTTGCTGGCCATTTCTATAGTCACATCAGCCAAGGTTTCCTAGAGTGACTAGAGATTTTACATGCCTTCGCTTTTTAATGCACAACTTGAGAAAAATTAATTTTTTCTCCCAATAGTTCTGCAAGTTACGTGCTGGCTTAAGCTGCATGCGTCTGCAATAGCAACATGCTTTTACAGCTCTAATCAGAAAGTCATTAGTGAGACTGAGCTTCTAAGACAGGAGGTATTTCTTGAGAAATATTCATGATGGGATAAGACTGTAAAGAATAAACTCATAATTTATTTGGTTTCGGGTTTTTTGTTTGTTTGTTTTTGCAATGTGTTCAATAAAAAGCAGTTGCAAACGTAAAAAATACCAGTTAGAAATCACTTCTTACAAATGGCACTCTGCTGTGGCACGCAGCTATGCCCATCACACTGGCCATGGGCACTTCTGTTGCTAAGTAAGAAATCTGATGGAACGTGGGCAGACACATCGCTTCTTTTCTTCACTATCTGTATTTTGGTCCATGGAACTGAAACGCTCTGATTAATTTTAATTCAATTTCGTAAAATCCTGACTGTGTACTCCTTTCTTTTTGGTTCTGTGGCTATGTCAGGGCTGCTGCCTACAAGCTAGTGGCACGACACCCAAGCTAGACTGCCGAGCTGTGAAAGCACAGAGTTCAGCACAAATGAGAAACAGAATTTCCATCCCTATACTGAGATTCATTCTGCTATACTACTGTGAACTGCACTAGCTTACTCGGTGTTGCACAGGTAGCTCCATGCTGCAGCATAGAACTTAAGTGGTTTATACCTCCCTGAAATGGTACTTTTCTCTCAGCATTTCTGAGAACCTGTCCTATTAGAACA
Source organism: Cyrtonyx montezumae (assembly GCF_038088225.1). Lineage (NCBI taxonomy): Eukaryota > Metazoa > Chordata > Aves > Galliformes > Odontophoridae > Cyrtonyx > Cyrtonyx montezumae. Next base: position 26,556,216 of record NW_027071903.1, on the reverse strand, counting down.
CCCTAAGTGAAGGTACCTGACGTGGCTGGTTACATTTGCAGAGCTCAGCTATTCAGTACTACTGACTGAGATATCAATACTGGGAAGTTACTGTAAATAGGAATAACGCAGAGGTTCACTTCTAAGGCTTTTCCTCTGTGGTGGGGTCACAGAACAGGCTGCCGATAGCCGGCACCAGATGTGCACTTTGCAGCCCATGCTTCTTCATGACTCCACAGAGCACAATTCTTGTCTTCAGCTGACTGTAGAGACGGCCCTCCATGAGGAGCTGGGACAGCCATGCTGGAGTCACCTCACTAACTGAGGGACTATCATAGCCTGTTCTGTTCTGTGACCGTTATGTGATGGACTGAACACGGCCTGAGCACTGCCAACAGGAACGGCTCCCAGGAGAAGGAACAGAAATTAGATTGTTAAATTACTACCAGACTGTCCAATGGCTATCAGGACTGCTGTGTTTTATCAGAAAACAGCATGTGTATCCCACATGCAAAACAATCTGTGAATGTCCAAAAGCCTTGCATTTGGTTTTTAAGTTTGTAGTTTTTTGGCTTTCCGTCTCGTCTGCCACATTAATGAGACTAACCTGGTGTATTAAATAATCATCAGTATCATACTGTATCAATTTAAAAACCCGGTAAATGGGTATTACAACTTAATAGATGTGTATGACTATAAAAGTAAGAATGCATATGGCATATTGCCTCTTAGTAAAATTCCTATTTTCATTACAAGCCAGACTAATGCATTAGTAAAAGATATATATATTTAAAATGTCGATTGCTGGTGTAAGGAAGTGCTTTTGTAACCTTCATTTTTAAATGGTACTTTTATTAATGTTAAACTGAAGCAGATTCTGTTTCTCAAAGATTTAGAGATTTGGAGGAAAGATATGATACTTTTATAGTCCCTAATTCTGCACGACAGGGAAACAACATTCCTTGACCTCAGGCGTGCAAACACTTATGTCACACTACACTTCTCTTCTGGAGGGGCAGTAACCTCTTAATGCTCCGTCTTAGGGCACAGTTTCCCAAACTATGTATGCCCTTCTCCGTGGAGAACAGGAACTGTAGAAGGTGAGCAGAAGTATAAAGGTGGCATCTCCAGGGCCCATCATGAAATGAATGGGGGAAGCAGCTGGGAGAGGTGGCTGGGGCAGTGGCAGGGCCAAAGTAGTAGTGATATGGCTCAGCTGGGCAGCTGTTTATTCCCCTGTGCCACTGTTAAAGTGATTATCCACTGATTTCTTTTCATAAGCACCGAATTTCGATCAGTCTGTCCCGTGATTCAACATACCAGAAGAAAAAAAAAGGAAATTAAGTGAAGTGTGTACATCCTTTCATGGTGTTGCTGTGCTATGGATGAAATACCATATCAAATGTGAGTACTGAGTGTTCATTTTTACTTTCTCTGTTAACACACGGTTTTACCAGATTTTATTATCCACTGTAGAAGAGTTATGAGAATAATGCTCCTTGGGGAAGAGTAAAGAGAGAAGAGCAGGGGCAAATGACAGGGAGTGTATTTTGAAGTTGAAAGGTCTTGTTTTACTATAGCCAAACTGAGTTAGGGAGTGCAGTAAATGAATGAGGCTGGGGCAGGGATGGAGGCTCAGGCACGTGGTGTGGCAAGCAAAGCTGTGTCAGCCACTGCACTGGTTAACATGCTCTTAATTTAAATGGCCAGCTGCTTTCCAACCTATCTGGTGCCCCAGACAAAATACTTATAAAGTAAAAGGGAAAAAATGCGGTAGCATTTAAGGATATTCCGTTATGATTTCAAAGCAACCTAACAATATATAGAGCAGTTAACTTATGCCCTAGAAGTCCCATGCTGGCAGTTCATAAATGGTTAATACATGAAAAGTGAGAGGGTTCAAATAAAGCAACTAAGATGATGCTTAAAGAAAACCAGTTTTGACTTCTACAACTCAAAAAAAAAACAAAACAAAAAACTAACACATTCTAACATAACAGTTGTGATGATGAATCAATCCAAAAGCAAAGTCTGTAATAAAGCCATAAACTGCAGCTTTCATCTGAAAGCATTACACAGATGTCAGTAGGGAAACAATTGACCATGTAATGTCCCTGCAGGAGATTAATTTTGTAATAAGAGACAAGAATACTTTCATTTTAAAATTGCAATAGCCAACAATGTCATCTTTTCTCATCATTTCAAACCATATTCTCAACAAGGGATTACTTTTCCTTGTGGTCAGAACTTACAGGCAGATGTCTACCAGCCGATCCAGTTCAGGACAGCTGCATTCATACATTTCCTTGCAGCTGATATAGCTCTGGTTCATTAATTCTCCCAGCAGCTGGATTGCATTGTCAGGTGCTTCACTGCATATCTTCTTAAATTCCAGCACTCTGGCAGCTTCGCTGTACACATGCTTTGCACGCTGATATAACTTGAAGGTAGAAACTAAACAAAATGAAAATATTAAGTGCTTGTTATATTAAGCAGTTATCAATTTTTACTAGAAATGGATAATGAGATATAAAAACATAGTGAAATAATTATTTTTAGTTGTCAGTATTTCATATAAAAACTCTACGCTGCACTCTGCCAAAAACTTCTACTGAAAACTCACATCTGTAAAAGCCCAAATAATGCAGCATTTATTTAATCCAAATATAATATGCACGTTTTTCCAGTTTTCAAATAGCAGCAAAATGGAGTCACAGCAGCACCAGAGAGCTGCCTGGTGCCCTGCAGGCTGCCTGCAGCTCCTGCACCTGCTGGTCTGGGCACTGTGTGCAACTGCTCCAGGCCCAACCAGCATCAACTGTTTAACAGTGCTGATACACCTCTTCTATTTTTCTTTTCCTTTTTTTTGATTTGAAGAACTGTGTTGTCTTATGTTTGTTTACTTTTTGTTTCTTTTTTTAAACTGAGATTAATAAAAATGGCATTAATCATTCTTTCTGGTGCCTAGGTAAGGAAGCCCTCTCTAATTTCCACAGTGCAGGCTCACCTTGACTGCAAATAATGCTTTGTTAACGGTATGCTGAAGGAAGCGGGCGCTTTCTGCTTGATTTTGAAGGTTTGTTTTTGGGTTGTTACCAGCCAGTGTCAGTGCTGCCTCTGCAGACATGGAGAAGCTCAAGCAGGTCCCTCTTGGCACTGACCTACTACTAGTGGTGCAAGGACTTTGGCTAAAATTTGCAGTCATGCCATGAAAAATGGAGCAGTTCCTCTGGGATGGGTGGGAAGGAGCTCAAACCTGTGTGGTCATCAGGGTAGGGACCCCTGCCAAGCCTGGATGGTGGGGCACAGCAAAGGGAATGTCTGTGGTTAAAAGCCCATCGAACCACTATGACTTGCAGGAGGGTTAGGCTGTTGTGAGTCATTTTTTTTTCTTGCCCAGTACACTGCTGTTTAATACAATGGACTTGTAGCTGCTCTTGAGGAAGTATTAGAGAAGCATGCACGACAACTTAATTGATGATAAAATTGGCTTACTTGATCTTTTTGGGTTGTAAATACTAGAAAAGTGAACCTAAATCTTTACTTGGAGCACCTGCTGTAGTATGTTCCATCATTGCAGCTCAAGCACCTCACACTATCCCTGTCTGGTTCTCCTCCAGAACCACGACCCTCTCCTGCTGCCAGCTTCTGGTCCCTCCCATTTGAGATGGCTGATGAAACACTGCACGAGAGGTAAAAGGGCAAGCAGGGACACACAAGCCCCAGATCTGGAACTTTCCATCTGACCCAGACACATGAGTTCCTGTTGGGCTGCTCTGTGGAGACAGTTGAGTTCTGGAACCACTTCAGTGATTCTGGCAATCAACAGTTGCAATTGTACATTCGAGTCTTCCTTGATAGACCGGAAATAAAATTCTGTCCAGTGTGAAGACTCTCATATGTGTTCTCCAGATTGCATCCCTTACTAAAACTTAACAGTGTCTGTATGATCTCTTTTTATCTTTCCAGAATAAGTGTAAATCACGACTGTAAATGCTGAAAATACAGCGCTGAGAGGGACATAAATAGCCTAAAATGGAGACGATAGAGAAATACTGAACACAGAAGTTTTCTGCTACTGGTGATAATGCTTCCAGTGCTATGTATCCTGTAACTCAATACAGCCTGCTACTGAGACACGCTCTGGCACTGCCTTTTGAGCAGGCCTTCCGACTGCACTTCTAATTAGAACAGAAATGACAAAGTTGGGTGCCCCACAGAAACATCTTCTTGTGGGTATTCTCTTTTCCTGCTCAGAGGTGTGTTTCACCACACTGTGTTTGTTACTGCTTGCACTGTGTTTTGTGGAGCAGAGCCTCGGTGGTTTTCATGTTAGAGAAGGCTGCTTGGCATGTTTTTAAGGATGGTGTCTCTTTAAATATGCTTCTCTTATAAGCCATTGTTTTAGAGCAAGGAGATTTCTAAATGTGCATTCGTTTAGGGAATATCTAAAGTTGCGTGAGAGATTGCCATAGCTCACACTCTCTTGTAAATCACCATTGAACAGTAGTAACCCAAAGAATGAACTGAAAACATGTCTGTTTTCAATTGTAAGGCAAGAGACTTGCCAAAGGCTGTGATTGATTCAGAGACCACCCTTTGGTAGAGCAATGTTCTACTGGCCAGATTACCTTTAAAATCCCTGGGGTTGTGTTCTGCTCATCGTGTTACGAACTGGAACTGCACTGGGCACTGTGGTGCTGGCTGTATGCCGCGGGCTGAGCTGCACCCTGGGCAGCACTCACTTGGTGGAGAGTCAGTGTGTGCAGGGGAGAACTTGCTGCCTCCACGCTGGCTTTTCCTCAGTGCGAATGCAATCCTGGCAAGCGATTCTCAAATGAGAAAGAGTGGCTGTGTGCTATTTTCAGACTTGTCCTTTGCAGATATTTACAGAAATAGTATTGGGTAAAGTCTGCTATCGTTCTGTTAGCTGTTGGTTGTTGTTTACAGACAGCACTTGATTTCAGAAAACTGTTTGTGTATAGAGCAGGTTTAATGCAGTTTGCTTTTCTCTCTGGCAGCATAGTTGCTGTTCAGGTAGAATTTTCTTCAGGACAGCAAACACCTCTATTCTCTGCACGTCCTGTCCGAAGGCAATGAAACAATTCCCATACTTTCATCTATCAACACCAAATGCTTCTGGTAATAGAGAAACTCTGGATCTCTTCTGTTTGGATGGGCAGTCCAACAAACCATCTCCATATAATAAAAGATAGCACAGCACACGTTATTTCCAAAAATTACATCTATATTTGAACCTTCTTGCTTACATCACTGCCTGTGTATCAGATCCACCTAAGTGAGATCTGAATTAACAGGCCATGCCAAAGAGCTGTGGAGCCCATGATTTTAGAAGATTTTAGATCAAAATCTGCATGCTTCATGGGAAAACAAGCACATTTTTTACAATTAAAAGAAAGAGATTTCCTAAGCCGCATTTTGTCACGGTTAAAAGAAAACTTAAGTGTGCACAACTGATTAGTTTATATCTGAGCTAGGGCTGGAGGGCTCTGAAAGAGGAGAAACTGAAGCCCCAGAAGCAAAGCACGCAGTGTTACACAGGACTGGGTTTTAAGGTCTTGTCCTCTTGGGCGCCATAGGACAGCAAAAAGCAGGGTTTAGGGAACTGGTGCTAGATTCTTAAAAGCATTTGGGTCCTTAAATCTGTGATTGTTTACAAAATCAGGTACTTAACATAACTGAAAATGTACATATGTTTTTCTAATCCAGCAAAGTACAATGGCCTGGTTTCTCAATTTCCAAATGAGGGAGGAAAACATCAGCTCACTCTCCTAACAGTGGAAGGGTGGCCTGAAGAACTGTTTGTCCCACCTGAGGCCTTAAGTCCCCTCTGAAACCCATTTGTCTGGTGACTAGAAAGTAAAACCCCTGCTGTAATGACACTATGCCACGCCTGGAGTAATGCTTCTCCCATAAAAGGATCTGTGAAATATCCAGTTTTGATGTTCTGCTTGTTTAAAATGATGCAGCACCATTTGCTCTGATGGGGATTTGTATCAGCTAAGGATTCAGGCTCTGGCAGAAACATGCTGTCAGAAGCTGTCTGCTGAAAATCACCATGTATTTTCTCTGCTGCGTTCTGTGTCACTCACTGCCATGCAGGAGGGACCTGTTTGATTTTAGACCTAGGCATGCTGGCACGATCAGAATCTTGGGGTCTTTTCTGTCTCGTTCAAAAAAGACAATATGGAGATTGTGATTTATTTTGTATGGTATCAGCTGCACACGTAAAAAAATGTTTCTTGTAGAATGAAGTGAAGGTGAGCTATGCTTTTTATGGATTGATATAGATCAGAAAAAAATAAACTCGAGAAGTCCAAAGGAGACCAAAGAAAACTTAAAGTTTTTAGCACACTTCACCTGCAGTCACTGCCACTAACCCACCTTTCAGGTTATCACCCCACTATTTGCATTTATAAAAGTTCAAAGAGGACACGGTTCTCAAGGAATCTCACCCACTGTTAGCTGCTTTGTGTTACCACTCCACTTCTCTTTTTCAGAGAATGTCAGCAACCCTTGCTGACCCTCTGTGCACTCTCTGCACCCTCACTTTGCTCCTCAGCAGAGGACTGCTGTAGTACCACCGATGGGCAGCTAGATGCAGTTCACTTACAGCCACTAAATGCCCTTGAAAGCAGCAGTGACATTTTCCAGTGCACTCATGTTTCGCAGTGCAGCAAGAACCTCGACACTTGTTAAGACTGAACTGACTAACGTTAATGAAGTTTGTCCAAAATTCGTATAAAGTCTCTTAAAACAAACAGAAATCCTGGTCTATTTGTCCCAAACAAATGGGAGTTAGTTAAATGTAAGAGAACAGTTTACTTCGCATTTGCAACTGTATGGTCATATTTTTTGTTTTAACTTTATGAAAGCTGTGTAAACCTGTACTCTCCAATTAGATGGATTTTTTTTCTTTATAATTAAACACTGTGGCTTCCCAGCAACTCGTATTATTTGCTGTAACTTCAGCTTCAGCAGATTCCTTTCTTTAGGGGCTTCCTGTACAATTCTATCTGACCTTTAGCAACAGACCAGCCTCTTCAGGCTGTGTATTTTTTTCTGGCTGCTTTGGCAGCTTCTTACGATCTGCTTCACTGTAGATTAATGAGCTACACATGGCCGATGGAACTGTTAGAAATTTACAACAGGAAAAATTCACCAGTGCAAAATCATGTAGGGGACGGTTTCTACCAGCCTTACTCACGTGGAATAGTACCTTTCTCTGTTAGGCATCCTGCTGATTGAACATGAAGAGGGTGAAGGTTTCTGGCTCATAATGTCTATAAGAAAACACTGCCAGATGGCTTTAATTTGAGCCAGATTGTGAACCCCCTCCTCAAAGTGGGGAACAGTTATTCTGCTGGGACTGCTCAAATAACTGTAATCTGGCTCTCTGAAAATAAACCGAAGGAGCAGTCACTGCTGGATTCAGTGACCCATTTAGCAGACACCTGCTCTGAGACTACGGTAACTACCAGCTTAGAGTAATTCTCCAGGGAAATGTGAGCCTTAGCAAAACTGTGGCAGCTAACCTAGAACACTGAGTGCCTATGCCTAACCTGGAGACCACCTGAAATGTCTGCCTCTACCTGTACCTGTATGGGATCTGCCTGGAGCAGCCACATGCTGGGGCTCATCCTTAGCAACCCTTGTCTTTTTGGAAGGAGATGGTACGTGCTGTTTCCTCCGTGACACGGATCAGGATGAGGCTGTCACCTCAACCCCCAAGCCAGGAAGTGCTCTTAGGTTCACCTGCGTGGAGGTAACTTCTGTTCTTGTAAGACAAGGGCACTCCACTGATGCACACGACAAAGCTTTACATATTGTTGAGCAGCACATCTGTGTCCACCTTCACACACAGCCGTGTGTTATTTTCTGCACAAATAAAGTAAAAATTGTTCTTGCACTGAGATCACCATTAATACAGATGACTTGGCAGTGGGAATGAAATGCTATTCAAACACCACTCATTGCAAATACAGTAAGGTTTTAGATTCATTGTCTTCCCAGGGGACAAACAGGAGGGCAGTTACACAGCCAAATCTTGATGGTAAACAGATACCTCTTATTCCAATGATGATTTCATTCTGAGGTCTAAATATCAAAATTAGATTATAATTTTATATGTGAAAAGGAAAAAAAAATTAAATAACTCATCTAAGAAGAAAAAAACATTTTACAGTTAAAGGAATACATTACTATACGGGCGAATATACTTTTGTGGTGAGGCTTATAAATACTTCACGTCCCACAATAACCACACACTGAATGTTCTGTGAAGCCTTCAGCTTCAAGACAAAATTATGGTATACCTTTAAATGTAAGAAATATTATTTGTTCTAGAGAAGTTCAGAAGCCACAAGTACAATCCACGTGTAAACATTTGGAAGGGGGATTTAAACTTAGGATTGTGAGTTGGCCAAGGAACAGCTGCATGAGGCTTTATAGAGGCTTTAGGCACCACCTGTATCTCTCCAAACCCAGGGAACAAGTGGGCTGTGCAGTGAGACACTGCAGGAATCCTTGAGTACCTTCCTGTAAAAGGGATCAGAAGTTGCCCTGCATCCAGCCGCAGCTCCACACTTGCCTGATGCCTGTCCATATGATTTTTCTTTGTCTATGTAGTTTTTTTTTGTCAGCCTTACATACACACAGAACTTTGGGCAAGCACACAGTATCATCACTGGAGGAGCAGATGAGGGAAAGCTGACTTCAGGCTAAAATAGTAGACACAACACTTTCATATCCTTAAGCATGAGATGCACTGTCAGTACAGAACATTATCTCTGGGCTTTGAATAATACAAAGGAATTGAAACTACTGACAGTTTATATTCGGCCAGAGAAAACTTAGAATCCAGTGACTGTTCTACCTAGTGTTCCTCATGCAAATATTTTACTCTTAACACTGTAATATTGTAACAGGAAAGTTGGTGCAACCTGTACAAAGGAAGATAGGTACCTTTAAGTGTTACGGCTCTTTGTTCACATTGAGCAAAAGCTCAGCAACATTCTGAAATTCTCTGCAGAGATAACTTACTGTATTGGGTTTCCTCACATGAAGAAGCAAGGCTTTGTTGTTAAAGTACAGTGGGAAAGTAGAGGGGAAATAAGAAAAAAAAAAAGTTTTGTCAAACTCCTTCTGATTTTCCAAAGCCAACACAAAATGCAATTTGTCTAGTGTGTTAACAAAAAAAATGGCAGTGGATTTAGATTATTTCTTTCTATGTCTTGTTTCTTTTTTTGTATATAGTTCTACAGAAATCTCTTATTTAATTTTATATTGTACATGCAAAGAGTCTTGCAGCATAACCCATTGTAATTGGCCTTATCAAATGAAATCATGGCCATACAAGTTTAAGAGGTTCCATTCGGCAAACATCTGCAAACACTATTCAGAGCCCCAGTATAACATTTCCTTGAGTTTCTTCTGTAGCTTTTGTGTTTAAACGTTTTATCCAGATTGTTTTTTTCCAAAGGGGTGGGGAAAAACAACTGAACTCAACAGAACTGTAGAATTGCTTTTTATAAGCCAGGTATGTGGATTATACACATCTTTGTAAGTCTTAAACCCCTTCATAAAGGGGAGGGAGAGAGGACAGAATAATTTTGTAGTTCTGTGTGGAACTGTGTAGATCACTCTGTCCTTGTATGTACAGCACAGAGTTAACATAGCTCTTCCTATGGACGTAACGAGCAGGGTTAAGATACCGTATTCCATGCTGGTACCCCTCTGGCAATGTAATTAGACACTAAGATAATTTTATGCTCTCTGATATCACTCGCTTGTGAAAAAGGTTATAGGTTCAGGACCTGGTCCCTGGTCAATGTAAAACATTTACAATTGTTCCAGATGTGCATATTATTTAAATATATGCATCAGTATGTATATATATGTTACTGATTTACATGCAACAAATGTATACCTCCCTGAAACCAGTCTTGGCAAGATGTAATTTGGCTGTGGAAAACAGTAAAGGCATTAAGGCCACAGAGTGGAAACAAAGAAGTGTGGGTTATTTAAAATTCATAAAGCAAGATTCTAATCTAAATTGGAAATGATTATGAATGCAAATTAATTATTTCATAAATTGTGCATTATTTAATACTATCAGCAACCCTACTATACTAGATGTCTAAGACGGTTCTTTCAGAAGCCAGTTAGTCTTTCAGAAGTCATTGGTGCCAGTATTCAAGACTACATGGTATAATCTTAGGCAAGAATGTATGGGAAATACTTTTAAATTGTTTACCTGCACCAATTTTTTTTTCTAAAAATATGTACGTATATATATATATGTATATACAGTAACAGGAAGTTTCTTCTCAGGAAAGAGTGACCTAGAAGACTTGCATCCTCACGCAGGTTTTATGAAGTGATAATGTTTTTGTCCATCCATAAACAGAAGCACAGTCTCTACCTATGCTAGCCCTGAACCAGTGTTCAGAGAGAGCAAACAGGACATTTGGTTGATGCTGTAACCAGCCAAAATGTCTGGTTTTGTGAGAGCTTCAGCTTAAAAAGGAAGCCTAATTTAAGACTTTTGGATCTACCTAGAGAAGACTCTAAACTAGCACAGACTAATCTAAAATCTAATCTGCTGCTTCTTCCTCTGTATACACCATTCCACTATTTAGACTCTCAAGATTCTGGAGAAGCATTCTGGCAAGACTTGCACACCACTTATTAACAAAGAGCTATTTTATATAACACAAACACTGTAAAGTAAAAAACACTATTTCATATATACTTACCATTTTGCGTGTTTTGACTCAGGATCTGAGAGCGGAGGTCCTCCAGGCTGATTCCCAGGCATTTACAAATTTCCTCTGTGCTGTAAGGCTCAGGATGTAATACCTCCTCGACAATGGTCAGCATTTCCTCTAGGCTAACTCCTAGGTTGGCCTGCACATCTTGGAGTCTCAACATTTTTCTCCAGTCCAAACTTTTTGACTTTGAGAGAAGCTGAAATTTAAAACATAAAACACGGTCTGCTTTCCTGGTTAAAACTAACACTAAGTTGTCCACTAGCAGCTTTAAGACCCATTTGCTCTTTTCACTTCTTAACTGGGAATTATCAATAGCCACTGTCTATATGCGCACAGCAGATAACATTTATAAAAGGTCTGTGAATGATTGAATGATATCAAATCAGTGATTCCTCTTTTTCTATGGATGTCATTACTTCAAATAATTGTTAATATTTCAAAGTCACATTCAGACTATTGCTTATACAAATGTTACAGTACTGTAACACTGCAGGTCCCCAAGGAGTCTGTTTCTAAACTGTTATAATTTGTTCTAACATTGAAAACTAAGGTGCTCCTGGAGTCGAACTTGAGGAAGACACTACAAACTGTTCTCATAACCACCCTAAAAATATAAAATATATGTTTCTGCTAGAGAATTAACAATAGCCTTTCACAAATGGCATAATTCAAAGTAAATTTAACTAAGTACATTGTTGAAACCCTACAAGAAGGTTGCGAAGTGTTAGTTGGAATCTGTGCCATTCCTGTATGATTTCCACTGTGCTAACTAGTCCTAGGTACACCTGTTTTTCCCACCCCAGATGAGGTCATGTGTTAAGTATCTTTCTGGCTTCTTGGCAGTTGATGGCAGTTACTTTAACACACTAGAATCCTAAAAGGAAATACGTCAAAGAGGATTTCCTTTAGAAAGTTGGGGCGTGTGGTGATGTTCCCCTGTGCCTGATGAAAAAAAAGTTGAGTAAAACAAATTGCCTCATATTTTCATGAGGTGGAACATTCTTAACATTATTAATGACAGAATCACGTTAAGTGGTCGCTGTGGGAGTCTGCTGATACACCACCCTACTTTCAACAGATCAGTACTGAGACTGATTAGCAGGAACGTGCCAATATCATATTACTGCAATTGCTGCCTCCAATTCTTCACCATTTTAATAGAGATTTAGGCTTCTGTGTGTACCAGATCAAGCTGAATGTTTGCAGAGAGTTTAAAGCATTGCAGCAAAATCGGAGGATGGAATCCTTTTCCCACTCAAATCCATGTTAAAACTCTCATTGACAGAGCTGAAACTTCACCCAGCGTGTCTTGTTATTCTTTTCAATAAACAGTGGGTTTGAGTAAGATTGGTTTGAAATCATTTAGGTTTCAGTCCAGCAAAGCAATTTAGCACATGTGTAACTTCCTGTATTAAAAATATCAGGGGATTCACATATTTTTATGCCTGATTTACATGCCTGAAAAGTATCTGCATTGCTTTGTGTACAGTTGGAGCATGAGGTGGTTGTTTAAGCAGATCTACTGCTCTGCTATCTGCTACAGATTCTCACCCTCCTGCTCTCCTCCAACAGCGCTGTTGCAGGAGCTTTTCTAGTTTTGTTTTATCATGGTACATAAAAGTTAACTACTTTTGGTGCCATCTAGTGACTTGCTAAGATTTATGTGGAGCTTAATAGGGCAGGGCAAAGTCCAATCGAAATCCTTCTCATATGACTCTGACACCATTTAAAACAGTTTCGTGTTTAGTGGCAGTGAAAGAAGCAGCAGTGTTTAGTGACAAATGCAGAAATCAAGGTGTGACCATTATCTTCTCCAAGACTGACAGTTGTTTCGGGTCTACTTTTCAAAGACCCTGAGCATCTAGAACTCTTCAGCCTCAACGTAATGGTATTTTAGTTTACTTATGGATCAGTTACAATAACAATCATTGCTTCAGTTATTTTACTTAAATATTTGGTAACTCTTTTGTTGGTTTGTGTTTATTATATGAATTTAAAAGGATTTCAAGATGCTAAATGAATTTATTTTTTTCCCTAATAATTGTAATCGTAATTTCAGTATCCTCTGGACTTTATTATCAGAAGTTAAACAGAAATAAGAATTTAGAAAAAATAATATAATGCTCTACAAGGCAACAAAAATCTTTCTACTTGTAAAATAAATAATCCAGTTAAAGTATTTGTCACACATTCTGTCACATCTACTGTCATTTCTATTCTTCAGCAGAGATGCTGTAGTTTAGAAGTTTTATAGGTGAAATGTTCCAAATGGAGAATGACCCCTTCAGCTCCATGAGCAGGGCTTGCTGGGAAAAGTTTCATGCTGCTTCTAACAAAGTTTCAACTATGACAGCATTGGAAAAAATGTTATGGGCTAAGGAATGTGGGGTTTTTGTTGTTTGTTGTTGTTGCTGGTGGGTTTTTTTTTTTAAACAAATACCTAGCTGCAGCAGCTCAAATTGTAATAGACACAGAACAGAAATGGGAAAAGGCCCATCTATGTGTACAAAAGTAAACCCAATACCGATCCTGCAATTGGATATTTTCTTGCTGATCTCGGACTAGGTGGATTAAAGATGTGGACAGCATCCAGCTGGCTCTTAACTGTCAGGATATAGCATCTGTAGTTGTTATTGTCTTTTATTGTTCAACACAGGCACACTGGAGCACTGTACTAGGAGAGTGATGGGACAAATATAAATAAAAGAAAGCCTGACTAGAATAAGTATAGGAATGCTTCGCCCTTATATAGCAACATCCCTTTCTTATACTTTACATTTCTGTAATACCATCTGAGTGTTTTTCCACGTTTAACAAACATTAGCTGATTAAGTACATGGCATCCTAGCTGCAGAAATTCTTGGCTCCAGTCTAGCTGAAACTGAAGCGAACCACACACTACGAAGTCCGGGGATTGCAGAGCGTGCTCTAATGCTCAGTCATCCTACAATACCCACTACACAAGTGCTCTGATACATAAAGTGCAAGTTAATTTCCTGTAGAATGGAGAGTGTTCTGAGGAACAAACTGACATTAAACATAGTATTTAATGGTGCACAGGAAAGTGCTGAGAGACTACAGCAAAAACAGAGAAAGAAGTCGCTTCGCAGAACAAATGAAGAAAGCAAGTGAATGACTCTCTAGAAGGGAAGGGTGCAGAACCTGAGGAGGACAGGTTAGGATGCTCAAGAGCTTACTGTAAGACAGACTGATATTAAAGTGTTCTGCACTAGTGCCAGTAGAAATACATGGTATTAGCATCTTTACTTACATAGAGCTTTTTGCAAACAAGTAAGAAATATTAGAATGGCCTAAAGTGGAAGAGGAAATAAAAAAGCCCATCCTAAAAGAAAATAAAATATGAGAATTTCTTGTAAAGCACAATTGTGAAGCCCAGAATGTTATTTCATATTTCCGTTAGCTTAATGGTGCATAAAAGACTTCCCTGCTTCCACTTACATACCTGCCCTCCTTCACCCCACTGTGACCTCTTCCTAAAGACAGCCTTTTCCTGACTCAAAATATTTTTGTAGTGTGTGCAACTTTCCATCTGGGCAGCATATGTTTTAAAATAGACAGGTGTATGTTGTTAGTCTACATAAAACCATGGATCTGCTCAAGGTAGCTATTTAAAGACTGCATCATGGCTAGCAGTGGTGTAAAAAAAAAAAATCACCTTTCCTTGCCATCATTTTATTAAACAGATTCAGTAATTTAAAGTGATTTGGAAAACTGTGATTCATTTTGCAAAAAATGGTATACAGAACAATACCTTAAAAGGTCTTCCAACTTAATGCATTTACTGTTACTGTTTGCCTTTCAAAACATATCATCTCCAAAGGCTCTTTGCATCTTTATGCATAATAATTTCCAAAATAAACTCTTCCTAAAATATCTAGTCAATCAGTTATTCCAAATTCAACATTTATCAGTTATGCAAGATCTAGCACACAGAGAGGTCCTTAATTTTTCTAAAGGGATAGGAGTCTTTTTATTAACTTCAGTGACAACTTTAACTGTGCTCATTGGTGCTATTATTTTTACCATATCTAACATACACCTAAACTGTAGCTGTATTTCATACTTGAGTTGAAATCTCATTTAAAAGCCTCCTGTTTTACTTTCCTCCTGTAAAAATATCCCAACAATATTTTACATTACATTGTCAGTATCTGGTAACCTGTTCAACAATTTATTTTATTATTTCACATTAACTATGGTGTTTTCTTTCATAGAATGATTCTGCCAACATGTGCTCAAAGTACCTGTTTGTTTAGATTGAGTCCTAAGTCTAATTGATCTTGTGGCCAAATATTTTGCGGCAAGGAGTTCCACGCTGCGCTTTTAAGACTTTCATCTACACGATGTGACCCAAATTTGTTTCTTTAACACAGGACTCTATGTGGGTTATAACTGAATTGAGTCTTTGTGCTTACTCCTCATTTAACTTAATAAAAAATCCGTGTTTTTATGACATTCTCAAACGAAATCCTACATCCTCATAGTCCCAAACGTACGGTCTACAAAATCCACAATTAAAGTAGAACTTAGATTTGTCATGTTCAGATTCCGTATACTTCAGAGATAATTGCAAACTGTAAACAGGCAGTGCAACCTAAGTGCTGGGTTTTCATTCAAGCCTGTTTTCAAATTTTACACTAATGTGCATTCTGCTATTCCAATATTTCCAGTATTACTTCCAGGCCTCCAACGAGTAGCTTTGATGTCATCTAAATCCTCGAAAATACACATCTATTGCCATATATACATGTAAACATGTGACCACACTGGTTGCTTTCCATTATTTGTCATTATTCAGCTTTAATTAGAAACAGTCTATCTCATTAACTCAGAGTATTTTTTGCTGAAAAATAGACATATTTACCCCATTCAAATATAACACAAAATAAATTAAGTAGAATTAAAATCACATAATTTTCTATATAAGGGCACAGTCCTTGCACTTCCATTAAACTCAGCAGGAGTTGTTTCTGCAGAGATGGAAGTGTCTGGTGCTGGAAAGAAAAGTGCTACTTAAC
Organism: Cyrtonyx montezumae; assembly: GCF_038088225.1. Lineage (NCBI taxonomy): Eukaryota > Metazoa > Chordata > Aves > Galliformes > Odontophoridae > Cyrtonyx > Cyrtonyx montezumae. The sequence continues at coordinate 26,540,405 of NW_027071903.1, read as the reverse complement.
ATAGCACCTAGCCAGGTGTTAAAGTAAAGACATGATTGGTCAGAAGTGGAGAAAAGCACATATTTAGATGAAGGTTTCATTAGAGTTTGACATAAGCCATACGTTACCTTTGTAGCCAGACGACACTCCATTACCCTAATATTGTAATGAGAAGTTGCTGCTTTATTCATTTCAACACAACTGTTAGCAATAACAAACGCTGCTCCACTTGGAAGTCTAACATCAGTTGCCCTCAGAGGACTGAACTCTATCAACTTGGCCTATCGAAAGAAAAATGAATGGTTACTTTTAATTTACTACTAGCTAACAGTGCACTTAGTTCTATAAATCAAATGCAAATTTGCATGCTTTTTCTCTTGGAAATCCAGGGACAGTTAATGAAGGAAACTGACATGAAACAGCAAGAAAAGAGAGTTAACCTCATTGGCCGAGTTGCACATACATTTCAACCCCTTCCCTTGTAGTTGGTTTTTAAAATGTTTCCATTAAGTCTTTGGGTTTTTTCAGCATTTCACAGAACCCCACCCAACCTATTTTTCTTGCCTGTTTAAAGACAACAGTTTTCCTTTGATCTACAGAAGAGTACCAGACCTGGCTGAAGCTAATGTGTGTGCTACTAGAAACAACAGCTTCACATTCCCTTCCCCTCCACCAGTATCCATCTTCCCCTTATTTTTGTATTTTTTCCACTAAATCAAAAAGATTTAGTTCAGAGTTACAGCATATTACCAAAATTGTAGGGTTGACTGGAGACGGTGATTGTGTTACATACCAACAATCAAAGAAATGAAATAAAACTATAAAAAGTAGTTACTGTCTTCTTTCTTCTGAGATAAGAGACTGTCTTGCCTCTCAGATGCTTTACACGGGCCGTGCAAGATGTTCCCAACATTTTGTGACCTTTTCATGGAATAAGCTAGGCATCCATTAATTAAATAATTCAGGATTTAATGTAATCAAGAGATTAAATTCACATCTGGTTTTTCATTAGGATAAGTTGTAAATCATGTGCCCTGCTTTTGCTACTTAGTATAGACTGTAACTCTGCAAACAAGGATCTCTTTACTGGTTTTGGCATTTTTCACCCCGAGAGTTCCTTGTGCAGCTAGAGTGCTGAATAAACAATGACAAATCTGCTTGTACGTTATGTACAGCATGTGTGTTACTCCCTGCCATTGAGATTCTGGACCACGTCACAAAATTACTATCAAGACAGACAAGCTTGCTTACATTTCAGTATACCCTCTAAGAACTGCTACATTAGATCAGAATGTACCACTGAGCTGGTCCAGTCTCCTGTGTTTGACACTAGCCTTAAATGGACATTTAGAAGGAATATGAAAATAAGGCATATATAAAGCAATCTTTTTATTTTTTATTTTTCCAGCTTCCCATAAGGAAAGGTTATGGCAATTACACTGGAAGATTCATCACATTTTGTTTAATAGCCACACATAGGCCAATGCTCCATTAGCGCATCCAAGAAGGTCTTTTTTGAACCCTTTTTAAACTTTTGTCTTCCAGAATGTATGGTATTTCTCAACTTAACAATGAATGCTTTGAAAAAACAACTTCCTTGTTTGTTTTTAAACAAGCTGCTTGTTAATGTCATTGTGTTTCTATTAGTTCTTCGGTTACAAAAAACAATGCATTCTCAATTTACCTTCTCTTGTCCATTCAGTATTTTACAGAGCTTCAAAATATCACCCTCCAAGACACTGTTTTTCCAAGGTGACGTTTTAAATTCTTCAGCCAATGTTCCAACTTTTCTAGTTCTAGTATTACTTTTTTGAGATGGGTGGCCAGAACTGCATCATCTGCAACTGTATTGAAGCAAAGATGTTTTCTGTCTGGTTCACAATTTCTGTTCTAATCTTTCCTCTGTTTTGTTGACCACCACCATTAGAAAAATCACCCTGTACATGATCCTCTGCGTGTACACCAGGAAAATATGCAACTTCCTTCAGTTTACTGCAAGCAGTCTAAAGTGTGAAGTAAAGGAGTAGAGTAGGCACAGGAAATGTGAAATTGAAAACAAATATGTCATGATTAATTACACCAAAAACAGCTTATTTTCTGTATAAAGTCATTCAAGATACAGCACTAAGGGACAAAATCAGTACAGATAATGAATTCACTTCAAGTAAACTATAAGCAAAGTTCTCCCATGAAAGTCAACATTGATTTCAGTAAATGTACTTTGACAGGCTTTAGGTTTGAACACTCATAATCCTGTGTGCTTTCTGCAACAGTGGGTGAACACCACTGTAAATTCAAGTGCAAGCACTCATGCATAACTTATCAGGCGCTGCATGTCGTGGCTTGTCCACCTTCTCTCACCATGTTTAAGACAGCAAAATACCTTCTACAACAGAATACAGCCAATTCTGGAATTAGCAGAACTGGGGAAAAAAATCTCCATTGTCTTTCTAGCTTGACCTGGCAAAACTTCCTAGAACTGTTTGGTTATAAAAAGTTTCAAGAAAGCATTTTTGTTAGAATGATCCCCATTTGCACAGAATACAAGGCATACCAAGTATTCAGATTTCATTATATGGGAAGTGCTCAAAGTTCCGTGATCAATTAGCTGAACAGCGTGGAACCTGGAGCTCGTGCATCTTTCCCCACATCTTTTCTTTTCTCCTTCTCTTCATTTCTAATTTTTACTATCTTAGTCCTTCAAACTGTCACACTCAATTGTATGTATAATTATACATATCATTACTCTTTATTTTGCAGTGGTGCTTATCCTGCTTGCCAAGGTAATCCAGTTTCTTGTCTTTCTGCTAGGTACATATGAAGACATTGCTGTTTACATTAAGTAATGTTAAACTGTTGACTTAGATTACAAAGATTCACATACAGTTCCTTCTTCGGCCAGAAAAGAGATTGACTGGTCCATTCCTCCACCTTCTGTGCCAATGTAACGCTCACTCTTTGTACAAATTTCTGCAAGTTCCACCTGAAAAAAAAGAAAACATTGAATGTGAACCTTTAGCCCGGAGTAATGATGATACTTTTGCATTGCTTGCATATGAACTAGTGTGAAAATGAAGGAGCTAATGACAGCTCTGATACCATTCTCACACACTGAGTGGAAGAAGCTGGTATCAACCAGGATGCCACATGGCCTCTTTTTCCTTTTATTATGAAGAAAAAGAGAAGCAACTATGCAGCCTCCACTGGACCCACCACAGCCAGTTTTTCAGAGCAACTTTATTTAGATTCTTAACACTAGTAGCTGTCCTCTCCCACCTTCCTCGTTCACCTCACACTTCTTCACCCCAGTAACTAATATTTTGTTGATTGATTAGTTGAATCCATGTGTGCGCTTATCTTGTTAGCTTACAGAATTATGGCAAATTACACTGCTTTCATGCACTGACTCAATAATCAGAAGTTATGGATTGAACCTAACTCAGAAATCCTTTCTCACTGTAAATAATCAGTGATGCTTGTCACTTCTCTTTGAGATACTGTACTCCACTTACATTGTTTATCTGACATAATTTGTAAGTATATGTGATTCACATTCTTTTGTGACATTTTAGGCATATCTTTGTGCATTCTGATACCTGCAGGTCAGAGGACACTATGGGAGTGTGGAATATCACTATCATAACTGTCAAAAGTAATAATTTACAGGAAAGCTTTCAGCCATCAGGCCAAGTCAAAACAGAACACCAGAGAAGCCGTGGAGAATAGCTGAAGAACACAGACTTTTCGTAATGAAGAAAGTCAAAAGGAAAGCATACACATCCCATACCATGACCCCTATCGGTTTGTTTTTCTAAGCACAACGTAACCACAGGAAAGATGAGAAAAGAACTTTAAAATGAAGTTGCAGACTGTTTCTCATTCTGGTGGCGAAGTCAGATTCAGATTCCTCACTACAGATGAAGCATCACATGACTTAAACAAGCTAACCAGCGAGGCAGGGACATTAGCCAGTACAGAACTGTAAAAGGCAGCAGACAGAGGCAGTAAATCACCATGCTAAGAATGAGATACGTGCAGTGTGCCTTCCTGCTAGCTCACTTAATTTCCGTAATGGCACCGCAGACAAAGTTGTAAATGTGGTGCTTAGATCAGTATAATCATGCTGAGCTGCTTGCAAATGCAGTAGCAACCATTTTACTCAGTTCACAATGCAGTTATGGTCAATAAACCTCAAGCCGATAAGCAAAAGTTATCAAAAGAACTTCTACAAATTACTCCAAAACTAAGCAGACTACTTCTCTGAATCAAACATCAAGGGAGTTCAGGTCGTCATCAGACTAATGCTGCTGTTTCTGTTTAAGCAGATACCCTCATACAGGTGAAAAGACCAAAGGGTTTGTTTACCTCAGATGGATGTTGTACAAGGGAAAGGACCACTCATGAGAATATGAGCACAAATGAGAAAGCATGGAAAGTACAATCACCAAAAATACTCTTCTTTTCTATGCTGCCTTTCCCTTGTGTATTTTTCAAATGAGCTGAACTAGAGATAATACTTTTTTGTCTAAGATAGAGAAACATTACACATTTTAATTTTCTACATTTTAGGGAAAATAATGTCCCTCTGCCTTTTACTGAAGATCAGGTTCATCAGCATTTGGTATTCCTTTGGTATTCTCTTGTCCCACATCCATAGCAAGAAGTCCCATTCCAGTTTGAACCTTAGACCTCTTCGTCCTCTCACCATTTGTCCCTGCTTCAGTACAAATTGGAAATAATTCTGCCATGGTAATGCATGTAATGCTTTTTTCTCCATTTAATGCTAAAATTCTCAGCAACATTCCACAGTAAGAAAGAACAAACCTTCACACAAAGCAGCCTCTGGATGAACTCCTTCCTACATGTGAAGGAGTGCCTGTTCACAAGCATCTCTTGCTGGGACATGGAAATGCAGGCATGTTTCAGACAGTTCTGCAGAACCTCTGAGAACAGAGCAATACCACATCCTTGACTTTTGCAGCCCCTGTCAGGAGACATCAAACTGGAGTTGATGAATATTATTTACTGACAGCAACAGAAGCTTCTCCACAGGGGCTGAAAAAGACCATGCCAGCATACTGGTCATATGCAATCAAATAGGAGCTGTGGCTTTGCAAACCTGGGCTGAAGTACATTCCAAAAACACTGTCAGTGTATATTCCACTCTTGGGCACAGCTCCCATTGCAGAAGTCAGAAATGGAGCATTTCACCCTTCACTTAGCTTGGCTGTATGTCATCTCTGTATACAAATTCAAATTGGCTACCACTTGATTGCTCAAATCTTTTAGACTTTATGAGCCTGGGTTTATTAAATAAATATCAGGAGAAGTCTTGCAGAGGAGGAATGTTAGCAATTAGGACAGTGCCACTCCCCTGTCCCTTTACATGGCCTGGTGAGCTGTGCCTGGTTAGGCACTGGGCCTTGCTCTGTCCCAGCTCACCAGCCATCCAGCTGCGTACGCTGGGCTAACAGTGCTGTTTGAGCTTGAGCAACTTTTGTTTTGAAACTCAGCAAGGATTGGCAGGACCACCAAGTAGTAACTGGCAAGGGTTGAGAAGAACCCTTTCCACAAGACAGCCCAAGGCATCCCTGAAACATGATTTGGTTTCTAATTTAAACAGGCCCTCGCTGACACAGGCAGGCCTTCTAATACTAGGATGAGAAGCATGTGAATGGAGGGGAAAGCGTCATCTGTATATAAAACAGTTTTTACTCACTATTGAAACAAATGGCCAAATGTTTGCCTTTTTGCTAAAATGAATGAGAGGGCAAAGTTCAGAGGAACTGCATTGTAGCACTGGAAGCTAACATGAAGACTAAATTGGAGAGTCTTGTGTACATACTTGATACTTGGAAGAGGATGGACTAAAACACTGAAATGAACCTCAGGAAGTCTGGGCTCAATTTCTAGCTCCACATTAAGTTTCCTGCAATTCAGGGGAAGTCCCTTTACTTCATCATAGCTTCATTTCCTCAATAAAGTGAGGAGTATCTCTTACTTGGTAATTAGCGATTACTACTTGGGATTCTTATAAATATATGTGATCATTCTTAGAAACTGAAAAAGAGCTCATCTTGGTATTTGAGTTCTCTGACTTAAGGCATCCACATAAAAATGCTCTAAGGAAGAAAACTGACAGAACGTTGCAATGAGAAGAACCAACTTGTGCCTGTCTCAGAGCAATGCCCCATTTCTATTCATCTCATTTCTATTCAACACCCAGATCTTTAAGGCAGGGGCTGTTTCAATCCTCTGTTATTCATCTCTCACGATCAGTATTGTCTCACCTGTAAATATAGAGTTTCTCAGATCCCAGATTTCACTGCACCATTTGACAAGATCCCAAGTGTATGTCTGAACAGTACCTAGGCATGCATGATCTTCTTTCCCCTGGCTGTACGACAGCTCCTGCAGAATTAACTCAGTATTTTCACTGCCAGGTTTGGGGGAATGCACCCCAGGCTGCACTGTTGCACCATTCTGCACCTGGTTCAGAGGCAGCTAGCCACTCCCTGCTGTGGCTAAAAGAACAACTACAACACATATAAAATAAACAATTCCATTCCTATTGAATTCTGCAGTAGCAGGAATAGGTCCTGATCAGGTGTTCTTGTAGAGCTAGGTAAAAGCACACATTTCTTCTTCATGAGGAGCTACAAGAAATACTGTTGAAAGACTAAACCCCTTCTGCACACAGACTGTACTTCCATCCTCTGTATTCTGATCCATATGTGAGGTCAATCTCTGCTTACCACAAAATATAAATAGTTCTGTGCACCTAAGATCCATGAGCATGATCCTCCCATCCTTAAAGCACTATTTCAAAAACACTAATAAATCGTAATTTAAGTCTTCACAGAATTTTACATACTTTACCTTAAAAGCATTCCTATAATTCCTGTTATCTTCAATTTAGACACAGTACAGATATTTACATGATATGTTCAAAGCCATGTGAATCAGTCACAAAGCAGAAATAGGAATTCAAAAACCTCCCTATTTCCAGTATTGCAGCTTATTTCTCTAATGAATATACTATCAGGGAAACCTATGCTGATTAGGCTTAAAATCTTTTTAAGATGATGGTGATGAAAAGTGGAATAAAAAGATACTGAAATCAACGTATAATTTGGTCTGAATAGCAACATTTCAACTAAAAACAAATGACTTAATTAATCAGAGGAATCAAAAATTCCTTGTCCCAACTGTTCTGTGATCTATATGCTACTGCCCTCTGAATTTATTATTCTCCCAGGAAAGTTGTTCTAACAAGGCAGGCTAGACCAGAACTTCATTTGTGAATCGTGTAGACAATAAATCCTAGGCTGTCACCTACACTACTTAACAAGCAAAGCAATATATTTAAAGTGCCCTCCCTCCTTCCCTCCCAAACCCTAACACTAGCCAAGAAGTATAACATGATGCTCCTGAGTTAGTAGCAGGTTTTCAGTTAGCTAAAATCAATTTTAAAACTTTTTTCAGAATAAAAATATAGAAAAATATAGGATATATTAACATAAAAGAAAACATGGTGGGTGAGACCAAATCCACATCTAGTTCAGTATTTTGTATCAGAAAGTGGGCTTAGTATGAGCAAAGGCCAAGTGTAGAAGACATTCTACCAACACCGTTTTCTGATAAACAGCTTGCTGAACTGAACGTGAGCTCTGTACACCTAGTGACCAGTAATGGATTTCTTATTTATGAACTTGTCCAGACTCTGATCTAACCCATCCAAAGTTTTTGCATGTGGAACATCCAGTAACAAAGACTTCCACAACTTCTCAGGTAATGAAGCATCTCCTGCTGATGTTGAACATGCTCCTGGCTAGCTTCATTTGAGCTCTGGCTCTTACAGTGTGACAAACGATGAACAATTGATTCCTATCCACTACATTGGTTGCATTAATCATTTTATGGACTCCTCTCACCTCTTCTTAATGTGCAATCTTGCATAAGATTTCTAGCTTACTTTTACTGAGGTCATTCTGTACCTGTAATCATCCACGTGGCTTTTCCCTGAACTTTTTTTTCAATTTTATTATCTTGGTTTCTAAGAAAGAACAGAGGCAGACTTCCAGTTTTCCTAAGACTATCTGATACAAAATTTCACTGCATCTTTTGCAATTTTTATGTGGCAAATGAGCAACGATAAATGTGTGTCAATACGTGTTTATGCAGACATAGGATAATGCATCCTCAGCCAGTTCAGTACTGTTGTTGCCTTTCACTGAGCTTGTGACCACATCAGCCACCACTGTGCCAGGTCCCTGTGCCTATACCTGCTCTGTGCACTTAAATATCGAGCTGTTGTGTACAGCTGGTCTGTTGAGCCTCTGAACACGTGAAAGGGATGAGCATAACATGACAGTAGTAGTTGCTGGTAAGTGAGTGCTGATCTGTCAGGAAACAAAATATTGCAACTTTTGAATGCCAGATCCAATATGACACAAACAAACACAAGCAGTACTTTTATATCTGTTGGCAAGAACATGTGCCAGATTGGCTGTGAGTGAGTGGGGGATGTTTAGTATCAGTGAGTTATATGAGATACTTAGCTAAACATTTTTGCTCTTTATCCAACATAACAGATACAGCACATTAAATGAGAATATGCTTAATTAAAACAATAAAAAGCAACAACATTCAGAGTACAGTCATAGCACATGCTTTTCACTCACTTGCCTGAAAAGCCATTAAGCGTGAAGATATATTTAAAGCAATAATCTCTTTAAGGAAGTTGCTGTCTCTCAAGGTTTTCAAAACCAAACTGTTAGGTTTTAGACAACTTCAGTCTGGAAAAAGTGAAAACTAGCAATACATAAAATGTATCTTTTTCAGAGTGCTTCCTTCTTCTTCATTCTTTTCAGAAGCTTAATTCTAAATTATGCTCAGAATGTATCCTGTTGCAGGAGGCAGTGCTTACAAGTTTGTCTATCAGGCAACTGGCTCCCATGAGCAGGCCTAGGCTAGCCTTTGATCTAAGAGCTCTACTACCTACCTCTGCTTTTTGTTTGAAACAATTTGAGGTTCTCCCTGATAAGGAGCAAGTCAATCTTGGGTTACAAGGAACGAAATTACTACCACTTAAACCTGTTTTATCTTTGAGCCACAAGATTTCCTATCGAGCATGCAGAAAGTCTATCTAGGAAATCATATTAGTGGGGATATAATTTAGTCTGACAAAGAAGGGTTGTGATTTTTTATTATCAGTTGCCTCATGTGTAGTTACTCTAGGTAGAGAGATTACTTGTAATGAGAACTCATCAAGAGCTCTGCATTATGATAGTTTCTTTGTTGTTTTTTTTAATGGGAAAAGTGGATTGTCAGTAAAATGATACTTTTCACTAGTGTGTATTTTTGTCTGCATGTTTACTTTTCAATAAGAAACACCTAAAACTCAGATTTTAATTTTAAACTGAGTATTTGAAAAAATGCTGAAGAACTGATAAAGATCATTTTTCTGTTTCCAGACAATGTTGTATTATGTTTGACCACTTTTACCCTGATGCTTCAGCTGTGTGATAACTTACAAACCACCCAACACAGCTCACTTGATTCTCTGTTGCTCCATAATTTAGCTTATTTCAGTTTGATGCTATTAATAATGACCACAAATGTCTAAATGGTGTTCAGGTATAAAATATGTAATAAAAATTAACCAAATTCACTTAAAAACGTTTTCTTAAAAATAGAATCCTCCTAAAGAATTATCTGAGCGAGAACAGATAAAGGAGTTTCAACTTTAATAGTCCCCTTGCTCCCCAAAAGGCCAAGGGCCAACTGCTCTGATTTTCACTCAGTGCAATGGGTCTGGACAGTATGTAAACTGTGACAGAATTTGTCCCTATATAACTGTCACTGTCAATATGTTCCATACCAGTGATCAATCCCTTTCAATCTCAGAAAGACCTTCAAAGAAGTAAACTTGTGTAAGATTAAACCCCTTAAAAAAGTAAGACAATTAGTGAGTAGGAGACAGGCAAATATTTGTTAGTGAAACAGAATTAGTGTTGCTTAGTACTTTTTTGGAACAGCTTACCCTACATTACACAGAAACTTGATATATACAAACCCAGAATGACAGCAACCAAAATAAAGCAGCCTTCTCTATAAAATGATAGTATTAAATTGCATCTACCTCAGTGATTATTTTGTAAGTTCACTCCAGCCAGGGTTAAACATGCTACATTTTCTATATATAACAAGACAGGAATCGTAATTGCTAATCTTCCTGTTCTAAAGTTTACAGTTCCTGAAGGGAAGCTCTTCTATGAAGAAAATACATTCATTAATGAGAGTTATTTTTAGACTGACATTTTCAGTGATCAAAAAAATCAATTCAGAGAGCAAATTTAACTAATTTGATGTTTCAGTATTTATCAAGCCAAAATTCCTGTACGTACATTTGGTTTCTCCAGCGCACATTCATTAATATTTTGTCTGGTTTCACCTGAAAAGTCAGTCTCATTCTGCTAATCCCCTTACAACTCTGAGTGGGGGGGTTATTTTATGGCAAATTTAGAACCCAGTAAATTTTCTGAGAAATCCTACAGGGACTGAGCTGAAAGGTGGGAAGACACTATTTAAGTGCAAGAAAACATCACTTAAAGCATATTAAACGTCAGAAAGATACGATATTTTTTTCAATCTTTGCATGCTTTATTTGTACATGTATGCATGAAAATTACTTCTGAAATATACAGCACTGTGTTTCATTTATTAGAGTATAGAATGTTGTTCCAATTTTGAGGTCATTTTCACTACCAGGAATGTCCTTATTTTTAATATCTGCTCTTGACGAGGAATAGCCTGCTGGAAGTTACCATCTGCTTTCAGTTTGCATACAAAATCCCAATTAGCTAAAGTTCACATATGTTTTGCAAGGTAATTGTGCATACTTTTTTTCAGAAATAGGAAAGTATTTGTCAGATAGCATCTGAACACCCTCATAACCACAGCAATCTTAGCTTGACTTTGTCTGCCCTCTAACATGCTCAAATAAAAGATTATCAATTTGGTTGATGAGAGATTACAGCCTTTGATTACCACTGCTATGAAGTACTCTGTTTCCCCTTGATTACAAACACACACAGTCATATTTAACAAAGAACCCTGATTTTTAAATCCATAGGGAGAATGGATCTTTAGCATTTCTCAATATCACTAGTACTCTGAAATACAGCATCTAGGTGCCATTTTCTGAGGAAGAAACTTGAGTTTCTTATAGAAATAACCTCACTATGGATTTATCAAACATTTTTGATGCAGAAGCATTATAAAATGATCCTAATCAGAATTACCATCACACATTATTAATTTCAAAGTCACGCTCTCAATATAGATATTCATAGATTTTCTTGTAGATATTAAACCCCTATTTTGTATCAGAAATAATTATCGTATCCTTCCTTTCAGTATACAGGTTTCAGAAGCAAGACAGAGACGATTCATGTTGGCCCTCTCTTCTCCCACTGAAATCAGTGACATTACCAGGTAATTTAACTGTTTAAATACAGATCAATGTCAAACATTTTGAAAACCGCACACTCCAGTTAGTAACGTCCTATGCTCAACATTTTACATTAAATTAAATAAATCTTACTTAGTTTTGATCTATTTTTCCCAATAAGCACGTGCACAGCTGCCCAGCCTTGAGCAACAGAAAAGAAATATTAGGGTGCCTGAAGAGAACTTAGGACCACAAGATTTAACATTTGGACAGCAACAGTATCATCACATCTTTCAAGTAAATCTAGTTATTCAAAAGTACTAAATGATTTTCTGTACTCATTAGTTCCTACTATGAAACACAAAGTTGGGACAATTTAGAGCATTATTCTATTTCCTTTACAAAAAGTATCTTTTCCTGATGAAAGGTTGTACAAAAGATTGATTTTGTAACATTAAAATAAAAATCACTTTAAAATCAGATGCCAATACTGAGCATTGTCGCTTTTCAAGCGATGCCAGCAGTCTCAGACTGGTATCCTGTTTGAAGAAGAAAAATGGATTCTTTAAAGATCACACTCTAAATTTTCCATCTTGCTATTTGAATGCTATTGCACTGCTGCAACTGGTTAGCACTGCACATCTGGCTGAATTGTCTTAGCCTAGTATTTTCCCTAAACTATTGTGTATGTGTGTGCTGGGTTTTTAAAAAAATACTGTATGCAAACTGAAACAATGCCCTATTGCAGACTGTTACACACAATAATTAGAGAACATGTTTTTTCCTCATTTTGTTTCCAATGTCAAAAAAGTGCTATTTTTAAATTAAGCCACCATGAAATTCTAACTATGTTTCTACAATATTTTTCATGTTGGGGTTTGGGTTTCTTTAGGCCTCTTAATCTCCTAGGCCCAGACTTCACACTGAAAGTGTTATCTCATAAAATCTCTAAATTTCACCAACTTTTACTCTGCAGCTGCTATTTAAAACTTACATTTATCGGGGAAGAGAGCACATAACTCAAATATTCTAATAAAAATAGTTTCATGGAAGAAAAACAGATAAATGTTCCGTTCAGTAAAAGGTCAATTTTTCATACTTTTGGCTACAGAAGCCCTACCATTCAGCCAAATTTGATTCCAAAGCCAAAAGTTCTATGTCCTGCTGCTGCGGATCACAGTAATAAGATTTTGCAAAGTTCATCAGACTAATGAGGGGCAAAAAGCCAATCTTTTCTCATAAAATTACTAAGACAGCGCACCCCAATGACCAAACGTTGTTACTTATAAATGCTATTATTTACAACTTTTGAAAATATAAGCATCTGAAAATATAGGTGAGAGACAGAGGTAAAGTGATTATTTCTTCCACAAAAATAAGCTAACGCAAATATCCAGAGCCTTAAAAATACAAGGTCCTGATCTGGTTTCTGGAATGCCCTCAATTCTGGTCAGCTAAGAATTGCCATGTCAGGGAGGAGCTCCCAGGTGACACACAGCACTCCCAGATCCTGCACCTGTAGCATTTGACACCAGCATAGGATGCAGTAGGAACTGTAGAAGTCACCAGAGCACATTTTACGCTTCTGAGGACTCACGGGCCTATGCTGCTCTCATTTACACTCCCATTAGCACTGCCTTATACGATGCAGTTCTGAACATAGGAAGTTCCATACAAATGTGAAGAACTTTGCATTTTGGGTGATGGAACACTGGAACAGGCTGCACAGAGAGGTGGTGGAGTCTCCTTCTGAGGGAGAGCGCTAATTCAAGTGCTGTCTGGACACCGACCTGTGCGACCTAACTGTAGGGAACCTGCTGTAGCAGGGGGTTGGACTCCATGATCTCCTGAGGTCCCTTCCAAGCCCTGCAATTCTGTGATTCTGTGAAGGCTAAGCAGCAGTTCAGTGCAATATTAAACCTGGATCTGTCTAGACACAGGAGGTCTCTAATGCTAAATCATAAATTAACCAAGAACACAGGACAGTAAAATCACATTCTGCAAGATCTGGGGAAGTCTGAGCCTGAACAAAAATAATTAGTCTGCAGAGTTGCTATCCTCTGTCTTACCCACCAAAGCCAGGTGGTCTATCTAAGCACACAAAACCTTGGATATAATATTGTCTGCCCCTATGCTGACTACTGGGAATCCTCATTTGTGGATGCTCTTTTTTTTCATCACAGGTACAAAACATCTGTCTGCAGACAGCAGGAGCTCCTGGCAAAAATGCGGGATCGTGTCTCTTCTGTATGTGCTACTATATTTGAGACACAACATTAATTTCTAGCACCTTTTTCAACCAGCAAGCAGAAGACAAGGAAAGATATTAAGTGGAGTCTCTGTCTTCCTTTTGTTCCTCCACAATTTCCTATAAAAATGCTAAAAAGAGTTTTGCAACTTTTTTTAGAACAAGTCTGACATAATTCTGCTGAGTACTCGAAGGCCTTGGGTAAATTCAGCTTAAGATACACAACGTATCATTTATTCTCTCAAGAAAGCTCTGCAATATTTCTTGGAATAATGAAACCTGGCTTCTGGTTTTCCAGTTACAGATCTCAACTACATAGTAAAACTCAGGCTTTCTGACCTCTGTCAGTTTTATGGACTCTGCAGATACCCAGTTTCTCTCTGAACACACGTACTTCAGAGACTGATCAGGAGTTCCTGAACTCAGTCCTTTTGATTAGCACCATCAAAGATGCTGCTGACCTGTGATGTGACCACCTACGCAAAAGCTGAAGTTTTTTGTCAGACCAGGTACAGGCATATAAAAGAAGCACATTTGTCACCCCCAGCCCTCTTCCTGCAAACCTCTCCCTCATCAAACTGGGGTCCTGGGTTCCATATATTCATCTACCATTGTCTCACCTTTGTTAAATGTCTAATCCCTTACTTACCTTTTGACCATATATAGCACCAACACAAAGCAAGGTGACACTGACTCTGGCCGCATCCTGCTTCCTTGGAAAGCCTACCCACCTTCTGAACCCTGCTTCTTGCTGCCTCAGCCCTGCTTGATACCTTCCTGAAGCACCCGAGTTGAGCTGTGCAATGTGAGTTGGAGAACTTAACGCTCAGCAGATTGTTGTAGCTACAACCACACATACAAGCCAGCCACAACTGATCTAGAAAACTTTCTGTGTGGAGCTGTTTACCTTATGGCTTACATAAGTGCTTATATACAAGCATAGTTAACAGCTGCCATCATGTACCACTTAAAGTTGGCTGCGTACCGTAATTTGGGAATTTCTGACTTACTTAGACAATAGACAAAAATATGCGTAACAGTCATATTTAGATCTGTTCTTTTCTCTTCCTGACAATGTTCTAATTTAAGATCCTAGTTTCACTTAACCAGAGATTTTTACTGGAGAGAACTTCATTTCCATACGGCACTTTCAAGGACCATGACTCCTCCAGAAATTTTTATGACATGAGCCAAATTCTGCTAACACTTGTATTGGTAACAGGTCACATACTTGGGGCTTGTTTTCAGACTAATGTTTGTTTTAAAAAGTGAGGAATACATTTTGGATTATAAGCATGTTCATTCCAAAAAAACTGTGAAAAGAATAAGGAGAGTCAGATGGAAGAATTTTACCTCTACTTTGTGCTGATTATATAATTTATCAAAAAAAAAAAAAAAAAAAAACCCTCTTCCACAGGCCTCCAACAGATGCTCTGCTGTTAGAGCCATGAAAAGTCATTCAGGGAGAGGGTAAAGGCCTCGGGGGTGTGGTCCACATCCTTTAGCACATATATCCTCAGTCCTGGCCTGCAGATAGCACATCTGGTCCAGGCATGGACCTGATGGTTGGCCAAAACACAGGCTTACAATAATGCTCCTTCTTTCAGCTTTAATGTAAGCCTGTTTTCTTGCCAAATTCAAATCCTGCCAAAATTTGGCCAAAGATGTTTGCTCAATTGTGCAATATCTTAAGTTTATATCCAACAACTCTTTGCAAAAACAATTGCATCGTGTTTTTAATGTTTACAGGCATTAACAATATTTAATTTTAAGTAGAATTTTACTGCTGACACTCTTGTGTTTTACTGTAAATTACCTTAGAGAGGGTTTTTCCATTAGCTTTTAGGGTCACGAGTCCTGCACAGCACACCAAAGCACTGGAGCTAGAAAGACCAGAACTTGGAGGGATGGTTCCATCTAGCAGACAATTCATTCCAGTTGGGTTATTAAGACCAAAATGTTCCTAACAATGAAAAAATAAACAATCTCAGTTTCAAGTACAGACAGGCTCAGGCTTGCAATTATCTGATACTTAGAAAGAGAATCTTTCTGCGGAGTTGCTGGAATCAAGGACCTGCTTCTGGTATCTTCAAAACAAAGCAAAATTTTCATTCTATTCTTCAAGAACAAAGCCAATGGTGGGGCTTCAGCCAAAGGTATGCCTGAAATTCCTGTACAGAAACATATATGGGATGACAGAACTGTACCCCAAGCAGAATTCAGGGTGGGCTAAATGCCCAAGAATTTACCAAGCTTTGTGGGTGGGTTTTACAACACTGTCTCAGCTCTAAGCTGTCATGGTGACAGTACCAGAGGTTACCTCTACTATTGTCCTTTTCACTCCAGCTCCTCATTTTATGTATTTCAAAGTGTATAAAGTCCCCTTCATGCCTTACTTCTAATTTAGGCATGTGGTATTAGGGAGTCGCATCATGCTCATCAGGAACTAGTAGCCATTTAGCTGTGTTCAAAGCCAAATACTTCTATCTCCTGAGTTACCCATGGTACTGGCACTGAGAAAACCACAGTGGTACTTGAAAGACATTATGCTTTGGAAAGAACCAGCAGTCATAGTATCTGTCATGCTATTTCTAAAATAAATATTGATACATTTTTATATGATAAATATCACATACATGATAAATATCACAGATGATACACTTAACAGAGAAGTCATAACTCCTTGTGCACATTTTTAACTACTCTAAAATTTCTTTAGAAAGAGAGAAAACACAAAGCACCTCCTTCAATGTGTTCTGCTATCACTTTGGATTAAAATTTCCCTTTTTACAAATAGAAGGGAATTCATACCTGAAATATTATTTCTGCCCTTCATGAAGAACACTAGATAGGCTTGTTCAAAAACAGAAAATGCTTGAGTAACCAGAAACTGATCCACAGTTTCTGGACTGTCTTGAATGTGAATCAGGCTTGCAAATTTATCACGCGATGTTTAAATAGAAAACGTACTTCAGTCTCAAAAATGAAAATGGACTTTGCCAAGTTCTGCAATAGTTCTGTCCCAAAAGGATAGCATGTTCAACTTAATATAAACAGATTATCCCGACGGACCCTCTAAATACTTGTATTTCAGTGTTTCTTAAGTCTGTAACATTTGTGCTTATTTTCTGCCAGCACTAGAGTCTGAAAACCTGCTTTGCAAATTAACCTTCAAGTATAAAAGTTTGTCCTCAAGAAAAAAAAATCTCAGTAGCAGACTGCAAAACAAGTCAATTGGTCATGCCAGCCTTAATACAAGAAAAGATATACTGCGAAGAAACTTAATCTGTATCTCTATCTCTACAGTCAGTGCAATTTAAATGCATGTTACTGAGCCATATAAACTTGAGAATACTCGTGTTACTGCAAACATAAGTAATTTATGGGGGCGCTAAACATGGTGGGGGGTCATTTAGGAGCTGTGGGTTGTAATAAAGTGATGTGGTTTAAATATCTTATTTTGAAGACAGAAGTTCCAGGTCTGATGCAGACTTTTTTGGCTGTCTGCAGCACTTGTCTATTGGATCATCCTGTGGAGTGACTTAGACAGCCCACCTAGAGGCAAGTTTCAAAAGCACATTTTTCCATAATTTGAGCTGGCTGTGGAGACCTGACCTTGCCGTCAATGTTTATCCCATCTGCCCTTCCAGAAAAGTCACTGGACTAATACTAGGTTGAGAAGTTAACTGTGTTTTTTCACTCAAAGGGCCATGAATCACCTTCAAAGGACAGGTGAGATTTATAAGAAGCCCTAATTCTGAGTTCAGGATGCCTCCCAGGACAATACTGATGATCAGCAGTTGGTTTCACAAGCAGTTCAGTCTTCAAGCCATTCCGGAGACAGGCTGGCTCACAGAGGAGAAGATAAAGCTCAAGTGAACAGACAGGAAAACGTCTGTCTGTGCAGCGTTCCAGCCGTTACCGTACGCGTGCCGTTTCCTGCATAGCTGTACTCTTAACTCACTTAGGAAATTTTTAAATTCCCATTCAGATTTTACACTGTTAAGTCTTGAATAAGTAATGATTCTTACTGGATTTACTTTATTTACTTTTATGATATCTTTTGCCTCCTGAATGAGTCAGCTTCACTCAGTTGTTGAGCATGAGTTGTAGGTTTCCGATGTTAATGGAAATTAATTACATTTTTTAAAATGTTTCCATGGGAGGAAAAGGACTAAAATATGACCTTTGTGTCCTGGCAGACAAGCCTTTGAACCTTTCAAAAGCAAACTTTAATTATGTGATTCCATTGGGAAACATTCTTTTTTACTCTAAAATATAGAAATGCCATCTTTATACATGGTTTGGATCATGACTTTACTAAATAAGTAATTATTTGTTATCATAATGTATGTAATAAATATGCATATAGCACTCGGCAATGATTTAAAACAAAATCACTCATATCTCCTCTTCAAATAACTGTACATTATAAAAAAGAGAGAATGCAGGGAAGAATGTTGAAGGTAAGTAGATACACTTCTCGTATTTTACTTCTACATTGATTTCATAAGTTAAATGAATTTGGCTTACCTGAATACCCTTCAGTCCACACAAGAAGTAATTATGCCACTGAGGTTTGGTTTTGTTAATCTGAATGTTATTAACACTAGTACTGAAATCCCTGCAAAAACAGAAAAACCTTGTGGCTTTATCTTGTCAGTACATTCAGTTCAAAATAGCATGGCTTATTACTGCCACCTGCTGATGCACAAAAACATTTCTATGTTAATCGTCCGTTTTAGTAAAATACGTGGTTTTTCATTCAGGTCTTCATTAATCAGTTCTAAAGCATATTTTAGACAGAAGTATAAAATTCTTCTTAATATATAAACTTTTTTTTACATAAATTCAGAAAATAAACAGCCGTTAGCACCCTTAATCAAGGCAGCACGCCTTCCATCACATTCGTATAAACTCTCATGAATCTCTAAGAAATATAAATCTACATCATCACTTCTGTCAAACCTAGAATAGATAAAAATGTTCTTCAGGCTTCCTTGTAATCCCTGCTCAGGAATTCATCTTTGTCACCTTTCCTCTGAATGGCAGGTCACTAAAACAGGCACAATGCTGCAAAATCCTATTATGTATGTTACAGGATATAACTAAAATAACAGTTTATCTGTGTCCTCCGGGATAATGCTGATAATGGTTTTCCTGCTGCATTCTGAAATGACAGAAATGTTAAACTTGTAAAATTGAATGCTCCTAAAGGAACCAGTTCTACAAATAGATTATCTGGAAATGTACACGGAGTAATGTGCAGAGGCCTTGGAGACTCATCACAAAAGGCAGATTGTTTACAAGTCTGTATTGTCAAACACACGATATCTGTATCTACCTGAAGCCAGTACAGCAGACGTCCAGCAAAGGAAAAGTAAAGGTATTGAGAATGTCAGAAAAAACTAAAACAATCACTCTAACCTGGCAGGCTGCAATTTTTTGTGTTCATGCAAACATAAAGTCTCATGCTAGCTATGTATTGCCAGTACACAACCTACAGAACTCACACTTCAAGTAACAACTCAGAGTGACCACTTTGCTGCTTATACTTTCCATTTCGATATTCAGCACAGTAAAAGCTATCAGAGATTGCTGTACAGTTTAAATTGCTCTTTTTCAATCTGAACTGTTCAGAATAGTGCCACTTACAGGACTTCATCAGCAGTGCAGCACTGAAGAGTTGTGCAAAGTTAAGTGCAAATTATTGGGGATTGCAGAGTAATAAGAAAGATCTGAAAGGGAGCGTTAAGATTACAATACAAGTAAAGTTAAAGAGTAGCAGTAAATTCTTCTAGCTTTTATTCATGTGTCTTTGGAACAATTTCCCAGATAATAAAACAAAATTGTTTTTCTTATGGCTTTTAAACAAAATGAAAAAAACAAAGTACAGTAAAACATGATTGTTGAAATTTGTGAAGAATAAAATAATCTTATGCTTGATTATGCTTGTTTTATACAATTGTTATTTTTAAAAAGCAGAGATGATTGAAAACAATGTATAAGAAGATTAAAAGGAAATTAATTTCAAGTCCTCTTTTCCTTGGAAAAGTGTTCTAAAATATTTTATCTGCATAACTATTTTTATACAATCAAAGTTAAGTGTAAACGAACAAAAAGACATACACTATGGGATACAGTTGCTGGTTCTCCAGATAAATGAAAATAATGACTTCTTAAAATGCATTTTGTGTATTTCCGAAATCTTCTCGCACAGAAAAAGAGAGAAAAGTTGGCTTTGAATTTGGCAAGTTTCACGTGCACATAATTCATACAAACACAGGATGTGGAACTGGCAAGGTCCCCAGAATGCTTAAATCTATTTTTTTGTTATCATTCTATTTGTTATAAAAACTCATTCCTAAATGTCCAAGTTTTATCTTTAATCAGCAAATCTTCAGTCTCGCCTAATTGTCCTCACACTGGCAGGTAGGCAGCTTGATATAAGTACTTTGCAAAACAAACAAACAAATAAATAAAAATAAGCAAAATTTACCATTGAGGTAAAAATACTCTGTTATTGTCTACGCTATCCCTTCTATTTTACGTGGGGTTCCCCTCCTCCAGTGCTATGTAGAAACATTTAATTGGTCGGTATAATTAGAAGAGTTGAGTTTCCTAAATAATGTGAAAAAAACACATGGCTGATGTGTTTTTCCTTCCTTGAGAAGTAATTAATCCTTACTGCTGAAGACCAGTTTGGCATTTTCTCACAGAACCTCCATGTTTCATAGATTTTTTAGTTTATCTGATTTTTAAAGAAGATTCTCGGGTCATGCTATGAGAAGGAAACTCACTGATAATTATCATCTTTTGACACATCTGTATTTTGTAAGTGTGTTTCTCAATTAAAAAGATGCTATGTGAAAGGAAGTCATCCAGAATTTCAAAAGTCTTTAACTTTTGAATAGCATTTAAATCTAAATGAAATGAAAGCATCCCCCCACTTGACGAGGTGGGATGCTTTACGATGAAAAGCAAACACAACAGTGTTTTGTTTCTCCTAAAGTTAACACAAACTGTCAGAGTGGTTGAGGGCTACAGAACTGCTGCACATTTTACCAGATAAAATAGGTAACAGTGATTTTACAAAGGCTCATGATTGGTCCTTGTTAATCAAAGGTATTCACTACAGGTTTAAGTTTCTACCAGTGCAACAGCCTGGGAAGATACACTGTCAACAATTTTGTTATATGATGTAACATTCCAAGTGTTGAAAAATATTTCTTTGTTATGAAATTATGGGCATGTTTTTGCTTTGTTTTTCAGTAACAGTGTCTCAACAAAACAGAGAATGCTTAATGCCACATTCTGAAACCTCTTCTTGGTTTATGGTTTAAAACATACGATTTCAAACTGAAACCAAAGCAGATATATAGAAATAGCGACTGTGCAGACAATCTGAATACAAAGGCTGTAATTCTAGATCTGGTAGGAACTGTATGTGCCTCAGAAAGCCATTTCAATTGCGTGATGTGCCAAAGCTCAGACCATGTAGAAATGCTTACCTTTTGGTCAGTGCTTTAATTTAGTATCCTTTATAACAATTTTCCCTAATCAAAGCTGTTGCATTACTGGAACTCGTCTCGCAGAATGGTTTTGCAATACAGCAGGTCTCTACTACACAGAAGTAAAGGTCCCACTCAGTTTCCTTCCCCCTTGGTCACCACTGCATGTTCCCCCCGTTTTCCTGAGTTAGCTTTTTGTGCCATGTGCATTACAATTCAAGTCACTAAAATGACAGAAAATTAGCCAGGCCAAAAATAAAAATAATTAAAAAATGTGAATAGTGCACTTTATCCTAAGATCAGACAAGTACTAGACCTGGTAAAAGGCAGAGCATGTATAGATGATGAAAGTGGAGACAAGGAGACTAGGGATAAAATAAAGCCAGGGCATTCCTACTTGGAAGTGGCAAACTCTTTATTCACCCCAGTCATATTATGAAAATATACTCCACAAAGTGAGCGTAAAGTATTTGAATATTTATACTTTCTATAGAAGTGAAAATTCCTTTTAACTGCTTAACTTGCAAGCAGCAGCTCAGAATGTGTTTTTCTAAGAATTTGAGCTTTAAGCAGGAATATATACTTACCCACTTCCCACTCTTGGCACTATGTTCCTGTCCCTGTGCTGCCATACACTGTGCTTTCAGGAAGTCATTTGCTATTGGCTTAAAACAATGCTGCTGATCTGATTTTTGCAAAATGATCACGAAATTTCATGTGGATGAATGACCTGATCTGAACTAACAAGTAACCACACAAATATCAGTCAATTTACAAAGAAGGAGGTGGAAAAAAAATGCAGCTGGAGCTGAAAGGAATGGTAGGAATATTTCCATATGTTCAGTACTTGTGAGCACATATCTAGAATACTGTCTCCAGTTCAAGGGCTTCCCAATAAGAGAAAGACATTGGCAAACCATATGGAGTCCAGCATAAGGCCATCGTGATGGTTACAAGGGTACAGTAGCACATCACTTAAAAAGAAAGGAGAGGACAGCTGGTTTCATTCAGCCTGTAAAAGAAAACAGTACTGGATAATCTAATTTGTGTCTTTGACCATTCATCATATGGCTCCACAGAAGATATAACCAAGCTCTTCTCTGACATATAGGGAGAAATGATGTAGCAAACTGCAGCAAGAGAAAAATACAATTAGACATGAAGACTTCACAACAAGGGTGCCCTAACTGCAGAACAGGTTGCTCAAAGAGGTTATGGAGTTTCTACCTTTGAAGATATTCAAAACTTGAATTAACAATGCCCTGAACAACCTGCTTGACTTTTCAGTCAGCCACAGATTGCATCAGATCATCTGCAAAGGGCCCTTACAACCTAAATTATACAATGATTCTGTGTATGAGCAGCTATGAAGGAAATGGAAGAGGGAATACAGTGTGTTTGATCCAGAATCATTGCTAAAGCCCTCGCATTGTGAAAATACAGCCTCAGGTTCTCCAGAGCAAGGGAGTGTTAGCTTACATATGCAGTAATCGATTACAAAACATTTCATTCCCTTCTCCAGGAGAAGCTGAACTGCTGCCAGTTGGGAAGGTTACATCAAGAAAGATTAGCTAACAGAGGAGAGAGTTGCACTTCCAGACTGATTGAAAAATCAATGGCTTCACAAGAGGAATCCAGATAAAAGAGTGGGAAACAGGAACAGTGAACCTATTGCTCTGAATTAATGTACAATGTTGATAGAATTGGGTTCAATTTGATTATATCGTTCCATGTACACAAACTCCATATTGCAATCTAAGTTTGTCAGAACTCTATTAACCTATGATAACACTTGCATAAAGAGGTTCATAAAAATCAGTGAATAAACAAAGCAATTACTTACAAGTACGAAGGATTTGTATTGGCCAATTGCACAACTTCAGTCTTTACAGGTTCTACTGCAATTAAAATATCTTGTTCTATAGCCATAGGGAGCACAGCATAACCACAGTAGTCTATATGTTCTCCTACCAAAGAGACAGAGAATTAGAACTATTTTTGCATAACTCTAGAGTAACAGAAACAGGGCTTGTATAGACTTCAGCACTGTTTCCTGTATTAGGCAACTTCTAAGTATAGTCTCGATTTAAAGTACACCTGATAGTTTGGGGTATATTTCCTCCATTTTGTATTTCCACACGAAGATTTTGTTCATTAGTGAGTTTATCTATTACATCTATTTACAAATCTTTATTTTTTAACACCGGGTTGTGAAGAACTCTTACAAATATTACTGTCCTCAATGAGAACAACTACGTTGTGCACTTCTGTGTCAGTATGAAAAAATAATTCTAATTGGTGACATTCAAATTATGACTGGAAGAGATAAAGGGAGTACATGACTTCACATTATGTTGTTTCCTCTGCACGTGTGGAGGTTCATTAGCTGCTGGATAAAGCTAGTGGCAGCCTTTCTTTCCATAAAATTTCTGAACATTTTAACAATAAAATTATAGTTACATTTAAATAACAACGAATATAGATATGTACAGCACACAAGGCAGCATTCAGATATAAATGCATTTAGTGAACATCTGCCTTTATGAACAAGACAGCTAGCATGTGCTGTTTTGGTATACACAGAACACCAAGATAAAAATTATCGTTAGTTGCACAATGGCCTAATTAATTTTAATGGTCTGTTTTCTGAAATCCTTTAACTTACAAAGTCTTCAAATGCATACGCTTATTCTATAATATACCAGAAATTGAGCTCTCAGGAAAGCAAAAACCTAACATGGATAGAGAAATCTAAAGAAAATAAGGCTGCCATAGAAACACAGGTAAGCTTTAAATAAATATTATTAGTGTCTCTCCAGACAGCCACTGAATCACAACCAGCTGTTCTGTGAACACATCTCTATGGCTGAGTGAAAAAGAGATCATGGTAGAATCATTTCATGCCTTATCAGATGCATTGCTGTTTGGCTGGTTATATTTGGTAACTTAAATTATGGTTAAGAAGCAACGTATCTAGGAAATAAAAAAGATCAACACTGTTTCAGATTATATGTTTTAAATTACAATACTTTTGTGATGGCAAATAAAATAACAAAAGATTAATATTTCTCTTTTACCTATTAAGTTGACTCGCCCTGGTGCACGAACATAAAACTTGGGAGTTGATCCAAATTTTGCTATAAAACTCTCTTTCAGCTTCAGCAATCTAAAAGACAGGTTGGAAACCTTTAGAAGGACAGGAAGTATATAGTCTAAAATGTGTTACTTGATTCAACTTTATGAGGTTTTTTTTTTATATCAGGAGCTACATTAAGCTGCTTATTCCTGCTCTTCACTTTACATTGTGACAAAGATGACTGTTTAGAAAATAATATCCTAATTAGTAAGAAATTTGTTTTAAAATTCAAGTAATCACAAACTAATTTGGGAGTTAGATAGCCAAAGGAAACTACTGCTTGTTTGTTCTCCTGAAAAGGCTGAAAGGTGCAACAAAATATCACAGCCTTCACATACTTTTCCTTTGCCAAAGCTTTCTTGAACTGTATACAGCAGTCCGGCAGTGTGGATTGCTGGCTCATCAGGGCTTGTCACATGAACAAACACAGAGGCACTCCCTTCAGAGATAGATCTCATTACACCACATCTCACACAACACATCTCATTACAACACATCTCAGCAATTTGATTTTCTTCTAAGTTTTTATTTTTTCAAACTTCATAAAGATTCTGTGCCATTTCAGTATGAATACATACAGACAACACTAAAATTTCAAACCTCTGATTATCCCTGTGGCTTATTCACACAGTATTTACCCTACAATTTTACAGCAACAGAAGGTTCTTCAGATTGTCCATTTTAAGTTCTGGATGCATCACTGAAAATTCCAGAACAGACAAAGATTTGGCATATTATTTTCTTTCATAAGACTGTAAATAAATTTAACTTCTAGTGTTTGCATCTCATGCAAGAAGAGTGGGTAAAAAGAGACAGAGGTGGGATTATGCCATTATCTTGCTAAGACATAAGTGATTTGACGTTGTACTTCAAAACTACCTCAATGCAATTTAGGTTACACACTAACTCATTAGTTTTCATTAACGTAAGCTAGACACTAAAATGATGAAGCAGTTAAGAAGACAAGAAAACTAATCATTAAAACAGGTCTTACCCTAGGGACTTTAAAGCATGCAGCATCTATTTAGATAGTTTGTTTGTTTGTTTTTTTTTGTATACTAACGAAAATCCATTAACAGGAACCTTGCTATGGCTTCTACATTCAGACTAAAACTAGAACTGGAAGCCTAGTCAAAGCAAAACTAGGAAGACAGCAATGAGAAACAGATGTTATAAAATTTCAGTCAATTATTTAGTTTGTACTGGCTTGTCAAAGCTGTGTTTTTGTCCCAGTATATATATTCAAATGTTTTGGAAGATTCTCTGGGTGGAAAGCTGCAAAACAGTATTTGCTGTGAACTTTTTAAACAGATTTTTCTGCACTTTTCTGCTTTGGAGCAACAGAACGTTGTTCCCTCTTCGGTTTGCTTGCAGTCTTCCCTAATATTGACTATCATTTCCAACTGACACATGCAATTTCTGCCATTTCACTGTACAGTCCCTTTTCTAAATCACATGAATGATAATGTTGTAGACTGTGGTATAATAACTCTGCTGGCAGAATTCTAGATGGTAATGTTATTCCTTTCTGTGTCAGTATTTAGAATGCTTGTTTCACAGACATTTTACAGCGGTGTTAGCACAGCAGCCACGGCGGCACGTTTGTCTGAGCTCTGACTTATCTTTTTTTAACGTAGGTTTGTGGAAGGCAATCCCCGGGCTTCGGCCTTGATGTTGCCACACGCATGCTGCAGCGTTAAGCACCTATATCACAAGCGTTAAGCAAACGCGTCCCTCAGCTTCACACGTTCAACTCTGGGAACGCCGAACTGCCTTCCACCTCAGTGACTCACACTGAGCAGTGGATGCAGGGATAAGCGACGTCCCCAGATCCCAAGAAGGCTCGGGAGGGTCGTTCCGTCCTGCCGCAGGAGGCAGCCAGCCCGCTAAAGGCCTTACGGGGACGCAGCCCCGGGGCTCGGTGCGGCCGCCACCGATCTCCACACAGCTCTGCCGGGCCGAGGCGGCTGACACAACGGCCGCAGCCCGCTCTCCCCTCAGGCGGACCGCCCGCCCCGGTTACGGACGCGGCCTCGCGCCGCGGGCGGGAAGCGAGAGGCGAGAGGCGGGAGGCGGGAGGCGGGAGGCGGGAGCGGGGCGGCCGCGTAGCCAGCACCCACCTGGGCTGCTCCACCAGCTGCACCGGGACGACGCTGGGGGCGCCTGCTGCCATGGCGACCCCTCCCCGCAGCCCCGGGCGGAGGGCGGAGGGCGGTGGCTGCGGCGGTCACGGGGTAGGCAGGCAGACACCGTCCTTCCGGCCCGGCCTCCTCCGCTGCCGCCCTGCTCGTGTCAGCGGGATGAGGAGGGGCATTCCGAAGTGGTCGCAGCGCGCTGCGAGCCAAGCAGACGGGGCCGCGCGTGTAATGCGACAGCGCGTGAACGGACAGCGCTTCTCCGCCGTGTTGCTTTTCTCCCTCGGTTGCGAAGTGCGGTTTGCCCTCGGGCAAACACCGCGGTTGCTATAGCGCCCGGCCGCTGCCACGGGGAGACAGCCGGGGCGGGGCCTGCAGCGCTCCTCCCGCTCCTACGCGACGACGCGTTCCATGCGGAGCGGGGCCGCATTGGGCGGCGCCGCGCGGGGTTGTGGGAGAAGGGGCCGGTTCGTTCCTTCCCCCCGCCCGTCCTCCGGCCAAGATGTCTGACATGGAGGATGATTTCATGTGCGATGATGAGGAGGACTACGACCTGGTAAGGGCGCGATGCGGAGGGCGCGGCGGCCTCGGGCCGCTCCCCGCCCCGCGGTGCCGGCTGGGGCTCCGCTCCCTCGAGAGGCCGCGGGCGGCGGGGGCTGCCGGGCCCCGCGCTCCCCTCCAGCTCAGCGAGCGCGGGCCGCTGTTCGGCGGGCGACGGACCCCGCGGGGCCGGGCCCAGGGCTGGCTTCGGTGTCCGCCTGCGAAATAGCACGGAGGGGAGCGGGGTGCGCCCGTTGTAAACTTGTTAGGTTTCCCTTGGCACCCAGCTGCTCGCTCTTTTAACTGCGGAGCTCCCTACTTTTCGTGTTGCTTTTGGTTATCTCCTCAGCTTCTATAGTTTATACGTAAATAACGGTGGAAGGCCGCTTGCAGTTAGCAACGGACAGCCGAATTTTTCGGAGGAGGGGTGGTAAGACAGCATAAAAGAATTGCTTTACTCTGAGGTTTTCCCTTGAATTACTAAAAGCACTTTTTTTTTTTTTTTAATGAGGAAGGGGAAGAAAAACATTTCGAGATAGGTTAATAAACTGAATAGTTCTCACTTGAAAGAAATATGTTCTAGGCTCTCTGGTTGGTTATAACTGTTTCCATCATCATGTATTGGGGCTTGAGGTTTGTCTGTTTTTCTCTGTTTTCAGTTTGGGTTTGCTTTTTAAACTTTACATAGCTTTTTAGAACTGAAAAACCTTGTAGCTGAGGACTGCGAGTCTGCATGTCATTTACTTCAGTTAAACCTGTACGTACAGCTCTGTGTTTTCATTGAGAGCCCCAGGCCCCTGCTTATGGAAGGCTTAACACTTCAGTTCACTGACTGATTTAAAATATTGTGTTTACTTTTCCATGTGATACTGTCAAATGAACAGTAAACAGCAGAGTTGATGTCAGATATGTGTAACATGAGAACTGGATGCATTGAGAAACCATCAGAATTACACTTTTCACTTCATTGTGGGTCTGAGCTCACAACATCTTATGGCAGTTTTTACCAAGGATAGTTGCTGGTGTGATGCTTTTTCTTTTTCTCATGTTAAGTATTTTATTTGATATTGGAAAAACTTATTGCTTATGGCAAATGTCAGCCCCTATGCCAGCTAATAATTGCAGAACATTTCTATTGTCATTAAATTCCAGACTAGGGATAATTAGAAGTACTGCTGGTAGCAGTTCAGGGTGTGTTTAATTCTTTTGTGTGTCACTCTCAGGTAAAATGTCAAAGCATACTTAAGCTGCATCTTGATATATATTTATATATATTTTTTTTCATTTGATTTGGATTTGTAACAGATGAAGAAGATGAAGATGATGTGTTGGTTGATGCTCGGCTTAACATGAGCAGGCAGTGTGCCCAAGTGGCCAAGAAGGCCAACAGCATCCTGGCCTGTATTAGAAATAGTGTAGCCAACAGGAGCAGGGAGGTGATCATCCCCCTGTACTCAGCTCTGGTGCGGCCGCACCTCGAGTACTGTGTTCAGTTTTGGGCCCCTCACTACAAGAAGGACATTGAGGCCCTGGAGCGTGTTCAGAGAAGGGCAACAAAACTGGGGAGGGGTCTGGAGCACAAGTCTTATGAGGAGCGGCTGAGGGAGCTGGGATTGTTTAGTCTGGAGAAGAGGAGGCTCAGAGGAGACCTTATTGCACTCTACCACTTCCTGAAGGGGGGTTGTGGTGAGGAGGGGGTGGGCCTCTTCTCCCTGATAAATAACGACAGGACGAGAGGGAATGGCCACAAGTTGCGCCAGGGAAGATTTAGATTAGATTTGAGGAAACATTTTTTCTCTGAAAGAGTGGTCGGGCACTGGAATGGCCTGCCTAGGGAGGTGGTTGAGGCACCATCCCTAGCGCTGTTCAAGAAGCATTCAGATGAGGTGCTAAGGGATTTGATTTAGTAGTTGGGTAGGGATAGTGATAGGAGGATGGTTGGACTAGATGATCTTGTAGGTCTTTTCCAACCTTATGAATCTATGAAAAAAAAAACCCAGAATTTAAGAATAAAGATCTCCAGCTGAAAAAGTTTGTGTTCTCCCACTAACAAACTGTGACCGAACTTAGTTTTCAAACATGCTTGAGTCTGTAATTGTAGTGTTCAACAAAAATGTTTTGGAAAATTGTTCAATAAACCACTTATGAAGGCAGGGATTTGTTTCTGCTTCTCATGTTGATATGAATAACTAACAGAGAACTGTAAGGGGGTATATGGCTCTCATTTCAGAGTACGTACTGCTACAGGAAGTTTAGAAAGCAGAAGAGCACAGTACAAGCTGAATGTTAGTGAATATTCTGTTGCTAGAAGGAAGGGAGGCAGGAATTGTGGAAAGTTATTGGAAAGTGGAACATAGAGCTATGTTGTCAAAATATGGTATGTCAAATATCAGAGGAGGAAGAAAAAAAAGCCCTAAGAAGTTTTGATTTTGTCAGCTTTTACTGGAGGTGGTTGTGACTATTCTTCTTTAAATGTGCTCTGACCTGACTGTGTAGAAGCAGCCAGTTATGTTTTCTGAAGCACGCAAATGTTTTGTACTTGAACTGAAGTGTGAACTGATACTCCAAAGGCTGAGCTCTTTCCCAAATTCATTGTAAGTTTTGTATAATTAGACAATGTAGTAATTCCTCTAACAACTGCAGGCTGTCCTTCTGCATTATAATAACAGTATGTTGCTGCTGTTTCTGCTTAGTTTTCCACTGGGCTCAAAACAAAGGTTTTTCCTGTAAATGACCTTATACAGACATAGAAGTTAACTTTATCTGTTGGAAATCTTTAGATGAGGAAAAAAAATTATTTATGGGTGAATAAACCTAGATTCAGAATTTGCTAATAATGTACACTGACAGCTTTGATTATAACACGGGTTATTGCACTTTATGCTTCAATAGGCAGGATATTGCTTAGTGGTGGTTAGGAAAGCCACTGAATTTTAATTGCTTGTTTGAGGCCTTAGGTGATTTCAGCCCAGGTTCATTTTCTTTGTTTCAGCTGGAGGGGGGAGAGGAAAGGAAGGACCATTGTAACCACCAGTTCTGTTTTCAGTCCCTGACAGCAAGCTGTGTTTAGGATTGACTTGGACATTGAATTCAGGCTCTCTCTAGAAACTGATGATTCCAGGCACAGTGACGATACATTGACAGTTGTAATCCCTCTTCTTTAATTTTGTTTTGCTTTAAATGCAAGAGGATTTGTCTGTGGTGCTGTTAATGACACATCTTATTGTGTGCTGAAATTCAATTTAAAAATTAATCAGGGGGAAGGTAGCCAAATCTGTTTGCTGAGCAACTTGTGTGTTTATGTTTGTTGTTGTGTTATTTCAGTGACTTCAGCAGAAGAGCTCTGTACAGTCTGCATGAAAAGCTGTCTGTTCTCATTCCAGGGAGGTTGCCACAGATTGGTGAGGATCAGCGTGGCTCAGATAAGGGGAACATGCAGATTCCTGAGGGTTTCCCTTTTCAGACTGTCAATATTAAGTTTGCAGTTGTACATTTTATTTCAGGCTGTCAGAAAGGTAGTAAGCTTGAATCTGTTCACTCTTTCTTTCTAGCTCTGTGAAGCATAATCCATTTCAGAAGAGGTTTCCATATGCTATCAAAGTTAGAAGCAATCCCATCAGCAGACAAAACATTCTGCGTTACTTTGATACATTTTTAATAGAATTGAAATTTTGCTCAGATAGTCACCTCTTCCCAGTCTTTACAATTCAGTACTTCCATAATTTTAAAAAATTATATATATGTGTAAATATATAAAGCAAACAAGAGGCAGCAAACCAAACATGCTTAGCTAGGGAAATACCAAATCAGTCAGATTCAGTTTCCCCTCTTCAGTTTCCTTGTTATATTTAATTACATTAGTATGTGATTTTTACAAAAGCATTCAGTGTGTTTCACAAAGGACATGGGGTTCACTGTTTGAATTCATTACCATTTTACATGGATTCAGTGCTCCATTTTATGCATTCTCTTCAGATTCATTTGTGAACACAGAATCAGTATATTTAGGGCTTATTTTCCCAATTGCTATAAGGTCTCATACGAAAGCATCTAAGCAAAAAGGGTGAGAATAACTAGTGAGTAAATTCTTTCTTTCTGAACCTTGATAAGCTTGATTTAGGTTCTGGTTATTATTATGGTTACTATTTTAGAGAAAGTATTTTAGCAGACCGTTGAGACGTAGCTCCCTAGGACCTGGCAGGCAGTTCAGTGTTAAACATACGTTAGCTGCCAGACTCTTAGAAAAGGCTGCTCAGAATTGTAGGAGAGCTGTGTGATAGCAGTAGGAAGAAAAGGCACTTTTCTTCTGATACTGTTTATGTGCCGTAGTGCCATTTTTTTTTTCTGCAGTATCCTGTCTCATTTCTGTGCATCTCTCAAGTTCTGCTTGTAAAAATAATACAGAGGCAGGAACTGTCTTTCAGTAGAGCTGTACTGACCCCATTGCAAATTGCTGGCTGCACAGCCTCATTTTTCCTGGTGTCAGTAACGGGCTGTTGCCCGCTGTGATGTGAGCCAGCAGGCGCTGGGTGGCTTGCAGAGGTAGCGAGGAGGAGCAGAAGATTTTCTCAGACCTGGAATGTAGAAAAGAAAAGCAGGGCTGCCAGTGCGTGGTTGAGTAGTTGCAGACTTTGAAACAAATCACTGTTGTTTTTACCATCATGGTTTGTTCTGGTTTTTTTTCCTCTTTCTCCTTTTTTTTTTCCTTTTTCTTTTTTTCTTTTTTTTTCCATTCTGATTTCTTTCTTTATATGTAAGCGCCTGCTCTGGCGGATGTGCGTAGAAGACTGTTCTTTGCCTGCCACCAAGGTCTGCTGTGTTTGGTTGATCAGTCTTGGGGTGGGTGCAATGAGCTCTGTGTTCATTTTAGATGAAATGTTCAAGAAATCTTGTTGACAAGCTAAGAGAATAATGTATTGAGCAGTTATTTTCAAGGCTTCCTTCAGTTGGCCTCAACTGGGCATCTTTGTGTTTAAGAAAAAAACAAACCAAAACCAAACCCACATCACTCACGCTGTTGTGAAATATCAGATCCTCACTCCAAATGAGTTAGTAGAGCTCCTAAATGCTGTGGTTATGAAACAGAGTTCGTTGAAGTAAAATCAAATTTTTACCAGATTTGTTCTCAGAAACAATTGAAATTCGCAATAGAGAATGCCTTGAATGGTTGAGATTTGGTAAAATTACAAAAGATGCATTTCTACAGAAATAGGACTCTTTGTATTGTGGGTTTGTGTGTGTGTGTAAAGTTAATCCTCCGCAGTGCTACTTTCCCTTTTTCTAAAGCAGATTTGCAGAGTAGGAGTGTGGTTCCCCTGCAGCTAGCTGAGCAATGTACAGAGAGGAAAAGTTCAGATCCTTGCTCCGCAGTTAAACACAGAGTGTAGGGAAGTGTGGACAAGAGGGGAAAATTAGTAACTAACTAAAGGCAGTTTTCATGGAATTCTGATTTCTTTGGTTTTGTACACACTTAGCTGTCAGGTTAGTGTGTCACTGCTCTGCCTGAGTGCCACAGAATGCTGTTACAGGAGTGGAGGTCTCTGGGCATGTGTACATGCTTTGTTGGTGTGGAGTTGGACTGTGCTTGAGGAGCTCACTGTGATCTCTTGGCTACATTCACTGAGGCTCTGCTGGAACCACGACTCATCTTCGCACCCTCCCTGGCTGCAGCGTGCACGTTCTCTGAGCCCAGGCAGAGTGAGGCATCATCCAGGACTGGCACAACATAAAATGTTGAAGGGGAAAGGGAGCGCTGGGACCAGAAATGAAAAGAGGGTAGTGATGCACTAACGTGATTCCAACCTACGTTGGCTGCTGGAGAAATTGAGAGTGAATCTGTGCTGTAAACATGATACTTAATGCTGACTGGAGTGAATTAACTTCTGCACGTGTTTATTTTAGTAGCCAAGGCTTAGTATTTTAAAGATGCGAGGAGATGAATTTGATAGAAACTCAGTGCAATAAAGACCTGTGAATTAAATTAATTCCTCTTTACCAATTTAGTTTCTCTGAAAACTAAAGAACTGTATCCCTGGCAGAGTGAGGTACAGGAGAGGTCTTCTCTATATTACAAATGAATTAACATAGTTGCTTTTCTTCCATAAAAGGTGGTATCGTAGAATTGGATTGTCTGTAACTGACATTTGTAGTGGAACAGTACCATAACTATTTTTTTTTGCTGCAGCTTTTTTTAAGCTGTATCAGGGGTTTATAATCTCATGAGTAATAATTAATAAAGCACTTGTGTGTTTTGTTCCTCACAGGAAGATACTTCAAAGATGAGTTCTGCATAGTCAGGTTTCATTTGCTTTTATTCATTCTGATGATATTGATGCCTATTTAAAAATATCACCAAGATCTTCCTTAAAAAAACTCTTAGGCTTATTTTTAACATTGACTGGAGCTAAATTATAGCACGTGTGCTTTTATATCTTCAAGTTACAAAGAAGGATGTTCTTTACTATGCAGAATACTACATAGTAGAGAACTTTAGAGGTATGCAGAATGTCCTTTTGAAAACCTGACCACTTAATCACAGAACTCTTGAGCACTTCTGTTTTGGTACTGCTTTGACAAAGCAAACTCTATACAAAAGGTGTTGAACTGAGGAAGTTAAGGTTGAATGCAGAGCAGATGAAGGGTGAGGAAAGTTAGGTTTTCAGTATCTGAATTTATTGTTTAAAGAATTTAAAATTTATGGTTTTGGCATTGGGAAGAAAATGTATCTTAGTGTGAACCTGGAAGAGGCAGCTTCGCACTCCTTCGTTTTGGCAAAAGCTGAATGTTCTTGCATTCATTGCATACTTCACTAAACCACATCTGCAGCAGAAGATGATAGTGTTGCACCTTCTGAGTTGATCGGCATAACTAACATTGATGTTTAAGTTGAGATGTAGCACCTTAATGGCTGATCTTCTTAGTTTTGATTGTCTACAGATTCGCTCTATCGTTTCATACTTAGTTCAGCACAGTTTAAATGTTTTCTTAGCAGCCATTAATTCTAAATAGACCTTTTAAAGTGAGTGCCATAGTTCGTTGTTTACTCTGAGACTGTTAACGGTGATGGAAGTAATGAAACTTGATCATCTTGTTCAGTTCAGCAGCCAATAAATACATTTTATTCCTTGGGATTATACTACCTACAGGATGCAAAGTGCCCTTACTCGTTGTGTGGGGATGGGATTTTTCCTGTCTTTCTTAAAGTGTAGTACTTGATGCCTACTCCTGACAACTGTAAGAGCTGTTATGTCTGAGCTCTCTGAAAGTATACAGTAAGGTTAATTCACATGAAATATCAGGCAAACCTGTAGGTGTACCTGTATAAGCTGAATTGTCTAAAATCCCTGTTGATGTATACGTAACTCATTGTGCCACATCCTCCCTAGGGCAGCTTTCACTGATAGATGAATCCTGCTAACAAACTAGTTCAAAACAAGCTAAACCACATTCAGGAGCAAGTGCTGTTTCCAGTGTGAATTCTCACTTTTAGATTGCAAAGGATTCCAGCGTGTGGTCTCCAGCAGCGTGTGTGCCATTAAGAAGAGCACTTTTCTGGAGATCTCTGTCTCCCTTAGAGCTTTAAGGCAATATCAAGATCTTAAATTTAGTGTGAGGCAAAGAGTCATCAAGTAAAGGAAAAGTGTAGTGATGAGAGCATAAAACATTTCCTTTGATGCATTTTGAAGTGATTCCGTTAGGAGAAGTTTATCTCTAAAATTGCCACTTATTAGAATATTAATACATATTAAAGAATGAAAATAGCTTTATGGAATATTTAAGTAGCATTAAGAAAAGTGATGTGAAAAGAGGTTTGGTGCTCAAATCCACACCCAAAATTGCTGCCAGGGCCCAGATGAAAATGTCGATGTTTCTGGCTGTATACTTAGACAGCAAGCACATAGCTTCCTAAAAGGAATTAATTCAGTTTGACTTCCTTTTATCTTTATAAATAGATACTTCTGCTAAAAATATTTCTATTTGTTCAAGTTTAGTATAAACAAGGCATCAACTGATTACATGCATCTTAAATGGCAGCTTGTTTAAGCATCAGCAGTAGGTGCCTCCATGAAGTGCCACAGCTGGTGGCCTCATATGCATGTTCTTGCAGTTGCTCCTTCAGCGCTGGATCAATAGAGTGAAGAACTGGCAGAACAAAGCAAACCAGAAGGAAAGTCTCAGCAATGTAGTGAACTACTTGTTTACTGTTTTCTTTGGAATAGTCAGTGTTAAGAAGGGGGATTCAGAAAACAGTCTGGCAGAATTTGCTAGCTTTGTCAGTCTGTTGATTATTTCTGTGTGCTGTGCTTGGGTAAGTATAAATAAGTGCATACGTGAGCAACTTGTCAGCATATAACAAATGGAAACATTAGCGGTGTTGTGAAAGCTGGAGGATAAACACCTCAAGGACCACGTTTGTTACAATTTGGGACAGTGTGAGTTTCCACGATTCTTCCATCGGAGCTTAAGAAAACTAGAGAGCAAACTTAACACTTCTCTTCTGTAGCTTTGAAGGAACAGTTAGCAATATATGAATGGATGTCAGAATATGTTTAGTGCAGGTGAACAAGTACAATAAAACAAGAAATGCCAGCTTAAAGAAAGGCACCCAAATACCTATGATTGTACATATGATTCCATATTGTGAAAAGGGAGAGTTACTCTGATGGCAGTAACTTCTGTGGTTTAACCACAGATGCTGTTGAACAGTTCCATCTGCTAACAGCTGAGCACTCTTCATAAGGAAGTTGGCTTGAAAACATCAAGTTGTCAAATATTTTTGACTCACATAAACCTCAAAATTATTATTTGAGATTTCACTTGGTTAGTGTTTAAAAAAATGAAAAAGTAATGTTAGAAGAAAGTTTTTCAGTTTACTTGCTGCTAGTGCACATGATGGGTGATTATTTGATTAAATTGTTGTGGTTACACCTCAACCTCTTCCGACCTGACAGTCCCTTAGCATTTTTCCCAGTCAGTTTCTGCTTCTCAGCAGAGAAACAGCTGGTGTTACCATTACCATTTCCTGAAATGAGGGTGAATCTTCAGGATGTGAGAAGGCAGATTGGAGATTCATGGAAGCTTTTTATACCCTCTGTTGCTGAATCATTACTTGAGCAGCAGCTCAGACAGCGTCTTCACTGCTGATAGCAAAGGTCATGTAACAGTGCACCTTTTGGCAGCCTAGTGGCCAGCTTGTTTGCTTCTCCCATACAGAAATGCCATGTGCTATTAGGCATCTGTCTTTAAACACCAAAATTAGTTGAATTTTAATAATACAGTCTGTACTTGTTATAAAGGCAGAGTTGGGGGAGCTGTGAGTTAGCCTGGAAACAAATCTGTTGAGAGGCAAGTTGGTGGGTAGGAGTTTGGCCTGGTTGTGGGGTATGAGAACATCATCATATGAGTTCATACTTAGGCTTTGGAACTAAAGATTTTAGTATGCAGTTACTCCATATTAGTTTGAACAGTACATCTCACTATAGTTTATCCTTTTTCAGTGAATGTTCCTTAATTCTTCTTTTTTTCTTGTTTTTTAACTTAATGTAGGAATATTCTGAGGACAGTAATTCTGAACCCAATGTGGATCTGGAGAATCAGTACTACAATTCCAAGGCTTTGAAGGAAGATGATCCAAAAGCAGCACTAAGCAGTTTTCAGAAGGTTTTAATAAATTTTGTCTCTTTTTACATTGATTATTTAGCCCACGAGTACAGTAATTTAAAATATTTGCTTATAATTTGGGTTATTTTCTGGAACTATAAGAGTAAAATTTATATTTTAACTTTCTCATGTGCTAAGCTTATCATTGGCCTACTTGCATTCCTGGCTGAGTCCCGTTCAGGATCATGCTTAGGGAGCATCAATAGGATGAGAGAGTCCTATTTTGGCACAGCACTGATTTTCAGAATTCAGTCAGTTATTGAATCCTTAGTGTCATTTCATGTGCCACGATTACAAAACAAATCCTGTTCTTTTATTTTTTAAATGACCTGGCATTTTCCTCTGGACCTTACATAATGTATTGTTTTTGGTTTGCTGTCTGAATCCAAAGCTTTACGTGTATAAGTTCTGAATGACTTTCTTCCCTTGGTGTCAGGTTTAAATTTTCAGTCCGACACGAGAAAGCAATACATTAGATGGCTTGATAAATAAAGCTTATTCCTATTTGTTCAACTTTAGTATAAACAAGGCATCAACTGATTACGTGCATCTTAAATGCCAGCTTGTTTAAGCTTTGGCAGTAGGTGCCATCATAAGGTGCCACAGCAGGTGGCCTCATATGCTTGTTCTTGCAGTTGCTTTTATGGGATATGTACGTTTTAAAAGCAATGCTAGTCAAGTAAAGTTTTAATAAATACTGTTTTAAATTTTTTTCTATTTCAGGTTTTGGAGCTTGAAGGTGAAAAAGGAGAATGGGGATTCAAAGCTCTGAAACAGATGATTAAAATAAACTTTAAATTGGTAGGAATTACAGTTATCTCTTGAATAAATAGCATAAATACAGATTTGATCTGGAGACCTTATAGCCTTAAGCAAAGTTATGTCTGTGACAGAACGTTTCTGTTGCAGTCTTCAGTATTGCGTGGTGGTTGCAAGTCAATGGCAAAATGGACTCTCTTGAGAGTCTGAGGCTCAGCCATTGCTTTCCTGAGGCATCGCACCATTTCAGACTGCTAACATTGTATCTCAATACCTGTATCTCTGTATGTGTACTTCACTGGAACAAAGAAGTGAAAAACATTTTTGTGCTGCATATGCAACAATTCAAACAGTTGTATAGCCAACTCTATTTTCTCTACTGAGACAAATATTTTAGATGTCTGTTTCACAGAGCCTTATTCAAGTTATTCCTAATTTTTGTGCTTATAAATAAAGCAGTGATGTAAAAGTTCCTCACAGCAACCGCTCCCATATAATCTGTCTGCTAGGCTTTGTTTCCTGTATGTGTATTTGCAAGATGTAACTCAGACTTTAATCAACAAGTAACCTGATTGTGTTTCTCTTCATAGACTAACTTTCCTGAAATGATGAACAGATATAAACAGCTATTGACTTACATACGAAGTGCAGTCACAAGGAATTACTCAGAAAAATCCATCAATTCTATTCTTGATTATATCTCTACTTCAAAACAGGTTAGATGATTAGTTCTTCCTTTTAGGTAGTTTTCGTTCTTGTGTTCTTAACTGTGGACTTGTTTGTATATGGTGTTCTGGTTTTTTGGTTTTTTTTTTTTAATTTTATTAGAGAGGATTTACAGAATTAATTTATCATCAAATATTAGAATATATTTCCTACATCTAAGGGATTCTGTTAACGCACAACTCTTCATAAATTTGTCTTTTTAATTAAAGTAGGTTGTTTTGTTTTCTTGTGTATGTTATTTACCTGGAATTTCTATACTAATAAGTGAATACATTTTTTAGCTTTGTGAATACTCACTTTGCCTTTTTGATTAAAATTAGTAGTATTTACTGTTGCAGGGAGCTCTTTGAGGAATTTTGCAGTGAAGTGCTGGTGTTGTGTTTATAAGTTACCTTTGAGAATTCTCTGCAAGCTAGGTACATGTTTCAGATACACAGCTGAGCTCTTTTTTTTTAATGATGTGGCATGATTTTAGAGAGAGTTCTACCTTGAAGTCATACCTGCATATGGTGGATCATTCGTCATTAGGGATGATTCCTCTGTCATCACAATCCTTCCTGTCCTATCGCTTACAGGAAAGGGAAGTTTAATAGGTGAATTATTCCATTTACTCTTGAAGCCTAAAGAATTGACTTGGACCATACCTTGTTGGCAGAGATCAGTGTATTGTGCACATGGAGCCAAATCTGGAAGGACAATTGGGAACTGTTAATTTCAATTCAAATTCACTAATAGCTGCGAATTTGTTATCCTAAAAAGAATAATGTCCATAGACAATACTAACGTGTTGTCTGTAGAACCTTTGTTGAAGGTTACACTCAGTACATAAATTTCCACTTTGGAAGTTATTGAGGTTTTTTGTTAGTTTGTTTTTTAAGCACAGAAATAGTTTATGCTATATAGCTTTTGGTCACACAGTCTTGGTAGTGCAGAAAGAAGGCATATTAGAACATTTCTGTCTTTAGAAATTTATTTCCTTTTTGATATGTAAATGGTTTTCTTCTTTTAAGTAGCAGCAATGGCTGTTACTGTTTGTCTTTTGCTACGCAATGTAAGAATTCATATTACTTGGTTATATAAGTTGGGTTTCTATAAGGCAGCTTTCACTTTCATCTAGCATGAAAGATGACTGCAAATGTTAATACTTCCTAGTGATATTTATTTGATATAATGAAAGCAAGTTTACTTAGTTGTGCTATTTAAGAAGCTCTTTACAATTCATTAAGATGCAGATCATTCTTACTTTGAAGTTCAAGCATGCAGTTTTAGTTTGCTCAGATTAACTTTATTAACAGGTACAAATTTGCTGTTTACAATTATAGAATTCTGATTTTTTATGTCAGATGGATTTGCTTCAGGAATTCTATGAAACAACACTTGAAGCTCTGAAAGATGCTAAGAACGATAGATTGTGGTTTAAGACAAATACAAAGGTAAAATATGTACTTTTTTTTGCTTTTCTTTGAGATACCCTCAGCTAAACTTAAATGATAATTATGAAATCTTAATAGATCTTAGTACTTTAACTTTTTTTTATTACAGCTTGGCAAATTATATTTAGAACGAGAAGAATATGGAAAGTTGCAGAAGATTTTGCGCCAGCTGCATCAGTCATGCCAGGTACTCTAATTTATACTCTAATCTCTGTAGCTTGGTGAACAGCATTGATTTTTTTTAATATATCTTTCGTTGGCATTTTAGCTTTTTTAGTACAGAGAAAAGAGATACTGTGCTTGCTTTCATTTGCTATGTGTTTGATAACATGAACTACAAGTGAGAAAAACATTTTATTCTTTGCTTAAGGATGATTTTTAAAAAGTAATTCACAACTATCTATTAGATTTCGTTTTAGTCACGTGCAAGAAGCAGCAGCAGCACATACAATCTAAAACCATAGACATTTAGTTTCAAATACAGTGAGGATTCCAAATGAGCTTCACTGAAATTTAAAGCTATTTACTTTCTGATTTGAAAGGGGGGAGAAATAAAGTTAACTATGCAGCCTGCTCTGCCTATTTGTCCCCTTTTCTTCCTGTAGCCTGTAAAATAGGTTACAAATATCTGTTGTTTTTTTTTTTGTAGACAGTACGAAAGTTTGTTTATTTATACCAGCCATTACTTTTGTATACTGAGTGAGTGTTGTGGTTTGTTTCAGGTTTTTGTTTGTTTTTAAGAAGAAAGAACGAACAGCAAAGTTCAGGAAGTTATTTGCTATAAGTAAAACAGTTAAACAAAAATACTGCCTTTTAATAACAAATCACTGGAATTCAACCAGCTATAACTGCTTTCATTAGTAGTTTTTTTTGTGTATATATATATATTTATATGTGTATATAAATGTGTGTGTACTCATATCAGTATTTCAAATTTATAGGCAAATCTTTGTGACAGGAAATTACTGACAGTATTTGCTAATGAGTTTTCTGAGTATAAAATTGAAACTGCTGATCTCTAGAAACTTCATAGTATTTTTTTTACTTAATCTATCCTAGACTGATGATGGGGAAGATGATCTAAAGAAAGGTACTCAACTACTGGAAATATATGCTTTGGAAATTCAAATGTATACAGCACAGAAAAATAACAAAAAACTTAAAGCACTATACGAACAGTCATTGCACATCAAGTCAGCTATTCCTCATCCACTGATCATGGGAGTTATCAGAGGCAAGTGAATCTTTCATTTAACTTGTTGCTGATCAGTGTAATGAAAATCGGATAATTAGTATTTTTTCAGTTTGAACTAGAAAGACAAGGGATCCTGTAGGTTCATAGGCAGACAAACCCTATGGGAATGAGGGACTACAAGTGATGTGACTACAGTCTTGTTTAATGTCTGCTTTCTGTAGGACTTCTAGCTTTGCTGCTCCCGTGCCCAGATACCTGATGTATCACTCAGCCAGCTGGGATGGCTGGCTACATAGAGGGTAGGAAAGAAGCAATAGAATATGTGGAAAGCCTAAGCTGTTTGAAATGGCAGCAGACAGCAAAGGACAAATGCACGAGGCTTGACAGATTGCTATTTCTGTAGTCTCCTTTTGTAAATCTGTGCATAATGTCTCGCCCCACTAAGATTTGTCAGGAGCTGAGGAGCTTTAAGATGTGTTTGAAAGTGGCATTATCAGTAAAGGTGAATTACAATGGAACTGTTTCGTGTGTCTGGAAAAAAAGAAACACTTTCTCCACTGTACTGGTGTGCCTTCTCCCTTACTGTGCTGCAGGCAGTCTGGCAGCAGTGGATACTTCAGAAACAAAAGGAAATGAAGTTTCTCAATTTTTCTGTGTTGTTTTGCTCAACATGTTGAGAAAATTCCAGAATACAGGAAGTACCTTACCTTTAAAATTGAAATAAATGCAATTGTTACAGTATTTTAACAAAAGGTTAAGATAATTACTGGTTGCGAGGATTAGTGTTCTTTCAGATTGGTGGTGTGGGTTGGCTTTGTATTTTTATACTTTAGAAGAGGTTTGTTCAAATGGCAAAGCTTTGTGTGAAGGCTCCAGTGTTTGGGTTTTTTTCCTAGTGATTTTTTGGAGAATGAAAAGACTCCTGAAAATATTTCAGTAATCTATTTAGAAATAGTGTGGAACTCTTGAGTACTGTTATTGTAGTCAGCAACAAGCACAGAGTGTTCCTTTTTCTTTTCATCTCTTGTTTTCTTTTCAGAATGTGGAGGCAAAATGCACTTAAGAGAAGGAGAGTTTGAAAAGGCACATACTGATTTTTTTGAAGCATTCAAAAATTATGATGAATCAGGGAGCCCCAGAAGAACCACTTGCTTAAAGTACTTGGTCTTGGCAAACATGCTGATGAAGTCTGGAATAAATCCATTTGATTCTCAGGAGGTACTTCAAGCAGTATGATTAAATCATTTAGGTTTATTGCCTCTTTTTTTTTTTTTTTTTTTTTTTTTCCTGCCATTATAGGAATATTACCCAAAAGACGACAGTGGAAAAAATATTTTAAATCTGAACATCCATATTTTGCTTTCTGTTCTGTGTAGGCTAAACCATACAAAAATGATCCAGAGATTCTAGCAATGACGAATTTAGTAAGGTAAGATTTTAATTTTTCCAGAGAAAAGAAAAATAACATTGGTAATGTCCAGGCAGGGATGGAGTAATTTTTTAAGTGGTGGCTTTTCTCTTTATACCTAATACTTTATAACTAATACGGGGCAAGTACTTGTAGATTGGTTGGTTGTGATTATTATTATTTTTTTAAAGCAACTTTTGTTTGCCATGACATATCTGAATGGCTGTACTGTACCAGGTAGGGATGTGAAAACCTGCTGTTATCTTCTGCTAAGTTGAGTTTCTTCTGCAATGGCAAATTCCCTTAAAGGAAGTTCTGTTGCCTAATGCTGTGACTGGAATTCCTGGCTTGGCTGACTTTGTGATAAACTGAGGAGATTGGTATCTCATATTAAAGCCAATAGAATAACTGGCTACCTGGATGTTTCATGAATGCTAAAGGAGATTCATAATTTAGGAATATGAAATTAATTTTTCAGGTGTTCTCTGGCTTCCTTTAAATACATATGAAGATAAAAGCAGTCTCTTTGCCTCATAGAGACAACTATCAACTGAGAACTTTTAGGGTATTGACATCATGGAAAATAATTGAACTGAGGCAGCCTTTGTATACTGTGCTGCATGAAACAGACCAGCTTCATCCACTGTTCTGCATCAAAAAGTTAAAAAAGCACCACATAGGAAAGCTTCCCACCTCTACTTGTAAAAAGTAATGCTTGCTCACATTTTGCAATACAGTCTCATATCACCTTGCTGTGATATTGCTCAGTGCTGCACCACTGTATATATACAAATCATTTCTGAAAGTGAAGATCTTCATCCATTATTGACATAATGATAAGTAAATGGTTTGGCAGTTCATTAAGGGAATATTTTCATTAATTCCACTTCAGACGTGTTTTTTCTACTTTGCTTTATAGTTTCATGTGAATCTGAGACAGAAGGAACTCCAGATGGCATTACCCAAACTGATTTTATTCGTATTCTTAATTTATATGTTTTATCTTGACATTTTAGTATAGCTACTTTTGTAAAATTAATAATGCAATTAAGATAAGAAATCTGCAGAAGATAAAAATCATTTCCAAACACTAAAATTATGACTTTTAATTCTTCTTGTACTCTACATTGGTAACGTTGCATGTGTTACACGTGGTTTAAAAAAAAAAGACTTCTGGAATAAACAGTAAAATATTCTTAAATTCTGAAATACCATTTAATTTTGAACTGCAGCTGCTGGTTTCAGGTGACACAATCCAGTCTACTCATGACCCTGTTCATATAAATTCCTGAAATTCCACCTTAAATTTCACTGGTCTTTATATTGTCCCTTTTAATGATCATGAGGGATGGGTTTTTTGGTCAATTCTTACCATTTGAAAACATACAGAGTCCATAAATGCAAATCAGAATTTGTTCATAAAATGTTTAGTGTTGGCCTTGAGCAGAAATTGAAAGCCTGTATTGATCAGTATGTCTTTCAGGCTAAATACTGCTGACCTGTAGCTTAAGTAAGTTTTGTTAGTTTTAGTGGATGGTCCCAGTTACAGTTGACTGTTCCTTTAAGAAAAGATGATAGACTTGAATTGTAAGATGATTATATTCCAAGAAAAATGTTGTTTCAGTGGTTACAACTCTTACCTTTAAATGATTCTGAGGTGCCTCTACTGAACAGTAATTGGTGTCTGAACCACATTGTTTTTGTAGCTTTTTCTTGGATAACAAGATTAAGCAGTTAAACCTAAAATTCACTGTAAGTAAGAATCTAAACAGTAATGTGCCAAAAATTAGTGATGGTTAACTTGTTAAGTCAGGTGTTTATTCTGTCTTCCTGTATTTTTAGAATCCAGTGTAACAGAGCCATTCTAGGAGGAATAAAAATAAAATAAACTAAACTGGAATCTTTGTACTTTTTGTTGTTATTACATAATTTAAGGATTCATTAAACCAAATTTCTAGTTGTTATACGGTCAAATTGGCTGGTTTTAGGCTTTAGGGCTTTTTGTTTGTTTTGTTTTCAAGTATAACAATTTGGGAAACAGAGTATGCTTGCAGAAGAACTAAATGTTCTTAGTAATGTTTTGTAAATGCTAACAGAAATTGAAAATAGAGAAAGGTCATTTCTGGAGCATTTCATCTTGAAATATTTTTTCCTTATAAAGATTCTGCATAGTTATTTTTTCACCAATGCTTAATACTTTTTTTTTTTTAGAAGAATGAAGCCATAATGAGTCTGTTTTTAATTTGATAATTA
Organism: Cyrtonyx montezumae; assembly: GCF_038088225.1. Taxonomy (NCBI): domain Eukaryota; kingdom Metazoa; phylum Chordata; class Aves; order Galliformes; family Odontophoridae; genus Cyrtonyx; species Cyrtonyx montezumae. Next base: position 26,495,967 of record NW_027071903.1, on the reverse strand, counting down.
TTAATTTAATCTCTCACTTTTTCTGAAGTGCCTATCAGAATAACGACATTACTGAATTTGAGAAGATTCTGAAAACAAATCACAGCAACATCATGGATGATCCCTTCATAAGGGAACACATTGAAGGTATTTTTGCAGGCTATTTCAGTCTTTTTTTTTTAATTTCTTGGTAAACTTTTATGGTTTACTTTCTCTTTGACAGAATGAGAATTCTTTGTTATTGCTACTTTAGATAGACAATTTCTTCACTGTTTTCAAGCTTGATATTGATGGGGATCAACATGCATCCAGGCATATGTTGAAAACAGTGGTTGAATCTATAGTATCTATTTAAAAAAAAACCAAACAGGTGCATACCAGCACATGGCTAGTGCATAACATAAACAAATACGTGTTAACATAATAATATGAAGTTATCCTCTGCATTTGTCACATAGCTGGGATTTTAAAAGCCGCTCCACTGGAATATAGTGCCTAGTTTCAAGTAACTGCTGTTTTCATAAGAGTAGGACTTACCTGTGGTGTTGCCAGATCAGTTAGCTGGATAGCTATGCAAAAGAGTTAAATCCAGAGGTCTGGTTTCCTTGCGCTTCTTGTTTGTAAAATAGAGCATAGCAAACTGTAGAGGAAACTAAATATAACACCTCTAATGCTGTTATGTAAGGCTACTGGTAAACTTCAAAGTCTTGTAGGGAAACTCAGTGAGATTTGAGAAATGGATGCCGTAGGAAGGGAGTCTTAACAGAACTGGAAGGCAGGAAAAGGAGGACAGTTGAATTCAAGGGCTGGAGGGAATATGAATTTCACTCCTTATGTGAAGTCTACTAGTGATACATGGGGAACCTTCTTCAGTCTGTAGTGATATGGACTGTGTGTTCATAGTTGCAGTATTTACATACCTTGTGTTGTTGTTTTAATATTTTCTGTTTTATTGAGAAGCATAATCTTCTCTTCATAACATAATATAAAAAGTCCTCATGTTGCCAGTTAGGTAAGGATCCACCTAGCTTTCTTTCTCTGTTAATTTACAGTGATAGTTCTTGCTTTATATAAATTTTCTTTAACAATGGCTGTGGTATCATACCTATCCACAGTCAAGACACTTCATGCAGGCTGTTTTATCACCCTTCTGTTCCTCATCATAACGATACCATTGGGCTCTGACCTTTGACTTAACTCTGTGAGCAATATTCATATTTTAAATGTGTAAAGGCTTCAATTTTGGAGCCTTAAGCATGGCTCTTTTTACTTTTGTACAATTAAGCATTATAGCCACAAATTAGAGGGGTAGACGTACCATGCAGTTAATTCGAATAATTCAAGTTTTTACCATGGAATACATTGCGCCCTGTTTAAAGAATTTTCAGCTTTATCTTTCCATCCTAGAGTTACCTACTGTCATGCTGTCCCCTGAGAAAAAAAGGATCATTTTGCTGTGCTTCCCCACTACCTACCACCTTCGTCACAGTATTTAGGCCTACTTTCTTGATGAAGCTCTATTGTATCTTTACTAAATAAGTCCTGTTGTTATTATACTTTTGTTTTTCTTTACAGAACTTTTGCGAAACATCAGAACACAAGTGCTTATAAAATTAATTAAGCCTTACACAAGAATACATATTCCTTTTATTTCTAAGGTATGTGTCAGTGGAGCCTTGCATTTGCTTAAGTAAATGATTAATTATGAATGAAAGCACTTAAATACAGTGTTTACAGAAATAGATTATCTGAAATATAATGTAAACTGTATTTTCACACTGATGGATTGCTGGCATCTTTGTAGTGTGAAAATGCACACCTCAGGCATCTTCCCAATGCTTTTTATAACATGTACTATGATACATTTCTATGGTACACAATTACTTTATTCTACTTGGTGTAGAAAAGGACTTCCCTGAAGAGAAATAAAAAATGACAGATTTGCATAATGAGGAAAAGAATTTTTATGGATATGAAAATTCAAGTTTTAATCTCTGGTTCAAGAAAATGTTCAAATATCTCTTGTGAAAGTTAGCAAACTGGTAACAGAGTAAACAAGTTGTAAGACTGGAATTATTGATTTCATTATCTGATCTCTAAAGAACAAAATCTAAACAAACAAGAAGTATTTATTTTAAATACGTTCAATAAAGGAACTGTTTTTCTGGAGCTTCCATATTTTTTTCTTTATCCTCTTCAGCCTTTTCTCAGAGGTTACTGATCTCTAGATTGCTGGCTGTTGTTTAGTTTGTCTGGAGATCTTTTGCTTGATGGATCATTAGTGAATTAATTTTTTCAAACATTGAGACAGAAATCTAACCAAATTATATATATGCAAATAAACATTGGAAGGATTTAATGTTGCAAAACAGAGTACCAAACCAGTGATTTTTTTTTTTTAGGAGTTAAACATAGATGTAGCTGATGTGGAAAGCTTGCTTGTGCAGTGCATATTGGATAAGTATGTATTTTTTTCTTGTTTACTGATCTTCTTTTACTTGAAATAATCAAGTGTATAAGAAACAATAAAGCAGTATTTCTGTGCTTTATGACAGTACTGTTTTACTCTTAAACCAAAAGGTAATGATGCTGACTTCATTGATTTCTCTAGCTTACCAGCTAAGTATATGTATAATATGTGAGCCAAGGGAATATATAGAGATTGAGCAGCATGTTTTTTACTTTAATTTTGAATTATATAAAAAAAATAAAATAAAACCACTTGAATTGGGATAAAATTTTATTATTCTTAGTAATTGCTGCTTATACCTGTGTATATTTTCAAGAATACTTTCAAGTTCACAAATTACATTAGTAGTCTGTTCTGACTACAATCTATAAAATATTATTTTGGAGGGCAGTTTGTTTTATGTACTAGGAAAATGCTACCCACAGGTGGGTTGATATTTTCTTTTTACATAAACCTCTGTATTTCATGATTCCTTGCCTTTAATGAACTGTTTGCCTCACATTACTTCAGCCTGTATATGTAAACCATGGCTATGCAAGTTGTCCAGTGAATGAATTTCTCAGTGAATTAGTTAATTTGCTTTCTAGCCATAATGACAACTAAATGGGCAGTGTCTCTCTCTTATGTGAGAATACTTACTCTGCCTCTTGATTATTGTTAGCTCCTATTGCTATATGCATTAGTGACAATAGCTATTTATTTATTCCTTCTAGCACTATACATGGCCGAATTGATCAAGTCAACCAGCTCCTAGAACTGGATCATCAGAAGAGAGGTGGTGCACGGTATACTGCATTAGATAAATGGACCAACCAACTAAATTCTCTCAACCAAGCTATAGTCAGCAAACTGGCCTAACAGAAATAAAGCTTTTACAAATGTACTTAAGGCAACAGTGCAGTGATGTAAACCTTAAACGAACTGGGAATGGCAAAACTACTGTCGGTTGGTGTGCCCTGAAATTATTGGAGTTGTGGCAGAAGTGCTTTTTTGATCAGCTGGTTTGTGTTTTGCTGCTGCATTTATCCCAAGAAAAAAAACAGCTTTAATCTCCAGAAGAAAACCAAAATGCCACGGGATTTATGCTGTATTGAGATCATGCCCTAAACATAACAACATCCTAGTAATTTGTCAAAGGGCAGTTAATGACCAGAGAGAAGATTTTTGTCATGATTTTAAATACACTGACACATTACTGTTGGTTAAATTTAAAACATGTTTTACTTGCAGAAATTCTCACAGAAATAACCTGCAATAACTTGAAATGCATACCCTTTTGAACACTTCCTTTTCTCATGTATAAATTGAAATGTTTGCTGCATTTTGAAAACTGTCAATTCTCCAAAAATGTGTCCGTATATTTCTGTACCTGCAGTGTAGTTAAGGTTTAGAAGAAACCCCATAATTAGTGGCATACTGTCACTTAGGTTTCAAGCAGCAAAATAAACAGCGCAGTTCAGAGATTGTACAGTTTGTTTCTTGATGTGCTTTCATTATACTTGATTTTGCTGTCATTATTTTTAAAGGAAGAGAGGGATTATTTCATTTTCAGCTCACTGACAAAGGACAATATGGAGATTTTAAGTTCAAACTTTGTGCTGTTTATTTTTTTCCTTGAAGCGGCTAAACATAAATGCTAAAAAGTTCACAAACTGACGTTTAGCAGTCTGAGTTAACTGATTTTTATCTTGCAACAAACCAAACGATTATTGCTGTCTGGTTGATGTTGGTGAGCATTTATTTGGCACTGACCAAAAATATAGTCATTTTTATTTTGGTTAATTTAAGAAAACAAGTTTTCCAGGCAGTACCCTGGGAATAGGAATGCAAACTCTGATTATAGAATTGTAAAATCACTAAGGTTGGAAAAGACCTTTTAAGGTCATCTAGTCCAACTGTCCACCTGCCACCAATATTGCCCACTAAACTGTGTCCCTGTGTACTACATCTGCTATTTCCTGAAACACCTCCAGGAACAGGGACTCCACTGCTTCCCTTGGCAGCCTGTTCCAATGTCTAACCACCCTTTCTGACAAGGAATTCTTAATACCAAATTTGAACCTCCCTTGACACAACTTGAGGCTGTTCCCTCTTGACCTGGTGCTGGTTACCTGGGAGAAGAGGCCAACCCCCACCTCTCCACAGCCTCCTTTCAGGGACCTGTACAGAGCGGTAAGGTCACCCCTGAACCTCTGTCCAGACTAAGCAATCCTAGTTCCCACAGCTGCTACTTGTACGACTTGTGTTCCAGACCCTTCATGAGCTTTGTTGTCCTTATCAAAGGGTAGCAATTTCAAAGAGATTCTCACCCTCGAAGAGATTATCTCTTTTTCTCATCAGTGATCTTTCTGACTGAATTCAGTGTATACAAAATGACATGCTGTAGGGACCCAGTACAGCGAACTTGGTAATAATGGAATACATTTCTTTCCAACTCCTGTAGTCCATTCAGAGACACTGTTCCAGTCCTGAAGTCCTTCAACGTAGTAGACACCTGCCTCTCATGTCCTAAGATTTGAGCATCCATTAAAACACAGCCCTGCAGTATTGGCCACATCAACCTATCTTCCTGTGGCAGCTTGTTTAATGTTGACTGAGATAACATCAAGTCCTCCAGTTTAATGCTAAGGGTAAGATATAGTCTTTCACAAAGTGGTACCACATACACCCATTATTACAAAAGAAGGAAAAATATGTAAATAGAGCAATTAGCACCCAAAAAAAAAGCACCTATAATGACACATCCATTGCATATGTGCAGGACAGCATGGTTAAACTAAGTGTTCTAGAGCAGGACTTAAATAGTAACAGCGTCCAATTAAATGGGATAAAATTAACTTTCATTTGAAGGATAGTTACTTCCCTTAGAAAATTATTTTGCTTTGTAGTTGTCAAAGTGAGTGGATTCTTTTTTTTCTTGTGTTTACACATTCAAACTTAACATGTTGCATGAATAACATGCTGCTAAATCTTGGATTTCTCCTTCACTGCTGCATATTTTTAAAAATCAGTGTTTCTAATTTCCCCACTCAAAACATGAATACAAATTGAACTTAGGTTTTTAAGCAGAAGCAAAGATTTTTACTTTCATGAAATCCATAGGTAACATTTACTGAAAGATGTTGTTTGTACTGTGCTTCCTTACAGTGCTGTGACGTATAACAGTTTTTCCTTTGAAAATTCCACTGGCAGTGTCAAACTGAACTTTGCATAATCAAACTGGCGTATAAAGCTTCATAGTAAGAGGTACAGGTGTCCAGCAATATCCTCTGAAAGTTCTGGGCCCCTAATCTACAGGTCCAGAGACTTTCATATGGGTAGCCAGCCTTGCAAGTTTCTCCTTCCCATTGGGATGGGGAACCTCAACAGCTATTTCGGTGTGTCTCCCTTCTCTGCTATTTCCTTCTACCCTTACTGTGGGTACTTTAAAAGAGAGAAAACAAAGTGCATAACTTAGTATTTAAAAAAACAAAACAAGTATTCTCACCTTTGTCTGTTTTAAGTGATGTAATTTTTCTCACGCCAGGTATGTCTGCAACAGGAGGCAGTTCCCTTTTGTAAAGTTTTGCTTATAAAACACTAATTATAGTAGGACTAGTCTAACTAGTGAAGGGCTGCTAGCTGGAATAGTGAGAGCTAACAGTGTATTTTTAAAGTGAAATCTATCAGTCTACCTCTAATACTGATATTGGCATTCTTTAGTTCTTACTTGGGCACTCATAGTTCTCACTCATAGCTCTCACTTCGCAGATGTGCTCCAGGCATATAATGAAGGCCGATATAATCCATAGCTTTTTGTGTTCACGTTGTTGTTAACCAAACAGATGAAACTTGTCTTTGGGGGAATGGGGGGGATGGGCTGTCTTGTCATGAAACTACAACAGCAAGTGCTAGTAGTTGCTATAGCCCATGTGGTAGATCTGTCTCTGATATAATTTCCACCTCCTTGGGAAAACAACAAACAATTGAAGAAGGTGAATGCCCCTTTTTTTTTTTTTCTTCTTTTGAGAAAGGTTGCACTGCAGATTCAGGAAATGCTTAGTGGCCTCACTGCATTCTCCAGTTTCAGTTCCAATCATTAAATTTCTGCAAATATCATTAATGGTTATAGCCATGCTTGTCACAATTTTGGATGGTTTTATATGTTTTGCTGTTGGTACAAGATAAACTGGTGCCTTAGCTAGTGCCAATAATTGTCTATTTGCAAAAGAAAATGCTAATGCTCTTTTATTACAATAGTGCTTAAGCTGTGTGTATGAACACCTCATTTGAGTTGCTGGCAACTTACACATTAAAACTGAACGTCATACAAATGAAATCCTAGAGGATCTGGGTGCTATATCTGCATGCATGTTAGATTATTCTTAATATTAAGCAAACATGCTTTGGAGGAATACATTCAGTTCTCACCTTAAGGTTCTCCTGTGAGCTGGATCTGAAACTGTGATGTGGTGAGGATTTTAATTTCTTTTGACATTGAGTAGGCTTAGAAGCTTATTGAACCTTAAACAGAAAAAAAGACAAGGCAGCTGAAATGCACCTGCCAGAATAATATGATGAAGGTATTTGAAGTCTGTTAATACTGTCATTCTTGTAATTAGCTGTAAATTATGTTTGAAAATCGTATTTTCACATTTACTTTCTTATTGGCTGGGAGGAGTAGCTGAACTAATTTGTTTGAGCAGGAATGGTGTTTACACGGATTCACAGTAAAACAATACCATTCTGGACAGTACCCCAGCTTTTGCAGACATGCAGCAATTACTTCAGATAAATTTCCATATGTTTGTGTCAATACTAACTTATAAAAGTTTAGCTGTTATTCCATTTTCAAATTGCTAATCATACCATTCTAGAGCCAGAATATACCTAAATTAGAGAACTAGATTTTAAAATATACTACACTACAGCTAAATAACTGTGTTAATAAAGATCTTTACAAAAAGGAATATTGCCTCCTTAAATACTTCTAGATCAGTGCAAAGGTAGATTGTAAACTACAACTGCTGTATAATAATTGCATGTTTAGCACTAAGTTCTAGATGTAATAACTATAAGCTTCATGGCAAGAGTGGCTAATCCCTTCCTGGCTGTGCTATGAAGGATTGCAAGGCAAGATCCATCCTGGTTGGCTCTGGTGCCACTTGCAGCTCCTCTCTGTGGGAGTGCTGTGCTCACTCTGACTGCTGCCAGGTAGCAATTGCACGTTGCTATCAGAATTGTCATTCTCAGACTGCAGACAAGCTCCCAGCTCACCTTCCCACTTTGGTTTCGATGTGTTCCCTGTTGCGTTTACCTTTGGCTGCCTGTGCAGGATGCGACATGTTTTATCTCCTCGCATCAGATGCAAACGTTTTGTTTGCCAAGTTATACTTTGGTTTTTTTGTGCTTGCCTTTTTAGTGATTTTACTGAAGACTGTAGTTCCAGTCCAGTAGAGCTATGTCATTTTGGAGTTAGCTTAATTCCTGCTTCCTCTTCCCCCTTCTAGTGGCAGCCTCCAAACCCGATGTTGGTTGTTGTCAGCATTGAGGCCGTGCTGCTGTGGAGCTCAGGCTGAGCTAGCTGCAGGTGGGAAGGCTGTCGTTGAGCAACCCTCATTTCATTCTGTACCAGTACAATTAAGTTTGTACACAGCTTTCAGTATAAGACGCTGCCTTGATTTCACTCAAATGTGCTTAACTGCATCCTTAAACATTCTGCAGGACTTCCTACCCATCGGATGTAAATAAAGTAGGGAGTATGAGTGACCACATACAAACCATTCAGATTTGCTTCAATTCTGTGCTCTTGATTCAGACATAGTCATTGTCATGTGCCTTTCCATACTGCTAAGATATTCTGGTTTAGACTTCCTTTTAAAATTATTTTTCTGTCAACTTAGTTGGTGTACTCCATTGTATCGAAGAAGGATAAAATGTCTAATTTGCAGATGTAGCAATAAACCCAATAATTTATTACCAAACTGCAGTGAACAAACACCCACTAAATTAAATCATGATTTTTGCTTCCCAACTATTTCTTCCATATTGCAATAAAAATAGCAATAATTACTTAGAAATTGAGAGATAAGAGAACTAGACCCATAGAACTGAATATTCAAAAGCAGCCACTGCAGTTACCATTGTGCTATTTTATTTGGTTGGTTGGTTTGTTGACTTTTTTTGTTTGTTTTGTTTTGTTTTGTTTTGCTTCTTTATGGACTGTAACACTGCTGAGTACGCTTACACAACACTCAATCAAGATGATGATGGTGTAATCAGATAGCCTGGTGTAGTTGTAATAGATGTGGACAAAGGATCAAACATAAATGGTTCTAAGCACTTGGTATGTTTTTCTTTTGGGTGATAATACGGACTTAATTTTTATGGGAGACTTGAGTTCAAGTGGCCACTTAGATCATCCAGCATAACCTTCTGTTCTATGTATATTGTATAGATTTTGTAGATTTGATGTCTATTTAACCACTGCCCAGTTTAGATCTTAGAACTTCTTGTTATTGTTGTTCAAGTATGCATAACAGCCTTTTCAAGTGTGACCTTTCTGTTGGTATGTATCTTGGGAACAAAAGAAGGATTTCATAAAGAACAGCCTTGCCATAAAGAGTCATTATTTAAAAAAAAATACAGCAAGTATCCTAAACAAATGTCATAATATATATTCCATGGTCAGCACCAATTTGAACAAATTAAGCTGCATTCCACACTAAAATGCTGGTGTACCAATACAAGAAGAGAATTGTTGTAGTAGTTCCAGTGGGATTTTTTCACTGTTTTCTTTCCAAGCCGGCACACAGTTCTTCACATTACTCAGGAGATGAAAAGAGACTAGCTTTTAAATAAGTCCGTACAGTTTTGCAAAAATAAGCAAAACACATTCAATTATTAGGAATAAAATACGCTTCACTCATTGTTCGATTTATGGAGATTTAAGGATTAGGTGGCTTATTGAATGTTTCATAATTATTTATCTGTACTGTAGATTTACATCTCATATGTAAGTTCATGAGTGACTGATGAAATGATGTCCAATTGCATCAGCTGAAAGTTCTTGATATAATCCCCCATTTTACTTTCCTGACTTCTTGTGTTGAAATAACAAATGCCATTGTGTAAAAGCCCCTGGGAGCATAACATCATGACCTCAATCTGTACTGCTACCTTCAAATGGCTTCCTAAGGTTAGGAACAAGTGTTCATTCTGCTGAAGACCATTACTGTTGTGTACAACTGACGAACAGTATCTGTTGACGAAGACTTCTATTAATCTCATCAAGGAAAGTGCTGACATACAGAACTGCAAATCCAGTGTGCAAGTGCTGCACGTTCTGTGGCAGTCAGGAGCAGCCATCTTGTTTTCTTCATCTGTGCTAAAACACTGGGCACACTGAAGTGGACAGAAATCTTACGGCCACATTTCACTGGGATTACAGTTTTCCCGTTCTCTCTTTTTGTCATGATGGGAACAATTATGGGTGCTATTATTATTTTGTTGGCTGCAACCCCATGAAGACTTTATCCACAGAACCTAAGTCACGTTACAGGCATCTAGGCAAAAGTTGTACTTCCATAGCGGTCCTGTTGTTGTGAAATAGCACATAAGGCAGTGACGGTCTCTGTGCAAATTCTAAGTTCATATCGTCTGTTTGCAAGATGAGATCTTACCTTGCAATGTAATAGCCATCTTCAGAATACCTTGTCAGAAAGTTCCAGTGGAGCACCACTATATACAAAGTGATTACATGGATTTATCCCACAAATAAACTTTTATGAAGTCTAACAATGCATACTGAACATAAATCTGGAAAGATTTAAGAAGCTCTACCAGACTGTTATGTGGAGACAGTGGTGGTTTCAGTTTTAACTCTGTCACGTTAAGACACAGGCTTGCTTTTCCTCTTGGCCACGCTGTTTATTTCTCACCTGAACGTAGCTCAGTGAAGCCTGCTTCCTGCATCAGTACACTCTGTAAACGTATTTTAACTGGAAGGACCCAAGCCCGCTCCAGACTCCCCTTTGTGTTTTCTCTTTTACATAGCCATTGAGTCAATTACTCAATTCCCTTCTGGATTCAATAAAACCACCAGAAACAAAGCAGTAAAGGGACAGGCAGTGCAGCAGTCCCTCCAGCGCTCCGCGAGGCTGAGCTTGCTCCCCGTCCCCGTGGGTCAGCACGGCCCTGGATTACTCGGGTAGAAATCAAGGCAGCAAAACAAACGTCACAAAACCTATGTCAAAGATGGGCACCCTCAAACTTCCCAGCGCAATGATAGCCATGCGGCCGCACAGCGGCTGCGTGGGCCGGGCCGGGCCTCACCCAGGAAGCTCCGGTTCGGAGCAGGAGCCGTGCCCGCGTCTGGGAGCCCCTGGCCGTATCCAGGAGCTCCCGGCTCGGCTGAGGCAGGCCAGGCCGAGGTGAGCCCGGTGTGAAAGCTTTTGGGTTTTTTTCTCCTTCATCGCTCCAGATAATTTCAAGGACACCGGCGGCGAGCAACGCGTTCGGCGCGGCGTGGGCCCGCCCGGCTTCCGTCCCAGGTGATCCCGCCCCGCCCCGCCCCGCCCCCAGCCGTGGCGTAGCCGGGCTCGGCTTCCGTGATAGCTGCGCGCGGGGCAGCGCCGCCCTGGGTGTGTGCGGGAGTGCGGCCATCCTGGTGCGGGGAGCGGGCGCCATGGAGGAGGCGTCTGGGAGCCTCCGCCGCCCTTATTAGAGCCGCCGCCCAGCGCAGCTGGAGCCATGGACAAAGCCGACAAGGTGCGGGGGACGGGCTCGGCGCTGAGAGCCGTAAACAACCGCGGTGGGGGGAGGTGGTGGCGACGCCCCGGCGCCGCGGTGAGGGGCGGGCGGCTGCTGCCCGCTGTCAGGCCGGGCCCGTGCCTCCCCGGGCTGCCGCGTGCGGGGACGGGACGGGGCGCGGCCCGCGGCCTGTAGTGACCTGAGGGGGTGCGGGGCTTGAGGAGATTGCGGTCCCCGCCCGACGGAGCTCCGTGGCCGAGCTCTGGGCTGGGGGCGGCTGTGGCGCGGCCCTTTCTCCTACAGGAGCTGGGCGCTGTCCTGCGGGAGGTGCGGGGCTGTGCCCTCCTCAGCCTCCGAAACGCGGGCTGGGTCTGTCCGCGTTAACTTAAGGGCTGTGGGACTCTCCCCTCTGTCTTGAGCCTTTTCCTCTGGTTCCTATAGACAGACTCAGTTTCGACCCTGTGGAGTCATCGCAGTTGTGAGGGGTGTTTTGAAGCTGTGTGGACACCAGGAGGGAACTTGGTGGTGTGAGCAGCCTGGCACTTGTTGGAATAATGGAAATACGTGCAAGGCTTTGGCTGGAGTTTTTAGTGCTGTGGCAGTGCTGGCAGGGGGAGATTTGGGTATATAGGGCACTAATTCTGGAAGTGACCTTTTTCTTCTTTTTCCTGTGATGGTGAACTTGCTGTTCTCTTTGAGTCAGTTTGTGTTATTCTTCATGCTCCTCAACTTAAAACTGTGAAAACGGTTATGCTGGAAGATAAGTGTCTGTGTGATTGTATACATACATGCAATTAGATCTGTGGTCAGGAGGCAGATCTGAAGGATCCCTCTGAAATGAGCACTGCCTCATTGTAATTCTAAGCTTTGAGTTCAGCAGAATGTTTTTTTAAGTTCTTATGTTGAATTCAGGTTCTCTGTTTTTGTTGCTTTGTGCCTTGGTACGTCCAGGGATTTCTAGAGTGAATCAAGTAAATAGCACTAGCTTAGAACAGCACTCTAAAAGTACACTGCTTTTCATTTTGTGCATGTAAAGAAGGTACAGCTCTCACTGTGTCATCTTAATGATCTTATTCTGTTGTAAAAAGCAATACATTAGTTAATTTGTTGTACTTCTTAATTTTAAGGTGCTTTTTTCCCCCCTACTGGCTCTGCAGAAACTGGGACTGTGGTAGAGTTGTGAAAGACTTATTCCTTGCTGCTTGAACTCCTTCTTGCCCTATTACTGTAAGGTTCATACTCGCATCGTGATCAAACCATTCTCTTTTTATTTGTTGGAAATAGTGATGCTCAGTTTCTGTGAGCTGATGTGTTGCATCTGTTGGCATGGTTATCTTAACTGCAGTATGTCAACTTGAGCACTCTGAAGCTGGAGCCATCATCTTGTTCATTCTGTTTGCAACCTACCTATTCCTGTTGGTTCCTGGTTCACTAGTAAGGCTTGTAGGGTGGCAAATTAATAGCTGATGAGTTTCTAGAATGGTTCAACTGACATACTGCTTTTGTCTCCTAATTATGCAGTAACAACTTAAGATATTCCTGAATGCTTTGAGTTTGAACCTTTAGTGCAGTGAGATAGATTGTAATCTCCATTGTAAGTGTGGGGTAAGGTTGCATCAGTTTTCGGTGCTGTTCCATGATTTCTTCAATTTGGTCTACTTTCAGCACGTGTATTGCGTGCCATCTAATAAATGCATATCAAAACATGATAACAGTTTTTCTAATCCTCTTCTTCCCTTTCCCCCAAATTACTCAATCAACCACAATAAAGTAACTGTTCCCATGATAGGAATAATTACTGTGGAATTTGAACGTGAATAGGTAGGAATACCATGCTATGATAAAACATAGTATTTCAAAGGTAGAGGTGGATTGCAAATGTTGTTAGTTGGGGATGTATTTGAACAGTTTTGTGGTGCTGGATGAGGTGTTGTGCACCAAGAACATGTGGGCACTTATATGAGTAAATACTGTCACTGCATGCTGCTCTTGACATTTGTGACTATTCCAGTGTGTCCTTGCTTGTTGTGATGTGCCTGGTGATCTTTTGGCAGCTAACAAAGAGGAAAACATTAAAAAAAAAAAAACTGTTTGGAAATATTTTATAGTAGTATTTATTGTGAACTGAAGCTTCTCCTGTTTAGAAGTGGACGAGTTTCAAGTTAAGTGTAGATTTCTCTATGTGAGAGAAAATGCAGTATGTGACCTTTAGCAGTCCTTACTATTGAAGCTGGTCAGGGTAGGGAATCCACTTCTCTGGAGGGTACCGCTGTGTGTTGTCTCTTAGTGCCAGGCACTTGCCCAGCCCTGTGATTAAGGCATCTGGTTCTTTAATGCGGTTGAGAAATTAGGTGAAGTTGCAAAATCAAGTACCTGTGTTTTGTACTGCTATTGCTTAAATGCTGCCTGCTGTGCTTGCCTCTGCTATTCTCGGCCATTCAACAGTTGGCCTGATAAAGTGCTTGCTGTGGAAGTCGATTTAGATCTGTGTGCTCTTTATCCTATTTAATTTCCTTCTGTTTTGTTCTCGTGGCAGATTACTCAATGGTCAGCAGACCTGAAAAAAGTCTGTTTTCCCAGGTCCTGGGTTTTATGTGCTGCTTTCTCTTGAACCTTGAAAGCACAAAAGAATTTGGGTTTTGTTAGGGCATTTGTGTTACTATAGAATGTGTCTTCCAGTGTATTAGTGTTGTTAATGATATGGTGTACGAAGATTTGAGCTTTCTGATCACAAATGCTTCTCCTTGGCTGGTTTGTGGTGGTGAGGAAGCAGGCAGGTGGACGGTTTGCACTGATACCTACAGTGTGCAGACTACGGGGCACTTGTACTCCTACTTCATGTTGATATTATGAGTTTAGAAGTTGATGTGCTCTGTCAAGTGCTGTAAGCATAAGTGAAGAGGATCCTGTTTGTAACTTCTTTATCTTTTGGACATGCTTTGCAGCTGTAAATACTGTGTTTTGGTTTTTCATGCTTTTCCTACTATATTCTGATATTGAATGGAACAAAAGCTATCTTGTATTGTGCCATTAAAAGTTTAATACTTAATAATTTGTATCTAAATAGGGTTTTATTTTGTGTGTGTGAGAGAGGAAAAGGGGAGGACCAACTTAACAGTGTATTTGCTTTAAGTGTTGGATGGAAATTACTGTGTTTAAGTAAGGTGGGATGGAATGGTGCATTGTTAAATGGCCTGCTGCTGGTGCTTCCAGTCAGACTGCATATTTACCATTCCTGAAGCATCTGCCACTTAAAAGCAGCTAATTATAGAAACAGTGACTTCCATATTTGTAAAGTTTATCTAAAATAGATGAAATGTCACCTGTTGTAGGACTTCTGGATTTTGGAATCTAAAACTAAGAAACAGGGTTTTTAAAAGTTATTTGAGCTATGCTTTTTATCTTATGTTTGTGATGAGACTTCTTGTTTCCAGACTTTGTGGCAATAAAACAGCTGATTTCATTCTAGCCCTCTGAAACGCAGCATCTGTGTCTATTTTCTCACCCTGCAAATGGTAGGATAGGTACTGAGTGCTCTGCTCTGAGAGCGAGCTGACAGTGCTCCCATTTAATGTGGGGTGCTGAATGGCATTAAGCTACAATGAACAAAAACTTTTCTAAGATTAAACATACAGTGCTACAGCTATAGGACAAAGTTTACCAGTCTGTTCCTGCTTGTGTCATCCTCTGTTGTTGCAGCTGTTGATGACTACAGTAGCTTTTATATAGGAAACAAAGGGTCTCTTCAATATATACGCTGTCTTGAAAGAGTTGTAATTGTTGTACCAAAATATGTAACGAGATGGTGCAAAGCGTCTGCAAATTAAAGCTAAGGGTATCTACAAAAGAGACTTCTGTGTGAGTCCTGGAATCATTTGAAGGAGTGTTTCTGTTGATGCAGTGGCTGAAAATCTCAGGTTCTAAATATAAATTTAAGTCATGCTAAACAAGTTTGGTTATCAGAGGTCAATTTCAATAAAGCATTGTTCAGCGTCATGATGTGGAAGGTTGAATAAACATGAGAAAGTTGCATGCCAGAGGAAAATTAGGTCGTGCAACGTGTGCCTTTGAATTGCCTGATCAAAACGTACTTCTTTATATATATTAGCTACGCAGGGCCCAGCCCTGTGTCTGCTGATGTCATTAGCAAAGGGTTCATTTCTAGTGGCTGCAGGGTAAATGGCCAGAGGGTAATTGTAGCACTAAGTAGTATCGCAAGTGTTCCGTTGTAGAGATTACTAGAAGCTTGTTAGCGTTTGGCCGCTTTCTTTTTGATGCCTTTTGTTTGCTCGTGGCTGTACATCAGCTCTGTGATCAGTCCTGTAGTTGTTGCTCTGTGTGGTGTGGCTGCTGTCTTTGAGGAGTTGCTGTAGTATATGCTCCGTGCTCTTTGGCTTGTCTGCTTAGTATTTGCCTCTGTAACAGCATGCCACTTAAAGATAAGACTTCTTTTTATCCTATGAAACACCTGTATTAAGGCTAAGATTTTGGTTGCTGTTTGGTAATAAATCTATCTATAGTCTGCAGAATAAATATGCAATTAAAACACAGATGCTTGAATTCAAAGTTTCAGTGCTGTTTGAATTACTTTAAATAACATACTATAAAAGTTTTGTAGACAAAGAAAGGTATTAACTTTCAAATGCACCCTTACCTGTTTATGATTACAGGGTATTCTTTATCTTACTACTATAAATAACAAATACTTCATAACCTGTACAGAAAATACAATTATATCAACCAGTTGCTCTGTCATAGCAGTAGTTAATCATTACCTGTATAAAAGAGAGGGCAACAGGGAAGGAATCATTTAAGTTACCTTTCTAGTGCATGTATCTCAGTTTTATGAAACTAGAAAAGTAACTTTGTTTTGCTAAATTTAACTTCTGAAATACCCAGATCTTTCTTCAAGGGTGAGAGGAGGGAAATCTGAAGAGGGAGAATCTTTTTTAGTTTTGAAGAAGCAGTTTGGATAACGTACTGTCTTGAAAGTATTACAGCTAGGAATAATGAAGAATTCCACTATCTTGGTGTAATTTAAAGTCTCTAATCAAAACTATTGATACCTGAACAGGTAGGGTTTATCTTTGCTGATTGGCAAGAAATGCCTTTGCTGTGACAGTGTTGCTGATGGAGTCATTCAGCTCCTGTGCTGATCACTTATCAGGTATTGTTAGAAGTGAAATACTACTCCCTTGTGAGAGTAGTAATGATGATATAATTCGTTATCACAAAGATCACTGTGCTAAGAGAGCTCTGCAAGTGAATCTTTATTAAATACTAGTCATTTTTCTTGTATTTCCATGTCAGCCTGCCAAGACAGTGTAGGGAAAGAGCAAACTGGAAAGCCCCTTAGAACAGAGAATCTTCTACCACTTTTGTCTCAGATATCAGATGTTTTAACTGTTCTTGTCAATACTCAAATAGATTAATAGTCAAGTGCTGTGGCCAAAGTTCAGTCAATGTGTAGCTGGAAGGCACTGACCAGTGGGTTAGGTGTAGTTGTCTGAGAGCTTTCAGTGCTTTATAAGAGTTCTGTATTTCTATAGATCTCATCCTCCTTATACTCTTGAATTTTCTATGGGTGAGACATCCTTAGTGTGTTACTTTAGCACTTAGGCTACCTGGTTTTGTAGGCCAACCCACAACTGAAGCTATTCTGCACAGTTCTGCTGGGCAATCTTTAGATGTTATGGAGAAAATCTCTTCAGAGTGTTGGTATTTTTGTCATTTACAATATGATCACTGTTTGAAACCAGTTAATCTTTTATGTATGCGTTAAAAAAAATGTCCATGTGATGCTGTGTTGAAGCAGGCGACTTGGGATTTTGCAGGTGGGTATGTGAGTCACTGATGAGCTTGGTGATAAGCCCAAGGCCAGGGAAGGAGCCCAGGATAGAGCAGGGCACTTCATCTGCCCTTGGGAGTTGCCTCCTGGCTCACTGGAGAAGTGGGTTGTTGTATATAGGAATTAGCTAATGGTGCAATTTGTGCTAAAGCTACATACAATCTCATGGAAAAACTATAAATTAGCAGATTTTTCAATGGAAGGATAAAACAGGCAGATGCTTTTTAATATGCATTAATACCTGCAGGAAAAGTTTGGTTCCATTTCTACAAGTCATTAGAATGGCTCTTATGGACTGTATTTGCAGTTACTTAGCATTGGGAGTCATGTGGAGTTTAACAGAATTCAGTGAGCAGTTCTTGACTCTAGAAGTTAGCAGGAAATTCAAATATCATGTTACAATCAAGTTCTGTATATTCATACATGGAAGATGTTTCAATATAATAATACTGCACCAAGCACTGGCAGTTATGATGACTTAAGTGTACGTATAATACTTACGTGAAACTGTGGAGCTTTTACTGTCCAGATTTTTCTTCTTCTCTTTGTGACAACCAAGTAATTAAGTAACTGCTGGTTTTCAGCTCATTTGTTTGATGAATTACAGTGCATCACAGGATTGTAGTCATTTTCTTAATTATGGTTTTCTACCTTTTGCTGATTAATTAAACTTTCTTCTATTTAAGTGTCTTGACCTCAGTGTTGCTCAAACAAATGTTTAAGCTAGGAGTCCTTCCTGTTCAGTCTGATATCAGAAAGTGCCTATTCATCAAGGAAAAAATATAGCTTTCTTACTGACATAGGATGACTGTAGTTTCAAAAAGGTTTTGGACTTTTCCCCTTCTGACTTCTCCCTGCTTCCTCCCCCCCAGGCTGATTCAGGAAATATGTGATTTGCACATGTGTTGTATTCAAAAAATAAATATGAGGCTTTTAAAATAAGCTGTTACAGTGAGTGTCTGGACAGTAACAGAAATGTCTTCAGTTGGGTGGTGGGACTGACAAAGCAAAGATGTGAACTGAGTATCACATGGCAGATGCTGCTACTTGTCGTAATGTTTTCAGAACTGTTATTTACCTGATTTTTGAGGGTGTTGAAGAAATAGTGACAAGGATATAAGATTGTCCGCTACACATCAGACCTTCAGGGTTCACCTCTGTAAACAAGAGCATGTCCTCCTACAGGTTGTGTATGGCTTTTGGAATAGTTTCCTAGACAAACGAAAGAAACAGCTGTGGAGTCTTTGTCTGCTTTGGGAAGGAATGACTTGGTAACTAATGTGAGACAAAGGTATTGAAGCTGAAATGTTTGAACAATTAGGTCACTACTGGCAAAATGCAACTTCTGCTGCAATATGGAATTTCAGGTCATGGTGGATCTGCATCTCAGAGTAGGGCTTCTTTAGCTGTCTGAATGGAATGCTTGTCATTGTTGAAACGCAGGATCCAGCGTACCTATTACCAGACCAAAGCTGTGGGTAAAAAAGCCGTGCAAGCTGCTGAGGATGCCTTTGGGGCTGGGGGTGTTTTTTTCCTTTGAGAGCACAGTTGAAAAGTTATTTCTAAGCAGTTGTTAATTTTATCATGACAAAATGTAATCTTATTCCTAACACTTAAAAATATGTTAAAATTGTGCAGATGGTGTATCACAGAAGAAAACCCCACACATGTTCTGTCTATTTTAGCAGTAAACCTATGGTGGCTAAAAAATCTGTTCTATAATTGCCTGGGAACATGGTCAGTTTGGTAGTGCACGCCAGGCATTACTACATCTTCCATATGTTGAATTCAGTTATGCAAGCCTACACAACTGTGCTCCGCCTACAGTGCAGGTCTCTTTCTATGTTCAGACTAGCATTTCCTCTGCAAGATCAGAACTTTAGTTCCTTTCAAATTAATTGGTGTTTGTACAGCACTTTGTAAAGGTTAATATAAATGCTAGATGTTGATGTGTGTTACAGCCTGTTGACTGGATGGATCTAACAACCACTTACCAACTGTTTGGCACCTCTTCCAGTTGACTGCAGAAGGCTCATAATCTTGTCACCCTTTTGCCTGCTGTTTGTGATAATTGCCTTACAACTTAATGAATCTTTAAGTTTTCCCAAACAATTTAGTTCTGTATTTAATTACAACACTTTCTTTTTCTCTTTCCTCAGAATGTCAAGCTGTCAGCTGAAGTAGAACCATTTATTCCTCAAAAGAAGGGTCCAGAAACACTGATGATCCCGATGGCGCTTCCTAATGACAGTGGAGGAATTAATGGTGTGGAGCCAACCCCTATCCCCAGCTACCTGATCACTTGCTATCCATTCGTACAGGAAAATCCATCCAATAGGTAATACACATGGTTGTGATCTTAATGGAAGAAAACCTCTGTGAATGAGTTTGAAATCTTGATTAACTTAAGTTAATGACAACTGCTTGTTTATTCACTGTTTGCTGCATTTAATCTCCCCCCATTCATTAGTGAGGATGAAATGTTTTTCACTTGTTTGCTTCCCTTGCTTTCTTCGATTCATATTCCTTGCTTTGGAGGTTTCATACAGATCTTTTGTCGGTCAAGGCATTCAGGAGATTTGTTTGAATCTCTGCTTCTGAAGCAAGGCTCCAGGTGTGCCTTGAAGGAGCATCTGATGCTGTTGCACCCAGTGTAGCTGTATTCAGTTTCCTGAATAACTGGTTTATAATACATCAAGTTCTGGATCTCATCACTCTAGCCCAAATGTTTTTGATTAAACACACAATTGTAATGTTCTTTGTTCTCATTATGTAAATACAAATGTATTTGTTAGTTGATATTGATGAGTTTACTCAATGTTTGCTTAGAATAGCACTCTGGAGTACGGCTGCATTTGTACAGGTAAAAATAATCCTTCAGTAACTGCCTACAGAAAATCTGTAAAACTGTCCTGACTCTTTACTTTTCATTTGCTTTCTGTAATATTAGAGTGCTTTCTGTGTAAATGGTTTCCTGGTTTCTTGAGGTGTGAAGAGAGTGGCAATAATTGGGCTTATAGCTTTTCTGGGAGTGGTCCTGTGCTATGCTGTAGCTCAAATAATCACAGGAATCCCCATGCTTCATTTCACTAGTAAGCTTCTCAAATAGAAGCTGGATTTCGCACGTGTTCCTCACGGCCTGTATTTTGAGTGAGGGTGAATTGTCTGCTTCCTCTTAATATACCTGATAAGCTGAGAAACATGTTGCTGTTATCTCTGCTAGCTTACCTGAGTGAGCATTTCTCTAAAGTTGCATATTCTCTGTGATTCTGAACAAGCTTAATTTGTAGTGGGTTCAAGGAATTTCTCAAGGGTAGTGCCTGCCTCTATTTTCTATGTTTAATACTAGGAATTTGCACGTGCTAATGCAAACAAAACTTTTATATATTTTTACTCTTTAATGTAATTAGAGTTTTGAACATCATTTAATTGGAATCTTTAAGATTTAAATTCCATTATTAAAAACTAATGGTCTGTAAAATGGTTGTGGCTTTTATAAAAGAGAATGTTGTTTTTCTATTATTCTGAATTTTCTTGACAGGGAAAAACATAGCAGATTTTTTTTTTCTTGAATTTTTACAGACAATTTCCATTATATAACAATGACATCAGATGGCAGCAGCCCAACCCAAATCCTGCAGGACCATATCTTGCTTATCCTATAATATCTGCACAACCACCTGTTTCTACAGAATACACATACTATCAGCTGATGCCGGCGCCCTGTGCTCAGGTCATGGGTTTCTATCATCCTTTCCCTCCCCCCTGTTCAGCACCCTTTCAGACAGCAAGTGCTGTAAATACAGTTACTACAGAATGCACTGAGCGTCTCAACCCGTCAGGCCAGGTCTTTCCATTATCCACTCAGCGGAGCAGAAGCAGTAACAGAGGACCAGTCATACCAAAAGTAAGCATGGCACTGTCCATTTTTTTTAATTACAGAAGTAGAACTATACAGAAAAGTGTTTGCACAGAAACATGCTTCTCACTTGAGCAAGACCAGATATGGAAGTATCACCTTTGAAGAAAAGGTGGACAGAGAAGATGTTAACTGGGGAGTTGTGCAACTGTACACAGAGATTTGGGGGTTAAAATACATGGTGAGCTTAAAATCTCTTAAGTGTAATAGGAGAAATTCCCACTCATTCTCTGCTAGTTTGATCTGAGTTGAATTACTCCTTGAAAGAACAAAACACTCGCACCTTTACCTTTTGTTAGGATGTGGAAGTAGCAAAAAAAAGAAAGCTCATGTAAAAAAAAGTTATGAAAAGATTAATAAATCCAATATACAAAATTGTTACTTTATATTTCCCTTCATCCCTTGTCTTCAAATGTGTGGCCTCTCTAGGGAGCATTAGAACTTTCAGTTTGCTTGTTTAGCTTGATTGCAACTATGAAGTCAAATAGCATGGCTTATTTGTGTACTTGGCTGATCTTTTAAAACAGCAGCAGCAGTTACAGATGCACATAAAAAATAAACGTCCTCCAGTGAAAAACGTAGCCACTCAAAAGGAGACAAGTTCATCAGGTCCTGAGAACAGGTCAAAGATTGTTTTGTTGGTTGATGCATCACAGCAAACAGGTAATTCTTTATTATTGTTTTTGAGAGTATTTGTATATTGAGAGTATAATTTGGCTACCATCTTTCTTAAAAGAAGATGCGTGTGTTTCAGAGAGTTTCTGAGAGAGGTCTTTGCAGATCAACATAATGAAGAAAGGATGCTGATGTTTGCAGAAACCTCTCTGTCAGAGTACAATGTTGCAGTAATGTGGTGTTTCTGCAGAGATGTTGCTATTGCCAAAAACACCTTTATCTTGTTGAAGGAGTTGGATTTTTGTTAAAAAATGTCATTATTTTAAAGGGTATTCTTCACATCATGTGCAAGGACTGTGGGTTTTTTTCCTTTTGTTTTCATCAAGTAGGCTTTGTGTTTTATTAACTAATTACTTGTTAAATCTGTCTTGCAGACTTTCCATCAGATATAGCTAATAAGTCACTCTCTGAGAGTGCCTCTGCAATGCTTTGGAAGTCAAAAGGAAGGCGCAGAAGAGCTTCTCACCCTGCTGCAGAGTCATCTAGTGAACAGGGTGCAAGTGAAGCAGACATTGACAGTGATAGTGGCTATTGTAGTCCTAAGCATGGCAATAACCAGGCTGCAGCTGTGACTTCAAGAAATGCAGATTCTTGTGCAATGAATGTATGTAAACATGACTAACTTAACTATATTTGTATCCTGCAGACTAAAAATAAAAACTACAAAAATTGTTGTTTTTTTTTCCTTTTCAGGTTGTTGAACCATCAATGAATGCAAGTAAGCATTTTTTGCAGTGAGCTGTGTTGTATTATTAGAGGCTGCTTCTGTATTTTTGCTTTGTCTTGCTGGGTATGGTCTGCTTCCAGTATTCTGCTGCAACTTGTCAGATACTGAAAATTCATTTTTACTGTCATATCCCATCACCCTCATCAGTATCCCCTGGTTGATTTGTTGAATGGAAGTGTGCAAGTGTATAAGCTATTACTGATAGTTTCTCAAAAATTCTCTATCTTCAAAGGAGGAAAGAAAAAAAATCCAGAGCTTGCAATAGAAGCATTAACACAAGGTTGTGCTTCTGTAGCTTATTTTCATACTTCTTTATGCTATTGGACTTCAGTTTGTGTATGAGTGGTGACTGTGGTGTTGAGAGGTCAGGAACTCTCTCATTTTGAGAAGCACTTATCTGTTCACATCCTTAAAATATGTTGTGATTAGTGCAGTAGTAGTTGGGTAATACTAGTGGCTGTTATGTATGACTGGACTGGAATTGCTGTGGATGTACAATTCAGTATTTCCTTTATCTGATGGCTTGCCAGTAATGGCAACTTGAGTGTCTGTCATGTGACTCTTCACTGAAAGTGATTCAGGTAGCTTCAGTAAATAGCTACAGAAGTAAACGTTGTCAGAAGTTTAGAACTTTGTGGAGAACGGTTTTTGTGTCAAATTTGAGTTCCTGGCTCTGGTTCCATGCATGTCATATTATGTACTCTGTTATACCAGTTCATTTTTTATTGCTGGCACTTTTCTTTCAGCTGGTGTAAGCTGGACTAATGTAAATTCAGAGGCAGCTCAAAAAAAGCCTTGGATTGAAAAAACTCAGACGTTTCCTAGAGGTGGAAGACAAGCTGAGCAAAGAAATAGTTCACAGGTATGTTGTTAATGGTTCAAAATTTAAATATTCTGTTTCTTGGTAATGTGAAAATAAGGGATTTTAAAATATATTAGATGCTATCTGTAGAATGTTTAAAATAGAGACGGCTTGTTAAGTATATTTCCATTATGACTGTGTCTTCATCATTGCTAATAAATACACATATCTTACGTCCATGCACACATCTGGAAAAGTTGAAATTGCATAATACCAACTTCATCCATTATTTCTGTAGTCTGGTTTCAGATGCAGAGTCCACAGCACATCTTCAGAAAGAAGACAGAATTTGCAGAAACGACATGAAAAGCCTCTAACTACAAGTCAGTCAAGTAGAGCAGAGCAGAGTCCTGAGCCTCTGTATTTTGAGGTAGTTGTTGTATGAGAACTGTTAATGCGTTAGAGAGATAAGTGTAAGTTATATTAAGAAAAGGGAGAAGCTGCAAAACTTTGTTTTGGCCTGCAAATAAAAACTGCTGTTCTGTGATTCTTTTCTTTTTTAAATATAGCAGAACTTATCAGAAGAGATAATTATTTAAAAAGGAAAAGTTATGCAGATACAGAACTACTTTTACTTTTTGTCATCTTCTATCTATGTCAGTCTCAAGTCCATGTAGATTGTGGATCTTCAGGATTAGGTTAAATTTGCTCTTGTACTTTCAGCTAATTCAGTTGATGCTTTCCATGTGACTTTTTGTTCTTGGCTCATCATTCTTATTTTTTATTGTTCAGGATGAAGATGAGTTTCCAGAACTAAGTAGTGACAATGGCAACAGCAAAAGTAGTAACATCCAGCAGAAGATTTCACCCAAAGTAGTAAGTAATTCTTCTAAAGCAAAAGCAAATTATTTTTAAATTATGAGAAGCTGTTTTTAAACTATAAATATTGTAATAGAGCTTCATTTCAAAAAGATACAAATTTATGTGATGTCTACATTGTGATGCTCTTAGGATATTTGACTTGCTGAGTTTAAATGTTTAAGAAACGTGAACTCTTAAAGAATGCTGGCTTGTCTGTTAACAACATTGTTAATGAAAGAGTCTATATAATGTTTGAATGCCTCTCCATTTCATTGGTAGTTTCTTGAGTTCTTTGCTTTTCTGAAGTTGTATGCTGAATCTTGAATGAATAGTACATGCAAAGAGATTCCTGAAATTGATTTTGAGGGTTGTCTGGCTTTATTTGTATTAATACCTAGATTACATCCTAGTTGTCCTTCTTTGACTTGAAGGACTTGCATTCAGACTGCTTTGATGTGGAATTGTAAAATCTGCAAATACATAGTTTCAATTTTCTGGAGTAATTAATTTAGGTTATCCTGAAAGGAAAATAAGCAGAAGGTCAGCACTGGGACTGTAGAAATAACTGTTGCAGATGTGCTCTTCTATATGTGATCTACTTAAATGTTTTGTTGCAGAACTCTGTGTAAACTGCTTAACCTATTCGGCTACTGTCCATGGAGTCCCCAGTGAAATGTTTTGAGTGGGAGAGGAAAAAAAAAAAACACCCTCATTTAGCAGTCATAGACTGGAAGGCACCCTGAAGATAATTGGGAAAAATAGTGTTTTTCCTTTAAAAAAATAAATACCTAAAATGTATTAGTTTCCTTACCTTACTTGAGTCATCTCAAATGTACTTAATTTTTAGTCAGCAGTGAGATGACTCAATATGACAACTCATTTGGCTTCTAGTATGTTATACCTTCTGTGGTCTTCAAGATAAAGGTCTTTAATTGTGCGTTATTTACTGTTTAATGTTCTAGTTAGATGATTTACCAGAGAATTCTCCAATCAATATAGTTCAGACTCCAATTCCCATTACAACTTCTGTACCAAAGCGTGCAAAAAGTCAGAAAAAGAAGGCCTTGGCAGCAGCACTTGCAACAGCTCAGGAGTATTCAGAGATAAGCATGGAACAGAAAAAACTCCAGGTGTGTAGTTTCCTGTCCTTCTCTCCCCCATGCAGTTGATAGTTCCAATCTTTTAGCAGCTGCCCCCTTCTATTCTGTAAAAGCAAGAATCTTTCAAAGACAGTTTTGCAGGTGCTGTTTGTTTATCAGCATGTCATGTTCATCCTACAGGAGGCTTTGTCAAAAGCTGCTGGAAAGAAGAGCAAGACTCCTGTTCAGTTAGATCTAGGGGACATGTTAGCAGCTCTTGAAAAGCAGCAGCAAGCAATGAAAGCTCGTCAGATCACCAACACCAGACCTCTTTCATACACAGGTATTTCTATCACTAAATGCATTTTGTCACTGTATGTTTGAAATATGATTATTCTCTTAAGTATGCTTTTCCTGTCAATACTCAGCACAAAAAATAGCATTTTCTATGCTTGCTGCTGAGCACAGAATTGCCATTTTTCATAGTCATCTATTATAATCCCTGAACCTCATACCTGAGCGGTTGTATGTCCTAGAGTCCATTGTTGTGCACAGTTACCAAGTGTGTTGGTTGCTTCATTTACCTGCTTTGAGTTTCATCTGTGCTCAGACGTTAATTAAAGTTACTAAAGTTGTATCAAATGGAGCTCAACTAGGAACAGATGACATTCACTTGAGACTGTATTTATTTTATTCTGTGAGAAACAGAAGATAATTACACGCTGTGCTGTCATCTGTTTTATCCTTCAGCTAACTAAGTCTCTGACAGCAAAAGAAAAACCCACTGTTTGGATGAATGGTCGCAATTTATCTTACCATTGTGATGTTACATGTAGTCATTTGAGAGGTCCATTATCAGTGTTATACATTCCAGGAAAATAACTACTTTATAACTTCTGGAAACATGAGGCTAAATTAAAGAAAGCTCAAAACCATCCGGAAGTGACAGTATCAGATGACGTAATTTTCCTGTCATTATGAACTACTTTTTTCCAAGGAAGGAAAATGTACTTTAAGAATTCATCAATGGAAATTCTGAAAGCAATGTTGAAAGAAAGCTGACATGTTTTCTAGTGAAACTAACATCTTTCTGGGTTATAGTTGGCAGTGCTGCTCCCTTTCATGCCAAAGAGTCTGCCAACAGAAAGTCTTTAACAAAGGGACAGCTGTCTATGGGTTGCCTTAATCCTTTGGATTCAACTGCTCCAAAAGTGAAAAGAGGAAAAGAGAGAGAGATTTCAAAACTGAAACGTCCTACAGCACTTAAAAAGGTAAATGATGCACCATAGTGTGTTCTGATTCGCATTCTTACTTGAAGAATAAGAACTGTTATTTTCTTACTCAAGAGCTAGTGACCATAAGTGTACGGTAAGGAATCATGAGCTTATCTCTGGTTCTTTTTACACTGATGCCCTGTACTAGGCATGTAACGTACAGAACTTTTCTACCCCTGGAGCCAGTTGAGGACATGCAAACTTATCTCAATAAGGATTTCAAGGGGTCTTCTTTAACTATAAGTATTATAACATATGGAAACATTTGCATAGTTTTCATGTTGCTGAATCCTACTGTGCAGTGTAGTAGGCAGAGCTGAATTTCCCTGCTTCTTCTTAGCAGTTGGTATATAACTTGAAGAAAAACATGTTTTCTAGTGAATGTTGAACTAGTTGTTTTTCCTGTGTGTATGCAAGGGTGAATTAAGTATATGCTGAAATTAAAAGGTAAAATAAACTAGCCCTAAAATTGAAGACAATAAGAAAAAATGAAGAACAGGAGATCACAAGGCTGCTTGCTGTGCTTGAGGTCTTTATGAAGACCACCTTATAACATGAGCAGTTAGAATCTGTTAAAGCTGTGTTATGTTCATAGACTGGCTGTGGCTAAGTTGTTTACAGGTTTGTTTTTTGTTCTGACAGTCTTTTTTCCTTTCTCTCCTGACTTAGCTATGAACTTCAAGCTCTAGTAGATCACAGATGCCTGTCCAGAGATGTTTTCAAACATCTGTTACTAAGGCCTTTATTATTTGTCATAAGCACCATAGATATGCTGCTGTTACCATCTTTGCACTTTTTTTATGTAAAGGAGGGGATTATACCTGTTATAGTGATTCTTCTTCAAGATGCTTCTTACTCTTGCGTAAGATGTCTTTCCAAAATTTGAGTGAGGAGTTCTTAGCGTCACATACCTGGAAAGAAGCTGTAGAAGTACTTTATTAAAATTGTTGAAAGCACTGCTTATGTGGGAGTATGGAGTATACAGTCTGGAAAATGATAGAATGAAATACTATTTGTGATCCGTGAGGGAACTTAAATGACTTCATGCTTATTTATCCTTATATAAGTATGAAAGTTTGAAACACGTTGATTATTTTGCGCTTTGGTCAGTCAGACGGCCATTTTTCTTTGAAGGTCATAACTTTTAAGTGTTGCTGGTTTTGTTCCTAGATCATTTTGAAAGAGAGAGAAGAGAAGAAAGGCCGGTTATCAGTAGATCACAGCCTTTTGGGATCTGATGAACAGAAGGAAGCTCATATAAGCCTACCTACGGATCAGTCTCAGGAGCTGGCCTCTCAGGAAGGTCAGTCTTCCTTCCTTCCCCTCCTGCTTTCCTACCCCTTCACCATGACTAACCTACTTAATGTTCTCTTTTTATGCACTGTGGCCTATTGGCATTATCTTGTAATTCTAGTAATTTTTTTCTAGCTTTATGAAATACTGGTGCTGAGTGTCTGATGTGTACTTATTTTACTTCGCCCTATTTCAGTGTAGTGTTTCAGAGTATAATTTGGAGAAAGCGAGAGAGATGCGTAAGACCTGTAATGCTGTTTTTTCTACATGAAAATGTACTTAATAATATTTCAAAATTGTCTTTCAGAAACAGGGCTAAGTATGCCTAGTGATACTTCACTTTCACCAGCAAGTCAGAATTCTCCATACTGCATGACCCCGGTGTCTCAAGGCTCACCTGCTAGTTCTGGTATAGGAAGTCCAATGGCATCTTCTGCAATAACCAAAATTCACAGCAAGAGATTCAGAGAGTAAGAGCTCTGCGTCATTGAATTCAAGTTTTGTGCTTAAGGTCCCCTTCATTTATGTGTGGATAGATCTAGTGAATGAAGATAAACTAGTCTTTAATTGGTACAAGCTTGTGCAAGTATTTCCTTAATACTGTCTTCCTGTAGATGGATAGTTACATATAGTGGTGTGTGTAAATATATATACATTTATCCACACAAATGTGTGGATGTGTTGTGTATGTATACACATGGGTTTTCTTTGGAACAGAAATTAGATGGAAGTAACCTTTGAGAATTTTTTTAAAGGAGGGCTGTGTATGCTTTTTAAATGGAAGAGAAATATTTACAAACATTCACTGCAGTATTTGCTTTTCCTACACTACTAATTTTTCAATTAATTTTTAAAGTAAATTGAGGAAAGAATAATTGTTTTGGGCACTTTCTGGAGCATTTCTGTGCACCTTTAATTAGTCCTTTTGCTCAACGTTCTGAGGTAAAGCATATTACTAGAAAAATAACTTTTTCAAGGTGCTTCTTAAACCTTGCTTATGCAGTCTGATTTCTTCAGTCCCTCTTAGCAACTTTACAAAGCTTCTTTATTCTTCAAATATCTTGAAGTAATACAATTTGTCTTTAAGAAAGATTGTGTGAACTGGGTATGTGCAGTGCTAATATCTGATGCCTTTTGAATTGACAGATACTGTAACCAAGTTCTGAGTAAAGAAATAGATGAATGTGTGACCCTGTTATTGCAAGAGCTTGTCAGCTTCCAGGAACGGATTTACCAAAAAGATCCCATGAGAGCTAAAGCAAGGAGAAGACTTGTGATGGGATTACGTGAGGTTACTAAGCATATGAAGCTAAACAAGATCAAGTGTGTAATCATATCTCCCAACTGTGAAAAAATCCAGTCAAAAGGTATAAACTGTAGTAGTAACGAGTGATGCCTTTAACTCATTTTATTTACGGTTTTCTTGTCCCACTGTGCAGCACTGATTAGCAAGGTTAGTGCTGCTCTTCAGTTGTTGTGCCATGTTATAACACTTCAGAATCAGCTGTGCAATTGCCAGTCTATATTTCATTCTCTTAGTCTTCTTGAAGAAACTTCTGAGGAGTAAAATACCTGAAGATGAACAACAATGCATACAACAGACTTCAACTTTATTCCAATGTGTCTGTGACATACCTGAAGTCTTAAGCTCTGGGTCCTCTTAAGGAGGATTACTTTAAGAGGAGTGTGTATTGCTCAAAAGAAAATATTGTAGCCAACCAACAAGGCCTAGTATAGAATACAGAATATCACTGAACAGAGGCACTGTGATGTATGCTCACAGGCTACATTCAGATTATAGTTTATCCTGCACTACATAGTAGTTTATGGTAGTGTTTCTCGAAATTCAGCTGTCTAATTTCTGTTAATTTGGGATATAGATTATATCACTATACTGTGACTTACAACTGTTTATTACGTTTCTTCAAGGTGGATTGGATGAAGCTCTGTATAATGTAATAGCCATGGCACGGGAACAAGAAATTCCATTTGTCTTTGCTCTTGGACGTAAAGCCCTTGGTCGTTGTGTGAACAAGCTGGTTCCTGTTAGTGTTGTGGGTATCTTCAACTACTCGGGTGCTGAGGTGAGTAATTTACTTAGTATATGGCTGAACAGTTATGTACCTTATAGTAAAAAAAAACTATTTCTGCATAGAGAGCAGTACATCAAACCCGTTTGATAGTGGCCTTGACCTGATTTCTTTTAAGTTCTGTTCTTTGAAATTCAGCTTTTTTTTCCTCATATTAGAAAGTCTGGTGTATTGAAACACTTTGCCCGTGACACCTCTGTAGCATTCCTGTAGACATAAAAGACCTTGTGAAATTCTCTAGAAGGCTTAAGATTAACTGAAAATACTGTCTTCTTTACAAACACATCTTAAAGTCTTGTAAATGGGTAATGGCATTTGTGTTTATTACAGAGTTAGTTCTTGAAGTAAAGTTGTTCGGTGTTAGTAGGCTTAAGCTTTGTTGTGTGGTATACTGTTGATTAAAAGTAGAAGTTTGATTCCCTTGAAGAAGGGAGAAAAGTAAATGAAAAACCACTCTATCTTCATACTTAGGATTTATTTAATAAGCTGGTATCGCTGACTGAAGAGGCCAGGAAAGCATACAGAGATATGGTTGCTGCAATGGAACAGGAACAGGCAGAAGAAGCCCTGAAGAATGTCAAGAAGGCACCCCATCACATGGGTCATTCTCGTAATCCCTCTGCAGCAAGTGCTATCTCATTCTGTAGTGTTATTTCTGAACCCATATCTGAAGTGAATGAGAAAGAATATGGTAAGTGTTGAAAAAAATCACTATTGTAACCAGAAGCTGGAGATTTCCAAATCCTGTGTAATGGAAAATGTAGCTAAAAATAGTGTTTCTTCATTAGTAGTCTACATACAGCTGTCAGGGATAATACTAAAACTGATTCATTTTGTAAGTCACATTTACTGAGCAATATGAAGAATGGAACTTAACACTTACAGAAAATAATAATTTTATGATTTCCTGACTTGCATCTGTGGAGGTAGATTCTCCAGTTTTATTGAACTCACATAGAAAAGGCCAGTAGTAAGACTGTATCGAATACATAATGCTCTTCTAGTTAAAATTTGTATAGAAAATGCAGAAATATATTAAATGTTTGCCTCCAATTGTTGTTTAAATAATTCTGGGGGGATATAATTCTATACAAAAAAAAGTTAATCTGTTTCCGACGCAAATTTCTTTTGAAACTTTTAGAAACAAATTGGAGGAATATGGTAGAAACATCAGATGGGTTAGAGACCTCTGAAAACGAGAGAGAATCCTCATCCAAGACTGCAGTACCAGAAAAAGCTAGCAATGGTCAAATTGCAAAATCTACCCTTAACAGACAGCCACCACTGGCTGCAACCAGCGCTACCTCAGCACCAAATCATGGAAAAGCCACACCAGGTGAAAAGGAAGAGGTGAAACCAGATGATAATCTGGAATGGGCCTCACAGCAGAGTACGGAGACAGGATCACTGGATGGCAGCTGCAGAGATATTCTGAATTCCTCCATGATCAGTACCACCAGTACTCTTGTACCAGGAATGCTAGAAGAGGAGGATGAAGAAGATGAGGAAGATGATGAGGATTATGCCCACGAACCAATTTCTGTAGAGGTTCAGCTTAATAGCAGAATTGAATCTTGGGTTTCGGAGACCCAGAGAACTATGGAGACTCTCCAGCTTGGGAAGACCCTTAGTGGTGCTGAAGAAGACAATGCAGAACAAAGTGAGGAGGAAGAAATAGAAACTTCTGAGCAGGTCGATCCCGTTGTTGATAGTGATGAATGGACAAATGATAAGCATACAAGTAACATTCAACATAAGCCCACCATCTGCGGGTCTTTGAATAAGGAACACACAGATTCCATCTACATGCCGTAAAAATCAGCAGGAACTCAGGAACATTTTAGAAATTATATTAAAACTAACTGTTGTAAAAGTTGCAGCCATTATTCCATATGCTTCATCTCAACGTTTTGCACTGTTAAACATTTAATGCATATTTAATTCACTTTTTGTAGCTGTCTGTTGCTTGTTTGATTTAAAAATGAGCTTAGATTTTAATATCTATTTCCCAGAATAGAAACGGTGTGGAAAATCTTTTGATAAGTAATCACTCAATCTCTTGTAAAAGGAAGCTTCTTACAACTGACCAATTTTAAGCAGAGTTCTTTTATGTGACCATTTAGCTCATTCTCAAGGAGATAACATGCATTTTAAGACTGACAAGCTACCAGTGCTTCTCACTGGTGTTATGCCAAGCACGTCAGTGTATTTGGCTGTGATTTTTTTTTTCTACTTCTGGCTAGGAATGGCAGCAAAATTTAGGTGATTTTTTTTTTTTTAAACAAAGCTGGAAAAAACTAATGAGGACTGCAAAAAGTGAATAGAGTGAATACATGGTTCTTACACTAAGATAAATGCAATTTTGTTGGCCTTGGTGAAAGCATCATTAAAAAGCTGCTGATAGATGAAATGATTACAGTAAGCTATAGCAGGTTTTGATTTCAGAAGAACTTTTAAGCTAGAGGGATATAACTACTGTATTATTTATTTACAAATTGGAAATATTGCATAAAAACAGGAAATGAAAAAAAAATTGCCTATGCTTTCCACAGTTGCTGTCTGCCAAACCATACAGTGGGTCACTACTGAAAGCCCTGGATAGAGGGATTTCATTAAACTCATGACTTCCTCCTCCTGTCACTTACCTCAGGAATGCTGTTTCTGCATATTGTAATCTATGTAACATTGTAAAAAGGAAGAATAATTCTTTAACAGTGAGTGCAAGTGATGCAGAGGCTCTGTTTCTTGATAAGTTTGCCTGCATACTTTGATCCTGGCCACCTTCCTGTTGAATTCAGGATGGATCTTAACAGTATCTACTCTGAATGTGACCTCTTTGTGTCTGTTCTCAGTTGTGGCAGCCTTAGGAGTTGACCTCTAGAGTAGAAAAGGAAGTAGTTATCCCAGAAAAGGGGGAAGTGCTCTGCAGTCTGGGGAAGTATTTCAGTGGCTCTGAGGCAAAAGGAAGAAGTACCCCCCACACCTTGAACCGCACATTTGTAGAGAATAGAGAATTTTCAGTGAAATTTGTTAACTGATGAAGACTTTATTTCGGTTTGGAGTATGTTCAAACCTTGCATGCAAGGAGTGCTTTTCATCTTTGTCTTGAATTGGCAAGAGATGTACTGCAGCTGCCAGCAGCAGGAGCTTCACCATGTGAGCAGCCAAAGAGTAACTCACATGAATACACTTTGATTCCACTTCATTTTTCTTTATCACTTCTATCAAAATGCATGAAGAAAAAAAACAGCTCTGGCTGGAAGAAAAACACAAAAATAGTTGGCTTAGTTGGGTGTTCAGTCCACACTCGTTAACGTGGGACCAGCTCTGATAGTGGCAGTAGTGCTGGCCTTGAGTTGCACTGGGAAATATGACTCTGGGTTTAGAATGCTGTACCCCCCTGAGTTTTTGAATGCTAAATGAGAGCAATGGGATCTGTGTTATGTAAATAAAGCTTTGATAGATACTGGCATAGCAAGTGCTATGTACATAAGCAGTGTGTGTAGAGAGCTGCCTGGACACCTGGCTGTTCTGTGTGTTCTTAGTTCCTTAATGTAATCCTCCTAGATATACAACAGGCATTCTGTAGGAAAACAAAGACTGAGGATTGACGCCTCCTGAATGTTAAACTTTTCACTCTCTGTATGGCAGACTTCTGTCTGTATGTTTGTAAACAGTTCTTGCTTTAGGAAATGATAGGTGTTTGAACTGCTGACGAGCAACACTTGCCCTTGGATGTGTAGGCATGTCTCAGCATCAGCTGACATCCGTGTATGCACTGAGGGCAAAACAACATCAGAAGAAAAAACATGTTTATAACTTTTCCGTTTGCTTTTTCAGTGCCAGTGATTCAAATGACTTTTGATCTTGAAGTATTAGCATCAAATGCATCTTTTTGTATGTCTTTTTGAACTTGGACTGTCATTTTAAGATTTTTGACATTTATATATATATAAAACTTGTAATATTCAGCCCACTACTTAACTGCAATTTTGCTACAGATTTAATAGTTCTTGAAGGTGATATAGCACTTCTAATATCTCTCAACTTGCCAGCAAATAAGGAACTAGTCTCTTTAAATGTGGCAGATCACCCTTGGAGGAGCAAATGGAAAGTGTAAAGGAAACTGGTTCTAGTGCTTCCTTTTTGATAAGCTGGGAATGAGCAATAACAGAATGAAACTGCAGTTCCTTTGGGAGTGATCCATTTGCATCTGAGTTTAGGGAAGTTCCTTACCACTTGAAGCACTTGAGAAGAGTATCTCACTGTGGTAACCTTGATTTTTATTAACACCAGAATGGGGGAAAAAAAAGCATAATGTTTTACAATGCCATGACTTTTATTTTTTAAGTAGCTGAATTTCTATTTGGTGTACCAGTACACAGTTTGTTATGCAGGTTGTTATGGTTCCCCAGGGGCGATGCTTCTGTAGTTTATAGGTGTATAGATATTTTTGTTGTGGAAATGATTATTCAGAAACTGAATCTACTTTTCTTAAGACATTCTTTATAGAGATGACTTCACTACTTAATTTATCTGGTAAAAACAAAAGTAATGTATCTGTGGTAGGGGTAGGGATCTTTAAAGCTGATAGAGATGGCTACATGTGCAACTTATTTATATAAATACTTCAAGTATCTCTTGAAATAAAATGTGGATCGCAAATATGTGAGAGGGAAAAATACTGAAGAGCTTTTGTCCTGAGTTGGGCCAAGTAAAAATGACAAAGGTTCAGGACCTGATCCTGTCAGTGTGTGCTGCTGATGGGAGCCTGACCTGTTCAACTGCTTGAGCTGCGTGCGGGTGTCTGTGTATTTGGAGCTGAACGGTGACTGAGGGTATTGACCTGTGTTTTAATTATAGAAAATGTTCATTGATGCACTTGTTGGTATTCTTATGGTAAAGGTAACAGGTGTCTTTATGCTCATCTGGGTGGGAGGGAGCTTACGCAGTGTGATTCTGTCCAGTTCTTCAACACAAGCTTACATTTAATGTTACCTTAAACACATATGTAGAAAGTATTATTGTTTGAGAAGCTGCTGTTTGCTGAAACTGTCACTAAGTATTCTCTGTGAAGTTGTGCCAACTAATGGGACCACTGAACTGGTTTCAGTGTTAGCCGTGTCAGACTGAGATGTGGTGGCATGTCGGTGGGACAACCAGCAGAAGCAAGCCATAAAAACGCCTAACAGCAGGCTCTGCCCACCCTGCCTCGTGCAGGGAAGCGTGGGATGGTCGGCCCCAAACTTCCACCCCAATGAATGGTAACAGTGGGAGCAGGAACCCAGTTGGCACAGCCCACCTTCTCAATGTTCATAAATAGTTCCTATGTTTTACTTTAAAATAGTCTGATTAGGAAAGCTGTTTAATCTTTAATGTCTTAAAAGATTTATGGTAATACTTAGGTTAAAGCAGTAGAAAAAGTATGAAATACAATATGAAGGGGTTTGTTCCATTTCTTTTTTTGCTGTATGAAGGATAATTGTTCTGTCTACCGTACTTTTTGGAGTAATAACAGCTTTTTTGCACTATGTAAATACTAGTGGGGATTCTTCCATAACTAATAAAAATGATTGTAGAAATGGATGGCTTTGGGTGATGTGTTTCTTTGCAGCTAGGTTCCCTGCAGGTGAGGTCTGGGTGGGAGCCCTGGCACCCAGCTCCCATGGGCTCAGGGGAGTGGGGGATTTCCCATAGTGCAGCACTCAGTTCTGTTACGTCACACACATCCTGGCAATGAGCAGAGAAATGTAATACAGAAAACCCACCATCCTATGGGGGGCAGCAGGCTGAAATAGGCCCAGGATGCTGTGCTGGAAGTAACATTTCAAGGAGTAATTGTAGGCACCCCCCAAAATTGGGATTTCTTGTGTTCTGAGAATTGAAGTCACCTTCCCTTTGCTGCTGAGGTGCCTTGGGAAGCAGCAGGGCAGTGGGGCACCTTGCCCTCTGTTCTCCAGTGACTCACTGGATCTGCTCACGCTTACGCTGCTGGCAGTGTCATTAAGCTGGTTTTGCAACTCCCACGGGTGAGAGTATTTGTAGCAATTCAGAAAGGACACAGCTTCATCCTGTAATTTTGGGGTTTCTATTTCTGTGCCTTCGCCTCCTCTTTCAGTTCTGCTTTTGCAGTTGTCCCCTCTTGTGAAAGTGCTGCTGTGACAAACCTTAGACAGCAAGTGCTGCTGCTTCCAGCATCACTCCTCCAACCTGAGTTCTGCATGCATCCTCTCAACCTGAGACAAGTTTTGGAAACCTGTGCAACTTGTGCTGTTGAAATGACAAAATCAATCACCATGAAGCCTCACACGCACTTCACTCTGTCCCTGCTTAAGAGATGTTCAGCAGCTTCAGAGTTATGTTTAATGGCACCATAGTGGGCTCTCCACTTCGCATGGCTGTGCATAGAGTGCAGCAACTGCTGGCAAAAACGTGCTAAGGGCTTCAGTGCATCACTGCCCTAAGGAGTGCATGCACTTGCAGAGCAACGTGAGGTCTCACTGTTTTTGTGCTGATGGCTCTTCATTGGCACTGGATGAAAAGATACAACCCAAACCACTGTTGCCCTCCACAGCATGGGGGTGAATGGGGGCATGGAGGGGGTTGCACTGCCTGTGGTTAGCAGTGTTGGTTCTGGTGTGGCTCTTGAGCTGGAGCTGAGGGGTTGCTGTCCCTTCACTTTGAAGCAGTGAGGTAAAGCTTTGGGTGATAAGAATTGGGCTGAACTCATGGAGGAGTGCTGCTGATGGTGGAGGGATGGAGCACATTAACAGGAAAAGGCAACAAAACTGTCCCTGTGCCACAGCTTCCCTTCAGATTCACTATGGCAGCACAGCGCCCAGCCCAGGGCTCTATGGGAGAGGCAGTGTGAGGGTGCCCTGTGGTGCTGCTGTTTGCTCCTTTCTAATGTGCACCAGTGCACTGCCCTCTGGAAAAAACATTTCTAAGCTACGTGATGGGAGCTGATGTTCCCTGGGTGCTGCCACACAGATACCAAGCCTCCTGATGCTATGAAATCATGATCATTTCTAACTCCCTTTAGAGCTGGCTGTAGTTCTGTGCTGCTGAAACCTTTTCATAGGGAGGGTAAGTCTGCAGGGATGGACTTGAGGCTATTTTGGGCTCAGCTGAGCTTTGCCTTTGCTTCCCTCCTGCAGCAGGGTTGGAGCCAGGCCGTGGCTGCTACCTGCAGGGCACTGTGGGATGCACAGAAGCAACCAGTGCTGGGCTGCTTTCTGCCTGCAGCCATGCGTGTCAAGGGGGAACATGTGCAGTGTGCGTTCAGTGCACGTCTGCACGAACACTACCGCTGCCATTTATATGGGGTGGGGGAAACCCTCCATTTGCTCCATATGTTCTGAGGGAGGTGCAGAGCTCTGCCGTGCAGGCCCAGCTCAGAAGCAGCACAGAGCTGCTGCCTCCGGGTCCCCTGAGAGTGGGTGTGGGGCTGTTCCCACGCGGGGCAGCACCGTGGGA
This sequence comes from Cyrtonyx montezumae, assembly GCF_038088225.1. Classification (NCBI taxonomy): domain Eukaryota; kingdom Metazoa; phylum Chordata; class Aves; order Galliformes; family Odontophoridae; genus Cyrtonyx; species Cyrtonyx montezumae. Next base: position 26,458,744 of record NW_027071903.1, on the reverse strand, counting down.
GGGGGTCAGGGGGCAGAACCTGGAGGCCCCGAGCACTGCAGGCAGCCAGACCAAGCGTGAGCCGTGCCCACGGGCTTCGTGTGGGCACGCACAAGGCTGAAGCCTGATAACTGGAGGCTTGTTTGTGCCTGTGCTTAAAGGCACTTTGTTCTTGGGGAGGCTGGATTCCCAGCATCTTCAGCCGAAATCTTGTTTGTAGCCCTGAGAAAAAGCTTTTTAATAGACAAAGGCATTTTTCTTTTGCCCTCCACCCCCTCCCTGGCTAATGTTCCTTGGACAATGCCACTCTTTGCCGGCTCTGTTCTCACGCTTGTATGTGCGTCCTACTGCTGAAAGCGGTGCTTTTTCCAGCACGGCCCTCGCCGCAGAGCCCCACCCGCCCTCACCTCCCGCACCGCCACGCTGCTGCCTGCAGCTGGGGCACCGGGAGCTCAGCGGGGCGGCTCGTGCTGCGGCCGTGCCACGCCCGGGCTACTGGCGACGGAGGGCCCGTCCTATTATTCCCTCTGCCATCCAAATGTCCCCTTCAGCCCTACCCCAGGCGGGGCGCTCCTTCGCCCCCCTCACCGTCCTCGGGGCAGCACCGTCCGGGGGCCCTCATCCCGCAGGGCAGGGCTGCAGGTGCAGGACCGCTCCTAAGTCGTCACCGCCCCGCGCCCCGCGCACTCAGGAGATGCGGGGTCCCGCCCCGCGCCATCCCCCTCACTCGCGCGCTGAGGGCGCGTGAGCCGGCGGCGGGCTGCGATTGGCTGTCGCGAGCACCCCGGGGGCCGCCGGGCCGCGGCCGCCCGCCGAGCGCCATTCACGGCGCTGTGCGCCTGCACGCGCCGGGCTCATTCACAAAAAAACCAACAACTTCATTCATAAAAGCGGCGGCGGCGGCGCGCGGGGCTCAGCGCGGCGGGAGCGGCTCTGGTGCTGCTGCCCCGCGCACCGAGGGCACGGCACGCGTTGGGCCGCACCGAGCCCGCAGCGGTTCTGCGCCGGAGGATTTTGGAGCAAGAATTGGAGAGCTCGGGGCTGAGAGCCGCTGCGGGCTGGGAGAGGGCTGTGCCCTACGCGTGTGCGGGCAGGAGCGGTGCGGGGCTGCTGCTTCCCCGCGGAGGATGAAGGCGCCGAGAGCCGCGCGCCTGGCGGGGCTCGGGGTGCTCTGCCGGTGCGGCTGAGCGCGGGGCTCGCGTGATCTCTGCTGTGCTCTGCTGTGCTGTGCTGTGCTGTGCTGTGCTGTGCTGTGCTGTGCGCGGCACACGCTCGTGCTGCGGCCCGGAGCCCGGCGGTGACAGCCCGACCGTGAGCGCCCGGTGCCGGTGCGCGGCCCCGCGGTAGACCCGGGCTCGGGTGGCACTCCTGGGCGTGGGCTGCTGCTGCTCGTGGGACTGCACGGAGAATGCCGGCCGGCCGCGCGGCTGGAAACCTCCCGCATCGAGAAAAATACGCCGCACGGGACGGAGTCGGCAGAAATCTCTGAGAGGTTTCTGTTTTTAACGTTGTTTGACTTGATTTCCATGTGATTTATCCACGAAGGCGATTTGTGCCCGAGGCTCCGCTTATCGAACTGCCAGGGCTATGAGAGAGCGCGGCCCGCAGAGCCTCGGTGCACACGTCCTGTACGTGGGGCTGCTCCGACACCCGGGGATGCTGCACAGGGCCAAGTACAGCCGCTTCAGGAACGACTCCGTAACGTCTCTGGACGAGGGGCCGCAAAATATCAAAGGTTCCTCCTCGCACCCTCCAGCACACAGCCTGCTGGCAGAGGACGTTCCCCTGGGCCCGCAGGACACCTGCACCACTCTGTGCGCGCTGATCCCGCGCATGGCCAACATCAAACTCGCCAACCCCTCCGCTCTGCCCGGCCTGAAGAGCTTCTGCCTGGGGAGCAAGGAGGTGCCAAGGACCAAACTGACTGAGTGCGTCACCGTCCCTGGCGGCCCATCCTCGCCGGAGCTCAGCTGCCTCTCGGCCTCGTACCCACAGCCCGGCCCGGAGGGGCTGCAGCTGACCCCAAGGCCCACGGGCAGCTGCACCAGGTGGGGAGCAGCAGAAGCAGTGGACAGACTGGGGGGGAACCTCGTGCCCAGCAGGGAGCACACGGAGGAGTCGGGCACAGCCTACAGCGTGCGGGTGAGTACTGGGTGTGGGGACAGGGCTCTGTCACAGCTGGCACAGGGGACTGCAGTTTGTGCTGCCAGCTCTGTGGCCCCTGGTCACCGACTTAACCTGTGTGTCTCCTGTTTGGTGATGGATTTTGCGCTGTGCTGGGGGCCTGAGGGAGTTAAAAAGAGCACGGCTATCCCCAGAGGTAGACAACATCTATTTCCACTGTCTGTCCTTAGGCTCTTGGAGGAACACAGCTGAGCTGCATGGCAAGCGAGGTCATTCTGAAACGTGTGTTGGAAGGGAAGGACTATGGTCCCATCTCTCCCAGCAGCTCTGGTGCCAGGCAGGTGCTAGCTCACACTGTGACATTTGTCACTGGCCCTGCAGCCCTTTCTGCATGGTGCAGAGTGCAGAAGCTGCCCTCCACTTGTGCTGTTGGGCTGTGTCCACTGCTCCAGGCAGAGAGCAGTGGCGGCTTCTCTGGAGGGCACCCAACTGCAGCTGCTCCAGGTGTTTCTCACACTGTGCTCTGTCACTGTTGGTCAGCAGTCGCTGGCTGAGGGGACCATGCTGTCCAGGCTCAGGGCTTTGTTTCTTCCACCTGTGTCATACTCAGTAGCTTTCTTGTTTTCCATTTTCTGTCCCTGGATGTTTTACTTTTGTGCCCAGACCTTTCCAGTTGGAAAGCCAATGGCCATTGCTTCCTTCTACACACTCTGAACCTCTGACCCTGCACATCAGAGGGGGGGAAAAACAAAATAGGACCGTAGCCATGCCCAGCCTTCCCAGGCAGGTCAGCTCCTATGGGTGAGGTCTTTGGCTGTGGGATGGGCGTCAGCCAGGTCATCAGCTGTGGAAATGGAAACCAGAGTGTGGTCACCTGCATTTGTCACATTAAAGGCAGCAGTAGGAGGTAGCTTGTACTGTGTGGGGGTCTCTGAGCTGGCAATGTGCCTGTCCCATTGTGCTTGGCTTCCTGGAAGGCCCAGTGCTGATGTGAGTGCTTGGTACTTTGACAGCAGTGATGGCTGACTGGGTTCATGGGCACACAGGTGGTACGCAGCATGAAAAAACAGTGCCCAGTGGGGCTCCCAGTGCTGGTGGGCAGTGTGCTGGTGTTGTGGTGTCATGGTGTGCAGCTGTGGCACCTGCCTGTTGCATGGTGCTGGTCACAGCCAAGGCTCTGAGGTCCCTGCCGGGCTGCAGTTGTTCCCTGATAGGGGGATTTCCCAGGTCCAATATGGGCCCATGGGCAGAGGCAGCAAGGTGTTATCTGCTGGGAACTGCGCCAACCAGAAAGGAAAAGAAGCAAAATCAAGGCCCAGCATGACAGGAAGGTCTGGAGAAGTGGGGAAGGGGCTGTCCCCTTCTGCTGCTCCCAGGTTGTGGTTCCAGGGCGTTCTCCTGCCGTGGTCAGGCTGTTTCACAGGAAAATGTCTTCGAAGAGGTGACTGGTTGGGACCTCCCAGCACAACAGGGAGATGTCCTTCTGCAGCTCTGCTGCTGCACAAGCCCTGGGGCAGCTGCAGGAGCACCACTGAGACGCATCCAAATGTGCTGTGTCCAAAGTCATTGGCTTTTTGACCAGGTATTACAGAAAGGCAATAATCGCTCAAGTGATGAAAAGCTTTACGTCAGAAGTGGTCACCCATAAGTTGGAAGGAGGCAGAATTTGTCTTTCTGGTGTTGCTTCAAGAGGTGCCAGTGATGGGATTCTTTGTGTGCCCTGTGGTGTGACTGCAGCTGTGCAGAGCAGCTGGAGGGGCCACGCATGCCTTATGTCACCTGGTCTATGCAGGATGCTGAGCCCTGTACCTGCCTGCTCCCCCAGCTTGCCCGTGCAAATACCAGAGCCCAAGTAGCAGTACTGAAGCAAGAGCCAAGGCAGAGCTCATCCCCGTGCTGTTATCTTTGAGAGCAAAGTGAGGGCCCAGCTGTGCAGGAAGGAGATCAGCTCTGGTGGTTCGTGGCTGCAGAGTTGCAGCTGCAAGGGGCGAGCAGGGCTCAGGGTGCTGGGGCCAGGCAGCCCTCATCCTGCAGCTGTCACTGCCTCTGCCTTAGGGCAGTGATTCTCTGTGTGCTGCTCAGATGTGCTACAGCTGCAGGCACTGCATTGGGTTCTCTTGGATCCAGATCTGCTGCAGTCCTTGTCCCAGAGCAGTGGTGTGGGATGGGCTTTTCAGATCAAAACTGAAAAGCAAGGGAAAATGTGCATGTGTTTACATTGGTGTGTATTCATCCACTGAAAATGTGTTTGTATACAGATGTCTGTATATGCATACATACATACATACCTAATCTTAGGAGCTTTTCCCCGTTCATTTATTATTTACAAACATGTATTTAAAAATTGAAAACTCACAAATGGAAGGGTCAGAATCTCCCTGGAAATTTTCTATTTACCAAAAGCCAGGCTTCTTTCCAGGCCCATCTGCTAGGGTCCTTGTGCTCTCGGGCCCTGCTGTGGTGTGTGGGTGCTGCTTGCCTGCATCATGCTCCCCTTCAGGCCCCATCTCTAACAAGCTCGAGGTGTTCTTCACTAAAATCAAAGGAGAGCTCCCCACCTGGCAGCCCTGGAGGAGAGAAGGGCCAGGAGGATCAGAAATCTTTTCCCCTCACTTCAAAAGCACCTTGTTAAAGCAGGTGCTGGGAAAAAAAGTGCTTGGATGGGAGAAGGATTCCTGCCACCCTCATTTGCACACAATACTGCTGCTTGTAATTTTTTTATCTTTTTTTTTTTTTTTTTGCCCAGGCAGCTGTATTGTTTTTAGGGAATCTGAGCAGCATCCAGCATGCCTTTGGTTAGAGGCTGTGTAGCAGCAGCATTGCCTCTGCCAGCAAACCCTACCACCTGGATTCTTTGTTAGATGGCTGTGGGGTCTGTAGGAGCTGCCCTTGGCAGTTGATGCTTGAATTAAAGCTTGTTAACTAATAGGTGGAACTGTGATGCTGCAGCTGTATTGTTTAATTAGGAGCTCCACGAGCTGTATTGCTGCTGGTGGTGAATCACTGGCTGTCATTGAGGCTGGAGCTGGAGACTCATTGCGTTCTGGGAAGGAATGCAATGAGAAGGGGGGGCTTTGTTGGAGGGTGCCTCTGAAGCTTATTCACTTGAGCCCTGCTGGGTGCATTCACATCTCCTCCCACGCAGTCCCTCATCCTATCTGCAGTCACTCTTCATCATCTCTTGTAAAGAGATGTGAAAAGATGTGCATCTTCAGCGAGCAGCCTTCTTTCTCCCAGGCCCGGCACTGTGGGGAGGCAGAATCCATACCCAGATCTCCCCTTCCCTTTGGAGATTGAGGGACGGAGCTCCTGCAAGACAGCTGCTCCCCAGCCCGATGCAGGGAGATGGGGGCACGGGTCACTGCTACAGGAGCAGGGCAAGGCATCTGTGGGTTCAGCATCTACCTTCATCGGTGAAGTCAGGTCCTTAGCAGCTGCCTCTGTTCTGCTGGTATTTTCTTCTATGGAGGGGTTAATCATCCTTGTGTAATGTTTGCTTCGTTTTTTTTCTCCCTTGGAGATATCTTTTGTTTTCTCTAACAACAAGCTTCCAGGGTCCCATTGTCCCTTCTGAATGCTCCCTGGGTTTCTCCCCCAGGGCTGTGTGACCCTGACGTCCCCCACCCCAGCCCTGCTGGTTCCTCCTGCCCTGGGATGTGGGGGTTCAGCCTTACCGACCATGCTCATTCAGACGAAATAAAAGAGGGTTGCAGGGAGGTGCCATGTTAATGCACTTCCTTGCTCAGGCTTTTAAAGAAAGAAAGAAGAAGAAGAAGAAAAAAAGCTTTTTGTGAATCATTGATAAGTTCAGCTTCACTCAGGGTCACTTATGCAAAAACCTAATATTGATTTTTCATCTTTGCTTAGAGCAGCTTCCCACGCATCTGCTCAGAATGCAGCGAGGACTCGCTTATCAGCGTATGACTCACCTCCTCCTCTAAATCTTTCTGTTCTCAGGGATGGAGGGGCACCCCACCAGCTCACAGGATGCTTGACCTTATCCTGTAGGACCAGAGGTCTGTGCCGTGCTATGAGCTGAGGCTTGAGGCGTATCTTCCACGTTTTCTTTGTTCCTGTTAAGCAGGAATATCTTTAACAAGTAAGATAGCTCTCAGAATCCTTTACAAAGTCATTAAATGTTCATTAAGGAAGCAGTTCTGCAAACCCTTCAGATTCTTATTGATGTCCTTCCAGGGCTCTGACCTAATTCTGGAGTTCTCCCAAGGGTTGCATTGCTGTTTGGAAAGAAACCAGAACAGGGATACCATTGTTGTGGAGTCTCTGCTTGACTGCACACACACGTTTTCTTTTTAACAGTCCTTTCTGGAGATCCCTAAAGCTAGAGCAGACGCCTGCATTCAGCCCCTCTGAGTGCAGCAGGAGGATGCACTCACAGACAGGCTGGTGCAGAGAAGGTACACATGGTGCCTTTCTCTGCACACAATGCTTCTTCTGTCTGTTTAAAACAAGATGACAGGGCACGTAGCCTGGGGCTTCCTGTCCTTGTGATGGATCCTAGAGGCTGTGACTCCATGTGGGAGAGGTCAGCGGGGCAGGGCTGTTGCAGGGTGCTCCGTTCCCAGGTGCAGTGTCAAACAGGGGATGCCAGCTGGGAAACACGGACCCTGTGAAGTGCAGTACTTAAGTAGCAGAGATATGGCTATCATCAGCAGAAATGGTAAAGGAATCACTCAGACGTTTTGGGGAAAAGTCAGTGGCTAGAGTTAGCCTAGTGCACTTCGTTAAGATGAAAGTGTTCCATAGGTTTGTGCAAAATGTCAAAGGGTTCTGTATGGTCAGAGATCATCCCGCTCTTGATGTTTTTGAAAATTTGTCCAATGCAAATCCCAAATAAGTACAGAAAAAGCCCTCAGCTGTGCCCCATACAACAGAAGTGTGGGACTCAGCCTCTAATTTCAAGCAGTCAGTTTGTGGTGCAGACTCTTAGAGAGCTGTTGCTAAGAGCTTGAATTGCGACTCTGCCTCCTCCATCTTCTGCAGAGGTTGGTTATTTGTCATCAGACCTGCAGCAGCACGGAGCCCATGGTTTTCCTTATGCCTTGTAATGCCTCCTGCTGCTCTGAAGGGCCCCTGAGCGCAGTGGTCCTGCAGGTGTCCTCTGCACATGGGGGAATTTCGCTGCGGCATCGATGTATTCCTCCCAGCTCAGTGACACAAGCTAATCAGTGGCAATGAGCAGAATTAGGGAAGGGGAAGGATTGGATTTTGTGTCCCCAGAGTGTTTCATCTCTTTTTTTGTGCTATGCTGCTGAAGTTGCTGGTATCTTCCTCGCTGTTCTGTACGCTGCTCAGTAAATCTCCGTCTATTTAGGAAGCTGCTTGAGAACAGCTGATTTGATTTTCCATATGGACTGTGGTTCTGCATAAATTCAGCGGACTGAAATAACATTTTCTTTCTTCTGTGACCTCCTCTCACCTGTCTTGCAGGTATTAACATAGCCATTCTTTCTTTCCATCTCCCTTTGTTCTCCACAGTACATGGGCTGTATTGAAGTACTGCAGTCAATGAGGTCCCTGGACTTTGGCACACGAACACAAGTCACCAGGTAGGCACTGCTGAACTGAAATGCAGCACAAGAATGAAAAGCAAGAGCACTGATTTCTGTATAAAGCCACCACTGTGTGCCAAACCCTCAGACTCTTTTGGATAGGAGTTTGGATGGTTTGCTTTGCTTTTTCCCAAGTGATGACTTGAGTTATGTGGTCATTACAATGGACTATTTCTATTGTGAAACTGATTGTTTCAGCCACAGACTGAGTTTCTCTCCCAGTTCTTGTTCTGGATGAGGAGAGAATCCCCCTGCAGTCGCAGTGTGGTACAGGCATACCCAGAGCTTGGTACCAGCAGCAGCTGGGTCACGAGCCTGGGCTCACCTGGGGCTCTTTGTCTACAAGGAAGCACAAGAATGCTTTTCCAAAGGGGCTGCTGGAATGCACCCACGGTCCTGTAGCAGAGCTCCCTGATTCCCAGCCCCAAATGCTTCTTGCAGAGAATCTTTGCCCAGCTGTGTCCATGTTCCCTCCTCCTCAGGCTTTTTTTCTGACATGGCTCATGCTGAGGATGCCAGAAGTGTGGTTTAGGCTTCCTGTGGCTGCCCAGCTCTTCCTTCCTGCTGGCAGATGATTTACAGATGCTCTTTTGCTTCTTCAAGTGCTCATATCAAACAGTCCGGAGTCAGGAAAGGTGCATGATGAGATAAGTGTTAAACAGCTGCCTGTTGGCTCGCAAAGCTATCAGCTGAAAGGAAGAATCTGCAAAACCTGACTCCTACAGTGCTTATATACTGCACTCTAAAGCAGACAGATTTGTTTGAAATTCAAAGTCAGCAGTTGTTTACATCTACAGTCAGCACAAGCACGCGTTCACACAGTTCCTGCATGTGTATATGTAGAAGTGTCTGAGATACAAATATAGTTTCCCCCCCCAGCCCAATTGTTTACAAACCCAAAGGAGAAACATAGTAGGAAATCTACTCAGAGAAATCAGTTTGGTGCGTTCAGACCAATGTGCTGTGTTCTTCAACAGCATCAGTCAAGAAGTGAGGTTACTTCCCATTTGCAAGGCTGGGTCTGTGCATATCGCTACACTGACAAACAGAGCTTTGGGTAGGTCATCTGGAAAATACTGAGTATGAATTATTATCTAAAGAGAACCTGCCAACTTAAATTTGGCCCAGATGGTCAGGTTTTGTTAACCAGGGCTATGTGAGAACTTAACAATGGAAATAGTTTCACCACCTTAAAAGTTTGAACACCCATGCCACTGCTGACCTTGGGAACCTCTTTTGTGTATGAGAAATTCAAAACTTCAGCTGCTTACAAACTGCATGTTGAGGGCTGGGTGCATGCTAACTTTAAAGTTCGATCGATTACAAACTGACTGAGTGACGATAGCACCGATTATTCTCCCATTGTTCTCCCAGGCAAGTAACTTCATGGATGCTCTCGACAACACAACAACCAAGGAGTTATTTGAAATGATTCCATTTTAATTATCTGTGTTTTTACTGGGGAGAAAAACATATTTTTACTCTGACGACATTTCACTATACAAAGGGTCATGCTCTGTTTTAAAGTGGTGTGAAAGAAGTCTCTGATTATGTCTCTTCTCTGCCCTGCTTTATGTCTATTTGAGTTCTAAGTCTCCTGGTCTTTACAATTGAAGATACTGTTTAGCTGCCTCACCTGCAGCAGGGTGAGGGGACAGCCAGGCTCCGGGGTGCTCTTTACCCTTGACCTCTGGCAGTTGTGAGGTGGGGAATTTGGAAGAGGGGATTTTGTAGCAGTGGTCTTCTCTTGGAGCCTGGCAGAGCCTGGACAAGAACCAGGGCCATCCTATCTTCAAGTCCTGCAGCTGTAGCTCACAGAACTGCCTGCACTGCAAGCCATAATGGCAGCAGCAAGCGGCTCTTCATCTTGTGGTGATTTATACCTTCTTGTTGTCCACTGCGGAAAACACAAGCCAGACTGAGATCAGTTTAAGAAAATCTCATCTCCCTTCTGCACCAGCTGTAGTACACTGTGGGTCATTTGCACTCTGATGAAGCACTGGAACTGGAGCTCCTGTGCTGTGGCGGTGTTCTGCCCATCCCATGCCTGCACAGAGCCCAGTGTGCCCTCCCCTTGCCCAGCCCTTTGGCTCTTTTTCTCTTACCCATCTCCTTCTTTTGTTAAATCAAGCTCAGTGATTCGATTTAGGCGTGTCTGGGAAAAGGGGGTCTGTGTCCCAGGCCCAGGCAATAGCTCTCAAACTTGGGAATGGCCGGGCAGCATGGCTGGGGTGAGGGGCATCTGCAAAGGGCTGGTGGGGTGGCTGCTTGAAGAAGGCTGACTTTGTTTGGAAGATTAATTTCAACTTTGTTGAGATACACAATCCCTTTCTGTTCAGTGGTGTAGGCAGAGCCCTCGATGCTTAAAAGCAAATCTCCAGCAGCATGCTTGCTCGCTTACATCAGCCCTTCGCTCTTCTTTTGCTCTCATTTGGGGAAACAATTAACAAAGTGCCTCTCTGTCAGCACCAGTGCCTCCTCCTCTGTGGCAGGACGTATCCCAGAGGGTGAAATCTGGGTTTGACTGTACTGCTGAGATGATCTGAAGGCTTACGGATACCAAAAAGGGGGCTGTCATTGTCACCCCCGTTGCCCACCTTGCTGCTGGCTGTTGAGCCACCACAAAGTCCTTCTGCCATCCCTATGGCACCATCTGGTTGCATGGGGCTCTACATCTCAGCCCCACAAGTGTGGAGCTCACCCTAGCTCGGGAGCTGACCCAGATCTCTCCCATTCACTACAGAATGCAAAAAACTGTGTCATCTGCCAGTGGTCAGTTTGTGTAGTTGCATGGGCACTGCAGGACTGGCAGACAGGGACCTCACTTCAAATGGCAGAAGATGCCGAGTTGTTGAAGAGATTGAAGATTTTCTTTGTTTTAACTTTAAACTAAACGGATTTAAATTCCTCCTCGTTTTGTTCTGTGGCTCCCAGAGGTGAGAGGAGCTGCTGCAGAGCGCACCAGATTATCTCAGTCAGTGTGATTTAAAGGAAAACAAACAAACCAAAGTGCTTTGCTTTGGGTCGAGTGACGAGGAGGAGAGAAAGGAACAGCAGCAACATGACTGGAATAACAAGGCCACATCTGCTGCTGCTGCCTCTGATTGGCAAATGTAAAACGGACAAGCAAATCCTAGAAGCCACGAAGTTGCACATTCCTCCATAGGTTAAGTAGAAAACCTACAAAGGCAGATCTAAAAAACTTGCCCATGCAAGTGACTGACAATGAATGGCTGCAAGAATGAATTAATAGCAGGTTTTCAGGAAGAAGTCATGGATACAGTAAATCCAATTTCAGTTCACCATGAATATTTCCAGAGTTTCTTTTCTTCCCTGTGTATCGTGCAAGTTCCAGATCTGGTCCACCTGTCCTGTGCAAATGAATGAAAGCTAGAGGTGTTCAGTTCTATCAGCAAGGTGTTATCAAATGCCTGCTTTTTATACCTTTAAAATAATATATGAGAAGGTCTGTTAGGTCATCTGGAAAACCATCTGGTGATATGAAGTAAGGAACAGCTGTAAGAAGATTATTTCCCTTAGCAAAGAGAGCAAATAGAAACTTAAGTAGAAATGATTTGCCTATTTTTTGTTCCTGTTTGCAGTAGGGTGAACTGGGCAGTCACAAGATGTGCTTGTGCCAGGATGGGATCTGCTGCTGACAGCTTTGTCTGCAACTGAGTATTCCATATAGGCTGCTCAAAGCATTTGGGAACTCATTTGTCACCAAAATTGAACACTTCCCTGTTTTTCCAGTTTGTTCACATTCCGGTTTGTATCTGGTTTTCTTTCTAGGTATAGCTAGACTTGAAGGCTCCAGGTAGTCCTAACGTCTTGGCTCTTATTTTAATTTCCTTTAATATTGAATGAGAAGATGAGCTCTCATTTTCAAAACAGATCATTGGAATCTGCAAGATCATCCTGCAGGATGCCATTCCAGTTTTTGTTTAGTTTTGCCCTTTCTACCATCAAAGTAATACCACTGAGCTAAACAAGAGAGATGTCAGGGTTTCCCTTCATATTTTCAGTTGTGTAGAGGAAAGTGCTTTGTTTTAAAAAGCTAAAGAAAGAAGCTGTGCTTAAAAGGTTGCGTTTGTAATCTGAATGTGATCCATCTCATGCAGCCCACTATGATGCCTCTCTTCTTTCTGGCTGGTTTCACTCAGGTTGCTGTTGGTGACAATCGACAAGCTCCAGGTTTCATTTCTCAGGACCTTCTCTGACAGGAAACCTCTTTTTAACATCAGTGCTGCCTGGTGCTTTAGGTATGAGTGCTCACAGCCCACCTACTCCAGCCCTGCAGCATGGGGCCTACCTGGCCTGCTGCCTCCCAGCCTGGCTCAGTGCCTCCAGGACATCCTGCAGGGCTAGCACATGGAAAACTTGCCCCAGTAACACCTGTGATTGCTGGGTTACTGAGATAAGGCTGTCATGTCGGATCCTGGAATCCATGGCATGCTGCAGCAAAGCTGGCCTTCCCTTGTCTCCAGGATGTCCAGGAATGTTAAGGAAATCTGCTGAGCACGCGCCAACTTCGTCAGTCACCATTTTTCCACTGGCTTCAAAACAATGAGTGAAAGTCAGTGAAAAGTCAGTGGCTGTCAGTAAAATATTTTTTCCCAGCTGCTGTGCTAACCTCCCTCAGGATGCCGCTCTGTTTGAGGAAAGCATCACCTGGCTGATCATCTATCAGAATTTGCTTTGTTGAAGCTTGGAAAATAGATTGTATTATAGCAACTGAATATATAGCAGCTTGTAACAATTATATTCGGTGAGAAATTTAGCTGTCACTGATACACAGCATCAATACATTATGCCTTACATTTCTGCTTTTAGAAGTGAGAGGCACCTACAGAGGTTACTGAGTGGGTGGGAAAGGACACCTGGTTTGGGAAATACCCACTAGAGGTAAACTAAAGACCTCAGATTTGGAAAAAAACTTGAGAGGCTGAACCTCCAAACCTCCCTTCTGAACTGTGGCTTTACAAAGTGCTATGAAAGAACCTCATGCCTAAGAGAAGCAGCTTTGCAATCCAGCTTCAGTGTCTGTGCAGCATTCCCAGAGAAAAACCTCCTGCCCAGAGGGGTGCAGCGCTGCTGGCAGCATCACCCAAAGCATTTTCTTTGCCTTGTGTGTAGATATCTAACCTGTGGTTTGGCCAGGAGTGTCACAGCTTGGCAAAGAGATGCTCTGGGCAGCCTAGATACCAAATACTGGAAGAATTGTCACATCTAGCAAGGGCACTACTGGGAAATGTTCAGGCGTAGCTCCCAAACAGTGTAGGCTGGGAAGCAAAAATATTCTTGTGATATAAAAGTGTGGGAAAATGGCAAAAGTGCAGGTGAAATGTTGTTCTTTAATTTTTTTCCTTCTTTTCTTTTTCCTTAAAATAAAAAAAAAAGAGAAACCCTCAAACAGCAGATAGCCCATAAGAGCACCCAGCTGGGCTCCCCCAGCATGCCCTTGGTGCTCTAACGAAGATGGATGAAGGCAGGTAGGAGTGCTCCTTGCCAGCCTTCCTGAGAGAAAGGACTTGAAGGCATGAGATCTCTTGAGTTTCATTGTGGTTAGCTGACTTTATTTATTTGTTTTGGAACAAAGAACTTTCATTAGGTGATGCTGGTATATTTTATGAAGAAAAGGAATGAATCCAAAGCAGACCGTTGAATTATTGTGTTTCATTAAATAGGCTTTTCTTTTTAACACTGGGAGGGAAAAAGAAGGAAAAACAACTGTGAAAGACCTTCCTAAAGATTTAAGTGTTTCTAAGTGGAATTACTGCAATAAATCACAAGGTTGCTGGCCCCATTACAGCTGATGCACGTTAAATGATCCAATAGTTTGTGCTGTGTTTTTCTATTTGTAGGGAAGCAATAAGCCGGCTGTGTGAAGCTGTATCAGGTACAAATGGAGCGATAAAAAAGCGGAAGGTAAGTACAGCTTCAGCAGAGCAGTTGCTTTTCTGTATCTGCTTCTGATAAGCTGGATACATGATTCCACAAGGTTCAGTCTGTGCTGGAGTTAGTGCTGCGATGCTTAGCCTGCTCTGTTCAGGGAGCAGGACTGTGCAAGATGTTCCTCTCACCAGGGTTAAAACTCTGCTCCTACCAACTTCTGCAGTGCTCACTGTTTTCTTTTTGGTTCTGACCAGTAAAATGTAGGAGGCCTTTTGGATAATGAAAGGGAGCTTGTTCATCAGAAGGCTACCTGATGGTTATTTCTATTGTAACAAAGGAGAAAGGCAGTGTTGAATGGGCCTGTCGTTTGTTTAGAGCTGGCATACAGAGAGGAGCAATGGAAGTGGCTGCCATGGGGAAGTTGTTGGTTTCCTTTGGTAACTGAAGCTCAGAGCAAGCAAACACACTGCTGAAGAATGAATACCTGAGAAAATTTACTGAGAAACACTTCATCCTCAGGAGATGAAGCAGAGTTCACTGGGAAAATTAGATGTTCTGAACTCCTTAGCTAGCCATAACAAGTAACTTCCTGGGATTATGTTTATTTAACACTTCTTTTCCCCATTATTGACATTTAAAAAAAAAATCATACAGGTGTAATCCAAAGACGATATTTGTCAGAAGGTCTGTTTCCCTTAATCAAGCAACAAATCCTTGTTCTCATTACATTCTCAATAAGATGCTGTAAAATTTGACTCTGATATACTTCTGCTCCTGTCCAAGCCAGCTGATGATGCCATTCTTTTGTTTCTGTGTTTAAAGCCTCCAGTTAAATTTCTGTCTTCGGTACTTGGCAAAAGTAACCTTCAGTTTTCTGGCGTGAACATAAAGCTGACCATTTCAACAAACAGCCTCACACTGATTAATGTTGACACACAGCAGGTAGGCTACATGTTAACCAGTGTCCTTCTCTCCATGCTGCCTTATTCTCCTTTTTTTGTGACATCTGAAAGATAGGCAGGGTGCTTGAGCAGAAAGCAGCACCCAGTGTCTTCCCATGCACACCAGTAAAGCTGATTTTAAAAATGAGAGCATTCTGGGGTAATTCAAGATGTGACACGTGCCCTTTTTATTCAGGACAGTGTTTTTGGTTTTTTTTTGTCCAGGGATCTCTAAGCACTTGGCAAAGTGTTTCTCCCTCTGTCACTCTCTGCACAGTGCCTAATAAACCACGTCCTAGTCTTGACTGCAATTTCTGACAGTCCTAGAGCGAAAAAATATTATATAAATAATGAGTTAGAGCTTAGCTTTGCTATCATTCAAAGCTTACAGCTGGGTAACATACATGCATCATCAACTATATCGTGCAGATTTCCTGGGCTCCGTGGGGGCAGGGCGCAAGTCCTGGCAGCCTGGGTCTGCTCTGGGACTGAGATGTGTTCCCTTGGCAGATGAGACTGAGAGCTTTGTGCTGCACTCTGAATTCCCCCTTCAGCTCCCAGCGTGGTTTCTGCCAGGCCAGCAGCAAGTTTCCTTACAGTCCGGAGCCGGGGAGCTGCAGGGAGGTAGCTCACAGCTCTGAGGTCCTGTTGCACTGACTTGGTGCTGTCCTGAGTGCTCTGGTGGCTTTCCTGGGCTGGGAGGAGCCAAGTTTCCCTTCCTTCAGCTACAGCAAGCCTCAAAGGGTTTCCCTACGCTAGAGGAAGCTTTGGGAGCTGGCAGCTGAAGTCTGGCCCTCTCAGTTCTTCTTTTTTTGATACAGGATTAAAATCTGGACAGACAAATCTCTTTCCAATTGTACTGATGTGCCCATGGACTGAGGTGTTCAGAGGACTGGTTTGAAATTCTTCTAGGTCTTTCATTACTAGGCCTTTCCAAGCCGGAAGTCCTGTTTGTTCCATTCCTGCAATGCCACCACATTTCATTATGTTCCCATTTGCATAATCTTTTGCACTTGATTTTGTAATAAAGAACAGTCTGTCTCCAGAGATGAGGTAGTTTTCAAGAAAGTTTGTGCTTCGTCTGGCTAGCAAAATTTCTACTATGTGACAATGTGGTGCTAGTGCTGAGAGAGAAGATGGTCCAAGCATCAGTGGGCATTGTTTGTAAAAACATCATTGTTATATACTCCAGGCATTTAAATAAGATTATTGGTCATTTTGAACTGAATTAATTTCTCAAGAATTTGTAAATGTGTTTAGTATC
The DNA here is from genome assembly GCF_038088225.1 of Cyrtonyx montezumae. NCBI lineage: Eukaryota > Metazoa > Chordata > Aves > Galliformes > Odontophoridae > Cyrtonyx > Cyrtonyx montezumae. The sequence continues at coordinate 26,442,971 of NW_027071903.1, read as the reverse complement.
TTCAGTTTTTCTCCTATGAAACTCTCGCATAGGCAGCTTTGTACTCACTAGCTTAGAAACGGTGTCAGAACTCATTCTGAAAACCCTTTCAGGATCTTTGAATGGGTAGTCTCTAAAAATATTCCTATTTTTAGCTTCTTCCTTCACAAATGATATGCCCATATATTAGTAGATGGGGTTGTCATGAACTTAATTGCTTGCTCTGCTGTCTTCTAAATGCACACAGGCATGTTTAACTAATTTGTCATGCTTTTCAGATTATTGCCAACCATCACATGCAGTCCATCTCATTTGCTTCTGGAGGTGACCCAGTAAGTATTGATTTATAAGACTTCTGCAGGTGTAATGAAGCTACTATGAGAACAGAAATACCTGCAAATACTTTACTTCATTCCTTCTTATTTGCAAGCACTAACAGAGTACGCCATGCTTCTGCATCATGACCAGGAGTATAAAATAGGTAGGGAGCCTGGGAGAGGAGACTTTGAATAAAGATTCAGTGGGTATTTGGTTGATAGGTAGTTACTGTTCCCACTGCCCATTAGTGAGACTAGGGTCACTCACAAGACCACTGACTTGGGGACCTGAAAATAGGAATGTATGAACATGGGAGTTACACGTGGTCCCTGTAATCCATTGCCACATTACAAAAGCAGTCAGCACCAGCCTCTGTAAATTCTAGATGAATTTGAAGACAAAGCTTCTATAAGATGGGCACGACGCTATTTTTCTTGCAGTCATGGGGTTTTCTCACAGTGTAGTAGTTACAAACTCATTGATGTTATCATGCAAGGAGTTTTCTTTCCTATTCCAAATCTTTCATTTAAATTATTGTGAGGACTTTGTCATTCATAAGCATGTCCTGTTCCCTTCTCCAATGTCAGCAAGTTCCCAGCATTCTGAGTTTCACACTCTGTGTTATGAAAACTGTATTTTTTAAATCAGTTTGGAATTCTCTGCCTTTCAGTTTTGATAAATGTCTCCTTGTTCTTGTGTTATGAAACAGAGGAGTGGGAGCCAGATCTAGCTTTGACTGGAAAATGACAAATCTGCCTCTTTGGGTTTAGAACCAGGCAAGGGAAAATAGCTGAGAACCAGCCCTGTGTGATGGACGGAGGGCCATGGGGTGATGTAAGGAGCCCAGCTGCTTGGCGAGGTTCTGTCAGAGCTGCCTGAGAGCAGGAGCTCCCTGGAGCTGGGGAAGGAAGTGGGGACAGAACATGCGTGCAGGCTCTGCACTGCCAGTCCTGCTCCCAGCAGGGAGGCACCACATGGACCTAATGGATCCCATTAATGACTGAGGCATTTTAAGAAGTCTGACTTTTGCCACTAGGTGCTCATGCTATCCTAACACACCACACTGTGCAATACAGTCCTTTGGCTTTTGCAGACCCTTCATGGTAGCTCCAAATGTCACTGCACTGTTTTGCTGGGCGTCACAAAGCTTCATTTCAAATTCCAGTTTTCTTGATAGTTAAACGATTTATATAAATCCTTGAACTGTCCTATCTCTGAAGTATGTACTGTGCCCTAGATGCTGGCTGTCTAAAGTTTGTCTTTATATAACATCTCAGCATATTTCAGGCAGGGATATATTTCCAGCCTTGTCTTCCATAGGTTGTGTCTCTCTGACTCTGCGTACATTCAAGGTCTGAGCACAGTTCTGTACTGCTCTGCACTGTTAAGGAATGCCAGGATTCTGCTCTAGAGGGGTCATTATTTTAAAGCAAAGTCATCCATGCAGGCACTTAAGCATTGTAAGGATATAAAAATAGCAGGTACTGCTCCAGTTGCTTCAGTTTTCCAGTTACAGTCAAGACCTAATTTATTTTAAAAGTAAAATAGCATATTTACGAGCCTTAAGAAAAATCTGTGAGGAAAAGAAAGGAAATTGAGTTTTCTAAGTGCATGAGAAATATTTAGCTTTCTTTGTTTTAATGATATTACCTTGGGAGTTTTTTTTTTTTTTTGGGGGGGGGGGGGTTGTTGTTTTTTTAAATGATCTAGGACAGATCTGCTGACCCTAAGATGTGCTTCCTGTGTCATTCATTGTGAATTATTAAATGCTTGTTCTTGTGCATATTGCAGACGGGGCCTTTGTTTCCTGCCAGCTGATTGCATCTTCCCTCTAGAGAACCATGCCTTTAAGCTGCCAGTTGTGTTTTCTCCATTCAACCTTAAAGATCCAAAATAACAAAACACATCTTTAATAATTAAAAGAATGTTATTCATTACCTCTCCATTTTTACTATAGCACTGAGTTATCACGCGACTCTTTGCTTTTGCAATATGACTAGAAATGCTAATCTGTCTATTTCAGATCCCTTTTCAGTTTCACAAGAAAAAGCGATTATTATTTCGGCACTAGCTGTGAAGAGAATCTGAAATAGACAACTGATTATACTGAGATTGTCTGATCTCAGCAGTGGCCTCGAGGTCCAGAGTAATTTATCCTGGTGTTAACCAGACTGACATCGGGCAGCAGAGGTTGGGATGGAGTCCCTCTTATGTTCTGTGATATTTTAAACATCACCTTTTCTCTAAGATGCCTTTGAAAGTCAATCTGGATGCCACAAATGGTGCAACTTCTGATTTGGTCTCTGCAGCCTTTTCACACTCCTAAGTATTCCACAGACATCAATAGGGGCTGTCCCAGCTAAAAGATAGGGCCACAGGACTTCTAGCCACGAATTGTTCAGCGCTGCCTGCTGATGAGGCACCAGCTGAGTTTCTTCTCCCATTGCAGTGTATGGAATTGAAAGGACAGTTGACTGGAAACCCAAAGAATGTGAAATGGTCTCCCACATTTATCACAAGAACAAGCATTCCTGCACAATTATTGCATCAGTATCCACCATCACCAATCTTTCCCTTGTCCCCTTGTGCAGCACTTCTAGTTTTTCCTGAACCCTATTTTTAAAGTTAAGAATATATCTCAGTATACTAAGTTGCTTTGTTATGGTGGTAAGGTTGTTTATAATTTTAAAAACATTTGTTTTCTTTCCTGAAGGATGCAACAGACTATGTTGCATATGTAGCAAAAGATCCTGTTAATCAGAGAGGTATGGAACCAATTTTCAGATCTTTATTTAAGCTTTTACAATTGCTTTATCTGTGCTAATACGTTGCATGAGTTTTAAAATGAGAGTTACTGAGCAGCTCAAGATTATACACAATTTCTAACTTTGCCATATGGATGGGGGTGATGGTTTGCATGCAGGCTGTGGCTCTAAATGTCATATTCTTTGCCCCATTAATGGGGATCTTTAGGTCAGACTAAACTTGTGCCAGCTGCTGGCTTTGCACTGAGACAGGGTCCTTCCTAAGGCAGCCAAAAGAGAATTCTACCTTACCTGGGGAGAGAGACACAGGGGCATTTGGTGCAGAAACCACAAATGGAGTTTCTTTTATCAAGTTGATATTATGCCTAAAATATATCCAGAGCAACATGCTTAGCACATCAAAAATCTCAGTCCTAACTAATGTCCTAGGGTTACCTAGATACATAATTTCATGCTCAACTTTTCTGCTGTAAAGAATATAGCTTGACTCTATTTTTTTAATTATTATTTTTTATTGTTTTGTGTAAAGGATGTTTACCTAATTAAATCAAGGTGTCTCTTTGCAGCATGCCACATACTGGAGTGTCCCAATGGGATGGCACAGGAGGTGATAAACACCATAGGGCAGGCTTTTGAGCTCCGGTTCAAACAGTATCTGAAGAACCCATCCAGCCTGGTGACGTCTAATGAAAGGTCAGCATGTTCTTAGTCACTTCACTGACAGTTCTCTTCAGTATTTTTCAGAGAGCAATTGTAATCCAAAAATGACCCATAAATAAGATATTTTGGTTATGCATTCTGGACCTATGCTAATTGTAATACATGCTGTATGTACAGAATGGTAGAGTAACATCAGCTTATTCCAGTAAACGCCACTATTTCCAGTGACATTTGTACAGGTGCGTAGTTAAAACCACTTTATTTCAAGTGATGCAACAAAATGGAACAAGTGTTCCAATTATCCTGTCCTTACTTGGGCAGGGTAAATGAAGTGAGGAAGTTTTGCTCTATAAATACAGTGCACACTTTGCTCAGTCCTGAGCTGTGCCAAGTTTAGGCTTGCTGCAGCTGTGGAAAGTCTGTGCTGGGGATGCAAGCAGTTGTAATTCACCTCTCTGCTGCTCTGCTCGTGACCTGGCAGAGACCTGCAGTTCCACCTGGTGTGATTTCAGTCAGCTTTGTATACTGAAATCAACCCAGCCACCATTTGTCATTTTGTAGTATGAAGTCTTGTCCTCGGCCTATTGTTCAAAGTGTGGGACCTAGGCTGATTTTCAGACTGCAGTTCCCTATTTCTAGTGCGCTGGGCACACACTTCTTGGTCTGACTTACAGCTCTCTCGAAGGGGCCATATTTTTCTCAGTCTTTCCTTTAGTGATGCTGAATTTAATCCCTTGTTACCTCTCAGAAGCAGATAAAGCTGTAAAGTCATCTAGCTGCTTCCTGAAAACCAGAATCAGTGTACAGGCAGAATCACTGGTACAGTGCCTGAAACAATGGAATAAAACTGTTTTTACTCCATGCCAGCAGTACCACCTCCAGGCTACATTTGTTTTGTCATATAGTGTTTCTTGGCATTCCACTGCTAATACTCTGTTTACCCTGGAGACAACAGCCACAGGAAGAATCTTTGCTATAACTCTGCGAGGTTATGCCAGGAGTAAATTGCAGAAAGGAGAAATGGAAGATGCTAATTAAATTCCCTCCTTGGGCTGAAACCGTAGCCAGTCTTTGAGAATGGCCCTCAGATAGAACTCAGATATTGCTGTGTGAATGAGTCACCCACCTCCAACTACTATGAATCACATAATCAAATACTTGCACTGCATATCACATAATCAACTACTTGAACTTTATCTCTTTCCTGCTCAAGGCCTTTTATCCAATTATATTCTTGTTAAACAAAGAAGTAAGATTTGATATGAGCTTTTTATTTTGGGACCGGAGACAGTACAGGAAGCACCTAGTTATTTTGCAGTGTATCAGCTGTACATTTAAGCTATCATCGTTCTGTTTTAGCTTAAGAAAAATGTCGGGTACCATGCTTTGTGTCGTTCGCTGTTTTCTTCAAGCTGAAACAGAATAGTGGTATTGTTTCTGATTATTAAAATCAGAGTGCATTTCATTTGGGATGACTACATTTTTTTGTAGCGATGTTTGTTTTTCTGAAGCAGTTGCAGGCTTGTCTGCCTAAATGCCACATGAGGTTTTAATTTTCTTTTGTGAGTTGTATCACCCCCTACTCCATCCCTAGATTTATACAGTTGAGACAAGAAGCCAGAGGAATCACTCTTATCATTGACACTTTGGACACCTTAGTGAACAACGCATTGGCATCCCAGGGATCTGGGCTGTCCAGTGCCAAGACAATTTCCCTGAAGCCTGAACCATGGTGATTCCATTCTTAATTTGGAGAGAATTAAATGGAAAAAATGAACAGCTCTGACACTTGAGGCCCAAACTCCGTTACAACCTTTGTAGGGCTAATCTGTGTGCCATGTGATGCATGGAAGCGTGGGGTGTTTGCCTACACTAGAAAGCAGTTGATAACATCAGTTGCTTTTATTTCCATATTTTTTTCAGTGAGGCAGTGAGTGTTGATGGATCAGCTGGGAATTTACAGGAGAGGGAGGATCATGAATATTACAATGAAATTCCAGGGAAAGAGCCTCCTGCTGGTGGTGTATTAGACATGAGAATAAAAGTGCAAGCAGACCAAAGGTCTGGCTGTTTTTTACAGTGCAAAAAGCAGCATTGCTTGGTAAGTACATCTTCTGATAAAGCTCTTCCCTGTTATGGGAATGAATAATAAAGTGTTATTGTGGTGTAAAGCATGGTGTTAACAACAGAACCGTGTTCTGACTATCCTGGGAAAGGGTTTTTTTTAGGCAAAGTTTAATCATGTTTAGTACATAATCTTCAGAAAGTGCTTTGGGATGCAATTAACTGGTTTGTCCTTAGAGTACTTTTAGGAGATGGAGTAATATTCCCTTGTTAACTTGTTAGCTGTGAGAAGGAAATAAATAGACCCAAATGACTTGTCTAAGAGACCATTTACAAAATCTGGGACTTCCTGACTCTCAGTTCTGTGATCCAATATATATTTCCTCCTGTCCATTATGCTCTACAGCCTATACATACAACATTAACTGATTGCAATGTATATACAGCGTTAATTTTGTCTGGAATGTTTGACGAGACATCATTAATTCAGCTGCTTAGCTACAAAAAAAAAATGGTAGCAAGAGATGGCTTTTGCTCAAGGTAGTCAGGAACTTCCCATTAGGGAGTAAAACCTGCACACTTCAGACTTGCTGTACAGACTTCTAAGTCCACTATGTTAGTTCTTGGATACACCAGCATTTCCTCACTCAGTGAAGCAGGCACCATCTTTGCTTAGAGGGTGCACATTTGAACATGCCTCCTGGCAGCTGGTTGGTGTTGTTTAGGAAGCTGCTGTTCCTAGGTGTGGTTTGCCTGTGGAGGCAGCTATTCCCAGGCTCTCTCCCATGCTCCGTTTATTTTCCAGTGTTATCTTAAATCCCTGCTGTGGGCCTGGTAGTATCCACAATCCTGAGTTTGTTTCCAAAGCTCTCCAGAGTTGCAAGGAATTATCCTGCAACTTGTAATTGCAATTGCCTTCCTTTCATAGGGTGGAAATATTATTTGGGGAGATGGGAAAGTTTGATTGTTCTTTTTTTTTTTTTTTTCCCCACCAGATGTATTGGTACATGAATGTTTAACATCATGTGAGGTTTCTAATGAACTATTTTATGTGATCATTCTTATGATTTTTTGCAGACAGGCAGCCCGACATTCATCAATACATATGAAAATTGCCCAGAAGAAAACAGAACCATGGGTATGTGCTGTTTTACTTCATACGCATATTCATGAAGTAACCAAGGCAGACTGGCTGGAAGGGATGCCCCTTTGCTTTCAATACAGTGCTGAAAAGTGGTCACCAAGTAGGTCACTTCTGGTTTCCTAGATGAAGGACAGACGAGAAGGCCTCACAGATTTTCAAAAGGACACTAATCTGTTGTCTTGTCTGCTGGCAAACATACTCATTTTACTTGTCATGATACTGTACAGTAGTTCTCTGTTGTTTTATTCTTTCATATGCCTTGAAGAAGGAAGATATTTCTTTGCTTTAACATTCCCTGAAAATATCCCTTTCCCCTACAAATATGCAATAAGGCCCAACTGTCAGCATTGAATTTCTGTTCCAGTGGAGGCTGTGGCCTTGATTCTAGTGTCACTGGCTTCTGTTTAACTGTGCCCCTCCCTCTCCTTGGGGATCTTTGTGGCCCACACCAATCCCACTTTAGAGAAACCTGCTCTCCGGGACCCCAAGGGATCACCACCCTCCATTCCTTTCTGGACTTTTATTTGCTACAGCTGGTGCCCTGAATGTATTTTCCCAACTGATCTCTTTCACTGCATGATGACATCCTTTTTGAATTCCCACCTGCACTGCTATGAAGAGATGGATTACACTGTTTAAGGAGGATGGTTCAATTCCTTGAGTTATTTCTGATTTAAGGAAAAGAGAATCAAATTATTCCTGCAGTGAGAGAGTGAATAAATCAAAGAATGAATGAATACATCTATGACTAAAATGTTTGTTAGCGAGCAAAAATATGTGTGCTGTTTGGCTAGCTGAAGTGGCATTATTTTCATATCCTGCAGGGAATATTCTGTTAACTTGTTTCTAGGCTGGGATTCTAACCTGACAGATGTGGCTTTGGCTCTCCAGGCAGTGCCACAAAAGCACTGACCTCCTTCTCTCTGCTCCACCAGAATAGCAAGACAGAATCGTTCAGTTTCCCACAGAACTTGTGGTGCAGAGGGGAAGGAAGGGGCTTTGCAACAAACAATGCATACAGCTTGTGTCTCTGTAGAGTCATATGTATTAATTTATTTTTCAATCAGTAGGGGATTTAGTGCTGACATTAACTAAAGCAGAACTGAACCAGTGTGGAACATCTTGGAAAATTTCTTTCTAATTCAAGTACCTTCTAGCCATAGGAGAAAAACCAGTTCATCTGCCAATTTTTGTTTTCCTTCTGAATGACTTTCATGGGATATATGAGAACAACAGCATTCATACTTCATTTTTTCACAGTTACTTTAACTTGAGTTTAGAAATAAAAAAGGAATCTGTCCATACTGTATACAAATTGCAGATCCTTGTGGTGAAAGATCACAGAAGACAAAGAAAGATGCAGCATTATTGAAGTCAGCCTACAGGACAGATCTTTTTGATGATCCATGTTACATCAACACACAGGCCCTGCAACCTGCAGTCTGTACAGCTGGTGGTACAGCAGCAACGCAGATCCATGGGAGCCCACTCAGTCACACAAGTAGGTTATTCTTCTGATACTGTATCTTTCTAAGCTTTGAAAAGGGGGCACTTGTCAGCCATGTGATGGAGAGTTTGGTTTGGAAATATAGAAGGTAGGGGGTCCTTCCTGGTGGGTTTTGTTTGTTTGGAGTTTTTTTTGCTTCTTAAATTCAATAAGTCTCTAACATACCATGAAAGTCTGGGACTATACTGTGCCTCAAGGAAGAGGGCCCTCCTGTACACTCATATCCCACTCACTCACTGGAAATGACCTCAGATGCCTTTGTTTCATATGCAATAAGCATGGAAGGTCAAAGCAGGAACACAATGACCACTTTTTCTTAATTCTTACACAAAAGATCTGACCATCGAACATCATAACATCCAAAGCAGACTGTTTGATCAGTGCCGTCTATTAAATATAAGTCCAATTAAGTCTTGATTTAAAGACTGCAGGTGGTGGATATCCATTAGGTGACTATGTAGTTGTTACTGATTATCCTCACTATTGCAAATCCTTTATTTAATCACTTCTTATGGTTTCCTACAGAGTGTTTTCTCTGTCATTGTTGGCTCCACACACAAAAAAGGGGGCTGAGGACTGTATCATATCCACTGTAAATGAAATCTGTGACCATTGAGGCATTTCTAACCCAGGCATATGTTATGCTGTAAAAGGAACTGGCTATATCCTGAGGACCCCTCAGTTGCACAGTTTCATTGAAGAAGTGGTATCCTTTTATTTTCCTTAGAAAAATCCTGCTTGTGAATCATTTGCAGTCTGACTGGCTATATCCCAAACCACACAGTTTTGTTAGTACATTCAGTAATTGTTTGTTTTTTCACAGCAGATGCATCATGCTGTAACCCTTCCCTTCTGGCTACACTGGCCATGTTGTCTTACGTTCCTGCACGTAGCTGGAGCCCCTCAACACAGTTCTCCCAATGAGCCATAATAACCTCTTCAGAGCTTCTTAAGGAAGAAGGAAAGACTAGATCTTGAAGGCTAAAAACAACCAAATTTTTATTTTCCTTTTAACATGGAAGATTTCACTTCAGTAGAACCAAAGAAATACAAATCAAAAGCAGTAGAGCATCAGAAAAATGTTTACTTTTAAATCCCTGTTGCCTAGCAACCCAATATTAATCCATCTAAGGTATGGTTGGAGATCATATGGTGTTATGGTTTTATGATTTCTGTTGTATTATGAGATTATTAATCCCGTTCCCAGGATAGTCAGAACCTGGTTCTGTTGTTAACACCGTGCTTTACACCACAGTAACACCTTATTATTCATTCCCAACAAAAATCATAAAAACATAACATATGGCAATTTTATCGAATGCACTGGAGGATTGTGAGCATTCATGTTTGCATAGTACAACTGTGCAAGGTTGGTCTGATCACAGCTTCAGGACTGAATCATTAGAATTTTTAAAAAGCTATAGAAATAGTCTCTCTCTTCCTTTATAGGATAAAGTTCTAGAAGCGTCCAAGATGTTCCATTTCATTTCAGAGTTACCAGAAAGTGTGCAGCAGTGTGCCACAAGTGACACAGCTGGTCTCTGCGTTCTGCCACAAATAAAACAACAGCTAAGGAATGAAGATTGTTACCATGGCAAATTAAACAGGAAAACAGCAGAGGGCCTCTTAGTCAACGATGGGGATTTTTTGGTGCGAGAGAGCACGACGTCACCTGGTCAGTATGTCCTCAGTGGACTTCAGGGAGGGCAAGCAAAGCATCTTCTCTTGGTGGATCCTGAGGGCAAGGTATGAACATTTTAGAGATGGAAGCTCTGTTTCAATCACAGTGCATGAGTGCTTTCCTAGACACGGAATTGATCTGATTCCCTTCAGTATAACTTAGATTGAGCCAGTGGGCGACTTCAGTAGCTTTTTAAAGTCCAATTCAATAACTTCTATGCACTGAAGGACCTTGGAAATAGAAGTGAGGTACTTAAATATTGTTGTTAGTCCAGGTGCTGATAATTAGTGAGCACACTTAAGGTATCCTTGTTTTGTCAGTATATTACTGAGAGGAAAAATAACTGTAACATTAAATAAGGTTTAGTAACATACTTCTGGATACATGAAATGAAGGGCTGGTTTGATGTCAGCTGAATTTTACCTGTTTCTGCTCAGGACTAAAAGAGCACTTTTTAGTGAAAATCCTCAGATGAGACATAAATCGGAAAACAACTTCTCAGTCGGAGTTAGGGAAAAATGTCACTTTCCTGTGGAGTGGAGGAAAGAAAGGTTTTTTTGTTCTACAGTTCTTTGGTTCTGTACTTCCAGCCTCTTTAACTTTGTCCTCCAATTTTCATGTCAGCTAATGATAAGTCAAAGGATAGGTCTGCATTGCTGTCTGCAGCCTAAAGATCCTGCTGCTCCGTTGAGTTCAGTGGCTTAAATGCATTTTGACTTTAATGAACTAGGCTCACATCCAGCCACTTATAAACACAACATAACCTTAACTACATTCTTCTGCTTCTTTCATTAGGTGAGAACCAAAGACCATATATTTGATAGCGTGGGTCATCTTATTCAGTATCACATGGAAAATAATTTGCCAATCATCTCTTCTGGAAGTGAAGTGAGCTTGAAACAGCCTGTAAGGAAAGAAAGGAACATGGGACACTTGCATTATCACAAGTAATCACTTGGATCTCACATACCCCAAGACGATTTGTATCTGAAAACTTCACTATTATAAAACTTTATGTTATGAAGCCAATTCAAACAGAATAGACTGCACTTTCTGCTGCTGTTCCAGAAGATGTCCTTTTGTGTGTGTATATATGAATACATGTATATGTGTATATCTATGTAGATCTATAGAGATCATTAAGCATAGTTATATAGATATATATAATCTTGACAAAATGTTGCCTTCAGAGTGTGAGATTCATTTGTGAGAAGATATTTGGACATGCACAAATGCCACTTGCAAGGTCATACTGAATCAGTAGCTATTTAAAAGCACAACTGAACCTCTACACATAAAAGCTCACTTGAACAAACTCCTGGCACATTATTACGTGCCTTTTAGGATAGAATTATTGGAAACCAATATTATTTATACTGAATTGGTTTTGGATGGTTAAACAACCATGTCTTAGCTTTTCACTATTTGCCAGAACAAATGCCATTTGAATATTACTAAAATGTCATGTGCTTTTGATAGACACTAACAATTTCGTTTTGCTTGTAGCAGCACTTTACTAGCAAGTAATATTTGAAACGAATGGCGTTCACGATACAAAAAGGCTGTATGGTTTCTTGATTGTTTTTTATCGCTGTCTGACAACTCAAAGCTTAAGATTATGCAGTATTTACAAAGTTGAAATCGATACGTGTAATATAAGTTTGGAATAGAACTTATTAAACGGCAAGCATGCTAGACTCTAATATTTTTGTCTTGCGTACGATTTTACTATTATTACCATTTAATACTGGAGAATACTGGAGTCATCTCTTTTTAAAGGGAGGCTAAATATATTTTCATTGATTACAAACTAGAAAAGCTGAACAAAAGTAATGATAACAAAACTACATTTTGAGAGAAAATTATATAAAAGACTGTTTGAACTTTGCATGTGCCCTTATTCTGTATTCTTTCCAAAACAATATATGATTTTCCCTTTATTCATGTAGAGTCCAATTGTTCCTGAAGTCTTTTAAAGGAAACGTATCTATTGTTTGGTCACAGTAAATAATCTAAATATGAACACTCCTATATTCCGAGTTTACAGAGGTTTCTTGGGCTTCCTGTTGAAGAAACTGATTTCGTAAGTAACTGAAGAAGAGGGAAGGAGGATCTGTGAGATGAGCCTGGTAGTCCAGGTAATAGCCTGAGAAAGTTGTCCCTTTGAGATAAGTAATGTCTTCTGGCACCGGCAGGGACATTCTCTGTCTCCTAGCCTACCAGCACAGTTCCATCAGGAAGATAATTTTTGACCAGTGTCTGGAAGAAAAGATTTGACATTTAAAATAAAAAAATAAATTATCCTCTCGTTAAATGGGACAGTATAGTAAGAGCTCCGTCCTCTGGAGGAATAGTTGTTTAGAAAAAAAAAATGACAAAAGCTTTCTTAGAGAATGTGGTGTAAAGAGCCACATTTAGAGCTGTCTATAATCAGCTTTATTTTTTTCCTCAGCTAATAGGCACAAAATATGCTACATTCCTTGAGAGCAACATGCTATTACGTCGAACTGAAGAGCTGAGAAGCTTTAAAGTATTGGTGGCTGATCTCCTTGATAATACTCTGGTACTATGGATAATGTGAGCCTTCAGATGTGAAGATTAAGCTTTCTTGCAAAAAATAAAAACATAAACAAACAAACAAAAAAATAGAGGTCCCCAACATAAATTCATGCTAAAGCTTCACAAAGTGAAACAAAGGTAAGACCAGAATCTTTGTTTTGTTCCTCCAGAATCTTTTATACGTGAGTAAAACTAGGAAGGAAAAGTAGAAGATGAATGAGTTAATTGGCTGCTAGTGCAATAATGTGGTGCATGACTTAACACTGAGGGCAGCTAAGTATTCCTCCTTAACAGAATGGGAGAGTAACAAATTTGATAGAAAAAGAGTTGTGGGTTAAGATAAGGACAGAGAGGGAGATCACTCAACAGTTACTATAGTGCACAAAACAGACTCGGTGTAAGGAAGCTTAATGTCATCTGTTGCCTATTAATAACAGACAACAGAAGTGAGAACTAAAGTCAAAAGCACCTTCCATCCCTTCTACCCTTGTTCCTTCGGAATGGTGCAGGGGACCAGGGCGTGGTGATAAGCCCATAACACTGACTTTGCTGCTCTTTCTTCCCTGCTCCCTGCCCCTGCTGCAGTGAGGTTCCTCCCGTGGGATGCAGTCCTTCCTTAGCTAATCCTACATGGGCTCTCCATGGGCTGCATCCTCCTTCAGGCCACGTCCACTGCTGCACTGTGGGTTCCTGTGTGGGCTGCATTCACTTTTCTGAGTGTAACCAGGAATTTGTTTTTTAGTTTCTAACGCTTACGTGCCTCTACCTGCTTATTAATGCTGCTTTTCTCCTCTGTGGACCACCTCCCGTCTAAGTATGCCAAATTAAAAATTATCTGAACTGTGGAAAGTTTTCCAAAACATCCATCCATCCTGGGGAGGTTAATTTGAAGTTCTGGCACACACAGACTTCTTTTAAAAGTAACTTCAGTTGGACTTCATTTAAAACTGCTAGTGGAAACGTTGAGGAAACTGCGAGCATTGGTCAATCGCTGTTGTACCGGTTACTAGTACCCCGGGAAAAACATCTGATGTTGCCTACGAAGCCCCATTTACAAGGCTTAGCATGTCAATTCCACTTCAAAGCGGATGTAACTTTCACTGAAACGCATTAACGCGGGTATCTGTTTGCTTCCATCACGGACTCCAGCTTCCATTTTCAGCTGTTGGGCAGGAAGCTTTCTAACAGCTGAGGCTGAGTGTCACCAGATGGAGCTATTACATATTTTCCTCATGGCTGAACAAAGCACTCACTGTTGGAAAAGAAGCATTTTTTTTATTTTTTTTTTCATTTATTTTGGATGTTTGCTGCAGGCTACACTGCGTGAGGAGTTTGTGAGCTCGCAGAAAGTTGATCGTGGCCACGCCTGGAGGGCACACGGCTCCCTCTGCACGGCCCCCCAAGTGCAGCCACTTTATGGCTGTGCCCCTGCAGGGCTTCGGGGGACAGAGGCCTGGCGACGTGGACGTCTCACCCCGTCGCCACCCTGCCAGCACGGCATGGCGAGAGGGTGAGCACGGTGAGGGCCGCTGCGTGAGGAGCGAGGTGGCAGCAATACAGCCGACAGTGAGATGCTCTAATGCGGTCGTGATCACGGGACATCGGGCTCCGCTCCAACAATGGCATCGCGCGTTGCCAGGCAACCGCCACGAGACGGCGCCTCCCCCGCCCCGCCCTGCGCGCCTCAGGAAACGGCCCGCCCCTCCTGAAACGGGCCGCGGCCATTGGTCGGTCGCTTAGCCAATCAGCGCGCCATGCCCGTGCCCGCGACAACACGCGCCTGCTTTCAAACAATCGGACAGGCGGGTTTGCAGCGCAGCCGAGCGCGGCTGGGGCGGGGCACGGAGTCTCGCCCTCTGGCCGCCTCGTTCACTCTGACGTAACGCCGCTCCGGCTGCTGATTGCTGCGCGCGGCTGTCGGTCAGAGCAGTGGGCGCAGGATCTGTTGTCACGCGGGGAAGCGGTGGTGCTGCCGTTGCCGTTGCCGTTGCCGGGCCGGGCCGTAGCGGGCGGCCTGCTTTCCTCGCGCATCAGGTGCGTAGCGGCGGTTGGGCTCGCGCTTTGTCGCCGTTGCTTTCTGCCGCGCGCCGAGGTGGAGCCGGCAGGGAGGACGTAACCCGCGGTGCGTGGAGCTGAGGGAGCCGGGCCCCGGCCTGCGCGCGGTACCGTGCCGTGCCTCGGGTCCGGAGCTGCACGAGAGGTAACGCTGCGGTTTGTGGGTCTCAGCGGAAAGCGCTTTCACGGGGAGCCGGGCCCGGTCCTACACGGAGCGGTAGTGGTCTTGTGCTGTTTAGCACAGAGCTGAATCGGTGCGAGATTGTCCTAGGGGAGTTATAGTAAAGTCCTGATGTTTAAAGCACTCAGGTAACTTGCCTTAAATCGTCAGTTCTTAGAAATAAGAAGTTTTGCTCATACTTGTAAAACGTGTCTTTCAAGAAGACGTTTGTCTGTTTGGCTCCTTAATTTTGGAGCTCTTTGGAGTATACTTTTCTCCTCTACTTTCTCTCTCGTGGGATATTTTCCTGTCTTGTAGGTTTTCCTGAGTGCTCGACGATATCATTAGACCACGATGTCCTTTGACTTTGATAGTGAAGCTCTGCAAACTCAGCATGAAGATGAACACTATGACCAAGACGACTATGCAAGAGAACAAGAGGTAAAAAAAAAAGTTATTCTGGAGGTTAATCTGTGTCTGCCAGACTTCAGTTGAATGCATGTTGCTTGTTCTGCTTCAGTTGCAGCAGTTGCTGGAAGGACTTCCCCATGAATTGCTGGAGGACAGTGAAGACGAGCTCAACTCCAGCTTTCGTGAGACTGAGGAGCAGTAAGACTTTTTGTACTATTATTATTTTTTATTGATTTCTTTAGTTGCGCTTTTGAGAATAGAGCCAACACTCAGCTGATCGTAGAACCCTGGGTGTTGGAAAGGGCCTTTAAAGATCATCTAGTCCAACTCTTCTGCAAGGAATGAAGGCATGCACTGTTATATCAGGTCGGTCAGGGCTTCTTCCAGCCTTGCCTTGAAAGCCTCCAGGAGTGGGGCATCCACCACGTCCCTAGGCAACCTGTTGGAGTGCCTCATCACTCTATTGTAAAAGACTTTTTCCTCATCTCCAACCTAAATCTACCCTCTTTGAGCTTGAAGTCATTTCCCCTTGTTCTATCAACACAGACTCTGCTAAAAGAGGTGTATGGAAAGCAATCTTAAGTAAAAGGGCTTCTGTACTGCAGTATGGTTGGGGCTTCTTGAGAAGCACGGTAGGTACCTCTTAGTTTAGTGAAGCAGGCTTTTGTTGTTGTGTAGGTGGGATTTTTTTGTTTTGTTTTGTTTTTGTAAGTACCATAACTAAGCTTTTTGTGTTTTTCTAGATCCCAAGAAGCTCTGAAGCCTGATGGGAGGTGGAATGATCATCTCTTGATAACTGATGGTCAAAATGTAAGCTTGAGTAAACTGTGATGTAATGAGTAGAGCCTACTTGTGGACGATTAGGTGCTAAATATTCTTTAAATTCACCAGAGAAGTAGTCTTACCATAGGCAGCGTGCTCTGCTATTCATCTGAAGTAGTTCTACCTTGAAAGTTGGTAAGAAAAATCTGACTTTTCAGAGAGCAAATTCTAAGTTTCTTACTCGTTTATAGGATTATGAGCAAGGACAAAATCTGCATCCTGAACAAGTCTTGTGTGACCAGCAATATGACGATATTGAACAACTTGCCAAGAATTGGAATGACCTACGTAAAAATGAAGAGTGGAAATATTTGTATGAATTGAAACATTACTCTGGCCAGAACAGTCAAGAGGATCCAGGTGATGTCTGTCTTGATAGAGATGGATTTAATGCACCAGGTTGCTACCAACAGAGCAAGTTATCTCATCTTCCTGAGAACTTCAGACCATGCAGTAATCGCCATAGTCCAGAATTTAGCAGTCAACAGAATCAAATATTAAACTTTCCAGATTCTCCGAAGGAACATCTTAAGGTATTTTAGAAGCTGATGTATTTTCTCTGACTTTGTGAAAATTTTCATGGGCTTTAGCTGCTGATAGTAATATTTCCTGATACCTTGAATCTGTTATCAGTTTGAACAATTATATAAAGCTTCTGTAGTCAATTTTACATATTAAAACAGGCAAGTGTTAAATATCTGAATTGTTATATGTCCATGTTACAATTTTTTTCCTCGTGTCGGCTAGCCAGAAGTCCATGAGGGGGAATGAATGTGATGCACTGAAGCGTGTGCTTATTCTGTTGAAATTGAGGCTAAAGCAGAAGCCTTCCTTATGGTTTCTATCACAGTTGAATGATCTGCTGGACTGGATACTGAAAGCGTGAAGAGGAGCTACTAAAGCTCTTCTTGATGTCAACCTGTAAAACAAAAAGGAAAAATTATAATTGAGGAATCTATAGTTGTAGCTCTCATTTCTTTATTCTTATGTATTGTCACCGTAGCAGTTTGTCACATCTGAAGTTGTTAGTGACCAGTCAGCAGAATCTTACAAAGTGATGTATAAACCATACCAAGATGACGTTGATAAAGAAGTTCCACAAACCCAAGAAGGAATGAGAAGAAACAAAGTGTTTGAAGATTTGCAGCACGAGTTCACAGGCAATGATGAAAGTAAGCAATTTTGATATAACGCAAGCTTCAATTCTGTTATGAGTCTATGAGTCCACTGGAAATAAACATCACATTAAATATATATTTATATATCAGATGTTGATCATGCGTGTGATGTTTTATTTTGCTCTGAACAATGGAGTTCAAACCCAACAGAGCAGTTTGAGTGATGTGAATCAAACATGGATAGAAAATAATGCAATTCTCTGAACTAACAGTGAATGTGGCTCTTTATGGAACAACTAGGTTGTGATCATAAGCAATTCTTGGCACAGCTTGATTCATTGACGGTACTAACTTGTCATTGCGCTCTATTTGAAATTTTGGCAGATTCTTCAGAGAGTATGCAGATTCTTCAACTTAAAGCTCTAAATAAAGCAAGAGAGAGACGAGTGGAAGAACTTAATGAACAGCTAGAAAAGAGTGCGCAGCAGATTAGGTATTTGAGCCATCAGCTTTCAATGGTCACAGGTAAAATATTGTACTGATATCTGATTTTAGATTTTATTCATATCCAGCAACTTGTTTATTCTGATACTTTGACTTAGGTAGTGTCTCTCCAAGTACTGAACGTTTTCATAAACTTGATTTGGGATTTTGTGGACCGACTGCTCTTCTCCATCATTCCTTTGAAGCACATTCCTTTGATGGGTGCCTGATTGCCTAAGTCTCCTAACTTTTTTCTGCATTAATTCTCAGGACCACTGTTGTATTCCAGAAATCCCATGTGTTTGGCATCAGAAAAATATGGGAAAAATGAGAATCTTGAGTAGTGTACTAAAAGCACAACAACCAAAAAGCAGGATGAATGTGCATCTGTTGCAGGGAGGGAGCTAGCGTCTGGTTCAACACCCCAGTTTCCTAGTCAGAGTGGCTTGGGTTGGAAAAGACCTCCGAGATCATCTAGTTCCAACTCCCCTGCTGTGGGCTGGGTTGCTGATCCCTATGTCAGGCTAGATCAGGTTGCCAAGGACTCTATCCAACCTGGCCTCAGACCCCTGCAGGGACGGGGCATCCACTGCCTCTCTGGGCAGCCTGTGCCAGCACCTCACCACCGTCTCTGTAGAAAAACTTCCCCTTGACATCTAATCTCAATTTCTACTCTTTTAGTTTAAAACCATTCCCCCTTGTACTGTCACTGTCTACCCTCATAAAAAGTTGATTTCTATCCTGTTTCTAATCTCCCTTTAAGTGTCAGAAGGCTGTAGCAAGGCCTCCCTGGAGCCTTTTCTTCCCCAGGCTGAACAAATGCAGCTCCCTCAGCCTGTCTTTGTAGGACAGGTGCTCCAGCCCTCTGATGGTTGTTGTGACCTTCCTCTGGACTCTGTCCAAAAGCTCCACTCCATATAGAGAAGGACTTGCAAAACTATCAAAGCTGTAGTGTAGATTGGTGGTTGTTTTGATGTCAGTTTTCATAGAGGGGTATACAAAGAAGGATCGTGAGCATACAGAATTAAGAACGTAATTTTTAGGGCATGAAGGCAGTGAAGGGGAATTTCAGCTGTCAACCATTTTCATGCCTTGACTGTTCCTTCAGAGGAATTGTTTCTCCCTCTGAGTTTTAAGCGCTAGTTCCTAGTACTAACAGAACAGGACTCGTTTCTGTGAGAGTTTGGAGTGTACAGTACTACTGTCCATCCAGCTGTCAGAGGAAGAAAGTGTCTGCTGGACTGTTCTGTCTTCTGCTTGTTGTGTACAGTATGAGATGGAGGGCTCACAGACAGTAGTTCTGTAGAGCTGAGATATTGAACAGTATGTTCCAGGAAACTGCTGGGTGTTAGCTGTGTTTCTCACACACTTCTTGTTCTTCTCTCTGAAGATGAAAAGGATGGTTTGGCTGTTAGTCTTCGTGAATCCCGAATGCTCTGTCAGAATGGAAAAGAACGGGAAGTGCAGCTTGAAGGCCAAATCAAGGCGCTTGAAACTCAGATTCAGACTCTTACTACCAACGAGGAGCAGGTACTGCACGTGTTCTTGAACTGTTTGTTGTGGAAGATCTTTACAGGGTATTTGCAGTGCATTCATATTACATGTAAGCACTGGTCTCCTGGCGTGCAGTGCAGGATGATTGCAGGTGAATCAGTGGGGTGCATAGATGGAAAAATAGCCTGTATTAAAATCCAGGCAGTATTAAGAATTTTAGAAACTTGAATTAGCACAAATGAAGTGAATTGATACACAGAACATTGGAGCGAAGGTAGAAATATTTGTAAACTACTCTCATGCTATTCCTACAGATACGGAAGCAATCCAGAGTGGCAGAGGTAGCCATGGAAAGCATGCAGAAGCAGCTGTTAGAACTTCAGCGATCAGACACTCTGCAGCGAGCCAGAGAGCAGCATGAAGCTATTATTGCAGCACTCAAGCAGAAGCATGAGAAGCAAGTATTATCATTAGAGCAGAAACACAGTATGACAGAATCTGCACTTCAGGAGCAGGTGAGACATTTTTATAGGATACCGAGTGCTCTCTTAAACTGCTCTTGACTTGTAATCTGAAGAACTCCATATGGGAAGGCATTGACTAAAGAGGCAGAAAATACTGTGCAGGTCTCAGTATTATAAAGTCTGTGTGATGTGTGTTTATAGACATCACTAAAGAGTTAGATGTTACGATGGCCTAGATGGTTACAGATGCAAAGGAGGCTGTTTTAGCAGAGGAGGCAAGGATTGGTTGTCTTAGTGTCCCTTGAGAGCATTCATCCTACACGTAGTCTTTTCTTGAATTGCGTACCTGGAAAAGTAAAGAACTACTTAACCACAAGTCACATGATTATAAAACTGAGTCTGCGTGATACGCAGTAACAGTCTGTTATGCCATGAAATAGGTTGCTCTGAAAGTAATGCCTCCTGTTTATTTCCGTGGAAATTACAGCAAGTACAAAGAGCACAATGATGCTGATAGAGCAAATTCTCTCCTACAAAATGCTGTTTTTCAGCAGTGACTACCATTAGCTATGCATTTTTGCAAGTGATGAACTGCACGCACCTGCATGTTGTGCTTGTAAAAATCTGTTCCAGCGGAGGTCACTCGCTGTTTCGCAGACGCTACGATGGCATCGTTGCTAGGATTCTTGTTACCCACACAGTCCGTCTTTCATTAGTCTGAGCAGACGGAAGTCAGAAGGTGCCAAGCTCAGTTTTTATGGTGGGCGTGGTGGGGCAGCTAGCCAAGATTGGCAATATGCTCCTCCAACTTCAAACTTGAATGGGGCACCTGGTGTTATCACGTTGCAAGGGGGGAGTTTTTTTTGTTTTGTTTTATTTTTCCTCTGCCTGACTAGAAGTTTGAATCAGCATTGCAATGTAGTGACCAGA
Source organism: Cyrtonyx montezumae (assembly GCF_038088225.1). Taxonomy (NCBI): domain Eukaryota; kingdom Metazoa; phylum Chordata; class Aves; order Galliformes; family Odontophoridae; genus Cyrtonyx; species Cyrtonyx montezumae. The sequence goes on along the minus strand of NW_027071903.1, from coordinate 26,422,357 downwards.
GTTGGTGGTTTGCCCAGATTCTAAGAAATCCAGAACAGTCACCCTTTTCACATCCCAAAAGAGAGTGTCCATCACTTAACCTGCTGAGAGCTGCATCTCAGACTTTTCCTTTGATAGAGAATTCAGATCTCGCCCATCCATGGACTACTTTTTGGCCCTAGTTCATAGTAGTGACACCGTGTCTTGTCACCAGTAATGATGTGATCCAGGAAAATGTCACCTTCAGCCTCATGGAATTTTGTCAAGACCTACTCAATCAATATGGTGGTTTTTTTTTCTGTTCCTGTGTGAGCATTCACAGGACCTATGTGGCGTGAACTCTGCAGTATTTCAGCGTTGCCACCTTTGTTTCCAATGCATTGAAGCAGCTGTTCAGTTCTGTTCACAGTTCCCTGGTTGTAAACCACTGACTTGTGCAGATGATCTGATTGAGATGTTCTTTGTTTTGTGGTATGGCAGCTATGTATGGCCCTCCAGATCACTGCTGGTCTTTCGTGTCACTCTTGCCACTGCTGAAATACACCACTCACTGCCTCACTATACTCACATCCAGTGTTTGCTCTCCATAAATGTTAAGCAAGTGTCAGTTAATGTCAGTGAGTGTCATGTTCTGTTTTTTTGTTTTTTTTCCTACATGGAGAAATTCCATAACACACCTTTGCTTTGCGTTTTCTTCCATGTCATTTACCATTTTTCCGTACTGCCCCTCTGCTGCCATCTGTCACATGGTAACAGAATGTAATGGAATATTGGCAGGAAGGCTCAACCTCAACTGCCATATCACCAACATCCACCTCTGCTCTAAGTCAACATAATAAAATAGGAGGTATTACTGTTGGAGCTGCCCTTGTACATTCAAACAGTGTATTCTAGTCAGGCTTTGATAGATGGTCATCTTTCACATAAAGGAAATGGAATTAAAGAACTTTAATTCTATGCCTGTTGTTTTGTATCTTAACGTAGATATGCATGAAATGGGCTGTACACTTGAAAAGTGAACAATTTTGTTTTGCAAAAGAAAAAGCGTTTCTTGCAGTGAGTTGAAAGGGGGGGTACAGTATCTCATCTTTACACCTAGCTAAGCGTTGCCATATGAAGGACTTTCTGTATTGTGAAAAACTACATTTCTTGTTGTACAGTGCATTGAAACTTACTAGCTAGGCTTAAGCTCAGTTGACTTCAGTTAAGCTTGGGCTGTGAACACATCGCTAATTCCAGGGCCTGTGTAACAAGCTGATAACACACTGCAATAGGAAGCACAGAGCAGTTGGCAGCTGTGTTTGTTCTTATATGGGTATACTGAACTGTTTCTTCGTGGAAACTTAGTTGCTCTGAGAGGTCACTTCTCTATCTGTGGTGGCTGGGTGTTTGTAACCCGAATAAAAATACTTTTTCTTCCTAGAGAGAGCTTTGCCAAAGTCTAGGAGCGCGTGTTAAGGAACTTGAGAAAATGCTGGAAGAAACCAAATGTGAAAAAACGGAAGTAATAAATCGATTGACAAGAAGTCTGGAAGAAAGCCAAAAGCAGTGTGTAAACTTACTGCAAAATGGTAAGTCTTTTGCTCACACCTTGACTTGCAAATCTGTGCTCCTACTGAATTTGAATCAACATCAAGCTAAACGTATACTGGATCACTTCCTATGGAATACCTTAGTCAGGCTTAAATGAAGTTTACTTAAATTGAAACTAAAGTAAGAAAATCAACCGACTAAACAAATGAGTAATGTTTTTTATGTATTGTATGCTGCATATATGCAAACTAACTTTTGGACTAAAGAACAGTCTTTTGAGCAAGCCACTCACTTTCATGTAAGTTTTTGGGTTTGTTGGGCTACACCAACATGCTATGCTGCCACAGATGGTTTCTTCTAGGAAAGACGCTAGTGTTATGTCATGTGAATAGTCTGGATAGGCACAGTGCTTCCAATAGTTGATCTGTCAGCGTGTACGTGGTGATTTCAGCCTTTACATGTTCAATAGCTTGTACTTATAGACACATCTAAACTATGTCCACAATTAAATCAGTAGAAACTTGGGTAGATGCTTATTTTGTGTTGTTAAAATCTATTTATCCATTTTTCTTACAAGCCTTTTTGAATTTCATCTGAAGTAGGTATCTATTCACAAATTCAGTAGCTGAAATAAAAGCTGGTGAAGAGAAATACAGCTGTTGTGGAATCAAAGCTTTTAATTCTTGGGAAGTTTCAGTATGAGCAATCTTGATCTGGTTTTCACTAGTTAGGTCTTCATGAAGCAGAGCTCTACTGTTGTACAATAAAAAAAGGGAATCTGAATTGCCATTCCAAATAAAAATGCTTAAATCTTTTCTTTTAGCTGGAGACTGCTTCTTGACAATTTGCATAAGTAGGAACAGCATATAGAATCTTGTGCTCATTATGTTTATGTCTCGTGCCTCCCACTAGGTGTTGGAGTATTTAACAGTTATGTTGTTTCCTAGAAGGCAAACAACTTACTGAAATGCCTTTCTTACCAGATCCTGGGTTTAAGCATATGTTCTGCTTGAGAACTACGGTAATCTGAAAGAAAAATCTCTCCAGGGAGAGCATAGTAGTGAGGATGCAGGAGAAGAAAAAACATATTAGATCTGTATAATGTAGAAATTATTTAAATGATAAAAAGAGCCTAACAGCCAGCTGGAGAATCACCATGACGATTTCCTCCATTCTTTATTCAGCAAATGCCTTACACCAATAATAAATGGTCAAACTCATAAAACAAAACTTATCTGTGGAGGAGGCAGAAGTGTCCTCTTTTCCAAGATTTTACTGTTCCTGCTCAATTTGCACGGTTTTGTTGGTTTGTTTTTAATTCTGATGAGCTACACAGAAAGCACACCTTGGGCACATCTTCCTTCTCATGGTATTTGTAATTAAGCTACTCTAAGAATTCTGGAAAAAGTACAGTCAGTGTAGTTCCCAAAGTTGAAAACAAATTGCCGCTTGCATTTGAGAACAGGAGTAACCCAAGCTCACCTGTTTGGTGCAGTGAGTACTCTTGCTGTTGTTCTTTGTATTTTTTTTCAGGTTGCACAGTCTTTCTTGCATATTTATGCTTTTCTGTTTTTCTGTCTCTTCTCCTTTTCTTCCCTGCATTAGGATCGATACAGGAGGCAAATCAGTTACGGTTGCAGTTGGAACAAGCTCAGTCTGCTCACATGATAAGCCAAAACCTGAACAAGGCTTTGCAGGTTAATTTATTTTATTAACTATGTAACTTCTAATTAGGTTTTGATTTTAGAGGGGTAAGCATTATAGCTGATGTGCTGGTGGTTTCATACATACATATATATATATATATATATATGTGTCGGCATGAATCTGGTATTGTGCATCTGACCTGCTTATGGAAAAGGAAGAACACAGATTCAGTGTGTTGGGAATGTCATCATGTAGTTGGCCCATAGAGAGGATTGCAGGTTTTATGTTCTGAAATTTTTGTTGTGCTATCAAGAAGGAATACTAAGGAGTCCTCTTAAATATCACTGGAAGTCTGTGTTTCCAATTCAGTAAGTGGTTTGTTTAAACCTATCATTGTAAAGCAAGGAATCCTTGTATACTTTCTGTATGGTAAAATCTACAGCAACAGGGCATCACGAGGAAAAAAGTAGTAAGACTTAATTTCATGGATGACCTGTAAGATCAATAGAATGTACTGAGCAACAGGAAATATTCAGTAATAAATTTGTAGTTGTTAAACGTTATACTTTGCTATCAAAATGATTAGTTTAAAAGAAAAGAGCAGAAAGTAGATGACTCAAGAAAATTCTTTCTAAATACGGGTTATGTAGCTCCATGTATTTTTCTTTGAAAGAGTTACTGTCTTGTTGCATTTACTTGATGTGTAATTTTTATTTTGGTCTCTTCCTTTAAGGAAGAACTAATGGTACTGAAGGAAGAAATTACATTATATGAATCTGCTGCCAAACTGGGAGTATTTTTGAATGATACTGATGGGGAGCTGCATACAAACCTCAGTGATTCCTGTGCGGATTTGGGAATTAAAAAAGCCACCATGAATAACTCAAGGTTTTGCAGGTATTGAGTGATCCTTACTGGAAAAACAATTATAAAATCCTCCATAATGTACACAATTAATGTGCAAGTTCAATTTTTACTTTCTATTTTTTTGTGAAAGACACTTGTTGTGTTCCTAGGTCACTGAGGAAAGAGGAACTGGAGCTAATACCATATGCTGGGTGCTTCATGGCTGCTTACTATGCACTCAGGTTTCATAAGGACTGTTATTGTTCCTTGAGTGCAACTCCTTTCTTTTTGACTTTTCTGGAATGATTATTTTTTTTAATTGCCATGAGTGTTCAGTGGAAAGCATTTAACTTGTGTAACGAAGTAAGGAGGTTTTCCACTTATGATGCCTAACAAGCATTCAGTGTTGCATAGCGTGGGAGACTAGCCTTGTGTTTGTCAAGACTTGAACACTGCTTCATTAAATCTTGTAAAATCTGGAATACGTTATAGGGAATATCACAGTGTACGTGAGCGTTTGGTCTGCATAAGGAGTGCAACTGCATTTCTCAACAACAGGCAGCCGTACCTTTCCCTGTGGAGAAATTTGATTTACCTGCTTGCATGGACTGTACTCCTTGATAACTGTTTTACTGATGGTGTGGATTATGTGCATGGATGCCTACTGGCTCAAAGATTTCACGGTGCTGTTTTATGGCTGCGCTGTCTTTAAAGCAAGTCATCTTGAAGTACTTCAGATCACATGAGAATGGATCTTCTGCGGGAAACAGCAGAATGAACAAGTTTTCTGCATGTGAATTCCAGCTTAATGAACAAGCACGTGGCTTTTGTTTTCACGTTCTTTTGTTCTTTTTTACTCTTACCTCTTAGAGTTGAACATCTGTGTTTATGGTAGTTAAGAACGGTACCAGTTAGGATCAGTTGCTCTTCTTGCTGAGAATGACTTTTGGATAAGTGTGTCTTGTCTTTTGAATACTGAACTTTTGGTTTTTGTTTTTTTTCCCCAGTAGTAAAATACAGAATAAAGGCATGGATAAAGAACTCTCTAAAGATGAAATTATTGTAGAATTAAAAACTGAACTGAAACACTTATTGAGCAGTAATAAAATGAAGAGAAACCAGATTACTCAATTACAAAACGATCTTAAGGATTGCCAGAAGAAATTAGAGGAATTCAAGCATTTGTTGAGTGCAGAAAAAGCATCAGAAGTGTCGGAGGTTTGTTCTTTCACATATTTTTCAAGTCTCTGTAATTTGTACTGGGGTTTAATAAATGAAACCAATATTTAAATTTCTCATGAAAACTCCACAACAACAAAAAAAGCTACGTAGCATTCAGAGCAGTTAAGTAGATTTGTCTTTGATCTTAAGGGAAATATTATTGTTTTGGCAAAACTTTGTTTTGTATCTGTGGTGAGAAAGAAAGAAACTGAAAAGCATAACTCGGGCAGAATGTTTTTTTAAGTTCTGATGCAGTAGCTTCCTTGGCTGATAGTATATAATAGCCACCGTGCTTTGTTAATTAAACCTAAATTTCACTGGGAGCAGTAGGTTTTCATTTTCCCCCTGAAGACTTGTTATTTCTCTGAGAGTTGATGGTGTAATGGATGGGACGTAAAACAGATTGCTTTCTTTATGGTATTCCCGCTCTCATTTGATCAGTACTACCCTGGGCTGCATAGAAAGAAGCATGGCCAGCAGGCTGAGGAAGGTGATTATTGCCCCTCTCCTCTGCCACTGTAAGACCTCACCTGTGGTGTTGCAGCCAATGCTCTAACCTGGAGCACAAGAAAGACATGGTCCTGTTGGAGTGGACCACAAAAATGTTCAGAGCGCTGGAGGACCTGTGGCTGGAGCCTTTCTTTGAAGAAAGGCTGAGAGAGCTGGGGTTGTTAAGTCTGGTGAAAGGAAGGATCCAATGAAACCTTTTTTGCAGCCTTTCAGTACTTAAATGTTGCTTGTAAGAAACATTGAGAGATTTTTGCAAGAGCATGTAGTGATAGGACAAGGGATAGTGTTTTGAGTTGAGAAAATAATAGATTTAATAACACATAAGGAAAATTATTTGCTTTATGATGGTTACAAGGCACATTGCTCAGACGTTGGGGTTGCCTCATCCCTGGATGTATTCAAGGTCAGGTTGGATGGGGTGGATTTGGATTTTGTGGGAAGTATCCCTGCCCATGGCAGGGGGTTGGACTAGATGATCTTTAAAAGCCCTTTCCAACTTGGTCAATTCTGTGGTCTTCTGTGTCTCTTTAATGTTGTGTGTCTCTTGGCCACGTGATTAACTTCAAATTGTAATGTGACTGGAGTGGATTGTAGCATGCACTCTTTGTGATCTGTGTGTTCTGACCTGGGTGTGGGACAGGAATATAGTTTGCTTCACGGGTATAGTCTTTCAGTTGAATAGTAGCAGTCCTTCAGATAACAAATGCAGTGTTGAGTGTACACTTCTTAAAAGTTTCATAATGCTATTCCTAAAGAATAACAGCGTTACTATTATTGCACTGCAGTATTTTCCTTCTTGCTTGGTTTTGCTTTCTGTAAGTAAGAATACAGTTGAAACTCTTTCATGAATCCGTTTCTAGAGCGTGTCTTGAAAGTTAACATCTTTATTTTTTAGCCAGTGACAAATCAAAAGAAAGCTGTGGTGGCCAGTCCGTTAGTTTCTGATAATCTTATGGAAGAAGTTTTAGGACTCAGAAAGGCGAATGAAGCTTTGCTTGGTGAAGTTCAGGTGAGAGAAAAATGCTTTGATTTCCTATTAAAAAAAACAACAACAACAAACAACACAACTGAACAAACCAAAACCTGCAAATAGAGAAGATGCCTTAAAACTCACTAGTTACTTGTCTCCTTTTGGTGCAGAACCGTGCACTGACTATTGAACTACTAAAAGAAAATGAGGAAAAACTGAAAAGCTCAAACCAGGATCTCTGCTGTCAAATGAGGAAGATGGTTCAAGAATTTGATATGGATAAACGAGAAGCCATTGACAGGTTAAGTCTGTTAATAGAGTTTAGTTTCTCTTGTGAACTTTGATACTGCAAGTGCTCATGAGTGATCTGACCTGGAAATGTAGGTTTTCTTTCTTAAAGAAGTTGAGCCCCATTTAGAAGAGGAAGAAACATAGGCGGTGTTTTCCTTTGTTGAAATTATAGGTGTGAAAGAATTTATCAGCAGCGCCATGAGGATACAAAAGCCCAGTTTGAGAGAGACATAATGCAGAGGTATGCTGCAGAAAAGCAGCAGCTTATTCAAAGTTATGAAGAGACTGTCTCCAACCTGAAGTAAGCATTTTCAGTTTTCTCACTGTTACAAAACATTTGTGCTTCATGTCTGGCAATTAGTGCTTTCAAAAATGCTCTTTTGAAGTGCTTAGTATCCTGTGAGTTTAAAGATTGATTGCTAATGTGTGATTTGTACTGTGAAGGGCTTCCATAGAGGAGCTGAACAGAGAGATGACTACCGTGAAGGAGTGTTACATAGAAGTTTGTGGTGAGAAGGACACCTTGGAAACCACTTTAAGACAGAAGTTTGCACAAGAGCAGCGGGTGAAAGAGCATAAGGTATTAATGCACCTAGCTATGCATCATGTCATATGAAAGTGTTTTTAAGATGGAATACACTAGAGTGGATGGATTTAAGACTTGAAAGAGTCTGTGGTTTAAAATACAGTAGTGGTAACTCTTCTTGTAGCTGCTCCTTTTCATGTAATTGTCCTTCCCTAAAATGGTGTCTCCTGAAGACCGATCGTTCACTGGTGAAAGCCTTAACTGCTTTATTTTTTTTTTATTATTTTAATTATTGGTGATTTTTGTCCTAGCTCAAGAAACAGCTTTTAGAAGAAAAAGAAGAGGCACTTAAAATTCTGCAGAATAAACTTGAGAAGAGATACAATAATTCAATTACTAAAGCAAAGATACAGTGGCAGAAAGAAAAAGAAGTGAAGGTTGAAAAGGAATTTGCCAAAGTGCAGTGGGAAAAGGAAGAAAAAGAGGTATGAAGCTTATACTGGGGATTTCAAGTTTTTTGCTGATTTAACTGGATGAATTTATTTTTTGGAGGAGCATTATATGCATACATGGTAGACTCGGGCATTGCTCTTATGGCATTTGTAGTGGTTGATGAGGATCTGTTGTTTTAGAAGCCTCTGAAGTCAGTATGTTTTACAGCATCTTGTGATCTTTGGAAAATTAGACTTCATCAAGTAACACTGTGGAACATAATCACAGCTGAAACATCCCGGAGTTTTTTTGTCCTAATCCGAGGGTAAATAGTTCTGCTTTCAGTTCCGTGGGATTCAGTCATGCTATGATTGTCTGTTACGCATCTTTCCCCATGGAGACAAGCTGGGAGAAGGAAGAAAAATGAACAACTCCTTCTGTACCAAATGCGTAGTGGGAGGTGTCATTTGGAGGGTGCATGGAAGTAGGGAAGCATCAGGGGTCCAGCTAAGATCCCCCTCTAAGGATTTAGGTTTTGATGCTCTTTAGCAATGTTTTGTTTAAATAATATTGAAATTCTTTTTATATTTGTACTCTGAGGAGGTTGTCTTACATCTTTTTTTTTTTTCCTCTCTTAGAAGAAAGAACAAGTTATTGCAAAGACAGAAAGGGAATGGCAAAGTAGGCTGGAAGAAATAAAAAAACCTGTGTTTGATTGTAAGGACTGCAGCAGCCAAACAGACAGAGTAACATGCATGAGTGATACTTCGACTGAAGAGTTAGCAAGGATTGTTGAGGATCAGAAGTTGCAGATCCAGAAGGCTCTGAGAGAAAAAGAAGCCTCTGAAGAGGCTTTAAAAGAACTTGAAATAAAACTGGAAAGTAAATACCGTAAACATCTAGCCAGTCAGGTAAGATAAACTCCAGGCAGGCAGGATAACTGTGTAACTCTAGTGTGCTGATATACTGAATGGGTCTAGTTACATGTGCTGCTGAATTACCTTTAAAATTTTTAGAAAATATAGGTTTTTCTCTAATTTTCTTCAAGGTCAGAAGTTGATACTTATTATATTAGAAATAATAATTAGAAACATATAGCTTTTTCCTAGCTCTAGTTTTTCACTTATCACTTGGCTGTAGCCGGTTGAAGAAATTTTGAACATAACTGAGTAAAAGTAACTTTATTGTTTATACCGTTTTAATATAAATAATACAGTTTAATCCTCTTCATTTTGGTATCTTCTTTTGCATCTGGGAATCCATTAGATGCAGCTAGTCTGATCATATTCATTTCTTTAAACACAGACAGTTCCAACTGAACTCTTGTTTTTAATCTGCTCATAGCTTGTGGCAGCTTTATCCCAAGTATATGCCAGATCACTGCAGGAGTTAACAGACAAGGTAAATCTAGAGAGACAGAACAAGAAAGGGAACAGACAGAAATGGCAGCAAAGCAGGTAGCAAGAAGATAAATGTAGATCTAAACAGGAATTTCAAATCCTACACAGAACTGGAGACTGCACGTATGTGGGACATGATAAGGAATTATATTGCTGAAGTTTAGTCTTATGCTTTTTTCTTTTTTTTTTTTTTTTTTTTTTTTTTTTGCATTAGCTGATCTTTTTATTGAAGACTGTAGGAACTTTCCAGAGGAGATTTTCAACGAACCTTATATATTCTGTATATTTTATATACATAAGATTATAAATACAGCATATATGTATTATATAACAACTCTATTTTACTTGTTACCCAGTTGGCTTTGGCTTTCTCTTTTGATGAAGAGAAATGGAAGAATGAAAATGAGAATACAGAGAAGTCTGGATCAAGAATTAAAGAACTTGAGGAAAAGGTAATTTCTCTCAAGAGGGAATTGGAGCTAAAGGAGGAAGAAATCCCTGTGACCATCAAAGCAGCAGTATTAAAAGCCCATGCTCAGTGGAACAAAGAAAAGCAAGAAGAAATTGCACAAATACAAGAGCAAAATGAGAGACAGTACTGTTTGTTCTTAGATGAACACAGAAACAAGATTAAAGAGGTACTTGTAACAGCAAAGGAGGATCTTGCAAAGCAGTGGAATGATTTCTCTGCTCAGAAGGATGCAGAAATACAGATTTTACTAGACCAAAAGCAGCAAGAGTGGGAGGCTCAGGAAACAAAGAGACTGAAGGATGAAATTAATCGGTACGAGGAGAAGACTCTGGTTGAGCTTGAGTGCTTGCTGAGAGAAGTCCATGAAGAGCTAATTGAAGGCACGCATAATCAGCATACTTGGAAGGAGGGGTATCCTGATGATCCTGTTGAATTCAGTCATCAGTACAAGGACAAACTGAAGGCATGCTTACAAAAGGCCTACAGAAGGACAGTTCACGAAATTCTGGAAAAGCACGAGCGAGAAAGGAAAGAGGTAATATTTCAGGGAATTACAAATAGCCAGGAGAGAGAGGTGAGAAAACAGACAAGCGATTCAAACCAGTTTTTTTTCCACTAATATCCACCTAATCTAGAGAATTAGGGAATCCATTGTTTGCAGTCATTCATAACGAGTCCTTTAGAACTGTGAGAGAGGGCAAAATCCATGGCCAACAATTTAAAAGGTACAGCAACTGCAGTTTAAAAGTTGCAACGGTGAGGCCCTCAATGTTTGTAGAAGAGGACACCAGGTTAGGAGTGTCACTTTTTAATGCCCAGACTCGATCAGTTAAGGCGATATGTTCACAGTCTGAAGTTGGGAGCCTTGTTGTGGCATCTCAGGTGTATAGTTTTGTAATTAAGGAGTACCTTTCCATGCGTCAGAGCAGAAAGGCAAATAAATGGAGGTATTCCTCCACAGATCAGCAGACCCCAGGACTGTACAGTACTGATTTGATACCGCATTTCTAGTCATTAACTCATCTTCAGGGATGCAGTGACATAATTTTGGTGGGTTGTCTTAGCTTCACTTCCCTTGAGGGCAGTTAAGATAAAAACAGACCAAATTTAAAACTGCACATAACTTACCTGATACAGAATATTTAGAGTCCATTCCATACTTCCTGACAAAAATCAGCCACTGTGCCTCCTGTAGGCTCTTAATTTTCCATCCTGCCTCACTGCTGTTCCAAAGTCAGACTCTGGGTGTAACCAGGTAGTACTGTTGCAGGAAATTACAACTAGTAACCATTCTCTGTGCTAGACAACCTGTTTCCACTCCTTTTTGAGCTGCTCTCCTAAGTACTAGCGCAGGAATAATACCACTGGCATGCAAGGATCAGAGCTAAGACGATACTTTGTGTTGCTTGTTTTTCTTCATACTAGCTTTAGTAAGTAGTGTGTTGTGGAATGGGTTGTTTGGCTGTTGGATTTTCAGAGTGTTTTTCAATGGCAGAAAAATAAAAAGACAGGCTCCTGCATGCGAGGAGGTGATGGACAAACTGGGGACGTGGCGAGACATACTTTGTACAAGTCTGGACAGCAAGCAGAAACAGAAGGAAAGCTGTTGAGACGGCAAGAAAGTGGAACAGCTGGAGGTACTGAGTGTTTTCTGTGTGACAGAACTGTATTGTCATCCAACTAGGCTTGATAGTAGCACTCGATTTGTGAACATTTGGATGATAGAAGGAGATGTAGTTGTTTTGACTGTACAGTTGTGGATGGAGGAACCGTTCCACCTTTGGTGCTCGAAAGATTGTTTGCAAGCCTGGTGAGCAGGGTGCAATCTAAATGGTGTCTTGGAGTGGGTAAATATCAACTCAGGGCTTTGAAGCCCAAATTCTACTGCTTGCTGCAGCTGTCAGGCAGTACAAGGAATTGTGCCTTTGGATCAAGGACAGCGTTGTGTCAGGAATGCATCTTCAGCTGGCACGGTAGTGTTTCCAGTTCTTTGGAGGAAGAGTTTAGCTGCTGAGGAAGCATGAATCCCCTAGGTGATGCTTCTCTCTTTCTCCTCCTTCCTGTCACCCCCCTCCCAGTCCTTGAAATGTGCTAGTAATTGAGTGCTGTAGCTCTTCCCAAAGCTGTCCATGTGCTGTGGCAAGACCGGGGACTGTGTAGCTGAGGAAGAACTTCCTGGGAGGCCCAGAAATGTCTGTGGGGCTTTCAGTTTAGTCTGAGTTCTTGTGCAACCCAAAAACATAAAGGGAGGAAGCCCAAGAGAGTGTTTGGCTTGATGCCTATAATGCGGCTTGAATTCCTTCACCACCAAAATAACAAACCATCTATTAAATGCAGAACAATGCAGGCAGCGCAGCCCTTCTGCCTCTCGAGCTCCCTGTGCTGGCTACGGAAAGCAGCCGTTGCTCTCCTGGAAGTAGCCCAGTCTTTGTAAATTTCTTAGCTTAACTCGTCCCAGCCGCGTGTGAGCCTTCCCAGCTGGGAGAGTTTCCTTCAGCCGACTCCAACAGGCCCCTTTGGCTGTTGGCTTTAGAAATACAGAAAGAAGTGGACAGATAAGTGTCAGTTCAACGTCCTAGTCTTGTACTGCTGCCTGTTTTGAGACCTCTGCGTATGACTGTGGACGGGAGCGTGCTGAGGCTGTTGATGTTCAGTGACTTGTTGATTGGAGCTACTGCAGGTTCTGTAAGTGGCATCGAGGCTCTTGCGATGACCCTAATTGGCCTAATGCATGGTATCCTTCTTTAGGGTAGAGCGGAAATAGCGGAGTTGGGCTTGATTTGTTTGGGGCCTGTGGATGATGTGTGACTTGTAGTGTTTGCGTTTGCAGATGAGCAAGGTGCAGAAAGGAACCTGCGGTCTCAGGAACACTTGTGCTGTGAACACTGCAGCCAGGATCTGGGAAAGAAAGAGGCTCTGTGCCAGCACTTGAAAAGAGAGCTGAGTAGAGCTCGCAAGCGTCATCATCTCGCTTTGAGGGAGCAGAGATCAATGTTAGAGGAAGTCCAAGGTAAGGATGGTGAGTTAGCTATGGAAAGCTGAGAATGTCTTGGCCTGACGGACCCTGTGAATCTCCTTTCTTGCTTGATGCAGTTTTCAGTGGATGTTATGACATTTGTGTGCATACCTTTAACAAAGTGAAATGGAAACTTTTGCTCTCTTGGCTGTGGTTGGTCCTTGCTTTGGGCCTTGGATGCTGATCTTTTGCTAAGGCTAAGTCCTGTGGATTCATTTACTTAGACTTTTGCAACATGTGCAGTTTAAAATTCTGGCTTACTTCTTGCTGCCACAGCTGAATGTTTACTGCTGATGCTTGTGTACACCGAGATCTTCCATATTAAGGCATGAGATTGTGATGTCTTACGTTTAACTCTGCTTGAACATAGGCAAGTACAGTGTTTTATGGCTCATTATAACCTTTTTTAGAAAAAGAGAAGCTCGTGGAATCTCTGATTACAGAGAACACTGAGATGAGGGCTAAACTGAAGGACACGGACACATCACCAAGGTATTTCAAAAAGCAGTGTGAACAAGGGGATGTTTGTAAGGTTTAAGCTCTCCTGTGCCGAAAGACTTGTATGCTTTTCAGGACGCTGTCCAAGGAGAACATCTCAAATGCCTGTACATCCTGTGACTGCAAGAAAGGGCTGGAAGAGTTGCGTGCTCAGTACATTAAAGCCGTGACTAAGATAAAGAGTAAGTACAAGAAGTTCAGTTAAAAGGTTAGGAGAGCAAAATCATTTACTCCATACTTCTTCCTAACTTCAGTCAGCTTGGCCCGGGAGTCTGATAGCCAAATCCCCTGAGAACTCCCAGTTCCTTTCTTACTGCGCGGAATCTTGCCGTAGTCTTGGGCAGTCTTCTTTGCAGGGATGAAGCCTTGTTATGCTGTCCCTGTGTTGTTGCACTACTTTCTGTGTTTTTTAAAAGGTACATACCCTGCGTGTACCAATTAGCATTCATCCCAAAGCTCTGCCCCTCCTGTTTTATATGAGCTAAATGCTGATGGAAGTGCAGAGTGAGCCAACTAGGCTGTTGTATGCAGTGTGCTGTAGGTGCTGGCCCTGGGTCTTTCTGCAGTGTAGAGCCTGTGGAGCACAGTGGGTGTGTGGATCTGGGCAGAAGGTTGGCTGGTAAAGGTGAGCCATTGCTGCCTTGCTGCAGGTCTGATCAGCAGTCTGTTTGGTGGTGTTTGTCTCCTCTGTGCTGTCCCTAATGAAGAATGCAGTACTGTCCCTAATGAAGTATGTTTCTTTAGGTGATATGGTCTGTTATATCCATGAAAGTAAGCAGAGAGCTGCTGCAATGATTAAAGCAGAAGTTGTCAGAGAGCGCTGGGAGATGGCACGGAAAATGCAGAATTGCTATCTGACATGTCTCCAGCAGCTTGCTGACCATGGGGAACATGAAGGGTAAGTTCAGGCGTGATTGGATACCTTTGGTTCCAAAAGAAGTATATAAACTTGGTATGATGCTGTTTGTCCAATAGTGTTTTCATCCTGTGTTGGAGCAAGCATTTGCCAGTCCTGATCTGATGAGATGGGTGTGGAGTCATGGCTGAGCTTGCTGACAGCGACTTGATGAGCTGTCTCACACCTTGTCTTCTCAGTATTCTTTGACTTTTGCTACCGTAGCTTTATATGAAATGCAGTGTCCAGAGATCTTTAATTTTTTTCATGCTCTACGGTCACCTGCAGAGCTGAGAAGAAAATAAATGAATGCTGCCAGCAAGCTTGTTACAGTGGCTGAAGGGCTTGAAACACCTCTTCAACACACATGGCAGCACAAATCTACCCGCTCAGGTGTGTGGAATTGTGCATGCTTGCTTCTTCACCTTACAGATGGATTGCACATAGTAACCAAATTCAGGATTCAGGGATGTACCAGATGTTTATGTGTTTGTGAATGGATTTGTAAACATAGGCTGCTTCTTTTGTGAGTGCTGACTGAGCAATATTTTCAAAGGACCAATACCCCCCTCCCTCATTTGTTTTTTCTTTCATGTTAATTTTTCTTTCATTTGATCTTTTTCTTTCTCTCCTGTTCTAGCTCTGCTCCTTAATTCTGACCCGCCGACTGGAGCTGAATATTGAAGAAGAGGTTGCCTGTCTCAAAATAGGCCAAACCACATGGAAAACAAATCTTGTGGAAAAAAAGTTACTGGTGAAGTTCTTCAGAAATTTTTACTGTGTATGTTGACACAATCATTGGATACAATGCAGACTGAAACAGAACATTAGCTTCAATAAACAGAAACTTCAACTATTCATCTTGGGAATAAAAATTCAGATCAATTTTTGAGTGATACGTATTACGCAGAGCGTCCTTATATCAAGTCCTTTTTCACTGCTGAAAACATAATTTCTCAGAGGTAGTTTACAAATGGAAATGGAGATATTCTCAGTACAAAAAGAGGCAGTAATTTCTACTGCTGTTAAACCAGGAGCATATGTTCATTAGCAATTCCTTGTTTGAAAGGAATAAAATACTGAAATAAGAAGAAACGGAGAAAAACTCTTTTACTGAGTCCATTTCATAGCCAGTATTACTCAATTAGACACTGCAGCTTGACAAAGTCAGGTGTTCTCAATCGATAGATTTATTTCACCTTTTCCTTTAAGAGGAAAGCAGTGACGATCCAAGAGGAATCTTAGGGAGAAAATCATATTTAGCTTCCCTTACAGAAATGTCCTGCCTGTTTATATTTCAGGCCAGCTGGCCTGAAATGGCAGTGTGCATTACAGTTCTTGGTCAGCAAGACTGTTCTGTGACTCGGGACTTGGTCAGGTGGTGGCGTGAGAGCTCTAAATTTCTTGGTGGCCTCTAATGTCGCCCATAAACACAACCCCACTTCCCCCTTGGTGCAGGAGGGGTTTGTCATCGTCAGTGGGAGCAAAATGAGGCCATGGGAGACGGCTGGTGCCTACACAAACATGAGCTGTGGTTGAGTTTGAGGTCCAAATTCCCATCTCTAAGCTAAGGAAATAACTGTGGTGTTGCGTGCAGGGAAAAACTTTTTTCTGGTTGTCCTCTAAACCTGTGGGGAGGCTCTGTTTCCAATACTGAGTGGCTTTTTTGGTTTGTTCAAACATTTCCCCCGCATAGCACAAGGCAAAAAAAGAAATACTTTTATTCCTGTTTAAGTGGTACTTTAACAGGTGTTTTAGTCAGTTTATCACACTAACACATTTCTTGGGCTAGTCCAGAAACCTTTGCTGTATGAAGTAAACAAGTATTGTGAATTTAGAGCCGAATGGAATGCTTGATGACTCCAGTTGCACTGAAGGTTTGAGCCGTTAATATTTTGCACGTATTTCCTTTGAGAGCTGAGGTCCCACAGTGATGAGAACAGATCATCTGCATTACTGACAGCTCTGGAGAAATGTGAAAAAGGTGCAGCAGGTCTCAGCCACCAGGAGGAAAGCAGGCGGTGGTTATTTCAGGAGGCTTACACCTATTGGAAGGAAAGGTTCTCCTGCTTGTGTTTGTCCTCTCTTGTGGGACAGGTAGAAGATGTTAAGCACATTGGTGGAAGAGCAAAGGGGTGGAAGAAAAATTGTTCTGATTGCTGCTATTAAGAGGGTTAATGTTTAAATCAAGGCTGCTGATGGCATTTTAATTTTTCCATAAGAAAAATCAACTCCCGAGTCCTGAGTGGAAGCTCCATACTCTAGCAGCACCAGTCATTCCCTGGTGAGTGAAGCTGCAGGAACAAGGAGATACTTGGCCTAAGAATCAGCAGGTCCTATGTCAAAAGCATTTTTTGGTCCTCCTTCTAACATCCATGGGGAAAAAATGAAGCAGTGACAGGCTAGCATAGGATGTGGCAACTCCTGAAACTGAACAGCCAACAACTTAAGGACTGGGGGATGTACTATTGAGTAATATATGTGATAGCACTTGTTAGTCTTGGTTCAACTATGCATAGCCACAATATATCTTAAAATAAATTGGTCATATGTTTTAACAAAGTGGGTTATACTCTGAAATGACTTACCTGTTCTGTTCAAACATTCTTCATGTGTTGTTATGCCTTTTTCATTCAGGTGGCTCCTTGTTTTAATACTGCTTTTATTGTATGGTAGCCATAATCCCGGTTTTGCTCCAGTGATGTTGCAGTTCAGCACTGTTTTCTTCAAGCTCTGTTTGGTACTTTAGTCTCCAAAGTGAAATAGCGCAGTGGTACTTTTTTTCCTGCTACTGTATTTGTGTTCTTTGTATTTTCTTAAGGTGATTTATCTTGTAGGTATAACATGTTTGCATATTCTTTCTTAGAATAATGTTTGTAAACACAAGTCACTCAATTTCATGCTAAAATAACAGAGTAGCTATTTCCAAGACACTTTTTTTTTCATACTATATTTAGATGCTAATTAGAATTCATCTTTTATATAGATGCTGCTTATCATTGATATAGTTAAATGTTCCTCCTGAAATAACCAGCACCTGTTTTCCTTCTGGTGGCTGGGACCTGCCTCATTCTTGCCTTTCTCCAGAGGTTGTATGTGTGCATCAGAAAGCTTGTCTCCTACCATAGCAAGTTCCTGTGCAGAAGAATAGTTATGAATTGGAACTGAGGCTGTGAGAGGTTAGGTAGCATTTTAAGCAAGTTAGGAAGCCTGGAATTTCAAAACAGGTCTCTTAAATTGTAGGCTTGTGCTTTAACCACTGATTTCTTTTAAATACTTGAGGACTTTACTGTGCTTTTATACTTCTTTCATTTGTCTTCTGTTCTAGTCTAGTTTATCCCCTTGTAATTTCTTAAAAAAAAAAAAGTTAAGAAATCTCTCATCACATTGCCCTGTTGTATTTGCCTTTACATTTAGTCTTTTTTTTTTTTAAACTTTGATTTTAATTTTAATTTCAGCTTCAATTTCCCTTTGGCTTTGCATTCACTACTTTTTTTTCCTCTCTGCTTGAAGATCATGTTGCTTTAAGAATACTTTCTCTTCTACCCTGTTGTTCCACCTCTGGAGGGATATTTATTTCTCATTATGAACTTCTTCACTGGAGTGACAGATACTATTATCTGATTCATATGTGATATTCATGAATTACTATTTTATAATACCACAGATCTCCTCTACCTTTAGCTTTTTAAAGAAGTCACGCCATCCTTTTTCCTGCCACAGTGCAGTCATCTTTGCTTATGTTGGTCTTAATGGTTGTTTGTCCAATATGCTGTGCAAGAGCTGCAGTAATGGGGACTGTACAACTACCCAGACAAATCCTTTTCAGTATCGCATTATTCTTAATTCTTGAAGGCTAATTCCCCATTCTGTCTGTCATATCTGTGCTCTTTTTCTGTACTTCAAACTCATTGCTACTTCTGCAATGTACTAAGGATGTGTAATAGGGATTTCTTTTATATCTGCATGTTTAAAAAACTTCTATGAGTCTCCTCAATTTTCTTTCATCTAACTTACACCTCTTCTATTAATCTCTCTTGCGTAAGACATAATTTAAGATGTGTGGGTCTGTTATTGCTTGTTAACATAAGAAGAGCCTAAAGGACCGTGAAGAGTAATTTAAGATTGCTACATTTAAATCAATGTTCAGTAAGTGTAATCTGTGGATATGTCGCAAAGGAAAACTCTGGCTTGTGTTTCCAGGCTCCCCTTAGCACCTTTGGAATTTCATATCTCATTTCAGCCTTCATCTCTTATTTTACTTTTCAGTTGATAAGTTGGTACTTCCCACTGAAGTTTGGAGATCTGCTCACTACCATACTCTTTTCCCATAAAATCTCAAGCTGGGTATACTTCCCAGAAGTATTGAGATGCACAGACATATATATGTTTCAGTCATTTGTCCTTAAAATATGCTGTCAAAGCCATTCTTCTACTGTTGGAACTCTGTTCTCATGTTTCTTTTTGTTCTGTGGGAGTTGCTAAGATTTCCCATTGAAATTTATTTTAAATTTGTTCTTTTGTGCAGATTCACTGCAGTCTTGTCTCCCACAGTGTAGATGGGTTACAATGGAGACGATGGTAACCTGGCAGTGATACAGGAGCACATTACTTGCAGCTGCATTGAGATTTCACCCAGCATTCTGTTGCAGAGTACTTCACACTTCCAAATTAATCATGGTTTTCTTTCTGTTCTCGTTGCTTGGGCAAATATTTCAGTGTTGTGTAGACTCGGAGCAGTGATCTATGTGAGAACTAAGATTCTTGTTTTCCTGCCTCTTGTACATGCTTACCTACCAAGCAAGCTTTTTAACGCTTGATAAAGGAAGTCTGTTTCCGTAATGTAATGATACGTTTTTGTAAATCTGAATACAAGTAAAGAAATTCATGTCTATTGCCAAATGTTCTGGCTGGGTGCCATCCCTGGTGTTCTGGCTTCTCATCCAGATGATGAATGTTCCCTGTCAAGCCTGCAGCCTAGTGAGAGAGGACAATGGTACAGAAGTACTGTAATTATCTAATCATCTTTGCTTTAGAATGTTAAGCAAATGCAATTCTTTAATACTCTAATTTTACTATAGCTGTTAATTACTACGTGCAAATGCAATTTATACAGCAAAACTAGAGGAAATGTTCACTTTTAAGTTACTTTACTCCCCTCTAGTGGTCTTATACCATATGTACTCTTATGTAACACCTAATCATAATAGATTTAAGGATGGTGTTAATATGTCAAACAAACAACAACAAAAGTCTTCTGTTTATTCCCTCCTTCTACCCATCATCTCTTTCTGCCATGAAATCAGACAGGGTCACTTGACAGTGTAGCTCCTTAAACTAAGCTGCTCTTTTTATGTTATCTGTACTAGAATCCAAGCTGCAACCACAGCTTTAAAATCAACACGTGTTAAAAAATCTTAAAGCTGTGTACTAAACCTTTTTTTCCCCTGCACTTCCAAACCTGTTTCAAAGTGACTAGTTTCAGTGTTAGTGACTCAAGCTGCCAATGCAGTATGCTTGGAGAACATAACACGAGTGGCTCCTTTCTGGCTCCTTTTTCTGCTTAGAAATGTATTAAGAAAAATGTACATAGAAGAATTGCTTTTCAGAAGCTAGCTGCTCTTTTCAAACTATCTGTTTGGAACTTGTTCTTTTTTCTGTAATGTTTTGGACTATTAACTGGAAGAAAAGAGAGAAAGAAGAAAGGCATAGAGTCAATAAAGAAAATGTTGATAATTTACAATTAAAAAACAAAGGTACCTTAAAATGCATCACAAATCTGTTTTTGTCTTAACATTTAGCCATGGAAAAAAAAATAGAAGCATTCCAAGCAGGAGCACATTTTACTACTATTTGAGTGAAACCTTTTGTTTTAAAATCAGTCATAGTTTGTAAACTTTTACAATTACAAAAAAGATGAAATCGAAATGAAGCAATTTAGGAGATACAGACCTGAGTAGAGTGGTGGTTGGTTTTTTGTTGTTGTTGTTGTTGTTTTTTAATTTTCCTCCAGAATTTTTCTTTTGTGGAAAACTGAACTATCTCTGTTTCCTTCCAAGCTGGAAGGAAACCAAATCTGAAAAGTAAAATCCATCATATAAATTAACTTCTGTCTTCCTGCTCTATTCTTGCAAGAGATGCTTTGCCTATCAGTGATGTATGGTCTAATAACTAATAGCTGGAGAAACTATTTCCTACATTTCCCAGTGTTGTTCCTGTTCCTTTTAGGTCATTAACAGATAGTTCTAATAAACAGGAACTGAGCCAGTAGAGGCTTTGACTCTACTTACCATTTTGTAAATCTGAGTAGTCCCCTTGACCAATTCACCAGCCAAGGAGTTTAATTTGTTTTCAGCTCTCCTCTTGAACAGCAGAGTCAACAGTCAAACAAGATCAAAATCAATCACGTGTACACTTGTAGGAAGCAGGTAAGATAGGTATTGTGACATAAAGCTATCTCTCTAACTGTAGAAACCGTACAGCAGGCAGCTGGTGCTAACAGCTCTGACTGAGGATATACATAGACATTCATAGGGAAGGATCCACTGCTGCTCTGGGGGTCTTGTTTGATACTTGGCAATCCTGCAGGGGGGGTGGGGGGCATGTCCCAGCTGTGTCACTCCAACATTGCAATGTGACATTTGGGCTTGAAACCTGAAAGAAGTCTGCTTTCTTTGGTGGTGTTACTGTTAGTCTTCTCTGCAGCTCTCTGTGTCAAATCCATGTAGGAGTTCCATAGGCTTGCAACTTCAGGAATGTGTATGCTCCAATTACCCTCTTGCAGGAAGCAAATGCGGTTAAGAGCTCTGCAATTTAACATGTGAGAAGGTAGACTCTGTGTCTTTGCGCTTAGGGAGAAGAGGGATCTTGGTCAGTGTGGATTCAGACTCAAAGAATCCGGGCCTCCAAAGGAGAGAAAATCCACTGTGCCATAGTAGAAGTATCAAAGAAGAAATGGTTGGATGGATCCTAATTTGAAGGATCCACCCCTGTTGCCCTACTTGTCAGATCACAGAATGGTTGAGTCTGGGAGGGAGCTCCAAAGGTCATCTGGTTCAACCTCTTCTCAAGCAAGACCACCCTGAGTTAGTTCTGCAGGGTTTTGAGTATCTCCAAGGGTGGAGACTCCACAACCTATCCATGTAACCTGTTTCAGTGCTCAGTCACCATCTCAGGATCTCTTTAATAGTTCAGGGAGGTTTGATCTTGGCTAAGAACCCACTCTTCAGGTAGGTGGTGAGGTAAGGCAGGTTCCTATTTATTCTGGGCAGACTTTGATTTAGTAAGAGTTCCTTCCAGATTCACAGAACATTTGAGGTTGGAAGGGGCCTCTACAAAACATCCAACCCCCAATAGTTTATGCCTTCCTCCTACAGATTAATGCCTTTTAGGTCAGTATACTTTTTACTCCTGAATTAATGCATGATTGTACTTCCAAGGGTTTGCCTGGACTCAATCCCACCTGCATTCAACACAAATGGAAGATGTTACTTAGATTTTCTTTCTACTCTGGTCCGTCTGTTAGAGTTAAGAGAACTCAGAAAAAGATCCAGATATTTCAGAAGAGCTGTCTTCTACAGAACATTACTTGGTTAAGCATAGAGCTAACCTTTTTCATGCTGTGGAGTTCTGCTGTTAATTGCAGTCCGTTCTTGAAAATATTTAATTACTGTTCTTCCATTTTCTCTTGTAAACAGCATTTTTTTTTCACCACAGGGAGACAAAGAACAGCTTTTGAAACAAACCTATCAACGGGGTGTAAGTAGCTACCAGAGTTACTTAGGCTAACTTACCCTTAAAATGCAGTTTATTATACTGCTGTGGCGATGAGCAAAAACCACCACTAACAACAGAATCCCAAAAATAAAGAGGAAAAAAATGAGAAAAGGCCAATAATATTTCAAATGGTGAGATTCCCTAGGAAAAGCAAGTTTTTACAGCCTTCCATGGGGAATGATCTTCATCAGCACATTTGCATATCAGGGATCTATTGAACTGATGCTGTTTTTATAACACATTAAGCTCTGAATTCGTTACTGTTGAACATGTGTATTAGAGCATGATATGTATGTGAATTCTGAAGACTTGGTTTTTATGAGTTGGAGTAAATTAAAAAAGTATTAATTTATTGTTTCAGACAACGTTGCGAAGATTTCTTTGTATTTTCACGAAGCAGAAATCTGAATATTCAGTCAGCAAAACTACACAAACTTGTTGATCTTTCACTATTAGTGACAAAAACTCAGCCACATAAGTCTCCAAGGGTGGAGCACATTATATATTATTATATAGTCTTTTATTACATTATTATATTATATTACATTATATATATATTATATAGTCTCATCTATAAGCTAAATAATGGTGATGACTGCATGTTTTGAAAAGGAGGAAAGGCACTGTAGCCAACTGTACAGAAGGAGTTGTTTCCAGTTCTCCATAGTGCACCAGAATCCATGTAATCTTGTCAGAAACTCCGCTGCTTTATCTTACCTTAACTGATGGAATAGTACTTACAACACTGGCAATGTTCTGAAGTCCTTTGAAACAAATGAAGGGGGAAAAAATGATCTCGGGCTTTGGACTAGACTTGTACTGCCAAACGAAGCTTCTGCAGGTCATTGCAGTGCAGAGAAACTCTGTTTTCCCAATAGTTTATCACAAAGTGTGTCCAGACTGGAGTCTCTGAAAGATTAACTTATCTTGAAAAGGCAGCTTGAATCTCCTTATTTACACCACCCACTGTTTTATTCATAAAATTAGACTTCCTTCCTTTTAGTGACAAACCGGAGTGGGAAAAGTCAGCCTTACCATATACCCATGTACCTATAGATGGACAGATATAGATCCCCATTTTCCCAAGCATCTCACACCCGTGAGTATTTTTCCTTGTCTCTCTCTTATGGGTGTCAGATGACATTTCCTCTACTTGACCGTGTGCCTGTATGACTTCTGTTCTTGTTTCTCTGAAGTTATGTGGTGTTTTTGTTAGTGTGCAAAGGATTTCATACAGCTAAAAAGAGTTTTCAAAAATTTTATTTAAAACTTAATAAAAAGTTAGTGTCAAAAGCCTGCCCCTTAAAAGAAAAAAAAAAAGAAAAAGAAAAGAAATGCAGCAGTGCAAACTCTTCTGAACTCCTCTCTATCCACCACAGTAATACTGATTTTCAGAAAACAAATAAAATAAGTTTTAAACGTATTCATTGCTGTTCTTAAAATCACATTTCCTGTTTACATTGTAGCCTGAATCATTTATACTGAAAACACAGGTACAATTTATTCACAATTCAAGAGTTCTATATAATGAATTTTAAATCATCCCTATATTTTAGTCTTCCTTGTAGGGAAGAAAAAGGGGTTTTGAAAACTTGCAGAGCTTTCTGTGTCCCATCTTGTTCCCAATTAGAGCTGCAGTATTTGGGGTCTATTGCAACTTCCTACTCAAATGATTTCCTTAACTTCATTTGGTTCCTTGTAAAAATAATACGGTTTTGTTTAGCTGCAACTGTTATTTCCTGTTTTTCCTTAAAATGCAATGCAACCTAGTTTATTTGTGCTATTGATATGCTTTATAGCTACTTGGTTTTGGACACAAACATCTTGTTGAAAACTGAGACAGTATGTAAATAGGAATGGGCTAATAATGAAATGAAATGGTTTTAAAGGTACTGGGAAACTTCCTATTCCTGTTGACTTCTGTGGGATGAATATACTCATGTAACAGTACTGCAGCTTGATATACAGTATATTCAAGAAGTATGTGTTAATAATTGGATTATGTTCTATGCCGTGTGGTGTATAAAGAACCTTGCAGCTGATGGGCATTTTGAGACAATGAAGACCACCTGCTGGTGCTTTATGAGACTGCTACAACAGCCCTGTCCTCATTCTTGGTAAATAAGTTTTAGCACTGTAGATGGACAGGATGGGGGAAAAAATGCCCCAGAATGATTTTATGTCCAGTAGGAAGTCACGGTGTCCAGATGAGGTTGTCTCATTTAGTTGTCTGGAATCTAGAAAAGACAAGGAAATGAAGTCAGCCTTTGGAAAGTCACTGAATAAAGGAAAGAGCAGAACAGAGCTGGACTGAACTTTTCACTGGCTGGAGACTAATTACTATCATAAATGAGTCAGCAGTGTGCCCTTGCAATTGAGGACCAACTGCAGACGGGAGTGTTAGCAGGAACATAACCAGGCAGTGGAGAGAAGGGATTTTTCCCCTAGTCTGGCATTTGGGAGACTGTTGGCAGTGGTGCATCCAGTTCTGGGCACCTCAGTACAAAACAAAAAAAGCACTGTCAGCTTAGTGAGTCCTACAGAAGGCCACCAGGATGGTTAGAGGCTAAAGCAGTGACCTCTGAGGGCAGGTTAAGGTGGATCTTAGCACAGTTTTCAGAGGAGAAAGAGCTTGACTCTTCTGAGTGGTGAGCAGTGGTAAGATGAGAAACAACAGGCAGAAGTTTTAACAATAGAAACTGCTATTCAGCACTGGAGAAAATTCACTACAATGAGAGCTGTCAAACACTGGAATTGGTTGTCCCAGAGAAGATGAGGGATCTCCATCCTTGGAGGTCTTGAGAACTCTGCTGTTCTCCTGAACACCATGCTCATACGTTGGTCCTGCTCTTCACAGGGGATTCACAACATGAATTTGTGTTTGATTCTGCAAGGAGTCCATATGCAATGCTATCATAGTATTATTTCTCAAAGGAAGGGCCCAGTAAGTGAAATATGGTGGGTTCTGAGTCTAATCCCCAGTCTCCTATTACCTATTTTATTATTTCAACTGCATCATGGGGAAACTCCCTATCAACCGAGACATCTCATAGCTAGAGGAACACTGGGATGGAAAACAGAGGCAGAGACACCCAATCCCTTGCTGACACAATGTCTGAAGGAATGTAGGGTCTGATTCAGCTGTCTTTGTTTGAGTCAGTAGGGAGTTCTGAATAAATGAGATCTACAAGAAGAGGCTAGTTACTGATTTCCACCCACTTGGAATGTACTAATTCTCATAAAAAGTTGTATCTGTTTTGCTCAATGTCTTAGCCTAAAAATTCACCCAGCAGTTGACATTTCATGCTAAGCCATGAAATTTCTTTCACTTTACTTCTGTTCTTACAGGTGGGATTTAAAAGGTCACCTGGGACAAATGTAAGATTGAGGGAAGTAGTCTTGCAACTGTTACTCTGGCAAAATTCCCATTAAATTTGACAGAGTTATAGCTGACGGAACAAAAATGTGTATTTCCTCTGCTTGTGCTAAGGCTGTTACATATTTAAATCAAAGAAACAATTGCTATTTTAAAATTCCCTATATCTAAACGTAGGATTGAATATATGTCAATGTGTGCCATAATGGGCAGCGATTTTTTTTTCATTATTATTTTTCTTTCCACTGTATTTTAGTTGTATGTCTATTCGATGCTTCTTTTACAAAAGCAGATTTTGCATTCCCTTCCTGGAAGACAGAACTGTAGATTTTCTTCCAGTTCAGTTAGCTTCTCTTCAGGGCGCATGTGAATAGCTGTTAATGTAATCCTGTACATTTTCAGTAAATGGAGATGTAGTATAACAGGGTCACTCTCATTAGGTGAAGGTTGATTTTAAAATACAGTTTTAGAAATAAAATATTTATGAAAATGCTATCAAGATTTTCATAAAACAGCACTGAGTAAAAGGAGTGTCTGTATCGGGGCATTTCTGGTTTCCTTGTGATTCCTTTGTCACTGATTCTTAAAAATCCTGGTGTTTTAGTGGAGTGAGGTCATCCATTTCTTTCAGACCTTAGAGAGGGGAAGTCCAGTCATTTGTATTTGTCTCAAAATTTTGGTGGGGTCATACCAAAATTTGCTTTGTTCTAGTAAATCAGATGAATTATTTTCTTCAAGATGCCAGTTTCTGTACTAAAACTGTTCCACACATAAATAGGAGAAAGATGTACTGAATCTGTATGAAATTAGTAGTTTTATGATAATCTAAGATACAACTTAGATAAAATGCTAGAATTTCTCCAGTAGTACACAGGCCACTAAAATCTGTGCCCAAAGTGCCCTTCTTTCAATTCCTGTAGTACTACTGAGATATTACCCCAGCACCTCACACAGTCTATCAAATTATGGATTTACATTCTCATGTAGGATTGAATTCACTCTTCCTCCATTATAAACTAAGTTGACAGAGTAAACCTCTTATCTATTTTGTAGAAATGAAATGAAAGTCTTAAGTGAAATTTGTCCCCCCAGAGCTATCATTAATGGATTTCACAGCTAATTATTGCAGTTAATCTGACCAAGTAGCATTAAGAAAAACGGGTGATTGTTTGTTTATTTTGTTACTTTTTTTTTTTTAATTTAGATTGAAATCAGTTAATTGGTGTCAACTTTTGTCTGCATAGGATTACTCCTTGTGTTTATAATGTACTTAAAACTAAACACAAAAAAAACCACACACACAAATTTTCCTACAGTGTTTGTTTGCACTGGCATAATCAGGGCTCTCTTTATTAAGAAATATGTACAATGGACATACTTATTTTTTCTCACGTGGATAAATTTACAAATCAAAAAAATACAGCAAAAATTCATAGAACTGAAATGAACTCCCAACTCTGTTGTAGTACCTCCATGCAGTAAGATTTTGGAGCTCTTTTTTTTGCAAATGTTCAAATCAGTGTAAATGTCTAACGAATATGGAAATTCTCATCGGCATCCTACAGAAGGAGAGGAAGGAATGTTTGCCTGACATGAAAAGGACCAGCTCCCTAAAGGCCAGGAAAGGGGAAGGATGGTGCTTCACATCACTGCTGCTGAACACAGAGCATTGACACTGGAAACTTCAGTTCTCCGGTTTTCTGAAGATTGAACAGTGGGATAAACAGGTATTTCTCTGAACATTAGCTCAATCCTGACAATGCAGTCGCAGTATAGAATGAACTGAAGTATTTCTATTTGTGATGTTGATAAGCCTGCTGCAGGGCACGATGGCAAGGCTCGCTATATATCTTGTACTATAAGAATGCTCCTGATTTGTTTTCAAGGGCTTGTGTGTTTCAGGGAGTGGGGGGGGAGTTGCTATGTAAATATTTTGGATCGTTGTAGTTGGGTATCAGCTTGGATGCAAAGACAATCTGTCCTCATTCCCTGATATAATTCATTTAACTATGATTATTCTTCCCTGCTTTTGGGCTCTGGTCATAATCCATACCACCCTCGACCTCCAAGAAATGCTATCAGATCCCCTGGGACTGTCACTGACAGTCATCTGGAAGAATCGACGTTTCAAATAAGCAGTTGATTATGTGTGATGTCAAATCCCTCTAGGCACATAACCATAATGCTGTATGCTTTGTTCTCTCAGCATCTCTCAGTTCTGGATTCAATCCCAGTTAATCTAAGCGTTCAGTTCTTTGCCATTAGAGACGGTGATCAACTGGATCATCAGAATTACTGCCTTGTTTTCGTGGATGAAATTTGTGAGTGGAGACAAATGCTTTGGAGGCTGAATAGAAATCTATTTGTGTAGATGTTCATTGAAGTCCAAACATTTGAAAATACACAAAGAACTCATACTGTAGTATGTAGTACACTATGTATGTATGTAACATACATAGTGTACTTTTCTAGTGGTTGGAGAACCCAGGTTGGCACTATTTTAGAGCTGTGAATAATTTAAATGCTTCTAGTATATAAACATACTATTTAAAATGACACATCACAAGTTGATGACGTGCTGCATATTTCACTAGATTAATTAATGGACAGCCCACATATCATGTAACATTACTTCATATAGTGTAATCCATATTTCTGCAACCATGCAAGATACCAAATAATACATCATTAAATGTCCTCAAAGATATGAGAAAATCATCCCCTTAACCTGGTATATAGGGTGGATATTTTTTCTTTCTTCATCTAGAAAATTAAAGCTATTGAAACAGAGCATGCTGCAAGCAAAATAACATTAGAATAAAGAGCAAACCAGAATTGCTGTTATAACTTACACTCGCTTACAGGTAGATTCTATTGCATGTTAATGTTCTGCACACTCCGGATTTCTTAACTGCGCGAAGAGTTACTATCACCCGGTCTCTGCTTTTTTAAATGAATTTTAGTTTGCCACTGCTAGGGAAATGCAAAATCCTTTGCACAATGTTACACTGCCACTATAATAAGCATTGGCTTCAAAAGATCCACTCTGTGTGGTAGGCTGACACAAAGAACAAGCATGAAAAATCCAATTCCTATTTATCCATACTGATTGCAGCAGAAAAATGAACATTTCAGGCTTATTGAAATCTCTCGCATTTCTGTGGTGCAAACTACAGATCAGTAATATTCTGCATGCCAAATCAGTTAATTCCATTGTGCCCTTTTGAACAAGCTGCACAATGGTGGTACAAGGTTTGGGTTGTTACTGTCTCAGGCCTGTTCAGACACACTGAAGAGCTATGCCCTGAATATCATTACATATTTCTTTTGTCAGTAGCTCCTGTTATTTCACTGCATGTCTATATTTTACCTGTGTTTTCCTGTTACGGTGTTAATCAGTGACGCCAGAATGGCCAAAATCAAATGACTGCCAATTTCCTTTGTGATAAACATCAACCAAAGTGCTTTGAATGTTGTTACAGTGCCAAGCACACACAGCTACAGCACTTCCTGTAGTAGCTTATAATCTTCTATGAACGTTCTGAAGGATATTGCATGTGTTATGTGTGTATAGCAAAAAATACTGAAAAAGGAGATTTAAACCTCTTATTTAAAAATAGCATCTAGCATTTTATTTCCTCATTATACTCATGCTGCAGTCTCATACTAGCAAGTCTGATATGGATGTTTTCCCCCTAAGACATTGTACCAGCAGCACACAGCACAGCAGGTTCAGCATCACCTTTGGCAGTGGCTTGGCAGCTGTGCTGGTGCTCAGCTATTTCCAGAACGGTGCAGCTAAGCTTTGCAACATCCATTCAATAATACAGAACCATTCACAACCAGTACCTGCCTGAAACTAAGCAAACCTGAAAATACCTCACATTAAGAAATACAACATTTCTGCCAAAATTCTCATAAGTGAAGAGCAGCTGAATGCGTAAGTATCATTTGTTCTCAGTCCATGATGCTTGCTTTTGTTGGTTTTGTCTTTTTCGGATACGCTGCAATGAGACAGTTCTGGTATCTGTCTACTTGTGTGGGACTGAGCTCTGACCGTAACCACTATTATAGTTCTGAGTATCCTGACTGGTCACTTCATTCAGCACTGCAGTTTCCTATATCTCCAGGATGTCAGTGGCTTTCTTGAGATTTCTAAATCAGCCTTAGCAGAGCACATCAGCAACAAAACAAACAAACAAAACCCCACAAGTACAAACTGCAGGATGTTTTTTCTTTCTCTGATAAGGATGAGGCATGCATTTGTTCCAGAGCTGTCTGTACAGAATTAGGAATATATACGGATGTGCTCTCTCACCGTGAGAAAGCTACAAATCTGTTAGTTATTAGGGCTGAGTTAAGGCTTGAGTTTTCTTGACGTCTGATGATTGAGCTGTGGGTGTCCTTGTCCATCGGAGGGGAGTTGGACTGGAGGGCCTTTAAAGCTCCCTTCCAACCCAAACAGTTTCATGAGATGGAGAAGAGCGTTTCATTGACATCAGTAAATTTGGGGCTACAGCATGGTTAGCAACTCCATGTTATCATTAGGAGCTGTGCATAATTTCAAAAGCAGAAAAGCAACTGTTGTGGAATTCTGGAATTTAATTCATGGAGCTTTCTCATTACCCCTACCATCCAGCTTGTGTTTTATTTGCAGCATGCTCTTCTTGGTGCAGATTTGTCCATTCCCCTTCCTCTGTGCTAGCAGTTTGGATTGTCTGGGTTGTGTTGATTCTAGCATTGGCCACATTGAATGTGTTTGTTTTCCACTACAGAAAGTTGATCCATGTCATCCTTGTGTGTGGAT
Source organism: Cyrtonyx montezumae (assembly GCF_038088225.1). Classification (NCBI taxonomy): domain Eukaryota; kingdom Metazoa; phylum Chordata; class Aves; order Galliformes; family Odontophoridae; genus Cyrtonyx; species Cyrtonyx montezumae. Next base: position 26,392,162 of record NW_027071903.1, on the reverse strand, counting down.
TGCCCTTGCTGGGAGTGGGGTGTGCAGCTTCTACTTTGAGGAGTTCATCTTTCATTTTGCTGAAAAACAGCTTTTGGAGATCAAGAAACATGAAATTCAGCATTGTAAGATGCACAACTATTCAAAAAAGTATTCACTGTGCCTCTGTGCCTGTCTTGCCCTCAGCTCAACTTTCCTGTAAGCCAGGGTCAGAACTGCCCTACCTAAAGATGATAATGCTAATAAAATAGACCATCTAACAAAGCCACTGCTTCTGCCTGTGGAATAAAGCAACAGTGGATCCGTAGCATTAAGTTTTTCCACTTAATTTTTGCTTTCTCTCATTTAAATGAGGTCACTTTGTTAGTGTACTGACCCACGTGTGCCAAACTTGGACTCTTACTCTTTCCAGCTTTCGCCCTAGGGCTCTCAAAGCGCTGTGTCCCTATCTCTGCCACGCTAAATGCTAAACAGTGCATTGTCCGCTATGCAAGATCCTCCAAGGTGAAGCTCCTCTCGCTGCTGTTTTTCCTTATAAGGGAAGTACAGATGCTATGTTTTACTTTTTGAACGCTGCTAGCTGGATGCATAACGCTGTACCTTTAGAACTTGTCCATGTTTTACACGGAGCTGCAGCAGCCCCCCCGTGTCGCTGCAGGCGCTTACGCTGCAGATTAACGTGACCGAGCTCCCGCAGCCTCCTGGGACCCGTGGGGTGACCGCAGCGGGCAGCGGCCGAGCCCCGGCCCCGTGCAGCACCGCCCGCGGACCGGGGGCCGTCGGGGCACGGCGTGCCGCAGCCCGGGAGCCATGGGGTGCAGGTGCCCTCCCGCCCGGGGCCCTCCTGCCGCCGAACGCCTTCCTCGGCCTCCTCCCGCCCCCGGAGCCCCCGGGGTGACGGTTCGGGGGTGGGGGGACATTTTTATTCATCTCTCTCTCGCGAGAAAGCGGTGCGCGGGCGATACTTGAAGGAGAGGGGGGGGGAGAGAGGAGGGGAAAAAGGAGGAGGAGGAGGAGGAGGAGGAGGGAGGGAAAGAGGGAGGGAGGGGGCAGCTGGAGCCGCAGCTGGAGTAGCGGTGGGTGCAGCGGCCGCAGCTGGAACAGCAGCGGGAACGGCAGCCGGCGGCGGCGGCGGCTTCAGCGGGTGCGCGCCCATCGCAGCGGGTTCTCCCGGGGCGGGCGGGCTGGGCGCAGGACTCCGTGCCCGCGGGGCTCCCTGTCCCCGCCGGGCACCGCGCTCCCGGCTCGCCGCGGTGCCCGGCGGGCGCTTCTACCACGGAGCGGCTCCGAGAACGGCGGCGGCGGGCGCCCCGCGACCGCCGTCCGTCGAGGGAGGGCGGAGGGAGCGCGGCCGCGAGCAGCCCCTCGCCATCCCCCGCGGCCGCCGCCTCCCGCGGGCGGGTAGCGCCGGGCTGGCCGGGGGCCGGCGGGGGCGGGGGGAGCGCGGGGCGGCCGTGCCCGCTCCGCTCCTGACGTCCCTTCGTCCGTTTTCTCCCCACAGCTCGCTTCGGGGCAGCTCGGCGGAGGCGGCGCGGCGGGGACCGGCGGACTTCGGCGGCGGAGAGGAGGAGGAGGAGGAGGAGGAGGAGGCGGCCGCTCGGAGCCCGGGGGCTCGGGGGACGCGATGTGGCGGGGGCGGCTGCTGGGGATCGCCCTGGGAGTTGCCGTGCTGTGGGCGTCCCAGGCGGGCGCCGCCGCCGCCGCCGGGCACTCCGAGGGGGCGAGCGCCAAGGAGCTGCGGGCCAGCCGGGCCAAGAGGCGAGGGCAGGGCGGCGGCGGGCACGACGCGCTCAAAGGGTAGGTGCGGGCAGGGAGGGGAGGCTGCCGGGGGCGGGGGTGCCCGTGGGGCTGCGGGGCCGACTTGGGGCGGGGGGCGCCGGGCACCGCCCGCGGCATCCCCGGGTAGCGGAGCCCCTCCGCCCTGCCGGCTGCGCGCCGTCCCGGGCCGGAGAGCGGCTCGCTGGGCTGCCGGGAGGGGCGCGGGCGGCACGCGGCGGGCTCGCGCATTTCTCCCGCGTCCCCCGTCCCACTTTGCAGGGAGCAGAGCCGCGCCGAGGCCCGCGCCGCGCTCTTCCCCTCAGCCGTCGTCCCCCGCCTCCGCCTTCGGGCTCCTGCCTGCGCGTCGCCCCCGTTGCTCGGCGGGCTCCGCTTATCTGCTGCTATTCGGGACCTGAGGAGAGGCGGGGAGCGGGGACCGCTTGCAGCAGAGCTGTCTGGTGCCTGCTAGAGCCTGAAATCGTCGAGAGGCACTGTGGTACACACGTAGCACGGCGCTCCTAGAAAGAGAAACCTGCGTCGTGCACAAAGCTTTCTGAATCCGAACGGCACCTTTCTGATGCGAAAATAAGCGTTATGTCAGCTGAAAGGTACTGCGTTGTGCGCGCATCTGGAAACTGAGTTTGCCGTGAAGTTGAAAGCCTCATAGCCGTGGAAGGGAGAATAAAAAAAGAGGTTTTAGTTCCTCGAGTGTTCCGGTGGAGCTCCTCAGCCCGCGGCCAATGATTCCTGGTCAGGCAGAGGGCAGATGTGACCAAAAGGGAATGGAGGTGGTTGTGCTGCGGTAAGGATGCAGCGGTTTTTTTCTATTATTTCCTTGACTTCTCCAAAAGGAACTGTTACAGCTTTATTTTTTTTAGAGGCCTCGATGAGCATGCCTTAATTTCTCGCTAACCTCCTCATCCTTGTGCTGTAATTTTATCTATATGCAGATTTGAAATCTTGGCTTTTCTTTCCTGACCAGAAAGGGCTGATGGTTTTAGGTGTTTCTTCTGCAAAAATGGGCACAAGCTGTTTTCATTGCCTTCCAGGGATCTGCTTTGGGAGGGTCAGGCTCATTTCATTTCCTCATACCTTGTCACCAGAGGAGCAGTTGGACAGAGTGGATCTTCTCTGACAAAGGATGTTCTTAAGGTTAAGGACTATTATGGCAAAGTTTGTTGGACTAATTGCAAGCAATAAAAATTTGTAAGGAGAAATATTTGCCAGAAAGAACCTTTTGCTGTTAATAAACTTCCTCATTTTAGAACTCTGAGTTAATATCAGTGACAAACACCATTTTCTGATTGCTGGGACAAAGTGTGCCACGCCGCACGTGGGCACTGCCCTGATGGCCTTAGTGGGAGCTGGAAGTACACAGCAGGGGATACATTTCATTATTGAACGTAACCGTGCTGATCAGGCAGTGATAATGATGTGTAATAAAGGGGATGGCCTTTCGCGGTTAATTTTTTTTTTTTAATCTAAAATGGGTTAGGGTGAGTATTCGGTCTTATGGGGTGATTTCTATGTTCAGCTGAAGCCTTCTGCTTCTTGTGTCCTTTGCAACAGTTCTTCCTTTTAGCGTGAGTTGCACATCACTTTAGTAACAGAAAGCTGGGGATAATGGTGTATCAACGTCAGGTATTTTGCATCTTGGTCAATACTTGGAATATATGATTCTGAATGAGTGCCCTTGGGAAGACAGATTCTTATATAGCGTAACTGCCAGGTCTGAGATACGGGAAAGACAAAACAAGCTGTTGGTTTGGATGACAGGCGTTTTTTGTAAATCTCACTTGAGGCTGAGAGCACCCAGGCTGCTTGGAGGAAGTGGAAATCGTTTTGCTAACACAGTCCTCATTATCTTTGTGGGGAGAATTCTGCAGGATATCGCCAATTTGGAAATGGCGAGCATTTCCTTAGGTGTGGTGGTGTGCCGTACAGGATGAATAAAAAGAACTGTCATTTTAGCAGACAAGGTTGGAACTAATTCTTTGGAAATCCAGATGGAAAACATATTCTGAATGGACAGGAACTGCATATACATTAGACAGGGCGAATTCATTATTGAACGGACTAAAAACTAAAAATAAGGTTTTACAAGGAGGCTTTTTAATGTGTTCATCAGTACAAATACATTTGGGAATCTGAGAGTTGTAATACAAGTCATAACAGCTGCTGGGAAACGATTTGATGTTATTGTAGATGACTAAGACTTTCTTTTATTGCTTTTTTTTTTTGTTTTTTGTTTTTCTTGAAGTGAACTCTTGCTCTCATGGTAAGAGCACAAGGATACATTTTTAGACAAATCCTTAAAGTTTTGATGTTGTAGATGTTTGGTTATGATGACTACTGAAAGTGTCTTAGTATTAAACAAGTGGGAAGATTCTCCCTGGTATTGGCTTTTCTTGCAACAGCGAAGAAGCCTAAGGTCTGCTGTTTGTTTCTGGGAATTTATCACGCTTAGCGTTTTTTGCTGCAGGCTCTTGATTGCAGATGTTTGCTGTCTTTCTTGTGATCTTTTTCTCACTGTTAATGCCAGTGAGGTCATTGATCATGAAATGTGGTTCTATAAGTATATTTTAGTTTTAATAATTATAAATGCTGTGGAAAAGCTTGCTGACTTAAAGCTTGCTGCTCTGTAGTTAGAATCAATCCAGCTATGAAGACATCAGCAAGGAAGTCTTTGTAATGCCATGTGTTTGCACGTGGTGCCTGTTGCCTCTGAGTGATCAGAAAGCAATCACAGTAAAGGCAGTAATTATCTCAGTACATAACTAGGTTCATCATCTTCATATTCCCCCTTCACAGAAACGTTGCTGGAATGCACTGTGATTCAGCACGTTAAAATAATCAGCATCTTATCAAGACACTTTTATCCTCACGATCCCCAAGGCTTTAACACAAATGTTGATGTGCTAAATAACAACATATCAGGCCTTTATCCTTCCACTCCTTAAGTGCTGAAAAGTATAGCATCAGTTTTTGAAGGAATCAAACTACAAAACTGGGCCACAAATGGGAATTTCTTTCTAAACAGTGTATGCTTGAAGAAAACCATTTATATGTTTCAATTGTTTGAATAGAAAGTAAAAATTAATTTACTGGCAATTTGATTGGTACTTTGCAGAATACAGGAAATATTGTGCTTCAAGATCTTAGGATTGATTAAGATTTCCCATTTTCTGAGGATCAGTCGGTTCTTAATGAGTTTTTAAATAACGTTTTTCAGTCTCTTCTCAGTATAAAGTCCAAAGAAAGCAATTATTTGCTTAACAAGTAACTCAGCAGAAATTGTGAAGGAACTAAAGCTTCTTCAGGATACCTGAATTGTGGCACACCTCTAATTCAGATGCTCCTTAAATACATTTGTGCAGGAGTTGTTTAATTTCATGCTTGTTATTAAGTTGAAATGATAGTGAATATTGCAGAATGTAGTAATTAGCTCCAAGGCAATTCATAAAACTCACAGATTAAAGTTATTCAGCAGGCAGTTGGTCTTCTTGGACCGATTTCTATTGGTTATACTGAAACAGTGAAATTCACAGGTTTTGTGGTACGCTTCTTTGAGGAAAGTCAGTTGGGTTTGAGCCTTTTTGTGCATCACCACTCTCAGAAGTAAAACAGATCTTATAAACCTATAACATAATTCCAGTATTCAAGTATATAATTAAGGCTTCTGGTTTTCCTTTTAAACCAATATTTACCACTAAAAGCATGCTGAAGAAAAGCAGACTTTCCGTACCGGTAAATATTGGTTTATACTGAAAAACCTCAAACATTTTTCATACCACTTTTGGCCTGCACACCTCTGGCTGCTGATGCCGCGCCTTGCCCGTGTCCCTCTGTGAGCAGGAGGGAGGCCAGGATCTTATTTTTACTATTATTTTTATAATATTATTCTGTACATAAATGGAAATCTAACTAAGGAGTGAGATGAGTTCATAGGCGTTGGCATTGTGTCCCGTGTGCCTGGTTGCTTTCTCCCAGGATGCAGTTTGATGTAGGTGTGACTTCCTCTGCGGAGTGAGATGTAGAGCACTGGCTGTTATCAATGCTTGCTGAAGGTCTCATACTTAGAGGGATAACATATTATTTTTGGTTTCAGTCATGTAGATAGATGTCCTCCTCACTGCCACAATGTGGTTTACTTATGTTTTTGACTGTACTAGCTTAACCACTGTATATAGATTTTAAATGCATTTAATGAAAGCCATCTAACAGTGGTGTGCCCTGGGTTTTTTCATTCATGTGCCAGGAGCAATGCAAGAGCTACTGTGATGGCATTCTTCTTGTAGTTCCACACTGTTCTTGAGCTTGAAGGCAAACACTGAAGAGTAAATAAATCTCCAGGCCTACGTAATCCTGGTGCTCTCCACTTAGATTTCCAAATCCCTTCAGTTGGACACCGTCTCTTTTAAGTGGCCTTAATCCAGACTATAATTTCTGCTTTATGAGGTTGGACTCCCAGGCCTGCATAGATTGTAGTGCAGAATTAGGACTCAGTGTGTTTTGGGCATGCCCATGAAAAGCCATCCTATGGTGTAAACTCTTGGTGAGTACTGTCCCAGGCTGCCTGTCACAAGTGACACACACGTGCCTGTTACCAGTCCCACAGTCTGTCTTCCCCTGCAATCTTTTCTCATGTCATACTGCAGCTGGACTGAAATAGTTCTGATGTACTCTGTGTCTGTTACTTCAAATTTTAATCAGATCCCCTCTCTTTCAAAGTACATCAGAAAAATACTTCTCAATTATTTGGTATTTATTTTCCATTGATGATAAAAATTGCAGAAAGAGCAAACAGGAGAAAAAAGCTACAATAAGCAGTGCAGCAGTCTTCTTGACATACTGTGTGAAAAGTGATTGTGTTGGAAATACTGTAGTATTGGCTCAGGGGACTTGGATGAGACAAGTTTCCTGTCACCAATTCCCACTTTGCCAAGACAACGTGTTGATGATCAGGAGTTGGATGTAGTTCCTTTTGTTTGTTCCCTTCTTTCACTTATTTGTTTAATATATTTATTTAGTCAGTTACTTTGCCTCAGGTTGCTCTTACTTGTATCAGGTTGGCCTGCTGCCCTCACCCAGGTGCTGGTGAGTGGATTGCAGCTGGCCTGCCACCACTTTGTGGTTGGTCTCCAGGTGGAGAATTTCATTTTAGGTTTGCCACTTTGTGTTCACAGTGAGAAGAAACATTATTGTTCTCCATCCCCTGGCGGTGGCTGTGAGTAGATGACTGGCAAGTTAGAACGAGAGTTATGCTACAGCCCTTGTTCAAAAAATAGATGTTGTGCATTACACTGTTTCTTTCCGTATGTTCCAAGTAATCATTTTCTTCCTTGCATGCATGATGGGTCTGTCTCATCTTATGCAGGATTGTCTGTCTGGACCCTTTCTTCTCTCAGTCTGTTGAGTGGCAGGTGGCGCTGGCTCTGTAGGACATATAAAGGCTTGAAGGGGAGAACAGCACCTGTGGAGGGCTTCTGGAATGCACAGAGAATTATCCTTGATTACACTGCAGGTTTGCAGAGAGAATTGTTTGGAGAAGCCAAATCATGGTTCTGAAAACATGTTCCTCGATAAAGAGCCAGTTTAAGATTTGCAGAAGTAAACTTCTCCCCTGATGACTGCCAATACAAACTTAATTTTGTGTTCATTGGTAGTCCAGTCTGATCTGGATATGCTTGCTGTATTACATGGCTGAGCTGCTCTACATGCAGCTTCATTGCAGTGAAGTACTGCAGTGACAGCATTTGTGACTGTAGTGGGCTTTGGGCTATAGACTTTGAAGTGTGATGCTGCTCTCAATTCATTGGAAGCAGTGGGAGAGTCACTGGGTCAGGGTTTGGCAGGAATGGACTGGCTGTCTGCTTCATTTACAGTGACTCGTATTGAATGAAATTGCAGCTTCTGTTTTCCTAATGCCTATTTTCCTTTCCTGCAATGTGTCATTCAGCTGTGCTGTTCACTTCGGACAGTCTTGTCTGTCATCATTCATCTTCCACCCTGCAAATGCGAAAGCTTTCTGCAGGAACTTCAGTGCTAGTTTTGACAAGGGCTGCCTTAAATACATTCATGGATTTAGCAGCCTCTGGTTATTAGAACAGTAGTATATAAACTATTTGGCTGCAAGGATCACCACTACTTCCTCTTGATGTGAGTGTAGCAGACATTGGCTAGTCAGAGTCGATCTCTCCTTAAACGAGATTTTAGGAGGTAGGGATCCTTGAATGTATACATATGGAAGTAGTCAGGAATTAACCATGAGCTTTTTCTCTGGCAGTAGGATCACCTTCCGTCTTGTTACTCTTCATTTCAATCCTGAATACTAAAGACAAAGAAGACATAGATGCATCTATGTCACTTTAGTCTTACTCCCCAGACTCGGTAAATATTTTTGTAAAATGGAACAATTGTGGCCTGGAGTGTTTCTGATTATCCATTGCACTCCACTGGAAAATATATTCTAGCTCTGTAGTCTTGTATTGTGGATGTCTCTTTTGATTGTTTTCTCCTTGATTCTGACTTTCCTACTTCAGTTTAATATTTTTTTTTTTTAGTATTTCATACCTATGGAACCAGCCTCATTCAAGCTAATGTTGATGTGTAGATAGAGACACAAGAAGAATTAATTTCTTTTTTTATGGCAGCTCTTTACAGTTTGGTCTTTTCTCTGGAAGATACTCTGGAAGGCAAAATGGAGCTATTAAATTAAAACCTGTGCCTTCTGCTTTTGCATGTACATCTTCACTGAAGTATGAAGGAGATCCAGCTTTTATCTGGAAGAATACTTTGAATGTTGACTTGCTGGAGAATCTTTTGTTTTTCTTTCTACTTTTCACTTTATGAAATGATTCATGACCATTAAAGCCTCAAAAATACCAAATGAAAGCCACAGTTCTATTGTCTACAGGCTTCATCATTTTCATCCTCTTCTTCAGGCTTCCCTCTTTCTCATGTTTTGCTGGAGGATATCAGAATATCCAGTGATGTTTGGTTGAGGTTTCAAAATAGAATTTGTTTCCTTTCAGGAATGTTTTTTTTTCTGCCTCTTTTCTCCTTCTTTGTTTTTCCCTCTGATATTCCAACTTCTTCTCTTCCCTGTGTATGGACTCTATATAGTGACTGCTGGGGACAAAGCTTGTTAAAACTTTGGGATCAGCATCAGCAGGGTTTTCCCATTGTATGATAGCAGACATACAGTTAACTGACCTTTCAAAACTACAGCATTGCTATCCCAGCTTGGAAAGAGTCAGAGGGTAGGAGACAGTGTGTGGTGGAGGGAGGAGGAGGAACGCTTCTGTCTTAGTGAAAATAAATCTTCCAGTAGCCTACCAGAGAGCACTTTAAAATACAAGTTAAAGGAGTTGCTTAACGCTCCAGGGCATTTGCTGACAAGCATTGATACAGCTGTCAGGTTTATGAGACTCTCTCTGTGAGCATTGGATGTGCTCTGAGGACGGATGGCATAGCACCAGCTCATCCACAGCCTCTGGTGGGCACACATGGCTCCTGTGCTGTTGCCCCTTCAGTGCATGGCACGGGCTGGCAAATCCTGTGCTTGCTGGTTGTTAGAACTCCACTCATGTCAGTAGAGATTCGCAGTTATACAGCAAATACTGGAAGTGGCGCAGGAGCTGCAAACTCATCTCTTCCTGCACCCCCCAATGGGAGTGATATCTGGAAGGCTGAGCACTGCCCTAGAGCTGCGGTTATTCCTCTTTCCTGTGTGGTGCTATGAGGGGACACCAGGGCAGAAAGGCTCTAATTTCTTCTCCTGTGAATGCACTTCTAATAATTAGAACAAAATATTATCATTACTATATGATCATTATAGTTATTATTCTTTTAGTTTAGTTTAAGAGAGTACCTGCTGGATTCCCAGGTTTTTTTGTCTGGTCCGGCAGACAGTTTTTGCAGCGGCATACTTTTTTTATTTACATGTCCTATGCAGTCATGTAAATTGGGTGTCACACTGGACCCACTGACATTCTCATGTGGAACAATGAGGGAATACGTGCCAGAAACGCATCTGTCCCTGGCTGTGAATGGGAACAAAGCCTGGCCGTCAGGTTAGATGAGCCTGTCCCTGGAAGAGACACGGGCAGACTTTCAGAGCAAGCGCGGAAGAATTCACTTAATGTCAAATACTGCTGTGGGATTGCTGTATTTAGCTGTCACAGTGTGATGGAAGTTAGGGTTAGAAAAGTGTTCAGAGTTGCTGCAGGAAACTTGCATGTCATTCTGAACTCTTGACTTGTACATTGGCCGGAGCCAAAGACACCCGTAGAGCTGCTCAGCATGTTATTTTTCTAGTTGAACTGAGCCAGGATTCTGGGACAGCGGTATCCTTACTGTCAGAGTGAGAAATAGTTATCGTATTAGGCTCTCTGCATGGCACAAACATCCAGGCTCACTTATTGCCTGGCAAAAATGAGTGTATCCAAAGCAATCCCGTGTGCATGAAACACATATTTTGCTTAAAAATGTGTACTTTGTGGGATAATAGGAACTCAGTTTCTTTCTCAGAGTCTAGCATCATTTCTGAGATTTTCCATTTATGTGAGTGAAATTTGGCTCAGGCCCTGCTCAGGGCAGGTGAACTTAGGTCGGGTCACTCCCTGCTCTGCTCAGTCAGGCTCTGAGCATCTCTAAGGATGAAAGTTCTTGAATCTGTGGGAAAGTTGAGTAAGACTGCACTGCAGTCAATGGGTCAGGGCCAGTTTGTGCTTTTAGCATTTGCTCTGAGATGCTGAGGAGTTTGAGAAGGTATGTAAAACTGTTTTACAGCAAAAGGAAGTGATACGATTATGTGTCTCTGGAAAAAAAGACTGAAAGTTACTCCTTTTCACATTCCAGAGCTACTATTTCTTAGTATGTTGGTTAGAGTCTAACTTAGAGACCCACATTTTAAAGTCCAGAATACCGTTTTTTTCAGTGTGGTTTGTCATTCTTTTTAACTCCCTGTGCAGGCAAGGAAGCCTTGCTCAAATTCTAGCTGGAAAGGGTCAGCAAATAATTTTGGGGCCAGTTTTAGCAAGTACGGTCCTATGCTCATAAGAAGAAAAGTAGGCAACTGCTCCTCTAAAAATAACAGTTGGCTGACGGTACTGCTTTAAATTGCCTCTCTTCTGCCAGAAAGCTGTGTCTCTACGTTATGTTAAACATAGGCCAGCTGCTGCAGCCAAGGAGTTAATCGAAAATGTTCATTAGGCTGCGAGGAATCCCCGTGTGTGTGCACAGGGAGTGAAGTGGGCTGTGGGAGTGAAGAGAAACCTTCCGCAGTGCCCCGGCTCAGCTCTATCTGGAGTTCAGCCATCCCCTGCCCACTCTGTCTGGTCTCTCTGTCTCATTTACCCGAGACCTACGCTTTGGGCTTGATTCAACCTGGGTTACACCAGTGTTGGCCGGTGCATGGCAGTGCTGCTGTCCGGCTGTCTGCCCGAAGCCTTGCATGCAGCACTGCCAGAAGCTCCTCCTGCCTTGGGAGTGGCTGATGGACGATGCTGTCTTTAGGAGGGGGTCCCAGGCAGGGCAAATGGGGACACGCAGTGTTAGGATGGCCCTGGGAATGTTGCAGGGCCCTGGGAGGACGCAGCAATGCTGCAGATACCTGCTGCTGCTCTGGGTGGTCCCTCCTCAGTGGGGATGGAGTTTCCCCATGGTTATTCCTAAAGAAAACTGCTGGTTTGTGCACGCAGATGTTGTCAGCCAAGCTTGTCATTTTCAAGCATTAATTTATTGGAATTTCCAGATGCGTGTTTTTCTCTCTGCTATTTTTTAGTGGATGACTAATGTCTTTTGATAATTATTCAACTTGCTTTGCTACTGAATTTGTACTTATGTATCATCAAAGACATAATTTCTTGTTTATTTTGGATATCTTTGAGGAAACTCTGGATATCAGTCAGTGTCTCTCAACACTGCACCATTACATAAATCCTTTATGATTTACAAGTTTACAAGTGACTAAAATAAGGTGAAAGCCTTTCCTCCAGATCTTCCACCTCCCCCTGCAAGAAAAGCCCCCAGAAAATCCCCCCCAAATCCTTCCATGAAATTAAGAGCATGGATTACTGATGTGTGGGAGGAGGTCATTATTTTGTCCAGTTTATAATCCAAAACAAGGGGGGGGGGTGGAGAGGTCCGTCAGGTCATTTTTTGACTGCTTCAGATGCAGTTCACTCTTTACAAGGCTGTAGGAGCTGTTGAACCTTTGTTTATCAGTGAGTTGTCTCCTTGGCTCCTAACACTCCCACTCTGGCTGGGACCTCATGAGCTTTCAAAAGCATGACTTGCTCTGGAGATATGGAGTTGACTGTCCCTGCCATCCTTGCATCCATGCTGAGCATCGTGGCGAGTGTGCTGTGTTATAGGAAATAGGTTCCCATTTAGCAAGAGGGGTGAGGTTGTGCTTCAAGAGGGCTGCGTAGGTGCATTTTTTCCCGTTTTACCATAACAAATCAGGTTTTATTACTGAACTCAGTAGTGCTGTTCATGAAAACAGTTTTATAAGAATATAAAGTGCTTCTTTAGTATTCATGGCCCATAATATCAGCGGGAAAATACATTCTATTAAATGTAGTGGTGGTTAACTGCTTGCATTAAATACCACGATAGAGCCTTTGAAATTTGATTGATGGTGTCCATGATTTAGCATGAGGTAAATTGTTATCCCCTTAAATACTTTATTTATTTACAGGCACTTACTGGCCTAGTGTCTGATCACCTCATAAATATCAGTGAGTGTAGCCTTCAAACTTAATTCCTTTTAAAGATTTTACAAATAGGCACGAGGAGAAAACGCCTCCTCCCTCTGAAAGAAGCCTACAGTGAAGCTCAGAATTTAATACAGGTTTCTTTTATAAGCTAGACAGCAGCTTTCTGACGAAAAAGTGTTCCACTGGAAAATACACTTGTCAGACTCAGACTGTTCCATGGAAGTACAGTTTGATGACTTTTTCTCTTCTTCTTTTTTTCTTTTCTGAAAGCTAAGCGAGCTGCCTCAGAGTTGGAGCTTTTGGGTGTATGGCGTAGTCTACCATGTGGACAGCCTCAAGGCTCTCAGGTTCTCTAACTTCATGATTGCTGGCACATCTAGGTTTTCCAGAGCCCCATTTTGGAAGCAGATTTTAAAAATTGGGTTTCCCCGTGACACAAAAGTCTGCTCCTGGCTCTTAACTTGGACCAGATGGTCCCCAAACCCAAGTACTTGCTGAGACTGAAATTTAACAGAGCATCTGCATATCACTTTATGATCAGCTGGTTACAGATTATTAACAACCTGGATCAGAAATGGGTGGTTTATGCCCGTAGTTGTAGCAGGTAGCAACAAATCCATTCTGTCTGTCTTAGTAAGTTCCATTATTTCTTCTGACCGGAGAAGGTGAAAAGCAATCTCACTTGTCTGCTTGCCAGTCTTACTTGGCAGATGATCATGGAGCAACATTTGGCATTGATGAACAGGGAACTCTAGGAAAGTTACATGGTTATAGCCCTGCAGGGAAGTAGCTGACATTACTAAAACTGAATACATCGGAATTAAATGAATAAGAAGACTGCAAGAAAGGAAAAGGGCTCTGCAACATGCCCAGTTGTGTTGCTCACAGTCTCAGTTACCACTTTGTAATTATAGAAAACCAGTGGAAGATAATGGTAATGTTTGCATTGACTTAAGTATTTCTGGCCAAGCACTTAATGAAAATACTATGTGTCACCAGAGTTGGGGTAATCAGGGTACTTGAAATTGTATTAACAGTACAAATCTCTAAATAAATACGGTAAAAAAATCTTGTTATTTAGAAAATGTGCATAAATGAATGTTTGTGTATATTGAGATTGTTTTTCTTAAGTTGCCTCACCATATGAGGTAACTGTTGTTTACTTAGACTTTGTAATACCAGAGATGAAGAACTTTCTAAAAGAGAAAGGGCAAAATAATGATAAAAACCTTTCCTAAAAAAGTAAGCACTTTAAATCTGTCTCTAATCTGTATATAATATTTTAAAATGGCAGTTTCTGGGAAGTACTAGTTTATAGCCAGCTTTAGTTCCGTTGATCTATTGAGTAATTCCTCATAATGGTAATACAGGTTGTAAAATTTTCCCTAAGGTTATGAAACACAACAAAAGGAGGCAATTTTTGCTTTTTTGAAGGTGTGTCTTACTAGCTTTGCATACGTGGATAGTTGAATGAAGTAAATGGGACTTAGATTTTAAAAAGGTTGTTACTGAGTGGCATTGATAAGTTTCAATGTTTCTGTTTCTACCAGTGAAGTCAGGCAGGTCTAGTGTCACTTCCCTTCAGCTTTTGTTATGAACTCTTTTGAGATACTTATTTGAAAGAACAAATACTGACAAGAGGGACGGGAAGGGAAAAAAATCCTATGGATCCATCATTGAAGAAGATCTCCTTGCACTAGGCCCTTCACCCTGCTTTTCACATGACCCCTGGCTGTCTACATGCACATCCCTGATATTTTTAATAGCAAGTCATTTTTGTTATGCATAATTGGACTCATTTATTTGGCATGTGTCATGATTGGCATGATTTTACTCATACTTACATCCAAAGTGTTGTTCAGAGACAAAGCAGGGAACAGTAAATAGTGATGCAGAGTGAAGAAAACAATAAGAAGCTTTAAAGTTACGATTCAAAATGCACTGGGTTCCCTCTGTGTTCACTAACAGATTTTGCATTTAAAGGGGAGTTTTGCAAGAAAGCTTTGTGAGGTATTTTTTCCGTAGGAGACAAGTTTTGTCCATTCTTTTCTTGTTGTTCACAGGTTACTGATTTGATTTTTTATTTTATGTCATCTTTAATTTGCAAAAGTCTATGTCACCTAAAAAATCCCAATGATCCTAAGCATGCAGTTCTGCTAAAAACATGCAACACTTCTAGATTTAATTATTGAAATGTATTTTGCAGTGATTTACTTTTTTCCATCTTTATGACTCTACTTTTAAAACACATTTCTGAGCAAAAATAAGAATTCGTCTTTTTTTTTTTTTTTTCCAGACCAAATGTGTGTGGATCACGTTACAATGCTTACTGTTGCCCTGGATGGAAAACTTTACCTGGTGGAAACCAATGCATAGTCCGTAAGTTAATCTAGTTATATGTTATGACTGAGATTTATCTTTGTGTATGTCAGGGTATTTTTAATTGTATACCAGAGCTGAAGTGTGTTTCTGTATGGTTTCAATAGCAGCTGCACATCATTTCTTTACCATTTTAAATATATTAAGCTAATATACAAAGTTTTGTGGGCTATGATATAGTGATGTGATACCGGTATTTAACAAAGGATTAATCTCATCCACATGTTCTGTTTAAGTCTGCGGTAAAGGGATCCAAGGGGTGTGTGGACTCTCAGGAGCAAGTAGCTGTGGAACATGTTAATCTATTTAAGTAACTGGAAGGAGGCAATAGCATCGGGCCAGCAAGTGCATTTACTCTGCTTGTTTGGATTACATCCCTGAAATGTATACGTAGGGACATCAGTGCATACATACATATGTCATGTTGCTGTATACATATCCACACATTATGGTACGTTGTACCATAGGCAGTTCCCTGAGGCTGATAAGACCCTCTTCAGAGATACCTAGACAACTTGCTCTCAGATAGGAATTGTTACACTGCAGTGTCTGTGGTGAAGAAATAAAGGGAGCACTGTAGTGCTGCATCTAAGCCATCCTTCCTCCAGGAGGGCTTTGGTAAAATGGACCACAGTTTCCCTTTTCAAAGAATCTCCCTTCAGATTTAATGCAGTCTATGATGTATTCCTCGGCTTCTTCATAAGATAGTAGAGGTCCAGGTGATAGTTGACCCTTATGGAGATGCAGATGAGTGGGAGGAACCCTCTTGGAATCTGTTGTATGCAATTTAATGAGTTTATAGGTGTTTTTGTCATGGTGCTGAATGCATATTTTCTGTCAGGTGTCTTTTTTTTCAATGTGTTTGTGGTGTTTTTAGGCATGTTTTAAAGATATTTGTTTTATTTGTAGCGATCTGCAGACATTCCTGTGGGGATGGATTTTGCTCTAGACCTAACATGTGCACATGCCCAAATGGTCAGATAGCCCCCTCCTGTGGTTCAAAATCAAGTAAGTATTTCTTCTGTGTCTTTTATACTGCTCTTCTGAGCCTGTGAAGCTGGTAAGAAATGTAAGGTAGTTCAGTGTTCAATACTGAAGACAAATAACGTCTGAGTCACCAGACATACTTCAACACAGGACAGTGTAGCCTTCTATGATGAAACTGAAGAATGACTCAGAAGCTAGCGATTGGAGATGCTTTTTGTTGACCAAATTAGTTTTATTGTAAGTTACATTTATTTGTCAGTTTGTAATACTAATTCCAGCCTTTGTTTGCTTTCTGGAAAATGTCTTATCTCTATTCAACATTAGATGTGTACAAATATGCCACTGTAATGAGAAAGAGATCTCTGTGGGCAATTGGCTGAATTGATCTTGCTTTGTAATTCTGTGACTGTAGCCAGAGACTATTCCATTGTTTACACATATAGGCCTACCGATTTGCAGTAAATTAGTCAAGTGTGATAGGACTTCCTTGTCAGACTTGATACACATCATCTGAATCTGGTGCTGCTGACCTCTAATATTAAAGTCGCACTTCTGTAGATGATGGAGGTACAGAACTGTTCAAAGTTTTCTAGTGAAACAGCTTTTCATCTGAAAAATTCAGATGCTTTGGAAATGGAAATTTTCAGAAAGATGACTTTTTCTAAAAATATTTGGATTTCAGTTATTCAAGAAACGTTTCCCAGACCCAGAATAAAATGATAAAGGGAAATTAATATAATGAATGAAACAGCTCAATGGTTAATCTTGAATATCCAATTATGAAGTAGGATCATGCTTGGGATAGTCTCTAAGTTCGTATGTCAGATGCCAGCTTTAATCTCCACTGTACTCTCATTTGAATGTGGTGTTTATCATTTTGAATATAGAAGACCTTGATATTTGTTTGAAAAAGGAAGCTTTGGGGAAGAAACTTGGGGGAAACTTTTTCACACAAATGCTTTAAATTATCTGAACAACGTATTAACTGAAGTCAGTGGGAAAGTCTGTAACATTAAGCAAATCCATCATTCTTTTCATTTTGAATATCTCTTAATGTGTGGTCTGCTTGGCCCTTGTATTCTACCTTGCTTTTTTCCTGCTTTCCTAGTTGAAAAGAGTTTTCCCACATAACTGACCACTTCAGTTTGTGGCTTTAGCATCTTTTTCATGCAGTAACAGTGGAAAAACAATAACAACTGTGGAATGTAATGGAATGGCATGTACTAAAATGGTAAATATTGTTCTTCATAGTTCGACCCCTTTCTCATGCTCCTGCAATGTCTGCTAGGAGAGGCTGGAGTGAGGAGAGTTTGGAGCTGTGGAGCTCCCAGAGACTACATAGTGGAGAAAGAGTGCAAAGTCTGCACAAGTGTCTGTGTTCATTCCTGCTTGGGTTTGCAGCTACTGTTTTACCAGGTGCATCTGCCTTGATCCTGTAAGCTAGTAAGGAAAAGCATGACGTTCTCCCAAGTTCCTTCCAGTGTACAGAAGGAGAGGTACATCCCTACATCTGTTACATGTTTTGGCACCTTAGTTAAAAACAGGAACGAGTGGGCTTTAGTATTACCTCATTTTTTCTTAGGCCACACTGAAGTATTTTATGAGTCAAGACTTAAAAGCAAAAGAGAGCATGAGTAAAGTTACAGTTCTTGTGGTTCTTTTTTTTACATATTCTATCATTTCTCTCCATGGTTTTAGCCTTCAGTGGAGCTGCGTGCACTGATAAGTGGGCCACAGAGCACTTGACTACAGTTGTTAATCAAGAAGCTTTTGATGCCTATACCTGTTTGCTATTTTGGTTACTTTCTCTAAGTATGGGTGTTCTACCAATCTTAAACTTTAATCAGTGCTGACATCCACTTCTTTATACTTTATACTGCTGCCTGTGTCTATAAGGCTCGCAGTAAAATATTGCTTTTCTGCATACTGTACCAATACATTTAGCAGTGGAGTAAAAATATATTGTTTGTATCTTGTTTAATTAGTGCAATAGGTTCAGATACTTATTTTGGTGTGCGTGTTCACATCATCTCCACTTAGTAAAGCAAATCAATTCTAAATGGAAAAGTGTCTTGAGTTGTAGAGAGAAATTACTGCTTCTGTGCACTCTTGTGTAATAACTTTTATGACCCAGCACCTCATTAGGACTTAGAGAACATACAATTTCTGAAAGTCATTTGCTCTGTTGGCACTGTAGACAAAGCCCATGAATACATATTTACACAATAGACCACAATGGCTTAGATCTGCTATTAGGAAACAAAGGAAACATAAACATAAAAAATACTATTTGACATCAAAGGGTTACTGTCAACTCACATTGGCTACAATTAATATTTTGTCAGTGTATGCATTCATAAACCAATCTTTAATTATCCTTTAGTAAGTGAGGAAAAAATTCGACTCAAATAATACAAAAAAATCAGAAGTGGATAACGTCCAATCAATATACCAGTGTGATTAGCACTCTGAGTCATAAGAAATTATCAGTCAATTCTTTTTGTCCTATGTAAAAATTGAGTTAATGCCAAAAGTGAGATTATATCAAGAGTGCAAAGTTAGGTGTCTTTCCCTGAGGGCTGGCAGGTAGGTAAATGCCAGTTGTTTCTGTATGCGCAGATGTTGCTTTACATCTCAGATTTAAACAAGTTTGTTATATTTAAAATACAAATAACAGATAGAAGGTGAAAATACCAGGACTTCACACAATTAAAAATATGGGCCCTGATACATGAGATGTATTTGAGTCTTGTTTTGGATATTTTAAGCTGTATCTGTGTTTAATATTTAAGGAATTGGTAGTGGTTACGGGTTTTACTTTGTGTACAACCTCAGTCAGAAACCAAACTCAGAATAGCTTTGACAGACTACTTGTCTGCTGGACTCAAGTAGTGCAGACTGAAAAGCAAAACATAGCCTCCGACTTTGATTCTTACTCAGGTCACTTGTTGGGACTTTTCTGGTTACGAATCAGCATTAGGAATCTGATTCGTGGTTGAAAAGATCAACCGGTGGTTTTCTCAGCAGGGATTTTCATGTCATCGGTGAGCTTGCCGGCTGAGAAGTGGTTATTTCTCAGTAACTCTTGAATTTTTGGGGGTTTGTTTACAGTAGGCATGGAGATAGCATTGCCACAAGGAGTCATCCCTCAACCTGCTGCGCCTGGGTCTGACGCTGCTGTGTTCAGGTTGCCAGAAGGAGGTCTGCCCTCTCTGGTGGCTGCTCTGCCCCACCAGTCAAACCACCCCAGACACAGCTGCTTTGGCCCCTGCTTATGCTGCAGGCACATCCCACGATCCTGCGGTGTTGATGCAATTAGTTGGGACTGCTTGGAGTGGCTGAGGCAGGAAGGCTTTAGCTGATGGGGCTGCCTCTGAAGGGAGAGCCATGGCTGTGGGTGGGCACTGAGGGAGCTAAGTACCTGCCTCTCCCAGCAGGCTGGTACACCACCTGAGCTCAAAATGGGGTCTGCTCTGCTCCCCCTGTCACTGGCACAGCCGAGGACAGAGCTGGAGTGAGTGCTATCAGAGCCATTGTGCTGAGATGTCCTCAGAGGTTGAGTGGGAAGACTTGAGCCCTCAAGTCTGCACCCCCAGAGGCTGCTCCCTCAGGCGGTGTGGGAGATGTCTGCTCATCCATCCCCTTGATTTATTCTGCTGCTGTCAGGGGTGGTGAAAGGTCTGGATTTTTGGAAGTTTCCAGAGTGTTTGAGTCTGCTTGGGTTTTCTCAGGTAGCTGCTGCCTCACATGGATTCAGTCCTGCGTCCCAGCCTGGTGCTGGCTGCCATCTCCTGAGTCAGTCACTCGACAGAGAAAGCATGCTGAGCATCTGGGATGCAGTGAGGCCATCATTCCTTGTTTACAGCTCCTGGCAGACTGTAAAGCCCTGCATCATGCATAGCCAGGCTGATAGCATTTCCTCAGCAGTGGCATGAAGAGATGAGATGGCTGCTGCTGTGGAGTGCCCGGGGCTCCAGCACCAGGTTCTGCTCCTCAGGTTTTTCACCCCTGTATTTTTTAGCTTGGGAGCACTGAGCTGATGGTGTGGGTATGTTACATTCTGGCTGCGCTCCCCTGAATGTTTTGGGAACGTGATGGTATACTCTGTATGGATTAAGCTTTTGCTCAGATTTGCTGAGAATTTGCAAAGACAGTCAGAAACTGATGTTTAAATGTGCAGCTTGTAGTTTCACTTGGATAATCAGTACAAACATTGCCCACACACAGAGCGTGTGTGGATGTACTTAAGCTTGCTGTCTCTTTTGCAGGTTTATAAAGCTGCATTCCTGCAGTTATCTCTGTTTTGATTTGAGAAATTTCTATTGCAGACTGTTTACGAATTGGACCTGAAAGATAATGTTAATTTATTAAGAGCATTAATTTGTTCATGTTAACAAGAAAAGGCAAAGCTATAGGAATTGACTTACCAGCTTTATGGTAATTCCTATGCTTTTTCCTCGAGTCTCAGTCAATGCAATACCTTGGTACAGGTTATTTCATTCAGTGAAATATCTCTACTGACACAAATAGAGTTGTTGATGTAGCTGAGGAGAGGCTCTGGACCTGCAGTATTATGCTACTTTTCAGAAATGCAGTCTTAAAATCATCGTCTTAGCCCCAGACAGTCTTTTGCATGTTTTTCTATAAACTTCTGGAAGGGTAATATTTCAGAATAGTCAGTATTATTTGGAAATACTGCTTTCAACATTCCTGCAAAAGACAACAGAAAGTGCTTAGTTTACTGACTGTGTGTCACTGCTTTTATTGCATAGGAAAAAGGGAGAAAGACCACTGATTAGAATAGCTTGTTTTAGTAATTATGATGGGTTGTCTCTGCAGTCTCTCCTGTAATGGTATAAGTTTAAAAAAGAGGAAGAATTATTTTACCTTGGAAAAGCTTCTTTGAGAAGCAGTAAGACAAATTATGGAAACTTCTGTGTGTGTGTTATGTGTAAAGCCACTCCTTATCCCAAAATGGGGAAATATACTTGCTGTTACTTGAACAAATAATATGAAAATCATCATATAAGCTACTGTTAACCTTTTTATCTCAAATGTAGTTCAAACTATTTAAATGGCTTTGGTCTTCATGTGGGAATGGAAATTAGCTCTTGGCATAGCTTGCTCTAATTGAAATCAGTTTGTGGTTTTTAAGTTCCTTCCCTGCTTGACAGATGATATCATTTCCTATGCTTTTTGTAATCCCCTCTGTTTTTCTGAGATTGTATGAAGTTAAATTGAACTACACATTCTAAAGAAACTAGACACCTTTTTTCTGATGTACTTAGGGACATGGTCCAAAAATCTTCACCAGATACTCACTCTGTATTTGCAGACAATTTCTCTTTTTGTTGAGGAATGTTAGCATGTTTTTGTTGCCTGAAGTACACCCGAAGATGTACTGTAAATGTTAGGCACCAAAGAAATGTGAGGTACAGTGCTTACCTTTACAATTGAAGAATTAAGTGTACCAGTGTTTCAGATGCTAGATTATTGAAAATCCTTTATTCATTTGCATGTTTAACTTCTGCTCTGTGGACTCATCTCTGTAGATGGCAATACAGTTAGATTTATTAATAATGCTAAAAAAAATAATTCCATTCACATATTTTCAAACTGTAAAAAGCCAAACAATGCTTAAGGGCTTTGTGTAACAGGAAAAATTCAGTGGTTGGCATGGCACCTGTTAGCAGCAGGCTTTGGCAGTACATGCAATTTGTATTTTTCTGACCTGAGCATTTCAGACAGCATGGGGTAGGTATTCAGTGCTCCATCACAACCTACTAAAATGCTGATCTCCTGTAATCCTATCTGGGGAGGAGCCTTTCATGTGGTTCCTGTTAAGAGGTAAAGCATTTCCCGTCTGCATACTGGTGTGCCTGCCCCTGTTAGCAGCTGTGTTAGGGAGCAGCAGCTGTGAGGAGGACTTAATGGAGAGGCCTGCCCGCTGCTCTGTGCCTGATGAAAAGCTTTAAGTTGTTCCTGACCTCTAGTTAAAAAAACATATTTGTCCTTATTATTAGAAGAACGCAGCACATGCTTTTATGCTTTACTGGCGTTGGACTTGGCCCGTGTGCTAATCGTTACAAATGATGGGGCTGCTGCTGAGGAGAGCGAGCTGTGCTGCTCCTCAGCCTCTGCTCCTGGCAGGGAAGGTCTTTGGCTCTGGGGAAGTGCTGTCTGTGAGCTCCACAGGCACAGGAGCTAGCAGCAGCTTTATGTGGTGATGGGGTGAGCCCATAGAAGGTGTGCAAAAAGGAATTACCATTATTTGACCTTTTTGTGCAAGTCCTACCTGGCAGATCAGCTTCGGATTCTGTGTGTGTGTTGGCAGAGCCAGGCTATCCTCAGGAGCTTTCTTATTTCTTTCTCCTTAATGCTTCCTTTTCCTATTGCACATATGATAAGACTGTTAATCCTTAGTGGTATCTACCAGAAATCCAGTACCTTCCCTTTAGTGGTGTACTCTTTACACCACAAATTCTGTGGATTTATGCTCCATGTGAAGTGCTACTGAGTTCAGTGAGCGAAGGTAGCATCAAATTCTTGCACTGCAGCCTTTATTTCTTCGGAACTCAGTATTGTATAATCAGTATTGTTTTCTGTGCTGCTATTTTAAATATATCTTAAAATATGCATCTTCTGTTTCTAGTACTGCTTTCTAGTTCATATAATCAGTCCCTGAAGAAACTCCCTAGCAGACAATTGCATGTTTCTGCTTGGCTTGGTTTAACTCAGGAAAATCTTTTTTCCTTTCAAGTACAACACTGTAACATCCGGTGCATGAATGGAGGTAGCTGTAGTGATGACCATTGCCTCTGTCAGAAGGGATATACAGGAACACATTGTGGACAGCGTAAGTACATTTTATGAGCAGAGAAAATGTGTGTAATCAAATAATTCTGAGATATGTGAACTGGGTGCCTTTAACACTAAATTTCAGCTGGTATTGAGCTTGTTTTTGATCAGGTACAGTGGAATTTTACAGGAAAACACATGACTTTGTAATGAGTGCTGAGTGAATTCTTTCTGATCGGTACTATTAAAATAAACATCATGTGAATTCATCATAATTGGATATAACTTGATCCTGCAGTTCTCACAGTACCACAATTCCCGTTGACCTCCAGGGATTTACACTCACTAGAGCAAGAGGCCATAAATACAGAATTTACATAGGATTCAATTTTCATCTTAGATAAAATTGAGCTTTCTAATACAAAGCCTCTTTTTTATTTTAGGGATTTGTCTCAGAGTTAGCCATTACCCTGTAGGAGTTTTACTTATTTTGATATTATCTCGGTACAGTTGATCAACATATTTTTTATTTCCTCAATAAATCTTGAGCCAACAGCATTCCTGGATTTGCTGCTTGAAACCCCTCACAACCTGATTACGGTGGTCTCTTGCTGCTCTTGGCTAGAATGCTGTGAAGAAACTGAAATAAGGATGTACATGCTGTTTTTAACCAAGGCTGTTGTGTTGCTATCTAGTGAACTATTGGTCTGACAGAGAAAATGTGTTCAGCTTATTTAATGAAAACCTTTTGTGCTCTGTCGAAGTCAATGGCACACTTTACATGAACTTCAGTGAGACCAGGAATTTACTCTAATAATCTGGAAGAGAATCACATGGTGAAAGGATTAAGAATTGTATTTCTGCCTTCTCTGTGAAATATCAAGTGGATAAAAGAGGATAAATGGAAACATTTTTTCTACTGAAGTGAACGTGGAACGGAACAAAGAATAACACTACTCAATGAGCATCAAATTGTACTTAAAAACCCTTTTTTCATGTGAATGTTACATTTTCTGATTATTTTTGAAGGCAATTGCTTTTGGAATTTATTATGAGGAAAACTAGGCTCTAGTGACTGTGTGGTGCAGGGAAGAACATCTTGGATTAACTTAGTCAGAATAGACAGTGATTGCATTTTGTTATGCTGTTTGGTATCATGGATTATTAAGCACCAGCAACAAGCCTTTTAACGTGGGGTTTTTGTTATTATTTTTTTATTATGGCAGGGGTGCAAATGCATGGTTAGATGTGCTTGAATATTGGGAACACCACTGAGCATTTAAAGGTGCATTTCTCACCTGCAACTCCTATGTGCAATCTCTACTTTTTGTGTGTTTCTTTGCTGAGAGTTTGAAAGAGATGTTATTTCAAAGTTATGGAATTGTCTGGTCATCAAAGAGGCTTGAGAGAGCGTCAGAAGTCAGAGAAACTGTGGTTATTAGTATGTTTACATTATACCTCCTTGGAAAGTGGATTCATTATACTAATGAGGCCAGGAAATAGCAAAATATTCTAGAAAAAACAAATGTCCTGACCTGTTATGTTTACAGTTTTTACTAGTTTACCTGGGCTGGTTAAGTATGTAGTTTCCTTTTTTTTTTCTGAGAATAATGTAATAAAGACCACTTTTACCTTCCCTTTGATACAGCTGTGTGTGAAAATGGATGTCTGAATGGAGGAAGATGTGTTGCCCCAAACCGATGTGCATGCACGTACGGATTTACTGGACCCCAGTGTGAGAGAGGTATGTGGGGGGAAAAAAAAAGATACTCAAACTTGCTTAATAGTAATCTGAAAATACCATAAATATCACACATTCAAATAGTAATATTTTGTTGCTGTCTGTTAAGAAGTGTAGAATCCAAAATATGGCCATAATCATATTTGATAATCAGGATTAAACGCACTACAGTGCTTAGAGTCTTTCTTATATTTTTTGCTATGAAAATATTGTAATGGAAAAGCTGGCAAATAAAAAATACTGGTAATTGTCTTTAAATAGTCTTTGATTCAATTTTATGTCATCAGAAGAGCTGTTTGTATCTCTCTGATATGTCTGCTTACCAGTGATAAGTAGCAGATAAGTTTTGCTAAAGATTGAAGAGTATTTTCTGAACACTGGGATCTCAGTAAGAAGAATGGAAATATGAATTGTCTTTGGTTAAAAGCTTGAAGTTTGGAGGAAAGTAAAAGCTTTATAGGTTACAATTGTTTTGAATATTTGTACAAATTATTTGAATTTCAAGCAGTTATTGCTTGTCTGTTCTCCATGGGTGGAGGTTTGAGCCCTCAGTCTGTTGCTATGTACAAGTTTTGAAGTGGGGTTTTGAATACTGCTTTTATGTTGCCTGACCTTCAGCAACCAGTTTGACTCCACCTGATTGGGCTGAAGCCTGTTAACAGCTTCAGTCATGTCCCTCAGGGCCCCTTCCTAGTGTCAGGTGGAGCATGAAACAGGTGACACAAAGCCATTTGAGCCAAATCATGCCATCATGGAATCCCATACAAGTTTTTGAGCACAAGCAAATGTGCAGGTTTCACAGAGAAAACTGTATGTGTCATCCATATGCAGTTTTTACTTAGAACATGCGCCTGATTCTGTAGTTATCAGTAAAAAAGAACATACACATTAATATGGAGCAGTATTTCTAGTTAAAGCTCACTGCAGTACTGAAGCCAAATGATAGTCATATCTTCCCAGAAAACCTCTGACATTTGGCTTCTTTCACAGAGATTCTCTCCAGCCTCTCTACCTAGCTGAGCTAATGTGCTCCCCTCCTCTAAAAAAGGGTGTGGTGTTTTTTTTGGTCCTGGAATCACATTATCCCATCAGAACAATGTTTTCTGAAGATAACTTTTCAAATATAAGCTGATGTTGATCTTAGTAGGCCTGCATTGTTCAGCACGTGCACCTGTGTGGTCATTAGGGACGGGTCTGGCTGGATATGATTTTACACATCTGTCAACTAAGAAGGAGATCCATATTTTGGATCTTCCTCTGGAATGTTATGTGGGTTTATGACATTCCCTAGTGGGCTTGTGATGTATAAATGTGAATGGATAGTTTCCAGTAAATAGATTTACTTCATAAGGCATTAAACTTGTCAGATTTTTTTTTTTTAAATAACCAAAGCTTCTCTAAACAGGGTGGGGGGGGAAAAGGGGGAAATTACTCAAGAGAAATAGTCTTTGAAGCTATCCAATTTCTGGGGGAAGTAGGAGTGGCAGATTGTTGTGAAAACACCATTTCTGGATATAAATGTAATGTGAAGTGATAGCTTTTGTGGCACGCACATTTTCCGTGTGTTTGTGGTTTGACTTCTAGGGTATGCCATGCCACAGGCTGTATGTGCTTACAGTGATGCAAGTAATTTACTACTGCCTATCAATGCTTTCTTCTGCAAACACTGGCTAACAGTAACAGTCTGAGTGTTTATGGCACATATGTCACAGACCCAGGAGTATTCCAGCCATTGCTATGTGTGTGTCATAGCTTAGAACTGCACTGAAGCATCCAGATTCAGGAGGGTCGTTCTAATCATCAGATATTGAAAACAATAAAAATGTTCCAGGTGCTTGTATCAGAGTTTGAGCCAGTTTGTTAAGGTCAGCAGCATGTTGTGTTGTTTTGTCTGCTGTTTTAATTTTCCATACATTTGGCCCATATTTGTAAGACAAATTAGCTTGATTGATCTTACCTCAGTAAATGCTGACCACATGATTGTTAACAAATGTTACAAAACTTCTTTGTGAATGGTTTCAAATACATGCATAATGAAAGAGCTTATCTGGTAAAAGACCTACTGTTTCACCGTGAAGCAAATTCCATCACATCTGTGGCATGAGCAGTTTTATGTATTTATTCTTTCAGGGAGAAGCACTGGACAGTTTCAGCATACAAATTACTTTTTGTGTGGCTAAGAGGTGTTAACGTTGGTATAAAACACCAGGAAACACATCAGAAGGAGTTTTTACAATCACTATTATTACTGAAATTCCTCTTCACATTCTGGGAGAGTGCATACTGTGTCACCAAGTGAGATATGCGTTGTCAGAGCCGGATTGATAACTGTGATATGTTGAGTCCTATCACGTGTATCATGAGCTCCTAAGCTGTGTGTATGCTGCTGGGTGCCCTTCCAGAGCATGGGGAGCCTCCAGGGCACACTCACAAGTGTATGCAGGTGTATCATAAATACAGTAGACCTGCTTTTCCTTTGAGATAGTGTTCATCTAAAGGGTGAACTTGACAAAAACTGAACGGTAAAAAAAATCTAGTGGAGTTGGGAAATGCTTCCTACAGCAATTTAAGATGTTGAATATACATAGCCCAGAAAGGAAAATATTTCATGCATATTGACTTAGTTAAAATTTGAACTTTAACCATTCATTCTGGAAGGTGCTGAGTTCTCTGGCTGTGATCCGTTGATGGGCTTTGACATGCATTTAAATGTAAACTTGAGATGTCAATATGCATAACATTATTCAAATGCTTAAGGGTCTTGCTGGATTTTGGCCAAAGCGTTCAGAATTGATAGTGAGTTCTGAGAGGTGCACCTGAGATGTGTACTCAGCTTGAAGCATATCATTTAGTCGTGATGCTGTCAAAAATAAATCACAGGTAGTAGAAAAGTTAAGATCCAAGCAAACCTAACTTTCTTCTGCTGGTTAAGAAATGGGCACTGTCTTTACACCACTTAACTTTTAATAATGAACGAGTTACAGGTTTTGCAGTTCCTTTAAGAGTCACTGAAGACACTTGAGTCAGAGATTTAGCTTAGTTTCCCCTGACGATGATTCAGAACATCGTCAGCTCTTTTTGTTGTCTGTAAATAGAGCCTGGGGAATTTAGCTAGCTGTGTTAAATGCCCACATTGGGATCTTTTGAAAACATTCCCCTGTTGAACATTTGATGAAAGTCCAGAGGAAAAGTGATGTTACAGACTCAGAGAGATCAGACATCCCAATCAGATTTGATAGAATGATGTCATCCAATTTAGTGCATAACAGCTACCTTGACCTCTTGGAATCTCTTCCTCTGGACATTTGGATGGTTATTGAGACACTTCCATAGAAAATAAAACCATATATTTTTATTATTCTGCTATTGAAAAAAATGCAATGAAATGTGCTTTTCTTTTTCTGTCTGGATCCAGTTAGAGGAACACAGTGGAAGCTTAGAATGTGTTACAGCCCTGTTTGTTTATTTGAATGCTTATGACAATATCAGGGGCTCAATCCTGCTGCATTTTGGAGTTTTGCCACTCACTTCACATAGGAGCTGAGTAGGGCCTGATGTAGTTCAAATATTAAAAATGTACACGTGTGTTTTGTGTTTTTCTGGACTCAGAATATGAGCAAATGATTGCTTTTTCTTCAGACAGAGTCGTTTCTGTACTGCTCGCTCC
Organism: Cyrtonyx montezumae; assembly: GCF_038088225.1. Lineage (NCBI taxonomy): Eukaryota > Metazoa > Chordata > Aves > Galliformes > Odontophoridae > Cyrtonyx > Cyrtonyx montezumae. The sequence continues at coordinate 26,364,129 of NW_027071903.1, read as the reverse complement.
ATGGCAGAAATTTTTGCTTAATTTTTAATTATATTTGGCCATTATTAAAAGTTCCCAGAATTAATGCCATATGTAAAAATATCTTTCCCAGAGCCTCTGTATGAAACTGCAGCCGCTGAAAGTGCTCGAGAGTAGTGTAGTGGTGTGTATATTTTTTTCTTTCTAAATATTACAACGAGCAGAATGTTTTCACAAAGAGGACACTGCACCCCTTAGTGTGCCCCGTCTCTGGTATTTAGTCTAAACGGAAAGTAAATAACAAAGTGTAGATAGCAGTAAAAGTATGTTCCCAAACCCTTATGTTGCATTTAAAGTAGTATTGCAGCATATGGTAGCTGGCAAACATTTGAATAAACTTGATTTTTGTAGCTGTCTTCCAAGAAACACATCTGTTGACATAGACATAGACGTGTAGTTTCTTCGGCCCTGTAACATGGATACAGTGTGTACAGTATTACAGCAGCAAACTACAGGATGGCTAACCTTGGAGGCCTGGAATAAGTATTCTAACACTATTTTCCCTCTGAATTTATAAATTATGAAAAACTGCTTCAGGCTGACATTAAATATATTCAGTCACAGACTGATGTTTCACTTTCTTTAACAGAATTTTAATCCATGTTGCCATCCTTAGTATCTTTCAGTTTTGAAATAGAAATTCAATATCAGCAGCTAGGAAAATCTTTTCTATGAAAGAAGTTGAGTTGGATGGATGAGGAGTTCTTAACATTTTTTTAAATCACATTTGCAGCTTAACACCGAGAAAGATGGTCTATACAGAATCAGTATGTGTGATTGAAGACCATTTGAAATACTTACCAATAAATAGGTCTTTGGACCAGAACTCGTTACTAAACTCAATTTGTTATTTAATGCCAAAAAGCATTTTTAGGGTCTTTTGTATGTGAAAGCTTTTATCCATTGTTCTGCTTCTTGCAAATACACTATCCAGCTATTGTGTGCTGCTTGCTCTATACATAAAGCATCTGAAAATACCGCATAACGTGTTTTAAAATGTTCTTTCGGATATATGCTTAAAGCTTAATCAAGATCCATAAATGATTCAGTACATATGGGCTTGGGTCTCTTGTGAGATGTAAGGACTCCAACTTTTGTACATGAAGCTGAACATTTACATTTTGTTCCAAATTGAGTTTTGGTTTCAGTCAAACAAATCCAAAGTTTTCAATCAGCTATTTGGCAGCCCTCTCAGTATTTCCATGCCTTCCTGATTGGCTGCTAAGGGCACTGACCTTTAGAGTGCAGCAAGGTATTACTTGGCCTTTGCATTTTGCTTTGACTTGGTTTTAGTTGTGACAGTGGTGCTGCATACAAATTTAATCACAAACTGAGGAGCCCATGCTTTGGTTGAGGTAGAAACAGTTTTTTGAGTGGTAATGGCATATGTTAATACAAACAGATTTAAGAAATTACGTTGCAAACATTGGAATGCAATACTTGTGTTGTTCTTATTGGTGAGATTTGATTCTTGCGTGGAGGATGTAAAGGGACTCACAGGAGAATCACTGAGATCATTCTCTGGGTACTGCAGACAGCTGTGTTGCTGTACCCGACGCCTACCTCCAGGTGTGCTGGCAGCCTCTGGGCATGCCTTTGCTCCACAAGAAATTCATTCCTGCTTTCTGCAGTTAGGGGCTGAACCTGCGCTGGCTTTACTCATGTGGTCTGTATGGTGATATCTTAAGAAATAAAGAGTGGAGCCCTGTGCTTTCATCAGGAGGCTTTGTTGAAGTTGCGTGCACAAGGAGATGTCTATGTTTGGTTATGTGATGTTACATTAACGTAGATACAACTTTTCTGTACACAGTGGAGGTGGTTGAAAGATATAACTTCCTGGAATGGCCTGCACTGCTGAATTTGTGCTCTGCAGAGCTCCAGGGAGAACTGGGAAGAGTTTGTCTGATGTTTTATCACAGAAGTTAGATTTTTTGTGTGTGCTGAGAGGCTGAGTCAGCCTTGTTGATTTTAGTTGTCGTTGTAGCATCTTGTTGCATTTGAGGCCTTCAGGGTAAATATCTTCAAACCATTCTTGCTTTCTTAGTACCATTGCAACGTTCCCTTTTTTCAAATTTCACATCTCCCTATTTATAGGTTCACGTGAGTCCTCAGAATGTAAAGTAGCTGAGTGCAAATAATTTCTTGTGAAGCTTTCCATAGAGAAGGTGTTTTCTTGATAGCGACCTCTGCAGCTGAGCATGGTACAGGGACTGAGTAAATGAGGATGGAATCTTATTTAGTGACACTGACTTGGCTATTTATGGGGAAAGATGTTCCTTCTTGTCTGTGCCACAGCAAGTTTTGATATAAGAAAGCACAGCTACCTGAAATACTTCAATATCTTGCAGTGAAAACTGATGTTTTCCTTGAGAATCACCTTGAAAATGTAAATAAGCGTTTTTCCATTCATACCTCTATTCTCATTGAGTTGATAAGCTGAAAATTACTGCTGCAGTTGCATAAAAAAAAAAAAAGAAAAAAGAAAGAAAAAAGAAAAGAAAATATCAGTACATATGATTCCTCAATCAGGTCTGTGTCACAGGTTTTGTTGCTGGTGTTGGTTTTTAAGTGATTAAGGATTTAGGTATTTTTAAGACTTCATGATGGTATTTTCTAACAAAGAGAATTCTTCTAAAACATTGTAGGTCTTACCTAATGCAAGGATAAGCTCACAAGGGCATTTCCAAGAAAAACAATTCTTTTATGTAGGTCAGCTACGAAATGGGAATGAAAATACATCTTAAGCAGAAGTGCTCAAAATGGTCATTGTTACTGTTATGTCACATGTAAGTTTTCTTTCAACGTATTTCTAACAGAGTTGATGAAATCTGTTACATTTAGAAAAACAGCTCATATTCTATCTGAGCATAGAAGTGGCAAAAAGTCATAGGAAATAACTGCATAGGAGTGGTTGTAAAGACAGTCACTTTCACATTTCCAACTGGCCTTGAGAAGTTCAGGAATAATGACTGAGTGGTTTTTATAATTTTTTTCAGTGACAGCTTGTACGGTTTGGCACTCTGGAGAAACGCTGTAGGAAAAGAAAAGAGGCCTAAATAAGGTCTAAAATGAAAGGAGCCCTAAGAGAAAGATCACTTTCCAAACTCTGCTATGCTGTAAAACAGTCTGGCTTTGGACTCCTTATCCAGAAGAAAAAAAAAAAAAAAAAGGACAAAAAACCTCTTTTGGAAAAAGGGAATTTCCTTATGTTAGGAAACCAAGACTCAAAATTTCTCTTTGTAAAAAGATGTGTAAAAGCTAGAGATAAGTACTTAAACAAACAAACAAAAAAAAACTTGAAAGTTAGTAAAGTGTGTGGGTATATACATGTACACATGTATACAAACACACATTTATATATTTTAAAACAGAAATAAGAAACTTGTAAGCACCTTGTTACTGATTCTGATCTCACATGTTTACCATATGTCTGCTGCTGGTATTGCCCATGCTGTGCTAACAGAGGTAGGCTAACATATCTGCAGCCTCAACTTCAGGTCGCTGAGACATAGTCTTCATTTTCTTTCTCAGTGGCATAATCCAGGTCCCAGGCCCCGTTAAGAAGGGTTGATCTCTGCACTGTTTTCTTTCAAGAATATTCAGTGTTGCATAATACTTTTTAAATGAGTGTTTAACTTGACTAAGGTTAGCTTACTGAATGATGCCAGGCTTTTGGTATAATGGTTCTGTCCTCATCTCTTAGATGTTGCAAAGTGTACCTGGTGGCCTCCAGGAGTTTCAGTAGTGTCCTTTCTTTCTCCTTACTCCTTGGGATATGACTTTCTAATGCTTCCTTTCTCTACACAGAGGTGCTGACAGCCATAGGGGAATGGGAGCTTAGGATAATGTTTGTAGTTTTGTCCTTGGGGAAGTGGTGGCTGGGGCTTTCAGCCCACGTCACTGCGTGTGTGACATGAGATAAAGCTCCTGCTCTGCTGTGGTGAGACAAAAGGAGCCTCACTGACATTGCAGCTTTGGTAATTAATTTAGTGATATTGTATTAGATTTACTGTTTTGTTGTTCTGTTTTTTGTTCCTTTTGTATGGATGGCGATTTCTTTGTGCTCTTCAGCCTTGAGATTATGTCATTGGTTTTGTAAGGCGAGATGCTTATATTGCATATGTTGTTTCCACTGCTCATGATAGCTTTATTGAATCCAGTGTAAGATCAGTTTTCAGCAAGACTGGGGAGATCAGATTATCTCCAACAAAATCAAAAACCACAATAAATTAACATTTACTACTCAGTGGAGTGACTCTTACATATCAAATAAGGTATTCCCTTTTTGTTTGTTTGTTTTTAATAAAGCCATAAGAATTACAGAAGAGAAAGGGGATAATTTCTAAGGTTTTCATCTTACAGAATCACTCTAGGGTGAAAAAGACCTCTTCCTGTTTGCAGCATCTGATAGCCATAGACAACCTGCTCTATGTCCAGTCACCTCCTGGAAAGTGTGTTAACATGTATTTTAGTCTGTGATTAGTTGTAGCACATCCTATTCAAGCCTGTTATCCATTTAAGGAAGATCTAGAGCTAACTTTGACAAAGTATTCATAATCCTGGATGTTTTGTGTTTGTTATTGGTGGTAGTGGGTTTGTGTGTGTTCGGGGGGGGGGGGGTGTTATTTATTTATTTTTAGTTGTGCTTTGTACGCTCTGAATAGTCTGTGACAGTGATTAATTGAAGGCTGTGAAATGAAAGCACATATTATGCTGATATTCTCTAGTGGAGTTGCCTAATAAAATTCTAAAACTGGAACAATTTGTTTAACAATATGAAATGAGCTGACAAAATCACACTGCTTCATGGGATGTGGAATAGGGAATAGTTTTAACTCCTAGTAACATGAGTACTATGCTACAAACAAAAAAGCAGATGAATTTCTCTGCTTGCACTTGACAGTGGCTGTAGGTTTGTCACTTAAAACAAAAATATGAGGATTTGCTACAGAGTCCCATCTAGAATCAAACCTATGTAAGGCTGCATGTTGGGGTTGCTGGTACACACCATTTGTCTGTGGATGAGTCTTGACAAGCTTGACTTTGAGGGGGGAAGAGAGGACAAATATGTAGTGGAATTCAGGATATTTGGCAAAATTATGGACGTGTTCTTCCAGTGAATGTGAACTATCTTCAAATCCACAGTGGTAATTCAGTGGGCTGTAGTACTCGTTCGTGCTCATCACGTTATACCTACTATGCTTGTATGTCATAGTATCACAATGTGCTGCATTTCCATGATTCACAATCTCCGTTTATTTTTCACTATGAGATTTTAACTTGAAAATATTATATATTGTAATTGGTACAGCTATGTAGCATGCAAATGAGCAAACTTTTAGACATACTTTGAGATCTTTTCCCCTGTTTTGACTGGTAATTTCATCTGAATTAGAAGGAAACCAGGTCTCTTAAGTCAAGTGGGATTTAAAGATCCCAAAACCTTCTATGTCTGCTTAAGTTTCTGAGAACTAGGACAAGAAAGAAAACAAGAAACAGTTGCCATGAAAAGCACACTGTATAATTCCTCTAAAGTGTGATTAGGATGAGTCTTACAGTTAGACACTTTGAAAGGCTTCTTCGAGAGCCATTGGACGCGTCCCTGTGCTGGAATAGTATGTCCAGACATCTCAGCTCAGCTGAGCAATATAGTTACAGAATACTACTTGAGCTTGAAATGTTTATAAGAGGTAATAGTAAAACCAGCAAGCAATGAATTATAATTGTCCTGCTGAGGTACGATGAAAGCCTTTATGAGATTCTCAATGTCCCAGTGGGACAGTATGGGTGGTAACTTGGAGAGATCTGCAGAATGGTAGTATGACAGCTTTACAGTCGGATTAATACAAGCTTCAAAAGAAACCACAGGGTCAAAAATGACTTCCAGACTGCAGGCTTTAAAGGTGAAAAGATCTACCATTGAAATGGTCAGTTAAAAAGGACAGAAGTGTTACATACTGTGAGAGTCAGTGTTAGATCAGTGGCTCCAATAACTTTCAAGATATAGTATCTGCATCAATAAGGTATATGTAGAATTAAATGGTGTGAGGCTGCATTACTTATCTCAATTACTTGATTCTTGAGAAATTAGAAGACCATTTGTTGGTGCGAGCTTCTTGAGAGTTTAAAATAAGGAAAGATATGTTTTCTTTGTAACTTACTGTGTAATAAAAAAAAACAAAAGAAGTAGGTGAGGAAGGATAGAAAGATGGCAGAGGGTATCTAGCCAAATCCTTCCATGCATCTCTCAGAAAGATAGCATGGAAATCAGGAAGAGAAGTTTAGACTGCTTCTTAGGCAGGGAAAACCCAGCAGAGATGTGCATTCCATCCATCTGAACGGCTCTTATAGTAAAAACATTGCTAGATGTGAGCATGGTCCAGGAATGGCAAATGATGAATGACTTAGCAAGCTACCTTTCTGGGTATTTAATCCGTGTGGTTATCTAAATAAATTGAAATGCTTCTCTTGGCCTGAGCCAGTTCTGGGCGAAATGAAGTGCCGTGCATTAAACCTTGTGCTATTTCAGCTCTAAGGTCTCAGCAGGAACCTAACAAGATATGGCTTCATGAAAGGTGATACTATATTAAACTAACAGTACAAGTTGTATCAAACTCAGTTCCAAACTCAATATGAAAGTCATGTTTTTAGAAGGCATTTTGAATCTAGCACTAGCACTTCAGTCACTTGCTGATGTCAGTATTAAAAAAATGCTTTGTACAGCTGCTGACTATAAGGAAGATGAGAGGTTAAATTGGGTTAGCGGAAATGAAAGGCGTGCAGTGGAAGAAATATTAGTATCAGAATGTTTATAGAATTTGTCATTAAATAGCGGAGGTGTTTAAATTGGAGGGCCAATTTAAAGCATTCATTTAAAAAAGGTTTTTTTCCTTTTATGTTAAATTGAAATTATTTATTTGAGGTATAAAAGGAAACATCATTTTTTTCCTCTCTTTAAAAATAAAAATAAGTAGAAATGATGGCAAATCACTCTCAGTTTCTTACTCTTCAAACTTTCCTGAGCTAGGGCCTGAGCCACCAACGTGTATTAGAATAGCTCTGCTATTCTTACTACGGTTGATTACAGTTCTCTGTTATAAAGGGTGGAGGCACTTGGTTGTTCTCCAAAGAAAGTGAGTAATAATTGACCTAATGTACAGAGCACATGAATAACATATTCTTTTGGTAAGAAATTTATGTTTTACTGGGTGTGCTAGAGTTCACATCCCTTTTTCACATCTTCCAAAAGATTTTAAAATACTCAGCTGCTCTATTAAATTTCTAATTCAACAAATACTCAAATACAAAGTATGCATTAGATAAAGCTCTTGAGTTGAATCCAAACATTGAAAAATCTTTTAATCTGTCTTGAAAACAGCTGTTTAGAATTTTGAATAGAAATAACAACTTCCTTCAGCCTATGTCGTCGATGTCTGCTTCGAACTCAAGCAGGGAGGAATTTCTTTCTGTTGCTCTGATGCAAAGCCTTGCTGCAGGTCCAAGGGTTCAACTATCCTCGGAACATACCAGGATTGGTATCCTGCTCTTGTTAAAAATCAGTGCAAATGCTTCCTTTGAATTCAGTGTGACAGAGGACAGACTAAGAAGACTGGAGTTGGTTTTGACTTGTTAGTGTTAGTCATCTAGTGTGTGGCTGCACATGCTCTTATTGACATCTGCTGCTGTTTAGAGACTGCTATTGTTCTTTGTATACGTTTGCTGAAGGAATTCTTGATATGAGAGTTGTGTTTTTCAGTGTCTGAGATCATTCAGACAAATTGGATAAATATATATGTTTTGCATATCCGCATTTGTTCCTTGTTCATAATACTTACATAATGCTTTATAAGATTACCTAATGACTCCTCATGAAAGAGTACAAGTGAAATTTCTAGGCAACTGATCATTGTATCCAAAGAAATACAAGAAGAGTTCAAGATGGCTAATGTTACAGTGAACATCAAAAACAGTAATTATTTGCCACTTACTGTAAACTAGTGCCAAAACCCTGCAGACAGTGGCTTACATTTGTTCTACAATTCTTGTTTGGCTACAACCAGAGGGCGGATTATGAATGCATTTCACATACAACAACAGCTACAAGAAAAGCTGTGAGTGATATTTTCAACTCAGGTAGTAGAAGTCTTATATTGTTAAGGGAAGTGAAGCCTGGATGAAAATTCTTGTTAAGTATGGAGGTGTTTGAAACCCTAGTGAAATCAGAGAAATGGGATACCTAGAGACTTGGGTTGGCTTTGAATCAGACCTCAGAGTTTACACAGTAGGACTATTTTTTGCCAGATTTCAAGAAGGTGCATGTGATTAATGAGAAAGCAGTTTGCGCTGTGCTGTAGTACCATGCACTAATGTCAGCTAGTAATTTTGGCTAAAAGCTAGATAGAAGCCTCAAATATGAACATGCTCTAACAGAGAAGGCTGCTATCTCTGGCTCTAAGGTATAGAAATGCTGTTTCTTGTAGTGGTATTCATTTAACAGCAATTTGAGGTTTCACGTTGACTAATGAGAGATACTGTAATGGAGTAAACAGCAAGCAAACCACATAGATCTAGTTCCGTTTTATAATATAGCATTCCTTTCCTTTTGGGCTTATGTGCTGCATACACAATCTATCTTTGATATTCTCATTTCTAAAATGCTTCTTGAAGGCAGATATGTTAATATATATTGGTTAACGCATAGAGAAGTATGTGTGCATGTGTCCTCCAATATGTTTTTTTGAAATCCAAAGGGCCTTATCATCACTTCAAGTGGGTTGATGTTATACTCAAATTCGAGCACGTGGGCAGGAGTTTTGGGCCATCCTTTTCCCACGAGATGGCATCCTGAATAGATGGAGTGCTCAGCATGCCGGTGACTCTCTGCACCTCATTCAAAGCAGGAGGATAGCCTGATACTCACATGAAAAATAAATAAGATCATTTTTATGAGAAGAGCTTTTAATCAGCTGTTTAAAATATGCTGATCCCATTTTCAATTTCTAATTAAATGAGGGAAGGAAGGAGATCTGCATGCTGCCCAGCAGGAGTTCCATCCAGTGGTTATCTCATTTCAAGCATGTGGGCTAAATTATATTATCTTTCTAATTTAGGCTTATAGTATATTCACACACTAATAAAATGGCTGTGTATAAAGGCAGATTAACCACTGGAAGCACATTTTATTTTATAAGACTACACTATTTGATGCTTTGAAAACATTTTTCTAATTTGAATTTTATTCATCACAAGCCTAGTCGAAGCCTGAAGCTTAATTATTGAAATAGATATTTCCTTAAAGGAGTGATGTGGATAAAAGATGGTATTTCTAGAAACAATCTTATTTACCTTTTGGATATAGTGCATAATACCTCTGATGATCAGGAGAAAGTTCTCTTCTACTGAAGGGTCTTATATTACGATCTTTCTGCTGTTTTATGATAATTTTTTAAAGCTTCCTAAAAGTTTTCCCACAGTGCTGGTTTACAATTAGCTGAAACTTTAGACAGCACTAAAAACAGACATAGTCTGTTGTTTCATTAGCATTGCCTTGAGTGATGCATGTGTATCTGTGACCACCTCCATTCTTAAATATACCCATCCATTAAAAAAGAAAATATTTCCTATATTTTTAAGTACAAGTTTAAATTGGCACTGTAATTACTAAACCTTTCAGTTTAGATAGATGCCAGAGCTCCCACAGAGGAATAATACACTATTTACCCTATCGGCTTGAAAATGTCAAAACAGAAACAATATAGAAGTCAACTCCACGTTTAGGGGGGCGCAGGGGAGGACAAGAAAGCCCTCATGCAAAATACAAGGTTAATATCTGTGATTTCTGTAATCACTGCTTATTCATGTGGTCACCTAAGTGCTTGCTAGTATATAATATTTCAGAGTACATAGCCAGCTGGAATACTGGGGTCTGCTGCATCAGTGGTAAACTGATTGCATCACTGCGAAGTTCTTGGGCATCTTTGTGCTTCTCAGCATGTAAAGGTGAGCACTGTTGACTGCTCCTTTTCTGCTTGATGCACAGGTTGCTCTCCTGGATGTCTTCTCCTGGCTGGCTGCTCCTCACTAGTTGGCTTTCTGGACCTCCCTTTCCACTACTTAGTAGGCCAGCCTGTCCTGGCAAACCTCCCTCTCCTGGCTGGCTGGAGCAACTCTCAGGCTGTCCTTTTCCTACCATTCTTTCTCAGCCTATTTTGCACATGAAATCTGGTTCCCAGTGTTTATTTCTCCGTGTCTTTGTGCTCCCACTTGTGTTGGACTTGCTTTGATCCATCCTGTCTTTGCTGTGTTTTTTTCCCTCTTTTCTTTTTGCTGTCTTGGCTTGTTGGATCCTTGTTTTATTCACACTTGTCCCTAAACGCTCTGTGCACTGGCTTTCCCCTTCCTACAGGCAGTGTACATCATTCCTGGAGATTGCTATCTTTTACTCTTGTCTGATCTAGGAGCCACTCACTGTATTTGCAACGGATGATGTTGTACTGTTACTAATAGAAAACTGATTAATTCTGTAGGTTGAAGTCATGGTTGTTTATCACTTTTTTTTACTATAGGATTTTTAAATTCATTTATGAACCAGTCTGTGCTTACATAGAAATGCCTGTGGTAAAGCCCTAACTGAGGTGTCTTGTGCTTCACTGATGTCTTCCATAATTGTGAATTATAAGTTGTATGTCTAAATCTCCCTGACATTTCCCTTAGGACATAGAAATGTCACAATTCACTATTCTAATCCAGACATCACAATTGTAACTGTAGTCTCACAAACACTTCTGTTTGTTAGTGTGGAAGAAGTGTTTTTAGACCATTGCAGCAATGGGAAAGGCAGTGCAGGCAGAATTCATTGCAGATAAAGAAAATCTAGTGCAGAAGACACTGTGAGAAAAGACAAATTCTGTGGCCCTTCTTCAGCATGCTTCAAACTTTGTTCTGCAGTCCTTATTCAGGCACAGTTCATGCTAACGTTACTTGAAGTTTTGTCTGAGTTAGGACTAGATAAATGCATCTCTGTTGCTAGATTCTATATCCTCATGTCATCCCTGCTTAAGAACCACATAAACTATCCTTATATTTTGTTTTACTCAAAGCTATTTTTAAACACTTTTTTCTTTTTTTTTTTTGCCCGTTTTCTTTCTCCCTGATTGTGGGAGAAATGTCATAAATCACTCTAAATGCTGATTAACAAGTCAGTGTCCAATGGTAAATACACAACCTTGTCCACTGGAAAATACTATTACTCCCCCCATTTGTTTTTTCCTCTCATGTCAAAAACGTGAATCTCATGTGAGACGGCATTGTTCCCATGTAGCTGCCCGTTCCTTTCAAGTGAATATCATCTGTCCTTCTCCTCTGTGAATTTTAAAGTTTTTTGGATTGCTTTTACGCGTGTGACCAGTATAGATATATTTCTGTATAAAAAGTAGTTCATAGCATCTATTGAGTTGGAAAATTAATTAGACGACCTAATTGATTGTGCATGAGTTCTTCTGTGGAATGTGTTCTGCTGCTGTTGCACTTGCCCAGCACAGAAAATCTCAAGAGCTAATTCCTTTGGTCATTTATTACAAACTGACAATTAACAGAATTTAAAAAAGACTTGAAGATTCAAAACATGAAAAATGTTAGGTGAAAAATCTTTTCTCCTTTTATTGCAGTAATGCCAAGATGACTGAATTCAGCTCAAAGCTCCCTTTATCATTCACAAAACATGCAAATCTGTGTCCCAAAGGCTGTGTAGTCTGAAGAGGAAAGAACCATACAGTATCCAGAAGTATTGGCAGCCCTATGTTACATACAGAGAGATTGTCACTTGTGTAAGGGTATACAGGGAGTCTGTAGCAGAGTCTGAATCTGAACCCAGGTCATCTCAGTCCCAGCCAAGTGTCTCAACCACAAGACTATCCCTCCTCTTCAGTATGTCAGTGTAGAAAGTAGGCCAAAAAGTAGTTTCCATCCTTTTATGCACAGCATTTTGTAAGGCTGTGAAGGATTATGTATTAGGCATCTGGATCAACAGCAGTTTCTGCAGATCCTTTTATCTGTAAACAGAAGCAAAGCCTGTTAGTGCTTAGTAAGTTTCATATAAATTATTATTTTATTGTTAAATTTCATAGTTAAATCTGTATGTAGCATGCTTAATTACAAAGCATTTTGATGATTTTTAAGAATGGAAAACATATGGAAAATGTATTAAAAGACCTCTGAGTTCTGCGGTGCCCTTAATTTTCATGTATTTTAGGTTCTGCTCCTGCTTGCTTATCTGATTAGGCAGCAGTTATGTGCTGTGCCAGGCTATGTGGTACACAACATAAACTGAGAAAGGGAGGCTCAAATGGCATAACAGGCTAGTTCACCCACTTTACTTGGAGGTTAAGTACTCCTGTGTGGGGAACTAGTGACAGTAGTGGTTAGCTGACCTATGTCTGGGAGATTCCTATTCTACTGAGTACTTTCTTGTCTTCTCTGTATAGTTTTGTGTAGTTACAAAACTTCTGCTGCAATATTTTTTGCTTCAAATGGAAGTGTAAGTATGCGAGGAGGGAGCAACATTGATACCCACCATTTTCATTAAACTAGTATATCCCATTTTTGTAAGAAGTCAGCTTTACTCTGTTGTAGCGTACAAAGGCCAGAGCTGTTTGTTCTCTGCTTTGCCATAGTTAGCTATTGACAAACACCTGGTTCTTTTGCTGAGCTACTGATTCTTTTCTCCCATATTCTCCAAATAAAAATTACTTATTTGGTTCTCACTGACATGTATTCTTGAAGCATCATTGTTAGGAACTCTTATTCAAAAGCATTAATTCTAGATATTCTGTGCATTTACACTGATAGTAATCAGTGATTGTCATGTCAATAAATAAATAAATAACCATTGATGTTTATGCAGAATAGAAGAGAATCCTTGTATTTCAACCCTAAATCTCTAAAATAGTTATAAGAAATCATCTGAAAATGTGCAGGGATTGGTGTGTTGGACTGTTCAGTGCAAACTTAGGTTTCCAGGAGTCTGATGCTATTTCCCATGACCATATAATGAATTAAATACTATTAGAGTGTGTCACTTTCACTTGAACTGGTATGGGCTAGCTTTTGGAAAGGGACCTCTGCTGCAGAGTGGATCTCTCCCTTAACTTCATCCCCTCAGTGGCTGTATTTTTGTGTGGCAGTTTGTATATGTGCAGTCCCAAGAAATGGGCTTCTCCGCAGAATCATGGAATGGATGAGGTTAGAAGGGTCCAGTGGAGGTCATCTAGTTCAGTGCCCTGTTCAAGCAGGGGCACTTGGAGCAGGTTGCCAGGAGCATGTCTAGGCAACTTTTTTTTAACATATTGCTATTGGAAATGTATTCCAAAGAATATATATAGCTATAAATACTTGGGAAACAGTTTTGGTTTTGACAGACTATTTAATTGAGAATTGTCATGAACAGTTTCTCTAATCCTTAGATTAAAAATGTGATGTATGCAGAAAATACTCAGACATATGAGTTCATTCATTCTTGGATTTTGAGGGGATATCCATCTCTTAGTGCTACTAAAGAAGACACCTTCAACTAAGCTGTTAGTGAAGATGGGGATAGCAGTGCATCTTGAAGAAATAATACAGCTTTACGTGCTTTCACTAAATAATAATAAAGCTGATGTTCATGGGTTCTCTCCAATAAATATAGAAGTCTAAAAGCTCTCTGAGTGACTTAGATTTTCTGTAGCTCATTAATGATTAACAGTTTAAGGCTTTAGTACATCTTAAAAGGAAAAACAATTACAAAGAGAGAACCCTAGGCTTGCTGAAAACCTATAAAATCCAAAAAAGACCAGAAGAATGCTATCTGAGAAGTAGAGTCCACCGCAATATGTACCAGATCATATAATAACAAACAGACAAACAACAACAAAAAAAAAAACAGTAATTAAATACATGAGAATTAGTATCTCATGTATTTGATATTGATATGTATGTGTACACGCAATAAAATTATACCTACTTGCTTGATAATACTTGAGTCAAGATTACATCATTCTTGATTTGTCTTGTGAAGAGATGTTTCCTGCTTCTGGCAATGGCTATTAATTGCCTGAAATAATTGCAGAGTTGTGGTATGTGGTCTATAATACTTCAACAGCGATACCATCAAACTTACTTAGAGTTAACTAGTGCATGCCATTGTTGTGTTTATTTTTGGATCAAAATATTAATGCAAATCTCATGTACATGGTTATGCAGAATTAGCCAGATGCTGGCCATGATTACTTTGGTGTAAACACAGTGATGCCAGTTTCATTGAGGAAGCAGAGTGGCCTGGTATTTCAAGCTGATGCATTTCACCGTAGAGCTGGAGATGAGACATTACTGTCTGAAGTAGTTTTTGGTATGTTGCCAATTTAGATTTATAAGACTTCATGAGATTTGGGGAGAGTATAGTTCAATCATGAAGTAAAACCATTGCTAAAATATTTGTGCAAATTAAACATTGCATATTATTGTTTTTCTGATATATTTTTAATGCTTTTAGCTGGCTATTTACAAGGTAAAACTGTTCAAAACTTACCCAAATTTTTTGGGTAATGGTGTTAGTTATTATGAAGTAAAATAAATAAGTAATGACGTCACATCAAATCTGTCACCACTAAAGTCATAACTGAAAATATGTGTATATGAGAAGTACAGAGAAAACTATAACCCAGACAAGTGCCTGGCTGAAGAAATTTGGTCAGGGAGCTGAGTGCCATTTGAAGAAGAGTCTCTTCACAGGGAATATGATCTGCATGCTCCTTGCTTTTCTACTTCCATAATTTCTCAGGAGTGCTGGTCCTTTTGAGTTCTGGAAAAGAAGGAGCTTTCTTAGGGCAAGCCAGATGATTCCTGGCAGCTGTTAGGAGGGAGTAAGAAAGAATTGTTGATTGCTCTAATTACCTTGTTAAATAGCTGCCAAGACTTAAGAAGTTCTGCATTCTGTTAGGACCACAAACATTTGTTCATGTGTCATGATAATATATACTTACCAACACCCCAAACACCATAATTACATTTACTGCCTTCCCTTTAAGTTATCCACACTGAAAGAGAGTCGACTTCTTGCCATTCCTGCTGTATGTTTTCTCTCTGTATTTCACTTAGCTTGAATGGTGAAACTGGCTTTCCTCCTTCCTCTCACCTCCCTTTTTTATTTATAACCTGTTTTCAGTCCTGGGCTGAGTTTGATTCCAATGATCTGCAATTTTGTATTTTGTTTCATGACACTGCAGAGAAACATTTATATACTATTCCTCCCCTTCCTCCCCCCACAGTTTTTTTTTTTTCTAATGCATTTATACCACTCCTTTTAAAATGGGAGCAGTATATCTTTAAATCCTGTGTGTTGCATCGTCCGAAAGCATTTTCCCTTCTTTTGGATGTCGGTCTATTTAATATACTGTAACTCATTAGGGTCTATTTTTCTTACACAGTTTGCGCTCCTTTTGGATGGTCTGAGCTGTTTTATAGTCAGTGTCTTCTGGAGCCAAAGAGAAAAAATTCAGAGCCTGTCTACTAGCTTTGTCCTTACCTTACTATTAAATAGTTAATACTTTGTGGTATGTTAAAACTGTTTCTATAACGTGGCACTTCTTAAGAATTCTACTTTTTAAAAAGTAGTAATAAACTTCAGCCAACTTAGTCTTTTTAAGTGAAACTTCCAGTGCTCTTCAATTGAATCTATGCTGCTTAACAATCACCCGGTCTTCACTATAAGTATGTCACCAATGTTAGTTACTTTTTTTGCAATAAGAGGGATGGAAATCAAGAATTTTATTTTGTTTCTTTGTAGCCTGTGAAAGAAACTGGAAAAATTATAACCTGTAAAGGAGTGTTCTTTTGTATCTCACACAGCGAGGTAGGGTGGGTTAGTTTGTCAGGTAACTGTTTATTCAGAAATGAGAAGTGATTCTGCATTTAGCTGCACTGCTTACTGTTTTCTTCATCATGGAGAAGGATAAAATGTGGTAACAATTTTCTGTATTTGGACTGCAGCCGTCCATAACTGGGAACAACAGAGCTAAAGCCTTGATTTTGGTGAAATGCTTAGTCTGTGCACTGGATTAAAATGTGTGCAACAAATCACTCCAATTCTGTAATAATTTTTTGAACATTTTTAAATTTTATTTTATTATGGTAATGTTATTACTTTTCAGTTACAGACTTCAAGAACTGGGTCAAGAATAAAATTGGCATGAAAGTAGTTGTATATTTGTTCTTGAGAATGGATTGCCAAAGTACTTTTCTAAATGGCCAGCCTGAATCGTTCCGTACACCCACTGCAACTGATAATGTTAGTCTTTCGTGGTTAGTAAGCAGTTATTTAAAAGTCCTGTTCTTTAACCAGTATCCTAGGAAGAGTAGGTAGTATTTGCTAGATAGAAATGTTAAACGGATCATCTGTGCAAGAAGGGATTTGTGAAGAAGCTTACAGAATGGAAAATAAATCTAGGCTGAAGTGTGCCAGCAAGTCAGTATATGAGAATGATTTGCAACAAGCAAAGGTGAGGAAGACATGCAGAAGTGGGGTCATCAGATTCATGAATTAGAGGATAGTATTCCTATGTCTGGGATACATGAGGCAGGAACTAATTTTGTAGTTGACTAATACAGAACAAAAAATTATGATACCAGTGGAAGTTAATTATTGCAAGTGTTGGATGTGCTTCCATGGGTGTTTTTTTATCCTTGTTAAATTAACAAGGGGCAACTTGGAGCAGTGATCTGTTCACAGCACAGCTGTGGTATTTTGAGCCATTTCTACTTCCCGATTCATACCTCTGCCATACAGCCCTGACTAGGTGCACTGCTTCCCCAATTCCAGTGGTATCTTAGCAGTAAACAGTGCTACATCTCAACTGTTTGAGCTCTGTGCCTGACTGTGCACTAAAGCAACTGAGAAGTAGCCTTGTTAACATGTGAAGCAACCTCTAGCGCTGGTAAGCAGCAGACATGGTGATACTTTCTTCACATACTACAGCTAAATCCACCAAACCTTATTGGTAAGAACTCTGGGACATTGTAGGACGTAAGGTTTAAAATATTTACAAAGTTTTGTTTTCTTCCCGTCTGAACACCCTCTAATATCTTTGCCATGTACTTTCCAGCAATGACACATTGAGATCTGACTAGAATGAGTAATGGTATCTGGCTTGGGGGAGGAGGGGAAAGGGGAGAGCTTAACAGTGAGTAATTATTTGAGGGCATGCCCCATGTGGAAATAAGTGTTGGGATTGGATGCATTTGTCAAATGGCATTTCATTGTCACCTGTGAGTGGAGACATACCGTGTCTGACTTTTTAATAATTGGTGGAAGTCGGTGCATTGAGCTGACATGGGGCAGTTGTGTCTCTCTTGATTCAGCCTCTGAAGCGAGATGTGTGTCCTTCCCCTACTAAGGAAGGTGGAGATGAATGGTTGTTATCCCATGGGTTCTGGACCATGATCATTCACTTTTCTTCCCAGTGCTTAGAAGTCCTGTGAAAAAGTAAAACGTGATTTCCTGATAACCTAAAAAAAACTGAAAGGGAGCAGTTCGTAATTGAAAATGGAATACAAGTGCATTGGCCTTCCCATTTCTCTGGCAAAGTGTCATGCTAGTTTGTATTAGTTTTTTGGGAAATGTGCAATGTAAGACATTGTCTGTTCCGTTTGTCCTTATTAGGAGATGTTTTTGTACTTAAAATCACTTAGACAGACATTTGAAAATTTAGCTTGAAATGCTCAACCTTTAAAACTCAGAGTGCTGTGGTGGTGCTTACAGCTGCAGTCAGCTTGGTCACATTGTCGTATTGTGTCAGTTCTGAGTCTTCCTGCAATTCTTGGAATTTTACTGAGAAAAAATCTCATTTTGTGCACAGCTTCCTGAGATGTGATGTTTATCTCCATCATCTTTAAATGCATTGCCCTTTTTCTGGAGGGAGTAAGATGACTGAAGCGTAGTGAAAGCTGTGTTTTTCTATTATCAGTGTGGTTATTTGTATACCAAAGGGGAAGTTGTATGGTTTCCAATCCAGGCAAGAAACATGGCTTTCTCAAAGAACAATGATTTAAGAGTCAGTGCTTCTTGTTATATCTATGCTGCTATTATGTCACCATTTGCTTCAGATGTTATATCAGATTACTTGATCTACGTTTATTCCATTCCTAGATTTTAAGCTTGGGAAAAATGACAGGCGTTTCGTTTGCGCAAGTATAGCCAGGTCAACTTAAAATCTCAGAAGCAGGTGAATGTGTGTGCAGGCTTCACTTCTCCTCCATGATTTTTTGCCATAATTCAAGTGACCAGCCACTGGACATTTATGGAAACTCCTTTGGAAATCTTGTCATCTGCTTTTCTATTCCTAATCCTATTTATTTTTTCTAATCTGAATTTTGTGCTTCACTCTTGTACTTTAGGAATGCCATTGGAAAACAGAATCACTTTAAAATACGATATTTCTTTTTCATTAGAAATGCACTTTTTTATTTATAGTTGAGAAAAAAATAAAGTAGAAATTTCCCTCTTGAGTAGCTGAAGACATTCCCTACAATTGTGTTTTTCGTTTCACCTCCTGTGTGCTCAGTCTGTAATTCACAGAGGGCTTTTAGTGGCAAATGAGTCTGTAGGTTTGTTATCTTGCTTGCTGAATTGGGGATGATATAAATTGTTCACAGCTCAGGTTACAGAAGGCGTTGTTAGATAAATCCTTATTTGGATGTGCTTTTCCTTCAGAAAAGTTTGTTTGATGATCTGGTGGGCAGCTGCTTTTGGCAGATCCCTGACTCTGGAGGCACCTGAAACTGCATTTACCTATGAAGTTGTGTTAAAAGGATTCTGCTTCTTGAAACTTAGACTGGCAGCCTTATGAACCTTGTTCTTTGGCTGTGAGGGATCAAATTCCAACTGAGCTTTTTGAGGTACAATTAGTTCCAATTCTCTAACTGCGGTTGGAGCAGGGGTATGGACTGTCAAGTGGATTATGCTTGGGTTACATTGTTACAAGTGGGTTATCTGTGAGCTGTTCTGAGCTGGGTATGCAGAGTCAATCTTGTGTTCCTGCCTATTGGTTTGGTCTCACTTCCAATTGTCTACTCACAGAATACCAGAAACAGCAGCACTAGTAAGTGAGAAAGTAAGTTCTAATTAAGATCAGCTCTAAGGCACTTTGTTTGACTTAGAACCCTTTTTTACCTTATTCTTTGCATGGTAATGGAATATTATTATTGTTCCTTATAATAAAGGAAAAGTTGCCCATTTACATTGCTGAGAGTGGTTTCAGTTACACAGCAGTCTTGGGTGGATTTTGAGTTTGATGCAGAATTTACCCATATGAAGTACTAGCAGCTAACAGGAATGCTTCCCCCCTCCAAACAACTTTCTGGGTTTGTTGCTCAGACAGTACTGTAGCACAGTAGGACTGCAAGAGCTGTGTGAGCATAATATAATAATGATTATGGTAAGATAATTTCTTGCTTGATAGGATCTCATTCTGTGATTTTTGCACTTATCCAGTTCCAGTTTATTTTAAAAGGGCTGGAGGAGTCTGTCAACCTCACCAACAGGTGATTATAAGTTTGTAAAATAAGACTGTGAACTTGAGCCATCAAAAACTCCTTGTAGGAGGTTTATATGGAATGAATATTGGAGGAGACTGAGCAGAATTTAATCCAGTGTCCTTGCACTGGCATAATTGTTTAATATTGGTTCCCTTTGTTCAAAATCATATGTAAATGTTATTTTTATATTAAAAAGGATATTGTTCTTGAAAACAAACAGCAGTCAGTGTGAACTGAGGGCTTGAGAGCCTTCTGAGTTGAGAACTTAAGGAGTGTATCTGATATTGAAAGTCTTGCACTAGCCTGGTGTTTGAGTCTCATTGGTGCTGTCCAGCTGTAATTGGACAATTATTTTCTCATTCTGCCACTGTTTTAGTGGAATACCATTTCTTTTTTGTATGCCTTATTCTTGTAATATGTCACAAAATCTTAAACTCAATATTAAGAACACTTTAATTTTAGAGCTCTTTTGATTAGACTTCTCTATAAAAACATTGGACTTCAAGTAAATGTGGATTTCCCTGTGGCCGTAATTCAGTATGTACTTATAAGTGATCATCCTCTT
Organism: Cyrtonyx montezumae; assembly: GCF_038088225.1. Lineage (NCBI taxonomy): Eukaryota > Metazoa > Chordata > Aves > Galliformes > Odontophoridae > Cyrtonyx > Cyrtonyx montezumae. The sequence continues at coordinate 26,343,980 of NW_027071903.1, read as the reverse complement.
GCTCATTTTCCAGCCTTTAGAATTTCCCATACAGAACCCAAAAGAAAATCCTACTTCTTAGGAGTGTGAAAGGTAGTATTTGAGAAAATAAGAGGTAAGCTGTGCTCAATGGGAAACTGAATATTAAGACTAAAATTTTTCAAGGCAAAGGATTAGGTGAAAAGAGATTTTACAGTTCTGAACATTGAAGTGTGATGAACGCAGATAATATCAAAAAGAAGCTGGATTTGGTTGGTTTTGGGTGCATATTTAACCTACTTCTTGTTGCTGTAACCTTGTGGAAAGATTTGTATGATTATAAAGTTAACTTCATTGGGTTCATCATGTTTTGAAGTCATATTAGCCACTGCTAGGTCATTTATAGTTTGAAATGGAACAATTGTAAATGCTGATCCATTCATATTCCAACATAAAATACAAGATGGGGTATTCATTACTGTCTGATGTGTGCTTCCCGCTGCAACAGAGAACAAAATGCCTCCTTTTTTAACCAACTATATTTAAACTGTATGGGGACAATCTACAAAAAAGGATTTCATTCTTAGGAGGAACACGGGAGTTCTCATGTTGACAACACCAAACTGTGGTGTTTCTACCCTCTGTTATTTAAATATTAGAAGTTTTAATATTAGATTTTTTTTTTTTTTTGCATACAGTGAAGAGATCTTAGACCTTAGACCTTAGACCTCTCTTAGACCTTGTTTTGTTCAGAGTTAGATAATAGTTGATCTGCTTGAGGGTAGGAAGGCTTTGCAGAGAGATTGGAGTAGGCTAGATAGTCACGTCCAGCCCACGGGCTACGTGTGGCTTGACACAGCTTGCACTTTGGCAGCCCCTGCCCCACGCCATCGAGGGAGCAGCTCTTCCTTCTGAGTGGTCTGTCCTAGTCCATCAGCACAACCAAATGGCAGTGTGCTGTGAACCCCATCCGGGCTGACACCAGGGCACAGTGTCATTGAAAAATGGGTCATGTCTCTTTACCGGACTTTCATGAGACCTCTCTTATTAGGGAGAAATACCCCCTCACTTCACAACCATGCCTTATTTGTGTCATTGCTTTTTGTCACTATGTACATTTGTGAACAACTATTTGGAAGGATGGAGTATAGAAAGAGTAAAATTTCATCAAAAATCACTGACAAACACCTCGAGAACTCACTGAGAGTTGCAGCCACTGCCATCAAAACAGTCTGGTGTGTTAGTTTCACAAAAACAAGATCAAATATCTCTTTGCTGTTGTTGCTCTTTTTTTTTAGTATGTTTTAATAAAAAAAAACATTAACAATTAAAATAAGCTGTTGCTTTATATACATTACCTATATTATATATTTAATGATGGCTGCTCCAAAAGTAATGCCTCCTATTTTATTATTTTGTCCCACAATATCAGTGATGAATGTTGGTGGCATATAAGGCTGCTGTAAGCCATTTTACTTATTATGTCAAAGAATGGCTTGATTAGTCAGCAGAATTATGGTATATCTATGCAGTGTCCTTGGAATTGAATAAAGATCAGTTAAGTGGTTGGCTTCAAGGTGCCCCTGGTTTGGAAAGCAATCCTGGAACACTTGTCTAACAAGAGACCTCTGAGGCAGAAGGGAAAGGCATCCAGTCATCAACACCTTTTACCTGTGGTTTAATGGAAACTTGTTATTGTTAACAAAGTTTGGAAGTGGCATGAAAATTGAAGGAATTCATGATGTCATCACTACAAGGCAGTGTGAATTGCTTAGTCAGCTGGTAACTATTTCAGTACAGACAAACATCAGGTTTATAATTTGCTGGCTGTGCTTAGAGGATGCTGGACTCTGTCCGGGTGTTCTGTAACATAAAAACATTTTAGGGTCACTCATGAAAAATTAGCTGTAGCGTGCACCCCGGATGTGCAGGAGACAGCAGGAGTTGGCAGTGCCACTATTTGGTTGTTGCCCTTAGAGAGTGGAACAAAATAAAGTCTACTAGTATTTTATTAACATCTTAGTTTAATTCTTTCTGTTGGATAAATGGCCTGTCCTACCATAAACAAATCAAAGCAGATGTGTTCCACATGCCCTCCTTTCAGCTGTAGGCAAAGCTTACCCACATATCTGGTACAGCATATGCCTGAATAACAGTGAAAACTGTCCTCAAAAAACTTTCTGCAATCTGTATTCTCATCCCTTGAGACTCACTTGAGAACAACTTGTGGAAATAAGCTCATCCTGACCTTTTTATCTGTATTATTTTCATTAATGTGCTGAATATTTAAAACAAATTAGTGTAAAGACTGCCAATATGGTGTTACTAGGTATTAAACCAAGCTGCGTATTTGTTGTGGAGAATCTTAAATATATAATACCTCTGGTAAAATAGTCACAGTGTATTGATAGAGCTGCTTATTTTCCATGGATTTGAATGAGAAGTAAATCTGAGAAAAACTCTTAGCAGAGCACTGGTAAGTAAAAATGCTGGGGTAGTCAAAAATTTATGTGCTAAAGATTTGCCTGAATCCTGTTGCTTTGCTTTATTACAATTTTTTTTTATTGTGGTGCTGATTATGTTTCCTATCTTTGGCACAGATTACAGGACCGGCCCTTGCTTCACTTTGGTAACGAACCAGATGTGCCAGGGACAGCTCAGTGGAATAGTCTGCACAAAAACTCTTTGCTGTGCAACTGTTGGGAGAGCATGGGGCCACCCCTGTGAAATGTGTCCTGCCCAGCCGCATCCCTGTCGACGAGGCTTCATTCCAAACATTCGAACTGGGGCCTGTCAAGGTAAGTTACCAGCAAAGCTTCCCCAAAAGCTGCTGAAATTGTTACTGGATTAATCTTAATTGAGTTACACTGCTGTGAATAACCTGTCCTAAGCCATTTTTGGCTATATGTGTGAAGTATGGAAAAACATTGTCAAATGCATTACTTCATGATTCAGTGAGTGCCTGATGTTCAAGTGAGTACATTAGTAACTTAGGTCATGTGAGAGCAGCCAGCATCTTAATGAATTTCTCACTGCCAGCAGTCCTTTCCCTTGGTTCTCTAATGGTGTTTTTCAGAGTTTACCACTCAGTCATCCAATGGAGGAATGTATTCTGTTTCAGAAATCACTCAAAACATGCATCAATCTGTGGCAATACCGCTGGTGTGGATCTTTTTTTTTAAAGCTAAAATTTGTTGATTTTGGATTTGTCTTGGGTATCTTACCTCTAAAGCTACAATGCTTCAACCTGGAGAAAAGTGTGTGCTGTGCCATTTAAAATGCCTTATTATACTTAGCATATATTTTATACAATTTTGGAAATGCATTTGCATTTGTTTCAAATCGTAAAATCCACCCAGATGTTGCTTACTTCTTTCTGAGCATGCCTTACCGCAGAAAGTCCTTACACTGCTTTTGGCTTTTATTCTAATACTTCCAGCTGTATAAATTCTTTTATTGTCTGGATGTCTGGCAGGAAACAGGAGAAAGTTAACAGGGGCAGCTATGTATTAAACTGATGTGGATTATAAATTCCCAGGACCATATCTCTGGGACTAGTTTATTTCAATCTGTATAACATTTTCTAATAAGTTAAAGTATTTTTTAAAACAGAGGAGATAAAGATTATAAATCTACTACTAATTTGATTTAATCATGAAATTCCTTGAAAGGACTTCAAGGCATTCCATTGTATTGAAAAATGTAGATATCTGTCACAGGCCAAGTCCTGTTTGGTGCTTGCCGGCAGACATGATAAACTTCAAGATGGGTATGTTTGTGTATGCCATGTAATGTGCACATATTTTGACTCCAGCCATTCTGTTTCCCCTCTCACTCTTAAAGTTCAGAACTAAATTGTGTAGAAATCTGTAAACTGATGTTTTGAGTTTTTATGTGCATAAATAGGTGGGCACACCCCTGACCTTGTGCCACACCTAGTTATATCCTTGTCATTTGCGTCATGGAATAGTTGCAGTGAGTGGTTTTGTGCAGTTCAGAATAAAGCTACCTCTGCTTGCCACACATTTCACAGCATGCCGATACATTTATGCTAATTCATATGCAGTGCCAACACAATTTTGGCCCTGTGTGTTTGACCTGTACTTTCCAGTTTTCTCTTCTCTTGTAACGTGTTCATAATTTCAATAGATCTGCAGTAGAACCACATATTAGCTTTATTTTTCATGTAATTGTACTAAATCCAGTCCTTTTGAAATCAGATAACATCCATTCAGTCTAAAGACATTTTAGGCTTTAGCATCCATATACAATCTAACTAAAGAAAAGCAGGTTAAATAAAATCCAGTCTGAGTAGAAAAGAAACCATTATTATTGCATAGAGAAATCAGAAGAAATAAAATGGAGGGGAGGACAAGTTTGTTATAAAAGGTAAATAGAGCATCACTGCCCAAAGTTTGACTTTGCCTGTCTGTCTGGAAGTTAAATTAGTATTACAGCTGAGATTTTTTAAAGATATGAACTACAAAAACGAAAGCCAAAAGGTGGGATTTTGAAACAGACATCATGACTCAGGAGCATGAGTTCTATTTTTTTCATTTAAATTCAGTGCAGTGCCATGAAGTCTGGCCTGACTGCTGTTATTAAAGCACAGCATATTGCATTAGCTTGAGTCCTAGCAGCAGTGTGGCTGTCAGTGGGTGCTAAAGCTGTGCTGATTGACTGTGCTTCCCAGTGCATCCGGTAACACAGGCATGGCACTGCTCTGACTCTGTTGTTGTGCTTCCCGACCTGGTTCAGGCAGCCCAGGGATCTTTACATAATGCTCTGTGATGTGGTACAGATATGCCCTTTGGCGCTGCTGAAACTTCCTACTTGTGGCTCCCAGGGAAATTGCCTCTTAGCCTTTTGTACAGACATAATACTTAGCTTTTCAGACACATTACAGCTGTCTCTCTGGGAATTATACAGGGAGACTTAAAGGCATCATCTCCTTCAGCTTCTCTCTTGTGTAGAAACTGGCCCTAGCATGAAGCCCAAGAATCCAATAAATTGAATTTTGCCAGCAGCAGCTAGAAACCCCTGGGGAGATGGGGAAAGCACAGGCATTTGGGATGGAGAGTGGTGAGTGTTCTGTTTGCTCCCAAGGGACTAGGGAGCTGCAGACACAGGGCTGCCCTCAGGGGAGTGTGACCCAGTCCACTGCTGTCTCCTACTACAGTGTCACTCCTCCTCCTCTAGTCTCTTTTCTGTGACTATTACTAAGCCATAACAACACTTCTGCAGCTTAGTGATGACACAGATGTTGTTGTGCTAAAATAGCTGTCAGGCCAGAAACTTGAAAATGTTTGTCTTGTGCTTCCTACCTACCCTATGATATCATCTTTGTCATTTCATTATCTGAACTGAAAATTAAAAGCAAAGAGAGAGAAAGAAAGGGAGAAATTAGAAAGAAAAAAAAAGCCAGTTATGAATGTCTAAATAGGTCATTAATAATGCCTCTTGAGATATTAATTATGGCTGTGAAACTCCTTGAGTCAAATCCTAACGACAGCTTAAAGTCACGATGCTGATCTTACTAGAGTGAAGAGTTAATCATTTCCATCAATAACAACTGTGCAGTTCCCTGTATGAGGCCCTCTTCGTGCACTTTACAAACGGTTTGCTCATCTGGGGCTCCTGCATCTCAGCATTTGACTGTGTGCTGTATGGAGTTGCCAAGATTTTCAAAGTGGCAAGTGATTTTGAATGCCCAGCTTCAGATGCTTTAAAGGAACCTGTGTTTTAGCAGGCTGTCTTCTCTGCATCACCATTCCCCAGATGTTTTGCTAAAACAAAGCAATAGAGTTAGATATTTAATGTCTGTAACAATAATATCCGTGTGATTTCTTGCAGAAAATATTTAGAGTACTATACTTAATCATACTTTCACAGAGTAATTACAGAATTAGTGTCTGTCTTCACAAGCAAGTACCATAATATTATGATGGGTGAATAATGGATTTAGGCATATTTACTTTAATTTATATGTAGACAAATTATTATGGCTGTTCTTGAGAAATGAATTAAAAGTGGGTGGTTTTTTTTCTTTTTTATATGATAGATGTGGATGAATGCCAAGCTATCCCTGGGATCTGTCAAGGGGGAAATTGCATTAATACCGTTGGATCTTTTGAGTGCAAATGCCCAGCTGGACACAAGTTTAATGAAGTGACACAAAAATGCGATGGTAAGAACTTTCAGAACTTTCTTCCGAAAATAGAGGGAGAAAGTCTTCTTTTTTGGGGCCAGCTTTGTTTACAAGTTTGTAGCAAACTTTCCAGACTCTTTTTCCTTGAATATGCAAACACGTTCTTCTCAACAAATATGGATAATTGTCTTTTCTCCTCTAAACCAGAGAATCTTAAATATTGGCCCCACAGCTTTTTCCAACCTTTTATTCGTGTAACATTTTGGAGACTTAAAGGTACATCTGAAACAAATTAAACATTAAAACTAAAAAATGTTTTTAACTGATATGTTTCTTAAGAAACGCTTGAGGCACTTGTCTCTGTATCTTTTAACCAAAAAGTGTATGTCACTAGAAGGTTTCACACATCCCCACATACTCAGTTAAATTGCATTTGACATTAATGAGAGCTTGATACTACTCAGTGCTGACTGCAGGACTAAGTTCAAAAGCTTAGGTTCTAAGCTCATCCTTACAGTTGCAGATGTTTAAGAAGGACAAATGTTATCTTTCCTTATTGCTAGCCCTCATTTGGAAGAGGAGTGGGTACTAAATATTATTGTAAAAATTTGTGCTCCATGATAATAGCCTCTTGCAAATTTTTAAGTGTGATTTGGCTCAACGTTTTCCTCTCTGTAATGTAAAAATGAGGCATAGATACTTCAATCTTAAACTTGAAGGGTTGAATCTGAGTATTGATCACTAGTTGGTTGACTGTCCCCAGAGAATTTTCCATTGCTTGACAAGCATTTAGCATCTTGCAGATTAAGCCCTTCAGGTAGATGAAGTGATCAACCACCACCACCAGGAGTTTAAGGTGATCATGAAAGCAAGGTGTGCATCCATCACCTTTTCTTGCATCAGGTGTTTTTAAGGAAGTATTAAAAAACATTTAGTCAGTTTGGAAGAGTTTTGACAATTTTTCAAAAGAAAAATATCTATGTCAAGGAAAACATTAAGTTTAATTACAGAGGAGTTCGTTAATGGCATGATTTTTACTGACTGCCAATGGTTTTGTCAGGAAGTAGGCCAACTCCAGGGTAGAACAACATTACAAGTGTTTCCTTCTGCAGATGAAGTACCAAGAACATGGTGAATAGAAAAAACTGAACGTGTGCCTTGTTAAGTGTTAATACTTGGAAATCTGAGAACTGTAGGCTTGCATATGCTGCACTGTATAAACATTGCTACAATAGTTTTGATTGCTAAATCATGTAGAAAAAAGAGAGTACATTCAGAGCCTGCACTTGGTAACAGTTAAGTAATAGCTGACTGAGCCCAAGAACTAGAACTAGTAGCTGTCTGCTGAACTACCAGTTCCATTTTATTTTGGGTCCCAGTTCACATAAGATCATGATAGAAATCAGAGAGACAATAAAACAAGGTGGGAAAAAGATGTGCTGGATGAAGTTCTCTTTATGAGTGCAGCTGGTTGAAAATTTCATCATCATTCTTTTTCCAGTTGCATTGAAACTGAGGTAAACATATTTTTTATGGAGATTGGTGGGAGTAGTTTTTCCTTGAGTGACATTCATATGTGTGAATACATGGAGTATACTTACCTTTATAAAACTTGCATGTTTAATAATGACAATATTGCTTAAATGAATGTCGACACTAATATAAACAGTGAAATACTGTTTCGGTTAGGCTCAACTCTAGAATAAAGAGTGGTGATTTTGCTTTTAAAAAGGTCAGACTATATAAACAGTGACAAAACTGAGTTTAAGATAAACAATGGTGAATTTGAGTCAGAAGGTGCTTGAATCTGATCCATTTACAACTGCATTTTTCTCTGTTAATTAAGGGCTCTATTCAGACCGAAATTCAATTTCCACATTTTTTGTCACTGAGACTTTTGGGTCTCCTGCAGAGTATATTCCTGGAGCAGAAGCCAGAAGTCTCTTACCAGTGCTCCCACGGCACTCAGACTCAGGGCTCTGGCAACACCCTAAAAGTAGTGCTGAACAAAAAGTCACACCCCTCTTGCACACCCAAGTGAGGAATGCGACCCACAATCACGACAGCTAGCAAGATGCTGTGGAGGAATGTGTGCTCAGGGGGCTTGGAGCCAAGCACAGCTTAGGGATGGGACTGCAAAGTTTGGCTGTATGCCACTTCAGTCCCTCCACTCTTCTGCAACGATGAGGGGCCTCAAAGGTTGTAGAGCTTCCAATTCTTCACCTAGGGAAAGAAGAATAGATAACTTTTATATTACTGTCTTCACAGGAGAAGTAGAACAGAGATCCTCTCTACTCACTTAAAAGCTCATTAATGGGCCTGTGGGACTTCGGGTGTTCCCCCCATCTGCTGGGGCTGAATTCCAGTTTAGGCGTTCCATTTAAATTCCTCCAATCGTTTTTAATGGCTCCAATATTATTCATTCCTTGCCTTGGTGCATTGGGTGGTGTTGCACTATTTCATCTCAAAAATTTTTGTGGTTGGTGAAATCATTATTATAGCCATGTGTCTATCTGTTTGTAGATCTCTGGAGAAGATGTTGGATAGAATCCTGTGAGGCCATTATTTCTGGCTGGATTCTCCCTGTCAGGAGAGATACTCAGTGATCATAGATGAATGTGACAGGCAGTTGTCATTGATCACTCTAGAAGTAACCTACCTTTCTGTTATGGAAATAAGTGAGCTGTTTTTAAACTCAGCTGGACTCCAGGTTTCTAAGAGGACAAGAGCACTGCTTAGTGGGTACAGCTGCATTGTTAAGACAGTTGCTGGAAACCAGAGGGATAGTACCTACACATTACAGGCAGGCTACTGATGGTAATTAAGGAGCAATTAGGACTAGCATGGGTTGTTTTTTTGCAGGACTTTATGCAACTTGAACTCTTAACTGTGGAAGAATTCCTTTACAAAATCCTTTACTTTCCCTCTGTTCATGTATGCAGCTGTGATCAGACATGTAGTATATGGGTCAGAATTTGCTAGTGATGGCACTCATGGTACAGACTTATTTCAAAATTTCAAACAAAATCTGGGTAGAATTATGGGTACGACTTCTGCCACGCTTTCTGTGGTGGGTATATCAGTTTCTGTCTAGAAATTTGTTGAAACTTCAGAGCATTCACCTAGTGGAGAAGGCCCCTAAGAGCCTTTTAATTGACAAAAGAAACAAGTGAAGAACAGAAAAGATGATTTCTGTTGCTTACAGTCATCCTACTTTGAGATATAATCCTGTTGAATTGCATAGCTGGTCAGTGCTTTATTGGAGATTTCCAAGGAAAGAAACCAAGTGCAGTAAGATGGATAGACAGTTCAGTAGGTGCTATGCTTCCCTTTGAGTCAGCATGGAGCCACTGCCTGTTTGGTGCTAGAAGATGCTGTGCTGCTGGAGATACCATAAGATATAAAAGTTGTGTTCCTGATCACTATGGTTGTTGCAGGCCCTGTGTAAATTTTCTTAATGTGCAGAATTCAGTTTGAAGAGCTAATTGCTTATCTTCTTGCAATTTACAGATATTTTCTTAGATTTTATTTTGCTTGTGTTTAAAATATACAATGAGACTCTGACCCTTGTTCAGAACTGCTGACCACGTCCTTAGTATGTGAATTAGGAAGGATCTCAGGCCAGAAAGTTGGGTCATTAATAGTAATTATAAAACACCTGTCTGCCTAATATAGATAATATGACCCTACTTCTCTCTCTCTCTCTTTTTTTTTTCTTGAAGATATTGATGAATGCAGCACCATTCCTGGAATCTGTGATGGAGGAGAGTGTTCAAACACAGTCAGCAGTTACTTCTGCAAGTGTCCTCCAGGGTTTTATACAGCTCCTGATGGCTTAAAATGCATAGGTGAGTAGTATACCATAAATGGTAAGTCAGGTGTCATGAGCATTCGTGACTATCAGAAAGGGTAACAGTGCATGAGAAACATATTTTAACTTGTCATCTTTAAATCCTTTTATATAGAAGTCCATCATGTGTCTATATCTGTATTCTGAAATGAGTTTTCCATTTGCAAGATGTTTCTTCTTTCATTCTGTGCTGTAACCTTCTTTTGGTTTTTCATCTTAGAATTTTTCTGTCATGCCATATTTGTTGTCCTGAAGAAGGCAGAACATGTTTAACAGATCTACTTCATATTCATGCTGTAGTGTTTGTCTTTAGTTTAGTCTGTTATATTCATTGGTCATTTAGAAAAGCAAGTGCACTCCAGAGAGAGGTTAGTTCACTGTTCACTCCAAGCAGCCTTCTTTTTTTTTTTTTCCTCATTCTGAAGAGGAGATATTTGTCATTAAAAGAAATAGTGTGATAAACTGGGTGTGGGGCACTTGGCTCTGTTTTCATAATGGTGATGATGTGGCAGTGCTGTTCTTTCTGGCTTTCACTGCGGTAGAGCAGAACCAGTCTTTCAAACATTGCACTAGATATCAAAGGACTGTGTGAATTAAATGATTGCCACCACAGTGCCAAAGCCATGAAAGAGTGATGCTAGCACACTTACACATTACTTCTGGGAATCATACAGCATGCTCTGCAGCAGGTCAAGTATCTTGTTACTTTTTTTTTTTTCCTTTCCTCTCAATTTAATACAGTAATTACTTTTTTTGACTGCCAGTGCTGAATTCTGAGCAGTCATTGTCATTAGTTAGGAATCAAATGAAAGACTTATTTCCTTAGTTTTAGCATGTAAACTTTTAAAAGTTCATACACAGTGACAGTGCCAGTGCCAGAGTTCAAGAGTGCTTGCTGTGTTTAGTACCTTTGGTAGAAAATGGTCTGGGAAAGAGTTGAACAGAAATAACTTCACAGAGAAAAGTACTGAATGATAATAATTATCTCAAGAATTCTGGAAATAATTTGGGTTATAATTAATTTTGAAGCATTCTATTCAAATGCATTTTGTTGCCATTCTGCTTCCGCAGGTTGAGAGAAATGAACTATATTTCTTCTATTATAATGAATAGCATTTTGATAGGCTAGATTCATACTTCTCACTTAAAATGCTGTGAAGCATTGCTTTTATTGCCCCATATGAACAGCTCTCAAATGACCATGGATCATTGATTACTGCTCGTAGTTAATATTCATAAAGGATATTAATGCTGCTTTCTGAAGTGAAGAAATTCTACAGAGAAGCTCAATTGCTATTTTCTTTTTACTTTTTATACTCATATCTCAGTCAGGGTTGCTCAGCATTCACCCCTGCGTTACATTCCTGCACTTTTCTAGTCTTTTTTACTTACTGCATTTGCAATCTGAAATACTTTAGCTGAAGAGCTGGGTATTTAAATGATGACAGGCTTTGTTAAGTAATACGCCAGACCATGAGCAACCATTAAAATTTTGGCTTCATGTCCTAGGCAAAACGTGCTAAATGGGAAGCACAATTAATTATCTACAGATATTTTGGAGTAATGTCTAAAAGGCATATCTCATAATTGCCATATTAACAGGGATAGAACTCAAATCTGTATTAGAACTGGGCAAAACATGTACTCTTGATTTAATTACAACATGTCTATCTTAAGTGAAAAACATGAGCTGAACGTGTCTAGTCTGTTAGAGATGAGGAAGTGCTTCTGAGAAATATATCCCTTATGGGATTCAAATGGAGCAGTACTGGAGCCAATATCCAAAGGGGGGACTGGGAGTTCCGTTATTACAAACCTTAGAGATTAGAATAGACAAAGCAAAGATGGTATCTCCTAGAGTTGAAGGGTAGGAACAAAAGCAGGACATCTTGACCAAATACATGGAGAATGCTGTGAAGAAATCTTATAGATCATGCTTCATAGATTTGTTTGCTCAGTCTTTTAGATGGGTATATTTAAAAAGAAAAAAAGCAAGCTTATTTTTCTTGAAAGCTTTCTTGAGGTGCTTTTTTGCCTCATTAAAATACAATGCTTTTTTAAATAGAAAAATCCTAAAATTTTAAAAGTTGAAAATGATTCTATGTTTCTGAAACAGAAAAAAAATACTGTTTCTAGCTGTTCTTGACCTTTTTTTTGTGTCTTTTCCCTTTTGCAACAGAAGATGAAAGGTTAATAAAAGAAAAAAAGAAAATCAGTAAATAGGAAAATGGAAAGATTCGGCTTTTTTCCTCACAAATTTACCATATTCTTCTGCAGATGATCTGGTTTTGGGATAAGCTGCTACACCTATACGTGTAAAGGTTCAAAGATATTTGCTCTTTGTGTTTTTAATGACATGTTTTCGCTTGCACAGGACCTGTCTGATCCTTTTCTTTTGCCCATTACTACTTTCAGTTGGTTCAAAAGTTTGTACTGACCAAAACTGAGGACAAATTACAGAGGATGATGATAGCTTTACTTAGATTACTCCGTTCCTTACACGCACCCCACCATCACACCGAGCCTTTGCATACACCTCTGCTCTGTATAAAGAGGAAAGTTACAAAAGATGCAGTGAGGAACAGTTTGCATTAGAGCTTTCTTTGATTTTAAAATGGTAGATTAAGGAATGTATGTGTTCAGTTTAATTGAATACCAGAGGCCAGCTACAAAACTGAGTAATTTTTTTTCTATTTCAAATTTCCAGTATATAATAGGATTGCACGAACTGAAATTTAGAAACAAACACCAACTGACTTTTTTTTTTTTTAAGCAGTGCTGCCAGTAATATCTGTGCTCGGGGTTCCAACTAATAAATGTCTCATCACAGACTCTCCCAACATACCACTATATATCAATTTCCTAAAAATAACAAGAAATTTCCTTCATTTTGTATATATATATATATACACTAGATGATCTAGCAAATTCTGGAAAGCACTGTTACTGGACAGATAAATATACCATGTAAGTATGACTGAGATGCTGTTTCTTTAGAAAGTGATGTCTGACATTGTAATGTTACATTTGCAACTTTTTCCACTACATTTGGACAGCAAATATTCATGTATTTTGGAAACAAAGTTGATCTGGTTTATCGTACAGCATCAAATCACACTTCAGCTTTTATTGAATTTGACATGATATGACCTGTTGTTGAACAATTGCTCAGAGCTGTATATTTATCACAAGATTATTTTATTTTTATTTTATTTTTTTGCTCCCATCCACATTTTTTTCTCCCTTCTCTAAGGTAGGGGATCTTCTGTACAATGTTTTTAGAGCCAACTGTACGAAGTCTGGGTACGAGATGTTCTTTGTACAGCACGTGCTCACCCTTTTCAAACAGGAAGCCAGCACATCTCCATAAACAATGTGATGACACTAGTTAAAGCTGTGCTGCTCTTTCTTGCATGCAAGCCTATGTCTTGTCAAATCATGACATACTTCAGCTGGGAAAGCCATGACTAATGAAAAGTGAATTACTGTGTTGAGAGCTGCAGTGCTGTGAGTTTATTGCTGTATGTCTGTGGCTTTCAAATCAAAGCGTAAACAGAAGTGATCTGGTACTATCTTTAATAGAGATTATGCTGGAATTTTTCTCTGGAGACACATAGGCATATCCATTCTTTTCTCCTTCTCTAATACATTGACATAGCATGCTTCACTTTGGCATTCACACAAAGTATTTCGCCTGCATTGAACTCCAGGTAGACAAAATTTTACCAATATTTTTCTGGTTTTTTTGCCTTTTGCTTTCTGTTTTTTGTAATGTTGCAAGTGCTGTGTCATAGATAGTGCAATGAACCAAGTAAAACAGGATCTTTCCTTTCTGTTAAAGTAATATGCCTGTTTAGATTGATGATTACATATCCCTTTCTCTCTCTTTTGGTAGATGTGCGTCCTGGATACTGCTTCTCTACTCTGACCAATGGGCGCTGTGGCAATCAGCTCCCACAGCCTTTGTCCAAAATGCAGTGTTGCTGTGACAGCGGCCGATGCTGGTCTTCTACTGCAGCCAGCGCTCCTGAAATGTGCCCAATCAGATCCACTGGTATGAATCCACCCATATTCTTATGAATGTGATTGAACACTGAGTTAGGGAGTCCTTTTATCGGTAATGCTTTCATTACAGAATTGTATAGAAAAAATAATCGAGGCTGAAAGGGACCTTTGGACATTGTTTAGACCAATCCCACTGATGAAAGCAAAGTCTCTTATGACAGGTTGCTCAGGCTATGGCAAGCAAACATAGTCAGAGGACTTTATCTGTTGCTAACTGATGATTTGTAGCCCGGATATTCTGACCTTACCTGATTCAGGCCTTGTTTTCAACATCCTCTTTAGGCTCAAGTTACTTCCTCCTGAGCCTCTGAATAGATCCCTCCATAATTATGTTCTGATTGAAAAACTGGGGTTTCCTTTCCCTTATATCTTAGCCGACATACCAGAATTTGACAAAGAACGTGATTTCTATCTGCTATGAAAAAGTGCTGTACTTTATTGCCTCACTGTGTATCAGGATCCCTAGATAATACAAGATTAGAATTTAGAGAAGATTGTGAAACTAAGTGTGAGGGAGTGGAGGAAGATGTTTTTAAGTTTATTTAGGATTGGTGTAGAAAGAAAGAACACAAGAAGCTTAAGAGTTGCTATCACAAAGCTCAAGAGGGGTACAGGGTTTAGGGAGGATTTGAGGTAATAGCTCTACTGCAGTATAGCTCTAAATTGTCAGAGATCACATATGGGAATGTTTCTATTCTTGGTTTTTATCCTTTGAGGGGAACTGTAGTACTGAAGCAGAGATCTATGATCAGACTCCAGAAGGTCTTTTCCTGGTTCTGACTCTGTCTTGCTAATAATTTTTAAATATGTCAACTGTCCAAGATTGACTTGAATGATGCTAAGAAATTGGTGTAATCTACTGACGTTCATATGAAATGGGAAGGAGCTCCACAATCTTTACAGATTGAGGCAATCCCTGTTTTCTTTACATACTTTCTAATTATTGATATCTGAGTGCTAAATAAGCTGGGTGAAAAAGTGAAGTAATTCAGCTTACAGTGCTGACAGAGATGTGACAGAGAAAGAGCTAGTATCCAGGATTTTATGATGCAAAAATCAAAGTGCGGTCTCCCAGACCATGGTTATATTCCAAATTTTTTTCCTGACTGGGGATATAGATTGAGACCGAACTTGCCCTTTTCAAAGATGTATTGAAATTATTTAAAAAAAATGCCTCAAATGTATGCAAGTTATTGCTGTCATTATTAAATCATGTTCCTTTATTCCTCAATATATCCTGAGAAAGTGAGGTGAAGAATTTAGAGCTGCCTGTGAAGTGTATTGATGTCCCAATCTCTCTATTTCTGAAATGGGAATACATAGCAATATGAAATGGTTGCATTTTCAGTGTGAGCAGCAGACCAGATGGTACTATAAAATAGGTTGTTTATGGCTGGAAATTATACATGGAGATTAAAGTTGCAATAAAAAGAGCTTGCACTGTATTTCTTTGCATAACATAGCAATAATTGTTTATGTGGAATGACAGTGTTCACTTACACTTTAAATGCTTTAAAAGGCGTGTCCCAGGCATCCACTAATACATGTGCTCAATTCTCACCTAAACAGTTCCTTCGTGTGTGCTAATTCCATTCAATAAGTGGGCAGCCCCAAGGCCATGACTTCTTTTTGTGTGGAAGGCCTCTGCTCTTGGTGAATTGCCTTTGGATAATTGGGCATTACCAACCTAGAGTAGAAAAGAAACATAGTATTGTTTCTTTCACGGAGACTGATCAGTGGGTTGGAGAGAAGGGATGATTAGAGAATCTACTCTTAAAACCATCATTAGCAAACATTTGCATAGTGTATGCAGTTATGCAGATTCTGTTTCTTCTGCATGTCTCTGTGTGTTTTATCACAGACAGCTGACAGAGAACAGATTCAGCTTAGGAACAGATTCAGCTTAATTATAAATAGGCAAAATAGAATATTAGAACCAAACAAATAAAATACAAGAAAGTCTTTGAAATGATTTAAAGATTAAAATCACTCTGAGGATCACTAGAGGGAAATGAGTTGACATGTAAAACAAATTGATCACCTAAGAGCATTAAAATAAACATGATAATGATTAGGGAAGGCAGAATTTTGGGCTACCATGTTTATTTAAAAATCCTCTGTGATTCAGGATGAATTTCTAATATGTTTTACAGGTGGAAAAAAAAATTGTGATAGAATTGTTGAAGGCTGAAATATTCAGCCTTGTTCTCCCAACACTGAACTTACTTTACGGATCTCATTTTATACTGCTTCAGCAATTCATGCATCTCTTTAGCTTTTTGTTTTCATAATTCCCTTTCCCTCTTATGCCATAAACTTGAAAATTTTGAAGTTCAAAGATATTGTCTGCACAAATAGTAGTTTGTGTACACACAAATTGCGGACAGGAATCAGGTCAGCTGGAAATGTGATCTTTAATTGTGATACTCTGTGTGCATTCTTTGGGTCAAATTTTCCAAAACCACACTTCCCGAGAACAAAAGAGTTGAGGGCAGGAGGAAAAGTGGGTTAGTAGGACAGATGCCACTAATAGAGATAATAAAAGAATGTATGACACTCAATATAGTCTTTGTTTACAGCAAAGCAGATCATTTTCCCATCAGGGGGAGGAGGAATTTACTGTGGATTGGACTCCATTTCTCTTTCTCTGTGCTTCTTAGACTGCACCTTGTTTGGTTTCTGCTTTTACTGGCAAACTTCCTTTGGACAGTGAAATAGTGTTAGTGTATTCATTCTCTAATTGGTTTTGCCTCTTGGCTAATATTTATATTTCTTTGTTTTAGGAGACTAACTTTTAAGAAATCCAGTTGAAACTGGGCTTTTTTCCCTGCTCAGTATTTTTCTAACTTTATGGCAAGCTTTGTATTAAATTAACTTGGGATCACGTCCAAAAGTCCTTCTTTAGGTAAACTTTTCTCTAAGTTCATCAAAGATTAGATGATTAAAATCAGATTAAAAATAGATTAAAATCAGATCCCAGCCTTGCTGTCATATTTTATATCCAGAATGTCAGTTTTGTTATCTTTTTTTCTAACAGTCTTCTGGCAAGCAGTATTAATATCCTCCTTTGGATTAATGACTTGATTCACAGAACAAAGCTCATTGCTATGAAGAAAACTGGTATAGGCTCAAGGTTTCCAGATTATTTAAAATTTGTTATTGCTTATCTGAAATGCTGTGAAAAGGGGGAGAGTTGGATAAAAAGGGATATGCTGCAACAGTCTAACACAGCATCCATGTTTTCACATTTCAGATGAGTATCGCAAGTTGTGCACAGTAGCTGCTCTACTGCCAGCAAGACCTGACCTTCCTCCAGGCCGTCCTGAAGTCATCCCTCCACCCCTTCTTCCTGGTCCTTATCCTCCTCTAGTCCCTCAACAGCCAGAAATTGTCTATCCATCGCGGGCTCCACCACCTCATGGTAAGAAAGAAATACTTACCTTTTGCTGCACCATTTGTATTTAGCTTCTTTTAAAAAACGCATTTCTCGGGAGTAATATTCTCTTCAACTTTTGCAATCTCTTGTTTACTTTACCTGGCACTTAACTGGATATCCTTCTAATCGTAGCCTGGTTACTGTATATCGTATGGCAAGTATACCTCATAGGTAGTGCTTTTCTTCTTAAAATAGAATTGCAGAGTTACATCCTCGCTATCTGTACTGAGGTGTATGTATTGCAACAGTTACGTTACTGTTAGTTTAAGGCTATTGTGAGCTTTGCTGCACATCAACATTGTGGAACATGAATAGCTCTTGAAGTTATGTTTATTACTTACGTTTAAGAGCTTGGCTCCAAGGATGCAGCTTCTTTCAGGTTGTTTTCTTCATTCTTGCTTGGCCAAGTAGGAAATGCACAGATAAAAATCTTAGTCTGGTGGGTATTGAAGCCAACCTGATTTGAAGATTATGTTCTAGTGATACATAGGGTTGGGTAAGATTTCCCTAGAACAAGGAGGAAGCCAGAGCAGCATAGTGATGAATTCTTTATTCTGTCTCTTTCTCAGGGAATTTACTAAGTGAACATATAGTCTGCTGTAGGCATGTACCACCTGAAATCATTTGGTCTAACCACATAGTCTTTTGCAAATAAGCAAAAGTTTGTTTCATCCATGCTCTGTACAGATGGAGGCAGACTCCATTTGCACTGGCACCAGCTGAAGCTATTTAGCCTTGGTTCAGCACCAAGCTGAGCTAATAATCCTAAGAGGCAAAGTATGCTAACTCAGGCCTGACACTATACACTGACGTAGCTGCACAGCCTCTAGTCAGCTGGGAGCATGAATAGAGCCAGCTCACATCTGCCTGCCAAAGGCCGTATAGGCACACCTTCCAGTGTTATTCCTGCCCTCTTTCAGTGGGCTGTCTGTGGAAATAGAGATAACTGAGGCATTCTTTCAACTATTTGCTACTCTTTGCAGTCCCTGGGGTGCCACACACCCACTTTTCACCTCGGTGTGAGTAGATTCCTCTTTCTTCTCCTTTTGTCCTGCAAAAGAGAAAAGCCCTGTCAGATTTGCCACGATGAAAGGGGCAGTGGTTGCTAGATGTTTTCAGACACATCTCTTAGAGATAAAGTGCTACTTTCTCTTTTTCAGTGTTGACTGTAGTATGTAATTCACATTGTGAGGGAAGGTAAATATTGACTTCTATGGAAAATGCTGTGCAAGTTGCAGATTACCAAAAATGTTTATGATGAGCTATTAAAATATTTTTCTAACTCTGTTGTTTCAGTGATCTTGCCCGTGAATTTCACTGACTATTGCCAGCTGTTCCGGCATCTCTGCCTTAATGGGCACTGTATTCCCACTCCTGGGAGCTACCGCTGCAAGTGCAACAAAGGGTTCCAACTGGACGTTAGAGGGGAATGCATTGGTATGAGATTTTCTGCTGTAAATCACAGGGGAGAAATTTGTTAAAAATCCGTTTCTACATGATTTCTAACTTCTTGTATGAAACAACATCCTCCTCAGAAAGAAAACCCTAAGCAGCAGTAAATAGACTTCATATTTAAAAAGGTGGCAAAAACTACTTTGAATTGCAAAGTTACTTCTAGAACAGTTTTGCCTTTAGGATAGCGTTTAACAAATCTTGTCACAAAATTATACAAAAGGATTCCCAATTTACCTGTGACTGTAATATTTGTGATTAAAGATAACTTATTGAAAAAGCTAACAGCTCTTTGAGTATACAAATTAACTATTGTAAAAATAAATAAATAAATAAAAAGCAGTCATGAACTCAAACTTAGTAAGATGAACAAATCCTCTTTCATCTGATCAGGAGTATGCTGTTGCATTCCGGAGGCCTTTGATTTTGAAACTAAGATGGAGCTTGATAGTAGCAGCTAGGATTAGCTATCTCATGCATGGAAGATTTTGCTTCTGTCGAAAATGATTGTAACTTCTAGGGCTGGAAATGCAGAAGTGTGAAATTGAGGTCTTTACTGTAATATCTTGTCTTGTTGAGTACCCTCAAGTTTCTTGTTGAGTTTCCCCATTCCTATTTAGCTTAAAATGTGGCATCTTGTTACTGGGAATGGTGTCCCCTCTCCTTTTAGATTGCAGCACAGTATTTCACCAACTATGAAACAATAAAATAAGTCTGCAGGCTTGACTTCCTTTCAACCGATGTCTTAATGAAAGTACACTGTTTTGCAGATGTTGATGAATGTGAAAAGAATCCATGTATCAGCGGAGACTGTGTGAACACCCAGGGATCCTACATGTGCCAGTGTCGAATAGGGTATCAGAGTACACCAACTAGAACAGAGTGCCGAGGTAAATCACATTTTTATAACCATATCTACATACATGCTAGAAGGGAAAAAATCATTTTTAAGCAACATTTTACACTTGTTATATATGCTTTTGTTAAATAAGACAGTAAAAAGTGCTATTTTGAAGTAGTTAACCTGCCAGAGCAGGCCTTCCATGAACAGGATTATGAAGAAGGGCATTTTGTCCTGTGCTGGGAGGATCTTGGCACCATTTGTGGCTTTGAACTGGAAGACATTATTTTTTTTTTTTTTCAACTGTTTAGCCATTTTTACTTTTGATCCATGAGGATTCTAAGGATGATTAAGCATCCCTTTGGAGCAAGCTTTTACCTAAAAAAACACTGTTAAGAGACTGTTAAAAGACTAACAGAGGTGGAAAGAAAAATAAGTCTTCTGGTGGATAAAGAGCATAATGCCCATGTGTTCTTCCTCTCCACTATAAGAGAAAGAAATCAAAATAAACTATGGCAATGACAGGTTAGATAAGGCATGAGAAAGTAGTAGAGCATGGGATAAGGAAGATAGGGAAGCTGTAGGCTCACCATTTTTGGTATCCTTTAAGAGCAGGGTCAGCAATAGTCCTGATGATTTTCATCCTGCCTTTCTTCAGAAGTGGCATGGCTCCACAGTGAACAGCCTCTGTCAGGGTTCTGCGAATCCAAAACTGTCCCAGGATAGTGATTGGACAGCAAAGGAAGATGCAGTGTAATATGACTAAGCCATAATAAGAGACAACATGCAGGAGAATTAATGACTACTTTGACACTCCATAAAAAATGTGGAATGAAGTTGGATAAATTTGAATGCTCAATATCCTAGTTTGTTTTTGCTTTCTGAGGCAGTTTCTAAAGAGACAGAAGAAAGTTAGCTGTATTAGTTGTAATTTTTTTTTCCTTTGTGACTCTAAAAGGTATTTGTGGTACAGAAGCTTACTGCAACCCAGGGCAATGTGCAGAGCCAGCACTGCTGCTGTGTGTTGCTGGGAGTATTGCTAATTGCTGCCAAACAGACGAGTTGTAGAAGCATCTTCATAACTCAGCTTACTAGTGGTGAAGGAGTGCTGAAGTGGAGTCTCAGTGATGATGAATTTACTCATGAGTCATTTTTGTCACACGCTTTTAATTTTCATTATGTAAACACATGCTTGTCAGAAGCCTAGTAACTTAATGGCATTAAAGTGTGGTCACTTAGCAGTTCCTTTGCAATCTATGAGAACTGTGCTTGCTTGACAAGCAGTTCAGAAAGTGCTAAGATGTGCAAAATTTTTGTTTTCTGAAGGTATTTTTAGGACTAGTTTAGGGAAAAGAAAAAGGCTAGTGGAATGCATTTGACAAAATATGCATATAGCTTTGGAGCCTCCCAAAATCAACGTTTGCCGTAAGATTACTTTACATGGCCTCTTTATATATTGTTTGATACTTTTTTCATTCACAAATGTTGTCTTCGCTGATACGCTTTTGTAAGTGCATTCCTAACATCCTCCTTTTGAAAAATGAAGTTTTCTTGATGAGCAGATGTTTATCTAATCCTTGCTCTGAGGTTATATGGGAGGGTTTTTTCTATGTGGAAAATGTAATAGGTGGCACATTAAACATCGCTGACTACATTACAAGCTGCTGATTAAACTATAATTAGGATCCTTTATTATTTTAGTAAGAGTTTGACTGAATGCTAATTGGGAACTTAGATGAATAAGGCTAGCAGCACTATGGTTAATGATCAAAATGAAAAGCATCTTTCAAGTGCAGTAGAGGGGTCTAAAATGAACCTTAAAAAAAAAAGTGAAATTTTGTTATTAGATTTGAATTTACAAAAGTCAATACTACAATATTTGCTATAGTCTCCTTGACGTTTCCAAGAGGAAAAAATCATAGAAACATAGGATTGCTCAAGTTGGAAAAGACCTTCAAGATCAAGTCCAAGCACAACCTAACCATACTACACTAACTCTAACAACCCACCGCTAAATCATGTCCCTGAGCATCACGTCAAAATGGTTTTTAAACATGTTCAGGGATGATGACTCAAGCACCTCCCTGGGGAGCTTATTCCAGTGTTTAAGAAGCCTTTCTGTGAAGTTTTTCCTCATATCTAACCTAAACCTCCCCTGACACATCATAACTTTACATGGTGGTGTCAGCAGTTACAGATATTTCAGTGAGAAGGGAGCTTTTACATTTGCAAATGTCTATGAGGAAAGAATAAAATCCAGAATTAGATTTCATAATTTGAAAAAATCTAAAGGTAATAGAAACTAGTGATGGGCTGCTGCTCAGCTTTCTATATTTAAAGAACACCAAAAACCTGTGTTAATTTTCTGTACCATGATTTAGATGGCACCAAGGAATGAATCGTTTGAGTTGGAAGAGACCTTTAAAAATCATCTAGTTCCAACTCCCCTGCCATGGGCAGGGACACCTTCCACTAGATCAGGTTGCCCACATCCTGATCCAACATGCCTTTAGCACCTCCAGAGCTAAGACGTCCACAGCTTTCTCTGGGCAACCCATGCCACTGCCTCACCACCCTCATAGTGAGGAATTTCTTCCTCAAGTCTGACTTAAATCTGCTCTCTTTTAGTGTAAAATCTTTATCCATGCAGGAAGGAAAAGATCCTAATGAACACTAGAAAACTAAAAGGCCAAGAAAAATCTTGAGGTGATCCTAGCATTTCTGCCTACCCTAAGGAAGAAAGCTGGCAGAGTAACTAAAACCATGCTCAGGTTCAACTGAGTGCCACAAAAGTAAGGAAAAGGCATAGAGCACAGAAAAAACAAACAAACAAAAAAAACCCCACCTGCTTGTTTATTAGTTGAAGTTTATCAAGCCTGCATGCTTTTGCTGAATGTCAAGAGAGATGCAAGCTGCCACTGTCGCTTGAGCAGCTCTTGCCTCTGTTGGCTTGGTTCCTTGCTGGCAAAGTACTTAATGAATTTCTTAGCAGCTTCCCAGAACTACAGTGCTGCAAATTGAAGTTCAAAATTTTGAGAAGCATCACTTTTCCCTCATATACCTGTCTAAAGATCAGGAGCACAGTGCTGAAGTACACCTCGTCCTCTGTTCCTTCCTGAGTCACAGCAGTGTCCTGATGTCACGAGAGGTTGGAGAAGAACACCCCCTGAATATTTGTGAAGATGATGTGATTGTACATTAGATGAATTTGCATAGGCTGGTTGAGATCTCTGTGAACAGAGTCCCTTGTGTGCAGGAATCTCTGGGAGATGGTCCAGCCCTTGATGGAGAACACTGAGCAATCTGAAAAATGTCTAGACAGTCTGTCTCAGCATCTCCTCTCCCCTCATTTGGAGGCGAGGGAGAGCTGCCAGCCTTGTGTGATATCACTATTCAGGTCCTCCAAAGCACTTGCCAAGCACCTCCTGCAGAGAGGGGGAAATGAGGAGCTGATGTTTCAAATATAAAATAAGCAGGACAAATATCTTCTCAAGTGGGAAAATCTCAAGCTTTCTTCCTACCTTACAAAGGAGCAGCAAAAAACAAGCTTTCCCTGGCTTTCTGTCAATTGTTAGCTATTGTTCAGTTAAATTTCAGTAAAAACATTTTCATGATGAATGAAAATGGAAAAAAAAATAACAGTTAAAAAGGTCTGATTCATGTTTGAGCAAGCTGCAGGGTAATGTTCACCGAAATTCTTTCACAGCAACTAGAAATTTCAAACTGATGAACATTTTCCAGGCCTAGCATTTGGTTATGGAAATGAAAATAATTTCTTTCTCAGGTGAATATAGATTCCATGTAGGGTTAAAAACTGTGGGGAAGGGGAAATGGGAAAAAATCCTCTTGAATGTGAAAAAGAAAAAAATCCAAACATTAGTTTTCTTTCCTTTTGGCTTTCAGACATTGATGAATGTTTACAGAATGGTCGTATCTGCAATAATGGGCGATGCATAAATACAGATGGCAGTTTTCACTGTGTGTGCAATGCTGGCTTTCAAGTGGCAGCTGATGGGAAAAACTGTGAAGGTAAGACTTTCCAAAAGTGACCAATATATTGGTATTTACAGTTGCAAGAGATTATTCATGTCAATAAAAAGGAAAAGGACCTTTGGTAGGGGGGAAGGGAATGAACAAGGAATCGAATTTCTAAATACCTTTTGCAGTATCTGGGAGGGCAAGTAAACTGTCTTTTGCAGCCAGTTCTGGAACCTTGGCTTGGCAATCCTCAACAGGATGTCTGTCCAGCAGGAGAAATAGCACATACCACTATCGCTAAATGCAGTTTCTTTGATGGGAGTGGTACATTTTAAAATGGAGCACATTTTAAAACAGAGCACATCACATGATGCCTGATTTTATTGTGTGTTTAACAGTATGCTTTACGGGATCTGACTGGGTGACTAACAGTGTGTTTTATGCAGATGCAATCTGGTCTGACCTATAAAAACCATTTTAAGAAAAATTTGTAAACATAATTGATGTGTTCCTACCTCCCAGACCTTTAGCAAAGAGGGGGGAAAAGAGAAGAATGTTCTTTATCATGCTTCCCAAGGTCCTTGGTAGAGTTCCCAATGATCTATTCATACATTAAAGGAATTTCAAGCACTGTTCTTAGAAACATTTTTGGCAGAATATTATCTCAGTGATTCAGCTCAAAGATTTAATGCCAAAATTCCTGGTTGGGATAGATACACAATTTTTTTTTTAATCATAAATTATTTTTGTCTGACAGCCTGTAAGTAAAAAGAAAACACACTATGTCTAGAAGTGTAATTTCTGTCCAAGACAGCCGCAGTATTAAGGAAAATAGCATGATTCTGAATATATTGTAATGTCATTATGATCCAATGATTTTATGTGCTAGTAGTGATTCTGTTAATCCTTAGTAGAGACAGACATTTTAAAACTGTTTTTCCTGACTCCTTTTTAGATATAGTTTAGCGCTTTAAGTTAGTTTTTAAATATCTAATTACAAACCTGTACTGCCTAAATACATTCGAAAATGAATGTAATTTGGAAAAAAAAAACTTGATTCTGATTTCTTCCTTTCCCACCAAATACCATGTGCTAATAGTAATAAGAACCAGGACATCGTCAGTCTGGTAAAACATTTTTAATTCCATTGCAGATGTTGCCAGAATGTCTGTTGCATCTACTTAGGAAACAGTTTCATCTATGGCATTGTAATGTGTTGAGTTTTGTTCTTAGGAATACATCTGCACACACTAATCAGTAAAGACCACGGGACTGTGCCATCCCTTAATGTAGCTGTACAATTCTTTACATGAAACTAGTAAATAGTGCTGGTTTTCTTGTAGGCAATGTCCAAAATGGATTTGATTTGTGCCAGGATCAAGTAAAGAGTAAAAGAATGAAGGGGATGTCATAGCTTACTTAAATCAAGCACAGAATTCTTGCATGTGTATGACTGACTGACTGTGTAGGAGTCAGAATAGCACTGTCTGGGACCTCCACCTTTTCCTATTTGAATTCTTCATGCTGTGCCATTAGGTCAGAGAGTGAATAATGCCAGTGTGAAGCAATAGTTAGTAAGTACCTTCCTATGTGGCCTGTCATGCTGAGTCCAGAGATGAGTATATTTTACTTCAAATGAAAAATGATAATAAAAATGCAACAGAATGCAGAGTGCTTCTGCATGTTTGAGTGCAGTTTTGGGAGTCTCCCACATTGTAAGTCTTAGACTCATGCAACAGAGGTTACAGAAGTTTTCAGTCCTAACACAAGTGTTCACTCCTGCCCTTTCAGAATGTTTGCCATTCCAAATGCAGCCAGCTTCTAACCTGGCTTCCATTAAGATTAACCTGGCTTACATTAAGATTGTAGGTCCTCTTTCAGTTGTGTACCTTTTTCACCTTTTTTAAGGTTTTGACCAACCTCATAAGGAATTATCTTTTGGATATAATTAGTAGGAGTTCTTGTATGTAAACAATATTAAGATTATGTCTATTATATGCACTTTCAGATATGGATGAATGCAACATAAGGAATATGTGCCTGAATGGGATGTGCATCAATGAAGATGGCAGTTTTAAATGTATTTGTAAACCAGGATTCCAGCTGGCATCTGATGGACGCTATTGCAGAGGTGAGCACAATAATTATGGATTAATCAGAGGTGAATTATGTGGTAGCTTCAAGAGTTGCCTGATTTTCTTACAGTGATGCTTGGGGACAAGGAGTACTGTGCGGAGTTCTCATCAGATATGCTTTTTCAATTGACACAAAACAGCACTCAGTCTTCTCCACAGTGTTGCTTAGCCAATTAGTGGAAAATATTCTTTGATCAACACCTGTTAGGTCCAATCTAGTTAGTTAAACTCTTTTTTTTTGTTGTTGTTCTTTTCTTTTGCCTATGAGGTGTTCTGCAGTTTGACTCCTGTATACCTCAATTTTTGTGTTTGGCATTTAAAGTGTTCTGCCTTTGACTTTCCAAACATCCTGGCTCATTGCCTTGCTGGGGTTTGACTCCCATTTCTGCTTGGGTGTTCCTACTCAATACAGTATCTCTGAGAATTATACAGTAGCCCACGTGTCCGAGATGAAGACATGAGCACCACAGCAAAATTGTATTTCTCATTTCCTGCACTAGTTCAGTGATACCCCTTGTGGGAGATGCTGCAGTATTCTGGTTGCTAGTTATGTCATCAGAGTTCCTGTTCTGTCCCATCAGGAACTACAAACTTTGTGTCCATAAATATTCATGTTTCAACTCATTGTATAGGTGCAAATCAGAAATCAAAATATGAAGAAAACAAGTATGGGGCCAAATTAATTATGATTTTTCTTTTTTGAAAAGTTTAAAATCTTTCAGCTCTTGGAATCAAGGCAACAGAAGTGTTTGCTTACACTTCAGCATTTTTTTTTTAATTTAAAGTCACACTGGGTTACACAGCAGCATCTTGTGGACCAGTAACAACGTTTAATGTTTGAATTAATAATTGGATTTTGAGAATTACTTACATTAAAAGCAGGTAAGTTTGAATCCTTTTACTTCTTGAACACTGTATGGATCCTCGATCCGAGCTTGCATAGTGTCTAGGCTTAGATCCAAGACAGAATAATAACACAGCTGGAACTTTTCTTGCGTTTGGGTACCTTTTGCACCAAATGTGCAACCTGGTGCTGCACAGATTTCAGGCAAGGGACTCATTTATTTTTAGTGAGAGAAGACCCCATTCGTGCTTCATAATAGGGTTGCTTCAATTGGGGAAATAATTTGTCTTTTAATATCTCAAATGAACAAATGCATGGATCTGTACAAACATACCATTAGCTTACAAGCCACTGTCTGTGTTGGCTGCAGCTTAATATGCTTACAGAATCAGCTTTAATTACATTCTTACCTGTTTTCCAAATAGTAGGTGTATGTCTGTGCTTTGTCAATGATTATTTTCCAGCTGGTCTCTGTGTGGGAAAACAGTGAGACTTGGTCTCAGTCTTATCAGGGAAAAGCTCAGTGCCTAACAGGCTTTGGTGTACAAGCCAGTTGCGTTCCCAAAGACTATTGTGTCATTATCAGGGATGTGACATTCTCATGCAAGCTCAGACCAAAAGCTTGTCTTGTTTTTTGTCCTGAGCATCTTTTTGTATACGTTTTGTTGTTATTAAATGTTGTTTGATGGGTAGGTTGTTGTTTTTTTTCCCATCATTCTGTTCTCTGAAATGCCATCCAAAAAAATGATACATAAACTGCTTCAGACTCTCAAAATCAAACTTGGGATACTGGTCTTCACAGCATCTCTTACATACCTCCTGGCTAAACAAGAGTATGGATACAGCCAAAATGGGGTTTCTGGCCCTAGAGAAGTGTTCCTTCTGTGCATCAAAGGGAACATATTTGAAAATTATCCAGAATTTCAGGCAACTCAACTGATTCCTACTGAAAGTTGGAACAGATCTTATAGTAAAGTGAAGGATTTCTCCCACTGCTTTTCAACACTTACAGAAAGTCTTGTTCTCTATGAACAAGTATGCAAGCATTCATTATATGTGAAATTACTATTGGGTCAAAATCAAACCAGATTTTGGGACCTTGACACCCAAAGTGTACTTATTCTCAACTTCATGTGTCTCCTCTCTTCTACTTACCCAAAGGATCATGAAATAATTCCCAGGAATTTACTGGCTAGAGTATATCCAACTTTCTGGTAAATGTCTCTAGTCACTTGAAAGAAAGTTTCAATTGAAGTTTGGTGACATCTTTTTCTGAACATTTTAGTTTTTACCGTTATTGAGTCCTCTCTGCATATGTCACATGTGCAGAGTAAATAATTTCTGTCCTACAGAACATTTAGCCCCTGGAAGACTCATCTTTTTCCTTGTTTTTCCCAGATTTGTTTGTGCAATAAATGCATTATCTTTCACAAGCTCTAGCATGCAGTTGATGCTCATACATGTTGGGAATTTGTGTATGTACAAACTGACATTTCTGCAGCAAATTAGCTACCTGCCTGAGCCATTTTGGTATGGAATTGAACACGTGTTTTTGCTGAGCAATTTAGAGGATTAACAAAAGAATTTAAGAATTGCAGCATGAAACATATCACTCCTTTAAACATATCATTTGATTCACTGTAAGCTGAATTTTGAAATCTTAAGAAGAATTTCTTACCCAAAGTTAGGAATACTGTAATTGACAGTTCCATAAAATCAGAATTTGAGTATAAGTACAGGGCATATTCTTGGCTGTCTGGTAAAAATTCCACTCAGAGTTTATGAAGTAACATGCCAAAAAAGAATGTTGCACCACAGTCTTGTGTATTCCCTGTAATACAAGACACATTAAACTTTTTCACCATTAGCTTATTTCACTGATGATTTGTGGGCAATTTTTCAGAAATACTTACGTCAGACAGGCAGAGGTTTAAAGCATTATTAAAAGCTCTTGCAAGGCAACTGGAAGTAGCCTTTCAGTAGTCTGAGTAAATTTTTCCTGGTTAAAATTAGAGGACTTAGAGTACCTAGCTGACACTGCTGAACAAGCTCAGCTGAAAAGGGTAAAACCAGTTGGACACAGAGAATGAATCCAATAAGTGGTTTTCCAAACCAGGTTGAGGTATTCTAGCAAAATTCAGAAAAGTGTTTCTGAAGTTTTCAGAATGATGACTTCTGCCACTAAGCTATGTCAGGGCTAGGCATTCAGATTTTATACCTGCATGTGCAGTTAATTTACTGGGCCCTGGTAAAAGCAATGGATTTTTCCTCTTCTTTACTGGAGTCAGAATTTCAGCTACCTCTGCAAGTGACCAAATGTACCTCTCTATAAGACACCGATGACAGTATTTTCAGCACATCTGTAAATCACTGCAAAGCAAAATGGATTGCACATTTCATCCCTTATTAGCTCATAAAATCTCCTTTCTTAAATTCAGTAGAGAAAAAGGCAAAAAAACTTTGCCTTTTTGCTTCCGTAAGTAACCTTAAAAAAAGGAAAGCTTTTGGATTTATTTTCTTTGAGCATATGTATCTGTCCAGGGAATTCATTACTTTTTAGCAAAAAGTGTCAATACTGTTAAATAACATGGACACTAACTCATTTTTTTACTTACATTGAGTAAGAAGTAAATTTAAAGAGGGAAAAACTATTTAAGATTTGTCTGAAGCAGAGCAAAAGACAGCAGGGTGAAGCTGAAATTAATTGAGCCCATGTACTTAAATATAATTCTATTTTAAAATGCAGTTTGTGAAAGGAATCTTGGATCATACAAACCATGTTTTATGCCAAACAACACAAACTAAGTAAAACATAGAGGTGTTTCACTCTCAATTTGCCCTTTTAAGGTCAGAAAAAAGGAAATTGTCACACACGCTGTCTTTTGTATATATTAAGAAGAGTTGTTAGGAAGTGATTATTTTATAAAGGTTATGCATACTTCCAAACAATATTTTAAACACTTCTTTTCTTAATCACTTATAAAATAATAGTATGATCTATGTCAAGGGAATGTTACCATTAACAGGATAAGAGTCCTATAATTTTTTCTCGTTTTACTGATTTGACATGTCTCTATGAAAGTCCGATATTATCAGGCTTTATTCTTGTATTTCATTGCTAAGAGTCTTATCGTTTAATGTACTAATATTGGGCAAAGATGGTAGCCTGTGCTCAGCAATTGCTCAGTGTGCAAATCATTAAGGGAATTCCTTTCAGGACTTCAGTGTAGCCTGTCTGTTAAAAGTTTATAAAACGGCCTGTAATAAACATCTGATAGGAAAAAAATAATTACCATGCAGATAACCAGCAAGGCACTGTGTACAGGCAGATCTGGCAATGAACAATCAGATATTCTTCCAAAAATGGAATCTGGAGCAGCAGGAAGGGAAATTCATTGGTGTTCCTGTGAAGGCACCCCATGGAGAGGAACAGGACATGAGGGTGAAATATTCAATTTGCAATCAAGACTGATTTTTAACAATGCAAACTAACTTAACATAGCAGGGAATACCCTGTCACACGATACAGAAGTCCTTTGTCTTAGCAGTCACAGTTTCCTCGTTCCTGCTGTACTGGTTTTGTCTGAATGACCCTTATTTTGGAATATGTATTTCCTGAGAACATTTAGGGGAAAGGTACACATTTGAACTGCAGGAAAATGCTAGGAGGGTCAGTTTGTTGTCTGTTCTATTTGCTTGTTTTGTTTTGGTTTTGTGGGTTTTTTTTTCATATTTCTCCCAAATTTTGTATTTTTCTCTTTCTTTTCACAGAATTGATTAACTATTCTTGATAAGATCTTTATCAGAACTAGTTTCCACTTTCACTTGATATTATTCTATAGGATGCATTGAAAGTAAGCTGTGAATGCAAGTTTCAGCTGAAAATAAGTTGCACAAATGCAAGTTTCAGTCAGATATTGAACACTATGTAATTTAACTTAATAAAACTCATTCTGTTCTCCGACAGACATCGATGAGTGTGAGACAGCTGGAATATGCATGAACGGACGCTGTGTGAACACTGATGGCTCTTTCAGATGTGAATGCTTCCCTGGCCTTGCAGTAGGACTAGATGGACGTGTGTGTGTTGGTAAGATAAGCTCAATGTGAGCAAATCACTAACAATGCTAAGGTATTAATGCTAAGCTGATGGACAAATCAGAGTTTGAATATAGAATTCACCTTTTTTTTTTTTTAATGGACTGGTGCCTGTTAGGGTAGTGAATTACTACACTAGTAGATATTAATAGCTCTGGGATATTTGCTTTGGTGACCTATTTTGCTATTTTTTTCTTTCCATTTGTGTTGAAAAAAATGTGTGGGACAAATTACAAAATCATGTAGAGTATATAGCATAGTGCTGATGAGAGTAAGTGAACAGGTGAGAATCTGCCCCATTTCTGTCAACATAAAATTTTTCATTTTTTCACTAAGGATTTAATTAGTCTTTCAACTCTTTAAAGTGGGCCATATCATTTTTTTTTCATTTCCCTCTTTCTCTCAATAAATTTAGGTTTGAGGTGTTTGATTTTAAAATTCTAACATGCCTACATGTTGCCACAACTGCTGTCATTAAGGAAACTTCAGTTAACTTTCAAAAGCCATGAAAATAGGGATTTTTCAATAATTTTTGCTTAGGCATTGTAGTTAACTTATCTCAGGGCAGAGAAGCTACAGTAATCCTTTCTGTACTTTTTATTTTAAATGCAAGAGAGATGGGAATTTTAAGTGTTTTATAAGGTCAATAAAAGAGTAGTATGTTAATTTATTACACATATGACATTTGCTGCATATTGAAGTCCACAGTGATGGTTTCCGTAGTTCACTAATGCAGGTTAAGTCATTAAATGTGGTAACTAGTTTGTGTGTCTGAACTCAGTGGAGGTCGAGGAAGAGGAATTTCCTGTCCCAGGTACAGCAAGTGTATAGATGGGTGAAAAGCAAAGAGAAATGACAAGAAACATTTTGTTTTGACAGCTATTTCACAGTGTTTATGACACCAGAGTTAGATTTAACACTTGTAATTTATGGCACTATAGTTGTTTATAATAGGATTAAGAGGGATTTATTTTTTCAGATACTCATATGCGAAGCACATGCTATGGTGGCTACAAGAGAGGACAATGTGTGAGACCATTAACTGGTGCAGTTACAAAATCAGAGTGCTGCTGTGCCAGCACTGACTATGCCTTTGGGGAGCCTTGTCAGCCCTGTCCAGCACAAAATTCAGGTACAGCATATTTACTGGCACATGTTCTAATTTAAGAATTATGTTGGTAAGCTATTTTTAGGAAGTTAAAAATACAGCTTTATATTAACGTTGCATCTTAAATCTGGAGGATTAAGTTGTCATACAACATGTTATATATTTTGAGCAATGTGCTATTTTGTATGTTGGAATAGTATAAGAGACTTTTTTGAGGCAATGGTAAATGCCAGTATCTGTTCCAGAGTCATTACATGCATGAAAACATACTGTCACACAACAATCTCTAGTTTGATAGATATAAATTACTAAAAGTATAATTTCAATCTCAAATTATTCATGGAAATGTCTGGAGTAATTCATATATTCAAATACTTTTGTACACCTGCCAGTCAGATATTTGCTATCTGAGTTCTACATCATCCAAGTGTTCTGAAATTGTTTATATAGAAACTAGACTTTGGATAGTCAGTGCAAAAATAAAAGCCTGATTAAGACAGTTGAGAATATTTGAGTCTCTCACCAAAATCCCCACCAAGCAGTGTTGTCTGGAACATAACTTCATTTTGGCAAGACGGGAATCCTAATCGTTCTCATGGGTAGAATCTGCTTTTAGGAAAGCACTTCTTCCAAGAAGACTGTACTGACACAATCCTTGTCCTGAAGCCAGTGAGTAAAGAGACCCTGGTTTTGTGGAAGTGACTGCAAGGGAGCTAGATCGAAGCACAACTTTGTCAAATTATTCTTTTCACTCAGTGAATTTGTTGTTGCAACAAAATATACCATTCACTATGTAGCTCAAAAACATCTTGCACTAACTTGGTATATCTGCTTTGTAAACAAAAATATTTTATGTTCATTCTTTAAATCCCAGTTTTAACTGATGGATTTATGTAAAGCTTTAGAGAGACAAGAGCGACTGGAACAGATCAGGCTTGTTGAGATTATGCGAGCTCTTCATCAAGAGCTTATTGGACACTGTCATAATACTTCATGTTATTCAGAATAGCATGACACCATGGGAATCTTACAGCAGTACGAAGGAGCCTCTCCAGCAGCAGGGGGTAGGAGGGAAGTGTTATGTATTTATATGTATGGTGGATTCCTTTGGGCTCTATCTTGTCATAGGAGGTTTGCCCAGTGTTAGGTCCTTTCTCTTGTAAAGTCCTGTTGTAAACCTTGTAATACAGAACATCTTTGTATCACTGACTTCTGGATGACAGTCAAATTAATTCCACTTGATTCCATTTGAATTTTTTACTTATCCATCTTCATCAGAAGGTGCACTGAGTCCACTAAAATGTTTCACAGGTTCAGATTATTGTGAGGACATTAATTTTTTTTTTTAATCTCTGAAAAGCAAGTTATTAAATTGGAATAATTATTTGTCATGTTGATGATGAAACTGAAAGCAATGAGCTAAAAAGTATTCCACTAAGTATTTTTTTTTTCCAGCTGAGTATCAGGCTCTATGCAGTAGTGGATCTGGTATGACTGCAGGAGGAAATGGTAAGATCACATTATGTAATTCAAGCTATTCATGTTCTAAATGAAAGTATGAACCTGGATGTTCTTGATTTATTAAATATGTTGGAGGAAATTATGGCTGGAAAGAGTGGGGGAAAGACTTATCTAGGTGAATGTTTGTAACACAGTAGAATAGATGAATTTAGGATGAAATAGGTGGAGTATGCCATTTCATCTGTGTGGCCTATTTTATGGCACTGAATGTGTGTGATAGCTGTTATAAAATAGTGTCAAATCTGTGAGCAGTTTTATTATCTATATGACTTAGAAATCACTTAAGTCGTATTTGCATTTTTCAACAGAAATGATCCCGCTGCAGAGTAAAATCATGCTGAACACTGAGCTTCCTCACTTATTTTCATCTC
Source organism: Cyrtonyx montezumae (assembly GCF_038088225.1). Classification (NCBI taxonomy): domain Eukaryota; kingdom Metazoa; phylum Chordata; class Aves; order Galliformes; family Odontophoridae; genus Cyrtonyx; species Cyrtonyx montezumae. The sequence goes on along the minus strand of NW_027071903.1, from coordinate 26,310,175 downwards.
AGTTAGAAATGTCAGGCTAGCAGAGCTCGGTTACTTATTACAAAGAAGGAGCAAGTGATTACAACAAAAGCTTCGTGGTTGCACCATAGAAATTGCAAACCCTGAGTCAGTCAGTGTTCACTAGTAAATTTACTGCCAATAGAGAAAGGAGGGATGTTTGTTATCCTCGTTCATATCTATGATGTATCTTATTTTAAATGTTTTTGGGCTAGTGGTGGTTTTAAATTAGAATGAAGGGGATTTTTTTTTTGTCTTGAGTGTATATATTTAGACATGAATTTGCTAGCCAAAACTACATCATTAAAAATGTGTAACAGTTGAGTTAGTGATATTAAAAATGTATCTTATTCTTGACTGGAGAATTAAAAGGTGGAGTCCCTATTGTTCTCAACGATTGACAGTGTTGGTTTTTTTTTTCTTGTTTGTTTATTTTTATTTTTTTTAATTTATGTAGATATTAATGAGTGCTTACTGGATCCTGATCTCTGTCCCAATGGAAGGTGTGAGAATCTGCATGGAACATACAAATGTATTTGTAACCCTGGGTATGAAGTGGATTCAACTGGGAAAAATTGCATTGGTATGAAATTTCCCATTTTTTTTTTTTATTTTGAAGTTTGATATGTGTGTTTATCCTCCTTTGCCTTTTCATTCAGTATTTTATCAGATCCAGTAGCTGCTCTTATGGATGTTTTTGCTGTGTTGTTTTTGTTTGCTTATTTTTTTGCTTTTGTCTTGTTTAATGCTGGAGCTTTGCAGTGCTTGTAAAGTCCTCCAATGTAAGGATGCAAGTGACCATTGCTACTGATAATTCAAATCACTGACAGTTCAGATAAGTTCACTGAACATGTGCTCCATGGCCTCAGTGTTTCTTAGAATTAAAAGAAGCCAGATCCTGCAATTACAGTGTATTATGGGAAAAATTTAAGATCATGAGCATGCTAGGTCCTTTCAGGAGAAGCAATTCTCTTGTTCCACTTCACACTACCATCAAAAGCACTTTATATAAAGCCTTCTAGATTCCTTTCTTCCACTTCTGCATTACTGCATTGTTTCAAATTTTCTTTGTACAACTGATAAGAAATTTATTCTAGCTTACTGTTAAAATTTGCAACTGTTGGTGACCACTTGATGTTAAACTAATGTTATCCTTTGACTTAGCACTATCAGCACTTATCTCCAAAGTATTTATAAAGAGTAATTGTGATGTTTCTCAAACTCTGTTGACTAAACTGTCCAAATCCATGCTTTCAGTCTTTTCATAATAGCAGAGGCCACAGCCTTCTCTTGCACAGAACTATTCCAACCATTGTATCGTCTCCTCGTGGCGTCTTAGCAATGTGTTCTGTTGATCCCAGGAAAATCCTTGCTGGACTGATTCTAATAGTGAATGAGTCTTTTCTCAAACACGTGCTGTACTCAGGAATCAAAGTCAGCTTCTAACTGGGTGTTACACTTAGAGCTCTCTGTTACCTTCAACTGATGAGTTCTGGTTTATAGCATGGTAATGTTATTATCTCCTTAGTAAGTTTTCACATTTTGATGATTGCTTTTTATTTCTGATTCACATTGTCAAGCTTAACTGAATTGCATGATTAAAGAACTGCATGTTTCTCTTTGTTGGCAATAACTTCCAGTTTATTGTTGTTCACAATTTTTGGTCCCATTCATTTTTAATTTCTACATTCAAAAATTTATATTACAACCAGTCCCAAGACTGATCCTTAAAAAGCATTCCTAATATCATCTCTCCATTATGATGACTTTCCTTTTTAATGTACCCTACTGTAATATCTCCTTCAGCCAGATCTGGATCCACCTTCAAGTTCTTAAATTCCTTCCTGTTTTCTCCAGCTTACATAATAATTTTATTTAGGTTCTGTATTCTCTATTTAAACCTAAATAGCTTAAAGCCATTTCTGTTAATCCAGTCTAAACTATCCACTGTCTTATAAAAAAAAAATCTGAATTGATCCATCTTTGATAAAAGTCATGATGTAATTTATCCCATTTTCCCATTTCTTCTTTGGCTTTGATTATCCATGTCCCATTTCAGTGTCTGTCTGTAGCTTATGGCATCCCTTCTCTTCTTCCCATCCATCTGTAACTTTTCCAGCTGCTCCCCAGCCCGCCCTGTTGCAGCCCACATCCATGCTCCATCACAGCTGTTTCCCATTCCTCCATAATGTTCTACCTGGCCCTCTCTCAATTTTTCTGAACTCCCGTGAAGCTTCCCACACGGTCTGCTTTATTCTGCAAATCTCCCTGCCTTTCCTAGTACTTCTGCTGTTCCCAGCTGCTGAGCTGACCTTCTGAGTCTTTCCAACTTCTCTCAACACGTTCTGAGGCCTCCCTCACATAGCCAATTGTTCCTGTCTGCTATTGGGGTCTCTCCTGATCTTCACCTGCCGTTCATGGCCCATTGCCACCTTCTTGGAACATCTCTCTAATGACCATAGCTCTTCCAAAGATTTCCTAAGGGCTCTTGAAATTTAGCACTGGCATTTCTGTTTAAATTTTTCAACTCTGAAACAAGTGTAGATTCACATTGGCCTTATTAACCACAACATCTAAGACAGTTTAGAGCAGACTTGGCAAAAAATGGTGATATAAAGATCAGAATGACAAGCAAATCTTTCCAAAGCAATCATCTCCTCTTTTCTTTCATGAGTGTGGTGGCTATTGCTCAGGGAATTAGAGACTACATAGACCTATTCCATAATAAATGCAAGATGAAAGTGTGATTCTCAGCTTTATTTTAAACAGTGCTATGGCTGTCACATGCTATGAATTCATGTAGAAAGCAAATATGTACTCTTGTAAAAGCAAAGTACCCTACTAAATAACAAAGCATTGGAAAAATGTATCTGCTGAGAAAAAAAAAAAAGTATTACTTCATATTTAAAAGCTAAACAAAAATCATATTTTTTGTAATATTTGTGTGGTTTGAATTCATATAACTTATTGCTTTCATTATTCTAATGAGTTTTCCTAAAGATAGAGGGTGAAGTAAGTGGGATCTTTAGTGTTGTTATAGTTTACTTGGAGTAGTCATCTCCATCTGCTAGAATTCCAAACCCACTGTCTGCTGAAAAATCTTGAAATCTATGTAATGTCTTTGGAAAACAGTGCAAGACGTGTATGAGTTTTCTTTCTCTCATCTCTTTGTCTCCTTCTTTTCTCCACATATACAAAATCTGATAAAATGTGGCTATAAATAGGGAAATTTTGTCTTGATTCTTAGTCTAGGAATGTTTTGTATCTTAAAAGTTCCTAATTTTCATTGTAGATATTGATGAATGTGCACTGAACATGCTGCTTTGTGACAATGGGCAATGCAGAAATACCCCTGGAAGTTTCACCTGCACTTGTCCCAAGGGATTTGTATATACTCCTGACCTAAAAACATGTGAAGGTAATGGATAGCACTTTATTTCATTCTAGTTTGATTCATTGGGATTGTTCTTGTGTTGTGTCAGACATACTTTGAATCTTGAGATTACTGCATATAGAATGTAAACGAAAAGAAAAAAAATAAAAAAAAAATAAAAGAAAATGACCTGGGGAAGTAGGGAAAAGAGGAGAGACAAGACACAAACAAGAAAGTTTTAGATAAACTTGTGAAATAGTTTGTACTGGGGTATGTACTAGCACTCTCCTTTACTGTTGACCACCAGTGGGCTTGCACTGTGGTAAGAGTGAGAAAAAATAGGGGAATCACCAGGCTTTACAAGTCTTTTATCTTTTGTGAATAAGGAGCCAGATGGGTCCTTCACTGGATCCTTTTTGATCCACAGACAGGATATGTGTCAAATCACTTAAGCAATTTGGTTATCACCACAAAAGCAGGGCAGCAGGTGGATATCAAAGATAAGTGAGTTGCTGCTGCTGAGTTCAGTTGCTCAATGTTCTAATGTGTAAGGGTGTCTCTAGGGCACATGCATCATTAGCCTGCTGTGAAGAGCTTCGTGGCTGAACCAGAGTATGAGGAAGTCTGTCATTAGGAGAACCTCTTCCATTTCAACCTGAGCTGATAAGGGTCATGTGTATTTTTGTTACAATTTCTTGGCACTAATGGGAGTGTGTTTCTCTTACAGATATTGATGAGTGTGAATCTAATCCCTGTGTTAATGGAGTATGCAAAAACACACCAGGCTCTTTTGCTTGTGAATGTTCTCCTGAAAGTACTTTGGATCCAACAAGAACTATTTGCATAGGTATTTATTCTTCTAAAAAGTTTGTTTTTTGATTGAAAATCCAAACAGTTTAGAAAATACTTTGAAATAACTTCTGTAGTTATGTGTAGTGACAACAGGAAAATGTTCCAGAAACAATATTAAAGTGTTTATGTACTCATAGTAATGATGAAAACAAAGTGAGACTAGCACATGGGAGTGATTTCATGTCAAATTTGAAAGAGATTAAACATTTTCTAATGCAGAGGAATGATCAGAGCAGTTCTTCCAGACTATACTCACTCACGAAGTTCCCCTGCAAGAGGAGTGGCCATATTCTCCTTAAGATCTGCTCTCTGGAAAAGCCAGGTTTTAACTTGACATGGAGCAGCTCTAGAAGGCCATGGACAAAGCTGTGACTTGCTCACTAGTATGTGGATTCCTAAGTTCTTCCTTCAGCTGTTCTGAAGTGCCAATAACTTATAGCTGTTGCCTAGATAGAAGAAGTATCAAATCATATGTGGTGGTTCTCAGCTACCTCCTGCCCCTCCTTGACAAGAAGATCAGATATCCAGACTGGAGGACCATCGGGTAAAAGAATAGAAGATCTAGAAGGTGTTCATAACTGCCCTTTTCTTCTGCATGCACCTTAAATCTGAATAATAAAAAAACTACAATGGCTCAAGTTATGAGTGGTGTTGAGATATTCCCTGGTAAGATCAATAAACATAAACTAAGAGTTGCAAGAGCTCTTTGCTGAGGTGATTATAGGCTGTAGTCCATCATAGAGAAGAATAAATTAAGAGCTTTTAAAACAAATTCAGATCTGATATGGTAAGTTACGATGAAAGAATGATTCTTTTTATGGTTAAATTCAGATATATCTTCAAATATTTTCATGTATAATACTAACTGTCTACTGATAATACTTTTTTTCCTGACAGAAACTGTTAAGGGTACCTGTTGGCAGAACATGGTAGATGGAAGATGTGAGATAAATATCAATGGAGCAACTCTGAAGTCTGAGTGTTGTTCAACACTAGGTGCTGCTTGGGGTAGCCCATGCACTCAGTGTGAACGAGGTAATGTTCTCTGTTCTCTTTAAATCTCCACTCACAGGCTTGTACCTCACAACTGTGACATTACAAGAGCCTTACCATCTTACTTGAGTGCATACAAAGGCATAAGCTTAAAAAGTCACTCTGTTTAAAAGTGTCTAGCTATGAAATCCTTGGCATATACTCACATTTAAAAATAATAATAATAAATGCAGCTTTTATTCTCGGTTAATCCATAAAGTTGTAGAAGACTGAGGAGCTGTTCTATGTCTTCTTTAGTTTTGCTTTATTGTGGTGAAGGTGCCCTTGTATAACATACTGCATCGATTCTCAGGAGCTTCTCAGGAATTTCTGTAATGCAACACTAATTCCTTACTCAGTGTGGGGAAAAAAATAAAAGCGATATGGTAATACTGGGAGGTGGAAAGTGGCTGTAACACTGGATTTTGTAGTAAACAGTTTACAAAGTTAAATTCTGAAAGGAGGGGACCACGCCTACGGTTTGTAACTTTCTACATAACTTTGGCATTGTTTATTGCAGTCAGTGAACTGGAGTAGGTAATGATGTAGCAGTTGACATGTTCCCTAGAGCTTTCAAGAAAATGTTTGCAACAAATGGATCTTTAGTGTGGTAATGGAGGGAGGAGAGGGAGTAGCCCTTATTATTATACTCTGTAGATTAACTGATGGTCTAGAGAATCATATAGTTGATTGAAGCAGAGAGTTGAAGGTGTCTGCAAATGCATTTAATAATTAGACTGAACTGTGGGATGAGCTGGGAACCCAGGGGTAAGCTGTTGAATGCAGAAGTGTGCATGAATTGTTATTTATACATGCTGAAAGCTGCTAGTTTGTTCAAATCTTCAGTTCATCCTTGATATCTCAGTAGAATCCATCCTCAGCGATCATTGGTAAATATGGCTGTAACATGCTGAGACCAGATTAAATGAATGAATTGATTTGAACAAAGCAGGAATAATATAACAATTCTGGAGTAAGCTAGCTAAGATGCATTGGAGACAAAACAGAATAATAGCTAGCAGTATGCACAGTTTATGTAGTTGACCCATCTTGCCTCTTTATTATTTCAGAAAATACTGAGATGTTGTCTAAACAGTCAGACCACTCACTGCAATAAACTGTAGATAATATTTCACATGATTATTTTTGCACAGGACACTAATGGTGAATTTTGGACTGTACAATTCTGAAAGGTCATTTTGTTTGTTTTACAGACCCAATATGCCAAAAGGGATTTTCAAGAGTAAGAGGAACAGTATGTGAAGGTATTTATTGTTGCCTTGACATAAATCAGAGCTCAAGTGAAAAGAAAAGCCAGTGTTTCGAGTTAAGTGGTTAATTTAGCGTAGAGGAACACTAAGCCAAATTCTTACCTCGTATAATTCTATTTATTTCCTTAAGGTTATGTCAGGGATGAATTTGTTTTCAGTTTGTTTTACATTCCTACATACGGTTTATCTCAAACTACACACTTGAAAATAGAGTATCTACCAGTATAAGGAGATGGCTCTCTCTTGGAATACTACTTTTGTGTGTAACCTATTCAGGCAAAATATACATCTTATGTATGTAATAAAACATGGCATTATTGGTAAGTATGCAAAACCATTACAATGCTGTAGAAAAAGCATGTTTAAAAAGTATATTTCAAATGAAATCTTTTTTTCTTAAATTTTGCTTTTTTCTGTCTAACATTATATTAAATATAGCATGTTCCAAAGCATAGTTATAGTCTAAAAAAGAAATGGGCATCCAGACACAGTTAAACTTTGGTTAAAGAGAAAGAATGTATAACTTCTTGCTTGATGACTCTATAGTATTCTGAGAGAATTGAAGGTCCCACCCTATTTCATCTTCATCTGAATTGATTTGAACCCCTGACAAAGTACTGCATATTTCCATAATATGCAGAAGCTCAGAGTGTCTTGTACTGCTATGGGTCACCCTGACTGACAACATCTGACATGACACTGCAGTTAAAATATTTTTTTAAAATTACTCCCATATGTAGCTTCCATAAAGAAACATTGTTCTACCCTATAACAAAAAAATAAAAAAATAAAAAAAAATAAAACAAACAATAACAGTGAAAGAAAGAAAGAGGAACACCCTCACACATGTTCTTTGCTTTCCAAACGATGACTGAATACCTTGGCACATTCGTGCTGCAGACCCATTGTACATAACTTATTTGACCTCAGCAACACTTTTTGGAGTGTGTAAGTGAAAGAAAAAGGAAAAAAAAAAAAGTGGCCCCACCTTTCTCTATTCACAGGGAAAGTCTTAGAACATTTTCAACACTGCTGGGATGGAAAATTTATCCTTCCAAGATGTAGACATAACTGTTTTCAGCATTTCCTTTACTAGCACTTTGGATTACATCTATTATATGTTTTCATCTTTCTGATTTCAATGGGACCTGGATAGCCCCAGATATTTCAGAGTACTTTCCCCTGGTTTTAACATACTAAAGTGGTATTTGGGCTTCAACCAATGTAAGCATTTTTCAAGACAAGGGAAGAGCTCTAGGAAATTTACTGGCAAGTGTGATACAGGACAAGGGTGTAAATTTAGTTCCCAAAAGGTGATACTCAGTTCTCCCATACACAGCCCCTGTAAAATTAGTAATGGAACTTGTGCAAGGAAATAAGCAAACTAAATTGGCAGTCTTCCTGTAGTTTATGGGTGAGCCCTGGAATTGTCAGCTGGAATATTGTTCGCAAACTGTGAACTGTGTTTCAGTGGTTTCAAATAGACCCTTGGCTTTACTTCCCGCCTTCCAGTCAAGATGAGCCTTTTATTTATAATATCTAGTAAAGGGCAGAGGCCACCAATATCCACTTGGACATGTATTCTCCACACTGCACTGTGCAGCTTGAGTGTTGCAGAGACTGTTCACAGTAGGAGTTCTGTTTGGAAGATCTGTGAATCCAGCCTATCCACTTCTTGATACACTCTTATATACTTGAGTGTTCAGTTGCAGTCCAGTCGTTTCTTTCTGATTCCTTGCTCTTATCACCTATCTTCAAAATTGTTACTCTTCATCTTGGGTCATATTTAAGCCTACAGGCTTTTTTACAGAGGCAGTTGCGAAGAATATGCTTTTCAGAAAAAACAGCAGTGGGGGACCCACCAGTCATAGGTGGTCATAGGATTTGATTTCAAACAGTGTTGTAGTTTCCAGACGTTCAGAGATGTCCCTGTAGAAGCAGAAACATTAAGAGTGCAAAAATTTCAAAAACATTAAAAAATGCAACATAGCTAAATTCTTGTCACATGATCTCATTATGCACTTGCCTTTTTCTTTCTTTGCCCACGAGTTAAGAATCTGGACCCCAATGAAAATAAAATTTGATACTGTTTTAATTTTTTGAGGGGAGGAGGATGTTACTTTTGAGTTTGATTTCAGTGTATGTAGGAATAGCAAATAACAACATGTAATATTTATAGTCATCAGCTGTTTTTGGTAATTAGTTGATTCTGGTTAACTTGTGTAAGAATTCATAAACATTTGCAATTTTTTCAGGTCATATAAACTCCTGTGGTTCTGTATTTTATGTTAGAGCACAAACATTAAAATATTTGTTTTTTTTTTCTTCTGATTTTTGAAAGTTCAGCATGCTAGTGATTACTTTTATTGTATTTTGATTGAAAATAGATGTAAATGAATGTGAGGTGTTTCCTGGAGTCTGTACCAATGGGCAGTGTGTCAATACCCTGGGATCGTTTGTCTGCCAGTGCCCCAGTGGAATGACTTTGGATGCTTCTGGTCGGACATGTCTTGGTAGGTATTTATTCCATTTACAGGTCTATTAGGGAAAAGCAAATCTATATGGTGAGCAAATAGATTTTTGATTCTCATTTTCTTAAAATAAGGAACATTACTTTTGTCAACTTAAGTCACTTTCAGGTAGAATTGATCAGGGACATGATCTCTGTTCAACTGGAATATGAACAGATTGCAGTGCTAAAAGCCCATCACCATCTGCTGTCTATTTTATTGGCATAGATTTGTTTTGAAATCGTTTCATCTGACAGATCCGAACAACTGACCTATGCATTTAACACTCTTCATCATCAGCCCCATCAAAGTTGACAAGGTTGGAATGGTAATGGGACCATTGTGGACCAGCACCATGGCTGGTGAGGAGCTAGCCACATTGTGTATCTTAATGGGGTGTGCAACAGAATATCTAAACTTTGTATGCTGTCCATCCAAAGCACTTTTGTACCTTTGTAGTAGTAAATACCTAACCCTTGTCTCACAGTGAGATGAAGGGCTTTATTAATTTACAAGAAACTGGAATGCTTAAAAACAATTTTTTGGATTCAAAATTTGTTCCAAGAGTTAAGTACTATTTTACAGAAAATTTTAAACTTATTTCAGTTGTTAGTTTTCAAGTTTACTGTTAATGTTTTGCTGTTAGGGAACTATACAGTCTAAGCGCTCTGCCAAAGTCCTCAAAAACATGGAGCAATTTGTCTTGTGAAGGGATTCTGCAAGAGGAGTTCCTCTGCAGTGAACTAAATTTTCTCTTTCTCTCTCAACATGTTGTTCAATTGCCCAACAGACATTCGCTTGGAGAGTTGCTACCTGCAACATGAGGATGAGCAATGCACTGCACAAATACCAGGCCGACACCGAATGGACGCTTGCTGCTGTTCAGTGGGGGCAGCATGGGGCTTTGAGTGTGAGGAATGCCCTCTAAAGGGATCACCTGAATTTGAAGCTCTTTGCCCCCGAGGGTCTGGGTTCTCTACGAAGATAGAGATAACTGGGAAACCTTTCTCTAAAGGTTTGTGGTGTGTTTGTGGTTCTTTGCTACTAAATCCTGCTGGCTTTTCCTTTTGATCTTCTCTTGGTCAATTCCTGGGGGTTGATAATTTGGCAATTCACTTATTTTGAGGCACACTTAAAAATCCCATTAGGTTTCATGGAAAATAAGGCCAGAATAAAACAAGATAATTTAGTCTCTGTCAGATCATTAAAAACCATGTAGCACTGTGGCCTCAAAATACTAAATCTCTGACTGATAGCAAGGTTAAACTATGCATGACTTTGCCTCCTGTGATGCATCTAATGACATCTCTAGCTAATGAAAAAGCTTTGAAAACCTGACACCTCATACTACAAGAAATGGTTCAAACTGCGCAGTCAGCTTTGGACATATGGAAAGAGCAGTATTTCTTACTTGTGTGAGGTACAGTAACTTCAGTTCTACTGTGGAGCAAGCAAGGAAGGGTGAATAATTTTGATTATTTCTTGTGGAGCGACTAGGAGAAGGAGAGAAAAACGTTTCCAGCATGATAGCTCAAATCAGCAGAATTTAATTTACTCTAGACTAAGTTTTGTTATGATTGTTCTTGGTAAAACTCCAGCATTAATGGGAATCACACAGTGACACCCTGGCGTCATGTGTTGAAAGTCATCTGTCCAGGATTTCCAGTGGGATTAAGCTGGACAAAGCACAAATGGATGTGAATATACTTACAGAAAACCAGTTACCAAAACCTAAACCTTTTGAAATTTTAAAGGATAAGAAAATATATGTGAATGACAATAGCTGTTGGTAGTTTCAGTCTTCGTTTTATAAACAGTTGCTAAGTTATTAATTTTACATGAAGAAGTATGACATGTGTTACTACTTACACTCGTTATATTTTCTGTGACTCATGAAAGTCACATTTTTTCTCAGAAACCAGTAGATAGAGTAGTTCTTCTGGAAGTTCCCTTTATAGGTTTGATCTTCCATCCACTGAAATCTTGTTGACTTCAGTGAGCTGTAATTAGGTTATGCAGAGCAAAAGTATTTAATAACAGAAAATGATCCTGCCAGTTGCACTGCAGAATGTCTACATAGGAGACAGCATCCATTTATGTAGTGTGGCCTACAAGTTTCTCAAAAAGAATGATCATTGTCATAAGAACGAATGACCTCTAAAGTCACCACTGTTCTTTTGTTTGCTGTTTTTGTAACTATCTCATGTCCTTATCATTAAAGGCATAGACAGGGAGCTAAAAGAACTGTGAAATTTATTTAAAAATTCTGCTTTTTAAAAAAAGAATACATTGTCAAGCTCTTGCATGACCTGTGTCTCCTCTTTCTCATACATTCCCTTTTTGAGGTTTCACGGCTTGAAGGAGAAAAAGCAGGAAATCTGTGCAGTGATTAAAATTGCACTGAAACAGAGGTCTTCTTTAGCACCTTTGTTACCTTACAGATTCTATTAGATGAAGGATCCCTACCTTCCTGTAAAGCTTTTCCAAAATCCATTATTAAAGATTATATGATATAGTTGCTTATGAATTATTGTTGCTGTGTTGTGGGAGGTGTAAACTACATGTATGAATTGTGATTGGCTCCTTATTGCAGAATTTACATTTTTACTAACTTGTTCTTGGAACATTTTGGGCACTCTGTTAGCTCACTATACAGTCAAAAGCCTAATATCATTCCATTTCATTTATAGATATCAACGAATGTAAAATGGTTCCCAGTCTTTGTACTCATGGAAAATGCAGAAATACCATTGGCAGTTTTAAGTGTAGATGTGACAGTGGATTTGCCCTTGATTCTGAAGAGAGGAATTGCACAGGTAAACTGCATGGATCTCTCTCTCATAGCTTTGATTTGGAAAAGGAAAAATGTGACTTCTTTGAAAATACCACAAATGCTGTTTTGTGTTACAGATATTGATGAATGCCGGATCTCTCCTGATCTTTGTGGCCAAGGCATCTGTGTCAATACTCCTGGGGACTTTGAATGTGAATGTTTTGAAGGCTATGAAAGTGGATTTATGATGATGAAAAACTGCATGGGTATGTTTTTTTATAGGCACAGATGTGCAGTAGTGTCCTGTGTAAGGTTTATTTCTGTGGAGCACTTGGGTTATTTTAAAGTCCTGATTGTGCCTCAATTTAGATCCCTCTTATTTTTGAATTTTATTAAAGTTCTCTTTAATGTTGACTTGATTTCTACCCTAAACGTGGAACAGGGAATTCCCTGGTTCTATGGGATGCCAAAGCATAAATGAGCACAGTTCAGGATTTTAGGAAATGAACATTATCCCAAGAGTCCCCAATGCAGTGAGTGGGAAATCATCCTGAACTGTCAGTTTAAAGCAGATTAAGATTTAAAAGCAGCCTTATTTTGTTTATTTGTTTATACTGTGCTGTAGTTTAAGAGATAGCTAGCTGTAGCAAAGGTTCCAGAGTCAGTCAGCCTGGGCTGATGGAGATGTGAGAGGCAGCAGACCAGAGATGGATTCAGTCAAGACAGGAAAATTTTTCTTCATCTGTAGTAATCGCCTGCCCCAGCACGTATGTTGGTGTAGGGTAGTGGGGAGTAGCACGCAGGGCTGTGTGAATATGGTACATAGAGCAGTCCTGTGCCTTGTCTCAGCACGTGGATTGGAACCCTAGGAGGGCAGCAGGGTCAGGACCTGGGAAGGGATTGGGTAAAGAGGTACGCTCACAAGAAGTGCAATGCTGAGGCATTATCTGGGCTGCTGTGGTGGCAGTGCTGGTTCCTGCACTGATGTGACTTCCTTTCTCCCCACAGACATCGATGAGTGTCAGCGCAATCCCCTTCTCTGCCGAGGTGGCACCTGCATCAACACAGAGGGAAGTTTTCGGTGTGATTGTCCTCCAGGCCATCACATATCACCAAATATCTCTGCATGTATAGGTGAGGCATGGAGGCAAAATCAGTATTGTGCTCAGCTCTTTATATTGATCTTGTGCTGCCCTGGTGTTTATGATGTTTGCTTTAGTATAATTTCCATGCAGACATAAAAAAGCATTTGTCACGGTGTTGTCCGTGACAGTGACCCAAGGGAAAACCGAGAAGGGAGAGGGGAGAGAAAAAGAAACTGCGTCAGTGGCCGCGCGGCCGCCCGAGCAGAGCCGCGCTCCGGGAGGGGGAGGGGGAAACGGCGGGAAGGGATGGGTCGACAAGAAAACAACGGCACGATCTGAGAAGGAACGGTAACTTTACTAAATCTAATAAAATTGAACAATTGAAAGAGAGAGAAAAAGTTTCAAACCAAAAGCTATGAGCTTACGCTAAGGAGGACCCGCAGGGGAAGCACACGTGCTGAACCTCCACGGCAGCCCAGAGCAACGCGCCCAGACCGAGCGCCGCCTGCATCCGGTGCGGAGCTCCGCCCCTCCCCTCTGCTGCTCCCCCAGCATTAACTCCTTCACTGCTGCATGATGCTCTGATGTGGAATACCGGCATCAAAACCACAAAACCACAACATTCCACCCCTTATTCCACATCATCACATCATGCTTAACACACATCTATACATAACCAAACAGTAATAACATGAGTTACATAGAAACATATATATATATATATACATACATACACATGTAATTACAGACTGCATTCCCCCAGCATCAAATTCCCTTGTGGGACACACTGGACGTCCCCATTTTTATCCATTACCCACCAGGTGCACCCAGGTCCCTGCGCAAAAACGGTTCCACGGAGGGGTTTGCCCTTTCCAGAGGCTGGAAGGACCCACACCGCTTTTCCCAACATGCTCCTCACATGTACCACAGGGACCTTATCTCCCTCTATGGTCTGTAGGGAGCTGGACTGTGTAGGACCCTCTCGGTTGACTGATCCCCTAGTGTTGACCAGCCAGGTGGCTTCTGCCAGATGCTTCTCCCAGTGCTTGAATGTCCCACCACCCATTGCTCTCAACGTGGTTTTTAACAACCCGTTGTAGCGCTCGATCTTACCAGCAGCTGGTGCATGGTAGGGGATATGGTAGATCCATTCAATGCCGTGTTCTTTGGCCCAGATATCCACAAGAGAATTTTTGAAATGAGTCCCATTATCGGACTCAATTCTCTCTGGAGTGCCATGTCTCCATAGGACTTGTCTCTCGAGCCCTAAGATGGTGTTTCGGGCGGTAGCATGGGGTACTGCGTATGTCTCAAGCCACCCAGTGGTCGCCTCCACCATGGTGAGCACGTAACGCTTACCATCGCGAGTTCGTGGCAAGGTGATATAATCAACCTGCCACGCCTCCCCATATTTATACTTTTCCCATCGCCCTTCCTGCCAGAGGGGTTTCATCCTCTTGGCCTGTTTAATTATGGCACATGTGTCACAGTCATGGATAACCTGTGCAACGGCATCCATAGTTAAGTCCACCCCTCGGTCTCTAGCCCACTTATAGGTCGCATCCCTTCCTTGATGGCCAGAGGTCTCATGGGCCCACCGAGCTAAAAATAGCTCTCCTTTGTTCTGCCAGTCCAAATCGATCTGAGACACCTCAATTCTGGCAGCTCGATCTACCTGATGGTTATTTTTCTGCTCTTCAGTAGCTCGATTCTTGGGCACATGAGCATCTACATGGCGCACCTTTACACCCAACCTTTTTGTTCGGGCAGCAATGTCTTTCCACAGTTCAGCAGCCCAAATAGGTTTACCCTTCCGTTGCCAGTTGTCCTGTTCCCACTGCTGCAACCACCCCCATAAAGCATTTGCCACCATCCAAGAGTCAGTATAAAGATATAGCATGGGCCACCTCTCCCGTTCAGCCACATCTAAGGCCAGCTGGACGGCCTTTACCTCCGCAAATTGGCTTGACTCTCCTTCTCCTTCGGTGGCCTCTGCAACTCGTCGTGCGGGGCTCCACACAGCAGCCTTCCATCTGCGATGCTTCCCAACAATACGACACGATCCATCAGTGAAGAGGGCATACGTCTTTTCATTCTCTAGTAGTTCGTTATATGGTGGGGCCTCTTTAGCACGTGGTATCTCCTCTGATGGGGATGTTCCAAATTTCTTGCCTTCAGGCCAGTCCATGATCACCTCCAGGATTCCTGGACGGTTGAGGTTCCCCATCCGAGCTCGCTGTGTAATCAGTGCAATCCACTTACTCCAGGTGGCATCGGTAGCATGATGGGTGGGGGGAACCTTTCCTTTGAACATCCAATTCAGCACTGGCAGTCGAGGTGCCAGGAGGAGCTGTGTCTCAGTACCAATTACTTCAGAGGCAGCCCGAACCCCCTCGTATGCGGCCAAAATCTCCTTCTCAGTTGGAGTGTAGCACTCCTCTGAACCCCTGTACGCTCTGCTCCAAAATCCAAGGGGTCGGCCTCGGGTCTCCCCAGAGGCTCTTTGCCACAGACTCCAAGTGGGACCTTTCTCTCCAGCAGCAGTGTAGAGGATGTTTTTCACATCCTGTCCCAACCGAACTGGCCCCAGGGCCACAGCACGGGCTATCTCCTGCTTGATTTGCTCAAAGGCCTGCTGCTGTTCAGGACCCCATGCAAAATTATTCTTTTTCCGAGTCACTTGATAGAGGGGGCTTACTATGAGGCTGTAGTTTGGGATGTGCATCCTCCAAAAACCTACTACACCCAGAAAAGACTGTGTCTCTTTCTTGCTAGTGGGTGGTGACATACTGGTGATTTTGTCAATCACATCTCCTGGAATGTGACGACGTCCATCTTGCCATTTTACTCCTAGGAATTGAATTTCTTGGGCAGGTCCCTTCACTTTGTTCCGTTTAATAGCAAAACCAGCACCCAGAAGAATTTGGATTATTTGCTCTCCTTTTTTAAAAACTTCCTCTGCTGTATCACCCCACACAACAATGTCATCAATATACTGGAGGTGCTCAGGTGCCCCACCCTGTTCCAGTGTGGTTTGAATCAGCCCATGGCAGATGGTTGGGCTGTGTTTCCACCCCTGGGGCAAACGGTTCCAGGTGTACTGAACGCCCCTCCAGGTGAAAGCAAACTGTGGTCTGCACTCTGTGGCCAAAGGAATAGAAAAGAATGCATTGGCAATGTCTATAGTGGCATACCACTTGGCTGCTTTTGACTCCAGTTCATACTGCAGCTCCAACATATCTGGCACAGCAGCACTCAGTGGGGGTGTGACTTCATTCAGGCCACGGTAATCTACCGTCAGCCTCCATTCTCCACTGGCTTTACGCACCGGCCATATGGGGCTGTTAAAAGGTGAGTGAGTCTTGCTGATCACTCCCTGGCTCTCTAGCTGACGGATCAAGTTATGAATGGGGAGCAAGGAATCCCTGTTGGTGCGGTACTGCCGTCTGTGCACTGTTTTTGTAGCGATAGGTACCTGCTGCTCTTTCACTTTCAGTACCCCCACAACAGACGGATCTTCTGACAGGCCAGGTAAAACAGACAGCTGCTGAATGTTGTCTGCATCTACAGCAGCTATTCCAAAAGCCCATCGGTACCCCTTGGGATCCTTGAAATGTCCCCTTCTGAGATAGTCAATACCGAGTATGCATGGAGCCCCCTGTCCAGTCACTATGGGATGCTTCTGCCAGGTTTTACCGGTGAGGCTTATTTCTGCCTCCAACACAGACAGTTCCTGAGAACCCCCAGTCACTCCAGAAATATGAATCAATTCTGTCCCTTTATAACTCGAGGGCATCAGAGTGCACTGTGCACCAGTGTCCACCAGTGCCTTATATCTTTGTGGCTCTAATGTGCCAGGCCATCTAATCCACACAGTCCAATACACTCTGTTATCCCTTTCCCTCCCCTGGCTGAGGGCAGGGCCCCTCTATTGGTTACCTGCAGTGACGGGAGCAATTTCATTGGTGGCTGATCTCTGCTGTAGTTCTCTCACCCGTGCTCGCAGTACAGGAGTGGGTTTTTTATGCCACTTCCTCATGTCCTCTCCGTTTTCTCGTAAGAAGCTCCACATGGCCACACGTGACATGATGTTACTGCCGTCATTTGCTCGTGCAGAGGGGCGGTTGCCTTTGGTGGCCGAGACTTTCAACAGTTTGATAAATTGCTTCATCAGATTCTTTGCGTCATGCTCGTCTTCATCAGGTGTTTCCAATACTGACACAGGTTCATCCCTATTCATCAGTAATGACAGTTCGTCCAGTATAGTTTTCTTTATCTCACCTACTTCTTCTGCTACTATAGCTGCAATGGAAGCACGTGATGGTGGAAACTGTTGTTCAAAGTTTTGGAGTGTAATAGTCAATTCATAAACTGGGAGTCTTCTGTCTTGACCCTCGAATCTATGGAACATTGCTACCAGTGTACTTGCGTACCTCTCTGGTGCTGTTTTTGAGAGCTTGCGATATACATCAGGTGTGCACCTTACTCTATCAGGATCACGGTCCTGGTGTGGATTGTTAGGGACGAAATTGGGATCATACAGCATCTCTACTACGGCTGTTTCTCTCAAAAATTGGATGCCTTTCTCCACGGTGTTCCATCTTTCCACCTTAGGCTCCAGATCATCTTTGTAAGGGTATCTATCCTTTACAGCCACTAGTACTCGTTCCCAGAGGGTAGCGACTCCATTCAGACATCTGCCAATTCCTCTGTCGATAGCTGGGTCTCGGGCAATGCTTGCCAGTTGGCGGGCTTCGCTGCCATCTAGGGACACGCTGCTGGCACCGCTGTCCCAACACCGCAGCAACCAGGTGACAATAGATTCACCCGAGCGCCGTACAAACTCCTTTCTTGAACCTTGTATTTCAGTCATCTTTAGGGGCCGACGAGTAGTGGTAACAGTGACTCCATCATCATCGCTGTCTTCTCCATGTCTCTCACTTTTCTTAGTGGCCTTTTTAGGTGGTGGTGGTGGTGGTGGTGGTGCTGAGGAGGGCCCCTCGCCTGGATCTTCCTTTTTTTTCTCTGCTTCTTCTTCTTTCCGTTCTAGGCGCAAGGACGGCCGTGTCCATTTCTGGCCTTCCACAGGGGCAACCGACACTGATACCGGTGCTTCCTGTGATTGGTCAGGTCTAACTTCGAGGTTTTCATTTTTGCTTTGGACCTTGGTTTGGAAACCATTTCTCTCCAGAATATCAATTATGGCTCGATAAGCACAAGCCAAACCCCAAACAATACATTCCTTCTCAGATCGTCCTGAGTCACATGACTCCTTACCTAAACACTCACTGAATTTCTCAGGATCCCACAGGTGCTCAAGATCAAAATTGCATAACACCGGGGGTCCCCACGCTTCTAATTTCTTTCCTAATTTTTTCCACCTTCCCTGCCATTCAACACTCTCTGGTTTTGAGGAACGCTCCCTCCACATGATGTAAATTACTATTGCAGAGAGTGCATGCAGAAAAACAGATAACACAGTTGCCGGGCTGACATCTTGAATATAGGTAAAGATCTGAAAAGAGTAATTGGAAACCGTTCCAAATGCCGCATAATCCGTCACGTTAGCCAGGGTGTTTAGGTAGGAGGCATGTAACCCCCTCAGCACACTAAAGTAGCTGTATATCCACATTACTCCGGTGCTGAACGCGAGGAGCTTAAAAAGACGCCAGCATGCTATTAGGTACATGAAAAACCTTAGTCCACTCTGCACCAGATTTACAATGGAGTGCCAATACTGCACTGCCCGCATTCTCCACCAATAATTGTCACGGTGTTGTCCGTGACAGTGACCCAAGGGAAAACCGAGAAGGGAGAGGGGAGAGAAAAAGAAACTGCGTCAGTGGCCGCGCGGCCGCCCGAGCAGAGCCGCGCTCCGGGAGGGGGAGGGGGAAACGGCGGGAAGGGATGGGTCGACAAGAAAACAACGGCACGATCTGAGAAGGAACGGTAACTTTACTAAATCTAATAAAATTGAACAATTGAAAGAGAGAGAAAAAGTTTCAAACCAAAAGCTATGAGCTTACGCTAAGGAGGACCCGCAGGGGAAGCACACGTGCTGAACCTCCACGGCAGCCCAGAGCAACGCGCCCAGACCGAGCGCCGCCTGCATCCGGTGCGGAGCTCCGCCCCTCCCCTCTGCTGCTCCCCCAGCATTAACTCCTTCACTGCTGCATGATGCTCTGATGTGGAATACCGGCATCAAAACCACAAAACCACAACAGCATTTGTCTTTTTCTTTTGCAACAGACATTAATGAATGTGACCTAAGCACCAACCTGTGTCGAAATGGACGCTGCGTCAACCTGATTGGAAAGTATCAGTGTGCTTGCAACCCTGGATATCAGTCCACACCTGACAAGTTATACTGTGTTGGTAAGGAGAAAGTCTGCTCAGTGAAGTCTGTCTAGTGAATAGGGAAGATTAAAAAAAAATTAATTATTTTTAGTAGTTAAATAAAGGCATTTTTAACTATGATTGAAAAATCTAGCAGTCTGTCAGAATACTACGCAGAAAAAATACAATGCACACATCCATTTCTTGAGAGGAATAAAATTATGACAGTGCTGTAGTTAACTGTCTATATCTTATTTTTTTCTAGTAAATTGATCACAGTGCATACAGTTGAATACAGTTTTAAATGGCCTAACACTTCAGGCTTTGATCATGAAAAAGGAATGCTTTGTTAACTCCCAAGTTCTATATTTTATTAAAAATCTGTGTTCTTGAGACACCATGAGGTAGAATCATGTGGCTCAATGGAAGTATTCCTAATTTGATCTACCATCATCTCAAATATGGAGCTTCTCCTGTAACTGCTTCCTGAAAGACACATTTTGTAAATGAAATCTAGTTTAAATAATCTGTTGTGCACTTGTCTATTTGCTAACATTTTATTATGCAATAGAAACGCATGCAAAAATCTGTAGGCTTTAATTCTGCTAAGTAGATAATCCTTAGAAAAACTTTGTTACCTTCATGATACGGTGGTAACTCAACAGTGATCTTTTCATATACAAAGGGAACTTCAGAGCTATTTGTATATGCAGTCAGATAATCTCATATCTTTTCCTCCATGGTTTGCCTGACATTCAATCTCTATTTGTAAGCACTTGAATATTCAAGTAGCTTGCAGAACTCAAGTGTAGAAGCTGAACTGCTGCTGGTCTGGAAGGCTAGCACAAGAAGGCCCATGAAATGTGCTTTGAAGTAAATGATATTATGTATTTAAATTATAATTCTCTCCATTTTAGATATTGATGAATGCAGCATAATGAATGGTGGCTGTGAAGACTTCTGTACAAACTCAGAGGGCAGCTATGAGTGTAGCTGTAAACAAGGATTTGCACTCATGCCAGACCACAGGACGTGCACAGGTAAGGGAGATTTTGGGAGCTTTTCTGATGTAATGGATCATTTCAGTATTAATTTTAAGTAGATATTCTTAATTTTTTTAAATTAAAGCTTTTATAAAAAAATATACTGTAAAAATAATGTAATTAATGCATGGGAGGTAAAGCTCTTTTTCTAAAGTAAACATCTCCAAAGCATCAAAATTTGACAGCTGTAGGCTGAATTGCTTTGAAGGGAATTGGGTGTTCATAATTTCAGTAAGTGTACAAGTTGATTGTGAGTTTGATATCAAAAGGCTGTGATGTTTTTGATAGCAGGTAATTTTTTTCCCTTAAGGTGTTATAATAGGTCAGAGTCCAAAATGGAAAAACCATCATCATAAACATAAGTCAAAAATGCCATGTCTGTATACTGTATAATTATGTTGGAGGGCGAATTGGCAGAGATGCAATAAAATTGGCTGTTTATCCTGTTCTGTGATTGTTTGTTATCTGCTCTAAAGCAAGCAAAAATAAATCCTATTTTTAATCTGTTTAGTTGGCTGCAAGTATCCTGCGATACTTGAAAACTGAATGACTTTCAGGCAAACTAAAATTTGAATAGTCCTAAGCATTCTTAGGAAACAGCTTTCTTGCACTCTAAGCAGAATTGGTGGGAAAATTGTGAGAGCTCTGTATCAACCGGGTGTTCTCCTTTAGGATTCTGGGAGTCATAATCCCAGTAAGTGAATTCTACTTGGTTTCTGGAAAATTACCACATAGGTTACTGGAACGATATTTCTTCTCTGCTCTTTTCTTACATCTTACTGTATTTGCCAGCTGTTTGCCAATTCCTTGAAGAGCATGAGAAATATAACAGGGTTAATCCCTTGGAATAGAATCGCCTTTCAAGTTGAACAAATATGTTTTCTATACAGAATTAGTAGAAAGAGCTCACATTCAGAATTTGTAAATATTTATAAACCTCTGATCAGGGCCTAATTTACCCTGAGGCCACTTGCTACCATTGCAAAGGATAAAAGAACTTCTAAAGTATGGATAAATTCAGTTTCCCCCCTATTGAAAGATTACACTGTCACAGTACTGTAAAGTAGCCAGTATTCAGCAAGCATCTGACCCTTTTTCAATGAGAAAAATCTAGAAAATTAAGTACTTAGAAACATACTATGCTTAAATTAGAGACAGTTTTATTCAGTGATGGGTCAAGTTTCTAGTAAAGGCAAGTTCATGCAAAAAACATCAGTGTTGGTGTTTTGGGCATTTTTGTAATGCAAAAATAAAACCATTTGATCAATATTTCTCTCAGCAAAAATCTAAACCCTATATGTATATGTGTGTACATGAGTGTATGTACAGGAGAGGGAAGGGAAGACAGGGGGAGCAGGGATCTGTGATACTCTTTTCTGTTTTCTTATTCTTGGCATGACTAGGAAATGAATAACAAAAGTGTGTGACTAGGAAGTCTTAGGGATTTCAAGCCTGCAGGCTACAAACAGTTCTATGTTTTAGCCCTGCTTGCCCCTCTAATCACCCAGACAAATCTCTAAACTCAAGAAGACAATGGATCACAGCATCCTCCTGCCCATAAAGCTACAAACTTTGGAGTAGAAAATTATCACCTTTTCCTTTTCAGAGTTAAAAAGGGAGGGAGCAATTTTCTTTGCAGTGTGTAGAGCATGAGTTCTCAGTATTTTTGTCACATTAGCTTGGTGATAAACAAGTCCTTAGAGATTTATAGTCAGGTGTTACCTGGATAGAAACGTCAGATTTTAGTTGTTAATTTTTGTATATCTGTATCTTATATTGACCCTGAAAAAAATCAAATTTCACTCATAGCCTAGCCATTAATAGCTATTAGCTATTCATTTTCATGTTGTCCTTTAAGAAAGGCTTGAATGCAATTGCAATTGCCAATGTGTAAGGAGGTTTACATAATTTAGATTATTTCAGTAGGCCTGTTCATGTGCTTAACACAAAGTGCCGTAGTAAACAGACGCCTAGCACTCCCAACAGATGATTGCATCTGTGGAGAGCTGCTGGTGTCATGCAAGAGCAGCTTGTTATACCAAGTCTAAAAGAGTTTTTATCCTTGTTTCCAAAGCTGATTCATAGCATTATTATCCTGTATGTATAAAGAAATAGTGGTATTTCCTGCGTACTATATTTGGCTTAGATTTTTTTTTAATATATAAATTGTGGCAAAAGAAATTTTAATAAGAGATGCTACCAATAGTTGGGATTTGAAGGATGAAATACCAGATTTTTGGTGTCAATATCTTTCTGAGCACATCCAGGGAAGACTGTAGATACAATTAATTGTCAGCACAAATTACAGTTCAATTTTGATCAGAGGTTTTTCCCTACCATTTGTGTAGCCAGATATCAGCTATGTCTGCATGTGTGTCATGTAGTGATAGCAGAAATACCAGACACTTTGGATGTCAAGTCAAACTCTACTCAAGAAAATACCCAGAGCTGTGAGGAGCCATCTCCACCACCCTTTTAGTGTCTAAAAATGCTGCCTTCTTCTCATGAAGATAAATTAGTCACATATTTAAATGTGCTGTGAATACACAGTTTGCCTGTTGAAATTTTTGTTTCTGCCCAATTTTAGTGAAAAATTAGAAGAAAATATTTTTTGCAACATTTTCTACTTTGCAGAGAATGTCTGATTTTTGTGTGTTATATGTTCATGCAGTGTACATGATTTAATAGCACTGTGACCAGAGTATGTGAAATACCTTTTTTAATATTTTCTGCTTGTACTCTGTGTGAACATGTCTTTTATTTTTAACATCATACAAAGCTAGAAGCCATTACAGAATACATTTCTTGATAATTGAGTTGGTAAGAATGCTGTTCAGTTCAGTAGTAGGTCAGGTTTGAATTGGTGAGGTTATGCATAAATAATCCACTCAATTAGGAGAAACAACAGGTTCTTTGTCAGATGATTTTCCCCCAACTGTGAAATCAATACAGTGACAGGTTAGTAAATAAAGTTCTTTATTTCTGTCATTATTATCCCAATTTCTAGAGCTTAATTTTGCATGTTAATTCTAATTCCATTCCAAATTAACATTTTCAGGCTAATGTCCTTGCCAACATTATTTGCCTTTAAGATGATCAGGGATGGGTCAGCCTTCTTCCTTGCAGAAGCTGTGTATTCACACAAACACTAGCTGCTAGAAATGTAGAAGAATAATGAACATAATATTTTAAGTTAAAATGAGTTCATTTTCTGCAGCTGCATAATGACTGCAATCCACAATAGACCAGACTGATAATGAGTTACACCCTTTCTCTCAGAGGGGGTTCCTGAATCTTGTGCTTTTTGTGCTAATTTTTTTCCCATGGAATCACTACTCGGTTTCTGATTTTTGTTCTTGCTGGTCTATGTTGGTGCTGACACGGGGAGATTCTAGAAATTTTTACAAGGAACACTAACATACCCGAGGGACTTTGAAAAACTCCAGACGTTAGCATGGCTGCATTAATATAATAAAGTGTCTGCTTCTGCAGTTGGCCTCCATCACTGATGGCCAATTTCAGGAACTGAAAAAAAATACGGTAGTGGATGTAAGTGTGTGTCTAGGCTGGACAGCCAACTGAAATGCTAATAAGTAAATAGATGAAATATTAATATGTATATGTTATATATGTGTATGTATATGTATATATACATTTAAAACAAACAAACAAAAAAAACCATTCCCTACTACCTGGCTTGATTCCAGTTTGTCCAGTTTTCCAGATTGTCACCACTCTTGAGGCATGCACATAAGATAACATTTTTAAGCTCTGTGAAATTTTATGTTTTTTGTCACTGAATTTGATTTCAGAGCTTCCACTGACTTCAACAATGATGGACTGTATCTAGGAATCCCGTTTCATGTAGCCATGCAGTGTGACAAAGGTTCTGTATTTATTTCTCTCAATGACTTTTCTACCTACAAAGCTGGTTCCTGCTCCTCTTGGATTCAAAGGGGAATGTTTACCATTGACTTTACCTGGAAGGGGAGATTACTCATCAAGAGGATTTTGCAATATACCATTCAGTTAATTAAGATGGAATCCTTGTAAATTTGATTACCAGAACATTAAATGTTTGCTTCCCATGGTTATGGCTGGTTGCACTGCATAAAGGTAACCTGTCTAAGACATGTTTTAATCTAAAATTTCCCTGTAGATATTGATGAGTGTGAAGACAATCCTAATATCTGTGATGGAGGCCAATGCACAAACATCCCTGGAGAATACAGGTGTCTTTGCTATGATGGATTCATGGCGTCTGAAGACATGAAGACTTGTGTAGGTAAGTAAATCTTTTCCAATCTGCCTTAGCTAAGGAAAAGATGTTTAATAAGGCACTGTTTCCAAGAAGGCAGACAATGATACTTAGAGAGTACTGATCTTATGCTCTAGTTTTGGCCACCTGAAAATAGGAAGAGCTCCAGTGCACAAGCTGCATTTATCAAATGCAGATGTAATCTCTCAATGTTCCTGTAAACTCTCAGACCAAGTTGAAATGCAGACATGGTGATCTATAGTAGTGTTTCTCTGGGTGCTCTTCCAATAAGATTTTATGCAGCTAAAATCAAAGGGGGTTTGTTGAGAGGATCTGCTGATGGGTGACACTGGAAATTTTCTAGTAAGATAAATTGTTGTTGCTGATTTGAACTTGTCACTGAACCAAACTGTATGCAAGTACTCTGCTTTGGTAGAATAAAGTAGAGGAACAGTGAATCCAATCCAAATTTTTGCATTTAGATAAAAAAACTTGGAAAGGCGCTTGTGCAAAACAAGGTAATGTGTGCATCTGTGTGTGTGTATACAGGCATGTTTAACTGTGTACCCACAAACATGCATATATATGGAAAACATGAATCAACAGTCATAGTCATTCTTTGGACAGTAGTGCTGATTCTCAGTATTTTTCAATGAATTATATCTCTAGATTTTGCTAGTTACTTTCTAAGAATTTTATTTAATAAATATTAAATTATGGTTTTTTTTTTAGATGTTAATGAGTGTGACCTGCATCCAAACATTTGTCTGAGTGGAACCTGTGAGAACACAAAGGGCTCATTTATCTGCCATTGTGATATGGGCTATTCAGGCAAGAAAGGCACCACTGGTTGCACAGGTATGTTTTAAAGTTATTGTGTAACCTTTAGTTAAACTTGTGATTCTGCAAGCCCTTTTTTCCTCCTCTTAGTGAGACTCCTTTACTTATTTGCTTTAAATATTGTAATCCTTATCCAAATGTGCTGAGCTTCTGTTCTGTTGAACTTGGGTGGCACAGCACTCTGCCCGATGCACCTTCTGCTGAAATGGGTGATAGAATGGCTGCTGGGAGCTCACCACATTGTTGGTTTAATGGAACAGAAAATGCTGCTGACTTAACTTGACTACTACTGAGGATCATAGTTTTTTAAAATTAGTTAATTATATGCTGTGCATGCAAATAGCAGGTATCTATTCCAAGTGTTGTTCTGGCAAACATAAATGGTTTAAAATATGTGCTGAAAATAAATTTTCAGTTTTTGCAAAGTGGCAACAATGCAACTACCCGACTACATTATATGAGCAAAGCCCGAATTTGGATTAGTTAATACACTGCCAACTAATAGAAATGAGATTCAAATACACAGACTTAGAGGGCATTATATTAATAATGCTTGTGCTGGTGCCTCAAGCCAAGGTGTTGAGAGTCTTAAGCTTTGCCCAAAATATGAATACAAACATATGTTTAATATAATTTTCAATACAGTAAACACATTTCTGGCAGTGTTTTTGAGACAAACTTTTATTCTTAGTCTGCCCTTATTGTACAGAGTTAATAATATACTTCTGTAAGTGCCCCAAGTATAGAAGATGTTTTTTAACAGCTCTCATAGAACAATCCGAGAGCTGAAGTTGTATGTTGCATATTGGATTGTGGATGAATAGTTATGCATTAGCAACAGCTGTCTTTGACTTACATATGAACTGATCTAAATCCAAGAAAACCTAATCGTACCCTGTAGACCAATATTTCATTGTTCTTCGTTTCTATCCTAAATTTTGTGGAGCTCTTCAGTTCTCTAGACCTGAAAACCCTCATGCCTGATCAGTTACACATGGCGCAACTATCATTCCCAGTATAATAAGTGATGGTTAGGAGCAGTCGGGGAAGATGAAGCAACTAGTAGAAGACAAAAGGCAGAGAAAGGTCCTGGAGGCAAGAGAGGAATCTGAGGTATGGCTTCTGAGGAAGTGCCTGGAAATTACCACAAATTTGGCAGCATGTGGCTCTGGGTAGTAGCAAATGTCCCAATAAACACTTTTTTGTTAACAGAGAAGCAGGGAAATCCCTCCCTCCTGGTCCCAGCCAAACCCAGCCTTCTGGACAGATGCTATCCGCCATGTGGGTCTTTCCCACTGCCTCCCATGTATTTGTCTTTTCCACAAGCCATCCTTTGCTTATCGTGGGTAAATGCCAGTGTCCCAGGAAGGATGGTACTCACCAGGATACCTTAATTATGGCAGGTACTGTAGAGGCCTTCAGTAATCCTAAAGAAGCCTAGGGAAAAAAAGGTGAAGTATTATTTGCCCTGATAAAGCTGAGATGAGACCATATTCAAATCAGCAAAATCTTTTTTATTTAATTCTTCAGAGAAGTGAGGAAGCAGAGCAGGACCTTCCTAGACTAGTTTCATGCCAAAGAGACTGTTGGTAGGGGTCAAAGCAAAGGTTGCAAGTCCTATTGTAGGATTTGCAGTGTGTGGGTTCTCATTTTCTGACTAGTAAAAGGCCTGATTTACTTGTGGAGACCTCTGAACTCCACATGTCACATTTGCATGGCCTTAGTTATCAGAGTGGAATTTCCTACTCTCAGGTAAAGGGGCTCATGAGAGCATCTATCAAGACTTCTTCTGGAGTTACCCTACCAGCAACACCTTGACCCCAGAGCTCAATTCTTGTCTTACAAAGAGATCAAAAGCATTCACAGCTTTTAGGAACTTCCATGAAAAAAAATTACAAAAATGTGTTTAATGGGAGGTTCTCCGTTTTGTGAGAACAACTAAATAACATCCTCTGGGTTCCATTACAGTTTTGTCTAAATATTTCATCTCCCTTGTCATTAGTGATTGTTTCCATTTTAACAAATAAACATGTTTTTTCCCCAATCATTTAACAGGATTCAGAATCCACCCGCTGACTTACATTCCCATCCCACACAGATGTTATTCGCCCCTCCTCCCTGGTTCTTACTAAGAATGTGGACTGAGTTCAGTAAAAAATATAAAATTAAAAATGTTTTATGCACAACTATACATCGTAAATGCAGGTTTCTAAGGCAAAGTGCTACAGATAGTTTAATTTCCATTCACAAAGCAAACTGTGACAAGACTGACGCAGAGCAGTTCATTTTAGATTTTTCTAGGCAGGCAGTGGTACATAGCCACTAGAGAAAAGACTGCAAGCTTTCCCCTATCCCAGTTCTAGACTGCTGAGTTTCATGACAAATTTCTCTGCTTTTTCTGTTAATAAAGTATCTGTGTGTTTGTGCAGAGATGAAATTCTGTATTGGCACTTGCATTTGCATTTAGTGATTCATCACCACTCTGGAGCGCTGCCTGTAAATTTGCAATATTTCACGGTTGATGTGAAGTCTTAACGTTCCTTGGTCTGATACTTGGACAGAGGAAAAAATTTTTCTCTGACTTGTCCCCTCCCATCCTTACCATAGAGCAGTGTGCTCCTAGTAGAGCTCTGCACGGACACACTTAAGGTTGGGTTGCTCTTCATAAGGTCAAACTGAGTGAGTGGAACATGGGGGGAGAAGTTGCCTGAGACATTCATCAGATTGAAACCAGAGATGATCAGATAGTTAGTTGGCCTTCTCCACAGTGTGCCCTTGAGATTGGAGAGCTGGGCCTGGTTTCTGCCCTGATGACTTCATGAGGGCTGTGCTGGTACTGTGTTGGGAAAGGCTGGTGGCAGGTGTACAACTATGGCCATAGTGAAGAAGCACTTTGGTGTTCAACTCTACTTGCTGTCACATGATAATGATAACTATAGAGTGCACACTATTCAGTACTTACATGGCTAAAAATAGCATAGCTAAAAAGATAAAGATACCTGATAAGGTGAAAAGGAAAGATAAGCCTCGTCATGTGCCCTCAGAAGTAGGTCCATAACTCCTATACAGTGTGCTTGTGTCTCTCTTTCTTGCCTTGGGCTTCTTGCCCTTCATAGTACATTGTGCTTCAGTCTGATGGCACAAGAGAATTCTGGTATCAGTGAAACACATGCATTTCCCGTTATGAATTTGGGAGCAGGCTGTATCAGGCCAAATAACAAAAAATTATAATGTTAGGATGTTGCCTGCCAAATGGGGGTATTACAGAAGGAGAGTATTGTGAGTAGGCATCAGTCCAGCAACAACATCCTGCGCCCCAAGATGGTGATGTAAGGCAAGAGCTGAACTGCCCCTTGTGAAATTCCAAATGGAACTCAAGGTGCAGTATGCTAAATAAAGGAGTGATTCCCAAACTAGAAAACTATCTTGCAGGCTTAGAGCTGGAATAGAGAAATTTTCCATATATGTTTTTACTCATTATGTTGCAGTGAGCACGAAGCTGAAATTCACAGTCTTCTCCTTTCCAAAAAGTATTCCCCTTTCATGGCTACTTTTACTCACCTGATTACATGGGCAGAATCCCAGAAGGAGGAAATGCCTTGTGACTTCCATCAGACGACTGGCCTGGTGGGAATTGGGTCCAGGCCTGAAATACCAGTGGAACGTCAGTGGAATAGAATGCACACATCTGCAAATAGTGCCAAAAAAAATTAAAAAGCCAGAAAACGCTTAAGGGATTTGCATAATTCTTGACAAGCAGCGCTAATTTATAAGTGGAGACTAAATTCACACTTTGCTAAGAATCCTTCTAGGCTACTGAGGAGAAAATGTACACAAAATACCTTGATGCCTCCATGTGCTCTGACGGATGTGTGAATTGTCATGGCTTGGGTTAGTGTTTCATCATGCTCTGTTCAAATACAGCATTTCCTCTGAGTTTGGAAGTTTCCAGAGTACAGGTGAGAATAAAGTGATATCTCTATGCTATTCTCTGGCCAATTTTTAATGATTCACTTGCAGACTGTATCCATGCAGATGCATTCAGTTGCCATATTTGCAAGCATAGTGCCAACACAACAGGTATATATGAAGCTTGCACTTCTGCTGCACATGCACAGCCCTAAAAACTTGTGCCTCTGTGATTAATGCAAGAGATGTTTTATTAATTGCCAAAGGCTTGAGAGAAAAAATATTTGTCCAGAGAGGAGAACTAAAGAAGCCAATAAAATAGGATGAGTGACTTTTTTTTTCCCCATAGTGCTTGGGATTGCTATGATGTCAGATCTGCATATTATTTATCATGCGTATTCTCATCTGTTGTAGGCAGACAACTCCCTTAGTATTAATGGGAGTTGTGCAATTACCAAGCTGAGAACATGTGTGCAACAGGACTGGGGCACAGTGGGACTGGCTGAGGATGCAGTGTCAGTCTTGGACTGGAATGTCTTTATTTTCTTTGGCTTGACACAGCTACATACTGGAGGCAGAAGTAGAAGGTTGATATAAATCAGTGACTCATTCTTTTAATCGTTAGTGAAAAGCCCACTTAAATCAATAGGAATAGGCCATCCTTGTGTTAAACGCTGTCCTGAGTAGCATTGTCATGTGTGCTCTTTGGGTCTTGATACCTTTACTCATACTGAGTAATGCCTTACTCTTCAAACAATTGCATGAAAAGAGTCGGAGCTATTTGAAGAGTAGTACTGTTTGTACTGCCATGCAGACAGCACAATCTGGACTCTTGCTCTTATTAAAGATATTTATGTTGTATTAATTTTTCCCCTGCAGAGCTCAACTTCTCCTTTTTCTTTCGTTCTGTGAAGTCATAATTCAATACTTATGGCAACATAAATCCATATTAAGCTCCAGTATAAGCAGGCATAAATTCCATTGATTTCACTGCTCCATTTACACAGGACCATGTTTGGTCTGAGATCTCTTCTGCCTTGGAAATAATTGCAGTGCAATAAATTTAGGCTTATACCTCAGCTGTGCAGTGAAAGAAGAGAATAGGGATTACAGCAATATAATGAGTGAGCTAAATACAGATAGATTTGAAAATAAGTAAAATCTGGGACAGAGCTAGTGATGGCATGTTATTATACCTCAATCAGCTTTCATCTAAACATATGACAGCTTTTCCACGCATCAATGAAATAATCCCTGCAACTTACCTCTAAAGGTAGATGGTATTAGAAAATATATCTTCATTCCCCATTTGATCTTTACCCAGGCAAAAAGCATTGAAATGGTTTTTTTTCTTCTTTTGTGTGTGTGTGGGTAAAAGCTAAAAAGGATTTCAGGATTTTTTTTGAAGCAAATGGAATGGCATTTCAGTGAGTGATATCTGAGAAAGTTGATCCCATTATAAATACCCCTGTTTGAATATACGCTTATGCTCACTACTTTCATCCTGCAGAAGATTCCAGGCCTTTTAGCATTTGTGTCAAATAGATGATGGGTGAGCAAGAAGCCTGGTGGGGGAAGGTGCTCAGCTCAGAAGCTGTGAGAAAGTGCAGCAATTTCTTTCTTTTCCACTGGGAGATATTAAGGGAGACTCTTGGGTGCAAGCTGTTAGTGAACCAGTGCAAAATGGGATGGAGTCACTTCATGTAGAATTGCAAATTGTTTTTAGATTGCCTTAAAATTGAGCCTGAATATGACTTCACTGTGGCGTAGCTATTGCATGCAATTTTCTGTTTGTGTTTGCTGGCGGTTTAGAAGAATTCTTGGCAGAAATATCTCGACTGACGATGATTTTTGTTGTTTTGTTGTGCTTCAAAGGGTATAAGGAAGCATGTGATTGTTTCAAAGCATCAAGTAATCAAATGCAGAGCAATCACAATGTTAGCTGAGGTTTAACAGTTTGGTTTTAAAAATCATGTAAAGGTTAACATATAGAGTTATGTTTTTTATGTCAATGTTATACCATAACTGACCTCTAGAAATTCCTTCTAGTCTTTCCCTTCAGTCCAAGCCAAAATTAGTGTTGTTTTTTTTTTCTTTCTGACCACCCTGAAGACTTTTCACAGACTCTAGTTTCCTGTTAGGATGATGTTGTCGGCATATGAGTTTCTCCATATGATGAAGGCAAATTTGCTCTGAGATTATCCGCTCCTGACGATTTTTACTTTTTTTTAAATTTTATTTTTAAAAGTAAGCATCCATTTGTATGTTTTCAAACTTGTTGGTGCAGTCAGCATTCATTAGTAGTAGATTCCAGCTGCAAGACCTAGATCAGTATCTGGACTTCAGTATTCAGATTATGGGAATACTCATGTCTGGAGTTTTGATTCAGAGCAGTGTCTTGTTTAGAAAAAAAACTTAGAAGAATAAGGTTAGATGCAGCTTTGCTACATAGACTTAAGCAATCGGTGTGTTTGGGTAATATCTGTACTTTAGAATTTGATTGTAGGATAAAATATACATGTTATCTGCTTCTCAGAGCTGCGTGTAGCTTTTGTGAAAAGACAGAAAATATATGTAGGGCATAAGAAAAGGACACTGAGCTTTACATCTAAGGAAGAGTGGGCAGAAAACCTAAGGGCTGTACAGGAAATAGCTAAGATCTTGTCTGGACACTCTCCCAATGGCTCCACTCTTTCCCTCTTTAAGGAGCTATTTGCTTTTAGTTACTACAGTAGGTGAGGTTTAAGTATTTGGGGCTAAGAACCCCAATGACTTTAACTGTTTGATGGCTCATCCCCTTTCTTAACTTCCTGAAAGGGATCTGAGCTGGATTTTTGTGTATGGAGGAAGGCATAGTTCATGTGATTATTTTCCCTTTCCATCAGCTTTGTACAAAATATCATGCTTGGGCTTCCTGTAGCAGCAAAGGCGTCTGGGAGCACTAAAAAAATAGATAAAAATATTAAGTGGTTTGATGTGAATTCTTGATGATTTACATCCTGTATGTTTGTAATGCAGTTAGAGCTTAGTGACAGAAAGCACTGTAAAATCCGTAGCTCAGATGTGTAAGAAAATTTCTGATGGGTTTGTTTTAGTTACCACTAGTAATTTCTGAAAACTTTGCCTTTGGGTTTATACATTCTCCAAGTACTTATACGGAACATTAATATTGTATTATGACAAGGAAGAGTAGAGTTCAGTTTGTTTGGTTTTTTTCTGTCTATACATTTTGACATTGCCAGAGAATGCCAGAGAATCAAAATAATGTGAAAAAAAGCAAATGTTCAAATAGAATGTGCTGGTGTGAATGTGTTATATTAAAGTTTGGATCACTTGCTGCCTGGTATCTCTAAGGATGAGGATGTTAACTTTTTTTTTTTTTTTACTGTGTTAATAAACTGCATGCCTGCTAATCTTTGCCTCCATCAGCTATTGTGTCAAATACAGTGATAGAGCCCATTCTCCACTTTCCACACAGTATCTGGCAAAGCAGAACCTGGCTTCGTTAACTTTCTGGGGACAATCCTAGGATTAGTTTGCAGGTGGTACCCAGCTGTTGTTCATCAGCGTCCTTGAAGATACCAGCAGGGAACATGGAAGTGCTGTTCCAGGAGTCTCTGTACAGCGGTCTCCTCTGAGACCTTTTAGCAAACCACACACTGCAGAGCCACCTGATTTACTCTCTGTGGACCCCAGGATGGACAGATGGGAAAGCTGTTGTCTTACACACACACACACATTTAGCTCTGCACTTGGGATGTGCCAGTAAGTTGTAGTGGTGGCTTGGAGTTGTCAAGGCAGCACAGGTCCTCAGCTCTTAGTCACCAAGTTTGACCCATAACCTATGGGAAAGTTGCTTGACAGACATGCATTCTTGGATGCTGAACGTCTACAGCGGTGATCTTTATGGTTGCTGATCCCATTCTTTCCAAAGGCTGTGTCCTCATCTTTGTGAATGCACCGCTTAGAAAAGGAAGAAAACCTATGCTACTTGTTTCCTCCTTAGCTGTAAAAAGCTTTGGAGTGAAATGCAGAAACACTGCTTTAAATACCTATCACAAAAATAGGTAAGTAGGGCAGCACGTATGAAACATGTTACGTGCTTCTTTGCTCTTCTTTGTAATTTTATTTCTCCTCTGCATCACTTTAAAATGTGACATTGTAAAGAAATGCTGACTTGCTTTCATGTTCACGTTCTCTTTCCTGAGAAATAACTGTATCAGTAGTCTGTCTGTAAGAAAGTTTGATCCATGAGCTCTTCAAACATCTCTGTGTTTACAGATATCAATGAGTGTGAAATTGGAGCCCATAACTGCGATAGACACGCCATTTGTACAAACACAGCAGGAAGTTTTAAATGTAGCTGCAGCGTCGGCTGGATTGGAAATGGTATCAAATGCACAGGTGAGAGTTGTATGCATCTGTATTTATTTGTAAGGTCTGATGAACACTGGAGCTCAGCAACTCTGGAAAAAAGAAGTCAAACCTACAAATTGAGAAGACAAGTGATTATCATGCTTGTTAGGTCAATTTGACATGATCCATTGGAGAGCAAGTTCTCTACCATGGTAACTGAAATCAACATTATCTCATGTTTGGCTTATGAAACAGTGGAAGTGGACTGGACCATGGAGAGAGACAGTGTGTCCTTCAGAGCAGCTTGTGGCTATAGGGAGACAGTGAGAGGTCTCAGTACTCCCTGTGAAAACGAGATATAACACAGAAGTTCTTAGCCTGAGGGTGCCCTGCAGCTTCCTCATTCTCACTTACCTTGTCAGACTGCTTTGCTGGGCTGTACATAAGTTGTGCCTGCTTCTCCAGTCAGATGGCTCCACATATGTGTAGGTTTTGTTATAGAGATGATTATTTTAAGTAGAAGTTCTGTGTGCCATATGCTATTTAAAGTGTGTATTTGTGCTGAGTTGGTTTTGCTTTGTTGACTAATGTTGCTTTTTTAAAAAATTATTATTATTTTAAAGATCTGGATGAGTGCTCCAATGGAACCCACATGTGTAGCCCACATGCTGACTGCAAGAATACAATGGGCTCTTACCGCTGCCTGTGTAAAGAAGGTTATACTGGGGATGGCTTCACTTGTACAGGTGAGCTTTCTTAGGAGTGAGAAAGGTACTATGCTCGAATACTCACCTGGCATTTATGCCTACTGGTATTAGAATTTAAACACAAATATCAGTGAATTAATATTTATGGTGTAAACTCTGTGTTTGTACTCAGAAGTCCCATTCAACTGGAATATTAAATGTCATTTCAAAGATTGTGTTGTATTAAGTCTGGTGCTCCCACATGTGGTTGCTATTTCAGAGGATAGCATTTAAGCTACAGCAAGTGCCCAAAATGACTGTAAGGTCTCCATCTTTGGAATTACTGGGAACTCAGCTGGTCAAGGCTGTGAGCAATCTGATCTAATTTTAAAATGAATCTTCTTTATGGCAGAGACTGGAACAGATGACCTCCAATGGTCCCTTACAACCAAAGTTAGTCTATGATTCAATATCATACAAAGAAGAAAAGAACCAGATTTGAAGTTATTCTTGAATGCCATCCTTCACTGTCTTGTAATTCATCTAAGTTGCCAAAACTTGAAGGATGCTGTGTATTATACCTGGTCTAAAGCAGTCACTTTTTTTCTGCAGATGAAATGAAAGTTTTTGTTGAGCTTTTCTTACTAGTAAATTGCAAATCATCAGTGCTTTATGAATGATGGTAGCTTTCCTGGCACCTGAGAAAATGGTTCCACAGGTTTAAGCCCAAATTTGAATCATTTCAACTTTAAAATAGACCCTGGGATTCCATCTTAATTGAGCCTCTGTAATGTAGGCTTGAATCTGTTTCATCTCTTTGGTGGCCATGTAGGTTGTGATGTATAAAATGTCAGCTAGAAAATAATGGGCACAACCTTTCTGAAGTGCAGTGATACCCAGTACTACCAAGACTGCCTTTCTGAACTGTTAAACTGCAATTTGATTTTGACGGTATTTTCACCTCAGTGCCATTTTACTAGTGTTTTCTGTTTGGCCTATAGACCACCTGTTACTGTATCTTTGTTGGTTGCACTGTAAACCTTTCATCTCTATTGCTGCCACTAGGTTTTTCTGTAATAGAAATGATAACAATAATAAAACTCAATGTGCTCATTCTGAATCTAAATGCAACTCTGTGTACTGCCTCCAATTTCTGATAACCGTAGCTACTTCAGCAGTCTGCCCTCTTGCTGAATTTGTTCTTTATTAGAAGCTGCATGTAGAAAATGTAGAAAATATACCACGCTGTTGCAAGTAATAGCTTCTGCACAAAAATATATTGTTATATATTATAACTATATTGACTATAGTTATATGTTATAACTATATTGACTATAGTTATATGTTATAACTATATTGACTATAGTTTCTTCTGCATGTACAGAATTGTTTGAATCCTTGAACACTGCATACTGTAGCTGAAACAAATGTTGTAGAGAAGACTGTTTACTGTAAACCCGCAATTTCTCTTTCATTTACAGACCTAGATGAATGCTCAGAAAACTTGAATCTCTGTGAAAATGGGCAGTGCCTCAATGCCCCAGGAGGATATCGCTGTGAATGTGATATGGGATTTTTGCCAAGTCTGGATGGGAAAGCATGTGAAGGTAATTCTCCACAAGCTTTGAACAACACTCAACAAACTCTGCCTTAATATTATGTCTGAAAAATCTTGCAATCGATTGCAGTTGTGTTTTTGTTGAGAACTGCCTGAACATTGTCAATAGTTGCTTTTTCCTGTTTGTAGTCATATAAACAGAAAATGTTCTCTGGTGCTTATTATGGGTCTTCATTTACCTGCTGTATAGAGAGAAAAGGTTTTTGGAGATATCTTACCACATATTATTTGTGGTGTGACTGGTGATCCAAATGGCATGGTCAGCAGCTGTTTCATCTTGCTTAGTTTGCAAACAGTTCTTTATTTTATTCATTACAATTAAGCAGGAAAAGCTGTTATTTTGGTGTTGTGTATATGAAGCTGAAAAGCGCTGGTTTGGTAGTTAACACAGTGATCCTGCTTTGAGGGCTTCTGACATGCAGAATCAACCAAGCTGAAGCCTTTCAGAAAGTTTTTGTACTGTTTTGAAAGTAATTTGTCACTTACCTGTCTACCAGGCTTTCATAAGAGCTTTGTGTTTGAAAAGATTCACAAAAAATAAGAAACAACAAATGATATATGTTGCCAGTACAATTAAGGTCATGTATTCAATAGTAACATTTTCAATCCACAGTTTGTGTGGCACTTAGTTAAGTCAGTTCAGAAGCAGCAGCCATATCATCTGACAATACTAATAACTCTAAGGACTTATGTTTGATGGTGTTCATAAGTACACTACTATTAATAGGATTTTTCCCCCCAGAAGTGTTCTGAGCATTATTTTAAGTACTCCACCAAGAAAGATAATTTATGAGTGTGAATTTTGGTGTAAACTAAAACAATATTAGGTTTCATAGTCCTTCATGCAACAATTTACTCTAGAAAGCTTTTAGCTAACTTTAAATAACTTAAATAGAGCCTAACTCCCGTTGCTAAAACAGACTATCCTGGATGTCTCAGATGTGCACACTAAATGCAGTATTTTAAGGTTATTTGTAAATGCTCTTCTTTTTGTTGTATCAAGTTAGCTGTTCTTTGTGCAGTGCATACAGCATTCCTTAAATACTGCCTTGGATACGATGATTTGGACAAACAGCACAAAAGTGAGCTCCAGATGCCAAACTCGGAATCTGTCAAATGCAGGAACTTGAATATTAGCATTCACTTTTGTGCCCAAATTGTTGTTTTTTGACGCTTTAAATTTTGTTTTGCTAAAGTCCTGCTTTCTGGAGATGGCTGCTGATTTAGGACAGACTCCATTTTTAAAGCTTATTTCCTGCCATGTTTAATTTTGCTAGTTGTCAGGTTAGCCCACTAATAAGTTCAAATTGTTCCTGGCATGGCTTCTTGTGGCACTGAAAGGAGCCTTTTGCCAAAAACAAAGGCTATGAATTAGGTTACTTAGGCCTCAGATGTTAATCTTGCATGTTATTTTTGCTGGTCTTACACAGTGTACAGGAGCAGTTGGCTTCCAGATACGTGTTTTTGGAACCTTTTTTGTAGTTTCCTGTACCTGTATTGAAAAGTCAAAGAAAATTCATATTTTACCCCTCCTGTTTCTCTGTCAGATATTGATGAGTGCTCACTTCCTAACATCTGTGTCTACGGAACTTGTCATAACCTTCCTGGACTTTTCCGATGCGAGTGTGAAGTGGGCTATGAGTTGGACAGAAGTGGCGGTAATTGCACAGGTAGAGATGGTTTTGAACAGCATGCTTTTTAACCTTCTGTTAGTGTTAGAATCAACTCCATAGGAAATTCTATTACAAATCTATACATATCAGTCCAGATATAAGGAAAATGCACCCTTCCCTACTGTATAGAATGGTCAGAAAAGTCAGTGGGGACTGTACTCAAATGGAGACTAGTGGTCTTCTCCACACTGCTCTCTCATTCTTTGTCAGCCTCTGATATCACATTGAATTAAGGAAAGAACGAAATACAGCAAAGGTAACAGTTCTACCTGTTCGCATCTTCCAGTCAGAGGTGTGTTGTGCCCTGTAGTTTCTATTCACAGTACTGTATCATAAGCTATGAGCTTGTTACTTAGTTTTTCCCTAAGTATTTCTGAATTTTATATGTGAATTCATAGATTGTATTTCCACTTTTTTTTTCCCAGTGCAATGAAGAATTGATTTCAGATTAGTGTTATACTTGTGAAGCGTGTGTGTGCATTTTAAAGCTTCTTGGAAATCCTACTTCAGAACTAATGGATTTATGGTGGTCAACATATGGTATTTGATACACTGATAGTGTCCTTGTGTATTTACTTACTTCCTGCTGTTTTTTTCTCGCAGATGTTAATGAATGTGCAGATCCCACAACCTGCATTAGTGGTACATGTGTCAATACTGCTGGGAGTTACACCTGTGAATGCCCTCCAGATTTTGAGCTGAATCCCACCCGTGTTGGCTGTGTTGGTAAGGGACCACTCATCGTATTCATTAACAAGGGAAGTTGCACAGAGAGGCTGTAAGACTTAATTATTTAACAATAAAGTTCATGGTCGTGAAAGAGGGCTAGAGCAAACTCCAACTCTCACCCCACTGCCCTTGGCTTTAGAAGTTCCGATAGTGCAATGAGAATATGTCCGCAGTGATGTAGCATGCCAGCAGTGCCTTGCTGCCAGGACCAACCCCTTGGGGCTTGCTACAGCTGTCCGCAATTTACAGCAGGCATGAGGCAATTTCAAATTTCAACAAGCTTAAACCAACATCCAGCTGGCCCCAAGATGGCAGGGAAATGAAGCTGTGGCACAAAGCCACTCATGCTCTTGTAGTATTGAGTGTCGCTTGGCTAGATGTAGCTTTCATGGCCGATGGAAGTGCTCTTGTATTAGACTCCAACTGCTTGGTACTCTTTTGATATTTTTTGGCTTTTATTTGTCTAAGTGGGCATAGGGATGCTAAAAAAAAATCAAATATATTTATAATTTCTAATGTGTAGATGTTTTCATTCTGTTTAACCTCGAAGAGAGAAGAAAGCAGTATTTTTCTAGACCTGTAAGGATGTACAAACTTGGGTGACAATGTAAATCAAAACGAAAAAGGCCTGGCTGAACTGCCCCTGGTCATATTGAATAAATCCCCTACTTCGTGAGAAGTTCAACAGAGCGAAGAGATGGGGCAGCTCTGACCTATCTAATAGGGAAGAGCTGGGTCCTCTTGAACAACACAAGTTACTTTGCTTGGATTTCCTACAGGAAAGGAGGGCTTTCTGAGGGCACACTTATCATGAGATATTGTTTTTTACTTGTGTTCTCCTCTGGTAATGTGTTTGTTTTTATGTGCATTCTGAATAGATACACGATCTGGCAACTGTTACCTGGACATTAAAACTCGTGGAGATAATGGTGGCACCTTCTGCAGCAATGAGATTGGAGTGGGTGTTTCTAAAGCTTCCTGTTGCTGCTCCCTGGGCAGAGCTTGGGGAGTTCCCTGTGAACAGTGCCCATCTGTGAACACAAGTAAGTCAGCTTTCCTGGGCTGGAGTTAACAGTAAATCTTTTTTTGTTTTGTGTTGTTTTTCTAATTTAGCCAGGTAACTCAAGTAAAGGTGTGATCGTTTATTGTATACATGCAGGGAAGAGGTTTCTGAAGAACCTCATCACTATTAATCAGAAGTTTTACTAGCTTTTCAAAAAGATTATCTATTAAGAATACTATTATTACTTTTCTGTATTTATTCTACTACACAAAGCACTTGACATTACAAAATGGAATACCAGCTGTAAAACTCAATGTTGATATCTGGTTACCTAGTATCTCTACATTTACATTTTTCTGTAATAATTTAACTAATTTTCAAAGATAATTATGCTGATTGTTTCTACTATTGCAGATTCATAATTCTATTTTGCTTTCAGCTGAGTATAAGGTTCTTTGCCCTGGAGGAGAAGGATTCCGACCAAACCCTATTACAGTTATATTAGAGGGTAATGTTTACATTTTTGTATTTTTACATATCTAAAACCATGGAACTCTTCAGTGAGTGTTGTTTTTCAAGGAAAAGCATCAATAAGATAACGTCCATGAATTTGTTTGAACAGATATTGATGAATGTCAAGAACTGCCTGGGCTCTGCCAAGGAGGAAAATGTATTAATACATTTGGTAGCTTCCAGTGTCAGTGTCCATCAGGGTACTATCTGAATGAGGAGACTCGAGTGTGTGATGGTAGGTAGCATTAACTGTTCTTCTGCTTTTGTTTGTATGAAATGATGAAAAATCAACATGTAGCAGAATTGATCTCTCCTTGAAAATGAACCTTAGGTGTTGCTGAGATATTTTTGTTCTTGGAAGCACAATGATAAAATTGCTGTGGCCACTCACTGCCTTTTTTCCTCTTCTAGATGTGAATGAGTGTGATACACCTGGCATTTGTGGACCTGGCACGTGTTACAATACTGTTGGGAACTACACCTGCATCTGTCCTCCTGATTACATGCAAGTCAACGGAGGGAACAACTGTATGGGTATGTAGAGTTATTTTAAGCTTTTTCTTCGTGCTTTGGGCCAGGGCTGTAGCTGGCATAAATAAAAAATTATTCCTCAAATTTAGTTATAGGAGAGTTTACTGAACAAAATATCCTAGCTTCTTTCATGAGTTTTATTGCATAAATCATGGTAAATCACTTTTATTAGTTTTTCTTAATATCTCATCAGAATTACTCCTTTGATTTGATATTTATATGTCCATTCCTTCCAGTTTTTGCCTCAGCTTTTCAGTTAAAAGGTGATTACTAAAACTAGAAATATTGTAAGAACATATGCAGTAGTTTACAGTGCCACAGCATCTACTAGACGGGCATCTAAAAAGTACATACACAAAGGAGGTAGCTCCTAAACCGTTCAGGTTCATCATCATCCATAAGAATTGTTAATGCATTGTCCTTTGGTTTTCTTCTGTTGTGTTTTCATTTTTACAGATATGAGAAGAAGTCTATGCTACAGAAATTACTATGCTGACAATCAAACCTGTGATGGCGAGCTACTCTTTAATATGACCAAGAAAATGTGCTGCTGTTCATACAACATTGGACGTGCATGGAATAAACCTTGTGAACAGTGTCCTATCCCTAGCACCGGTACTTTTTTTTTCTCATTGCAAAGCTATGAGAAAACTCTAGTAAGATGTTTACTATTAGCAGGTGTAATGTTGGTAGGGAAAGAGATGTGTGCAGACTGCTGGGCCTTGCATGTCTCCTTTGTGACAGTTTCCCTGTGTGAGAGACTTCATGCTGTACAGTTTGATCTGCCTCTTTTCAAATGCCTATTGGTCAAGGCATACTGAAGCACGGACGAGGCTGGCACTGCTCCAACAAATACTGTGTGTGCTGCACTGTGCCCTGACTGCTGTTTGCCATAAGGGGCCTTTCTGTTCACCATGAATTTACAGATATATTTCAGTTTCTTCTGAGAATGATGTGTATGGAGCAGCTACATATAAGATGTAGCAGTTTCTGGACAAATTGTGTGGGCATACAGGAAGCCTCCACACTGGGTATGACTGCATAGTTGAGCCTGGGGCTTCCTATTCTGTTTTGAGTTGGTTTGCTTCAAGAACAAACTTTCTAGACAATTAATTGGATAACTTCCAACTTATGGTTCAGATTTTTAAAGTCAGATCTGACTTGTACACAGAAAATGTAATGCAGAGATAAGCATATGCACAGGAAAACCAGGATGTGAGCCCAAGTCCTCTGCATCTTTGTATACGCTATTCTCAGTGGCCTTTGAATGAGAACCTGTGTGTGTACTGAGTACATCACAGGGTGAGCCCTGGAGGTCTGCATGCTTCTGTGTGCTCTGTAGGTGCTGAAAAGCTCAATAAGAAAATTCTTAGGCAAAAGGTATAGTGAATTTTTGACTTTAGATTAAGGATATACTGGATTTTTGGCTGTTGATTAACTCTAAATATGCTTTGTTGTCCTGCTGCTTTGTTTTCCTGTTGCAGATGAGTTTTCCACACTCTGTGGA
The DNA here is from genome assembly GCF_038088225.1 of Cyrtonyx montezumae. NCBI lineage: Eukaryota > Metazoa > Chordata > Aves > Galliformes > Odontophoridae > Cyrtonyx > Cyrtonyx montezumae. Next base: position 26,268,280 of record NW_027071903.1, on the reverse strand, counting down.
AGTCAAAGGCCTGGCTTCTTCATTGACATTTACACAGGATTACCAGTTGGTGAGTTGTGATTTCTATTCTGAACTAAATTCTGTACTACCTCTGACCAAGGAAGAGAGGAAGCTGATTTTTCCAATTATTTATTTCAGACAGTGTAATGGAGTTGAGCCTTCCATCTAGCTCTGAATCTACAAGCTTTCTGTATAGCTCCTCCTAGCTGGCAGCAGTGATTATCACTGCTTGTTATTAAGGCAAAATAAAGCTCTGAAGAAATTGTCATCAGGCCTACATGAGCAGGGCACAGATTAGCAAGCATGCAAGAACTGGGAGTAAGGCCAATCAGCATTTGGTCTGGGTAGAATTAGGAGTCTTTCCCTGAGACTAAAGCACAGATTTAATTTGACATTTCACACCAGTCCCCAAGTGTATTGGTTTGACACAAAAATCCTTTTTTCTGTTTAACTGGAATATTTCTCACATGTGTTATTGTGTATAACTTTTGAATGGTGAGTAACAAATTGCAAAACAAAAAGAGGGAGAGAATGAGAAATTCAAAGACAAGGATCTGAGTAAATCCCTACTGGGACTCCATTTTGCTTTTATTCACGGAAGAATGCAAATAAGAAGCAGATAATGTGCCCTTTAACAAACAGAGGCAATATATAGACAGCAATCAGGTGCTTTAAGCTGTTGCTGTGATGAAGTGTTCAGCTAGTTAGATGAAAGTATTTCTAGTTAAAGTAGAGAATGTCTTCTTTTAAAGAAGTTTCTGAAATATACAGTATTTATGATTTACCAGGCTTGTTTCTTACAAGCAAAGTTTCCACTTCTCATTGTTCGCATTAGCCCAGGTTATTATCAGTTGGGTCATTCATCAGCAAAAGGCAAGCAGCACTAAGGTTTTACCTGAGCATCTATTCAGAATCATGGGAATCTATGTTCAGCCATGTAAACTCAAAGGGATGTAGCACTGCAGAGAGACCTTGGATCACCCTAACATGCATAAGTAAAAATTGCAGCTGCAACAGCGTGTGTGCCAGGAGCATTGCAGTCAGCACTCTGCCCCACCACGCCACAGAGCAGTGCATGTGCAGGAGTCAACTGAAACAACAGGGCCGACCCAGGGAGGTCACTAACACATTCCAGAGCAGCACTGTGGTGAGAGTGGTGCACACACAGCTCTACATCGTGCAGCCATAGGCTTTCCCTGGTGCTCTGGCATCTTGGTGTCAGTAGGTTGCAGTGTTCATCCTGATGCTTTTGCTGATCATCTCTTGGTGTCTGTTACATCTGTAGGCACTGAGCATGAGAACAAGATAGCATATGCTTTGCAGGGACAGCACTCTGTGTACTTTGTAATATTTGGTCACAGTTTTTACATTTTATTCATCTGTTGTTTGGATCAACGTTCTATATACCTACCCCAGGTGATTGTTTCAGAGAGGGAAGTAGTCTACTAATCCCTATTTTTAATCAGAGGACTCAAATGAAGTAATAAAAAAAAAGGGGGGGGGGGGGCGGGAAATGACATTTTAGCTGGTTAAAACTCACATTAGCTGCTCATTCCCCACTGTATTCTGTCTCATGTACAGTAGTAATGTCACAGTTTTTACTAAGAGGAAAGGTTCTGGGGAAGTCTCTGTTTCCGATTGTCAGAATACGTAAGGTAATTAACTTAAGAACCCAATAGGCAGGACATATATAATTGAAATAACAGCTGTTTTTTTTCTGCCAGAACTGATTATTTAAACCAGGTATATATAGAACACTGGCAGACCCTGGCCGCCTGGCTTAATCAATCTCATTAATAGCATGTTGGCATCACTTCAAATGTTACCTGGCATCAGCACTCCCAAACTGTTACAGAAATACATGGTTATTACCCAGATTAGCAAGGGTAAAACAATGCAAAGTGAGTTCTGATCACTGCTTGCATTCAATTCTCCTGTATTAAAACAAAGGCAGTTACATTCTCTCCAGTCAGCTCTTCCCAGTAACCCCATTTCAGCACTCAGAATGGATGAGCAGGTTCATCAGGGCTGTGGATGGGAGAGATGAGGAAGGATGCATAGTACCTTCTGCCTTCCCATGAGGCAGGATAGAGCTGGGCTACAGTGAAGAGTTCTTGAGGAAACAAGACATTTCTGCATTTCCATGATTTGGGAAAGCTCACTGTCCATTGCAGTTGGGAATGCTTTGATGCTCACGTATGTTTGATAATTTTGGGAAGGATAAATGCAAGATGTATTATGTGACAAAGAATTTCATGGAGTGCCATTTACAAGAATTAAAATAATTTCTTATTGCAGATATTGACGAATGCAGAGAGATTCCTGGAGTGTGTGAAAATGGGATCTGTATAAACATGGTTGGCAGCTTCCGATGCGAGTGTCCTGTGGGCTTCTTCTACAATGACAAGCTACTGATCTGTGAAGGTAGAATGCTGATCTCATTCAGAGGAATTTTGTTTCACCTGCTGACAATTCAGGCAGTGGCAAATATGATATGTTTGCAAGTTACTCTTAAAAAAGGAAATGCTGGTCTCAGTGTAATAGGTCTACATAATTTTTGAATTTTTGACTTTTTGAATTTTTTTGCATGGAAAATACCAGATTTTTCATCAGACATCTCAGGCCTTGAAGGAGCATGAATCAGCAGTCATGGGAAGAAACACTGTTTTTCACATTTGACAGTAAAGCCAAGAAAAAAAAAAGTTGTCTTGATTCAGATCAATTATTCAGTCTTGATTCAGAATAATTATTGTACTCCAAGGTATTTTTTTCTTATGGAACAAAGATTTCTGTAAATAGTGAAAACACATGATAGCTGATTTGCCAATTTAAACACTTTCTAATATTGTTTCATGAAGAAACTGAAGACAATAATATGAGTTCTTTAATTCCCTGGAATGCTTTATGACTGCTGACAAAATGGGTACTGTTGAGCATAGTAGCGAGGAGCTTCAAATACAAGCATCTTCTGTACACACCTTCTAACTTGAACCATAGTTAGATTTCTAGGGAATTAAAGTTCTGTATTTAATTTGAAAACCCAAATGAAAATGAGGGTTGTACTGACTTTGACCCAAGTCTGAATCAGTTCAGGGGATATCTGCTGGGCCTTCCAAAGCTGTGCATGCTGTGTAATGAGAATAAAATTGCACTTAAGTATGGTACTCCTCCCCCACTTTTTTTTTTTCTCTTCCAGAGTAAGGTTGATTTATTGCAGTCAGTATCCACTATTAAAATGCAATTGTGAGTCACCTCTCTTACACTGCATATTTCTCTAAGAAGATGATTTTACAGTTATCTCTTGGCTGTATCGTCTTCTCTATAAAATGCTTCATCTCCCTTCCATATTCAGGGAACCAGGGAGCTGGCAGCAATCCATCTGCAGTAGAACTGCTTCTGTGAATCCATCTTCAAAACCTATAAACAAATCCAGTTCTAATGCTTTATTATCAAACCTTGTCTAACACTTTGTGTAACTGACTTTTTCTGTCAGACAGATTCTTACAGTCTTATACTGTCTGGGTCACTAGTACCTGAGGTAATGGTCTCTAAGATGCTACTGCTAGTAGAAATACCATGTGGTAGTACAGCTATTAGGATTGAGTGTGCTACCTTCAACAGGCAGCCATCCACAGGAAAGAAACCAGGGCTGAGCTTACCAAACTGTAAGCACAGACCAATATCAAAATACGAAGAAAAAATGTTACCCATCTATTCATCTTAAATTTTCCATCATAAGGAAAAGTGGTTGCATTTCTTTTGCCTAAAGCTTGATGTGTACATTGAGAGCTACTAAAGTCCAGCATGGATCTCAAGTCTTAGTTATGATCAAGGGAGATCCTTGTGATATCTGCTTAGGGATCTATGCAGGCATATTCTGATAGCAGTCTAAGACTGAAGTCCATCCAAATGAAATATTGCAACAGGCCTTTCCTGTGTGTTCTAACACCTTCAGAAAACCAAGTCCTCTAAACAGGGTTGAATTTTACAAATGGAGAATGTGGATTTGAGGTCATTTTTTAGGGAAAAAACTAAATTTGACTGAACGCCTACTTTTATCAATATATTGATGGTTTCGCAGTTTAAAAGCAGTTTGTATACTTGGTAAGTCAGTATTCCTTTCCACTAAAAACAAAATGGTTTTGTTGTCATTCTGTTAGTTACCATAGCAATCAAATTCCTCCTTGTATTAACAGATATTGATGAATGCCAAAATGGACCAGTGTGTCAGCAAAATGCAGAATGTGTCAACACAGCTGGTAGCTACCGTTGTGACTGTAAACCTGGCTATAGGTTCACATCAACTGGCCGCTGCACAGGTGAGTGCTAATGGCTTCTTTGGATGAATGTCTGCAGAAAGTAGTAGTGTTCCTTAGAAGCTTAAAAAGCAAGTCTCCGCTTCAGGAAGGTGTATATTTTATTATGCTAGGAGATCATGTGGGCTCTAGGAACTCTCCTCTTAAAGCCCTTTAGGAATTCCCATAGACATTCTGCTATAATTACCAGAAATCTACTGGGCCTATCTCACAAAGGTGTAAATGATGCTCTTGTGAGTAAGTATTTGTCTTCCACTCTGCCCCACTGACTGCAAAGATTCTCTAGTCCAAGTTATTCACTGTTTCTTGTCTAGCTATATTCTGACGCTAAAAGTTCACCTACTGTCTGGACAGAGAACATGTATTATTTTTCCCTTCCTCTGCATAAATTATTTGATTTTAATTTTAATTTTCTGGATGTGTTTTATCACTTTATTTGCCAGCTGTATTCTCACAGATAAAACACTGTTTGCAGGGGTCTCTTCTGATAAGGTGGTCTTATCTGCTAGGCCATATGCAATAGCCAACTTAAAAAGCTTATTGTTAAACTTCCTAAATCTTCTGTGGGTTTAAGCAGGCCCCAGAACATTATTTTTAAATTCTCCCTGAGTGAGACTGCAGTTCTCTAATCTCTTTGCTCTTTATTTTAAAATCATAGTCCAGAGAGGCATTTGTGTTGATTACTTGAAGAATTGCAGAGATTTTAAAGAGTGCTGGGAGCCAAGCAGCTGTAAATAGTATATACATTTCTGTACAAAATAATAATTACAAAGGAAATTGATAACATTTTCCTTGAGATTTTGCTTGAGTACTTCAGTTTGAGGAAGTGCACTTTCCCTGTAGAGGAGTTTTTCATTGTTTTGTGAGGCTCTTGAGGGAAAAGGGTGTAGGGGCAACCGGTACCCTGCTATGAGAACTGAGACTTTGTTTTGTAAGGCTATGCAATGGCACATGTAAATATCCAATATATTCTCAATGTAATTGTTTTTATGCCTTCGTTACAGTAGTACAGGAAGAACCAGGGAAGGTTCTGATATGGGTTACAATAAACCAGCATGAATTGGCACAAATAGTAATACTTCCCTGTATTTTGCACTCACTTTATGATTAGTGAAAATAAACAATTAGAGTAAAAATAAAAGTGGTTGATAAAATACTTGATCCAGCAAAGAATGGAAACTCCTAATGGCTCTGCTGAGAGCCAAGTGCTAAGCACCTTGCAGTACTGAATCAGTCACGCTGCTGCATGGAAAAGGATTACACCCCAGTGGCTTGTATCTTGATGAATCAAAACTATGGTATCACGTTCACTAGGGCTATGAGTACTACATTTACCTTACTATAAAAATAGCATTCTTCTGGTGCCAGTCTATTATGATATAATACATAATTTTTCATAGAAACACATACTGCCTCCCAGTTTCTCTACTGTGAGGATGGTCGAACTATGGAACAGCCTTCTCAGAGTAGGTGGTTGATGCCTCATGCCTGCTGGTGGTCAAGAGGCAGTGGGATAAATGCTCTCATCACTATGCTTGAACTTTTGTTTCGCCCTGGAGTGGTCAGGCAGATGACCTTTAAAGACCCTATCATTAATAGCATAGGGAGAGCTCAGTTGTCAGTGAACCCTCATTCAAAGCTACTAATGTTCCCAGTGCAAGTACAGTAATCCCAGGGATGGGGGTTATTGGGATTCTCCATGTACTTAGTACAGTGTGGAAAACAGGCAGTGGGGGAAGAAAAACAAGATTTAGTACATGCAGTTCTTTGCAATTATGAACAGCTTCACTCTTTGTTTTGCAGAGCACTGGGGCTGGTTTGTTATGAAATTGAATCTGTTTTGCTTAAATTGTATGTAAAGGAAAATTACAGAACATGAAAATCTAATGGACTCTAGTAAAAGCTTATGGGAGCACCTCAGTTATTGTGTTTTGGAGCTACATCAGGCAAAATGCCAAGAAGCATATTGAATCAAACCAGCTTTTGTTGTTGACAAGGTCCAAAAAGAGACCTTGTTTGATTTATGTTTCTGATTTTTTTTAAGGAAAAAATGTACTGGACAGCTAACATTTTGTTCTTTGACATTTTGTTTCATTTGCTGTTGGTAAAATCCTGGATTCTGCCTGAAAGCATTCACAAATTAAGACTGAAAGAGGGATCTGATTAATGTTTATAAATATCTAAAGGGAGGTAGGAGGCAAATGGATGAGGGCAGGATCTTCACGGAGGTGTGTAGTAACAGGACAAGGAATAATGACCTAAAACTTGTACATAGGAAGCTGTGTGCAAACATGAGGAAGAACTTCATTACAGTAAAGATGACAGAGCACTGGCCCAGGCTATCCAGAGAGATGGTGGAGTCTCCTTCTATGGAGATATTCAGGCCCTGTTTGGGCACCGACCTTTGTAACCTGCTGTAGGGAACCTGCTGTAGCACGGGGTTGAATTACATAACCACTTTAAGTCCCTTCCAACTCCTGCAGTTCTGTGATTCTGTGAAAACAAGAGCAACAGGAAGCAGTCAGCTGTAATACTAGTGTAATAGATGCCCTGCTACTGTAAGGTAGCATATCATGTGTGGCAGGATAGATTACTCCATCTTTCTCTGCAGAATTATACAGATGAGTGCTTGCTTCTGATGGCGGAATATTTTCTGGCTTTATACAACAGTAGTTCTTGTTTGACCTTATTGTGCTCTATTGGTCTGGTTTTCAGGATCATCACGTTGCATGCTACAGCATACATATATACATGTACTCATATTATCTCTGTGTAGAGTGGCTAATATTTTATTCCGTCTTTTCCTTCTGTAAGCTTACTGACAAAAGCTGGGGATTCATTTCAATTTCAGTAAGTCAATCAAGCATATGATCCAATATGGCCATAAGCAAGTAGCTGCTTTCATGAGGATACAAACTGTACTATACGTGAGGTTTTCTATCTTCTGTAAAGTCAATGTAAAGCACTCAGAGACCTCCTGACACAATTTCGTGTCATTAGTTCTACCTTTTGAATCCATAGTGACGTCTTCTTTCCAGCAAAAATTTGTCTCGTCAGTATTATTTTTACACTAGATTTTTTTCAGCTCCACGAATGCTGAAATGTGTAATTTACAATCAAGTAGCTCATTTTCAGAGATTTTCTTCAAAATGCTTTTGTTGTTGATAAACTGAAAATGCTCGTTTATGTTATAGACATGCACTGGTTTCTAATTCTCATGGTTTCTGCTTTTACATCTTTCCAGCCCTATAGTTTAGAGGCATTAATTTTCAGTGTGCCACTTTGTTTTCAGATCGGAATGAGTGTCAAGAAATTCCCAATATCTGCAGCCATGGGCAGTGTATTGACACTGTTGGAAGTTTCTACTGCATTTGTCACAATGGATTCAAGACCAACGATGACAGAACAATGTGTATAGGCAAGTAAACCAAATTAAGTTGTACTTAATGACTGTCTTTAATGGAAGTCTAACCTCCCTGTCATCAGGAATGATGTTACAAGAACTGATATGTGAGCCATCTTCCTCCAGCAAAGTTGCAAAACCACCATAGCTGACAACTGGGGGTGATAAGAAGCTGATAATAAAGGAAGAATGTCTCATTACTGTAGACAGGCAGTTTAAATATATATATCCTGTTTTATGAACTGCTAATGCCTTCATTTTTTTTCAGGAAAATAATTATTTCTTTGGAGTTTTCTGAAGCATTTCATTTGTTCCTTTAGGCAAGAAATCTAGTAGCTGAATATTGCAGTGCAGCAATTGTATGCAGCCTACTTGTTAACAGAGAAGTGAAGGATAGATTTCCTGCCAGAAAAGTGGCCTTTTGAGAAACAGAGACATCTTCATAAAGAAGGAAACTCTGTATTTAACTCATTCAAAGCTGTTAGTTTAGTGACTGTTGTCTGAGTAAGACAGGGAGACTTCGGGATGTTTGTGACCAAAGATAAATTAGAAATTTTTTGGGAAAAAGGCAGGAGCTACAGAAAGATAAATAATTATTGAATGCTTGATTATTTTTTATAAATGTTACTATCAAATGTATAAACCTTTGTACAATCTTCCTTTTAGAAGAGAGAAAAACCTTTTTCACTTGTATTTGCTCTGTGTTGACAGTAGGTTACTTTTCTTGCCTGTGGGATAGCTACAAGCCTTCCTTCCCCCGTCAGAGATGAAAATTCTTGCTGTTCCTTTTTTCTCCTTTGTAGATATTAATGAGTGTGAGAGAGATGCCTGCGGCAATGGAACCTGTAGAAACACCATTGGCTCCTTCAACTGTCGCTGCAATTTGGGATTCATCCTCTCACACAACAATGACTGCATAGGTAAGGAGTGCTGAGACCAACTGAGTGTCTCTAAGACTTCTTGCTTCTAATGAAATTAACATTAGTATCATCTTTTCTACATCAAAGGGTCACACTAGAATGGTGTGTTAATAAGACAAAAAGCTATTTCTTTAGTCTGAGAAGGACTCTGATTATTTTCTTCTGACTTTTCTGCAACTGCTTCAATGTTCACACGTATAATATCCCATTCCTTTTTTAACTCTTGCTTCGATAACTGCTTAGATTAGACTAGTAGCATAATTTTTCTTTCACTTCCTTCTGAAATGGAATTACTGATGAATTATCAGTCACTGTTCTGACACAGTAGAAACGGAAAGCTCATCTATCCAATTTTACTTGGTGCAGGTGTTTTTCAATGTTATTTTTTTTAGATGTGGACGAGTGTGCAAGTGGAAATGGGATGCTCTGCAGGAATGGTCAGTGTGTGAACACAATTGGATCCTTCCAGTGTCTGTGCAACGACGGCTATGAGGTGGCTCTGGATGGGAGGACTTGTGTTGGTGAGTGCCTTCTTTTACGGAGGGAAAAATGTGCAGTAGACCTTGAGTAAACAGTGTTCAGTAAAACAGTGAAAAAGACCAGAGAACTGTCAACATTGTTGTCATTGTACCTAGCTGAAGCAGATGAGGACTCTTCTACGTCTGGAAGGTTCCGCCATTAGTTTGTTGGAATCAAAAGTGTAGCAGCCTCAATGGCAAATTTATTGTGATAACTTATTTGAGATAATTGCTGTTGTTTTTCTTTTCTTTCAGATGTCAATGAGTGTGCACTGGAGCCTGGAAAATGCTCACCAGGAACGTGCCAGAACTTGGATGGGTCATTTAGATGCATTTGTCCTCCTGGATATGTCCTGCAAAATGACAGATGTGAAGGTGTGTATTGATCAGTCCTTCTTCTGTCCGTTTCCTTACTCACAGTTGTTACCACTTTCCTCTGCATCTGAAAATGGGTAATGGTTTTTGTGTGACAGTATGCAGTTCTGAACTGCAGCCACTGATAAGCTTCTTGCTTCTGATAAAGTCTGGACAAGTTTTGTTTTGATTCACAACTACCTGATCAAATCCCAAGAGAAAAATCTGATCCTAGGCCTGTTGCTAGTACATTGCTGGAGATGTACTCACAGCATGATGTTTTGAGAAACTAACCCTAGATTTTGTACCTGGATTTCTTATCCTTCTTTCTGTTTGTCCTTCTGCTGACAGCTGTATTTTTAGATCTGTTAGATATCAGCGATGATGTAAAGTTACATTTTATGAAGTGCATCTGCCAGTGTGACATTTTTATTTATCATCTCTCTAATTACTTTTCTTACAGACATTGATGAGTGTGTGGAACAGCCAGAAATTTGTGCCCTGGGCACATGTAGCAACACTCCAGGCAGTTTCAAATGCCTGTGTCCGGAAGGTTTTGTGTTGTCTTCCACAGGAAGGCGATGCCAAGGTAATCTCATCCTTATTTTTTGTCATTTCAGAATTTATTTTCTGTTTCATAAAAGCCTTGTTAGCTGCCTGTTTCTAATATACTAAAGAAGCTGTGGACTCAATATTTTTCGCAAGAGAAACATGATAATTCTTTAACTGTGGCCAGGTCCTGCCTTGTTCTAACATCTGATTGTCATTAAAGAGAACACTGCAATAAAAGGGTGAAGATTATGCTAAATGCACTAAGTTAAATGGGGAAATTATGTTGCTCCACAGCCCTTTTGCACTCCTGGAATCACTCCTTGAGACTACCTAGATTCTGTATAGACTGTGACATGTTTGACACGGTGATGCAGCATGAACTCCAGAGACTACTGCAGTGCAGTGCTACAGGCAGCATTTCCAGGAAAAAGGCAGTTCTTTGCACTTACCAGATTCTACATAACGCTTGTTAAACACTGTTGCTTTCCACAAATGTGTGGGTGGAAAAAAGATCGATGGAAAACATTAGCAAACAGAATAGCATGGACAATAAGCACCCATCTGCTTAGAAAAGTCTAAAGCTTTTTCAAAATGTAAGGCTTCAAGATTACCTTCTACACTACTCAGAGCCTAAACATGGGCACTAAAACAGAGGTTAAATGCTAAAAGATGAACATCTAGCAATGAAAACCCACAGGTCAGGTAATTCTGTGGATAAAGAAAAAGCACAGCAAATTAGGGAGTGAGTTATTTTAAAGACTTTGGAAATGATTAAATAGATACATCATTTAATGTCCAATACACAGCATGCACAGTGGTAACCAGTGATGAGTAAGACCTTCATAAGGACCTCTGTAGTTATGCTTGGCACAGAGTGGTGATACTTGTTGACACCATCGTGAGTTCTTCACTTCACAGTGGGCTAAGTGAAACTGTGGTTTTGGTTTAAAAAAAAGAACCCAACCTGCAGTAAACATTCATCCAAGTCTCCAAACCACCATGGAGTTTGGCGCAGCTACTTCCTTTAACTTCAAGAAAGTTGCACAGCTGTTTTAGCTGTGCTTTTGTAGCTTGTACGAATGAGGTTTCTTTACCCTGAGAGTATTGATCTTTCCAGGTAAGGAGAAAACACTCACACACACAAACACAAAAAAAAAACAACAACCAAGAATAAATAAAGAATGCAGCTTAATCTTCTTTATAAAAAATGGACCATTGTTTTACGTATAATATCAGAGGAAAATGCACACTTGCATGTACACAAGAACTGTTTCTTCCTATCCTCCCCAAAAGAGGGCTTTTTTCTAGTATCTCAGGCCAAGCAAACTTTTGTTTAAAACTTCCTGTTACTTTACTTTTGTAAAGTCTGGACACTGCCCAGCATCAGTGCAGTAGCCAGAAAACTGGATGAGCAGCTGCTTCCACAACTGGTCCATTGCTGTTCCCCTGCCAGCCCAGGGAGCTGCCAGCTCTCTGCCTGCTGAATGCTTGTGGTATGTGATCTCACCTCTACTCCAGCACCCTGGTTACCCAGTTAAAGGCGTGCCACAGGGCCAGTTTTCTTTGCTGTGTGTGCGTCGGGGAAGAATGAAGGAGGAAAGAGCTATTGAAAATTGCTCCTCAGCTTAACACTACACAGTATTACCATTACAAGCTTACTCAAATCTCTTGACTGAAGTGATTCTTACCAATAACAGAAAATAAATAAATCAGTATTCAGTTTTCACGAAGAGTGAAGATGGGAGGAAGAAACAGCCCTTACATTTCTGCTGGACAAAAGAGAATGTCTTTTCCTTTTCCTTGACTGAGATAGGACACTCTATCCTGTACCTTTCCTTTCCTGGGTTAGAGTGCCTCTGCCTCTTCCAGTCTTCTCCAGTCAGAGGCAGTAATGGTCAATGTTAGACTCAGACGGAAGCTGGGTATTTGTTGGTAGCCTGGGATGTGGGCTTCATGTAATTTGCAATTTACACCTCTAATTGAGAACTGTGTCGAAGTCGCCCTAACTGCACATAACAACAACTTTTCTCTCTATGCAGATCTGCGAGTGAGTTACTGCTTTACCAAATTTGAAGATGGAAAATGTTCTGTGCCAAAGTCTCGAAACCACTCCAAACAAGAGTGTTGTTGTGCCCTAAAAGGACAGGGATGGGGAGATCCCTGTGAACTCTGCCCAGAGGAAGCAGATGGTGCGTTGTTGACTTGGTGACCTTAGTGTCATGATAATCTCTCAGAACTGAAAGAAGACTGGGCTTCTTATAAGAAAGAATTAGGAAAAATGATTTTTCATTGCTGTTTAACCCTAACAATCGTTTTTGCTCTCTTTAAGGTAGATGGTTTTGCAGTCTCAAAAAGCATCTCTCAACTGTATTCAGTGTTTGCTTATAGATTTATTAGTGTGATTAGGTGGTGAATGTTTAGCTGTGGAAGTGTCACATACCACAGTAGGAAGGTAATAGGCTCTATGAGGAAATGCAGTTAAGATATAAGTGGAGTTAGTCCAAGTATGGGAAGAGATGCCATAAAAATGAAATCTAAGAGTGTTTTTATTTTAAAGACAGTAGCACTAGATCCACATCTTAAACACTGTGTTGCATTTTGTGACTAGAATTTATAACTTATAATCTGACTTGCAGACTTTTCGGTGTGAATGACTTGCAGAAATAACAGAGAATGACAAAACAGAGGCCCTTATGAGGGAAAGCCTCCATGGGCTGTTGCTAAAGAACTACTTTCCTTTTGTTAGTATCCTCTTTAAGAGTGCAACTAAGCATCAAGCAAGTCAACAGGCCTTTGTACCATCGTGGTGCAATTTGCTGAACACAGTTTAATTCATACTGACAGATGTGGTTAACAGCATTACATACATTAATACAGCTCATTTCACTAATATGTCATGTGGATGTTTTGCAGACAATCTGCACAAAAACTAGGGGAGAAAAGAGAAATCAGATGTTCCAGCTGCAATATTCCTTCTAGGCTTATTGCCTGTGTGTCATTCAGTTGCCCTTGAAGCATCTGAAACAATCAGTTGGAAAAGTGTAATACACTTCACAGCATTTTGTGGATTTGGAAACAGAGTGGTAACTTGAGTGTAAGCTGAACCCCAAAATCATACTCTCATCCTACCTGTAGTAAAGTTATTACTACTAATTCGTGACTACAGATGAGATTGTATTTTCTTCAGAAAACCTAAGAATCCTTTGCTTTACCATAGAAAAGAATGTGGTCACTGGTACTTATACTTTTAAGATGGACATATTGCATTTGTTTGATCCTTGAAGCAAGTTATATGATGCTAATCATTCACAAGGTTCTGCGTATGCACACAAAGGATATCAGATGAGCAGTACAGTTAGTACATGGCTGTAAGACCAAAGTAAATTCCATACTTTACGTACTATATTTCTGGATCTGACAATGAAAAGGATGAATTGCAATCTGATTGGGAAGCTCATGGATAATGACCATCACCACAACGGAATTGTACATATGCTTTGAACTTTTTTTTTTTTTAACAGAGGCATTCAGACAAATTTGTCCATTTGGAATTGGCATTCTTGTTGGACCCGGTGATGCAAGACTTGGTAAGTGCATGAACTACTCAACTGCCAAAGCAATTGTTGCATCAGTATGCCATTTTATATCCATAGACCATTGTCCAACTCAGTTGAGAATTGCTATTTCCAAAAGACATAACTTTTGAAATCTTCTATGCTTTTTTTTTCAATTATTTAAAGCAATTTTAAAAACAAATCTGAATATCTTATACGTCAGAAATTAATTGGCATTTTTAACTTACACTCCTCAGACTTGCTAGGAAACTTGTGTAGGATCCAGAGCATGGATCACAGTGTTCCCACCTTTCCTTGTACAATGTGTGTAACCTGTTTGCAGGCTCCAAAAGTGCAAACTGCAGTTTGCCAGATCCTTTCAGTACATTCTGCTCTGACCCAAGACAAATATCCCTTCAGCCTCACAGGCGAAAGTTTTAATTAAGAAGCACTAAATGGCTGCTATTTTTCTTATCTGCCCCTCTCCTTGTGGCTTTATATGACATTTAGAATCAGTTTCTTTTTTTGAGGTCTGAAAGCTGACCTGTAAGCCAAATATTGTGCCCACATTCTAATATATCAAAATTCAAATAATTACATTTTTAATGTGACATCAGGAATGCTTCTCACTAGAAGAACACTTGCTCTTTGAGAGGAGTCTAAAACCACATGGAATAAATTGCACTTAATGTGTTGTTTCTATTTCTTGTTCAGATGTGGATGAGTGCCTTGATCCGGATAACTGTAAATTTGGCCAGTGCATTAACACAGATGGATCTTTCCGCTGTGAATGTCCATATGGTTACATCCTACAAGAAACTCAGTGTGTAGGTAGGTATAGCTGCTTCGTTTTCCTTTTTAAAGAAAATCCTGACTTGCTAAGTATGTCATGAAGGGCATAATGGAAATATATTATTCTAACATGCAGTCTCCATCCGTGCCAGTGATCAAAACATGACTAGACAGGATTGAGCAACCTGTTCTAGGTCACTCTTCTTTGGCTGAGAGCTTGGCCATGAAAATCTCCGGTGGTCTCAAGTGACTGTAATTCGGTAACTTAAGCGAGTTCTTGTTTTTTATTTGTTTTGTTGTTGTTGTTGCTTACAAGTTGTTACTTTTTGTACCTTTTAGATGAGAATAACTGTGTAGTCTTGCCTTGATTTATTTGCTTGCAGATACTGATGAATGTGCTGTTGGAAATCCATGTGGAAATGGAACTTGCAGGAATGTGGTGGGAGGTTTTGAATGTACCTGTGTTGATGGGTTTGAGCCTGGACCAATGATGACCTGTGAAGGTGAGACTCCCACGTGTTAGGGACAGCCATTGCAGTTGCATGCTGAAACAGTTTCTTCATTTCAGAAAACAATCGAGGGGAGTAAAGCAGCTTAAAAAGACTGTGGAGGATTTCTGAAATGCTAAGCAAAGGTGAAAGTAGAAAATGGACTACTTGGGTATGTTAAGAAAGAAACGGAACAAACAGACACTGTTAGCACGGTAGTATAAAATTACTGTGGTACCCCTACGCTAAATATTTTTCATGCTTCAGTCTCTTATTTCAGAAGTTAAAAAGTGAAAGTGCACAAAGAAGGGAGGAGTAAAAAAGATCAGAGTTACAGAAGGAGCACACAGAAAATTAATTAGACTAGATTCTTTCAGTGTGGTAAATGTGGTTGAGGAGATATATGATTTAAATTTATAAAGCCATAAGTGGTAAGGGTACCAGAACTAGAGGGAACATGTTAGACAAACCAAAGCAAATATTTTTATATGCATAGTGCTTACTTAAGTAGTGAAACTCTTTGCTGCAGAGCATTAGTGAGGCCACAAGTATAAATTGATCCAGAAGGAGTTTGCACAAATTTGTGTGGGAATCCATCAGTGGAAATTAAGCTTGATAGCTTCGATGTGGCTTTTGGCTGTGGAAATCCTTAAACTGAGAGGCTGTATCAGGGGAAGGATCTCTGCCTACATGGTGCATTTCTTTAAATACTTTTCCCCTTAAGTTATAGCCAGAGAGAGGAGAATGTCCTAGGACATTCTGACACTCTTATCTGACCTGACGCAGCTGTTCGTCAATTATCTGTCACAATCTAGTTTGTAAACCCATACAAAAGAATGCTTCTACTTTTGCATCAACTCACATTAGTTTTATATATAGTTAGAGCTTCATTTACTTCCCTGTGGAATTTGGTCGAAAGCTCAAATTGCAGAGGAGTTAGTAGAGAGCATAAACATCATTTTATGGCAGTAATTATTCAAGTAGCCCAGAGTGTATGTAAATGCACTTCATGGTAAGAACAATGTTTTAGGGAATTCAGTTATGAAGAAGCTGAATTAGAGAATCTAGAATTGAAAAATAACTAGTAATAAAAATTGAGCCTAGATGTGAAAAAGGTACAGTTTTAACTTACAGTATTTTGGCAACAGGGATCTGGAAATTATTTCAGTTGGGCTTTTGCCATTAGAGATATTGAGACTTCAGGTAGCTGTGCAAACATCCCAGCATGTCTGATGCCTTCTCCTATATAGAAATCCATAACAAGTAGAAACGTGAGTCCTCAACAATGAACATTTAGCCCATGTTAAACAGATCTGTGGTACTGGTCGTAACTAAAACCTGCGTGTTGAAGTCTGCTGCATTTTGCAAAAGCGCGTTTCACTTCATATGGTCTTTGCTGCTCTGAATCCAGATGTCAACGAGTGCATTCAGAACCCTCTGCTCTGCGCTTTCCGCTGTGTGAACACTTTTGGATCCTATGAGTGCAAGTGCCCTGCAGGGTACGTTCTGCGAGAAGACCGGAGAATGTGCAGAGGTAAAACTCCTAGCAGACGCTCACAGTTGTGAGATAATGATTTCAAGCTCCTGCAGGGGTGGGGCTCTGACTCACTGCAGTAACGGGACTGAGTTTCAATCCCAGGAAATAATGGAGTCAGAAAGAATTTGGGATGAAATTGTATGGTTTGCATTACACTTTTGATTGTGTTAGTCCTATCCTGCCTGTAAATCTAGACATCTCGTGTAAGTGAGATCAGATCAGATGATACGGAGTTCTCTCACCCTGATAAAGATGGCACTTTGGAGAAATGAATTTGCTCTAGGCTGTTATATCTTGTAGAAAGTTTAGCACGATAACAGTACCAGATTTAATTGGATTAAAATTCCAAAGTCTGAATTTATTATTATGAATTTCCAAGAGCATCTCTCCATATAACAGTCTAAATTTTGTGTTTTAGATCAGAACGAGTGTGAAGAAGGCATTCATGACTGTGACTCAAAACAAATGGAGTGCAAAAACCTAATAGGCACCTATATGTGCATCTGTGGACCAGGTTACCAGCGCAGACCAGATGGAGAAGGCTGTATAGGTAAGTGACACCAAAGTGTTGAAGCTTTTGAAATGCACAATCGCTCAGTAGAGCTGAAAATTTTGGATTTAACAAATCATTAAGAAAAATTATGCACCTACCTGCATACCAGATTCACCAGTGCTATACACACACTGTTTTGCTGTACAGGTGTTCACAAATCTGGGCAGTAAGGAGAAAATCTGGATGTGGCTGTCTTTACAGCCGGCTTGCACTGCTGTTGCTGAGCTGGTCACGGTGAATCAGGCTCACTGTTGTGAGCTTGTTGATCTCTGTTAACAATGAGGGTAGATCTGAATTATTGTAAAACTCTGGACAACATTAAGAAGTGCAGCTATAGCTGTGAACAATTTGAAAACCAGTGAGGAGTATGTTGCAGAGAAAACTCAGAAACAACATTTATAGAGTGAGCTGGACAGCCACTTTTCCTCAGAAAACTCAATAGAATTTTAGTAACAAAAGTAAATAGTATTTATGCAAATTTAACAAGATAGAATGTTCAGCTTAAAAACTCCATACAAATTTCTTTAGCCTGCTTTCATACAGTAATGGACTTGATTTTTCCCATATCGTTTACAAAAAACCAGATGAGAATGAATGTCAGACCAAGCCTGGGCTCTGTGAGAATGGTCGGTGTGTAAACACAGTGGGAAGTTACAGATGTGAATGCAATGAGGGATTCACAGTCAGTGACACTCAGAACGAATGCCTTGGTAAGTACAACAGTAACACCCTAATGAATAATCACTTTGGAAACGGGAGTTCTGTTTTCCGGGAGTCATGCTAGCTGGTTAATTTTGGCAGTCAGATTTAACCCTTGTTTGAGGCTGCTTTACAACTTAGTGAGTTATCTCATTCTGCAGAAGTACTCAGAAGCTTAAACTTCAAAATATAACAGTGAGTAAACATCCTCTTCAAGAAGGGGCCTTTTTAAGTAGGTGTCCTCCTGCAATTTCACTCTTCCTATGCTAACTGTATGCCTGCTTTGATCAGTCATGTTGGGTTGGCTACATGTGCAAGCTGACAGTGGGGTGGTGTCAGTCAGCCTGGAATTGCTCTGCCTTTTCTCTGGGCCTGATTTTCAGCCATTTTTTCTTGTCTGGAATCAAGTAGAAATGTATCTTTTTTTTTAAGCAGAATATAACTTCTTTTCTACCTTTTGCTAAATTTCCTGTCTTCTTTGTTTCCCTTAGACGTCGTGCTCTCTTTATTACTGCTGGTAGTCTTTCACTCTCAGTTGCACAGTCCCAGGGTGAAGTATGCCCTTTCTTTTATATTTCTGACTGAATTCCTAATATCTCATGACCCTCTGGAGGTCATCACCATTAGGATTCTCTGTAATGTATAATTTGTCTTCCAGACAACAGGGAAGGCTACTGCTTCACTGAAGTCTTACAAAGTATGTGTCAAATTGGATCAAGCAACAGGAACTCTGTCACCAAGTCTGAATGCTGCTGTGATGGTGGCCGGGGCTGGGGGCCAAACTGCGAGGTCTGCCCCTTCCCAGGCACTGTGGCCTTTAAGAAGCTTTGTCCTCATGGTCGGGGATACATGTCCAATGGAGCAGGTACTAACTTACCTAGTAAACAACATCTTAGATAATTCAAATATTTTGGATATCAGAGAGTTTTCATGTGGACAGAACAGTCACTTGGGAGGAAGGTACACAGCCAAAGGCCTTTGATGAGAAGGCGTCCCTCCCTGCTTGTCAGGTATTTATTTGGCACTCTGGCTGACTGACACACACTCTTGCATTCTCACATCTGACTGCACTGTGGGTACAAATCAAGAGCTACTTGTGTACCTGAGAGGAAAGCAATGTTGTGGAGGCTAATATACAATCAGTTAGATTAATTAGAAAGTTAGATTAATGCTCCATTCCGTATTTTTACACTTAATATTTCTCCCTAATCTGTGCAGTGTTTTTTACTTTATGTGGGGCTTTCTACTGTCAGATCACAAGAACCTACTGAAACTTTATAAAATTAGCTCTTTATCATGTCCTCTTGTGAACTAACCTTCATTTACCTGCAGATATTGATGAGTGCAAGGTTATCCATGATGTCTGCCGTAATGGGGAATGCATCAATGAAAGGGGATCTTACCGCTGTCACTGCAACCTTGGCTATACTACAGATATAACTGGCACTCTTTGCATAGGTAGGTTTTTCATTATGTTCTATGAATATAAAGTTTATTATGCTGTATGTATATAAAGCTTATTACTAAGAGATGGCTTTACAAAAACCTTGAAAAATGAGGAGCAAAATGTCCTTCATGAAGAGGTTTTCAGCATTTTAAAACACATCACAAATCTTGTTTGTTACCACAGAGGTATCTGGTTTTCTTTATTTTAGATCTGAATGAATGTAACGAGTCCCCAAAACCTTGCAATTTCATCTGCAAAAACACAGAGGGGAGCTTCCAGTGTTCATGTCCGAAGGGGTACATCCTTCAAGAAGATGGGAGAAGCTGCAAAGGTAAGAAATAAACAAGCAATTTATTGCAGAGACTTGATGTTTCACAGGCAAATAGTAATCCAAGAACATTTAAATAATGTAAACCTTTATGAATGCTAGTTACTAACAACCCTAATGGTCTCCAGCTCAAAGATTAACAGTGTTTTCAGTGTGTTGTCCAGCATCAATAGTTTTAACCCACCTGCATTATGCTGAATAAGGGACAACGCTGTAGGAAAGATTTTGAAATGTTCTTTATATTTTCACTTATTTCTGAATCTTGTTACCAAAGCTCTGACTGAAACCACATGAACTTGAGCAGCAATTCTAAATTTGGCATGGAAAATGACATTACTCTTTGTAATTAGTGCTTAAATATTACTTTTGGAGTTACAGCATTCTTCAGTACAGTACCATTTTGCAATCTGCCACTGCTTCTCATGAAGACAGAGGTTTGCCATTAATTGATAGAGCTTGGGTAGGCATTGTAGTATAACAGCATCTTACAGACAGGTGGGAGTGTTGTCTGTAATCTCACCTTAGCACAGACACTAAGTAGGGTAGCTCTGAAGTCCCATTCATAACTTGACAGGCTCCGTGTTCAAGGAAATGGATGTCAGTGTGGAAAATGAGGTGTATATTCAGATACCTTTATTTGATATATTATTTATTTGCAGTCACTTCTCAGTCCAGCTGAACTGCCAGATCCTCCCTAGGAAACAAATGAAAAATGTTTGTTTGTTTTTTAGATCTTGATGAATGTGCAACAAAGCAGCACAACTGCCAGTTCCTTTGTGTCAACACTATTGGGGGTTTTACTTGTAAATGTCCTCCTGGATTCACTCAGCACCATACAGCCTGCATTGGTAAGTGATGTGAGAATCTAGATACAGATTTGGGATTTCTTACTGTTTCTTATTCCAGAAGCAAACTAGCAAGGAAGTGAAATTGGCTGCCTAGGAAACCAAATCGAAACAGTCCAGATTCTGATCCCAGTCCCTTGGAGGTCCTCCATCCTACCATCCCTTGTTTTCCTACTTTACATCTTTGAATTTTGCACTTGAAAGAGACAAACAGAAGCAAGTTATAACTCTTGCCCAACTTTTTCTTATTTACTGAGCCAAAAATAAATTCATTTCTGATCCTGTAGTCCATTTTCAGGACCCACATTAGAGGTCATGTCTAAAGTCCTTTAAAAAAACATATGGAGCCTATGTTTTCCTGCAATTGTCCTTTAAACAGAAGCACCTTAGGTCTGTGGAAATGTCAAATGAAATTACTTCCAGCAAAGCATACATTCTACTCTGCAAGTTGGATCTTTCTTCTGATGATCCTCTATTATTGGTGTGAAGATGTGTCTGTCTGAAGATTGGAATATCAAACCACACGTTCTTGGTGAAAAAAGGGAGCATCTCCCTTCCCATAGCTGTTCTTAGTTCTTTCAAATTAAAAATGTCAGCTCTTCTTCTGTAGTAAAAAGTGAAAAATGGAGTGGGCAGTAGGACAGCTATGTTGCTAACTTTTCTTTACTGCTTGTCACAAATCTTTCATTGTCAGCATCACTAAATCATCATCTTTACAATGAAGAATAAAAAGTAACTCTCAGACTTTATTCCTTCAGATAATAATGAATGTGCTACTGAAATTAATTTATGTGGAGCAAAAGGTATTTGCCAGAATACTCCAGGAAGTTTTGTGTGTGAATGTCAGCGTGGCTTCTCACTCGACCAGACTGGGCTTAGCTGTGAAGGTAGGTGCAACACAGTGCATTTCATTCCATCTCATCTCATCTTGCTTTTCTACATCTTTTCTCATCCTGCTGTTACCCAAGGAGGGACGTGCAGAGTAAGAACCAAATCCTATGGAGTAAGTATGTTCAGATAGAAGGGAGGGTGGGATTTGGAAGTTTATCAACAGGGAAGTATAACTTGCAGGATTCTAGAGAGCTGATATCTTCTGAGGATACTTGAATTTAGACTGCAATGTTTTAGTTTAAGAATCACAAGTTCAGTGAACTTCTGTCAAATCCTGCCTGGATTTCTGAGGGACTCGCCGAGGACAGGAAGCCTTGCATCTGCAAGGTGACCTGCTGAGAGTTCGCGGGCTGATGACTTTATCTCTCTGGGTCCCTGAAGCCTTTTCCCAGGACAGGGCTTGGTTTGCTTTGAAAAAAGATATCTTGGGATTGCTGGCTTCAATGCTTAAGTAAAAGCAGGGAATTCTTTGCTTTGGAAAGCTTTTTTTTTTGCCTTTCTGCTCTCTGCTCCACAGCACAATACAGTGGCTATGGAATCTGTGGGTGCATTTGAGCTTTTCGTGGTATTCTGCCCTAAGTTACTTTATACAGAGCCAGAACTCCACACCTGAAAGACCTGAAGTGGCTCCCGTTGCTGGTTAGGGTTTTGGAAGATTCTGGAATACCCCTATACGTATGGATGATAGCTTTTAACAGAGTTTTCAAATACAGCATAACTTGAACTTCTCTCCCAGAATTCAGAGTGTGTCTCACTTTTTTAGATGTTGATGAATGTGATGGAAACCATCGGTGTCAGCATGGCTGCCAGAACATAATCGGAGGATACAGGTGTAGCTGCCCACAAGGATATCTCCAGCATTACCAGTGGAACCAATGTGTTGGCAAGTCACTTTTGAAAATTTATCTATGGGAATGCATGTAACTTGTTAGCAGCAACAAGTGGAGGGCAGTGGGTCAGTTTGCCATATATTTTTTTCTGATCATTATTTACTACGTTTGGTGGAGTTACACTGCAAGTGAGCTGTCCTGTGAAAGGCAGGTGGTTTGAAATGGCCAGTAGCTCGTGTCCTGGTTTGATGAGGTAAGCACAAACAAGTTAAGCTTTGAGAGTGCTAGAAGCTGGGATGATTTTGAGGGAAAGTGCATTACTCACATGTATCTTGTGATGGAAACAAAGGAAGTCTTCTCAGCCATGCAGCAGTCTGCTCAGAGACAATTCCAATCTGAGAGTTTGTTTGTTGAACCTGACAGACTCATAACCAAAAGTTTGGGTTGTTACGTTGTAAAATTAAACTTCAGGAGTAAAGCATTTTAAACTCTACTAAAATCCTCCTCGCTCCGTGCGTCTAGCATTTTTACAATGCCAGCAGGAAGCTTGCTGTGTGTAAGCTCTTTACAGAGTTGATCATTTCTCATAGCTGACTAAAGCTGCTGCAGTCCGTCTAAAGACACTGTCTTGCAGCTTTGGGATGGACTTGAGTAACAAGTGCTTACAGCTTAACTTTGGTTATAAGCAACAAAAGCTCGTGCTCTTTTTTATGTTAAGAACTAAATACACTGGAAAATGAACATGCATATTTCTTCCTTGCCTAAAATCTTTTGTGACCATTGACTACTGTTCATGTTTCAAGCAGAGCTATCAGTTTCAGAATTCTCAGACCCCACTGAAAGAAAGGCTTCAACCTGTCAGCAACAAATACTTATCACTAGAGACTTCACTAGGAAAAATTAGACTTGAGTGCCACAACTGGGGAAAATCCTGACTAGCACTTTCACCTTCTGGCAGTCCAGGCAGAAACCCAAAACTGCATGGCGTAAGACCTGTTTTCATCCTGTGCTCATGGCATCTCTCCTTCCTGCTGAGGCTGAGCATGGCAGAGCTGTGTGTATTGGAGCACAAAGCTGGCACCTGATGCCCCACTTCCATAGAGCCCGAGGCTTCTGTGCCTTTTTTTTTTTTTTTCTCACCAATTACCCAAAATATGGGAACTAACCTTGGTGGTATCCACACTCTCTCTGCCTCACAGTGCAGCAAGTTTCTGTGGTTCAGATGTTCATTTGTGGTGTTGACCTAATTGCCACAAATTCAGCTGTGTTAGGTATGTTGAATATTGAAACATCAGTCTAAGTGAATGGCAAAGCTCGCATGGGCTTTGTTAGATGGAATTCAGCCCCAAGTTTAACTCTTTAGGGTTCTCACATGTTCAGTTTTAATGTCTGTAATTAAGTGCTTATGACACTTTTCTAGATCTCCTGGGCATGCCACAGGGGAAGAATCCACGCAATAGGCTTTTCTGTACCAGCTCCTTCATACTACTTGGCAATTCCAGCTCTGCAAACATTTTGTGCCTTTTTTAGTTTATTTGATGAAGTGTTCAGGGACTTCTGATGTTGCTGTAACACATATTTAGATAATCACTGAAGAATGCTTTGGTTCCTCCCATGACTTGTGCCGTGTGACTGTGTCTCCTTGCCCAGACAGTTCTGTGGAGCACTGTGCCATATATCACATTGCAAAAAGTAAAAGCACTGCTTCTAAACAAAGAACAGTCACATTGTTTGGGGGAAAGACCGCAATGCTCTCAATAGCACTTATTCTCTGTCTCTCCTGGATGTGTAGGCTAGAGATGCTGCTCTGGGCTTTATGTGTTTATTCATGCAGGGATCGTGCAAGTGCCTGAAAAAGGTGTCAGAACTTAATTCCCTCTTTTTCCTTTAATCTTGAATAGAATTATGAACATGGGATTACTAGACCAGATTCTCAGCTCTGTAAGGTTTTATCCTCAGGTTTTTTTTCTGGAATAAGAGATGCTCCCTCCTCTACTTCTCAGCTCTTCAGAGCACAAGCTGACATGGCATGAGACATCTTCAGCAGAGTGGTCCAGATGTTGCTTGGTTGTATGGCACAGTGTGCATCTGATACGGCAGCACGTCTTTCTGAAGGGGTAGGTTGGACCGACCTGAGAGCAGAAATTAACATGGTGTGTTCTTCTTCCTTTCCAGATGAAAATGAATGTCTAAGTGCGCATATTTGTGGAGGAGCATCTTGCCACAATACTTTGGGAAGCTATAAATGTATGTGCCCTACCGGATTTCAGTATGAACAGTTTAGTGGAGGTTGCCAAGATATCAATGAATGCGGTTCTGCACAAGCCCCATGCAGTTATGGTTGTTCAAATACTGAAGGTGGCTATGTCTGTGGATGTCCACCTGGTTACTTCAGAATAGGACAAGGGTAAGGGATTCTCATTTTAAACTAACAGACATAAAGGCAACGTAACTCGCTCCCTTCTCTGTAGTGTGGAGCAGCAGAACCAGGGTGTTATCACCAATGAGACACGGACAGGATTGTGGAGGTGTTCAGGAGTTGGATTCACCTGCTTCTTTTGGAGATAAGGGAGGGGAGATCTATTGGAGAGAAGAGAGCTACATGGTTTTGCTGTTTAAGGAAATTTGGTCACAACTACCAGATTCCATAATGCCTTTTAAGTGCTTTCACCTCTCCTGCACATCCCAGCAGCCAGCCATGCTATCTGAGCTCACGCCTCTCACTGTGATCTGTGGTGCATCCCTTCTAAAAGCAAAACAAAACAAGCCTTGCCAGCTCCAAAGACAAATGATACTATACAAGTGGTGGTTGGAATTATAACTTCGTATGCTTTTACTTTCTTGTATGTTTCATGTGTTCCAAATGAATTACTTTTTGAATAAATGTCTGCTTTATCAAGGAAACCAATTTTCACTTGCCCCAGTGGGAGTGTTCGGGCAGTGCATCATGTTGGAGCAAGCACTCAACTGGAAAGCAGACAGATTGTGCTTTAAGTCTTACAAGTGACTAAAAGCTTTGGGATGCTCACTTTGACTGCATTATGAAAGACCCCAATTCTCAGATTTTTTATCATTTCCTGAAAATTGGTCTCTCTTAATGTGTTTCAGGTTGGATGACAGAAATAACTAACAACTTCTCAGAACCTAAACTGGTGTTTTTCAAACCCTTACATACTGGCAGGTCTCTTTTAGACAAAGCCCCATGGAAACAGATTCTTGAAATGAAAGAGGTAGCTGCCCTGTGATTCAGTGAGAATTTTGCCTAATAAATTGGAACAGAAAATTTCCTGGGAAATGAGTGCTACACAAATTGTTTTATTGTTTGTACTCACAGTCCCCAAATTTAGCTTTTGATGAGATATCTGTCTCGCTGGAATTAATTTTGGATTTCTTCCTTCCTTAGACATTGTGTTTCTGGAGTTGGGCTAGGCAAAGGTCAAGGACAAGAGCTTTCACTCAGCGGAGAAGTAGATGACAACTCTCTCTCTCCAGAAGCTTGCTATGAATGTAAAATCAATGGGTACCCCAAGAGAGGAAGGAAGCGCAGAAGTACTAATGAAACTGCAAATGAAGCAGAGGTAATTGACCCTGTGGGGGCAAAGGGTTTGGTGTTACCTGGTGAAAGCCAGTCTTAGATTGATGAATGTCAAGAAGCAATCTCATGGGAAAGTGTATACCCCCAAAGCAGATCAGAGGGCTGATTTTGGACATCAGGTGTCTGGGACAGGGCTTCCTGAAACTGTTCTGTCACTGTCAGGCAAAGGTTGTCCCCTGCAGCCCTTCCATACCTACTGCCTATGTTGCATCAAACACTCAACTAAACACCCACCCAGCTGTCCTGAGGGCAGTGCTCTCACCTGCAGAATGAGCTCTTGATGTTAGAGGATGACGGGTGTGTAAAACGTGTGTGACCTTGTGGCTGGAAAGGCAGTATGCATTGGGCAGGATGGATGGTGACCCCTCCAGGCAGAGCCATGTTGTGTCTGGGCTGGAGCCCTCCCCAAAGCAAACAAAGAGCTCTGGATGAGAACACTGGACTTCGAAGGAGTCCAGAGCATCCCAATGCTGCATCTCTTCTTGGGGTTCATCCACACCCTCACAGTCACTCAGGCTGCCAGCCTGGGGGTGAAGCTGTCGGTGTGGTCACATGTTGTGCTCACTGCTGGCCCCAGCACAATTAGGGAGGCTGAGCTTCGTCTGTCATCACCTGGAAGTTGCTAGGGACAGAGGCAGGTTTCCATTTGCCTCTCAGTGGGATAACTGTGCCAGTGAGTACATAAAACCTATTGCAGTGCTCGCCCAACTCCACTCCCTCCCAGCTGTTGTCACTGGTTTCTTTTATCTTAACCAAATATTAACAAGTGATTTAAGCACCCATATTTAGATGAAAACTTTGCTCAGTGACAAGTTTTGTCTTTATGTGAAGAAGAAGGCATCCTTTTTCATTCATCCTGGAGGAAGATATTTTAGTTCTTGGCAAATGTTTTGAGAAATAGCATAACTTGAAAAGTAAATCCTTTACGAAACCCCACCTGCTGGAGTTTGTTCTGAATTGGTCACAACACTGGGACACAATGTGACTGAGGTGGTTGTAATTCTGTTTGTTCTTCCACTGAGCTTGCCACATGTTGTCCAGTAGTCTCTCCGCTCCCAGCATGAGTGCAGCAGTTGTGGTAGAAGTGCTATCTCACAATAGTCTCTCTTGAGCAAAATCCATTGTGTTACCTGAGGCTTATTTTGTCTTGGAATACAAGGTCAGAATGCTGGTTGAGTCATTCAGTCCAATGCCCTGCACAAGTCACTACACTTAAATCTTTCTCCCACCAGTTAAATGCAAACAGTTTGCAGGGGAAATGTCTCCAAGTCCACAGTCATTCAACTTCTCACTTCTTCATCCATTCTGTGGTGACAGCGATGTTATGGGTGAAGTGTACTGAGCTGTTCTGGACAGAGAAAGCAGCAGTTCGTGGCATGTCACTACCCCGAGCTGCCATGTGTGTTCTCTGCTCACGTGTACATGTGAAAGAGCTTGCTTTTCCATGCATGAATACAGGAGATTCGGGGGCAAGTTAGCTGTTTTCATTCTGTGCTCAATGTGTGGCTCTCTGCTAACACAGGAAAGCAAGAGAATGCTTTTGTCCAGAAGAGCAAACACTTGATTTTGGGCAGAGTGGGGTTGTAAACTGCTTCTTCAACGTGTTTCAGAGTTCTCTGCAGTTGGTGCTGGGTAAGGCCATTTGTCTCAGAGGTGCTGTGTACTTCCTTTCAAAATGATAACATTTAGCAGATGTACTATCAGAGGTGTTTTCAGTCTGCTCCAGCAGCGTGACTCACACATTCACAACTTGGGAAGCACAGTAACTGTCACTTGGAGGTGAGGGGTAGTGCTGTGGCTCCAGCAGCTCCCCCCAGCTCCGTGTCCAAACAGAACAAATATCACAAAGTAGAGAACTCTGACCTAAACAACATGTCTCTCCATAGACCGTGCTGTCTTCTGCACTTCATTCCCATTAGCTTGTGATCCCCCTGACAGAGAGGCAGAACAGGCCTTTGCGGGGTGTAGGGCAGTGGCTGCAGATGCTGAGCACAGACAGGAGTTGTCAGGCAGCAGGACTCACATGGAGAAACCCTATTTCTCATGCCGGGGTGGTGGCAAAGACTGCACTTCATTCTGACAACCACTAAGCCTCCAGGAGAGGTTTAGACAGATGACTTTACCGAATCTCCTTTTAAAAGCTATTCTGTTAATAATGGATGAGCTGGATAAGAAATACACGTATAGATGGCTGTGAAACGTTCTCTGACAAAGACAGCTAACATCGTTTGTTCTTTGCAGGATGAGCAAGAGCCTCCAGTCAGTCTTGCCAGCTGGGATATCGAGAAAGCAGCAGTCTTCTCTATCAACATCTCCGATCTCAGTAACAAAGATCGCATCCTGAAACTGCTTCCTGCCCTCACAACACTGACAAACCATAACCGATATTTAATTGACTCCGGAAATGAAGATGGTTTCTTTAGAATCAATAAGAAGGACGGAATAAGTTACCTTCATTTCACAAAGAAGAAGCCAGTGCCTGGAAACTATTCATTACAAATCAGTAGTATTCCACTCTATAAAAAGAAGGAACTTAACCAGCTTGAAGAGAAACATGACAAAGACTACCTCAGTGGTGAGCTGGGAGATAACCTGAAAATGAAAATTCAGATATTGCTTCATTAATTCATCAACCAAAGACCAATAATTAAACCAAAGATAGATAGGTAGGACTGAATATTCCTCCCAATCAGATTCTCCATATCATAGGTACAATCTTACATGAGTACATTTGTATGAACGAGCACTATTATATTATTACATAAACAAGGTACAGGATGAATACCCTAGCTCAAAACAACCACTTTCTCAGGCTTTTAACTGTAGCTGAGCTACCTTGATATGTTGAATCTTGAAAACTGGGACTTTTGCCTTTGGAAGTTGGCCACTGATGCTGAGACACGTCATCATTTCAGCAGAGGTACAAGAATGTGCTTTCAACTGATGGACAGCTCTATTTTTGTAATTCTTAAACTTTGCTTCTCCAACTACAACTTAACTAGGTCAGCCATTTATGATATCCATTTGGTGCTAGTAAATTTTCAACCTAGATTTATAAATGCACTGTAATATTTACACAACTTAGAAGCCAAAATTGCCATTATTCAGTCTAAATACTTCAATCAACCAAAGTTAGCTCAGTAGTTTATCTCAGTTATGCCTATAATACATTACATGTAAATTAAGTGTGTGTATACTGTAATCATGCTATTTTTATCAATGAAGCATTTGTAAACTAGATTAATAATACCCTTAATGTGAGGGTTTGTAATGGTGCTTATAAGACCAACTACTTGTTAACTGTATACACAAACCTGATGATAAAGTTTCTGTGACTTGCCAAAATGCACTGAGGTCAGTAGGGACCATTAAACATTCTCAAAAGTCAGATGACAATCAGTGCCATCCTATGCCATGACATTATGTAACGTGTCAAGAGTACCCATAGTCATTCATATCAGCAAGGGTTCAATGTCATAAATGTCACAATAAAACAGTTTTTTTTTTAGTTTATTCTGTGGCTTTGTGTTCTTGCTGAACAGTTTATCACACTGAATTCTTACATTTCAGGCATTCTTGGTAGGGTTTGTGTTCTGTACTTGTGCACAGGTGACTTCTGGAAGGCATGCTGCTATCATCTGTTCACTCTTTGTGCAAAGGAAGAACAGAGGACATACAGAAAGCTTTGCAAATCTAAGCAGCAGTGGAACTCTACAATAATTGTGTGGCTCCAGAAAGTGCATTAGAACATTTCTGATGACTTTACCTGAATCATCAAGTCAGTCAGTAGTTCTGATGGCCAAAGCATGCAAAGTGGATGTTAAGTCATTGTACGAAAAAAAACCCCGAACACATTTAAGCATTTAAAAAGCCATTTGCTAAAACTGCCTTGTTTAACATATTCAGTTCTTTTGCTCCTACTTCGGCAGCTGTTCTCAAATAATCTAAGACTGATCACAAAGGCATAACCCAATAAAAGCGACCATCGGCTGTAGACGCGCTGTAATGTCGGAGGAGTTATGCCGTGATGCTGGTGTAACATCTTGCACACCTTTTAGCAGCAGAAGAACATTCTCCTGAGGTGTGATGCTTCAAAGCCGGGGGGCAGAAATGGAGCAAGTGGTGTCTCTGAAAATACTGCCTGGATTGCATTGTAATTGATGGAACATACGCTGAGCTATACTCGTTTTGCAAAGGAAATGCACTGTAACTGCTACCCCAAATTGTACTGTTTCCTGTAATTAGATCTCAGCTCTCTTGCATTTCTTTCTGCCTAACAAATACAACTATACAGAATGGAGCTGGTGCATGTGCACTGGGTTGCTTGATATTTATAATAGACTATGACTGGATTTTACATGCTGGTGTGCCAAAGCCTTGAATGGTGTGGTTTTTTCCATGTGCTGTGTAACTATGACAAAATACAATCAGAGCTTTACAGCTGTATGTGCCACTTCAATTTCAGCAGGTTGGGATTGTTCTTTTAGCGCATAAGATTGTATGGTTTCAGGTTAAAGTGTATGGCTTGGGTATTCCCTCTCCAGCTCTCAAACACTGAGAGGAACTGAAAAGAACGTTTTCAGAAGGGGCTATCAGGACTCTGTCGAGTGGTGCTGGTTTCACATTTAAGCTGCTTAATAACACCTTAATGTGGTAAAACCTCCTTGATGGTGTTCCAGCAGCCACTGCGTTGTCTGCACAGTTCTGCAAGTCATCTTTGTTAAGCTGCAGAAATAAGGACAGATGAGAGTGCTGTGATTCGGTCATACAGGGAAGAGACCAATCTGAAGTAGTTCTATCCTTCCACTGACTAAAAGATAATGTTCAAATAATTACAGTATTGTGCTATCAGATCTTGACAGCATTTCTTTTAGTGATTTACAAATGGAAAGCCCAATCTTGCCTGTCAGTTTTAGTTGTCATGTACATATAATTATTTACATTAGCTCTAATTTCTGCAGTTTTCTTAAACTCTCAGCGAAGATCAAAGGTTGCATGGAAACACTGCACGAGACCTGCAGTTAAACAGTGGTTTTGACCTACAAGTGTGATTTACAATATTTCCCTGTGTTTGATTTGACAGTGTTATCCCAGAGTGACTATAAGCACTAGGTACACGAGAGGGTTTTTTTCCAACGTGTATGATTTTGCAATTAAAGACTATTTTTTAAATTCAAGGAAATGATGAAATATGTGAGATAACCACGTGGTTATTCCCTCTGTCACAGCTGTGCTTATGATGGGCATAGATGCATGCATGCATAATGAATATTTTTGGTTCACTGTTAAACAAAGATGGCTTCTGACTGTGCATATCAAATCAAACTATTGTGTATTGTAGCAGTATCTTGTAAACTTGATGGCTGACATGTATTTGGCAGAACGTGACTGTTTCCACAGCCTCCCATTTACGCAGACTTTCAAAGGACCCGAAGTGTTTGCTTTCTTACAGCAGGTCCCAGTGGGCCATGCTCAGGTTCTGTCTATAATAAATTCTGCACTGTGATTCAAATTCAGCTTCGTGCTTTGGAAGAGCTGATCTGGACAAGACTCCTGAGCACAGAGAGGCCTGGCTGTTTGGAGAGCATGACTGACTGACTGCACGGCCGTTGCCTAACAGCTGCCTGCAACTTCCCCATCCGTGTTCGGGCACCTCTGGCCTCCGCTGCCACAGGTAAGTGCTGCACAGGGCAGCCTGCAGCTGCTCTACACCAGAGTGGAGGGGGAGGTGCTGCCATTGCAGAACTCTTCTCACTGCCTTTAAAAACTGACATTTGCTGTAGAAGAATTTTTAGGATTTCTCCTTTAAAATGATGCTGTGTTGGAGTCATTAAAACCTCACGGTACTCTTATAGTTCTGATTGCTTCTGCCAAAATGAGACTGCACTGAGCAAGGTTGACAGCTTATGTTGTGGTGCAGTATTGCTACTTTCTGTGTAGCTATGGGATGGGAAGGAGTAAGCCTCTCTTCTTCCAGCTTCACTGTAATGAGAAGATAGTCTGTATTTCAAGCCATAGGGAGGAAGTCATAATTGAGCAGCTGATGAGGCAGTGGCTGCTCGTGGAGCTGCAAGAGTTGTGTACCCATCTCAGTGCTGCTGCAGCTGCCCTGTGCCAGGTAGCACAGGAGCTAACGGGATGCATGGGATTCCCAATGCTGGGACATCTCAGCACAGGATCCTGCCTACTCCTGGCAGCATCCTCTCTCTGGAGCAAGTCTTTAAGCTTTGTCTGTTTCAGTTGGCATCATGCCTGCAGAAGTAGCCAGGATACGATGTACAGCAGGTTAATCTGGTAAATCCAGGGTTTTCGCCCAGAATAAGCCCTCATACTATCACATTGTTGGCCGGGTAATGCTTAGCTAAGGCTGTTCAGAAATAAAACAGGATTTCTAGTTGTGGCAGTGGCCTGAGTATGCTGGGTGTCTGCAGAAACCAGCACAGCTCCTGGGTAAGCTCCTGCAGTTCCATGTCTGTATGGAGGGCTTCTGCATGCAAGCCCATGCATCAGCATAGTGGGTTCAGGCATCAAGTTCAACTGTGAGATCATACTGGCTTTGGATGTGTGAGAACTTCAGGAAAACTTGAGGAGAGAGTGAGCATACAGCTGTGTTTTGGGAAAGAGTGTGCCATCAGACTGAAGTAAATGGCAAATGATTGCAGTGATTGCAACAGTAGAAACAAGGAAAAAAAAGAGGAGAGGGAGAATGCAGCAGTTGATGAAAAGGCCTCAATGCACGTGGCTGCTGCTGCACCCACAGACACAGGTCCTGTGCTGTCCCTGTACCTTGGAGGCATTCAGTGGCAGGGCCGGGCAGTGCTGCTGCTGTGTTTGGTGCTGCTGCTGTGTTTGGTGCTGCCTTGCCACGGCCCTCAGGGCTCACAGAGACCGAGGGCAGCTTCAGGACTCTCTCAAGGGGGTTGTGCCTTTTGGTTTGCCCAAAGATGGGACCATCTCCCTTCCAGCAAAGCCTTGAAGATGTGGATGACTTCAGCTCTAACACATTCCAATAGTCTACTTCTGTTGTCCTTAGAGCTTGCCAAATGCATCACACACTTGTAACAGATGCTTTTGAGGAATACTGTGCCCAAGCCAACTCCTCAGTTATGAGCTTCCCCTTGAGTTCAGTGCAGCAGTGTTGAGGCCAGAGTGGTTACCTAAGAGTTTTTTTATATTTCAGATTCTCCCATTTCTGATGTGCTCATGAGTGGCACTGCTGAGGTGGAAGTGGAAGCTGGGGTGGTTGGGGCAGTGGGATTGTGGTGGCAAAGCTGGCTCAAAGTGTAGTGTTCATTTGGGTGGGTCCAGTGCGTGCAACTGCTGCCTGTTAGTGTATGGCTGAGCCCTGTACCACTCACATGCACGTGTACGTATGTATATTTTTATTTCTAAAGAGTAAAGAGGGATAACTGTTTGTCAGTGCTTCCAAGCTGAACTCATGTGCCAAACCTCTGCTAAGTACCCAGGAAAGGCTTTTTCTTCTTCTGTCTCTTGGGCAGGACCCTTGGCATGCGTGGCAGCACTGTGAGTCCAGCCCTGGCCTTGGCTCAGCACTCACATCTGTGGGTTTGTTTGTTTTTGAGCTTCTCTATGGCTCCCAGGGCTGTAGGATGGAAGTGCCTCACAAACACGTGCTGATCATCACTACACCCTTGTGAGGTTGGGATGTGTTTGTGATCCTCTGCTTACAGGGTAGAAATCAAGAACCAGATCTTTCAGTCTGGAATAGCCTACAGTCAGTGTCCGTCCTGCCGGAGGCAGCTCTGAAATACCAGAGTGTTTCTGCAGTGGAGGATAAGAAGCCAAATGGGCTCATCTGCTATGACAGCCCCAGCATGCATGGAGCCATGGAAACTGTCCCTTTGCCAAAAAAAAAACCAACCCAAAAAACAACAAAAACCATGCCCCAGCCCCCTGGGGTTGCCATTTCCCCACAGGGATCCACATGGGAAGCTGCCCCTGCAGGTGCAGCAGCAGCAGGTAGAAAAATGTAGAGTGGCAGTGCCTGGTGGTTTGGTTTGGTGGCTTTCTGATGGATCAGAGGTTTTGTGTGAGTATCCAGGTCAGCAGACTGCTTGGAGGTAATCAGAAGTGACACTGCTGGTGAGCAGGGCCTGGCTTTGCCAGCTTTCCCAGCTCATCGCTAGGGCTGCGGGATGAACCAGCCAGGAAAACAGGGCTACTGCTTCGTTTTCTTTGGAGATTGATCTTTTATTCCTAGCATTCCTATATGAGGTGCTTCAGGGTGATTTTTTTTTTCTGTGACAACGCAGAAGAATTTTATTAAGAGTTTTTCAAGCAGCGTGCACTAGGGCTCAGTTTGACTGTGCATGTGCTGCAGCATAGGTGAGCTCAGACAGGTAGGAAAGCTGCCTGGACTCTTCTCCTTTGTTACATTATGTGTGTGCTTACAGCTCTGTACAAATGCATTGTTGACGTAATCATAGAGCCGTGAGAAATAGTATAACCGAGCACAAACCAGGTGAAACTCCCCTGGTTTTAGGTTTCATTACATACTGGAGGCTCAGGCCAGGTTTATTGAGGTTCATGAACCTCTCTCTGAAGCTGGGCTCGGTTTCAAGCAATCCTGGGCAAAGTTTCAGGTAAATCTGGTCCAAGTTTTGAGTAAATTTGGAACAAATTTTAGGTGAATAAGAGATGATTTATGATTTTAGGTAGAAACCATACACACTCTGAAGTCTTAGCTTGGTTTCATTCTGTAACCAGGAAATCTTGGCATTTCGGCTAAGTTGCACTTCGATCTTGAGTTTTGACCCTAAACCCAAAACAGCTGGGACAAAGAGGTGAGTCCCGTGAATAAACAGTGCAGAAATGAGTTCACTGGGTGGAAGCCCAGAGCCCTGCACCACATTGAGCACACATCTGTGATGCTCTGCCAGCAGCAGAGGTGTTCCCACGCTGAAGGTAATGCTGCATGTCCCACTATTGCTGCTTCTGTAGGGCATCCAAATGACTGAACCTTCCCCAGAGCTCTGAGTATGAAGCTGCATGTGCAGTTTCTAAGCCTGGAGTATGCTGACTTTGGATTTCGCTTATGCAACAATCCAGTCCGTGCTGCTGTATGGGACCTGCTGAATCACGGCCTGAACCACTGATTGGTCACCTGAGGTGGGCACCGAGTCAGCCATGGGGCCACAGGTGGAGGTGATATACCTGTGTGATTGGAAGGGGTGGAGCCTGGCTCCACCTCTCCCAAACCCCATTTAAGGGCTGACCACCACCAGGGAAGGATCTCTTCTTGGAGATCCCTCCCGTGTGGAGTCTCCTGTGAGCCTTGACATCCTGAAGGTGAGCCAGCTTCTCTTTTGTATTATTTGTGTACTGTCTATATAGAACTACTCAAAATATACCATCATCTATGCTATTTCTTTGTGAAGTACCATCCTTGGGAGTTATTTACCCCACAGCTGCGTGTTTGCGTTTTGAGAGAGAAATTCAGATGAGAAATCTGTGCAGGGGAACGAGGCCCAGGGTCCTCAACCTTGTCTTGTGTTAAAACATGGCTCACATCCAAGCTCACAGTGGGAAAACAGACACTCTACCTGTTGCTTCAATGAACTCCTGCGATTCAGAGCACAGCAGCACCAGTTCTCCAGCCCAGAGCTGTCCAGTGGGGCTACAGGTGTCATCCTGCCAGTCCTGCCAGGTCTGTCACTGCACGGATACCTGGAAGACAGAAAAGAGCTGACAAGTCTTTCTCATGCAGATTTCTTTAGATTCCTTCAGGAGTTTTAAAGGGATCTCCAGACAGAAACTTGTCCTTTTAAATAAAAAAGTATGTATCATCATTAAATGCCTTGATCATGAGATTCTTTTTGTGCCAAACATAAACTGTAGACGGAAAATATTTGAGTGGGATCTGGCTCCAACTACCAGGCAAAATATGAACAGTTGAACTGGGAATGTAAGTGCTGAATCCAGAGAAGAAGGTGATAGCACAGTCTGCTGCTGCTTTGAGAAACACGTGACTGCAGGGATGGGCAGGAAGGGAGAAGGAAGGTGCCAGTGCAGAGCAGACAAGGAACCGCACTGTCAGTCTATATTCACATCAGTGCAAAGCAGAAACAACAGGAAACAAGGAGAAAGGATCTGGCGGCTGCAGGGAGGCTGCTCAAGTTCTTTTGCCGTGTATCAACAACCATCACAACCATCTGCTCTTGTAGCCAGCTCCACTGGGCTACGAGCTCTAGAGCAAACCCTTCTCCCTCAGCTGATGCTCCTGAGCCAACAAGAACTTGATGAAGTACACGGGGCTTTTGGTACCACATCTGCACTAAAATGGATCAAAGGAGGAAAGAGGAGGGTCTGCTCAGTGGATTACTGCAACTGGAGCTCAGTGGGGAGCTCTGGGACCAGCAGGCTTTGGGGCCTTGGCAGTGATGTCCCTGGCCCAGGTTCCTCACTGTTGAAAGGAATCTCCGTAGGCAAGAGGCTGAGAAATACCACTGTGCATGTCCTCAGAGTACAGACAAGATGCTTCTGATCAGGAAGTACATCTGTATTTCAACTAAGCCAGCTCCGTGTGAACTTGCCCACAGTTTGCTTGCCCCTGTAATTTGATTACATCACTTATGAGGCTGGATTTACCAAAGATCACGTTGTTGTCTACACATAGTCTACTACACACTCTTCTATCCCTGAATATGCTGGGAACAAGAGCAATTTCTTCTTCACAATGACAGCATATGTAAAACCAAGGAAGGAAATTGTGGGTCCCAACGCAACCACTGGGCCCAGGTTGAAGGCCAAGTCTAGCAGAAGTTGCACAACCCTCTGTCAGAAAAGGCCAATTATTTGTTAATCTCATTCAAGCTACCAATAGCACAGCTCTGGGTTCTCCACAGAACAGCCCAGAATTCATTTGAAAATTAGAGAATTGGTAAAGGATTTACTCAGTGGGACCTCTTTACCAGTCCCCCTAAGCAGAGATCAGCTGTGGGCAAAGAGTTATTTTGTGCCCTCTTAGTACAGATCTGTCCAGACATATCCTTTTGGCAGGTGGGTTGAGACCAAGGGTCACTCTGAGTGCTTCACTGCTCCAAAAAGATATCAGCAAACTGATCTCTTGTGACCCAGTGCCCTGCTCACAATAGCTGGGTTACGTTTATAAAGCGAAAAAAGAAAGATGACGGTTGATCAGTATAATATAAACTATGGCATGGAAAATGAATTTTGAATGAAATGCAGAGATAAACCATTTATCCTCACCAATACCCTCTCCATGTTTCTTATCCCAGTAATTGAGACCATGTGTTGTGCAGCAAACAATAACTATGGGAAATTACTCATGATTCTTCCTTCACAGACTTGGGAAATGAAAGTGATGGGAAGTATGATCATCTTATTTCATTTTTTTAATGTTAACAGCTCTAAATTATTAGGGTGGGAAGAAAATGTCAATAGAACATAAAAGTGCTTTGTATAATATTCACATTTGCTCATACTTTCAAATCCACTGTGGCTTATTAGTTCATGGGAAAAATGACAAAAAGGAATAAAACCCAGAAAATGAATCCAGTATCAACATCTTGCCTCTATAGTAACAGAGAAATTGTAACTTGTGGGTAAAAAGTGACAATGTTAGGAAATGTCTGTTGGGCAATTGTGGTGATTAACCCTCTCCATCCCCTGGCACCTTCAGCTTCCTGCCAGCCTGACACATTCCTATGGATTAAGGAATGCACACTGCTCTGTGCTGCTCCTTGTATTAGAAGCCTGGAGCTAGTGAGGCCCTTAACCTCTGTTTCAAGAGTTTATTGCTCAGCTGTAAAAATTCTCCCAGGGCTGAAACTTGACAGAAAAATGTCTCCGCCTGGGAGGAGTTTCTGTTCTGAGTTTGGTTTGAATTAGTTCAGCCCTTTTCCACTTGCAGAAGGACAATGGAGCAGGAATCCCTTTCTCTCCTTTCTTCTTTTTAAATCGTGCCAGGGCAGTACATATGACAGGCAGCACTCAGACCACAGTCCTCTCTGCAGCTGCAGTGCAGGGTCAGTGCTGGCTGCTGCCGCACTTCCCTGCCCTGTAACAGGCCACACTCCATCCCTTTACTTGCTCTGATGCTGGCTCGCACAGTGGCTCACGCCTTCTCTGAGCCGAGGTTGCTGAAGGCCATCTTGGCTATGGTGCAAACCGGGGAAATCCGCCCTTGCTGCTGTTCCTCGAGGGACTGGCTTGCTGCAATGCAGAACGACTAGGGCCACACCTCCATGGGGTTTTGGCTTTTCCCAGAGCTGGCCAGTGTGCCAGCACAAGCCTGTCCTCCTGTGGTGGAGGTGCAAGTCAGCTCTGGCTTTGCTGTGGAGTACTGGGTGGTAGTTTTCCCGGATAAAGAGCTTGGCCCAGGGAAGCTGCTCTCTGCAGATTTCTGCCTGAGCCAAGGGATTCATTTCTAGAAGCAAGAGTGCTAAATCTATTACCCCTCTTGCATGAGCAGCCTGCAGGGCTGGTGAATCTATTGTAACAGTCAATGCTTTATGAATGAAGTCAGGCCCCACCAAAGTCAATAGCAAAACTGATTTCACTGGAATAAGATTTTACCCTCAAAGTGCCCATGGGAGCTCACCCATGCTCAGCACAGCCATCCACAGTTCCGGTGGTACAGAGGAAACAGAGCAGAGAAGGGTCCTGGTGCTTCCTCAGCTGATCCTGGGTCCTGCTCAAACAGATGTGCTGAGAATACCACTTCAGCGACGCCGGCAGGCCTGGCTGTGAGACAGATGTGCCTCTGAAGTGGCTGACGGAGGTACCTTGGCACAGAAGCAGAATTTTATAGGTTATTGGAGTATTGCCCCTAGCTCTCAGAGGGCCAGAGCATAAGTAACAAACAAAATTTTCTATGCATGGAGAGATATCACACCCTCAACTCAGTGCCAGTAACCCAGCCTCTCTAGTGACTGCACTGCGTACATTTAACTGACTGAACAGCTACTTGATATCATCCAGAACAGCTTATAAAATTAAATGTTATTAAACGTAATGGCAGACACATAATCCTTGCCAACACTTATTTCAGTAATGATGCTACGCTTGCCACTTCACAGATCTGACCTGTCACTTGAGAACTCAAATGACCCATAACTGAAGCTGTTTTATCCACCTATAAGCTCAGGCCATTCCGTTAGCTGGATACAGTGCGGTGTGTCATATTGCGTCCAGCTTCTTTACAGCCACTGAACTGCTTCCTGCTCAGACACTTTCCCATCACCCCAGTACATATGACCCTTGTGACAGCATTTTCCCACCTGCCTGACTAAATGAACAAGCAAGGTCGGCACCTTATTCCAGAAAATGGAGCTGTTCTGTGAGTTATGTCATGGGATTCTTCCTGCATTGCTGACTTTTCCATACCTCTTCACTTGCTGAGCTGACCATAGCATTTTCTCCATTTTGAATGCAAGGAATGTTTTTCTTTGGCAGCTACCTTAGAGCTGTCCTCCCACCGCTCACAGGTGAGCTCATATTTAAACTATGCTGTGGGATCTCTGATACATGGAGCTCTTTCAACACCAACATTGGGTGGAGAGCTCAAATCTGAGATACAAGCAGCCCGTTACTGTAAAGGCATGAGTTATACGTGGATTTTTTTGTTTTGTAAGACTCAAAGTTCAGTTGGGTTCAGACCCTGCAGAGGCAGAGCATGAGTAGCAGATCCTTCCCGGTTGCTGTGGTGTAATGAGGGCGAAGCTCATGCCCCATCCTTTCATTGGGGTGGTATCTCATCCGGCTGTTGCTGCCTGCTTTCCTGGAAGGCTGTGTGAGCACAGCAGCTGCTGGACATTTACTGCTTGGCTCTGCTTGGCTGAAGCTGACCAGTGGCTTTTAACAAGGAGATGTTTAGGCACTAACACAGAAAACAACACCAAGAACTGAAGTTAGCTTGTGGCTTACAACCTCCATGAAAAAGGTGCAGTATGTGCCACAGTTTCAATCAGTAACATAGAAGAGATTCCACTCCCCTCTCTCTCTCTCATTATTAGAGGCTAATTGCAGAAGTGCTTTTTTTTTTCTTTGAAGTTTTGTAAATGTTTTCTATTTTGTTTTGTTTTGTTTTGAGGGGGAGGTGGGTTGGAAATAGTCCTTGTGTTGAGATAGCACAGAGGTTTTTACTTACAGCCAAATGCATTTCAGGTTGGACTCTGAAAATCCTTCCATTATTTTTATTTCCCTTTCACTCCTTGGAATGCAGAGTTCCTTTCTGCTTTTCATGGTCGTTTCAAACATCATTTCCCAGTGTTTCATGGCTTCAGAATCATTGCTCAGGGAAGGGAATGTTGTCCAAAAGAACAATCGGTCTGAAAGAACAACTCCTTCACAATGGAATCTGTGGTGGTTTGATCAGAAGAAGCAGGTGGTATAAGGCCAGATTTCTTTTTAAAAGGAAGAATACAAACAGAAATACAAACAGATTTTTTTGACAGATCTCAGCACAGCATGGTCTAACGTAAGAACCAAACAAGAGGCACCTGCTCCCTCTGCAGCCAGGGCATGCAGTTGGCTCTGGGACCTGATGTGAGTTTTTTGTTCCACCTGGTCTTTTGGACATGAAGACAGAAATCAGCTCCTGTGGATGCCACATACACGGGTGGATAACAGTGAGTGGTGCTCCCTGCATTTGGAGTTTAAGGAGTTCAAATAACCAAACAGTGTATTTTAGGCAGCTGTATAAAATAGCTCCTGCTGATTGCTCTAAAGTCTAGGGGTAATCACTTGCAAAGTAGGAGGCTGTGAAAAGTTTAACAGAGGGAAACATTCTATGTAGGCCATAGGAAGTATGTGAAGCTCCTGTGACCCGGTCATCTATGCCTGATCTGGGAAAAGGAAAGTGTTTGTTTGTCCATCTTGAGCAATTCCCTTTGTCCCATAGAGTGGCAGTCCAGTGGTATTTAAAAATTGGCCTTTCCAGAAATCATTTCTTTACTGATGACACTACAGTGAGTTGGAGAGCAAACGAAGTCTAGAAGGAAGCGTGATAACCCTTTTCAGACAAATAAAATAAAGTAATGTAGTGAACCTAAGAGCTACCAGAAGATATAAGAGTGCTAGGGTTAAATCCTCCATTGATTAATATGTAAATGAAGTGCTAATAAAGACTTGCTGGTGTTCTTTTTCATCCAGAGAAGGATGAGCTACTCTAAAATCGATTCCCAGCTCAGATGTTAGTCTCAGAAAACATGTGGTTGCAAAGGTTAGTAGCCCTAGCAGAGGTAAGCACACTTTCAAGGAACCTTTCCTGCAAGTTGTCAGTCACTGAGTTCAGGCCATCTTCTGCTTTGCAGCACTTTGTCTTGTCTCTGCAATGTGCTGTCTAAGGGTTGTGGGTTTTTTTTAAAAGTTGTTCCTTTTTAGTACAAAAAAAAATCTTTATATAACCTTTGGAAGTTACATAAGCAAGAAATGTCTGTTAACAGCTGCAAATGTTTATGTAGCTCTCCTGTGCTGGAGAATGCTGGCAATTAAAGGTAGCTAGCAGGAGACTGGCTGCTGTAAACAGCGGCAGCCAGTAATTATACCCTGTTCTCATACACCTACTTTCAGGACTGAAAGTGTTTCAGGATTGCTGAACAGATCTGGTGAAGAGAGCAGTATCAGTGTGTTCAGGATTTTGAACTGTTGGAGATGAAAGTAAGTTCTGTTTTTTCAAATCTAAGCTGTTGTTATAGCTGGAACAAAATCTATCCTTGCAGGTTGTGAACCAGTTCAGTCGCCAAGAGACCTTGAGAAACGTGCAATGAATGATGTGAAGCCTGGGTTTAAAGACACTTCAGAATACTTTTCTACCTTAGAAAAAACTTTTCTGATTTTTCTGAAGGCTGAAATTCTTTCTTAACAAAAGCTTTTCTTTTTTTGGTGAGGCACGTGGGGATGAGGAATTGTTCTTGGTGGCTGCTGCTGTCTAGTTTGTGGCTGAAAACATGAAGTGAGAGGGAGGGTTATCCAACCTGAAAATGGTCTTCTTTGACTGTAGTAAAGTAAGCAATGCTTTGCAGTACTGAGCCTCAGCTGCTCTCCTCTCCTTGGCCTGTATCCCACGACCAGAGCAGCACTGGTGGTATAAATTTTGCTGACAGACTTCAGAAGACCCCAATGTCTAGGTACATTGCAGCAAGCTAAAGGTCTTGGATCC
Organism: Cyrtonyx montezumae; assembly: GCF_038088225.1. Taxonomy (NCBI): domain Eukaryota; kingdom Metazoa; phylum Chordata; class Aves; order Galliformes; family Odontophoridae; genus Cyrtonyx; species Cyrtonyx montezumae. The sequence continues at coordinate 26,226,514 of NW_027071903.1, read as the reverse complement.
TCACTATTATGGATTCTCTTTTCTGTTTTGTATTGTGTCTGGTTGCCAGATAGAGATTTAGCATTAATTTGTGTGTTGATAATTAGAATGTTTACGATGTTGAAGGACAAATCACCCTCTCCTGGAAATTAAAGACTCATGCTACTATCTCCTGATCCTCAGTGAGTACTGCATTAGTCAATTTGCGGGCAGTCCAGTAACTCGATAGCAGCGAATTATGTAGTTATGTGGGAATTCTGGTTTTTGGAACAGGCTGAGGTTCCCAAGCTAAGGCCCAACACTGCTAGGGTGTGTCATTTGTATGAGGCACTTAGTGGAAAGAAAAAGCTGTGATGCCACAGTCCCTGGTGCTTTCTGGAGAACAAAATATAGCAGCAATATTACACTGAGGTACAAATGAGAACAAACAGAACTGCTTATCCTCTAAGAACTTTTCTCTACAGTGAGGGACCAACTTGCTAATCAGGCCTCCAGCTGATACTGTGTTCAGTTACCTGTTTTTCTGATGACTATTTTAGGTTTAGAGATGATGAGTCTGAGATTGGTTTTGCGGTCACTGGATGTCCTGTCTGTACCTTCAACTCTACACTTAGAAGTTTTACAGCTATCAGTATAGGTCCCTTGTGGCAGGAGCAAGTCTTACTCCTGCTGTCCACTTACACTTGGGCTGTCTTCAGTCTACAGCAGGATTAAGAGTGACACAATTTTAGCCCAATATCCTCCTGTCAGCCCAACCTGAAGGAAGAAGGGTGATAACAGCTGCGAGCTTAAGACTCAAAATGTTTCTCTCTATTCATTCAATTTAAAAATAGTTCTGTTGTTAAATCCCAGTCTGAATGTCACCAATTTCGGCAAAGCTGGGATTTATCCTGCTGCCCTTCTGAAAAAGAATTACAGCTAACATCAGTACTGACATAACAACCCAGTCCTTCTTCGTGCTCTCCAGTGCACTTCAAATTCATTCTGCTATTAGCAGGAAATAACAGAGAAAAGTGGATTGTGACAGAGACAGACAGAGCCAAGTTATAATCCACTGAAGTCATAAGACATTTAGAAAGGTACAGATACAGCTTTTAAAATGGCAACTTTTTCATTGCTAAGTGACAGATTCTGCTCTCCCTCCCATGCCTGCCCAGTTTGTTCTGCAAGGTGACTGAACACTGGCTTGTGTGGACCCCCTACAGCCTGCTCTCAGCTCTAGAGAAGGCTTCTGCACACAGCTGTGCTGCAGCAGATGTAGAGGTGTAGAATCTAAGATACCTTCCTACATCACACAGTGAGGTGTGCTTGGCTGGGTGGGTGGGAAGCTGCAAGAGATGTAACTCCCAGACTCTAAGAGATATGCCAGTGCTGGTTTGTTTGTTTTTATCTTTTTATGCTAAATAACTGCAGAAGAAGCAGCTTCCATTTTATGCTTAACGATTTAAGTAAATAAATGCAATATTTCAAACATTTCTTACAGCAAACCAGTACGGCTGTGTCTGAAGCTGTCATAACAAATGCATTTTGTGGCCAAGAAGAACCCACCCAAAATTTACTGTATGAGGTATGAAGCAATAATGGGACACACTGATTCATCAGTTGATGAAACCAGAAGTGCCCAGTGTTGCCCAACAGAAGGTTACTCAGGGTTCTAATGAAGTGTTTCTCTTGCATAAAAGGGAACAGATGGAGCCAACCTCATAAGAAATAGAGCTGTGACCTGCTGTGAGCTCCCATTGGGCGAAGCTTCTTTCAGATCTGAGAAATTGTTCCAGCTGAGTCAGAATATTCCTCTGATACCACCGTACTTCTGCAGGCTAGATTTCCAGATCCTGATCTGGGTTGTGGTAGGGCTGTGTTCTACCATTTTTCATCTACTGGCAAGGTACCTTTAGGCCTTGCAAGCTATTGGAAAGCTGACCGCTAGCTGAGGAGCTCTGTTCTATGGACCAACAGAAACATTGCACAAAGTTGTTTTGCCCTTGAGGTTAGTGGTGTATCTCACACTGAGAATCAAGTCTGGTCACCTTCCCAAGTTCTTAGCAACAAGAGAGGTCACAAATCCTCCTGCTGTGCTTTGAGGTGTAACATGCTGTGCTGGCTGCAGAAGTAACTCCTGGTACTGGGGTAAAGTGGAATCTCTTGTACTCCAAGTGAAGAACAAATGCGATGAAGAGGCTCTTGTGAGCTTGCACCAATCTTATATATAGGTTGTAGAGAAAAGAGAGAAAGGCTTCAGTTAACTTAGATGGGTGGAGAATAGGGAAGAAATAGTGACACTATTCTTGGTGACACTTGGCTGACTGACGATTTCTAGATGAATTCTTGCATCTCCTAAGTCTTCGATTCATGCTAAATGTGCTTCTAAACTTGAGCATCTTGGGTAAACAGTACAGTAGGTGGTTGCATACTGCTTATCTTCTGCACTGAAGAAAGCAGAACACCGACATCCACTGCGCTTACTATATACTGATGTAAATGCTTCAGGGTACCTCAGTCTTATGTCCAGAATAAACCTAACTGCTGCAATGGTGCATGCTCCCATTGGGATTCTTGTTGCCTGTCGCCTTGTAAGTAGAGTTACTTGCTCAGTGGTAGATTCCAAGTTCAAAACCAGACTCTTAATAAAGCTTCCAGGAAAGCAATAGCACTGTGAATGTCAGCAGGGCCTTCAGCATCAAAGGCACAGAATAAAATTATAGATGGAAAAGACCTGTTAGGTCATCTACTCAGCCCATCTGCCAATGCAGAGAACAGTCCTGCAATCTGCTTTTTCCCTTCTTTGTCTGTATCAAGCCAAAGGGGTTTCCATTGGTTCCCTTGGGAAACTATGACATAGCAGACTAGCTCTTGCCCTTAGGAGTAACTATGAGTTTGTGAAATAACAGAGGCTTTCTAAGTTTCAATTAGATGGAGGAAAGGAACTCTGAGAAAAGGACCCTTAGTCTTATGACTATACTGTATCTCAGATATAATTCTTGATTAATCATTTTTTGTGTACAGATCATATGAGGATAAGTGTCCCACCCTACAGCTGTCTCATTCAGTAATTATTCCTCAGACAGATTTTGTCATCTTTGAGTAGTAAGTAGTGCACAAATCCTGAACAATTCCATTTCACTTGGCAAAACGTCAGAATTTGCCATAACTCATGTTTGAAGTATTCTGCCAGACTCTTACACCTTTTAATTGTGCTGAAGTCCTTTGGAAGTAAGTAATCTGATGTCCCAGAAACCCATAAGAAGTCATTCCAAAATATTTTCTTGAAAAACACTCAACAGATGTTTACTGAAATCAACTCCATCTATACATGGAGATTTATGTTTTCATTCAAATTCCCCTTGCTTCCACTGTTGATAAGTCATAATTTTTTTGTGTCTTTATCTCTTGCTAGGAAATGCTTCTGGCCAAATCTGTGAAGTCCCTTTTTGACCTCAGGTATTGGGCATTAAATGACAGAATCAACTCTTTTTGAAAGGGGAAAAAAAAATACTTCTCTAGCTATTAAAACAAGTAACTCCTGACGTTTGTTGGAAATCTTTTTATTTATAAACTGTTGAAGCTGACTGTGGAGATAGTGCTAAAAGACTAGCACTACCCTCATCGTTTTGATGAGAGATATATTTGTTTGACAGTCTGCAGCCACTGAAAATCGTATTCAGCATGTACTCTAACGTAAAAAACAGCTGCAGAGCTTTGGAAGGCTATGATTAGTATCTTTTTTTGCCTGTTTGAGTTGTACTCCACAAAATGAGCAAGGATTCAGAAAAAGCTGTTGTCTGACTGTCCCTTTGGTTGTGGGGATGGGGGGGAATTTGAATACACCAAATATCCTTGTTAGCAGTTGGACATAATTTCCCTTTGTTTATTATTTGCAGAGGGCTCTGTGTAATGCAGTAATATAATAGGAAAGCTTTGCCAGCAACAGACTTCAGGAACATGCACAGGCCACTGAGACTATGTAATGTACTTAATTATGGGTCAGCATTAGAACAGGCAACTATGATGCAGTTGTAACAAAAAGGTTTCCCCTGGGCCGTTGGCACATCCTTTAGCGGACTAAACCAGAAGTTTAGCTCTTAGGTCTAATTTTTGTTCTGAATGACTAATTTGTAAGCATTCTTTCTTCGTGTTGGCTACACAGAACTTTATCTACTGTTCTTCACTGTTCATGAGAAGTGATTTTCATGTATTTCAAGTAACTATTCAAACATTTTTAACCCTGCTTGCTAGCTGATGGTGCACCTGGAAAATGAAAGTGCGGCAAAACAGAAGGTAAAGACCAGAAAGTAAGATAAAAGGCATGAGGGGGACCCAAGGGATTATGTCACAGCTAGGTAGCCCTAGTTTCACTGTTATACCGATCTGTGACTTGTGGCACTTCATGCTGACAGTTCAAATGTAATGGTGGCTGGTGGAATAACCCATTTGATGGGCAGATGTTGCTAGCAAACAGCTTTATCAGTGCACAATTGTTTTGTAGCACCCCAACACCGGGATAAAGGTGACAGACAACTAAGACTGGCTTTGCATGAATTTCCAAATGCCAGTTTGGACAGACACTATTCCTCTTTTCACCCAGATGTTCTACTATTTTGGCAGCTCCTCAGAGTTTCCTGGAGTAATTGCAAATGAGTAATGGTTTTTTCATTTAGCTTGTATGCAATCCTGGCACCACTGACCAACTGATCACTTTCTTAATGTGAACGTAGATATGCCATCTGAGCATTGAATGGTAAACTTTAGGAGTAAAGGGTCACAGGCGGTGTCCAGTGCATTGTCATTGTTACTGATCTGTGCCAACAACTTTAAAAATCAGCTTTACTAGCAGGAAATGATAAATAAATAAATAGGCAGGTCCTGCTGGTAAGCAGGGGCCCACAAACAGATAGGAATGAGGAAAAAATCATAATCTTCTTGTAGGAATCAAAGAAGTTCTGCTGTTCTATAAATGCTAAGCATTTCAAAGGCCTTCCAAATAAAAACAAATGCAAACAGAGGCGCCTCTCCCACACAGCAAACTTCCAGCCTGCTTAGAATACAGTGGTGAGTTTGCCTAGGTTTTCTTGTTCTATGGGTCAGTCTTACTCAGCTGGCATTTGGGAAGATGAAGTTTGGAAGTTCTATGCATGTGGCCTGGAGTGGGACACAATCTATGTCACACTTCCAGAAATAACAGAAATATGAAGTCCTCTTTACAGCTTCTCTTTGCTAGAAAACAATAAAATGATGTAGAGTGCTGCACTTGAGTGAGGAACAATGTTCTGATGCAAACAGTTGCTGCCTTTCCAGGGCAGCGTGTTGGCTTTTCGTTTGGCAGCACTCCAACAGGCAGTAAGTCTTATGCTCCGTTACTAATGGAATTGATACGGTTAATATTAGAACAAAAATACCTCACCACGGTGATGAGTGGGAGCCCTCGCTCCATTTATACACAGCTCTGTCTTCCTCTCCTTGTCAAGAGAGCCTCCAATTCTGTGCTGTCAGCTCCACAATTTCCTGGCTTTGTCACAGTTCCTTTTCCAGTTTTCCCACATTGTCAGCGCTTTAAAGGAAGTTGAGAAGAAAGGTAAGAATATAACTGAAATTTCATATTTCCATCCCCCTCACAGATCTCTTTTTCTTTGCTGCCAGCCTATGTACTGCTATGATGGACAGAATAAAAGCTGTACTGCAGAATATGGATGGCCTGAATTACTTACAATGGTCCTGACATTTTGGCTCACAGGTAACTTCTACCTGGAAGTGAAACTATAGGAAAGCAAGACCTGCATTTTGTCTGCTACTATGAAAACCTGTCAGGTGAGCTCCCCTGATGTTATCTTAAGGGAAAGTACCTGTAATTTGACAGCAATTGAAGTGCAAGGTGGCACAAGCAGGAAGATTACAGTCAGGAGCAAGGTGTTTCAGCAAGACAGTAGTGGGTACTAGGTGCTCTCTAGACTCAGCACACACAATCAACTTAGTTGCAAAGGAAGGGAAGAAGTTTCCTTCCAACTAGGACGCGCAGCTATTTTGTCTTGGCCACTTGGAGACAACCTCTCGGACTAGCTAGGAATCCGTAAACCACAAAACACTCATGCTAAAAGAATCTGGCTAAAGATACTACTTTTGTGGCTGTTGTTTTTGTTTTTTTCCCTTTTACAAAACAAATTCCTTTGCAGTAATCAATAGTAATCAAGAGAGAACTTTCTTCAGTTCAAGGATATCACCTTTAAATGCTAAGGCTACAAACAATACTAGTACAAAACTTCTATTTCTGTTAAAATATGTGCTATATAAATATTTTGTAAAAAGATGATGATTAATAGTAATATTTTGTGACATCATGAAGAAAAGCAAACTCTATGGAAAAATAAGCAAGTGTACATAAATAGCTCACATTTGTTTAATTAAGCATATTTTTTCATTTTAAAAACAGTAGTTAATTTCTGGATGGTGGCTCTCAAATTATAAAATTAATTTGTCAAGTTCTCAGACCTGGCAGGGCAAAAGGTTTTCTTGCTGTGTTATAGCAGAAGGGGAAAAGCATAACTTCTTCAGTTAAAGAGCTAAATAACTACACAGTTAATGGAGAGAAAATGTAGGAAAATAATTACTTTAATTCACTTCAGACCTGATCCTGCAACCTTTAACCATGCAATGACAGACATTCTTAGCCCAGCAGCAGAGCCAAATTTACACTTTGCAGAATAACATCCTTACTGAGCGAGGGATTGCCAAGGAGCTGTTAGTGAGGGAAGTGCCCTGTGCGCCAGTTCCAGAAATCAGTAAGGCAGTACAGTCTGCCCTATATTTCCAGACTTTTGGTACCTTACATAACTAGGTACAAAATATGCAGTTTTATTTCTGATTCTTTTCTTTGGAAGTGCAGTCATGTGCAATCAGGTGGAATAAGTGTGCTGATAATTTTCCTTCAGAAACTGCAATGATTAGCGATGTGGACACTTTTCTCTGTAGGCAGAAACCATGAGGCACTGAAGCAAGCATTCACTTTTCTTGCACTTGAGGTCACAAATTTATGCAAGTCAAAAATGTTGAGCCTGCCAAAAACATCATGCTACACTCCACCAAATAAAAGGACACTGTTATTCTTACAAGGAAAGGTTTGACAGGACAGGAAATAGGCAGGGTCATAGAAGTTTACTTAATACTGAAACTTATTTAACCATCTTTAAGCCAAAATACAATATTATTTTTTTCATGTATTTGCATATATATACTGGGGGGTGGGGGAAGATGAACACAAGAAGCAAGCTATTACAAGAGTTAACAGCCAATACAGAAGCTAGGGAGCTTTAACAAAAAGTCATGTAACTGTTAGTATACATCACTTGTCTCTACTGGGTTAACAAGCATTAACGAAGTTTTAACATGTATCCTGAAATTGCAGCACGAGGAATCAGATTTAGAGAATCCAATGCAGTTTACCAAGCTATATGCTACTTTCATAACAATTCAATCTTTAAGTAAACTGCATTCCTCTTAAAGGAATGGAGGAAGAGCAGAATGAATATGAAAGATAGGAAAAATGTTGCTGTTCATTACAATTTTCCATTTTTGTTGAAACACAGCAGGAGAGCAAAGCCACAGGCTTCTCTACTGCTCTTGCATGCCAGGAAGGATTATGCAAACACTTGAAACCACCCAAATCTTATTTAAATTTTAGTCATTGTTCCTCCTTTAATGGTTATACTTTTGCCTGCTTTCACTCAAACATTGCTGCATCTTGCTTTCCGCCAGCTTAGTCCCAATGGGAGTCATCAACTCTTAATTACAGATGAACAGATCTCTGAAAAATACCTCTGGAAAAGAGTAGGAAAAAAAAAGGCAAACCTTAAGTGCCATCTAGTGGCTGCTTATTAAAAAACATTGAATCAAAAAAATTCTCAACATGCCACAGAGTAACATAACTAGCTGAAATGAAGAGGTGTTTGAATTCACAACCAGCAAAGACCTGGTAAATAACCAGGAAAAGGACTAAAGATAAACAGCACCTTTACAGTAACTCTTTAGATTTTTGGCCTTAATTGGAGAGCTCAAATTTTGAGGAATGGCAGTAATCACCTGCTCCTCCACCACCCTCAGCAGCTCGTCAGAATCTGTATCCTTCCAAGTTGTCCTGTGCATTTTAGTTAAAACCTGAATGCTGAACCCTTTCACATCTCAAAATGGAAGCCAAACCACAGGGGTGAATATAGATCCAAATATCTAAATTCACGTTAGCTTTTTCCACCCAAATAATTCACTTTGGAGTTGAAGGCCAGATTTTTCTCCATCCATGTTTGTAACAAGTCAAATTAAAGAAAAGAAAGAAGGCAGATTTTTAGCTAGTCATGTCCTTTTTCTCTCCCTGCAGAAAATAGCCATTTTCTGCTGCAGACAGGGATTCCTCCCCCAGATATTTTCCAATATAAAAGCTCCACGTTCCAAGGAGACAGCTGTATAATTCCTCAAATTTTAGACAACTCTTCTTGGAGATGTGTTCCTTCTACAAATAAGCAGTAATTACAGCATAAACTTAAATAGCTGTGTTTGAATTTGTTTGGTGATAATGGGGAGCAGCCCAACAGCATATTGATGGTCTTTCTATGTAGATATATGTATTTTTCTTGCGTAGCATTTTTACTTTCAAGCTGCTTCAGAACTTTGAATTTTCTTCAGTCTTATGCATACAGGGAGCCCTGGGAATCACTCCTCAGTGAGATTCTGGAGAAAAGAACCTGTACTGATAGATGCTTTTGATGCGAGACTTGATGCGTGTCAGTTTCTAGCTACTCTGTCTACTGTCATCCAGTCAATGACATACCAAGCCAGCTTTATTCTGAATCACAAAACTGATACACAACTATTTAATTTAGGTATGCTAGATCTCAGATAAAGTAATGAACAGCATCAATGTATCTCTCAGTCCTTTCTTCCTTCTGCTAATACAAAAATTCTTAAAACATGCTGGATTTTAATTATAACAGGAACAAACGTGCTCAGTCAAGCACACAAGTAGTGTTTATCTTTGCTACTCATACTGAAGGAATTACTAGGCTTTATTACACTAGTACAGTGGTTTCATGTATATGGGAAGTTCAGTGCAGCAGTGAGCTTGAAAGCATTTCTACTGATTCAGATAGGTGTGTTTGTTTTCCAAGACTCCTAATGGCAAGGACCTTGCACTAGTTTTAAAATAGTTCTAAATAAAAATGCTTTTCAAAATAAGCAAGACATTTCTCATAAAGACACTTACCAGCCTCTATGTTGAGAAAACACAGCATGGATCAATACATTTACTGTTGTGTTTATTCCTCATGCATTTTTGCTTCTCAGATTGGTCTTTGCTAGAAAAGGCATGTTTCTTCTTCTCCTCACAGTCTAGAATATCATTTTTATTCAAAATTTTAAATTAATTTTTTCCAAGTTACAGCAAATAAAGCTTAATTTTATTATTGTAGGTTGCTGCCTCCAGTGAGATCATCCTGTATCTATAGGATTTAAACTACTGTGTATCCCTTGCTTTTTTTTTTTTTTTTCTAGGAGAGAAGAGAAGCAGCAAAACTTACTCTCTAACTCCAGCAAGAACTGGGTTTACAGAAAAAGATTTATTCTTATTTTAAGACATTTAAACCATTTTCGGTAACTGAAGATCCTTTCTGGCAGATTATATAATGGAAGATGCTTAGGGCCAAGATCATTTGTCCCACAGATTTAGAACCTTATTACTTTGATGTGGTTCTCACTCACAACAGCCCGGCACGGGAAGCCTGAAAGGCTTTAAGGGAAGAAAAGCACTGCTGGGCAGGTAATGCACATAAAGGGAAAGGTTTTTACCCTGGTCAAAGATGGATGTAGTTGCAGCTTCACCGTGCCAAGTCAAAGTAATAACTATGCTCAAAGGAATCAGAATGCTGCCATATTGCTTTTTATTTTCCAGCTCTTTAGGGTAGTGGGACAACATATATAATGTGCCAAACTTTCGTAATGACCAGTGGTAGATAAGGATGCAAAACAAGGACTAAAAACTACTAACTCAAGACTACCAAGGAGAGAATTCTGTGAACATCTGGGTCTACACAAACCCTTCTACCTTGCCACTGGTATTCGTTCCAAAAGTATTTTGTTAACTGATCAAAACGGGTGAAGTACTCCAACTGGAGAAAAAGTTTGATGCTGAGTCATCAAAGCAGCATGCTCTTCCATACAGGACCTTATTCATGAACGTTGAACAACAGCAAGTTTCATAACATTTATTTATTAATTGGAGTTGTAATATTTACTTTACACACCATATTCCCTGCTCTTTATGTAGCGAGCTGAAAAAATGGCTGTTTGAGAACCAAATAAGGATCAAAGTTAAGAACATTACCCTTGAGAAGAAACAATTTCTGACAGGTCATAGAAGATGCAACATTGATATCTTCACCTTATTCTGATTTAGGAGTCACAGTAGGAAGTCGTATCAATACATATATCATTGCTAACTCTGTACAAAGTAAGCTCTCAGAAAAAAAACCCCAAACATACAAATGAAAGCTTGCTTTAGGAGATTAACATAAACAAATATTATTAATGAGGACAAAATATTAAAAAAAAAACCCAAAAGTAATGGACCGAGTCAATCAAAATATTACATCTAATTCAAATGAAAATTTAGAAGTAGAACAATGAAAAAGCCATAGAAAGCCCATTCAAATAATTTTCAATTCTTTCCAGTAGAACCAAAGCCACCTTCACCACGTTCTGTATCATCTAGAGCCTGAAAGACATCAATTATAATAAGCTTGTTTAGAGTTTTAACTTGCCTTCAATTCCTAGTAACAGATATCATTTATCACAGAGGATAGTGCATTTACAAGGGCTGCCCTGAAAGTTATGCCTGCTATTATGTTGGCTCATGACATCAGAGGCAGATGTTGGTGATACAGCAGTAAATACTGAACCTTCTCACCAATATACCATTACATTTTGTTGCCATGTGACAGATGGCAGCAAGGGGCACTCTGACAAAGAGCACCTCAGCACTGTGAGGCAGTGGGTGGTGCATTTCAGAAGCAGTGACAGCAGGTCATTCTGCTGTTGCAGAGTTTTATTCATTGCTGGCAAAAATGAGTAACAAGTGGTGATAACTACGTTGAAAAATAATTTTTTGTAGCTGAGAATCTGCTCTGTCAAACAGTATTACTGTGCTCTTTGTATCCATTGTAGTTTCCACAGAAATATATAGGAGGCATTACTTTCAGAGTGGCCTATATACTTGGCTTCTCACAGTAGGTCAGAACTGTCAGTAACTCAAGCTAAACCAAAACATTTTAGGAGTCAGTTTTCAGTGCCTTCTGTAAGTTTAAACAAATCCCACACTGACAGACAACTACTCCTAGCATACACTGAAGCATTTCTCATCTGCTTGTTACCTCTGAAAAACTTGGAAATCAAAAATCAGATCATGCATGGAAAGCACAAAGGATTTCATACAAAACATAACAGAATTACTGCTTGATAGTTGAAATAGTCTTAAAGCGAAGTATTTACCTAAAGCAGAAATTTCATCTATATACAACTATGTTACACTACTAATTCTTGGATAAAAAGGGAAACATTTCCCTTTGGCAACTTACTTGAACTTCTTCAAGCTCAGGATAGAAAATGCGTTCACAGATGAGCTGGGCAATTCTATCTCCTTTCTTAACTACAAAGAAGTTAAATTATTATTATTTCCTTAAAACAAACAAACAAACCGTGTGAAGTTCAGATAATCCCTCTCTAAGTTTCAGAATGTAACAAATTAAATACTTACTTGAAATACAGTTAAGCATTCACAGGATAACAGGCTATAATAAACTTGTGCTCTGCCCTTTTAAATGAAGTTCCAGCAGCAACACCAGCTCAAGGGACCTTCCCTCATTCCTGCTGCTATACTGTGGCATCCTAAGCATTGTTATGCATAAATACTGCAGAGACTCTGACAGCTGCTTGAATGATGCAGCTCCCTTGAGGATTTGATCCAGAAACTTGTTCCCCTAGGGCATTCTATATTCTAATACCTGGGGACTCTATGACTCTATGATCCTATGGAATAAAAAAATTGAACTGATAGAAGAAAATCTTTGAATAGTGTACAATTTGATTCACAGAACTTTTTTAAGAAGCTTGTGCTGTGGAGCTGCAGAAGTTGTAAAAGCACTGGCAATAATATAACTGGGTCGTAGGGCTTAAACCTGTGCGTTTGGAAAGGGAGAGCATGAGGGAAAAACGTTATCTTTTATTATTCATGTTTCTCAGAATCACCAAGGAGTTTTTATCTCAAAATTGTTTATTGCTGAGAAAGAAAGAATCCAAATATGAAGTTGCACTTCAGTAAAGGTCATGAATCTAAAGATCAGCTAAGTAGCTCTTTTCTGCACACTACTTCATTTACTAGGAATACAAACTTTTCAGATTTCCTTAATAAGACATAATTAAGTTGCCAAGATTTTGTTTACTGGAAAAATGGTCTCAGATAAAAGTGCCATTTCACAGGCTTTTAAAGAAAAAATAGATTTTCATTTCCAATCAGATGTCTAAAAACAGACTTTGCTTAGCTTAACACTTACCTTCAAAAGCCTCCTTGCCAAAGTTGAAGAGTACAACACCAATGTTTCCCCTGTAATCCTCATCAATAACGCCAGCTGATATATGGAAGGATTAAAAGGGATATCCAATTAATAAATGTTGTCAGTATTTTAAACAATCCAGGCTTGGATTGGTAACGACTGCAGTATCTCATGCTGGTATACCTTATACTGCTCATGCCCAAATTCCAAAGCATATATTCTGAAGTCTGCTTACATAAATACTAAAATTACATGTCCTTCCTGAACATTCCAGACACCTCACACACAACACAGTAGTACCCATAGAGATTATAAACGCCAAAGACAATTGTAGTATGACTATGTCTTGAACTTTTATTACTGAACATATATACTTAAGAATAGAAAATTGAGGACTTTTCTTAGTTTCCTCAGTTGTGTGAAAATATTGCACTATACCCCGTTCCTAACATTACCATATATCTCTGCACTTGTAGAAGTAGCAATTTTTATTTATTAGACCAGGCACCAGTTCATTAAGTGCCAATTATGTAATGATCTTGCTGCAAATGCTGAAGTGCTCTGAAGATGACTACTGAGCACCCCTCTCCATATCCAATATGGGTTAACAGATATGTTATATGTAAAAAGAGCTTGAGCACCACTGAATCTTGCCAAATGACTTCAATAAAACATGGCTCCTCTGTAGGAGTAGGCAGTACACTTTTTTTTTTTTTTGCCAAAAAAGAAAGATGCAATTAAAAGCTAGCTTTTGTATTTAGCAGCAGCATCTACAAGGAATTCTAGACCTTAGCACTGCTCTCTGAAAAAGCTGTGGCCCACTTTTACTTCCTTTCATTTGAGAAATTTTAAATTACTTTGTAATTGTCACTTCAGAATTCAGGCTTCCCTTTTTGCTTCAGCAAGGTCACCACTGAGGTGGATGATCTAGCCCCCAAAAATGAAATGAAAGATAGGTTAGCTCTCTAGGAATAGAAAACTGTGTGATACTCAAGATGGAAAAGACTGATTAATATTTCAGTGGCCAAACTGAAGTCAGCAGCATTAAGTCACTTGTATTATTCACTAGAGGGAGAAAAACTTTCACTAAGCATTCCAATTTTGTAAGCTTAGCTATAAAGTAAACTACACTCATAATGAATCTACAGATTGCTTCGGACTTGTTTTCTAGCAGACAAGAACTGCACTTCCCACACACTCCTGAGGATGAAAGCTTTCCAGATGATACAGAGAGGAAGGATAATCTTCCTCAGCTGTACATTTAATATAAACAGAACTTGCAGTCAGATTTGAAACTATGTAGTAGGAAATAATTTAAAAAAAACTCTTAAGGCCAAAAGCACTAGTCTAAATGCTGTGCTGACTGGCTGAAATACTTCCAAAGTTACAATCATTTCAAATTCTGGTAAAATTTTGTGAAATTAATTGCCTTCCAAACATTTTCTCTTTATATATTATATTCACATGGTCTTACTGAATTCAACCACTGCCACCAGCTAGACTTTGAGTTTAAACTACACTGTTTTTATTACAGAATATATGATCCAGAAGGACCCCACCAGAAATTCATTGTATCGGGCACACTGGCAAAAGGTGGTAACAAAGTTTTCTCTCTTGATACTCTGTTATTCCAGAACAACAAGTTGCAAGAAGTATATACACTGCTGTGTACCAAGACTCTTTTCTAAAAGACATGTACTGGGTGGAAATCATCTAAGTCAGTTTTGGAAAAATTGTGCATTAGAACTGGCAGTTTGACATATGGTCTTACTCTGTCAGAAGTTTGGCATGTCATTTGTTGGGAAAGCATCCACACCTAGCAGATGTGAATTCTGGATGTGCTCTTGCATGATCCCATACTGACCCTATTTTTCTGACCCTATGATCCACAGGACTTCTTATCATGCATTTATCATGCATTTATCATACAATAACCCCATGCAATGCTATAGGCTTGGGGCAGAATGGCTTGAAGAATGTAGAGAGGAAAAGGACCTGGGGGTGTTGGTTGATGCTCGGCTCAACATGAGCCGGCAGTGTGCCCAGGTGGCTAAGAAGGCCAACAGCATCCTGGCCTGTATTAGAAATAGTGTAGCCAGCAGGAGCAGGGAGGTGATCATCCCCCTGTACTCAGCTCTGGTACGGCCGCACCTCGAGTACTGTGTTCAGTTTTGGGCCCCTCACTACAAGAAGGACATTGAGGCCCTGGAGCGTGTTCAGAGAAGGGCAACAAAACTGGTGAGGGGCCTGGAGCACAAGTCTTATGAGGAGCGGCTGAGGGAGCTGGGATTGTTTAGTCTGGAGAAGAGGAGGCTCAGAGGAGACCTTATTGCACTCTACCACTTCCTGAAGGGGGGTTGTGGTGAGGAGGGGGTAGGCCTCTTCTCCCTGATAAGTAATGACAGGACGAGAGGGAATGGCCACAAGTTGCGCCAGGGAAGATTTAGATTAGACCTCAGGAAGCATTTCTTTTCTGAAAGAGTGGTCAGGCACTGGAATGGCCTGCCTAGGGAGGTGGTTGAGGCACCATCCCTAGCGCTGTTCAAGAAGCGTTTAGATGAGGTGCTAAAGGACTTAATTTAGTAGTTGGGTAGAGATAGTGATAGGAGGATGGTTGGACTAGATGATCTTATAGGTCCTTTCCAACCTTATGAACTTATGAACTTATGAACTTATTTTTCCTTAAATGGATAATGGCCTTCATTGTGACAGAAGTACTTGGGTGGTACAATTAAAATGGCATTATAACTGTTTTGATTTCCTGAAGTCCTCTACTATCAGTAATAATATTACTCGCGATTTTTAAGCTGTTTTTTTTTTTTTGACAAATTGAACTTAAGTTATCCTGCTAAGCACTGTTTATTTCCTTCAAGAATGTCCTAGTCTAACTTTCAGATTGAAAAGACTGAATAGAAGTGTAGCAGAAATGCTAAGTCACAACCTGAAGCAGTGATTGAGCACCTGGTGGGAGGGCAGGGCCAACCCAAGGGAGCTCAGGTGCATGCTGTGCAATAAATCTGAGTGACCAGAAGGAGTAGAGCCAGGATCCACCCCTTCCCAGCCCTGCATTTAAGGGTTGGCAGTGGGGACCAGGGGATCTTGCTGGAGATCCCTGTGTACCTGAGGCCCTGTAAGGGTAAGCAGATTTTCTTCCTTTGTTTCTGTGCCCATGCCTGCTGCATTTGGGGCTAATCTTTGCTTGTTGTGGCCATAACCCTGCTACACAGTTACTCTTGCAATGCTTTCCATTGTGTTATAGCATTACAAGAGAATATATTTTTTTCATAATAATTAAAAGGAGTTTTAGAGGTGTCATTTTTAAGAACCACACTATGGTAGATCGTGTATACTATAATGTCTCAGGTATAGAACAGAGAAGTTTTGATTCCCATCTTAGTGCTTTTTGGTGGTTTTTTTTTTTGCTTTTCAGGAAAGCCTAAAACACCTGTGTGCAATAGACCTAAAATAATCTATTCTGATATAATGTAAAGCCTGAATAATGTAAAGCTGGCATAGGTGTTCCCCTCTAACCTTTGATATCAGAAGTATGTTGTAGATGTAGCCAGACTTTCTTATGCCACAAAGTAGGCCCAGTAAAGCAGTTCTGCAGCAGTTCTAAGTTTACTTGGAATTGCCTTTGCTTGATGGCTAGTTTGGCACCAGAGGATTAAGTGACCATCCTTAAGATCCAGAGCCCTGCCTGTAAGCAAATATGTGTCTAACTGTCTTTGGAAGTAACTGAGAATTTCTATCAAGCTTATTGAAAAGCTCAAAGTATATTAAAAAACATCTTATTCAAAACAGCTGTTGCTCGTCGCAATAAAAAAAAACCACCAGACTGGTAGAAAGTGTGTTCTTGGTTTTACTTTCAGACTTATTAATTAATGTACATGGTTAGAGGTGGAATTCTATATGCCTTGATTTAATTAATTCATATCTTAAAGCAGGCTGAAAAGAATCACACAGCTCTTTAGAGAAAATGGAAACAAACAGTAAAAATAATCTTCAAAGCCTAAATCAAAATAAAGTATTGCCCGACAAACTAACAAGAACATTATAAGGTTATTATAGAAAAATCATTAATAGCATTTTATAATTCATCAAGTTTTAGACTATGATTTGCTGAGTCTCTAGGATACTGATCAGTTATCTCCTTTTGCCAGACAACTAGTGAAGCTAGCGTTTTACACCTATTAAAACACGAACTTAAGGTATTTTACAATCAAGATTTATAACATTATATTAAAAATTGGAAAAAAAAAATCTTACCACCAACATCTATGAAGTGCTTTGCAGCTAAACCAGAACGTGGTGCTAGAAAACAGAATCACAGAATTTAAAATAAACCAGTAAGTTAAGTGCAATACTCTTTTAAAATATTTATAGGCTAGTGTGTTTGTACAAAGTTGTGATAGCAAGAACTGTTCCCATGGCCTATCTAAACTAAATGTGATTTTACAGGAATGGCTATGAATGCTGTTGTATATACAAACAAAACCAGCTGCTACAGCCTACAAGAAAATTGGCATCTTTATAAGATAAAAATCCGCCCTTGATTAGACCACCAAATATAAAACAGATTGCTTCTGTTCTATATTTGCTTCAAAGAATGCTGGAGTTTGTTGTCATTCCACTGTCCTGGACTAGTCTCAAAAGGCTACTCTGGCAATCCATTCTAGTTATGATGGAAAACATTATTTGACAACAATTTACTAAGAACATTGCATACGGATAAATTATGTACAGGTTTTTTAATATTCCTTGGCCTGCTTTGAACACGTTACTCTCTTCAAAATTTAATTTGTTTAGGATAACATACATGAATAAACACTCTCGTTATACGAAAGAACACAGCAAATCTGAGCATTTTCCTTCTCTGGGGTAGAATATCTTCAAAGGCTCTGTCCACTGCTGTCACTGAAAGCAGTCTGTTATGTGAATTCTTTTACCTCAGGACTAATTTTTAAACAATCAGTTATATTTTCCATACATCCCTCACCTACTGGTCTTTACTGTTTTAATTCTAAAACTGCAGGGGAGTAACCAATGATCACATCGCCTATAAAGCTGTATGCGGGATACAAAAATGTTCTAGCTAATCAAATTCTTCATTGTGATAGTCAAAGTCAAACTTGGCCATTTAATAAATGTCTGGCATGAGGCTTAATAGATCACATAGGCATGTGAGCTTTTGTGTACGTAGAATAACTGCAAGCGAAATCTAAATGAAAAGATCATGTCAGACCTCTCTGCTCTGCCTTCACAGCCTTTTTGATGACCTGCTTGCTTACCTACTCGGCCATAGCACCCAGAAGGAAGCGCGATCTGAATGTCAGTTTTCACCACGGCCTTTTCCATCGGTGGAATCACACAGTCATAGGCACTGCGTGGTAGGAAGAAACGCTAGTTTATACACAATGCTTAAAAAATAACCGTTAAGTTCTGTGTCTAAAGGTACAAAGTTACTCAGAATTACTCCTGCTGGGATGTGAGAGCATGACTTGCTGTGGAGCTTATCACGCAAGAAACGTTTGCAGGCTGACAAGACCTAACGCAGGTCCTTACGGGTGAGAGATTCCCATTTTCACAGCGCTAACTGCACGGTGTCATTTGGATAGCGTAATCCCGAGACCGCTACTCCTATCTGCTTTTAATTGGTGAGAGAAAGCATGCAAGCTTAGCCTGAAATCAACGCGGGCGCGGCTCCTCCCTCACCTGTACAAGTCGTAGCCCGCGGCCCGAGCAGAGCCCTTGGATGGAGCGCGGGCGTTGTCGGACAGCTTGGTGAAGCGGAGCCGCACAGAGGGCTCCTCGGCCACACAGCCCTTCTGCTTCTTGCTGGGGGACGGCTGCAAGACGGCCTCGGAGCACGGCATGGCTGTGTGAGGGAGGAAGGCGGGAAAGGAGCAACGCCGCGTGAAAAAAGCGCGCGAGACGGCGGCAGCGTCCACTGCGAACGGAGGGGAACCGCGCTCCGCGCACCCCTGCCGCTACGAATGGCCTCGCCCGAGCCCTCCCCAGCTTCCCGAGGGCCCTCCCGCCCGGCGGAGCTCGGGGCAGAGCGAAGGCGGGGTCCGCTCTTCTCCCCCACCCCCTTACTGCGCCAGTGGAGCCGTAGCTGCTGTCCGAGGTGGCGGGCGCGGCTGAAGGTGGCCGTCATGCGGACAGCGGAACGCGTCAGCGCGGCTGTGCCTCTCGCCGCTGTCCGGCGGGGACGGCTTCCCAGGGCGCAGCGGGGCTGGGCCCCTACTACCGTCACTACGCCCGGGCTGTACCTGCCATGAGGCGCGGGGCGGGTCCCGGCAGCCGCACGAAGGCGCGGGGCGCCCCGGCAGGAGGAGCTGCGGGGCCGGGCGGACCCCGCGGGGCTCGCACCGTTGCCGGGGGAAGTGATAGCGGCTGCACGGCGGGAGGAGCCAGGCGTGGGGGGGAGGAAGTGAGCGGCTGTCGCGGCCGCTTCGGCTCCGCAGGGACGTAGCGCTGCCGTCCCGGGGGAGGGTGTAGGTAGGGGAACCTGCTTGCCTTCAGCGCTGCCCATGTGTCTCAGCGTATGCAGCGCTCTTGTCAGATTTAGTGGCGTTTAGTTGTGGTAATCGCTGATAAAGCCCTGATCTCTGCTGTGTGCTGGCTGCCCCCCAGTCTGGCCTTGGGCACCTCCAGGGACGGGGCACATACAGCTCTGGGCAGCAGTGTCTTCACCTCACCACCCTCTGAGTAAAGTGCTTCTCCCTGACATCAAACCTCGGTCTCCCCTCTTTTAGTCTGAAGCCATTCCCCTTTGTCTTATTGCTATCTATAAAAGGTCGCTTTCCTTCCTGCATATAAACTCCTTTCAAGTACTGGAATGCTGCAGTGAGATCTCCTATGGAGCCTTTAAGCTTTCCTGATGTAGAAACAGTTCCCGTTGAATTTGTGGCTATAGTATCTGTGCTTGACCACTTTGGATGTGTTCTCTCTGCATGAGATGGAGCGTGTGTGGTCGTTCTCCTATGTTATGGTTCCTAAATGCAGCCAGATGGCAGTGAAACCATTGCTGCACACTGCAGTTAAGTGGTGAAAAACAGGGTTTAGAAAAACATGCCAATATGGGGATTCTTTATTGCCACTGAGCACTTTTAGTCTTAATAATGTTTAGTCTTAATAATGTGCACGATTTGGAGGAGAATGTGTATATGTGTTACAGATGTGTGAAAAAACTTAGCATATCTGATTTCTGATATAGTCGACAAATTGAAAGTTGACCAGATTTGCAAGTTCTATCAAATGGAAACCTAATTATAAGTGGTTATTTGTGCAAGCAAAACTTCATAATGATTTCAACTACATCCTGCATTATATTGAAGGCATGGCCTGTTTTGTGAGTGGCTGACTCCATGGGGCAGGCTCAGTTCTGTCTGCAGCTGAGGTAGCCTGAAGCTCTGTGCATAGTGTGGAGGAAGTCTTGTTGATATCAGGAGAAAGTTCTCAATTGACCAGCACTTTCCTTTTCCTGGCACTGTGCTTGAAGTGTGACAAGTTTGCCTTGGTACTGGGAATGTGCTCTTTGCTCAGGAGATAAGCAGTCATTTGGTCAGCATTTCTGCATTCTTGACTGCTGACTTATGCTGTTCTGTTAGACATGTCCTACTGGCTTTGAAGAGTAATGCTGAAATGATCTTTTACCTAAAAGAGTGGAAGCTGCTTTCTTGTACACAGAAAGGGATGCAGGGGAGAAAAGCAGGACATGGGTCATTCTCTGAAGTCCAAAACTGCCCGGGGACCTGCGGCAGCAGCTTAATGGAAGCCTCCAAGCTGAAGTGGCTGACCAAGCCGAAGTTGCTGAGGACTGCATGAGTTCTGTTCTTGCAGCTGTGCTGGTGATTGGAGACCTCTGCCACAGGGGAATTAACAGGCAGGTACAGGGAGTTAGATGAGTCTGTGTTAGCTGAAGTCATGTAGCTGTTGGTACCATATCTGGAATTTCACAGTTCATTCGTGCTACCTGTTGCCATGTCTGTTATTTGCAGACTACCAATCAGTTGCCAAAACTGCCTTTGCTTTGAAGATGAATTTGAAGTACTATTCAGTACTGTACAAAAATGAGAAGGGCTGAGGCATCTCTGTGCTTTCTGAGAATGAGGGACAACTGTCATATTTTGTCTTGCCAGAAAGATGTAAAGAAAATAGTATTAGAAGTAACCTTTGTATAAATCTTTGTATGTGTTTCCTTAGAAATGGCCATTTCTAACCAGCAACACCAACTACAATCTGGGCTTGTGCTCATCTGCCAGAACATGCTGAGCAGGGAATTTCAGTAGTTAATGTATCTGGGAGAAACTTGTGGGTTGTGACAAATTTTACAGTTTGTGATGACAAAGAAGAGGAAATCTTTTAAATGATAGGCCCACTGCATTCCACTCCTTTGCTTTGTGGTTTATTCCTTGGTTAGGGGTGAGTGAATTGGAAAAGGCAGTCATGAATATGTCAGCTACCATAGAAGTAATTGAAAATAAAACAATGCATGCCATACGTGCATTACAAAAAGAAGTATCTCAAGCAGGAATGATGGCCCTGTGAAGTAGAATGGCCCTAGGTATGTTATTAGCCCCAAAAGGAGGGAGTTGTACAGTAATTAACACTAGTTATTATTGCTTGTATGTAGGCCGAAGTGGTGAAATTTCTACAGACGTGGACTAAGTTTGGAAGCAGGCAAAAATATTACATGAAGTTCAAAAAGACAGTACTTCTTAGAGGCTTGGGAAGCATTCAAATGATTGGCTTCCTGGTACCCTGATCTAAGCTTATGGATTAAGAAAATCATAGCAGCTGCCTTTCTGGTAGTGTTAGCTTTTGTCTGTTTCTATGTGGTATTGAAGTGTTGCTTGATATTAACAAAACTTCGAAGAACATGAGGCTATTTTGACCTATATTGTTAGGTAGGTCTCAAAGGGAGGAATTGTTGTCAGTAAGAACTAAAGTTTGTACAAATCTTTGTATGCATGTCCATAGATATAGCAAATATGTACTTTTCTCTACTTGAAACTGCTAAAGTGATTAAGTAGAGGAACTCTTAATCACAATGAGATGATTAAAATTGTATTTGAAGTTGGGAACATCTTCAAAACTCATGTAGTTAATCAGCATGTCTAGTTAGCCTGCACGCAGGGAGATGAGCCCCATCTTTAACTGACCCATGGAAGACCAGAGCTGTATCGGAGTCAAGTGATAAGAACGTGTATAAAAAAGCCATGCAAAAACGTCTGGGGTGTGCTAGATTTGTGGAAGATCAGCTGGCATCCAAACTTGCACAGCTTTGCAGTAAGTCATATCTCATGTGTGTGAAGTTGGCTTACTGCACACTGGGTAACAAATCTGCCTTTCAGACAAGAGTAGCACAGTAAATTTCCTCATTCTTAAACCTCCACACGTGGTTGGGGCCATGAACTTGAGCCTTTAGGCTCTAGCTGAGCTGTTTGAAGTATGGGATGTGCAAACTTTTGAAGAAATTTCACAATATTTTTGCTTTTGCTTCACGGGAGGGTATTTTTTGCATACCTTTGGTCACCTCATCAATGCTTGCTTTTGTTGTTTCTGATCAAATCAACACTAGGTTATAAAAATGTGTAGAGTTGGTAGTGTGATATGCTCACAATGTGCTAGACAGTTTTAGAGCCACTTTTTTTTCTAGAGTTGTCAAATGCATAATTAGAATTCAGTTACTAATGGTGATTAAAATTCAGTGGTTATTTTGTGCATAATGTATGTAAAAAAAAAAAAGGAATTATCTTTTTTCAGAGTGGGAAAGGAGGTGGGCTGATAAAAATTTTGCAAGTTGCAATTCAGGAGTTCATAATTAGCATGCTCTCCAAATCAGTTGTGCAAACTGTTAAAAATTATGGTGAGGGTGATGTAGTAGAAGCTCCTTGGAAACTGCTGTGTTGGAATTACTGGTCAATTTGTGGAAATAATGCTTCGCTTTAAGATGGTTAAGCACTGCTGTATGTAGTTGGTGTTGCTGGTTATAAATTCCACAGTGCTGTGGCGTGGATACATCTTCAATTTATCTCTGTAATCCGAGCAAGGAGTTTTGCATCGACATGTGTGGTAGTATTAATTTTTGATGGCTGTTCGTTTAGAAATGAAGCTCTTGGGATTCATTTTTGCAGTCCCCACTGTGATGTTTGTGAAGGAGATGTGTGTAGTACTGAAAGTGCCATTGCTAACACGTATTGTGCTTTCTCTCTTTAGAGATCTTCTTAGGTCCCTAGTATCAGTTTGGGTTGCAATGTTCCCCATCAATTGAGAATTTACAGTAGTTGAGAATACTTTGGAAGCTATCCTCGTTCGTGTACACAATTGAAGGGCTTAATGCAGTTGAATACTTGCCTCTAGTCCTTCCATATCTTGTGATAAGAGACTCTTGCAGAAAGTCTAATTAGAGCCTCACTAAAACTCGTTTTTAGATGATATCTGCTTACTGTCTGCAGTGAGAGGTGGACTGGGTGGTGACCATTGCAATTCTACAAAGGCAGAAGGACCTAGCAGCATGTAAGAAGCTCCTTTAGTATTGCTAGCGTCAGTGTGAAGGATGGGAGTAATTTCCATGTTTTGCAAGTACAGAATTTGAGGTTTGGTTTGCTCAGAGCTGTGAAGAAGTCTTATTGTATCCAGGAAACTCATATATCTGTATCCTGCAGTTAAACTGCAAAGTGATCCTTCACCCTGGTTGTAAATGTGTAAGAAGGAGCAAAGGAAGAGCATTAGGAGAAAATATCAGTATTTCATACTATGCGTTCAATAGATGGAGAAAATAAAACATGGATTATTGGACTACATTACCATGTTCTGCTGAATTGCTGCTGCTAAACTTGAAAAATATGAATATCAAATATTTGGTGTTTTTGGGGATAAAGTACTAGGTCCTCCACAAGTTATATTCTCATAATTCAAGCAAAGATGGAATCTGAGGCCTGCTTTGTAATAAGCATTTAGTGCAAATCAGGGTCTGCTGGCTTTCCTGGGGCTTAGATTTCCGTTAATCTCTCCAAAGGAGCTGTACTCCTTAATGGTCTTTAATTTAAATAATGCTTACACGTTGGATATAGGTTCCCCCATTAAAAAGAGAATCCACTTTTATTGACAGCTGAAATGATGAAGTGCTATAATGTTGCAGAATAGAAAATAGAAGAACGCACAGCTTAATGGATTTATTTTAAGTTGATGTATAATGAGTATTATTTAGAAAGTCTAGGAAATATAAAACTATATAAAACTTTATATAAATATGAATAACTCAATTCAACTCAGCTAATGAAATTTATTTTGCTCTCTAATCGCTTGTGTAAATCACTGAATATATTATCCCAAAGTATAATCTCAGAATTTCTTAACTTGTAACATTCATAGCAAAAATTGGCTGAATACTTATTATCTCACTAATTTCTTTTTGAAATTTACATACCACCTTTAGTTATTGCGATCATGCATTCCAGTCTGTGTCAGAGCTTGAAAATTCATTATCAGCTCTTGTCATATAGAATCCATCTCATTATCTATGCAATTTTTTTTGTTTGCGAGTTAATTAGAAGCATTTGAATTAACATTGCATTAAATTAGCATTACAATTTAGGTATAGGCATCTGCTCCAGGCATAGGTTTTAATTTGGCAATATTATAATTAAACAGCATTGTGGGTATTCTTGTTTTGTATCGGTTTATGGCTCTGACCCAGTGGATACTGTAGTTGTTTTTTTTCCTCCTTTCCAAGTTAGTGCATTTGATTTCCATTCTGCTCTGTGTCTACTAGCAGCTATGACTGTGCAATTTGAAAAAAAGATTGATTGATTGAATACTTGTTGCATTTAGCTGTTAATTTTGGCTTTCTAGGATAAATGTCAAAAACATGTAAGATACTGTATAAAATTAGTGGAGTTTCTTCTTTGTGTTTTAAAAATGCTTGCTGTCTCATTATATACAGGTGGATTTTCCTTTTTACCTTTACTGGAGTGTGATGCCACTAGGTACCAGTCACGTTTTCTTGTCTCACTCTTCCCCACATTGCCTTAATTTTTTTGTGAAATTTTCTGTTGGTAATTGAGGTTTTAAATCTCTGTTAGGTAAGTGTGTCTTTACTAAAGCACTGCCATTAAAAATGTGGGTGCAGGAGTCAAACATGGGATGCTCTAGGCACAAAAGTTTTTCTAAGAATAGAAAGTCAGCACGTTCTTGTGGTTGCCCCTGACCATTAAGATTGGAGGAAGGTTCTTTGAGAGAATTTCTAGCCAAGCCATATACAGGTAATCGGACACAACTCCTTTTCTTGCCACCGGGAGACTCCTGTTCAGATAGACAGAAAATTAATGTTTTTAAGAAAAAGGGAGGCATGCATCTCACTAAATACTGAGCAGAAAATGTTGGCTGTTGATAGGCAACAGAATATGCATAGTTAGTCTATCTGATTATTTTCATCTTGGAAAGCACAAAGCTAACACCAGGTCTTAATCTTGCAAACTCTTGGTCACCTGGTTAATGCCATTAACATGGCTATTTTTAGTGAATATGAACTGCTTGAGAATATCTTTCCCCTGAATAGATAAAGAAGCATTTTCAGCACCATAAAGCTCCATGCACAAGGAAATGAAAAAAAGAAAAAAGGTACAGTACGTGCACTTTTTCTGCAGCCCATCAGTATCTCCTGATGTGTAGATACTGTGAGATAGAAGTTTGGATGTATGATTCCATTCATGGTAAATATTACATGATTGCTCCTATTCTGAGACCCAATTAAGAGGGCCAGAGAGGTTTATCTGTGTACTAGAAATACTTATTTACTGACTATATTTAAGAAAATGTCTAAACTTTCTGAAAACTGGTCTGAAAATGGATTTTTGTTTCTTTATTGGTAAGGTTTTTCTTTATGCAGTTCATCATCTTACTCAGTTTCACATAGCTTAAAGTCGATCTTGGCTAACAACTCTATTGATTATGTGCAAACCAGAAGAATCTTTTCTCAAACTTTGTGTCCTTAATGGCTTGAGAGAGAGTAGGGGGAGGGAAGCATAATGAGTATTTCCTGCAGTGGGTAAGCAGGTGTAATACTCTACTTGTAAGCAGGTGTAATACTCTACTTGTAAGCAGGTGTAATACTCTACTTGTAGAGTGGGATGTGAAGATTACATTTTTGACACATTTTCAGAGATTTACTTTAAGTTATGAAGGAGTATGAGGAGAGGTTCATATTTAGTGTAGTCCCAGAGAACTGTCAGCCTGGATTTAAGCTCTTCAGAACATGCTTAAAAAGTAACTTTCCCCTCAATGAGTTAATACAAGTATTTCTGTTGATCTAGTCCAGAATCCCCGCTCACATCAGATTATTCTCCAAGTCAAAGATAAAATTGTGCAACTCACAGGACAATGAGGTTAGCTGCCCTCGAATGCTCTTGTAAGAGTTCATTCAAACGAACTTGGCGGTAACTCTGTTTAAATCAAAACATGGGTTAAAGATTCAGTCAGTGATCTGCAGTCCAACCCATTGCCCACTTGATTTTCTGTTACTGCATTGGCAGCTCTGGGGGCCTGGTCTGCTCTATGATCCAAAAGGACAGAGAAGGCAGACTATGAGCCTCTCCTACGATGTTCTTGATTTGTCTTGTCACCCAGGGGCCAGAGTCATTCACGACTGTTTAAGATTTCTTGGGAATGGAGATTGTTTTTGTACTGGCTGCAGTACATCCAGTACCACAGCTAGATCAGACATAGTTTTTAAGTGTTGGGCTATGTAGTGTAGCTGTTTGGGAACCATTCAGAGACTCCTGTGCTATTGTTTGGTGCTGTTCATCTGTTTGTCAGTGTTGGTCTGCAAAGAGATGTGGCCAGGCTCTTCTTGGTGGTGCATAATGATAGGATAAGGAGCAGTGGCCTAAAACATAGGAAGTTCCATACAAACATGAGGAGGAACTTCTTTACAGTTTGGGTGATGGAGGACTGGAACAGGCTGCACAGAGAGGTGGTGGAGTCTCCTTCTATGGAGATATTCAGGCACTGTCTGGACACCGACCTGTGCAACCTGCTGTAGGGAACCTGCTGTAGCAGGGGGTTGGACTCCATGATCTCCTGAGGTCTCCGTGATTCTGTAATTACACTGACATCCTGTAGAAACTGTTCTCCAAAACAGCTGCTTTATGCATTATGTATCTGTATGGATGTTTTTTACATTGTTAAGTGACTGTTATTCTGGGATTCAGCTGAGATTACTCTGGTTAGGATCAGACACTCTAAGTTTTTAAGTGCACACGCAGCAGAAGTGATAGAGAACAAGGGAGCAGAGCAGCGAGATTGCAGCATGGGACATAGATGTACCTCAACTGATGTCATAAATTAACCTTTTTCTTTCAGTAAAGAAGGTAAAAGACATTTTTTTCCTCCTTTACTTTTTCCTTCTCTGAAGAAATTTAACTCATTTTACCTGTGTTATGTAAGTAAAAATGCTCTTACGTTAGTCAGTTGTTATCTTAACAGAGTAATCCTATAACATCACCCTTTACTTGTAGTGCAGCTTTATTTTATTTTTTTCCTTGAATTTTGAATTTTAAGTGTTTTCTAATGTCCTCCATAAAATCCCAGAACTTACTGCTGAAGATAAGAGGCATGTCTTTCTGGGTATGTCAGCTAAGCTGTTTTTGCTGCCATTAATTCATAGATTTAGCCTTTTATCGTATTGCTGACTGCTTTAAACATGGAGGTTTTTGTCTTGGTTCTTCAGGCAGTGACCAGACAGGACCAAACCTAACTGTTATATAAATGTGTGTGTATGTTGATATTTATCGTTCCTCCTGTTGCGTTGTCATTGTTTCTGCATGCAAGTGCTGACATCTGGGAGTCTTTTTTTTATGGAGATGTCCTAAGGACTCAGACTTTCAGGCTTTGATTTATGCCAAGAGTGTTTTTAAAATTTTTCTGCAGGCAGCTGACTACCGTAACTTTTTGCTGGCTATCCAATCTGTGAAAAGGGTAATGCAGTGAGCAGCCAGTCTGCTTCCCAGCTGCTGCAGTCAGTACTATGGTGTGTAATCTTAAATCACCATTGATTTCAGCTTATGTTAATATGTCAGGCTGTGACCCTTGACAGCTCTGAGCTCTGACTCATAATCCTTGCTCCACTTGAAGAACTTACCAGCACCATAAAGTGGAGATAACTAAACTCCAAGTGCACTCAGGTTAATCCAGCAGGAACCGTAAATGAGATTGCTAGATTCATTCTCTGAGAGTTGCAGCAGAACTTGTCTCTTAAGAATGAGCACTTCTCAATAACATGTCAGCACTGGCCTGCTGAAGCCTGGGAGATCTCTGCTAAAAAGGTGCATTCCAACAATTTTGAAGTGCATCCCAGACTCCAGTTTACTGGATCAGCCAGCACCAGCCTCAAAACATCTCCAAACTGTGTGTGAGTTCCTTCATTGTTGGCAGGTTTAAACTTAGCCCATTGAAGTAAGAATCCATGTTAAATCTTGCCTTTTGGGCAAACTGCTAGAGATGGTT
Organism: Cyrtonyx montezumae; assembly: GCF_038088225.1. Lineage (NCBI taxonomy): Eukaryota > Metazoa > Chordata > Aves > Galliformes > Odontophoridae > Cyrtonyx > Cyrtonyx montezumae. The sequence goes on along the minus strand of NW_027071903.1, from coordinate 26,198,435 downwards.
GTAGAGTTCAGTGCTAAATTTCCCAAAGTGATTAATGTTTGGAACTGTTCATTCAGACTCTAAACAGTGCAACTGTGTAATAAACTAGTCCAATAAACTGGGGGATGGACTAGATGATCTCTAGAGGTCCCTTCCAACCCCTACAATTCTGTGAAACCTCTCAGCAGATCTTATTAGCTCAGGCTTAGCGCACTACTCTGGCTTCTGGTTTAGAAATGGCTTTCATCTGGCTGGCTTTGAATGTGGGCAGAGCTCCTCACTGGCCTGGAAAATACTTTGTGAACGTTCCAAGGTCTTACAGAGTGCTGAATAATGCAGTCATAACAGACCTCCAGTGTTCACAACATAAATCCAATTTGTAAATATCAATACAGGTTATAACATGCCATGCTTCTAATTGCATATCTGGTATTTCATATTTTCTTGCTAATAACTCCAAACATCTGGTCTAGAGCATAAGAATATGCTCTATATACAAGAGTAAAAAAGTAGGCAAGGCTTTACCTTTTCTTTGAATGCTTCCAGCTCTGCATCTGTAATTTTCCATGGAGTCTCTCGCTTTAATTTCTCAGCAGTTGTTATATCTTTGCAGCTTTCACGGAGGCGATATGGTTCAATCATCTCTTCAAAGAATTTCCAGCTGAAACAGGAGTAACAAAGGAGGCCTTGCTTCAGGATATGCACTCGCTAACTTATTTTGTAGATACTGTGTATGGCAGGCCCCAATGACTATAAATGTAGCTTAAAAACATGTGAAAACTTTAACTGTTCTTTGCTGCATTATGCCCCAAGTTTTATCTGTACTTCTTCAATGTGTTGAGGTAATTTGAGGGTGACTAAAAGGTTATTTGAGGATAACAAAACTGTTTAGCCTGTTACAGTTGCAGAGAATTTGCTGCATTTTCCTGGTTGTACAGTTTTACTGTCACAGATGTAATGAAACAGAAAAACAGATGAGGTAAATCTTCTGTAGCAAGGGGTTGAGGGAAATCCAAAAGTTTGTTTTTTTTTTGCTGTAGGGAGTTCAGATTTGTATTTGTTTTCCAACTTTTCCACAGTTTCTCTCTTAATTTGTGAAACTTTTGACTGTCGTTATCTGGAGAAGCTTATCATCCTGCTATACTTCCCTACTTGTCCCACAGAGACTCCAGGAAGTTTATGTTACGTTAACACCAATGTGTTTCTATTTTTGTTAATGTGTGTTTTATATTCTGTGCTATGTATGGGGAAATCTGGGGGCCTAAAAGGATTAAGAAACTAACCTTAGGTTGCACTTGGTGCACTTTCCACCTTGGTGGAAAACTTTGGGAGGAGAAGGGGAACCCTTTGAAATATCTCTGGACTATTGAGTAAGGGATGGGTTGGAAGAGAGGATAGTAAGATGAGAACATTTTGCAGAGATTCTTTAGGACCAAGAGCTATACTGTAAGTTAGGATTCAGTTGTTCCCTGAGCAAAGCACTATATACTTTTATATGCACATAATAGAAGAAATAGGCTATCGCTATGGAGAGATGCTTAGAAAGCGAGAACCCTAGAATATCTTGGATTACTGTTATTATTGTTATTATTTTTTATAATTTGCTGTGGAGAGCAAAATGTTTAGCAGTGGAATAGACCTGAAAATAAGTGTAGCTTATACAGTTGGAGGCAGTTTCCTGAGCGCTATCTTACCAACTTCCTGACTCTCACCTGAGAACATTAATTCCATAGATAAATAAAATGAAAAAAATAATGCACTTTAACTTCACTGTATTTGAGTAATGGGAGTATATTGTAATATTATGCTCACGGGGAAAGGAAAAAGTATGCTTATTTTTGACCAGAAAGTTAAGTTTACGAATGCATGGTAAAACCCAGAAAAAGTGAGGAGAACTGTGACTGACTGGATAATATGATGAGGTGTATTGCTAACTAATAGATATGAAAAGCCATTATAAAATGCCTGTTAAATGTAGTGGCTCTTAAGTATAGTGTCTAGTTAGTCTTCATTAAAATTATGTCTTATCATTGCAACATGTAGAAAAAGGCTGTCTATAGTTTTGACGCGTTGGATTATGATTGTTTAAATGTTTTTCTTTTTTATCCTGCTGCAGGTACTTGGGAAATGATTGCAGTAAAGTAACTGTTCTTTCTTCTTCTTCTTTTAAAGCTCAGTATACAAGAAACAAGCTCCTGATAGACGTCTCCTAAGTAATGCACTTTGGTAATGTTTCTTACCTCTCTTTGTTGGGTTTCATATTGATATCACAAATGATATTAATGTCAGCAAATTTTATTCTAAATTTGCTTAGAAGTGAAGCCATCCTGAAAACAAAAGAGATAATATTTTATCACTGTATTTCTGAGTGCCTTGCATCAAGGAGCACTCATAAATGAGTTAAGATATCAAATGCACTTGTCTCATTATCTTTAACTATATGACAAAGTACTTTAAATGCCCTAGTTAGTGTTTCAGTTTCCAATTACAGAAATGGATTGATGTGATCGCTTTAGTGTAATTTATTTAAACGATGATATATGAAAATAACAAAAACTGAAGAGTGTTTACGTTTTGGAAAAATGCTTGGAGTAAGTACAATACTGGTATTGTATGTTTTAGTGAAAACGTGGTCCAGAGTGTTGATGTGAGATGCTTAAAATATTTTTATATGAATTTATATTGATCTACTCAAATGTTGTCTTTACATATTTTCTGCACCAATTGACAGTAGGAATGCTTTACAGCTTTGTGTGTTCATGCTGATTTTAGAGAGTTAAGTCAGTTTTGCTTTTCATCTAAATATGGTTGGAAACTCCTATATTTTTTTCTTTTCTGGAAACACATACATATCTGTTCTACATAAGGACATGAACTTTAGGGTAGTCCTTACAATTGGCAGTACCACAGCAGTGAGGAGGAACTGTCCTCCATAAAGATTACCTTTGTGTGAAAGCAAAGCCTGTGGCAGCTGTCTTGATGGGACACAGTGCTGTAATCTTACTGATGCTGACTAAATTCTTACTCCTGTTCTGTCTGCATCTATCTTGTCTGCTTTCCACTGGAGTTTTAAATGGAGATAAAGAAGTATTAGCACTATGTATTTAGTTAAGAAGTAGCATCTATCCCAGATTTTCATCTTAAACTGCCTACTTCGTCTGGTAGTGAAATGGCCGCACTTCTAGTTTAAGTGCTTCAGAAGGAAAGGTCCTACATGCAGTGATGACTATAATAAGCTTATATTAGTGCCTTCCATTTGCTTGAAGGCAAATAATTATGAAGTCTAGACTTTTTAACAAAGTCAAGTAACTTGGTCTTAAGTTGATTAACTGGATCTTCACCTTCCTTACATTTTGCTATGGTTAATTATATTCATGTGGGCTAAGATATTTGCATATGAGAAGCATCATGTACAATTTCACTTACTGTTAACTAGATAATCTCATGTAAATCCCATAAAACAAATGATAATCTCATTACAGTGTGCAGAGTGCTCTTCTTGAAGAAGGGAATATGAGCTGTTAATGGGAAAATATCTGGATGTGAGTTTTCTTTGGTAATGACCATTTACGCTGAGCCTTAAGGGCCATGCCATGAACTCAGCACCTTTCTTTAAGGTACTTTGTTTTTCTTTCAGAACTGCCCGCAGTACAACAAACCAGCTGTGCTGAGTGATTCCAGCTTCCTGCTGTAATGCATTACATTCATCACTTCAAACTCTTTAAACAGTGAGGTTAAATAGGTATATTTACACTAGTTTTTCTTCTTCAATCCTATTGACTTTTCCTCCAGTGAAGATCCTTAATTTGCAATTTTTCCACTTCTTCCTGATAGTTAGAATGTAAGGAATTAGGATTGTTAGACCTAGATGAAGATAGAAAATTGCAGGAAGACAAAATTAGTGCATTGTGTAGTAAAAATGCCATCTTTAACACTGCCAGAGTGGGAGATGTTTTTTGTCTGTTTAAAGTATTTCACGATAAACTTAACTACGTAATTTTAAAACAATTTTGTGCACATTCCAAAATGTTTTTGTGTGGCAACATAGAAATCTCTCTTCCTGTGGTTCTTACATTAATTCCTTACCTCCATCATCGAACAGCCACCAGATGTCAATTGTGCCTTTTCCTTGTTTCTTTTTAAATTGAGTGCTGGCTTCTAGAAGCTTCTGATTGAATTCTCCCACATGCATCGACTGTATTGTGTTAATGGTGCTCTCTGAAAAGAGATAGAGAAGATGCAGCAGGATTTCTGAGAAGTTAGGCCCTGAATAGCTATAGGCAGTCAACTGGAGAAAAAACAAGGACTTTTTTTGTTTTGTTATGTTCACTGTATTTTTTTTTCCAATTTCTTTGTACAAAAATAAAAGAAAAAAGATTTGTGAAGTTTTGTCTAACCTTGCTCTCATTTGCCTTTTAGTTAGGAAAAAACTATTTGTTTGGGTTTATCAGAACTCAGACAGTCTGTTGTTTCTCTAACCTGGCATGTTTGTATGATGATGACCATCAGATTTTTAAAGGTATTAAACTTATTGATACCTCAGATCTGTGAGTGCTTCCACATTTGTTTAAGCTTACATAAGTAGAACTGGCTGTTGTCCTTATAAGGAACAAGAACTCATCTCCAGGAAATGCGTGACAGTATTCTGCTGCCTGAATCAAGGTGAGGAACTATAAAAATGTCTGTCGCATGGATTTGCTTTCTTTTATTAGACTGTCTTGTTAAAAATTCAACAGATGTGAAATACTTGTTTAAGGGCCTGGCTTGCTTCTGCTATAATTCCTATATTCTAAAACTAGAGATGCTGACAGCATGGGTAGTACGAACTCCTGATGTACCAGAGCACACAGGAAACAAAGCATTTGTAATGCTGTCACTAGATTGTAATGTGTTCAAAAGGTTTATCTGATTGTTTGTTCTCTGGATCTTAACTATCCCAGATTTCATTGGCACTTTCAAAAGCAATTAAGAAATACTGGATAGATTTTAAAAATGAATGACTATTGGTGTCATTCAACTTGTCTGTTGTAAAGTACAGAACTTCATAAAATGAACAGTAAACACTAAAGCTAACTGGTTACAGCAAGTGCACAGGGTAGACTAAGACTAGAAGGCAGAAAACATAAGCATGGATGACAACTTCTGTGTGCTCGAGAAGGTTGTTATAAACTGAAAATAAACTTTGCTTCTTGCTCTTTGCTTGGCTGTCTATGCATTAACAGCATCTCTAATTCCATCTTTTGAAGCCTGTGGCTTTATTACTGCTTCTCTTCCAATGTCTTAAAAAAATACAATGTCAGAACAGTATTATAAATGGAGCAGACAGGCTTCCTTAGAGATTATACTCAGCCAGGTTGCTTTGTTCCTTTTCCTATATGCAACAGCTTGTATGCAACAGTTCTAAAGAAGCTGTGGGGTTTCCTCTGTGGTTGTAACATTTATGCTGGAAGATGCAACAACTTTGGAGAGGATGAGAGTTTAAGCAAAATGGAGACACAGAGATATTAACATCATTTATCTCAAATATAGAGCCAAAGCATATTACGTATTCTATGCCTTTCTGAACTAAATAAACAGGGCATTTGAAGAAAGGGTGCACACTTCTTGGTATTTCTTTTTATAAAAATATATTCTACTGAAGCCTGCAAAATGAACTGAAGTCTGTGAAGTAAAGAATAACAAAATTTTGTGTTTTCAGTCTGTAGATCTTCTTGATACCTCTGGGAGCTGCATTCACAGCCAGATGTAATAGACTCTGCAGGTGAAATTTCTGAAAACACTTATCTGCATACAACCATAGCTTCAGGTGGGTCATTATCATTGCAGCCTAGCAATTCTGAAACAAGACCTTTAATTTTGTCTGTGCTTCTATGTCATTTTACTGTATCTGTAATGTAATTTTGATTTCATAAACTGTACATTTATGTTGTGTTAATTAGCTATTTTACCACATGCTGTATATGTACTTCCACTATTTTTACCACTTTCATTTTTATGTTTTTGTGAAATTATACTTAGAATATAGAGCAGTAGTACTGTTTTTACCTGTTTTCCAGCTGGATAGTGCGTGTTTGTGTGTGTGTGTGTTTTAATGTTGAATAAAGGGAGATTACTTCATCCCTGAGTGTTTTGCGTGTGTTCCTGTTTTCTTTAGAGGGAAAAGAAAGCATCTTTGTTTAAAAACAGAGAATACGCTGTAAAAAATAAGACTTGATCTGTGTTCCTCAAGCATTAATAATCATGTACTGTTTTTGACAGATAGACTTTTCAACTCAGAGCTTTTGAAGTCTGTGTAGTGAATGTGGGCAGGCAGGAATTGTACTGTACAAGGTAGGGTCTTCTACCTCAGGAGGATGTTCTATTCTGGACTATAGTGTAGCCACCAAGGCATGTTTGCACAGGAGAGGCCTTATTTCAGGAGTTTCTGTGTGGCTTGGGAGCTGTGGCCTTGGAGTTAAAGTCCAGTTTCTGCATATTGATGAGAGTGTGATGAATTAAAGAGTCAGGGAGAAGTTCTCCTTTGATCTTACCATTCTTTGCTTCATGTTTTGTGATATTGAGCTGTCTGGCTTTTCTGAAGAATCCACAGATGCCACTTTTTTCTTCTTCAAATTCATTTTCTTTAATTGTAGCTTCCAGTGCCAATCTCTCCTGCTCCAACTTCTCTAATTCCTCTGTATATTGGAAAACAAGGGAACTGTGAACACATCATTTTCTATTTTAAATAAAATCACTTGTTGAAATAATAGTGATGCTGTAATTGCTGTTGTAAGTCTTAGTACACAGTGTAAAGCTGCTGGGAGAAATAGCCTATTCTTGCATAGGAATGGGGAAGAGGAAGCTGATTTCACCTCTGGAATCCTTAACACAGAATACCCACGCCTTTTGCAGCATTGTGTACTAAAATGCTAGTTAACTTTTCTCAGATTTCCTTTTCCAGTTCAGTTTCAGTATTATCGTTTTTCATGGTCACATGAAATACACTGTATATTTAGTTATGTTTGTGGGTTGAAAATTTGAAAACGCAGTAGGAAAACTGTTTTTCTAAAGTGAGAAACTGATGTATTCAGTTTAAGCCTTTGGGCCTCTGGTCTAAGAACAAGGCTGCATCACTTTGGACTTGAGATTTGTGGAAAAGCATAAGGATACTGAATATGTTATCAGTTTCTATGCTGAAAAGTTTCTTACTGTTTTCTTTTGGCATTTGCTGCAAAGAGATAAGATTTAGCTAAACAGTTCTGTAAATTCAGTAATATAAAAGATCAATTCCATCTTAGCAATTTGAGGCTTCTATTGAGGAAAAAGTACCGTGTGTTATTGTGGGATATATTATGATGAGGTGCTAATTAATATGATACAAGCATTGACCTGCAAGAGGCTTTTTTCAAGAGGAATTGAGTCATATGTGGACTAAGAGTGAGGTAAATTTTAAGGGATTTTTTTGGTTTTTAAAACAAAGAAAAAGGCTCATCAGCTAGACATCATAAGCGCTGCTGGCACACTCAATTGCCAACATAAATGAGTATAATTTCTTTTACTTTAGAAGCATATGGTTGTCATGGATTCTAATTATTAGAGCTGATGATAACCACTAACTTAATGGTTATTCAGAAATAGATTTTCACTTTCTCACTTGAACAGAATTTCATAGCAAATAGAAAATAATCTTTTCTGTTTCAGAGACTGCATCTGCTTCAAAGGACTCCTGTATATTTCAGGATTTTCCTTTTTTCCCCACTGTTTCAAACTCTTATTTCTAGAATCTTAGCAATTGGTACTTGCTATAGTTTCACTGGTGTTCTAACTAACGTATTTTTTCATCAGTCAGTTTCCAATTTACAGCATGCAAAGATGGTAGGCTGCTGGAGGTATCACTGGGGTGGGGAAAGGATCGACCTGTTTGGAATATTTTCTTAAGCTCTTATTTTGTACCGCAGCTCTCCATGCACATCAGGTTGTCAGGGACGCTGCTAGGTGAATATTCACATACCCATTTTTTAAATATTTTTAAGGTGTTTCTGGAACTTTTTAATTCTTAGGTGATCTGCGTTTGAGGGCTGCCTTATCCTGGAATCCACCCTTCTTAGAGGAACGGAGGAAGACTAGGGAGGAGCTAGATTCAGTTTTATTTATCTGAGTTCGGATTCTTGTGTCCTTCCGGGTGTTCTTCCAGCAGCCGAGAGCGCGGTCTGCCAGCAGCTCAGGGATGCTATGAAAAGAAGGTGGAGGGAATATGCAGCAGGCGGCAGCAGAGAGTCGCCATTCTCCTTTTCTATGAGCGCCTCTGTTCTTGTCTACACTATTCTTGTCTACACGTTTCATCTAACATATATCACCAAAACTTTCTCTGGTGAGGAGAACATGGGACAGTGGGAGTAATCTCTAGGTTTAGGTTGTATCCGTCTGCTCAAGTAAAGTAAGTGGGAAGGTACAGAAAACATAATTACTGTTCTAATGGGGTCCCTAAATAGAGCTGTTCCCTCACCAGCATCTGTGAAGAACCACTAGGACTCTTGTGTCCTAAAGAGGAAAACCATGGCCACCGTTGTATGTCATTCTTGAAAGCCCTTTGTTTAGATACAGCTGTGTGCTTTCTATCTACATTTTCAATCCGGATGGCATTTTTCCTGAACTGCATGGGGGAAGGTTCTCCCATCTGAGGGATATGTGCTGCTAATCTGAGGAAGAACGAACATAAAAGTGAAAAGGAGAATTGGTGCTTCCTGTGATTTCAAGTTGGGTCAATGAAGGCATAGTTTTCCAATTCCCAGCAGCACAAAGATCTTAGATAGGTAGAGTGCGGAAGACAAGCAGGAAGCAGCTATGCTGCTCAGTGACAAGTTGCTCTGGCACAGCATGTTTTTTGTGCTTTAGCTTTTTCCTCTGCTGGAGGTGCTTTGGAAGTTGAGTTCTCTGGCTTGCAGAACCCTTAACCATGTAAATGCAAGGGCACGCTGGCTTTAGCAAGGATTTTTTGGCAGAATTGAAACTGCAGAAGCAGTGAGGAACTGTAGAGGTCACAGGTGTAGAAACTACTCTAGAAACCAGATGGTGACACTAAATGCATTAGTCAGTCTTTCTCGTGCAGAGCCTGGAACAATTATGCATGTGAAATATAATTCAGATGTTGAGATAACACATACCTTGAACCTGGAGGACCTGAGATATATCAAATCCTTGGCTAATTCTGACAATAATCATGCCAAGTTCAAAATCAAAGGCATCACTGCAAAAGAAGAGAATATCTTTTTGTATAATGTATGTTGGTGAGAGAAAGCTACCTTGAGCAACTGGTCAAACGTTAGTGCTCAGTGGGAGTTGTTACTGCTGTGTGCTGGGTTGTTCTGGGTAAAGTTGCAGGAGGTATTGTCCAAGATTAAGTATCGTTCTATCAATTTTCTTTCTTCATTTAAAAAAAAAAAGAGTACTACCATTGGGTATGGGAAAAGATAGGCTATTCCTTAAAGTGGATGTTTCATACAACGCATTTTAGGAGTTAGGTTGCCAGCAGGTAGTTTTTTCTCCCTTCTCTGTGGAAATAACAAAGCTGGGATGGGTTTTGCTGCAGCTTTGCAGGTGAATTTTGAACAAGAATGCAAGAAGACTGTTTCTAAATGACTGTTTCTGGCTAAATCCCAACCCACAGAGCTGCTGAGCCTTTGGCACACAGGAGATTTGAAGCAAGGCTCTTTCTCTGTCTCCTAGGCTTAAAAGAAGAATTCCATGATGTTCTCTTATTCCCTAAGTATGCGCATTAGGGTTGTTTTTCACTGAGCTCCTGCCTACAAAAAAAAAGGAGAAAATATAGTTCTGCAAAAGCACTGCTGACAGCAGTGCAGCTTCTTTATGTAATATTGTCAAGCCACATAATCTCTGATTGTGCCAGATGTTTGCTAACCAGATCTCACTAGGTGCTGCATGAAGCCATGGAGCTTTTTGTAATGAACAGAAACTTCTGTTTTAGAGCTAGTGTTTGTGAACCCAGATCTCTAGGTATATTCTTACATTGTTTCTACTTATCAAATTATGTATGGAAAGGCTGTATTAACCCAGACTATAAGGAGTAAAAAAGGGTGATGCTGGTCTGTTACTTACTGTATAACGCCCACGTAGTTTTCAACTTGTGTGACAGCAGCATTTCTCCAGTCCTTCTTAAATCCAATCACCAAGGTATTTGGTTTCATTCTACCCAATCCTGAGGCCTATCAATATTAAAACACTTCTTGAGAACATACACACACATGCTCTTACTGTAAATGAGAAGTAATGGTGAAAGATAACTGAAGTAATGTACTGGAGAAGCTTGTGACTAGACTGCATTTCGTGAATGTCCTTCATGCTCATACCCGTGTAAAAAGATTAGCTTTACATCATTCCAACTATAGATGATTTTTAGATGTCAGAAATGTAGTTTTGCTAAATTACCATTCATTTGCATTTCTTCTGACATGCTCTTATTAAAGTGGTTCAATAATTTGGAATTGAGAGAGTTCAAGTGCTGTTTGTATGCTCATTCTAATGTAATAGCATAAAGCTTTTATCAGTCTGGAATACCCAATAGATGGCCTGTCTTTTTGAACACCTCAGATGTGCAGAGAAGGCATATGCTCTTAATAATATATACTCTTTTTGCCTTGACCTTAGAAGCTCTTTCGAAAAAAATATAACAGAATAGAATGATTATCTGTCCCAAACTAGCTGAGCAAGCTTTATAGATAAAACTACAGTTTATAAACAAGAACAAATGGTTTGTCAAGATATTAGATTGTACCCAGAACTGGGTCTGGATGCTGAAAAAGAAGGGCTGTCAGGTCTGTATTCAGGTAACCGAACTCTACAGAAATCTAAATACTCAATGTACAGGGAACCTGCAGGAGGAGACCCACAAATAGGCCAGCTTATTAAGTCACTATGCTTACCAATTTTTACTGTAAGCAAAAAGAAAACAGGTGGAAGCATAGTCTTGGAGGTTGTTTCTATGAGGATTGCTCCAAAATTAAACCCTCCTATTTCAGTACGTTGGCCTTCAGGAGGCAGATATTGGTGGTATGGCAGTGGAGGTTGAACTTCCCTGCTGATATTTCATTACATGTTGTTGCCATGCAACAGATGGCAGCAGAGGAGCAGTCTGGTGAAATGGCGTTTGACGTGGATGTGCAGATGGAGCAAAGGTATGGAATTGAATTCCTCCTCACAAAAAAAATTGCACCCACTGACATTCATAGACACTTGCTGAGCATATATAAAGACCGAATAGTGGAAGTGAGCACAGTGAGGTGGTAGGTAGTACGTTTCAGCTGTGGTGACAGCAACATGAAAGACAAGCCACATTCTAGGTAGCCATGACTAACTGTCACACCATGAAATGAATCAACTTAATTGCACAAATCAGCTAATGGTGGTGAATACGTTGAAAAATTAGTTTGTCTTGTAGCTGAAAATTGGCTCCAATAGTGTTACTGTGCTCTTTGTATCAGTTGTGACTTGCATGGGAATAAATAGGAGGCATTACTTTCAGAACAACTGTAAGTTTGGGTAATACTGTTGCATTTGCATTGCTTTGAATGATTCCCTGCTTAGCAAGCCCAATACAAATGTCCTTAGGATATTACAGCGATGATAAAGTTATTCTTTTGTCTGCTGGAAGGGAATTATTCGTGGCTTAAATAGTCAATCTTTTCCTTTCTGTTACACTATGACAGTTCTTAGAAACGTTAGAGGGATCTCCTACTGAGACAATACATAATCAGGAGGCGAAGTATCCACGTCAGGTTCTGACAGAATGAATTTTCTCTACATCTTTTGTCAGAACCTACGTATTTAAATATGCAGATATATGAGAGAGAGAGAAAGATGGTAAACAAAAAAATAGTGCCTCTGTGCTACTTTTTTTGAAACCATTTTAAACAGACTTTTGGAAGAGGTCTGTTGTATTCTTAGAGTAGGAGAAAAATACTGCATGCTTGTTTAGATAGCCTTCTCAGTTAGTTTTCAGTGAACACAAGAACATTCTTAGATACTTAATCCGTTGGGTAATGTCAAGAAACCAAACTGATTTATATGTATCACATGTCAGCTGCACAGATTCATGTTGTCCTATGATACCTCTCTCTCTCTCGCTCTTTTAATAATCCTGTTTTGTTCGTTTAGGAAAGAACCAGCCAGCCTAGTCTCATAATTCCATAGCCTGGAACTATATCTTGTTATGAAATAACCTGTATTATAAATATATGCACCCTCATAATGCCCTCTCTATTTACAACATTTTCCATATGTACGCAGCTAAACTAGCAAACAGAAATGCTTTCCATAAAGGGATGCTTTGATGTATCACTCTTGTGTGTGTTCTGTAAACAAAAAGCTTACTTGAAGGAGACTTTTGACTCCATCTCTGAAGCTGTCAGCTGCCACTGCTGCATAAAAGGCTTTTCTTTTGTTCTTTGTAAGCCAGGCCTGCTTTTTTGCCATGCCACTGTTCATCTCCTTAACACACAGCTTGCGTGGTCCCTGCATGATACAATAACATATTATTAAGAAGGCTTTGTATTATACATCATAGAGTGATTTTGAAGGTGTTACCTAGTCTGCTGTGGGAATGAATGGAGAGTAAAAATGTGTGTGTGTGTGTGTGTGTGTATATATATATATATATATATACACGAATATACAGACATTTCCAAAAAAAATCTACAGGGATTCAGCACTTTGAAAAGAACTGTGCTGCTAACATAATTCAGGTTCTGCTCAAGAAGGCTGAGGCTCTTAATACTATTTAAATACAGTGATTTAGATAGAAAGATGGGCTACTCTGAGCTGTATTGTCTTAGAAAAATAGAATCTAAGTTATGGTGAAGAATCTAGGACTGAATAAAACCCCTCCCTCATCTGATTATGTAAATAAAGCTCAGCAGATCTAAATGCACACTGTTCTGTTGCTATCTACTAAAAAAAAAGTGTAGTTGCAGTACAATCAAGGATATGAATGCCTTTGTCATCAGGTCCTTTCAGGGGTCATCAACTAATTTAATGAGACCAAATCCATGTTTATATCCAAGTCATGAGACCTGGTACAGTGATTTATCAGTGAAGAATGTTTTGGCAGTTGGTACCTCAAAAGGTCTGGGCCAGAGAAGATGTCAAGTCTGCATGCAGGGAGCTTAGAAAGATAGAGATGAGTGTGGGAGCGTGTCTGAAATTTAGTTGATTGTGCTCTTAAGCTTGAGGTTAAGGTTTGAGGCCTGTTTTATTCTCTTTCATCCTGTCTTTTAGGAAACTGAAGGAGTAGTTTTGCTCTTCTGCAGTGAAGATGAATCACATTCACCAGTCTCATAGTGGCTTTGGAGCGCTACTGGTTGGACAAGTAGTTGTTTTTGAAGGAAGAGTGGAATTGTAAACTCTGAAAGTGTGGCCAGCAATGCCAAAGACAGAAGTAACTGGACATGTCAGAGGTATGCAGTTGGCTTGGAGGCACTTAGAATCCTGTCTGTGTTTTGTATATCTAACATGGAGAGTGGTACCAGTTTGATTTGTCATAAACAGGTAGTTTAGAAGATCAGTTTGCTACAGAGTCACGTTTTATGCAGAAGTCATTCCTTTGCTCCTTTTTAAATTTCTGTTTCTGAGGGTGCTGACAAGGTGCTGTTTTGATTCCAAATGAACAGAAAAATGAAAGAAATTGTTAAAAGCTTCACGTAGTATAAAACTAGAAAGGCTTGTTAAATTCATGCTGAGGAGAATGTATTTCAAAATTCATATGTAAATCTTTCACATTTAAAATAAGTTAGTATATGGCAGCTTCTCCTGATAAGCTAGAAAAGCTGAGGGAGAGTTAGTTTCATTTTTTCTCTATAGCACATATTGTAGGCTTAAAATTTATTCTCATTCAAGAACAGTGTAAAATTAAAACTGTAAGACATTCACTCCAATATGATCACTTAATTCAAAATCAGTTTCTAAGGGGTGATTTTTGAATGTAATCCCAAATTTCTTTGTCTCAGAACTTTTCAGCCTTGCTGAAATTCTGTTTTTGGGCTTCCTGGAAGGAAGTGGGATGCACTATACGTTTCTACAGTCACAGAAATAACTGCAATACATTTACTTTCAGCTAATTACCATTGTCCAATAGATAAGGAGGAAAGGCCTTGAAAACAAAATTTTCAGCAAGTTCCATGGAGAAAACAGCATTGAGAAAGAAGCTGTGAAATGATCTGGCAGTGTGGCTGGGTTGATGCTCACTGATGCATTGTCACTTTTGTAGATCTCTTGTGACTATTTGAGAAGTACAAGAGGAGGAACGTAGGAGTTTGCATGATCATCTTCTAGAGACCATTCTCTAAAATAGTACATTTACTGGACAAGATACACTCCTTTGTATTAGTGTTAATGCTTGTGCAATTGTACGATGAATTTCAATCTGGATGAAGACTAAACTTGCAAAAATATATGAAGGCAGGGAATAAAAGCAGAATAGCCTTTTTCTGGAAACTCACTGCTCAAGCCAAACATACAGCCACAACCTTAAAGATGATTTAAAAGCTATTTGTTTCTACATTAAATTGCCATATTTATTTTACCTAATTAGTATTCATTACCATGTTCTCTGAAAGCTTCTTGCTGCTCTTTGCACAAGAGGGAATGGGAGATCTTCCCTTTAGCATAGTGTCTTAAAACTTTATGCATTGCTGGCAGTGTGCCAACTTTGAGGCAAAATAACGTTGGCTGTTACTTTTATGGCTAAATGTTCTTGCTGTAGTTTTCAGCATCGTGTCTGGGTTCCCAGTCGTAGCTCTTTCTGGAGCCATACATGTTTCTGTGGCAGCATGACATCTCACAGATTGCGCTGTGCCAGCAAACTGCTTCCAAGTGCTCGGCATTCCCACTCCCAGGAATTTTATTATTTGCTTGCCATCACAGTTCTGCAATTTGTGATGGTTCACTGCATCACAATTTTATGAGTAAACAAATTAAATATAGCTTATGTTACTGGAGAAATAATAGTATTAAAATGCTTACACTAGCAAAATAAATATGGGTTTGTTAATAGACTAGTGTGAAATGTTAGGTTTATGAAGAAAGTGTTAATATCAGAGAAACATCTAATAAATCATGGAACTTGCTGAAACTCAAATTTTTGAAGCTGTTTAGTTTCAGGATCTTATTGGGTTTGTTTCTGCACTTAGTGGGTGCAGGGGAAAGGCTACAAATAATTACAGCAGAAAAGGATTAGGGCCATTCACTTTTTATAGATTCATTCAATTTGGAAATAGTCACATGTAGCTCTTCTATACTCTCTTCAAAGTGACAGTATCAAATGAATTATTCTTATACTCATGTGGAGGAATACATTATCTTGTCTGGACAGTTTCTATTAGTTAGATTCTGCAGCACGTTTTGGTGCCATCAGGCTTTTTTTTTTTTCCCTCAAAAGGTTGTTGTAATATTTAAAATACATTGCTACACAATGAGCCCATCTCTTTTAGTCCTGTCCTAATGAAAGCCTAGGTGATCATCTTTTAAAATTCACAATTTCCTGTCTACTTACGGCTAGAAATGACTTTGCTTCTGAGAAGATCTAAGAAAAGCATGTTTATCCTCTAAAATTAGCTTTGTTGCAATTTTGATAAACCACTGCTCAGAGATCTGAATTACATGCCAAATCCCAACACTGCATGTCAGTGACAAAGCTGGAAATAGAGCTTAGTTAATTTAACTCTTCTGCTACATTCCTGACAGAATTCTGCCTCCCTGATTTTATTTTATTTTTTAGCCTTACTGTATCAATTAAAAAAAATTCTTTACTTGTAATGCTTTATTTTTTCAAACCTTTATCATTTTTTGGTCCGTCTGCTATGAACTCTGAAATGCATCTCAATGAGGCATTTACCAGCAGGCTCTGTATCAGCCGATAGCTTTCTTGTCAAGGCTTATGACAAAATTCATTCTCAGTATGAATCTTTTTCACGGTCTGCACAGAAGCCCATCAGCACCAGTGGGAACACTGTGTGCCAAGTGAGAGTGGAATGTGTAATGGGGATCTGCAGCACCCACTGGTGCTGAATTTTCAGGTTTATATGAGTTGACCTTACCGTATACACTTCACAACAGATGCACAGCCCATTGTTCTTTGTGAAAGTGTGTGTGATGTCTAGCAGAGCAGGCCTGATCATAGGGGCTCCTGTTAATGCTATGCACTGGGGTCTGTTCGGAGAAAAAAGGTTGTATTTAATTGGGAGATGTACTTACTCTGAATAAGCTATTCTGTTTTTCACTGGAAATCTTACCTGAAGTTTTTCACATGGTCTTCCACTGTAGTTAGTGCCAGTGCACTGTCTAAGGCGTTAATATAGCAAAGTGCCTGTGTAGAAGAGCCCCAATTTACTTCTGCATATAATAAAGATAAATAATGCATGTTAATCCATGGGCTTTTCTTTGTTCTGTTACAGAGTTCAGCCAGCAACCATGTTACCTCTGAGCCAAAGCAGAGTATATTCCATTGTGCTTTGTAGGTACAGATCTATCCTTCTTCATGCTTCATGAGAATAGATTTGGTTATGCAAACATGCAAATGAATAATCTCATCCTTTACCTGTAAAGCATAAGCAATGCTCTTCCTCTGCTCAATAAACATTTTTCTTCTCTGTTTCATAAAGTTTGTACAGCCCTGAGTAATGCATTTGGTATGTAACTTCAGGAAGTTCAAATTAATCCAGTAGGAAAGATCACCACCAGCTCCAAGTAGTTATTTTCTACTATATGGGTCAAAAGTTGCTCTCCAAAACCAATTTTGGTGTATATATCCTTTCTTCTCTATTGTACAGGTATTTGGTGGAAGGAGACAGATGAGAAACAACTTTCCACATTGAGATCTATATGAATGCAGACCAAGTCCAGCAGTGCCAAGATACAGAGCTAAACTTCAGTGTAACTAAGTGAGGGAGTGGAGGGAGGTTAAAGGCTGCCTTTTTGAGGAATTTTAGACTCTTCTGAACCACTTAGTTATTAGGTAAGTGCTGAACAGAAGTTATTATCCTTGGAGAGCTGGAAATGGATAGCTTTTGTACAGTGTCTTCAGTGAATTTAACCAGACTTTAAGCAGCTGCTTTGCAGCAAGGACATTGCAGTACGCTAGGAGAAGGATACCAATCTTCAAATGCATTTCTGACACTCTGTCTTTTCACACGTGCATTCCGTACAGCTTTAATGTTTACAGGAAGAGATCCACATACCATCTCAATAGGTATGAGAGACAAGCAGAAATAGAGAAAACAGAGAAAGGGAAAACTTAGGTACAAACCATGGGCTGCTATCCCAAGGTGGGCAGTGACAGTATATCTTATGTTGGGAAACTCATCTTTTTTCTTTGAATTACTTATTCTACTGAACAAGTAAATTAGATGGTTATCACTGAAATTTGAATATGGGTTAATTTAGTCTTGGAAATGAATAAACAGACTAAGTGGTCTCCTACTGATGCTGTACTACGTTAGTGCACAGATTTCTAACACCCGCTCCTATGATTTCCTGAGCTACTAAGTAATCTTTTTCAACAGTAAAATGTTCCTATCTGTCTTAATTTAGTGAGGAATTATAGGAAGGCACTAGAAAAAGATTAGTTCACAAATAATGCATCTTGTATTTTTGTATAATGGGCAGCAAGTTTCCCTTTTCAGTAAGGGCCTCAGATGAGACAGCTAAGAGCATAGCAAAGTTCAAGCAAGTTTTTGTGGTTGGATGGAGAAAAGCTACAAGTGATACTTGAGCAAAAGCCCAAATTAACTCTTATTAAAGATATAAGAGTAAACTAGCGCATACTGGAATGTTGAGACAAAGCCCTGAACCATCTTTGAAATGAGTGTTTAACAGTCAAAAGTTCGCCAGGATGTTGTCTTACTCTGTATTATGTAAAGTGGGATTTAATATGGTGGTCCAGGCTTTCCTCTAAAGAATGATGTTAAAGCAAAAGGAATTAATTCTGATAAAGTCTAGTGAGGCTGCTTAACTTACTCAGTATACATCTTGTGGCCTTACCTGGTTTCTTATATGTTACATAAACATACAGAA
This sequence comes from Cyrtonyx montezumae, assembly GCF_038088225.1. NCBI lineage: Eukaryota > Metazoa > Chordata > Aves > Galliformes > Odontophoridae > Cyrtonyx > Cyrtonyx montezumae. Next base: position 26,180,396 of record NW_027071903.1, on the reverse strand, counting down.
AGAGTTCAATGGCATAAGTGATGAGAGCTGCCCACCAGTTGATGACAAACATAACACCACAGCACAACAGGGCTCCAAAAAGTGATATCCACATGTTATAATATCTGAATGCGGGTCTCCAACCTGTTTAAAGAACATTGAGGGAATTGTAAGAATAGAAAATACATGGAGCAAATGGCAATCCACTGACTTTGCACATAGATGCACATACAGTTTGTTTCAGGTTCTGTCAGAAGGGGTGGGAGAGATTCATGCAAATTCTCAGGCAGTGTAACAACGGGTACTTCCAGGTATTGACTGATGCAGATTTCTATCTGCACTGAGCACTGGGGCTTGCAAGCCTTTCACTATAATCTGTTTTCTTCTGTGTCCAGCTTAGCTTTGAATGGCTGTTCTTTTTACACATATTTTTGCCAAATTAAAGTTCAGTGGTTCGGAACTGAAAATAGGTTTTCCTATAACTCCAAGTAATAGGTTATTATGTCCTTTTGATGCATATGTATAGAACTTATTAATGGGAGCTAAATGCTTGCTGAGAAGAGAGTATATACTAATATTCTGAGTACATGTGTATTTTAAACTTGGAAACTGTCTGGCCTTGATGCATAAAAATAAAATAATTTGCTATTGGCTTTAAAGAGATATTATTCCTGCTGCTTTTCAGCTGCAGTATTGAATCCTTCCCCTGCTAGCAATTAAAGTGAGACAAGCAGTGAGCCTCCGTGGTTTGCAGGTCTCTGCCAGGTGTTCTGCAGAACGGACCCTTTTGGAGAGAGGAAAAAACACTGAAGTTATAAGGAGAGGCTGAACAACCCTGTCTTGGATCATCTTTGTAATGAGGGAATGGGAAGGTCCTGCTGTGAAGAAATTTGCTGTCCTGCAGCCTTGCAATTATAATAATCTATCACTGTGAATTGGCAGAAATTAACTGGAGGAAATGAGAAAAGAAAAAAAATGGCTTCAGTTTTGTCAGAAAATGTTAAGTAGTGGCAGAGTTGAATCAGATGCGTGTACACGAAGTCTGTAAAAGTAATTTTTACTCAGCTCTAAGGCCATGTAGAGCAGATCTGCATTTGTTCAGCTGGGCAGGCAATTAGCAGGAGTGCTCATCTTTTCTGCCCTCTGAACAAATGGCACCATGCAGTTCTGTAGGAAGGAAGTTGATGTAGGCATTTATGCCACCACTGCAGGTTTCTTCGCACTGGAAATAAAAAATGCATTTCTTGCTTATAGAATAGAATAATTGATTCATAGTAGCGGGAAATTGTCTTTCCTTTTTGCCCAAAATGTGCTGCTCAGCTGATAGACTTTAGTCCTTAATGATGATGTTGAGGTGGATTATTCTGCTGTAGTGATGCGTAAGCCTGTATTTCTCTTGCTGTACAAATGTAGAGAGTGACTCTCAAGATATCCTTGTACGGGACCTCATAGTACTATCCCCTACAATTATGCTACTATCCACTGTGGAGCTATCTTGGTGTTGGTTTTGGGAACTGTTCTTGTTCTGTGAGTTTTCTTCTGGGCTGTATCACTTTTGGCACATCTACTGCAAACTTTCTGCAAAAGTCACTAGTTTGGGCAGTGGATGGCATAAAGACTCCCCACTACACCTTGCTTACTTTATGTGGTCAGAGATAGTATAGGTTTTTTATCCATCTATGTTGACTGATAGTGAGGGGAAAAAACACCCCAAGGAGGAGCTTTCTTGCTCCAGGGGGATTCACCAAAGCCTTTTTCATCATACATAAATGCAGGAAACATAAGAGCTAGAGCCATTATTTTTGTCTTTTGGAGATAAATAAAATGTCATCGTATTCAGTGGGAGCAGTAAAACCTCAGATCACATAGCTTAGATGTTTTACAGGTACTGCAGCTTTCTCTGACACGCAGTCAAAAACTCATAGAGATGAGTTTGTGAAGCCCAGTCTTAAGTCACTGGTGAATGCCGACTCACCTGGAGATTTTGCATATGAGGCATGAAAGCAGGAGAAATTAATCAAAGCATATGAAGCCAGGAAGAAATTGGAGATGATGGGAGCAATGGTGTTCAGTTCGGCTGCAAGACACAATTCAGACATAGGTACTGGTTTCCTAAGTTGTGTGTAGCTTTTTCTTGACAATACATTAAATCTATGTTCTGTCTGGGTTTGTTGTCCATAGGGAGTACTGGTATTTTTCTGTGGTACTAATTTAAGGTCACCTTGGTATACCTCATTTCATACCTATGTGTCTGTTTATTTATATAATATATACGCTATGCAAGGTTACACTTGACACTACTGTGATTCTACAGATTGCCTCTTAATGATGTGGAGCTGCTGGATGTTTCAGAACTTTAAATATGTAATTTAGAGGATAGATGTGTTTCTAAAAAGGCTACTTAAAATTTGTAGTTAAAATTTATTGTTTTGCTTTTTAAATGGCAATCTGAATTCTCTCAACTACACTTTCCATTTATTGACAGTGTCACACAATTTGAAGTCCTGGTAAAACTAATTTTAAAATTTGTGCACCTCCAATGTACTGCTAACAGTGATAGCACACTCAATACACTAGCTGGGATTTTCTGATGACAGTGTTGGTAATTTGATGTGGTGTTTTGGAGCTAATTGTAGAGAAGACTTGGCAGAGCAGGCCTCCTAATTATGTCAAAATTATTTCATATCTGTAGATGCAGTATCAACTAGAAATGTATTTTCAAAGTTTGCCATATTTGATACAGTTTAAGTGTACTACCTTGGTTGGAATCTTTTCTAACTATCACTAATCATTGTATTGAGGTATCAGTTTAAAGAATTTCAAAATATCAGATAATTGCATATATGTAATTATATACAAACCAATCAAAATGAACGCCATAGCAATCACGAAAGTGAGAACATATCCTCTGATTGGCTCATTGTTTTTTCCATATCCTTTGGCAAAGAAGTGGAGTCCTTTGTAGACGTTGTCCTTGCAAAGAGCCTGATGGACAAATCAGAACTTAGTTCTGCTAAGCAGGACGTTCTTGCATCAGAAGAAATTCTCTAACTAGACTTTTGCTAAACAAAAATTTAATCATCATAATAGTTCAAGTATGTCTACTGCTATGGCATGTAAACATTCAAATGAGATGATAAGCCATTATCTTGCTAAATTATAGTATCAAAACAAAATCACAGACATTTATTGCTTATTCAGTGCTTTAACAAAATCTAGATATCAGAGATTATATCAGAGATTAACAATATCTAAATCTAAATTTAAATTGATGAAAACTGAAGCAGAAATCAGTGGTTTGATATAAGCTGTGCAAGTTATCTGTCTGTCCCATGCCCTCCATTGCCATTCTGTCCACATTGGTGCTTCCCAACAGCTTGTGGACAGCATATCTCATCACAGCTGCCAGCACAGGAATGAGAGCTTCTGCAGATTCCTGGCACTCCTGAGGTACAGACTGGCTTTCTGTCAGGAGACAGTGGGCCTGGATGTAGCCTTGAAGCTAACAAAAAAAACACGTGTGCATCCCCCGCTCCTGCCACCAAGCTGAGCTCTGACCGAAGGAACGCTGCAGTCCTAAATGTCGGCGTCTGTAGGAAACTGATAAGACCTGCCTATTTCTGTAGAAATACATATGTCAGCATTATTTGAATATCTATCACATTTGGCACATAGAGTTCAGCTAAATTGTTCATTTTTTGAAGTAAAGTAGAGTATAAGGAAGTGGATACTTGAATTTTTACCTGAAAAACTTTGGGTGCGCTGACAAGAGATGCCAGAGCTGATGACAGAGTAGCAGAAAAGATGCCAGCTGTGATGAGAGGACCAAAGCCAGACACCATACTCATCACCTGTAGAAAAAAAAGAAGGGAAAAAAATAGCTAGGCTGGCTTGCATTTGAAAACAGTTTTTGATCACAGATCCATTTAAGTACTCTGTTTCTGTGTGTCTCAGCTTTTTGTAGTCCTAAATTCAATATACTACAAAGCTGCTGTGAGGTATGGGAATACTACTATTCATTTTTTAATGGAAAGCAACTGAACCACAGCCAAATGTGAATGCAAACCTGAAGCTGTGTGAAGGGGCACATGAGTACTCTGTGAGATTTTCTCACCTCCTTCACTTACTTACTGCCCTAAATAAAGGCTTCTGCTTGTTGGGTAAACACTTGGAGCAAGAAGGGAAAGTGGAAACAGCAGAAAAGAGCCCTGAAGTACTTAACGTGGTGGAAGGGGATCTGTGTTTGTTTGGGTTTTAACATTATTTAACACAGCTGAAAAAGGAAGAGAATGCACATCTATGCTGGCATAATAGCTGTTCTGCAGACAGCAGTGGTGGGCACCATTAGACCTCCCTTTCCTGGGGCTCTTTCTGGTCTTCACCACCATCAAACCAAAAGGGCTGTTGAGTTCAGAAGCAGCAGAGAAGGAAGTAAAAAGATGAAGCAGATGGATGTGATTGCCTAATGCTTTTGGTGTGTAAGAAGCACTCCAGGAAAGAGAACAGTTAATTCTAGAGATTTGTCAACTGAAAACATAGTTTTTCTGACTTCAGTCCAGCAAGCATAAATACAAGAAATCCAATTCTGTTGATGCCTTTAGCGAGGTCCTCTTTTGAAGGGTTCCCCTGAGCATGAGTAGCTGAACTGAGGAGGGAATGAGGATGGAAGGAAAGCAGTCTGCAATACAGATAGCATATCCCTTTAAAGGTTGTTACCCAGCCCTGTCATTTAGCAGAAGCAGCTGGGAAAAAAAGCAAGTGACTTTCAAAGCTCCAAATGGCTAGTTGAAAAGCAAGTGCAGGTAGGTGGTGAGTTCCTCTGGTGGCTGTGAAGCAGAGGGGCTGCACAGACATCTGGGAGCCATAGTCGTGGTCCTGCAGAACAGCTTTACTTTGATCCTTTGCCTACGCTTTGTTTCGAAGAACAAAAATGGCACTGGCTGGCTGGCCTAGGAGAAAGATCTCGTTACTTTTCACTTGATATTTCACTTGACTATTTCAGATACTTTTTTAGAAGAAGTCTGAACTTTGGCTTTTGTATTGTGGCATAAACCTTTAAGAGCAGCCACAGCACCCCTGAGGTGAAACCACATCCATGCGTTAAGAAAAGCGAGATGAAACTGCTCATCTGGCAGGTGTTCCAGATGTCTTTGTTAAGTCTAGGCTTTGAGTTCGAAGGAGTTGGAGGATGTACTCCTGCATAGTACTTGTTGAAAGAGGAAGTTAGGATGTAACCAGAGTACTGGGAAGACTAGTGGCATCAGATAGCTTCCATGAAGCTAACATGAAATGTGCAGACTTTTCGTCTTACTCCTATATTTTTTGACTTTTTTAGATAAAAGTGAATTTCCTGTTGCTGTTGCTTGTCAGTAAATAATATCTTAGAAAGTTTGTACTAAAGTATTTGTGTATTGCTTCTGGTTGTGTGTGTTATTAAAACCTGAAAGTTATTCATCAGCCCGTAATCACACGGCTGATTTCTGCATCTGGAAAAATCATAGCCCAGGTTGCAGGCAGATGATCCATTGCAGCTCATCCCAGGTATAACTGTATCATTGATGTTCCCAGTAGCATCTCGTACGACGCAGGAGGCTGTGGAAACAACGGTACATTATTACTTTCCTCCCTTGTGACAACAGAAGAATGTTCTTGCCATGCTGTGGTTGTTAGTCTATGTACATTTTGTTCAATCTCTACTTTAGCGTCATCCCAAAAAGTAATGTTTTGTGGTAGACCCAATTTACTTCCCTGTATTATAGTTTTTCATGTTGTTTGAAGGCAACTATTTACTTCTGTTACTCTTAAAATAATAATCCAGTTGACTAAAGAAGACAAGCATTTATCTAAGAGTAGAGAACCAAATGCTGTGGGGATCAACAATAAATTAACTAAGAAGGATATTGGCAGTTTGAGGCCGCTTTTCCAGGAGTCAGTATTCAAGGTTACCATTGCAGTGAGGCTCTCAGTTCTAGACATATTTCTTTTGGTTTATCAAGGACACACAATGAGTTTAGAACCCCAGATCCTTAGCTGTTTAAATTCTCACAGCCCTTCAGATACCAGTACAGTAAGAAAAACTGTTAACAGGAGTAATTGTCTGTTTTCTGTGTTTAGTGAGGGCATTTATGTTGTCTTTTTTTGTTTGCTATCAGAAATGTAAAAAATGGATAGGAAGTTAGAATGCTGATGAGTACATCTTTAGCAGCCAAAATGTGGGTTTATGTGGTATTTTCAAATATGTCTGATGATCCTAAAATAAACATTATCTCCTTGGAAAATTGGTAAGCAAACAGAAAAAAAAAATTATTGCACTGAAAGGCAGAGAGCTCTGAAGCTATTGATTGTCAGAACAGAACAATGCACTAACACAGGTATATAATAGAAAGTGAAAGATGACTGTTTCAACTGGAGTTGCAGGTGAAATTTAGTTCTAAATAATACAACATCTGAGCAGAAACTTCACTCAGGTATTCTGCCTTTTTGCATAAGGTGCACGAAAGGGAGTAGTACCCTGCAGGGCTTTCATACTGTGCTATTTGCTTGTAAGGAAGAATGTTGTTTAAAACACTCTTCATTACAGTACTGTTAAGAAGAAAAATCTTTATTTCTTGAGCAGAGATTTATTGTATCCTTGTAATGAGAATGTACGTTCTTCCAACACCATTCATGGCTGCAGTACAGGCCTCATTTTTATGCCTATGTGCTTTTTTGATACCCTACACTGTAGAGCAGTTAGTGACATAGCACATCTTCATGAAGAGGTGCAATTGATTTATTTTAGCCCACAGTAGATAAAAGCATGTTGCCACATCGGTCGTGAAAGCTCAGTAAGACTAAGGAGAGCAAGCAGAAGCTATGTGAAACCTCAGAAACAAACATGAGCAGATTGATCTGAGGTTCTTTGAATCCTTTCTGCACTTGTGGATGCCATCAGATAGTTGTCTTTGACAGTGAATCAAATGCAAAAGCCACCGAATTACATGAAAATCTGTCTTCATATGTAAATTCAAACAGGACAAATGCCACCCAGGTGCTGAAACAGGAACTTTTATTTCTGTTGATTCTTTCTTTTTATTCACTGTTTTTAGATGCAATAAAATCAAAGCAACTACCTCTACATAATAAATCCACAGCATGAAAAACTGCTGAGGTTAATCACTCCTTCGCATACCAGGCTTTCAAATTTTATTAACTCTGTAAATTAAGATAAAACAGAGGTTCTGTGCTTACCTGCACATACTGCAACGCCTATGTAAGCAACTGTTGTTATCAGAATGGCCAGCATTGTTCCTTTGGGTATCGCACCCTGCGGATCCTTTAAATAAAGCAGTGATCCAATAAACACTGAGCAAAAAACACCCATCCAAAAAACATGCTGCACTATGTATTTGTATACCAGTGAGTCCTACCACACTATGGTATGTAGAAGGTAGAGTTTTATCACTTACATCTGCATGTACATCTCCTGTTCCTGTGTGTACATATCCATGAAGCAGTCTGTGGTGCAGTGCTCCTACCCTCGGCATAGTGTAGGATATTCTGCAGGAGTAGGGCTAACTCTGCATTTCTGGGTGCTCTGAACTCCCCCTACATTCCAGTGCACTTTATTTTAATGTCTTAATGACAAAATGGTGCATAGTTACTGAACTAACCATCCAGTTGCTTGATTCAGTGGGTCCGGACGATGTTCGTTTCCAGGCTGTGAGACTGTTCCATTCAACATGATGCCTTTTTCTCTGGCAGCAGGTAATAGCTGTAGAGGCAGCTACTTTAAGACCTGATTACAGCTCACGTTCCTATAATAGCTTGGCACTAAACCTTCTGTGCCTTCATCAAGATCGGGCTTTTGGTGTAAGCAATTGGTTAAGCAAGAGTAATGCAGTTCAGCATTAATGCAGTCTATGAAGTTGCTCTGACAGTTGTGTGGGTGACAAGACTATTTGTGGTTAATCAGTGTGGTAGCTGCATGTAAGTCACCCGGAGCAGAATACAGTACCTCTGTGATTAGCAGCTAGTAATTGTTAGTACTTACGTCTTGACAACAAACTGCTACTTTTCACTGACTTTTAATTTAGAAAATTTAATAAGGTGGGAATGTAATGTTTATAACCTAGTTCACAAGAATTTCAACTTCATTCATGCAGTTTTAAGTGAGTCCAACGACCTGCATTATAATTTAACGTATGTTTGTTTCTGCTAGGAAGCACTTGGTGAACTGTCTTCTTAAGAATCTATCTCATCAAATGGAAAAAAGTATAAATGTGGTGAGTTGTGTGAAACAGGGATGAAAGTGTTATTAACCATGTTAATAATTAACTTTTTTTTTAATGAGGTAAGGATTTATTGAACTGAAAAATAACTTCAGTGTCATTTTAATTCCGTAAGACCTTTAGCCCTTTAAATCATGGTAGCTTTAATATATACAGTTTTGGTGTGTGTGTCATGGCTCGTTGTTTTTGCCAAGTCTTATGTTGCAGTCCTAAACACTGTAACCTTAAATCTCAGGGTTTAAGCTTGTTTCTGCTTTACAACTTTTAAATTATATTAACAATTAAACATATTTCATATGCTGCTGGCATATTAAGATCTGCTCCCAAACCCTCTGCAGTCCCTAGGAAGATGAACTCTTTCTGTGTGTAGGCTTTGAACTAGCTCACCATTTGAATGTGTAGTGACTACAGAAGCCTGTATGTAGCTCTTTACGAGAAATTCTAAAGAAAATCCTCAGTCAGAGGGTCCTCAGGAAACTAAGGAGATGAGGCGTGCAATCAGTGTAAGGAGGGGAAACAAAATTGTCTGTCAGGGATGGTAGGATCCTGGTGAATTTATGACTGCTATCCCAATACATAAATGATAGAAGTCTGGTTGAATCCTTAAGCTGTCAGGGACAATGGGGATATGTGATAAAGCCCCAAACTGTCATTGGACATGCTGGAGAAAGCTGGCTTTGAGTTGTGTACTTTTGGTGACTTTTTAGTGTTTGGTTTGTTTGTTTGTGGTTGTTTTGGTTTTTTTTTCATTTTTAAGTACTAGACTCCAAAACTTGAGCCATGGGTACCCACCCTGGTATATTTCTAGTTTCTTGTAATGGTATGAAATATTGTATTGCTGTATATTCATTAGAGATGTTTTACAAAATACTTTGCTGAGCTTTGAATTAGTTCATCTTTGTATTTGGCTGTAAATGCTCTGCATTATACTCACTGTGCAGAGTCATGAAAACTCGAGAGTACTCAAAGTTTCTAACTAATTTCTTGTCTCTAACATACCAGTTTTTTTAGATACTGGAAGTACTATCTTATACAACTGCTTTATTGCTAGAGAAGAGTGAGAGCTTGCCAGAACAGCCACAGCAAGACACTGAAGCACTCTTGGACCTCCTTTTCCTTTCTTCTCAGACTCTTCTGTCACAGCTGCAAACCTGCATCTTTTCCTTCGAGTAGCCATAGTGACAAGGAATTGGGACATATTTGCTTTCAATAAACGCTCTGTTTACTCTGCTATGACCCTGAAAAGAACAAGCTGGTCTCCACTGATTCTTGTGAGTACAGACACAAGCTTTACAGGTGTGTGTTTTTGGGATGATGTTATAGAAGATTTTGCAAAAGCACACCAGGAAATACACACTATTTCTCTATGTAATGTTCTGCAAATGGTCCACTAATACTATATTACTGGATCTTATGGAAATATGCTTTTAAATTGTGTAGAAACCCAAATCTGAATGCAATAATTTGTGTAAATACTCATAATGTGTTAGGAAAGAAAATGTAAACTGGTATTTTTAAATAACATAGTAGATATTTAAAAGTGGGAGTTTTGTTTCCCAAAATCAGGCATGATTTAAAACTGAATACAGTGCTGATTCATAATTAGTTTTCTTGTTCTTTTTTCAGCCCACAGCTAGTAATATGAAATTAATGAAATACATACTTTCAGATCTCCTGAGATGTTGGCTCCCGCGAGAATGCCAGTGGCAGCTGGGAAAAAGATGGCAAACACTGAGAAAAATCCTTCTCCACTTCTGAAATCTGGCCCGAAGTTTTCTGCAAATATTGATGCTGCAAATACAGGTGAAAATGAAATAAGCTGATAGGATTGTATTCCAAAGTTACTTAATGAAGGGGATGAATAATCTAGTCTTTCACGTCTGTACATTTGGGTTTGAATCTGTCTCATATCATAGCAAAACGAATTTGATTTCCTCAGTCTGATCCCCAATGGGATGTGCTTGTCTGCATCTCAGAGCTACAGCTCCATATTGAAGTGACAGCAGTGTCACTACAGCACTTGCACTTAGCTCTGTGTAAAGGCTTGTCCATGCTCTGCTGATATATATGTGACTCAAACTGCAGCAAACTGCTGTCAGCTTCAGCAGCAGAGAGACAGACTCAAAATTAAAGATGAAATAAATTCCCTTGGTTTGCAAGTCTATTTAAACTTGAGCCAAAGATCCTGATCTTGTGACCTTTTTCAGTAGAATCCTCAACTCAGTATGCAGCCACAAAGAATGCTAGTTTTTGTTCTGTGATAGACAAGCAGTACTTGCCTTGGTAATTAAAAAAGCCTCTTGCCTTCTTTTCGTTGTTGGTAGGAATGACTGTCCCAATAAAGAAGTTTGCAATGGCAATAAGGAGAACAATTAGAAGAATAACTTGAGCCTGTTAATAGAAACAAAGATTTTACTGATGATTTTAATTTACACTGACTGTGGAGATAGCTAAATTGTGATTAAGTGATGTTTGTGTTCCCTATGACAGATTACAAATTTTTATAGACCTAGGACTCGAGACAGCTGAAGAAACAAACTGCTCTCAGCTAATTACAACAGCAGATAGTTTTTACTGTTTAGAGAGTTATAATTTAATTTTACATTTTATCTTCAAAGGAATAAGAAAAATGAAACAGTTAATGCATAAATATCATACATGAGACATTTTTGTATTGTTATATAAATTGTCTAGTTGCAGTAAATTGTCACTTGAAGCATTATAATATCTAATTGGTTTTCTGATCTCTTTATACAAACAGTTCTATGCTTTTGTTGCAGCAGAATATGAAGAGTCCTATTCTAGACCTGATTCCTACACTCTGAGGTATTTCCATTTTTTATTTTTTATTTTAAGTTAAAGGAATAGCAAGAATCATCAGAGATTATGGAATGGACAGAAAATAGAGCTCTCCTGCTAAGCAGAGCTTCAGAGAGTGCAATGACAAAAACATATTGTTTTAACTACTACTTATTCTGTCAAGCTGCATCAAAAATAAGGGCAAAAAGGGCACTTATTCAAGGCTCTAACTGGTGCAATGGATTATGAAAATCAATATAATCAAGCTGTCCGTGGAACATAAACTTCCTTTTTCCCTCTTAAGTGAATGTTCAAGGAAGAGCACAGAGTAGTAGTGTTTTCACTGAATGTAATGATTAAACTGTTATTGCTTTTAGAAAGGTTAGGTGTAAACTGAAGATGAATGCTTTTGAGAATCTCACCTGTTAATACAGCATTCTCGCACATTAACCCTGCGCAGTATTCTAATATATTCTCTACTTGTATTTACTTTTAAAGCTTTACCTTTGCTTCCCATTCCATGCCAGCAACAGAGATGCCAAGAAGACACACAACAGTTATGGTACCTATTATTCTGATATCATTGAACTCATCTACCATTATCGTATCACTCTCCTGAAAAGAGTAAGAAATATTGTTAAAACCAGTCTTCTTCTGTCCAGCTGGTGGGATTAGGTAACAAGGTGAAATAAAAGGGAATGAGTTGTCATAATTTAATTAGTTTCAGCATTTTGTGAGATTAAATGTTTGTATTTCATGCTTAGCTTGCACTTAGCTAGGGTTATTTGGCTGTCTAGTTGGTTATCTATCTCCTTTCCTGACTTTTTGAGGCTCTTGTTGAGAAATGATTAGCATATTCATAAGACAGTAATAATGGAGAAGCACTCTGTCACAGTTAGACAGACCAGCATCTTTCCTGCTAAAGACATTGCTTAAAGTGTAGCTAAAAGGTATCACAATTTAAACAAATACTTAAAAAAAAAAAAAAAAAAAGCACCAGCTTAATATGCATGAAACATGTACATTTACCTTAAGAAGCTCTACAACTGTTTCAGCAAAGCCGACTACATACATAGCAACTGCCACAGCATTTGCAAAAGCGAAGATAAGTCCTATAGATCCACCAAACTCTGGGCCTAGACTTCTTGAGATAAGATAGTATGCTCCACCTGCAGGCAGAAATCATTGATATTTCAGCACAACTGGATGCTGTGTTTGCTTATTTTTCTCACATAATACCACAGGAATCTCCACTTTACACCTAACAAACATAATAAAGATGAATGGAGAACACTGAAAACAAGAAGTGTGCTCTGTACCAGCTCTGCCTTCAGACTGTTCTGAATGCCCTTCCACTGCAGGAATCCTTTGCGACATACTAGTTTTCAAAACTAGATCTTCAAACAATTTTTCATGATACATAATATATGTAGGTAAGTATGTAAGTATGAAAGTAATGTCTCTTATTTATTTCCATTTGGTTTCTTCTGTGAAGACTACAACAAATGCAAAGAGCACAATAGCACTATTTGATAGAGCAAATTCTCAGCTACAAAACACTATTTTTCAACATAGTCACCACCATTAACTATGCATTTTCACAAGTGATGAACAGGAGTGTGTGCTGTGCGTGTAAAAATTGCACCAGCAGAGGTGACCCACTGTTTCACAGATGCTGTGATGGCATCATTGCTGAAATGTACTACCCATGACTTCACTGTGCTCACTTCCAGTGTTTGATCTCAATAAATGTTCAGCAAGCGTTAATAAATTTCAATAGATGCCATTTTTTCCACATGAAGGAATTCAATTCCACACTCTTCCTTCATATGCACTTCCATGTCAGATACCATTTTGTCAGACTGCCCCTCTGCTGCCATCTGTTGCACAGCAAAAACATGTAACAGAATATTGGTGGGAAGTTTCAACCTCTATTGCTGTAATGCCAACATCTACTCCTGAAACTGTGGGTCAATATGATAAAATAGAATGCATTACTTTTGGAGCAGCCCTTGTAATAATACAGAGTAGAGGAAACCACCTCAGGATAAGTTCTACCTTAGAACCATCCCTATTTAGCATTTTATACTGTGATAAATTTTTAAGGCTCTAACGGAATGATGCAATGAGTCATTAATCCTTTTTTGCATGTCACCATAAATGGAACATATTACTTTGTCAGTTAATTATTTCATCCCATCTCACTTAATATTTTTTTTTGCCAAGAAATGTTTAAGACTTTAAATGTTTTAAATTACTGTTGTTCGATTGAGAGAAATCATCCCAAATATATTTATTAATCCCAGATTTATTTATTTACTTATTTATTCTTATTTTGCTTATAACATACTTATCTTAATTTCCATTTTTTCTAATTCAAATCTGTAGAATTTTTCACTTTTCATGAAATGATATTCACTTACCTCCTCTTACCACTCCATTAGTGCAAATGGCAGACATGGAGATACCTGTTAATGTTGTTACTACTACGCTCAGAGCAATAACTATGATTCCAAGACCTGAAAGATTTGAAAAAGAGAGTAGTATATTCAAGTGTATTCAAATACCTGTTCAGCTTAAGTGATGTAGTAAGAACTTGCTGTTATCCATAGAGGTTAGGACAGACCAGTTACAGCTTTAAGGCTCTGAAATGTACTGAAACATTTTTTTGATAAAATATCTGATGTGTGCTTTACTTTCCCAGTGAAAATATTTATTCCTCTTCTAAGAAGTAGCTGAAATGCAAGGGTTATTATAAAGAATTATGCTGGAAGGAATTAAATTGAAGATATCCACCGATCCGCATCAGACTTAAAAAAAAAAAAAAAAAAAGGAAGAGTGCCTTGTGCTTTTTTCATCCAAGGATGTCCACCCTGAAAGGCTTTGAATAAGAAAGACTGCTGAAAGGTAAGAATGAAAAAACTGAAAAGCCAGATACCACTCCTCACTGTGCATTTGGCAGGAACATCTGAAAATGTACTGCAGAGACTGAACTGAAATGTGGAATTTATGAAAAGTGACAACTCAAACATGCCATTAATTGTGACGAGAGTTGTCTAGAATTGTTACCTCCGGGTCCTGTAGATCCATCGTTGGGTATATCGTCCCTCATGGTCTGCATCATATGGAAAATAATACATAAAGATCTTTTGGAGCTTGAAAGCATTAGTAACCCTAAAGATTTTACCTCCACGGACAAACCCATTAGTTGCTATTGCAGAAGTTGACAACCCAGTAATTGAGGTTACCATCGTGGCGAGGAGAATTATGATTACTCCAAGACCTGTCAGTAATAAGAAGATAAAATATTTTACTCATGTTCCATGATTCCTATAAGTCATTCTCTCATTAAATGGAATTTTCAGGCCAGAATCAGAGCAATAAACTGAAATATGGTTTGTTGACCATTTGGAATTTGCAGAACATTTCCAAGGAGTCTGTGTGCCAGTAGTAAATTATTCCCATCAGTCTCCAAGCAGTGATGATTTCTGATAGGAGTACTCTAGCTAGAAAGCCCTATTATGATTTTCAGATTTTTCAATAGCTGAGTGAAATGAGTAAGCCAAGTATTCCTTGGTCTGAATCCTTCTATGTGTCTTTAATATACATTCAGGCTGTTCAGGAGAAGAGATTAACCAGATTTCTTTTAAGAATGTTTCTGACTTTCATCAGTTAGTTAAATATTGAATCGGAGAGAGACTGACTGTATAGTTTCACAGTGAGCCAGGACAAGGAATCTATCAGGTAGAGAAACAAGACCTGAGTATGATCCTTCAACATCCTTAATTTCCAGGCTGTCAAGTGCTGTGATAAACCATTTTCTCCTCATCTCCTTCCTTCCCCGCAAAAAGCAATTTTACAGTAACACAAGATCAACATTCAGAGGTGGAAATGTTGCTTTCTAGATATCATTCGCTTTAACAAGTAGCCTGTAATGGATAATCTTAGAGAATTTAGCATCCTTTTTTAGCTGATTTCAGAAAATTATTTGATTTTATTGCATGTAAATGGAAACAATCAAACATCTGAAGATCAATATTACTGACAAGTGAACTCAATTTTAGTAAGAATCTGAAATTTGAGCATGTTTCCAATCTTCAACTGTATGGTCAAATTTCTGTTAACTTTGTGAAACTGTGCTGGAAGGTTGATGAGTAGAAGGTGTCTAGTTTGATTTAGTTTCCTAGAAAGATTGGTTGGAAGTGACTTCTGAAGGTGTGTAGTTCAGCCTCCCAGCCAGAGCTGAGCTATCACCAACACAGGATTAAATCAGTGATAGCTTTGGAGAGTTGGATCTCAAAAACCCCCATGGATAAAGATCCCCCATCTTTTTGGGGGTTATGTGTTGGAGTGCTAGACTGCCTACACAGAGAGAAAATATGTTTTTGTGTCCTGTCTGGACTTCCTGAACTATACTTGTGGCCACTGCTTCTGCTGTATTTTCTGGAACTATGGAAAAAAGTTTGGTTCTGTATTTGAAGAATACTTTCTTCTTTCAGGTCTGGTGAAGAAAGAAGATACTTTCAAATTTATAGTTTATATTCCCATTTCTAGCCATGAGAGAAGGAAATAAAAACAGAAACAGTTATTATTTGGCTCAAAACATGGAGTCAGTTCTTAGTTTTATCTGAACTTGCCAACACTTACACAGTGCTCTCTTGTTTCTGTAAAGTACGGAGGTCTTCAATGTGGAACTGAAGATAATAAGTTGTCTATAGCAATGTTTATTGACCAGTGCTCCTCCAGAGCGAAACTTAGATCCTACAACTGAGATCCAGCTATAAGTACAAATGTACTGATTATCTGATGTATTTCTACCTCCAGGTTTCTAGATCAGATTCCTAACTTCAGTTCATACTGTATGGCTATCCAGTGGCATCCAGCCTGTGAATCAGTGTTCTTTGCTGCTTAAATTCCACTTGTTATTACGATTGTTTAAAAACAACATGACACAGGGATATAAATGATTTATAGGTTATAGGATATATAAAGCAATTTCAGCATCTAATACATCACTTTTACTCTATTGATTTCTGAACCATTTTATAACAAGTTGTATACTTAATGTAGTTCACATTAACAAAATAATAATCCAAGTGGACATCTCTTTTGGTCAACAACCACCACAAGCTGCAGTGGTGTACAGTGTACATTTTGTGCTCAAAAAGTGGCTGAATATGGCTATTAATCAGCTGTTAAATGTTAAATGGAACATCAGACACATCATACTTAAAGTTGTGCCAAAATTATTTGTCAAGTACACATTCATCCTGAGGAGTATTTTTCTTGAATTTTCTATTAAATTTCACAAGTCATGCTGTAAATGTGTATGTTAATTAAGGGCAGATATTTTGGTAATCTGATGAGTAATACCTGCTTGGGAAGGCTTCTGTGTTAATTAAAAAAAAAAAGATTTTTTGCATTTAAGAAGAAAAATGCATAAAATGAATTAAGTGACACAACCAAAACATTATTGTAATGTAACATAGTGTAACATAATTGTAATACTTGGGGCCAGATTTTCAGTTAACATAAACTTGGTGTCTTTGGTTAACCATTCTATATACAGACTGGAGAATCCCCAGATGTTACATGAAAATACCAGTCTAGTTGTGGACCTTGGTCCTCATCAGAACCAGCCTATGCCTTTTGTCCTGCTTGACGATAAACCCAGGGCCCTGGTTTTTTCCCTTCTTACAGCTTTTGCCCAGCCAGCCTATCAGGATATGGAAATAATGGGTTTTTCTCTCTTTGGCCCTCTAATGTTGCAAAAAAAAAAAAAAAAAAAAAAGGTGTCTAGATGGTGGGCTGACATTTAATTTTCATGTTAGTAGTAGCACTACATGAAATCCCCAAGTTATCATGATGGTGAGCTTCCATCACTGTTCTCTTTAAGTCTTGGCAACAGATTTAAACTCATTGTTTACAAGAGATTCAGAAAATATATTGAGAGGTTATTCAAATAGAATTTGATGTCTCATTTTCAGAAGTAAGACTAACTTCCTTAAACAAGACATGCAATTTTAAAAAGCAATAGCAGGGCAATAAAGCATAAGAAAAGAGCATCTGTTTATCAATGAATTAGAATAGTAGAATTAAATATGAAAGCAGAAAGCTGCTACTGATGTTGGTGCAAATTAACGCTGAAATCTGATTAAAGTTTAGACTGAAACCTAGGCGTATGGCTGCTAAGTAAGTTGTTCTAAAATGAATTACTCTTGCCTATGGCTATTCTCACACCTCAAAACAAAGTAATACTTCTTGATGATCTCAATAAGTTACTAAACTGCCCTTAAAAACTAATTTTGCATGAAACCCCAGAGCAAAGTCTTGGCAATATTAAGATGCAGAATTTTCATGGCAAGGCATATACTTATGAGTGCCCTGGGCTGTATGCTCTCATTTGGTATGCATCATAAAGTCAGCAAGCACCCCTTTGTCAGGCACAGTGCTGGTGCCATGCATGGAGCACTGCAAAAGTAGGTAAAGTTCTTCCGCTTAATTCTGGAACTTTTATTGTGTTGGCTTTTTTTCCTACTTGTGCCTAGAGGTTTGTGGCTGGATATTTTTTTTTTCTTAATGAGCATTTCATTTGTATCTGTTGGTTTTTTTTGGTTTGTTTTTTTTTTTGGTTTGTTTTTTTTTTAAACTCAGTCTTCCTCAAAAAAAAAAAAAAAAGTCTGTAAAGTTACTGTGTTTTGCTGCAAGTTAGACAAAGTCAGGCAAAATTCTAGAGATGTTTCTGTTCAGTGTTTTGTTTCAGACAATAACAAAGCAGTCAGTGATGGTCACATTTAGTCTGAATTTAAGCACTAAGGTTTGTCCAAGATGTGGAGAATTGAGGCCCAGAGGCCAGAGTTTGGACTCCAGCTGATGTCTACTCAGTATTACCATTCTGTGAGAATACAAATTGAAGTACTTGCCATTGTCCCTTTGGGTTGGTGCTTTTTATGATGTCTAGGTGTTAGCAATAAATGAGGGCTCCATTTTAATTTTAAACATGTAACACAGTGACACTGCTCTCATGGTCCATGTTTGTGTTCCCTCACAAGAGCAGCTATAAAAAGGAAGTTGTGCCACACAAGAGTCACTGTTACCTTCCTGGGCTGCTTCTAGGTGCAGGAGGTTCTTGCTGTGTTTTCAGCCCTTTCTCATTGAATGCTCAACATATTGAATGGAGCCCCTGGGACTCAGTCTCCCAGGATTGCGATCTGGGAATTGGGTTAATTAAAATACAGTGAAGAAGCAAAAATACAGCACACTGTAAAGTGTACTTTGTTAACGAAAGTGGTAACGAAGTTTTAATAAGTGTTTCATAGTGCACTACTATCTAGTGCTCTACTATAGTTAAAAATAAAATCCTGATGAGATGAGACCTCCTTCCAATTCTGTTTTCATCTTTGCAGGAAAGTGTGAAGAAGTGTTGTTTTTAATATGCAGATGACAAGGTTTGGGATTCACAGATAAGCAAAGTGTGAACTCTTACAGGTTAATTCTGTACACACATATTAGAAATTGGCCTGAGTCCCAAAGTTTACATCTGTTACAGGATCTAAATACAAATTTCACCAATGCTCAGAAATATTCAAATGTGATGATCATATGCAAAGTTAACAGATCTATGCCTCTAAGCAGCAGTTTGGCTGGTAGTCTGGAAAATTCCAATAGTTTGGAGGATTAACATATTTTACCCTGGCAAGCATTTGAAAACATTATTTATTTCAACATGCAAATGCACATCTCAGATTATATATTAATCATAGTCGTGTGCAGTTTATCCTCTTTATCCCTTTCACTGTTGAAAATGGTATTAAATAAGATACATACCAATTCCTGCTTGACCTACAATCCAGGAAAGTCGAATAAAAAGCATCACACCCCAGATATTGAGCATGCATCTTACCTAGGTTTTAAACAAACAGTATTGCGTTAGTGTGCAGTGAAGGCTTTAAAAACCACCCCAAACATCCTTCAAGTACACATCTCTCTCTTCTTAAAAGAGCTTGACATTGTAGCACTAATCTTACATTTTATTTTATTTTATGTTTTGGAAATGCAGATAAGTTTCTCACCAGCACACCCTTCACCCATCCAAACTTGACAAATCCTGTTTTCTTCTCTTCTTCCTTGCTGGCTGCTGTCTCATCTCCAGCAGTGCTTTCTCCATTAGCCACCCTCTCCACTGAGCCAGTGCTCACAGCTATGTTCTGAAGGATCACACAGAAAACAAACACATTTTTGTGTCAAGCAGAGGAAACCTGTTTGTGTTTGAAAGACATGTAATAAGGGATTTACAAAGAAAATTAGGCTTTACTGTCTCAGGAATAGAATGCAGTATTATGCATCAACAGGTGGGCTTGCTAACTGAGAAAAGACGATAGAGTCACTTAAGCAGAGTAAATGCATCATTACCTGATACTAATTTGGTTTCATTATAAACTCTTTTCAACGTATATTATGTTGTGTTGATGTGTTAGTAGAGTACCTCATGACTGGCCTTTGTATTCTGCTGCAACAATTTATGAATGTTAATAATATAGAAAGAGGGACTGACTGCTGAAAAGAGATCTACCTGCATGGCACTTAAGCTGTGAGATGAACTCTGGTGTTTTCCATTGGATAAAATACAAACATAATTTCCGAGCAACATATTCTTGAAAACTGTCATAAATACTGGTGAAATGTGGTTAATAATGTGGTAAATTAATAACCCATTCTGTGTTTTACTCAGCTCTAGTTTTTAATCCTAGATAGGATTAAAAATAGGCATATTTGCCATATAACTAAATAGCCCAGAATTTTGGATCATTCACATTCAGTTACAGACTTAAATCTATACTTCATCTCTTCAGTTCTGTTTAGCACCATGATATGTTTCTTGTAGCTTGAATAGGAATTAGTCACAGTGCTGAGGTTTATAGTTTCTGTCATTGTTGTTTTCTTTCTTGTAAAGATGTTTATACAAAGTTCTGACTGGTTTTGCACTGAATCAGAATTAGATTAACTGTTGCTAAGTGCTGCGTGTGTCTGTGAAAAGACCTTCAGGAAGGACTATATGCACTGTCACTGCCTGGCAGAGGGTCAGGAGCGTGCATCACTTTTGGAGAGGAATCAAGGTGCTTTTAGGGTTTAGAGAGAGATAAAGGTGTTTCCAGATTAAACAAGTCAAGGAGGGGATCTGTCTGTGATTCTGGGAAACAGAAGAGGTTTTTAGATCTTGCTTAAGCTTTAAGGCTCTTTCTGTATTTGTACATAGACTTAAAAAAAAATAAAATAAAATACAATACAGCTATAAAGACAGGTAGAGCATGATGTTTATGCTCATGTTTGGGCTCGTCGTGGATGGGTCTCTAGCCACTACAATGGAAAATTTTAGAATGCCTTTGACACAGTAAATTTAGGCTACTGTTCACAAATGAGAAATAAGTGACTGGATAATGCATTTTGACATACACTCAAGTTGGTGAATACAGCCATTTTGATTCCAAGTGAAACGAGAATACGAGATCTATTGAAAACATATGACTTTGAGATCCTGAAATATTTATTTTCAACAATTCTGACTCTAAAATAATAATGCTGTGTTTGCTCTAAATATAGTAAATGATTAAAATGAGTTATGGAGAATTATCAGAATATTGTTTGTTTATTTGCTTGGCTTATTTACGTATTACAGGGGTTAGAATTTCAAAGAAAAAAATAGAAGGGTTCAGTGTTTGTACTTGAAACAAGTTGCTGCATTCACACTTTGAATTAATTTGCGCTCTCACATGCCATTATCATAAATTATGTCCTTAAGCCTTCCATAAATGCATTTTAAATTGTTGTGCTTTAGTCAATGATTGGTTATTTACCAAGTAGATGTATCCATGCTCCTCATGCATTAAGTATGTGGAATAAAAGTGGCAGGATAATTTGAAAATCTACCACAATCAGAAGACAACTGATTGGTGGGTTTGGGGGGGATATATATATATTTTTTTTAATTAAAAAACCAGAAGTCAAACACAACATTTTTCTTTCCATGTTTCAGAACAGCTTAGATGGGGATAAAGACGATGAGCTCATCAAGTCTTCATAACAAGTGTGGAGAATAGACAAGATGAATAAAGGTTAGATAGTTTCTTATGTAGGGTAAATATTAAGCCCAAGTAATTATCACCAACCATCAGCTGTGAAATAGCACTTAGACTATTTTTTTAGGGATTTAATTGGTGTTTTGTGGCATAATATGTGCAAAAACTGATGCATCTTGCTAAAAGAGGGGACACATTTGATTCCAGCAGTGTGGGAACTAGATATTTGAAGTTCCTTTCAGCCTGCCTTAGATTCTGACATTTGAAAAATTACATATTAAAATGTATTAAATATTAATATTTATCTTCTGAAGTTAGGCCAGCATCAAAGCACAATGGGAATGGTTATGTGATGTTTAGAAATCTGAAGTCAAACATATGCAATTTCTTATCAAAATTTGGCAATGGGTTTTGACAAGACAGCTGTCTTCAACAATCTGAGTTTCAAAACAGCTGGGGAGAAGAGAGGATTGCCTTGGGGTATGGTGTGGTAAATCCAGACTTTAGTGTAAAGAAAAAGGGATTAAAGCATCTTCTCTAGATGTGCATCCTGGGATATTAGTCTAACCCCCACCACACACCGTGGCATTTCATCCTCTCCTTAGGGATTGCTAGAGAGCCTGCTACACACAGGTTCAGCTGCACATTCTGCCCTTGCCTGCTAATAGAATCTCAGCTTTTTCGTACTATCATAATGTTCATCTCTACTAATCTACTATTTGGTGATCACAGATTTATTTTTTCTTCAGAATGTCTAAATTACCTTTGATTGCATCTTTCTGTGGTGCTTTTCAGGGGGAAATCTTGAAACACTTAGCAAAAACATTAGGAAACCAGATTTTATGGAATCTCTGGAAATTCAAGACTGGACCGCGTAAAAGACCTCAGAGCACTTTGGTATGCACAAGTGAGTGATACTTCTGGTAGTGCCGACCAGCTCTTGCACTGTTTCAAGAAACTGAGCCACTACTGTAATATCCTTGTACTTTTTAACCTGGCAGCTGCTGAATTGCTTCTAACTTAGGAATTATCCTGTTCAGCACTAACTTGAAAATGCCACTAAGGTCTGTCAATTGAAGGTCACAAAATGAGTCTGTGGGACAGCCGGAAATGGACTCCAGCCATGCTAATGGTGTGTTGTTGGTGCCAGTGCTGCGGCCAGTGGTTCCCAAACAAGGGCATCACTGCACATATGGGCACAGAACATTGCCAGTGTAACAAAAAGCTCATTGCCTCTGATGTTCACCTTTGTATTTTGAGAAGCATAAGATTATACTCCTGTAAGCTGGATAAAAGAAAAGTATGGTAACAAGTGAGATAGACAATGCTCTTTTCTCATCCCTAGCAGTCTCAACCTGCAAAGCAGTTTTCCATTTGTTTTATTCTGGAATGGAAGCTGCCTCCTTTTTAAACTTCTCTAAGTGAAAATTGTAATAAACTCCAAGCAATTTGTCTAAGTTTGTTTAAAACAAACTAACAAATCTGCTAGTCCAAATGAGATACACAACAGCAAAAATCTGGTAATGGTCAAAATATGAAAATCCCTTAACATGCTGATGTTCAGTACAAGTTCATTTAGCACTGTGTTCAGAGCCAAAATATGCTTTTTCCCACTACTTGACTACTACCAATGTAAATTATTTCTGTAACAGGAAGTTTATTTTGGAAATGTGCTTAGTTCCATGGGTAGCAGCCTACCCTTCTGCACATCTGAACGTGGTAGAGCAGAATTCATATTCACCCCTATTCTCATCCAGTTTCCATTCATGTATAGAAATATAAATGACTACTCAGGTAACCTGTTTCTCCTTTCTATGTAAACCATTTGATGCAGGTTTGTGGAGACCTTAAAAAAGTTGAACAGCAGACAGCTGTCCTAACTGAATACTAAAGAATCAGGTCACAATTTTCCTAATGACTATTTTTTTTGCTTGATTTCATTTATTTTTATTGATCCTTCTTAGAACAGCCTTGTCCTCACAAGTGCACAAAAGAAACTCAAGAACAGTTTGATTTTAGTTCTGTAGGTGGGAGTATCCTTGGGTCTCTCCTCTGCTTTTTTATGAAGAACTTATTATTATGGCTTGAGGGGAAAGAATCTAATTTCATCAAAGTCAGTTGAGTATTGTAATTATTCCAGTCATGCTTAGCAGTAGGTTATTGAATAGTTTAATTGTTTCAAAGTGCTTAATCTAGTTATTCTTCCAAAAGTTCTCATTACAGTTTTCCACACTATTTTGCATGGAGGTGATTCCTCCATGTATGGAGTTTGAGCCTTAAAAGCTGTATAGATAGGTGAATTTTGCAGAGGCAGGATCTCACAGGGTAGTAAAATTCTGAAATATCTAATGTTGCTAACTTATCAAATTATTTGCAGGGGAAAGTTTGAATTTGCAAACTCCAAGAATTATACGTGACCATTGTATTTTCTTCTGGTAAGAAGCAATAGAGGTTGATAAACCAAAAAGCTCTTCTGTGTGATAGGTCAGAAGGAATTCAGCTAGATTATTCTTCCCTAAGTGCTTTATATGTGGTCATTCAAGAGACTCTTCAGATTCTTCCCAAAATCATTGGTATCATGACCGTCAAGGACTAAATTCATTCACTGAATTGGTACCTGAAAATTGTTGTCTATTTTTCTCTCTTTAGAGAAAACACTTTCCACCTAACACATTTCTTCTCGATTCCTTCTTGCAATTTGAATGGTTCATTGCTGCAACAAAGGTAATGCTTTGATTTCTGATTAGTTTAAATTGCTTTTATTGCATGTAATATGTTTTATAATAGCTATAGCTATATATTTTAATGAATACAGCAGGAGTTTGAAACTTTGTTATGCATTGATGTTAAATCTAAATTTGGAGTAAATGTGAATTGTGTGACTTGTTTAAATTACAAGTTGATAGCATCTGCTGTCATAAGTGGAACAGAAGAAACATGGTAGTTTTATACTTCTAGAAAAGATTAAGCTATGATTTTCTGCTAATCAAGTTCATAACTATCAGCTTTTAATACAAATCTTTGTTTTAAGCAAATTACAGGGCAGAAAACATACTGCAGCTACCACAGGAAATGTGGCAAGTGATTAGTTGTACTTTTGTCTTGGGCAAGATCCATGAATTTAAGGGCTTTTTCATATTAATAAACAGAATTAACAGCTTAGAAATGGAACAGAGAAAAATGGCATGTTTCCTTTTTGCTTACCTTTGCCAGTTGTTCGTGAATTTCTAATAAGCTTGGTCTGTTGAGCTTATTCCCACTGACACTGCCAGTGTTTCGGTAGTAATCAATTTTAGGAACTGGATCCATGGTGTTACGGCCAAAAGTTTGTAGATAATACATTTTATTGTGAGTATCACAGGGATGTAAACTAGCTTCTGTTTTCTCTCCATTTTGAAGGAAATTGTCATATAATTCTCTTTTTCCTGGTCTGTAACTGATTCTCAGTCTGTTATGTGCTTCTTCAGTAAAAGATGTTTCCTCGTAATGTGGTGGGTCAGAGCCCACATCCTCTTGGGATGCTTCATTGCTGTCGTGGCTTTCATTAATTATGTTAACTTGAAACCGATTTGCATTTGGATCCAAGAATGCATTTGGAGAATTATTCATTGACATCTTCAGGAATAAGACAGACTTAGGTCACTGGGTCTTCTGCTGTTCTATGGCTGCAGCTACTGCTCTTGTAGCTGCAACAAAAGGTCTAGTGCTGTTGCATATGAGGTCTTTGTTCTTAAAGTAATAAGCTTCCTAAGCAGTCTTCCTAAATTTGTCCTCTGTGATTCTGCCATAAAAACATTTAGGAGTAAATCATTTCTATTAACTTGCACAGTTAGGTAAATTTTCCACCCAAAGCTCCCTCCTCCATTAGATAGTCATCCTTGGACATGTCAAAGAATTAGTTATGTCAAAGATGAAATTTGTGATGATAGAATAGATGAAACCTATGGTGAAATATTAATTACTGAGAAATAATAACAGTAGGCTTAGGCATCAAAAGGTTCATAGAACTTCACTCTGTTTCACACTTGTGCACCCTTTAAGACAGAAAGTGTAGCAAGTCATAGAATCCCATGGATTGAGAGTTTAGGAGTTTACTTAGTCCAGTGTCCTGCCCAAAGCAGATTGAATACTGAATATAAATCAAGTCTCTTAGGGCTGTCATCAGTCAGGTCTCTCAATCCTGTCATGGAAGGATAAGTTCCAGAACCTAACATGGCAGGTATTCTAATACTATTCCTCTAGAGGTTTTTTCCTGGGTACCCAGTTCGAACCTTCTGTGCATTACTTTATGACTGTCATCTCTCACCCTCTGCTTGTGTACTTCAGTGGAGAGTCTGGGTGTGCCTTGTCAGTAACCTCCTCATAGGTACTGGGGGCTGAGTGCGTTCCCCTAATATATTTTCTTTTGGCTAAACAAGCCCTGTTTCTTAATGTTCCTACCCCTGACTATACTAGTGACTCCCCAGGAGATGCATGTAAATTTTCCAGCTTATCTCTTACACGTGGAGATGCAAGGGACAGATAGACAAACTTAGAAGCTGGGTTTCAGGTGCAGTTTGATGGATGTGTAAAAGGGGGGAATGATCACTTTGCTTGGTCTACCAGCTGTGGTGCTGTTAACACAGCCCAGGGCTCTGTTTGCTTCCATTTCTCCCAGGGCATGTTGCTGAGTCTGTGGAGGCTGACCAGGTCCCTGCCTGGAGAGTTGCTGCCTGCCTGTGAGGCCCCATCCCCTACAGTGCAGGAGGTTTTCTGTCCCAGGTGCAGGATTTGCATTTGTCCTTGATGAATGTCAGGAGATCCCCTTTGGCTCATTTGCCTAGCCTGTCTAGGCCCCTCTGGATGACAGCCTGTAACATATAATACCTGTACCTCCACTTTTCCACACAGACCTGTCAAAAACAAGTTATCAAACAAACAAAAACCCCAAGAACAAAACGGGTACTAATATTTAAGGCTTTTAGTGGGTTAAGTATCACTGCAGCAGCTTGTGGGATGGCCTACATGGCCCTGGAGTGGCATGCATCACCTGTTATTTTTCAGAAACTGAAATTATATAGGAAACAATGGCAATACATGTTTTGAAAAAAATTTCTAAGGATAAAGAAGTGCGATTGTATAGACCTGTATAATTCAACAGGAGTCTGGGTTGAACAGTTTAAATCAGAACAGACTAAAATCATACTTAGATATTGAAAATTTGCAAGTTTACATACTAGCAGAAAGATCTAGAAATGAAATATATCAACAAAAAAGAATATGTGAACTGAAAATCTGGGTAAACAAGACCATTAGAATACTTTTCTTTGAATTTTGTACTGTCAGCAGGAGGTTGGCCTAGACACCCTCAAGATATTCCTTCCAATTTAAAATTTTCTGTGATTTTGTGAAATGCATTTGGCTCTGGCACTGCAAGATAAAACACTCCATTGATATTTAGACCTTGGCAGTGTATATTTTGTCTAAATCATATATCAAAACTATAATTTGAAGAGAGATAATCAGATGACCTCCAACTTGAGTGTGAGATACAGCTAAGGCATATTTCCTCCCTTCTTCCATCAGCCATAAATGATATTCCACTGTAACCTCTCTGAAACAATACCACTTTACAACCATATTTCTGTTGGTTTTTCTGCTTAACATTTTGTAAGCTTCACAGCAACATGTTACATTTATTTAATTTCTTTCACTTCTGCTGGTTTTGGATGATCTGCATAATTGTTATTATTACCATTATTACACATTTCTCATCAGAGTATTCTGTTTCCTTCAACCCTTTAAAATTGTAAGAAAGTATTTCATCTTCAGGCATGGAAGAGTGAAAACAAATCTTTTGTCATTAAGATCAGTCAAATTAATATTCCTGTCCCCATGACTTAATGAAATCATGGTTCTTTGATGGCAGTGAGACCTTTGCTACCAAGTAAAATAATTCTGTAATATCACAGTCTTATTTCCATAATGTTGCTATTTGGCTAGGAAAATAAAACTCTCTTACCTTTCTGTTGTTCTTGACAATAATATTTGATTTTTTTCACGCTGTATTTCCAGGAGTCTCTCAACTGTTACTTGCCATTAATTTTGCATTTAGTATTCCATCATTATGCATAAATTATCAAATTTACCTTATTTAGGATAATTTAACTTGCCTCTCAACCTTGTGTTTTTGGGGAAGGACAATCTGCCCCTTTTATTCATGCATATAGCATGTCCCTCACTTTGACGTATTCCAGACTCTGCCTTATTGGACAGATTTTTCTCCTGCTTAATATATTGAATAAACTGTCCAATCCCTCACTTTCAAAACATTTCTAGGTGGTGATTTAGAGAAGCATTCTAGCTTGTTAACTATTAACCAGCAAATGTACCTATCCATTACAATTACTGGCTTTATGGTATTGCAAAATTTCCAAGGGGGCCCAAAAATACTTTTGTTATCTCCATTTCCCTCCCGGCTAGGTCCGATTCTGTGCACAGATCATAATCTTATTTTTCAGATGTGCATATGTCGTAGTGCAGATAACAAGAATTTATAAAATGTGCAGAGTGCGTTGATGCAGATAACGTTCTGGTGAAGTCAGTGGGATCACTCCTGTGCTCTTTAAGACCCGTTGGTGGGTTCCATTCTCCCACATGTGCTTTTGAACTAATTGCATCTAACCCTGTTCAAAGTTTTACTCTGTATGTTTAAGGAAAACCCTTGAATGATTAGATTTTGTGCATTTCTTCTGGGAAGGTTGACACTTCTGTTTTCGAGGGGTACAGGGAAGGCAAGAAAGAAATGGTGAAGCTTTTTAAACACAAGTGAATTTGGTAATTGCTTTCAGTGATAGATTAGGGTCAAAAACAGAAGTAATTAAGTAGTGGGGTTCTTCAGGTATGTTTGCTGTACTTGCCATGTAGTTTAGAGATAACTGGTTTATATTTATCCCAGATAACTGAAGTACCTTCGACAGCACAGGGCTCAGCTTTGCTGACTAGGTGTATGTAAAAAGAACGACAGTGCTGGGTCCCTGCAGTAGATGATCCTATCCAGAAGAACAAATTATGTGAATCGATGTATCAATTTCTGCCTTTGATTTTGTGGTTAAATTAACTAGGATAAGTGCAGTGTACTGAATCTCTGCGAGTCTGGCACTTTTTCTTTGTCAGACTGTTAAGCAATTCAAAAGCTCTTACATTTGTAGTTATTTATGGTTTAGATAACCCAGTGCAAATGAGTGTTGTGTGTACTCCTCTCACTCTTCAGACAGGAGATCGTGTCCTTCCCTGTGCAATCTGATATTTCACGTTCCAAATGGCATTTGAGGTTCACTGTTTCACTTGCTGCCCCTGCCTAGAATGAACACCAAAAGGAACGACATGTATTTTGCATGTGAATTACATGCTAAAGAAACCGACCTCTGTAACTGGTCTCTGTCTTTGCTGCTTGTTGCAAACAGAGATGCTTAGCAAAAGTGGCAGTGCTTAAAATTCTGATGACAACTTTCTTAAAAGTGAAATTGAATTTCTGTCAAGTACTATCATACTTGCTGCACGGTGGTGTATAGGAGAGTGACCTTGTGGTTCTAGTCTCCGCTTTCACTGTCAGTTCTTCTGTCTTGATAAGATCTCTTATGACCAGTTTTCCCATTTGACACTGAAGAACATACACTGTGATGTAGGAGCACAGTGAGAAGAAACAGCTGGGAAGAGGAGCTGGAGGGTACAAAGATTTCCACTTAGCTCTTGGACCCAATTCCCTCTGGGAGCTGGGTGCAAGTGAGTATCTCTCTATTGGCCTTGACAAGCTGGGCTAATTACTACCAGGAGCTTTTAACCAGACAGAACAGACTGCAGTTAATAGTACAACAGGTGAACTTCCAGTTTAAACTGACTCGTCTTCTGTACCCAAGGGGAGTAAAAATTGACATACCTTGACAGTTCAGTAGGATTATCAGGTTAGTTGCATAATGTTTACTTGGTCTTTTTCACCTTAAGGTTTTGACTTCCTGACATTGGTAAAGTGGAACTATGGTGTTCTTGATTCCTACTGGACTTTTGAGTAAGTAATAAACTTCAAATTACTGAATTTGTAGAATACAAAATATCCTTAATCATGTTTGTTTCCTTTCCACTAGTTCTGTTTGTCTTTCCACTGCTGTAGATTAGAAGGCAGACCTGTTCTGTTAAGACATACTATCTGGTGAGCAGGAAGAAATAGAAGTATGCACTGTTTGCAGAAGACCACTTAAATGTTTCACACAGGAGTAGCAAAGTACAGGCTCCTTACAAGCAGTCATTAGTACAACACATTCTCTTCTTAAGAGGCAAGAATTGAGTTAGCAGTTGTTTGTCTCATCTCAGCAACATGGACACACACAAATGGGCTACTTTTTTGCAGGCACCTCTTTGAGCCACAACCATTTGTTCTCCTCTTCTGCGTTCTCAGTATACAAGCACAATCTCTGAGTTTTAGAAAATTATGTAAGGGTAGGAGGGAATGACCACTTAGGCGTTCATTGTACAAGAACTTGTCTTTCATCCATTGCCTTTCTATCCAGCTTATCATAAGGCACAGAGATCCTCCCCTGAAAAGCCAGATAACATTTGATTCTTAAAATACTTTTTTACTGCGTTGATTTTCTAGTGAATTGTTCAATGCAGTACTTCTTTGCTGTTAACCATTCAATATCCTCCACTCCACTGATCATGAAAAGCAATGTGAAGTGCCTTCTGAGTTTGCAACAAATATTTATTTAACAAAATGAATGCCACAGTTACCAACACATCTCCAAAACGTATGTATGCATGTGTAACAAATGTACTAACAGTTGGTTTCCAAAATGAAATCAACATCAAATTTAAGGCAGGATATATCATGTGAGTTTTCATGCAAGAGCATATTCAAATGTCCCTTTATCCAACCCCTCAACTTCATCTTCCCACGTAGAAGAAGGCATACTACTGTAGGGGTCTAGCAAGATTTTGAAGCATCTGATAATTAGAAGTCCTAAGAAAACACACAAAATCCCCACAAAGGCAAAACCAGTTTTTTGCTCCAAAGTCAGAGGGAAGGCAGACATTTCATTGACGCTCATGCTGGCTGAATTGTTGCTGCAGTAATTACTGCTCATCATTGGACATCACATCTTGGTGACTCTGTGGGATTTTCACCTCTATTGCTTCTTTGCCTGCATAGAAAAGTGAAATCAGTTTGGTTAGGACTAAATATGGTATGTATGCCTGAACTCCATAGTGTTTGAACAGTTTGAAGTGAAAAACAACTTGGATTTTTGCAGTGTCCTGTTGGTTTCTTTCTTTCTTTTTTTTTTTTTTTTTTTTTTTCATGTTTCAGTTAATGTGATAAAATTGAAACTTTTAGCCCCTACATACCATCCAATTACTGGCAGCAAACTCATAATTTTCTGGTGTTCTATCTCCTCAAAACAGTAATCTCACACATGGCTGTTGCAAACAGCATTCTGTCAGACTGGGCATAAGCCTGCACATTTTAATTAGACAATACTCACAAGGTACATACCTTGATAAACAAATGCATTTTCTGGAATGGCTTTACCTCAGTCCTTAAACTAGTTACACTCATATTGATCTCAAAGGGAATTTCAGTCAAGTAATATGGATTTTGATCATGTAGTTTTGCTTATGAATCTAAATAAATATATCCAACTTGCAAAATAAAATGGTGTGCAATTCTAGTCGCGGGCTCCATTCTGATCTGTGCAAGAACTGGAAGGGAGTATATTGGTAAAACTGCTCCTTTTCCTTCCCCTACCTATCCATGGAGTGGGTGCCACTCAGTATGTGAAATCCAGGTGTGCCTAGGAGCATACACTGTTGAAACATATATTTGACTCGACCAGTTGAGCCACCATGGTGACATTGCAGCCATGCCTCCACAGTATATATGTTTCATATGTGGGCACACACTGTATGTGTCTTTGTGTAACAGGAAAAAACAGAAATCACAATATACTCTTGTGAGTGAGGAAAGATTAGTGGGAGAAGAAATTATGCAAATTCCCTTCCCTTGAGCCTTATTCTCATTTATTTTTTCTCCTTAGTCTCAACATTTTCGCAGGCATTTCAAGTGTCAGCTCAGAACATGCTGAGCTCAGGGGACTGACCCACCTCGCCATCACCACCAGGAGAATTTTGTGTATTCTTAGACACGAAAGACTTTTGTTTTTCTAGTTCTAAGATGATCTGATGTATAGATTTAAGTTAGGGGTGGGAGTTTTGCTTTATTTTAGGTTTTCTGTCAGATACTGAAACCCCCTCTCTATGTTTCTGTAGGCAGCAAGAAGATTGGAAGGCCTGGAAATCAGATCTACCAAAGGACAAAGGTATTTTTATTCTAAGGCTGGGGCTTGTGTTTTTTGTCTCTCGTTAACACCTATTTAACTAACATGCCTCAGGGGAAAACTCCTTTTTGTTAACAATTCAACCACCTCTTTCCCCAGGGATTTCCAGGCATCCATTTATTTCATGGCAAAGTAATTAGGCCACTCAGAGCTCTGTGCTGCCTTGACTTCACTAATACTTGTACCTGTCCTAGCAGTTCAAAGAGAGCTCCAGTAATCTCTACTTGGTGCTGCGCTATAGCTAATAACAAGAGAAGTAAAAATAAGATTTAGTATTCCTGAGAATATGGAAATTAGCAAAACTTTTTGTTGTCTGTGTCTCCTTTCTTACTTTAAAAATCGGTGGGATTTTTGTATGTCATCCTAAAGAATGAAAATTTTAAAACTAAGATTAAAAGGATGGGGCACAACTTTTCCTTCTCTTTTTACAGTAACCTTCAACATAGTAGGTATTAAGTAGTATGATTTTGTATCATTTTCTGTGTAAATTTTCTAGAGCATACCAACCAACAGTCTATTCTATAGAGCTGTATGATATTCTTCGTTGTTTTGAATGATGTTCTGCCCTTTGGGTCAATATTGTTTTAATTCCTGTTAAGTTGGAGAAAAGATCTGGATTCAGCCTACAAGAAAAGTAACGTCAACAGTAATCAATATTTACTTTCTGGAAATGTGTCCCAGATAATACCACATGCTGCACAGGTTGTCATTGTGCATCCTTCTGTTTTTTCTGCAAGTCTGATCTTGTGAAGAAAAAATATCACAAATTGGTGTCAGAAGTCAGTTGATTTGAACAAGATCCAGTCAAGAAAAGTTATCCTTCCAGAAATCCTAGGACACTGGGTTATAAAAACAAAATGAAAGTCTTGTATGGGAAAAAGAAATGTAGATGCTACCTGGGAAAAGACAGAGCTTACACCTCCCCCCAGAACAAACAAAATAACACCACAACCAAAACAAACAAACAAAACCCACCAAAGCACTGCTGTCTTGAAATATGTGTAGAAAAAGATTCAGAGATGGCTGTGGAGAGCCCTACATTAGAGCCGAGTCCAGGGAAATATCTAATTTTGCAGGTTATACGCTGAAATTAGTTGGATAGGTTGTTCATCGTGTTTATCATCAGAAATTATGGGACAAATCTCTCTGCAAGATTTGACTGACACTGAAACATGGAACAGTAAGAAATGGTTATCTTAGTCTTATTTGACAAGTTTGTCTGTAATTGCTGCATGAGAAAACAGTGGGTATTTCCTTCCTGGGGAAATGAAATCTAGGAAACTGATACACAGCTTTGTGAGCTTCTTTCCCCTGTCCTGAATTTCCTATCTTGTAATTGAGGCTTTAAAGTTCACAGAACATTCTGCTCTAATTACATATCCCCAAAATTTTGGTACAAAATTGACCTTGAGTGCACTTCCATTGTTTTCACACTTCAGTGCTGCATACAGGTTAGATGTCCTCTCCCAGTTAGTCAGATATCCTTTCAGTTGCTGCAGAGTATGTGTCAAATCGTGAGTCAGAAGACTGGGAATGCTAACTAACATGGCCTACATCCAAAAATTCTTGAAGATAACCTCTAGGGCAATGTGATGAGGACAGGCATTAAATCAGTTAGAATCCACAGAGTCATTTTGTAGGGGCTGGCTTCAGACTGATATCTCCTGACTTTTTTTGTAGGTTAAGACTACTCATCCTTTGATTCGTTGCCCAAATAAATACAATGGCATAAAGAAAGGCTCCTTAACATCCTGATGTGAGTGGAAGGGCCACTGGAGGCCCTTGTGAGACTGGAACAACAAGTCCAAGAGAAAACAGCGATGAGAAAAATACCTTGGCACAGAGACCACTAAGGTAAGGAGAATGGAGGTGTGAGCTGGGGATGCTGGATGTACCTGTGCAGGATGAACAGGAATACTGAGGCATTAAGCACTGAGAGTCAGCTGGAACAAACCAGTTGAAACTGTTATCATTCTAGTGGATCACCAGCCCAACTCTGCCAGCATTTGGTGTGGACTGAGATCCCCAGACCCAGCTCTTTGGTCACCTTGTTTTGAGAGATATTGAGAAGATTAAATAATTCTGGACTATCTTGAGAAAGGCAGGAATTTCCCTTACATTTTGAGTTGCATCCTTTCTCCAACAGAATCTCCTTAAGATTTTTTTGTTGTTTTTTAGGATGTTTTAGTTGGTGGTTTTTGTTGTTGGGTTTTTTTTTTTGTTTGTTTGGTTGGTTGGTTTGGCTTTGTAATGGCTCTGTAATGGAAAGAAGTACCTTTAACAGCTGCTCAAACTAGAAGCATTCATCCCCTTGGCAAGGTTAAGCCTAAGGTCCTGAAAACTCTGTTCATAAACTAGACTGTGTTAGAGAATTCACTAAATCAGGTACCATCTGTTCTCCCTTTGGATGTGCTGCAGGTCCAGCTGCTGGCTCTGGTCATTCTGAAGGTACTTCAAATAGTTCAGTCTAAGGTTTAAACATTTCTGAGTGACAGCAAACCTAACTTGAAAAGGTGCTTGTGTGCTTAGGGGCAGAAACTGGCGTCTTCTAGGAGTTTCAGAAGCATCATATTTGCACTCAACTATTTGGTCAAAGAAACTGAATTTCGGGAATGCTGTTACAGGAATTGGGCATAGGAGGTGGTAAGGGAAGAAGATTATCAACAAAGAGGACAGAATGAAATAGAGATCAGCATGAATTTGGAATTTTCCAAGGGGTCTAAACCAAGTTAACAACACATGGCCAAAAATGCTGCAGATACAGCTCTGAGCACGCAGCCAGCCTGCCATGTTCACACACGCTGCATGCCTGTGTTCCATAAGCTGCTAGGGAGAGAACTGCCTGCTCAGGGTGAGGTTTCTAAAGCAGCAGACAGGTAGGTGTGAGGTGGGAAGGCCCGGGCACGGATGTCCAGCAAATGGAGCACATTTAACTGATGCATGAGCGTAGCACAGCACCCCCCAAACATGCAGTGTTTTTGCAGCATGTCATTCAGGGTAGAAATGACACTTTTCCACATAAACTGCATTCCCCTGCAGAGAAGCAGCAGCTGGGCAGTGACATTTGCAGCCTTCAGGCAAGTAATGAATTGCAGAATTGGGATTTTACCCTTAGTAGATAGACAAGCCTGGAATCTCCAAGGATCAAGAGACCCGCCGCTATGCACTGTGCTGTGAATTCATGTATATGTACGTGGTCACGGTCCAGATAACAAATTAAGGCAAGAAAATGAAACGTTCACTAGTGCCACCCTGGACTTGTGAACGTGGAAAACCGCTACCTGTTTCCCGGGGGCATGCAGGCTACGAGAACTGCAGGACACCGAGCACCCGCCAAGCAATTGCTGCCACACCGCCGCGTGCTACTTTGTCCGGCTCCGCGTTCCCCCCCGCGGCACTGCCGCCAGCTCGGGGCTCCCGGCCTCCGCCACGGCCCCGCCGCCCCCGCTCGTCCCCGCCGAACCGCCCGCGCTACCGACCCGTCTCCTCCGCGCTGCCCATGGTGGCGGACGGCGGAGCTCCGGTCCCGGCCGGACCGAAGTCCAGGTGGGAGCCTCGACGGCTGGCGCGGCTCCGGGCGCCCTGGGGATGCGCGGGGTCCCGGGCGGCGGGGGCGGCTCGGCCGCGCTTCCCCCTCGCCGCCCGGCGTTGCGACCCCTCCGGGAGCTCTCGAGCCGCCCTCGTTAAAAAATTAAACGCCGCGACCGCTGCCGCCGCCTCCTCCGCGCCGCCCGCCCCCTTCCATCGCCGTTCCGCCGCGCTCCCCTCCAGCCCCCCTCGCGCGGATTAAACCGGGGAGCGTGGAAACTTCCTCCTGCAAAACACTACGTGCGGCGCATCGGTAAGCGGGGCCCTGCGGGGGCGGCCCTCCCCGCGCTCGGGCTGCGGTGCCGCGGCAGCCGGGAGCCCCGCGACCTGTGGAGCCGCGGCACAGCCGCTGTCCCTGCGGCCCCGCGCGGGCGGCAGCGCTGCCGAGCCGCGGTGCTCTTCCGTCCGCCGCAGCCGCGTCCTGCGGCGAGGGCTCGGTCCCTCCCTGCGGCTTCAGCGGTAATAACGATTAAAGTGCGGAACGCGTGGCGGCATATGGCTGGGGCCGCAGCCTGGCCCTCGCTTTATAGCCTTTCATTAGCTGTGTTTAGCTGATGCTGATGGTATATTAAAGAGGCTTCCGCTTGCCACGGCAGCAGGTGTTTAAGGTGGATAAGGAAAGAGGATTTCTTTTCCCAAAGCTGGATCTGCGTATTGCACTAATAAACAGCAGATCTGTTTTTAAATGATAGTGATGCGGTATTTGGATGCCGCCCTGGTGAATGCAGCCCTGGAAGGGTGCACGTGGGCCGGTGAGACACCGCTGCATTTAGCACCAGGCACGAAGAGATTTGTTGTAGGTTGCTCTAGAGATGTTGAATTTGTTCTGCAGAAAATAATTTGAAAACCCCACATGTTTCTTAATGCGTGCAACAATGCCATGAGAGGTTAAGTCTCTTTTATCCTAATACAAGCTGGGAAAAAAGTTTTGCATTACCAGGCATTATAAATGCCCGATTCCTCTGCTGTGTCTGCAGCAGGCTTCTGAGCGCTGGGTAGGCTCAAACCACGCTGTGTCCCTCTGGTAGAACCAGTGCTTAAACGGATGGTTAACTGTGCACTCGTTAGTGATTGCTAGTTCGATCATCTAACGTTGCAGTGTCAGTAATTTGGTAAACAATGTCTGTTGCTGAAATTACAAGCCAAGCTAATTTTTGAAGTGCCTCTCATATTTAAAGACTCGTGAAGAGCTTATAAATAGAATATTTCAAATAGTATGACTGTGCTTTCAGAATATGTATATAAGGAGCCTCTTCTGTTCCTAATGAGCTCTAGATTTCTTTTTTAGCCCTGTCCCTGATTAACTTGAGGCCCGTGAAGTTCTTTAGCTAAAGAGGAATGGCTCTGGTTTGGGATTTGGGGATTGGCAAAGACACGAGGCCCCAGTCCACCCCATCCCAACCTACCAGAACTGGTTTGGGATTGTGGCATGTATCCATTTTTTTCTGATAATCATTGAGCATTGCTATATTTGGAGAACCTTCCTGTAAGTAGGTCTTTTCTCCTGGAAAAGGTTCAGTTGTGGTATCTTTCTGCCCATATATGTATTATATTTTTTCTGTTCTTAGCAGAGTGAATTTAAGAGATTTTTTTTTTTTTTTAAACTGTGAAGTAGCTGCTTCACTCGTACTATTACACAGCAGAGGTGGCTGAAATCTTCTGATTATTTTTAGGAATCTGATACTCATTGTTCAATGTAAAAGAGCTGAGAGATGTTTTTGTGTTGGAGGCCCACTTTTCGTGGAGATGAAATTGGCACAGAAGCTGGAAGCCATAGTCAGAGAATGAAGCTCCTTCAGCCACTACTTGTCATCAGACAAATAACTTCTCTTGATGTTATTTGTTTGTTTTTCTGTTCAAGATGGAAAAAGAACGGAATAATTTAATTTATTCCTGTATTTTATCATGTTTTTTGCTTAAGGATCACTGGTTATTTCTCATTAGGAATGAGACTAAAGGCAAGTGGGATAGCCGTGTATGTGTGCGTGGAGCATTCCAAGACAAATCGCGTGTTCACTGCTTTTCACTTTGTTTCTTTATAAGGCCCATCTGTGTGTTCAATAGAGTAATAACTGTTGTCAATGACTTCAGTCATATTTCTGATTGGTTTGATTCTTATGTTAGGGAGTATCAAGTGTGTTTTCAATGGAGAGCCCTCAGAGAGGAAGGGAGATGTTATCATCATCTAGTCATGTGTACATTACCGCTGCAAACTGAATTGGCCTAACTTTAGGTTGGGCACTTAAAGCCAAGTGGGTGCCGAAATGAGGAAAAGGCAATAGGGAACTCTTAGAGCTGTTGTCTGTTAAGACTTTTTAATGTTTAAGGATCACTTGAGTGGTGTGTCAATGAAATGTAACTATTTTGAAGGATAACTAACTTCATTGTACCACCCTTTTCCCTGCAGCTTTGAAGAGCTTTCTGAGTGTTCCTTCACAAACAAGCAAATCCTCCCTTTAGTGGCTAGAAATTTAAAACGGGCTCACAGGGGTAGAGTCATTGAAGAACATTGTGCAGAAGAGTATCCTTAGAAACACATCAATTCAGAACTCCCCTCATAAGCAAATTTAAGCAAGTGTAAACAAGCTTATGAGAACATTTGTCAGCAGAAGACAGTAATATATGAGAGAGATAAAAGCAGTAATAGAGTTGGGGGAGGGCACCGAAAAATGAAGGATTATATATAAATATGCACATCGAACAGAATTGCAGATGGGAAATAATTTACGTAATGTATTCCAGGGTTCTTAATGTTTTAAAATGGATAAACACCTTTGTTCTACCACGGTGGCTTTTTTGTGTTTGTTTCTTCGTCCAAAAGCCGTGCTTTTACCAGATACTGACTACATCTACTGCTTAAATGCAATCCTGGGGATATGTAGGGTACTGCCAAGAATGAGGCAGAAAGACAAGTTCTACGCAGCAGTCTCCCTGTGTAAAATATCGGAATTAGCTCATAGCGCCAAGGCGAAGGGGTTAGGGATCTGGAAACTGAGGCAGGTTGACAGTGTTAGTGTTGGGGAGGGTGGCAGGGTGCATGTATACAATGAAAAGCAGCAGTGCCACCTGGTGTGAGTGGACCAGGAGGGGGGCAGGTGTTCCTAGCTGTGTCCCTAGCTGTATCATCTGCTGAGCTCAGGGAAGGCCCCTGGCCCACAGGGAGAGGGCAAAGGCTTCTAATACCTGACGTGAGATGGGTTCCCTTTAGACGTGCAGGAGGTGGTTGCTTTCTGCCTCATAGTGAAAAGGTGATGGGTATGTTAGGGGCACTCAGCCCCTCCTTGGAGACTACCTGTTGTGAAAAGAAGGACCAACATGCAGATAGCTCAGTTTTGTTTTCTTTAGTAATTTCAACAGCTGAAGTAATGATCTAGGGGGAGAGGGGATGATATGAATTGTTTCAATATAGGACCGCTAAAATCGCTATCAGGGGTCTGATGTTATGCAGCCTTCTGAAAAAATAAGTGATTATATTTAGGCTCCTAAGTTGTGGCTAAGGGTTGCATAACACTGGGAAAAAATGATGACTAGGGTGATTTAACCTCTGCTGGGGAAAAAGTGGTTATATCCTCGCAGATCAAGTAGGGTGGGTCTCCTGTGTCACCAATTCTATATTCTGGGCATAGGATGCTGTGCTATTTTTCTAGTTATGAATATACAACACACCAAACTAAAGCCTCAGCATGCAGTTTCATTCTTGTATTAGGCATCTGTACACTCTTTTAACCGCGGGGGGGGCTCAGTCAGTAAGTGCTATTGATTGAACTCTGGTCGGGGGAGGAAGAAAGTCAGAGAAGGCAAACTTCCCTGCGAGAGGGAGAGAGAGAGAGAAAGCAGCCGGCACCGCGACTGCAGGCGTGAAGGTCTGTGCAGTAGGTGGGCTGTAGCTGTGCAATGGCTGTGCTCTGCTCTGCGTCTCTGGAAGATGCCTGCCGGCACACAGGCTGTTGCATTTGAGTTTGCCCTTTTGAAGTGTAGAGTATTTTCTTTTCCGGAGTTAAAAAAGCACCACCGTTTCCCAGACTAGGAAGATAATATTTAATTGCAAAAGAGATCGTTTAGGAGATCGTTTAAGAGATGTTTGTTTTATTTCAGGTCCATAACACCTCTGTAAAAGTGGGTTTCAGTTGCACAGTAGCTATTTATTTATTTTTTAAGCACAGAGTAAAGCAGTGTATGTTGGGTACAGCCTTAGGCAAGGCAAACTGGTTTGGAAGTACTTGTGGCTTTGCAGAAAGGAATCTTTAAACGAACTGCAAACATCAACTGGTTTACAAAGCATATTTGTTAAAAGCAGTTCTCAGGGTTTTCTAGAGAAGGGACAGTGCTTAGAAAATGCTAAGCATCTTCAGGCACCATAGCAAACAAAACAAGAAAAAAATATGTGCAATATATATTTTCACTGTATATGCATCATATAGATGGGAACAATCACTGAAAATGATCTTCCATAGAAAACTCTCTAGATGTAAATACGTGAATTTGAGGAGTTCCACTGTCTCACGTGACATACAAACTGACTTTCAGGAAGATAGAACTTTTTTGCTAGTGCCACCTGCTGAAAGTGTTGCTGGACTGCTTTTGATTGTGGCTTCAATGGAATCAAAATGAAAACCGACACTGAGATAAACCGAAGACTAATTACAGAATCACAAAAAATTAAAATGATCCTTTCTAAAAGGATGGTGAAGATGTATTTGGGCACCGGCAAACTGAGGGCAATGATTTGTGCTGTGTTAGGGAGTGTGGGGCTCCAACACTTAAGCTGCTCTGTGCAAAGCACAATTGAGCAGAGATCTCAGTAACAGAGCGCAGTAACTTGGGCATGTGAATTACTTCCTAAAACTGAGAGTTATAAAACTTAATTACAGCAATTTAAAGTAAATATTAACTATTTCAGTTATTATTGTCACAAATACCAAGTTATTTATGTAATCAGTGTGTGAACATAAACCATCTCACACACATCTGAACTTTTAAAAATGCCTTTTAACTATCACTGGGTTATGAGGGAGGGGGTTTCAAAGCATTTTAGGACTTTGTAAAAGATCTCAGGTGTTACCAACACCTGGTGTGACAGTCCGCTGTGAGGACTGAGGGACAAAGAAACTGTCCTGGAAGCTCATAAGCTATTTACTTCCAAAACCTTTGTTTGCCCAGATCCGCCACCAAATGGCAGAGAAATGGGGACTACAGAAGCCAAGGCAAGCTGAGAAGGATACATTGCTCCAGGGT
This sequence comes from Cyrtonyx montezumae, assembly GCF_038088225.1. Taxonomy (NCBI): domain Eukaryota; kingdom Metazoa; phylum Chordata; class Aves; order Galliformes; family Odontophoridae; genus Cyrtonyx; species Cyrtonyx montezumae. Next base: position 26,140,082 of record NW_027071903.1, on the reverse strand, counting down.
GAGCAGCAAAGAATCCAAAATGTCTGCTTGTTAATGTGTGTGTGGCATGGGCCTATGCAGCTTTGTATTTCTATAGAATTGGAGATATGGAGATTGACTGTGAGGACTCCATAATTTCAATTTTGGAGGCCCGTACATCTTGTAAGCAGGAGGGGTACTTTGTTTTTGACTATACCAACAAATGGATGAATGAGTGGACTATAAACACAGGGAAAATGCGAGGCAAACTGTAAGGGGTCCTGACTTCAATTCATTGAGTATTCCTAGCATAAAATTTGAATAATAAAAGTGAGTCTGTTTTGGGAAGTAGAGGGGAGGGAGTGACCACGCTGGCTGGCTTTGGAACACAGGTGGTTCCCGAACAACGGAGCAATGCTCTTCCATGACCTGGAGGGTCATGCAGCCATGCGCTGCGATGGGCAGTACTATTAGAGGTGAAGAGCTGAAACTGTGCAATAGGGGTTACTGTTGGCACAGTGCAGATGTCCCTAAGCTCACGGTTGTGCCCGTGGGAGGAGCGCTGAAGCACACACCGAGCTCCTGTCGGCTCCCCCACGTTCCCACGGGGGAAACCACGGCCGGGCCTCGTGGGGAGGGGCGGGGCGGGCCTGGCTGCCGTCGCCACGGCAACCCCGTAAGCCGCCCGTGCGTCCCCTCCCCCGCCTCAAATCCCGTTCTCGCGAGACTTGGCCTGCCCGGCGCGGCGAGGCCGGGGCGCTCCGGGTAGTTTTCAAACCCACTGTAGCGGGGCCGTGGCCCGGCCACGAAATGGCGGAGAACGACAAGCCGGAGGCTGCGGCTGCCGCGCTGCTGCGGGGCGCCGAGGAGGCCGCCGGTCAGCCGCTACCACCACCTCAACAGCAGCAGCAACCGCCGCTGCAGCAGCCGCAACAACAGGCGCCGCAACGTGAGGAGGCCGCGACCGAGAGCGGCGGGGGCAGCGCAAATGGCGTCAAAATGTGTGTGCCGGGCCGGGCCGGGCCGAGGGGCAGCGCGGGGTGCGGCGGCACCGCCTGGGCCGCGGCGGCGGGAGCGGGGCCGGGAGGCGGCGGGGCCTCTCCTCCCCGCGGCCCGCTGGGCTCCTCCCTGCCGCTCCGGGACCCTGGGGCTGGGGGGGGGTCGCCGTCCGCGGGAGCCGGCCGGCTCCTCGGTGATTTCGCGGCCGCTGGGGGCTGGGTGCATGCCCTGGGAGCTCCGGTGTGGGGCTGAAGGTGGGCCGGGCCTCCGGGGTGCTGGGTTAAGCTCTGGCCCGGCACGGTGTGGTGGGAGCCGCGTCCAGAAGCGTGCTGGGCCGTTTCTATTTGTGTTTACCTTTCCAGTCTTGTTATATTGTGTTTTGTAAAGCCTTTGAGCTTTGTATTTATTTATTTATTTTTTGGGGGGTGATAATATTAAGAAAGCTCTATGCCGATTTTTTTTTACAAAACGTGCAACCCCCCCCAAGCCTCCCAATAAACTATTCTTGTAAATAATAAAGTGATCATATACAGAATACGTAATTATACATCCCTTATATAGCAAGTCCAGAAGGAACATAGTGCGGGGGAGGCTGAGACATCAGGTCTCCAGAAAAATACAGTGAATGGCCTTGTATGGATTTGCTTGCATTTGATGTCAGGCTTTGAGGGTTGGCATTGTTAAGATGAAGTAGGTTTTTTGCCTCTTATTACTGAAGTTTCAGTTCCTCTTAGAACCTTGTTTGCATCTTATAGGCAAAGTATAGTTTCAGAAGGCCTTGTGTTAGAATACATCAAGGCTGTTGAGATTTGTGATCTGTTAACGTGCTTTATGCTGCCCAGGTGTACTCCGTGCCTTTCTGGGGAATTCAGAGTTTATAAGCTATGTATTTCAGTGAAACAGCATTTCTTTTGCTTCCCCCCCCCCCCCCCCCCGATCCTGACCCTCAGCATTTAGAATACCTTAATTATTCTACCTTGACCTGAAGATTGTCACCATTTTTTTGCATCCTTTAAGTCATGTAGTATTTTATTGCCTGTTGTAATTTCTGCTGTTAAAATCAATTTTTCAGTATCTTTCTTCCATTCAGCAGTTTTATTATTTTTCCCTTCAAAACTAATAGCATGCAAATGAAAAATCTCTGTCAGTCTGCAAGGTAGGCATCAGCAGCGTGGAGTCTGAAAATAACAGGACGTTCTTGGTAACAGTTTCAAGTCTTAAAGGCTTTCTGTACAGTTTCCAGTCTTTCCTGAAACAAGTGTACAAAGGATGAAACTGTCATCATGGAGTTGAAGTGTGCTGCCCAAGAGAGCGTTTCATTGGCCAGGTCTGCTTAGTGATCAGATTGAAGAGGAGTCCTGCTCTCAGCATGTCCACCTTGCTGAGTTTGCTGTATCGAGCAGGGGAACTGTTGAGCGCATCGGACTTGAACTGATGTATGTGTATTAGAATCACATATTCAGTTGTGGGTTCTGCATTTCTGTCTCAGCTGAGCTTATCTGTGTGGGTAGGCAGATGAGCATAGAAATAAAGTAAACATATAAAGTGTTTCATTAATACAAAACATGAAAAGTAGAAATTACCATTGTTTTTTTTTTTCTTGGAGAAAATAGCTGTTTGCAGTTTGAGCCTGTCTTTTCTGTGGCCTGTAGGTGATGAACAGGATGTTGTTTTGAACGTATTCTTTTATTGAAAGTACTTTTCATGTGAGAGCTGCATCCACAAAACGGGCTGTACCCTCCAAGTTGTTTACTTGCCCATTGATTTTGGCAGATGAATTCTGTAAGGATTGATTCTTTTTTTTTTTTTTTTAAACTAATTAATTCTCTATTTTCAGGATACTTGTTGCCATTCCTAGACTAAATGAAGTGTCTTCCATTTCCCAGTTTATGCAAGGCTTGTATCCTCTATGCTCTCTTACTGGTTCATACAGGCAGATGTCATTGAGTCGGTGGACTCTGTATTTGGAGGCCTGGCACTTCCTGTGTACCGCGTTGAGCATGTTGAGCATGCTGGGGCTGTTTCATAATCCTTTAAGCAGGAAAGAGCTTAAAAGGCTAAAGACAATCTGTTGGTCTAATCCTGAAACCTAAAGAAGAACTCTGATTTTACTGAGTGTCACAGTGCACCAGTTTTCTCTTCACAAGTGGAACTGCATTGGAAGGAGCAGACCTGACTGGAAAGTTGAAACTCTGCTCTTTCCCTCCTCAGTCTCTGTTGCTCCTACCAGTTCCCTGCATTGTTCCACCCTTGTCACTTAATTACACATCTGCACAGGAATTATGTTGCCATAGCAGACAGGATGGTGTGGAGGAGTGATGGTGCAGTGGAAGCTGGAGAATGCTTGAACCAGATAATGTGTTGTTGACTTGAATATTTTAAATTTTACAAATGCTTAACCCGAGCAGTGTCCTTGCATTGCTCATTTGCTAATCTGCTTTTAATTTGCTTGTAAACACAAGGACTGTGAAGTTAATATCATATGAGTACTTCAAAATTTGAGAAAAAGCTGGGGGAGAAAAATGTGTATGTTTGAAGTTATTCTTCCCTGAAGAATGTCTCAGTTTGAGTAGATAAATGCCTTTAACTTAATGAAAGGCTCTTTGCACATGCTCTGATTGCAAAACTGACACTCTCTGATAATAATTATGCAAAAAGAGCTGAAAATAATGATTTCAATACATAGACGTTGGCAATCTTGTCATGTAGTGTAGCTGTAAAACTGAAATGCTTGTTTTGTTTGGCTCATTTTACACTAGAGATGACCTGTAGTCGAAACAAAATCAAAGCTGAGCCTTCTGAAATGTGGGAGGAATTGTAGAGGTAGTGCTGTTATTTAAGGAGGGTTCACTATCATCTCTTTGACAGTTTTCTGTGAGGTGCTGCCGTGTTCTTGTTCTAATTTGAGTGGCCAGGGATGGCTCTTGAATATAAAAAGTCCTTGCGTGTGCTTTTAAGTTTGTTGTTAACTGCAGTGATATGTGAGCATACAGAGCGTCTGTTTAGTGGACCATGTCTGGCTTTCTTACTGGAGTCTTTCACATCACTGGTTTGGGCACCTTGATTTCTCTGTGTGATGAACCACCTCACCGTAGTAACGCTTTCACACGTGCTGAAGAGGTTTGGCTTTTGGTTTGGATGTTTTATCTAATTCCATACATAGTACATAGTTCTGCCAAAGTTGCAAAATGTGCTGCATAAGAAGGGAGGAAGTGTATTGTCCTGTGGTTTTTCATCTGAACATGAAACATTTTTAAAAGGAAGGCAGCTATTGTTGCTAGATTTTTGAAAGTCTGAGGGCAAGAAATTTTTACTGTTGTTTTTAATGGATAATTCCTTTTGACTTAATTAGTCTTAGAGGCAAAGCACGTCTTAATAAGCCTATTTCCTATGCATTTAGAATGTTTCCAAATTATAACTGGTGTTAAGCAGTGTGAATAAAAAGAACATTTGTTCTGAATTAAATTTTAATTTCTCTCTAAGAGCAGGGGGACACAATTGGTGAATAAAAAGTATTTTGGTGCAAAATAAAAGGTAATTTGCCTACCAGGGTTGATTGTATGTATGTATTAATACAGTGAATGAAGTATACTGAGCTGGTCCGTAAATTAGATCATTTCAACTCTTCTGTGGCGAATATTGTGCAACTTTGCAAAGTCTGAATTGGAATTTATTGAAGTATCAAAATATGGATGCTGTAGGTATTTTTCATCTGATTTCTTGAATTTTGATCTTTGTAGTAGGTTCATAGCACCGTGTTCCTCAGCACTGAAAGACATAATGGGAAAGGAATGTAATTGAGGTAGCAAGATGTGATATCTGAACTTACAGTAGTGCCTACATGTCTTATTCATTTTAGTTTTAGACAAAGCAACATATTTTGAAATTAATCTGAGAGAATTAACGTATTTTTGTAACTTTAAAAGGAGGACAACAACCTGGGAGCTCTGATAGCATAGACTTATGGAGCTAGATATATTGGTAGCATAGTAGTTTTGTAATCCAAGGCAAGACTAATATTTATTTATTTATTTATTTATAATGTAGGGATAACGATGAGGCAGCAAAAGAAGAGAAGGCACCAGTGAAAGAGAAGCATGCTGCAAAACCGAAGGCAATCCCTTCTCTTGGAAACAAGAATAGATTCCATCCCTATTCAAAGGAGAAGAACGCAGGCAGTGCAGAGAAGAAGGCTATTAATCGTAATAGAGTTTTCATTAGCAACATCCCATATGACATGAAATGGCAAGCTATTAAAGATCTTATGAGAGAGAAAGGTAACTTATTCCTTATAACGTACTACGTGTAGAAAGGGATGAAATATAATGTGTATGTCCTTTGAGCCACACAGATTTGATTTGACTTTTTTTATTTTTTTTTTGGCCTTTACTTGGCACATCTATCTTCCTTCCCCCTCTTTCATCCGAGACAATTGCATTGCAGAGTAGGACTGGTAAACAAAGTATTTGCAATCTTCTGCCATTCTAGTGTGACAGTAGAGAGTATATGCATGACCTCATGTCTTCTTAAGAGATTGTTTCATCTAGTTGTAGTTTCGTAGATTTTTTTAAGGGCTACTGTATCTAAGCAACACGCTTAGTGTGTTAACATATGAATAATAAAGGATGTCTTTCAAAAGTTGTTTTGTATTTCTTTGGTGGAATCTGGCTGTGGCATTAACTTTGTCTGTTTTGTCACTATTGCCACGATTGTTTGTCTGGAGATTCTATTAAAAGCTTGTTATTATTGTTGCAGTTCTGATAGAGTAATCTTCAATACCCCAAACTTTTTATTGCAAGTTTTGGGGAATCTAATGCTAATGTTTGACTTCTGTAAAAAGCTAGTTCTGTGTTCTTTCTTGAAAAAATAGATTCTTCAAAAGTAATGCAAAGCACACTTGGCTTTTAGGCTGTGAAAAATGCCAAAAAACCCCTTGTGTAACTGCTGGTGTATCTGTTGTAAGGTGACGTGACTATTTGATTGGTTTACTTACTGAAACTTCCTACTTTAGAAAGTGAGTGGCTTGCTGTGAAATATTTGATGTGTAAATTTGGTTATTATTGAAGGCAAACTTATGATTGAAGATATTCAGGTAGAAAGTCACCTTAAAACAGGTGTTGTGAGTAGGATGACAAATGTTACACTTTTCAGTGAACGTTGACGTTTCATTTGTTAGGTTAAGGGACTGTGTATATCTGAATTTGTTCACCAACTATATCATACTGGACAAAATATGATCTGTAGTATGAATTAGGTTAAATATAGTTGTTTGTTTTTAGATTTTGAGAATGTGGCTGCTGCATATTTCTGAAAATTAGCTAAATTATATAGCCTTTGACAGGAGGTATGTTGGTCTGGTTTTGATTGTTGGTGAATAATAGGTGTTTCTCTGTAGAGTTGTGCACAGGGGCACAGAAAAGAAAGATGCTGGTGTTTAAATGCATTGTCTCTTGGTATTTTCCCTTTGTATGTCTTATGTAGTTGGTGAGGTTACATACGTGGAGCTGTTTAAGGATGCTGAAGGAAAATCAAGGGTAAGTGCCGTGGGCAACAATCTGCTAGAGGTTTAAAAGTTCCTCAGCAGTTTTATTTTTGTATAATACCTGTACCAGTTATTGGAAAGTAAGTTTCATTTTCACACTGATTTCATTAAGATAGCTTTGAGGTTTCTGTATTAGAAATAGTCTGACGCATTCATGCAACTCAAACTAGCTGGCTGTAAAGGACAAAATACTTCTGTAAATGTTAACAAATGGCATTTACTTAACTCTTCTTTTTAGCCAACATCTTTGTTTTGGTACAAATTGCTTTTAGTTAAAGGATGGTCAGTAAATCACTGATTTTATTTAAATTTTATTAGCGTAGCGTTCTCTTCCTGGGGTCAAGAAGTATAAAATACTAGCTAAGAATATACTGTTTGAAGTGTCTGATTTGACAGCTTTGTACGGTTGGTACTCTGAACCCTGGGTTAATGCATTTGCTTTTTTTAAACAACTAAATGGATGGTGATGGTTGGTAGCCAGCAGAGTACCAGCAGCAATGAGGTGCTAGGAGTGAAGATTGGTAAAGCTCCTCTGTCTCAAAACTAGTTAAAAGTTTGGCCAATAGTAGATCTGAACCTGCAGTGAGAACATGAGAAATGCAGGTTTGAGTCTTAACTGAAGTTGGAACAGTAGTTGTCAATGACTTTCTTCAATGCTTGCTAAAACTAAATCACGCTTTCAGCTTTGCTTCACTTAAAGCAATCCTTCACTCTTGTGTTTTATTAGAAGGATTCTGATGCAGTCAAAAATGCTATTTTCTTACTAAGTAATCTCTCAGATGTGCTAGTAATACTGAAGAGGTATGCAGACACCTTGTTCATTGTACTTACATATTTGATATATGTGGATTTGAATTTTGTAGTCAGTGGGCAGCTCTTAATGGCACAATGAGTGTCTTGTCTGGTTTTTGGTTACATTCTGGGTTTTTTTTCCTTCCACCCCTTCCCTCCCTCCCCCCAGTTTTCCTTACACAGATCTGTGTGGCATTTTTCTATAGTCGAATTCTGGTTTGGCTCAAAGAGAACAAAATATAGTATAATGCATTTGAATGGTATGTATGTTGAGAACTTAGGAGAAATTCAGCTTGGCTACCCGTAAAAAGCATTTATCATGAATTTTGAAGCTGAAAATAACTTGATGAATAGTTATTTAACAGGATCTCTAATCTGAAGTACACTAACATATGTGCTGACTGACTTTTCTTTTTTTTTTCTCCTCTCTATGTATAATTACAAATCATCGTGCCTGTAGGGTTGTGGGTAAGTTTCTTTTTCTATGTGCATAGAATGCACTATTAACCAAGCATTCTGACAGTTTTCATATTTGAAGCTTCATTTTAATACTCCAAATGTTTTTGTTTCCTCTAAGTGTGGTTGAATTCAAAGATGAAGAATTTGTTAAGAAAGCGTTAGAAACTATGAACAAATATGATCTTAGTGGAAGACCACTGAATATTAAAGAGGTAGGATTACTGCTGTTGCTTTTAATACAAAATTGTGAAGGTAGTCTTCTGTTCTAGTGATGTGTCTTAGCTGTGTAGCTTTCGATTTAATTTTTTATGACACTTCCTGAATGGGCTGAAGTGCCCTCTGGCTTGCAGAAGGTCTTGGTACAATGCCGAGTGAACTGACAAAGTGTGTCCCAAAGCCAAAACTATCTACTGCTATTCTCCTTTAACCTTATCTTTAACTTCATGTTCTTACCTGTGTTGTCATGTGCTGCTGTGTTCATATTCCTTACCTGCTTCACAATAGGAGTTGGAGAAGAATGAGCTGGTTGTCAGACTACTATATAGTTGTAAAGATGGGATTGGAAGTGAAGAATTTATGCCAATTTGGAAAGTTAAATTAATGACAGCATTTTTTTGTAGTGTTATAGCATATGACAGTGTCTGGAGCAATTCTTTGTCCTGCTGCAGCTTTAATAACGTTATCAACAAATTACAAAAGCAATTTAAATTTATTCAGTTCTTGGAAAAAAAGTGCTAGACTGACAGTCCTTTAGATTGAAATCTTTTCTACTTGTCCATAGGCTAGGTACAGCATGTGAAGTGGCAGTGCACGCTTCCTCAACAAGTGCTTTGCCAATATGACTCAACCCTCATCTGAAAGGACCCACCTCTAGAGGTGAGGGAATTAGGTCTCCATGCTAATTCAGTTCTTGATCCCTCTGATATGGACAAGGATATTAGTTGGTAATTTTGATGGGTTCATGTAGAGTTTCAAATAGTACATTTTTGTTCGTTACCAGTCTTGTTATTGATTACTAAGTTGGATTAATTTTTGCACATGTTGCAGGATCCTGAAGGTGAACATGCTCGCAGGGCGTTACAGCGCGGAGGAGGACAATTTGCGGGAGGACATGGACCTGATATTGCACCTGGACTGATGAATTTACCACCTTCTATTGTCAATAATCCAAACATTCCTCCTGAGGTTATCAGTAACTTGCAGGCAGGCAGGCTTGGGTCCACTATTTTTGTTGCTAATGTAAGTTTAAAATGTATTTTAAAACTATAGCACTTGATCTTTGTAAAAATGTCTTTTATTCATCTGCAATCCAGTTTTAATATTAAGAGGAAACGAGAAGTGTTAGTTCAGAGTCAGTGTATTCAACTAAAAATGAAAAATACTATCCAGATTTTGGATGTGAAAGATGCATTCCTATCTTAAAGCTGGCATGCGTTTTTAATTCTTGCATGGTCACATATGGCAGTTTAAAAATATAATTTTTACATGTTTTCAATGCCTAAAATGCATCTCTTCATTATTTTTTTTAAATTCAGTAGACAACTTGTTTATTTTTTCTTGCAAGTTACTTCAGATGAACTTAAACCGTTACATTTGTTGGGGGTGCTTACTTCATCAGCTCTTTATTTGCACAAATGAAAGAGAGAGGCTGTGCTGTGTCTGCAAGGGGACACATAGGTGTACATCTGCTCTTGATAGATGGATGGTTGGACTGGATGATCTTGTAGGTCTTTTCCAACCTTGGGGATTCTCAATAACTCAGCCGTTTTTCAGTGCTAGTATGATAATCAGAACAGGAAAATAAGTACATGTAGTATAACCTGTTGCTTTTCGATAACGTTTTTGTTAGACTTCTTTGTAGTGTGTGCATGTTAAAAAAATCCTTGCTGCTTACATCAAGTATTTTGAGAATTACTACAATTTAGGAAGTGTTTCAAATTTAAGCATAGAACAGGAATGTGCAGTGAAATTACTTGTGTATTTCTGTGTGTAAGCTTGACTTTAAAGTTGGTTGGAAGAAACTAAAAGAGGTATTCAGCATTGCTGGAACTGTAAAGCGTGCAGACATCAAAGAAGATAAAGATGGCAAGAGTCGAGGAATGGGAACAGTTACCTTTGAACAAGCAATTGAAGCTGTTCAAGCAATATGTATCCTTGGTGTTGGGAGGAAAGGTGCTTAACAGCAGGAGTGGGCATGGTCTCTTCTCACTGTGACAGGTGACAGGATGAGGGGAAATGGCCTTAAGTTGCGCCAGGGTAAGTTTAGGTTGGATATCAGGAAACACTTTACAGAAAGGATTATTAAGCACTGGAATAGGCTCCTCAGGGAGGTTGTTTGAGTCACCATCCCTGGATGTGTTTTGGATGTGGTGCTTAGAGACACGATTTAGCGGAGGATTATTAGAGTTAGGGTAGTGTGGTTAGGTCGTGGTTAGACTCAATGATCTTTAAGGTTTTTTCCAACCTGAGTGATTCTATGATTAAAAATGGATTAGCCTTTATTTAAGGCTCATTATAGCACAGTTTTGCAAATAGTGCTTACTTGGTTTGTAGCTACTATAAGGGCTAGAGTTTACATTATGCAGATTAATTTTTATAATACTGAGTTTACTTTTAGATTATAAAAAGCTGTCTGTGATGATGCTGAGCAGACTTAAAATACGTGGAAACATGATAACTGTGAATTCAGTTTTATATTCTTAGCAGCCTTTTTTTGGCCCTTGAATTGGCATTTTGAAGATCAGATAAGGAAGAAGAGACCCCTGAAAGTGATGCAGACATTCTTTTTTACAATGGCTCTTTTGAAATAGTTAAATTGTATTCTGTAGTTAGATTCCTTGACTTGCATTTCTTAAGCTATGTTCAATGGACAATTCCTGTTTGATAGACCCATGCATGTAAAAATGGTAAGTTCCTTACACTTCTTTTTACATAGCAGCTCTCTGCTGCAGCGTTGAAAGAATCATAGCAAAGCATCTTTGTTTTTTATCAGGATGACAAATCAGTCCCTCATGAAGATTTTCGTGTTGTGGACAGCAAAGCACCTCAGTTACCTCGTAAGTACACTGTTCTTTTCACTCTTTGCACTTGTGTGTGTTTCTCTGAAAGTACTGCCTCCTGTTTATTTCCGTGGAAACTGCAAAAGATACAGAAAAGCACAACAGCACTGTTTGATAGGGCAAATTCTGAACTACAGAACACTATTTTTGATATAGTTGCCACCGTTAGCTATGCATTTTTGTGCTTGTAAAAAACTGTATGGCCATCCAAAATGTGGCTTATCTTTCATATTGCTGTTGCCACTGCTGAAACACACCACCATTGCCTTGCTGTGCTAAAATCTACTGTTTGGTCTCTGTAAACATTCAGCTAGCATCAGTAGGTGCAACAAAATGTAATGGAATGTTGATGGGAAGGTTCAGCCTTTACTGCCATACCACCAACATCTGCCTCAGACATCATGGGTCAGTGTAATAAATAGAAGGCATTACTTTCAGAGCAGCTCACAATAATGTATGTTGGTAAGGTCTTGGAACAGTTTTAGTTTTGCTTACAGTGGTCTCCTTATGCTGGAAGTCTTTCTTACGCTGATAGCTTTTATTTTTCTTATTTTTTGAAGGTGGTCTTGGTGGCATTGGTATGGGACTTGGACCAGGTGGGCAGCCCATTAGTGCAACACAATTGAGCATGGGTGGTGGAATGGGGAACATGGGTCCAGGAGGTAAAGCCATGTTCTTCAATTTTAAGTTTCAGAGCTTTTACATTGATAATTGCCATTTCAGTGTTTGGACGAATGACATGCTCTTGTCAAAACCATCCTTGCATACTGAATTTTTGGAACACTGTTTTTGCTTTAAGAAATACATTAGAATCTTACCTGTGTTCTGAATGGCACTTGTTTCTTTGATTTAAAGGTATGGGAATAGATGGTCCTGGTTTTGGCGGAGTGAATAGAATGGGAGGCGGTACGTGCAGTGAAATATCTCTATACTACGTGTTTTTTGAATATTGGATAGAGAAACATTCGTCCTCATTTTACAGGGCTTCCTGGATTTCGTGGAGTGGAAGGAATGCCTAATATGGGAGGGTTTGGAGTCACCCGAATGGGAGGTGGGTGAACGCTATTGGTTTGCTTAATCTGTGAGCTTTATTGAAAGGTCTGTCTTCAGACAGAGTAATGTAGAGGAATGCAAAGGAAAGGTGGACAGTGGCTTGAATGGAAGCATAGGAACTGATATGATAGGTACCTCTGATTGGTGGATTAAACTTGCTTCTAGCTAAACTAGCAGTTAGGAAACAACTGTTGTATGAACATCAACTTAGAAGAATATGGTATGTGCATTTGTCTCTACAGAAATGTTCCGTGGTGGAATGGGAGGAAACATGGACAGAGATTTTGCTCGTAGTGAGATGGCATTGAACCGTGGTTTTGGAGATTCTTTTGGAAGGATGGGTATGGTAACTGTTAAAGTCCCTGTGGCAAATTTCAGTAGTATTGGAAGAGTTTTAATTGGGGGGAAAAATAAGAGGTGTGGTTTCATTTGGTCATGCTCTCTCACAGGTTGTTATTATAAAGATATTTATTAATTTAAGGGTATTTATATGTGTTTATTATGGTAATCTCTAAAGATGGAAGCTTTTTAAAACTGTAAAATAGAAGTAGTGATGTGAGGAAAAAATTTAGCTTTGTACTGGCCTGGAGGCAGTAACAGTGGAACGTTCTTCACATTGTTACAACGTTCTTAGGTGGGTGAATGCATTATAGGAGCCAGGCTTTTCTTTCCTGCCAACCTCCCATCATCTTCCACATCTCAGTTCACTACTGTGAAAGTGTAGGTGTGTTACGACGGTAAGATAGGCTCTAGGAAAAATTCTTCTCTTAGGGGGGGAGAAAGAGGGTTGTTAATTTGGGCAGTGAAGGGTAACTGCAATGCACTTCTCTACAGCTACTGGTAATTGAGTAGCGAGTAGTAGGTATGTAGTAAGGCTGTCAGTTAAGTTAGTCTTAACGTCTTGGAATTAAAGTCTTTAAAAATCAAGTATATGCTTTCACTATGTGTACTTGCAACATAGGATAAACATCTGTTGCTTCAGTGAAAATCCAGAGCCAGTTCAGTTAGAAATGCTTGTACAAGAAGACTCAACAGTCTTTTACTGCACGCTGGTCTTGAAAAATGTAAACATAGCCACTGTGGAAAAACTAGAGTGGGAGTTGGTCATTCGGTATATCTTCAGCTTGCAACCTTTCAGCAGTCTTACTTTTTAAATGCTGTTCTCTTTTGATACGTTGTTCTCCTGGGGCTGTGCCAGTTGTTGATCAGTTTTATTTTTAGTAAGAACCAGAGCTGCTTCTTTTAGGGAGAAAATCAAGTAAGAAAAATGTAGTAACTGACAGTTCCATTATTATCTGTGAGTTCCTGCTTCCTTGCGTAAAGGTTAAAAACTGAAATGATTATGCTGCCTATATCCAGAAATATTGCCTGTTTTTATAAGAAGCTCTTTTGTCAGTCCAGTACTGTTTTTAGATCTGTGGTCTCCAGAATGTTCTTTTTGTAGACACAAGGTTTGTTGGGATTAATTTTGTCAGGTTTGTTCTTTAGAACAAATGGAAGCGTTTGTTACAAAATCTGCACGGCCCTTCACTCTGTTCAGCACTGACAAGGATATAGTTCTTTGAGTTTTTACAATTGTAGATGCTTCATCAGGATTACTGTACTGAATCGTAGCACTTCAATGAAAACTTGCTGATTTATTTTTTTCATTAAACTCCACTTTCTAGAAACATTTACTCACGGCATTCTGGAGGTTTCATGGTTTTACCTGGCACTTTTTAATTAGCATTGCTTCCTTTCTCTTTTTTCCTGCCCGATTCTGTCAAGTCTGCATTCAAATACAGTAAAGTCAGACCTTTGGAGGCAGTTCTCGCTTTTGCTTGAGTTTAAAGTGGGAGAGATTAGGGCATTTCTGCACAGTGAGGTTCAAATATGATGGACTCTTCAGCCTTGACAATGAGGCTGTTATTCCCCATGTGGGAAATGGCTCATGTAGTTTAAGGTGTTGGCACTGCTATCAGAGTGGAGAAAAATTATACCTAGAAAGAAAATAAGAGTAGCTCCCCTGTAATAGGGAAGGAAGAGGTAAAGTTACTTACTGGATATTTCCTATTTAGTTTGTGTAACAAAGGCTCAGGCTGAAGTGATCTGTAGAAAAGAGTTGCTGTTTCCAGCACACTGAGATCAGTGTGTTTTATCACTGCGTGCTTTGCTGTTGTCACTGTCAGTTTCAGTGTATGTTGCTTTATTAATTTTTTTATCTGTTTAGGTGGTGCAATGATCGGAGTTTTTGCCGGAGGAATGGGAGCACCTAGAATGGGCCCAGTAGGATCTGGAATGAGTAGGTTTACTTGTTTCCTTTGAATGTAAACGCTCAGGCAGTGTGATGATATGGTTGTACATGCAGTTGTTTGAGCAGATTTGCACTGCAGTGTTTGGGCAGCATCAGAACTCTGCTGCACGTGACTGCAAGTCTAACAGTCATCAAAGTTGTTTTGTTAAGATGAAATTCATTTAGCAAGTTTTCCTCTGTAGTCTTTTCCTTAAACATTCATTTTTAAAATGGTTTGAACATCTGGTATGGAGGGGAGAAGTGATTCAAGTAAACTTGTGACGTAGAAAAAAGGTGAATGGGCAAAATTAATTGTGAGAACTTCACGAAGATGAGCTTAGTTACTTCAGTGATCTCTTGAGTTGCAGATATCACTCAGTTCAGTTTTGTGCAAGGCCCAGATACTAAGGCCAGTATCTCAGTTCCTCAAGCTATAGCACATGAGAAACTGAAATCTTGCTAGTAGCAATCTCAAGAGGTGTAATACTTAAAAGGTCCATTGTGATCTTGATAAGCTTGTTTTACATTAATTTTTAATTATAAATCCAGAAAAACTAGTGCATGAGATATTTGAATGCCATTGATCTTTGTTCTTTGTGTAATATACTTTAATATATTCCATCCCATGTATCATGGGAAAATCCATACTCTTCACAGGACTTGCAGTCATGTCTGTTCTTCACATAATATGCTTTTTCTTTAAGACTGTCACTGAGTGTGGTTATCTTTTTGTTACAGGATATCATCATACTCTTACGTAAAGTGGATGGTCTTTAAACTGTGGTACTTGTGGTGGTAAACTTTGTTTAGGCAGGTGGCCTGTGTCTTAACAGCTTCATGTAGTTGGAGTTTTACTTTTCAGGACTGCTACGTTGTTTCTTCTGATGCTTTACTACATCACATAGCGGTGTTGCCAGATGAATGACTGTGCCTGTCTAAATTCTTTTGTGTCAGAAGAAAAATACCTTTTTTTACTGTATAATATACTTAGGTATTTGTTACTAATAAAATACATTCTTGTTATCCTCTTTCTGTAGGTGGTGGAATGGGTGGTATGAACAGTATGCCTGGAGGAATGGGAATGGATCGGATGAGTTCTGGCTTTGATCGAATGGGACCAGCTATGGCTGGAGGCCTGGACAGGAACATCGATATAGACCGAGGATTTGTGCCCGGCCCAATGGGAGGTGCCATGAAAGAGAGATTGGGCTCTAAAGGCAACCAGATATTTGTGAGAAATGTAAGTGTTTACAGATGGGGAAAGTATAAGCTTACTTTGTGTGCGTGTTTCAGTACATGCTCTCTCTTTTCATAATCTTTTGCTAGTAATAAATGTTTTTAAATTCTAGCTCCCTTTTGACCTGACCTGGCAGAAACTAAAGGAGAAATTCAGTCAGTGTGGTACGTATGCAACTCTTACCTCTACTCAGCTCCCCTGCTTTCACATTTTGTATAATGTTCTTTAGATGAGGACAGTTTTACAAATAATTTTTAGGTTTTTTTTTTAGCAGGCGAGACTAAGGTACAACCTGGGCTATGCTGACTTGGGAGTGCTAATCTGCTATAAACTTTAACCCATTCCATTAATGAAATTACCCTTTGAGCTTCTTCTTTTTTGAAGTAGGAATTAGGTTTCCTCTGGTATATAATGAAATGCTGATTTTGAGACAGATGTTTGTAGAGCTGTCAGCGTGTCCAGGCCATCCATTATTTCCAGTAATGGTGTTGCATCAAATCCAAGTTAACTTTGCTGAAGCAGCACATCTTTTTAGTGCAAGTGGATGATCCTAATATGCACATTTGCAGGTGGCAATGTCCTTTCTGTTAAGAAATAAAGTCCCTTTTTTATAAGATATAGGAGTTCTGTGAATATCCAATCATTCTTTCTCTAATAAAACTTGGATGTAGAAGTGAGGGTGGTTTTCTTTTTTTTATTTTTTTATTTTTTTTTAAATCTCACTGTCAGAATGATATAACTTGATGTAATTGAATGTAGTATTTTGGAATTAACTAACTGAATTGTAGATGGCTTTACTTACTCTGGGAGACAGGAAGGAAAGAATTTAAAATGTTCTACTGATATCTCAGGGAGTCTTCATATGGCTATTTGTAGAGTAGGTATACTTTATGCCTTGTAGTTTTACTGTGAAAAAACTTAGTGTTTAAATGTATTTAGTAGTTACAGGAACTTAGTGTGCTTATGTTCCAGGACGTAACAAACTCCTTCCTGAATTATAGCCAGATTAGTGCACCAGCTTGTTAGAGACAAGTTCCATTTTCCCCCTGCTGTCAGGGCTATGTCAGGGTGCTGTTAAAATTCTGGGAGCTGGAAGTCGTTATTCTAGTATTATACTGGAATACTACTGTGTTAAAGACTGCATCAATCTTCTCTTTTCAAAACAAAATATGCAGCAGAGTTGTTTAATTCATGTTTAGTATTAAACTTATGCTGTTATGTAAACTTGACTAACAAGTTAATCTGAAACCAGTAAGGTATTGTTCACTTTTGATTTTGCTTCAGAAATCTATCAGGGATTAACTTGTGTTCTCTTTTCTTCCCATCCACCTCCTGCCTTGATTTGGATGGATGTGTGAAATAAGTTCTTGTGCAAATGCATTCAACTGCTCTCAACTAAAATACACACAGATAGTTAAGAATTCTTGAAGTACAACTTGTGCAGATACAATTGTAGCATCACGTGATATATGATGGGAACATCTGCTATCATCAACTTAGTAACTTAGACTTGCATTTATGATAAGGAATTTGATTTTGTTTTCTGAGAAATTGATAAACAGGTTCACTTTTTTGTCATGATTACCTGGGGAACTTTCATAGTTCTGGAATTTTTTTGTTCTTTCTGGGAACTGTCGGGTGCAGTGATTATGCTGAATGTTTTTTTAAGATTGAAAAACACAAATGTAAACAACAAATTGAAAATAGTGTCCAAGTCTCCATATTTCCTTATGATGCTGGAATGAAAACAGTTTCTTTCAGTGAAAAGCCAGCCATTTATTATATGACTTTAAATATAAAAACCCACATATTGTAGGGGAGAAATTTTTGTTCCAGCTGGCAAATGGAGGCTCAGGACTGGTGTGCTGCTTTGGCATCTACATAGAAATGTTGCCTCCAGGGCAGAGTATCCAAACTCGAGCAAACACTGAAAGAACTGGAAAGTGCATGCTGGTTTCTTTGCTCTGTAACTTCTATGCAAAATTACAAGATTGTTGTGGTTAGTTGAAAATGTTACTGTGATTATCATACTAGAGTGAACGTGGTGGGCTGGATTGAAGTGTCATTCATTCAAAATACATCAATTAGTCACTCTTCTGGCAGTATGGCTCCATGAATGAAATGTGGAAGTTTTCCTTAGATGTGTAGGGCGCTTTGTTTCTAACTTGATGTCAAATTAAGGCGTACTTCATGTTAGTTAGGTTTGGAGCAAAGATTTGAAAGAGTGGGTCATAATTTGGGTTCTTCCCTACTGCTCTGATATGTGTCTTGTTCCTGGATTGAGTTAATCTAACGTAAGTCTAAAAGTGCTATTTTTGTATGTTCCTGTAAATTATATTTAATCTGTTCTTTTATCACTTTTAATTAGTTCGTTATGTTTATAGCGCACTGAAGGCTTAAAATAACTGCTGTTTAACTTGTTTATTCAGGTCATGTAATGTTTGCAGAAATAAAAATGGAGAATGGAAAATCAAAGGGCTGTGGAACAGTCAGATTTGACTCGCCAGAATCTGCAGAAAAGGCCTGTAGGATAATGAACGGCATAAAAATCAGTGGCAGAGAAATTGATGTACGCTTGGATCGCAATGCATAATTTAAAACTGTGTTCAGGAACATTCCTATGTCTGTTTAGCTTCTCTATCCTAGTAAGTCATTTTTAGTACCATTGTATGCTTACAAAAGCTGTAAAAAGGAACTTTTAAATCCCACCAGCCTTTAACAGTATAGTGTTTAATATACTGTGATACTTGTTAACTGAATCTTACTATGTTTCGTTTTTAAAGACAATTAGCCTGATTTTTGTTGTTTTTTCAAGAGGCACTGAGCACCTGTAGGTTCCATTAGACTATGGGAACTTTGGATGCTTGGCGCCTTCAGAAAATTAGGCCAAGTGTCTCTCTCTAGTCATTCAGTTTAAATGAATGGTTATACTGTTTTTAATAAAATAAGCCATTTTCTCTGTTAAGATTGCATAGTGGGATTTGTTTAGTGTTTCCTGATCATTTTTTTTCCCCAAGCTCTTGTATCAACACTGTAATGTAAAAACTAGGTGTGGTTTTTTTTTCCTTCCAGAATTCTGGTTTTATGTGCTCGTTGTTGTCATACTGTAATTCTTGACTCTAAAGGAAAGGGCTCCAATTAGGCTGTGATGTTTTTGTTCTACTTAATATTACTTTTATGACATGACGTAGTTCTGTAAATAAGATTTAGAGTCCAATGGAAGTCTTGGATTTTTTTTTTATTTGACTAAATGAAGAAACTGATATTTCTCTCTGGCTTTTATTTTTCATCAGTATAATCACTGATTAAAACTAGTTTCCACAGACCCTTGTAGGATTGTTCCCTATGATGCCAAGTTCATATAAAATTGATAATACAGTAAATACTAAGTAGAGTATAAGACAAATTGCTCCCAGTTTTTTATCTATCTTCCAACCATTCAGGTGAATTGCCAGAAAAATAAAAACAACTGAACAGATGAGGGAAGTGGCTGTGTATGTCAAACCACTGCTGTTCACTTCTATGGGTCCGGATGTATTTATGAAGGCAGTTTTTATAAACCAGGGTATTCCCAAACATAGCATATCAAATATGTTGGATCCCACAATGTTAGACATAGCCATATCTCCATTTCCTGTAAAACAAGAAGTACAAATAAGCCTGCTTTGTCATGTTATACAAACTTGACAAACTGTTTTGGAGGAATAGGCTGTCAGCCCTCACATTTCTGTGAAGCACCCTTTTCAGCCTTTCTGTTTGCGCAAACTAAAGATTCCATAGACTATGGTTTTGGTACCACAGGTGTGAAAAAATGTCTCCCTAAATCACTAGCACCTGCGAAGTTGCTTGTGAAA
This sequence comes from Cyrtonyx montezumae, assembly GCF_038088225.1. Classification (NCBI taxonomy): domain Eukaryota; kingdom Metazoa; phylum Chordata; class Aves; order Galliformes; family Odontophoridae; genus Cyrtonyx; species Cyrtonyx montezumae. Next base: position 26,120,857 of record NW_027071903.1, on the reverse strand, counting down.
TAAGCCAAACAGGATATGATAAAATCCACAGTCATGTTTAAAATACTAAGGCATGTTGTGTGTTGCAGTAAAGCTGTGATGTGATCCACAGCAAATCATACTAATATGCATACCAATATAGACACTTACTTGACATACTGGGAGGTTTTTAAATGTCTGAACCACAGCTTCTTTTTAGACAAGCTATTTATTGGTGGTAAACTCTAGAAATGAGCAAGTTTTGAAGTTACTCCCTGATTTCTGGAAATGTTGACTAGAATTCTTTTTTTTTTCATAGTACCTTTTAAACGCATCCACTGGAATGAGCCTGAACACCAAAATGTTTACCTTTTCGAGCCACCAGCACACTTGCAACTGTATCTGGTACACTGGTTCCTGCTGCTAGTAATGTGAGACCCATTACTGACTCTGGAATTCCCAGTGTTTCGCCTGTAGTCGATAAATATTGGTAGAAAGTATGAGTAAGATTTTTAGGTTGTTGCATCCAAGAAAATTTTTTCAGGCTTCCTTTGCTGGAAAAAAGATTACTAATAACAGTAATTCTAAAATCTGAGGAATCTGTCCACCAGTTTAAGTTGACTAAATATGCAGTGACTGAACTATGAAGTAGTTAAAACAAGAATGGTAATAACAACAAAATGTTACATTGCTCTTATTCCTCAGTCAATGAACCATAGGATGGTAACCATCTTATTTACAGCTTTTTCAAAGATCTGAGTGGATGGAGGTTTCCTGTGTTCAAAATGATACTAATTATGGATTGTTCTTGTAGTTGCAGTTGAAGGTTGAATACCTATTTATTCCCTTTTCTCTACTCCTGGAAAATGTAATACTTTTCTTTGGTTTGAGACATCTTATCATATGCACTCCAAAGTGTTAAGGAGCAATGGTTCTTAAGGACATACACTTTTCATAGGAGGAGGTGGAAAAAAAGAACAAAACAACGCATGACTTCGTTAGGAAGTAAGGTCATGAAGGGTATTACTACAGTATTGTCTCAACTACATGGCTCTAACACTTCATTCCTATTAGAAAGCTCAGTTTTTCAGTCTGTTGGATTGGAAAGAAGCAAAATGATAAGTACAAGTAATTATTTACAAGCATGAGTTTCTTTAGATAAATTCCGATTTAAATTAAAAAAAAAAAGTTATCAAAACAGAAGCTTCCTGCCTACCTCTATTTTTAGACCTGTATGTGCTGAAAGAGTACTAGTTTCTTAGAATACAGGGATTCAGATCACCTTCAAAATTGTTGTAGCAGCCTTTAGTTTTACATACCATTCACAAACATAGTACATTGAAGTACTTGATATTTCTGTTCAGACTTAAGTAATTAAAGCTTGTCTTAACATTTTAGTGAACCACAGAATTATATTTTAATTTTCTTTTGTTAAAACCTGAATTGTTGCTTGAAGTACTTTGGCACTACTAAACGTGGTTTTCTTTAAAATAAGAAGCAGTATGCTGTAACTTAGGTCAACAGTGATTGCCTAGTATGTAACAGCTTAGCGTAGATCAACCTAATCAATTTGTTTGAAATTTTTCCTGTTGGAAGGGACTAATGTCATCCTCTTGTAAAATTTATAGTGGTACTTATTTTTCCATTGCTTCTAATGTAAGAGTTAGGTAGGATGGAGGGACCAATATGATCAGCGTTTTTAAACTAAGGTGAAATATGAATGAACCAGTGTTATATATCCAATAGTTTCTTCTAGCCCTCTGAAGTTTATAAGATAGGATTTAAACTCAGGTGAAGCTGATTACTTTTATTTTTATTAGATAGATTCATCTTCTAGTTGAAGTGTAAGGGTTTTTTTTTCTGGCAATTGACCATAAAGAGAGAATGGTATTTTTCTAGCCTTCAGTTCATTTTGTGTATCAGTAGCAATATCTTGCTCTAGCTATCAAAATTTCCTTGCTAGTTAAAAAAAAAAAAAAAAAAGTGTACTAAGTTAGGTTAGCTCTTGACCATCGAAACGTAGCCCCCAGCAATGAAACTTTTGGCACGTTTGATAGGCCGTTTTTATGCAACAATAGAATATTTTTGGGTCAACTTTCATCAAAGAACCTAGACTTGAATATATATATATATACATATACAAATATGTGTAATTTTTAGAGTTTTAATGTGTAAATAGAACATATTTGACCTTGAAGTAGTGGGACAAAGACCCCAGTGCTGCTTGTATTGACTTTTCAGAGTGAACTTAACACTAACACACTATTTGAAACTCCACTATATCTACTTTCATATGAATTAGTGTTTCATCTAGTAGATGGGCAATAATTTTCATCTGGATCCTGTTTCAGAGGCTTCTAGCATCCAGATGGTAAACCTTTGATTTTTAGATACAAATAGAACAATTTCTGACCAAGGAGTGAACCTGATCGGTGTTATATCCAGCAATCTGTTAGTAACTTCTCACAAGTCTGCCTTTGTGTAAGTCTGTGTCTGCACTTAACAAGGAGTTATTCACTGAATTTAATTTAAAATACAAGTTTAGGATGCTGAATTAGCAGAACACTGGAGTAGGAATAGTGAGCTATGATGTGGAAATGGCAAGCTTTGTGCTATTTCTCACTTAGAGATCTGTTTTCTGCTTGTTCTTAAAATTAAAACCTGTTTTTTTCTTAAGCTGACTGGAGAAACAGTGAAATGGGGAAACCCTTACTACTTTAAGATATTTTAGAATTGTTTTCACGCTCATTCACATCCTATCCCTCACTTAAATTCAGTGTGTTTCCACCTTTACTTTATGATGCAGAGATACACGCATACATAAGGAAGTCTAATAAACATATGCCACTATAGTTGGAATAAAATAATACAAAAGTTTGGGCATAATTTTGGGCAGTTTAGGTGTAGAAATAATGGGTCTTTTCCAAAAATCTGAACCCTTAGTTTCAGCCTTGGCAGATTCCACATTTGCTGGACTTCAGCTCGATGAGTTAATCCCTGTATACCTAATTGTTCCACTTCAAGCAATTTAATGAAACTGTCTTTTTAAGTATAGGCTGTTTTTTGTAGCTTTGTAAACCAGTTCTCTTTCGTGTGATGCTAAGCAGTCAAAAATAGCTAAATTCTACAGAGGTTTTCATTAGATGGAAGGAGGCAAACGAAGCAGTCACATGTAAGGGATTTTGTTTGTCTGGTTTAAGCAAAATACATGTTGCTGCACTGACTGTTAATTGTGGAAAAGGGAAATCTTCACAGGGAGAAAACTTTTTCAGCAATTGTTGATTGGTTGCTTTGGTGCAGCAGTTCAGGTACCTACCTGCTATTGTTATCATCCATACAAGGACATAAGTTATTGCAGAAATCCATGCTGCTGACATGAAAAATGTTACCACGAACCAATTCCTCCAAAACCGTCTTCTGCAATCTGGTGTAGTCAAATAGAGCAGCGTAATAATAGGAAGGGATAACACCCACAGAATTCTCTTCATATCTTCTTCGGGCACGGTGAAGACACTTGGATGATCTGTTGAAGAAATAACTATTTTAAACTGCAGCATTAAGTTTGAATCCTTAGCACTAAGTCATAATATTTGCTTCTACTTGTGAGAATACTGGAAAAAAGTAAAAAAAAAAAAAAAACAACCAAAAGTGATGTTGTAACTGTTGTCTTACTAGGGCCTACATCACACAGGTCTGAACTCTGAAATCAAATGTTCTTTATTACTGTGTCACTAGGAGACAACCAAGGTGGATGAAAAATCAGCTTGTCTATGAGGTTCATGCAAAATGTTTACAAGATTTAGCACCAACTGATGATTTGTCTAAGTGAAGAGGAAGCATGGTCCGTGGCTCCGTATTCCTTCAGCTGTAATGCATATTTTGGGTTGTGAACTGGCCATTGCTGTGACAAAACACTATCATTAGTTAGTACGGTGGCAGCGTGTCTTTCAGCTGGTACTGCATTTTACAAACTGAGTTGCTGGCAAGTTTTAAATGTGCACAGCAACAACTGATGGAAGTTCTGTGACTGACACTAATAAGCAACTGTCCTAGCATTCCTCTAGCAACCAACTTCATACAAAAATCACAGCTACAGTTTTAATAAACGTTATATTCCAGCAAACAATAACGATGTACTTAAACACTACCATATTTTCTGAGCAAAATCTTAATGATATCTGAAAACCTTTGTTAGAACTAATGTAAACAGGCATAGAGATTGCTAGAGGCAACAGTGATAACACTTATACCTTCAGAGATTTCATCAAGCCCATGTAAGCTTGTTGAAAGCTGAGAATAGTCCAGCTCATCTTGAAAAATTCCACTATCAGTTCTTGACTGTTGACGAATGAGAGGCCTGCTCTCTTCCCTCCATCCAGCTAACGGCTGCTGCTCACCACTCTGATCTGTAGCTTTTGTAAAACACCAACAGCAGGGACTGAGCTTTTTCATGAGGCACTGGTTGATTTTAATGTCAAAGCATAGTACCAGAATATAACACCCATATATTAATAATAAGGAAGCACTTTCGTACCTAGAATTAAAAGAAAAAAAATTGCGTAACATGTAATATAGATTAATATATAACTAAAGTAACTGACATGAGAAGACAAAAAAAAATGCATGGGTAGTGAAAGGAAGAAACAAAAGCATCTTTTTGCACTTGGGCAATGTCATGGAAGGTTGTAAGTTTCTTCATGTCTTTCAGCAGTTTGATGACATCCCCTCCCCTGCAGAATTCTGTCTGTATTGTGTAGCTGCATGTTTTCCAGGGGAAATTACTAAACAACTGATGTTTGCAAAACTGAGTCTTATGTGATAGTTAAAGAGAGGGACAGAGGGTGTTATTTTGAGTCAGAAACTTCAGAGAGGTAGCACCACACCTGACAGTTTTGGGACAACAGGAGTTTCAGTAGCGATGGAAGGCAGTTAACATCAGGAAGTCACAATCTACTTCTGGCAGACAAATGTTTTTCTTAACGGTGATGCTATTGGGGAAAGGCTCTACAAGAAGTACACTATGAAGACTAATGGCAATGCCAAAACAGGTCAGGTTTGTACAAAGAAACCTATGCAGACCAGACTTAATAAATATGCAGGGTTTGTGTGGTTAGGTAACAATCTTCACAGGCATTGTGACTTTCTACGTTTTTAAAACCACAGGATGTATATTTCTATCAGTGAATGGCAGCTGAAGTTTGTTTTTTTAACACTGTTTCACTAATCTCCAGTCAACGTTAACTGAACACTTCTTGTGCTCTTACCAGTAAATTCTGTTGTCAGATATCGTCGCGAGGACCGCCGCTGCACTAATGGTATATGCCAGGCAGTCTCTAAACAGCGGCCAACAGGACAGCCTCGAAACCTGCAGATCACAGATTCATTTATGTTTTTTAACGTGTCTGTAATCCTTTCACTAAGTGCTGTAAATGCTGCATTGGTATGTTGTTTCTATATTATGTAAAAATTTAAGATTCTTAGGAATGACTCAAGTATGATATTTAACGACGTAGTGTTTTTAAAAACTTTCATAGCAACTTATCTTAAAACTGATTACATGCTGGTTTTGCTACGAAATAATAAACTTGACGGTTGTCATAGTAAGTCTCTCTTGACTTTTGTTGGCAAAACAGAAAGGATAAGCACTTGGCTCTCAGGCATAGAACTATCCGCGTTGATTCTTACCACGCTAGAAAGCAGCCCGCAAGCTGCACAAATCCCTAGAAGGTTATAGATGGCCGATCCAAGGATGGTGCTGACGCCAATGTCTCCTTTTGTCACGAAGACTCCTACAGGGAAAATGATTCTGGTACCTTCCTCTTTGAGATGCAAGGTAAAGAATTCTACAGGGAGTCAAAATGTGTGCCTCTTACCTAGAAAAGCAGTGACAAGCTCTGGAGCAGAGCTTCCAGCAGCCATAAAAGTTGCTCCAGCAACGTCCTGGGAGAGGCCAAGGCCTGAGGATAAAGTGAAAGAATTGCTTTGAAAAAAATTCAAAAAACAGAAAGGCTTCAGTAGCGTTACATTACTGTGTAGTGTTAGAAGCTACTGCAGTGTACTGGAATGAACTCTGCTCGCTTTCATACAGCTAATGCAATGGTTTGAAATGTCTAACATGTTGAAAATGCAGCCTCATTAATTGAACTAACTGTTCCCAGCTTTGTTACAGAAATTAAATACTAGAAAAGGAGCACTGGTGACAGAAGGCATTGCGGTATGATCTTAAAAGTTACAGCAGGTGTGTTTATGTAGGCCTTAATGCTCTTTCGTAAGGATAAAAGTGGTGGGGAGGTTCTTCGTCTAGCGTGGTAACACTTGATGATGATTCAAGTCTGTTTTGAAGGAAATCCATGCTCCTGGATGGGAGTGCTGGGATGAGCCTCCTCTTTGAGCGCAGTAAGATATTTGTTCCAGTAAACTGACTTTCTGAAATGTGATTCACTTTTTGGATCAAGGTCTGCACTAAGACCAGGGGAGCGTGGCTCAACTATGGAACAACAGTCTAACATTTATTGTCAATTTAAAAACAGTATCAGCAACATTCAAACTTACATTTCCTCTAAGTGTAACAGGTAACATTCAAACTTACATTTCCTCTAAGTGTTCTGGTCTGGAGAATGTTTTCCAGTATTCAGGGATGAGTTACCCTGAGGAATCTGTTTTAATCCCTTGCAATGAAGAGCTGAACTCAGCCAGGACCATCTTTTTCATCAGTGGTCTGCGGAAGCCTGGGGAGTTACTGCAGGTGGCTGAGACCGCTCGGGGCTGTTCGAACTGTTCCTACCACAAACCTACCGCTGCTGCTCATTCACTGCGTTGAGAGCAACAGCACAACTTCAGCAAGGAAATTAATTAATCCCTGTTGTGATTCCAGCAAACCTGGGCTTTGTTTTTCCTCTGGACTTAGGAGCGCTCACTCCAAAGCCACACTGTCAGTTTAGGCAGTACTGAATAAAAATTAAGCTTTTCTTCCAGGCTTAAGGAAAGCAGATGAGGAGTGTGAGCGGCTCGCTCTGCAGCGCAGCACCGGCGCGTTGTTAGCGTGTGTCTGCGAGGAGCACGGCGTGGCCGGCAGCCAGCCCGGCGCTACAGGGAGGGGAGAACGCACTTACATTCCGTGATGATCTCTAGAGACGGTAGGAAGTAATCATCGCACACGATGGACGCGGCCAAAAACATGTAAAGTATAATCAAGAAATAGATAACGATCCCTCCGTCCTTTCTCTCCTGCGGTGTAAAGAATCCCTCAGGAAACTCAGACGAAGGGGGAACGCAGTCGGTCCCGTTCCCTGCAAAACGAGGACAGAGCCGTGAGTCGTGCCGCCTCCTGCTGCTGCCGGTGCGGGCGCTCGAGGCCGCGCTCCTACCCGCGTCCGCCGCCGGGCGCTGCGCTCGCGCTGCCCGCGGCCGCCATCCGCCCCACGCCAGCAGCAGCAGCAGCAGCAGCGCCCGCATCTCCGCGGCCCCGGAGCGGCTCTGAGAGCCGGGAGGGAGGAGGCGGCCGAGCTTAGGGCCGAGACGGCCACGTGAGCCCGGCTCGCGCGACCCCTCCGCTCGGGCGCTCGTGCTCCTGAGGTGGGCCCGCTTGACTGAAATTCTTTGTCTGGTGACCTTTCCGCTGCGAAGTCATGTGTATAATTGAGGATTACATGGTAAGACGCAGTCTTTTTGCAGGAGGGCTTTGTGCGGCTGTTCCCCCGTAGTGCTCACACACAAGCGGCTGTTTTCCACCGAGTCCGTCCGAACAGCTTCGATCCCATTACGCGCAGTGATGTTCCCGCGTCCTGCTCGCCCTCACACTGGTGTACTGCGCCCATGGCCCAGCTCATGGGAGATGGGACGAGGTGATGAGATGGCTCTTCTTCTGCCGTGGTACAGTGGATCAAATAAAAAACAGTCCTGAAGCCACCCAGCATTACAGTGTGATCATGCGTACCCAGAGAGAGCATTCTGGAACAACAAACTGCAGCGGTTGCTCTTGCCTTTTTCTGACCTCTCCGTGGCCTGAAATGCTTTCTACCTCAGTAAAACTGACTCTTATCACCCAGATTCTTGGAGGTGGCAAGCACCTTTCCAAGAATGCATTCCCCAGGCTGTCTGAACAGCAGAGAGAAGAGGAGCTGTGGCCTCTGCTGCTCTTGCTTTGCAGGAGGAAAGAAATCACAGTGCTTTTGAAAGATGTATGGATAGGATTTTCTTCTAAATCCCACTTTCCCAACATAATGACACATTACAAACTTTCCTGTCTAAATTACTGATGTCTGTTTCCTTATATGGGCCAACAGAAAGAGCTTCGTTATCGAGGTAAGCACCTTCCTTGCCATTAAGTGCCTCTCTTCCCCTGAGCGGATGGTGTACCTGCCCTTAGAGCTCCAGCACAGTTCTCTAATATCTGCTGTTTCAATTTAGGCATTTTTGGAGAGCATGCTCTTTTTTTTTCACTGCTTTAATTGCTCATGAGAGTGTTGTTCTGATGGGAGTGAGCTCTCCAGCGCACTGCTTTCTGTGGAATTAGAAAAGCTCAATCATGTGATTCCAGGATTTGGAGGTTTCACTGTGGTCTATTTTTGCTACACATTCAAGCTCTAATTCCCTTCTACAGGCAGCCCCTTCTCCTGCACAGCTGAAGCAAATCAGACCTTTGATTTTAGTGGAGAGGAAGCCTGCTTGTTTTGTCATGGAGTTGGGTGAGGGGTTGCTGTGCTACTGCTCTGCAAAGCACTCCTCTGGAGAGAGCAAAAACCCGAAGTCTCACAGCAGGAGGAACCATGTGCTGCATGTCTACATGTTTGACCTAGCACAGAAGTGCGGCCAGGCAGGCTGTGCTTTGGCCTCAGATGGCAGACTGCCTGGCCTGGGCTTTTCCAGCCCAGGAGCGTTCTGCAAAGCAGAGGTGAGTTAACTAGTAGTGCAGATTGACGCTTGCTGCTGCTGAATTTGTGGCTGCTGTTAAGATAAAGCCCTTTGTAATAGAAATAATACATATATTTTTCAGAGCTTCCAAAGTAGAGAGAAGGGCAGATGTTTTCAGGCTGCTGGTATAACAACCTGCCACCCCCTGGGCTGCCCAAGCCCAAACCTTACAGTATGACTGGAGCGGCTGTAGTTCCTTCTCTCTGTCTGCATTCTGATGTAACCAAACTATTATATGTCCAAATGCTTTTGTTCAACCCAGGACTGTTTTATTTTACTACCACTTTAAATGAAAGGAGGTTGGGCTGCCTAAGGACTGACTCCACCTGTATGCAATTAGGGTGCAGAGTTTGAAGGACAGGTTGATGAGGCAGGTGGGAGGAAATGTGCATTGGGAACAGCTGCTCTGTCTCTGGGCAGAAGGTGCTCATTTTCCCCAGAGTGAGGTAGGATGTTGGTACTGATGTGTGGTGCTGAGGAGGTTTTTTGTAAGTAGTGAATTTGCTTAGTGTTTTTAGATTTTTTTGTTTTGTTTGTCCCACTTCCTTCATGTCAGCAGGCAGGACGTAGATACTGGGAGAAAAAAGCAGGTGAGTTTATCAGGACTGAAGGGTAATGCTGAGTCCTTGGTGGTGGGATCTGGTCTTCAAATGAGACATAATGTAGTGAGGCTGTCTCGGCTAACTCAGCAGGCAGAAAGGTATCCAGATAGGGATTTTTGTTGTTCTATATTTTCCTTTTCTTTGTTTTGTTTCTTTCTTTTGTTTCTTGAAGAGTGTTCTGTATAAAATTAGCCCAGCTGGGATTGAGTAAGTGCACTTGGGCAGCCCTGGAGCTGATTGGAGTGCATCTTGCTGTTATCTGTACCTTAGTGCTATAGCTTATGTCCCGGTGTGTGTCCTGGGGCCCAGCTATGCATTCCTTGAGTGATGCTCTGTGTAGGTATGCACTGGTTATACTCCTGGTCACGAGGCCTAATATGTTGGGAAGCAAATTGAGTGAAAATGTTCTCATCCTCAACAAAAACCCTAACATCTTTTAATCTGGTATTAGCCCTATTTGATAGAAAAGAAGTGGGTGTTGAAAAGAGAGCTGACTACCTAGGCTGCTGCTGTGATGGGACTACAGCTCTTCAGAAGGTTGGTCTCCACGCTGCTGTTCTGATTGTGCTGCTCATATGGTTCCTTTGGAGACTACAGTAACTATCTGTGTAAAATGGTGGTCTCTAAAAGAGCTGATAAAATAAATTTTCCTACCCTGGGGTGTTCAAATATCACTATAAGGCGATGGGATTGATACTTTACTGTTGCAGAGTTAAAATATGTCTCTTCAGTGTAACTCCATTATTCTTCATTTAAAAGATAAATATACCTTCATTGTCAGACCAGATATTCCCCTTTGTCAGCATTTCATGGCTCGCTTCCTGGACCCAGATAGATTGATGATAGCTGTTTAATATTCTTTCCTCTACAACCAGTGATTTGAGAGTTGCCAGCTCTCATGATGGTTGCTGTTTTTCTTTAAGTATCAGCTTCCTGAGGTATGTTCACTGCACCAGAGTCCTCGCTTGCTTTCCCTTTCTCTTAAATAAGGAGGTACAGGGAAACTTGAAAATGTGACTCTCTGTTTCCAATCCTGAGGCAAATAAATACGTGAGATTATCTTGGAAATTGTTTCCTCATGACTTGAGGAGGGAGCAGTGGGTTACTCCATAGTTTTGGATCAGAGAGAAGGGGGAGGATTTGATTTCTGACCTTCAGCTCCCTGAAGTACCCAGAGAGTTAAATTTTCTACTGTGAATACTTCAGGAGATAACTGGAAGATCCAATTCAACTGCAGTCACTGGTGATAACCAGGAAACTTGCTGAGCTTTGAGGAAATGGTTTGTGGTGTCCAGTGCAAACCAGCTCGTTGTGCTCTGCTTCACACATGTGATGGTTGTTTCTCTATTGGCTCTAGACTGTGAAGCTGTGAACAGTGTGTGTGTATGGTTCATAACTAGAATTTGATGCTAATATGTCTGAACTAAATGTGGGGAGCTTCTGGGCTCTCAGTTGTGCTGTCTGTCTGCCTCCAGCTGTATTTCAGTCACTAAGTGTGAGTGGTGAGGTTATTCTTGACAGGCAGACCATAAGGGCACTCAAGTTTTGTAGTTGGAGGGAGGCAGGTGTGGGTGGGGAGACAGCTGAAGCTGCTGTCTTCTAATGGGATTACAGCTGTGGAATATTTTTAATGTAAGCACTGCAGCGAAGTCATTTCTGGTATGTAGTGTGGGTCTTCTTTGCTTTGTGACCTTGCTCATGTTCCAGCCTGACAAAGGCATAGATTGGCATAGGCTGCCCACAGTGTCAAAAAGGATAGGAGCTCCTTGGTAGGCATTTTGCATGCTTGCTCTCAAGTGAGCACCTAGTGAAAGAGGCACATAGTACTGTTAGCTGGAGAAGTTCAAATCTGTTAATTCTGGTGCCTGAGAGTTTCTATTTTCCTACTGATTCAACTGTAGAAATTCATGCCTCTTACCTTTGGGCCCCAGAACTTATTTGTCTCAATAATCTGTTCTCTCCAGTGAAAGTGTACCCTAGTTCTGATGGTCTTAGCTTGCTCCTGTTTTTCAAGTCCATTTTCTATGACTTTTCCACTTCTGGCTGTCTTGAGGCTTGGCTTCACCCACTGTGTGCCATTGTTTTGGTGTGCTGCTCTGGTTCCCTTTTGGGGATGGAGCTGTGTGATGTCTGCTCTGCAGCATCTGAGGTTTTAGTGAGTCTCCAGGGTTTGCTGAAGTTTTGTTGTTGACTTTTTTCTGTTGCATTGCTAATGAAACAGTGTTGCTTCTGTGCCAACTTTCAGCTGACCTTGAGTTGTGAGCACTTAGAAATTTACATTCCACATAAATAAAATGGGAATTATCATTCTTATGATTATAATGTTATTCTTATACAGAACTTGCAGGCAATAACTGTATCTCAGGAGATGAAACAAACTCTCAGTACATAAGTGTATGTATACAAACAGCATCAAATCATGTTTTCTGTAATGTGATTGCTTCTTCTCGTGTATTCCTATAACAGAACAAGCGTTAGAAAAATAATTGTTATTGACATACTAGAGAAGTGACACATTTAATTCCATTTTACAGGCTACCAAGTTGTTCCACCAGATAGCATCTGTGTGTACTTGCATTATTTACAATGTAATAGGTGTTGATTTGAGGATGTTTCTCCCTTTCAGAAATTGATCGGTGAAAGACAATGTGTCACAAAATGTACTGCTTGGGTATGATGGGTGATGTTATACATCAGCTTAGAGGAGAGCCCTTGCATTTTCAAGTACCTTCAGTTTTTGGGGCAATATCTGTGATGCTCACCTCCTGTTGCTTTTCCTGTGTGTGTTGTGATTTGTTCCTTGAAATTCTCATTTCCTCCCACCAGCTCTGCGCGGCCCCAGGAGTGAGGGCAGTGAGGAGGAGGCAGTTTGGCTGCTCTATGGTTGCCCTTTTCTCTAGGAGTGGAGAAGAGGGGGGAGTAGAGAATGCGTTTTCTTTTCTTTCTCCCACCCCGTAGGAGCAGGAGCAGGGCTCTCTGTGGCAGCTTGCCTGCACAGGGAAGCATCAGCTTGCTGCCTCTTCTGCCATGAGGAGAGAGGGCAACAAATTGAAGAGGAGGAACTTCTGGTAAAATATAACAGAGTGGCTGTATGCCAGAAAGATGGTCTGGATAGATAGTTCTGTAAACCTGGAGTTTAAAGAATCTGGCTGAAATTCAGCTGTAACTCCTTGACAAATTGGTTTTGCTGTTTTATGCTTTGGGTGGAGTTCATGCAAATGATATCCAGCCTAATATACGAGTTATGTATACGGACTCCTGTCCTTCCACTGGAAGCACTGTGAGCTCCATGTGAGGATGAAGGAAGAAAATCAATTCTGTGCTTCTATTGAGGAGATGACAGAACCATTACTGTTTAAACTGAGCAGCACAGACAGCTGAAGCATAAAATTCTTGCAGACTCTGAGAAAGTGTCTCTTTAGAGAGCTCTGGTGAAGTCCCCCACTGCTTCCTCATGAGAGATCTCATCACCATAAATGCTATTTGTGTTTTTTATATGAGGACTTAGCTTCTCCCAAGCTCTCATAAACTGATGGCGAGTCACTACTAATTATTCCTTCACAATGATAACATAAAAAAGCTCCACTGTGAAGTGAAGGTTATTTAAAACCTTACACACTTTATAGGTATTCTGTGACTGCTATATATGCACATGTAACACTTTTAATTTTCTAAGGCAAATCTTGAGGCTTTATTGGGCCTTAAATAATAAGTGTGTTGATAGCTTAATTGTTAGCATAGAACATATAGATAATGCTGTATTTTTAGCAAGAAGAGTGTTGTGGCTACAATGGGACTTAATATGACAGGGCTGAAACTTTCTCTCTCAGCACAGATCCATGTTGCTAAAATCTCTTACTCATGTTCTTAGATATCATGAGTTCTGTATGACTCAGGGTTTTCTTATCTATTTTAAAAGCTTCCAGATTATTCATGTGTTTCCTGACTACTAGAAGCATTGTTTCTTTGTTCATCAGTGATAACTGACTACATAATTGGCAATCTGGGAGATGCAAACGTGCATATACCACGCACATCAAGGCTTGCTCTGTGAACTGTTCTTGTAGGCAGCGTACTGAATTGGCAGCCGGGACTTCACCTGCTGTCCTGTTCCTGCCTTAAAAGAAGGCTGTTTCATTGCTGACTGGTTTATTGACAAGCATTTGTGTAAACAATTTCTAGCTTACCTTTTTCTGGACCGTTCTTGCAAGTTTCCATCAGTTGCCAAAGACTCTTCAGCTGGAGCAAGTTATCGGCTTGTCTGTGCTAGAGGAGTCAAAACTGTCTGCTGGGGAGGAAGACATGGTGATAACATTCCATCCCTGCCCCTTCCCTTCCACTGCTGATGCTATTTGTGCCTACCAGGCAAAGCCAACAAAGCTAAAATCCCTTGGATTTTAGTTGACATGAGCTTTGCTTATGCATAGAAGAATATTTGGCAAAATTCAGCTGTCCCAGAACTTGTAGAGTTTTCCATTACATGAAAAACATCTTTATCTACTCTGCTTGTTTTGATTCTAGGGGCATGTGGTACATTCACATGCACACATAAACAAAGCGTTACAGTCTTTTGTTTCCCCTTTTCTCTTGATGTGACCTTTGAGTGTTCTTGCTGATTCTTCTTAGTTCTACTGTACCTGGTTTTGAAGGCTCCTCTAATTCAAGGCAAGGGAGGCTGTTTTCACAGCATGTACTGTGTGTTCCTCAGCTCCTCCTGGGGTCTGCTTAAAGCTGTCTCCTCCTGAAGGGCTTCCTTGAACTCTTGTTCTCTCTTTATCTCCTGTCTGTCCAGTGAGTTGCTGCCGTTGGTAAGCAAACTTGCACAAATTTCTAACCTTCAAGACAGGACAAACAATTAGAAATATGCCTCCTGGCTTTTCAAGGCCCTGCTTGGAAATGCTTCTTTTTGTGGGGGTGTGTTTTCTGATTTGAATGTTTCTTTCAGTTTTACAGAAGCAGAATGCAAATTAAGCAGACTTTAAAAACATTCAGTTTGTTGTCTCTGTTGAATACTGGATCTGCTTAATGGGATACCTTCTTTGTGGGAGTCTGAATGGGTTAGGTTCCAATTCACTTTTCTCTAACTGGAGGTGTTTGACCTTTGGATACCTGAAGCTCTCCTGCCTGCTTTCCATCTGCTGCTCTGGCCCTGGTCTGGCTGTGTCTGCTAGCCTCACACAAGTGTCCTAGGTAGACTACAGACCCTGTACCAACCTAAGTAATGAGTGTCTGTGCATCCAGATTGAGTACTCAAGTTCTTGCCATATTTATCTTTTTAAAAAATAAACAATTGGCTTCTCCCGTTCTCTCTGTTCTGAACAACAAAACATTACTATGCATAGGATCTTGTTTACAGGAAAAAAAAAAAGTCCCTGAGAACTGCTGTCCTTTGTTGGAGCTGTGAACCCATTTCTGTGCAAATCAGCTTATTGCTGCTGTGCTGGCTCTGACCAAACAACAAAAGATTACTAAATGATAGAAGAAGTTCTAGTGAATTCCTGAGTTCCTCTTTGCCATGCTCCCAGCTTTCCTAATTCTAAACATCAAGAGCCAGGCGCAGGTCCAGTAGCTCTAACATTCTTTGATTACTGTTCTGTAGAAGATGTGGAGCAATAAAGCTTAAGGAAGAGAAAGAGAATTGTTACAGGCTTGCTCAAGCAAGAATGTTTTTGCTTTTGACTTCCAGCATGACTTAGAATGCTATTTATTTCTCCTTGCCCCTACCATTGCTGAAGTTCTGCATTTGTGATTGTTTTTCTGGAAACAGAAGATAGAAGTATGCCTGTGCCTGCAGTCAAATCTGGGGCCAAGGGGTCTGTGATTCCTGGCTGATTGAAATTTAAATCCTGGCACCTGGAAACTCAAGATCTAGATAGAGCCCTACAAATCTATTGGTGCAGGATTCATAGCACTTGGGTGCTGTGGGGTGGGAGGAAAAAGGTTGTTGTTGACTGACAGTGGTAAAGAGAGAAATGCTGTAATAATAATTTTACAGAAAACTCAAATGATACTTTTAATAAAATACTTGCTGAAGCTATGGTTAGAATCCTATGATTCTATGAAACAAAGTAGTTCAAAGCTTTGTCTTACTGCTGGCAGGGCAGTAAAGACAGCAAAGTAAATCCATCTGCTTTGTACCTGTAATGAGCGAGCAGGGGTAAAATAGATGGGGTGACCACTCACTGGCTTGCTATCATGTGTGCTTTGATTTTCAATAAGAGCATGGCTGCCTCTTAATGTCTTTGTTGCTTATTGAGAGGGTCCTTCAGTATGTTTCTATTTGCATAACCTCCTGTGAAAGACAGCGCCTCTCTCTGTGTGCTAGCTGTATATACCATGTGTATTTCAGTCCTGTGGTTATGTGCTGTTATGCTTGGGCAGTATATTTAGCAAATTGTGTAGTTGAATAATTATGTTGGAATGAATGGTTGATGTCTAGTACACAAATAATTATGACACTAAACTTACTATGTATGAGCTGGAGCCATAGCTGATTTCAGTGACAGATGGAAAACTCCACTGAACCTTTTATTGGCCATATGCCATTTCTGACTGTTGGCCAACAACAAGATTTGTTGCTAATATATAATGATTTAAACAGTAAAAAGAGCAGCTGCACTTTGATTTTCGGTGCCTTTACTACAGGTTTTCCTGGAGCTTTTGAATATCTACTGCTGCTTTCTAATTCAAAGCTGTCACTTCTGGTCTGCGAGAAGAGACTTTATCTTCCCATCACTATCTGGGGTAGAATTTTATATTTTGATACTTATAGCTAAAGCTCTCCTCTGCCTTTTATTGCATTATTAAGTTGACAGAATAAAAATCTCCCTGTAATGTGGGGATAGGAATGGTTTGTAAGAGGCGGACCCTGAGCAATACCACAGTGGAGTTGCGGTGTGTGTGGTTTTGTTGGTGTTTTTCCTTTGCTGTCAGTAGTCTTTTATTTTTATGACCTGCCTGAGGACTGGGAAACTAGCATTCCTCCAGCTGTTCAGGGAAGACGACTTCCAAAACAGTTCATTGAGAGGAACTGCATGTTTTGCTCGCCATAGTATCAGAACAGTGTTTGGAAATGTGGCTGTGTGAATATAAACTGCAGTCATTACCTATGCAGAACGTGTCACTGTTGCTGCTGCTGGCAGAGCAGAAAACTTGTTCCCACGTGATGCTTTGACCTTCCTCCCTCCTGAAGAGGGTTTCACTGCTGTCCTTTGTTGATCTGCTCACTTCAGTATTCATCCAGAGAAAAATGAGATTGGAATCTGGAGAGCAGAACTATTCTGGCCTCAGGCCCAAAACAAAAGAGCATGGAGGGTGGGGGGGGGGTGCACAAGGGAGCGTATTTTGATTAAACTTATTTTTCTTCCCTATATGTATAGGGAAGTTTTATTTATTTATATGTGTGTGTATAAACACTTCATTTTATTACAAAAAAGAAAGTATTATGCAAGCTTGCGTGCAAATAAATCTGGCCAAGCATTTGACTGTCCTGGGCAGCATCAGTTTGCACTACATTAAGAAGCACTCTTAAGGTCTTTAGGATGTGTTTGACTGATACTGTTAATCCAGCAATAACTATCATGTTGCTTCTGTGCCAGGAGAGGTGTGAAGTGGTCCTTGCATAAAGTGTTTTTCATTGCAGAAGGCAAGCACATAGGAAAGGGAACAGTTAATACCCATATCCCTGTACCTCCTTGGAAACGAGTGAGAAATTTTGTGGATGCTGCTCTTCCCTTTCTATCCCAGCTGGTGTGGAGAGATAGAAGTCAGATGGGAGACTAGAATCACAGTTTGGTTCCTGACCAGCTCATGGGACTGAGCACTGGATTGCTCAGCTCAGCTTTGGTGCAAAGGCAGTATTTCTAAGGCATCCTATCTGGCTAACTCCTCTCTGCTTCATTGGACTGCCACTGGATCTCAAGCATGGTTGTTAATTACACTGCTATGAAGTTGTCTGTACTGCTCGTGTGCTGTGTCGGATACCACCCTTCCCATGTGACTAGTTGTGTTGCTCCAGCAGTTGGTCCCAGTTGGGGAAGCCAAGTGATTAATCTGTGGGAAACTGAAAGCATTCATTTATTTCTGGACCCAAAAATAAATTGCACACGAAGTAACCAAGAGCTCTTCGTGGCATCAGTGCATCTTTCACTGTTGTGGATGGTGGTTGTGTGCCAGCTGAATCCAGCTCTTGGAGCTGGATTGGCTGTTAACTGCAGTGCGCTCTGAAAGTATATGCATGTTGGCCCTGCTCATCCTTTCCTGTAACAGATCAGTGTTTTATGTTTATTCATCTCATGTCTCTTCCTTTAGCTTTGGAAAAGCAGCTGTGTAGCTTCTCTGGCTGCAGGCAGGTTGTTTCTTCACAGCCAGTAACCTGTCTGCTGTAGTTCGAATGTTTTCTGGGTTGCTCCTTATGTAGGTCATAGCTTTTCTTTCCTGTCAGATTCCTTCTACGCCCCTCTTTGATCTTGTCTGCAGCAAGCTATCTGTCTCAGGCAATCAAACAGAACTATGCAGAGTATTTGTAGCGTGATACAGGTATTTCTCACTTCATTACATCTTGCAGAACATTGTACTGGAGTTGAGAAATAAAAGACCTAATTGAGATGTTTATAGCTGACTGTGCCAATCTGCAATAGGACTTAGTAGTACCCAGTGACAGTTTTCCCTTGTTGGAGCTTCAAGCTCTTTCAAAATGTCCTGTGCTTGTTTTTTTCCTTCCTAACTAGTCATTGTACCTTGTGTATTTGTGCAGCACAGGTACTGTCTTCTTTTCTGGTTTTGCACATTTTTTTTGATGCCACCTTTGCCTACATCTTGAGATAAGTCAAGCAGAATCTAGTGCTTGTGTAGAACAGCTGCTCTGTTCTTTGCTGTTTATTTTTTTGGTGCTTTTTCCTTCTTTTCTCTTAGGATTAAAAGACTCTCATCCAGGTGCTAGTGGTTAAGTACAAACTGTTGATTGTAGAGCACTTGTGCTTTCCTTATGTTGTACAATTCCCTAAAGCCCATTAATGTCACCGACGACAGAATCATCCACCCTCTTAGCAATGCTTGCTGGCATTAAAGTATGTTGGTCTAATTTAACGAGGTAGTATCCTTTGTTAGAAGGAAACACAGAACAGCTTACTTTTTCAGTGATTAAAAGTTACAACTATTTTTAAATAAGTAATGTCCACACTGATCACCCAAAACTAAGTGGGGAATAAAGGGACGCTTTGAAAGCTGTTGGAGAATGCTTTCTCCACCCAAAGTCATTGTCATGTACTCTCCATTGATGTTTATGAACACTTGTGCATGCAGTCATAAGAAAGAATGAGAATTCCATAATCATCTTCTGTTAGGTTCTAGTTTTTTTTCCCTTCTATTTGATCTTATTCCCCCCCCATCCCCTCGCTGCTCCCCCACATGAAATTGGTATTAAATTTCTGGCAGATACCTGGTAGATAATGTCCAGCTGTGGTTTGTAGTATCTCCCTGTGATGCTCCATAACAAGAACAAGACCAGTGACTTGTGAGTTCGCGGTAAGGTGCTGATGAGTGTTGTCAATGCAGTGTGAGCAATTGAAAACATGACCGTAGGGGTAGTGATGACTCTTGAGATAATATATAAAAAAATCAGAGCACTTTGACACTGAATAATCCTGCTTTCTAACAACTGGTGATCAGTATTTGTTTTCTGAAAGGCCCAAGATTATTCTGATGTTACCTTTTTCAACCTAGTGAGGTCCCAGTGCAATGAGCATGACCAATGTTTGGCTGAATATTGCAGCTGTGATTTGCTTAGCTGGTGTTCATGCAGACTGTGTGTTCAGGTTTTCAGCTAGACGCCATGTATGTCTTTAAAATCCAGTGCTGGGAGTAGAGACTTAGGACAGGTAGAGCAACAGTGTATGGTTCATATTTGTGTTACTGTAGTTAGCACAGTTTGACTTTTATAAGAAGGAAAGAGCTTCCTATATTGAAAACTTGTGATGACCTAAAAATGGATTACCTTTTTTAGTCCTCTGTGATTTCTACGTTTTGTGCTATTAGCATCCTTCACTTGGTTGTTAGTGGTGGGAAGTGAGTCTCTCAAACTGCACTGTCTAGTAGCAATTTAGTTTTTGCTCTAAGTACATGCACTGTGACTTGTTGGTTCCTGAGCTGATCTGCTTTCTCCTTGCCTTTTGTTAGCTCACCCCACTGTTTTCTTATTTGTTTTTGTTATGCAACTGTTACACAGACATGGTCTGTAAGCCTGTATGAGTGTGCAGATGGATTCTTCACAGCTACCTGGAGACAGTGCCACACAAAACAAGCACAGCAGTATGACAAATACACCATGGCTGGATGGGACTCAGGAGAATAGTTAGCTGGCTCTGCTCATGCCACGCTGGAAGTGCTTAGTGATTCCTTCCCATATTTGTGACCTTTAAAATGAAGATGCTGTCACCTTTCTCTGAAGTTTTCTCTGAAGGCTAAAAAAAACAACCTAAAGATGGTAAAGTCCAAAGATAGGTGTTACTTAATAAGTGATGTCTTGCTTAGTCTGTACAAGGCAACCAAAGTAGGAACAAATGATCAACCATTTTCCGATGGCTTTGACAGTAGATGGCATCTGTTGAAGTCCAGGTGGATTTAGTAGTGGATTAAACCTGACTCATTAAAGCATGCTGCCTCATTCTGTGCTCCCTTACTGGAGCATATATAAGTGTAGAGGGTAACTAATGTATTTTGTAACTAATAGTTTTAAGGAAAAATAGTTCTTATTTCTATACAAATATTGATAATGGGTGTACACACTTGTAACTTTTTTTATATAGATACATTCTATCTCATTAATCAAGAAGATTATCAGATGATTGGATTGAAATATGTTTATGTACTGTACTTTAGTTTACTTCTACAGTAAGTTTGATATACTATAACGTTCAATGAGAGAAAAATTTTGCCATCTAAATCAATGTTTCATTTCTAATCTCAGCTACAACTTTAGATCTGGATGCTATATCCAGCTGCAGACAAATCTCAGGTGCAGTGGTTATTAATTAGCAGCTGTGCTTAAGAACATTTGTAGATATCCAATTCTTTCTGTATTATAAAAATTAGCATTTAACCACAATTATTAATGAAGATAGGGGTTGGGTGTGGTTTTTTTTGTTGTTGTTGGGGTAGGCAGGGAGAAGTGGAGGGTTTTGGGGGTGTTTAGGTAATAACATAGTCCACAAACTGACTGCTGTGGGAGTACTGCCATCATCTTTTGCATGGAATCTAACACTGCTTGTATACATCAGACTGACATTGAGAGCATCTACCTTAAATCAAAGTGATGGATCCTGTGCAACAGAAGGAACTGTGTTCTCCCATCAAGTCCTAGGGTGACATAATCTACTTTGTTAATAAAATACTTGAGTTTCTGAATCATTGTGCATCTAGCCATCTTTCTGTGTATAGGTAATGCTTACTGCCATAATATTTTTTCAAAGCAAAGTAATTGTAGCTAGATACTCCTAAATGTTTTACTCACTTGTCATCAGCTTGTATGAATAGACAGTAAAACTGTACATGTAGAATAGCTGACGTTCTTCTGGGGTTTGTTTGCTTGAGGTGCACCTCTACCAGTGTATCCCCCAACACATAGTGAGAATACTGGGGAATCCGAGAGTTCCAGAGAGCAAATGACACACAACAAATGTTTACCTTATGTTGCTAACAATACCTTGTGTCACCAAAATGAGTGGTAGAAATGAAAACAAAACAGCATTTATTTGACCAGTGTTGTTGAGAATCAGTGTGAAATAAATTAGAACTAGGATGTGCTTAAGGCTTCCACGTATGCTTGTTTTGCATGGTTCTTTGGAGAACTTTGCTGTCTTTGAAAGCACTGTCTATTTATTAGAGTAATATGGCTATATACCTTGCAACAGTTGGACTAATAGCTATTAGAGTATTTAGGCAGACCTTAATATCTTGAGAGAAACTGTATAAAGCAAAAACAAACTGTAGCTGTTCAAACACTATCTGAATACAGACAGCTACCTGGGTAGGTGACACTTTCTGTCTTAATTTGTTGGCTATAGAAATGAATTATTAGCAAAGTACAGCTTGGTGACAGCTTACACACTGTGAGCTTCGGACTCTTCTGGGTCCACATGGGCAGCTTGTATTATAGCCAAATTAGATGCATTTATAATTCATTATCTCCCTCTCTTTCTCTCTTGCATTCTCACTTGATATTCTGTGCAATCTGTATTTGTAAGTTAGATGGACCAGCACCAGCACTTCATTAATTACATGTCTGGGAGAGCATTGCTCACTATCACCATATGAATTCCTTATTTATAAGTGGCTAAGGACTGATTGAATACACATAGCAGAAACGGCAACAGCAACCTAAAATGTGACTGTAGTTTGTTTAAATGGTGGAGCTTTGCTTTTGAAAAAAAGGCATTCAGTTTTTGATGTGGATGACTAAGTGTTGTGAATTCCTGGTTGGTCAAGGCAGTGGGTGCATGCCAGCACGTGTCCGGTACCCTTCCTGGGTCCTAAAGGTCATTCATTTTTTAAGGCAGAAGCAGTCAGTAGAATTGGTGAGTAGTACTTCTATTTGCATATTTTGTCCCTCCTAATATAAACTGTAATAGTTGAGTGGCTGTAGATATCTTTACATTTATCTAAACCGCTGTGTATTTAGAATCTTGCTTTGAAATTGTGTGCAGTGTTGGTGAGTTACGTATTACAGAGTTATGTTTCTCAGTTTGTTGTCTGCATAATGTGCATCTTGTCTAAATATTTACACTAGATATATGGACAACTTCTTTTGTGAAGTTGAACTAAAGGGCAAGATGACAGTAGTCCACGCACTTAAATTGTGTATATCTGGGGAAGGTTCCCTCTGTTACAGAGTCTTACCTGAATTTAAAAATGCTCTCTGGCCAGGCAGACTTGAGTATGCATGCAGGGGAAAGGAACTCTAAAGCTTTTATGTTATGTGTTTCTTCCATCATCACAATCATCACTATTAACTTGAGAACCCGTGCATGCTTGGTGCTGAGCTTAGTAACTAGCAATATAAATGCTGGTCTGCTTTCACTTGCGTATTTGAAACTGTCCCTCTGAAATGCTACAATACTGAGTGCTATAGATGCATGGTAATTTACTTAGAAACACTAACGGTATTCTGCTGTTTGGAAATGCCATCTGGATCTGCAGTGTTTCATAAGCATCATATATTTTTGCAAATAATCTCTAATGTTTTACTAGAAAAATACTTGGTGGGAGGAAGTAATTCAGAACTGGAAGGAAAGACAAAGACAGACACATTTTTCTATCTAGTGTTCCTTGTAGCAATAGAACATGAATATCCTTTTCTGTTGTGCAACATTTTCTTTTCAAATTCCTGATCAACTACCAATCTTGTGTCTCTCTCAAATCTGAATGGGCTTCAGGGGACGCAAAGTAATTGAGAGAATGAAGGTGGAGGAGAAAAAAGACACTGGCTATTAGTTGCTAAAAGCAGTCTGGGGAACTATTTGTTCTCAGTGCTCAGTGCCTGTTTCTGAAACCAGCTAACATGACACTAGCTCCAGCAAACAGTGCTGCTGGAGTTGGTTTCAAACTATGTGAGTTCAGATGTTAACAGTGAGTTTATGGCTCTAGAGCTTGAGGTGGTTCATCTTGTATCTGAATGAGTAGCTGTGCCTTATCTTGTTGTTTTCGTTCTTTCCTTCCTTACAAAAGTACTGGGGCAAATCAGACCTAAATTTGGCTTCACCTTATTTCTGACTGAGTTATACTACAGACTATTTTTTACAGACTTTAAAATAGGCCTTTATCCTACAACATGACGCGGAGGAGCTGGTGGCTGTGTTAATGCAGCCTATGAAGGAGTGTGAAGCTGTACTTTGCTCAGCCAGGTCCATGTTTTGGGTGTTCCTTACCACCCTAAGATACGTTTTCTATTAGGATTTCCTGTGTATGTTTCTGCTTCTAACCTTAGTATTTCTAAATTGTATTTCTAAATTGTCCCACATCAGAGATATTTACCTTTATGTAAGCATATATATATATTGTGTGTGTGTTTAAAGGTAATGGCTTTTATGTGATGGTGACTTCTGAGTATCGAGACTTTTTACATCCTTGAAAGGATGCTGAACGAAAAATCATATAATCTCATCTCCTTAACTTATTTTAGTACTGTTTTACTCAGTTGTGTGCTCTGAGATTTATTTCATATGGTTTGTGTCTGGCATAAATTTTTATTGCTTTCACTTCAGATCGGTCAAAGCGTGATTCTTCTGTCATAGGCTGCTGCCAGATGTTTCTGCTCAAGGTGTGTAGCGTTGATAGCAATTGTGACTGAGTAGAAGTTGAGCCATCCTGCTTAGCTTGGTACCTCTTTTATAGCTTTGGCTTTGTGTTTTTTGACTTGATTTACTTTGGTTTGTTTTTTATTTCCCTTACTCCAGGGAGGATCTGAATTTAATGAGCTTTTCACTCAGCATTTGGCAAACGTGAGGTGGAAAAGTGCTGTGTTACTTGCACAGGACTACCTGTTGCCCCCTGACAGTGGCAGCCAGAGTCCAATGCTGCCTGCTGGTCCACCATGTCCTGCCTTTTGCCCACCTGTGGGCCTCCTTACTGGCAGTGAGTTTTGCTCCATTTTTAACATGGTAGACTATGTATTAATGTTGCCTGCAATTTTACCAGCAGCAAGAGAAGTATTAGAAACACTGATTTCAGTTTTACTAATTGTTGTGCTGCAAACAGTTGCTTGCTGAGATAACGTCTTGGTGGATTTGACTGCTGCACTATCAATTGTGGAGGTGTTATGTAATTAGTGACAGCTAAGCTAAGTGTATCAGGCTTATGCCAGGCTGTCAGCTGCTCTGTGGGAATGAATTCTGATAGACAGGGTGTGGAAAATAAAGATGGGAAGTGGTCCAAATGTCCCCCGCAGCAAACCTCTTCCATGTCTAAGAAGGCAGGCACGGAAGATGTCTCATCTTTCTAACAGCAGATTTGCTTAACGCTGCTCCTCAGAGTGCCTGGATTTATTCTTCTGCTGTGGCCTGCATTGCCCACTTCTGAGTTGTCGTCTTCTTCTGAGTCAGATCCTATTGCTGCACTTGCACAAAGCTAGCAGCCCTGACTTCTTCTGAACAAACAGCTGCAGCATTTCATGATGTCATTACTCTTCAATGGTTTGCTACTGTCCTGCTGTTAGAGGCTGCCCTTTCCACAGCAGAGCTGGTGTTAGGAACACAACCTCTCTGCTTCACAGTCCTGCACCTTAGTGCAAATCTACTTTTAGACCAAGCTAACTCACATTACCATGTGTCAGGCATGGTGTACATGGTGTTATGTAGGCTGTATTGTCAGGGCAGAGAGATGGAGAGTTAGGTCTGCCCCAGAGTACCCACACCAAATCAGATAATGCCTGGAGGCTGCATAACTGTGGGGAAACAGCATCACTACCACAGAAAGGTACCTTGGAGGTGCTAGTAATATCTTCTGGCACTGTTTTTGGTACTTGCAAGGTCA
This sequence comes from Cyrtonyx montezumae, assembly GCF_038088225.1. Lineage (NCBI taxonomy): Eukaryota > Metazoa > Chordata > Aves > Galliformes > Odontophoridae > Cyrtonyx > Cyrtonyx montezumae. The sequence continues at coordinate 26,095,859 of NW_027071903.1, read as the reverse complement.
TCTAGTGCTCTAGGTTCCCGAAGAAAGTATGACTGCATTGCAGTCACATTCTAGCCCTGTTTGCATGACATTCAAAAGATGCTTACTGAAATGTGGAACTGATGAAATTCTGGCTCCGTAGCAGCCTGTTGAGTTAGCAATAATCTCAGTCCCCATCCTGTGAGTGTTGTGTGGTCCCTTGGCTTCTCTTACCCAGCAGGATTTGAGATTTGCAAGAATTGTGTTCCTGGGCCTTGAGAAAGCAGGACTCCTGCTGGTTTCAATACCTTGCTCATTCATTAAAAAAGGGGATCTGGCAGGGAGATTGGAAGGATGGTGGGAAATGTGTACATGTCTGTGATTAAAACAGAGTCTGTGTTCTGGAAGTTGCCCAGCAAACAGACCAGGATCTAGTTAGTTTTGTGACTTTCCACGTATAGCCAGTCCTCCCTCTTCAACAGCAGTCTGCTAATGTGTGCTAGTTTAGGATTCAGCCTATTGCACCAACTCAAACCACAGCAGCTGGATGAAGGTAGGGTTGTGCAGTGTTATTTGTTCAAGACTGGCACCTTTTACAATGCTTTCCAGAGGTTCATAATTCAAGTCAATTACTCCAAGCAAGGGCTGCTTACCCATGGGCTGTGTGTGTGGTCTACCAGGGTAATTAATCTGGCCAGCTTCCCGGGAGAACTTGGAACAGATTTGTAGGCAGAAGTGGTTCTTTAGCTGGGGTAGCTTGTTCCTGGCTATCTCCTTTCTGCTGTCTTTCCCCCTTCTGATGTTAGTGTGTATGAATTGTATATTTGTTTGTGACTGGGGTGGTGAGAGGAGGCCAAAGCATGTGGCCCTTCATTTAATTAGTGGTCTGTAATTGCCAGCTAATGTGACCTGGAGGCTGGGTCACAAATCTCTAATGCTGGCTCTCTTAACCAATCTATCTTATTATTGTCTTTTATTCCCATACCTGGCTGAAGTTATGCCTCCTCTCAGATTGAGCCTGGGTCACTGACACCAGAATCTTGGACGTTTAGGAGTCAGCATCTCCTCTGTTTTCCTGGGTACTTAGGGCTGTTCCTCTGTGCAGGCTCTGCAGAGCACAGACCATGTGTGCAGGCAAGTTTTGCTCACTTCCCCTTGATGTCTTTTCACTAGCTTGCCTGCTGCTAGTCTAAAACTGTTCAACTCTTTCAAAGCTTGTTAATCACTTACTCAGAAAGTGGCTGTGATGTGATTGAGTTCCCTTCCCAAGTAAATTAGTTCTGAGTGTTTGCAGAGGGGGCTCTCTTTAACGATTCTATTTCTAAAGTTAATTCAGGCTAATATTCTCTCGCATGTGCCATTCCTCCCTTCCCATACTGTGTACTTGTGTAGTATTTTAGTTCATGTAATATGGGAACAACCTGAAATCACAAACCTTAGCCTAGGAAAGTAGAAGCAGAACAGACTTGAGAGTTTTGAGAAAATGGTTTTGGTAACCTCATATTCACCTCCTGATATTGGATAAATTGCATGTCTCTGGACCCATCTGGCACTGCAGGGGAATAATATCCTTTATGACAGAGACATTTTACTTAAGGTTTTCTTCCAGCTTGGTCCAGAAGGAGGAAATTGATTTAGCCTGTGATGTTAGAAAGCAAAATCAAGAAGCAGTGATACAGAGGGCAATCTATGCTGTGACACCTTCTGTGCATTCAAACTAGTAACAAAATCCTTCCTCTATTGCAGTGATCTTCACTTCTGTTATTCCCTTCTTCCTCAGGCACATGTGAAATCACATGTGTGGTGCTGACAGCACTATAACTGTTCTCCTGTAATCAAAGAGCTCCTCATATGAACTTCTCTGGTCTTGCTGCAAATGCCAGCTCACAGGGGACAAAGCGCTGGACTTGTGTAGAGTAAATAACTCCTAATGGCGATACTCCACCAGGGAATAGTATAGAAGATGGTATATTTTAAGTAGTTCTATACAAACAGTTATACAAATAATACAAAAGAGAAGATGGCTCACCTTTAAGATGACAAGGCTCGCAGAGGACTCCACATGGGAGGGATCTCCAAGAAGAGATCCTTCCCTGGTGGTGGTCAGCCCTTAAATGGGGTTTGAGAGAGGAGGAACTAGGCTCCACCCCTTCCACCCACACAGGTATATCACCTTCACCTGTGCCCCCATGGCTGACTTGGTGCTCACCTCAGGTGACCAATCAGTGGTTCAGGCCGTGATTCAGCAGTTCCCATACACTCCACCCCTTCACGACATGAACCACTGATCAAGTAACCATAAGGTGAGTTCCCCTTGATACAGAGACCCAATACATCGCGACGCTTACATAATTGCCCGTCGCAACGCATGCTGATGTAATCTGATATGAGTGATGATCGGCGCATCCGTCGAACTCTTCTTTGGGCCAGTGCTCGGTGGTATCTACTGGAAGCATGTAATCATACAGTGCAGGTCCATCTTACGTGTCATCAGTCCCGGTTAGACCATCACCAGATGCTTCACATGGTCTTATAACAACTCTGGAACACTGCAGTATTGTTTTGATTCCTTCTGGTGATTCATAGACTTATGGGGAGTAATACAAGTGTTTTAGAGGTACCAAGAGGGGAAGATCCGCTTTCCAGGGCAAGATACAGGCCGTATTCCTGTCTTGGGTTAACACTTCAGCTTGTACAGGGGCACGCCCTGGTCGCCTGTACCAAACCCTTTGACCCGATGTCTGTGGCTGTACGACTATATCAGGCACCAAAGGGGGTGTCCTGATCTGCCACAGAGACATGATAGGGGTCCCCTTAGCAATGAAGACTGGAGTGTTAACCATTATTTCAGTAGGCCATGTACCTATAACCGGAGGAGCTACCGAACCCCCCACCTCCAATAATCTCCCCCAAGGTGCAAGTAGGCCGCACCATCGTGGTCCTACCTGCACCTTCCAGGGCCATTTTATTCTATTGGTACCTGGTTCTAGGTCCTCAGGGGCAGGGAGCAGAAGGTTGTTCTCATTGCCAATCTGAGGTTTCACTTCATTATCGGTGCCCGTAATTTGGATCCTAAGTGGGGAGGCCCATATTGTTTGTAACATTTTCAAGGCACTGGGTCTGCCATCTCTAGGTCTTTCATTCAGGTCCCGCAGGGTCTCATGGAGTCTCTTTGTCCACCCCTGCAGGGACTGAGAGTCTGTCTTCAGGGCAGCCTTGAGAATACCATTGTAACGTTCGATAAGGCCTGCCCCCGTTGGATTATATGGCAGGTGGAATCGCCACTCAATATTATTTTCTTCTGCCCAGCGTTGTATCACTGCACCCGTGAAATGACTTCCTTGGTCACTCTCGATGACTTGCGGTGTCCCGTAGGCAGCCATCAACCTTGTGAGTGCCTTTATAGTGTATGCCTGGTTGGCTTTTGGTACTGGATAGGCCTGCATTAGCCCACTCGCGGTGTCGACACAGGTTAGGGCATATCTCGCCCCCTCAGACCGAGGGAGAGGCCCAATATAATCAACCTGCCACCTCTGTAGAGGATTGTGTCCTCTAGCAAGATGGGCTGTAGTTTCAGGCAACGACCTCGGTCTTATCTTAGAGCAGGCGTCACAGTCTCGGCATGCTTGAGCGATGTCCGATAGTTGTACGGGCAGTCCCCACGCTTTAGCGGCTGCCCACATGGTCTTCTGCCCAGCATGCCGCAGCTTTTGATGTAGCCAGTAAGCGATATTCTCAGATGGAGAGTTCTCAACCCATCTAACTCGGGCCAGTGTGTCGGCTTCATCATTTCCTGGTGACTGTAGGGGTTGATGACCAGAAACATGGTAGACACACACAGTTCTGTGTTTGACTGTATTCCATATGTCTAACCACATATCTTTGCCCCAGATCGGTCGGGAGTGGATAGTCCAATCCTGGGTGGCCCACTGTGCGATCCAAAGAGTGAGCCCCCGATACACAGCCCAACTATCTGTGCAAATATTCAGGATACCATCACCAGGTTCTTTGGTTATAACCATCCACACCGCCCGCAGCTCTGCCCACTGGCTGCTTTGACCATCCCCCTCTTCGAACCAGATTGTGTCTGTGGCAGGATGGTACGCTACTGCTCTCCACTTACTTGGGTTGCCCTTGCTGGACCCATCCGTGTACCAGGCATCTTCAGGAATAGGATATTTTCCTTCCTGGACGGGACTCTTCTGTGGTGGAGCAACCGAAGTTTGTTTTGGTGCATCACTATGATACGTTACTGGGCCAAGAATCTTCTGAAGCTCTTCTTTCAACGGTGAGGAAGATAGACTACTCCTCTGACTGAGATAGGCAACCCATCGTGCCACCGTCTGCGCCTGGGCCACCCCCGTCTTAGGAAGGTGGGTCAGATCTCTTACCCACCCCTGGATTGGCAATGTAGTCTTGACTATAACTTCGGCCGTTTGGGTTATTGGCTCTACCGCTTGTAATGCAGAATAGGCAGCCAATAACTGTTTTTCAATCATACTATATCTTTCCTCTGCTCCATGCCACACCTGAGACCAAAATCCAATGGGGGTCCGAACAGAACTCTGACGTTGCCACAGGCCCCAGCCAAAGCCATCTTGAGTTACGTGAACATCTAGCTCAGCTGGAAGGGTAGGATCAAATATACCCAGTGCCTGGGCTTGTTTAACTGCCTGTTTCGCCTGTTGAAAAGCATCCTGTTCTGTTCTCCCCCAGTCCCATAATTGGCCCTTTTTGGTAAGTCTATATAAAGGTCTCAGCAGCTGCGCCAAATGAGGTATAAAGGAACGCCAATATCCCAATATACCCAGGAATTCCTGCAGCTGCTTTGGTGTTGTAGGGACTGGAAATGCCTGAACCTTATCTATGACGGCATCAGGTAATACTTTGGTCTTTCCTGACCAGACTACCCCTAGAAATTTTACGGACAGTCCTGGACCTTGCACTTTTTGAGGATTGATAGCCCATCCTCTTTCACTTAGGTAGGCAGTTAATGAATCTGCTGCCTCACCTACTGCTTCCAGTGAGTCGGATGTTAACAGGAGGTCATCAATATAGTGGTATAGGTTCACACTGTTTGGTTTCCTCCAATCAGCCAGGTCACGTGCCACCAAATTATGACAGTATGTTGGTGAGTGCACGTACCCCTGTGGCAAGACCTGAAAGGTCCACTGCCTGCCTCCCCACGTAAATGCAAATTGATCTTGTGATTCTTTAGCAATAGGTATGCTAAAAAACGCATTCGCTAAATCCAGGACACAATGGTAGGTTTTAATTTCCCTACTAAGAGTGTCCATTAAGGAGGCAATATTGGGTACGGCCGCATGGATGGGCGGCGTGACCTTATTCAGTTCCCTATAATCCACCGTCATTCTCCATGTTCCATCCGACTTCCGTACTGGCCATATGGGGGAATTATATGGGCTGTGTGCAGGCCTTATAATACCTACTTTCTCTAATTCCTGCACTGTTTTTGATATTTCTTCTTGTCCACCCGGGAGTCTGTACTGTCTTACATTAGTAATCCGGCGTGGTTTTGGCAAACAAATGGGCTCATGTTTCGCATGGCCCCTCAATATTGTCCGTATTGCCCGGATACTAATGTACCTCTGCCGTAGTCTGAACTCTCCCACAGTTGTCTGGAGAGCCAGACCCCATAGAATGTCTATGCCCAAGATATATTCTGGAATTGGGGCAATCGACACCTTATACTCCCGGGGCGGGAGACGCCCAACCCCCAATTTCAGCCACGTCTGGGTGACTGGAATAGTCTGTCCCCCAAACCCACCAATCATCACTCTATTACCCTTAAATTTCGTTGGGTCTCCATATATAATCGATGTTTCTGCGCCAGTATCCACTAGAGCCATCACCTTCTGCACATTTGTCCTGGACCAGAATATTGTTAGTTCTACATAGGGCCTCCGGTCACAGCTAGAGGCCCTATGGGGACCAGAATTTTCCGTTAATCCATGAATTTTGCCAGATCTAAATCTTTTGCCACAGGTGGCTCAGGCACTGTAGCCTGTGACACCTGCGGATATTTTTTCCTTCTGTTCGGTATTATAAAGTCAGCCAAATTCCAGGTTGTTGTTGGTGTTTTTTCTATAATTCGTACTCCCGATTTTCTGGGAGCACTCTGAAATTTCTGATCATTTCTAAGCTGTTTCCACAGCTGTAACAAAACATGGTTGGGTTGCCCATCAATTTTGGTAAATGCAACCCCAGCCCGTATGAGATCATTAAACATAGTCCTCCGGGATACCCGTACGGGGCCTGATCGGGGCATCCGTGGAGCAGGCTTTTTAGTTCTAATAGGGAAGGCCTCAGCATCTTCCACTATACGAACATTACGCCTGGTTCTTACGCGCTCCGTCTCCCCTAAGTCTGCTACTAACTGGGCTGCCTGCTGTACGATGGCTTCTGATGCCACCAATGGATTTAATATGGAAACCAACATCCCATATAGGTGGGAGGGGGCCTGCTGTAGTATTAGATCTCTCATGCCCGCTGTAAATTTTTCCGTATCGGGGCTTTCAAAAGTGTCCGCATACAGAGCCTCCCTCATACCCAGTTCTCTGATATAGGTCTGGAGGTCCTCCATAGAGGACCACAAACCAGTATTAAGAGGGATATCGGTTTTGTTGGGCCATGTCAAGCGGCATGCAGCCATCAACCAATCTATAATAGAATGGTTTTCCTCATTATAATGGACAGCTGCATATAATCTTTGTCTTAATGCCGGGTTTATCGTTATAGATGCTAATTTTGACATTTCTGTTCCATTTACTAAAACACTTTCAGCTCCTGCATCCCATAACCTTAGGAGCCATGATGGTATGCTTTCTCTTGGTTTCTGATGGAACCGTTGTACTAGGTCCATCAACTCATTGGCTGTATATGGACGAGCGGTCACATGGAGGCAGGTTTCTGCAGGGGGCCATTGGTCAGGAGGCACCCCTGCTGGTCTATCCTGTACCTTCTTTGTTTTTTGAGTTATAATAGGCCGAATCTCGAATGGGTCCATCATAGATGGAGTTTCGAGATCTGCCTTAGAGATCTTTTCCCCTGTCATATCAGAGTCTTCTTCCTCTGATTTTGGGGTGTCTTCTACCAATATATTCCTTATTTGTCTTGTGGGGACATTTAGGCCAGGCTTTTTGGTTGTTAACGTACCCAGCTGTTGTTCCAGTTTCTCAATACGGTCTCGTAATAACTGATTTTCAGTCTCCAAATTAACATTTGCAACATCTAACTTGAGTATGGCCATTACTAATGGCCAGGCTACTGCAGAGGCAGCTAACCGCCGCTCCTTGGTAACAAGTATGTCTTTATCTAATCCTACAAAGTAGTCAGTCAAATAAGATGGAGAAGGAGCGGCAGTCCCTGGAACCCGCATGGGTCCCCATTTCTCAATAACGGATGCCAATCCATAGTAGGGTGACCCCATGAATCCTGGAATTAGACCAGGGATTGTCTGTTCTAGGGGGGTAACGTTCTCCCCCTTGGCCCATTTAAACATATTCCAAATAAACGACATTATGGATTTAGTTAGAGCTGCCTGGCTCGCCAAATGTAGAGTAAATAACTCCTAATGGCGATACTCCACCAGGGAATAGTATAGAAGATGGTATATTTTAAGTAGTTCTATACAAACAGTTATACAAATAATACAAAAGAGAAGATGGCTCACCTTTAAGATGACAAGGCTCGCAGAGGACTCCACATGGGAGGGATCTCCAAGAAGAGATCCTTCCCTGGTGGTGGTCAGCCCTTAAATGGGGTTTGAGAGAGGAGGAACTAGGCTCCACCCCTTCCACCCACACAGGTATATCACCTTCACCTGTGCCCCCATGGCTGACTTGGTGCTCACCTCAGGTGACCAATCAGTGGTTCAGGCCGTGATTCAGCAGTTCCCATACAACTTGTTTAATCCCAAGAAGTCTTTTTCTTGTAAAGGTTTATGGTGGGAGCATTCGGGAAACAATTTTTTCATTTTTTCAATTTTTTTTCATCCGTTGATGCCAATCTGACTTGGTTGTTTAAATGTGGTTTATAGAGCAGTTTATAGAGGTACTATCTCTAACCCAAAGGAAAGGGACCAGTGGGAAGGGCAAGTTTGGTAACCCCGTGCCTCACATTGGGGAAGTGGGGAACAGTAACTAGATTGTGCTTTTTGTATGTCTGAAGAATAATGGAATAGCTTGTTCATAAAGTCTCAGTAGTCCATCCACAAGTAGATGAATGCAACCTAAAAATGTTGTGTTTCTGAGCTGCATTTGCTGGATATTCACTGAAGAGTTAATCTAGTGTTACAGCATCTATGAGCACTTCCCATCCAGCATGTTCCTATAGCCTCTGTTTTGGTGTCTGGAATCTTCATTTGGGGCAGAGGGACCACACAGCCAAAGGTTGTGTTGGCACTGAACAGCTAGATGAGTGACCCTGGTTTGGTTCCCTTTTGTTCATTTAGGTTCAGGGAGCTCATGTGGTTTCCTCTCTCCTGTAACTGACATCCATGCTTCTTGTTCTGGTGGTGTTTCAGCCCTGCTTTGTGGGGAGCATTAGATCAGCCAGGGTTAGTTTGAAACTTTGACAGAAACACGTTTTCCTGGGGTAAGTGAACTATATGGTCCAAAATGTCTTGCCAAATTGGAATGATTAGGGACTTGGGGATATCATTTTAGGAGAAAATTAGAAAAAGTCTAGTAATGTCATTGCCGTGTCACCTTTTGGAGACTGAAAGTTCCTTATTCACATGTATGCTTTTAAAGTTGGAAGGGGCTTTTCATTTAAAGGGCTTTTTTTTGTGTATGCGTATGTGTCTCATGTACAGCATATAACTGAAGTGAAAACAGGCATTTAGATTGAGTCATAATAATTTTACGGGAAACAGTTCCATAAATTTCCATTCAGACCTGGCAGAAGGCAGAAGGTTTTGAAGCCCAGAACCTTTCATAAAATCAAACCTCTCTTCTTTCTCCAGCTTTCGTGCTGTCCCGCAGTGACTTCTACCTAGGTTACTGTGGTATATTGCAGTGATAAACACATGGGAAGATCAGCAAAGCCTTCAGCCTAGTGTGAAGTGTCTGGTCCTCTCCCTGTGAACACCTGTGCATTTACTTGTTGATGCTGAAGTCTGGCAGTGCTGATTAGCTGATAATATGATTGCGTTACTTGCTGATGATGCTGTCAAAGTTATTGACTGTCATGCTTGGAGTATGACTGAAGTATTTAATATTATTTTGAGCGACTGTGTGAAACAAAGCTTGAGGAATCCCTGAACCCTACAATACAGACTCATTCAAATCATCTATCAGTGCACCACAGAAGAACTGAAGCTGGTTTTCTGTACGAGTCAGGCAACTGAAATTTTGCTTCTTGAAGTTTCAGTTTAGCTTGTGAAAGTTATTCCACGTGGTATGCGAGCAGAATCTATCCATGACTATTTTATGGAAGCTGCACTGATGGATAACTGTTGACAAGGCTGGAATTTCTTTCTTGTTAACTGAAGACAAAACTTTTTTTTTTTTCCTGAGTATATTGTAGGTTCTCCCACTACTTTGGGAGAGTAAAATGCATGCAAAATCAGATGCAATTCTTCATGTTTGCTGTCACAAATACTCATGAAAAATCAGAATGGGAAATACAAAGATTGGTTCATTCATCATGGGAAGAAGCTTGCTAGCAGCAAAATGTAATGTGGAACCTCCTACCTGAGGATGATAGTTCACATGCAATTGCAAATATATGCTCTCTGAGGGATTAAAAAAAAGGCTCTTGAAAGGCCAAGATGCCCATTATGAAGCTATCAGGCTGGAAAGCTGCCATTTACTAGATTAATATGAGCCTGGTCAATTTTTCAAAACATACACTATAAAAAGAACGATGCTTACTGCTTTGTTTTCAAGGTACTTTCAGCCATTCATGAAATCATCCTCAGAGACATAAAAGATGTGCTTATGCAGAATTTGGAAAGCATTTAATTTGAGATTTATTTAGTCACTGTATAATCCAGTGTGACTGTGGTTCTTAAACGTTTTACCTTCCGTCGCCTCTCATTGCTGCCAGGGTCATCCTTAGTTGAGGCTTATAGCCGCAGGAGAGGCGTGTAGCTGCAGAGATGCTGGGAGTGGGTGGCAGTGCAGTTGTGAAGTTTGGTTGGTGTTAGAGATGTTACACATCTGCCATGAATGTTGCTCCTCATCTGTCTTGACCTGATCCCCTACTCTGGCTGGCAATGTCTGGAGTAGTTTCCCAGCTTGTTTGAGCCAGAAGTACTCTGCTGTCCCAATTGCTTTAGAATAGCTCACTTTCTCCATTTTCCACTTTTTATTTCACCTAGGGCTAAGGAGTCAGAAGAGGCGGTGGAGCAGGGACCCACGGTGACCTCGTGTCAGAGGAACTGGGATTTCCTCCAAAGTCAGGAGGTAGGTGAGAGGCAGAAGCAGGAAAGGGGATTGAGGTGCCGCCTTTCCCTCTGGATGCTCCCTGCACTTACTGCTGCCTTTTGTCTTCTTGGCTGCTTCATCTCCTCACTTAGTTCTGCTGCTTCCTTCCACATCTAGCCTAGCTCTGCTGTTTCTGCGTAAAGATTTGTGCTCATGAAAAAATCTTGCTGTGCTGATGGTTCTTATCACTGTTACAGCAAAGTGTAAGTGCGTGAGCGTCCAGCAGGGAGCAGAGCTGTGGAGATGGGCTGCTCTAGCAGCACTTCAGGCATCCCAGGGGTAAAAAAGGAACAAACTGTCAGATGACTCCTGGAACAAAACAAACAAACAAAAAAACCCACATTGTTGTAACAGTTGTCCTTATTCTAGCATTAGTGAGTTGAGAAACTGTCATGGTATCAGAATAGGGAGCTAAAGACCTGAAAAGTGGAATGCTTCATGTTACCCTTAGGTCGTTCAGATCCATAGTGCAACCTTCAGGCTGATTGTAAGGCTGCTTTGTTCTTCATATAATTTTCAGCTTATGAAACAGTGCAGGGATTAAATATTAGCACACTCCTTCCTCACAGTTCTTGCCATTTTTATATAAACACTTTACAGATGAATCAGGAGTGTTACTTTGACCAAGAAAGTTGGTGACTTGAGAGGTTTTTATGAAATTTTCCTGACACGTTTAGAACAGCAATAGGTATGCAGAATTTCATCCTGTTTTAATGGTCTGCATGTGGCTGCCTGGAAATACAACCCCCTGGGAGAATCTCACATTGTTAACTGCGTTTTCTTTCTATATTGGTCCCCTATTTCTCCCCAGCCCTTTCCTCCCCACAGTTCTAAGATTTTTTTCATTGAATGGAAAGTAATTTCTGAGACATCTAGTATTTATGATTTTACATTAGTAAAATGAAAATATAATCTTACAGTCTTGGTGCAAGTGAAAATCAAATCACTGGAACAAAGTAGTATAAAAATTTCTTGCTTCAATGCTTGTCAAGGGAGCTTAGTCATTGAATTATTCCTGCAAAATATTTAGACTTTTGATAAAACTACATTTCCCACAGAGGCTGTGGCTCTGGCTCACTTAGGTTCTCCCAGGCTAGTGTTAGCCAGCAGCAATTCTATTGACTTTGCTTAAGATCTGGGACAGAGTTTAAAGCAAAAGCTTCAGTGTGTTTGCATGTTTATGTACTTTTAAGAATGATGGTTTATATAACTTCAGGGACCTTATCAGCATGAAGAAGTACAGAAACTGAAGCAGATTTGTGCTGCTGAGTGGAGTGATATATAGAATGATGACAACAAAATTGCATATTGATAGCATTGGCAAGCATGATTCTTTTCATTGTTGTAGGAGCCAAAAATCATGTTTTTATACATTGTGGTGGTGGCTGAAACCAGTTATTAATTTACCACAGTGAAAGATAAGGAGAAAGAAAATTGATGTGTAATAGGAAAAAGGAGCGGTCTTGGATCTTAGCTGGTGGTAGTAGTTTTTAATCCTTGGTGCAGGATACAGATTCCGGTCCATTGATTCTGAAAGCTTATTTTTCATTGCTGGCATACCTTTATGCCTTCTCTTTCTTTTAATTTGAGGACTAAGAGCAATATTTTTACTATCTATAAATGAGCATTTCTTTCAAATGTGCCCTGATGTAAAATGCTGAGAGTGTTAGTTTTGGCTTTTTCCTTTACCTACTGTATACTTTTTCTGACATGTTAGATTAACTTTCAGCCACAGGCCAATCTGTCAAAGAAACAGGGAATGTCTCCTGCTATGACAGATTTGCCAGAGGCTGAGGTTTGAAACAAGCTGGGTATTGCTTCTTACACAAAAGTAATTTCTCCCTTCTGAAGAGAGCTATCACTGAATCAGCTGAACAGAAGCCTCTGACTTGCATTACTAGGTTCTGATCAGAAAATCTGCAACAGGCATTTTTTTAATAAACTTATATGCCACAAAGGAGCTCTGGCAGTATTACTTGGGGAGAACTTTCAGCAATATAAGGTCAAAATAATTTCCTCGAGGATATCAGGAATCCAATATATATTAAAAAAAAAACCAAACAAACACAACAAACTTTCCCTGGTTGACTTCAGAATTGTTATCATGTTGGATGAATATACTGCTACAAAGATATACCCACAGGTCAGGCTTCAATGTGCAGGCAAGACTACACTATCATTGTGGTGTCTGTTCCCAAAATAGCCTGCCCCGCTCTTAAAACCTGACTCAATTTACTGTATGAGTTGAATGAAACTGTGGCCTCCACACCCCAATTTTTCTGCTGTTGCTGTAGTGCTGAGAGGAAAGATGCTGTGCATCCTGAGCTTCCCTTTGTAGCCCAGCTTCTTCCAAGGGGATATTAACAGTCGGCTCTCAGAGAAAATCCAACTGTGTAGCAAAGCCTGGGATTTCTACTGAAATTGCTAAACAAGGAAATCCGTCACAGACGTCCCCTAAGACACATCCTGGACAACTGCACAACAGTCACAGTGCTGCTGGGCAGAATGTGTGTGAATGTAATGGAAATGCTATGAGAGAAAAGAGAGGATCAGACTGGGACCACTCACTGCCTCTTTTGCCTTGCATGCTGTGATGCTCAATACTGAGCAGTGCCCCACGTAAACCGGGAAAGTATGTCAGCCACTGGTTCTACCAGATTTTTGTATCCAGTACATGCGAGCCAGACTCTGGGACAGTATGAGAAGTACATTTTATTGGCCTTGATGGAGGAATTAATAGGTATCTTCCTCAGGCACACTATGAGAAGGAACTTAGATGTGTGTAAAGGGCCCCTTCTGCCATCAGAATGGCTGAAGGTATGCCCGTTTCCACAGACTAATTTGAGTCAGGGAGGCTGTGTTAGTTTATGCTAGCCAAGAATCTTGCCCAATTAAGCTGAAATGATAGAACATGCTAATTTTAACTCTTTCCCCCAAAATGCATGTCTTTGCTATTTTACCTGCTGATCATGAAGTCCGTATGTTTCTGCTTCTAGTTGAAGTTCTGCTTTGTAGAGACCTGATCTAGATTTCTTTTTTCATTCCTTTTAAAGACAGATCTGTAAATGTAAATATGTAAGTATTAATTTGTTACAGTAGTTCCCAGCTGTTCCAGTTTTCCCCTTAGAGCTGCACAGAAGTACAGCAGTAGCTCAGAGGGCTGTGGTGATGTAGGAAGTGTAGCTCAGTGCTGTTTCTTTACCAATTCCCTTACTGCCAGGTATCATCTCTGCATGTGTTTTAGGAAGAAAGCAATGTTCATCTGTTGGACACATGGTGGGCTTCAGGGGAATGAAGTCTAGAAGCTCGTGGGTTTAAAAGTTCAAGGAACACTATATAACAAGTTTCACACCTGCCCGAAGCTGCAGCAGATGGAGGTGGCCTGGGGGTGTCCAGCTCCCTATATGCTCCCCAGTGTGTGATGATCCTATAGGAGACATGCAGGAAAAGAGCATCTCTTGGCTTTTGTTTTTATGATGACCATAATATTACCAAAAGAAAAAATGGATATTTTCACTCTGAAAGCTGGATTCAGTCTTGGTATATTGTGGTAGTGCTAGCGATGCTAAAAACACAGTGAGTTGCAGGGCAGATAAAAAAGCAGAAGAGAGGAGATAAATATTTTCAACTTACTGGAAACAAACAGCTGCTGGAAGACCGTAGCAAGAGGCTCTTTGACAGAATCATGTAGGGCTGTTTTGTTTTGAAATTGTGCAGAGTTATAGTGACAACTGTATAGAACTGTATTTGTGAAAGAGATGTCACAGAAAACATGTGGCAGCTTGTTTTAAGCTGTCACTAGGCACTGAGGCAGTGGGTACGTCACCCTGGAATGGCTTTGAAGGATGATGACTTGGACTACCAAAGCCCCCTAAATGCTTAGAAGGTATAGAATTTGCCCTTTACATTTTTTTTCAGCTATTTTTCAAGTTCTGAGGGAAAAAAAAAAGATCAAGTTTTAAAGAATATTCAACTACTTTTACTCTTAAACAAAAAAGAAAAAAGTGAACAGTAGCAATCTGCTGTGTAACGTCTCAGGAATGATAATAAAATTATGGGTTTGACAGCATTAGGAGTTCTTCACCCAAAGTGTCACTGATAATACTTGGCTTTCATCCAGTTCAGCTTTGGTATAAGTTATTTTAGAATAGGCAAAAAGTGATCAAACGTAATGTATAATGAGATTATCATGGCTAATGAGAAGAGCTTTTCCAGCTGCAAATAGGCCGTGCTGGCTCAGCACGAAAGTTACTTCAGAGTAGAACCCAAAGGAGAAAATAAATAAATCCTTTCTGGGTTGCAATCTTGCTTGGGAGTTGTAGTGCCTTATCAGCTGGCTGCATCCTAGCTGTGCTATCAGTTTGGAAAATAGGGAGTTTTAGAGGAGTTCACAGAATTGAATCGATGGAGGGATCAGCACATCTTTCCCCCACCCCTCCCACACCCATTCCAATCGCTTGATACTATTTTGGGGACCTCAGTCCTGGTCCTGTGGGAACAAGGTTTATTTGCTTTGTGGGCATGGGGTGAAAGGCTACAGGTGTTGGTTTTTATTTTTTTTATTTTTTACCGAAGGCATTGTAAATCAATATTTCAGTGTTTTATTTTGAATTTTAATGCTATGAGCTCCAAAAGTGGTGGAGTAACTGCAAAGGAGGAAAAGGGATATAGAAAAGAATTGCTTTTATGTTTTTTTTCTTTTTCCTGAAAATATATTATAAAGCACATTTAGCCTCTAATGCAGTGGACTAGTAGAGAATTGCAGCATGAGTCAAGTAGGACCAGGTGATGTGAGGCTTGTCAGTCCTTCTGGCAGCTCCTTGCAGCTTGAAGTGATGAGCCAAAATCTTTTATTTATTCATTTATTTTTACACACTGGCAACATCAGAGGGAGGGAATTATTTTGAGGAAAAATGCATTTCTGAGAGTACAGTAAGGCAAAACCACCATCAACAAAACAACAACAAAAAAAGGAGGTAGATAAATGGAGGAAATATTGCTTTGGATATTTTTGCTCTCTCTTTAAGCTGAAATGTGGATGAGAGAGCTCCTCGTGTGCTTGGGAGGGGCAAGAAAGTAAGAACCAGCTGGAGCCATGGTCCGGACCTCCGAGCAGAAAAGTATAAAGGAAATGTGTGCACTGTGAGATTCTTCAGGCTTCATGCTGGAAGTGGAAAAAGCAGAAAGGTTAATGTGGCCCTTTCACAAAGAAGCTGTGTGCAGAATAATAATTTGCCTTGGAGCAAATTGGCTGAAAACGGCAGGGCAGGGCTGAGGCAGAGCCCGTGCGATAACGCAGCAGCGGAGGAAGTGGCCCTGAAGAGCCAGGTCTCACCCTGAGCTCGCAGGTCCCTGGTGCAAAGCACCTTTGCTGCCTGCTGTGCTGATCTGTACCTTCCTGGTCTCCAGGGTCCAGGTGTGCAGAACAGATAGCTAAAAAGGGCTATTGTAGCTGGTAGGCTTACTGAAAGAGAGGAAAACCCACTTGATCTTGCCTACAGGAGAGCAGCTGAAAGGTTTCCCATTTCTCCTGAAGTGTCAGATCTGTGCATTAATGCAGCCAAAATCTGGGTTTCCTATCAGGCTGTAGGTGCTGAATGTGTGGCACAGGCTGTGCTGCTGACAGTAGCATCAACCAGGAGACTGTAGCATGTGTCTCAGGTTTTTGGTATTAAACATCCAGTAGAGAACAGAGAAGAATAATACAAACAAAGCTGCCTGAATTAAACGCTTCATGCAAAAAATGCATATGGTGAAAACATCTTTATCCTTGCAGAAGTGATATTCTTGCAACTCTCTCCCTGTTTGTGTTGCCCCGGTCCTCTGCCATTTCCATGCTCGCTTTCCATAGTTACACTTACAGTTCTTCCAGTCAGAGCAGGAGACAGGTAGGCACAGGCACTGTGAAGCTGCCCTGTTTGTCCCAGTGCAGATAATCTGCAAAATGACCTTATCTCTTTATAGGCTCAGTCATGTTGAGAATTAATCAACAGATAGGTTATGGTGATGTGGTTTACTGTAACCCCTGACATTACAAAAACTGAATTGCTTGTGGCAGATGCTGTCTTGTTGGTTGGATGGAGCACCTCCTGTCTGCCTGTGGGATGGGAGGCTTCTTACTTATCTGCGGACGTTTGGCACAGCTTCAGTGCCTGTGTGCAGGCTCTGGTGTGAGCAGCAGTGCCATGGTGACTTCTTTCTGCGCATCCCTGGGATTTTGGTTCCTCAAATAGGCTGAGTGGAAAAAGGGTGTGAAAAATAAGAAACAAGCATTGATGGGGCTTCTGCGCTCGGTCTGCTCACTTTTCTTCCTGGGAGCTGTGGAGTGTTAGAAGACTAAATTGCTTTTGCAAACAAATGAACAGCGTAAGCGATGTGCTGTGATATCCTTGACTGGGCTTTTTAATAGTGTTTGTTTGCTTACTTGCTAATTTGCAAGGTCTGGTAATTTGCGATTGGCCTCCCAGTCGTTAGTGAGAATTAGTGTGGTTCTATTATATCAGAAGGACAAGCAAATCAATAAGAAAAAGAGAAGCATCCCACATTAGTGAAGCTAAAAGAAAATGCCTGGAATGTCTTTGTGCTCTTTAGTGTTGTAATTATCTCAAATCTTAAAAGTATTTTGTATTGGTTTAGTTCTTAGTTCATTTCCTTGCTTATAAATAACTACACTCAAAAAAGAAAAGTCTCTCCTAGCGTTCAGTGAAGGTGATCTCTTGCTATTGTTTCTTTGAATACCTCCGCTGTGGGCCTCTTATCGTTTTTACAGTGGTGTAAGGGATGTGTCATTTTCGTAGCATCTGTACAGTGTTTGCAGAAAATTATGGTGGTTTAGAGCATTATATTTCAAGTCTGTCATAGCTGTTTCAGTGGTGATGGTCCTCTATTTTAACCAAATTATTCAAAGATATTTATTTATTGTGGAAGAGGAGGTTGGGTAGGCTGTTTCTTGACCTTAACATGTCCAGGCTGAAGCTCAATGACATTATTCTCTTACAAACTTATCTATCTATTGTTTGCTTCTCTATTAGAGAATATATATATATATTTTTCCTCTCATTTGAGAACAAGAGGTTCTGTTCACTCTGAGGGGGAAAAAAAAAAGCAGAATAATGTATCTGAGAAGCAAGATCAATAAAATCAGATGTTCTTGTTTTGCAAGTATTGATGTCAATGAAACTGTATTTGTTAGTGCAATTTCTTTTTTTTTTTTTTCTTCGGAACCCCCTAATTTGTCTCTGCTTGTGAAGGAGGTGGGTACTTTCACTACTGCAATATGCCTTAACCTCTTCTTAGCTGTGTTGTAAGACCTACTTTATCACAGACTCTAACTGAAGCATGCTTACTAACAGTGTGTTTTTACCATTCTGAAGATTGAAACTAGGGTCACTTGATGGGTGAAGGACATTAGTTTACTTTCTGTCTGTGTGTAGTTTGGGTATACCAATTAACGCTAAATTTAAGTTCAGTAATGCAGATAGTGATTGATACTGCCATCTCTAGGCTGCCTGCAGGCAGGTAACAAGCAGAGCCTAGGACTGGTGGAGCAGGTTGGAAGGTTGTCTCTAGAGTATGATCTGAACAGTGCCTTGGCCATCTGATGTACTGGTTGAGCAGAAGCTGGAATCTGAGTTCTGTGAACATCAGAACGTCTGTCTTGTCTAATAAAGACCCTCTGGGCTTCATTTGCTAGTATCAGAGTGGAATGCTAGTGGAAAACCTAGCAAGTTGCAGGGTGTTTCTTTCTGCAGTAACATGTAGGTGTTAGGTTTTGGTTTTCTGCATCAGACTTTGTGCTGTGGTTTTTCTCTGGGTGTCCCTGAGGCTGCAGATTGATCTACTGATGTGATCACCAGTGTTATATATTTTATTATGAATAACGTGGCTTGTGTTAGTTGGAGAACTAACTTGACTTTAGTCAAGACTTGTGAGAAAGGACCAGGCTTTCAGTAAGCCTAAGGGGAATTTGTGACATCCACTGTAATCCAGTCCAGAAGTTGCAGGTCCTCCCTGTAAAAAGGCAGTGAAGGCCACCCTGGAATTTGGGGGATAGATATGGCCTGTCAGTACAGATTTCTGGATTTGGCTGTTTCTTATATGCTTTCAGGAAGGAGATGGATGCAAACACCTTGAAAAGTGGTAGTTTGAGATAACATTGAATTGCTGGTTTTGTGGCTTGTATTTAGGGAATCTTCAAGCTTTATTTTTGTGTGTAAGAAGTGGCTAGGGCTGGGGAGGGAGGGAGGGTTGGGAAGAATTACCTGATTCAGTGAACCCTTAACCTAACTAAATTGGACAAGTAAATGTGTGATGTATGCACCTACATATGTTTTTGTGTACGTATTTATGTTTAAAATTGTTCTATTCTTGTTTGTGGATATGATATTGATTCCTGCTGCAGTGTCAATTACTGGTGTTTACCCAAGCATGTGTTTTTATCTCTTTTGTTCTTCCCCTTGTGTGACTTCTCTAAACCTTTTCTGTCTGTGTGTCTGTTCTATTAGACCCCACCCAACTTGACAATTCTTTGGTCTTAAGATAAATAAATAAATACAATGGAAACCATTTCAATGAAGTGTAATCCTCTCCAGTCTGGAGCCACCCTGGTAGCACAGGTTGGTGACCTGCCTGAGCAGGCTTTGCAAACAGTGCATCTACTGCAGCAACACAACCACAGCTGGGCTCGGGGTAATTTTCTCTATTCAGACCAAAAATACTAACATTTGGAATGTTATTCTGTATGATTGACCTAAAAAGATGGGAGGAAAAATTGTTACTGGTGGAATAACACAAAGCTCCTGTTAGGCCTATGCGCCAGCTTTTCATTTCTTCTTAGTTTGCCAGCCATTGAGAGTATGTTGTTTGGAGGTGTAAGGGGAATTAAGGCAATATATGCTTCCTTATTCTGTGTCTTGAGGAGAAATCATTTCTCCTGTGGAGTTCCTCAGAAAACATTTGTGCAAGTAAAGCTACTTTATTTTTTTTTAAGTGACTATTTTTAATTCAAAGGTGAACTGCAGTACTGATCTTGGAGAGAAATAGTCTCTAACTTATTAAATATATACACTTGATCTTTATTTTTTAACTTAATCCTGGCGGTTTTGTTGAGTGATATCTTAACTAATTAAAGGGCTGTGATACTGACACATGCTATGTGTTATACTGGTCGTGTCACCTGTCGTCACTGAATTTAATACACTTCTCAAATTTGTCTGGTAGTAGTAGGCTTTACTCCCAAGGGGTGTTGCAAGTAGCAGTTAATATTTGCATAGTGCTTCCAGGTGCTGAATTTTGGGATTGAAATGTAAATTTGTCCTGACTGGAACTGGATTGTCTTAGATCTGAGGAGGCTCTGAATTTGTTTGGAGCATATGTATGCCAAGTTATGAAGGCTGAGAAAGCTGCTGTGAAGGAACCAAACTTAAAACTTTGTTTCCCATCCAAGGACAGTTTAACAGTGATGTTAGCAGGCTTTAAACAATGGATAGCTTGATGTCT
Source organism: Cyrtonyx montezumae (assembly GCF_038088225.1). Lineage (NCBI taxonomy): Eukaryota > Metazoa > Chordata > Aves > Galliformes > Odontophoridae > Cyrtonyx > Cyrtonyx montezumae. The sequence continues at coordinate 26,075,952 of NW_027071903.1, read as the reverse complement.
GAGGTTGTAAATTTTCTAAAGTAGCCACACTGTGCTGCATTTCTTCTTGATCTGAGCTTAAATTTTCATTTACTTTTATACATTGCTGACGGAGGGCCACCAGTTTTCTATCGTGAGAGATGGTTGCTGAATTAGATTTGCTTTTTTTTTTCTTCTGAGATCTGAAGAGATGTGTCTTATCAAAGCCGGTGTTTGGTTCAGAATAAGAAAGGGGATGGTTCTGTAGGGAATACGCATAGCAAAGCAATGTCATAAATAGGTCTTCTGTCAGTGTTTGGTGTAATGTCTTGATATGTGTCATCATGAATTATATATTATTTCAGATTTATCATTTCTCCCACTGATAAGGGACATTGCTTCTTTGAGTGAGTTTCCTTCTTGACTTGAAAGATTTACTGATACATTGAAATTCCCTGTATTGGAGATTCAGATGAACTTTGGAAACTGGAGATAAGAACTATAAATCTGCTATAAACTAGGAAGCCATTTCTCAAAGTATGTATTTATTTGACAGAGTTTGTACTTGTTTATTCTTTTGCTTCTCATTTGTGTACATCCACAACACAACTTTTCAACAGCATGAACAAGCAGTGCAAAACTACAATGTATAGGTGATTCATCAATAAAGTAATCCTTAGAGCATCGATGGGTGCTGCCTCAAATGGATGAGTAAGGAGTGGATATTCTTCTGTAAATGTCATGGTTACTTTCAGGTTTTGTTCCTTTTAAATCCTAAACCTCTAGTGGGTGCTTTTAAAAACAGACTTAAATCCTTATTTTGGAGCTCTAAGGTAATGTTATTAAAAAGTAAGTCGTTATGCAAAGTGGGCTTCAGTTAGATATGTTTTTGGAAACACAATCACTCAGCACATGGCATAAAGGCAGGGAGCAGGAGAGCCAGGGCTGAGCTTTCATCAAAACAAACTAACAAAAAAACAACCCCAAACAACTTTCCTTCTTAGATGAAGGGAGATGCAAAATATCCTTGATCTGAGTTGGCAAGCCATTGTTTTGGGAGCAGCTGGGACAGGCCATGTGTCTTGCTGCTGGACTCCTGATAGGAAAATTGCACCTGAGAAGGCTTACACACAAAGTTCCTGAACTGCAGATACAAGTAGGGCTGTTATAAAGGTTGCGTACAGTGGCTTTTTTTTCCCTAGCATTAGTAGATTAATTTTAATCAGTAGGAAGCTGCTGGTAATAATATACTTGAACTTGATTTTTGAAATCTTAAACCTTTCAAAAATATTTAAAGAAGAAGAGGGAATGGAAATTAATGAGTGAAGAATGTTATTCTAGCATGTTTTTTTCTGTTCGGCTCATTTGTGTTGCATTTTTCCCCTCCATTTTCAGCTTCATTTATTTTCTAAAATATTCACGTAAACTCAGATTTAGATTTTTGTGACAGTTTTGTAGTAAGCAGCTTACGTACAGAATTTGTTTTCTGTTCAGGTTTGCTTTCATCCTATTTTATGGTTCAACTGAGTTGAAGATAAGACGTAGATGACTTCCCCTGGGGATCTATTAGATCCGTCTGGAGACTTCTCAATATCGTTTTCCTACCTTTTACCCAAGGGCAGATTAGTAGCTGGCTTACCCCCTTTCTGCTGATATGGCGATGAAGTGAACAATATAGTTCAACTTTTAGAACTGTAGAAATGCTTCATATTGCTGTGACTTCATCTATGGTTTTAGTTCTGGTCACAGAAAGATGCGTCTGTGGCGGCATTTGAACTTTTTTTTTGTATTGGTACAATGAAAGATCTTTGAGATGACATAATCCTCAAGACACAACCCCAATATTAAAGCAGTAAGTCTTCTTCTTCATGCCACATCCCTTCCACCAGGCACTCAGTCATTTATCAGCTGGCATGGGCATTATGGATAAACCTATTGAAACATAAAAGTGCACATACAGAACAGAGATTTACCCACCACAGCTGTATGATGATTCAGAAAAGTTCTTTAATCCAGTTGTACAGTGGGAAGGAATAAGTAGAAATACACTGTGTGTGTGGGTTGCTCAAATTTAATATCTGATAATATGAAGAGAAAGATACTAATACTAGCACTCTGTTTTTTAACCTACTCAGGGCCCTATCTGGAGATTTAACTCCAATACTTGCTTTAGATTCTGCATATTTGTGCCTGGCACCTGTTAATGGCAGTCACTACTGACTAAATGCTGGAACGGCCTAACTCAAGGTAGCATCATTACCTGTGATTATTTTTTTTTTAGTTCCCCAAGACTCGACTCTTCAGCAGCTGTAGATCTCTGGGCATCTGTGTAGACTGTCCAAGGAAAGTACCCAGTGGCTGTAAGCTGCAGTCCAAGTCGAGTGCAGTCCGCTTGGATGCATCCCGACAAGTTTTCAAGTGCTGAGCTGATTTCTGCTTAGCCAGTTTGGCATTCATGCAGAGGAGGTCAGATGAACTTTTTTTTTGAGGGGGTGTTGAAGTATTGCTATCCCCTTGCATTTTAGAAGATGACAATCTAAGGGGGAGACTGAATCTTTGACAGCTGTGCTCAAACATCTGGTTTTCTGCTCAGCTGGGGATAAATAAGCTCTTAGTGATGGAACATCATGGAAAAGTGCTGATACAGTTTTTCAGCATAGTAACAATGCTTAGATGGTCCCATGGTATTAAATGGTACTAAATGATAGACAGAATAAAGAAGTCTTGATATTTTAGTGTCTCTCACTGAACTTACAAAGCAAGAATTGTTAAGCACTGGAGCTTTAGATCACACACCGACTGGCTGCTGGGATCAAGAGGAATTGATTTTTGGCTACAGTAGGTGACATAAGAAGCAAACAAGAATGCTTTATTTCTGCAATTGGATATAAATGATGAAAGCACTCAGTGATGTACAGCAGCAATGAATCGGGTCAGCAAAGAATTCTTATGTTCATCTGAACATGTGGTGTATGAAGAAAGGGAAGCAAAACAAAACCTCTCTCTTCAGGGATGTGGGTTGGATTTTATTTTCTTTTGTGGGGTGGTGGGTTCTTTTGCTGCAGATTTAAACCTGGGTGAATTTACAGGAATGTCTTTGGAGATGGTCTTCTCCCTTGTATCCAAGCTCAGACTGAGAATGAGTTGAAGCAGTTTTTATTATTTTTCTTAGATTTTTGACCACAGTTCTGCCAGGACACTCATGCAGACACGATGGCCTCTGTCTGCATTGAGCTGATTGCAGTATCAGGAGCTGTATTTTTTTTCATTTTATCTTCCATAATTGGAAATAAATCCTCTAGATTGAAAATAGAATGTATTGCTTGTTGCATACAGGGAAGATGTGACCAACGCTGTATTTTTACATTTTCTGAGATGAATTGATTCACTTTCCTGAATTTCATTTGCAAAACTGCTTTTCAGCTCTGCTCAGCTGGACAAGATGAGGAACACAGGAACCAAGTAGGGATTTTCTAAACTGAATCTGTAAGCTGTTTTCAGCATTGCTAATGTGTGAGCTGCTCTTGTTTTGTTCCAGTGCAGCAAAGGTGAATTTTAAAGGTGTTATTTGTTCTCCTAATGTTTCTTAATTTCTATGCATCAAACTTAGTTCTTCTTTGCCTTTATGCCAATATAACTGGCAGCCTCTCCCAGCTTAGGGCCCACACACCTGCAAAGTGACTATTTTTTCCTGCTACTACAGTTTGTGTATTTGATGTGCTATTGCATTGATAGCACTGATGAAATTGTCTGGATCTTGATAAATGCAGTAAGAAACGAAATGTGTGCTTAAGAAACTTGAGGACTTTAAGCACTTACAGAAAATCAGCACAAAAATAGACAAAAATCAACCCCCAAGTTCCTATATGACTTAAACATTTGCTGAGCAAGGTGCAATTTGCATATGTAGCCCACTGGTATGAGTGTGTCTCAGGTAGACTTCTGTGTCTGATACAGAAGGCTTTTGAATTATTATAGCCACTGGAAACATGTCTTAGTGCTTTTTTCAAGTTGATGCATGACATGTTTTTAGCAGTGGATTCCCCTGTGTGTTGCATGTGAGTGGCAGTTTTCTGTTGGTGTCAGATATTTTTACAAGCTTTGAAAGGACTGATATGTAAAGACTGATATGTAAACTTACTAGAGGACTAGACTGAAGGGTGGGACAAGGAACATAGCTGGTTCAACATTACTTCAGCTTTTACAGCAGTGAACTGAAACCAGCACACCTAGGGTGAGTGTATTGCAAACTGGTGCACTACTGGTGTGCTGGCACCCTGGGAAAGCACTCATGGGGAGCACCTACGGGATGCTGTAAGCATCTGCAGGATGCAGAGCAGAGGTGGCTGCTGCTTGCCCAGCTCAGCATGCAGACAGGTGACCTGGTACAATTGTCCTTCTCCCAGCAGTAATGCTGATATTGTTGGTTTCTGGAGCACCCACAAAGTCTGGGGTGCCTTTGCAGGTAGATCTCTTTGCTTCTGTAAAAACTAGGGCTTTTCTGTAAAAACAAATGGGTTTGTTTACTTTTTAAAAGGGAATCTTGGAGCATGAGATGTGTCTGTTGCAGCAGACTAAGCTCCAGTGTCTATTCTAGCTCAGTCACTCTTTACACGGTGTGGTTTGGCTGCATTTGTTTGAAATGGGCAACGTGGGAAGGAGTTGCTTTCTACATTTATAGATGTCTTGTTTTACTTTTGCCATGATGATGGTCACTAGAGCTACGTAAAATGCCAGTTTATTAGGTGGGAACCCACAGGAATCAGGGAAATTCAGAGCACAACTACTTCCAGGAGACCACTCACTGCCTTAAGGGAGTGAAGTATGGCAGACGTTCAGACATTGCAGGTTTGCTGTATCCCCAGTCAAAAGTTGTGCTGTTTTCCATCCTGATGGAGATACTACTGAGTAAATGTAAGGCACTACTTGTACCTTAAACAATAAGAAAAGAAGAAAAAAGGTTCTAGTAAGATGTGGGTTTTTTTCCTAAAAACACTTTTTTTTTTTTTTAAAGAAAATCTTTATTTTCTGCTAGTATTGCATAGCCAGAGAAATATAAACTTGTGAACTACCTGGATGCAGGAGGTGAGATTTTTCCCTATTTCCCTGAGAACTTGGTAAAACTCCAGCTGTGTTTTGTGAGTACAGCAGATGTGTGCCAATTCCCTGGTACTGTGTGAGCAGTAGTGGACTCAGCTGTGTAGAGCTGTTTTGGTATCTCTTCAAGCTTCTAAAAATGTCCTCAGCTTAGCCTCTCTCAAGCTCCTGTTGCACTTATAAACTTGTCAGGCAACTAAAAATAAGCATTGTGAAGCCAAAAATTCAGGTTTCTATGACTTGCAAACCAAAACACAGCCATAATGAGGTATTCTGAGCTCTCTGAATGTTAACATGATGGTCTTAGATCAGGCTCACGGACTTATTTGCAAGGATAATGTATGTATTCTTAGCATCATGGGACAGGAAGTACCATACTGTGAGGGGTGAAAGAGGGCTTGCATTTACTGGAGTGGATCCTAGGACTCTAACAGCTACAGAGCAAGCCCTCTGAATGCTTTCTGCCCAGAAGGAGCTAGTTGGTGTATATGACTATCTGAACAATAGGGATGATGAAAGAGCATGAATAGGATGAAGTTTCACTGCCATGAGTACCGCGTGACTGCGGGTTTCTGGCTTTTCCTACCTCACTGTCTACCGCACCTAGTGGGACGCGGCAGCTGCGATTTAGTGCCTTCCCGAAGTTTGCACCTGTAGGTGGCAGCATCTCCCTGCTCTACGCCTGGCCTTCCACCCCGGACAGGGAGCGGAAAATTAGAAGTAAGACCTTTCTGCCCCCTTCCTGAGGTCAACAGTCTCCTTCGCTATGGTGTAGATGTGCAGCAGTGCCTGTTTGGTGCATCTGCCAGGCTGTCTCTTTCTCCATTTGCTCTTAATCATGGCTTCGCCCTTTTGGTTCTGGGTCTCTTTTTTTTTTTTCTTTTTTCCCCTCTTATTTTGATTAGTTCCACTCTGTGTTCTCAGACTTCCAAGGTCTAAGATTTGCTTGAAGGTAGAATTGAGGATGTGGAGAAGGTCTCTCTGAAGTGCTGTACAGCAACACTGGGAGAGAGAGCAGTTAATGGGTATTGGGAAGCTGTGCATCTTTTCTGATGAAATATAGGCATGGTTGTTGAATGCTGTGAAGGTCCAAAGTAGGTGCAAACAAATCAAGTAATGTTTTAACATTTAACAATGTCATTCTGATTTCCTTAGGTTTTTTTCATTCTCTGAATTAAGGCTGCTAGAAAAAGATACATTGTTATCAGCTTGAAATAGAAATTTATGTTGCATTAACATGAATATTAATAAGAGGAATTAAATTCTCAAATTTGTTCTAGCAAGATAAAAAGCCAACAGAGTAATAGCAAAACAGTGGTAGAAGTCAGAAGAATAGTAAGAAAACTGGTCCTAGAAAATCTTGAGGAAAGTTCCCCACCCCCCCCAGTAAGAACTGCTATTAAACTTGGACTTTTTTCACCAAAATATGTAATTGGATCTCCAGTTTGTGTTAACAGTTTATAGAACTTGTATTCTCTGAATGCTTGCTCAGAAGAAGATCCTTGAAAGAGGATGGCTGCTGCTGTATACCTTACTGCTGGGTGTTCAAATCAGAGCCTGCCAGAGGACCACTTGTAGGCAGTGGCCAGAGGCTACTGAGAGATGCTCATGTGACCACTCACAATAGGCCCAATCAGCCAAGAAAGAGATGAAAGCAGGTGCCTGATGTCTCTTGTATTGGCTTTTTCTACCTAGGGATTTCCTTTTCATGGAGGATTCACAGCTACACAATTAGAGCAGCTTTCCAGTGCATGAAGTGGCTAGAAAGGTATTCAGTCCACTGTGTTTCTCTACTGGTGGTATTAAAGTCACTGTTCCAGAAGGACACTACCAATATTGCTTTGGATAATACTGTAGCTTTATCTGCCTGGATGCTGTCCAGTAACCACTGCTTATCTCAGCAATGATAGCAGACTGCATCTTTAGATTTTCCCTTTGCATTGGAAAATGAGGCCCACCTGTATTTTCTATAACTATATTAGGATATCTTATATAGTAAATCTTTTCTTGAAAGGAATGTGAGAAATGCCTTTTTCTTGTGCAAAGAATCTGTAATGCTTCAATAAAGCTTGCCTTCTGTTAGATGAAACTGAGAAATGCCACAGTTTTTGATATCAAATATAAATTTAGGATCTCTGTTGCTTTCAACTGTATATAGGATTTCAGATGTCTTAAATGCTTTGCAGCGACCTTGCTTCCCCTCAACAGTGTGGACAGTCATGATGATGGTGTTTCAGAATCAGCTCTCAGGATATATTTTCTGCTTCTACAGCATGAATGTTTGGGGATTTTCAGTGTTGTGTGTTCTGTGTGTTTTCTTCTGTATCAGTGGAATTCTGGGGTGAGGGTACCCTGGAGTCCTTCTAATGAGCTATCTTTGGGGATTTAGCTCTGTCTCCTCTTTTTCTGAACACCAGAACACTTTCCATAGAGCTAAAAGGATATTTGTTAGAAAAAGATGTGATGGTTTTTATGGCTATATAAATTTGGTGGATATAATGGCTAAAATCCTGTATTAGCTCTGGGATCAGGTAAATGAGGAAAGTACTGAGTTGGTACATGCTTTTATAGATGCATGTGCACATGCATACACACACAAGTGCACTGTAATTTCATCATTTGTACTAGGCTCCTTGATAGCAGTGAGAGGATAGCGCTCTAGAACTGGTGTGACCAGAATTTAGCAGTAGGATTTCAGGGTACCTGAAACCACTTAGAATTCTGTGCAGAGCTTCATGAAGTGCTGAACTATAACCTTACAAAAGAGGTCTTGATCACTACTGTTTAGAAGCATTTGCCCCAGTTACTAACAAAGCTGGTGATAGATTGACTACTGGGGTGTTTGTAGAAAGTGGTGATCTACGTCAGAAGACTGTATAGTAAGTGATAGCTTTTTGTAATTTTTTTTAAATGTCTTGGTTCATCTGAGGAACCTTGGTGACAATGCTTATATTTTGCACAACAATGTCATCAACTAAAGTTACTGTATGACTTCCAGGATGCTTACAGAATTCTGAATGTTTTAATGAGATAAATTGCAACTCTAGACCCAGCCAAAGATATTTTTCTTTCTTCAGAGCTCACATAGATGTATGAAGTTAGTCACATACCTTATCTGCCTTTCTCATATGTTTTGCAGCTAATCTGTTGTGAAGTGATTTTTATATATCACTCAAATGCCTTTTCCTAGGGCCCTGGCCATTGGAGTGGCATGTAGCAGCAAGGTGACTTGGCTGAAAGATAGGAGTTCATCTGCATGCAGTAGACTGGTTACAGCCGATAGGTCAATGGACTAACTTCTAAAGTGGGCCCACTGAAGCTTGCTGGGAATCCTACTAGTATGCAACAAAACACTAATTATGCAGAGAAGGCATTTTTGTCCAATGTAACTTGATTTTGTCTGATGCATTTCAATCTAGGCTGTAACAGATTTGAAATTTGCTTCAGAAATGGAGGAGAACTGTAGGATCCTCAGGAGAGCGACTGAAGTAGAAGTTCCATCACCATTCATGTAGTTAAACCTCTTATTCTAATGTCTTCAAACACACTATGAAAACCTACTGCTGTAGTTTTCATGTTCAATTACCATCATCTGCCCAATCCTGCACCTCTTGTGCATGTTACTTTGATCTGAATTACTGGAGTTATTCTGTGTGCACATATCCTTGTTAAAATGTGTGGGTCAGTGCTGCTGTCTCCTCTGCTAACAGTACTGACTCTCATCTATATCAACTGTGCTCTCTAGAAATTGAAATAATATCCCTGGCCAGTTTTAGTGTTGTGCCTAGAAAGTAGGCTATATGTGGGGATGTGTTCTGCCACAAATAATTGACATCAAACTTAATACAATACCATATGCAGCATTTGAGGATTTGCTTTGTTTTGTTTACAAGACTTTCCATCCTTAACCACCCCCATCCTCCCCCTTCTCCCTGGTACACTGGTTGTTGGTATGTTTTCCAGAACACGAAGACTGAAAGGTTTCCTGTTTGGTGGGGAGGGAGAGTGAAGATGCCTATCAGGATGAGAATTCCATGTTTGTATTAGTACAATTGCTGAAAGCTGGTCTCTTTAGGTGTCATAATGACTCCCTAACAAAAATGGAGCTGGAGAGCCTGGTCTTACAGCAATACTGCAGTGATGCATCTTTTCAGTGTGTACATGAATGATGGCCAGATCCAGGCTAGAAAGATTAAACAAAACTGTGGATTAATTCTTAGTTTACCTTTAGTAGGGAAAATCCTTCATTATTTTCTACTAGAACTGAAGAATCTGCAAAGCTTATCTCTACCCTTGCTATCTTGATTATTCAAAGCTTCCAGCACCCTGGAATAGCAATTGGTGTGCATGCAAAAGATAAGTCTTGAAGGATGACTACAGTTACTAGCTGTGGTTATTTGAACATCAGTGTTCATGTCTAATGCCTCACATGTGGTGAGCAGAGAGCAAAAGATGCAACTGTTTAGTGATGAAAAGAATAAAGGTTTGGGATCGTAATGCTGAGAAGTGTTGTGTACTCTTCCCATCCCTGCTCTTTTCAGTCCCCTTCTGTAACTTGTTCTGTCACCAGGGCTTTATCACAGGGGTGCAAGATAGGAATGGCTAGACCAAATTCCTCGATGGAATCCAGTCTTTTGCTGCTCTAAGTCATTATCATGGAGTTCTGTCAGTTAATTTGTGAAGTGATCCATCCTGTCACCTTTTTCTTTTCCAATTCTCTTCTGACATCTAGAGTTCACCTAGGCTTCCTGCTCAAATTATATGTAGGAAAATGTGTGCATTCCATAGATTACAGATATGGGTTTTCTGAATGACAGTGTGGGAACGATAGTCTGTCTTCCACGAGTTCAAGTTAAAGGGGAAAAAAAATCTGTTCTTGCTATGACTACAGAGAAGTGAGAGTGGGCCAGGCCTTCTGATGAAGCTGAAGATATTGTTGTGCTTTGGTATCAAAGTTGCTACTTTGAACTTTCAAATACTTTTCACTATAGTGAAAGTATTTTTTAAATAGAAGCATCTTATGGAATCTTATGGAATGTCTCACATTACTTCTTTTTAAATTGTACTTAATGTTTCTTCTTGAATGTGGCATGATGAAATGCCCTATTCAATGATTTATTTATTGATCAACTAAATTCAGAATTAAGATTTCTTTTTAAAGTTCATTTGAACGTGTAGCTTCTTTTGATCTATGTGTAGCATGTGATACTAATTTTTCTATCCAACTACAGAACAAATGAAGTCCTTTTTGGTGCCCCTGCCCTTTGCTGTAAGGGACAGAACTGTAGCATTGAGACCTGTTTCTTGTGAATGGATTTATTCTAGAAGATAAAATTTCAAAATGGTCTTGACTGAAGAGCTTTTCACCAAAATTCCATATTGTAAATGATAATCGTGGGTGGTTAATCAAATCAGAGTTTGATTGGAAATATGCTTTGCCAAAACAGTGGAATATTTCCAGTTAAGTCCCAGATTCTGACTCTTGGGAGCTGAAAGTAAAATGGTGGCAGATTCTTTTTATTTCCTTAAGTGACTGCTGAATGTAAAGTAGAGTTAAACATGCCCTCAGTTAATTTCACACACCCATTTTTACTGTAGAAATTTTTGGGGGTTGCATTCAGTTAGGGTTGCATGACACATTCAGTTGGAAGTGAGGTCAAGACTTTGAATGCTTCTCTTGTGGTTTTTCTTCCTGGCTTCTATGATAGTGAAGTTACTGCAGCATCTCTTGGATTCAAGTCCTTAAGACTTCTGGTAGAGATGCAAACATAGGTTCATAGGTTCATTAGGTTGGAAAGGACCTCCAAGATCATCTAGTCCAACCATCAACATTTTCCATGTGATGCTTTCCCCAAGGTTATCTAGTACCTGTGGGGTTAGTCATGAAGGCTGAGATTTTGGGAGTGAACTAAAAAAGCTCTGAAATCTCCCTCCAAATCAGGGAGAGAAGTAAAATGGAAAAAAACAACTCCCCTATTTTCCAGTATCACTGAGCTTTCCTGGAGACCAGGAACTAGGAAGTATTTCCATTGATCACATAACAGATTAAATTACAGTCTGTGATACAGACACAATGAATGCTGTTATTTTTCTTTAGGGAATTGTTTTGATTTCAAGGAGTTGATGCCCTGTTTAAATGATAGGATCACACATTCAGAACTGTACAAGGAAATGGCAAACAATGGTGTTTCTTTGTTTTTGCATTCAGCTGCATTTTCTCTCGTGATTGAAACTGCAGTTAAGTGAAATATGGCTGCTGAGTTGCGACTCAAAACAGTGTCACTTTGCTTATTCAGTGGCCTGCTTTTTTTTTAACAATGTGCTATGATGATAAAAGAAATTGTGGGATGTAAATATTTAAACAGCATTTAGCCAAACAAAAGCTGGGGAAGTTACAGTAATAGTTTCTGAATCTTTCATCTCCAATGTAAAAAATAAAAATAAAAACCTGAAGGAACAGGTCGTTTAAGGGTATAACAAAGTACCAGACACCCTCTTTTCCTCAGTAATAAAATCAGAATAATGCTGCAAAAGACTATGTTGTGGTGATTCATCTTTATAAAGCTCTACAGAAATAGTAGACGTTATTAGCATCCCATGTGATTACAGTGACAGGATGATATGGTAGTTTGTCTGAATTGGTATTAAGTACGCAGTGCTGAAAGTCTCTCAAAAAACCTGTTCCTTCCGGATTTCCAGACACCAGAGATTTAGACCAGTTTGGATAAACATCTGTGCTCAATTGAATCCTATCGCTTTTAAAGATTACCTTACAATACAGGGATCTTTCTTTTGTCTTTTGGAAACTTTCTATCTGAAGGATCTCAAAGCTCTACAGGAATCAATATGCAAATTAAGTATAGACTATGGCAGCTCTGTCAAGTTAGGAGTGTTATTTGGTAAACCCAGTAAAACAAAACAATGTGATAGGAAATGGAAAACTACAGCGTTAAAATATGGGGAGAATGTAGTGAGAGAGAGGATATAATATTGGAAACTGGCGCGGAATTGGAGATGTAACTTCTTTTCCCACATAATGTATCAGTGAATATGGGTCTGGACTTAAAGGTCCAGAAATGCCTTTGTGACTCACATGAAACATTCAGGGATGAGCGATTTGCTGGGATGCAGGTTAAATAACGTTTCACACAGACGAATCACAACTGCCTGTTTCTCAATGTAACATCACAAAACCCATGCATTTTAAACTGTTACATCATTGACAAAAAGTGCTGCTTACCAGACTGTGCAGAGCATTTGCAGCAGCAATGTCTTTGGAAGGTCTCTTTTCTAACCCTACTGAGCTTGACTGAGCTGAGATTGCAGTGCATGGCTATACACTTGCGTTTCAAAGATGTGTGCATGTTTTACAGATATATTTCATCTTAATAAATAAAATCAAGCGTGAAGAAATGTTGTCAAGTTTTTAAGAAGTTGTCTCTTTTGCATTTGACCTTGTGCAGCTGTCTGGTTTCAAAGCATTCTGCTCTCTGCAGCAGGGAATTGATGTAGCTGATCTGAACGAGTAAAAGCTGCTTCTCATCCTGCATTGTTGCTTTGATAAAGATGCTGGTAAGAGCAATCTTAACCAGGCTGCTGCTTCTAGTGTTGTCTTCCAGAAAACGATGAATCTTGAGAAATTATTCTTGCTGCTTTTCAACTACAGAAACCCATTAGTGCTCAACAGTATCTTAGAGGATTTGCTGTGAATCTTAACTACCTGAAGTATATGTCCAGGGTTTAGTTTTAGAGGCAGTGAAACTCCTTATAGAGGTGGGAATGATAGTTCTGTTTGTTTACATGATTCTTATCCAATTATCATAGCCAGCCCGCCACCACGCTGCTTGTATCTCAGCCCTCTGCCTGGTACAAGAGGCATATGACTGACTAGTGATTTATTCTGTGCCATGCTAACATTTCTGCAAGTAGTGATTTGGAAATAGCAATTTAGAAGCTGATCAGTGAAAACTGGTTGTGCTGAATCAGTCAGTGTTGCACCGATTCCTGTTTAATGGATCTGTTGAAATTAATTATTTAAATATCCAATGATTCTCCTTCCATCTTCAGAATAATCTGTTTTCAAGTGGTCTTGGATGAACATAAACACATTTTCTTCCCTCTCTATTTTAAATATTTCACCAAGTTTTCCTGCCATTGTGATAATTAAAGAAATTGATAATATGTCTTTAGAGGAAGGCCAAATCCCTAAGGGGCCGTATCTGTTCCTTTCCATCACTGCTAAGCATTTGCCAATAAGCAATGAAATGCTTCTTGAAGTCAGGAAAAGGATTAATCTATAGCTACTCACCATTGTGTGCCTATCATCCGGCATAGGAGGGTGGCCCTTAAGGCCGTGATCTGCTTCTAGGCATTTGATGTCCTGTGGATTTATCAGGGACTTGGTTCCTAAGTGACTGTGAATGTGAAGTTGTACTAGAGAACTACGCAAAGGTGTCATGACAGAAATGGTGAATGACTGAGTGATTGAAGAATGCTTGGTAGTCCAGGTTTGTAAGTGACTAGTGAGTACAGATGCATCTCCAGAACTCTAAAGGCAGTCCTTAAGCCCTGTAATACTTAAGGAAGTGAACCTGGGATGATATTCCTATAGATAATAACCTGAATTTGGATGTCTGACTCTCATTTTTATGCGTGCCTCCTTCACAGCAGAGAGAAGGGATGCTGTTGATAACTTTCAACTCTGGAGAGACTGTGTAGGACTTGTTTGTTCCCAAGGCATTCAACTTCAGGTGCGAGCCTAAGGATTTCTTGTTTCATTGATGTCAGGTCAAATGTAAAGCCTCAAGGGAGGCTGACTACTTTGTTTTTTCAGGAGATAACAAGTAGAAATAAGTTGATTTCACAAGATTTAACAAAAGTGTTTTAATCCTGCTGATGATGAAATAGCCACTTCCCCAATGATTTGGAGACCACTGGGAGCCTTTCATATGAGAACTGTAATCAATTATGAATTATTTTGCTTTAGATAAGCAACAAAACCAATTTGCTGACTCAGAAGTCAGTGTGTCTTGTTGCTGCAACCTGAACTCAAACTGCTATTCTGGATGCCTGTTTTCTGTAGGGATGTTACAAAATTGGACAGACTTTGGAGAATTATGACTTAGTGAACTAGAAGCATTTGTGTTCAGTGAATATGAAAGAGAGATAAGTGTGGCGTCATAATCCTGTTTTCATGGTAGTAAAGCAGCAGTGCACTGCTAAAAATATCCAAAAGCAGATTTAGTTATAAATGAAACAGCAACAACAAAAAACTTGTATGGTAATACACGCTGTAGTGAATATGTCCCTGTTTTTTTTGTTCTGTTCCCATAAACTGCATGATCTCAAAGTACACAGTATTTATATTTTCTTCCAAAAATCAATCTTGTGGGGTGTTTTTTTCTCTCTCACTACTAAAAAGTATTTTTAGAAGTAGAGACAGTCTGACAAATTAAATGAAATTCTTTCAAGAGATTCAGTGGAGTTCAGAAATGTTGACTTTTTGAAACATGCTTTGGATGAGTTACAGCATCAATAGGGCTGCTGCCCTGCAATGTCCCTTCCCTGTTTGCTGCGTTTGTGTTTCTTAAGAACTGGAGGGCTGTTACTGAGCTGGAGCATGCCAGCTCATCACTTCAGTGTTTAGTTCACAAGATCCAGATGGTGGCAAGCTGCAAATGGATATTCCTGCAGTTCAAGTATCTATCCCCCGTCAGACTCGAGAGACGCTGGTTCTGGCAGATTTAGACTTGTCTCTGGCTATTTAGCACAGTTGTACAGCTAATGGGCTGTTGGACAGTTTTGTCAAACTTGCTATGTTGTGGTGACTTGTTTATAATTCTGTGAAAGGACTGCATGGCTAGTCATTTGTGAATAATTGGAAATACTCTTGAGATCTCAAGAAAAACACTTTTACTGTTAAATAGGGTTGATTTGCCCATTTATTTAGTTGTCCCAGATAGAATCTCAATACTGACCTTTGAATGCTCCATATATTTCTCCAAATTGGATTTTGCCTTTGTGTGTGTGTCTGATGTGTTTTAATAGGCCAAGGTCTTAATTACTGTTATTATGCCTAGTTTTACCGTATGCTTATAGTTGATGTTAATTAAAATGGAGACATTGCAAATGCAAAAGGCAGATCTGGAGGTTTTATGTGCTCATATGTACAATTCAAACATGTATCTATAGGTGTGCAGATATTAAGCCTTTATTGCCAGCTGCATTTCTGTTTTACTTTCCATCAGTTCACTGATGATCTGCTCACTGATCTCATGGATACCAAAATTCTTGACCAGATGAAAACCAAAGTAAGACTTAAATATCCTATCAGTTAGTGTCCTAAATACAAATCCTACATGAGAAAGGTCTTTTCAGTGTTTATCAGGCAGGTGGATGAGAGCTATGTGCCATTGAAAAGAGATGCTATTGAGCTGTCCAATAGGCCGTTCTTTGCTTTGTTTTTGCATGCAACACCCTGATACAATCACAACTATTCTGTATCGACTGTTGGAAGCTATTTTAGATGCTTCTGCTGTGAACTAGGAAGCTAAAACCACCTTCTTCCTTTAAGACTTGCATAACAATTGCCCGGCTTTGTGAACAGGAATGGATACAGATAGCATTCCGGTGAGTTTTAAGATACATGGCCAATGCTGAATGCGAAATGATATAACATTAAGGATATTAATCGTCTCTGGAGGAGGATATATGAATGAGTTGCTTGTGTCTTCCTATGCCTGTATAAATGGAGTCTGAAATACAGATAACATCAAGTAATGAGATAGAAATAATGCATAGCTACCCAGAAAAATGTGCTTTAGACAGATTTTTTTCCGTTGGTTGGGGAAACACAATTTATATTTCCAAACTGAATTGTTTTAAAAATCTAAATGATCCTGGGATTGGTATTCTGTGTAGTGAAGTGGCACTGTGCTCTATTTTCCTCTCTCAATATGGTTTAATCTGTATTAAAGCTCTGTGTTGTCACAACGTTCATAAATTATTACACAGCCAGCCAATAGAAATTACATAAATACTGCAAACATAATCTTCTGTTCTTAACAGAAACTCTTAAAGGACTTTTAAACTAGTTACAACAGAAAGTGGTAATCCTTCTATTAAAACTTTCTTACCGTGTTATAAGTTTGCCGTTATGCAACATTTTTCACTTTGTCAGCTGAAAACTGTTTTTCTAAAAGTAATCTAGACCTCTCTTTGCTGAGATGGAAATAAAGGGAAGTTTGTCTTGACTAAGTGCTCTGTTTTCCTGTGACTCTGAGCAAGTAGTAGTTAGAATGAAACATTGGAAACAACAGTAATTTACTAATCAGGAGAAAAATGGTTGTTACTGAAACATACCCCATGTTTACTGCAAAATTGATTTAAAGCACATTTTAAAATAACAGCTCAAGAAAAATAGGTTCACAATGGGCTCCAAATTCTAAATGTAACATTTGCATATATATGATTAAGTACCACAAAATGGACTTTGTTCAATGAAATCTCTTAAGGGCAGTGAAGGCAACAACAAATGTGGTGGTGTTGAATTAAATTGCTTGTGTAATTCTGAGGAGTGCTGAGCCCTGGACTGGCTTTGCATTGCCCTTGCAGAAGATTCTGTAGGGATAAAAAAATGCAGAAAATAAACCCAAGTTCTATTGTACCTTCACCCAAGACCCAGTTTGTTTTTTTTTTTACTGGTTCTTTAATGCTCAGAATGTTAAATGGTAATTAAGTTAAATTACCATTTAAATCCTCACAAAACAAATAAGGAAGGAATTATCTAAATGCTCATGCTTTTCTTTTTTTTTTTTTTACCTCCTTGCCCCCCCCCCGCCCCACACACACACCAAAAGGATTAAGGACAACTGTTAATCTAGAGGTAAACTGAGATAAACAGCCTGCTGTCCAGGAGCATGCATAGCTGCAGAACTGACAGCAGGCAAAACCCTGGGCAAGAGTATCCATCTTCTCTGCAAAGCCTGTAAAGAAGGCAGTAAGTAGGGGCAGCTTTAAGCAGCGATGTGCTAAGTGGAGACTGAAGCAGTGCCACGCTGTGTGTGAAGCTGTACTGCACTGTGAGATTAGGGGGAGAAACAAGGGCAAAGCTTGATTAACCCATAACATGAATCATCCACCCCTCAGTCAATAACAGTGCAGGAAATTTGAGCATGAGAGTAACGGAAAGGGAGACGTATTGAGCTTATTTTGTCACCTGTTAAGTAAGTTATATACATCCCTGTACAGGGAAGTGACTTTTCCTCTGACAGACCTGGTGTTGGAGATAAAAGAAACAAAATTTGTCAGGAGCCAGTTTCCAAAGAAAATGAATTTGAAAAGTCTGCATGGCAAAGAGCAGAAGTTATCTGAAGTGGTCTTCTCCTTTTTTGCATTTGTGCATCTACTTCTTTTATACCTTTGCATGCTTTGTGTGACAATAAATATTTAAAGAGTGCAGCCAAGTTGGTGTTGGTTATTCCAGATGGAAAGATCATTGCCTCTCGAGGCACTGTAACAAAAGACTTGGCAGTTCATAAGCAGGGCTCCTGCTGGGAGCAGGTGTCTTCAGTTTGACAAGATTACACTTTATCCATGGATGCTTGAAATGCACTATTGCTGGTAGCAGGTCAAACAGGTCTGAATTTTTAAAGAGAGTGTTGTAAGACTTGAGTAATGAGCTTGAGGTGGTGAACAATGACATGCAAAACTAATTACCTGTTTACGAACGTCACAATAATTCAGCTGTTTGTCTTGACTGGAGTCACGCTGAGCCGGCTCCTTCTGCCAAGCCTACTTTCCAGCCATTGAGTGATTGTATGTGAACCATTTTGCTAGGAAGTGCCAAAAAGAAGAAAAAAGCGAGGAAAAGGGAATCCATTTAATTGCTACAACCTAGATTTTAATTTACTGACCACGTAAGAGATTTAGAGATTAGATTTGGCTCTTTACAGACATGTCACTGTGGGTGCAGTGTGTTTTCACTGAACAGTGTAAACTCAGCACCCAGAAGAGTTAATTATCTGAGTGCAAATTCTCTCAGACAAATACGTAATGCATCGTAAGTACTAGTAATGAAGTGCTGGCTAGCGGTGCAAAACCAGATCATCTCCAGAAGCTTTACTTTTGAAATGAGAATACTCCACTTTGCAAAGATCCAGGTTACAAACTGGCACCCAAGAATAGGAGCCTGGGGTGCGGAGATGAATTTATCACCTGGAATAGCACACAAACTGCTTCTAGTTCTGGAAAAATGTAATTATGGATGTGGGCTAGAGTAGTTAGGGTTAGATCAGCAACTTAGTTAGTCCTGACCTGGTGAAATCAATTGTTATCCACCTAGAAGCCAACAAAAAGTAATTTTTAAAAAAAGAAGTCCAAATTGCATAAAACATGATGTGTTTATTCAGGAAACTCTTCAGCTGCGTGAGCTTGCATTTCATAGATTAGAACTTGAGAGATCTGGTTGTTATATGTGCTGCTTTTCTTTGACTGACCGAAGGGTTTAATCTTTAAACCAGTACAAAATTAACCCTCAAAGTAAACTTTAAATGTATTTAAATTGCTAAGGTGAGTTGGTAAATAGCTGACAACACTTCTTTATCTGTTCAGTCCTCACTCCACTGAAACTGAAGGATCTTTTTCTTTTGGCTTCAATGGATGATACATCAGTCCTAATTCTGCTCTGTCTGGAAATCTGTGTAAGGACCACTAAAAGTAAAATGATAGATTGCAGTTGTGGCTGGCAGGTGGACAAAAATTGTCAACTAAAGGCGAGGAAAATGTTTCATTTAAAAGAAAAAAATTATTCTTAATGATATACTGAGCTATGTTTGTCCAAGGGAAGTGTTCTAAAAATCCCTTCCTTATTTAAATAATAATAAAAGAGTACTTGAGGCTCAACAGCAGAGGAGCTGGGGAACTCTGGAGCATTTTCAATGAATCCTGTTTTTAGCCTTTGTTATTTGTGAAGACTTTGCCTTTTACAAATATTCTCCTGAATTATTTAGCATGTATTTTATGGAAACAGCTTAAGAATACTGAATAAGGAAGAGTTCCCCTCACCTTACCCATATACAATAGATATTGGGTGTGACTTGGAAACAGATTTTATAACAAGTGTGGGTGTGTAAGGTTGGATTTAAGTTTTAAAAACAAACAAACAGACAAATCAAAACAACTTTCTGATCCACCTTGAGTGCCACCTCTCTGTGGAGCTACCTGAATTCCACTGATACCATATTTTTAGTATTGACATTTCTGATCAGAAGCAGACATTGGAGTTTTTCCATCTGTCTTCCCTGAAGCAGGCTGCTTCAGCTGAGGTTTATATCACATGTAGTGTGCAGAGGGAGTGCTGGACTTCTTGCTGGGCATGGTGACCAAGGAAGAAAAAGTTGAGAGGACTGGGTGTAGGTTTATTTTCTAATTGGACTTAGGTATCATCCACAATGCTAGCTGAACTAAGGTAATGAGAATGGGGAGGGCTGATGGCAGCCATGAGCAGAGGTTAACTGCTCACCTCACCCAGCTTGATTCTGAGAAGGATGCCTGTGTGTATGATCTAATCTGTTAGGCAAAGTAACAGACCTAAGGGTATGGATGCTACCTTGGTATCAGGATTAGGGAAACTAGATCTGTGGTTCCTACCTGAGGATTTTGTCCAACGAGCATTTTAATGTTGGTGGGTTTTCTTGGTTGGTTGTTTCTAGGTGTGTCTTATTGAGAGGGAAGATAGCATGTTGTTATTGCAAGAGTATTCTAAACTGAGTATCATGAGCTGACAGATATTTAACTCCTGATTCAGCCCAGAAAGCTTTCCTGGTTTTCAGTTACCTTTCTGTCCTTTCCATTTCCTTTTGCATAGTATTGCAGAAATGCTCTGTGTTTAGCGCAGTGGTCCTGAAGCCCTTGTTTCTCCTCATACGGTCTCAGGAGAAGAGCCTTCTGCCTAACGCAGGAGATAACAAGGTTAATGTTGTTGCTAAAGAAACGTCTGTGGATCTGCAGATTCAGGCCCTAGCAGAATAATTGGTTTCTGCTGAACTCCAAAACATTCATGTCCTATGCCCAAAGAAATAAGGCAAGGAGGAACAAAAAAGGCTTTTCTTCATCTAATTAAAAAAAAAAAAAAACCACAAAAAAACTTAAACTAACTTCAGCCCTCAGTAGAATTCAGGACAAATTCATTATTTTAGATGAAGTTTTTGTTGTGTCTGTGTTGCTTAGATTGGCAGTGACATTTTCACATCCAGCTAAGGTCTGAAAAATGAGACTATTAAGGGCAACCTTCAGGAAGTGATCACAGTTGCTGTTGGAGATATCACAGGTATTGTCTCCCAGCTCTGGAGAAATTTACTTATGTGTCTTGAGTCTGCAGAAATTTCCTGGAAATGAACCAACAACAGAATTTCTCATGAGATTTCTCTTATATCCTGGCAAGCTTCTTTCCTGCAGTGTTTCTGCAGGCCCCACAGGAAGAGGCTGATGAGAACAGTAAGAAAATCTCAGGAAAAATAGACATGTAAACTCTGAGATTAATTCTGAGGGAAGATGTGGGTTGAGGTTAGCTTTTTAACCCCATTCAGTCATCCATACCCTTACAATTCTATCTAGAAAGTGGCCAAACACGAGTCAGCTACCTGAAATTGCAGAGGGTGTTCTGTCTGTGTTCATGGACTTCAGCATGGTTTTAGTCTGCAGAATTACTGCTTAGCTGATAAGATTTTTTTGCAAGATCCGAATGGGTTGCCCATAATACCAGCTGTACTCCTCATCTCAGGATCTGCAAAGATTTTTGAAATATTCTGTGCTGCATATCTGGTCGAAAATAGTTTCTGATGTTTCTGTTTTGAGTGGGAGACAGGAACTGAATGACACACCAAAACACAATACGTAATTTTCATCAGTGAAAAGTAGAACTGTAAGCAGCAAGTCCTTCAGTTCTAGTGGATAGTAAGCAAGAGGCCTAAGGATAAGATATATTTATTGCTAAAATGGATGACTAAATAAATATTCAAGGCAGTCTAATGTGAAATACAGGCATTCTTTTTTATTCTACACTTATAGACATGCAAAGCCAGATTTCCTTTTGTTCAGAATGTTTCAAAGTAAATAAAACTGTATATGAAGTGACATGCAACATCTGGGAAAGACAAGATGAACAGGGAAATGAGGTGGGCAAAGGTGATGTTAGGGAAGTTTAGTAGCAATTAAAAAAACCAAACAGAACAACTGTAGTTGAAGAGACAGAAAGGGATGAAATAACAGTGATGCAATTTATCCTTTTTTGCCGGTGGTAGATACCCCAAGCACTGTAATACCTTTGGCTCGTCTGAATCTCTGTAATTAGCATTCAGCCCATTGGTATGGAGGTGACAGGTAAAGATGGGATCACCTCAGTGCAGTACTGGTGACTTTGCAGAGGGAAAACACTAGGGCTGAAACCACCTATGAATCTTACACAGAGAATGCCATGTGAGAGAATGGAGTGATTACAGTAACGGTGCTCCATCCTGTGAACTGAAACCACTGGAGTGCTCAACCACACAAGGAAAACAGAGAATTCAGAGTGGAAGCAGGGGCATCAGAAATCTTGTGACTATGTGCAGGACAGGAGCTAAGGAAAGCTGGCGAGTGGACTGAATGATGGATGTGGGTTAGGAGCATTTGGGAGCTGCAGATTATTTCACTAAGAGGCAGCAATGTGATGATAATCTCAGCATGTGAAAAGGGCTACTGCAGAACCATCAGCTAGGGGGCAAGGGAATGAGAACTTAGCTGTAATGATTGAATCTTGGTAGGCTGATTCTTATGAGCAGAATGTGAGTTAGGAGAGTATAATATCCATAAATGGCACCTTATGGAGTGGCACTGACATGAATCAGAAAAATTTGCAGTACTTTTGCAATACAGTTCAGAAGATGTGTAGAAGATTGTACCACACGAATGGCTGTTCTAACAGTGCAATACAAGTCCCAAGTAAAGAAAAGTTCAACTCTAATATATGCAGTGAAATTATTCATTTCTTCAGTGATACGACATGTAGCAATACTGTATATATTTTACATCTGATGAACACTAGGCTCACAGCTCACGTGGAGGATTATCTCCTAAAACTTTCTCTATGGTCAACTGCGTTAAGACTCGGGTACGACGCAGAAGAAAAATACTAGATCTTGATACTGATCTGGAGCCTGTTCAAGTCAAAACTGCATGTCTTTCCACTGTTATTCTGGGTTTGTGTCACACCTAAATATAAGGAAGCTGAGGGCATGACACAAAACTAGTACGATGATGTGGAGATGTGGATCCCATTTTGTAGATCAGAACAAGGTAACGGTCAGTTCAGGAATAGACCTGGAGAGTCTTAAATTCCTACTTAAAATAATTACTTAGGCAAATGTTAAGGGGAAAAGATTCTGGGTTAGCTTCATTTTAAGTGGGTCCAGAGGAGCTAATACTCGAGGTGTGTCTTTGCTAACTGTAGGTGTTTGTAATGTGAACCTTAGTGATAATTACAGAAATTGTCCTTTTTTGTTCCAGCGCATGAAACCTAAAATCAGCTCCTTCACTTTTGGATAAAATGTGGAATAGGGTCAAATTGAGTGTGTCTGCAGTTTAGGACTGAAACAAAGAGTTTCTGATCGATCTGTGTAGTCCAGTGTTAGATACTCTATAAATATGCTTAATGTTTACGAGGTGGGTGCTTAATGTTTGCAAGGTGGCTTCAGTCTCAGATTTGGTGTTTGACCACCATTTCTCTTGTGTATTGAAAAGAAGCACTATAAAGCAATAGATAGATCACTTCTAGCTGCTCTAGTTTCTCTTTTTCCGGACTTATTCCTAATGTATATTAAAATTATATCAGATCTGAGGAATGGAAATGGTGGTGAGAATATGATTTGAATGTTAATAGAATTCTCTACACTTGTGCAACTGTTCTTTGCAAGGATTGCAAATGAAAGAAGTGCAACCCTGCTGTTTGTTGGGAGTGTGTATTTTAAGACTTCTAACACACAACAAAACAAAAGGAGGTAGCTTTACTTTAGGTGTGAACATGAACTGTATTTACTAAATAGTCTGAAGAAACAAGTTCAAACAGGAGGAAAAGGCATAAGGACACCAGAGACATTGTGATCAAGAAGGTAGGCTTAAGTAGAAATCTATCCTTGTACTCAGAGAACGGTGAGAAAGCAGTCTTGATTTTTCATGCCATCACAATATGTCAAGGGCAGTGAGCACACTTTGTCTCTTGATTTTTACAGGCAGTGCTGATGCGAGCAGAATATTATTAGAGAGAACTTGAATATTATTAACATGATAATATATGCAATAATATATATATTTCTACCCTCCAAATCTTGAGCCCAATTTGTGTTTGGAAATCCATTGCAGAGTGCTACATGTTTATTGGCAGCACCAGCATACTGTGAGCCACAAGGTAATGGACAGATCCTGCTTCTCAGGGGCTTGTTACACTGGAGACAGATACAATCCTTCATGAGATAGAAAAGGCGATGCAAAGCTGTCAGTTGTACATAAAAATTACCCCCAAATTGCAGAGAACAGATGGCTGTTAATGGCAAGTGTTTTAACACAGCTATATTGTCCCATATTGGGATATTAACTTGTCTCTTTGTGTTTTTTGTTTTGTTTTCTTTGAAAAAGTCACTTTGTAAAAAATGACACCTTGGCATGACTTGTAGTCTTCCTGTTTGGTTTCTGTGTCATGTTTGCTCAGATCTGCTTGCCCAGTTCTATACAGTTGATGTGCTCAGCAAGCCATTAGTGTATATTCTTTTGATTTCATATGTTCTTGGTGATTAGTAACAAAAACCCAACAATTTTTGAAGGACTGCAATGAGTAATTGTTTTGTTTTGTTGGACTGATTCTGACTGCAGAGTAAGAATACCCACTTCCCATTTCCGCACACTGAGCTGATATTTACAGGACTGAATACACAGCACCAAAACTTGCTTGGACTAGCAAATGTGATAACAGAAGAAATGGAGAGAAAAATGTGTACAGAACACCCTTAGCTTTTCCGTTTTGTTAACTGCAGGTTGAAAGCTAGCTTTTGGGTGATTAAACTTTTCATTTGGTTATTAAGTGATAGACATCTTGCTGAACCCAAGCATGCTGCTACAAGCACAGGAAGAGTGCTTATTTAAAGCAGACACAAAGGATTGCACAAAGAGACCCTTAAACAAAACACAAGTGTCAGCAAAACTAAACAAAGTAATCACACACAATTTAAGACAGACAGAGGCAGGCAGTGAATTGATGACATATCCTGAATAATCCTTTAGAAAAAGTCACCCTGGTGAGCTGGGAAATCTATTTATTTGTTGCAGTTTCTTATCTTTTCCTGACAGGAAATCTAGGAAACCTCCACATTACAGTCACTGGGTTTGCCAGAATGGGCTTGGAAGTGGTGAGCTGAGAGGGGGACAGCAGTGTGCAGCCATCAGCACAGAGCTGAGATGTGTGCTCTCTGGAGATTGCAGATGGAAGTGCATGGATCCTGGCTAGTTTACTTTTCTTCACTGTTTGATCTATACTGATGGTGTCTGAGCTACTTATTGTGTTTCAGTGCTAAGTTACAACAGGCTCACCAAAGAACGAGGCAATGGTGGTGACACTTTGCATGTGAAGCCCTTGTGCTACCGTGTTTTTGATACACAGTTTTGCTCTGAGCTGTCATGAGCAGAAGAGCCTTGCAGGGACCTTGTTGGGGTCACTGTGATGCTGGCAGCCAGAAGATCTTATCCAGGGCTCTGCCCTTCCCTTACCATTTAGTAAAATCATCTAACTTAGTTTTTCCCATAAGTGAAGGGGTGATGGTATTTGCTGTGAAACCTGTGAATAAGAAACAGTATGTAAATATGCAGTTTTTTTTCTTCTGTGTGGGATTCTGAACCTGGGAAAAGCCACGTAGAGGGTGATTACTCTAATCAATTCTTCTCTGTTATGAACAGAGCAGTAGTCAGCTTCTTGAAAATCGTCCAGCTTCCCTTTTCCTGCCAGTCTCAGCTTCTATTCTTCTCTCCAGAGCCCTTGACTCAGCCCTTAACCACACCAGTGTTTTACCAGTTGCAACATGCAGCTCCTCTTGAGTTGGAGTGGGAGGAACGCTCTGAGGAGGTGGTGGAGAGGGAGAGAGTCACTGAAGAGGACAGAAGACTAATAGCAAACTAATAACCCTCCAGTGAATTAAGGAAATGGAGGAGAGTGGTTGGATACAGGAGAAATGAAAGGTGTGAGACTGAGAGAAATATATTAGTAGCTGGTAAGCTGTTCCAAGAGTTGGTGCAAGACAATTAGCGTGGAATCAGGAACAGGCACTTCTTGGTCAACATTCTCTGAGGGGTATTAAAGCTAGAAGTCAGAAAACTGATTGGAACTCCAAGACCACTGAGAAACCTTCTGGACTGAATTCACAGCAGCCTTATTTCCAGGAAAGCAGCTCATCTTGAGCTCATTCTGCCTGGATGGAAAAAACAAGTCTTTGAGATAATTAACAAGTTTCTACTTCTTTGTGTGTTCTTAACCTAAGGCCCATCTACTTTTGAGTTTCCAGTGCCAAATTTCTGTTCCAGCAAGTAGCTGACGTGGAAGGATTGCAGCTATGCTGCATCGTATTGACACTGAATTTCATGAAGCAGGATGAAGGCAATAATCAGTGCATTTCCTTGTTCTGCACTAGAAATAATTGTACAGCTGTCAAATTCTCACTCAGGAAAACAGATTCAGGACACCACAGCAGTGAATACGTATTTGCCAGAGTAACAGCTGTCAGATTCTGAGAAAACAAACCCATGCACTGCAGGAGTAGATCTCAGTTTCCTAGAATAACTCAATTTGTATGTGTGCTTTTGTATTTTCTCCTGCTTTGAAAACATCTGCTTCTATTTCATTGATCAGTAGAAGTAGTCGGTTTGTGTCTTCCATGTGTGGGCATGAAGTTTCTTCATGCAGCCTATATAACAGCAGGCAAGTATCTGTAGTGGCACCAGTGACCCAAATAACTTTCGATGGAATGTTCTTGGACTCTTTTAATATTGGCATTTTTAATTAGATGTCTCCTTTCTTCAAGTCAGCTGCTGAACTGCAATTGCGAAGTAGTTACTGTTGACATAAGTGCTGAAAACTGATCAAAATAAAAGGTTGGAAATTTTTGCACACACAAATGGTTTGGTTCCAGAGTTCTAAATCAAATTAAATGGGGGATCAGATTTTCCAGTCACTAAATTCAGTGGAAAGCTCTGTGTGACCCGTGCTGCTATATAGATTTTAGAATCATTAGGAAACCTAATTCTTCCAACAAAGCATAATCTTTTCCTTCCATCGGGCAGTTCTATAGCTGGCAGCATTTTTTACTGACTGTAGCTGCAATAATTAGGTTTGTATTTATTTTTCCAGTGCTATTGTGGCTGCGTGTTTACTTTTACTCTTTGGAACACTGGTCAGGTTAAGTACATAGGTTGCTCCAAAAGTAAAGCCTCTTGCTTGTTTCCGAGGAAATTAAAACAGATACAAAGAGCACAGTAACACCATGCTCATAACATAGAGAAAATCCTCAGCTACAAACACTACTTTTTCAAATTATTCACCATCATTAGTTATGATTTTTTTTACCAGAGATAGCAAGAGCCTGCATGGTGAACTTGTTAAAATCTGTACCAGTGGAGGTGACCCACTGTTGCCACTGCTGAGATGCACCACTCACTGTTCTTCCATCCAGTGTTTGGTCTCCATAAACATTCAACAAGTGTCAATAAATGCCAATGGGTGCAACATTTTTTTCACATAGAGGAATTCAGTGATGCACTTTTGCTTCATCTGTGCTTCCATGCCAGACACCATTCTGTCACATGGCAATACAATGGAACATGATGTTGGTGGGAAGGTTCACCCTCTACTGCTGTACAACGCACATCTGCCTCAGACATTGTGGGCTATCATCATAAAATAGGAGAAGCCCTTGTATTTGTGAAGTGTTTTTGAATCAGTAGAACGTTTATTTATACTTTACTTACTGTGATTAAAATCCTTATGTACTTTACTATTTTAATACAGATCAGGGTATGTCAAGGTTTCCCTTTATAGCTAGAGATTTGAAGCATCACCTCATTTATATCCATGGAAGTATTATCTTCGCACCAAATGGAATTCAATGGTTTCTAATGAGTAATTGACTCATTGAATTGTTGCTTCCTAAGAAGATTCTGGAGTTTACAGAAATTTTATCAACAAACTGTAAATCCTTTTCCATATAAAGAAGCTTGTGTATCAACCTGATATGACTTTAATTTTTCTGTAGTCTAGCAGTAGCAAAGAGCCCTGGTTCTTGACCACAGCCCCCAGATCTCAGGTGGTGTACAGGCTCAGGTGAGGATGCTATGAGACAGATTCTAGGTACAGATGGGAAAGCAGAAGGACTCAAGAAAACTGTCAGGCAATACAATATGCAGTGATGGAAGCTTGTCAGTTTTTAACTGTGGTTAATATCATGAGTCTTTTGGTGTTATGACTGTAAGAAAAGGAGATGGGTGGTTCTTAAAAATATAGGTAGTATAATAGTGCTCTGAGTAATGAATATATGCTGCTTACCTATCGAATATGTTTAAATCAGGGTCTGAAAAGGAAAGTAGAAAAAAATTCATGCTTAGGCTAGAAGAGAAGGAACTATGAAGATCGTGCCTTTCTGCAGATTGCTGATTGTTTATAACAAAATCCAAAGCAACGTTTGCTGCCTATGGTGAAGATCACTGTGTAATTTAAAGATTCTGTGAAGAATGTTGTTGATACTTTATGGGAAATAATGTAGAGCCTATGTGAACTGTATAACAAGAAATACCACTGGTAGGTGTATGTCAAGCCAGAAGTTTAACTGATGGCAGCAAGAATGTGCCTGTTCAGGTCTTGCTGGAGATTTCAGCTCATCAGGTCATGGAATATCCAAAAACTGTTGGGATCCTGTTCTACCATCAGATTCCCTGGTCTTTTTTGTGTCCCAGTGGACTGGAAAGATTCTTTATCAAGATAACATGTAATTTTAAAAAGGACAGAAAGTTATGGTTGCATGTCACTATCTTTATTAGCTCATTTACTGAGTGCAGACTCAAAACTGTAGGTGTTAAAGGAGTTCTTGTTTTCAGTTGGTTTCAGTGGATTTTAGCTCAGGATATGCAATATGTTTCAAACTGTCTGCCTTCATTAGTTCAGTTTTCCTGCTTATGAAGTAATTTTCTGAAGGAGGTGTCTGAAGCTATAAAACACTAACTAATCTCACTTTTTGAGCTATGAATATGTTAGCATAACAAATGATGCTCTTCTAGTTTAATTCAGCGAGAAGTTGAAGGAAGAAAAAATTTCAGGTAGTGTGCATGAATAGGTTGCACACACAAGAAAATCAGTAATTACATGTGGATTTCGGATCATGGCAAACATTAGTTTTGTGCAATAGAGAAAGTAATTTTGTTCTAAATGTTGGACAAATTATTATAGAAGTTGTTTTAGAATGTTATTATTATTCATATTCTTCTGACAAATAAAAATTCAAAGAATATGGGGCAAATTAATTATTGCTGCAATAGGTATTGCATATTGAATCACCTGAGATGGAAGTGATACTAGTTGGTGCAATTCTCATTCTCTCAAAGGATTAATTTCTGAACTCCTTTGTTGATTTGTAACACCTGAGTACGCTTGATCCAGCTTAAGCATCTCTTTAGACAAATTAAAAGCTTTAGAGCTAGTTTGTATAGCTTGGATTCACTAGGGATACTTTGCAATAATACTGTGTGATGTTATAAAATGAATTAGATGTTTTTTGTCTGGAAAGATCAGGACTTAGAAAATACTGCTCAGTCTTTTTATGAAGATTCATTGAACACAAGGATAATATCTTTCCCCATTCCTACTTCAGTACTGTAAGGGGAACTTTTGCTTCCTGATGTTGCCTGAACGCCTGTACTGTTTACAGAAGCAAGACAAAATATATCTAATGGCACTGCAGTGATGACAGGAAGGCATCTATCTAGAGTTTTAAAAGCAGTGGTGGAATTAATTTTATAAAACCACCCTCTTTTTACTTGCATTGTAAATATGTCTTAAATGAATCCAAAACATTGCATGAGATAATTTTTTGTGAGCCTTGCGAGAGAGAATTAGCAAAATAGTTTTCAGTCTGTAGGAACTGCTTGATACTTAAGGACCAAATCACTGTGGAAATACATTGCTGAGGTCATTCTGAAGCAGAACATGCCAGGGCTGCTACTGATAGGAACTTGTTTCTTACATAGTTGCACAAGCTACTTGTCAGGAATAAAGAAGGAAAAGAACCCTGCCTCAAAGAACCTGCAGTCAGGACAAAGAGAAGGAAAATACTAAAGTGCAATGGGGCTGCAGATTACACAGATTATTGTGAAGAATGAAATGTGGGGCCAGTCCTGCATCTCATTAATTTGGCAGTTGTATTTTCTGAAGTGAAAAACAGAAGATTGATTTATTTTATTTTGCATAACATTTAAAATCAATTCTCTTTAAGTAGTTTTTTCTAAGAACTTTAGACATCGTTGTAGCTGCTCTACTGATGTTTCACTTCCCTAAGGGATCGACAGACTGGAGCTAGCTGGGAACTTTCTGACAAAATATTTTTCCATCAGAAAAGACGTATTCATTGATACCAAATTATTCTGCAGGAACATCAGTTTCAGGGACTTTCTGCAGAGACATGCGATGGATTCTGACAGGCTTCATGCCTGATTGCATGGCTCCTGGCGAGCTGTGAGGTCTGTGGCTCTGGGATAGCCTTGACATGCTGGATGCCTTCAGAGATCCCTGAAGACCTGGCATATGCCATGGGTGCTCTGAGGACTTCTGGGCAGCGTGCCACACAACTGGAAGCGCAGGAGCCGCAATTCCCAAGTTTTTTTTGCTGTTTTATGGCTCCCAGGTCTTTGAGCTCATTGTTGGTTCACTGGGGTTGATGGGGCAGGGGCTGCTCAGCAGCGCTTGAAGCCACTGCTGAGCAAGGAGTCCTGAAGTTGCAGAGATGGCGCTTTCAGGCTCAACTGCATTCTGAAATTATGTAAATGAAGCAATGATTACTTCTAAGAGATTGCTTAAGAAGTTCCCGTCTGCAGGAAATGTCAGTATCCATATCACACAGGGGGTTGAGCTGCCTGTCCCCCTGCTTGGGAGATTGCCTGAGGATTGGGTGTCAGCTGCATTGGAGGCCAGGTACTGCTCAAAGCAGCTCCAGCAGAGGTGCAGGTGCTGCCTTGGGTGAGATTTGGTGATTTGTGCATTGCAGGGAATATACTGGCTCCCCTGACATTGAAACAGCAGTTATATTCATAACACTGTGGTTCCAAAGGGAAGTCTTTATGTGGGAGTACTGTGAGTATATTACCTGTGTGTATACAAACAAGTGAAACTTAAAGACATACATTCATCTATCTAAATGTTACTTTTGGCATGAAATAGGATCCACAGATCTTTCAGGCAGATGTCAACATCATCAGAGCTGTGATGCTTTCTTTGTTATGTATTGTGCTCACATTGTCGGGAGGAGTGGCTATGATATGGATTCTGAAGTGGTCTTTTTAAAACCTCAGTATTGCATTTTAAGTAATTCCTATTTTAGGAAACGTAGATAGTGATATCTTAGATGCTGTGGAGCACTGTAAAAATGCGGGGTTGAGCTGAAGGCTGAGGGTTAATTTCAGTAGTTGAAAGCCCCTGAGACCTCTGGAGGACAAAAATAGTCATTTGGTCGATGTGAGTCTGTGTAACCTATGCAAGTATGTGACATTATAGGGGTGTATGGTTTAGAGTGGCCCTTGGTCTTGCAATGCAAAAAATGTAAATATGTAACTGGCAACAGGGAGAGATTTTGAAAGATTAAAATGCTAGTGAAGTTATCCCATGCTTGCTGACTTCTAGATCATGGATCATCAGTGAAAATTAAATCCTTGGCTATAACTTGGTGCTTATAGATTTCTAGCAGTTTTCATTTTGATGTTTTCGAGAGTACTCAAGGGTTTGCCTATTTCTCCTGATGTGAAATCACTGGAGTCAGAGATGCAGAGGTAAATTAGGGAAGGAGTCAAATGAATGTTGATTGGTTCTGAGAATTAATTCCACACTGCCTTGGTGAAGGTTCAGTGCATATTAGCTGCAGTACGGTGGCATGACGGACCAGTAAATATCACTTACTGAGCCCATCATTCATTGCGGAAGAGGACCTGGACCATGCAAATTGGATGATGCTGTTTGAAAACCAGGCAGCCCATAATTTTAATCTGTTAAAAAGGATTACAAATGACATCGATGAAATACAGTGTCAATTCTTCACAAGATGCCTTTTCTCTGTGATGGGAGCTGGAAGAACAGCCCACCAGCAGGCACTGAACGCCTACGCTGAGGCTCTCACAAACTTTGATCTTCTTTCAGGTCTGAGCCTAAAACAATGCCCCATTGGAAACCAAAGAGACAGAACTACTTTGCTAGGCAGAGAGCTAAACCTTCCCACACACGTCTGTTAATGTGAACAAGCTAGTGCAGCTGTATTAATATTATAATGTTCAGGAGCCAACAGACTTGTTTGAAGGCAGTCCAGAGCTCGCTGGACACACTTAATTCACTATTTCTTTCTGTAACAAGGTCACTGCTATGATGTTCAAGCAGTATATTCAGTACTTTCTACTTTCATTGATATAATTTTTTTTTAAACAATTAAAATATAACCAGTAGGGAGAGAACTCAGGTCAAAGCTACTGCTTTCACCTTATCAAAGTCCACATTGTGTTGTCCGATGCTGATGACTATGGAGGGATCACTTGCTTTTGCTAACAAGCAGGCTTGGTAAAATCTATTGAAGACAGCCTGGAAAGAACTGTATCTAAGTCGAGTACATGTGACTGGATTAATCAAAATCAGTTTTGTGGCATTCAAGGAAGCACCTGAAGGGTAAATTTTGAACGCATTGGTAGGAGTAAAGTATCTTTCTCAGTTTCTTGTTAGCTTTATCTTTAAAAACATCAGACACTTGTGTTTGAAGTCAGATTTAAAGACAAACAACAAAACAGCAGAGTCCCAGTTCCCACCATTTCCTGTATTTAATTTTACAGTCCCTAAACTCTACTCTGGGCTTGCAGGCACCCCATCCGAAAGCAGAGCATTTCTAGTGCCAGCAGTACCCAAGTCAGTGTCACAGAAATCGATGTGAACTCTGAATCGCTGTGATGCTCTTCGGTCCCTTGCAGGGACTGGGGATAGACAGTTATTAAGTGTGACTGGAAAATGAAATTTAAGGAGAGATCAGTTCAATGGCTACTTTTTGCTGGAGGCATGGTATGTAGTTGACTGACCTAGGCAAAGAAAAAGCAAAAACCACCCAGACTGCATGCAGTATATCAAAGTACAGAATTTCTATGGTGACTAAATCCTACCCAAAAACTCCTTGATAATTAAAATATATGCTTTCATTGCCAAACTTCTGTATTAATAATAGTGTAATCCTATTCATAAATATACCTATTCAAATTTATTTAATGAGGTATGAAAATACTGACTTCTCCATGACTACATATAAGACCATTTATTGTAGACCTTAACTCATATAAATGTCATTCAAATCCATGTGAGCACCAAGCATGAGAAAGCCTTATCTGCATGAGAAGAAAAGCTCTGGGCAAGACCTCTAAGTGTTTTGACTGGGAGATATTGCCAAGATTCTAAGTGTGGGGTAGTAGTAGGACATCGTATACGCGCAGATAAATTGTTCCCCAAAATAGCTGTTGTGGGTGTTTTATTTGAAGTGGGAACACCAGTAAATATGACCTGAGAAAACATCTATTTTTATATAGGCTACTCTAACAGAAATCAAGCGCTTGTTACATAGCACATAGACACCTACTCAGCCACCAGTTTCTCTGATGTGTATTTTCCATTCATGTGCAGATCTGAGGATTTTTATGCTTTTTACAATTGCATCATTGTCAACTTCTTAGTAACTTTAGAGTCACGTAATTGTACTCAGGCTGAGAAACCTGCATTCATCCTCTTCTGCTCCGAGTGGTGCTGCAGTGCTGGCTGCCTGCTCCTGTTTGCCTTGCCCAGCTGGCTGTGCTGAGTTTGGCACCTGGCGCACTTAAACAGTCCCGTGCTCCTTCTCTGACAGAACACCAGAACTAAACCAGTAAGGCAGAAGAAGGAGACAAGAAGATAGATCTGTGTGACCGGTTCTTGTGAAGCAGGCAGTAGAGCTGCTGTGTTGCAAAATACTCAGGAAGGCTGATTAGCTGTGCCCAGGCAGAAGCGTTGTGTTAACATGACTCGTACAATTTTAGGATCTGAAGTAGCTGTGAGGGGCTGGGCAGAGGCTGAGTCATGTTTCTCTGGTTGGCTCCACCTTGTCCTGGGCAGACACACCTGGTATTGCAAGGAAGAGCTGCCTGCCCCGTGTCATTCTGTGTGTGGCTCTGCCTGCAAAAGCAACTGAGTCTCTAGCTCTGGGTGCCATACCATGCTTGACCTCATCTTCTTCATTGCCTCACATTGAAACTTACCAGCTTGAGATCAGTGCTCCATTGGACTTCTTGCCTTATTTAAATGTTGTTAATGTTCTTGGCAGTGGAGATAAGTTCTTAAAATAACTTGTGATTTGTTTCTCTTGTCCGCTTTACCATGCTGTTTGAGGTGGCTCAGTTTTTTAATATTACTGCATAGCTTTCGAGACTAATGAAAAAAAAAAAAGCCACCAAAAAAAAAAAAACAATCCAGCAAAATGTATCTTCAAGCACAAGTTACATTATTCCTGGCATTGCCAAATCCCCTCTGTCCATGCAGGATTCCCATGGCCAATGATAAGACAAACTCATCATGCTGATTTAAGAGTGGAGAACAAAATAGGCACTGTGGCAAATACCTCAGTGGAAGACATAAAAGCTCAAGTATTATCAGCACAGTCTTATCTGCAGTATGGCGTATAAGCATCCAATTACTAGGTTATTTCTGACTGTGTCATGTATTGCATCATTTTAATTGCTAACACTTGGGTGTTTGAGCTCACTTTCAAGAGGAAGATAGCAGAGCCAATTCTGGGCTTTGGAAGAACAGGCCACTGCCTACTTCATCAGCCTGGGGCTGCCTGCTGGGCATGCCTGGGGCTGAGGAGATGAAAATTGGCTGTTTTGGCTTGTGCAGTGCTTCTCCCTCCTGCCAGCACAAGGAAGGGATGGAAGGAGTGGCAGGGTGGGGAGCAGTTTTACTGCATCAAGGAGCAGCTTCCCTCTGAAGCAGCTGCCATCTCCTTATACATCAGCAGTGCCAGGGAGAGAGTGCCCTTTCCAGAGAGTGCCATTTCCCTTACCAAGAGATGTTCTACAGCTCTTCCTTTTACTCTTTTTCTGTCCTGTAAGGTCAGATGCCTTATTGCTTTCCTCTCACGCCCAATTAAAAGGTGGATGGGGAAGAGGGGACTCACAGGTGGGTTGTGGGAGAGAAAAAGCTTTGGAAGGTGTCAGGAGGCAGACCTTCCTTCCCACAATCCTACTCTTGCCAGCAGGACTTAGAGATTATTTGCTGCTTCCTCTGTACCTTACTGCATCCCGATGGCATCTCTCCCTCATTCTGGGGCTTTTCCAAAGTGCTGTTTCTCCTGTTCACAGCCTTTCAGTTGGCCTACCAACTCAGTGCCCTTTTCAGGTTACCTGGGGCAGTCCCATATAACCTGCAACACTCCAACACTACTCTTCCAGAGCCCTGCTGCTTGTCCCAGCACCTCATTCCATGTAGGCTGTCCAGAAATGAGTCAATCCCACTATGCATGCCCAAAATTAGGGAAGTCTTGTCTATCTGAGAAATCTTATCTAGACAGCCTGTTTTCTGAATGAAAATATATTTTTCACATATTTTTAGTTCATTAGAAGGTATTTTCTACCTGGCAGTTGAATTTGACTTTAAGTTGCAAGTGAATGACCTTTGTTCAGGTGGTGGAGAATAAAATTGCTTACTGGGGCAGTCTTCATAAAACCAGGGCTGAGATTACATCTGAAACAGCTAGAGACATGCTGGAGTGAAAAAAATACACTATTCATAATGGGAAATGCTACTTAGAAGTTATTCACAACTCTGGTAGAACAAGTATTTAATATAGCAGAGAGCTTAAGGGATCTTTGGCCTTCCTTAGTAGTCCTGTATTTTTCTGTTGAGAAGTGAGTAGTTGTAAGAAGAGACCACATGATTTCAGTCCTTTTGCACAACTATTCCAGATATGGCAATTGAGTTACATGACTGTTTTATTTTAACAGGAAGAACAAATAGTTCTGCCTTGCAATTGTCACTATTAAAATGAATGTAGAATTCACTGTAGGTCAGTTAACTTCTGAGCAAAGGGATTCCTTTTGCCATTTATCCTATCATTGTTTTTAGTTGAATGCTCTACTTAGGAGGTTTTTAAGTCTTTCTCTTTTCTTTTAGCTTGATATTTTACTTTATCAGGAAGTATACAGATGCAAGGTTCATGTTTGCTGTAACACTGACAGAACAGGGTTTTCCAGGAATATCTGATTAGAATTAATTTTATTTCTGAGCGGAAATAATAATACCTCTGTGTTTTTTTCTTTTCTCAACCATTTCCCCTGAAATTACTAAGCTGGGGGTGCTTGGCTGACCTTGACCAGCTGCCAGCTGCTCTCACTGTCCTTCTCAACAGGACTGGGAGAAAATGAGATGGAAAAGCTCATGGGTGAGGACAAAGGCAGGAAGATCACTTACCAATTGCCTTCAGGGTCAGAACAGCCTCAGTCTGCAAAAAAATAATTTATTGTCAGTTAAGGTAGACTTGGATGGTGAGAAACAAAGAGGAAATAATCTTCCTCTACCCTTTTTCTCAGGCTCAATTTTGCTCCTTTGCTCCTGCCCCCTCCACCAGCTCGTTCTCCAAGTGATTCAGGAATGGGGAATCACAGACTGGTTTAGGTTGGAGGGGTCCTTTAAGATAAACCACTCACCTGGTGTAGGGAACCTGCTTTGGCAGGGGGGTTGGACTCGATCTCTTGAGGTCCCTTCCAACCCCTATGATTCTGTGATAAACTAATTCCAAGCCTCTGCTGTGTGCAGAGTTGTCACCCACAAGATCAGGCTGCCCAAGGCCCCATTCAACTTGGCCTTGAATGCCACCAGGGAGGGAGCACCCAGAGCTTCTCTGGGCAGCCTGGTTCCTATGGTGTTTGTTCTCTATCTCAGTTTGGTCTGTGATAAGAACCTGAGGAATAGCCTATGTGTAACTAGTGAAATACTATACAGGGGAGATGTGGGGAAGAAGCAGTGACTTCTATCAAGAAGGGTTAGCAGGTCACCTGCACAGACCCCCAGCCTCCAGGGAACGTTCTTTTTTTGCAGAGAGGGTTTCACTACACAGGCTTTTTGCAGCTCTTCTTTGTCTTGGGAAGTGTGAACATGCTGATGTGTTGTGTGCAATCCAGCTCTTTACTCTTACTAAAGGCTCTTAAAAACACTGCAGAAAATAAGGTGGCACAGTGTTAGTGACCTTCATGCTGAAGATAGGATTTCCCAGTTTTAAGGTAATTGCTCTGTTCTGGAAGCTCCTGAGAGGCTTACTGTGTGCTGTGGTGGTATTTCTGCTCATGCACTGTTGTTAATTCAATTGGGATTTGAGGCAGTACCTTGAATGATCAGAACAGATTTCTTTTGGTTATAGTATCTTTCCAGTATATCCCCACAACTTATTCTAGGTTGAGCAGCCTTAGGTCCTACTTCTGGGTCCTCTTGGAGGTTTCAGCCTTTCTGTTGACTGCAGTAAGAAATCTTTTACCTTCCTCTGCAGCTTGTGAACCTCCTTCCTGCTTACTGACTCCTCAGCAACAAGCTGGGGTTCTGCAGAAATCACAGCAAAAAGGGCTTTGGGGTTCTCTGCACTTCTATGTAAGGGTATTGGGACTGCAAATTTTCCAGTCCAGAGCTGAGAGAGTAGGAGGGAACAGGAGGCAGCACATTTGTCGGATGCATGTGGTTAGTCCAGCAATTAGATGTCACCACTGAAGTGGGTGTAACAGCCTTCTCGGCAGCAGGAACTTTGCTGAACTTGGGAGTGAAGACTCTGAGTGCTGGCAAGGTCAGCAGGAAATGTGCCACTGGGCATGAAGCTTGAGCTGGGTGGACCAGTGGTCACTGGAGATGAGCTGTGCCCCTGTGTTCTCATCGCCTGGCATTAATAGGACAAGATGGCGGCAAAGCACTGTAGTTACCAAGTTTGCATTGCTGTAGGGTGGCTATAAATTTCCTGAATACGATGGCAACAAAAACGTTGGTGTAGTGCTTTCTATTCTAGTTATCCTGCTGAAACATTGACTGTGTAGTGCAGCCATGGTGCACTTTCCTTCCAGTTCACAGAAGCATAGAATCGTTTGAGTTGCAAGGGACTCTTAAAGGTCATCAGTCCAACTCCCCTGCAGTGAACAGGGGCACCTTCAGCTCAATCCAGTGCTCAGAGCCCCTCCAGCCTGACCTTGATTGTCACCAGGGATAGGATATCCACCTCCTCTTTGGGCAACAGTTGCTGTGCCTGAGTCTTTCATTTTTGCTCTGTTAGGTTTGTTGTAAACCTTTTTTTCATCAGGTGCAGCAAAAAAAATGCAGTCCTTCACATACATAGCATAGTTCAGTAGGAAGGGGCATAGCTCAGCGAGTCTGCCTTATAGCACCAAAATGTACCAAGCACAGCAAGCAGCATGCAGAGAACATTTGAATATCAAGGTAACAGTGGAAGACTGCTTACTCATATGGATATTTACTGTTTCTCTTTCCGACCTACCTTATCGGAACTATCTTTAGATTGCTTAGTCTTACTTTTATTGTTGTTTTCTCACTAGGTTCTATCTCTCTCTTTCCCACCTCTGAATATATCACACATTCTGTTTTCTATAAACTAAAGCATTGCTCTCACCTGAATTCACACGCCCTCACTTGATATTTTTTGAACCTGGATGATAAACCTGTCTCCTTCAGTTCTGCTTATATCCCACAGAGCAAAACGCTGGGATGTCACTAAGTGTCATTACCATTCCCAACCTCACAGGAGCTGTGAGCTGATTTAAAGGTGGTCCTTTCAGTGGTGCGGGCACGTGGTCTGCTCTCAGTTCTGGCATGGGCGTCAGTGAGGAAAAAGTCATTCATGGTCATACTCTTTTAAGAGTTCTCTGCTTTTTCTTTAGCCACTTAAATGTACTAGCTGACTGCGTCTAGCAACCACAACAGGAGCTTTGAATCCTTTTGAAAATTTTCCTTTTAATACTTCCCTTTTTCATGGAGGTATTATGAAGCATTGGGAAGTGACAGCTCCAATAATTATGAACTAACATAAATGGTGGTATCTTCAAAGTCCTGAAATAAATGTGGACAGTTCAGCAAGGTTTGCTCTCACTGCCGTTTGCTGTGAGAGTATTAAAACTGCAATGACTTAAGAGGCTGTTGGGAAGGCAGAGCAAAATGCAACATTTTTCAAAACGGGAAGTAGAGCAGAACAATTACTGTTTAATGATACTGGAATTGAAAACTATATGATGAAGCAGGAGTGTCAAGTTTGCTGTGCAGATTGCTACCGGGACAGGATGTTTTTTGGCAGAGTTTACCCCATTTCTGTTTTTCTGCTTGTTCATCTATCCTGGTGATATGAAAGGATTCCAGTTAAAGCTAATCCAATTCTTGGAATCCCCCGTCTCTCCCTCCCTTTGCCAATCTAAGCCTTGTTCACGGCACTGCTTCAGTTTTTCTGCTTCAAGGCCAGCAAGATGGTTCTCTTGGCATATCAGGATGCTGCAATCCCTAGTTGCTGCCGTGGGACAGTCCTCATTAGGTGAAATAACCCGGAGGTTGTTTCTGTATTGCAGCTTATCTTCTGACAGTGCTGCCTTTACTTAAGCAGCGTTGGTTAAGGCTATTTTTTTTCATGCTTTGAAGGTCATTATATCAAATATCAGTCAAACCGATATCAAAATTTCTTATCCCAATTAGTGGTTGGAAAGACAGCGGAGGGCACCAACTTCCACACGATTAGAACATTGTTATGTATTTTCCAATAGCATCATCCAAATTGACATCAAGAATAACTTCATCTGAGCCATGTATAATCTCTTGTTTTTCTTTTTTTCTCTCTTTGTAACCTAAAAACCTTATTTACTATTTTGAATTTTGCCTTCAGTAAAGTATGATTTTCCAAATATTTTATTAAAGATCACTCATTTTTCTGTGGTATTTAAAAAAAAAAAGAATCTATTTTTAAATCCTACATATACTAACTTGTATGCTCTGTATCTCTCTATTCTACTGTCCATTTGCTTGGGATATTTTCATGGAAGGAAAATTTCTGTTCTTCAAAAGCACATCTATACCGTCTTCAAGTCCTTGAATGTCTTCCTACATGAAGTTGCAATCTTTTGCATATGACAAAGCTGTGTGGTGAACAGATGATAATGACATCTTCAGCAGAGGCCTGGCTTCAGCTGGGGAATCAGTGCCGTGAGCAGACGAGGTCTTGGAAGACAACTGTTCATCTTGAGTGGGATTTTTTATAATAAAGATTGACAGATGAGAAAATAAAGAGATTTAGGGTATGTGGTGTTTGAGCCAAAAAATCTGTGCGCAGGCAAAGTATACCATGATTATTCATTTCTTCTTGAAACCTTCTGTAGGTTAAAATGCTCTTAATTCAAAGTGTAATGGATTTGGAATATTTGAAGTATGCTAAATTGCTCAGGCAGGCACTTAACAGTGACGCTGCTATTCACTTCTGCACTGGCACTACCCTACCCAATTAACAATGCAGGCAGATTGACCACAGGGTTTTTTCCCTATAGGATGTCTCGTGCTTTTGGCCCTTTTTGCCTTTTGTTACAGCTTTTCTATACTGGATCTTTCTCCATTTGCACTTTAATCTGACTTCTTGTTGCAGCTCTGTGGTTTTTCTGAACAGTATTTTGTACTCCAGGTTTTTACAAAGCAATTCTAGAGGTTCAGCATGCTCTTTCAAAATCATAGCCTGCTTAGATCTGGCAGAAGCCTTGGGAAAAGGAAAAAAAAAAAAAAGTTGTCTTTTTGTCAGGTTTATTTTCAAGAGAGCAAAGACTTGCAGTGAATATTATTGCGGAATTGAAATGTAAATGTCCATTTCCTTTTTTTAATCCTTTGCAAGAAATTGAACTGTGCTTTACATTAGGTTTTGCCTGGGCATGGAGTATTTGGGAATTTACCATCTCTGGAGAGAATTGCTTTTTGCTTAAATCAGAACACCACGCAGCTACTGGGTCTCCCTTAATTCTGACAGTGAAATACACCCACATCCCCAAGAAAGCAGATTTTTCTTCATTGTTACCAAGCTCAGTTACTGTCTCTTGCTTGCTGAAGAGGGAAGCCAGACTTGCTAAAAAAAAGTTGTGATGGTTTAGCAACATTAGTTACAGTCACTATATCACCCTGTTGCTTTACTTACTGCTTTACTCGCTGACAAGTGACAGAACAGTACAAGCAATGTGTAACTTGGCTCTGTTTGTTTTGATCAGGGCAGTATCGAAGTGAAAAAATAACTCAGTGCAAACAAATAATTGAGTAAGGAAAGGAAGGAAAGTGCATTTATGTAACTCAGCGTAGTGCTGGACCCTGCAAATGCAGAGAGCTGGAGGTAATCTGGTGCTGTTACAAGGCAGTGCCCTACTCTTTTTTCCTATACAGACTCAACACAAAGTATTTCTCATACACTACTAAATTCTTGTTTCTCTGAGCGTGTTTGATGCTGTGAAGGTTTGTATTAGAGTGGGATTCAGGATCAGAGAGTAAAAAGGTTTAAATAGTACTTCTGACTATTGGGATTTTTTTTTTTTAGCATTTCTGTTAGGGATTAAATACAGAAAGCATCAAGAATCCAGCTTATTTCCTGCAGAGTTAGAAGAGGTTGCTGCCAATGGAGGTCTTAAACCTATGTTTTGTTTTCTCTAGTGTCAGCCTGTCTTAATGCAATTATAGGGTTAGATTTAGGAATAAGGTTTATGACTCTGATGCTGAAGGTGTCTCAGAAATAAGCAGTCTCTTACACTTTAGTCTAAGGATGGATTTTTTTTCTGTTTTGGATTAATGTTTGCTTTGGTTTAAAATTTTGGAAAATTGACCTAGTTTTGGGAAATCAGAGCCCAACATTCCAGTTTATTGGTGGATTCTGGAGAGCACATGGAGATAGGAGGCAGCTGCTGTGGGTTAGTGCTAATGTCAGTGTTCCCTGAGTTTGGGGAACACTTCTTTGGCTATATTTGAGGATATAGCTAAGGGCTTAAGAGGTGGCTATATTTTTCCCTTATATTTTTATCTTTTAAGCTATGCTAGCTGACTAGGTAAAAATATTAGCTTCTCCACATCCAATCTAAGGATTCTACCATGCTTATTCCTATCTCATCAGATGATCTTTAGCCTGAGGAAAGAGCGAGGAACCAAATGACAGCTGTGGCTTTTCAAAGTCATAAAAGAGGAAAATATGTGTGCATGTACTTATTTATTTATTTTTTCCTCCCTGTTCTGTATTTTATGCTGAGGCTAGGAAGCCTACTGAACTTTTTTTTTTTTTTTGAGCCCTTAAGGTATATCCAATGTCACTCAGACATCAAAGCTCCAGAGCTGAAATGGAAAGAGAACAACCAAATCGCATTTAAAGGTTAATAAAATAACGCTTGTGTTTTCTGTTGTCACAGAATACTAAGAGGAAAACATTGCCTTCATGTTTACAAAGGCAAAAAGAAAATAGAAATGTGAGTTGGCTGTGATTAGCTCAGCTTTTGTTCTAAAAATGATACATCCTTGTGTTGTATCAGACAGGATGGGCTCTTGAAGCTGCACTTTTTTGTTTTGCCATATATTAAGTTATTTCAATGGCCACTGATAACTCTAATGTAGTTTATGAGAATGTTTTACTTCTAAAGTAAAACTAAAGGTTTTACCTAATATGAGAATTTCTTGTCTGTGTTCTTTGTGGATCTGGCTGTTGTTTGTATGAGTAAAACTGTGCAAGTATCATCCTTAGCTTCGCATATTGGCTATGCTTGTAGTAGGCACAAAGAGTAAAACTGGGAGGTTACAGCTTTACAACAGAACTGCCTGAGTAGAACCAGTCACTTTGACTCATATGGCTGATTTTAACTTTGTGTCACTTTGTCCTGAAGGCACAGATGCAGTTCTGTGGGTGTAACTGAGGAGAGAACAGAGTTTGCAACTTGGAAGCTATACAGCGTGTGAAAGCGAGCTAAAACCTCTGAAAGACTTATCAGTCCTTTTAAAGTTTTATCCCCTTCTGATATACATTGAGCCTGGTACAGCAGCTAAATATTTCTTTCCTATGGCTCATCACTCTGCAGGCCAGAAGCCACACATTGCTCAGTGCTCCTCCGAGTCCCCCAGTGCTGTCACTCATGTTATTCATGAAACGGAGGTCACTGAAGTCCAGGAGAGCAGAAAGCACTCGTAGTGATCACAGCTCATGAAGTCCACTGAATTAGTTGAAATTCTTCCCGTGGTGAGATCCAAAGTACATTGGAGGCCTAAATGAATCCAGTAAAGATACAGGGCAGAATTTGCAATGTATAGAATAATTCTTTTTCCCAGGAGTATTATGAAGTGATCTGTTATGTGCATCTGCTTGTTCTATTTCTGTTTCTTAGCCTGAGATTCCTAACACAGGAGGCAATAACCCTGCATCGTGTTAGATCGTATCATGT
Organism: Cyrtonyx montezumae; assembly: GCF_038088225.1. Taxonomy (NCBI): domain Eukaryota; kingdom Metazoa; phylum Chordata; class Aves; order Galliformes; family Odontophoridae; genus Cyrtonyx; species Cyrtonyx montezumae. The sequence continues at coordinate 26,033,109 of NW_027071903.1, read as the reverse complement.
CACACTGAATGTTGACCTTGGCTGACATAACGTGACATGCTACAGTTGAAGTAATGTAACGTGAGCCAATGTATCATGTGCTTAATGTTAATCTCAAGTTATTATCTGCGAACATAGCAAAGGTTTTGAAGAGTGTATTGTATGGATCTGCTCTCTGTTCCTCAGGCAGTCTGAGCAGCATGTGTCCGAGCTAACAACCAAAACCAACAGAGAGCCAGAAGTGGGGCAAATGCTAGACAAGTGTTTCTATGAGAGTTAGTAAAAGATGCTAATCAGCTTAATACGAATCTGCAGCTGATCTGATAGAAGAGACTCTATCCCTGTTGACACCTCAATAACCAGGATAGAAGTGTTAGCATGCAGTGAGAGTGCTGTGTACCAATTCACTGCAGTCTTAGGAGTTTGTGGTATAGAAAGCTGGTTATGTGCATGTCTGTGAAGATACTGCTGAAAATATTTATGGGTATTTGTCTAATTAAGGCAATTAATGTAAATGTTGGGCCCTGTGAAGTTAATTTTTTTTTTTTGTGAGATCTCCTATGTTCACTTTCCTGCTTGAACTCTTGATCCACTGTAAAATAGTGCCCAGTACTATGTTGGTCAATCTCTCCTTATTTTTCCTAGAGAGACTTAGAGAAAATTCTGTTTGCGGTCTTGGAAGTTATTATGTAAAATACATGCCAGATTAAAGCATGTCTGCAAAGTTTGAAATCACTTGAATTTAAATCTTTTTAAACGTAATATTTGGTGCTAGAATTGTCTATTGTGATTTCTTTAGTGGGTTTGCAGTGCTCAGATCCTCTTTTTGTTCCCTCCATCATGTTGCTCCTATAACAGGATGATGTTCTTAAATGGGATCATGGGCTGGATCACTTCTTTATTCCACCTTCATTCTTACTCAGCTAGCTCTAACAGACAGGAAATACTATTCTTGACTTCTTGTAAGGCCAACATTTTCAGTTCTTGGTGATCAGAAATTAGCTTTCTAAAGATCTAATTGTGAAATCTGCTTTGATAAAAGTGTCAGGCAACTGAAGCTGGAAACATTTTGAAAGTGAGCAAACAGTGTACCTACTGGCCTAATTTGTTGAATGTTGGCATAAAAATGTACTGCAGATGATTATCAAACATTGATTTAATTTCAAATATGCGAAAAAAGGACTCAAAGGCACCTGAGCAAATAAGGTTTTTGAGCGCTGTAAATCTTGAATACAAAACATCAGGCTTTGGGGAGTCTTAGGGCACCTGATAAGAGAAACGGATGGAAGCATTGTCTTCTTCCTTTGGAGGTAAAGACTTTCCTTACTCTGAACTGCCCTTTTTCTCCTAGGCCTGTACTGCATTCCTGGTTGCACTGAGACCCACTGTGCTCACGTTGGAGGTAACTAAAAATTCCCATTACCTCTAGGAGCACAGGTCAAGATCATAGCTAGTGAAGTGGGAGTGTTTGTGGGTGAAACTTTCCTCTATATAATCTGCAAATTCTCAAGTCATTCTTAATTACAATTGTTTAAAGAGAACTACTCTGTCTTATGCCCACTTAGTTTTCACTATTTCTTTCAATTATTAAAACTGAAGGCTGCAGAAGTTCATAGTAGAAAAATCAGGACAGCCATTGACTGATAAGATGAAGTAAAAGTTGGTAATTTGTTGTTGTCACTGCCAATATATTAAGCAAGTAATTAAAAAGGAAATAAAGTTACATGTGTTTTCTTTCACTCTGGACTGGACTCTGGAAAGCTGCAAACTTTCCCCAAGCCAGGATTAACTAGCAGGCAGGCAGAGGTGGCTAATGGTGCCATCTGAGTGCTTCACTGTAAGGTAGCATGAGGCCTTGATTAAAAAACAAACAAACCAGAAGTGATTAAGCAGCATACCAACACATATGCAAAGTAGAGACTCGTTTAGTCATACAGATTTCCTGCATTCCATTTAGAATAAAGACAGGAGATGGGCAAATTCATTTATTTTGCTAGAATTAAGAGGACTTTGAGATTGTCAAAATCCTAATGCAATGCTTTTGATGTATTTAATGTAACTTGAAATTGGGAAACAGTGAAGAAACCAGGTAATTCTGAACAATAATTTCCAGACAGGATCACTGTCCCAGATCTGAGTGCAGGCAAGAATAAAGAGGCATTTTCTTTCAGTGTCAACTGAGGCTACATGCTGACAACATTGCAAGGACAGCTATTGTGGATGGATCTTTAACTCTTTAGTACATAAATCAGCAGTTACATTAATTAAATATATAGAGAGAGAAAAGCGCTCTAGCATTTTCTAGGCAGCATTGTGCAGTGAAAGGGACATCAGTTGAGTAAAATACTGTAGGAAAGGCCATGAAATGGCATGCAGCAGATTGTTGATGACACCTGGAGTTGCCAAAGAAGGATAGAGCGGGTGCAAGGAAGAAATTGCATTTCTGTGTTCTGTAACCTCTGACCAGCCAGATAAATCATGTCCAGTCAGAAGATATTCCAGGGCAGCATGTGAGGTAGAGCCACTGGAGCTGCTGTGATATGTTTTCTATTTGGCAAATGCATGTAGAAAGACGAAAAGGAGCATCCTGAGAGAAATAGAATGCTGGAGTTAAGGAAGCTCATATAAAAATTCAGGGGAAATGTAGTTTGTGCTTTTCTTTCACCAGCTTGTTCTCTTCATGAATAGACTGTAAGAGCAAGATTAGAAAGTATGGAGGAAGTTCAGTAGTTGTCCCTTTACAAGGGGAGTGTTAAAGGTTTGAGGAAATTAATGTCTCTGCAGTTGCAAATCCTTTGTGAAACCAAAAAGCTTGATTTAGAAATCATCATATTTATGACAGTAGAGCAAATAATTTAGTAGAGCCTTTGTCCCAGAACATAGTCTAGCAACAGCAGTCCCTCCACCCTTGTTCTGTCTTGCTGAAGTCAGCAAGACTTTGCAGACATCTGCTGTGGGACTGGGTCTAGAACAGCAATAAACCTAAATGCCTCTGGAAGAATGTTCCAGAAATAACTGACTGCCATCAGAGGAGCCTATGATTAGTGAGTTTCATTGCAATCTTCTCTTTTACTGCATGGTCTCTGTGTTCTCCAAAAACAAAATTACCAAAAGACCCAGTAAAACCCTCCCCAAATACTCTATTCTGTTGCTATTTTCTTACTTTTTTTTTTTAAACAATTTAATTTCTAATGTTTGTAGGTGGTAATTCAGCTGCCCAGGGACACCTGCCACTGCAGCATGCTTGTTGCTGGGGTGCCTCTTATGCTGGACTCCGGAGTTGGTCCTGCCAGGGCTTTGCTGCAGTGCATCCCCATGTTGCAGAGGCAGCACATGATATCTGTTTCTAGCAGGATGCTGAAAGCTGACCTCTTCCTCCTAACCCGTGTTAGCTTTTTGCTTTGGTTGGAGTCGGTAGGGTGCTGAGGAACACTGGTGAAGGGCTGTGCTTTGAAGTGGATAGTGTCCTGTCTTACAGATAACAGATCCTTCCTGTTGGTTTTGTGTTTGTGTATGCATTATTGTAATGATGATAAATTATTGCCCATTTGAGGGTATCTTCAGTCCTGAAAGATCCCAAAGTCTCCATAAAACAGTTAACGTATGGGTATGCAGAAATTCAGTTAAGCTCTTCTTGAGATGTTCCAAAATTGCTGTCCTGAAGTCCACATGAAAACAAGTTCTCAGTTTTTCAAATCTGACTCAAACATGAAGGTGGAATTAAAAATTTACAGGCACTGCATCGCCTTTGCAAAGATGGGGAAAAAGCAGAAGGAGTCGCTTGTTGTGTGTGCTTAGAAACAATGAAAACTTGTCGATATTTTTCATTTGAATTTTCATGAAGAGCTAAGAAACTCTGCTGATGCTGGAGGGGGCAGGAAAATGCGGTGACTTTTACTGGCAGAGAAATATTTGAACGGTTATTGACAAAGAGCACAGTGCATGGAATGTGCTTGGGCTAAGCAGAGTGAAGATGTTTGACGTATTGGCAATACAGCACAGGGTCAGGGGGTGACAGATTAATGTTGTGTTTCACAGTCCAAGCGAATACTCACTGCATGCCTTCATGTGCTCTTTGTTATTGCACACATTGGGAAGGACAAACTGGCTTTGGGTTAGTTAAACCTATGCACCGACTGTAGCATGAAAATGACTTATTTGGGTTTAATCAATTAGGCACAAGTGTAAAGTAAATCTAAATAAGCTATTCTTAGACTAAATTGAGAGCGTCATGCAGGAGTTCGCACTATTTTAATTAAAATCAATTGAATTTCTTATCAGAATTCAGAGCAACGGTGCGTGCAGGAAGGAAGGAGTCATTCCCAGCTCAGTGATTCACAGCGACCGTGACCACTGAGACCTGACCAGGAGCACACGTCACAGCCAGGCCCACAGCTCTGGGTTTGCCTGGAAAATCTTGAGGCAGGAGGAAGAGATTATAAGAAAAAATACAACTCAGGAACCCTGTAAAACCCCACCTCTTGGCTTGATGCACTCCCTGGCTGGCTGTTTCTGGCCAGCTCCCTGGAACAAGTAACAGAAACACTGCTTCCAGCAGCAGAGACCAAGAAGCTAGTGGATACTTTTCAGCCCCACGGATACTTTTAAAGAATGGGAGGTAAAGGAATGAAATGGAAAACAGATGATAGATGGAGGCTGGCGAGAACAGAAGGAATGCAGAGCAGGCAGCCTGTTTGTTTCGAGTAGCTGACACGCATGCCCATGGAAATGGCCAAGCCTGTTGGCAGCAGTGTCTTAAAATAATGGAATAGCAATGCCTGTCTTCTGGAAGGTGCTGAGCACTTTGTCTTTGCTGCATTGCTGCACTCTTAGGACTGAGCTCCCAGTAATGTGCATTTTGCATAGCTGTGCAGCCAAGGACAAGTGTGGTCCAGGGCAGAATTTCATATGGGAAGAACCTGCAGAATGCAGAATCGCACGTTGGTGCAGGCAGTGAGGTAGGCATGTGTGAAAAATGTCTGGAGGTTGACAAAACAGAATGCAATCAGAAAGCTCCAGCTGCTGAGCTCCAATTTCCAAATCCTGCTCTAAGACCCATCGAAGGTCTTATGGATTCTATATAGATTTCTTCTCTGTGTTGGGTCATGTACAGAGACCTGTACACATTGCTGTGTTTTGTATCTGGAGCTGTTGTTTTCAAGGCAAAGAACCTTTCCCTGTGTTATGCGTGTTTCAAAGATGAGGAGCCAACAGTTAGCAGATTTATGATAGTAAAGTTTCTTCTGCTGACCTCAGATCATATGCCTTAACAAGCACTTGCAAATACCCAATCTAAAGCCAGCAAAAAGCCAGCACATGGTGGGAACTGCCATGGTATTCAGGTATCAGCACACTCAATGATATGTTAGAAGCAATTTGACTGCTTTTAATACAAGTAATATGGATAGATACTGACTCCTTTTTTGAGGTGCAAGAAATGTGAGGAAAATACTGGGAGAAGTTAATCCAAGCTCCATTCAAAATGCAAATCAAAATGAACAGTATTTGACTATAGCTATTTGACAGCATGACATGGTTGGCTGGCAGAGCTAGGAGGGCTTAGCACAGCAAAGGCACCACCTAGTTCTTGAGTGAGAACAGCAGGAGCATGTTGTGGTGACTGCTGAATTATAGGTGCACTGAGAGGTCTGTGCCACCTCCAAACACTGCTTCTGGGTGGTGATCCTGCTGATAAACATCTCACTCAGGGGAAGGAGCTGTGGTGATGGATTGAGGCCATTTTTCTACCTGCATGACACTGTTTCTGTTTTGGGAGGTGTGGTTCCATTACTGCTCCAGATTGCTCACTTAACTGGGATAGCTGTGCTTGTAGAGAAGCTGTCTGCAGACCATGCAAACTCAGCATGACAATTGGACCTGCACTGTAACAGTGCTGAGCACCAACTGCTGGGATGGTGCTGTTAAGGGGCTTCAGCCCTCTGTTCTCAAGTTTGATTGCAACCCATTTCCACTGGAATCACAGGGAGCTTGTCAGGAACATCAGTAAAGATCACCCCTATGTCACTCAGGTGATGACCCTGCCCCCAGATCCCCTTGGAGAGAGCTGTGTGGTTAGCAGCTGATTTCTCCTGTGCTTGCCCTGCCCCACGTTGTCGGAGCATGCCACTGAGAATTCTCATAACGTTATACCTTGTTCAAAAAATTGTTCAAAACTGTAATTTTTATTCAAAGAAAAACAACCGATTTAGGCAACAAAATTTTCTGTTTGCTTTCAGGCTTCTGAGAACTTAGTACAAGACATGCCTTTTTTTTTTTTTTTCTTGAAAAAATGAAAATGAGTTTTTTTTTTTCCCAGTATCTTTTCTAAAGAGGCCTTGTCCCACTCAGAATTTAGGAAATGTCGCCTATTTTCTGAGCCTTACAGCTGAGGTCAGCCTGTCTGTGATTGCGGGGATCACTCGACTTTGGCACTGTGCTGCTTTTAAGCCTTAGGGCACGCATTTAAATTGTCACATATAGTGTGTCTCATACTGACATCTTCTTCTGTAGAAGTGAAGGATAATACAGCACTTGTGCTGCAGAATAAGACAGTGCTCTCTCCTCAAGCATGAAAATTGCCTGCAAATTTCAGACTTGTTTTCCTTGATTGTGGCTGCTAATCAAGGCAAAAAACAAAGTTCATTTTACCAGGAGATGAACAATGCTTGGCAGTGTAGTGAATGTTAATGCAGTTAATTATTCCCAGTGCTGTGTCTGTCCTCTGAAGAGTTCAATATCTCTAGACAAGGCTTTAATGATCCAGAGCCACCCTGTGACTTCACCCAGGAAGCATTGCCTTTTCAGGCCTGTTGGTTCCCTCCCTCTGCTCTCTCTCCTGCTTCATGGCATGTTACATCTGGAGTGGTGAAATTGGGTGAGAGTGCTTAAATGCCCTTTTGTTTCAGAACTGACGGTTTTATTGTGCTTTCTGTTGTCCCTGGTTTCTTCATAGGCTCTCTGAATAATTGAACTTTTGACTGTGTTGAGTGGGTAACCTAAAAATAAACAAAATCTTAGAATGTTTACCTATCGGGAAATTGATAGTAGTATTCCATGTCCTCATGGTACTCAGAATCTGTGGAGTCCCCGCAACATGTGGTAGCAGAGCAAATCTTAACTAACACATACACTGATGGGAATAAATTATCTTGGGTGTCACCTGTTTGATATACTCCCCCTTTAACTTAGTAGTCAAAGGATCATCAAGATTGGAAAAGACCACTAAGATCCTCTAGTCCAACCATTGGCTCATCCCCACCCCACCATGCCCATAACCACGTACCTCAGTGCCATATTTACCCTTTTCTTGAATACCTCCAGGGGCAGTGACTCCCCACCTCCCTGGGCAGCCTGTGGCAGTGCTTTGCCACCATTCCTGAGAAGAAATTGTTCCTAATATCCAACCTGAACCTCCTCTGGTATAACTTACGGCCATTACCTCTTGTCCCATCACTGTTACCTGTGAAAAGAGGCTGATTCCCACTCACTGCAGTCTGACAGGTAGTTGTAGAGAGAGATAAGGTTTCAGCAGTATCCTTCTCTGCACTGAGTTTTACAAATTACCTCAGTCTGGAACTCCATGTTGTTTGTTATGGTATTTGGAAATTTTCATTAAAATAGTATATATCTGCATAGTTGAAACGAAACAATTTTTTAACATAAATTCTATTTCTGAGAATTTGGCATATCAGCTGTGTAATTTTTCTTTACTTGAAAACAATGCATTTTTAAAAAATTCATTTTAAATATGTCTATCCAGGGACAGACTCTGTGAATTGACGAGACTTATATGTTTTACCCTGAACACACACTCTTCAGTACTGACAGAATGTATTTCTTTAGCTGAGACTTTACACGAGCTTGTACTAATCCTTTGTGTCACTATATTACAGCTGTGATTTTTTTTGTTGCTTTTGTTTTGAAACAGCCACAGATTTGGGCTGCCTTAACATGGAAAGCTGCCCTCTTGATGAATGTATGGTCGCGTGATAGCTGGGTGCAGTGCTGCCACAGTCAGGAGCTCTGGAGGCACCAGGATGTCGGTGAGTAGAGCTTCAGCACTCAGGATGCCTTGCTTTGCAGAAGAGCATTCAGGTGCTTGGGCATCTGCAAAGTAATCTGTTCAGTTTTCTATTCCACCCCAAAATACCAATTAGCATATGGGTGTTTGCTTTTGATTATCCTGAACTGAACCAGAAATTTGTTCCTGTGCTTCTACTGATGTATCTGGGAATCCTGGTAGGGCAATGACTTGAGAAGTCAACCAACTCTCTGTGTTGAGGCTTCCATGGGAACACTCAGACCTTACAAGAATTGCATTCCATTATATTTTAACAATTTTTTGGAAATATTCTGGTTAAAAATACGCACTTAAAAAAATAAAAACTCTCTGACATTCTAGAGAAGATGTTATTAAAAAATTATCATACAAAACTTTAAAGTAAAAAATATGTTTTCCTCAGCAAGAAATCGTAGTTAAAAATTAGGAGTAAATTATTTATGGAAGAAATTAGGCAACATACAGTGTGCATGGTTTCTGCTCAGAACAGGAGATAAAAAGCTTCCCGATCTTAAAGTTATTATTATTTTATTTCTATTTTTCTTTCAGGATTCTTGACATATGTACTCTTAATTAGGCAGTAATGATTTTCTTTCATTTGCACTGCAAATTACACCAATAATTATACTTTTATTCACAGAATATATTTTGTTAACTGACCTTGAGTTTAGCATAGAATACAAAATGAGATAGAATTGTTCCAGAAGAAAGAAAAGTTCCAGCTGATGCTTTGAGATTCCTAGGGAAATCTACTTTGGTTAAGTTTTGAATTTTAATTTTAGAGACACCAACAAAGATGTACAACAGAAAGGTTTTAAGTAAGTATATTACTTTGACAGAAGTCACCGGGTTCTACAATTAATTCTCACCAGTAGATCAATGCATTTCATAAGCTGCAAGTCATTCTGACAAGATGAAACAAATGCAGTCGTTAGTGAAATCCTCAAAATTCAGAACAACGGGCTGTGAAACTAGGTCAGTTTACATCTTCTTTGAAATACTTTTTCCCTCCATAGTATTTCATACTTGACTAATCTTAATAACACACTTGACATCTTTGGTGACTGATCATATGCTAATTTAAAGCCGCATTGTATGCATAAATTCAGAGCATGATGGGGAGATGTTTCAATATGGTGGTGAAAAAGAAATAACAATTGAATTTGTTTCTGTCAAATATACATTTGTTTTTTTTTTGTCTAGCCTGAAAAATGTAAAGAAAGTCTAATTGTTGTTTTGAGGCAGATATTTAAATGACTTAGAACTTTTTTCCTGTCCCAGCGAAATGCTCTAATTGATTTTCCAAGGCAAGTAACTTGGAAAAGGTCTTTATTTAGAGCTTTTTAGTCCATCTACTGCAGGTAATTGCAGGGAATGCTTCTCTTAGGAGTGTCTGTAGTAACTTATTGACCCCATACCTGTTCATATTAATGTCACTGGTGAAACTGTTCTTGATTACAGGAAGAAAACCATAAGTCCCATTATCTTCATATGCTGCTATTTAGATTTTATGGTATTTCTTGGAGAGTATATGCAACTTCAGGTGTTTTTTACTCAATTTTGTAAAACTCATACATAAAACTGCCATGCCTGTCTTCATATACTTGATATCTTCCTCTTTCCTTATCATTTCTTGACCATAAATGGTGCAGAGATTTTCAGAGGTAAAGAAAATATCTATAAAGACTTATCGTGGAGGAAGATTGCTGACAGTTGGTAGTATGCTGCGAACAGCTTAGGAAAATGAGGGCACTTCCCCTACTCTGGTTGAAGAAGACAACTCACTGAGATGCCTGTCTCTCTTTCTCTTTTTCCTGTCTGATTTTTTAAGGTGTGAATTTGGTGATTATTTGTTAGTCTGGCTGCTTGTGAATAATATTAATGAGATAAAATACCTGAAATGTATATTTAATAAGAGATAAATAATATATAAGTAATAAATAATATATAAATATAATATTTGGAGGGTTTTGGACTTCAGTTCCTGCCTTACGTTAGTCTCTGTTTTACAGTTATCGATAACCACTTTGGGAGGATAGAAGTTTATGTTTAGAAGGAAGTTTATGTTTAAAATCAGTACTGCCTTTGGAAGAAGAGACTTAATGACACTTTATTTTTGTATGAGTCCAAAAAGTTAAAACTGTTGGAATTTAATTAGGTTCTTAAACTGACCTTTTAGAAGTGTTGAGAGCTGACACCTCCTTGCCCCATATCTGAATCTGCGAAGCACTTGTCTGCTTGTTTAAAGCTCAAACTAAACAAACCTGCATAGAGAATAAAGTCAAACTAAGAACTAGACTTGGCATTGACCTCTTTTTTTCCCTTCTTTTTTCTCAATTAATGTTTTTCCATGTGGATAAAAAGGTACCTAAGAGGTGTAATAAGGATAAATCTAGTGCAGTGTTGTGATATTTATTGTCCCCTTTAACACAACTGGAAGTCCAGTGGTTGCTCAGAGACAGGTTTCCAGATTGCACTATTTTTGGTAGGCTTACAGTCCAGAGAGATCAGAAGTTGGGATTTCCAGAATAATTTTATTCTGTGTAGATTAATTGGTGCAATATTAGCAATCATGAATATCCTTGACAGTACCTTAGTAAGGGCAGGATACCATTAGTACATAATCTGAATTGGAAATGATAGTAAATAACATAGTGACTTGTAATTTTCTTGTGTTGTGATGATATGTTTGCACCCTGATTGTGTCCCCTTTTGTAGATTTGCTTACTTTCACAGCTGAGTTTCTGGTGACTCTCCTGGGTCTTTGGGTAGGTAGGAACCATCCCTGACAGTGTCTCTGCTTGGGATATTGGCTTGCAAATAATAATAATAATAAATTATAACTGAATTTCCAAGAAATGAAGAGAAAAATACTTTCAGTTCCTGTTACTGAAAGCTGTTTTGTGTGTGCATGTGTGTGTTTTGTTAAGAAGGAAAAAGAGAATTTCTTAAGCATGTACTTCTGGACTTGAAATTTGTATTGAGGTGTGTTGGCCCACATCATCACCAAACACAGAAGCATTGTCAGCTGTCATTTCATGTAAACCCAGGTGCTGTGCTGTATTTGTAGAGATAGTCCGAGCAACGTAGGCAAAGGAGAAAATGAAAGCCTTTGAAATGTGAATGGGTTTCTTTGAGTATCATTGTCCTTTCTGCCACTAAACTTTAGAGAGGCACAGATGTGTGGGGCGGGGGGGCTGCTCTGTGATGGCTTATCTTGAGGGTTTCTTTTGGCAGTCTCGGAAAAGTGACGATGTGAATAAAGGGAACTTGTTTAGTTCAGATGAAGTCTCTATTAATGAGCCCTATTGTTCCTATTTTTGGAGAGTGCTAGATTTTTTTTTAAATATATACAATGCTGTATTATTTTTGATAGCAGCAGCATTCACTGGTCACTTTTATCTTTGTGTGTGTGAATTTCTAATTATACATGTTAGATGAGTGGTCTTTACTGTAAATAGTAATGTGATTTTCTTTCACTTGATCTGTCTGTAGTAGATTATTCTGTTTCATTGTTCACTTTCTTCATCACAGTATCTTGTCTATTTTATCTTTCAGCGGATATTTCTTCAAATCCTCTCGCCTGTTCTTCCCTTCCCCCTTGTACCTTTTTGAAAAGAGCTTTATCTGAGCAGGCAGTTTCTTTTGTCTTTTGATCTAATTTTTGATGGATATGCTTTCACGTCTGGTAGTAAGCCCAGTACTGAAATCCTCATTCAAAGTCAAAATATGGGGACCTGACTGTGACTTCTGGGTAAGACCCATACCTAAGATTTGCTAGAGCTACTGGGGAGCTTGGGGGACCAGGGATGTTGGTTACCTAATCGTGAGGCTTTCAAAACTTTTGCAAGAGGGATATTAGCAGTTTCTAAACTTCCGGGTGATTCCTGTAGAGAGCTGAACAACAGGAGCTTTGGTAGCTAGCTGCCAGCTATTTCTGAAAACCCAGAGCCTCTACTCTTCAGGTGAGCACTGCCTTGCTCCAGTATACACCTCGCAGCATCGTGTCTCTCTGCCTGTGCAGCAGCAGGGTTAGTCTGCATGCAAGAGCCAAGGGCACTGCATACCTTCTGATGGTCCTGCTGGGCCTCATTATTGAACTTTTTCTACCATGTCCTTACTGAGGTCTTCTTGCAGAGCAGAGAATGTGAACAGAGAAAGCAGAGGCCGTCCCACAAACGTGAATTGAAAGCTTTGTAAACCCAGGTGGCACTGACACCAGCTATGGGGGAGGGGGGGGAAGAAACTCTGAAAGCAAAACCAGCAATCACTTGCCTACCTGGAGAAGATCAATAGGAAAAGCTAGCAATTCCTTCCTGCAACTCTAAACCAAAATAAAAACGATTTTAAAAAATGACTACCATGAATGGAAAGTCAGGGGGTCGTTTTCTTCAGACTATTAGTCTGTAGATCCTCAGCTGCAAAATCAAAGTCAGACCAGTTATCCTATACAAATGTGAGTGACTTAAGCCCACCATTTGTATGTTAAACAACTTGTTTAATATAGTATTAGCATTCAGATAGTCACAATGGGGCTTTGAGGTTAACATCCCATTAAGATGAATGGGAGATGTTCATACCTCAGGCTGTAGATTCAACAAGACAGCAGAGCATTGATTTACATAGTGAAGGCTATATCTTGGCAAACCAGAAGGGCTGCAGACATCATTTTTTCTAAAGGGAAGCTTCAATTCCAGTGAACACATTACAGTCTGCAAAAGGCCCCAGATCAGCAGAGTGCTGGAGCTGGATAGCCGCTGGCTGTAACTTTAAACTGAAAGACATCAAATGGGCTTTGCTGTTAAAGTTAAGATCCCAGCCAGGTGCTGATGTGCTCACCACTCCTCTCTTGAGACTCCCTTTTTTTCCTCTCACCCACTTTCTCCTAGAACTGATTTTCTGATAGGAAATGTAGGACAAGGACTTGGTGATCTTTACTGACCTTAACATTAATGCACATTTTTGTTGTCTTTTTTTGACCACTATGTCATCCTTCTTGAGACTAGTCTTCAGATTCTCCCTGTCTTCCGTCTGTTTTATATCCCCTCTTCTGTTGATGTATTATTACATTAATTCCTTTCCTTCCTTAGCTCCACAGATTTCCCCACAGGACCTCTTCCACTTGCTTGTTTTCTTGCTAGCTGCCCCCACACTCTGGCATACTATCATTTCCTTTCTCTTACTCACTGTCCTCCTAAGGAGCTGTCTTTGGACAGACAAATATATGGATGTGGATTTTCCTCAGATCTCTCCCAGGGCACTCCTGAAACCCCCAGGACAATTCTGTTGTGGTTGCCTAGAGGGACAGGGCAGCCTGGATGCTGCAGTAGGCCCAAACCACAGGCGCTGTGCGGTATGTTTTGCAGCAGAAAGCCTCGGTATTCTTTCTAGCACATGCCAGCTTGATTTGGGCACCAATCTGAAGTGCAAATGAATGTGGCTGCATTTTAGTTCCAGTTGGTTACATCGCAAAACCAACGTGTTACTGTTCGGCCTGGCTGGGAGTTCAAGGGAGACTGGAATGCAGTAGCAGGAGCGCTGATGCTGAGGTGTGTTTGACAGGGATGCGGCTTCCCCAGCAGCAGCTGCCTGTGCTGTGCTGCAGATATGTCTTTTGTTAACAGAAGTCACTCAGCTCTTCTGAGTAATTAGAATTATCAGCTTGTGGCAAGAGAGCCAAACTGAGGTTTCTTTCTTTTGTTTTTTCTTTCCTAAAGGACTTGTAACTGCTTATGAATTTGGTTTTGCAGTCACATGCTCATTTTTTACTAGTCCAGCTTGTATAATTAATTAATCAGCCATGGGTGAGACATCAAACTTGAAGATTTTTTTTTTTTCCTGGATGGATATTGCTGGTGTACCTCGATTTCTTATTTTTTTCTCTTTGTAGTACCTCAGTAGAGCTGGACTGAGGGTTGCTCACTTCATTAATGACTCTCTGTTGCTTTGCTTCCAACAACTCAACCATCATTGTTTATCACACAGTCGCACATCTGAAGCTCAACGTAGCTGCTGTCTTATAAGCCTCATTTTCTGTACCAGTAGCTGTTCTGTGGTGTTAGTTTCCCAAGCATGATACTAAGCAATTTTAGGAAATGCTGATACAACTGTAGCAATTTTCCTCAATTTGTTCCTGACAAAGGACTCGCTTCAAAATTGAGTTGGCTTCCTTTTTGTTCGAAACACTGGTAAACACAATTAGCCTCATTAACCCTGGTTTCTGTTTCATAACAGAAAATTAGTCTGCAATCACTGGTTTGCTGGAAAGCACTGTTGTAATTAGTCTTCAACAGTCTGATATGAAAATCCATCACATTTTTAATTTCTCTGACGTGTCAGTGTATACAGAAAACATGCCTGATTTCTCACTTATCTTGGGGATTGAGATAAAGTCAAGGACCAAGAGCTCTGCTTGGCTTGGAGTGTTGCTGAACAGATTGGACAAACATCTGTCAGCAGTGTCAGAGGTGCACTGGTCTGGGAAGGGAGAGAGAGGGCAGTAGGTGATTTGTTGAAGTCCTTTCTGCCTCTGCAATTCTATGGGGTCCTGACCCTTCAAAGAGCATGGTACCCAAGAAAGGACATCTGGAATTCTGGCCCCACTGGAAGAATGCATTTCCTTACTGTTCCTTCCCAAATGCCTTGTTGTTCCAGATCCATTTCAGATAAGAGGTCTGCCTTACTCCAGCTTTTATCTGATGAAGCCACTTCTTTTCTCCCAGCATGGAAATGGACTGACTCAAAAGGTGAGTCAGGCTAATAATGCATAAACCTCAGTAGATAATCTGTTATTGATTGATCAGGATAGGTTTATCATCACCCTCTGGACCTGTCTCACTCCAGAGAATATGTCAAGATCTGTGATTATGTCCTCATGAAACAACCACGTTTTGTCAAGACTGTTATTCCAGTCAGAGAGGAAAGCTGTAGTCCATGTGGATTGCTAAATCATGAGGTAGTACAAGGCACATCACCCTCTCACAGGTTCACAGAGTGAGTGCTGCTGCAGGGGCAGCACACACCAACTAGATCAAACTGCTGCGGACTGGTTTCTGAACTGTGTCTCTCACTGTGTCTTCTGAGAGACGAAATAGAAGAGGTCTGTGTGCTCCTGTGTCTGTGCAAGTGTACTCAAGAACTCTGAGAATCTGGGTACATCACATGCACCAGATTACATTCTCCTGTGGAATCGATGAGATTTAAGTAATGGCAGGTTCTCTGTCTGTGTCAGGAAAGAGAAGACAATTATTTGGAATTCAGTGTAAAAATACTAAAGGTAACTCCTGATTTTAGCTCTTTCCATTCCATCCCTCTCATCATCTGTGAAAGGAGATTATGATTCTCTTCCTCTAGAAGTGTCATGGATGTCTTCAGTGAAGGATAGTGTGTAAATGCATAGTAGTATTTTAGTGAAAGACAGGAGGAATTGTATGTATAATTACAGCACCTTCATTCTTGCCTGTGGGGCAGAGGATGGGTTTAGTAATGCTTCTAGGACTGCTTGCACAACAGGGAACTGAAAACAGAATCATGTCATTTGTGTGGCCTGTCTGTGCGGGAAAAGGATGATCCCACAAGTCTCTCTAGTGACTAGTGAAATCATTGCCTAAGGGACATTTTTCGTCCGTATTAAATGTTCCTCTAGTTTCTCAATTGTTCTCTTTAAATGTACATGGCACCCTGGGGGTATCTCCATTTGAATGATCTCAATTGCTTCTGTGTCCATTTGGGTGCCAGGCCAGAGGGCTGTGAAGTGAAGCTGAGCTATTCTATCTTGATATCTGAACTGGAAGTGAGGAATTCTGTAATGCAAAGGGAAAGTGTTTCTGGTCAGTACATCTATTTGCTATTAAGCTTTTAAATAACCAAACAGTAAATAAATAAATAGTAATTCATTAGGTACACAGGTCATTTATAGTTGAAATACTAGCGAAATTAATTTTAACTTGTTTATTCCAGAATGAAACATAAAAGCACTGACAAAAAGCAAAACCTTCAAACACCATCTTCATTCATGCATGAGGCACCCTGCACGCAAAATGATAGTGTTAGGAATGTCAACCAATCAAGCAGTCTAATTGGCTGAACTATTTCATTGCCTCATCATATAGAAACAACTTTTAACATTTTATTCACCGCAGCTTAGCTCCTTTGAAACGTGCCTGATATTTCCATGCTTCTAGCCTATTGAAAGGCTTTCTTTGTCCTCTGCTTGAGGATCTGTGATCTAACTCGTCATCCAGCTCTGAGGGCTCTGGAAGTTGTTCACAGAAGGGATGTGGCCATGGCTTTAATAGTTTCTCCTTTTCCAGTGGTGGACCCTGGATCCCAGGATATACCTACAATCTCTTCCTTGAATAATTGATTTCAAACCTCATTTGCCCCTGCACCAACACAGCTACACTGACAGTCGGTGAAATACCTCCATCACTGTAGCAGCAGGTGAAATGCTTAGATGCACAGCTTGGCTGAATGTGTGCCACAAGGGCAGACAGTGAGGTCAGTGGGCAGTGTTTCAGTCCTACGAGCATCAGTGAACACATACTCTGAGCAGTGCTCTGGTTGAACTCCACTCCTGCCCTACACCTGTCCAAGGGAGTACTTCTTCCCCATATGCTCATAGTCGAGGGGGACTTCCCACTGTACAGTGCTAACATTCTGCAGGGGTGAAGACTCTGCAGAGCAGAGATGATGATTAGAGCCTCATGATCAGTGATGTGTTGTACTCCAAGCTTTTTTTTTTTTTTTGGTGATGAACAAACTATCCAGGTCATATGACCCAATTTACTCTTGTGTAAAAGGATGATACTGATAGTTTCTGATTGCCACACTGAGCTCTGCGTGACTCTTTGAGGGATGCCTTCAGATTCTTGCATGAACATGGCTGGATAAAGGCAGAGTACTGTCATCAAACAGCTTTTTCAGGAGAACCAAGGTACTGGAGAATGCTTTCCTGTACATACGGACACAGAAACACTGATTCCATCACTTAGCTTGTATATGTCAATATATTATTATTCTTCCTACTTTCTGTTGATTATTTTCTTTGGTTATTTCACTCCACATTCATTCTAACCTGAAAAGGAAGAGATTAGGTTAGATTATTTCAAACATCTGCAAGTGCAGTAGAATGCACAAGGGGCATTTTAAGCATTAATGTTCCGTGTATTTTGTTCGGGTAATTAAGCATGGAAAGGTCACCTTGTGTTCTAATAGCAGGCATGAAGAGATGGCAGAGAGGAAAGCTAAGCTGAGTAAAAACAATTTAAGGAGAAAGTATCAACATTTGACAATATTTATTACTTCTTCAGGGTTCCCCTAGCTGCTACAGTATATTGACTCCAACCCTATGCCACTTTGTTTTTTAAAATTACATGAAGTATGAGACTGGACACAAGGTGAGGTCTAGGCAGCTTGGAGGGCTCACAGTTGCCAGCTGTTTGGCACTGATTGTCTTTTGGGACAGGCGTACAGATGAGGTTTATTCAAAACACATCAGCCATGCCATTGCATGACTTCCCCACTAATGGGACATGTGAGGAAGTTATTTTCTGGTCATGTACTTATATGCCTTGAGAATGAAGAAAACAAATTTTTTTTAAGAGAATGAGAACAGTGAGTAGAGTCTGATTGTGAAGTTCCAGTGGTGTTTGCCTGAAGCCTTTCCCATCTCAATGAGACTACTCCCTTTCTAACTCTGCTCCTCGTAGTTCTGTGTTTGCAGCTTTGCTCATTATTCCTCTGGTGAATGCTTCCAGTGCAAGTCACTGACTATCCCCATAGGTGAGCTTGGTCCATCTTGTAATTTCCAGAAATCCCTTCCTGAATGATAAATGCTGAGAAGAGATCCTGCTGTAGGTAGTTATTCCTGTGGAAGGCCTGGAATATGAAGCGAGGTCAGTGCCCAGTGCTGAGAGCTGTAGAATGCATGCTCGCACAGTCTGTCTTTCCCTGTAAGACCTCTCTGCAGCAGCAGAGGGATTAAAACAGTTTAAGGATGATTTCTTGAGGATGATCTCTGCTCTCGCCGTACCTAAGGTTGAGAGGTTATATAGGTTTCTGCCTCGTGTAGAACAAATGAGTCCCAATTTTTCTTCTACTTCTGGTTCTCACAGAATACATTTAAAATTCTCTGTTAGGAGACCTCACCACCTCATATATGACTCTGTGTGGGAGACTGTACTATGTAGAACTGTAATTTCTTTATCCCTTCTATTTCTGACCTGGAGTTCTTTGAGTACTTTTACCCTCTTGTGGAAAAAAGTAATTCTCTCTCCTACCTCAGTCCTACATCCTTTCTTATAAACACTTGGTAAAGATTTCATTTCAGTTTTCTGCAATCTTTTTCTTCTGTTATGAAATAACCCTGGCACTCTCTTAGATACCCTGCTGACATTTTGCTTCTTATACACTTGAAAAATTCTTATTTGTCTTTATTCTTTAAAAACCTTTTCCCACTCATCTTTTCAGCCTTTCCTAGCCAAGTTTTATTCTTTTAGCTTTGTTCCCATACTTCCTTGCCTGCTTCTTGTCTCAAATACCTTTTTCATATCTTTCAGTTACGTAGTCATTCATTTCTCTTTTTGTCCTTTCTCCCAGTGATTTACCCAACTGGATTGCCTTCAGTCTTCTAAATGTAGACTGTTTAAGGAATTATTGTGTGATATCCCCTGGGAAACTGTCCTTAACAACACAGGAATGGAACAGAGCTGGCAGGTTTTTAAGGACAACTATCTGAGAGCACAAGGACACTCCATCCCTCAGTCTAAGAAATCAAGTAGAGGAGGCAGGGAACTGACAAGGCTGAGCAAGGACCTGCTGGTCAAACTGAGAGATAAGGAAAAGTTTAGGTAGTGGAAGCAGAGATGGGTGGTCTGGGAAGAATATCGGGAGGCTATCAGGACATGCAGAAATGGAACCAGGAAAGTCAAGGCAAATTGAACTTGGCAAGGAATGTGAAAAATGTCGAGAAGAGATTCTTTGGATGTTGCACAGAAGAGGCAGGCAAAGGAGGGTGTACCTCCTCTAATAAGTGAGATGGGAGAATGGCTTCAATAGCCATGAACAAGGCTGATGCAGTAGTCAATCAGTTATTTGCCTCAGTCTTCGTTACCAGTTGGCTTTATGCACCTCTCATATCCCTGAACCTTTAGACTGGGGAAAAGGGTGTGAAATCCCCTCATTGCAGCCTTTTAGTAGTTGAAGGAATAAGTATAAGCTGGAAGGGTGTCAAGTTTTTTCATGGGCAGATAGAGATCAAACAAGGGTAATGCCTTTAAACTAAAGAGGGGAGATTTAGGCAAGATGTAAGGAAGAAATGTTTTACTCAAAAGGTGGTGAGGCACTGGAACAGGCTGCCCAGAGAAGCTGTGGATGCCCCATCCCTGGAGGCATTCGATGTCACGATGGATGGAGACCTGGGCAGCTTGATCTGGCAATGGCAATCCTGCCCACAGCGGGGGGTTTGGAACCAGGTTATCATAAGGTCCCTTCCAACCTAAACCATTCTATGATACTATACATCCTGAATCAGAAAATACTGTATTTCAGTTTTGGCTTTTCCAAGGCCAAGTCACAAACCCTAATGGAAAGGGAGTAGTGAAGGTTTGTTACAGTGTTTGCTGTAAATCTAAAAGGAACATACTCAGAAGGATGGGAAGCATTTCAGCAAGCAACAGACTCTTGACTGTGGTAAGCCAGAGCTCCCATTCGGCCTCATGTCTTTACAGTGTTTCAGCCTAAGCCTTATCTCCATGATTTCTGAGTCTGCTTCTGCTTGCTGCGCAGTGTCTTGTCTGAAGTGCTGAACATCCCATTCCACTGTGCTGGTGGATACTTTGCTTCAGAGCCATCATTTTCATGCACCACCTTGGCCAACAGGAAAGCTCAAAATTCCTGAGTTAAAATGCCTCTGTAGCTTCTTTTTGCGATTTTATTGTCTTGACAGTTGTCACAGTAGGCTGTAAACACAATTTCCATCAATGCAGCTGATTATGGATGATTCAAGAACTTCAGAAGTGCTCATGAGGTAGGCAAGAATAAAGGAGGATGACAGTTTTTCTACAAGCCCTCTGAAAGCCATTACACGGTCTCAGGCGAGATTACCACCACTCCTGGTTTTCAATTTAACTTTTGGTGGCAATGACAGTACTCTTGGAAGAGGACAAGAGCAATATGGGTTGAAGCAGCAGCCTGAAATTACAGGGAAGCAGAAGGAGCCTCCAGCAGGACATACTTGTGATTGTAAAACTCTTTATGTATAAGCCTCTCATGCTATGAGTTCAGAGCAAGAGTGAAGAGATGGTAAGCCATTGGTACAAACTGACAGAATTTTTGCTTTACTGGAAGAAAAAGTCCTATTGTCTGCAACTACGTAATCTTGCACGGTGTGTAATGTTTATAAAGAACAGGGGTCACATATGGCTGGCTGTCAGCAAGAAACAACCAGCTTGAATTAGCATTAAAAAAGCCAAGTACTTAAAACATAATATAACTACATGTAACAAAAGTAAATGGTTTCAGATGTGATAATAGAACAGGCTTTCCTTCCTTCAGACTTAGGCCTGTGTCTCTCTTCCTTAATTTCTTCTGTCTAGTTAATGTATTTATAAAGTATTAGCTTTATAATTACATTAATTATTATTAAGCTCATCCTGGTATTGAAAGTGCAGGACCTAAAGCAACCAGCTTCTAGACTAGCCTTGTGCTCAGTGTTTACCAAATTAACTTAGATCTGTAAATGAGCAATTTTCACAGCTCTTTTTAGGTATCACCACATCTGAGGCCGTGTTCAGGTTAAGAGCACATTTTGCAAACAATTCATTTTGGAACAGCTTTAGAAAACTTGTTAGTCCCTTACTGGCTTACACAGCTCTGAACTGCAGTTGTGTGCCATTAGGAATAGGAACAAGAGCTGACTATAGATAACTAGGGCTGGCTTTAACTGTGTGGGATACTTGTGTGTAGGAAAGAAAGAGTTAGTTTTCAAGGGGAGAAAATGAGGCCAGTAAGAACTGCAGGCTTCCCTCTTCATCTTCTGCTGCTTCCTGAGGGTTAAGGGTGTCAATGTACAATGCTGTATTTTAACACTGACTGCTGATTATTCAAGTGACTATCAAAAAAATTACACTGCTGCAAAGAATATACTGAAGATATAGTGCCCAGAAAATGCCATGCACTTCAATGGGGAGCTTTTGCCAGAGAACAAAAGGCCTGGGGTTGCAAAAAAAAAAGGCAGAAGGAAGTGTGGAGCCTGTGCTTCCCTGGAGAAAAAAAATCCATTAATTTATATTGATTATATCCCTAAAGTGTTTTAAAAGATTTTTTTTTCTCTCTTGTTCAAATCTTGCTGCTTCTGAGTCATAGCAAATAGCGTGGAAAGCAACAGAGAGCAAGGCAGTGGTAGCTTTATAAGGAACAGAGGAGAGAAAATGTAGCTTGCCACCCCTTCTGTTCTCCATCCATGTCATACTTATCTTGTCGCTCCTTGTGGCAGCCCAATACCCAAAGCTGGAGAGTGGAAGAAAGTGTATGGGCAGCTGGAGGGCTGCTTTCTCATGGCTGGGACTGGGCTCAGGAGCACTTGGACAATGATGGCCCTAATTCTCAGCTGCCATTTGAGACCTCTATTGCCTCAGGTACCACCAAAAGGCAGTTGCATTGACGACTGGGCTAATGCCTGTGGTTTGGATAGGGCTGGCAAGGGCACTACAGCCACAGGGTCCCAGCACTGAAGTTCCTACAAGGTTTTTGGCAAAACCCTCCCTAGATCTTACCAAGCAGCCTACAGAAAGGAGTGCTCTTTGTATCTTCTAAGTTTTCTCCCTGCCCCCTATTTGCAGTAGCAGTTGGATTCAATGGAGCTGAGCAACAATGAAGAACAGTTATCAACTCTGTCCCAGCAGCACTGTATTCTCAGGAGTAGTCATCTCAGCAGAAGGTGGGTCTGGTCTAATTGGGGTTAGGATCAAGTTGCAGAAACTGAATGAAGAGAGTCTGAGCAACTGGGGCAGTTTGCTGGTCTGAGAGCTCCAATTCCACCCCTTGTCTCACCAAAACCTATAGAAGAACATGTTTTCAGGATCATTCACTGTTAGATTTATTGGCTAGAATAAAGAGCCGTTATTGTGAAAGTCATGAAAACAATGTTCTGCTGAGATGACAACAAGAGAAATAAATGTTAAAAAAGTAAAGCTTGCAAGAGCCTCTAGAACTAAAAAGTCAGTCTGTCAACTGGAGCGAGGAGGTAGCACCACATTGACAGGAGCTGCTGAAAAAGCTATTCTACACTACTCCCACCTTTTCACAGTTACTCATTTCCCACCCTGTGTGTATCCCCTTCTCCCTGCTGCATTTAGGAGTCTCTGATGCCGGCATTGAGGTTGGATTTCTGCTGATCTGCTGGATCAGGGTGAACTACAGGAGTCCTGAGAGATGTCTCTGACAGCTTGCACTCTCCCTGTTGTTTTTTTCCTCATGGCCTTTTGTTCCTAACAGAGCAGAAAGGTTTGAACAGGGAGAGAGAGAGAGGGATGCTCCTGCAGACTGCTCGGGGCAGTAAGACTACAACTGTCTTTGGACATATTGGAGTGGGCAAGTAGGTGGTAGGCCTGACGTGCTCTGTTAGTGCTGCTTGGCAGAGGGGAATTATGTTAGCTTGAACCAGGGAATAACTATTTGTTTCATTTTAACATTTCAAAAGTGGATTTTATCTATGTGATGCATTCGCAGTGAGCTAGTGTCTGCTCTTGTAGAGCTCTATCTCCTCCAAATGTGATCATCAGGACACGTTTTTTCTGAGTTCACTGTGATGGTAAATGTAACAGTTACTCCATTTTTTCTGATAGAAAATGACAAAATGAGTTTTAAGGTAATTTGAAACAGAATTCGCTACTTCTTCATAATGGACAGCATTTAATATGGTTTTCTGTTAACTCTATGGCAACTTTAGATACAACTTCATTGGGGAAACACAGGTTTTCTGTCCAGTCTGTGTCCTAACAGACCAATGTGCCTGCCCTTCTGTGGCTCTTCCCCGCACACTCAGTCTGTAATAGCTTTGTTATCTGTCCCACCTCCTGCACCCCCACTTTTGTCTCTGGTTTCTGCAGGCCTGGACACCCCTCCAGCCAGCAGTCAGCCTGCTGCCCCAGCTCCTCCACTGCTCTGCGCTGCTGCCTCTGTGCCCAGCTCACCCCACTCAGGTTGGGTCTTGGCGTGGGTCCTACCCCAGGATGTGGTCTCTTCCCCACAGTACTGTTTATTGCATTTTCTTTCTTTTCCAGTTCATTATTTATTCAGGCATGCAGTTCACATCCTCCCACTGTGGGGATTAGTAGAGGGTCTAGCTTGGTAAATGGGAAGGCTTTTTTACCCACTTTTTATCTGTGGTGGTTCTTTCATTGGTGAAGTCACTATTTCTGGCACTGCTGTGACTTCCATGCTGTGGTCTCATTCAGAAAAGCTCCTTGACATTCCTGTGCCTCTTCTCTATGTGATAGGCATTGTTCATAGCTTGATGTGTTGTTTTTCAGTCAGATCCAACTATGAGTTTCTTGCACCTTTGTTCACCTTTCTCTTTTTTTCACATTGTTTATACTCGCTCACCTGCCTACAATTCCCCATTGGTTCTGGATTGACTGACTTCCCCTTCTTGGCAGGTTCAGATGGCATTCTCAGAAGCACCCACCACACTGAGACTGGTGCCTTAGTAGGAGGTGATCCAAAAGCTCTCTCTGTTGCCAGAAATCTCTTCTGCAGATTTTGCTTCAAAAATCTCTGTGATGTTTAAATCTTTTGTGATTGTGGCTTTGCTCCTGTCTCCATATTGCTTCTTTCTGCTCAGACTTCTTTACACAGATTAACTGAGAACTGCAAAAAGTGTCAACCTCTTCAGGACTAGCCCTGGCCTGAAGAGCCCCCTGCTCTGACAGTTGTTATCCTTTTGGTAGGTATGTTACTGTCTGCAGCACTTTCAAACCTTCTTCTTTTGTACCTTGCATTCACAGAGAATTCCAGCTCTGACGACATATCTAATTGCTTTGTTTTTTCATTTTATGTCTTATCTGGTTTTACTCCCAGTGCTTTATCTTGTCCCGAAATCACCCTGAGCCAAACAGGGTGGCAGGGATTTGCCTCATTCAGTGTCCAAGCTCCAACAGCCTGGCACGGTGTAACATGAGAACTGGCACAAATGGAAAATCAGTTTCAAATGGCTCATGCCAGTACACATAGGAATGTGCTGACTGCAGACAGAGTGTCGTGTGGATTGCACAGATAAGCATATTCCTTCCTATGCCATAATTCAGTGCATTACCTGCCCTAAATGCATGCATTTACTCCTTTACAGATAGATGGTTTAGTTCTTAGTGCAGTTGTTTCCTGTAATGATCTATAATGTGTTCACTGTCTTTTGATCTGTCTTTTCCTAGCTAAATCTGTCTCACATATGCCGTGCACCACAGGTATATATGAAAGTCAGGTGGCTCTGTAAGGGCTCCTCACCAATTAAAAAATATCCCCTGTGGATGAATACAGTCAAGAGCTGTAGTTTGATCTACCGATAGATTCTTTTCCTACAGCACATTCACTTATTAAAGCTCCTGATGGTAAGAGAGGAATGGCCTTCTGCAGAAATTGAACTACTGCTGAAGAGTCCTTTTGTGGGGGGCGTTCACTGCTCACCACAAACAGCCCAAGTGATTGGGGAGGGCTGGAATTCACATGTAGAAATGAAGAGCAATTTCTCTGTAGGTGTTGATCCAATCTAGAGACAGAAGTAGTGGCCTCTGTTCCCTACCCTACATGGATGGGTGACATGAGTGTTTGACGCCAATGCGTTTGTGTAAGTGTGAAGACAACATGGAGAAATATAATAGCGCTGTAAGTTCCTCCTCTTCTTGACTGCAGCTGGATGGGACAGGTCTGTTTACCACCACATTGAGCATTTTCTCATTTGGTTACTTCTACAGGACATAATGCTGAACTGCTTTAGGAATCCCCCTTGAGGTACCACTCCATGAGCTCAGAGTCCCTGCAGCACCCTAACTTGTGGGACAGATGCAAGCCTGCTGTGTCCCACGCTCACTGTACTTCCTCAGGGTGGTATGAAATATAAGCAAATATTGTTGCATGGCAGTTAGACAGTGGACGCTGGTAAACAAGTAGAATTTGACTAAACTAGCAGCGGTTCATATGATCTTCCACCTGGTCCAGAGTGCTTCACAATTGGAGTTGCTCTCCCTTGACAGACCTGAAAAAAGAACTAATGCATACTGCTGATTGCCAGTGTTTTCTGACAGCAAAGTGAATCACTTTTTAAAGACAATGACTTGTTTGCTTTTCCTTGAAACTTGAAGTTATTTCATAATAGGATTTGAGCAAATTTCCCAGATGTTTCATCCCACTGCACTTTTCTGGCAGTTCTCTAAAACAGAATGCTGACTAAGGCTAATAAATCAGGCTGTGTCAGGAAGGCCTGGGGAAGGAATACAATATATATGCCTGAAACCAGAGGAATATCTTACCGCATCAATCCTTGGGAATTCCTGTTGCTTCCTGTGCTTTTCTTAAGGACTGATCTCATATTCATGAAGGGAAGGGGGTCCTGTGCTCTTCTTGTAGCCTATAGTGAGACATAGCTTTGTCTAAAAGCACTTCTTGTGCTGGTATGAGAGGCTGTAGGCATGAAAGTGATGAATATAATTCTGTAGTCAGGCAATTACCCATCCAGCTGGGAGCAAATGGGAAATAAGAGTTTAAGATGCATTCAGAGGCTGGCTGTGACCCAAAAATGTACTGTGTTGTGCTACAAAACAATATTCTCTTCCTCATCCATCTCCTTCCCTTCTCCTCCCTCCCACCCTTTTGCTTCATGCTGCCTTTCCTAATCTCCTTGCTTCTGTGCTGCCCTACCCAGCAGAGCTCTGCCAGTTCTTTGGGTATCAGGAAATGATGCCACTTGTAGAAGACACTCTTCCTTTAGGACCTTGCATTGCATGTGTCACTCATAGAGAACTGTTTTAAAACACATTTCCACTCCCCTTTCAGTGTCTCTTACAGTAACTGATTCAGTTTACTGAACTGGAAAACCATCGTTTTTTCAGGTTTGTACCACTTAATCTTCTGTTGCCTGGATATCTGCTTTCTTTTTCTATTGCTTGTTTTCTCTTACTGCACATTTACCAGCTTTCTAGATATCCTTTTCCTTGTCTCTTTTCTTCGCACATATCAGGAAAGAGCATCTGAAATTCCTGTACCATCTTCCAAGCAAAGGAAATGATAAAGGAAGTCCTGTTCCTGTTTGTCTGACTGCAGCAAGAAAACATGTATCAAACCTTTTAGTGAAGCCCACATTAGATCAGCAGCACTTGTACTAGCAATACCTCCTTTGCTAGGAGGCTTTGGGTGACAGCACAGCGCCTTGTCTCTCTACCCTTGTTTGGAGTGACAAAATGAGTGTCCTCCTGCACCCTCTCTGCTGCTACATCCCTTACCTCGTGCAGAGCTTGTGGTGCTGCTCCTCCTGTAGGGCTGTTTTTGACAATTCTTGCTCATACCAATGCAGCAGTGGTACCAGCAACTAAGAGCTCTGGAATCAGGACACTCGATCTTGGGAAGGCTTTCTTTAAATGAAAACATGGACCTACAAAGTCCAGTCTGCCTCTGAATATGCTTTGTCCATCTGAATATCAGTGCCAGGTAAAAAGGTGTATTTTTAATCATAATCATGTTATTTAAGCAAGTTATATTCTTCTGTGTGTTGCTTTTATCTGAAGCTTGTAGACATTAGTGATTATCTGATCTCATTTTACCTTTATACAGCTGTTTCCTTCCTGATAGGTCACTGACATTTTTCATTTGGCAGTAATGGCAGCCATTTCATCCAGTGTGTTACAACAGGACAGGGAGAAAGGGAGTTTCTAACCCAGGTCTGCAATAGTAAATTGCTACACTTAGAAAAATTCTATAAAGCCATTTGCTCCAATTTTTATGCTCTGTCTGAACAGCCCGTGCTCGATGAATTTGTGTGGTGCTCAAGTCATCTGTCTGTATGAAATGAAGAGCTAAGCTGGCTGTGCTGGGATTAGACCTGAGATTCTTGGCCCACGCTTGGACCCACGTATCCCTAAACCAGGAATCTTAAAATGAAACAGAATTTTGAGGGTTAAAGAGCTGGAAAGGGAAGTATTGCCTGCTCTCCAACTCTTCAGGTCTTTAACCCATCAATACGTGAAGCTATTGTGATGCTCAGCTTGTGTCAGCTGAGTGAGTCTGCATTGTTGGCACCACTCCAACTGCAGCTGCTCTTTAAAGTCAAAAATAATAATATATATATATAAAAACTTATTGGGAAGGTTTATTATTATTATTTTCTCGGCTTCGAGAATAGTTTGCTTCCCCCCACTGCTTCTAACAGCAGTTTCAGTTTAGCTTGTGTCCCAGCACTCGTACTCTCACTGCAACCTTAAAGGAGTGCAAACCAAACCTCAGCAGTTTTCAGCAAGGCCACAGAGTGGTTGGAAGGGTTCCCACTGCCTTCTTCAGTGAGCACTAAAGGCAGGCTCCAGCACTTCCAGCACGGCTGTAAATAACGTCTGGAAGGGGATGGATAAAGAATAGGGGGGTACGCAGGGCCTTGCTTCAAGCTCGTCTTTCATTTCCTTTGTCTCTTGTAAGAGAAACAAGGGGCCTAATTTCCTATAACTTGGCACACAGCCGTGTCCTGGGGCCTGCTCGGTGCTGCCTCTCCCAGCAGCAGCACTTGGGGCTCCACGTTGTGCTGGGAGCAGCAGAGGAGGCCTTGCAGTGCCTGGAGGGAAGCGTGGAAAGTGTTAAATGCAGGAGGAGCGTTGGAAACAAGGGCAATTTTCTGGCTTTGATCTCTCACTTGGCTGATTCCTGGAGAGAGGCTTGTCTGGGGCTATCTCTGCAGCGGAGTTTGGAAGCAGCTGAGCAAAGCACTGCTCAGCCTGGGGGATCAAAGTGCAGCTGTGAGCAAAGCAGCACAGTGTCCTTTGCTTAACCAGGAGCTGCAAAATATAAATGCAGTGCTGCTCTCAGCTGGGAAGCCAGAATCGAGGTTGTATTTCCCTCTTTTCCCTCTTTCTGGGGGTTTTTCAACAGGTTAGATTGGATTCGGTTGTTAAGGGTTGTAAGCACAGATAGACAAAATGCATCACCTGCTGATAGAAGGCAAGCACTATTGTTAGGGGAGGGTGAGTGGCCAGGTAAAGTGGTAGATATGAAGTGATGGAAAACTTATTACTTTAGTTCAACGGAAGGAACCAAGGAGAAAAATTAAGCACAGAAGCAAGACATGGCAGAACTCAAAGAATGTCTGCTTTTGTTCAAGGCCAGGATACAGAATGCAGAATTTCATGCAAATCAGACTTAATTTATGTTCTGCTTTGCTTCTTCAGTTAAATATGAGATGAATGAGAACAAGAGCGCTTTTCAGCATCCCACACCTTGTAAATTCACATTGCAAATGGGGGGAGGGGGGAATAGAGTAAATGTGATTCTGGATGATGACATCGTGAGTGATCCAAAAATATTTGCACTGGTTGACCTGAATAGTCTCTTGAATATAAATGATCCACAAGAGAAAATTTCTATTAAGAGCAAATGCAATAACTAAAAGGGTGATATTGCTGAATTGGAAATAAGCAGAAGGATTAAGGCTTGCTGAATTTTACACAGGATTAAGTGAATTGACACACGCAGAGAAAATCGCTTCAATAATAATTTTTCATTTTACTTTTGGGGAGTCTTTTTTGAAAATATAGTCATTATTTTCAGAGAGTAATGACTAAGCTGTCATACCACATATAGCAAGGTACCAGTGTAATCTAGAGTGATGGAATGCATTCATGTGTCAAAGTGTTGATCCACGATTGTATTGTAGACAGAAAAAAAAATTGAAGCAAAATTAAAATGTATATGTTAAAGTGAGTATGTTGCAGTACAGTTTTGTTCATAGGACACCTGTAAAATGACTTGCTTGCTCACTGGGTTATCACGTAGTGTTTTCTCCTTGTTGGCCCTTGTTTACCAATGGGGAATGAAAACCACTCAAGGGCAAAGCACTTTGCTAAAGCCATGAAGAAGGGACATCAGTTTCTTGGTTTTCTTTTCTTTACTGACACTTTGGCTATTCCTCTTTGTGATGACCCTGCTGGGAAGAGGGTTCTGGGGGTGTTAACTGCTCCTCTCTTAGAGGTTTGCCTTGAGTTCTCTTCTTCAAGTCATCCAGCCTGGACCTTCCTCCCAAGGGCTTACAAGTGTGGGTGTAAGCTGGACTGGGGTGGGGTGTCAGAAAGGGTGCATCTGTCTGCTCACAAAGTTTTAGGCAAAATTTTGCAACCAGCCTGTAATCCCTGTTTTTGCAGTAGCTGTGAGTCAGGTAGTTCCTCACTGACCATTTTGAACAGTAAGAGTCAGAAGCATCACTTCCTGCTAGCAGTTAAGTATAAAAATTTCCACTGTAACATGGGACCTGCCTATTTTCTATGGATTTGAGAATTAACAAGGTCTTTATTTAAATTGACAGGGAGTTAAAAAGGCTTTTTGACAAAACAACTGTTAATTCACATGATTAGCAGAAACGCTAACTGGGGAGTGGTGAATGGCAGCCAAACAAAAGCTCTTTGACTTCAGCCCTACAGATGGTGCCAAAATATTGACAGAAAATCTACACCTTCTGTTCATTTCATATAGGACTGTAGATGTGCAGCACTGCCCAGTATCTCCTGTGAGGCCGCTGCCATGGTATAAGAGCAGTGTGAGCAGAGCTGCCTTTTTGACTTGCTGGATGGGCTGCCTGGCAGCTGGGGACGCAACCTGGGGCTCTTCTTTTGGTGTCCTTGGTTGTACAGAGCTTCTTCCTCTTTGGTGGAATGAAGCGTGTATACTTAGAAATGTTACCATGGTGAGTGGGGATCTGATTTTGGCTTGTTTGTGCAGCTAGTTTACTTTAATGAGAACTGAGAGGAATTTATGTTAAAGGACAGAGGTAGAGCATCATACTGGTGATGTAGAACATGGTAGGGGTGCTCTGCTCTGCCACTTTCTGACTCTAATGTCATTAAGCTCCACGTAGTGCTTGAAACTGTTATTTAACATGAACAATTGGTGTAATCAAGTATTACCTCCCCACAGCAGTCACTTGAGTTAAGAAGGGTTGTGCGGAGTTTTCATAGTGAGGAGTTGCTTTGAGGTTGTTGCTGTTGTTGTCATCTGTGCTGTGATTTGTTTTTAATGTTGGTAATATACTTGGTGAGGATGATGGACTGGTTCTGGGGAGGTCTTTTCAGTTTTCTCCTGGGTAGTATCCCACAGAGATTAATTTTAACATTGTAGCAGAAGGAAAGTGTGACTGTGCTAAAGGAACATAGCTGGTGATTGCAGTTCTCACATTGTAAAGATGTTCTTGAGTAATTCTGTTTCAACAGCATTGGGAATGGCCAACAGATGGCCTTGACCTGTGGTCCCAGTGCCTGCTCTATATCAGCCTTGCGTAATTATAACTGACACTCAAATTTCTTGAATTTGAGTTAGAGATGAATTATAAACCAAAATACTACAACCAGGGAAGGGACAACTTATTTTTACCTGAAAGACAGACCAAATGCCATTTGATTGCTGCATGACTGGACCCCAGTTAAGTGCTTAAAAGTTCAAGTACCCACACAGAATGTTGCTATACCATTTGGGGTGCAGAAGCCCTGCTCTGCAACTGCCTGTGGCCTTCGCCCAGGACTTATGCACCAACAGGGGATGAAGTTTCAGATGGGCTTTTTGCTGATGTTTCCTGTGGTAGTTTGGTGTGGGGGTCTTTGGATCTCATTCTGGTATTCTCAGCCCTGTTCTGAATTTTGAACACTGTGGCTAGCTGGGCTTCTTGGGATGACACACGCAATTTATAAATAATTTATGACATTTCAGAAATACCTATTTTCTTGTCTGGGGAAATGAGCTAACCATAGTTTGTTCCACTTAAAAGCAGAAAGTTGTTTTTATTGTAAAGCCCCAAACTACAATTGAATATTCCTGTGCTCTGCTACCTCCCATCTCCTTCTCCCTGTCACTAAGCAAGATCATCCAGCGGTTTGCTCGGTAAGAAAGCGATTCTACATTATTTCCTGCAGAGGTTTCTGCTGAAGTGGGCTGGCTGTAAAGAAGCAGCTACTCCTTTACATTCTGTAACCATACCATTTTCTCTATCAGCATGGAACATTTGACTCATGTGCCCTAGAAAATAACTCCTCACTCCCACTATGTGCACATATACTGAGCTTGATCTAAACCTGACCTGCACTTCTGGGATGCAAACTCGTGATCAAAATTGCTGGATGCAGGAGGTCAGTGTTCCAGAGTCCTTAGCTTCTGGGGTGAAAGTCCACTGTTTAAGAAACAGTGTTGTGAATTCAAAGCAGATTAATGCTTTATAAGGTCTAGGGAAGTTACAAAAACACATTGCAAAGGAGCATGTCTGCCTTATATATAAACTGGTTATAGAGCTTGATTCTGTTTCTATTAAAGACAATAAAGGGTTTGTGCTTCTAAATTTCACACAGTGTTGCATGTAGCCTTTTACAAGGGGATAAAAGTTTTACTGTGAAAGATTGAGACCCTTGGTTTCCAATGCAAGCACAGACTGTTGCAGTAATGCAATGCATGATGCCCTTCAGAGAGTTTATTTTTGCACACGACACAACAACAGTGTTTCTGTCTATAGCCCATTCTCTCCCTGAGCACCTTGAACCAATATTGAGTTCCAGGCCTTATGAAGCAGAAGGCAAACCTTGAGCAGGGCTTTACACTTCTTGCAGTCCAGGACTTGAGTTTATATTACAGGAGGCAATGTAACTAATATTTTAAGCCAGATCGTGAGCTGTGAATGTGTAACAGAGTTCTAAGTGATTTAATTTTCCTAATTTGATGCTCTCAAAATGTGCATAATCCAGAGATGCTTGGTGATAAAGCTTGGAAATAGGCTCACCTCCTACGGTAATTATCTGAAAGACTTACGGTATGTCTGCATGCGTGAGCTGGATATTTTTAAGAGTACACACGCATCCACCAAGCAGAAGCCTCTTGAGAATTTTGGCTCTCTTTATTGGAAACTTTGTGTTTCATGATCCTTGCTCTGAATTTCTTATTTGTATTCCCTATTACCCATACTGGAAACTGTGTTGCAGAGCCAGCCTAATGAAGAAGTGTCTGCTAATAGCTGCTCTTCAGTGGCGGATTGTGCCGAGCCGGCTGGGATTTCTGAGACTGCTGCTTCTGAAACCCATTCCTCATAGCATCTCGCTCTTGTGCAGCAGCACCACTGGCCACAGTGAGCTCCCCTCATCCAGAGGCTCCTGGCTGGTGAATAACTGTCTCGTTCTCCTGTAGCTGAGTCTGCCCACGGGTTTGCTAAGTGCTGAGAAGCATATATTGAAAGTGCTCCGGAGGGTTGTTAGTCATGTGGCTGCTCCATTAATTTTCATGGTAGCCCAGTGTACCTCTGCATGGTGATGTGGAACAAAAAAAGTGCCCTCTGAGTTTTAAATCAGGGATCATAAAGACCTGATGTCACTTTGCTGTAAAGGAGAGGGGAACAAACGATTCCGTGTTTCACTTTGCATTTATTTTGTAGTATGCAAAGACAGCGAGGTTTACGGGATATTATGTTAAGCCACTTGCTTATTTCTGCAGAACACTGTTTGTAGGCATTTCACAATTTCTTCAGTCGTTCTCAGAGACAGAAATGAATATACTGATGCAGCCACATGAAGAAGGTGCTTTCTGAAGCTCCCTGCCATAAGAATTAATGAAGTAATCTGGGGAATTAATTCCAAAGGTGTTAATTTGATGATCGTTTTCATTAGTAACCAGAAGTTGACCAAGAGATACCAAGCACTGTAACCCCAAGTCAGTGAGGAGAGCTGGAGAGCAAACTGGTCAGCCAACACTGTTTTCTTCTGCTCTGCTCTCCTTGCTTGTCTGTAATGATGCTAGTAAGTCCAGAGGAACTGTATACCCACAGCTCAAGGCCTAACTGTGCACACATGCACAGGAACAGCTCTGCCCCAGGTGCTGCTTAAAATGTCAGGTTACCCACAGAAGATTGTTTGCCGCCCACATAGAGTCCCAGCTTTACCAAGGTTGGATCTCCTTCAAAGAGAGCAGCCATCCTACTCCTAACAGACTTTCACCCATACGGTTTCTCTTTTTTTTCCACCCCCCACCCTCTGCTTTCACGTTCTCTCATTCTCCTGTTGGCTCTGCAGCTTGCTTGGATGCGCTGCTGACGTGGGAGCTCACGACCAAAGGTTCTTCCAAGCCTTCTGTCCTTGTGTGGAGCTGAATGTTTTCAAAGGAGACTGCGTGTGAGACTGTAGCAGTGTGCATTGCATGGGATGGGCAGAGGGCTGTACCTAAGCCACTTTCAAGTCTCTTGCAGTGCTTGCTGTCCCCACTGGACAAGGAAGTCCTACATCCTTTTCCTGGCGGGTAACAGAAGAGTTCACAGACTCGCCTCTGCAGTTTCCTTCCTACCATTAAACAAATCCATCTCTATAGATCAAATACAATTTTCTTCCGCAGCTAGTCAGCTCTCTTGATTGTGCTCTTTGCTGATGTGGTGGTTATTTTTGTTGCTTCTGTGGAGGTCTGCTCTCAGTACACCCAGAGCCAGTGCTCCTGACAGGCAGCACAATCCTGGAGTGCCTTGGCAGCCTGCCTGCGTCTGTCCTGTGGGCCCTGGGGGGACTCTCACATGTTCTGCCGCTTATTTTCCTCTTTCCTAGAGATCTAACGCAATTTTGCAAGTAGTCACTTGGAGCCATAATTCCCTTTGCCCTGGAATATTTTTTATTTATTTTTAGTAAACGTTTGTCAGTGTTTCTAACATTGCGCCTCCAGCAACGTGGCCTGGACCGAAGCCACGCAGCAGTCTGACAACCTGTTAGGCGAGTCTCCTATCAATTAGGCTGCAGCTGTCATTGGATCTATTCTCAGCCTCCTTGGTACGTGTTTGCAAATAACAGGGGCTGCTGTTTTGCAGCTCTCGATTTATTTTTTTTTCTCCACAGCCAGTCAAGAACATTTTGTCCCTAGAATTCGTCCTGTCTCCTTTGTTTTTGCTTTCTAATCATCTCTGCTTTATTATCCTCAGAATATATGCTTATCGAGGATATCCTTTTCCTTTTCTCATAAGTAAAGTGTTTGCTTTCTATTTTATTTCATGCATTGCACCAGGAAAACCTCCCCCAAGGAAACAAAAAAAAAAAAAGAAACCTCTCACTTAAGGCTACGCCTTGATCCTTCAGATGTTTTCAGGCTTTCTCCAAAGCACCCAGACTGTTTCTTACCTGTAGGGAGCTGCAATTTTTAAAGCCTATCATGCATGGAAGTTCTCCACAGGGGCTGTCTTGTTTCTGCTGATGTTTGAGCTCTGAGGTGATTGTGGGTTTTATTATCAGGTTTGCTACAGCTGGAAAGAGAGTCCCTGACAATGTACAATCTGTTAGAATTCCCCTTTCTACCTTCTGCCATTTGCAGTTCTCTCCTATAAAAATAATGAAAATTGCTCTATGACTCTTTCCCAGATGTTGTGCACTGCACGGAGTTACTTGATGCTAATATTTCATTTGCTAATCTATAACGCAAAGTGCAGTTTGTACTAGCCAGGCTGTATAACCACTCTTAGACTTATCATCTTCTTGTTTTGCATGTACAAGAAATTAGAAATCAGAGTTGGGACGTTCAGGCAAAACAGAAACACCCAGGTCATTTCATCTTTGGACTGGCTGAGAGATTTGTTTTGATCTTGTACTCTCATTTCTTTCATAAGCCGGGCTTACACAAAAACACTGGAAACCATTCTGGTTTCCATTCAGTCCGTAGGTCCTTGCAGTGGGTCTCCAGCCAGCTTGCAGCCCTGGAGAGGGAACGAGCCCATCACAGACAGATTGAAACCGTTAACTTTAGATAACTCGTGTTGGATCGGCAGAAGTCCTTACATTTTCCTGGTGGGAGATAAGGACGGGGCTTTTTTTCTGTCCTCACTAAGCTGCACACAATGCTGTGAGACTTCCCCTGCAGTCTCACTCAATGTTTGCTGTGCACAAAGCACACCTCGCACCACAGCTGTGCTGGCATGCAGATGCATCTTGAAATTTTGCACAAAATCTACCCCAGACTATTTGTGTGGCCACAGCAATATCAGCATATTTTCTGGTGTACATCAAGCCTGCACCAGGAAGGTGCTACTGGGAGCTCAGCACTGGGAAGGATGGTGTTGCAGCACCAAGGTCTGGGGCACTGCTGAAGGGGTCTGCAGGGTGGTGAGCAGCTGCTCGGCCCCTGAGCGAGAGGTGCTTCTGTGGGCACAGTTAGGGGAGCTGGAACAACTGGAAGCCCTGAGCAGGATGTTGTTGGACTGCCTTGGTGATGTCCTTGGATAGACTTGGGTGCTTTTAGAAACCTCTTGCTAGGTGTCTGCCACAGCCTTTCCTTACCAAGGAGAGGTGGCTCTAAGTCCCTTTGGAAGCTGCTGCTTATATTAGCGTGTTAGCTGTGATGGCATTTCGGGTGTTTTGTGCAGTTCTTGTTGGAGCTGCATTCTGCTGAGCTGTGCTGCAGAACCTCGAGCAATCTGAGACAGTCTAAGTTTTCTCAAGTACTTAACGAACAGCACGTTTCACATGTATAGCATCCCAAACTGTTCCTGCTCAACCATCGAGCTTTCAACTCTTTGCAAGTATAAACATAGTTAGAACAAGCTGCCATCCTGTAGACAAATCTTAGCTGGCAAGGAGATGCATTTTATGCAGTATTTATGTTTCCCCAGAAAACAAAGACAAGCAAAATGCTGTACTTGTTAACATCAATTCAAAGGAAAAGCGAACGATGGCATTTGCTGTAATCATGTTCAAAGTTCTGAAGATGTCTGTGTGTTCCACCTTTATTTTAAGCTCTTACTTATAATTTGCTTTTTATGTTTAATAGCGTGTGACTGTTCCTGAGAAGGTAGGATGTGATTTTATTTTGAGACTGTATTTAAACAGAAAAATTATCTCTGTATTTTACAGTGGCAATACAAAGTGCAGCAGAAGAACTGGGTGGATAGGGAAGGGGGCCCTGGATGGGCTGGTATGGTGATGATGGTTTCTTTGTTAGCTACTGCTGGAATAGTGCTCGGATGTGTGTGATTGCTCTTTGCAATGGCTGCATGTTCACAGACCAACTGTGCACTTGTATCAGAGCCATCAGAATGATTTTAGTCCAGGGTTCCTACCAGAATTATTTATACAAAACGCATTTGAAATTCTATATTGGCCATTTACACGTGAGGATTTCTATTTCAGGAAGCTCTGGAAACAGCCAGGATCTTCAACTGCGCCCTCTCCCAAAGATACAAGATCCTTTTAACATTTAATGATGGCTGTGAAGGTGCTTAAAAATAACTTAGAAGCACAAAGCACATTTGTGTGTTCCCTGCTGGTGAGAGGACTGGACTAACAGTCAAATCTTGGATTCTATTTGCATTTTTTGTCCTTCCTTCATTCAGGACCTGAGATGAATTTCCTATTTCTCCTTGACAAATGATTTTGTTACTTATCTATTGTCTGTATTTACATTATTATACTTAGGAGGTGATTGATAGAATTTGAATTCATCTCTGAGGAAAGAACTGTAAAACTTTGTGCTGATCAGGTCGTACGAAATGTGTCCTCTGCATGACTGCACATAACGTTATCCGCTGTGTCACTGCTGGGTATGAGTCCATTTCAGATGCAAAAGGTCCCTATTTAATGATGAAAATGATAAAGTTCTTTCAGGTGGGATTATGCTTACGTATATCTTTGTGCAGTATTCATCATAATAGCAAGCTCATCTCAACTGCATCATTAGTGCTTTGCTACGATTTATACAATATAAGTAATCAATTAGCTTGATTCTTCTGCATACTGCTAAATGGAACATGAACAGCTCATAATGGGCAGCAGTAAATAGACATCTGTATGAACACAGGTATGCTGTGTGCAGGGAAGGAGGTGTGCAGGAGGCGAGGCACTGAGCAGAGCAGCCCTGCATAAAAAAACAGGCATTCATTTAAAGGAAGAAAAATGTCACCGAAAGCTGCACGATTATTAGCATTACTATGCATGAGGGGTAGTCAAGGAAGATGTTAGAAGAGGAAGAGAGACATTATTCAAGTGTCTGAGAAGACAGACCATCATCAGCAGTGAGATAGAAAAGGCTTCCAAAGGAACAGCATAGCATTTAAACATTAAATTATAAGGGCACTGAAGCTTTAAAAGGTATATTGGAGTTTCTGCATTATTTATTATTTGAGACTGCCTTTCCCCCAAATATTTGATTTTTTTCCCATTCATTCAGAACAGAAAAGTCCTTCCCACACTTCTCAACTTCCTGAGGCTTCTGGGGACGAGGAGCCAGCTCTAAATTTTGAGATATGATTTACTCTGAGCAGACATTGATTATCCGTAACACTGCAGTGGGTTGGAGCTGCCTGTTTGAAAGGCTGGGGGTGAGAAGGATTCGGCTGTCATTCTTCTGGGGCTTGGAAAAAGTTGAGAATTCATTATTATTACGTAGCTGGATTGCACCCATACCTACTACTCCAGGCACTAACAGGATTTCACAGTGCTGGGCGCTGTCCTTTCTCCAGCACAATTTAAGGCCTTGTGGACACTTTTCCACCCTAGTTATTCAGGCAAGGCTGCTGTGACAGTGCAGTCACTCTGCAGAAGCTTACAGTAGGAAAAAGCCAGCAAAAAATATAGCTTGTATCACTCTGCCTGAGCAAAAGAAGCTGTATTGGCAAAAATAAACTTTTTTCCTCCCCTTTTGCTCATATTACAGCTGTGTCTACATTAGGACTTTTGCTGGCATAGCTGAAAAAAAATCACACTCCTAGCTGACAGGGATATGCTGTCAATTTTTTTAAATAGATGAGTCTGAAGTATTTCCACATGATGGATCCGTGTGTATTTGTTTGTGTGGAGATGGGGGAGGGGAGAATCTGTTTTAAAATAGAAGTTTCTAAAATTGATTTGCAGAGAGACCCTTAAAATGACAAGCATTGCCCTGCCAGCAGCTTCCTGCCTCCCAGCTCTCCTCTCGCAGGCTCCCAGACCCTGGCTCTGTGTGCTCCCTGCTTCCCTCCTGTCTGCCCCACATCTCAGCACATCCTGCCTGGGATTCTCGCTTGCCTTTCCTTCTCCTACCTTCATTCTACTCTGGCAGCATCTCACCTCATATGTGCCTCTGCCCCACTCCAGACACCTGCACTGCAGCTCCCATCCATCCCCTCTGCCACCGAGGGCTGATGTCCTCCCTGCAGTGTGGGTCTCTTTCCTTCCCCTTCAACTGCTGCATGCAAGGTCTCTGATGGGAGCAAGGGCTCAAGGTCTGCATACAAACTGAAGTCCTTCATATGCTCTGTGCCACTGCAAAATACTTTATTTCTGGCAGCGGAACTGCACATCGAGTCAGAAAGCAGAGGCATTTCCATTTCAAACAGAGAGGCAGTGCCTTTCCAGAACATCTGGAAAATATTTGGAGAAGGACGCAGAGCTGTGATAAAATTACAGACATGAAGGTCTGCTGCTACTTGTTTTCACCAGACAATCACTGATGTTCGCCTCTTTCCATCAGCCCAGGTTGGTTATGGAGCCCAAGTGCCATAGGAAGGTATCTCATACATACTGGCCCCTGCAGAAGGTGCTGATCCCAGAGCTGCTGTGAGCTTTCTGAGTCACTTTTGGGTAAGGCAGTGAGTGCTTTGGAATAGCACGCTCAGAGGACTTGTTTTGTTTTCTCTGAATATGACAGGTTAAGCATTTAAATAGCATTCAGCCAACTAACCCATCACACGTTGGTATCAATTATTTGTTCGGAGTTTAAACTGACATTTAGTAAGCATGCTAATTGATACAGCACTAACTTACTATAGGTATCTTCCTAAGTGCCAATTATCTGCCTCAACATTCCCCACAATTGAAGTTTGTTAGTAAGAAGCTAATTACTCTAGTTTATTGCTGATGGAATTACATGAAGAGTAGAATTTGCTCTTACATACTTATTAGACCTCAATAAGTGATCCTTAGCAGTCTGTTGCTATTCAATTAACAAGTAATAACTTCCTTAATGAATGTAATTGAAATGCTTATTTCAGTCGGGCACCTAATATAAAGCGCTTCACTTGGAGCGCTTTTCTGCATGCCAGTCTTGTTCACTTAACAAGAACAAAATGGGGCCACCAAGGAAGCTCTGAGAACCCAACTGCTGCTGGTAAATCCCTGACATGACCAGATGTCATTTACCAGGTGATTTCTCTTCTGCAGAAATATCATGGGAATAAGGCGAGATTCTTCTCTCTGAGGACTTAAATCCATGGAAGGGATGCTGTGACTTGGAGCTCTTCTCAGTGGTGAGTCCTGCAATGGCTGTACAGCTGCTTGCTGCTCCTCTGGGACTGGTGCAGCTCAACTCCAGTGTGCTGCTGCAGGTGCTCTGTCATTGCAAACTCTCTCCTCTTTGCTAGGAGTCTGCGCATTTGGTGTAAGTGATTGATGGAAATAAGATGGTGGCTCTGGGGACATGTGTTCTGGTGAAAGTGGCCCAGGGCTGTGGGCTGTGTGTGCTGTAGCTGGTGAGCTGCTGGACTGGGAGCCTCCTTAATGAGGAAGGGGCAGATTCTGAAACGGGATTTTATAGTCTAGGGAACGATAACGTGCTTTGTCTGTTTATGGGATGGGAAGGCCCAGCAGTGTTTGGTTTCTGAAGCTATTATTGGTTTCACGATTAAAACTCTGGTTTCTTCTATAATGAGGATTTAACACACAAGACTTGTATTTATGGCCAAGTGCCAGGAAATCTTCTCAAGCAATACTAACAAATTGTTCCATTTGGCAACATTAGTGTATGGGCAGTAACCTTTTCTCAAGAATTTTTAGCAGATAGATTTAGTGTCAAAAAAACCCAGCATAAAAGGATGTAATAGCTTCTCCAGTCTATCACGTTTGTTACCAACTTTTTATGTATGCCTTCTACTCATAGAATTGAAAGACCTTATTGATCTCTGCAGCTCAACTGGTTATTGGGTTGAGGCTTCCTGAAAGAGGCCAAGAGAAATTATTCATTTAACATGTTCCAATTTTAGTAAACTTTCATTTAACCTTCAGGGTTAATTTAAAAAAATATTTATATATTTCTGATTGGCTCACATAAATTTATTAAATTAGACAGAAACTGAGTTCAGGCTGGTGCATTTCGTACCAACTTCTGTAATATCTTGGGGAAAAAATAATCCACAGTGACTTAAGTTCCATGCAAACATGACTAGGAGCTTTGCCATGGGAGTGAGTGTCGTGGAAATGCTGTCACAGTTTGAAGCAGTGATGGAGCACCTGGTGGGAAGGCAGGGCCAACCCAGGGGAGCACATGAGTGACTGGGAGGTGTGGAGCCAGGATCCACGGGTTCTCAGACCTCTTTTGAGGGTTGGCAGTGGAGGCAAAGGGTTCTTGCTGGAGATCCGTGCATACTTGGAGGCCTTCTGAAGGAAATCAGTTTCTCTTCATTTTCTTCTGCATCCACAGCTGCTGCATTTTGGCTTGTTCTCATTTGCTGTAGTCTGAGATTGTACTACCCTGCTACTATTGCTTTACTTTCCATAACATTGTAGCGTTACAGTGGGAGAGCACTGGCCCCGGCTGCCCAGAGAGGTGGTGGAGTTTCCTTCTATGGAGATATTCAAGCACTATCTGGGCACTGACCTGTGTGACCTGCTGTAGGGAACCTGCTGT
Source organism: Cyrtonyx montezumae (assembly GCF_038088225.1). Taxonomy (NCBI): domain Eukaryota; kingdom Metazoa; phylum Chordata; class Aves; order Galliformes; family Odontophoridae; genus Cyrtonyx; species Cyrtonyx montezumae. The sequence goes on along the minus strand of NW_027071903.1, from coordinate 25,992,242 downwards.
AGCAGGGGTTCAGACTCTACGATCCCCAGAGGTCCCTTCCAACCCCTGCAGTTCTGTGATCAATATTCCAGAATTGCTTCATTTTAAAACAGTAGCCAGAGCAGCAAAGCAGTCCAACTTGAAAAATATATCCCCGGATGAAAACAGATTCTGCAACTTTGAGGAGTTCAGAAATACTTACATCAGGTACCGTGGACTTGAAGGTTTGTGGTAATTCGTTGGAACCCTGTCTTCATCACAAGGTTTTATCTTGCTGGCGTTTGTAGTGTCTTCAGGTTGGAATTAGGGGCATGCTGTCTGGGGGTGCCATGGTTCTTCCCTGTGCCTACATATCCCAGCTGGTGTCTTTGTTAACGTCTGAACAGAGCGAGGATTAAATGCACCTAACAGCTGAGAGGATTTTCAGAGGTACGAGTGGTATTCAGGCATGTATCTCACGCCGGTTGCTACTGGTTTTCCAGGACTTGCTTCTATATTCCTGGTTCAGTGTGGGCCTTTCTTCCCACTGCTCTGCCTGACCCTACTATGGCCAAACTATTTATGGGTGTTAGATGGTTATCTGGTGGAAACGTTCATATTTGTAACTCTGAGCACCCAAGTGACATCAGTGGGATGGAGGAGCCCATGATAGATTGGGAAGAGCTAATAAAACCATCCCCAAGGAAATCTCTTGTCATTCATTCTAATGGGCTTGGAGGCCAGATCAGGTGGCATAAGGAAGGCAAACTGTTTGGATTTGGGCTCCTCTGCCCCTGGATTGACCTTGGATGTGAAGCAGAGAGGAGTGTGGCTAAAATATTGAAGGGAGCAGCAGAGAGGGGAGAAGGCTTCGTTGGCAGGAGTTTATGAAAAACAAATGAGCAGTAAAATATCAAAATGAGGCTTCAAGACAGGTTAGTTACGAGCCTGGGCAGGACAAGTGGAACTGTTTTAGAGAGCACACGGAGGACTATAAAAAATGCAGTATTGGATTTAGATAGAAACTGCTGACACTGTTAACTGTGTGGCACTTGTGCAAGTTATTGTTAGAAGCCAACATCATAAAACTGTCCATTCTGTCAACCAGTTTCAGGGCAGATATTTACTCCTCCCCCATCAAATGGAGATGACAGGTTTCTAAGTGGTTGTACTCTGAAATGTGACAAAAAACGTATTTTTGGCAACTGATCTTGCTTAGTGTCCTATGTGATACTCCGTGTCTCCTGGTTTGGAATACCTTATGCAGTTAGAGCCTTTCATGGGCCGTCTCCTACCTCAGATGATGGGGAGAAATTCTGGCTGAAAGCATCGTTCCTGTGAGGGAGGAAATCCAGCCTTTTACCAAGTGCTGCAGCTTAACTGAAGCAGCAGGAACCAGCAAGGGTTGCTTGTAATATGGAACATATCACATGCAGTAAGATTTCACTTGCAAGTGCTTTCTGAACTACCCATCCAGTAATGAAGCAGCTCTGAAATAGTGTGTGACTTCCTCGCAGCGTGCTGCTCTCCGTGGTTGCGATGTCACCTCAGATGAAAGGACAGTGATGCGTTGTGCGTTAGGATCTGCCCACATCCTCCAGGATCTGAGCAGCAAAGGACTGTTTGAGATTTGCACTCTATGTCTGTCAGAGAGAAGTAAGTGCTGCAATAAAAACAGTAGTTGGCTATGCAAACTCGTCTTAGTCTGGGGGAAAGAAGCCTTCACCTTTGTGCAAGAAGATCTGCTTAATCTGAAAGCTCTCCTAGGATGGATTTTAAGGATGAGTAATCATTTTTACTGTATTTCAGCCCTGGTTCTCAGTGATGCTCAGTGATTTCCTGAATCACTGAGTAGATTTCCTTCAGCAGATTTTGGTATTTTCTCCTTACCTGGGCTGTTACAAATGGAAGTGAAAAATCCCATAAAATGTCTGCTTCTGCCTCCATTACCACGATCTGCTCCCCACAGCTGGTGTCAGTGTGCTCAGGGAGCTTGATGTGCCCGAGAGCTCAATGTCTGGAGCCTAATGCCATGGTTCGGTGTAATACCTGATGGACTTTCCCAGCAAATTCAGCACCAGGAAGACCATACAACCACACACTGTGGTCCAGGGATGTCGCCATCCCTGCATGTGCAAGAAGTCTGCTGGCCTCAGTGAGCTTGCCCAGCTCCTGTTGCAGGACTTGCTGGAACTCCCTGTGAAAAGCAGAAGCAGGCCATTCGCCATCAGCATTTTTCTTACTCTGAAGCTCTTGTCTCCTTATCCAACACACATGGCCTGAGCTGGCGATGGGATTTTGTCAAAGAATCACAGAGCTGTAGGGGTTGGAAGGGACCTCTGGAGATCAAGTGCAACCCCTGCTAAGAGGGTCCTGTCCTTTTACAGAAAATGCATTCCTGCAGATGTGCACCCATTTTGCTGTGGCCTTGCTCCCACTTTACCGTTTGCTTCCTGGGGATGTCTAAGTGATTGAGGGTGAAGGTCTGGCCCCATGCAGCTTTGCCATCGCCTTCGATGGAGTCAGTATTTCACCCGTGCTAGCAGTGGCAGGGACTGAATGTCAGAGCTGCAGGCACAAGCCTTCACAGAAATCAATTCTCACACACGGCATTAATATTGGAAGCGCTTCTCGCTCACCTAATGGTTGGCCAGGCAGAATAACCTGTGACTAATAGCCATTCATGGTTATACAGCATGGCCTGATTATAAAAATTTGTCATTAGTCCATAACAAAAAAAAAATCTCAAGCTGTTAATTGACCAATATGTATTCCAGAGGAAATCAGAGTAATCACATGGATATTCATTGCACAGAAAGGGAAGCACAGCTAGCGTGTGCATTGCTTTTATGATTCATCTGCTCCGGTCTACTTTTGATTTTTTTTTTTTCCTCATGTGGGACCAGTAAATCAAAGAGTGGAGAAATAAGGCTGCTCTTAAAGTGACCCACATTAAAAGCCAGTTGCCACCTTTTTTCTCTTACTAGGCAGCTGCCCATTTTTGTGCAGGAATAGACACATGCTAACGGCCATCAGACAGCTACAGAAGCAAACCAGTTAGCTCATGGTCTGCCTTTGCCAATGGCAAGGTCAGCTACTGGAAAAAGTTACCCAACAGCTTTTACAGCCAGGTATGATCCTACAGAAGAGAGTTTATAGAAAACTGGCATTCTTTGCTCATTTTCTTTCAAGTCAGAGGGACTCATCCTTGGAAAAGCAACCTGTGATTCACATAACACGGGCAGAGATATGTGGGGGAGGGAGTATTTATTTCCTTATTTGCCATTCAGGTTTTTTCTGTAGTAAGCTTCTTTTTTGTTGATAGATGGGACCATTCATGCCAATGACCAGGACAGCCTATTCATGTGGTAGATATGGTAGATTTTCTTCTTTAATTCCCCTGCAGTATTTCAGCAGCTGGAGCCTCACAGGAGCTATCTCTGTCTGGCTGAGGCGGAGGACGGAGGCACCAGTCTGGCACAGAGGTCTCACCGTCCCTGCTGGGGCCCAAGGAATTCTCAAATGTTACCTAAAGGTGGGCACCCTCTGGTCAGCAGCTTTTGCTGCTTGGATTTAGTTCAAGTCTCCAAGAAAGCAGACCATAAATCAGGTCATCGGATGAATTCAGTATGCACTCATAAAGTCAGAGCTTCCAATAAATTTCATTTCAGGCAGAGCAGAAATGCTTTCTTGGTTGAGAGTTCAGGATAGATGATAATTTCAGATGTGTGTCTGGCCAGTGCAATGTGTCTACAAAACATTTGCAGGCAAACAGCAGCGGCTGGTGCAGAGTCAGGCCCTCACACCAGCTGCATTTTAGTATGACTGAATAAAGACATGAGCATCTATAGCTCTCAGAGCTGAACCTACTTAAATATTTAATACTTTTTTTCTCCAAAATCCTTTGGTTTCTTGTTCTTTCACACTGTGCTACGATGACATTTGAACAACAAATGCAGTCTTGGTAGGTGGGTCTCCTGGTACTGCTTTTTATATGAGAAGCCTGCACTTCCCAGCTGAAGTCCAGATGCTGCATTTATGGCGGTATTTTGTCCTGATCAATTTTTAAAAAACATTTTCCTATCCATGAAATTAATAGGTGCCTGGAGAAATGCCAGCTCCTCCCCGCTCCTGCCAACTCTAACCTTTCCCAGACGGGAAGAGACTTCTCCTTCCCTTTATTTACCTGCAAGATATCCTTGCTAGTGCTCAGAATTGCAAAAGGAGAAGGAAAAATAATAAAACCTCTGTAAGTGGAGAGCATTAGCAACAGAACAACTGCGCCTACTCCAGCAGAGCACTGCCTTCCCAGGCTCCATTACACTGACTAAGCCCCGCATAATCTTCCTGGGGTCACAGAGTGAGCCATTAGCAAGACGGCACTAAGACAGAGGCATCCTGGATTTTGTAACTGCACTGATTACTTTAAGACCCCAATTTAAAAGGCCGTAGGTTTGTGCCGGCAGCAGAGTCATACAGATAGCTACTTACAGCCTTACAAATTGGTTTTCTTGCCATCATCACCTTGCTACTATGTGCCAGCAGTGGTTTTTTTGTAATGTTTTGTCTTTTGCACTTGCCTGCATGCTGCTGAAAATTATTTATGTTTTGATTGGCTGCAAAAAGACAAGGGAAGTCTGAGAGGACTCCGGTGCTCCGGGAGCAGGACCCGTGCCCTGTGAGTAATGCTTTGCCATATGTGCCTGTGTGGATGTGCCTGCTGGGTAGCACAGCATGGTGTACTACACTGCCTGACCTGCCCAGTCACCACCTCACGTGTGGTGTGAGGGCTGCTTCAATGGGCACCATACAAACAACTGTTCTCCATTCTCTGTGTCCTAGATGGGCTCTTCGTGTGGCACTGTAATGTCTCCTATCCCAGCCCTCGAAGGCTGATAATCACACAGGTGGGGGCACTTCAAAAGGCACTGCCCCTCCTCAGAGAACACCTCTGCCCACCCTGGCTGACACCTTCCTGCCGTAGGTGCTGTTGCAGTAGAAAGGGCATACAACAAATGGGCTTACAACAAATGAGCAATATGTGCTTGGCTCTGCATTTTGTATATGAAGATGTTACATGAAAAGCGCATTAATAAGAAGAAATATTTGCTTCTGCACTAGAAAAATATACATTGCATTTTTTTTGTTAGGGTTTTTTTTTTTTATCACTATGTTTCTCTTTAATATTTACTTCCCAGTAAGATGCAGCCAGGTGTCATTGTATTGTTCTGACACGCACAGTAATTTCAGATGATTAATACTGTGACACCATAATCTCATAAGAAATCATTTTTATCCATTATCTAAAATCAGATTTTAATTAAAAGAATATTCCGTATTTCTATGGTGAAACTGAACGACCCCGATTATTTTAAAATTGTGTGTGCTATCGGCATGTAGAGCATGCATCTTCCTGTTGGGCTTTATTGTCTGCCCGAAAGGTGAATTTCAGCTATCAAGCATTACCACGTACTTAGGAATGTCCTGCTATGAGTAGAGCTGTGATTAATTTTGCCAAGAATGATCTTTGTCTTTTTGTAGCCTATGTTTCAGGAGGAAGGAGCCAACCTGTTTCAAACCTTTCTGTAATTGCCTGAAGTCGGCTATTTCAGACTCTTAAGAGGCTGATAGGTAGCAGAGCTCAGCTTGGATGAAGCTCCGGTGGATGCTTTGTATGGAGCTCTAGGATGTAGTTTTCAAAGTGAATGCATCTGGTGGGTGTGGCTGCCCTGCCTGCACGATGCTGCCAGTTATTCTGATGTTCTTTATTTCTCTCAGGACGCCAACAGTTGTCTGCAGAACCTCAAGATCATGCATGTGGGCATGCACTGAGAACAGGAGCACACCTGTGTGTGTCGCCACCACCTGCTGCACGCTGGCTGGTGCCCTGTGATGCTGAGGAGGGGATGTCTCTCTGTGTTCCTATCAAAGGCAAGCAGATTTCTTTCTATTAAAATTCCAACGGTGCACCTAAAACTCACCTTAAGAGCAATGAAGTTAGACATTGGTACATTGGAATATTTTATTTTCACTTTACATGCGGTGTTAAAAACCCAAAGAACGTATTATTTACACATCCACAATACAAGTTTACAAGATATCTATACATGTTAAAGTACTCTATAGTATAGAGCAGCTTCATTTAAGGGTTACTTTTTTATGCCGTACCATTAAAAAAGATACAATCTGCGTTTACCTTTGCACAAATGGATAAAGCATCTTTTATTATTAAATTAACAGAATAAAGACTAGGTTGAATGTTAGAAATTTCAACATAAATACTGAGAGAACTCACATTACCATCTACAAGGCAGCACAATGTTACAGGAGGTTATCAGGGTTCACATACATTTATCTTTCGATTTCACACAAGTCTTTATTAATTAATAATTGTAGAGTGAATTCAGATCAGTTTTTGTCTTTTGACAACCGAGTACATTTTTATGTTATTAATCTGTAGTGTTTTAGTTGCAAGACAGAAGTGTTTAGGAAGAGATCATTGATTTTTTGGATCCAGAGGTCTCAGGAAATAAATGTCCCTTACAGCCTTACAAGAAAAAATGACTACTTCTGTCCTTTATTCTTTGTTCTGTAAAAGAGATCCAGTTTTCAGTGACTAACCTTTTCTCCCCTACGAACACATAACATAAATCTCCTCCGTCTCTGAAACCCATTGCAGTTATTTGTCCTGCTAATTCATGAATATTCCTCTGCCACGGTTATTTCTATAGTTATGTTCAATAAACAATGTGGTAGTGTGTGTAGTTTGCAAGCTAAAATAGCCATCTGTGTTGAACATCAGCTGCAAGTGGATACTGTAAAACCTACTAAATAGCTTACACAACTTCAGCAGGTGTTCCATTACCCTAGAAACCTCATTTGATTTCACATTATAACTGTTTGATCCTTCGGAGAGCTGCAGTGGAATGTTTATCATGGCAAGGTGATTTAATGCTGCTGTCTTCTTGGATTGTAGGCTGCCTTTAGTTATCATTAATTATCCTTGCTTATTATCTTTTTTTTTTTTTTTTTTTTCTTTTTTGGGGTGCTGTTGAGAGGCTTTGCAACTGGCACTCAGGAGATATGTGCTATAGTGAGAACACTTGACAGATTTTTTTTTTTTTTTAGTACTTTTATCATTTGCATGAATAAGGCACAAAATGCACAGATTCAGGTAAACTCACACATAATATTTACAGAATATTGTCATTACCTGCATGACTTTGGAAAAACAAAACAAAACAAAACAAAAAAACCAACCTTACATTACACAACAAAAACAAATTGATTGCACTACTGTTGGTTTTCACAGACTGCTTCTGCCAGGCCAATTAATGTTTCTTTCTCTCTCTGTTTTTTTATTACTGACAAGACTATCAGACTACAGGGCATCTTTAAATGCAACAAAAGTGTACCCTTCTCCAGTTACGAAGGCCTTTGCCAAATGAATTGTTAGTAGCTGCCCTCAGTGAGAAGTACAGGGACTCAGGTTCACAGTGGCCAGGTATTGGATGGAGGCACTGTGGAAACACAGCAGAACTCCCCCATTCCAGCCCAAATGACTTAGGTTTGAAATGTACAGCTCTGAATCAATAGCAGCATAACAGAGTTGTGAAGAATTAAAGATGTCTGCACTCTTTTGCTGGGTGACTAGTTCATCAAGGCTGTCGTTCAGAAGGATGGCGGCACAGCGCAGCTCTTCCTCAGCTGCCACCAACCTGAGCCCCATGGGCTGCAGCAGGCAGAGTCATCTGTTTGTTCAGTCATGCTCAATGTAAACAGTTCCATAGCATAAAAGATGCAATGGGAATCTAAGTACATCCTAGTGTGTACAGTACACACACACATCCACGCACACGCACAGCTTTATCTGTGGCACAAACAAAATGCCACACACAAGGAGAAAAAAAAAAAAAAGAAATAAAAATAAAGTAAATGCTACAGTTGGGCCAGAGACTGAATTCCAGCAAATTGATCATTAACCCAGATATTCATTGAGACATTACCATTTTCTGACATTTGTGCAAGAGGCAAGGTGAATGCATACATATTAAAATGTTCACATTTAATGGGAAGGACCACGCTTAATGGCAGTCTAAAATGGAACCCATTTTCAAGTATTTGCTTACAGATTTCTTTTCCCAAGAACTTTTTTTTTTTTTTAGCTATTCAGAACAGTAAAGTAGCCCCCCACCCCATTGTGCTACATGTCTCCTTAGCTCCAAACAAAAGAAATGTAATGACCAGCACTTTCCTTTGTTTTCATTTGCTCTTAGCAAGTACACAAAGTCTTGCTATAGCTACCTGCGGCAAGACACAGATGTTGCTGAAATAAAGAAAAGACAGTTTCTTTGGCCACTTGGTTCTCTTTAATTACAAACAAGTCTCTGTCTTATGTGTCTACCACAACATCTTCTCACAACCTGTATGGGTCAATACCACACTCCTTTTTTAGGACAGACACGTCCTAGTAACTGTATTTGTTCAGTGGTCTGACTGATGTTGTTTGAGGAACGAATGAGGGTTTTGGTGGCACATCAGGTTTTAAGGAGGGTGTCCTCTTTATTCCTGTACGAGGAAGTGTGCCGTTGCTTGTGTAACTGCTTTGCCTGGACAAGGAAGGCTGGAGGTGAACACTGACAGGTGTTCCTTGCATGTAGTCCATCTTTGTGCCTGCTGTGGGAGTCACATAACCCCCCCGATTAATACTGGGCTGTCTGGATAACAAAACACCATTTGGTGAGTTTAAGTTTTTAGGAAGGGCAGATATTGAATGCCTTTGTGAAGAATTTTTGTGATATCCTCTCTGCCTTTCCAAAGAGGTCATTGGTACTGCAGGTGTGGTGGGAACATCCACCCGTTTTGTGGGGCTGTTTCTCGGAAGAGTCGATGGTGGAGAGTATAAAGATGCCTCCCTGTTGGGAACTTTAGGTGGGATCTCAGACATATTTCCCATTGAATCCAACATTAAAGTCTGGTGGGCCACTTGAATATCTCCCATAATTGCTTTGGGATTACTAGTAGCTTCATTTAAGTGTTTCAGAAAATCATTCAGGGTGTTCCTGGAATCAACAGACCTTCTGTGATCTCTTTTGCTGGATGGTTTTGTAAGTGGATGATCAATATGTTGCATCTTTTTGTCTGCCTTGTGCGCATTCGAATTTGAGAAAGATGTATCGTAGTCATGAGTAGCATTGGGAAGAACGATAGCACTAGGTATTTGTCCATGACTCAGAGGAGAGTGGGGCGGAGGACTGGAAGGAAAAAACTGAGGGCTTTTTAGAGGGGTTTCCTTTCGTGAAGCATTGAGGTTAGTGTGTGCTTTGTCCGACTGACTTTTCATGGCTTGCAGAGTCTTTTGTTGAAGTACCGGTGTGGATTCAGGAGTGGGAAGTGCAGCTAATTCTGGAGGCTGGCCCCTGTGGTCCATCATCATGGACTTCATATCACCATTCGGCGGCAATTCCTTTCTGCTTGTCAACAGGTTGGTGTAGAGTTTCGGTGAATCAATGTTTTGTTGATATTCCTTGACGGGACTATCAAAAAGCCCATTCAGTTTAGCAAAGCTCCCACTGGAGTCAGTACAAGACTGAGCAGACTCTGCATCTTTGTGTATTTTTCTGGATTTCCGTACAAACACGTCCCGATAACAGTACACGGCCACTCCTGCAATAAAGGCTCCCAGGACAAAAGCAGCAAAGACACAAGTGATTAGGACATTCATGTGTACCATTTGGTTGGACTCTCCTGATTGCACTTCCCACCTCACACCTGCAAAAGACATGCAGTGTATCATAAATTTACACATACTTAAAACTGATCTATTTCAGAAGTAGTTAGCCTGCCTTAGAGAAGGACAGCAGCGTCCTTAAGTTTTTGGGTGTTCTGTACACACAAACAGTGGGCAGCTCTGCAATCCACAGCACTTCTGAATGCTAATAATTTTCTAAATAAAAAGGACTGAGTTAGTATTGATCAGCTCAATTTAGACTGTCCACTTCCTTTGGACAAGCTCTGATGCTTGTCACAGCTTTGCTCCTCACATTACGTTCAGCTGTACGCTGTATGCTATCTGTTTAGCCTGTCCCCAAATTTCCTTCAAGGCTTACAAACAGGAGGCCTGAGTGCTATTAACATTAACGATTTCTGCTGGAAAATTGAGGTTAGAAGGTGCTACTGGGCCAGACAGCAATTAATAACTCATAGATGGATTTCTCTCTCAATTTTCTGCCCAACTCATAAATCAGTATCAAAAGAGAGACAGAACTATGCAAATGTTATGTAGAACTGTATAACGTACATACTGCATTGTTAAAACCACGTCGCTATAATATGGTGCAAAACTTATAAACTAATCCATCCACAGCTCGCTAGCCTTGGAGTGGCACAGTCTGATTAGGGAAGCATACCATTTTTTAAGTTAAAGATTACAGCATTCCATTAAAACACAACTTTTCCTTTCCTATTTGTAGTCAATAATGAACATAAATATTTGCATAATATAGAAAAAAAACCCAACAAAAAAAAACACACCTTGCAAGGTTAAGTTACTACACAGTATTAAGATTTAGAAAACTTTTTGTTTAGACAAAGTTGAATATTGGATTAGTTTGTGATTCACGTATTAACCAGCTCCCTTTGCTTCTTGAGATTTTTTTAAAGCAACCACAGACATCTTGCAGCTAAGACAACGTTAGTTCTTAATCAAAGTAATTCTGTTAACTATCCCAAAGGACATTCAAGCGAAAGAGCAAGACCAAAGCTACAGATTCACTTTGTGTTAGAGGCAAGGCCTTTGAACATTGTTAACTTTCAGGGTTATAGGTTTTAATGGTACTGCGCAGAAGAAGGAGTATGAGTAAAAAGTTCACTAATAGCTATGACACAAAATGTGATTCAGAACCAAGAGCAAATGATAACAAAAAAAACCTGAAAGCAAAATGGAAAATAACTGCAACAAATTAAAATGACAAATGCACTGCTGTAATGGCTGATAGGAAACCTGATATGTTTTGGTGAATGGTAATAAAAACAGAGATGTTTTTTGGCTAGAGAGATTTTTCAGAATACAGAATTGTGCAAACATGCTGTCACCCTGCTTTTCTGTGTACTGACGTAGACTTCTTTTAAGTTTTCTTTAGAGGTTGGAAGCTTCTTGAGTCTTTGATTGACTGCAATAGTCCTGCTGAATTGAAATCTTTGTTGCTGTAAGAACCTAATCAAAGGTTCACTTAGCCGAAAGAACAGCTACAGAAAGATGAATTACATGCTGTACATGTTTCTTTCTGTGTTCAGATTAAAAACTGTGTCTGTGTCTCCATGTACTGAGATCATTTGTAATTGGATCCTCTTATCCACAGAATAAAAATTCAGTATATCCTTACTCAGATCTGACCACATTCTCACAAAAGTGCTGCAGGCAGAAGGAGTTTGGGATGTGCCCCATTTAAAGCATGGAGCTGAGTTTTGCATTGGTTCCTCCCCTACTCCCTCCACCCCCCAAGAAAAAAACCAAAAACAAAGGCAAAACAAGAAAATCGAGCTCTTGTAAGCAAGCATTCACAAGGACTGTCTTTTCCAAACTAATCTCATTTGAAAACAACCACTGGAGGTGCAGGTAAGTCTTTCATTTCTTTTTAATGCTTTCACTGATTATAATGGGAGCTTTGGAGCACCCCGAGAATGAGAGGCTGAGCTTATCTGCATTTCCCCATTATAAGCTCTAAGCAGCACTTTGTACACTGGATAAATAGGTATGAGAACCATGATTGCACTGTCTGCACATTCACAGGAAATGGGTATAAAATATAGCCCAACAATCACGGCTGTTACATTTAAACCTTATAAAATGCTGAGACTATCAGGTTTCCATTCAGCTGCAATGTATTCCCTGGTAAGGCCTTACCCTTTGGGACACCTGATAATGGATCAGAATAATCAGAAGTGTTTGGGTCATCTTGAACTACAAATTTCCGAGAGCCAGTCACTTTAGGTTTCCAGGAACCAATCACTCTAGGTGATATAACTGGGATACTTGCCACTGTGGTAATGGAAGCTGAGGAGAACTTCATGTCTGTGGTGGCAAACAGATTTTATTAATGTGTATTACAGTCAGCTTTCCTCACTGTTTCACGGTATATCTAAGCTATAGCTGCAGCCAGCTTTTAACGGGAGGTTACTTGACAGAGCGAAATGCAGCCCACGGAAGTAGAGGGCTGATTAAAATCAATTGGTTCAAAACTTTTAAGTATGACAAAAATACATTAAAACATCAACAGCTGCTAGCCAAAAAAGCCAGAGAAGTCAAACATGAAAGCAATGCAAAAGTTAACGTAAGCCACTGGTGGAGATGAAAAGCAGAACTTACTCTACTTAATTGCTATATTGTTCACTGGAGACAACATATTCCATTACCTTCTACACATCTTAAAAAAAAATTACTTAGAAAGATACATGCTTACTACAGGTTACTCCTGAGAAACCAGATCGGCTCCATTAGTGCTGTTACAGTACACCAGGAACTGTTGAATAAGCCATTTCTTGAGGGGACGATGAAAGGAATGTTTTTAACCTCTATTTTGTAATGGCTCCTAAGGAACAGTATTGTATAGATCTTGGCTTCTTTGTAGTACACTTACTGAACACAATCACTATCGCCTATGTGAAAATGCACGAGGAGGAAACAAATTGGGTTTACAATCCAAAGTCTACTTTGCACACTCAAGTATTTTGTGTTCACTGTCCTATTAGGTCTAGGCACAAATGTCTGTGGCTCAAAATCTGACAGTACTCCAATAGCGCGCTCATTCAGGACTTGAAAAACAGGTTCAATTTTATCTAATATAAAATACCACATTGAAAATTAACTTGATAACCACTAATGCAAGCAAGGTAGCATTTCCAAATAAGACAGTTTTGTTTTGTTTTCCTAATTGGACCTCTAAGTTACATTATGGGTATATATGTATACACAGAAACTATTTGTCTCAGACTTTACTTCAAGCTACAGAAATACCATCAGAAACTAAAACAAAAATAATTTGTTGCACTTCAACAAATTAAACATACAAACATTATTTTCATTACTGCCAGTCAGGAATGCGCCCTTGATTTGAAAACAGACCAAGTTCCAGGAGCAAGCACTGGAAAATCAGGGCTCAGTGTTGCTCCCGTTGAAGTCAACAACAAGGTTCTGCTTTTGAGTTCAACAGAGGAGCACTGGGTTCTGACTCCTGGAACACACCGAGGGCTGACAGTGAAAACTGTTAGAAAAAATCACTGAGGGTGAAAAGGATGTGAAAATCCATTTGGCAATAATGCATAAAGTTTTCTAAGCCACCTCTGTCTACACAACTCCTCATTCAGCTAGACAATTTGTGATGTTATATTTTTTTCCATTAGCACAAACTACTTAAAACAGTTTAAAAATATATGAAATACACATTTTAGAAAATGTGTATTTGTGCCAAAAGCTTGCTGGGAAAGAAGGAAGGAGAAAAGGAGAGGTAAGGAGGAAGATGATGAAATTCTGTCATTCATCTACTAGAGATGACCAACAGGGGCATTCACAAATGCATGGCTGGGGATACAGAGTAAAGCTTAGTGGACTTTCGTGCAGTGAAGATGTCATCTATGTTAATCAGGCTCTTTAATAAAAGATGTCTCAATAAATAATGAGCTGTTAACATGCGACTACACAGGGTGAAGTGCTGAGTGAGAAGAATCTCACTATCTTTACCATCAGTGGGAACATGAGTAAAAGCACAAAAATGAAGGACTGCCAACTGTGCAAAAGGAAGGAAAAAAGGGCTGAAAATGCTGAACTGAAGGAAAGTAAAGGTCATCAATTCAAAAAATTAAAAAAAACTAACCAGATGTTGGGTCGCCAAATATTTTGTAATCTGGTGTAGCTGTAGTAGGCAAAATTTCTAAAAGAATTAAAGGAACAAGTAATCAGTAAAAAGTAACAAAAAGAAAGCAAAAGATCTCAGACCTGAGTGAAGGAAAATAAAAACTAAAATATTACTGCTTTTTAAAAATAAATAAATTCTTCAATACTTTCCTGTAGACTCCAAATAGCTGCAAATTGGTGAAGGAGAAGAAAGACAAAATTCTGCCACACAGAACCAAAAAACTTCAGCTTTGTGAACATTCACAGTTACACCAGGTGATACGTTCATGTTACTGAAAAGCTCATCAGAAATTTAACATCTACAGTGAAGTGTGGCCACACACTATTGCTGAGACATTACAAATGAAAAGCAACGGCTGTGTCTTACCGTGGCAGTCCCCAAGCTGTGTTGTGTTGCCATACTCTACATCTTGAACATATCCTCCAGTGCTGTGGTTGTATGAAACAAACAAAGAGAACCTGCAATTAACAGTATTAATAGGGAAACAAATGGTGATTTTTTTTTTCAGGAAGCAACAAATTGAATCATACTCATTCTGTCACCTTAGAGAGGCAAAAGCTATAGTGTACGACTGAAAAAAAATGGTTTACAAAATATACAAGTTAATTATATCCAGGCTTTAACACTGTATATATACATGCTTATGTCAGGAAACTGAAAAAAGTCTTTTTTTTTTTTCTTCATAGCAACCTCACTAGATTTTCTACATTGGGTGTACTCTTCGTTTTGGGTACAACTCATTATGCAATTATTCTGGCTGAAGTTTGCTGGCCTGCTACAAAGGCATCTTATTAAGATACACTCTATATTACACACTTGATTTGTGCAAAAAAGCTTTTGATATGTATATATGTCACTCTAGCTTCAGAGTAGAGGCAAAATCTTAACTAACTCTTTCTCCCAGTCTGAGACCTGTGTTTTCCCATTTGCAGTTGACTGAGCATGCCTGGGAGGAGACGGTGTGCACTGTCCTGTCTGAACTGCGCAGCTTTCATGCAGCAATGTGTTGACTTCCTGCTTCCAGCATCTCATCCTACAGGTCTACTTGTCCTCACACACAGTAAAACTCCCACTGAAAGGAAGTCTTCACATAGACATTGCATAATTAGGTCAGACTTAAGCATTCTGTTCTCTTTTCGCTTACAGTACCCAGGAAAAAACAGCTCAAGGAAAAATGGAGCTTTATTAATAAAGTGCAGTGAAGCAGGCACAGGATACAGCCCCATGTAGTCTATAAACATGTAGTAGAGATGTTGGCCTAATGTGAAAAGTAGTACTTACGGCATGTCTGGTGGCACTCTCCCACACACCTCATGGTCTAACCAGCCACAGTATGGATCCCTTGAAGCAATACACGCCCTTTCAAGAGAAAAACACCAAAAAATCATGCTTTTTTTTTTTACTTCCTTCCCTAGAGATGCTGGCACCCTTCCTTTAAGGGGGAGTTCAGGAACGGGGCCGTACTTTTTACATGACCCGTGACGCTCACACCGGCTCAGAGGAATTCTAATGACACAGCTGGAGAATGCCACAAACAGAGCGTGATGGTCTCTATCCAGCTGAAGGGAAATGACTCTTCTGTCTTCCTCGCTCTCAGCATTACACCTGGTCAGCAAAAATAATAGGAAGCCATTGTTTTACAACTGTCGACCTTTGGTCAGAGTTTACACTGAAAACTTTTTATTTATTATTGTTCACAAAGATAATGAAATGAGACTTACTAAGTGATTTGCAAACAGACCTACGGGTTATCAGACACTCGTTTCTGGCCCTTATTTACAGCCAGGTGACTATTTTGAACACGTATAGGGAAAAAAAAAACCCAACAACTTATTTTTTTTGTTCTCACAGTTGGCATAAATATGCCAACAGAGCAGAACAAGAGTTCTAACTGGGTGCCAGTCTAATTGGAATGCTTCCACTCCCAAATTCTTTGCTCCAGAATAAACAAGTTTACAGTGATTAGATATAGTTTATATGTTATTGGTTACTGTTGAGAAACACTCCAGATAAGCTCTCATCATTTCTTTTTAACAGCATCAGATTGTTCTCATGTTTGATATTCAGGAAGAAGTGTATTTGTGAAAGAATTAAGACTGTATCACTGACGTCACTACAGTGGAATTAGGAGGTTCACTCAACCCAAGCAAAATGGCAAATAACCAAATATTTTCAGGTTATTCAACATGAGAGACAAATAAGCAATGATGTTGGCATTAATGAATCAGTTTTGGTTCACTACCATTTTTGTTTAGCTTGGTACCAAACTAGATAAAAAGCTACATATTTTAGGTGTTCTCGTAATACTTACTTTGCATGATTATATGCTTCAATCTCTTCCAGTAATACACTGTCATTCAAAGAGGAAGGTCTGGTCTTTGCCAAGATTTTAAGTACTACTCCTGCTTCAGAGCCAACAAATATGACTGTGTAGTTCTGGTGTGGTCCAGCAGCATGGTCTACAGCAATTGCTGTCAATCTGTATCTATCAAGGACAAAGGACATAGCATTAACAAACAGCATGTTTTCTTGTTTTCCTTCTAACGTGCTTTATTTTTTGAATGGCATCATACCTGACACGTGTTTTGGTAAACCAAGGCTCCTCAATGATTGAGGGAACAGCTGAATCCATCAAAGGATGAGATTTGATGAAGGACAATGTTTCGTCTGGGAAATCAATGGAGGTTTTGTAAGCCTCTGCTAGGCCATGTTTTGCACAGCAGCCAGGTCTGAAAGGAGAACAACATTGTTTTTTCCCCTCTTGGTATTTTAGTTAATGAGAGAAGGCAGCCTGCTAATGAGCATCCTTATGGTTGAAGTGTAAAGCTCTGCTTGTTTTTTTTCTTTTTTTTTTTTTAACCCAATACAACACTCAAGAGAGCAGCTGATTTAAAGTAGCTCTTTACAAGGACAATGTTATAGTGCCATGAGGAAAAACTTTTTACCTTGGCTTTGGTACCTTGTCTTCAGGTACAGCTGTCCAAACAGAGTCAGGAGTTTTTTGTTCTTTAAATCTACCTTTGAAGACCTTTTCAATGTCATCCATGCTGAAAGCACACACTGCTGAACCTGGGATGCTGTAAAATAAGAAAAAGAGTTGCAAAAACTCAGCCTACAATAGCACCAATCTCAGTGCAGGAGAGAACCAGAGAACTACCTTGGATGTAAAGTTGCTCATCTCTCACCTGTTAAGCTGCGTAGTGAATACACCGACAACCGTGGGGATTCCATTGATTTCTATTATGTCTGTGACAGACTGTAGAACATCAAAGTAGAAGAACGAATCCCCAGGAACGGAGCAGTTGAGTCGAGCTTTCAGAAAGGATGTCCAGTGTTTTTCCAGGACTCTTTGGGAGCCCCCCATGTCATTTTTGCATATGCGTGCCACACGGGAATACACAGCCTGTGAAGGGCAGAAAAAAGGAAAAGGAAGGAAGGCATGAGAGATTCAAGGGCAAAAGTGCTTGTTTCTGAGCTGTTAATAAAACACTGCAGATAATTTTAACAGGAAGAAAGCAAACAATGCTTAGCTGCATTTAGCACAGGCATCTTAGTGCATCGCCAAGCAAATGCCACTCTGACAGGTTGTTCCCACCCTTTTTTTCCATTCAAAAACATATTGTTAGTGAGATTTAAAGACTTTAATTAACCACGTGTAAAGAAGTTAATAATTTATTATAGAATATCCTTCCATGGTGAGGCATTAGCATTATGCTGTGCAGCAGTATGACTGAATTATTCAATATCTACAGACATTAGAGAAACTTCTTTGAAACTCTTCTTTTGTGTTCTTTTGTTCCTTTTATAAGCATGAAAAAAAAAACCCTCAAATATTCCATTAACTGTTGCAAGTGTTAAGGCAACAGCTACACCGAAAGATACCTGCACAGAGCTCTAACTGCAAGGCAGGAGGAATGCCAAGGCTCATGGCTAATGAGAGCTTGCTGGAAGGATACCCACCTTGCCTAAGTTATTGTGCTCTACAGCAATTTCTCGAAAGAAGAAATACACGTAGTTCCCGTATTCTATGGCATGGAGAAAGTGTGGGTCTGTAATAAAGAGCAAGGAGAAAGTTACTTGAACAAACTGTTCCATCAGCATACAACACTGGCTGCACTGTGTGGCTTGTCCCACAGGTCCATATCAGCTAACATTGATTCCATCCCTCCAGATACTTTAGGTTGTCCAAATAGGAGAGCACTGGAGTATAAATGAACCTTAAGGTTTTAGTGCTGGCTAATAGACTATAAAGTAGCCTCAAAGGAATTGCATTTCAGCTCAGGTATTTCGTTATTGCAGAGTGCAATATGTATTTAATTAATGCATTTAACAAAAAAAATAAAATTGCTTTATTGGTCATTAGGTGCTTTCTTACTGTGATCATGCTACACTGAAAGCTGCATGTTTGCTGATGTTGTGGCACGTGTGTAAAGCGCACTGGCTGTGAATAACCTGACCTCTGTGCTGCTGAAATGACATTCACTGTGTACATGGGAAGATACTCCCCCAGATTACCTTTTATCCATTTGGAATCATACTTTATTGTTCTTAGGGCAGATCCATCTCCCATGCTGCGATAAATAACAGCATCACTTGCCAGGAAATCTGCTACTGTTGCTGAATACAATTTTCCATCTAAAACAGAAATTGAAAATGTAGTATTAAGATGCCTTTAATAACCAGAATTCTGACTGGTCTGTGTGTCCCCCTCCCCCCCCCCCAATCCCCTTTTCTTTTTTTTTTATTGCCATTCTTCCCCAAATTGATCTAACCTATTTATTAGCAGGTCAGCTTCTAATTCTTTGGAGGCTCTTTAAAAAATTTAAGAGCAGAGGCACCTTGACACCTTTAGCTTTCCTGTGCTTCCTTTAAAAGCTCCCTGGCTCCTTTAGTGTCATTAATCATTTAGACTCATTACAAGCAAAAGTTCTTACCAGCAAAGAGGGCGACATTGGTTTGTCTGGCATCAAATGGGCATCTTGCCAAGCCACTAATTTCCTCCCCATCATACTCTAACGTACTCAGCTAGAGAAGAAAAATGGGTGGCACTGTCATTTCTATTTTGTATACTGGCATAAAAACATAACATTGTCTTTCCATGAAACTTCATTTGGCAAATTGGCTTCTGTCTGGTTTTATTTCACCTTGAAACATTGTCCAGTCACACTGGCTGTATTTGCTACAGTATAATTGGTGCAAGTAAAACCAGTAACACATTAATGACATATTCAGTACTCTTACCCGATAGTATCTGCACATAGGATTAAATGCATTTGTTCCACAGACAAACACCATCTCGTCATTTCTTGGAACGAAGACTTTAATGAAGTTATGGCATTCATCCTGAAAAGAGATGAAAATGTATTAATCACATATCTCAATATAAGTTCACATCTGTATATGACAACGCATGGATAAACTTACTTTATGTTTTCCTTTCATAGCACAGTTCTCTCTGTCCTGCTGCCTTGACTTCCATGTTAATTTCTGATCAAATCAAACCAGAAAAGACAATTTCATTTTCTTTTCACAAAAAGCCTTAAAAACAAACAAAAAAGGAAAACAGAAAAACCAGCCCTCCCTTGCCACTTTTTTTTATCAACTCACCCTGCTTGGAGTAACTTCTGATTCTGGAACTTCATTTAAGTCTACAGTGTAAACTTGATCCCTATTTGCAAACAGTAAAAAAACACAAGTCAATTCATTAACTGATTAGACTTATCTGTGATAAACCTATTTTGTTAGACAAGAAGTTTTTATGAAATGCTTATCGATTTTTCTGTGTGCAACACAAATGGGAGAGGCTTGGACGTGGGCAGCACTGGGTGGTGGTGGCTCTTGTTGGTGTGGTCCTTATATAGCACTTGCTGTCCAGTTATTCCTTACTCTGCCTTTCCGTTATGGTGAAAACTAATCCAGACTCTAAACATGCAAGTGTTTCATACTCATTTCCTGCATCCCTGATACATCAATCCAAGGTTAAAATAATCAGGAGAGGTTTTTATCAGGGCAGTAATACCTTAGAGGGAAAAGAGTATTTGATCGCTGGTTTTAGTGAAAATACAGAAACTGCAGCCTTCAAATCCAATTTCCATGCACTGGTCATAGATATGGTGTATTTCTCTGGGAAGTCCTCTCCCAGTTCTAATTTTTATCATATTCTGCAGATTTTTCTAAATGAATTTTACACATTAATGCAAAACAAGAAGAGAAAAGAATTTTAATCTAATGAACTGACTGAAGGAAAATTACCTGCCAGCGATATAAAGTGTGTCTCGAATTTTCAGCATCAGTTGGAAGTCCAGTCTGTGCTGAGATTCATTGCCTGAAGGGCGTCCTCTAAATACTGGATATTGCCTTGAATCTGCAAGTAAAAGTGGGCTAGACCATCACTCAGGATTATAGAGCTAAAGAATCAATATATGGCATTGATTAGCTGTATATACTAGGTGTAGAAGGGTTTAAACTAAATTCCTTGAGTAATGTCTTGAATATAAATGAAAAAAAGATGGCTAATGTCAGCAAATGTTCTTTTTCCTGAAGTTATTGCTGTATTTCTGATTGCTTTTTTAAGAAAATGATTAAGTGTTCTATTAAAGATACAAAGCCAGTAAACACATTTCAACTTGAAAAGAAACAGATCTTTTTATTTAACTTCTCAGAGATTAAAAAAAAAAAAAGAAAAAAGGCAAGCGTTACAACCCTTCCCCTAGTGGCTGGCACCATTTGCAGATTACTTACAGTGGTAGTCAACAATGTTAATAGGATCCTCATCTTCAGGAAAGCTGACAGCTCGGCACTGGGACAGGCTCATTAGCATCACAGAGGCACACAGCAGAGGAAGCCTCATGGCTGGGGAACGATGGGCGCTACCTTCGAGGCGACACCGACACCGTTTAACTACCTAGAAAACAGGAACGCACCAGGGAGATCTCAGCAGCGCGGGCGCGCATTCACTCACACCGCAAACGGTTCACCTCCTCTGCACGTGAGCACTGGCCTCAACGGACTGAGCTGGTGCCTAGGAGAGGCTCCTGTACACGCGCTGGTGAAAAAATGCTGCGTGCCATAGCCCTGCTCAAAGCTACTCCGAAACATATGGGTGCTTGCTAATTTTTAGGTGGATTTACAGGCATTTCCAAAGAAGCTGATGATTGCCAGCCCATTTAATTCACAGGAATAATAAACAGAACATGCAGGCTGCTGAACTGGCAAGAAAAATTGTCAAACTTCGGATTAGAGTTTTAATTAAACTGCAATCTCTTTCCATCCCCTCTATCACCGAATGTCATCCAATAAAACCCTTTCCCCATAAAATACCTAAATCTTATCCACAAGAAGTCACGACACGTGCCATCTGTCTGAACGTCCACTCCGTTTTAACAGTATTGCTTGTTTCCAGGCTGTGACATCACAGTGCTGAGCCTAACAGACTTGTAGCAGCAGCCGTTATGTCCAGGACCAGACGCCTCGTGCTGTGGTTCACACACGTGCACTGTAAACATACGAACGCTGCCTTGGTAGTGCAACAGCATCATGATTTGCACATGTGGCAGAGACACGGTGCTGTACACTCTGCCTAAGATCCTGCCTTCTTCACTTCCAACTGCTACCACCACAAGCTTGCAACTTACCAGCAGCCTTCAGGGTTTGCTTTGTTTGCTTTCTGCTTGCTTGGTGTGTGCTCTATATATTACACATCACATATAGTGATAGCAGCACAGTGGTATACAGCAAAGTTTTTAAGCGGGGAATGGAAACATTGCTTCACCAATTAAATTGCAGAGATATTTTAGCGAGCAGAACTCAACTACTCAAGTTGCAATTTGGGTAGGATGCAAGAAAACATCTCAAAGTGTAATGCGATCTGTAACAACCACAAGTGGTCTGGGCAGGGGTTATATTTCTCATTAGAAACCTGGCAAATGGAGTACTATTCCCTCCTCCAACCTTTTGGAAGCATTCACTCAGCCCCGATTCACAGGTCAGAGCTTTGAGTCACCACTCCAATGCCACACAGTTGCTGGAATCAGTTATTAAATGTGTTCTCTAAACAGAAAAAAAAAAAAGCCTTTCAATTTTACTGTTTCAAAAATTGCTGTGAGATGTATCTGCTGCCAGCACAAAGTGCCAGACCTGATCCAGCAAGGCACTTAAGTATTAATCATTTAATAATTTGAAAAGCAATTAAAAAACCCCTTCATAACAACACTTAACCTTTTAGTAATGTTTACTTGGGTTGAGAAAACTGTATTTGTTAATTAATCCTACAGCTGGCTAGGGGCAAGGCTCCTTCCATCCACAGAGCTGCCGAGCTCTGTGAGTTCAGGTCAGACTGAGCCCAGCCGAAGTGTAAATGCTGTTTGGTGAGGGGAGTGTGGCTGTGGGTGTTGCCTGAACGCCTGGCCGTCACGGACTGACCTCAAAAGGAGCATTTTCGCCTGTTAATGATATTCCTGTATCCCTGTCCACCCGTCCAGAACGGATAGGCTGTGCTCTCACTCAAGATTGATGAGTGCAGTGGTTAATAAACACTAATGATTCCTGGCACTTTCCCTCTGCTCCTCCTTGTCCTGACATGGCCTCTCCAGCTGAAGCATCTTGCGTTAAATTACTAATGAGCAAACTTAAAACAAACTGGAATTAATAAAGTTAGTCAAATTAGTTCTTTCTTGTGAAAGCACATTTCAGCAAAGTCCTGCAGCACAGTGGCTCTCAGACACAATAACAAATCATTAATGGTTACACAGTCCTTTTTTTGGACCTGACTCCAAATATCCGCCCCACTGCTGTCCCAGGGAGAGGAGAGGCAGGCACTTCAGTGGCACATGGTGGGCAGGAACATCAATGCAGTGCTGAGTACAGCCCTCCCTGAAGCCTGGCTTTCTTAGAGAATTGCGAATACAAGCGGGGAAGGGGCAAGGTGGTCTCTCAGCCATGGAAACTTTGGTTAGCATAGAACATGTTCATGGCTGCACATCATGACTCAAAGAGGCCTCATCCCGGCTGCAAAGTGCACAGCCTGGAAGTTGTACAACTTCTGCTAGCATGGGCATATATTAGGAAGAGTTTATTTCCTCCCAGCATCACATCAAGGAAGAATTCAATGGGTCAACAAATTTGGAACTTGCATGTCATTTCCTTTACAAAAGCAAATACTGTGTTCTGGACTCAGAAGGTGGTCGAGAACAAAAGGGCAATTTGCTGTGTATGGATCACTATAGCCATGACCTTAAAATACCACTGTCACAGAACCAAGAAGGAAATAACCAAAACGCCAGGTACATGAAGAGAGGGACTGTTCTGTCAGTTAAGGTCACAGTTCAGTACGCTGTAATCCCAATTTGTACTAGCCAGAAAACAGGGCAAACTTTTGTAAATGTAAAACCACAGGATGTGTTTCCCTAGAGACTACATCCAGAACAGAAACAAACCCGCATTTATGGATTCCTCAAGAAAAAACAACAACTGAATATACACCAGATATGAATGCTGAGAACACAGAAGAGGTGGGAAAACTTATGTACAGAACTGGATGGGGTCAGCAGCCCATATCCAGTCAGGTCAGCACAGGTTTAAATGTTCTGCTTGTTAAAATATTACCAGAAAATGAATAGCACCCTGATTTCTAACATGCGGAGGCACAAAGGCACCTGCTTTAAGAGGCCCTTAAATACACCTCTTAGCTGGCTGGACACCAACTTGAGATCAGAACCACTGCAAAAGGAATAAGCTTGAAGAACAGATGTTCTGTGGATAAGCAGAAAAGCGGGCTCCATCGAGCCCTTGGAGCAGGGCTTTCTAACAGCCAGGTGTATGCTTCTGGTACGCACAGATATGCTGGTGTGAAAGACATAATTCTTGTTTCATTCAAACCTATTATGGAAGCCACTGCTGTGGACAAATAACAAGTATCTCTTTGGACTAGAACAGATAATTATGAAATGCTGGCAATGTCTGCACTCAAGAAAATGTAGCAAACAATCATATTCTGGGTCTGACCTTTTTTCCCCAGCCAGGATTCCAACCAGTCTTTAATTAATTTCCCTTATAAATTTTAGAAATGCTGGGAAATAATTCATGGCAAACGCAATCTTTTGGAAATTACCATGCTGCTATTCTGCAGCTGGGCAATCGAGGTGCAGACCAAAGCTGAATTTGTGAGCCAGGCCAACAAGCAAGCAAAGCATTCATAGCACCAGAGCTGCTCTGGGTTGCAAGCATCACCCTCCTCGCAGCATGTGAGAGCTGGCTACTGGAACCCAGGGAGGAAAGCAAGGAACAGATCAGAGACCTTCCGGCATCTGCTCTGCGCCACCGCTCATCATGTCTGCAAATACGAAGGAACAGAGGCAGTGATGTTAGCTGCTGGCACAAGCCCATGTTGGTGCAGAGGGAGCAGCCTGAGTGAAATGAGCTTCAGGCTGAGCGCCGGTGGGTAAGAGGAAGGCCAGCAGTGCACCCAGATACCTACAGACTGTGCCTGGCACCCTTCAATCTCAGATAGGAGACCCATCCTTCAACTCTGACTGGGGAACCCAGAGGAGGAGGGTATCGCTTCTGCTAAAATATGAGCCCTTCCTTCAAACAATCACACATGAAGGGGAAGAGGCCGCTGTTCCCTGCCCATTAATCTCTGCAGCCTCTGACAAGGCGCGGGTGACACTCCATCAGTCAGCTCTGCGTGTGCTGCCACGTAGGAGGAGGGGGAAGGGAAAGGGCACTCAGCCAGCTGGAGAGAAGCGGCACAAAATAGCTTCAACCCAGACTGATGCAATATCTTCTATTTGCTCAAAACAAAATTATAAGTCTCCTTAACACAATAAACATTTCGCAAAATGCTAAGCACAGATGGGAGCGTGGTATGGCAAATCCAGGCAGAAGTCTGAGATAGGTCAGAATGGAAAATGTATCTTGAAAGTTACTTTGGGAGAGGTTGGTGAGGCAAAAGAGAATAGGGTTGCAATAAGAAATGAGCCGAAAAACAGACACATAACACAAAGAGGCTTCAATGACCGCACTGCTTCCCTTCCCACCCACCCCAGGCTGGAACCAGGCTCCCAGGTGAGATGGAGCACCTCCTTGGCACCCGGAGCCACGTGCTAGCAGCAATGCTGAGTGCCAGGCACAGCTGCTCCGTGAGCTCAGTCACGTTTGGAGATGTGGCTTCCCTCAGTCCCACGGGGCTGCGGGCACTGACTAAGCAGGAAATCCCCACTGTTCTGTGGTCCTTACCCTGTGTGAGCGGCTCCCTGCTGGCACCAATCAGGGCATGAACCAGTGCCCTTCTGACATGGGACCTCTGCAAGTTTGAGCATGAAACCACTCTGTCGATAAGACAGAAGTGAAAGAGAAGTCCTTCACTACTGCCTGCTCACAGGTGCTCAGGAAGTTTCTCACATCAGTGAAATCTTTCTGACCAAAAATGAGAGCACTGTGAGCCAGGTGAGAGCAAGTCACAGACAGTTCCTCTTGTAAGCAAGTAATAGTTAAGTCAGCCTCTGAATGGGAACCTACTAGTCTTCATCACCTCTTTCCCCAGCCTTTTTGTACCCCAAAGACTACTTAGGTTAAAATAATACTATAGGCTCAGGGCTTATCTTCTGACGTGCAGATCGCTCATGCGCTGAGAAACACATGCTGCAAAGGGCCAGGTTCAGATTCTGGGCCTCACCAGGCTAACAGAAGTGCTGGCAGGGAGGGATTCACGCTGATGGGAGCAAGGTTCTGCAGGTGGTTCACTGCTACCAGGACCTGCTGCCAGGTGGGAGGAGGCAGCTCAAGGTACTGTGCTGGTACCCTGCCCTCACCAGCAGCAGTAAGGAAAGGCAGGCAGGCTCTTGCTGAACTTGTCAAGAGAGTCCATCTGTTTGGAAGATGAAATACTTAGCATAAAACACACAACCACGGCGCAGGCCTTCCGTGGTGCCTTGTGCCCTCTGTACAAATGCACGCTCGGGCACCATGGATGCATCATTCCCTCAGCAGGGCAGGGCCTGCAGCACCCGCAGCGCTGCTGCCCGAGGGCCTCGCAGGCCAGAGCGTGTTAGCCATTAGGACAGCAAAAAGCAGCAATTTCGTATGATCTGAGCCCAAATACACAACCAACACGGCCCAGGGTCACATGGCTTGAACTTTACAGAAAAGGGGAGAAAAATTCTTTGTCATTTCTCTATTTTTAGACTCTATGTCTGTGTCAAATTCTCTTTTGTTTACATGCCAGACAGTTATCTACATAAAATGCAACAACTGCCCTATGAATCTGTGTCAGTATACAGTTGTGTAAGTATGTAGTTGAAGGTATGTGAGAAGCAGAACGTTCTCCCATTTCAGGTCATATCTACGCAACAGTTTTCTAACGATGCAATTGCAACTTGTTTTTTCAGATGTGTTCTCTTGTAAACGTGTTTCTGTTAATGAAGGCTGACTTCAGTAATGTCCTGCAGGCACTTCTTGACTCAGAGATTTAATGTACATTTAAATCTCAGAGATTTGCTATGATGTGGTAAATCCATATTGTGGAGCTTGGTGACAAATTGCTACAGCTAATTATCAAATAACACAGGAAAATATTTACGGTTCTGACAACAGAAGCACAATAAAATTATTACTGAAGTCCCTTTAAAGACTTACAGCATTGTTATGTAAAAGTAAACAGATAAGAAAAAAGTGTTTCTGTCCTACAAAGGTGTGCTCAGCTTGCAACCCGTGCTCTGCAGCCATCCATACCGCTCCTAACAACAATCTTAACATCTGCAGCTCTGAAGAAAAAATTTAGGATGTTTGGAGTCATGACATTAATTGAGCGCAAAAGTGCAAATAGCAAGTCTGTTATTTTAAGATAACACTTGACTTCTTTTAAGGATTTCTGCATTAACACCTCTTGATCTATGTCTAAGGAAAAAGAAAAAAACAGTTTAATATTTAGCAATGAAACCCTACCACTGAGCATCACAGCTTTCATCTTAATTGGCTTATGGCATTTCTGGTTACACTTCAGTTGTTTGCAGGCTTTTAACATTACAGAAAGCACACCCCTCTTCTCTGAACAAGCTGACAACACTTGCAAAATGGATAGGGTGACTTTTAATGATGCAAATGCTTAGTGGCTGATTAGGTGCATGTTGAGGGCTAAATTCTCTTGCGATTAAAAATTTACTTGAATGCAAGGTAGTTTCAGCAGGAAAGGAAATAAAATGCTGAGCAAACCATAAGTGATTGCTTCAATTATGTTTATTTTAAGTTAATTTTTGAGAGTTGAATGTTAACTACCTTCCTTTACCAGGGTGATACAAAAGTCCTCCAGCTGCAAACAATCTTTGATTTCAGCTCATATCTACGGTCAGATCCGCTGTCTGTTGTGCAGAACTCCTGCAAGCACACGCTCCCTAGATAGTCTGCTGGGGTTGAGCCACAGGCGATAAAGCGCAGGCACTTCAGCTCATGCCCTGCTCTGGATTCACCACTTCAGCAGGCCTCGTGTTCTATCAATTCAAACTGCTTATGCCCAGCTGAGTCTGCCTGAGTAAATGCTGCATTTATTCACAAAAGTGTTCACGGGAGGGTGCAGAGGAGAGGGATGGTGGGGTTTGAGCTGCACTCTCAGTACTGTCCCCATTA
This sequence comes from Cyrtonyx montezumae, assembly GCF_038088225.1. Taxonomy (NCBI): domain Eukaryota; kingdom Metazoa; phylum Chordata; class Aves; order Galliformes; family Odontophoridae; genus Cyrtonyx; species Cyrtonyx montezumae. The sequence goes on along the minus strand of NW_027071903.1, from coordinate 25,964,751 downwards.
ATTCCAGTCCGCAGGCAGAACTGGCAACACAAGCTCCAACCCCAAAGCACAGAATGCAATGCCATCCCACTGGGGCAGGCGGCTGCAGCCCAGCAGGCTGAGCATGCAGGGTATGCTGCCAGCCCACAGCTGGGCCAGGGGTGTCAGGCATTTTCTGTGTGCTTCTGAGTCTGAAATCTTTAATTGTGAGTTTTTATCCTGAAATCTAGAGACATCTCAAATGGAGACTGCAAAGATCTCATTACTTTTAGTACATATGAGCTTGAACACAGGTTAGGAGCAAAGTACCCCACTGAGCCTCAAAGAAAACCCTAACCCTAGACCAAAGTATCACCTATTCCATCCTCTAAGAAATTGTCACAAGCATGGGTGAGAGCAGAAAGGGAAGCAAAAACCCACTCTGCACATACACTGATGTGATTTACACAGCAAGGCTGCCACTCCGTTCAGCACCATTAAGGCAGCACCTGAAGAGGCAGTGTGGGACAGGTAGGAACCAGTATGTGCAGGTGAGGGCACAACGAAGGTCTCGGCCTTGATGCGCACGAGTACAGTAATGCCAGAGCCACAGTGCGCTGCCCTGCAGCAGCATAAAGCTTCTGTCATTCCCAGCAGCTCCAGTGCTGGGCCCTAAGATACCCAGCTAATAGGTCATGCCCCAGACAACCCTGGCTTCAACCTCACTCCAGAAAGCATTTCCTTTTCCCATCAGTGCTCCCCATGCACCTCACTGGGCACGGGGCTGCTGACTCAAGCTGCTGCTGGGCAAAGCTGCACTGCTCACTTCAAAGATAAAGTAAATGGCTGCTGGAAAATGGGACAGGAGAGGGAGACTGTCAGCTGGCAAGAAACACATCAGAGCATCTGAAGCACCACGCCGGTATTATCAGTATGCTGGAGCAGCCAGCCAGCCCTGCTCACAGGAATACTGCCTCTAGAGACCAGTGAACAGTGTGTTTTAGCCAGTCTTGGGTTTTCTGCATGGACAAGTCTGGTAGCCGGCCACCCAGTTCCCTCTTTGTACATGCAGAGCATGTGCTTTGCCACTTTCCTGGCCACAATCAATTCTGCGTACAAATGCAGGCATGGAAAACCACAGGAAGCCTGAGCTCAAAGTTACGATTACTATTATCTTGTTAAGCATTAAAGATTAACTAACACCAGTCAAAGGATCTGTTATGAAATGTCTTTCCCAGGCTGGAAAGTAAATAAAGGGAGAGTTTTGTGTTCTCTCAAAAGCAATTCAGAATTTAGAGTAACTGTTTAAACTGCTGCTTCTGTTTACTACAATATCAAAATGTAGCCCCTTGCCACGTGACTCTCCATAGTTTCATTTGAGATGCCGTGCAGAAACACATGGAAATCTGGTGAAGGCAAACCAATTTTAGAACATGTTCCGAGCAATTGTTTTGCAGAACTGCCCTACAGTATGAAGTCTCTTACATTTCTTAAATTGCCTAATCAAATGCAGACTCTGTTCCAGTCACGCTAAATTTTCACATAATGGCAGAAAAACACTTCTTTCTAGCCTAGCACTGAACAGTTGGATCACATTATTATATTTGCTGCTTTTGTAGTCTGTGAGCGAGCATCTGTAAGTGTATGCACAGACATGGGCAGTGGGGGTAGAGAGAGGAAACATGGGGGCTGCTATGAACCCAGGGTGCTCCTGGAGAAAGGTCTGTGCACCAATGCTCGAGAGCATCGGGAGCGTCACAACAGGGCACTGGGGAGGGTTTGGTTTGCTTTTCTTTACTTTAAAGTCAGAGGTATTACTGCAGGGTTTGAGCCAGCTTGACTTCTTGCCTTACCTTCAGCAGAAGTTATTAAACAGATATGAAAGCAGTCAGGTCACTTATCGCCCTGCTGCTGCTCCCTGGCTCCTCTCTGACAGTTTGAGGTTGGAGGCTGCAGTACGCAACCATGGCTGTCCCACTTTGGGCCCCACACTGCGCTACGTCCCTGTGCCATACTGTACCACTCCAGGTAAATCCCAGCCCCACAGAACCGCCTACTTCCCATGAGCCCAAGGGAACGGTGGACACAGTGCTGGCACCAGCCCTCCATCCCCATCTTCTGCCTGGACTGTACAACCCCAAGGCAACACATGCTGCCATATTTCCATCACTCTACTTCCAATGCTTGGACTTGTAAGCGACAAATCAGAGCTTTAGAGGTTAAAGAAATTAAATTACTAGTATACTGTTCATGGAGCTTGAATCAAGGTCATAAGGAAATCTGCAGCAGATCAGGGAGGAAGGTCCTGAGGCTTCAGAGCTCAGGACTGCAGCATGCCCCCTCCTCCCTTCCATGCTGGCCTCCCAGGATCCCCAGTAGAGTTGCAGTGTTTCCTGAAATCCTTGTGTTATCATTGGTAGCACTGGGCCAGTGCAAGAATGTGACTTAGTGATCATATCTGAACCACACACAATACACGTCTGCAGGTCTGTTTTTCTCTCCAGCTGCACCAAGCACACTGAGGTTTGTGTTGGCATAGCTCACCGTGTAAGACCACTGTTCAATCATGAGCAGTGCTTGTTATGTCTCTGGCAAGGATGAAAACCTGATGCTTTAGCAGGAGGAAAAGCCATAATCCACTCTTACAGTAAAACCTGCACTGTGGTACAAAGGACAAAAAAAATCTATCTATACCCTTGCAGGGAATCAGATTAATCCCCAAAACATGGGGTTTGATTATTTTAGTTTGAAGTTACCATTAAGAAAAGAAAAAAAATCTATACATTGCTAAAAATATCCACATAGCACTCACTTCATGAAGATATGTGATTTGCTGAGCAAAACCAAATTACCGGCTTCTTGGTGTTAATCTTTGATAAACACGTGCTGGGTTTAAGAAACTGCCACGGAGAGCAGAACTTTGTAAATTGAAAGAACCCATTCAACTCCGCAAGACGATTTTTTACCCCTTATTACTCCTTTCATGAGACACCTGGGGACATTGTTCGCACACTGTTGACAGCTTTCACACCACTGCTTTTCTTCTTATCCTTACCCTTCCCTTCAGCACTTGTCTCCAGGCGGCAATACACCAAATATAGCTATATTTGCAAGGGGTGCCAATGCTGGCTCTCGGTCAACCATTTGAAAGTAAATGGCCCTCTCCTGCTTCTGCCTGGTAGCTTTGAGTTGCTTCTGTAGGACACTGTGGCCCTAAGCCACCCGGCACTAGGCACCCTGGCACTTAACACTGGGCGCTGCACTGTGCGGGGCACACACAAGAGCGTTCACAACCCTGTCTTGTTTTCAGCCACCATTTCACTACCAGGCAGAGCCACAGCCTCCTTACTGACACTGGACAATGTTCAAACACCATCTAAAATTTTAATCTTGCAGCCTTAAGTATACACCAAGGCTCCTGCAAGTTAAATACACATTTTCTCTGCAGCTTCCCAAACCAGGGTTGTTCTGTGGCCCGATGGATGCACAACCGTTCACACAGAGCACGGGGAGGGGGGCCCAAGGAGAGGGATATATAAACAGGGGCTGCAAATACCAGCAGGACAACGTTCTTCTGACCCCAAAGCACATCTGTCATGACAGACGTACACAGAAATAGCAACAACACCTTCTGTCGGTGCCGTGAGCTGCTACTGTCACCATTCCCCATCAGTGCCCAAAGAAGTGCCTGGGAAGCACAACAGTGGGACTGCAGTTCCACGGCACGGCGAGGCTGGGGGAAGGCCCTACAGCCCTACCTGCCACCTCCCAGCAGGCGGCGTGGGCTAGCACCTCGCTGCTGCTTGGAGAGCTGAGGCCCAGCTGTCAGGCCCATTTGGCACGAGAGCGATGAACTATGTGGCTCATGTTAAGAAAAGCCTATTATCCCAGTAATAGCTGAGCTGAGTGACCAGCTGATCACCTCTCATCTCTGCTGAGGGTTTGCTCCCAGTACTGACAGCTAGTGCTGCGCTGCTGGACCCCATAGCTTGCTAGTTCTCTTCCCAGATGAGTAGCTCTATTGGCTTTCCGTCTGCTCCCACACACCTGTGGAGCCCCCTGGCTTGCACCAGCCAGTTAATCCTTGCTTGCAGCACGATCCCTCATCAAAACTCTCTTTGCCTCCAACACCTGCCAGCATGTGTGCCCCACACCAACACCAGCCCAGCTGCTGGATATGCAGGCTGACAGCTCCTCGCAGCCCTGCCTGACAGCACCCATCTGCTGCTCACCTCTGCAGCCATCACTGGTGGGGAACAGGGTCCCTCCTTTTCACTCTGTGTTTGTCCGAAGCCTATCCAATTAGAAGCCCAGGCTGGGATTTGGCTCTTGGACACAATGGGTAATAAAAATAACAACAACAAACCTTTCTGCAAGAGGAGTATCTGTGTGCAAATGCGACCTCTGTAATGTTACCAAGGTCAGGCAGACCAAGGCCAATCTGCTGTGTGAGAATATAAATCAAAGCTGTCCAGGGACTGATTTCATTTACAAGGTTTGTAACCATTCTGGACAGAACAAATGTCACTTGCTTGCTTGAGCTCCTCCTCTTCCAGCCCATGTCCACCAGCCCCTCCTGCTTGGCAGTACCTCCTGACCTCCTTTGCTCTTGAAGCAAGGCTCCCTCCTAGCAAGCAAGCTGTGGCTCACACGACAGGCAGTCACGCAAAGCCAATTTGCTTCAATTATGCAAAAATCGCCACATATGAGATTAGCACAGGGCCACGAGGAGGTGTTACGTGCTACTTAGAGCTCCGGTCATCATCAAACAACAAATCCTACAACTTCTTCCCTAATGCATTTGTAGATCTGCAAAACAACACAAAGAACGCATCTGCAGCAAGTCTTAGAGTCTGGGCACGGATCCTGTGAAATCACATGGTTTCCGTCGTGGAACTAAAAAGGCTTCTCCAAGAATGTGTGAAACACACAGCTGAAATCCTCCACTTCTACCCGTGCTCTCTGCCTGTTTGCGTGGCTAAGCTGCAGCCACAGGTTGTGTTTCCTCAGCTGGTGGCTCTCACAGTGCAGCCCAGCACGCTGGAATGGGTGCAGCCAACAGGCTCCCTCGGAGTGAGCACCATCCCCTCTCACAACAGGTTGGGTGCCAGGCCCGGGAGAGAAGGAGCCCATGGCCACCTCCTCTCGCCAGCCCAGCAGCCATCTTGCCCAGTTGTGCCCACGGAGCCTGGGTGCCGGCACAAAACGGCTTCTCCCCGTTCTGGGTGTTAACTTTAGTTACCATAGCCAGACAATGCTGCCAGTGGCGTGGAAGGAAAAATTGCTGTAGCCAGCTGTGCCGTTCACAGTTGGGTGGTTTCTGTGCAGCTCCAAATGGCTGTGGAGGCAGTAGGCTGTTGTGGCCAAGGACAGGATGATGGATGGCCTGCACGCACTGTCCAAGTGGGGATAATGGCAGAAGTTCACTTCAGGGTTGTTAAAATGCTAATCTGGGTTACTTAACAAAGGCCGAAAGGCACAGAAGAGTTTGGGAAATCAACACAACTCGTATGCTATATATGCGTGGTGCAGCTCTGAGCTCTGAGGTTGCACCAACATTTGACTTTGAGTGGGACCATTCAACAGCATTCCTGCTTGGAGGAGCTGAGCCCACAGGAATTACTGTCACACCACAGTGAGGAAAAGTGGGTACAGCACACAGAGATCCTGGAAACAGTGGCAGAAGGGCAATAGTATGATTTTTTTTTTGCTGCACATCTCCTCCATGTGACATGGGAGCAAATGAGAACCTTTCTTTTGAACTCAAGGCTGGCAGCTACTCACAGAACAAGTAACAACTTAATAAAATGGTTCAGACAAATTTTAACGGTAACTGCAGTAGCTTATCTGATGCATAAGAAAAAGCATCATCTGTTCTAGCAGCAGTTTTGACGAAAAGCAACATTTGAACTGTTTTAATTACAGAGCTGCTAAGACTGAAAATAACTTACACTACCCAATGCAAATAATATACCTTCCATCTTTTCTTAATTACTTATGGAACAAATTACTACCTTTTCCAATGGAAAGAGATCTGTTTTTTCTTAACTGGAATTATAGGTAGGTTTAACACACAAATATGTCATCAACCACCATCTCTATTCAGTAAGCAACGCATACACACAGAGTGTTCTGTGAAAAATACCAGAGTGCAACATAATTAAGCCCAACATAAGCTCAGAAGCTGCTCGTATAACCATTTCCTTTGTCTTAGAAGGACAGACCATAACAAGAGGGGTCCCTGTCATGTCACTCATATGACACCTGATGAAAACCAGCCGCATTCAGCCAGGATCTCCACTTGACTTCACATTTCTGCTTTTCAGAAGGAAGCACAGCCAAAGCCCTTCAACATTTCTATGGAAGCTCTGCCCGGCTAACTGGTCTTCACCCCACTTCAAGGGACACTGAATCCTGTGCTAAGTGCAATAATGTTTCTAAAACAATAAAAAGATAAACATAACAACCAAGAGCTGCAGCTGGCGTGTGACGGACTGTCTGATGAGTTATTACAATGCCTACCACATGCACTGATGGGAGCTTCTACGACTTCACCTCCACATATCTCCCACAACAGGACCGATCAGATCGAAGACCCATTTAGTCAGAATTAATTGCGTGTGTAATTAAGCATCCTAGCTAAGCGTGCGCTCCTCACAATTCTCCATCCAAGTCCTGGCTGCAGCAGCAGAGCCCTTCAGGTGGCCCAGCAAAAGGGTGTGAGACGTGGCTGCAGGCACACAGCTGGCTGTGACACGGCCACGGCTGTATTCCTGGCACACACTCCCGCACCACACAAAGCACAGTTAGATGATGTTATCTTTATTCCATCTCGACCATAAATGAGAGCAGGTACCAACAGAGCACAGGATGCAGGGAGGATAACTGAAGATGCAGATGGAAGCGAGCAGCCTGCTAAGCAAACCAACTCAGACCTCCGGGTTATGCTTTTTGGCTGCCCTTCTGGAGGCTGAGCTACATAATTCAGAATAGTAATAAATTCCAACTGCAAACTTTCTCTTCCTGTTTTCAAAACAACCGAGCTTTATATTGCTTAATATACAAAATGTTAAAGTTCATGGTTATACAGAAAAGAAGCCGGAGCACTCCACTGGCAATTTGTATTTATCTAAGCCAGAGTAAATGTTTGTACAGTTATCTGCCAACACAACACAACGTGCCCATCACTTACTACATTAAACGTGATTACATTCGGCTTAATTTACTGAATAGTGACTTAAGCAGACTTTAGAGGTGCAAAGAATTTTGTGCCGTGAATAAAGCGAGAAAAAAAAAAGTCTATTCTCTTCTGCCACAAAAGTGATCGCAGGGATTTACAATGAACTTCCTGTTGGACTTGGAAGGAGAGAACCTCGGAACGCTCTCTGTGACCGTATCTGTCTGTGAGAGCCATACAGCAGCACTGAGCGACAGCGGGAAGCTGTTCCCTCAAGTATATTTAAGTGAATTTACAAATGTTGGGAGAGAAAGACAACCAGCTTGGGGCACGACGAAGGTACCCCCAGAAAGAGGTGCGTTTTCCTCAAAGGAAATAACCACGGGAAGAATGCCACTCATTTACTGAGCCCCGAGCAGCGCTGGAGAGGAAGTTTGCTGTAATTCCTGCACGTTACGTGAGAAATGTGTGCGTGTGTACGCGGAGAAGCCACAATACCATCTGTACAGCACGCACCACATATGTGAGCATGATGAACCATCAGAGCCGCTGCTACGTTCAACAGCCAATGTATTCCGAGCCACGCACACACATCCAAATACAAATGGCTCTGCACAGCGCGGGCCGAGCTCTGCTCAGCTCCTCGCGGGGAAATGCTGTGCCACAGCCATCATCACCCCGACCTGAAGTGAGAAACAACTCCACGACGGGAAGAGCCACTAATTGCAGACCAGCACGGTGCTGCATTCATGCTAACAAGTGGGATACCCGCCGGAACGACAGGATTTTCAACATGTCAGCCTAAAGCACACTTAATTGCATTTTCCAGCGTACGAGACAAAACGCAATGGAAATCACCCAAAAAAGAAACAAAAAACAACCAGAAAGAAAGCAGCCACCAAGAAAACACCCCAAAAAAAGACCCTTAAAGCGCAGGTAAAACATCCACCTGAAAATACGGCCGCGACCTTTAATTTGCAGCCAGCGCTTACAAACAACAAAGCAGGCGTTCCCGCGGAGCCCGCCCGCCGCCGCACGGCCGCAGCCCGCGGAGCACCGCCCGCTCCCGCACAAAGTTTCCCCGCTCCGCACCTGAGCGCCGCTTCCCCAGGAGCCGAGGACGGAGCGCAGCCCCCAGCCTCGAGCGGGGACAATTCAGAGCCGACTCTCGGGTTTGTCTCCCTCCGGAACAGAGCGGAGCTCGGAGCACAGCTCCCTCTGCCTCCCAGTGCCCGGCAGCTGCCGGGAGCCCGTAAATCACCGCTCCCCGCCGAGCTCCCGCAGCGCCCTGCCGGGAGCAGAGCCGTGCCCCCGCCCCGTGCCCGTACCTGCCGCTGCCGCTGCCCGGGGCCGCCGCCCGCCGGCGGGGCTGCCTCCCGCACCCGCTGCCCCCCGCCAGCCGCCCCATCCCGACGCTCCGCTCGCAGCACAGCTAACGCGGAGGCGGCGCGCCGCGCAGAGCCCACCCCTATCCCGCCCTCCTCCTGCCTTATTATTATTATTTTTTTTTCCCCGCTTCTTTCTTTTTTTTTCCTTCCCTTTTCCCCTCCCTTTAATGTGTTTGTTTTCACACGCCCCTCGCCGCGCCCAGCCCGGCTCCGCCTCCGCGCAATGCCCGCGCCCCGTAGCCGACTCCCCGTCGCCCCGTCCCGCGCAGCCCTCACCGCCCCGGGGAGCGGCCCGGCGGCCCCCGGCCGAGCCCCGCGCAGAGCAGCGCCGTACGGGGGCGGGGGCGGCCCTACCCCGGTACCGGCCCCGGCACCGCCCCGGCCCCCGCCTCCGCCCGCCCCCGTCTCGGGCAGCTCCGGACGCGCCCCGCTCGCACCGCTGCCCCCGGGCGGCCCCGCGGAGCTCCGCGCCGTGGGCGCGCACCGTCCGCCCGACCCCGCGGCTCGGGCAGCCCCGGGGGAGCGGCGTTGCCGGCAGCGGAGGGGCGGCCGGAGCGCGGTCACCTCCGCGTCTCGACCCAGACTGTGCTTTCCTACTTCTACAGCCTTCGCTCACAGTGCAATTTTGCAGCCTAATGAGACTCGGTTTTGCAGATGAGTACTTCGCGGGTGGTGGTGGTGGGGGGGGAACGTCCTTGAAATGACATCCTGAAGTGCCCGTCCGAAATGGCCATATCATTTCCAGAAACAAAGAGCTGGATCCCAGACGTGAAGTCCGGGGAACAGCTGTCACACACTCATTATTTCTTTTTTTTTTTTTAACGTGAAACGCTAATTAATGAAGGCTTAAAGTGCCACGAAATATTTTGGATGCCCCCAGAAGAAAAGAAAAAGGATTACTCACCCAACTCTATCATCTACGCTTTTTTTTTTTTCTTTAAATGGGAAAACAGAAGAATTTGGAGTAAAAGTAACAGAAACAGGAGGCGTGCCGGTCCCTCACAGGCTGACCCCGTGCCCCTGCCCTGTGGGCCGGTGGGCTGCGGGGCACCGGGCAGCAGCGGACCCTGCGGGTCTGTGTGCTCCTCGCAGGGGGAGCGCTGCCTCTCGGGAACCGGCTCCTCTGGGCGAGGGCGCCAGGATGCGGCCCATAGTAAATTCTCTTTAGAGATGGTGCCAACAAAATCTCTCACAGCCATGGGAATAGGACGTTTTTGGCAAGTCTGTCCCTTGGCTGTCTCTCTCTGATGTTTTCTAGTGGTGACAGGCTAAAGGCGAGATCATTATGGGCTTCCTCGCAGCAAACACAGCGCTGCTATGTTGCACCCCAAGAGCTGCTGCCTGGTTAAAGGTGCAAGGACTTGATTTTCTCCTCAGATGCAGCCCTCGTGTATGAGAATGAACGTTTGCATGGCACGTGAAATGCCTCTATCAGAGGCTATTCACTGTGTTGGGAATCGGACTGTAACGTGAGGACAAAAAGGCTCAGAGCATGAATGTGACCACCCCAAAAAGAAGCGCTTGGCTCCTAGGGCTGCTCTGTGCCTGCCCACGGGCAGTCACCCCAGGCTGGGAGCTGAGCTGCTGTCTGCCCACCAGCTCACCTGCAGGATGTCCCTCCCATTGCCTATCTCAGACACGGACTGTCAGGGGGTGTTCATACATCGGGGTGAGATGAGTGCATCTTAAATCCCCCTCTGCTTCAGTCAGGCAGGTGATGTGATGCTGAGAATCGGATCACACTGCTGTATGACAAAGGATTTTGGTTTGAAGAACAGCGCTTTGGGATAGTTGAGCGTAGACAGATCTACGCTGAAATATTAAAGATGGTGGTTTATTCCAGTTTCAAAACTTGCAGCATGGATACAGCCACGTTCTGTGGGGATCTAAAGCACGTGCACTTACAGCGGGTGCAGGCAGGGAATTGTACAGCCACACGTTTTTAAGCACCAATACATGCAGGCTCCTATTGATATGATAAACCATCAGTTACATGTGCCGCAAAGCTTCTTAAACCCTCACTGACACAACAGCGCACTATTGTGTCAATAGTGTGCAGATTAATGGGGTATTGTCAGCCTATTTTAGGCCTTAACTTTCATTTATTCTAAAACTTGTTCTTCATTGTAACTCTTAACCTTTGGATTCTGCCAACACATTTCTTGTCACAAATATATTAATGGAATTAAAAGAAACCTGGCTTTTAAATGTTAATTACCTCTACAATGATTGATTTGTAAAAGAAGCACATCAGTGGAGTCTAACAGCACAGTCACCACGGGATGGACTGAGCCCAGCCCCGAGCCAGCAGTGCCTGAGCACCGCCCCGGCTCCGGACCGTCCCTGGGTACCCAACAACAAAGAGGGCGCTCACCGACCCCATCTCAGAGGTGCATCTTATGGATTATTCCTATTGCCTAAGGGATTTTTCACCCTCTCAGTGTTTTACAGATTTAAGCAACATTCATGTTCGCAAATCTGAAAATGTAAGCAGAATATTCAAAATTTACATATAGATAGAAGAACCACCATCTGTTAGAACAACAAATTGAGATTTCGCTTCATTAAAACACAGATAATATAAAACTAACGTGTGCTTAAAGAAGACATTTCATTCCACTTGAATTCCTCTATTGGGTTCACAGCCAAGGCTGAGCTGGGCTCGGGAAGCACAGCCGTTTGATAGCATCCCCTGTCACCAGGCAGTGTAGGGTGCAGGGTGCAGGGCAGCAGCTTGGGAAAGCCTGCTCATGTGGCACATCCCTAGGGTGAACCACGCGGGATGGCACAGCCCGGTTCCCTTGGCCCACGCCGTGGCTCAGTCGGTGACTCAGCACACTAGTGCGGGCACGATGGCTCCTGAATGAAATTGAAACTTATATTTTGAGGACCTATTCATTTAAGCTATGTCATTTCCAATAAAAACAGCAAATGTCAGTTACAGAAGAATGGTCACATCACAGTAGTGGCAGGATGCGATGATGCTATATTGTAAGAGTCATTACATTTTAGCTAACTATTTTCCTCCTCTCTCCTGTTCCTTCCCTCCAAAAGGCAGCACGCTGTGCGCAGACATCTGCCCCCACATGGCAGTGGACAGGGTAATTTACTATGGATTAGGCACTTCATTTCTGATGAATCAGATATGCACAGTTTTTATATTCACTGACCTTAAATCTAAGCTGCAAAGTGAGCGTGTTACGACTTACCTTGACTGTAATTAATTTTGATAATAAAAGAGAACAGAATTTATTTATTGTGAGTGTATAAAGTTGGTTGGACAGTTTAAGATGCTATTCAATGAATAATGCTCCCATTGCAGGGGTAAATATCGGTCTGCCTGATAATGTTGGTTTCTATTAACTAGCCAAAAACGTTGTGTTCATACAGCTCTGGTGCCTTAGTGGCTTCTCACTATCAGGGGAGCCATTGCACATGGCAGGGCAGGCCTGTGTAGTGTGAATAAATGCGGAACAATTTCCAAAGAAGCCGGCTTTTTGTCTCTGCTGCTTGCTAAAGAATCCTTTGAATACTTCAGAACATAAATATGGAAAATATGAAGCTTGAGCAGTAATATTCACACCAGAAAGAGGCTGAAGCCACACCAGCTGAAGCTGGTAGCTTGTTCTGGTCTTCCGCTATTAACCTGCACAATGCAGAATTACACGGGAGTAACGCTCGCATCCATTAGACAGATGCCTACTGCTCTAGCAGCCATCTCCACAAGCACTTACTGTAGCTATTGCCCTGTTTGTGGCCACTTATTCACCTCCATCTCCCATGGTTTAGATTCCAAGAAGATGGATATTTTATCTGCCTGGACAGCATTTAGATCCTACTCTGTTTAGTCACCCTAGCCCCGGCTGAATTGGAAATACAGGTGAAAACGGAGCCAGCCATTTTCCTTGCCCAAGTCCTGAGCTTGCAGCAGTATCAACACAAGTCAGAAGTGAGACATTTCAGAACGCTGTCACTCATGATTTACACCAATTGGCTAAAACCAGCAAATTGCCAATGTAACAGGCCTGCACTGTGTTGATACAGGCAAATAACTGGTTATAAGTCAAGGGCTCTGTAAAAGTGGTAAGTGTGAAAAAAGATGTCATAATTTTATCTCCATAAATAGTACCCAGTTCAGGTAGCACACAAGCATATTTCTGCAAACGCTTAAAGAAAAGAAAATAATTTTCTCATATTTTCCAAATGACATGAAACCTCCTCTTCCACCCTTGTCAGCTCTCAGGAAATTATAGGAGGTGCTTTGAAGCGATTAGCATTTGGTAAAATATAGGTAGACACAGAACCATTTTATCACTTTCTTTCAGCATCTCTTTGCACACTGTTGTTTTTAAAGTTGTTTTTAAAGTATTTCTGATTGTCAAAACCTCAATTTTTACATCATTGTTCTCTCTGTTCTCTGTCTTTCTACCCTGCCTCCTCATTTAGGGGGATGTGTAGAAACCTCAGGTGGAACGCCTGTCAGCTTGGAGGCGTAGCGATGATGTTCTGCTAGCACTGATGGGCTGCGCACCCCAACTTGGCAACTTTATCCTGGCTTTGCACTACATCAGCATCTGCATATGCTTCTGCTCTTGTCATTTATCTTTTTGGCTGGTGGAAGAAATTGGTGCACGCTGCAGTTCCGTGCCCACCCGCGATCATCAGTTTGCCTCATGAAGCATGCCGAGCACTATCCTGGTACTGAGTACTGCATGATACATCTAATAGCTGCTCTCAGTTCTTACTTAGGCAAAAGCCCACCTGAAATTCTCTCCAGTTCCACCATATCCATTGGGAGGCAGAGTAGATATGCCAGTAAGTGATACGAGAATTGGAAAATGAATAACTTTTTCTGCTTTGGCGGTGCTCTGTGGGTCAGCCTGCAGGGCTCATGCAAACTCTGCCCTGACAGATGCAGGGTGGTGAAGGCAGGGAGCTCCTGCCCTGCTGCAGCTGTGGGGCTGCCAGAGAGAGCCCTGTGTCAGCAAGTGCAAGGCACAGGCACAATGCTTGTAATGAAATATCTTGCATATTTTATTACTTGAAATGTGTTTATAGTGAAATCTGGATGACTGAATGTCAAAGATAATAAAAGGGATTCGAGCAGGGAACAAACCTGGGCAGAGTCATGCTGTAAAACTGGTCTTTCCTGCCTGTAGGCTCTCCATCAGCCTTCACTTTGAAAAGCAAACTCTTTCAGGCCAACAATTCTGGCCATGTCACTTTCCTGCAGTGGTAAAACATGACTAATTCCTGGTCTTTGCAAAACAATAACCTTGTTAAAAAACATCCCAGAGTGGGTTGGGCTGTACCAGGCAGGGAGCTGGGAATGGAGGAGCCCAGGTGAGGGCACTGCCGTGGTCCTGGCTGGGTGAGTGCTACAAGGTCCCCAGCCCCTGCAATGTCTCCAGCAATCACTGAGAGCAAGAGAGCTCCCTTTTCTTCCAATGATTAGCTTTTCAGATAGGTGTATTTCATCACCGATCGTTTGATGGGGAATTCATTTAAAACATCTAAGGTAATATCAACAAAATACTGTAATTAGATTTAATGGCATGCTTCCAAGATTAATAGGTGATCTTCCTCACAGCCTACAATTTTAATTTCCAAAATTTCATTTGTCACACAGCTACTCAGTCAGTACAGATTCACCATCTGCAGTGTTTACCTACACTTTTCTGCACTGCCTTTTCCAGGCACAGACGGTTGAAAAAACATAATAGCAACAAATCTATGCCCACAGTATGTAATCACAAGATGACAAGACACTTAATATTATCCATATATAATTATATATAGCAATTTCTGCTACACAAAATCACTTTTCAATCCCATTTTAGGGGATTACCTAATCCTGTAATTGATTCTGTGTGATGAATCCCCCTTGTCCTATGGAGACCCAGTGACCTTCAGAACAGAAACAGGCCCCAAAACGTGCTATGATTTCACGGTTATTTATGTGTAAATTACCAGATAATGTAGGATAGGAACAGATTATAATTTTATTGTTTTATTTAACTCACTGGGCTCAGGCTTTAAGTGTTTTATGTCCTGGCTCAGAAGACACATTGCTCCCTGCCAGTAAGAATGACCAGAGGCAAGGCTGATGTTTTCTTTAAGGTAAATCAAATATTCCCTTAGAAATTTAGGCAATCCTACAGGTTCTCAAGCAGCTCAGAACTACAGTAAAGTACTATCTACTGTAACTGTCACGTCCCCAGACTTGCAGTTAGTGGGTGAGGCAATTGCTTACTGGTTATAAATACCAGCAGATTCGTTTATCTATAGATTAGTATCACATTACTCATGCCAGAGTCCATAAAACCCAACATGAACCAGTTTGGCTCCGTACATCAACAATCACATCCTACACAAAGGTGAGTCCACAGGTATCAGCTGATGATGGCCATGAAAGTTTCAGTATTGCAGAAAATAAGCAATTAGGCATGCGTGCATGTATAGACTCACACAGACACGTCCGCAGACGCACACAAACCTTGCTCCTTCGCCGTCCCACCAAATATAACTCCACGGATTAAAGCCTTAAATATGACCCTAAGAATGTAATCCAGTACAGCCTGAATCTCCCTTGGGCAAGCCTGAGGTGGCTCCTTGGGCTGCCAGAGCAAGCAGCTGTCCAGCATAACCCTGACTCAGGAGCCAAAAACCTGCCTCATTTGGGTGACTGTAAAACAGTTGTAAAGGATCAGACAGACATTTTCCATGTTTGATGTAGGGAGTTGCTTAGAAAATAGCTAACGCCAGTAATCACTAAAGATAGAAAGATAAACAAACTGCTTGTAAATTTGTATCTGTTTGAACTCTGAAATAAAACCTTGCCACATTTCTCTGACGCATTCCTATACAGAAAGAGCATAGACTCTCACCCTAGGTTTGAAAAAAGATGATCAAACTATTTACTTGTACCTCTGTCACACATACAGAAAGTCTACAGCCCACACACCATCAGTGATGACAGAAGCTGTTGCCTTTGGCATGCTAACTTGAGTTTCTGTTCAGTGTCTGCCCCCTGACATCTTGCTAGCTGACAAACCTAGAATATTTTGTTCTTGGGATATAGGTGGGTACCGCTACAATTTTTTTTTCTCCAACACTTTTAGACTTAACTAACATGACAGTTTGTTTGAAGAGTGACTTCTAGCTTTGGTGAGCCCTGGTGTTCCCACTTGGGTGTTGGCTGTGGGCTGTGA
Organism: Cyrtonyx montezumae; assembly: GCF_038088225.1. NCBI lineage: Eukaryota > Metazoa > Chordata > Aves > Galliformes > Odontophoridae > Cyrtonyx > Cyrtonyx montezumae. The sequence continues at coordinate 25,949,017 of NW_027071903.1, read as the reverse complement.
GGTCCTTTCTCCTGAGTGGTTGTAGCAGAGCCATCCATGGAAGATTTACTCCTCTCTGTTCTGTGCTTTGCAGGTTATTGCAGAAGAAAACAATCGCTTACGGAAGGTGAGTGAGTACAAACAAGACAAAGCCCTTGTTAGTCTCTATATAACACATCATGAAAGCTAAGAGGCAGACGTGAGTGCAAGTGGCTCTGATCATTTCAAGTCACTGCTGCTCCTTCTCCCTCACCAACATTTAAGATGGTGCACCATGTCCTAGAGCCACTCCTATTACTGAACCTCAGGCACATCTCACTACTTTTCTTTGTGAAGCGCAAGATGAGAGAGTTTTCACCTTTGAGGTGACCGTAAGTGACAAGGAGATAGATGCCCATTTCATCTCCATGTTGTTTCAGTGACCACAGTCTGCCAGCTGCTTGCACGACTGTGCATGTCAGCCCACTAATCTTGAATGATGCAAAGCTCCACGGAGTCTGGGGAAACACCATTGTCTGTGACAAGTCATGCAGCAAACAGTCATGCAAAGGAGCTGTCAGGGAGGAGGCTTGGTCTAGGAGAAGAGAGGTGTGTGTGGGGTCAGAAGTGCAGAAAGCACTTCAGCTCTGAGGTGATGTAATGTAACAATGGCACCCAACATATATTACAAAATCTCCTATTTTCAGCCCATATTTGAAGAATTAACATAGCAAAAGTATACAACAAAGAAGCAGCCACAGATCATCAGGTTATTACTGAATCCTCTGGACAGTCCTTGACTTGGAAAAATAGGCTCAGGAAGAAATGCCGAAATGCCAGCACTGTTACACAATATGGCTCAAAAGAGAAAAGTAAGCCATGACATCTCCGTTCTCAGCAAAGCACAGACACCGCTCTATTGCCTCTGTTGCCTGCAGTGAGGCTGTCATAGATGCTGTGGCTATTAGCTACAGAACTCCTCTCATCTGTATCTCTGTGGATAAGAGGAGGGCATGAACAGTGATTCTCCATCTGGGAAGCAATGGAAGAAATAGCATTTGTGGCTCCAGCCAGTTTTCCAGCTCATTTTATAGCTTTGACTCTTTTTAATTAGTTGTATAATGAGGCGCCAGGATTTTAGCAGCCATGTTATAGAAAACAAATCATTTGCTAATAATGTTTTTACCGTCCAGTAGCCAAAGATAACTACAGGTTATTCTCAGCTTTCCTATCAAAAGCTGATTTAAGAGATGGATATTTTATCTGAGACTTCAAATGCTGCTTGAATAGTTTCCTGTGCTCACAGGAATCTCAATGACTGACTGTTTTGCTCATATATACTCTGCATGCTGGCAGAAAATGCCTAGCTGGTCCTTTCGTTGTCATCATTAGCCACATACATGCATCAGGCCAAGAGCTCAGATCTGAACCAGAGAAGGAGGGAGAGGTCTTCACTTCGCCATGTAACCAGACCATCCAAAACCATTCTCCATATGTCAGACAGGGGATCCAGCTGCACAAAGAGGTTTTGTTGGCACAAGTCTGCTGCACTGCCTGAGGACTGAGAGCACCAAAAGGGAGGACAGCTTTGCCACAAAGAGAGTGGAGTTATGGAAAGATGGTGGGGAGAGAAAGCACTGTCCTGGTGCTCAGCCAGGTGACAGGATGGGCCATGCACCCATCATTTGCAAGCATTCCAGGCCCTGGATGGGGCTCTGGGCAGCCTGATCTGGTGGTGGCAAGCAGCCCACTGCAGGAGAGTTGAACTACGTGATCCTTAAGGTCCCTTCCAATTGAAGCCATTCTATAATTCTATGATCACATCACACTGCCAGGAATGAAGCTCAGATGAGCACAGGACATGTCAGAAGAGGCATGTTAAGCCATATTACTCCTTACCACAGTCCTAAACAAGTAGCTGTCTGCAAGGTGGATCGTATATCACTACTGTGGATCACTAATGTCATGGGGCTGATGTCAGGCTGACAATTTAGATTGAAAATCCTTCCTAGAAGGATCAGGATATTATGTGTACATGTGTTCCTGGGTTTGCTGGCCATCTGGGCTGCTCTTAACGCTGTGTGGTTTTACATCCTGCCCACGTGCCAGGTGTCCTGTATCCAAAAAGCCACAAGGGAGAAGTGCACATGTTACCTTGCTTTCTGGTCTACATCCCTTCCGGGAGTTCTGACAGCCAAGTCTGTGTCTTCTCTAGGATCTTCACACCACTTCGAAAAAGACCTGATGATGGAGAGCCTGATGATTTTTGTTGGGACTGCCTTAAGATCCCTTTTTTCTCTCAGCTGTCACCTGACATTCTTCAAATGTCATTCTGGGGAGCCAACACTCAAACTCTTCCTCACATACAAAAACATTATGTCAGGATTACCATGTAATATCCACCGCAGCAGTGGAAAATATCAAAGGATCACAGTTTAAAATTAAACAAAAAGCACTCTTTCTCATCTCAAAAGCAATATACTGTTCTTCTTCTTCCTCTTCCTTTGCTACCTGCAAACTACTGTGCATTATGGTACAGCGGGATTAAGTGGCCACAATAAATGGACCCATGTGAGGCCAGCAAGTCCAAATGGAAGCAATAGCTTTACTTTTTAGCCCAAACCTTCTGTTACTGTAGCAAATGTGATTTTTTTTTTGCAGCTGACTTACAGAAGCCGATTTTGGCCCTTTGCACTTGCTGCCAGCAAGTGTTCCCCCTCCAAAAATAGTCTATTGAAGAAAGCAGTGTCAGTTGCCGTCTTTAACAGGCTGCTTTTCTAAACCCATTGTTAGAAGGTACCTACTTCAACTGAAACCTGGCATGTCCCCGTGTCGGTGGGCAAGGTGCCATCCCAACAGATGGACAATGGCTTGGCACTGCCAGTGACTCAGTCTGTATGTCACTAACAAGGTTGTATTCCCACCGGAGAACGTCAAAACCTGTAGCTGCACTCTACCATAACCTATGTCCTTACACGTGTTGCTGCCCAGCTATACCTACAGAGCATTTTAGACATTTCTATTTGAAGTTGAGCCCATACTACTCTGCTCAGCTGGGTACTAGCTTCACATTTTGGAGGGGTGAGCCTGGCCCATCATGCTCTGCAGAGAAAGGGTGGGCAGCACTGCCAGAGTTGTGCTTTTCTCCTCACTGTGGCATTTCCCAGCAGATGTGTGGGAAAGCACTTCAACATGTAATCCTGGCAAAAAACTCCAGAAGCACTTCCACAGCTGTGGTAGCAGCTAGAAAATACAGTGTGGGTATCTCTAACTTAGGCTGTAGGAGTCCAGCACAGAGTTAATCCTAGTGCTCAGGTCCCGCTACCTTTAGTGTAAACACATGCCCAAGTATCAGGTGTTAAGAGCAGTCACACTCTCATTTCCTACAACAGTCACAAACTCCCACGCTCTCAGATGCGTCATGAGAGCATCAGGCCCTGATGAACTGGGATTCCTGTGCCGTAGCCCCCTGAGACCAATACGACAATGAAATCCTCAGTGTCATGTACAAAAAGAAGCCTTGGCTTTCCAGTGAAATGCCAGCTCCTGGATAGAGAGAGGCTAGGTTCTTCTGTAGTACCTGTTCGTATTAAATGTATTACAGAGAGTCTCAAATTAATGCACATAAACCATATCTGCATCTTTTCAAAATCCCCTCTTGTACGTCCCATGAAGCTATTAGTTTAGCTATCACTAGGTATTAAAATTTAAAAGGGTCACTAAATGCATACTGCTAGAAGGAAACAACATTAGTTACACATTACCAGAACAAAACCAAATTAAGAAACAGCTCATTTCCTTCGTACCATCAATATTTTACTCAGCCATAGCCTGGATGCTTGTACTCACAAAGAGGAATTAATCATTCATGTGCTAATGTACATCCATTATTTTTAAATCGTCACTTAAGTAATCATTTCTGTGTGTGCTCAGATGTGTGATGTCTGCTTATGAAACTGCAGAAAAAAATCAATACAAATTAAATAAAATTTAAAAGGTGGATATCTGCGAAACAGAAGCAAAAGCATCATCCATGCAGTAAAATTGTAATCAAATTTCTGTAAAACTCTTCTGGTGAGCCAGAATTCAAAAGAGATAGCGGTCTACTGCTAAACTTATTTATATGCCATGCTTCCCTCCTTATTTGGGCGCGAACATGCACAATGCACTTCATCACAGATTCTCTCTTAAAATCCACATAAAACTGAAACAACAAAAGCTTTATTGCCATTTAATTTGGTACTGCCATTTTCCAACTCCTTGTTTACTGACAAGTGCAGTGTTTGTGTCATAACACCGTTTGTGTTTCATATCTGCGAGGTTCCCCACGTCCCACAGAAGCACTGGGCTCCCACTTGCACTGTGTGGGGCAGGCAGGGGAACCCAAGCACAGCTCCTCAGCAAAGACAGAGCAGCATGCAGCCATACACATCCACCCCACACAGATCACAGCCATTGATGTCTCATTTATGTCCCCCCGCTCCCTGAAGGGGACTAACTGCACCTTCTGAGCTGGGTTTGCTGTTGGCTCAGGCTTGTCATCAATGTTCATAGAAAGCAATTCCAGACCAAGAGCCCTGGTTAACCCAGACATAAATGATGGCAACTTTAGTTAGACATAAATGCCTTTCAAAGGTGCAAAATGGTGAAGATCAGCAGCTAGTGCTGGCTGCATCTGAGAAGAGTAAAGACAGTCCTTACTAGACTGGAGCCCACAGCCCTATGCAAATTAAATCATCTTTTACTAAAAGTGTGATTGCTCCTTTTGGGCTACACATATCAGCAAAAAGTGCTACCAGATGCAACTACCACAAATCTAACGGAAGAATAGCGTTAACACTTAGAGCAGAACTTGGTATAGCAATGTTCTAGGTTTTTTCTTTTATTGCTTCAGTAATTTTATGGTGATGTATTTTGACGACAATTTAAGGGAGCTCTATGTTTATGAGGCAATAACAAAATCTCCTGCAAAATAAATTCCCAGGCGAACTTGTCTATTAATATATAGTATGGCTTCTTGTGAATTAAGAGATGAGCCAGAATAATGCTCAGGAGAAAGCAAGAAAGAATATGTACCTTGACTTCAAAATGGGGAGCCTTAGGTTCCTTTTTCAGCTGAGACCTGGTATTCTTAGTCTGTGAAATGGAGAAAATGATCCAGCACGCAATATGTTCATTGTGCAGCAACTTCCAAGGCTTAGTAGTGTGCTCCCACTCAACCCTGCAACCAAAGCAATTCTTTCAGATATCTCATTTTTCTGCCTTGTTTTCCCTTTGTCCTAGAGCCAAGTATTGTTCAGCTGAAATTTCTGTGAAAAAGCAGTGCAGTTTGGAGCAGTTTCTGCTTCCCCAGTACAGCATACTTCCAGCTTCTCCGCAAATATCACTGAGTATATGGCAAAAAAGCATAAAAGTATAACCTTGTTACTGATAATGGATAATAGAAGCACCATTGGAGGATTGCAATTCAAGGTGTATCATGAGTGAATGTACTTTAGACAGCAAAGAACTGAAAGATCAACTTTTCTTTTGGAGAAGCACCCGGTGAGGCTGAATTTGGCCACAGCTTGGGGACTCCCTGAGGAGCATGTGCTAGTCTGAGTCTGTGTACATGGTACCAAATCAAATAGACAGTTTACATCCTCTGTCAGTGCAGGGTGACCCGTTCCTACAGCCTGATGCACAGCCTATGAGTCATATGGGTCTACAGCCTTGGAGAACTGGACTGGATCTGTTTATTTAGTTTCAGCATGGATAATGCATGGTTGCAAACACTACATAAGGGAAGTAACACTTGCCAGATGGAATCTACCATACCTGAAAGACACCATCAGGTAACAGAACTAATGCTTTTGCTTATTAGCAAAACAGTTAAATAAACACAGATTTTAAAGTTGTTCCCTCTTTTAACGAATTCAGCTGTTTCAGGGCCTATGGTAAGGGAGTGATGAGGGTGCAGTGAGCTTCTCAGTGCCAGTCAGTGCAGTCCTCATGGGTGGAGGAAGGGCGCTCTGCTGAGCAAAGCACTTTGGGTTACTGGAGGCTCTTTGCATGGATGTCTGCATGGAGCTACCTGACCACTTAAGACTAAAGCTGGTGTTGCGTAAGGTCTCACTTATGATAATTTCTTTTTCTGGTGCCTAAAGTACTAAGCAGGTCTTTCCCAACTCAGTAGTTACAGATTGGCTGGGAATTGCTGAAAGGAGGAATTCAGCTTTCTTTGTGTCCGTGGCCCCCCACAGCTTCCCGTGCAAAGAATAGTCCTTGCAGAGAAACCAGAATGGGAGCTTACACAGATGTAGAGAATCTCCCCAGACCAGCCACTGTCTGAAAACACACGTCCTTTTTTTGTCTTTGCTCAAATCCAACAAAGTGTAAATGTCCCACATCAGTCCTGAAATGCACTTACTATGATGTGAGGGATAAAAACATCTCTGTCTTGCTTGTGCCAGTTTAATGCTAATGGGCGGCAGTGACTCATCAATGGATGAAATGAGATTTTCAAGTTCTTCTCAGATGATGAGGTAGTTTCTGAGCTCACTCAGTTTGTAATTAGATACACTATTTATGAATATATTTGTCAAATAATGCATTTGACAAGTTTTAAATAATAGTTTTTATTACTCATCAATTTTGAGGGGGAAATAACGAGATAAGATTGTATTTTTCTTGTCATAGCCCAGTGAAAGGGATGGCAAAATAAATACTGGGTCCATGGCTCCCCATGATTTGACTTTGGTTTACTGTCAATTTTGTAGCTAGTTCAAGACAGACTCAACCTCACAAGTGAAACTAGACAGGAGATAGGCCAATTACAAACTTCCCTTTACAGTTTCATAATTGACTGTTGCAATTATGATTGCCTTCAGTACTGTGTGGCTTTTTTTTTTACAGCATTCTGATTTTTTGTTTTGATTCCACTCAAACCATACCTATGTTTTCATCTATTCCTTATTGGGTCCCATTCAGAAATACCATTTTCAGAATTATGTTTTCCTACTAAAGGCTTGATTGAAAGATGGATTCAGGGCTCAGACACATGCTCATTTAGCAAAGCAGATGCAGCAATTTCCTCAAGCTGTTTGTTACCACCTGTTTGTCAGACGCTGTGTCCCACCAAGGATTGGATGGAGCAGACCATGTGACACTTTGGTAGCTGCTTCATTGCAGTCCTGTGGCTTAGCTAAATTCTCTGGACACACTCCCTCTCATTTGCAGATGGCTAAGCCTCAAACATACACTCAAGGCCCAGTGAAGTAGACTGGAAACACTACTGGTCTGAGCAGTTTTCCTGACCGAAACCAGAGCTTCCAGTCCTGCGATGAGATACACCACAGCACTTCCAAACCTGTCCTGGGCAGCCATTGAGGTAGTGGTTGGGCAGAGGCTGCCAGCCCTGTGCTGCGTGGGACCAGGTGTCAGCGTGAACACACATCCCCTCCTGTGTGTGCTGACGCTCATTACCAGGCCCAGCTGCTTTTTACTGCCCCTCTGCCAACCGTTCCTGCCCTGTAACTCTACCGGAGAGGGGATCATGTGCTTCTTCCCTGTGCCCTGTGGGCAAAATCAGGCAGCCACCTGCTTAAGTTATTTAAACCTACTGCAGATTTGGATCCATGACAGCCTAGAGGAAAATCAGGGAGGTGTCTTGGAGGCCACTCCGACGCAGAAATATGCAGGGAAATTTCTGCCACTGGACTGGTGACTGGGGAAAGCAGAGCAGATAGATCTCAGACCGCTGTAATGGTTTGTTAACGTCGTGGGCTCACAGCCACTTCTCTGGTACTACTGAGAGAGAGGGAGGTTACACTTCGATGTAAATCTCTGCAAGATCAGCACGTACACACCCTTCACAAACCTGCTCATGCAGCCTTCCTATGTGCCTACAAAGAGCTGTTGATCCAGGTTTTTCTTAGTAACACAAACATATTTTTTGGACCATAAGCTTCGGAATCTAATGCAGCCTCCTAAACTATCCATTAAAAATAAAACGTAACAATGCAAAAAGCACAGCACCAGCTGACACTGCGAAGGCGACCTCTGCATTGAGAACACGAGTCTGTGTCCAGAAACTTCATTTCTGTGAATGTGCCCTACTCAACTGCAGCCTCACAGATACACTGCCAGGCTGGCTGGCATGGGACAATCTCAGTGCTGGATCCGATGCTTACAAACAACAGCACCCCATCTGTAAGTGTCTTACTGCTTTTTCTGGGCTTCAAAAATCCATTGCTGAGGCACAAAATTCATCAGTCAGCTTTACTTGCTGTGTATTTTTTTTTTCCTTTTGTATACATTTTAAAGTTATCTTTGTCCTCAGTAGAGAGTGATAAGCTCTGGTATTGTTACCCAAACAGCTCAGAAATGTCAGCTACAGAAAGCAGAGGTACTTCAGAAACTAACAGGGATGGAGAGATCTGCATATTCATAGCAGGAGGGAGGCAGCAGCACATGCAGACTGAACCACTGGCAGTAATGGGTGAGCTGGTTAGTGTTTATTGGGGTGGGGGACAAATGAATTCTAACTGGCTGAGACATTTTTGTTATTGTGAAATACATATCTGGCTAATGCAAATGGCTCCAAATCAGAAAAGTGACATTTCTGTGGTGGCTTTTTATAAACAGGATGTAATAAGTGTAAGGCACCCACAGCTGTAGTAGCTGCAGATTTTCAAGGCCAAACTCAAAACCATTGTACTTTATCATCAGGTTTCATGTTTGCTCTGCCCAAGGCCACCAAGACTTTTACAGGGAACCCAAGAAAACAACCTGATGGACTGTCTGGCACTCAGTACTGTATGACAGTTCATTGTTTCAAGAGTCTTCCCCTGAAACTTTAATCATAGTATCGCATGCCCAGTCCTGTTTTGGATTAAGCTGAAGTCAACATCATCTGCTTTCGTAGGTGCACAACAATAAAACTGAAAGCTGGGAAACCTCATTAATATTAAAAGTGAGAACTTCAGGCCCGTCATTGGCTGTAGCCAGCCATAGTAGGATGGTTGGTGCGAGTGGGTAGGGAGAGAGTAACTGTGAGATGATGGGGCTTCATCAGAAATATAACTTTCCAGAAAGACAGACAGAGTTTTTATCCAGAACTCAACAATCAGATACCTTCCTAATGCTTGTGGTAAATTTGACAAGAGTTGTATGAGGAGACCATGGGAAAAAGCTGATCTTTTGCATAACTGTACTACAGCAATTCTTGTATCTTGTGAGAAAAACATGCTGGAGATAAGAGCAGCTTGCTAAAGAAAAAAAGCAAGATCTGTGGACCTGTGTGGGCATTCAGAATAAGGACACAGCAGTTTGCTGTCGCATTTTGCTGCCAAGACATCAGTGCTGTGTCCAGTGTTGTGCTTTCCAGTGCAAGGAAAACGTAGATGTATTAGACTGAGTCTGTCAGTGGGGCAGGAAGATGATTAAGGTCTCGGAGCATCTGTCAGGCAAGGAGAGAGCTGGGACTGTTCAGTCTTGAGAAGACTCAGGGGGTTCTTAGCAGTGTGTATAAATTGCCTGATGGAGGGATGTAAAGAAAACAGAACCAGGCTCTTTTACTGGTGCCCAAGGACAAGAGGCAGTAATCACAATTTGAAATACAATAAACTCAATTTAAACATAAGTAATAACTAGTTGATATTGTGTGGAATGGCACCTACTGACAGGGTCACAGGATTCAGGAATCGCGGTACTGAAATCCACAGCAGCTGATGGAAGCTGTGCTCCAGACTGGGATGTGCAGAGTTTGACTTTGGCTCCAGTAATAACAAACTACTAATAACAGTATTAACTAAAGCAACTTATCTCCTGCCAACAAAACACATTCCTTTGATGGCAACAGAAAGCTGCAGTGCATGGGCCATCGTCTTCACCTTCTCCTCTATGGACAACATTTGGAAAGGCCATCTTTTCTTGTTTCAGTTACTTATTTTTTTTCCTCTAGTACTAATACATTTTGAAATAAAAGAACAATTTGTTACTTCAGAATTAGCACTGTGACTGCTCTTCGTATGGAAGCAAAGTTATTCTGCTCTAATGAAATTGCTGAGCTGAATGCACAGTTTGAAGTTCAGAGCCCATTGAAATGATAATTTGTGGACATTTTCTTGCAATTTTTTTGTGTTAACATTGTATATAATATATTTCTATCACTAGACCACTGGAAGGATCTTTTGCAAGATTCTTCTCTAGTCTGTTGTGAATATTTCTGTTTTGTCAGTACTGTCCTGAAGGAGGGTTTTAATTGTGCAGTATGCCAGAAACCTCTTAAGTTTCTGCTTGGGTCAGTCAACTTGGGTAGATGCTGCTTTAAAAAAAAACAAGAACAAAAAACACCTTTGTTTAAACTACCTTCAACTGCATATGATCTCAGTTCTGGGAAGACAGGTCATCAAAATGTATGTGACAGAGAAAGAAGTAAGAAAAAACACTGCACTGGTATGGGAAAGGAAACTGCAAAGTGATTATCACCTCCCAATATCTCCCCTTGTCTTCCTGTCCATCCTCAGTGTTAAAATTATTATATGAGAAAACAACAAAAATATAGAATCAGAGAATTAGGGAGAGATCGTGATGGATCAAGAACCATTTTACTTATGTAAGGTTATAGTATGAAAGATAAAAAATAAAGGTGCAGAATTAAAACTGCTGGGGAATTGGAACAATGTGGTGTGGGTTCTCTTCATTGCATTTGCCCTGTATTTCATTTAGTGAAAATGCTCAATACACGGCAAATATTTGGGAGATCAGTGCCAGAGCAGTATTTTGTATATTCTGCAGATGGAAGTGTAGTGGGAATCTGGTCAGCAGTGTAATTGTTTATATTCATTATAAACAATCTGTGTTATTTGGCAACAAACCCTGCCTTTCTGAGTTGACTCTCATTGCTGCTGCTGAGATTGTTCCATCAGCTGGTTGTAATTTTACTTTCGGGGCATACAAAAGTACACTGTATTTCTTCCAAATTATCTGTGGGAGAAATCTGAAGAATACGCTAAAGGCTCCTTGCTCTTCTGGGACTCCTTTTGGCCCTCTTTCCATAGTCTCTAAAGAGGAGGCAGACTAAGTTTAGTTTGTGTATCCTTTGCAGCACTGTTGTCTACTTCTGCATCTTCTTTCCATGTTTTAATCCCCAACTACTTTTTTCTTAAACAGTGATAGCAGATGAAATATGAATAGAATTGCTACAAGTAGACAAAATGAGCCACAGAGTCACAGAACTGTAGGGGTTGGAAGGGACCTCTAGAGATCATCAAGTCCAACCCCCCTGCCAAAGCAGCTCCCTAGCCCAGGTTGCACAGGTAGGTGTCCAGGTGGGCCTCGAACATCTCCAGAAAAAGAGACTCCACCTCTCTGTGCAGCCTGTGCCGGTGCTCCGTCACTGCACTGTGATGAAGTTCTTACGCACATTTGTGTGAAAATTCCTATGCTTCACTTTGTGGCCATTTCCCTCATCCTATCAGCGCACACTGCAGAGAAGAGTCCAGCCTTGTCCCTTTGCCTCCTGCTCCTTAGATATTTATGGATGTGGATCAGTTCCCCTCTGAGTCTTCTCTTTTCAAGGCTGGACAGACCCAGGTCTCTCAGCCTTTCCTCATAAGACAGGTGTTCCATGCTCTTTATCATCTTCGTAGCTCTCGTCAAGGAATAAGGGCAAAAGATCTTGCAGTGAAAGAGTGAAACCCTTTTATGACTTTAAGTATGAAGCAAATAGTATAGAAGCCAGTTTCTGAGCCCTCAACACAGGGCTAATGTTATCCCAGTTGCACAAGTATGGCTTTTGCAAGCTGGGACCTAGCTGGGACCTGGCTACCCCACACCAAAACACTTAACTTGTGCTTAGTATCAATATGTATTTGTGCTCCTTTCCAGAACAAGCAGATGGTAAAATATTTTCTATCTAATGGATACTTGGAAGCTTCCAAATGATCAAATGGTCCTCTATTGAATAAAGATGAGAAAAGGGCTGGCAAGGAATTAGCTAATAAATTCTGTGGTTAGGAAGTTTTGCCTTGTGAATACCCAAGACTGCCCACAATGGGTCAGAGCAAGTACTCAGAACCTGAAATTTCACATTCCACCTATGTGCTCAGACGACTAGGAACTGGTCACTCAAAAGGAGGATTTCTCTTGACACTCTTGAGCTGTTCCAATTTGTAAGTGGACTGGGACTGCTTTTGTTTGACTAATATTTTCCAGGAAAAATAAACAAATGAATAAAAAGAAACCCGAAGATGAACTGTTGAAAGACAGCTGACCAGCTCTGACAAGCCCTACCACATCCCTGCTACTTCTCTTACCACAGACATGATCATATTTGAGAAAAACACTTGCAGCCAGCAGTGTTTCAGAGCGTCCCATCAGCTAGGGCAGCGTTCCTTCCTCTCCCTGCTGACAGCCCGTGCTGCAGGGGAAACGCATTTGTGCTCACACCTGTGTCTGGAGATCACAATCACAAAAGAACATGAAAGATCTTTTTCACATAAGGTACTCCTAAAAATTTCCAGTACGTTTCTTTTTTCTTTTTCTTTTTCTTTTTTTTTTTTCTTTTCTCCTCTTGTCTATTTTTGCCAAGCCTGTGCTTGTCACACCTGAAGGCTTCCAAGTGAGAAAGACCCTGATGCTGAAGGTGGCTGTTGCTAGTGCGGGTAGTTCGTGGCTGCGATGTGCCTCCAGGAAGGGGAGGCTCTGCTTACACCGGGCCACTCTGTGCCAGGGACAGAACTCTGCTCCTTGTAAGCGCTGTTGCTAGAGGCTGAGCTGGTTCTGCCTTAGCTAGTTTAGCTCCTTCCCTTGTCCCTCCTGCTCTTGGAAATTGCAGCATGAGCACAAGCTTGTCTAAATTTCGATCGGGTGATTTTCATTTGTTCAGTACTTGAAGAGCAGGAGTTATTTACTGAGGATTTAAATTTCTCTAAAGTAAAGAGAAACCAAATAGCACTGCTCTTTAAGCATGCCTCTGCATTTAGAAAGCATTGGGTTACACTTTCCATTTGAAGCTTTTCTTCTTAAAAAAATTATTCAGCCGTCCCTCCCAAGAGTTTCCCAGCACTGCCCCTCGTGTAACCCAATGCCCCCCGGGGAGCTCCATTCAGTGGTCACCAGGTGTGCAGGTGGCTGTCACACCGAGAGGTATGGCGTAAGCTTTGGTGGCACAAGAACTCTGAACAGGCATTCAAGGAGAGTTTTCTATGTTACGTATAAGGTGCGTGCTGTTTTTCTAATGGCATTCAGAGAATCAGAATCACTTAAGGTTGGAAAACACCGCCAAGCTCCTCTAGTCCAATCATCAGCCCATCCCCACCATGCCCATTAACCACATCCCTCAGTGCCACAATTACCCTTTTCTTGAATACCACCAGGGGCAGTGACTTCACCACCTCCCTGGGCAGCCTGTGACAGTGCCTTGCCACCATCTCTGAGAAGAACTTGTTCCTAATATCCAACCTGAACCTCCCCTGGTGTAACTTAAGGCCATTACCTCTCTATCACAGTTACCAGGGAAGAGGGCTGACTCCCCACTCCTTACAGCCTCCTGTTAGGGAGTTGTAGAGTGTGATAAAGTCTCCCTGAGCCTCCTCTTCATTCAGTACCTCAGTTTTACTGTATATGCACATTTTCCTCTATCAGCCGTGAATGAGAAATTAAATGTATTGACTTTTTTTGGATGGCTTTTGATTAGAAACAGGTCTCTTCCCACCAGCACCTCAGACACTCTTCCTTCACCTGAGTGCTATCAGAACCAGTAGGAGGCAACCACCCTTTTGATTTGAATGAACCCTCCTGTTATTACAGTGTCAGGTGCTCAGTGCTGTCTGACCCTGCAATTCAGAGGCCCAGAATTTCTGCTCTCCTGGGAAATACTTCTGAAAAATAGTGATAACTAAGATAATAATAGTTCTCAGCACTCCTGTAAAGCTTTGAATCCACAGATCTCAAACCAGATACCAGCACTTACTACTAGAAGAAAGTTAAACATATGGCATGAGAGATCCTATCCTCAGGACTGTGCAGTGGGCCATTACAAAGGATAGCAGTCAATTGTTTTGGCTGAAACACCCCTCTCACCGAAGTTAATGGCAAAATGACTTCATAGAGCCACATAGACAAAAAAGTTTGTGAAGATTATCATGGTTCTTGTATTTAAATATGCCTTTGTAGCAAAGCACTGCAAACTGTAAAGCAGGTATTTGCTATCTGTTGCATATCTTGCATGTCAGAATTACTGTTGATGACTATATATACTACAGTCAATATAATTTCTCCTTAATTTGAATATTCATAATGCAACCTAGTAACGAAACTTGAATACTGCAAAAATACTCTGCAAATATTCCCATCATTTCAAGTGGATTTACTTGTACACCAGATTTTTTGTTCACATTTCATAGAAATGTGAGAAACTTCATTTTCCTGGCACCAGCATTCATGGTAAATGGCCTTCAGTGTGTCATTGAAGTGATTTTGATGAATAACAAATTTGCATTTGCGTGTTTACATACTTATGTTTACCCTGGAAAAACAAATGGACACGTCCTACTAGGAGGGAGAAAGCTAATCATGTATCTATAAGACAAACCACAGCTGATCAATGCTACGTGACTAACAAGTATCTTATAGCCTCAAAGACGATTACAATCAATCCAAACTGCTAAAAAAATGAAAAAAAAATCTTATTTCTAAGGCAGGTCTGAATAGCAAGCACTTCTGAGGCAACTATAATCTGCTTATGGATTTTCTACAAGCAGAGTGATAAACAAAATTTCCTGATAAATGACTTACTGTTAATTATTTATTGAGTTCTGTTCTCCCACCCACTTTAATGAACTCCAACATAGTGAATCTTAATATCCAATACAATGAGAGTAAATTTTCACCCTTGATGCCATGTGAATGGCACAATTGCTTTATTCTTTTATCACCAAGTGTCAGTCATTCATTTCGACTCTGGATCGCTCAATAGAAGTAAGATGTGCAGTGAATGGGATTCCAGTCATGTCATCCTGTTAGTGCAAAGTGATTCTCAACAGCACTTGACGGCGCTCTGCTGGATTGGCTCAGTGCATTAAAACAAACCAAATTATGCTGTTTTTATGTACATATCGGTACTTGTTGACACACTAGTAAATTGTTTTAATAGCCTGTACTTATGCAGGTGTATATCTTTGTAGTTAAATTCCAATACATTGTAAAGCACACTTTACATAGAAAATATTACTCTCTTAGGAAAACTGTAATCACAAAATTTAGACTCAAAAATACAGTACTGCTAACTGCTTTATCTTGAAATAGCCATCACAAGCTAGATGTGTGTGACTGAATCAGACCTGAGTAGCCCAAGACACAGCTTTGGAGCTTGGGGAATACAATGTACTGTCAGTAACAAAGCAATTAAAATGGTATTCTACTTAGTTATTTGTGGCCTAACTGCAGCCTTCATGAAAACAAACTAACATGCTGTTTTACTTAATCCTCAAAAATGATTTCTTTTAAGCAGAGTTTAGACCAGATTCACAGTTTGTGTCAAACAAAGGAGATGATGAATGCCTGCTTCAGTTAATACCACTTTCATGCGAAGGGTGTGCATTGGTCTAGCAACGCAATAAATAAATCCACAGAGATGAATACTGGCACTCTGCTCCTTACTCCTCTGCTTCTGCTCCATGCTGCCATGCCAACCCAGTTGTACAGAAAATATTTCTAGTTTATGAAGATCAACCAATTTCCTCCAAGTTGCGGTGGTCCTTAAAGCCCAGGAGGAAATTATACACCTCACTAACCTTTAGGGGCTTTAGTGCCCTGGTGACTTACTGATGTTTTTAATTGGTTCAGCTGTATAGGTTTGATGTGGTTTGCTACACTTGCTGCTTTTGTTATGGAACATCAAAACACCCAAGAAATCTTATTTTAATGCACCTCCGACCTCACTTCTACCCACACAGCTATTATTGTGTTGTGGTTTTCAAAGTCTGATCAGAGGGGGGTCTTCCAATTACCAGATGAATCAAGATTCATTTCCCAAGTCCAGATGCTAAAGGGCAACACACAGATTGCTGATTTCAGACAGAGACTGCCTGGTACCATCACATCGCACTGATGTACCTATTCTTTGTCTGATTGCATTCACATCCATCTCTCTGTAGGACTTAGTGTCATCTCTGAAAATAACTGAACCTTTGCCACTTAAACATGTGATTTCACTCCCTTCAGAATAGAGATAATACCTAAGAGCCCTGGAAAAACGGTGTCTTCAATTTGAATACATTCAGCATTAGAAATACATGAGCTACATCTACTTAGGGAGGAAGAGAAGGGGATGGGGTTATGGGGCATTCCAAGAGGGAGGATGGGTCTTTTAGGAATCCCTTTATTTTAATACTGCATACTTACTAGCTGAACAACTACAGCCATGCTGCAAACCAGCCTTCAAACCAGGAAAGCCATAATTAAAAAACGTACATGAAGGATATGGGAGATGAAGATACTCTCAAAATTACTGATTTTAACTGGTAGTCCATTGGTATGTTTTCCTCTGCAGAACTGGTCTGGAATCTTTGTGTGGTATGAAGAGCTACAGAGTTACAAATGATTTGTATTTTACCAGCACTGATCAAACCTGATAATAAAATAGGCCAAGCAGATTTCTTAATTGCGTGGCTCCCCTCTTTGCCCTACTCACCTGAATATCAGTCTTACTAGAAAAATTTTAGGTGAAAAATTCTTAGTAAATGCACACTTTTGGTTGGCTCCATCCAAACACTGATATATTTTTTTTTCCTGAGAACATGTATTGAGAATAACAAATATTTGGACAGCATTAAGAGGCATAAAAGAAGAAAAACACCATCATACTCTGGAACGTCCATGACTCTGGAATATGGAGATTTGAGGTGGTTTGCAGAACACTCACAAATGAAGCCTGGTATAATGGCTACAGCCCTTCATGTGTTGGGCTTTCTCTTCCAGACCTCATGGATGCTTTATGACATCCCAAACTGTTTATAGTACATCCTCAAAGTGCATTGCTCTACTTTCTGCATAGAGATTATTCAGAATTCAAACTTACTACAACTCTCTGCAAAGACGTACACAGCCATTAATAGCACAAAGGGAAAAGGCAATCTATTTACATTTCAAATACTGATTAAACATCACAAAACAACAATCTTGACTGGGCTAGCAAAATATTAGAGGATGCAGAGTTCTATAAAATTAAATGTAGAAATAAAAAGCCATTTTGCTTGCATTTTTTGTGATGGGAACCTGACATTCAACAATTAAGGCTAGAAGCAACGGTAGCGTGAATAGACTCACTTCTCCCAGAAAGAAGACAGACTACATGTGGTTTCTCTCTTACTATGAAAGCACAGATTATTAGACATATGCCTGAGGTAAAGTAAATACATGAGCCAATGGAAATACTGCATTTGCATTGGTATATTCCCCTTGTTAGAGAATACAAAACAGTTCTAGCATTATTAATTATCACCTACAATAAGTGTTCTGTTTCATAATGCTCATTCTTTGAAGGATACCTGGAAGATTTGGCTTTGACCATATTTTTATTTCACAAAGGCCAGAGTATGTTCCCATTAAGATAAGTGTATCTTGCATTTGACTTCTGTGGGAGCAGTGTATGGATACGGCATGGTCTGTCTACCTGCAGCATTCTATACTTTTGGCAATTCAGTCCATCCAAATGATCTCTTCTGAATCAAGAACGTGGCCAGCTACAGGGTGCTCACCTCCATGAGAACTTAGCATGTTTTGCTGGCTGAACTGTTTAAAGCCAAAGTATACTGAATGTGCCAAAAGGATATTTAGCAGTACCAGACATTTTAAGGCATTTGCCCAAGTTTCTCCGTTTTTGTACAAGCTCAAATGGACTGGAACAGTTGCACTCTCAACCTCACTTGCTGTACATCAAGTAGCTGCCACTCAAATGAAGTGATGGCAGGGAGAAGAGGACTAACCATGTCTGGCACTGGGAGCTTCACAGCCTCAGCCTGTCTCTGAGCTGTCCATTTGGACGTGGACATGCTTCCATTTCTAGTTACAGCTTCCTCTGACCAACCAGCTGAGCTTCTTTGGTGCTTACCTTCCACTTTGAACCTTTCAAATCTGCACAGAATGCACAAATATGTGTAATTCCTTCTTCATATTTTCACATAAAATACCCACTCTAAAGTTCATTAAATCAATAGCTTCAATAATCATTAAATCAGCTCATCTTTATATCTAGGACTGAATTACAATGCATTATTAAAAATGTCTGGAGTGAAACCCACTCCAAACCTCTGGCCTGCTGCTAATAGCACCACATCAGCCTGCCTGAAATATTATTCCATCCAGTGAATCATAAACAAGCAAATGGGAAAGCAAAGCCTAGGAGCAACCTGCTTGTTGCACCCATTTCTTGTGCTTGCTTTCAGCATTGGCTTAGCTGTTCTAAGGTTCACAAAAGCCTGTTACAAATTACTGGAGTCTTAAACTTCATTTGGCTGTGTGCATGCACAGTTAGCAGAAATTAATCACTCTTCACGTGCACTATGAAGCTGGGTGGTGTGATTCATCTCACTTCACATCTGCCCCAGGCGCTGCCTGATCCATGGAGCAGAAGGAGCCCTGCAGATGTTAGGGTTGGTCCCAGTGATGGGTGCCTTTGGCCCCACAACAACTCAGTGCTCTTCTTCCCCCGTGGCTATGATCCCTCAGGCAGCCACGCATGGGAGCAGCCCCAAATTCATACCAACAAAGACAAACCAGGTTAGCTTGGAAAATTTTGTATTGAAATGTACCAACTTCTGCTGCAGACAGAAGGCTACAAATAAGAGACTACAGGAGACGGAACTGTCATATATTACATTTGGGTTTTGCTCTTGTTAAACTACATGCAAAGCCTTGCTGATGATTTTAATTTCCTTCACACCACTGCGAACGGAAGAAAGCTGTCCCATTTCTGTGGTCAGAATAAACACTATTTTTCCTTTTTTTTCCCCCCTCATTTTTATAATTAGTGTCTTTTTACAATCCGTTAATTCTAACTTGTGAATTGCGTGCTGCAACTCCACAAAAACAGCCTTATTGCTCTCCCTGTTGCAGTCAGTGAAGCAGTGCTGCTTAGAATAGTAGATGAAGAATTTAATGAAGAGAAAAGAGATGTGACAAAACGTGGGTTCTCACTTCAGCCCAAGCCCTTCCCAGGCAGAAAATGGAGAACTGGGCATTTTGTGGATGGTGTTAACTGCGTGACAAGAAGGATGTAATCAGTCTCCACTGTACGTGTCCTTCATAAGAAAATGTGCAACATCCATTTATTTATCAGAGATAAAATGTAGGGATTACTTAAAAAATAATTATCGTTTTCTCATATTTTTTTTTTTTATATTGGCTTCGATAAGGCAAAATGAAGTGTATTCGTGCTGAGCTGCTGGCTCTGCCATTTCCAATAGGCTTAGTAACTTCGCAGGAAAAAGCTACAGGGACACACTACCCACAGATCTGAGCACACCAATGACAGAATGCCTCCCGGTGCAGCTGTGGCCAGAAGAATGGGATGTTTCTGGGAGATCTCCATCCATGGCCAGCTGTTTTCAGCCCCATTATTGTGAAGCTTTGCAACTTTCAGATGGCCTCAGCATATCCCGAGTGTGTTTTCAGACTACTGGAGGATGATTTTAATTTGCATGCTTAAAGAGAGGCAGACTTGCTTTATTATAGGCTGCTTTTCTGCAGTCCTTCTTTGCCTGGTAGGTAAGATCTTCCCTGCAGATGGCAGATAGAAGGAATGGGAATTTCTTCTCTACAACAGCCCCTGTTTGCTCACAATACAAATTTTCTAAGTGTACAATACTTCTCTTGGCAAGTGTTGATATACTTAATATGCACACAGACATGCATATGTATATACTCACATACATATGTATATATTACAGTGATTTTTTTTCTTTCATTGAAGCCATGTGTTGCTGTTGAGGGCTCCCTTGGGGCCTGACCTCAGAACGTTTCTCCTACATGAGTAGGAGAGGGTCTCAGGGTTATGCACAGGCACAGTATGACTGCATGCAGTGAGCTCAATGGACACTGTAGCTATCAACAGCAAGAGCATCTGAACGCACGATCCTCGGCAGCAAGAGAGCAGAAAGAACAAATAGGGAGGCTGGTGGGCAGAGAGCAGGCAAACCAATGGGCAAACCTAGTCAAGGCTACGACTGAGTCCATCACAGCTGAACCAAACACATTTATCTAACTGGATTCATCTGCCAAGGGCAGGTGTACATTAATCTAAGAGTTTTTAAAGCATTTTTTAAAATTTGGTAGTTGACAAAGGGAATAAACAGAACCTCCTCTGTGTGCCTTGCACCTACCTAAATTAGCAACTAAAGAAAACAGATTGTATTTAAGGAATGTTAATATGAATGAAGTTAATGATGACATATTCCAAATAGTACGCTTAGAATCAGTCTGTAATAACAAGCTAACAGATGTTGGCATTTTTATTATTAATTATACATTTCATTATCATATGATTATTGTCAAACATCATTTGACAGCAAAAAACGTATAAATGATTCACACATTTTATATTGTAAAGATGAAACTCTGTTTGATTTTTAATAAGCTGACTTTAATATGCCAAGTGCAAAATTCTCTTTGTCTTAGCAGCCTGAAAAACAGGAAGCTTCTGCTTAACACTACAGACTGACTAATCTAATATGGGTTGAAGTTCTAAAATTGAAACAAAGCAAGCAGCTGTCACTCGTGAAGGTGAGGCATGTATTTTAAGATTCCATTAAGTAGCAACAAAAGGTAAAAAATATCCATGTACGAGGATGCTGCTCCGAAAGTAATGCCTCCCATTTTTATGATGTGAGTGCACAGCAGTGGAGGCAGATGGTGGTGGTACAGCAGTGAAGGATGAAGCTTCCCACCAGCAATCCACTGTGTCTTGTTGTGTGACAGATGGGACCAGAGGGGCAGTCTGACAGAATGGTATCTGACATGGAAGTGCAGAAGAAGCTAAAGTACAGAATTGAATTCCTCCATGTACAAAAATGGTGCCCATTGACATTTCTCAGTGTCTGCCGAATGCTTATGGAGACCCAACAGCAGATGTGAGTGCAGTGGTGGGGGGTGCATTTCAGCAGTAGCGATGGAGACAGTGGGTCACCTCTGCTGCAGATTTTAAAGAGTGAGGCATGGCAGCTCCTGTCCAACACTTGCAAAAACGTGTGGCTAATGGTTGTGACTAAGCTGAAACATGACATTTTGTAAGCAAGAATTTGCTCTATCAAATAGTGTTATTGTGCTTTTTGTATCTGTTGCAGTTTCTATGGAAATAAATAGGAGGCATTACTTTCAGAGAGACCCATGCACATATCTAACAAGCATCATTTGCCTCTGTTATTCATAAGATTATGAAACAAATGTGCTGGGGAATATGCATCCTAACAAGCTGCCATCCAATTAAGAAAAAATTGGGGAACAATTTATGCGTTATTTGCTGCATGATTGCATTTTACTCACAGTTTGTTTAAAATTCATAAAGTTTCATCTTTAAAATGAAACACTGGCGTTATCTTATTGATTTCAAATCACATTACATTTATCCCTCAGATTGCAGCTTCAGCAAAGCCTGCTGTAGGTACAGTAAATATCTCCAAAAGAACATTTGGGAAGGAAGTGTAAATCTCGACTGCATGTCAGAGCAGACAGGTCAGAGCTCTCCAAATCAAATACCGGTACACTTATCTTTATAATCACTCAGGACTTTTTTTGCTTACTGTTTTTTAGATCAGCGTAATCTTTCTTCATTGAATAAATGTTAAATACTGTAAATGACAGTTCTCTGAGGGCTGTGCTAGTCTCAAGACATCATTTAATCTAATACAATCAAAGAGCAGTCATGTCTGAGAGAAAGGTGAGTCCATTGCACAGTCAGCTTGATATTTTTTTTTTAATGGAAAGGCTCATTTAGTAATTGTTAAACAAGTCATAAACATCCTTGCCAAACTCCATCACTTCAAAAAGCATGATTGGTAAATGAAAATGGATCCAAATTACCCTCTTTGCTTCTGCAGGGCATGAAGGGCTTGGACATAGTGATAATTCTGTCTTCCCGTGTCCCTCACGCACACTTAACCATTTCAGAATTAAGTCCTTCCAGTGATCTCTTTCTCCCTTTGTTCACGTTTCAGATAGAACATCCTTCCCATTCTGTATTAGCACAGTTCACAGGAAGGCTATTTCAGCTTGGTATTCTAACGCTTATCTGCCTAAAGTGCACATAATGTATGTCTGAAATACAGCCATTACCCACAGCTCTGATTGTAGCAGATTGTTCTCAGCTGACTCACAGAAAATTGTTTAGCCCTAAAAAATTGGGTTTTAGACACAGAAGTGTTTTTGAAACTTGAATATATCAGATAGTTAGAATAAAATTAATTTCTTTTAATTAACCAAGTGGCATTGTCTCATTAAAAATAATGGATTTTTAAGGGCATTGTAGGAACACTGCGGTAGCTCCTTGGCCACCGAAAACACTAGAACCACAAAGGTGGCATCAGTTGGTCATCTGTGCCAATACCCTCTTCAGTTACTGCAGTGTAAGGCAGTTAAATACCGAATTTCTGTTTCTCACTGCTATGAGTATGCTTTCCTCATTGCTCTTGTTTAGACAGTGGAAAATGAACAGTCTTTTCTACATGGTATTTTTCATACAACAGCAAGGCACCTAACTGTCAGGCTTCCAAGTGCCTCAGAGGCATCCCTTTTCCTGATGGCTGGAGTGAAAAAAAGAAATCCAAAAAAACACACACAACAAAACACCACCACTCTTTAGCACAAAATTTGCTTAAGGCTGAAAACAGGGAGAAAGGATGATATTTACACTGACATTTTCCAAGTTATGCCATTGCCTGAATGCTTTTGTAGGATTACTCCTAGAGGATCTATTTAGGGTTGGTTCTGGTCTGGTCCTTTTATGTTTTATTTACCCTGTACATGTTTATTGTTTGCAAAATACACAGAGCGTGGAATCTCAGAGGGTCATTTTCCATTGCTGCCCCCTGCTGTATTATCAGCAATCTGTTCTCCAGCATCTGCAGAAACTGGGCACGAGTCAAAGGGTGTAAAGAGAAGTTTCTGAACAGTTTGTATGCAGAGGTTTTTTGAACCACATGGCCCTGTAATTCTAGGAAACTGCTGTTCAGACATCCCTGTCCATCCCCCATTGCCAGGCTCTTGCTTCTGTGGTTTCTGTGTGGGCAGCACTGTTCTTTCCCAGACATCAGCAACTGACATACGATCCCACCCTGCCAGCCCAGCTCGTGGGCAGTATTATGGCACAAGGCCAGTGACTTGATGTTTTGACCTAATTGCCCACAAGTTGTATTGAAATTCAGTGCTGAGTACACTGAGATCTACTTTCATTTCATTTGACTTTCTATCACGAGAAGTGCTGAGAACTCTTATCACAAGTGGTAACAAGGTTTCTTCTTGAATTACGAGACTCAGCCATACCAGGACCTGGCAGACTTCCAGTGCAACCTATAAACCGGCTGGAGCTGAGTAAACAAATTATAGTGAATTTATAGTGTACAAATTTAGCCTCTCATTCTGTTTCTGATCTGTCAGTGAACAGTTTACAACTTGTTTTGCTTCATTCATAATTTAAAATCTTTTGGCAAAGCTTTTCAGCAAATAACCTGTATGCATGGGGTGAGATTTTAGCAGATCTTTGGGATTTTGAAGACTTAAAGTGCTGACACGTTTCGATGGAGGCACAGGCTTCCATCTCTTTCTTTTGACTAGGCAACAATTACTATTAGTATTAAGCCTGTTTGCACTCAGCATTTCACAGAAGTTTCTGCCTGCCATTTTGTGGAGTAATGAGATTTTCCTTACAACATTATGAAGGCACAAATGTACTTCACAAGAGCAGCCATCAAAGGAAAAATAAACCCTCTAAAAAGAACAGCCATTGCAAGAAGACTTCACTGCAAAATTGCATGACAAGCAAGAAGACAGAGTTGGAGCCTAAAGACTGTTCCTAGAGCCAGCTTTTAGCCTTTTGTGAATCCTACTGGACTAAATCTTAACAGAAGAAAGTGCTTGGCTGATGAGTGTAACCCTCAGTACAGTAGAAAATAACTCACATTTTCCCTCCTCAATCTAGAATTGCATTCCTTCCTACATAAACTAAATTCTATTGACAAAAAAAAAAAAAAAAAAAGACTGAAAATCCTATTGAGAAAAACTTGGACTGAGTAAGCAAAAGTTATGTTTTCCGGTGGTAATGTGGCTACTGGAAAAGTCAGGGTGATGCCAGCATCACCACTCCTAGCAAGCTTGGAAAACCCACAGCCAGAATCCACCATCAGCTCTCCCTTTCACTGTAGCTGTTGGATGAGCAGCTCTAATGCAAGGACAAGCTGAGCCCTTTCCAGGCTCCAAACTCATCTCATTTTCTTTTGCAGAAGAAAATATGAAACATAAAAAAAAAAAGTCATAATAGGATAACAACTGAAAACACACAGCTTGCTGTCTGTTCTTGGTCATACCATCCTGTAATGGTCTGCATGCTAGACATACCTTATGCACCCTTCTCAAATGTATCCTTCCCAAATAGTTACAGGCTCCTTAATCATTCCTGTTTTGCCAAAACATTATCTTTATATAAAGAGACAATTAAAGGTAAAAACAATTACCCTAAGTGTCTCAATTTTACCAGTGATTCAGGGAATCTGAAATTCCACTCTACCAGAATTTCACTCAGCCAATAATGTCAATGAAATACAGATGGGAAGAGAAGGCCATCTCAAAGCACCTACACCTCTTAAGTTGCATTTAGATGACATTTCAGCTTTATTTCAAAGATGAACACGGTACTTAAATGAGATATAGACATTGTGATGGCCCTCTTCACACGATAAAATTCAGCCAATTGATGTGGCTATTTGTGGAAGGAAAGACAGAAAGCACTCAAACATTATCAAAGCAAAATCCCTCTTAAAACAAAGTGGTGGAAGCTAATTCAATTATTAAAGATTATTTGTCAAATGATTCCATGTTTGCTCAGCTGTAAAGTTAGCAGAAAGATTGATAAACATCAAGTAAAGCTGTAGAAATGTTTTAATGACATACAAACCATGACATTTTCAAAGGACCACAATCCAGATGGTGCAGTATACTTTGGAACATGGCAGTAGTAGCTCATCACAAGACACTACCATCCATCCTAGCTCTTGTGCACCATCTACATTCACGAAACCCAAGCTGATCTCTTATCCTGACTCACTGACCTGCTGCCAAGCAGCCATGCTGTCTGCTAATCGTATACAAACAGCAATGCATTTATACAAAACATCTTCTGCTTCCTCAATAAATTCTGTGAATACCATAGTGTCTACAAGGAATTAACAGCAAAAGTCATGTTGTACTTGTCTAAGATGGTCTGGAGTTCTCAATGATCTTGAGTTACTGGTAAGCCTAATGAAACTATGCACTATGTTTGTAGCAACCCCAGGTCCAGTTCTAGCTCCAGATACATTAATTAGTTGGTTTCATACATTACCCTCTCTTGCATACACACACGTGCAACTGGCAGCATCATTTGATTGCTCTTTGGAGGTCTGGGGACTGTACATTTGCCTGTGCTGATACACATTTGAGAACTGGAGGACAGAGACTAAACGACCTGATTAGATTTTTAGATGTGTCTTGGAAATGGACTCTGACCTTATTTCCCTTCTCTCTGCTTGAGATTATTTTCCTTATCCCATTAAACAAGCATGAACAAATATAGTATTTCTATACCAAAACCCTCATTTGCTCTAGAAGTACATTTACAGAACGACAACAGCAAAAAAAAAAAAAACCGACACAATTTTAGAAAGCAAAGGAGTGTTTCACCAATGATGACAAAAATACTACTTAAACAAGAACAGTAAGAATTTTATATTACCCACAAGCAAGACCTTCTCAAAATTGGAAACTAAATTAATGGTCAGAGTATTTCTTTAAAATTAAGAGTCCTTTTGCTGTGTTAACAGTTTTCGTTGTAGGCTGTTGCAACCTCTCTCCCACTTCTTTATCTGACTGATATGGTAATAACAGGTCCTAGGGCCATATGTTCAAATACATTAGAATTCATGATGACTTTGTTCTAGTTTCTTAGTTCTCATTAAGGCTGACAATCTTCAGGGAAAATGAGCTTTTCTAGCACAACTTCCTTAACATTGTAAAAGATTAACATATACAAATACAGTGTTTGACTGCACAAGTGTTCCATATTGATTGTAGGCCTGATCCTGACTGCAATTACTTTTGGGCATATGGAAAACAGTTGCCTCACCTTCAAAGGGAATCTCCTGGCAATGAGGTCTACTGTTATGAGCAAGAATTTCCAGGATAAGGTCCTAGATGTGTGTAGATATGAGCGAAAACAAAATTTTGGCTGGAGATAACAGGCTGCAAGGCACAGAGCAAGCTGGCACATGCATCATGACAGCGAGGGATGCTCACCTGGGCCTGACCCCGCTCGGCTGCAGACGAGCTGTTGTGCTGCTCACCCGCAGTGATGCCCTGTGGGCAGCCTGTGCGAGACCATACATGCCTCCCATTAGGGCACGTCTCCCAGGCACCACGTAAAGATGGGCCTCTGTAGAGCGATGGTGGAATTAATGCAAACCTAAGTAGTACCTGCATGACAACAAGAGGAGCTCGAAAATGCTTTCTGGGTACATAAAACTTGCAGATAGGCAGCTTTGGAGGGAGTTAAACTACTCAGAAAGTCAGATCATGCTAGAAAATAGTTTGGCCAAAACAAGTAAAACCAGAGAAGTATAAATGTTATTCATTGACATTTTCTAGGTGAAATATTTTGACTTTTTGTTCCAAAATATTTTGGCTTATTGTTCCAGTTGCAACCTGAAACTGACAGGTTGCTTTTTTATTTTTTTGGGGGGATGGGGATTAGTGATGTTGGTTTAAGAAACGGCTAAATAGCCCTCATTGAAAATAAAGCTC
The DNA here is from genome assembly GCF_038088225.1 of Cyrtonyx montezumae. Lineage (NCBI taxonomy): Eukaryota > Metazoa > Chordata > Aves > Galliformes > Odontophoridae > Cyrtonyx > Cyrtonyx montezumae. The sequence continues at coordinate 25,922,032 of NW_027071903.1, read as the reverse complement.
TTTGTCTCAGGTAAAAAAATGTTTTGCATCAGCTGGGACTGACATTTAAATATATTTTTTCCAGCCTAGACATGAGCAGAAAAATCCAGCTCTAATCTTAACACATCCTGGTAGGAATACAAAACCAAACAATTGTTTCCAAATATGAGAGCTATTGGAAAAGCAGCCCCGTTGCTTCAGCTTTCAAGCAAAGATTTTGTTGTTGAACTGGGTTATTTGAAGAGCACCCACCATTCAGCTTTATTAAAAGGTCTTTCCAATTAACAAAACAGCTGTGTTTAGGATTACAAAAAACAAGCAGACTTCCTCAGAGCTTCTGTCTAGCCATAAATCTGCCATTAGACACGCAAAGATTTGCACCTCTCCTCATATATAAGATGTTCCAAGGTCCTCCTGGCTAGCCTTCAGAACACAGGGTCCCATTTTATGAACTTCAGCTACTTTAGTCTGTGACCTTTAAGATTAACTGTTTGGGGATTTTCTTCTCACCCATTTTTTATCCATTATCCAATCCGTGCAATTGTTTCAGAGCAACCGTGCCTGGGAAATGTACTTTGCAGAGCTTGGAAAAAGGAACTGGTGCTAAGGAAGGCTTCTTATTTATACAGAGAGGCTGTGTATTAGATTTGCATAATATGATATCAGAAGAAATAAATGGCACCAGAAATACATGTACAGAGGGAAGTGCTAATGAGCTGTGCAGAATGAGGAAAGACAGTATTTTTCACAGAGGCTATCGATCCACAGTTTGGGAGAAAAATTCAGTCAGGAAAGATTTTTTTTCTTCAATGAAACCCTGAACAAAGAGATACTGGATCATAATTTTTTTCCCCCCAGATTTGTTAAGATGTTTACAGATCTAATTCTGAATATTAATAAAACATGCATACTAAACTGTACAGCCAGAAAATGTGTCATTCAGATGCAGAGCGGAATAGGGTGTTGCAGAGGCAGTTTGCTGTGCTAGCTGTGCTCCACACATACTATGTAAAACAGTGAATATACCTGAAAAAGCCTAAGCAGGTACATATATAAAAACTCCATCCTGAGAAACAGATAGCACTGAGCAGCACTAGCTCACGTAAACCAAAGGGAACCTCAAACAAAGGAAAGACAAGGCAGCTGAGTATCTCTCCTGGAGACAACAGTTAATGTATGACTGCACAGGCTCAGCTCTGTATTGTCACATCCTTCACATGTGATTTTTAGATCTGACCTATCACTGTGCTGTGTACAGACATTTGAGAAAGTGACCATGTTTATGCATTTGCCTTTTCCGTCTGGAAAAGAATTTTCCACAGTGCTAAACATGCCTCAATTTCTGCTTCTGCTAAAGTTAAAGGGAGTTTTACCACAGACTTCTCACAGGAGCAGAACTAGCTCCTGTGCATTTACAGCTGCTGTCCTCTGCTAAGAATAATCATTGCTCCCTAAGCACTTCAGGCCCCACTGACTGATGTCACAGCAGTACAACAAAGGGTTGAGCAGGAGAAGGCAAGACGACACAGTTTGTAGTTGACAGCAAACACACCCCCTGAGGTGTCCTTCATATTAGAAGTGTTCTACATGCAAATATAGAAGACCAAAAAATACTTCACTGGATATTAAAACACCAACTCAACAAACCTGGCTGCTAGTTTTGCTGCTGGGAAAAAAAGCTAGAAAACATTTCTTAAAAAAAACAACCTACAACCAAAAGACTGATTCACTGCAAGGCTTTTCTTGGACAAACACATTCACTGAAGAAACAAAACAAAACCAAGCCAAAGCCCAAACCAACAAGCTGTCCTATCAATTTATGTCCCTTTTACAACACCTTGTATTATTGATGGGACATGGCTTCACCGTTCTTTTTTAATATATTTTACTCTTTTTGACAGTACATAGAGAGGAATGCGTATAGTGCACTTGCAGTCCCTGCACCAGGTGGATAATTTCATATCCCACTCACATGCTTGAGTATATATGGCCCCGTAGTGAATACATCCAATAGGTTTTTTTCTTCAATGGGGCTATAAATACAACTAAAAGCAAAGTACTGCACATAAGGACCTGTATTTTGCTTTAGTGAGGAGCGAAAGATGCCATGGATTTTGGTTGTGTGGGTTCATTCTGTCTTACAGCACATGGAATAAATTGATATCTTTGTCTGTTCTTGGAAAGATGAATTTCTCCATGGCCAGCGTGTTGCAAAAAGAAACCCTCAAAGGCATCAATTACAACTGCCTACCTACAGCACATTTTGCCCTGCTATGACTGTGGTCTGGGGCATAGATAAGGCAAATTTTAGTAAGGTCTGCCACTTCTGCATTTCTGTGGTGACATGTCAGAAAGAAGCCTTCTGATATGTGTTAAGCCTGACGGTGAACTGTTTTGGAACTTTCCAGCTTCACAGCTTACAGTTGTCACTCTCATGGCTAGCACTGGGGGAGCGGCCATTTCACGTACTTAGGAGTGTTGCTGAGGTCAAGAAAGATCTAGACAAAACTCTGTGAAAAAACACTAAATTGCAGTTTTGTTCAAAACCTTCTGTCAAGTTGTATTCTCGGAATACAGGAAAAAATCTGAAAGCAGAAAACCCCCTCAAAACTGGTATTTTCTCCTAAAAGCCCGGAGGGCTGCCCGACACTGAATCTTTTAGCTTTCTCTAGCAATGCTGTGGAGTCTTCTGAATGAAGCAAGTTACACATTTGGTGGCCCACTTACATCTTCATGACTTGTTTTCACATAAAGGCAAGCAGCCTAGTTATATCGTACTTTAACAGTTTGGCTTGGCTTTGGAAAAGTGCCTGACATGTGAGGAAGGAAGATTTCTCAGTTATCTGAAAGCTGGTCCGTGAACATTTCAAACACATACAGGAGTTCTTTATACTTCAAGTGGACGCAGACAACTCCCTAGTGTCCCCTGTGAAGGAACTGCTGTGGAGTTGCATGAAATTTCACCATCTTGTCCGAATGGGGAGAGCCAACAACCAAGCAGGTGGCAAGGCAGTCATTTCTAACAGAGCAGAATCTGCAGCAGAGGCTTAGCTTTCATCTGTGTTTGGGTTACAGTACTAAATGAAGCAATTCTACTTAGATAAGTTATACTCATGTTACTAAACTTCTGTTAAACTGTTTGCTTTTGGGAAGGCATCTGTATATTTCCTATCCTGGTGAGAACTGTGTTATCTTCCAGGTTTTGTTTTCAGACTAAGCTTAAGACCTCTGCATTGAAACTCTGACCTTTACGTTGAGGCCTGTCTTCCTTTTTAAATTGTTTTCAGCTGTGGCATATGAGTCCCTAAAAACATGTCAGGGGCATCAGAGTGGAGAGAGGAAGGCCCTCTGTGGTCACTTGTAGGGCCCAGTACAGCCCTGACCAGCTTGTCAGAAAGAAGGCTGCCCCTGTACATCTATCTTGTTTCCATAAGGGTTTGGTTTGCAAATTTGTTGTTCACTTTGTAAGGTGCGAGTATCAGAAGTGAATGAAGTGAAAACAGATTTTGCTTTTGGTTTCCTCAGCCATAATCCACAATATTTGTTCTCTTCTTTTTTCAAGCACCAGAATTTTGGCAATCAAAATGTCTCAAAACCCAACAAAACTCCTATAGCAATCTGGCCAGAAAAAATTGTCATCTCTGGCTCAGAAGCATTAGTTATCCTGGTTAATTGGATCGATAGCAATAATTGTAATTACTGGAGATGAGATTGCCTGTACTGTAATTACATTTCAATCTTCAGTGTGAGCTGGATTGTAGAATACATTCTGCAGATTCTCCCAGTCACAAACAGGTTACGGAGAGCACTGTATGTCTGTGCCAACCGTGTTTGTTATTAGATAGAATTAAAAAATATGGCACCAGCTGAAAGAATTGTTAATCTGAAACAGTTTTGCTGATTCAAAGGCACTAATCCACAAAGCTTTACCGCTACATGGTTTTTCAAGATAACCACTCCATAAAAACATTTTTTTAACCAAAATAGTTACTAGCTATTCAGCACATCACAACTGTCAATACTTGCTCTGATATTCATCTGCAGAACATTAATAAAATATCAGTTTATAAGGAAAACCTCTCCTTTCAAAACCATAGGAACAACAATTTTCGCTTTTAGCTCTGTTGCAGTGTGGAAGCATACACTGTGCCTGTAAGAACTTGCCCAAAGAACAAGGACAAATAATGAGGAAACTGCACGGATTTATCCTCTGCTTTACTTTTGCAATACATCGACAATGAATGCAACTTAAAGGAAAAGGAGCTGAAGCATTTCTTTTCAAAACTACTGAAACTAGTAATGATGGTGTTCTATCCTGCTTCAGTGAAAACTCAGCCTTCAGTGAGTGCTGGCTTTTCTCGAGAGCTCCAAAATGTGGCTATTGCATATTTCACTAATTAGGCTTTTAAATATTATTGATTATTTGGATCCAACCCTACACACATATATTAACTTCCTTTTGTTTCTCAGGAAAGCCAGTGAACTTTGTGTCACTCTTACTCAATCTTTTTTTTAATTTTTTAGTGCTTATTTACAAGTATCAGTGGGGATATAACATAAAACATACCTGGGGGAGAAGGAAAGCATCAATATATCTTTTTCTCTCTGTTTTTTTTTTAAACACCCAAGCTCAGCCATGTCTGATATATTAGAGACCAGATAGGTTTAATGAAATCCGTTTATGATCTTAGGAGTAAAATCTCTTCCTGAGCACTGCTTAATCTCACATATGTAATTTCAACAGAACTGAAGTGGTATGTTGATGGGGAAGAGGTCTTGCTCTTGTTCTTTTTAGAGGGGTAAATGTGAGTTTCTAGCATTTAAATCCACAGTTTTGCATTCATGCAGCCGTCTCATTCTCCTCTGCAAGTGCCAAGTGATGGCACCACAGAGAAAGTGAGCACCATCTGTCCCCACTGCATAATGCTTCACGATGAGAAGAAAGTGTGGTCCTTGCAAGCGGCTGCTACACTTGCCACCGCTCCAGCTTCTCACAGAATCATGGAACAGCTAAGGTTGGAAGGGACCTAAAAGATCTACCTGGGCTAGCACCACGGAGTGGTGGCTGGGGCAGCCTGAGCTTTGGCTCAGCAAGTGGCAGCAAAGAGGGAAAGGTGAAGGGAAAGGCTAGTTCTCTAGCTCAGTTCAACTCTGGTCGGGACCTAATTAAAACATCATTCAATTATCAGCTGAGGAGCAATCCTCAACACAGTTTTGCTACTTCAAGTAGATACAGAAAGTAAATGTTTGAATATAAAAAATTCTAGATAAAAATTATTTCTAATTATAACTATCATTTTTTCACTCTTTTTTTTTTCTGTTTGTATCTTGTAACTACTTTTAACAGTTTGAGTCCAAATATAAAATAGTGTAGTAATTCAATAATTTTGAATTAAAATGACATTATCTTATCAGGTGCTGCTACTGAGCCTCGCAGGATGCAAGCTATCAGGGATACTCAGTTTATTTAAGCTACTGTTTAAGTGATGATTTCCCCAATGCTACAAACAGTTAGTTCCTTATTGTTCATTTTCAAAAAATCTGTTTTGTATTTCAGAATGAGTCCATGAAATTCTGATTAAAAGAAAACGCCTAAGCAAAGGTTCAACCTTAAGCATGTGATTTCCCTTGAAATAAATGGTTCCACTTACATATTCAAAGGTAAGCTTGTACTTACTGCTTTGTTGAGCTGGGGCCTCAGACATTTCCAGAGATTTTAATATCACATTTGCAAACCAGATGGTACCGCCTTAGTTTAGTAACAATGGAGCAAAGTGTCCTTCGCTTATACTTTAATCTTAGAAAATGAGATCAAGACATTTTCAGCAACTAGTTGATTGATACTATGTGAAAGCTGAACAACCTTGTTAATTAGACAGTCCTGCTGGAGTGCCTGAAGTGCATTGCAACCCATAATTAAAAGATAGCATTATAGGGGTCTGCAGAGGCAACCTGCTCTAACCCCCAAGCCCACACTTTCCTGGAGGTGCTCTACAGCTCAGAGGGGCAGACAAAGGAGCGATGCCATGGGATCCAGCTACAGAGGTTAGCAGCTTTCAGCTTCATAAAAGGATTAATCAGGCTGGAAAACCAGAGACAAATACTGGCCTCCTCGAGCTAAGAATCTGAGTATTCAGCCTCTACGTTCCTTTTGATTTGTTTGGATTCCCTGCTCACCAACACAAACAACAGAAGTAACATGGGGGCTCCAGAAGGCTCCCCCGGATGCCCAAAGATGTGAACCTTTGGCACGGCAGCACGACAAAGGTGGCCGAGGAAAGGTTCTCAAATATACAGATTCAAGGCAATGAATATTCAGGAGCGATTACCTTAATGAGAAGACAAAATCTGCGTGGAAATAAAAGGAGGAAGGAGAGGGAAGAAGGTCAGGTTCAAGTAATGACTTCCATTGTAGTGGCTGGTTTTGTTGAGGCTGTCCTGAAATTGCTTATTGTGGCTGCAGTGAGAACCACAGTGGGAAACTTAGGCACACAACTTCTTTAGATAAGTTTTCCACAGCTACTCAGTAACTTGCTTGGTTTGCAGATCACATTCCTTATTTTCAACTCACTCAGCAAGCTTAGAACAAAGCTCACAGATGGATGCGCTATTTTGAAGCAATTAACTGTATCTTTAGATATCTTCTTGTAACACTTCTGGACACCGTATAGGAATGTTTAGTTTAAAATATCACTGAGACAATTGGTGTTTCCTGTAGTTTTCATTATTGCCAGAATTTGTACCCACTTTCTGAGCTCCAGAGGTGGGCTCTGGCTTGGATATTTGTTTTGTCTTTACTTAAAGACATTTTGTGCAAATGAAAATATCATTTCTGGAGATGGCAAAATGTCATGTAAAAAAAACCCCATTTCACTCACAGTTCCGAATCCTGAATAAACCAGAAAGTGTTAAAATAGCTGACACTGCATTAAGTAAAGAAATGTGTTGATAAATTTGATTCAGAGTATCATTCTCTACAAACAATATCAGTGTCCCTGTAGGTAATAACATTTCTAATTTATTACATATCAACATTCAAAACAGTTTATTTCAAAAACTGAAAAAAACAATGGAAGCCTGTTAAAACCCTATTATTTATTTAAAAAATGGTAAAGAATGTGTCTTAAGTTATAAGAAATCACCATATTTTTATTTGTTATGAGCTCTGCAAGGAAATGTGTATGCAATTATAGTCTGTCTTCTGGATCAGTCTGCTGAGTTTATAGTAAGAATAAATCGTGGTTAATCATGTACAGTCTTGTATTTTCTCATAACCACAACAGTGATATGTATGCATGGGGCATCCTGCTGTTTGTTATTGGATTTTTCCTAATTCATACAGTGTTTCATGTTTTGCTACTGACGACACAAAACTTTCAGTCCTGTACATGTTAAATACAATCACATCACTAGAGAGACCAAAGTTCCCTAAGCCTTGCTGATTATCATAATGTACACATGGACCACTGTATTTGTTTCCACGAGTTTTCTTTTTTTGGAGGAGCGGGGTGGGTTTACATAAATGGTAATGAATGTTAGCTGTGTCTCCTGATAAAATAGCAACACATGCCCAAAATAGAAAGGAATATTCTTATTCACAGAATTATTTACAGAATTGTCTTTTGTGGTATGTTCTCTCAATTTTCAGTTGGAGATTTTAGGATTAACCTGGTATTCAGTGAAGAAAATTCCCTTGGGCACTATCTGTTCTGAGGCTGATTCACCTTTGTGGTTCATTTTTTTCCCCCATGCCCTCACTTTTCCAATATCTGATAGCTTTATTCTGAACAGTTGAAATGACTGTCATTTTAAAATGCAGAATTAAATGTCTCTGCTCATATCATTATTGGATTAAATTTTGTCTTTGCAATATTAAAACAAAGCAGACATGGTATTCTTTGAATCCAGACCACACAAAGAGCCAGGCCATCCACCAGGTGGGAGCTCCTCGAGCTCCTGGGCAGGCAGCGGGAAGGACATGCCAACCTTCCTGTGGTCTGTAAGATGAGGAGTCCCAGTTTTAATTATTCATTACTTGGATATGTCCTGGGAGATTAGTACTCATGACTATAACTTGTCACAAAGCTGTCTAACGTGAAATGTATCACTATCCCTCATGCTGTTCTACTAAATCAAAAAAGACTTGTGATATGCCATATGGTTTTGGTCAATAATAATGGAATCTGAGATCTGACATGATGAACATTTGATTTTCTTGCTTGGAGTGCATACACAGAATAACGCTGTTTGGGTCAGAACTCTGGGCCTAAACCAATGGGAGGGGGCGGGGGGTAAGGGGAGCATCAGCATCAGCTCTCTCACACTCCATTTCAGAGGCACTTGCCCACCTCACTGAACAGAAGCACCACATGCAGAAAAAGGACAGCAAATACTGATTGAATTTGCACTTCTACAAGTTTTTTAAGGATATATTTGGGTTAAGAATTAATATTCCAATTGGTTGATTTGCAGGGAGTTCTGCATGGTATTTAGATGCTAATTACTGCACAATTAGGGGGCTAAGGTCAGGCAGATCTTCCAGCACTGGAGCACAGAAATACACAGTGTTAAAATATCAAAATTATTCACAAATACAGATCTGAGGAGGTCTTTAAAAAGACTACCACACATGGGTTTCTGAAGTTCAAAGGTCAAACTTTTCTCTTGCTAATTGCACTTAAGTCAAAGGGAACAAGATTTGACCAGAATGACTGCAGAGCGGAGCGGTGCAGGTTATATACATGTCTCCTTGTGCTTGCGTGCCTGCTTTTGGATTTTTGACACTTAAACTCTCTCCCTCATTCTCTATATGGCTAAAAACACATGTGCCCATTCAACGTTTCTCACTGACTGCCACACAGCAGATCTGCATGTTTCTTACTCAAACGTCAAAGGAGAGATTACTCTGTAAAAAGAGACGATACCGTAACTATCTGTTCTTACATCTTTCTCTGAAATCTGTGTGCAGTAGAAAGACTTCTAGGTTAGGAATGCTGACTTCAAAAGGCAGGACAATCCTAAAGTGTTTGAGAGCTGGATGCACAGAGAGGGCACAATCTGTTTTAATACCATCGCATCTTATTATCAGAACCTTTCCAAAGGCAGGCTATTGCACATGCACTGATTTCTACTTTTCATAAGCTGCAAAGAGGTAACTCAGGTTCTTTGCAAATTTGAAACACCTAAAAACTGTCTTGAATTAGGAATAGGTTTTTATTTTATTCCTTCCCAGGAACAGGTTATCCCAAAGGTGCCAGTTCTGCATTCAACACTGCTGAAACTATATTTAAATGAAATGATATAGAAAGAAATATCTGCTTTTGTCTTAAGCCAAAGAGTGGCAAGAAAATACCTCCTGAGCTGTAGAAAGGAAGATGGCCCCAGCCCAGTCCTGCTCCTGAACCACTCGGGCCAGAGCCAGCCCCAGCCCGCCCCATGCTGCCGCTGCCCCTGCTCTGCCTCCACTTGCAGGAGGGGATTCTTCCTTCAGCCTGAGTGATGAAGGGCCCTTGTCCTAAATAACAGGATTAGCTGTGCTGCTCATGTGAATGGTGGCCTGCTCTACTCTGCTGTGACCAGAGCAACATTCATCAACAGCTGCAGAACACCTTCTTTGTCCTTCTAAGGAAGGAAACAATTGGACTAAATGAAACTTTCCCCTAGTAACGAAGGCCACATACAAGTTGGGAAACGGAGGGAAAGTTACACCAGCCTCTGTTTCCCAATAGCCCCTTGCAGGGCTGTGGGCTGTGCTCAGACCAGCTCTTATCTCAAGGCTCCACATCAGTGTCAGTGCAGCACTGCTACCCCAGAGCACAGTGTTCTTGGAGCTCAGGGCTCTGCTCACACCTTTCAGAGAGAGCTGGGCTGCCACTGGCCAACATGAGGGTGCCTGTGGTGGGTCCCCAGCCCCATGGCTTCTTATGGAGGAGCCCAGAGGAGCTTAATGCAATGCACTGAACTGCTTGGGCTGCTCCCATCACTTCTGTCCCAGCTTCCCAGGAAAAGACTTAGTTGTGTCTCAGTTCTGGAGAGGACTGAAAGACCCAATGACAGTCAAGAATACATCTTCCACAGAAATCACAGAATAGTTGGGGTTTACTCTCCTGTAATGGTACAATTTTTATACTAAACATAGTGGTCTATACTAGATCAGTATAGAATCTATATCCTGATCACCAGAACAGGTTGCCCAAAGCCCCAGCCAAACTGACCCTGAACATTTGAAAGGATGGGACATAGAATGGCTTGGATTGGAAGGAACCTCAAAGATCATCTAGTTCAAATCCCTCTGCCACAGGCAGGGTTGCCAACCACTACATCAGACTGCTCAGGAGCCCACTAAGCCTGGCCTTGAATGCCTCCAGGGATGGGGCATTCACAGCTTCTCTGGACAGACTGTTCCAATGTCTCACCTCTCTCTGGGTGAAGAATTTCTTCCTAGCATCTAACCTAAACCTCCTCTCTTTCAGTTTAAATCTATTCCCTCTTGTCTTGCCACTATCTACCTGTGTAAAATGTCAGACCCCCTCCCGCTTGTAGGCTTTTATGTATTGAAAAGTCATGAGGTCTCTCCAGCCTCTTCTCTTCCCTAAGCTAAACGATCCCGATTCCCTCAACCTTCCATCATACAAGAGGTGCTCCAGCCCTATGACCATCTTTGTGGCCCTCCTCTGGACCTGCTCCAACAGTTTCACATCCTTATTGTGTCAGGGGCCCCAGGCCCACACACAGTACTCCACAGCTTCCCTGCAGTTCTCATACTAGTTGTACTTTGCATTTCTAAGAAATACTTCTCTGCCTTGATCTTCTAGGGCAGTGTGGTTAGGTCGTGGTTGGATTCAATGATCTTTTTAAGGACTTTTCCAACCTGAGTGATTCTGTGATCCTATGATTCTACAGCACGGCTGCTCCATGGCAGTCAGGAGTATGATGAGCTCAGGGCATAAGAGTCCTTTTAAAATCAACACTGATCCACCAAAACTGTGGCTGGTAGGATTTATATTGGGCACAGGAGCCATGTTAATGGATAGCCCTTGACAAACCTGATTTACAGATTAAAATAACAATGTTGTGTCATTTATGGAATGTATAAATCTAAAGCTGAACTGTACTAGCCATAAAATCTTGGATGCTTTTGTTACAGCAGCGACTGGCAGCAGCACAATGCAGCAGCTAAGCATCGCAATTAATAATCTCCAACCGCAACACATTAAAAAAATCACAGTCCCTTTTGGAGTGTGTCACCAGGTGTCACGTCACATCAGACTTCCTTCAGGCAATAGCTCAGGCCTGACATAAACAGATGCAAAAGACAAAGCACAGAACATTTAGTAATATGGATTCAAAGAGACACCAGGTGGTCTTATTATTCAAGTTTAACTATTGTTCTGCACTGTTTATTTATCACGGGGTTCTCACTTTCCTTTGCCTGCGCATCTACAGAAAAAAGGGTCACTAAGCAAGCTAGTTCTTAAGTGTGGGTGTTTTAAAATATTTCCACACTACTTGATACTGGGACTTATCCTGTATTCATAGATGTTGATGGTTAACAAGGGAGAAGCCAGTTCCAAACCAATGAAATCCAGGATGACCAGGCCTGCCCTTGGCCAGCAGGCAGCTCCCTGCTCCTCCTGTCCGTCATGTGCCTCTGTGCCTCCTGATGGAGAGAACATGGTGCCACATCCTTCAGTGCTGCAGCAAACGTGACAGTCAATACCAAAATATTTCAATTATGAGGCAGATTTAAAAGTATTCTCTTTTTTATTTTTTGTGGGAAAGGTTCTCTCCAGGGAGGCAAAGCAGGACATTTTGCATTACTGGTTCTCTCTCTGGGGCAACGGAAGCTTCCCAATTCATTTCCAATAAAGGGTGTTGCTGGGTCAGCAATTCCTGTTCTGATTTGGACCAACTCATACTGGGAAAACCAACACTTGGACAATGCGAGGGGTCAGCTGAGGAAGCAAACCCGCGATGTGGGATCCCAGCCAGGATGAGGCTGTAGTTCCCACTGCCTGCTCCCCTGCTAGAGACCAGTAATCACTTTGCACACACTCTCATCTGTGCCAGGTTTCTGGAATTAATGATGAAGTCAGGTGCTGCCTGAAATAAAAATCCCCAGAAGAAATTCTCAGAAAAGCATGCAAATTGAATACAGTTAATTGTGGCTGTTACGACGACTGTGTTTAATTCACAGCATCTTTTGACTGTACATGGCAAGAGATAGCGTTGGCATTACACTAAAAGGAAATAGCTAGTCAGAGAGCACAACAGCCTGCCATTTCACGTTGAGCAATTAAGCACCCTGCTCACCTTGTTCATCTGAGTAGTAACCACTGGCATGTATGCAAAAGTCACCCATCATCCCTAACCCCTCCCCAGTGGGATGCACAGATCACCATCCCCATTTTGCAATTAGGGAACCTGAAGCTCAGGTTTAAACACTGCTGAAATAGCAGAGATGAAAATTATTACTGTCGTGGTCCTACACAATTTCCATCCAATCCAGAATAGTGAGAGCTCTGTAGAGAAGTTCCTGCCCCACAAAAATCAATAGCTAAACTCCCTCCTTACCCCTGTTTCTATTCACTGAACCATAATAATGACAAGGGAGCTATTTGCATGTTCAAAGAAGCAGAACTGAATGCACACAGACTCCTTATAATTAGTTTCACTGCGGCTGACTGTAAAAACACGTAATTTAGGTTCAAATAATATATACTCTTTAGAACTCCTGAAATGCCCCTCCTTCTGTTTTCTTGCACTCTAACCGTAAAAACTGGCATGGTTTGGCTGAAAAGTGCTCAACACAGTAAGGTGGAATGCTGGGCTGTGGATGAACATATTGTGAGCCTGAAAGCTTTATAATCAATTAGCATCCTACTGGAAACCTGACAGCCTGTCGTGACCCATTAGGAGATATTCTGTGCTCTCAATATCTGTGGGTATTGGGACCATTTACACAGATACCAGGTAAGCTCTTACAAAGCAGAATATGATAAGGTCAGCTCTTTGTTTTATTTCTAAGTGCTTTTCCAAGATGTTTTTTCTCTCTGGTGGAATGAACATGGCAGTGGAGCTAAAAATGGCAACGCTGTATTTCAGGTAAGTGGGTTGAAAAGTCATTCTCGCTGGGAAATGAACTCGTGACCTTTTCAATGAAAGGTAAAGCTCAAGTCATAAAAGTTTGCATTTAAGATGCACTAAATATATCGTTGACTAATAGCTCAAGAGGGCAATAACAACATAGCCTGCCTAACAGCTCATGCTAATGCAAACATAATGTGCCATGTAAAAAGAGATTAATCAAGATTTCCTACTGGAAAACTGACAGCCTGTCGTGACCCATTAGGAGGTATTCTGCGCTCTCAATATCCGTGGCTGCAGGGACCATTTATGAGCTGACAAACTGGGGTGACTGGTAATACTACACTGGGACAAAAATAAAGTCAGAGATGGGTGTTACATTTCTGGTCCTTTCCAGCATTGTGTGTATAGACATTTCCCTTTCATTTATACTCTGCAATGTATGACACTGTGTGCACACCTTGTTTTAATTGCAACACAGTACATCTGCTGTGCAGTTAGAAGTAGGAATCTTTACTAGTTTGTAAGGTTTACATCAAGGAAGAACCTTTAAAACTGCTACGTTCATTCAAACCGTATCTGATTTCCTTCACAAAACCAGAGAAAACAGCCCAGTTCAAATTCTAATTTAAGGTCAGTGGTGAGTAAATAAGATTTAATGACAATATCAGCACTCTTTGATGAGGGCAACCTCAAGTCACTAGCTCATCTCTTCTATAAATTGGAATCCACTCTGATTAGACTCCATTTGGCATTCTGCTGTGTGTTACACAGTTAATGCAATGCTTATATGAGGTATACTTAATGAGGCAGCAGGCATGCCTTCATTTTTAAGCAAAATCTTATCTACACGTCTATAGCTGATTTCATAAGCAAGACAGCAGATCCTCAGACCCTTCTTGCTTTCATCTGAGAGTCTGAAAATACCATATCCTGCAGAAGTGGAAGGTAAAATACTGCTTCCTAAAACCTAGGCTGCCACTTACAAAATGCTGTGCAAAATAAAAGATTTAAAATAATAATAATAATAAAAAAAGGCTTCCACACAGTGATAGTTTCAGCTGTCTTGGTTCTTCTCTGCTGTGTTTATGAAGGCAGTGTTTCATCTCCTTCTTGTGCGTATCACACTGATTACTTTCTTGGGGAGTTGCTGGGTGAGGTAGTTAAGAAAATGCTAAAATTTTAAGCCACAGTTTCACAAAGCTGTGTTCTAAAGTAAAGATTTAGAAGCTCTTGAGCTAATTGGTTTACTGGCCTTATATCGCTCCAGTCTATCAAAAAATACTGGCAGATTAATTCACCACCTCCCTGCCCCAGCTACTACTTTGGCTATTTATTCTAATAAGTGAAAGGCCAGTGCCAAAGGCTACTGATCAGAAGGAGGACCTGATGCATTTATTTAAGTGAAATTACAAGGTATGCTGTTACAATGAGCTGACACCTGTAAGCTGATGGAGGCTGCTCCATCCAGCCTTAATTATTATTATCACCTTTCATTACCCAGTGACTCCACAAATCATGATTATTTTGATTGAAACAAACATCATCCACTTGATAAAAAAAATTGATAAAGTGGATGCATTACCATAGCATATTTACCTTTATTTTTCCTTACCAAAACAGTGTAAACTGGTCATTCTATAACAAAACACATAAGAAATCACTTTGGGTAGGGATGTTTCCAACAGAAGCGCTATGGCAGCTTAGGGCAGGGATTTAGCAGCGCAACAGATCCGTGCCTGGATTGGAGCCCCTTCTGGGTTTATGTCACATCTGATTAGCTTGATACTAGCTTGTGCAAATGAATCATGAATTACAGGCACACCTTTCGCTGCCACTCAGGAATATTCTATGTTAGGAATGACAATTTCAAAACATTTTGAAATTATACTTCATTTTTGGACATGATATTCGAAAGCAGGCGATATTTTCTACTTAGTCAGTTGAACTGACTTCTGGAAAATCATTTTTATTATAGGAATCCTTTAACTCACAGTCTGAAGTATGATAGTTGGAATAGTTTAGTCTGGAGAAAAGACATTAGGCTTGCTCTGAGATGGTACTACATGGTACAATCTGAACCATGGTAAAACGATAAAGTTTCACCTACAGCAGCACTACCAATAAAATCAGGCACGTCTGAAGGATTCTAGGTACCCCCTTACACTTTTGTATTTACTTCCCCACATCATCATTACAACAGAGGTGTATCAATACGTGCAATGAGTTCTCACAGAGCATCACGTGCTTCTAAATTTTTGAGGACTCTCTACTTTAGGCAGAGAGCATACATCCAGTGGGGCAGACAGGACCTTAACTGAATTGAACACAGAAAAACTGGGGTTAGAATTGGTCTCTGCAGACCACAATCTACTCCAAACTCCCGTGCAAAGCAAGTCTAACTTCAAAAATGCATCATGGTTCTCAAGCATTTGGCCAGCTGCTTTTTGAAAACCTTCAGGCATGGTGATCTCAGAACCTCTCTGGGCAGCATGTACTCCACTATGGTACTCTCACTGTGAGAAATTATTTCCTTATGTCCAGTTAAACTTCTCTTATTGCAACTCATGTTTATAGTTTCTTGTCATTTCTCTGTACAATCCTAAGAAGAATTTAGCTCCACCTTTTATATAACCCCCTTCTTTAGATAGTCAATCACAGACTTGAGTTGGAAGAGTCCCTTAAAGGCCATCTAGCTCAACTTCCCTGCAATGAACAGGGACACCTACAGCTCCATCAGGTGCTCAGAGCCCCTCCAGCCTGACCTGGGCTGTCCCCAAGGTTGGGGCACCCACCACCTCTCAGGGTAAGAAAGATGGATGCTATCCCCCTGAGCCTTCTCTTCTTGTTAAACAAACCTAGCTCTCTCTTACATAATATACTCCAGCCTCTGACTATTGTAGTGGTTTTCTACTGGACCCTCTTGGGTACCCAGGCATCCCGTAGTCATTGTCAGCATTCAAGATGCAAACTCAGACGTGCCAAGCAGAACAGAAAGATCAGCTCTCTCACCCCACTGGGCCGCCAGCCAGCTGTGTTCTCAGCAAGGTAACAGCACTGCAGGGCAACCTTAGGGCTACATTAACAATTTGGTTTGGCTTGACACTAATGAAGGAAACCAAGAATTTTCTGTAATCATATATGTTTCGCCCATTATTCTCTTTCCTTATCATTTTCCCTGTAAACTCATATTACTGTGACATCTTGGCTGGGCTGTTTTGTGGTCAGTTCTTTCTCAATTCAACAAAAGCAACGTGATGGGAAGCAGAAGAGATTGCAATACACTAACATTTTAAATGTGTTTTTGAAGAGGCCTTTGGGCACAGATGTTCCATAAAACAGTATTTATTATTATAATAATCTGCTGAAGAGTGCAGCTGTTTATTCAGGGGTCTGAATATTGAAGACTCCCTAAAACTAATGATTCCTCATCTGCCCCACTCACTGCACTTCCCACACTAATAAGAAATACGATTTTGAAAAATCTGTATGTACCAACATATCATAGAACACCATGGAATAAATATTGACTTACAGCATAAATACTGCGATAAAAAAAAAATCTTACACAAGGAGTTCCTCCAAAGTACAAGTGGTATCAATATGACTGCTGAGGAAAAGACTCAAACCTACAACACAGGGGCATTATTTGACCTCAACACCCAAATTGTAGTGCACCAAGAACAGATACCTGCAAATTCTCTGATTTGTAATGGCACTGACACATGAGCAAAAGATTCTGGTCCAACAGTTTTGATTGACACTGTGGAGAAGAAATGTGAAGTCCACATGACTTTTAAGATACTGCTGGTCTGACTGGTCAGCAATCCGGTGCAATATTACTGGCCACAATTTACTCCTGTTAGTTCAGGGAGGGGAACAACTTGAAAGTCAAAAATGTGAAAAATCTGTGAAAAAAAAATCGAATGTGGGAATTTTTGTTTTCTCAGATGACGTGGCAACTCCTTGTGAAGACAGGGTCAGAACTGCATTGCTAATCTCAACTGGCATGCCATGACGAGCGCCTTTTTGTCAGTCAGCGCAGCGATTAGAAATTCCAGAACAGTTAGAGAAGAGTTTAAAGATGTACACTAGTCTCATCTGTAGCCACAAGTGTTTTGCCTGACTGTAATGACCTCTTCTGATTCTGTTTCCTGGAAAGCTGAGTGGGATCTGGAGCCTTCCTATCTCTGCTGTGCAGGTGCCACAGTGTGAGCTTCCTTGGAGAGCCTCCCCTTGTGCTCAGCCCATTCCACCACAGCACGGGAGCTCTTGGAGCACCAGAGCCCTTGGAGGACCCGGCTCTCTGACTGCTGTTGCACGTGGGAGGCTGGGCCTTGCCTACTGCAGATGACACTGTGAACAACTCAAATCACAATTGCTGCTTTTATCAGCCTTGAGAGGGTTCACATGGGCATCTGTTTAACGTGGTATGTAAAACTATTGTCAGGAGCAAGCTCTGGAGTGTCTCCAGAAAAAAACTGCAGCTCTACAAACCTCCTTCTGAGCCTGCTCTTGTAAACTGTCATGCTCTCAGTTCTTTCCGAGAAATCCAGATTTTTTATATCCACACAGTAATGAAAGTGTTATTTTCGGAGATATTAAATTCATATGCTATCGCAATTCCAGAAACATTGTATCCCACTGCAGAAAAGCACCATTTGCTCATCTGTTTCTGAACTCCTCAGCCTGTAGATGGCTGAAATCCTTTATTCTATTTGCAGAGAAATTTCAGCAAGAACTGTTAACTACTCACTATTTTAATATTAAATACTCTAATCTCCTAAACAATGCATAGAGAAACATTTGAATTATTTGTTCATTGGTGATTGCTACAGAGGAAGCTGCTTTTGCAGATGGGAAAGGGTTCATGCCATCACGTACCAGGACCCAACAACTCCCACACGTTGTACTCCCACAGTTACTGTACTGAACCCACAGCAAGATGACCTTCTGGAGAAGTGCTTGTGCTTCTTTGCTTTTCCCAGCCAGGCCCAGACGAGGCTAGCACCCACACAACAAGTGGCAGAGTGTTTCACAGTGGCTGTGCTCCACAGGAGCTTTGCACCCAGCCTCACACTGCCCATGCAGTGCATGCTGTGGGCTCAGGAGACCCCTTCCAGCAGCCCAGGCTCAGCTGCTGCTCAGACTACCAGCACAACTCAGTGTCACTTACATGCAGCCTCCTCAGCTGCCAAGTGTGATCGTTCCCCAGGATATTCATACACTTCAAGGACGAAGAGGCCAGAAGAACAAATGAAGTTAGTCCAGACAGAGGTGTTTCTGGCTACAGCATGTATTTTATGGTAATAAAAGATGCAGGAACCACCAGTCCTCTCAGTAGAGCACCAGCTGGCTCCACTTGCTGCAATAATAAGCCCTGCTCTAAGATCCTGTGCTTCCACATCTTGTACACCAAGTACACAATCACTGACTGCTCTACAAACTGCTTACAGCCACATCTGTGGTTCTGAGTTTCCACACGGCTGCTGATGCACAACAAAATTCCCTGACCTGACACTGCTGTCTTTGTTTTGAGAGTACATTCAGTTTCTGTCTGTTAGAGCAGCAATGGCTTATGTCTCCAGAAACTTTCACTTTGCCATATTTCATATCCTTTTAACAAGAGTAACAAGCTAGGCATGGTTATGGTGTGTAAAATCACACTTAGCACAAGGTCTGATGCCACAGTAGATTAAGAGTAGAGGGAAGAGTTGAAGTAGTAGTAAAAGTGAGTGCAGCAACACACAACGCTGCTTCTTCCAGTACATAAATTTATCACATTTTCCTGGAGTCATTAATTGAGTCATTGCTCCCTGCCCATGGACCCCATTTGCTGCAGGAACATCAGCAGAGAAAGAGGGTTGCTGCTGAAGGACTACAGAGTGTGAGTGAGCAATGGTTTCCAAGTGCTCAGCAAAGCAAAATAACTTGTTACCGGAACAGTTAAAGGCATCTTTCCCCCCCCCCCACCTGTCCTCCTGCCAAAGCGAAGCTTCCTGGCCTCACCACTGTGGCTTTTGAGCTGTTCAATAACAGTCGCATGCAATTTTTATAACGGGAAAAGCGACCTTTTTGCTTCACCTTATTCTCAAAAACAATGAACCGTTTTCTTGCTCAAGCTTTATTAAAATTAATTTTTAAACATAAAGAGTCAGCAAAGACAGGAAATTTTTGCTTTAAAAGTGAAAGATTCAGAAGATATAAGCAGCTGCTCAAATAACCCCAGAGTGGAAATGGCCATGAGCTGAGGAGGTTGGTATTTAAGCTGGCATGTGATTTTAAGCACTTAAGCAATCCCTAGGAAAGAAAAAATCCAAAATCTCATGCTGCAGATGCCAGGCAGGCAATGAAACCTTGACAGCCTGGGACTGTAAACATGAGCCCAAATCAAGCAGCTACTACAGTAATGCTTAAAGTTACACACTGGTTCTGGAGCTTGGTGTAGACATAACCTAACGCTGTTCTTAAATTACTACAGTATTTCTCACAGTGCAATGGTAATATATTCTGTATACACTCTGATGTTAATTTTTATGCCTTACAGTAGAAAGGGCATTGAAGTTGAATTATGAATGCTGTGGGAATCATAACAGTGAAAAACACATCTAAATCTTAGCCTTAAGCTTGTGCTAACATATCTTTTACATTTAATTTCCTTTAGGGGAAAAAAAAAAAAAGAAAAAGAAAAAAAGAACAACTGGCCATTGTTGACTTTGCCAGCAAAAAAACCTGAGATATCCTGGTGTGGGCTACCTGAGAATCTCCATCACATACCCACTTCCTCTCTTACCAGCATTCTTAGCAAATGTCACTTGTGCAGACACACCCCAGTGAGGTCTGCTCTGTGATACCTTCACAGAGGCTCATGCAATAATATCAGCTAGTGTGAAAGGGGAACAAGGATGGGAAAAAGCTTTTCATCTTCACACATAACCTCAAGGATATTCTGGGTTTACGGTCCAGAAAAGAAATGACGCGAGGCAAAGTTATATCAGCTAGTGACTCACAGACAGCTCAGGTCCCCTTTGTGGAAGAATCACATCACAGAGGTACTTACAACAAGGTGAAAAATAAAAAAAAACAACAGAGATGAGCAAAGCTGACATTCCCACTGAAAAGAGCCTTTATCACTCCTCAAGTGTTACAGGAGCAAGGTGCAGTAAAGACTCTTTACAGCCAAAATGCCATTTTGTTGACTAGTGACCTCCTGTCCTCTTTGCACTCTGAAAGTCATCTTAACTGACTCTCAGATGCACTCTTTCCAGGTAAGCCTGTACTTTTCTTGGGTTCTGGGTAATTTAGAGGAGTATTACCAAGATCAGAACTGGGAGTTTTCTAACTCTAGATACCTCTTCATTACATATGATTTATGTATAAAGATATAAAGAATTTATATCTTTTTTTTTTTCCTCATAGAGGATATAGAGGTCCATACAAAGAGCAGAACACCAGGGATGACATGGGAAAACAGGAAGGTTACAAAAAGTAAGGCAACACTGTGCTCTCAGAACTGAAAATCAGCACTCCCATCTACACAGGTGCCAGGAAAGATATTACTGAGAAGAGTCAGAAACAGAGGGAATGAGAGGGACAGTTCTGAATAAATTTTATTACCTTTTAATCACATGAGCTCTGCTTCTCTGAACAATTTCATATAAAGTGGCTTAGGTTGGAGCGGACCTTAAAGCCCAGCCAGTTCCAACCTGTGCCGTGGGCTGCCTGTCACCACCAGCTCAGGCTGCCCATCCAACCTGGCCCTGGGCACCTCCAGGGATGGGACACCCACAGCTCTCTGGGCAGCCTGTGCCCATCATGGCACTGCATTAGAGCAGTACAAAATGGAACGAGATGAGCAGTTTCAAATCTGTATGTCAAAACTGGCTGTCTGGTGGGATGGTTTCTGCGAAGTCTGCTTTGGCTAAGGGAAAAAAGGGCTGAAATTGGGTTCTACTAAGTTCAAAAAGCAACTTGACTCCTGAAGGCCTGGTGCTAGATGTTGCTGGGTTATGGGGCCTTAGATGTGCTACTGAATAATCCATGAGATGTGTTTGCATTATTTCAAAGCTGTGGTCACAGCAAACAAACAAATAAACAAACAAACAGTTCTCTCTCCCACCTCATCCTCAAATGAAACAAAACAAATGCACAAGGAAAGCAACCTGACCCCAAGGAGCCCACCATGCACACATTAGAAATGCTTGCTAATGTACATGCAGCAGAAAAAATAATAAGTAAGCAATGATCTGAAATGACTTTTACAATATGAATTGCTCCTGAATGAGGCCTTATGGTGGAAGCATCATCACAAACTCTTTTCCATTTGCAGCATGCATTTAAGGTGACCATTCAGCCCAATTTCCTGTTCCTTTGCTGACAGAAGGGGATAAATTCCTCCTCCTTTACACAAGGGCTCCTTTGTGCTGCCTGGGCAGTAGTGCACTTGTGCTTGGTGCCTTCCTGGGAAGCTGAGGATGAAGCTGGAATGATTATCATTATGCAGTCACTATTTTTCCTCTATCTTTTCTCAGAGGGGAAAAACATACAAAACTACAGGCCACATCTGCAGTGCACCAATTAGAGATAGAGAGGACAGGTATTCAGTCTCCATGGATGGTTCAAGGTTAGAGAAAATTACCTACTTTTAGCAGATAACAGAATCCTAACTATCTGCCTTAAACTAGGATTGACCATACACTATCTGAGCTGATAGTAGGTACAATATTTCATCCAAAGACAGGAGTACTTGCCTTCTAGTTTTACCACTATCTAATATTATTTTGCTGACCTTGAGTCACATTGGCAGAGGAATTGATGCAACATGAAAGGATGTGACACAAGGCAATCACCAACATAACAAGGTATGAAAAGCCTCAAGAACTTACATCTCAAGAATAGGACACCTACTACCCAGTCACACAGACTTCTGAGTTTCTAACCACTACAGGAAGATACAATATGAATCAATACATGTCCACTTTATTCACAAAATGATGGATAATGCTGCAGGCTGGCTAGATTTACCTTAATTTGCAAATCAATTTGCTACACTTTAAAAAAAAAAAAGACAAAAAAGACAACCAACAACAACACAAAAAAACACCGATCAATTTGAGATCAAAATAGACTGAAGTGCAGAGGGAGCTTCTGGCCCCACCTGCATGGCTGTGCCCTCAGGACGGCTCTCAAGGCAGCCCTGAGGAGGCTGGGGGAGTGAGTGGGACCAGGCAGCTGCTGGGACATGGGGCACAGCTGCACAACAAATTCACCTCTGGGGAGCCCTGGCACCAAGCTGATGGAGTGTACAGATGAGCTGGAATTTCATCGTGAGCTTTCATCCCCATTGCTCACAGAGCACTACAACACATGCAGACCTGATAAACAGCCAAACCACAGGCTGCCCTCACCCCTCCCTGTTACTCCACAAACCCAATCCTCTGCCATTAGGTTCTCTACGTTGTGACTTCATATGCAAAGCATCGCATCTGGGTGGTGACCAGCAGGGCTCAGGGCAGCTGGGGGGGAGGGCTCAGCTCTCAGGGAGGTCAGGGGACCAACCTTCCGCCATGGCTCAGCCCAGCCTTGGGCACACCAGCACGGATGGCTCAAGGAACTGGCTATTTCCAGGCAGATCTCTGAGGCTGCACAGCACATTTCCACAGGCTCTGTGTAGCTGCTCTGCAGCTGGCACTGCTCTTGCTTCTCTAGCCTTTATCATTTTGCACAGGGGCAGGGGAGAGCAGAGCACAGGGAGGCCAGCTGAGCCACGTCAAACCTTTTGTCAGTGCTATTCAGAGTCACAAAATTACAAGACCTGATGCATGGAGCACTGTGGGATTTTACACATGGAAAACAATCCCCAAAATGTTCTCAAATATGAGAATAAGAACAGTACTTTTCTGTGGTGAATTTGCATGAAAGCTACACACAGACTCATCTATCATAGTTTTGTAGCAACAGAAGTAATTACTGCAGTCTTTTAACCAGCAAATCCCTAGAAGTGCTTTTGAGCGAGGGTGCAGGAGGAAACAGATTTCAAAGCACATGAAAACTATTTCCTGTGTGAGGATTTTAAAGGGAAAGCAGCTGTAAGAATGAAGATACTCAGGAAGAAGATCAGTTCTGTTAAAATACTCAGATGCTCTTCTGTGTCCATCCCAGAGCAGCACTTTACAACACACACGCAAACCAGACCAGAGTTCATCCATCTCCTTTCACTCTTGGCTGTTCTTTCAGAGGAGAAGGAGAATACAGCTGTAGAGGAACAGTTTAAAGCCTGAGCTCTTGATACATATGAGGATAATATGTCTTCATTTTAAAAATACAGACGGATCATTTCCACAGATGATTTGCAGATGTAACATTTAGCTATTTAAAGACTGGCAGCTTTTTCAACACTTTTGGAAGAGCGGAAGAAAATCTTGTTCATGGCAGGACTTAAGCTGAAATTGTA
Source organism: Cyrtonyx montezumae (assembly GCF_038088225.1). Taxonomy (NCBI): domain Eukaryota; kingdom Metazoa; phylum Chordata; class Aves; order Galliformes; family Odontophoridae; genus Cyrtonyx; species Cyrtonyx montezumae. Next base: position 25,898,514 of record NW_027071903.1, on the reverse strand, counting down.
GAGCTGTTCCATTAGTACCCATAGCACCCATCACATTTTTGTTCTTTGTTTTATTCAAGGGTTTCCCTTTTTTTGTTTTTTGCCTTTTCTCTGTCTCACACTTGGCTCTTTTCTGCCCGTGTCCATAGCAGCATCCACTGGTGGATTGCAATGATGCTGAGATGGCCTTCTGCCAGGGGAGGAATAGAATCAGTGAGCAACAGGCAGCACAGTTCGAGGTCGTTCTGGCTTTTTTCCCTCAAGCATCATACCTTCCTAAGAGACAGCACCTGACTATTCCATCAGTCCTGCTAATCTTTGTAAAGTGGGACGTATTCTGTTTTCTGTTTTAACTAATGTGTCAGTGGGAGGCCAATAAAAAATCACTAAGCAATGACACTTCACTGTGACACACGCTGACGGGTACAACACTTAGTACAGGACATTTGACTTGCCTTCAAATGCTCCCAGAAGCATTAATTAAAAAAAATCAATAAATTAGGGCAAAGAAGATGCCCTAAATGTAGGCTTATTTCTTATTATTGTGACAAGCAACTGCTACTTATTAAACGATTTGATCCTACCTTAAGATGTTCTATACAAATACAGAGAGAAAAAATATGAAGAAAATTTGATGCATTTGTAACTATTTATGGACTTCACACATTTCTACTTGCAATAAATGGTTAAATGTTGTTAAATCAAAAGCTTTAAAGCAAATCCAGGATCATCAGAATAAGATTGCCCATGTGGCTGAGCTGAGTTTATATAACCATGTTCTGATCATTTTGTCTAAAAGCACAAAAATATTTTGAGAGAAGTAGATGGAGTAGATAAGAGGGGGATGGATGTTGAGGTCATTATTGGAAGATGGCAGGCATAGATGAAAGGACACAGAATAAAAGGCAAGAGTAAATTAATACAGAGGGGTTTTGTGGGATGCGCCAGAAGCACTATGTATATAGAAGTGCATTACTTAGATGTAAGTACTAACACATTTGGGGGAGGAAGGCTGAAAAACATGAGGACTCGAGGGATTGAGTGTCCTGTCACCCTGAGGAGTGGAATAGAGCCAAAGAAAGAATCATCTGAGGTGAAACAACATGCAAAGCTTACTGACTGCACCATTTATTTACTTCCTATATTTACTTTCAGCTGCAGCCATCCATTCATTGTTGGCATATGTCCAAATAAAAATTTGTGAATCTCACAGATTAATTATTAAACCCTTTCTTATCCATAATTACCAACAATAGCCAACCAAAATAAAAACAAACAAAAACAACTACCACCTTTACTTCACCTACTTCTTCAACAATAGCAATAAAAAAAGCCCAGAAAGAGAAATGTGGGCATCCCACAGAGGTCAGCTAGCTGGAATTCTCTCAGATGACAAGAAATGACTATCCCAAGACATAAGTAATTCAGAAAAAGCCCTTCAGATGTGTTCTTTAATTGCTGCCAAGTCTTCTCCTTCAACAACCTTTGACAATGAATCCTGGGTATTAACAATGATCTCAACTGTTATGATAACATAGGGAGAAATCATATCTTGAGTAACTGGACCTTGGATTGAGAGAACCTAAAGAAGGGCCCAGAGAGGAGGTGGAAGTGATGACCAGCTGAGGTGGGTGCCATACCTACGTACAGAAGACAATTTTTTTGCTGGACTGTATAGACACAACAATGAGTAAGGGGAGAAAATGCAGTTACCCACACAAAGAGTTATCCATTTATTAAAATAATTATAGATAAAGGATTAAAAGCTACAGACATTCAAGGCTAAGCTTGATATTCGCCCAGTTCAGACTTGAGGCTTTTTCAAGGTTCTCAAACAAAGTTGAGCACAAGCCATGGACTGAGCTCATATTCTGCTCAGTCCCATCCCACTGTTTTAGCCACGTATGTGTAAAGCTTCAAGAACTGCAGCAAGTTTGTTTTCAGCTGCTGAAAACTTTGACACATCTGCAGAAACACAAACTAGTAGCCCTTTAAAGAAAAAGAAAGGTAGGAATAAATTTGCAAGTAAGCTATGCCAACACAGAAACCAAACTTTTGAAATGATGTGACCAAAGGCTGCAAATAATGATAGAGAGGAAAATTCTGAAGTTGCTATGGTAACTATGAACAATTCAGACAGGCTGTTGATATGAGATCTTATTAAATATGTCAAACCAAACATTTTATTTATAATTGAAAACACCAGCATTGACACTTTCCAATTAACAGAAATTAAAAACAAATTCAAGATGTATCTTAGCAAAGACTTCAGAGTTAAATCTGAAACAACACTTCAATTCTATCTTGTTACTTCACATACTCTAAGACATCTTCAAAAACCTTTCATGTTAATTTTTTTTTCATGCTTGGCCATAGCATGGAGAAAGGCAGAAGTAAACGCATCCGGTTTCTTTTCAATTTTCTTTGGGAGAGGGAGAGATGGAACATCTTGATTTTTTACCCTTGACATAATCACTTTGGTTTTTAAAGATCATATTGTAACTGTGCACTGTACACTGCTGTCCTTACTTGGAATAATTTGAGTTGCTCCATTGTTCTCATGGCAGTGGATCTAGTTAACTTTGCAGATGAAACAGGGAAAACTCTTTCCCAGAAAAACAAGCTTTTTAAGACCCCAGTTCTGCAAAGTACTTAAATCTTCACAGAGATTACTCATGTAATTGAAATTTAGCATGAGATTAATTTTTAATGTGGTATAATTTATTCCGTGGTGCAATTGTAAGCATAAAAAGAATGTTAGAGCATTCACATTGTGTTACAGAAGCCAACACTCTTCTGTGCTTCTGTGCTTGTGGTCATGCTGCAATGGGAAGGACTGTGGGTCCCAGGGCTCAACAGGGAACCTGCTGAAGCATCTCAGGCCCCACATACAGCTTTGCTGACAGATGGCCTCCAATGCTATATGTACTGTAGTCACAAGTGTTGTTTTCTTGATCCATCTTTGGGCATCCTTACCAACAGAATGACCTCCCATACCCTGGCTGTGAGTGTGTGTGTGGGGTTAAGGGGCTGTGGGTAACCACACCACCCTACAGCCATCAGGGCCCCTCCTGTGGCCAGTTCACCCTCAAGTGTGGAACACGCTGTGTTAACACTCAGACTTGGTGGTGGCTTGTTCAAGTCCTGCGTGTCACCATACTAACGCTAACTTTATGGATAACGGATGTTTTAAGATATAAATATTACAGAAGCAGATTAATCATTTATCAGGACGGAAGTCAAAATATACTTGTGAAGATCTGAAATAGCAAGAAATGACCTTACTTTCAAGATCTCATCCTGTTTCATAAGCTAATGAATTGGAAGCTGGGTAGGACCTTGCTGAAACAACATTTGCAAATATGTTAGTCATGTTTGCAGTTATTTCACATATTTTATTAGTTTGCCTAGATTTTTACAGGTCTTCTGTAGTTGATGGGGATATTAGATGGGATACAAGTGTCACTATTTCATGCTAGAAAGTCAAGGAACAATGGGATGGAAACGTTTAACCTGCACCTGTCTTTATCAGATCTTCTCTACAAAGTAGAAATTAGATCTGTTCAGAATCTGCATGGGAAAGACTGTGTGGCAAATGGAAATTACACAATACACTCCTTCTGTGCTGCTACTAAGGGGCCAGTCTGTGCCGGGACAGCAGTTCTGGGCACATGCAATTTACGTACCGTCTCAACCTATCCTCAAGTCCCAGTGTGGCAAATCCACTGCAAAACCAAAAGCCCACCTCTAATGTACCTGGCACAGCCTAACAGGGACAGAGATCACTGTGCTTTTAACAAAGGTGACAGCAATGGCCCCTGTACATGGTCTTTGGTCTTCATTGAGAGCAGGAACAAGAGGAACCACCTCTAGAAGCCACAAGGCTCTTAAGAAAGAGATCAAGGACTATAAGTGTGGTTCACCTGACTAAAGGAAATTGACTATTTCGTTTTTTTTTTTCTTTCTTTTTTTGATTTCCCCAGGTAAATGCTCTAACCTTATGTTTGAGCCCTTAGCATAAGAATGCTTCCTGCTATACAATATGAAAAAGTGCTTCTGAAACAAAAGCACTAGAGTCAGCTACTTGCACAGTGATACTGTAGCAATATCACTGCATTTCTGCATAAAGAGTCATCCAAAGATTATAAAAAGAACTGGCTCATTTCCATGGAATCAAGAATATGCACAAGGACTGTGCAGGAGGGCAAGTCCCTGCTGGTCATGGAGCAAGGTGTCTGCTGGAAAGCTTGTTCTCAGGGAGCAGAACTCGCCATCACTGGAGAACTTAGCGCTTGCTCTGCTGCAAATTTCTGCACTTTTCAAGTAGTGACACTGAAATGGCACTGATCTATTCATAACATTATCATTTCCTGAAGAGAAATCCTGTAACACAGTTATACTGTGTGGATCACAGTAACTAGTTCGATGATACTTATATAAATGTCAGGAGACATTGGCTGTTTTCACCTCATTCCAAATAAATTAATGTAATTTTATTGCTTTTATGTCAGCGAATCATATATTTTTTGAGCAAGATGTATTAGGATGGATTTTGGATTTCTGTTTAGAGAAACATGCATTTCTCAAATGTCAAACTGCACTTTGCTGAGAGCCCTGGGGCAGCCTCACACGAGAGAGATCCCATGGGCAAGGCTGGCTTCAGATGGCTCCATCTCTCCCTTCCCTAAGCATGCAGCTTGCCCTTGGTGCTGCGGTTCGCAGCCCTTCAGAAGCCCTACAGCTACATATAATGTGGTGTCACCCAGAAAGGCAAGTTTTAAATAAAATGAGACTTGCACCGAGGGGAATTCCCCCATGGTAGCCTACCCCAGCTACCTGCACATTTCAGGCTTCCTCTTGGCATACTGTACATATACAATGGGCTCCCAAAGCAGCCTACATTTTCCTTGTTGGCCATTTCAAGCAGAGCCATTAAACCCTTAAGCAGCTGAAATTCAGTGATCACACGTTGACTGCAAAGTTTATGGATACAGTTTACTGTACACATATTTTGCAGGATAACATATGCCCCTCTTCATATAAATTATTTGCAGGTGCTGCTAAATCTCTAGTAATCAAATAGCCTACATCTAATATGTCTAATTAGCTTATTTAGGAATTGTGATGGAAACATAGGAAGACATTTACTGGTGTCCCCTCAGATATCCTTAAAAAGGAGAAATGTCACTGGGGGGATGCCATAATGTGGGTGTTTTTTCAGCCCAGTCAGTATGCATCAACTTAATGTGACTGTGATCATAGCCCCATTGTGCCTGCCAATCCCAGTTAACAGAATCACAATCCTAGGGCTGAATTCATTGCTGCCTGTGCAGCTTACTGGGACATGAAGCAGTACGCTTGCAGTCCACAGGCCTCTGAAAAGCAGCCATGCCTCTGGGAACTGCGCTCAACTTTTCTCAGCTGTGAATTCTCTCTGTAGCAAGACATGCTCCTGTCACATACTTTTCCTTATGGAAGGGTGAATATTTCCCTCTTTTGATGACTACAGTATCATCAATGGAACATCAAGTTAAACAAATATATTCAGGAGGTAGCCTCGCTGCTAATATTAAAGTTACCATTCAGCCCTGAAAACAAGGGCAGGTTGGTTATCACTAAAAGTAGTTGGTTTGCACCTGAAGAATGAGTGATTAAATCTGAAAATGAAATGATATCAGGCTTATTGTTTTTTTGTTAAAAATCTACATGTGTACTGCATTACATAGTTTAGCACACAGCTGGCACTGTGCCAGCTTACTTTGTCCCATACATACAACCTAATTCATACGTGAGCCACCTACATGGAACAGCACCAGCTTCCTTCTGCCAACATCAAGTGATTACCTTGGTGAGTAGGGGAGCAGTAAGTTACTTTTATTGTACAAGATCTTTTTCTGGTAAAAAGATAGCACCAAAACTTCCAGCAGTAACAACCAAAAGGCTCTTCACACTGCAAAGATAAGCAACATCTTTTAATATCTCCAGGGACTTTCCCTAGATTCTGTGGCAGAGAGAGCATGAGATTGCTCGTAGCTCTTTTGTTCCTTCATCTCTTCTTACCAATTTTCATTTAGAATCAAACACTTGTGCTAGAGGCAAGAAGTTTCTTTTCTGGCTTCATGTCGCAGAATTTCCCTAAATTGTTCTTGCACATGTCTGCTCCTGACATATGATATATGCAAACTCTTCTCCTGATTTCTGCTTTATGCTCTATGTGGAGCCAGTGTAATTATAAAACATAGTTTTCCTTGAAGTTTAGAAAGTAATATACAATGATTGAAAATGTTTCCCCAGCATCTCATTGCTGTGCACCCTCAACAGTTCTTTTCTAGCGTGTATGTTGCAAAAACAATCTGAAAAGAAACACAATTTTTTCCCCCCAATATCTCTAGTTTTAAATCTTAGCACTACAGAGGATTTCCCTTTCCCATCACTGCTTTTGGTGAATAGAGGAAACTTCATTAAAGGCCACTTTTCCAAGTGGACTTACAACCAAACTTTTTGACGAAACCCTGGGCCAAATTATCAAAAGATCTCACCTCCCATCTGGCACAAGATTAAGGACAGACTTTCAAAGCATTTAGCCATTTGAAGTTCTCAGTGTGACACCACTGGCCAGATTTCCAAAATTTCCACTCACTCAAGAGCCTAGAAGTGATGTGAACTCCTTTGAAAACAGTTATTGGTTTTGGACACTTCAAAACTGTACAGTATTGAATGTAGTCCAGACACAACACTATTTAAGTATTTTTAATAATTACTTGATAAAATACAAATGCTTCCTTCAATTTGTTCATGAACAGTTTTCCTGCACACTTCTTAAGACTTTTTGAATCTATAAACAGAGTTTCCCTTCTGTGCTCTCATCCAAAAGGCTCTGACAAGATAGCCTTTGCCAGCTTACTGACAACTGGGGGATCTTCCCTACTTTCTCTTCCAGATTCAGAAACAAAACTAAGATTAGCTCTCTTCACAAACAGCGAGTTCCTTTATTTCCTTATAAAGGCTTTGATACAGCACTTTGGCTAGGAACCACTTTTATCACTAAAATTACACTCATTAGAAGTTAAAGATACCGAATGAAATAGAGCAATCCCAGATCAAAGGAGCCAGCTCTTAACTACATCATAAAAACAAATTCAAGCAACTAATAAGAAATGGGCTAAACACATCAAGGACCTAAATAATTAACTTACATTTAGCAATTATTCTGACAACTTACTAAAGGAAGGCTGCATGTTACTGACCATTTTTTTCTAAGTTAAGGCTCACTACATTTACATGAAGCAGGAAATGACACTTTAGTTATTTACCAAGATCTTCCTAACCAGGAAAGAAAAAGCAGCACTCTTATCAGAAATAATTTGGCCACTACAAAACATGACTCCGTAAACTACATCTCTGAAAGCCTTCTGCATATTAGCACAGCGATCCTATTGATTGTATAGGAACAAAGTGCAGTAGAAGTAATTACATTTTACCGTGATAGCAAAACCAAATATTTAGGATATGACTACGTGCAGTATTAATCCATTTATAATTAGGTAGACTACATCGTGCTTTCTATTTCTCCATGATTTATCTGCACTATCTGACAGCATTTGGAAGGTAAGCTGATTATTGCTTTTTTATCTGTAGAAGTTTCATTAGATTTTTTTTTTCCCTTTCTGATATGGGTTTCAGTTATTAAAAAGGCAACATAAGAAGAAAGAGAAGTTTCAAGGTATAGCAGTAGAAAAGCAGAATGAATTTCAAACAACAAGAAATGAGGACTGAGCCACCTGCAGTAAGAGTTATGTTCACTCTTCATCTTTGGCAGCAGAGATTAGGTTTAGCATGTTAATGCTGTATGTAATAAAGAGGTTTAAAGCCTCCAGACAATTCTATATATCTAAAGGCTGAGCTGCAAGTCCTTTAATGAAACCAAGCATAACATCTAAACACATTATTGAGTTCTGCAGCAACTCCAGTTTGTATTTTTAACAATAGAGTTTGATAGATATGACAGTGCTGGACAAACAATTTATATTTATCACTTGCTGCAGTATGAAGATTATTTGTATTCAGACTCAATTCTGCCTAGGATTTAACACACTCATGGACCAAATAAAGATATCCTGTTTGTTATCTCAGAACGTGCAGAAAGAGTGATGGCAATATGTACCTGGTGCTGAATGTGTAAGTCCACAGTGTGTCTTGGATGGCTTTGTGTCCTGTGCAGACTGTATCAGTGTATAATAGAAATAAAATTGTTAACGGCAATGTTCTGGAGGCATCCACAGCAAAGCACAGAGATGCAGAGACTGCTGCACCAGGCAGCAGTGATCCCACTCGTGCTCTTCTTCCTCAACATCCTTCTTAAGCCAATTGCAGTACAATCACAGAAATGCTCAGTGTCCTCCCACACATTTAGATAGATTTAGTGCTTCAGAGACTTACTTTCTTCTGTAAAAGTTAAAGGTTAAGGCGTACAAAACCCCCTTTGCTTCTAGAATAGTTACATGGCAAATTGAAAAAAAACCAACCACCACCCCAGCAATTATGTGGCAATTACCACAGCAAATTATCATAATCATTTTAGAAATGGTTCTGAATATATCACTGCTACTTTTCTTCTAAGTGTGTAGAATTACTCTGTGCCTAATAATTCTGTGATACAAGAAATATATTCCAAAGAGCAACTAGGGCAGTCCCATAAAATACTTGGAGAAAAGAAAGATATTTTAAAGTGGAGAGTGGAGTGCATCTTGAAGCTTGCAGTGATTTCCGGCACTGAATTTTCCCACCAGATATCTCACACAGCAAGGAGATTCGAACATTCATTTGGTATACCTCCAGCATGTGGGCATGCCTTAGTGGATATCCACTTTGTAGATTAGCTACCTGCATGAGCTGTATTACATGGGGCAAGGAAAAGGACCATCCAGCCATAGTTGCACACAAGGTACTTCAATGCATGCTGGAGGTTAAGCCTTCCAGTGTTTTAGAAAAACGTTATGAGGTGTCCATAGCTGTGCCAGGGCTGGGACTGGCATGGCCACCTTGAAGTAGTAGCTGTGCTCACTGCACTGGGGGTTCCACTGAGTGCCAGGACCCTGCAGCCCACAGGGTCTGTCCCCAAGGGTGGCAGCCTGCTGGCCTTGGATTTGCTCAGACCATTGTATGAAATGCTGCATCGATGGTGACCATCAATGTGATGTAGATCACACACCTCCTTCCATAGCCAGCATTTGAGGGGATGCACAACAATATCTGCTATCTACCTTAGAAGAGTAGATTTCTAGATAAATCAATTCACATTTCCTGTTTTGTGTTTCTTTAGTCCCTAGATGTGCTTGGAAGAAACCTCAGGCCACGTCCTGTTGTCAGCTACAATCCTGGTGTTGGGAAGCATTAGCAGTGTAGCAGCAAATAGTAGAATTTGAATCATTGTATTATTTCCCCATCACCTAAAGAAAAATCTGTTTAACAGGTTTGTATCACAGTGGCCCAGATGCCAAAGTCTTTAATTCTGTTTGTTTTCATTTGGCAACACACCATTTAACTGTACATACATTCTTAAACTGTCTAAAAATAACGATCCTGAAGAATCTAAGACGCTTTCATGCAGGCCAGGGGAAGTTTAATAGCATTCAAACTAAAGCGCTCAGTCAATTCTTAGATGAAGTTTGAACTCTTATTTTGTTCTTCAGTAAGATTGATGTGAAAAGTCACCATAGCCTGGGGTTTTGAAGTTGAAAGATTATAATTTGGCCTTCTGGCATGTATCTTTGTCAGTTTTTTAATCTCTATATGAAGCCTTTCAGCTTTAGAGAGAGACCAATTGATGTTCCCTGAAGCATGCTTATTCTTTCAACACTATAAAAGTCGTCAACCATTGTCATTTCCAATCTAAAAGCTTTATTCTCTTTACTCTCAAATTAATTTGGCTTACTGGTTCAATTGCCTGTGTCAGGTTAAAAAAAAAACAAAAACAAAAAAAACCCCAACAACAACAACAACAACAAAAACACACACCCAAGAACTAATATAATCTGATTTCTTCTGCTATCTATAGAATGTTGATCATACAGCTTGATATCTGAATGGGATACAAATACTCAGCAGAACCAGACATCTCGAATGGCTTAAGAGATAAAACCCTTTAAATAAGCTTGAGACAGATCTGAATTTATTTAAATGTCTGATTCTAAATGTACTTATGCCTAGTAGTAATGTTTACCATCTGCCTTATTCTGTCTGATGAGGTAATTGTAAATCTATAAATAGCTTAACATATGCTGCACATATTCTGGCTTTAAATATAACAGCCTTTGTGTAAAACAACTGGAAATAATAAGAAGTGATATTAGTTTGGGCATTATTCAGGGTAAGCTGAGAAAGAAGTATAAAAGCTTTTTCCTTTGTGTTATTTGTATCTACTGCTCCAAAAGCCCAGCTGAAACCAAAGCCTTGTTTATGGGTCCAATTTTAACAAGTTGTCAGTAGTTTCAGTGATTCAGACCTACTGAAATAGGCATTTGAAATGTAGTAAAGCAGTTACACTCAGAGTAATAAATACCGTAAGCCAATATAAGAACTACATTCATTTAGGCTGAACAAATAGACGTTACTCTGTGAATGAGTAATGCCGCAGAGCCCAGTGGATGTTTCCTCTTCTTCTACACGGTAGAAGACCATAAAATGAAGTGCAGTCATAGCAATCAAGAAAGCATAACTTGAAAGAATTAGTTTAGAGCCAGAGTAGAGGATTCTTGATACTACTGTACCTACAGCCATCGAATGAGCAAAGTGCTGCTTCATAATTACAACTAAGAATGCCATTAATGCTAATTATCTGCGGATAGAATTGTAATAGCTCAAGTACATTTGCCCAGAATAAAACCTTAGAGAATGGAACAAAGCAGTCTAAAATCACAAGATCACTGGCATGCAGCTTTTTGTCCATGTGGTAGGGAGACCATGCGATGCAACCAAAGACCAACTCAAGGCTGGGTGACTGGGTGATATTCCCTTCTAAGTCGTGGTTTTTAGATGGAAAAATCATTCCATTAAGAGAAAGACCTTATTTTCTCTAGTATAATTCATACTTCGCAACCAGGACTACGTTGCAAATTTTCATTTATTAGCTTTGGAAATCTGACACCATCCCATTCGCTCAGGCAACCATTGCAGCTGCCTGCAATGGCCCCCTAGTGCAGGTGGGGGAAAAACGATACATTACCAAATTAGAAATAAAACAGTGAGTCACTTTCCAAACCTCCTCCCAGTACCTTGGGAAGTCTCTATCTCATCTGTCACATTGCTGGAAAGCTTAAAAAAGAGCCTAAAGATGTGTATAGTTTCAGCTGCTCGGTCGAAACAAACAGAATTCTTAACATGGAAAGTTAAGAGCAGAGACTATTCTGAGGTTTCTTACTGAAGGCTGGATTCATTGAAAAAGACCTTGGCTATGATACCAAGAGCTGTGGTTGTACTCCAGGTCACATGTGCAAACAGGCTGTTATTGTGTTTCTTGCACCATTAATTAATCTCTGATGTGGATTCGTAATTCTATTCATCCAAAGTACTGCTCCCTTTTGTACTTAATAAGGGTTCCTCAAGGAAATATGTTTCCTGACCTTCACAAAGCCCTCACCTAATCTAAGACTCTTCCCAGGTTATTCACTAGCAGCATGAAACTTTTGGAGTGGGCAAGAAAAGATGAACAATTTCCAGCTGTGTGCAACTGTGCCCAGCCAGACATCTTCATACCATATGGGTGGCTAGACTTCAGTCAGGAAGGACAGGGAATCTGAATGGAAGAAGGAACTGTCTGAGAAAATTCATCTTCCCTGGACCTATTATTCTTAGAGTGCCTGCATGTCTGATGTAAATCTTTCCTCTGCTTCAGATACCCTATGAGGGTATTCCTGACATGCTCTGCAACTGTCACTTAGGTGGAGGTGTAAGCTATGCATTGTCTGACTTGGGAAGTAGGGGACGGGTGGTGGGAAGTGAAATAAGAGGCAGAGTCAATGTCAAGAATAGTTTACATATTAAAGAGCCATCTGAGCTCAGATTCTCATGCTATTTCACTGACATGGATTCAGTGGGACTTCTTTTATTTCTAAAAGTAAGTATTCTATGTTGCTTAAATATTGGAATATTCTCTTTATTTTATTAATTACCTCATAGCAGGAGCCAAAGCTACTTTCTTTTATACAAATAATCTTTTAAATTATTTTACCTAGCTTGCAATTGTGGACAGATTATGGCCTTCGTTTCTTTTGTATCCACTAGTGATGTAGCAATATCAGAAATAAGGACAGAATGGAGCTCCTGTCAAAGCAGACTGGGCATCCTGCCCCTCTAAAGTAACAACATATGCTAGAAAGAAAGGAAGTGATGAGCTCTAAGACAATAAACAGCCAGAACATGTGGAAAACAAAATGCCAAACTGTCCTCATTCAGTTATGCATCATTACTGTCCTTTCTACCCACACCCTCAAGAAAACAGAAAGACTGTTTTCTTGCATAGCTATAAGTGTAAGAAGAATCTCACTTCTGATTAGGGTACTTTACAAAGAAATAATTTAAACCCCTTATGATCTCCATAGTACGTTCAGATTTGGATAGCCCTTCCCCAAGGCACAGTATGAAGGAAGTCATACGAAAATTGAAATGGCACCTCTCCTCTCGCTCTTACTTTCAGTAACTTCAGTAAAACCAGAACTTAGTGGATCCCAGACACAGTGTTACTGGACACAACATCCATATAAATCTTAAGGATCTTCTACAGTACTGCAATGTTTGTGATTTAAAGATAAAGTTATGGAAGATTCATTCAGTTTTAGTTACTGTGGGGTCAGTGAAATCAATGTGATTATGCCAACTTCGGGCCACTGTTAATCAAATGTGAACTCTGGCCTGAAATGCCAGCATGGCCGGGGTACATGTGCTAAATGAGCACATCTGACACACTAGGACCTGTGAGCAAGTAGAGAGTGGTGTTTCAGGGTGGGCAGTAAACCCTGAAGCTGGTGCCAGCAAAACAACACTCAATATTACTTTATTTTGTTATAACTCACTAATACAGTCGCCTAAATGCCCGCACAGCAAACATTTGCTTGTGCCATTAGTTTATCTGTCCCTGGGTAATTATGAAGATAGCTGCTGTTACCATGCTTTTCTAAGGAACTGGGCAAACACTTTGAAACATTTTCAATTGTTTCACTTAAAGCAGAGCAGAAGCCAAAATCACTTCTATCTTTGTTCTACACTATCTCTGTAATGATACGTGCTGGAACAGTCTGGGGATGGGAATATCAGTTAACCGCCTTTACAGAACAATGACTTAGTGTCAAACTCCCAAAGTGGGGGTTGCTCTGCCTTTCATTTTTTGTAATGATATCATGAAGAGAAAGCTATTTAAAAACATGCACATAGATCATGAAAATGACAATCATGAAAATATTTGCCACTCTTTTCATATTTCATGCACATTCCCACGGCATATTTCCTCACCCAGCAACTCCATTTCTGCTTCAATTGTTTGGAAGTCTCCTCTAAAACAGATTAATTTTGCTCCAAATCAAAGGGCAAGGTAATCTTGTACGTAAACAGCAAGGTTTGTAACACAGTACCCTCTGGACTACCTCCTGAACTTCCCTGCACTAGAAGAGGTTTCAAGAGTACAAGAAGAATCCATCTTTGAGGGAAGAACAAGAAGGAGCACGAAGTGTTGTTATGTGCAGTGATGCAAGGAAGCAGAAAAGTGTTACATTTTTGTATCAGTAGCTAAATCACGCTGTACCAGGATCTACTATTGCCAGTTACAGCACTCAATTTCAGGAACAGAGATAAGGATTTCAAATAACCATTACCAAAAAGCAGATTGCTCGTAATAACTGGTATACAAAAGGTGAAATAAGATCAAGAATTTTGTCACATAGTTCAGTGGAAGAACTTGATGTAGGCACTACCTAGACTCTACTGTACTTTGGATAGAAGTTAATACAAAATTGTAGAGTTTTCCTGAATGATCCCTCTCTTCTCATTTACCCAAATGTGCTCTGAGACTTGCTTCGAATTAAATAAAGAATTTGCCAGTGATAAATATTGATTAAGAAGATCATTAATTATTTTTTAAAGTCTTTATCGAGGCCTTAACCAAACAATGCTTTCCTTCTGGAGGAAATGCAGCAAATCCATCAGGTGTGAAGTTTCATTGTGTGATGACACTAAGGACCCCACAATTCATACAACTCTGTGGTGTTTTGGTTGTCATGTCACACAGAAATGAACAAAACATCAAATTATTATACACAGATGGGCACTGGAAATAGTGTGTTACAGGTCATGGAGGAACTCAGATTCAAAACAACATGGCAGACTGGGTACTTGTAGGCTGTAGGAACAGCCTTCCACTGTCAATTTCAGCAGCTACAGGGGCTAGGAAATAAAAAACGTCCTTCCATAGAGCTGTACATGCTTCAGATGTTGGTGTGCTCAAAAAATACCCCGCCAGTGTAAAAGTTTTTCTGTGTGTGGATTGCCATGAGAATGGTATGCGGCATTTGCTTGTTGTATAAACCAATCACTGCTGGAAGAACAGATTCAAGTTATACCATTTCATGTTTGGCACATTCTTTAAAAAGAGCAGGTGGAATCAAAGTTTTAATCCTTCTAGCAGGTGACCTTTTCAAAATTCTGTATTTTTACTGCCTATCAGTTTTCTCTCTTTCTTCCAAGCTCCTGAGATTGTAATCAAAGATGAACAGAAATAGCCAGAGAATTACTGAATACTGAAAAAGCCAAAGTGTTAAAGATGCCTTTCACCCAATATATGCTCTATTATAGCCCTGATATATGATTTTTAATAGGTTAGGTGCAAATATGCACATTAGCAATCTAAACAATGTAGTAATATCCACAGAGAACAGGTTTCATTGATTAAATCATAAATATAGTATCTTATTACGCGTTTGGGAAAACTGAAATATGAAAAGCAATGCATGCATTTTTGAATTATAAGAGGAGAGAATATTGGCAAATCTTTCAACAGCTGTTTATCATGAAAAAGAAGTTACAGTTACCATTCCCCAGCCATGCAGACTGAAAAAACTCAAAATTGTACATTAATAAATTATAACAATGATGCATGAAGCTAATATAAAACTTTTGAAGGCAGTTTCTTAGTCCAGAGGGAGTTGTCAAATTTGCTATTTGTGACTTTAATGCTTCTTGGAATTTCTTTTAGGGCATTTAAAACTCCTTTTGTGGCTCTTCATCAGCAGTTTTCCAGACAGCAAAGGCCTTGGCAATATACATTTTCACTTTCTGCATGGCTGACGGACTTCATATGCTATATCCAATTTAAGGGTAGAGCAGTAGATTACACTGCTGGAATATAGAGAGCCATTGCCTTTGAGGCTGAATCATTGCTGTTTATAGTAATTCTTACTATTTGCTTTTTGACAGCCATTTGTGACTGGAATAAAAGATGATGCTCAGATTATTGTCAAGCTACTGTAATATCTAGTAGTGCATGAAGTCTGCAGCAGATGGACTTGAACTTATGAGCTCTCAGATTCTCAATAGCCTTTCAAATGAGCAGTGTCCTCCTCAGCCATTTGTAATGCTACTGGCTTTGGCAAATCCATATTTCAGAAGATGAAATATTATTTCAGTCAGCTTTCTTTGTTCTATTTGCAATGTTTTATAGGGTTTAATTTGAGAGAGAGCTTAGAATTGAGACAGAACAAATTGATTTGCTGTTGCTTGAGGTACAGTAAGTTACAGGTACATCCAAGCTGAACATCAACAAAGCATCTTGACACAGACTGCTTCTGAAATTGCACCCCAGCCATTTCAGGAACAATGTGCAATTGCCATACATCTTTCTTTGGCAAAACTTACAATCTTCCTCATAATTTCCACTAATTCAAACAGACCTTTAATCTGCAAAGCAATACTAAAAATTTGTTTGGCATATGGTACCCCAGAAGGATTATCTTACAACAAACAGCTGCTGTTGACTTGGATGCTGTTTTAGTTGCTGTCAAGAGCATGGACATTGCATTGTGGCATGACTGTCTTACACTGGATTTGTCTCAGTAAAGACACCTTACAGATGCATTTTTTTCACAGGTCCCTAGATTACTGATTACTTTGTGCAGTGCAAATAAACTATTGCTCATGTACAGTCAGCTGCTCGTGCCAGAAGTGGATGACAGAAGCCTGTCACAGTGAGCTGAGCTCCAGCAGTTCTCTGGTCCCTGTAAACCAATTGCCCAGTTTATTCCAGGCAGGCAGTCCAAAAGCCAAACGGTAAATGTTCTTGGGGATGGTTTAAGACTGTTAAGAGTAGTTCTTTTGTCCGTATCTAGGATCCTTGCTTTAGGATCTGTTACTTCAGAAAATGTTTTGCTTTTTTTGCATATGTTTACTTATATTTTAGCATTACTGTTTGACCTTTTACTGCAATGTTGCTGTTCAAGTCTTGATAGCTGAAGTTGTGTCAGCACTTTCACCACAAAACCCATTATGAGGAAGTTTATAACACAACTATAAAGATGTACTCCAGAATGAAAGGTGGTGTACAAAGACTCAGCATAGGGCATTGCCTCCTTTTATATATCACTTTTTATAAACAAATTAGACTTGCTATTTTAAGCCTTTATGAGAGTAAACCAATCCCCACTTATATGTTATTGCTCACATAACATGGCAATCAACTGCTATAACAAAAAGTAAAATTGACTAACTTTTAAGTACTATGATTAAATTATGGTTACGAATGAAATGGAATTCCAAGGCAGTAAAGGCAGGCCAAGTATGTGTTTCCTACGGAGGGTGAGCTATGCACTGAGAACAAGCTCATCTTCCCCAAGGGGATGCCAGAGCCCATCTTGGGATGCATGAACTCTGATGTAGAAACTTCCCTGGAATCTCTTGCAGTTTGTGGTGGAGGTTGTGTTGCAAGGTCACCAGTTGCCAAATGATGTGAACACAGTATCATGCCTTCTTTCTCAAAGATTCTCAAAGAACCACTGGAGTTAGCTAACTTCCTGAAGAAAGTGACCACAAATGCTTACAAGGGGCAAGATACTCGTGCACCACTCGAGTGTTGGGTTTTTCAATAAAAATATACTGATGAAGATCAGTGAAGGCTCTACTCTGTACCTTCTCTGGATTGCAGTTTGTCCCCCTAAATGGTCCTTCAGTCCCTAACAGTCATTAATATATTACCTTTTTTTTGTTTGTTTCTGCTTAGCCACATATGGTGTTGTGTGTTGAGACATTCTGCAATATCTCCTCCATGGCTCAGAAGATGTTACCTGACTGATTGCTTCCCATGATAAAATGCCTCAGTTCAATAAATAAAACTCACAGTTCCTTACCAGTGACATTCCTGAAGGGGAGGGCCCAGCAGCTTAATTAGGACACACAGACCAGCTATAACATGGCAGTACAATTAGTGAACCCAGAGGAACTGCTAGAGAAACGTGACTGTACCACTGGTAGTATCTGAACCAGCATGCATTATTTCCATTGAACCTCCTGTTGCTTTCTGAAGACTTGTCCTTAGATGCATATGGTTCCCAAGATGTGCTGATAGGTGAGGAGCACACCACTGATTCATTGCATTTGCAAGTTCATCTGCAGTCATGAAGTTGTCTGTGATGCAATGAGACTGGGAAACCACTTTAAGAGTATGCCTATCACCAAAGGGTGTTAATCAGGTATTAAATGTGCCCTGGATTCATACATGGATGCAATATGTTAAAAACCTTTAACTCAAAAGGAACTCACATAGCATCTACACTGGGACCAAAATAATGCCAAAAACTGCGCCTGCAGATGCACTGGTTGAGACTCATTTGCTGACTCAGATACTAAGAGGGAAGCAGCATCAGCCCCAGCTTCAGCCCAAGTTGCTTGCACCTTCCAAAGGCTTTGGATGCTTCTCAGTTGGAGCATGTGCTCTGCAACCCTGGCTATTAGTGCAGTGTTACAAGTAAGGTAACAGATGTGCTACCGCCTGCAGTGCAGAGAGCCCTGAAGTTCAGGTTCCATTGGCTTCTACTGAATCATGGATCTGAAATCATTTAAAAATGTTAATATCTGGCACTTGCTGAAAATGGGGCTGCCTTGAATTCTGATCATGCAAGCACTACGCAGATAACTTTACACATGGGACTTCAGAGCACTGCCTAAATTACAGTGTGTTATTACAATCTGCAGTAAGGACTGGCACAGAAATCAGGAATGATTTTTAAAAACAGATTACAAATTCCAAAGGAATAACTACAGACAATGAGGAAAAAAAAATAAATAAATCAGGTTTTAAATGGAGCTAGCTGCATATTACCAAAAGATCTATTGTTGTCTTTCTCCTAACTACTGTGCCTTAAAAAAAATTATTATGCTACAAATATGCTTTTCAGGAGAGATGAAGCTAGAATTGTCTGCCACATAAAGTACCTGTGATATATTTAAATAACCTTCTAACAGGCACACTATTACAGACATTTTCCAATACACCTGTGAAGGAATCACTAAATACTAATTTTTTCCCAAACATTCAAGCCATCAATACACTGCCTAGGCTAACAATGTGTTTCTGGTGATATAAACAGCCCTGTAATAATTTAAGGCAACCCTTAATACCAAGCATTGAACTGCACAATCACCTCCCCGTGACCCCTGTTCTCTCCTCCATTTAGTAAGGAAGGTTGCTGGCAGCAAGGTTGTTACACGAACTGACAAAAGCAAGTGGAGACAGCAAGCCGTGCTTATTTAAGTCTCTATTCTTCCATGC
The DNA here is from genome assembly GCF_038088225.1 of Cyrtonyx montezumae. NCBI lineage: Eukaryota > Metazoa > Chordata > Aves > Galliformes > Odontophoridae > Cyrtonyx > Cyrtonyx montezumae. The sequence continues at coordinate 25,879,730 of NW_027071903.1, read as the reverse complement.
CACTCAGCCTCAATCCTGTGCCTGGCAAAACAACATCAGTATTCTCTGCCTCTTAACTAAGGAAGCAAATCAAGAACCAGACAGGCTAATGGGAACTGAACCTCATTTCTTGGCCTCCTGCACAACCTGGGAAGCCAAACGGAAAGCATCCCGCTCCTGCAGGCCTCGGCTCCCCTCGCCAGCTGGGAAGCCGGGCCCCGCTGGCTCCATGAGGGCCGCGTGCAGACGGCCTTCCCGGCTGTGAGCGCTGCGGGCCAGCTGGGAACGCGACTGCTTCTCCAGACCGCCTGTCCACGTGCCAAACGCAGCCTGCGGGGCTCCTCTTCCACCCGCTGCAGCCGGTCAGGGCTCTGCAGCACTGTTATGGCACTCAGCTATAAATGCTCCAGAAATCTTCGTGAAGCTTTGGTTAAGCTCCGCAAGGGGCAGGATGACCCGAAGGGGAACTCCACGACGGGAGGCACCCGCTGCCCTCCTCTGCAGCTCCCTGCATGCTGAGTGACGTTCGGGGATTTTATTTCCGCCCCTTCTCATAACTGCCCTCGGCCTGAGGCACATTCAGTTAGAAATACGAGAGACACATTAGAAGGAGGAAACTGAAAAAGCCACAGCTACTGACTAGAGCTGGTTGAAAGGTTTTCAACAAAACCTGAAACCGCATGAAACCCACCTCGTTTCACATTTCACTGCAATTTGAAACTCAAACCAGATTTGTTGAAAGGTTCCCTGAGGATTGCGGTTCCAGTCCCAACTGGCTTCTCCATTTATAGTACGTGACTTTACTAGCCCAGCTGAGGGCCAGATATAGCTGGGCCTCGTTTCACAGCTCAGTGAAATAAAGAAGGGCAGCCTGTCCTCCACACTGCCCCGTGCGGCCTTGCCAGACCTCACGCCCTGGAAACAGCCCCCACCATCCATGCAGACTGGCATGAAATAGCGAGAGAAGGGATATCCCTCCTTCCCATTTCCATGAGGGTAATGGATCAGTTAACGGCTCCTTAGAAACCAAGAGGTTTGGGATGAATGAGAGCTAAGAAAGCTGCTACCTCCTTCCCCTATAGGGGCAGTCAGGCTGCTATCCATTACATGGGCCACAGCCTTGTCTTTGGCCCCTGGACCATCTGCAGATTGTCCAAGACCAAATCACTGTTTTTACCTGAATTAGTAGCCAGTTTGACATTATAGATGCTTTGTATAAGCAAAGATCTCACTCTGATCTGGTTACAGATAGCTTTCTGTGTCCATTCGCACACTGTCTGCACAACTGCATGCTTCAAATAATCATTGCAAATCAGGATGTTTCTGGATGAGAAATCAGTCATAATTGCTGTTTTATGTTGCCATTGTCCACATACGGATAGGTACCAATGAGCAGACAAAACCTCATACATCCTCAAGCATATCCATGTTCCTGAACTGCCTCAAATGGTCACTAACAAGAAATACGCAGCCATGTACATGGACCATTTCACCGACTTCAGTTCATGTGGAAACTCAAGGCTACATTTTCCTTCTTCCTTCTTTCCCCTCTCCCTGTGTGCCTTTCCAGCTCTAGTTTGAGTTTCGGTTTGAAGCACTGGATTCATTCCTGCATCAAAGTGAAATCTAAGGCGTCGGAGCCCACATCGACAGAAAACAAAGGCACTGTTTACAAGGCAGAAACTTGCTGAGAGACAAGCAGCTGAGTTTTGCAAGGCTCACCAGCTGACTGCCACCTTGGAGGTACATCAAACATCTTGACTTGCTCAATACAATCAAACATTTCTCTTTCAAAGCCTCCCAACAGAATGCGTTATTTGTATTTCTGTAATACTGAGAAGCCTAAGGGCTGTCCAGTGCCCCATGGCAAGTACGTTCCCCTTGTGCTCGGCAGACATAACTGAGTTTTGCTGGACAGGAAGCAGTCTAGCTCTATGGGCACAGGGGACCCTTGGGGCTAATACAAGCAAAATTTAAGCTAGAAGGAGCTGCTCCAAGCCATGGTATCTCAAACCTGGGTGCCACGGTTCTGGACTAACTTTCCCTCTCTCACACTTTGTATTTTGGCAGGGAAAGATTTCCTGTGATATTTTTTATATACTTAGATACTAACATGTAATGGGCTTTGATCATATTCCTCAAAAAGGAACTCTGGCACGAGAATTCACCAGCACAAGGCCTGCTTTAAACAGCTTTGCACTCTCCTGGACAAGTACTGAGCGCCATGGCAGATCTAAAGCCATCTTCTCTCCAGCTGGCAGAGCAGGAGCTCAGCATCCTTTGTACCTTACAGTTTCACCAGTTATATTTTCTTCCCCGAGCTGAAAATTATTATTTGTTGTTAGAATGTCTCTTCATTTTTCTTCCCCTAAAGTTTTTGACAGATGCATGCAAAATACCTGGGACTCTGAAAATCAAGCTAAGTCTATTGGCATTAGTACACCTACGTCTATCAGTACTGCACTAAACCTGTCCTTAATGGCTGAGAAGAAAAAGGGAGGACAAGTATTAAATGGCACTCATCTCACAGTCTGAGTGTTTTTCCTATGTTCTAGTTAAACTTTTTGACAATTAAATGCAAACACGAAAACAACAACCATGATATACCATGATACTTTTCCTTTATCAGACTCAAAATAGCAGACATTTTTAGCTGTGCTACTTATTTCCAAATTGCAACAGTGAATAAAACAAAGAGAAGGGCATATTTTTAGCATGCTCAGCTTCTAACAAAATACATATAATTTGAAACTTATCCTTTCAGAAGCCTACAGAAATCTAACCAGAAGCTGATTTAGGTATGCAAAATTCAGCCTGTCACTGCTTGCTACAAGGAGTCATTGTGTACAAAGTGCCCTTGACTACAGAAGCATGCAGTCTTTCAGTACTCCAGTCCTTCATAAAACTCGATGGAGCTTCTTGCCAGTCAGAAACTTTGGCAGGTTACTATCAACGCAAACAAAAGGCCCAGATCTGATCACAGTGTGTAGTGAGCCCACCCACAGAGCCAGAATGTTTTTATCTGTATTATCATTGCCACAATTGACAATAAAATAGAGGGTGTATTACTGCAAATTCTGGATAGCCTTTAGAAATTTGTCATCTTTGTTCATTACATCAGATATATAATCATGAGCTTCCTATTAGACTCAATTTACTCCACTCTTGCAAAGGGAGTACTGAGTATTTAAATCCTTTCAAATGTGTGTTTAAGCTCCTTTCAAAATGTGGATGTATTCATTTGGCCTCTAGGATAACGTAAGCTTTAACTTAAGAAATTAATTGTAAAGCAACAGCCCACAGAATATAATTCCTAAGAAATAAGATGGACTATAGCATGAGCCACACCTATGTCTGGTGATTGCTCACACTGAGAAGGGTATATCTTATCGATGTGATTTGATTGAGTTGACTTATTTGAAGTGATGTTGCCATTTGGTCAGTGAGCAAAAAAGGTATGGCTTATTCAGAATTGACGCTTTCATCTGAGCAAGATGTCACAGATGTGAGAAGCAAAAAGAGGGACTGATGAAGAGGAATAAATGTTGGGTACAAAAAAATGTAAGCTAAAGAAATAGCTATTTCACAGTTTAACGATCCCAAAATTATCTGAAAGTTTAACAAAATCTCCACCTTTCATTTTGGCTATCACAGAGCCCCTGCTGTCCCTGGATGCGACTTCTTGAGGTATCATAGCAGACACTGCTTTGAGGAGGGGTTCAGAGAAGACCTTTTCAAGTGTTCGTTAAACTAAAGCATTTTATTTGAAAAGCCACGGAATGAAAAATGGATATGTGTGTGAGAATGGAGTACTCCAAGACAGAGCCAGCAGCACATGGAGAAGGGCACGGGGGCAAAGCAGCCAGTGAACCTGCTTGCTTTGCAGATTCACATCTGTGGCTGAAGAAGGAATCCAGCAGCCCTCGGACCACTATCACTAAGGACTGTGGCTGGACATGGGGGACATCAGCCACCTGCAGAATCAGCTGCCCACGCCAGAGCAGTTAGCACCTTGCCTGCTGCATACATGAAATATTAATGCCTAGAATTTTAATAAATTAATAGAATTGGGAGGGAAAAACAGTGTATAGCATCATATTTACTTGTTAGATACTGTATTTGCAGAAGTAAAGCATTCCTGGTCAGAGCAAGAGGGGAAGAAGAGAATCAGAAGTGTGGCTCTATTTAACCTTTGCCTCTCTATGACACAGCACTGTGTACGTACACAACTATTCCTCTTCTATCCAAAACATGTCCTCAAACACACAGTTTGAATATCAGTTCACATGCTGATACCTTGTACATCTGACACAGAGATGGCATTCATCTAATTACGAGATTTTTGTAACGACACTTTTCTTTTGTAAGCATTGGTGACAACAGTAGAGATAGCAGACAATAGTTGAGAAATAAGAGACAACAGCAGGGACATTATAACCCAAGATATATATTTTCTTACTGAGGTCTCAGTCTCTTAAAATACACACTGAAATTGTTTTGTTCTGTGTGTATATAAGTACATACGTAACCTCAGGTAGGCACTGCAAGTATTTTTGATTTATCAGAGACATATTCATTCGAGACAGTGTTTGAAGTTCTGGTTGTACCAGAAGTTCTACTTTCTGCAATCATTTAGTACCTTTCTTCTGTGATCTTTTAGAAGCTTTTACATTAAACCTCCTGCTTGCTATAATGATTTTTAAATAAACTCTGTGTGAATCTGTTTCATCTTAAGAACAGACTACTGCTTAAAATTCTGGAAAGAAAAAAATATATATATATATTTGAATCTCAACACAGTATCTACTGAATAAATATGCTATATGTTATTTTTTTCCCCAAAATTCTGTTAATTTGCTAAAAAGTCTAGGCATAAATATGCCACATATCTGTGATGATATATATAATCTGTGTATTACAAAGTTGTGTTTGTAACACTTACAATGGATAATAAACATTTTAATTATTGATTTCAGCTGAAAAGTTCCTGAGGCTGAGCATAAACAAAAGAAATAAGCATTTGTCTCTTAGATGATGTTTTTATTCAAGTGTAGAGGTAAAGATATAGATTCCAGAAATGGAAAAAGCAATCTGCTATTTTTGCTCATATTTAGAACTCTATTAGTGGGTTTGTGGAAAAAAAATGTCACACACTTCGAAAAAAAGCAGGCTATGAATTAATGTTTATAGATTTTATTGCTTTTTCCACCTCTCTATTTTTATTCTTTTTAATAGTCTTAGAAATCTTGGAATTATAATTTTCTGCCCGTGGACCCTGTCTTTTTCTATTAAGCAAACATTGATCCCTTGCATTTTCCATTTTTTTTTTTTTCCCCTCCTCCCCTCTCTGTTTTGAACAGGCATAAAATTATCTTGGATGCTGGATCATTTTATGCGGGCCTAACACAGGATCCAAAAGAACAACCATGGTGCTCTGTATCACAAAACAATTCTGTTTTTTTAACAACATCATACTTCCTTTCCTACTGACTTTGGGCTACAGCAGCAATGCAGAGAACCTGCCACCCATGCCCCACAGTGCCCATTAGCAGCCCCACAAGGATCTCCAGAAGCTCACCCAGAGCTCTGAGGGGAGGGTTGCAGGGATCTGCTCACCAGCACTAAGCCAAGAGAGGACTGTCCCCTGCCTACAGGCCTGCATGGGCTGCCACCAACCCTAGCAGAGCACAGACAAACAAATACCAGTGGGTCCAGAAGTCTAACCCAAATGCACTGCCAACAGTAACACAGAAAAGCTGTGTGTGATGCCCCTCCATACTCATAACATAGCAGCTTAGGCCATACTGAAACCTACTGAGCCCGGAAAAGCTTCCCCTCCTTCCCTGCATGAGGACCATACCAGGGGCCTGCCTGCCCTCAGCTCCTCTTGGTTCCCTCTGCATTCTCTCCCATAGGGAATAAAACATCAAAAGCACATCTTCTAAGCCTTCACACACACGGGGATATAAAATAAAAGGAATTTGAGGAGTTAAGGACATACGTGACAGAGAATTTTTATTTATTGTTCTTATCTAAAGGACACATCTTTGCATTCTTTTTTCTAACAAAGCACACACCATAATTCCATGATCTCATTTCACACACGTTCATAGTAATTAGATCAAGGAATTAGACAATCTCTTGTTGTCACTGGAGCAAGTCTCTAGCTAATCTTAATTCTGTTGTTTTTAAAGGAAGTTTTCTTCCTTTAAAGTACTCTAAAACATTTATTATTGAACTTCTTGCTTTTGACAGAATTTTATTAAAATAAATCGATTTTACTAGCTGAGAGTATTACATTCTGCTGAAGGATAAAACATCAGACCTCATTTTCTTTCCTGATTTTGGTAAGGATATTTTTAAAGGTCCAACAAACCACTGAGTGAAATAGCCAGTGCCGCACCATTTCTTTTAAAAGACTGATTAAATAAAAACCAACAACTATCAATGTATTTGAAATTCTGTAAAGAAATAAACAAAATGCACCTACTTTTAAAATATACTTCCAGGAAGACCACATTTTAACAACCAAACACAACAATATGTTACATCACATTTGGAGCAGAATGTTTACCTTTTGCTGAGTTTCTTTGCCAGCTGTGTCAGCGCTGACTTTAATAGCTTACATATAAAAAATATTAAAAAGAGCTGTTTATTTTTTTTAATTGCTGTGATCGTGCCAAAAAACACAATGTGTGGGCTGTAGGCAGAGTGCTGGGAGCAGTATTATTCATGTTCAAAACTGTTGCCTGATTTGCTTTCTTTGAAAATTATGATGCTATAAATAGGAGCCCAGTGAGATTTGCCGATTGCAAGTTTTATTTTAAAAGCTGCTAGGATGAAACTTTTGAAAGACTTACAAACCATGAACCAATCAGAACTATTGCATTATGATTGTTATTTCCCTTTGGCATAGATTAAACTTTTACTCTGGAAAAGAGTTACAGATTTGGCATAGATCTACCTCCTATTTGTATCTCAATGCCCAAGCCCTGGGGTTTTAAAACTCTATAAAGATTGTTTTTTTTTTTTTTTTTTTTTTTTTTGTTAAATATCTGAAGCTCTGTCATTAAGCCAACTGTCTTAACTCACTGTTTTGTTCATCATCATAAAAAATGTTTCCTCAAACTCATGAAAACGGTACGTTGCTTGCTTTGTGAAAATCCTTCCCCACACATCACTTCTGAATGACTCCAACATTCAGGTACACTAACCAGTTACAAAAAGAGAGCGTCAAGTCAGCGCCCCACCAGAGCACCACAGCTGTCCTTTATCTTATTTACCAGCACATGAGCGTTTCCTTGCTTTCTTTACAGCTAACACAAAGCAGAATCAACCAAAACCAACCCCACAATGAACCTGCTCAAGGGATTCTACCGAGAGGTTCTTCTGTGATGCACTATGCACAACATTCATAATCACAAAGCTGGCACATTGACCTGCACTTGGAATGGGGAGCAACGGAAGCTATTGGAATATGCTGACTTTTTAACAGTAAACACGGGGAAGGAAATGCTGCTAAGTCCACTGTGAGCAAAGGGCCAACAAAGCAATTACACATCTTGATAGACCCACCTAAATTTTCAGCTTTGCCCACTCGATTCCATGAAGCATAAAGAAACGATTTTTGCCAAACACTTCAATGTTTGCCTGTTCTTCTTTATAAGAAACAGGTTTCAAATATGCACACATACTGTACTGCTTACATAAACTAAATGTTTTGAAGGCAGCTTTGGATTTTGGTCTCCATCCCAAAGCATGAAGCGGATCACCTGATAGGCATTTTCCTGAAGGCTCAACCTTTCATCAGGATCTTGGCCCCTGTTCAGAGGCATTTCAGCAGCAACATTTGCTGTTCCTAACAACTTGACAGCTCGGTCTTGATGCCTGTCTGTATGTCTTCTTGTGACTCCTCTGTCCTCTGACTGAGCGACCTTTCAGTTTACTTAACTCAATGGTCTCAGATTTGGTTCAGCTTGAGAACATGCTTGCAGCATTACAAGTGCAGGAAAGAAATGCAGAAAATGGATGAAGGGATGAAAAACAGAGATGTGGTAAGAGAAGATAAGACAGGGCTCTCCTCAATACTGTTCTAGAGAACTTTTAACAAGGGCCATACTTTCCTTTTTAAATACTTAACAATGTGTATCATAATGCCATCCTTTATCTAAAGACATCTGTTGTCCTGATCTGAATGTTTTATTATAGGAATTGTACTTGAGTAAGAAACAAGAACTCAGCACCATGTTTCGGGGTAGAATGAAAAAAAGAGTTGATAATTATTTTCTGTCCACCACAAAAACTCAGTTAAAATATAAAAGCCTGGGTTTACCCTACATGAACCATGAAAAAGCAATTAAGAGTGTGACACAAACCCATCGTATCTGATCAGGAGAGCTGACCCAGTTCCAAGGACAAAATGATAACTTGTGTCCCGGTCCAGCTCAGTGACCTTCTGGAGCTGGAACTTTCAATTATGCCGAATTAGCTGCATCACATAGGTTGGCTTTGGGAGTGAGGCTGGATCGATGCAGAGCATTCTAACTGACAATGACAATGATTTAATCAATCTCAGCCACTCAAGGGACAGCAATGTGGTTGCAAAGCAAGCACCAAAAAACTGAATGACAGCATCTTTCATTGTCAGGGTTACCTAGCTGCTCCCCGTTTATTCTTTTCCTTTAAATACTAATTTGAAACTATGAAAAAATAATGTTAGGTAGCAATTTCCTAGAAGGGGTTTTGTCACATCTTTTCAGAGTTATACTCTGCGTGCCAAATTGGAACCTGATGTTCAATAATGCTGTTTTTGACACTTCTGTGCAATAAAAGTGAAGATCCTTCTTTGCTCAAGGATGTCTATGACACTTTTGACACCTCTCTGCAGAACTGCAGGCAGCCCAGATGTTCTCTGTATTAAGCAGAGTATTGCCACAGCTGCTACTGAATGTAGGAAGATATTGGGCTTCAGGCAAAAGTAGCAAAGGGCATCTTTCCTCTTTTTAACTGAGGAGTAATTTTGGAGGGTAAAGCCTCTTCATGTGAACAAAGTTAAAGTCTCAGAGGGACTTTACAGGAAAGGGGACACACGGCAGTTTTTCTGGCTCTTCTTTCAAAGGAACTCAGAGCTATTACTGAGCACCTGTTTCCACTTCTGGATGGAAAAATACTCCTTACGTATCTGTGCCAGGATTGCACTACTGCATCAGCTGGGCATCTAGTTAGAAAAGAAGCTCAATGTTAGGATTCAGGCAAAAATAGGAACACCAATGACAGGTCTTAGTGATGGACTCAGGCCTCAGATTCTGTGGACTCAGAAGGGGGCAGGACCCAGACACTCCTGGCTTTTTTGACTTCTCAGGATCCAGGGACTTATCTTCACAACAGTTTCCTTCCACAGCAACAACTGCTAAAGGCACCTTGGCCACATGCTGTTGCCCTGGTATACCATGAGGAAAACGTTCTCAGCTAAAAAGCAACCAGGTATTTTCTGCATCTTTTCCTCATTTCTCCCCAAACTGTCCCCAAAACAGATACTCTGAGTATCTGGGACAGAGTAGTGAACTGGATATTTCTTCTGCGTTACTATTTTTTAATATAAAAGAAAAGCTCCTGAACCTGTAAGTCTCACTGCTGTGAGTGAGTGGGCGATGAGGCAGGGTCCTTCCCTTCCTCCTGCTGCTCTGCAGCTGTCTCCAGGACCACCAACTGTAGGTGTGAGCAGGGTGGGAAGCTCCACCTCCCCACACCACTGCTGCCCTTACAACTGAAATTGAGTATAAATATACGAGAGCTACCTCAGGGAAAAATGGTGCCAAATGTTTTATTTTGAAATACAACTTTTAACTTGGAAAATTCAGTTCAGAGATCTAATTATAAATAATTGATAAATGTGTCTCTGCTGGAAGAATCTTCCTGGGCAAAAATTCATCCTGATTAAGGCAACATTTAAAATACTTAAAGCAGCTCAGAAAGATGTTATATTTATACTCCTTAGTGCAGGATACTGAAAGCAGTCACAACACCTTCCTCAAGAAGCAATGGAACAGAAGAATGACTCTCATGTCTGTTCAATCCTCTGTAGGCATGAGACTTTCTTACCCACTGCCTCACTGAGGTTGCTCCTTGCCTGAGTTTTGCCCTTGGCAGAATAGGAAGCTCCCTGGCATAGGGCCTGGCCACCTTAGCTACTGGCTTGTCCTCAACCAAAGAGGAACAGTGAGAAAACTAATATTTCTGGGTGCTACTGGGCCAGGCTAGAGGTAGCTATTCCTGTAAAACTTTCAGCAACTGGGAAGAATGATTACTTGTGAAATTTTTTCCGGGATGTTTTTTACATTGCCCTGCCAAGCCATCTCTAACACATGCCAGCTTTATCAAGTAGCCATTAGCATGCCAGAAGAAAGCCTATGAGCATCAGCATCCCTTGTTGCACTCTGCTGCCAGCTCCTAACCAACATCTGGGACCCCACAGTGCATTTCAGCCCTTCATGTCCCTTCTGATAGGGTGTTTGTTACTGAATGCATGGATGTTTCCCACTGCCTCATGAAAAACCCATACTGGGAACGGTCTGCAGCTGGTCTTTGTAAACTTTAGGGCCTGGGCATGTTGACTTCATTCCATGTTTTAAGTTTTTGTCACTGTTTGGGATAGTGTGCTACAAGTTTATCAGGAATGACACTGCTATTGCGCTGACTGTCACGTCATCTGCTCCTTTTGTAGACATACTCCCCAGCATGTATGTCACTTTCACAGCCAGATACCACTGGACACAGTTATGATAGTGATTATTATGGACACTAAGAAACAAAGGGCAAATGGTTTTCACTGAAGAATCTGCACTGGAAAATGACAGTCATCCCTTTATGCCTTTGTGCCTCCTAGTTGGACCTAGGCCTAGCGAAATAGGGAAAGGAGTCCAGATTGCATAGATCCATTATCCACTATGCTGCAGGAGGACAAGCTTATTAAGAATGATACCTTCATAAGGCAGCAAGAGCTGCCTGTTGTCAGGCCGTGATCTATTTCTTATCTTGGATTGTGCCACATATTTTCTCTCCCACGTCCCAGTCTCTCCACTACTGCAGATCACGGTTTAGGTAACGATAGGAAGATCCTGCTTTTAGAATTACAAGCTAAAGTTTCAGTAACATCACAGTAATATTTGCTAAACGCTACTCAGTTTTCTTTATGTACAAGAATACCCCTACTTGGGATTGCTTCCCGAAACCCTACAGTTACTGGCAGCTCTCATTACAGACCTCATCTAACTCAGTGATTACGTACACCTGAGTACACAGTAATAACAAAAACACTGCACCACACCTTCACAATATATATTTACCTTTGCATGTATAAGAGACTTCAATTTGCAACAGAAATCAAACAGTAAAATGAAACCACAAACATCAATTGAAAATATCATTTTAAAATGTGACTGTTTTGGACACACTGGAGGGTATAGGGAAAAGAGACAAGGCATTACTGTTGTCCACGGACATAATTTTTGCTTTTAAGTTTCATTTTTGAAGGAAAAAAGGATTAGCATTTAATCTATCATTCTACTGATAGATGGTATTTACAAAGATCTGAAAGATTCAGAAAACAATGATATCTTAGAGAGTTCTGTGTTATTTCTTAGGCTTCCAAAAGAAGCACTCAGATGTAATTGCTTAAAGTCGACTTCAAAAGGCTTGATACACCAGCAGCCGCAGCAAACGCATGGCTTTTTCTCTTTTAATTATCCTTTTCTTCTAATAGGTTCTGCAAGTCTTAAACATGAATGGAGATCAGAGGGGGAGCCAGATTTTATGTTTTGCCTAAACAATTCTGAAAACAGAGTAATAATTACAGAAGTGGTTAAAGCTTGCGTGGTGGTTTGTTTTTGTAAGTGAAGTACTCCCCCAGTGTTTCTCTTCTCCAGGTTCAATGATTAACTTCACTTAAAACCTAAGTCTTGGGTGTCTGCTGACAAAAACCTCCACAACATAAAAGATTTAATAGCAGTACTTGGCATAAAATATTTTGGCAAAATTAACTGAATATCACATCAAACACAGCTGAAAGGCAAATTTCCCAGCCGACAGAACAATTCTATCAAAGTCCAAATTCGGAGGTTCTTTTATTGTGGTGAAATCAAAATTGCTGCTAGCTTATCAAAGTCCCTTGATCAAGGTGAAAACATTTTAGTTACTGCTGTTATTTATCCTCTTTTTCTGGGATAGGGTACATATTCAGCTATGGCAAGACTGTTCTTCCTTGCTCAAAACTCTAAAATATAATGCTGTCCTGTTTCACAACAATCAAAGCTGTCCTGGTGAATATATAATTCTCATTTGGAGCTTAAGAAAATCTTCACTCCTCATACTTACTTAGAAGCCCTTTGCATTATCGCTGCTCTAATTATTTAAAGCACTGCCTTCCTCTTTTATCAAGGAGTACTTTCTTTTTATTTTTTTAAGTTTTAAAAAACAACAAAGTGACCTTTCCCCTGACGTCATTCTCATAACAGATACCAAATTGATCTGAAAGCATTACATCAGATTGTCCTGCGTGTTGAACTGAAATCTAAATATGGCTCCCTTATTTACTAAAGTGGAAGCTTATTTTCAGGGTGATTTCTGGAGGGGAGGATTTTCCACATAAGCACGGGTGAGAGCAGTTAAGAAATTTCTATTAGTTTTTAACTTTTAGAACATCAATTTTCAGACAATGTCCGGACATCTAATTAAGCGTCAAGTTAATTATCTGTTTACAAGGACTCTTAATGCGCTGCGACACCGCTGCGTAGCGGGAGGTTCCGGCGGAGCCGCCGCCCCACCGCGCAGCCTGGGGGCAGTCCAGCGCGGGCCTCCACCACAGGCAAGGCCCAGTGCGCGACAGCTCCGGGCCCTGGCGCCCAGGCTTTGCTTCCATGTCCACAGAGGCGGCCAGAGTGAGCCTGGACGAACAGGGAATTCCCTCACAGATGGGGAGTTCGGGGCCCTTGCTTGATAGGACACGTGGAAATCCAGTTAGAAACACGTCCCATAAACTGGAATATGGGGTGTCAGCAAAAATCCGTTCTCAATCATTTTTGAATTCTCAAAACCAGAAGTATTACATGATTTCAAAAGATACATGTGAAATTCAAAGCAAAATCCCTTTAGAATTCTTAATCTTAGGATTGAAATAGTGTTTTTTCCCAGAGAATTCTGAAACTGCTATAAGTTCAGAGCCTCACATTTCCCTTATTTACATCACGGTAAGACCTCAAGACACTGTTCTGCCTGCCACCTCCCGCACTGAGCACAGTGCAGTGTCTCAAAGAGCTGTGATCAAATGCTCTCTAATTCCGTAGATATTTGCAATGCATTTGATTGTATGAAGGCAAACAGTCCCCATTGAAGTAACATAAAATGAAATTAAGTCAGTGGTAACGGAAAATTTACCTTTATTTATATGCAACACAATTTTTTAAGACTCCCTGAGTTATACAGTGAGCCCTGTGCAAGCCCAGCATTGACTCATTTTGGACTTAACAACATCTAGGTTTTTGTGGCTAAACTATCAGCAGAGATAACAAATTCCACAGGTCAACACTTCTCCACCTGCCTGGACACCAAGAGCACCACAGTGCCTGCGCCGTGGTACCCTCTGACACCCACACTGCCAACAGCAAGCTGAAACTACACCTGCTCCTTTCCCCCCTCACTTCATATACACTTCATACACATCTCAAACTGGGGCACATCACTGTGGTGACTAACAGGCAAAAATACCACATGTGATTCTGAACCAAACTTCTTTGTGCACACAGCAACAACATCTCTGCTCATCAATGCTCCGCTTCATTCTGTAACTTAAAATTATTTCTAATTGGAACATACTCTAATGAAAATAAAAGGAGTCTCCAAATGAAACTAAGGATATGCAGTTAAACTTAGAGAAGAAACGTTAAAAAAAAAGCAAAGATTTACTGTTGACTGCTGGTATGAGTGCAATATCTCCACATTCACCCTGACAGAAACAAGACCACCAGTTTCTCAATTCACTAGATGAAGTAATAGCTCTCAAGAAACATGTTTGCAGAGCAGATAAAAATATTTGCACGTTGCATATCTCCAGACATATCATAAAGGATTACCCAGCAGATAGAATAAATGATCTGAAGAAAATACCATCGATTTTGGATAATTGAGAGAGAAGTATTTCTCAAGTATCGCATATTATTTTCTCCCTAAGAAGTATCCATACATTTTTAGAGCCTTGCTGGCCTATACGATGCCACAAATGTGAACAAGTGAGATGATAGCATTGGTTCTGAAATTATTTCCTATTAGAGCTGACCCATTTCACTAAAGAGGACTCAATTTCTGAGTTTTTTTTCTAGGATAATTCTTGCTTAATTTGAATTTTTGTGTTAAGTTGCAAACACACAAATGAAGAGCTGGCATTTCTATAAGAGCTGGAATATTCTGCTCTTTCGTTATCATAAAATCCTGTATTCTGAACATGTCTTCAGACAGTTATATGAATTATTTGTTGGCTGTTAGGTGGATTTATGCTTTTCATCTTAGCCTGAACTTCTCTCATGAGCATTCAGATAAATTATTTTGAAGGCGTTCAAGAGCTAAGCATCCAATTGTATTATGTTAATATTACAAGATATCTATATTCATGCATCACAAATGACTGTGCTACAGTTTACTTAATATTTTGCATTATTATATAAATACGAGTCTTTATGCCAATGTGTTAGTTCCTTTTTCCCCTTGGTGTTTAAGTTTAAGATTGCATCGAAGTCCTGTGGATGCAATAATTGAGGTTAAGCATGTGCATAAGTGCTGTTTGAGATGGGCCCCTATTCCCCAACGTGCCGTTCATCTCCGGTAGATGATGGAAGATTGCTTTTCTCTTTGCTCATTAATATAAATACATTTCGTCCTCTCTTTGCACTAGCTATGTGCCACAAAACTGTTTTTATGATTATGTTATTTATAGTCATGCACATTTCAGGAATATTCCATATAACTGTATCTGGAAATACACTTTCAAATTGTATATTTCACACTTGAAATACTATTTGGGGGGAAATAAGGATTTCTAACTTTAAAGTAAATTTCAGTGCATACAAAAGGGATAGATTAACATTAAGCACTGAATTTTAACACTGTATTTTCTGGCTTTCTATACCTCAGTTTTGGGTTGGTACCATAAATATATTGAATATTTGTTATAAGGTTTGTGAATTAGTGATTCTCATCTACTTTATATGGAAAATTGACTCCATTACAGGAGAGAAGAGACATCAAGCACACTCATTACATGAAGTCATAATCCTCCATTGAGACATCACACAATGACATTGTTAACATTAGTATGCAATATTTATAATAAATAAAAGGGGCTGTTGAGGCTTTCAACCCATAAAGAGTTCTGGGTAGATGACTTCACTGTAGGAACACAGTGCAGTTATAAGGAGGATAAAAGATTTATTTAAACATAAATACTTTCTCATTAGAAATTCTGCACTAACACGTAATGGATACAATTGAAGGACCGATAGGGTGGGTTTTTTGTTACTATTCATTGTTTGTACTTTGTCTATGAACATTTAGTGATAAAAACAGTAAGAAATCAGTTTATTGTACTGCATATTATCAATACTCTGGAATGAAAAAGTATTCTATTTTTATAGGACACAATAACACCATATCACTCCATGTCACATGGAGATCCAGCAGGCCATTAACTTGGGCCCTGGTAAAAAACCAAAAAACAAACACATTTTTTCCCCCCTTATTAAGAATTTTTCCAACAGAAGACTTCATGAACATACAGCACGCGCAGGAAAGATTTCTTACTGATTTGTCTTTATATAATAATTTCTCCCAAACAGCATTTTTGGTATTTTTCTTAACAGCATAGTTAAGGACTAGCCCAAACTGGGCAGAAGGCACCCAAACAACTGCGTGCAGCCCTTCCCAAGATCTCACTGATTCTGTGTTGATGTCACACAGTCTACATGAAGAAAATTCAGCTCAGCTCTGCCTCGCTTTCTTTACTGCCATAAGTATCTCTCTCCTCTCTGGAGATGGCGGTTTACTTTTGAACCGTTTTTTCACATTCACCTTTATCAGGCAAAACAGAAGTAAGGCAATGATTCAAAATATGCCCATCCATCACATTTGACTACACAATCATTTTTGTTCAAAACCCACCCTCCCCATTTGGTTAACCTAATACATGCTGTTAAATTTATCTTTTAGCATTCTGAAATAGGTCAGTTTGTAAAATCCTTGCGATATTCAGGGAAATTTCACTTATTAATGGAGTTACAGTATAAGAAAAGTGTGTATATATAGAGAATATTTTCCAACAGCAAGGACACAACTCATGTTTTCTACTTAGTAGAATCACCAAAAAACAAAAAAGGGAAAGCTAAAATATTGTATTATTGTGTACGTTAGAAAAATGAGGTTGATCAAGTTCTCATTTTGGGAATTACATTAACATATTTCATCTCTTCCTAAGACTGCCATTTAAGTTAATTATATGTAAACTGACTGGTAAGACAATCTTATTCACATTGAAAAACAAGTCATTTACTTTGGAATCACTCAATTCAGCAGCAAAAGTCCTTACTAACAATAACTGAGATGAGATCAGAAGAATTCTACTCTACCTCCAAATATAGATAATGAAACACTTATTTTTTCCTGATAATTTTGTCTGTTCATTTTCAGTACTGAAATCCCAAACATTTTTTTAATTAGGAATATAAAGCCAATCCCTTGACAAGTATTATTTTCTGTGGACTTAGCAACCACGAATTGGCTCCTCTTTTCTTCAGCTCCTGTTTGCATAATATATTATTTATTCTGCTGAAATCAGGATATATATCTATATCTATATATGGATCTAAAGCTTTAATTTGAAAAGGCATTTACCTTTTTCAAAAACAAACCATTGTTTCCAGCTTCACCTGCTTAAAGGAACTAGCTGTACAAAAAGTTACCAAAAATTACAAAATCTGACCTACACTACTTTCATTTCCTTCACCCTTTTTGTCACCATACTTACACAACTTATACTATATACTGTATACTGTATTTAAAGAGATAAAAAACAGTCTTAAGCTCCAGTTACTATATTATAAAACAGAAAATACTGAGACTATTAATTTAATATAGTAGAAGCAAAGAGCTCTCCAGGTCCTAATACACTGGGTACTTGAATCTAAATGTACTGAGTTTTCAGGAAGTTTTAACGCAAGACATCCCTATCACAAAAAATACCTGGGGTGTTTGGGTAAGTGCCTGAACAGAACAGAAAGATACCTAATTTAGGTAAGGTTCTTTCTATTTTTAAAGATCCATTTGTGTACTAACGATGCACAGTTCGGCTGAAAGGCATTCATTACTACCTCTCCTGTCAACCCAGTTCTTAACTCTCTTATTCCCCAAGGATTCAGTCTATATCCCCCTAAAACCACTGGAAGGGTTCCCCACTTACTTCAGTGTAACCAGGATTAACACAGATGTTACTTCAGTTATTAGAAGAATATTATTTTCTGCAATGCATACAATTTATCAAGCATAAAAATAGCCCAGCTTTGTTTATCTAATGGGTTTTTCATAGCAATCTAGCTGGTTGGTGCATTTGCAGTCTGACAAAACAGATATCTCTTCTTGCAGAGACTGTACCTAAGTTTCCTTATCTATTTCAAAAAAAGTCTCACAAAGCTTTTCAGAACTCAGTACACGTTCCTTCCTCTTCACAACTCATTTTCCTGTTTTTTTTTTTTTTTTTTGTGTGTGTGACAACCTAGGCAATAATTCACAGCTCATTTGGTCTCCTAAATAACCCCCTTTATATTTACATGGTAGGCATTCCCCCATTACCCAGTGGGATTCAGCTGTATTGGCAAGGCAGTCATTAACCATTCTTAAGACTTCGCAGGTTTAACATATCCTTCTCTAGTTAGCGTCTTTGAAAACATCTTGTATGGTTACCATCTCACACATATATAGCAAATCTTGACAATTTAACAATAACAAACTGTGTCATTTTGTAATTTTGAAGTGTTCCTTCTTTGGTTCCCATCCAGACTCCTACATAAAGCCTTTAAAGCTCAGAAGCATTTCACCCAATGGAAGATTGTTATAGTTCTTTCTTCTACTAGAAATTATGTGATGTATTTGAGTTTCTTTGCTACAATTTTCATAAGCACAGACTTGCTTTGCCTTACATATTGCAGTTACTTTAACCCAGCATCGCTGAGAATTCTGAGGGAAAAGAAAATGATGCAAAATTTCACCCTTTGTTGATGTATGGAAAAAAGTTATTTTAGGGAACTGGCATAAAGATCATTCTTATGAGAAAGAAGCCTAGACTAACTCTCACAGAAGTGAAACGTTCCCTAGAAGGTCAACTTTTACTAGACAGCACAAAAGAAGAGCCAAACATCCAGGTCTTGCGGCCTTGCTCTGTTTGAGGAAACACTCCCAAGTGACTTTCTCCACTGCCTACAGAACGTCACTGAGGATGCTGCTCTGCAGCCTTCCTTTGTGCTGATATCTCTAGTGCAAATGGGATTTATAGGGAACATACTCCTACCTAACAAACGGACCAGAGAATAACCACACAACTTTGAGTTCTTTAGTAAATGCCAAGTTACATTACAGAGGCTGGTAGGAATACAGAAGAAAACAGATTGGTATTTACACTACTGATGTTTGGCAAACTGTTTTTAGGAGACCTCCAAAAAAAGCCTGGGGTCACAGACTGCTGATCCCACCTAAGGTAATTTGTATTCTATAAGACTTGAATTGAGATAAATGCTCAAAACTGGATTTGTTTACTGGATTAATATTTCAAATTAATACACTAAGAGTGCTCATAACAGCAAAAGAATCTTGAGGAAAGGGATTTCGTTTTGAAGAATAAAGAATGCAAACCTTTTAAAAATTGAATTCTTTATGATATTATCACAAAATTTAATTAGAGTGTGTTTCTTTGATGAGAACCTGGGCCTCCATTACACATGGCCTCACGTGTATCATAAATTAAGGGTGCTCCAAAAGTAATGCCTCTTATTTTATTATATTGGCCCACAATGTCAGAAACAGATGGTGGTGGTATAACAGAGGGTAAACCTTCCCACCAAGATTCTGTTACACTCTGTTGCCATGTGGCAGATGGCAGCAGAAGGGCCGTGTGACGGAATGGCATCTGATGCAAAGGTGCAAAATTGAATTCCTTCAGGTGGAAAAAATGGCACCCACTGACATTCACTGATGCTTGGTGAACATTCCTGGAGACCAGACAGTGGATGTGAGCACAGTGAGCGATGCACTTCAGCAGTGGTGACAGCGACATGAAAGACAAGCTGCATTCCAGATGGCCGTGCAGTCTTTTACAAGTGCACCATATAGGTTCTTATTCATCACTGGCAAAAATGCAAACCAAATAGTGGTGAATGTGCTGAAAAAAGTGTTTTATATCTGAGAATTTGCTCTATCAAGAAGTGTCATTGTGCTGTTAGTATCTGCTGCAGTTTCCACAGAAATAAATAGGAGGCATTACGTTCAGAGAAACTTATGTGCAGTAGTACTGGATAAGTACAGATTTAAGGGATAAATTCCAGTCATTTACTCTGGTAACTGAATAAGAAAAGTATGTGATATTAAGTTAATATGCAAAGTTATTGCTTGTTTTAGCAAAATTAGTGAAAAATATTTTGAAATCTTGAAGCACTTGAGTATAGATTTCCCATACTTCAAGTAACATTCAAATGCCACTAAACAAATTACTGTTGCAGTTGTAATGAGAACAAAGGGCCCCAAAACACATGAATTGTTCAGGGTTTTCTTTAACCAAAGTGAGTAATTCATAGTTACACCTCTTCATGACATCTCATACCTTCTAAAGTTAAAGGTGAAAGAGAAGACATTTCTGCACGGGACAACTGCCCTGTATCATCTGAAACGCTTTGATGACAATGTTTCTTTGTCCTGATAATTAAAGATAATTCCTTTTAAGTTCAAGCTAATAAGAGTGATTTGCTATTGGAATAGTCCTGCATGCAGAACAGTATTTTAGGATGCTAATTGCTCACGTTACTAGCCATCCATGAAACATATGCTGAAAACACAGAAGTTTTCAGAAATACCTCTCTAAGTCATAAATCTTTTACAGGTACAATTATGTGAGAGCAGCAATGGGAAAAACACATTCAACATCTGGAGTCGTGAATTTACTGAAGTAAAATTGCAAAATTAAATTTAGATGAACTTAATTAAAAAAGAGGATCCACTTTAATATGGACATTCATCAAGTTCTCATTGAAAACATTTTTTGCCTCAAGAAAATATAATAAAGTTTGAATACAAAAACCATATAGAGGCTGAAATGAAGTGTGAAGGGATGGTCAAAAAAAGAAATGCAATCAGAAAGAGCTCTCTCTTTTTTCATCATTTTAACACACGTGCACACACGCTTTCCCTTGACTTGTATTATATGCATATAATACATAGTATAATGTATTATATTGAACTATTTTTTGACTCCAAAAGTGAACTGGTCATTTGTATGCCCTGAAAATCACTAATACTTCTTGAGACATCTGTTGCACATTTACTGAAAACATGAACATGCAACTTTCTCTCCTATTATAAACATAAAGCTGGTCAATTTTTTTTTCTCCCAGATTCTATCAAACTCACCTAAAGACTGTTATACTCTTTAGTGCCTAAATATTTGTTACTTGAGTTGCCACTGCTACAGTGAACAGTTCTGTCACGGGGCTTAGCTTTTGATGACTTGTAGTGGATTCTCATTTGCCTCAGCTAAGACACGCACTTGTGCTTTCATTTACTAGATCATTAATGTCTTCTGTTTTCAGGGGAAAAAAACCTAGTAGTTCATCTCTAGTCACTTCTAGCTGCCATGAACTCTCTGGCAGAGCCACATTGACTTTCAACTACATACAGAATTCAGTAGTGACAAAAAGTAATTTGAAAAAATTAGAATAGTGTTACAAGGATCATATTTCCTCACAAAATGGTCTTGGTAATTTGTTGTTCTTCACCTTGGCCGTGTGATCAAGTGACAGGATAGAAATGCTGTATTCTTTTACTTCTGATAAAGAGCATTACAAATACCAACAGGCTCTGTGGGAGATACTATCCTTTATTAGGGACACATTTCAACATAATAAAAGTCACCCAGCAATAATGAAATGTAATCTGTCCTGATGATTCATGATAACACATTACTGTGCTCATTTTTATATTAAAAGAGTAAGATTGGACAGAGCTGCTACTGATGTTGAATACAACTTCAAAGCGAAGCAGAGGTTTTATTGAACTACTTGGTTAGTGACAATATATTACTTGAGGAATGATGAATAAAAGTTTTGTTTCCACATTAGAAGAGTCCTACATTTTGAGGGGAACTCTAATTTAAAAATATTTACTCTGCCATAGCCTAGAACGGGCAGGACTTGGAAGTGGTGGTACTTGTGTTTTCACACTGAACTGAAACTGGCTCGACTAGGTGAGGTCAAAGGACTGTCCATATCCTGCCTCTAACACCACATGAGAGTTGATGCTAAAGGGAAGAATACGCAGATATCGATATGTCTCCTTACCTCCTACTTATCTAGGTCTGATTAATGCAACATGTAGCATGATGGTGAGAATAATTTTCACGAAAAAGGTATGAAGGATAATACTATAATCTAAAAACTAGATCTTTCCTACCTGAAAAGCCAAACACATACTTAGTGCACACTACTCCATAGTAACCAACTACAGTTTTCTATACAACATCTTCCAAACCAAAAGTATTGTGACACACTGCTATAACGTCCTTTTCTCTTTTACTACAGCAATAACTTTACATCAGAAAAGCCCGAGCTTCAAAATGCAGCAACATTACATTCCTTTGCAAAATCTCCACAGCAGCACAGTGTGTGTGGGGGCAGTATCTGAGAGTCTGATTGAAGGTTTACAGACTAGTTACAACAAAGACAGCATTAGAGGTGAAAATAATTTGTAATTTTACAACTTGTTTGCTAAGTTTCCAGCAAGAAGACACTGCTGAATTTCCTTTTTGTGCATTTTATTTTCTCTTTGGACCCTGTCCACCATCCTTGTGTAAATGGTTGCATACTTCAAAATGTACAATATCAAACCTTTTGAGAGCAGTTACTTTAGTAGAGAGGACAAAAAAAAATGTGACTTTTCTGATTTTACTCTGATGAAAACTGCTCAGATCTTGTCCTGAGCTGAACCTCATACAGATCAATGCATGTTCTCATATCTCTGTATTGATCAAGGAGAAATACTGCATTTCCCCCCCCACACATTCAGTTTTAGTGCAACACAAAAGAAAGCAGCAATATTCTAATGTGTTTTACTATGGTTTTAGATCTTACCACTGAGACTGGATACGAAGATCCTTAAATTGCTGGCATCAGTGATCCTGTAGAGATTGGCACAAATTCAAATGAGTGATCCTGCCAAAAATCACAGGAAAAAATTCATTAGACAGATGATTATTTTTTAAGTCACACCTTCCCAATACTGCTGGACGTTTTAATTTATAAATGCTTAGTGAAGCCTTAATGGTAAGACCACTAAAATAGATCTGAACACAGCAACCTAGGCAGGTTGACTCTTCAAATAACTGTGAATCTGAACACTGGTATCCACGTGGTACTTTCTATACAGAAAACGTCCTTTCGTTAAGGCAATGCAACAGATTTTACCAGAAGAAATAACAGTGCATGAACCATTCAATAAACTACATTGGAAAGATGGCTCATAGAAAAAAAAAACCACCCAAAAATAAACAAATACACACTATTGGCCAATGCCAAAGTAATGAAGCAAATGCTCAGACACAGTTGATTTTTATTCCAGATCAAAGATGTCTTGAAGTTTAAATAAATTTGCCTCCGAATAGTTTCAGTACAGGATTATCCCTCTTAACATCAAAAAAATAACATTCAGGGCTGGCATTTAACACCTTATTTGTACTGCAGCACTTCAGGGACAAGCAAACTTGTAATTTCTACCATATGTGGAACATTTCTTTCCTAACAATATTGAAGTTCCTATACAAAAAAAAAAACAAGACTGAGATAACATCCAGCTAAAGGAGTACCTTACTAGATACACATATAACAATTATTTTTTCCACATTATATTTTTATTATTTTTAATTAATGCATTCTAATTTGCAAAAAAAAAAAAAAAAAAAAAAAAAAAAAGTATGTTTCCTTGAGGTTGACATGGTTTTTACATGGTTATTCGCCAATTTATTCAAATTACTCATGTTTACAAGAACATGAAAACTGTTCTAAATGAAAGAAAATTAGAAATGGACTTGATGACAAGAAATATGTAACCAGGTAGATTAGACCAGTTTTATCAGCTAGTAGCACTGGAATCCAAGTTGCCTCCATGCAGTAACACAATCTAAAAACATCTAGAAACCAGTGAAGCAAATTCAGAAGAGGAAAAAACTGTAAGTAACTGAGATAACATCGAGCTCTAGAATAGCACAGAGCATCTCCTATCTCTTCCTCTTCTATTCAAGCTCCCAATGAATATACTGCCATTTTCACTTTATAACAACAAATTCCTCCTAGTGAGATTTTCAAAGCCATGTAAGAGAACTGGGTGTCTTAATTCCCTCAGGCAGTTTTGAAAAGTGCAAGATTAATATCTTATATAGCTCCTTATACATCAAACCATTTCCCAGTGCACTTCACATTAATCTTTAATCTAGACACTTTAATCTTCAAATCTTCATACAATAATCTTCAATGAAAGGTACTTTCTGGGAGTTTACAGTATATTTAACACAATTTAAAAACTACTAGTGCATTGCCCTAGCTTTTAATACCCAGAAAATGTTTTATAAATTAGATCAACTACAACCTAGCCAAGGTTTCTGCATTTTTAATATCTTTGGAGGGAGATTACAACAAATGGGTGCTGGAGGGAATGACTTAGCTGCTTAAGCATCAGTTTGCAATACTGTAAATCACTCCAGAACTTTAGCTGTAGATACCAGAGTTTATTCAATGCTTCACATTTTCCGAGGTAAGGACCAGTATCTCTGCATACTCTGCTGGGGAAAACAACACATCTTACAGTGTATACTACTCTGTTCTGGCAGCTCTGTGTGCACATCTGGCTGTGGACATAGTTTCCATATCTATGTTTTTTTGCCAAAAATATTAACTGCTGGAATAGTGTGCCAGGCCCTTTCTGCAGGGATATAGCCATGACTTCAACTCCTTTTGGCCTTTACTGTTCCCTTCAGTGCTGTTTACTTTACCGTAGCACCTCTGAGTCCTACTTTTGGAGCAGGACTTCACAGTATGAACCCTATCCAAAGCACAGTGGAAAAAGCCTCTAAGAATTTATTAAACAAATTCAGGACAGAAAGCAATAGGTAGGAGGAAAAAATATGATAATAATAGTCATTATGACAGGCAATATTTTTTTTCGTAGGTAGAGTGGTGAAGGCACAGTTTGAGAAGAAATTTGAAGAATTAGTTTTGCAGACATTCTTAAGAGTTCTGACAGGAGAAAGCAGGAAGGTGCTGGCTTGAAAGTGAGAGCTGAGGTGGAAATGGACACCATGAATCAAGCTGAGGCTGTAGCTTCTGCTTTCTTACTGACAAAGAGATGACTTTAGAAAAAGAAAAATCAGCTGTGTAAAATGAAAAGGGGAGTCACATCCCACCTGAGTGCAATGGTCAGAAAGTGATATGGCCAAAAAAGAAGCTAGGAAATAGACCTTTCTTAGAGCACTATTTGAGCTTGCTAAGGATACACTGTTGATATCTGAGAAAGACAATTCATACTGGGAGAAATTTAAGAGCCAACACAGATGGCCAGGAAGCACCACCTAACAGACTTTAGATGCCAGCTGGATTTGAAGAGGAAAAGAAGTTTCAGTTGAAGACAATGCTCAGATAATGAATGTGGCTGATGAGAAGGTAGGCTTTTTAAAGACGTTGTGAAACAGAGTAACTGAGAGGGCTTATGTAGAAAGAGAGGGGGCCAATGTTTTAGTGATGTTTTAAATTTTAAAATTCTAAAATTTTTACAATTTTAAAATTAATATTTTAAATATCACTTTGGTGTTTCCATAGAAAGAGATTTGGATTTTACTTTTAATAGAGAGGTAGACTTGAAGTACAGAGGTTCACATGTTTTCTAATCAGCCTTATAAACACAGCAGCTGAACTTGTTCTTTCAAGTGACTCATGGATAATCTAGAAGAGAAGTCAAAAGCTCACTCTCTTATAAGCTCCTGCTACTGGAGAAATAATAATGCAAATTCAAAGGGCACACAAAGGAAAGGACAGAGTCCTAGTAGCCATCAGAAGATTACTGAAGTTGAAACATCGGATAGGTTCAGGCGGCCAAAGATGCAGGACTGATTCTCTGTGGACTGGAGAAAGTTATTAGAGACTCATTTGAGCAGTTCCTGTCAACTACAAAGAGAGAGAATTAGAGAACAGGGACTGTAAAGTGTGGTCCATGCACTAAATGATGAGAACTTTTTAGAAGACCAAGCAGGGTAAAGATCAAGACATTTTCAAGTGAAAGATTAAGGGCAAGCTAAAATGCAAACAAAGAGGAAGAGAAGTGAGAAAAGAAAGAGATTGGATGGGGTCACTTCATGAGGTGGTTGAGCAGAGGAAGAGAGCAGATGCAGAACATCATTTCTGGCAGGCTGACTCCCCTTTTCATTTTACACTGTTTCAGGACAGGATGAGCAAAAGAATGAGTTACCAAGATGAGGATTACACATTGATCTGAGAAGCCTTGACAATTTCTTCACAGTGAAAACTGATAAAAGATTTGGTGCATGTTAGCCATCTTACCACATTTCTATAACACAGAAGGATTTTGGCACTCGTTTTGAGCAGAGGTAGCCTTAGGTCTCCCAGAACATTGGCAGACAAATGGCTGCAACAGAAAGCTGGTGTTATGATTTACATCAGGCAACTTCATAGTCCTGGGAAGCAAGGAAGAACATAAGGAAAATATAAGCACTTATGCTCAAGAAAGCTTAGTGAAAGTGAACGATTATAAGACATTAAGAATGGATTTTTTTTATGAAGATATTTTCTTATCAATGATTAAGACAAAAAATTAACTGCTCTATCAGAGTTGGGAATTGAGACTAAAGGAAAATGAGAAAAAAAGTAAAAATTCTAAATTAAAAGGCTTTAAGAATGATGATCTCACTCTTAATTGACATCCGAACGTGTATTGAGATGGGAACAATCAGCCCAGAGGACTAAGCAGATGACCCCCTAAAGATGAGATTTATATTGCAAATCAGAAGGGTCTGTATTGGCACCAATGACTTCAGCTTTTTAAGTTATACATCACAGATAATGGCTTCAAGCACAAAGAGAAACACTTTAACAAGAGAAGCATTAGTCTTGACCAAAAACTGACTGTCAAGAAGTTAGAGATGATAAAGAATAGGAAATGGTTGAACTGATACTGTCCTAAAATTTGGCAATAACCCAACGCTTAATTTTATATCTTAATAGAGTCAACTTGCTTTAATGAGTTACCATAAAATATTCATTAATTTATATATTGGTTAGATTGGTCAGTGTGAAACATTTGTGTAGGAACATAAGAAATACAAATATAACCTTTCTAGCTATTTTTGCTCACCTTTGCACATCTATTCTTAAGCCATTTCTATGTAAATGCACTGATTTTAACAGAATTTTACAAAAGAATAATGTGTATTTATTTAGATGTATATACATATATGAAGAAATTGCTTCTGCCTGTCTTATCAACCTTGAATAAAAGTTGATGCCCATGCTTTACTGAGAATGAATGCAGCTGGGCATAGCAACACCTGCTAGTACATCCAGCCATAGTATAAAACACTGGAAAATTTCCCCGGTGTTATTTCCTAGAAATAATGGAAATCCAATATTGAATTGGTTACGTAACTCACATATCACGAGGCTTCAGTACAGTGGAGATAAGCTGCATTTAAAATTTTATGGGGGGAGGGGAGGAGGTGTGAGGAGATGTGAGTTACGCTTAACACTGCGCTGCTCTTAATGCTGCGAAATACGTGAAAGCAAGGTTAATTGAAAAGCTGAAGTAATATAAAAATAAGTTCAGCTTCTAACAGGAATACATATGGTATATAAAGCTCCATTGAGCCCAGGTGGATAAGTGAACATTTTCAGTGCACATTAGTTGAAGAAATGAAGAAGTGGAAGCCGATAATAGATATTACTAAACTGGAATATTCTGAAGGTCTGGAATAGAGAAAAATCACCAGTATGGAAACATTTTATAGATTACCTGTTCTTCCCTCCCCAGAGAACAGTAAGCCCCTCTTCTCCCTTTGTCAAAGCTTCCTGTTGGCTATGGTTATCATTCTCACTAGGCCAGAAGGGATGGTTTTTAGAGCCAGAGATGAGACAAGAACACCTGGATTCCATTGTACAGTCACCTCACTAGCGAGGCAGAGGACTTCATGCAGCAGCTCCTCTCTGCCTCTGCACCCATGCACTCACTGCGGCGACAGAGCTGCCTCAAAGCAGTGGGATGCACTGTCAGCCTCCATCCTCTAGGAATAGCATTCCTGGGGCATGCTTTTATCATGCTGGAGTGGTAAAATGCTCAGGCTGCCTCTGGCAGCACGAAGCAGCTAACAGCACAGGCCACGTACAGATGAGCCTTTTTGTAACTGTATTCTTTTCCATTTAAGTATTAGTAGTCTCTTCCACTACATATCCATCCCCAGTTCCCCAGCAATTAGTCCTTTCCAATACGATGCAGCTTCTCTAGCTATTTTCTCTACCTAGCAGCTATTCCAAAAAGATGTAAAGTTCAGACCTCCTGACTAACGAGTACCTGGATTTAACATGACACACAGGCCAGTCAGGCAGGATCCTGGAAGTATACAACAATACCAAGGCAGGGAAAACCCCTATGAAGGAAAGCTGAAAGATATGTGATACCAAGATTAGTGACCCATACGTCAAAAAGGTGGACCCCTACAAGCTCAGAAAAGGGTGTAGAGAGTTGATTGCAAAGAACAACGTGATTACAAAAAGCATGAAAAATGACAATAATGACTCATAACACTTTATTAGTAGCCATTACTTGCTTATGTTGGAAGATACATGCTATAATTTATCATTTAAAATTAGAATGAATCAAACAGCTTTTATTTTATCACCTCCGTATCAAAATATCCTTAGTGTTTTATGGCGATGTTATACTCTCCTACCTTTGAGCCTAATAGGCAATAACTTTTTTCCTCCCTGTTTCAAGACCCTGCTGTAAGCACAAGAATACACTAAGGTTTGAATGCTTGTGAGGATGCATGCAGAAAACAGTGCTTGCATTTCATTAGCTGCATTGCAGCCAACTTTACTGCATGTCTAGAACATTGTTATTCATACGCAGCTGTACGTGTGATGATTTTGGAAATTCTGGTTTAAGGTAATGGTGTCTGTGATATTTTAATTTTTCTTGCAACTGATTTACAAAGGACTTTTATAAACCTTTGATTTCACTGTTAATAGCAGTAAGTTATTCAGCTAACAGGATCTGAAATATTTATGCAGGCAGGGATTCAGCACCTTCCAAATCCCATTTTGTGAGCCTGAACACCTCTGCATATCTTCCTTTTTCCAAGACAGTCAGCTCACATAACTAGATGATAATAACATTCTAATTACAACTTAGAAGTTGTTAGGTTGAGAAATAAAGAAACGCCTACAACCAAAGCAAAGCATTCCGACTTAGTTACACCTAATGATAGGCTACAAAAGGATGTAGCGTACTACAAAACTTAGTGATACAGACCAAAACTCTACAGACTGGAAAGTCTTTCCTCTTTGTAAGACGTTAGCCTGAACCAATGAAGTCAACAGAGCATTGGCTCTAGCACACCAGTATGCCTGCATCTCAAGCCTCTTCCACAGAAACCATCCTTAAGCCACGACACAGCAGTTCTTTACTGTAGTCCCAATTCTTCTTCCAAATCTGTCTTTCCAAACCTAGCTCTAGACAGTGATTTGCCTTTTTGGCAGAGTGAAGTATTGATGTCAATAAGCATTTAGGGCATTGCTCTCATTTGTAATAAAGTCAAAACTCTACATTTCAGCTTGAAAGCAAGAAGACACGTCAACTGCTTATTTTTGCTCTGTATACTTAGTTACTTCAAAGGCATCTCTATGTACTCCACCCATTTCAGAAGATTCCTTTTGAAAATTAATTTGGATGAATGGTGCCCTTTCCCACAGAGATTTGGCTAAACATTTTTGTTAAAGCAATTTTGTTGTGCATGGTAACGCAGTCAGTACCCCAGGAGGCTCATCCTTCACAAGATTCCTGCCTGTGCTTCTACCTGCAAAGTTACAATATGGCCATCTTCACAGATAAAGTACTGAAACTGGAATGTACAGAGCAGCACAATAATCCATCAGAGGCTCTTTTAAAAAAATTCTTCAATATAAATATTCACTGCAACCACCATGCTATGACAGTGCTTCATTTCAAGACCCAGTGGGCACAAAATGTATTGCTCATTCACTTAAAACAAATAGTTAGGAGATTCCATGAGCAATTTCTACTTCTTGGACAAAGCAAAGAGCGCTACCATTTTGCAGAGGAAAGGTGAAACAGCGATCAAACTGTGAAATGAATAAATATAAAGTCTATGAAGTGATTTGCTATTTATTCATACTGCAGCCAGCTAGCAACAAAGTCAATCTCCTCTCCTGAGGCAGTGATTAGTGCGTGTAGCTGACTTGTGATACCCACCACTTTCATGCAGCAGTTTGCACATTAAGTTAAAGGCTGAACATGCAGAACAATGCGTTTGTTCCTCCTGTTACCATTATAGATTGTTTCGAAGGTCTCTATCTTTAAAAAGTAACTGAAGTGATATGCTGTATTTATTGTTAAGTAGTAAATGAAAATAATTATCGACAAAATCACATGGGAAAAATCTGCGTATATACATGACATTAACAAAGTAGGATGAGACTCAGTAAATGGACAGCTAAAATTGATTTGTAAACAGTTATTTCAGCTTTTTCATATCTGTTAAGAAATTTGGATATCAGACGTTTATTTTACTACCTTGGCATTCAAATCCTTTCTGCAGCTCTCACATGAAACTCTTGTTAAAATTCTGCCCCTTACCTAAAGATTAAAGATAACTGACAGGCTTTAGAGAAATTGGGACTTTATAGGCTTCCCATTTACCATCACATCATTTCAGGGTTTGAGGATGGTCGCACCACATGTAGTAGCATCCCCCACACCTGACCGCTACCTTCAGGGCATCATTAAAGGCATCATCTCTTAAATTAGCTTTCTAAATACGAGACTAAAAAAGTAACAGATTGATGCAGGAAAGGCAGAAGGACAACAGTCACACACCACTGTCAATGTGGCAGCAGGTAAATCCCCTGGAAGTAAAGTTGTAACAGTAATTATACTATTATATATATATATCTTCACATGCAAAGTTTTCAGGTTCTTTCACTCCACGTGCAAAAAAATCAAGATACACAGGTGTTGCCAGATACACTTATAACAGGTTTCAGGGAAGAACCAAGAAGAGCCTTAGGAAGATACCTACTGGAAAAGCCCAGAACATCTCATGGCACATTTCTCCCCACAGGGATACCCTGACTCCCAACCATTTTTGTTTCAATTTTTAAGAAAAAAAGACATTAAACTGATATCATTAATAACATTTTCAGTCCTTTAAATCCTTACTCATGGTAGGGCAGTCAAATATAACTTTTAGCTCACCAGTTTCCAGCACATATGTACACTGTTGTGGTTTCAGTAATACAGAAAGCTATTTACTTATGCAAATCTTGAGATTTACAACACAAAGAAACAGATGCATGTGACATTTGTCAGGCAGTGAAAATGAAGTGTCACAAGCTGGCCTGGGAAACAAAACTAGGGGTTGGAATAAAATGAAAATCCTGCAGTACAAGCCTGGTCATCATCGTGCAGATTCAAAAGAGAACTGTTTTGATACTGCTCTATACAGCTGTAGCTGTTTGGGCATTAGGACTAACTGCTCAATATCATCCCTTAAAAAGTTCTGTGGCAACTCCTAACATGGTAGACTAAAACCCACACCAAAAAGAAAGGGGGAAAGAAAGAATTGATTGCTACAAAACATAGAAAATGCATGTTAAAAAAATTACTAACAATTGTATTTCAGAAGTAGACAAATGGTGACAGAGCAGCAGGCTGTGTATGTCAGGGGTGTTCTAATTATGTGTTTCAGCTGCGGTTCCATCATCTGTGCCTCCTGTGAAGAATATTCTCTTCTGTTCTGTGAAATTACCACGAATGACTAAGGAGCTGTGAGAAGCCAAGTGGTTTGTAAAAGCCTGGAATCACCCATACTTTTATCAGCTAGTATTCTATCACTGAGCTGATTCTGAACTTCTCAGTTTTCAGGTTATTTGTGACAAAATCTGCCAAGGACTTTGGTGCCTGCATCCAAAACACAAAGTCTGAAAACCCTCATTAAGTTGTCAGTATACTTGGAAAGTGCTTGAACTTCAGAGGTCTTAAAATTCCCATTGCCTACAGTCTTACAGCTGCAGATACATGGTTGATTCTTACCTTAGGAGGTCTATGACATTGACCCATTACTTCACGTATTCTGAAAAGTGGGAAAAAATTTCTATGCTATGCTCAAGCCCAGAGGTAAATTTTTCTGAAAGCACTTCAGTATGTCACAAGATAAATACATTTTCAAACAATTACTGAATTAAGAGCTATGGTGCGGGGAGCATAAGGCTTAAACTGTGTTTAAACATATACATTCAGCTGTTTTTAAGGAAAAAAAAGTTTGGGTATACAAGAAAAAAATGTTATTTGTTTAAGATCAGTGGAAATATGTTTATGGTTTAAAAAATTGAAATGATCTAATGCTATATACACTGAGAAATATCATTAAAGGTCTTCTTTGGAACACACAGGTGTGAATGAAACTGGGAGCAGGTTTGCAGCTATGGAGTAATGCTAACAGCTGATGAAAAGAGAAGCAGGAGGATTTAAGTGTGCATAAGGTGAGGAGAGGAAGAGGACGAAGGTAAAGCAATGTTTAAGCATTGGTACCTTTGTGTTCTTGATTTTATAATCAAGATGTACTTTTGTTGTCTAAAAATGCTTTTAAGAGAACAAAACTAAAGAAAAAACATAAAACATGCCCTATGAAAAATGAGTATTCTTGGTTTAGATATACACCGTTCCCTGGTGAAAGTTAATTATAATCAGTCAACATAAATGATAATCAGTTC
Source organism: Cyrtonyx montezumae (assembly GCF_038088225.1). Taxonomy (NCBI): domain Eukaryota; kingdom Metazoa; phylum Chordata; class Aves; order Galliformes; family Odontophoridae; genus Cyrtonyx; species Cyrtonyx montezumae. The sequence continues at coordinate 25,847,394 of NW_027071903.1, read as the reverse complement.
TTGCAAAGTTTATTCTGTGGGAGTCTGAGGTAAGGGCTTCCTCTCTCAGAGGAGGAATCCACTGCTAAGCCATAACTCATCAAGAAATGCAAAAACAAACCAGATAAATGCTTTGAGAGCAGGAGAGAATTCTTAGGCCTCAAATATTCTATGAGCTCTACCTGTCGTGGTTTTACAAAACAAAAATCAATTGATAAGAATTGAAGAGCAACTATGTGTTACAAAGAGGTTCTTTAAGATCATGGAAAAAAGGAAGCTAGAAGCTGAAAGAAGACAAATTGAAGAGCACAGCCCTTTTTTTTCTTAATCATGAGAGACTGTGAAGAGGACTGATGCGTTCACTAGCAAATTGGACTGGGTATGGTTCAGTAATACATTTTAGTTAAGGAAACCTATTAAAAACCATGCTACTGTAACCAAGTGGAATCCAGGGATTTATGATATACAAGGAGATAGATAACTACATCCGTCTTGTATTAAACCCTCTACCAAAACTGGTACTGTCTACCTCTACAAAACTGGTACAAGCTGTAGGCTGTAGATAATATGGGTGTCAGAATCTGGCCTTCACATGTGCTAGTTAAATTAACCTCTCAGTGTTGGAAATAATTTTGCCTAGTACATTTTCTATACACATTAGAAAAGAAAACAACAAAACTACGCAAGAAATGTTTTCTAAATGACATATGCAACACTTCTTTTAGGGGGCAACAGCTCTTACTCAGGTTTTGTCCATTTATATATTTATATGACTCAATTATCTTTTCTTGTTAAGTAGTCTTAGAAGCTTTTTTCTATTGCTAATATAACATGGCAGATGGGACAACCCTATCTGGGAGGAGGGAAGCTCTTTCAGATATTTCCTGATTAGTTTAAGTATCCTTTGAGAGACATAGTAACCTAATTCCACCTTTTAAATAGGAGAGCAGGAAAAGACTAGCATTATTGAAGTGAAAGGTGTTCTAACCTCTCTTACCTTCTTATGCCATCTCTCCTACTCCTTCACTTTTTTTCTGTAAATTAACCTTATTTTAAAAGAACAACATAATCAAATGCTTTTTTTTTGCCCATTGACATCAGTTTCGATGAAGTATTTAAATATACACTTAATAAATTAGTTTGTTTATATGACTCAAGGTCCTACACTACAAATTTTAATCAAGTTTGTTTATCCGTCAAGAATACATAAATTAAGAAATTCAAGATGTTACCATGAATGGTAAAATCAAGTATTTCTGCAAGCTTTCTTTATAACCCTTACATTTTTCATGCAAATCAACAGAAAGCATGTGCCGAGTAGGCACTCCCCCTCTACACAGATGGAATTACTGTGAATATCCATAACACAGAAACAGTAACAGTGATGGGAAATTGGAGCCTAATTGAGGAGATCTGCTCATCTAACTGTCCCATGCCTAGAGAGATTTTACAAGCCTCTAGTAAGTGATAAACAATACTGTCATACTCTTCCAAACATTTATTAAATATGGGATTGTGTTATTGAGTCATCAGGAACTTGAATTTCATCTACATAGCAAGACTTTTAACTACTTCTTAAATGCAATAGCTGTAACAGCAGTTGGCTGTTTTCATTCCCCAGTTGCTAACTGATTTGTTTCCTTATTGCTATATAGCCTGAAAATCAAAGCACATTGGTATAATCTGTGAAGATGTTATTCCTCCAGGGTTAAGTTCAGCTCTGTGAAAAGAGGCCTCAAATTTCACTTGGGTGTTGCATAAGGGTGAATTTCTCAGCTTCTGCAGCTGGATGTTACAGTCAAGTGTGACCAATTAACCCGATTGGACCAAGAAGGGGAAAGTGCTGGCAGAAGCCATTAGCGTGTATCACAACCTCCCTCAGCACCAATTCACAGAGAAGATATGTTGCTAGTGCACATAAATGCTGTTCTTCAAGTGCAACAGCTTTTGCTTTTATCTATGGGAATCCCTGACTCCGAGCCAGTTCTGCTATTGAACACTTGTCTGATGATGCAGCTCCCAGTTCTGACCTCCAGCAGAGCAGACCTAGATCCAAAACCAACACCTGCCCCCATGGGCTGTAACAACAGAACAGACCTGATCCTCTACACAGGGCGGCTGCACTGGGCAGGCAGCAGCTTTCTCCACAATTCCTCACCCCCAAAACAGTTATCAGCACAAGGGTTTTGCCAATCATACTTATACCCACTTGCATTGCTTCAAAGCTGTAATAACCAAGCACAATCCGTACCATCAGCGGAAACCACGGACACGTTTTGATGAAAACTCCGAATGTTTTGGAGATTGAGCTGTGGGAGCTGGTAGTGGGCTGACCTGGCCAGCCATTCTCACTCTTATACTCAACAAGGCAGGAGAGGGTGAGCTCACAGGGAGAGGGAGATCACACAACACGTGAGCAGAAAAGACTTCATGATAAGAAGTTAGCTAGCAAGAAACAGAGACTAAAACACCTTCCTCCTACCTGCTGTTCCTCTGAGCTGGGTGCTGCAGGGCTGCTCTCTCACACCACTCCTCACCCCTCACTGCCATGCTGGGTTCTGCCCTTTCCCCCTCGAGCTTCCAGAAACATCTGCAGCCTCACTGATGAGCCCACCTGTGCCAGAGCGAGGCCATGCAGAATGTGCCAGGCCCACCCACCCCAACTGCTCTGACCCAGCTGAAACTGGGCTCTCCTCACACACCTGGGCCCAGTCTGCCCCACCACCTGGCCCAGAACTGGAGCCGCTGGTACCACAGGCATTAATTGCTGTAGCAGAATTAGTCCTCCTCTCCTCAAAATTAGCTCTCTTTTCTGCTTTATTTCAGCTGCAGATTTCCAGCGTGCAAAAGAACCCAAGTTACATGCAGAGTGTTATTACCTCTTACCGAAATTGCGAGTTACTCCAACTCACTGCATCCTAACTTCTGAGTAACTGCCCCACATGCTCTACTCTCGGTGATTACAAGGCTGTGCAGCTATCCATGCAGGGCAGGGCACCTCCTCGCCCAGCCCAGCACGTGCTATAGAGGCTGCAGTTTCCTGGGACTCAGCAGGTCAGGGACCTTTCACTGCACTGGAGGTACTTAAGGAGAGCAAACGCTGCTCTGAACACAGTGATTCTATCAGTAAATACAGAATCTGCATTGGCTGAATGAAGAAATCTCTCCATCTTTTGTTTGCTGTCAAAACCAGTTATACATATAACAGAACCTGCTGTTCTTTGTCCACAGAGAAGACCTTAGGGCAGCTGTGGTGGAGAAAGCAGATAGAGGAGCTGTCACAAGGCCAGGGAAGCATCACTAATCCCTGTCTCAGTCTACCAGCCTGGGACTGGCAACCCTGGCATCGCAGGTAATACAAAGCCAGAAAAGCAGTATGAAATCAGGATTTTGAGCAGGAAACACATCCTCCAGGGTTGTGATTTCTCATTTCTACAGGCTAACAAGTGCCATATGATTGCAGTGATGAATTAGCTCTGTAAGGACCTGTACTAGCTCATGCATTTGTGCCAGCAGAGGTCACAGCTTCAGAGCAGAAGCTTCAGTGACAGTTCCCAGCACTACAGCGTACACCAGCTGCCAGGAGTGATTTGAGACCAAGACACTGGAGTAGGATCAGAGTGTGAGAAGAGAAATCTTATTTTGGAAGAAGAAAATTTCAGGAGGATATCTCTCTGAAAATCCACCTGTTCCTTACCTTCTCTGGTGAAGATTTCTAAGCCATACTGATGCATGTACACAAAGCAGATGCAGGTTTTTCATTACACAGTAAACCTGTCCTTGTAACTGTGACTCCTGAGGAACAACTGGAGAGTCCTAGTATTGTGTGATGCCTCCTGTTAAGCAGATAAACGTGTTGTCCAGCCACTAAGGATATATGTTTCTCCCAAGAACCACAGACACATATGGCATTGAACTGCTGCAGCTATTTTGAACAGCAATACTTGGGGCCTTGATAATGAGATTAGGGCTACAAACTTTTCAGAAGAGAGAGGCAGGGAATTAGGTATGGCAATGTCCTCTACATTAAGAGGTGGACAGAACGTGAAGAGCTGCCTCTGAGAAACACTACAGTGAGGTTGAAAGCTTGTGAGTGAAAATCAGGGACCGGACCAATGAAGGACATCTGGTGGTAATTGTCTACTACAGGCCACCTGATCAAGGGAAGCCTGTTGGAGAGGACTTCTTGCTTCAAATGCAGGAACATCCGATGGGAAAACTGCATAGAGAGCTGCAAGCAGTCCAGGAGACTCCTGGAGTCCATTGAGGATATCTTTCTGGTCCAGGTATTAGACAAACAACCAGAGAAGTGTTACTGGACCTGTTGCTGACCTGTGCAGAGCAGATTTATAAAGTTATTATTAAGGATTTGTGTCACTCTGGGCTGTAGTGACCATACCCTGGTAGTTTCTGATCTTGAGGAAGATGGTCTGGCAAAAAGCAACGACAGGCTGAGGAAGATGGGCTTGGATAGAGCCCTGAGCAACTTGATTTGGTGCTGGATTTAGTGGTTGGCAACCCTGCTCATGGCAGGGGAGCTGGAACTAGATGATCTTTGAGGTCCCGTCCAAACTAAGCCATTCTGTGATTCTGTAACTCACAGAGCAAAGCAAGAATATGTTAAATATATGAAATGAATTGCAATTAAGGGAGAGAAGTTGTATGTTAGAACAATGGAGTTTTCCTGAACAGAAAGCTTGAACCTGAAGACAGCTGCCAGCACAGAGAAGGCACACATGGTCTTCCACATACTTTGTATGATGCAGAAAGTCTATAAGGCTGAATGCATCCCTCAGGGATACTGCTTGCCAGTAACTGTCAGGAAAGCCACACAACATACTCCCACTACTAGAGCTACATGAATATAACCAGCTGCTTCAAGTAAAAACATAGTGCCAAACTGACATCTCCTACATCTATGTTCCATGTTTGGTAATAAGTATCTTTTTATAAATATCCAAATCCTATGGAGTATCTGTCAATGAATGCATTCAACTTTACAGTGAATCAGCTTGTGCTTTTTTTTGTCTAATCTTATTTACTGTCTAATTTGCAAATCTTTCAGTCATCAGTACAAATGAAGAGAACTCTTGTGTAGGCATTAGGATTTCAAGTTTATTATGATGAATTCCATTAACCCATGCTTCATCTTGGCAACAGTTCTCACTTTAGGATAAACAAAACTCAGAAAAATTCATTGTTTGTCCTTCATTAGCAGAAAAAACAATTTTCTGGAAATACATGTTGACTATGTAAAGTTATAAGTCTTTCTTCTTTCTACAAACTTCAAAACCAATCTTTCTTCCACCACAAAATCTGAAGTATAATAAGCAAATAATTATATTCTAGCTGAGTTGTAAATTAAATCAGAATTGCTAAACATGAATTGCTATCTCAGACTGGATCATTATAGTACTAAAAAAATTCAAGATGCACAGGCCCCCTCCTGAGCTGAGTACTGTGATGCAGGACCCTGTGTGCTCTGCCACTAACAAAAGAAAACATGGATATTCTGTTGGAAGTACAATTTCATCACCTTTTCAAAAAGGAATAAAAATGAAGAACAAGAAACACCCCTGACTTAAACTGCCCCTTCTATTCCCCCCTCCATTTCCACTATTTCAATAAACTTGCTGTCATTTTTAGTGGTATCAAAATTACAGCCTGCTTTTTCATCCCCTTGGAACAGCAGCTTATTGATGTTATTGCTTCGGTATGCTCGCTTCTCATTCACTTAGTTCTCTCTGTTTCTCACATTTCCTTATCAAGCAGCCTTTACACTTTTCTCATGCAAACAGAAAAATACTTCAGTCCTATGCATTCCTCGGTACACTGTTGCCTTTGTGTCAGTCCATCTTTCTGTTTTGGATACAAGCTCCCAAGGAGAAGAAAATCACTCCCCTCTCTTACCCATCCCAGATTTTCTCCCAGTTTCTGTGTTGACAGAATTTTTTAGTCTCTTTGAATATGTTTTCCTTCTATTTCATGAGTTAAGCATCAAACTACTTAGCTCAGTGGGATGCAGCATGCTCATTTGTACCACATTGCCAGAAGAATCCACGAACAATTCCTGTTCATTTCCTAACCACTTTGGTATAAATGTTTAATTTCATTATGGGTTAAAAAAATCCATTTAACTTAAAAAGTGTATTTATGTACGTATTGGTTTGTAAAACTTCATTTTTCAGGTGCTAGAACTGAACAATCAGTTTTATTTATACAATTCAAAATGTTCTTCCTGTGGTCTGTTGTAAAAACTAAACAGACAGGCTGGGCATGTTTATACGGAATAGTAAACAAGAGCTACTTTGGAACACAGCTGTATTTCTGTGGTTTCCTCATTTTCCTAATGCTGGTTATACAACACATCAATGTGAGTTACTAGCAGTTACTAGCTGTGCTTTGATTATTAGTGCTGTACGTATGTCAGTTTTTACCATCTAAAAAAGATGGTCAGATCTGCTTTTCTCAATGAAACAAAGTAGGAAAAATGAGACTATTGCAAACCTGGCTCTTCGTGCAGTCTGAGGAATGAAGCTGGACGTGGCATAATCAGAACAACTGTAGAGAACATCACATAGTAAGCATAACCAGCCAATGTAGGAAAACAACCTGACCTAGTCTTTCCATTCGATACAGAAAAAAAACAGCAGTGATCAGCTGTGCAAGCTGATTTGTACATTAAAATGGAGCTGAACTCCAGCAAATAAAACAGGAGAGAGAAGCATGATCAGAAATCAGCAATGTGCAGGAGAGAAGGCAGAGCAAAGGGAAAAAATCACGGCTAGGACAACCATGGGAAATGTGTCTCTGGCAGATGTTTGTTTTAAAAGTTTTCCATTACTGACTATGCATCAAGACAGCAGCTCTTTCAGCATACTACAAACTGAATTTGAAGAATGGGCACTAAAAAAGAGCTTCTGCAGACTTCAAGACTACACCTTGAAATGCCAGTTGCTTAGCTCTCTGCAATGACAGCGTGGCCCGGCATTGCCCCTGGACAGCCATTCTGCTGCCAGCCTCCCTTCAACAGGTGACAGACAAACAGGCTTGGAGCTTGATGCTCGTGATCCACTGTTGTATATGGAATAATACAGAGTTTCAACTTTCTTCAGCCCTCCAAGGGTAATAAATTCAAGTGTTTGTAAGTTAGAGGCAGTTATGAGACCTCATGTATATCACAAATCATTACTTTTCATTAGCTGCTCCACTATTGGGCTTTAAATCTTCTATGACCTTTCAAAAAGGCACCGACTCCTGACCTCAGTCTATCAAGAACAAGAAAACCTTGGTACCACCCTTGGGTTTGTTCAAGGTTAATCAGCACCACTGTTCAACTGTTGTTTGATTTCTCATTTGAATTTATTATGTTTCAGTTTCCAACTGATGATTCTTGTTATGATTTTACCTCCTGGATGACATAACTACATGGAATAAAGAGAAGTCTCTCTCATGAAGAGGAAACACTATATCCATATAATTTCTCTTTTCAGCACCTTACTTGATTTATCTTCATCCCTTAAAATTTTGGTCTTCAGAACCAGATAGAGCATGAAATAGCAGCTGCACAGGTTGCTGAGATAGAAATAAATAGCATTTAATATTTCTGCTTGCTTATTATATAAAGAAAAGTTTGAAGTCACATAATAAGAGTATATTATCTTGCATCCTTCCCAGAACAGAAAATTAATAGTAAGCACACACTTAACTCTTCGCTTTGTCATTTTGCTGATGACATACCCATTGATCTACTAACAGGTCAAAACTATTTCCAGGATGTGACCTGTTCTTAATTCATATGTTTTTGTGACTGTATCCACTGTATGTTTTCTCCTGTCTTTCCTTTTTATTTTTCTCTGTTTCATGACTTCTTCATGTGGATTACTGTCACTTTTTTTATTTTCCTCCCCATTGTCACATGCTTGTTATTAATTTCTTATCAATTCCAGGCCTCAGTTCGGAGCTGAGTCAGGGTAGTCTTTAATCCAAAGCTTTCCTCATTCTTGAAAGAACATCTGGGGCTCTCTGGCCACTAAATGCATTCTTCTCTAATAAGTCTTGGTTTAATTTTCTATTTTTGTCTGGTTTCCCCATCTCCTCTGCAAATTCATAATAATAAATTCCAAGCAGACTTGTATTAAAGAGATTTCCTATAAACAAGAGTATCTCTCTTACTAACACATTAAGAAAAGCTGCTTGTTTTGTGATCAACATTTCTAATAAATAAAAAAAAAATACAAGCTTGACATTTTTGGCACACAGCAACATGCCTAAGTTAAAGGGTCACAAAAATATAGGGAATCACATTGCATGAGTGAATATTTTAGTATCTGGAATCCCACTTTAGTTTTGTGCTGAAAAATGCATACACATTGCAAAGTTAAATATCTCTGAACCCCCACATATACAAAGAATAGCGCAAAGATCCCTATCTGACACTCAGCATTCATGAAAACACAAGTATGTTGCCCAAGGAACTTCTGAAAAGCTGATTGTATTCCAAATGTGCGAGTACACTTACCCAGGCACACATTTTCCTTCACACGTGGACTTCAATGCTGAATGCCTTTCAGAATTGTAATTCAAATTTAATAAAATATAATCTCTAATCCTTTGCATGCGTTATAGCAACATGCTCTGACTATCATTACATGTCTAAGATCTAGAACCATTAAATCTGTTCAAACTTTAAACGTCAGCAGCCAATGTTATACTGAATTGAGCTATTGTATTTCAATTTGAACACATATTATGTCCTAATTCGGTGTTTTAAAATAAATCCTTTTCTTTCTAACTTTTCTTCTTTCTATCAGAGTAATTTAGCACATGTCGTTTCCTGCATAGCTATCCAATTCACACATCAGCAGGTGGTATACAATTTTTCCTTATTTTTTCCCCTCTATTACTGTATAGCACATTGTGAGTTTAGGTAGGACCATCGTATTAAAGAAGCAGAAGCAGAATGGTACTGCAGGACAATGCCTGCTTCTACAGGATGTATTTCAGAGCTTTTAATAACTCTTGTCTGTATATCATTTAGTAACTGTTTTCTACTCACAGAGGGTACAGCGATGAGCTAGTGAAAGATTTAGTACGTGTCCCATATTAATACATTCAAAGAGCAATTACCACTATCAGTCAACTACAGCAATACTAACCAGGTCATGAGTAACTGCGTAACGTGAACAGTAGAGAAAGAAATTACCACTTGCATGATCCCATAGGATAGGCACAAGTACATGCTTTACAGCATTATTCCAGTAGCTACCAGGCAGACTTTTACAAATTTTCTTTGCTATTTTAACCACTACAAATGCATACCTTTGTCAATATAATTTTTTTTCTTTTTTTTTCTGAACTTGTCTCTTCTACCTTTGTAACCAACAGGAAAAATGCACACGTACGCAGAGAGGATGATTAATGAGTTTTGAGTAAAGAGCAGAATTTCACCAAAAAAGCCCAGAACACATCGTGTATAAACAAAACAACAGACAACACCCCCCCCCAAAAAAAAAAAAAAGCCAAGAAAAAACAACCCAAACCAAACCAAGAGGCTAAAAACACACACCCACACATAATCCAACTCTTAAAACAAAAACACCCACAACAGTCACCAAAATAGATCTACGGGCCAGCTTCTCCATCCCCCACAGAAGTACCAAAAGAACCCAAAGAGCCCTGAGAGAGTCACAAAGACCACAGTGCCATTGTCAACAATCGCTGGAGTCAGAATAAAATGTGCAGTGAGTCGATCTTGTCTTTCTGTATTCTTTAAATACATAAGTTTATCGTACAAACTACACAAAAAGAAGAATAGCTTTACACAGCTCAGATGAAGAGTTTGGTTTCTGAGATTAACAATTTTGTTTCCTACAGTAGCAATTATAGGAGACACTAGGAGCTGGCTAGAAAGCTCAGTGCAATCTCTAAACACTTATTCATAGAACCAATGGGTGGACGCTGTATTGGAGCCAACTTCCATGTCCAACATTTCTGCTGTGAAACAAGTTTGACATTTCTGTCTGTCTCTCTTTTTTAAAAAAGTAAAAGTTAATTTGTAACAAAGATACAGCAGTTTGTAACCAACTGTGCTCAAGATCAACATGAATTAATGCTATTGAAATAAAGGTAACAGCACAGTAAAGAGCAACAAATTGGTAATATAAAATGAAGATCTGAATTAGAAAGGCTCGAAAAAGAGCATGCATTAGGCAAGGAAAGCTCTCTTTTTCCTAATTTTCTCCTACCTATTCTTTGAACCGTAGTGAATCGATCAGCTGCTAAATACACAATTAACTTTTTTAAAAAAGATTGCTATCTTTCGTGTTTGTCTTGAAGCTAATGTTATCTACTCTTTTAGAAAATGATAATGGATATCCATTTCAAACCATGTCAATTCTTTATCTCTGCTGCACTTTGTTGTTATCCTATTCAGATGCATCTTGCATTTCATGTGGGCAGACACTATCTAGGGATCTGGCGTCACTTCTGAAACAACAGGATCACTGCATCTTTGACCTCTCCACTTATGTAAAAAAATCTGCTGGCAACCTAAACACTTTCAGCCTTATCAGCTCATGTTTCTACACTCAAAACTTATTACTGTTCATGAATCAAATAGGAATCTTAGCGATAAATATTAACAACATTAATAACAGTAAGAGACATCAGCTAAGTTTCAACATGAATACTTTGGCACCCCTCTTGTAAACAAATGGCTGCCCTGAAGCTGGGCTTACCAACCACAGCAGAAGATCTCAAAGCTCTGGGTAGTGAACATACCACCAACCTTCCCCTGGTTGGGGAGCAAAGACAATTATGTTAAAATGCACTTTTGGAACCGTGGTGTATCTGTGCACTTCACATCAGCCTAAGTGTATGACTGCTCAGCCTATCCAGTTTCCCAGGACAGCCTGTATGCCACTCATAAAACTGGGAAGGAAAGCAGGGATCCTTCCATTATATTCTTCAGACTAGCAGTCAGTGCAGTCATGCCCGATGGAGGAAGCCCATCCTAAGGTCCCTTTCGTCCTGATTTGAGAGGCAGTAGAAACAAGCGTAGCCCTCATGTTAGGACAATACTGAGGAATGGAGCTTTTTTCTCCAGCTGCTCTATGAAAAGCAGTTGTCTGCATACAAAACATTTAAATAGACACAAAACAAGAGGCTGAAATCCAGATGTTGTGAGAAATGACTGCTTCTACGCTATCAGGCCATCCTTTCTCATCTGCACAGAATAAAAGACAGCACCAGAATCTCCTCTCACTCTATAAATGATGTCTATTACTTGTTTCTACTCTGTCAGAGATGCCCTATGTTAACCAGAATGTTTAGATTGCAATCAGTATTCAGTAATGGTTGCTATTGAGAAACTCCCTACTGAGTCAAAGCCTCAAGAAAAAGACAGACATAAATACCACAGAACACTATAACTAACAGATCTAAGTTGGGTAGAAAAGGAGATCACAAAAATTCTTTCTTGGCAGCAACCTAATTCCCTCGAAATTTTCTGTACAGGACCGCATTAGATGAAGAGCTCTGTGACTGTAAAGGGGCTGAGGAAGGATTGAATTGTGTCATTAACAGCCTGTTACACATTTCCAAAACTTCTGACAGTGATACTTCAACTGATCAGGAAACAGCAATTTGCAAAATCACGACCACAGATATAAAAGCATTGTGACCCTACAAAAGACAAAAAAGGAGCGAAGGAGACTGAAGAGAGTATACATACAAACTCAAAGTCAAGGGACTGCAATATCCTTCATGCTCCATGTATAAATAGATCTTTCCACAACACTTGAACTTGTGATATCACTGCTCCAACGTGTATTCAACTTTGCAGCACTTTTAGCATTTTTAACACATCTCAACTGTCCAATTCTGTTGCTGAAAAATAACTCATTTCTAGGTTTAAAACATATCATGGCAGAGTTGTACAAAAACCACGAAAAGAGTAGATGCTCTGGAAATTGTAGAGCATCCTACGTACGGCTGAATTTACTCAGTTGCCAAAGGAAAAAACCTTTTAAACACAACATCAACACTCAGCCCTTGAACAGTAATGTCTGTTCTCTGAGAGTTAATTACAAGTAACAGCAGAGGATAAAAATAAATAAGTTAATCACAGCTATATGGTGCTAAAGCCTTTCTTGATAAACACTTGAAACAGAAACGGTGGTGCTGTTAATGATGGTTTAGATGGCTGTCTTAAAGAAGCTACTTTGGAGTTCATGTTTTTATTATGTGATTAGTCACATGTTTTTCCCTGTTAATATTACTTCTGTAAGCTAGTAAAATAGTTCTTTGGTGTATTCATTTAACTTGACTAATACAGAAACTGGAAGAAATGAGTACAAGGAACATAAATGGGGTATTAAGTGACTCCTTGGTTATTTCACTGAGCAGTTTTAACTTACAGATTGTCCCCTCACAAATGTTTATGTGACTCCAATTGGTGAGAACTTCTCTCAGGACCATTTTACCACAGAACTGAGCACTTGCTCAGTATACCCTCAACTTTTGATTCTTTTCCTTGCTATGGGAATATGAAATTAGAAGGCTGTATATGTTTGCTTTAACGAGAGCATCAGGGCTGCTCATTTGGATGGACTACCCGAGTATGTACTTCAAAGGTTAGTACATACACCCTTTTGTCTTTTCATTCCATGCTATGCATTTCCATGTTTCTCTTCTTGGAGCTGTTATGGACAAATAAAAGATGAAACTTTGGCTTCTTCTTACATGCAGTATTAGGATGGCATATCCTGCTCCTTGGTCAATAATACCCCAAAGCAAGGGAGAGCTGAACCTGCACCACTTGAAATAAATCTTTCCCTCTTTAGGCTTAATTTCTGCTGCTACATAAGGATCTGGCTAACCCAGTCCGTACTATTTACATTCCATTTACTTAAAAAATGAGCAGAAGTTCTGAGCTAAATCTGTTTTTTCTTTTATTTTTTCTTTTTTTTTCTTCTTTCTGCAGATATTTTTCTTCAACATTTATCTGTCTAGTAAGGTGCAAATGCTAACTAATCTCTCCCATGTTAGGGCACAGTTCTTATGAAACTGAGACCTTCATCTTTTGAGCAGGATTTCCTTACACAGCTTTTCACGCAGTGTCACAGCATCTCTCTTTAGTTGTTTGAAGAACTGACTTAGCCTGAAGATCTTGAGCTCTTTGCTTGATTTCACTGGCATAGACTCATTGGTTCAGGAGTTACTAGGGTAAAAGGAGACACAGTCCACTGCAGGCAATGTGTTGTCACATGGAACATTTCTTCAAAAGGCCACAGCAGAAAGCTGTGGGTAAGCAACAGAAGCCAATGCTATGCTGTATCTAGGGCAGAGACAAAACTGCCTGCAGCACTGGACTACTACATTACAGAAACCTCAGTTCTATAGTGAGATCTTCCACATGGTCCCAGTGCACCTCTGAACAAGTCACTTTGGTATCTTTGTGCCCCATCTAGCTTTATGACTCATTTACCTTTTGTGTGATTATGAGTGAGGAACATCATTTATGACAACTTTTCACAGTAACTAGGACATCTGGACACCAATCCCTGCAGGACTTCCGTGAGCTGCTGTAATATAAGTAGCTATGTAACAACCTAATGCTTGTCTATTTTAATTATAGCTATTAGTTAATGTGGAATAAATAATGTTTTCACACTGCAAACTATCATCTTGCATGAAAATCTCATGTAATAATCTCTGTCTACAGTAAATATCTTTCATACAGATTATCTTAACATTGCAGAGCATTCAGCTGGAAAATGGCTGTGCTGTTAAATTACACTCACCTAGTTCACACAGACTTCTCCAGTACACAAGTCCTCAGTGTAAGAATACAGAGGATTAAAACGACATTAACACAGAGAGAATTAGTGTAAAACTCAAAGTATTTTTTTGTAGCTGTATTACAACTGAAATCCTTCTGGTGTGATGCATACATAGCAGATCCTGACCCACATGTACTAAATATTTAAGACCCTCTTGTCTCTAACAAGAAAAAGCTCAATAATGAAAACTGTCCATTTTTCAAGAACAACAACAACAAAAAGATATTTCTACTATTTATTGTGTTTCAAGATAGAGATAATAGAGATAAAATAAAAAAGTGTTCTGTTAACTTTTATGCTTGCATTAAAATGCAGTCTGATCACTGCAATAATCAGCAAGATTCAGTCTGAATGTCATATCAAGATAATTGCCATCTTTTAGTATTGAAGGAAAACCTACCTTTTCAACTTCAATTGAAAAGAATTTAAAATCACGACAGCAGTTTTAGGTTTCGCTCACTAAGTAGTGTGGGTGAAACATCACAGAGCATTAACACATGCGGAAAGGAAATTTGCTAAGAAGATATTACATCTATTACAAATGATTATTGTCTTTCCTTAGCAAGCCCTTAATATATTATAAATGTGTCAAACAATTTGAAAGAAATTACACAAAATTCCTCAAAACTCTAAAAGAGCCTATCTATTTTGTGAGTAACAGTGGCTTGCCTAAAATCAGCTGGACGTTTTGCATTATCTTGCTCTTCCAAAGCACTGTGGTGCAGAGAGGAGCGCTGGCTCTGCCGAAGTCCTCTGCAGCCTTCCCATCAGGCTGAGTTACACCCCAGCAGGCAGCAAACAACGCAGTGCACGGAAGCTGGAGATCAGTTACTAGGGGCTCCTGCAGAAAGTGGTTTTGTTTAGTCCCTGTGTGAGCCAAATGTTGGTTGTACAAGAATAACCAGAAGATTGCTCCAACTTTATTTAATCGAATTGTTGAATGGATGTCAGAGCTGTCAACAACAAACAAGGAAATATGTTCCTCCTTCCCTTAAAACATGAGACATTAAACAAGAGGAACATGACAGAGCCCAGCATCGGCATCCCACTCGCTACGATGAAGATGAGGAGGCACTGAAGAACACCACATAAACACCTGATGATAGCTTCTAATCTCTTCCCATTCAAAGCAGATGACTGGTAAAGTCAGCCAGCCCTGTTCAGACACAAGTGCTAGAAGGACGTGATCCTACAAGAACTCTCTTTAGAAATAGCAATAACAACCACCTTGGCCTCTGGAGTATCAACAAACTCCAAGTAAAGGATCATCTGAAACAACTTTTGAAGCTTAACTTGCTTCAAAACAAGTTGTCTTGTATTTTCTGTCTTAACGCAGAAAATACAAGACAAGTAGCTGCTGCTTTTTACCAGACTGAGTTATGGCATTTTATGCTCTCTCTTCACAGAGTGTGGAAGCAGCCAGAAAAACAGTGGAGGGCAACAGCAGGACCAGCATCCTGTCTGTGGTCAGAGCTTTAGAGCATGGGGTTTAAACACATGTACTGCTTGAGGGTGGTGAGTGGCACCCAGCGGGCAAGGAAGCCTTTAAACGGGAGCTAATTCCCTGAGAGTTCTCATGTCTTGAGCCAACATGTCTTAGCCCAGGCTGTTGAACTCAAGCTATTTTTATCTGGATTGTCACAGTAATTAAATATGTTTTAATCATGCACGTTCTGTGGTTTTGTTATGTGATACTGTTAGGCTATATTGTCTAAAGTACATCTCAACTGCAGTTCAACTTTACAGTCATTTCTGTGTAAATCTGAAGCACAAGTTACATTCATAAACAAGAAATATATTCAATATAGAAACAACTAACTACTATATCTACCCATAAATAGTTTTTGTTCCTGATGTGAAAATGGTACCTATTTCATTCAACCGGGCATTTCAAGGCTTTAAGTAAAAGTCCTATAATATTTCATATTTTAATAGAACTTTTTATATTGCAATTAAGTAACGATTTTTTAAAAATGATTGATATGGTACTTTGTTTCATCATCATATAACTAGCATTTAACTAATATCCAAGACTTTAGATACTATATTATGCTCTCAACGACTGTCATGGACAAGTTTCTCTTGGGTTGACAAGATGTTAAAAATACAACAGACCACGTATCTTTGTGATATCTTTATGATTAACAAGATGTAGAAATGGGAGAGTAAATGCATTTGCTCAACTCCCAAAAAAAATGCTTCCTTTGCTGTCTTCTTTAAAAACTATGAGGTGGAGAAAAAAAAACAAGATCCGAGCAAATGACTCCTGAAAGTCAGACTTTTTTAAATAAAAATTTCATGAAATTAAAACAAACAAAATTCAACTCTCAGTGGCTACAGTTACAGAATTTAAAATATACATTTTGGGAATGATTTCATAAATGCTTTTAATCATGGATATTTTCTGCTCTTAAATAGAAGATCATCCAACAGCAGTGTGGAATGCTCCTTTTCCATGAATTTGTGCTGAGGGACTGATTCTGAGGGCACCCCAAGCTCCTATTTATTGCAGATTCTGAAACAACACTGTTTTTCAGGGCTACTCATGGCTGTCAAAACTGCTCAAGTATTAATGATATGATGTGGCTCCTTAATTCTCCCCATTTTTCTTTTGTTGTCTCCTGCCTTCTATCTAGCCTGATGGATACAAGGAACATAAAGAAAGGATAACTTCTTGCCAAGAATGCTATTCTCTTTATCTTTTGCAGTTTTATTTTTGTACTTTAGAATGAAATATTCCTACTGTGCAGCCAGATGTTCTATAATCCTATTTTTGTACAGCCCAGAGGAAGCAAATTCCAGGTAAAGTCTCTTCCAAGATGACTTGAATGATCAGTAAATTCAGACTTTATAATAAGAAAAGAGTTTAAAGCAGAAGTGAAAAATGCTTTTACTAAAACAAAACTGTTCCATGTAATATCACACATATATAAATACTCTAATATTCCTTTGCTAAAAAATAAAGGCATATGTTTGTTACCACACTGGTATGGAAAACAAGTGACATCTGTTAAATGTTCTGCTGCAGTATGAAAAGGCAAATTATGTTAAACTGAAACCTGCATATAGATAGCTTTCTATATATAAGCACCACAATAAGAGCAACAGAATTCCAGAAAGGGCCAACTAAGAGCGACTCTCCTACGATCAGTGGGACTTTGCTGAACAAAAAAGATTCAAAAATCTTACTCATGGAGCTGGTTTAGTTACATTATCAAGTAATAATAACCACTTTGAAGTTACACAGCAGATTTTTCCGTCATGAGTTAGAGTTAAAATGAGTACAGTACCCTTGTCCACACACACTGTGTTACAACCAAACTCTTTTCACTTGGAGCAGAGCTGTCACCTGCCCTGGGGCAGCACTGCCCAATACGGTATCTATACTCAAGATTATGCAACTAGACAACCTGGGGTCAGATGGTCAGACGCACCTGAAAAGTCATTTTAGCTGCTAGGCTTAATAACTGCACATAGAAGCCACTGCTCCTCACAATGGTATCAATAACTAACAGGAGGCCAGCCACAACGTACACTGCTCTTTCTGATGTCAAAGAAGTGGTTTCACTCTGTAAACAGTTGGTTCCACTATTTACTCTTGAATGATAGGGTTAAATTTCCCACAAGGAAAATCAATACAAAGACCCACAAGGCAGAAGTACCACTGCAGTTCGAACGCTAAATAGCTGCTATGTGGCAGTAGGGTTTCTAATCACTGAAAAAAGATGTGTTTTTGACAGAAATCTCTTCCTATTGTGGTAGAGACTGAAAGGAAAACAAGATATATGATAAAGAGGAGAGTAGATTAATTGTTTTTTCTTCTTTAAAAACATGTAATAACATAATAGAAGTAGGTCAGAGATTCAGGCGTATTTGAAAATGATGAATTGCACTGGATACATTCAGCTGGAGCTTATACCACCTTCTCTTTTCATCTCTTCCTGAAAGGAAGTGCACACAAAACACCCAAAAATTGCAAACAAGAAATCACACCATCCCAGTGGGTGGGAAAATCTAGCAGTATATATCTGAATTAGCTGCGGTTCAAGAGCTTTGCAAATTCAAAAAGAATATGTCCCTGTTTTGATCTGATACTATTACCTCATCTGTTTTATCACCTAAGGCCATCCCTCGTATTCGACTCTTCATCTTCTCCCAGAAAATGTTTTCAAGGATTGTGCAGTAATTAGACTCTGTCTTAACTACTAACTTGCAGTTTTTAACTTCCAGCTCTGCAGTTTTGTTTCCTGAAATCTCAAGATCCTGGAGACAAGTGATTGAATGAGCACCTCTGCTTTCTTAAAAAAAAATCCAAATCCCACCACAAACAGCAAAACAGGAAGTTAAAAGCTTCTGTATGCATGAGATAGAAACCTGAACATTTCAGAGTGTAACTTTGAAAGCCTGAACGCAAGCAATTCCTACCAGGGGGAAAAAAATAATAACAAAAACAAACAAACAGAAAACCCAGCAAAACTGAGGCAATTTGGACCACAATGTATATGCTTTTGAATATGTAGAATTGCAGATAATAGAACTTTTTTCACTTTCATCCTCTGGAAATATCACGAAGTGCTAACCTGTAGTCGTGGCTGCATTTGCACTCCGCTACCTCTCCCTTCCAAAAACTAAAAATGCTGACAACTGCTATCAATTTTAGGCTATTCTTCCTATTATATCCATTTTGTTTATGCCTATAAATTGCCTTTAGTTTTCACCAGATGGCAGAATCTTTCAGATGAAAAATATCTTATGCTAGATACTGGCACAGTTCTTAGCATATAGAAAGACTCAGATCTGGATGGAGAACTCAGGAGCTGCTACTATAACTGTCAGCCCTCGTGAAAGCGTTGGAAGCTGCCATGCTGGTTCTTATCAGTTACTCACTATCAGCATTTCTGGGGAAAAAAGTAATGAATTAACACCCACACCTCAGTTTAAAAATTTAACATTAATTTCAGATTTAAAAAATATGATATTTAAAATGTTTCAATATTAATGGGCATTTAATGATGGCCATTAAATGGCCCTAAAAAGACACTGACAATCCCTGCAAAATTTTCAGATTGCTTTTAAGCCCACAATATTTATTTTCTGTCGGTTTTCTTATCATTTTCCATCTTCTGATCATGTTTCGTGTGTCCTCTCAAGAACTGATGCAGTCATGACAGAGAATCTTTCAACTTTCTAAATGCTCACTCAGACCTATGATTGTAATAGGATGTTAGATGCTAAGCCTTAGGGAGAAAAACCCACTATCACGAGTGCTGACCACACTGTGGTTCTGAGGTTTAATGCATTGGAAGCAGTTTAAAATGCTCACCTGGAATGTATGTATATGCCATTCCCCCTAATTCTTTTGAGCCGTGCCAGCAGAAATTCCATTATGACAGCAAAATAATCAGGTATGTTTATTAAAACGTGATGAAAAGCATTAAACATATGACTCATATAAGTACTCCGTGTCACTGTACCAAATAGAATGGCTTCACTTCTATGCTGGCTTGATCGTAAACTGCTGCTCCATGTCGTGTCAAACAGCTGGCAGCTCTCATCAGAAACAACATTTCAATGAATCTTTTATTTCACATACCCAGGATTGCACTTGTCATGTTTTGTAAACAAATCAAACTTCTCCTCATAAAATAAAGATCAGTTGAGTTGCTGCTCACTCTAGAATAAAGAGATTGCTAGTCAAGTAAAGGAGCTTGATTTCTCCATTGCACATTGTCCATTTCTCCTGTCTTAAAATCATGTGGGATACCCATTATCACTACTCCTGCTGATGCAAATCATACATTCCTGTAACTTTTACATTCTTTCGGCTTAAGGAAGCAGGAACAACAAAGTGGCATATGTAAACAATGTATAAACACATCCAGTAAGTGAGAGAAAATATGCAAATTGCAATTATTGATTACAGTATCACAACTGTTTGCGTATTTACATACATTGTGTATTTACATTTGAGACCTGTTGAAAATCTGCATCACTCTCCTTAGTCACCTTCTACAGAACAGCTTCAAAGATTGTCTAAAATACAGTACTTTGAAAGAGGTAACCAAGCAACCAAATATGCCCCCATTATGAAAGCTGGGGAATGGACTAAATCAGGATAACTCATGCAAATACTGTTTTCACAGTAAGACTCAAATAACGGGAGGAAACTCCACACAAGTTCCAGTCTTCCCTTTACTGCTACTGCAATGGGTACAGAACGAAACTAAGCACTTGAGTATCATTTAACTTGATATTTAACTGGACTGTTACACCAAAACAGTATCTAATGTTGAATTTTCATCAAAACAGAATTTGTTCTGAGAAGAGCCTACTTTTGGGCCAGTTTTTTCCTCAACTTGCAGAGAAACAAGAAGCTCTGAAGTATGAATCCAACAGACACTAGCATGAGAATTAATGCCTGTTCTCTCTATACAAACTTACAAACTTCCTGCTATTTTTCCTCCAGGTTCACGCAGGAGAGATTCAGCTTGCACATCACAGTTGCTCTGTCAGTCACCAAATGAAAACACAAGAAGAACAATGAGATTCACTTCAAAACTGAAATGGAAGTGTAGAGGCATCCTGAGATACCTAAACTACTGCACCAGTACAGCATTGTAACAGAACTTAGGATCAAAAATCAGTCATCAGAAAAAGTCAGCATACAGTGAAACAGTGCCCTGTAAAGTGTTCATGAGAATGAGTATGTATTTTAAACTTGTAATTTTTTTATTCTCAAATAGCACTGCAATATCTAGAAATTTCAGTAGCAGGCATACTTCAGCCACTGGCTTGTAATCTACATAACAAAAGTCCTCAAACACTTTATACAGTGGTCCTCACTTACAGCCATGTGAATATTAACCTAAGCTTTAAATATTCATCGATTTCCCTCGCTTTCACCATAGTTTGTTTAATTGAAGAAATAGTGTAAATTTTTATAAGCAAAAAGCACACAGTTAACTGTATGGATTGGGCTGCCTATGATAAATAGATCACAGATAAAGTCATACTTCTTTAACTGATTAGAATAAAGTATAAAAATAGACATGTCAAGTCGTGCTTTCACTGCATATTTGTCAGTCTCGATTCTAATTTCAATATGACAATTTCACAGAGCTAGATACTGTTCAATGTGGGAAAACGATCGCTGACAGATAGAGTGATTTTCCTTTTGTTCCAGGAGAACAAGGGAAGGGAAAAAGAAGATTGCAGTAAATCTTGAAATTGATGGAAATTGCAAGGGAGACTTAATTCTGTATAAATATTAATACTATAAACCTCTAGATTTTGTCCTCTCCTAACATCTAACTTATCAAAAACTTACTTTTTATCACCTCATGAATATTTGAGGTCATTTCTGTATAAAAGAAGAGAGTACAGAACACTAGTTGGCAGGACAAGGTAGACGGGTACTGTTCATGGGAAAAGCTAAACCTCTGCCATCTTTAATCACATCCAACTTGACTTTAATTCCTGCTATTTCTCAGCTTAAATAGGTTTTAAGGGATGTGCAGAATCTTGATGATAATCTCAGGATGAATTCAGAACCTGTGTTCTGTGAGCATTTTTATTCCAAGGAGATGAACAACTGGACACGCATATTTTAGGCAGATTAAATGGTTAAATAAACCTACTTGGATTCTCTTTTCTATACTGGTGCTGCCAGCCTTAGTGGTTGGTTCAATGTGGATTTTAAGCCCTTTAGAAAAAGCGCACAAGTTGTTCTTTTAAACAGAATGGCAAGCAGCCATTCCTAACTATGACGACTATCTGCCTTTATCTCAGATGACAACCATATAAGATGCCTTCTGAGTAAGTAACATGAAGTTCTAACAGCTCACACTTAAGCAGGAAATAACATCTTTGGGGCAAACCTTTTCATTCCCTTCCACTAAAAATTAAGAAAACGGTGAAGAGACATCTTTATAGAGTATAATGGCACATTAGATATTTTCATTAACAATATAACATAAGTGGAGACAAAATCATATGGCAGAGGTCACAGAATGCTGTGAGTCCTGCTATTTACATATGGTTG
Source organism: Cyrtonyx montezumae (assembly GCF_038088225.1). NCBI lineage: Eukaryota > Metazoa > Chordata > Aves > Galliformes > Odontophoridae > Cyrtonyx > Cyrtonyx montezumae. The sequence continues at coordinate 25,825,530 of NW_027071903.1, read as the reverse complement.
GACAAAACCTGTAATTTTCTTCATATGTGATTTTCCTATTCAGTCAGTTATAAAACTACTGAAATAGCTTGGAGTATTTAATTCCAAAAGAAGCTCCTGCTGCTAAAATGAGCTCCCATACATAGCTATATTTCTCAAAAATACCCTTTTTGTCATTTTGTTCATACGTCCATCTAGATTTAAGCTTTAACAACCTTATTTATGATGTGCACAGGTACCTATATATGTTCAAGACGATGAAAAAACTGCGAAGAGTTGTTCACATTACATTAAAATCTTAGAGAATGCAAAATAAATGAGCAGCAGAGCAGAACAATATTTTTTCCAAGTCTGATGAACCAAAAGATTGAATATTGGCAAATGCCACACTGCTTTTCCATTCTGCTGTACAATCTCATTTCCTGCTTCATGCCAATCACTACACTGTCATTGCTCTGAATGTCATTGGAGCTCCCATTAATAAACTAAATTGTTTGCTTAAAGCAATACCTCTCATGCAATAGCTAGCAAATTTTTACAAAATCTTGTTAAAGATAATGACTTTTTCCCTTTTTTGAGGTCAGAAGTCACCAAATATAGAGAGACAAAAGACTTTCCCTGTGTGTACTCCCAGATTTTCAAAAAGGAATCCCTCAAGAAGACGGAAATAAAAGCTTATGTAAAAATAGGAGCACAAAGAACTGTGGAAGAATTCCAAGAGAGTGAAAACTGTCTTAGAAACTGTAAACAAAGAGCAGTTATCAGTAGGAAATACTTGGAAATCCCATGGAAACAGACCAAATAATATTTTATGAATTGGCGCCTTTAAGCTACATTTTGTAGACTTTCAGATAGACTTTGGAACACATGTTCTCAAGATCTGCTATGCGTAATAGTCAGCTTAACCTTTCTCATTATGCTAATTGCATAAATTAAGAGAAGTAAATCTGAATGCAATGGTTTAAAGTTGAACTTTGCAGGTCCTACAGTCACCACCCCTGGATCCAACTTCTGTGCTTAGCTCAGTTCTCAAACTTCACAGGAGTTTGTAGGAACCAAGCAGACACTTCTTCCCTTGCACTGTGAAGACACTGAAAACTTTTTTTTTTTCCTTTTTAAGAAGAAACACAAAGCTGCTTTTCATAGTGATGCTGAAGTGCAGAAAACGAATGCGTCACCGCAGCTCCAGGCTGAACAGCCCTGGCATGAACCTGGGGAGCACGTGCCTGGGCAGCAGTGGGTGCACGTGGAGCAGGAAGGGCCTGTCACCTGCCCAGCCTACCAGGAGCTGCTGGTGGCTGCACCAGAAAAAGGAATCTGGTTCACAGAGCAAAACCTCATGTTGTGGCCAGTGACAAGCACTGAGCAGCAGACATGTTGCCCATTCTTGTACCTTGGTTTGCTGCTGAGGAACGTGGCTCTACCTGCTAACTTACTGCACTGTGCATACTGACAGCTGATGGCACACTGCAAACTTCTCACTAAAGGGAAAAGTCTCTGTTTTAAACCAAAGAGTTGTCATTTTAGATTCCTGTTAATCCCTCTCGGTTATACAAAATACTTCATGATACAATATATCTGTAAATGCATTAATATGCCATTCACTTTCTTCTCTAAGTAATCAGCAAAGATGCTAAAAACAGATGTTGGGGAAACACCCATAGGTCAGTATGAAAAGCAAACTGGACAAGGTACATGTTTATCATAATCAAAAAGGTGCCTGCACTTCTTCAACCACATGGTAGCCTGAAGTTCCTACCCATGTTTAGAAGAAAACAAGAAGATAGTTCCAGATTAAGTGACATAAGATACAAGAAGTTCCATAAAGAAAAGCCCTAAGTTTCTAAATTCATAGCTTTGATCCTGACACGGTAAAAAAAAAAAATAATAACATTTCAACGCAGGTTTTGGTGTTATATCAGAGTATTGTTACTCACCCATATTTTCTAGTATTACGCTTTATATTTCTTTCCAGAAATACTGACATTTTAATGGGATGAAGGTGCTGGACTTTGCTGCTGGAGGTACACATACATATATGCTGTAATAATTCTGAAGTTATTAAAAGAGAACAATACAACAATCTACAACAATAGATAGGCAACAGGACACTAATAGAGCACTAACATGGTGATTATGTAGGAATATCGAGCAGCTGGAAATAAGTTTTTACTTATAAAAATCAGTTACTTTAAAAAATTATGTCATTTCCACAAGTTCCTAGAATTTTCTTGTACTTGGGGTTTGATAAAAGAAAAAATACCACATGCCATGCAGCCTAGTCTATTAAAAACTGAACTGAATGGGATGACTTCAGCTGACTTACATTTTTTTCTGCTGACTGCATCTCTGGTGACAGAATGGTTTGAGCTACCTTCTTTGAAGAATTAGACTTGTTTCTAAAAGATCCTAGACAAAACGAAGGGATGATGTAAAGAATAGCTCCTGTCCTACAAAACCCTGGTTGTGTAGGCACTTCAAATTTGCAGAGGAAGATTACGGTCTGAAGAAAATGTCCACCATGTTTTTAACCTTACTGATTTTGCCTTGTCTTAATATTAAGCTAGAGATGAAACTTCCCTGTGTATTTTGATTGCAATGTGTATTATATGAATTTGCCCTTTTCAGTTGTTGTTTTTCACTAAAAGAAAACTGGGTTGCTTAAAAGAGCTGCTGTCTACATTGAGTGCTCAACTGCAGTGCTATCACAGAAACCTCTTTAGGAAAATCTCTCTCCATCAAACTAAACACAGCAGTCCAAAATAAGGTTTTGAAAAGACCATATTTTGGTTATTTCAGTGAAATGACTTAAAAAAAAACAGGAAAAAGAAAGAAATAATAAAAACCTTCGCAGTTAGTTTTAAGAAATAACTTCCAGAATATATGAAATGTTTGTGTCTGCCTACTACACAGCTTCACAGTGAAACCAAGTTTGTTTTAATAACTGACAACTTCACACACTCTTAACTTAAACAGCTTCAAGAACAACTGCAGAGACGCATTTTACCCAGAGCTCCAGTCCTGATGAAACAGAATCATATCTATTCTAAACACACAAGTTTCTTACTATCATTGACCCAGAATGAATTTAAAGTCTTCTTTGTTTTATCTACTGAAGATGGAGCTTCAATGACTACATTTGTTTGTTAAAAACACAGTATTCTCAGCTCCAAAAAAACCTCACTTTTAAAATTAAGTATACTGTGGGAATTTACCCTCTCAGAAGCTCCCCATAACACTGAAAATGCAAGACCTGGTAAATTCTTCCAGGTAGCAGCCAAAACTGCAGGATGAGGACAAAGATCCTCCTCCCAACCATACACAGAAGCAGTGTGTAAAGTGGCTTGTTTGTTCCTCTGAGGGTCTCACCAGCACTGTGAGCTTTCTTTGCTCCTAGCAATCCTTGCTGTGCTACATTTTCTACAGCTGGTGTTGTACAGAGCAGGCTGGTGCTGCTTACTCCCTGCCCATAGCCCCACGACAGGGGGGGACAGCTTTCCCTCCTGCGCAGCTATGGCTATCAGCCAACATTATGAATTTAAGCAGCACTCATGCACAGTGTCACACGCTGTATAATATCTATTTTTATATCTACATATAACACCAATTAAAGTAATAATATGCTACTACTTAGGTCACCATGACAGCCACAGCAGCATTTGATCATTTTAATACAAATTACATCTTATATAAAATTTGGTGTTCATAAAATCTTGTCAGAAACTTGTAATAGAAAATTCTAAGGTTAAGAATCATTTGTCCAATCCCGTGTTATTCTTTTTCTCTGATCTCTGGATCTAAGCTGGGTTTGCTGTCAAGGAAAGGATGCAAATATCTCCTGATTAAAAATAACAGAATCCTCCCATTCAAAGAATAGAATGAATTGGGTTGGCAAGGACCTTTAAAGATCATCAAGTCACAACCTCCTGTTGTGAACTGAGAGCCCCCCAAGCTCAGGCTGCCCAGAGCCCACCCAGCCTGGCCTTGAGCACCTCCAGGGTTGGGGCACCCACAGCCCCGGAGCCTGGGCAGCCTGCACTTCACTGCCCTCTGAGTGAAGAATTTCCTCACAATTTCTAATCTAAATATCTCCTCTTCTAGTTGAAAACAATTCTCCCTTGAGTTATCTGCCCATATAAGAAATTGTTTCCTCCTGCTTTTAAACTCCCTTTAAGTGCAGGAAGGCTGCAATGAGGTCTCCCCATAGCCTTCTCTTCTGTAATCCAAACAAGCTCAGCTCCCTCAGCCTTTCTTCATCAGAGAGATGCTCCAGTCCTTCAATAATCTTTGTGGTGCTCTTCTAGACAAGATCCACAAAGTCCACATCTTTCCTGCGCTGGGGGCCTCAGCCTGGATGCCATACTCTGGACAGGGACATGTGAGGGCAAAGTAGAACGAACAGTCACCTCCCTGCCTTGCTGCTAACCCTCCATTAATGCAGCCCAGGATTCAGTTGGCTTTCCAAGTTGCAAGCACACACTGCTGGATCACGTCAAGTTTTTCATCTAGCAGGAGCCCCAAGTCCTTCTCCTAAGAGCTGCTCTCAAGGAGTTATTCTCCTGGTCCGTACTCATGTTGCCCCAACCCAGGTGCAGCACCTTGCACTTAGCCTTGTTGGGTTTCATGAGGTTCGTGTAGGCCATAAAGCTCATTATTTTTCCTCATGTCTCACAGCCACAAATGTCATTTGGCTTTTCATCTAACTCTTCTTAGACAGCAGAAAACCTCACAACACAATGTTTTGGTTGCGTAAAGAGGCCTCTTAGGTAGGTCTTTATGGCTGGTATGTCAATGATATATTTTAAAGAAACTTCTAATTAACTCACTAGAATATTCATTATCAAATCAAGTCCAGTAAGTAAATAAAACATTTTCATAAAATTATTTGCAAATACCTGGCACAGTCATGTGAGTTCATTAAATAACTGTGTTAGATATAAAAATAAAGCATGAAAAAATACAGAAATATTGATAGAGAAAATGGAGTCTTCACCAGCAAAAATCCTCAGCTGTCAGATCTGATTTTCAAGCAGAGCTCCTCAGTTAAGGCTCTTAAAGGAAGTAGTTTTAGAGGAAAACTGCTCTCTCTGTTATTACAAATAACAAAAGATTGGCACAGACTGGAGTGAATTTATAGTTGTGTATCACTCTTGGGACTCTGCTTCTGCTCATAAACAACTCAGATACACTCTCATGGTTTGTGCTGTTAGCAGTGCCCCTAGAGGGACTTAAACTTCGTATTCATCCAGCTACTATCCATTATGCTATATATTTTAGATGATGAAATTATCACCCAGGAGATACATTCTCAAAACATTACATGGGGTTTTAGCTCTGTGACTCCCCTTGATTTGAATGGGACATGTGGTTAAACCCTTTGCAAACCTTTGAGAATTCAGCTTAAGATGCTTATCGTGGTGGCAATATCACAACTATTAAGCTCTACTGCTCCTCCCTAAAGCATCGTTGTTCAGTTATGTGCTTGATTCTGCTATCTTAGTCTTCCTGAAGAAAGCTCTTTACCTCCCCATTCATTAAATTATTCAATTAAGTGCAATAGGACTACATGCATAAAATGATGCCATTCAGTGAAAGAATGGTGACAGCTTTAATGAACACATCTATAGAGTCACTAGAATTGTCATCGTAAAGATTATCAGCTTCCGTACTTATGCAGTACATGTCAATTCCACAAAAGATATGTTTTCAGTTAAATTATGCATCTCAGTTTACAAAGGGCTATTGTTTGCCAGCTCATGGAAATAAAAGGATTGAAATTGGTATTCAACCATGGCATGATTGCCCCATTTTTCTGGGAGCATTCTTATACCAAGCAAACAATGTCTATAAGGTACTCAGATATCAGGACTGGTTTAAGAATAACGGTAAACAACAAGGTGATGGACTTCTTTAATCTCTTGACGCTGTGCTACTAACAGAATCACAAGACAAACCTCACAAGAGCAGACAGAAAGGCATTAACCTTTTAGATAGATGCAAAATCAGTTGGAACTCTACTGTTCCCAATAAAAAACAAAAACAAAAATGAAAAAAAACCCAGAAATCTACAGTATTATCAATAAAAGCCCCACCTATCTCTAAAATATGAAACCATGGAATTGGAGTTACTGACAGCAGCTCTAGAAAGGACAGAAAAGACAGAAAACCTTTTTTGTCAGCGCTAACAGGTAAAAAGGGAACACTTCTTCCCTACTAAAATTTTGATTATCTGTTGCACTCTCTTTAAATATTTCTTTTCTTAATGAACTGCCATCTTTACTGCCTTCCTAGTTATGAGCAGATTTGCAATGTAAAGCAATGTGTGACATCTGTCAATGCCTAGAGCTGCTCTCTGACTTCAGCCTGACAGAAGTCAGATTCCTTTCTGACTCTGCCTCCAAAATAATTTCAGCATCAATGGAGAGAAGAATGCCTTTTTGCCCAGAGTGTGGATAGGAGACAAGTTAACAAGAGAGACACAGAGAGGCTGTAAGAAAGATTGCCACTGACGGAAATAATGCTGTCTCCAGACAGCACGAACCCCCTTCTCAGTGATGAAATGTTTTAGGTTTCTTTAGAGAACACCTAGCCCTCTATATATTCTCTTGTGCTCTTTTTCTGCCAACTCTTTTCTGACACAACAGCTATGCCCTGAGTGGTGATGTTAGCCTGAATTCTTCCTCTATCACTCAGACCCTTGTAGTCCCAGCGATGAGAGAGGTAGGGGAGCACACGTAGAAAAAGCAGTACTGGAAAAACCTGCAAAAGCTAGAATAAAATTTAGCAGGAAGCCACATCTCAGTTCAGCATTATGAACGGAGCATTATCACTCCTCTGTTCCTGATAACTTTCTTATCACATCAGCTGCTTCTAAACTCCTGTAGGGTAAATAACCGCCAAGAACGGTACTCAATGAAAATAGTATGGAAGATGGTATATTTTAGTAGGCTTACATAGATGATACACAAATAGCTAGCAAAAGAGGGTGGCTCACCTTTATGATGATAGAGGCTTGCCACGGACTCCACGCAGGAGGGATCTCCAAGAAGAGATCCCTCCCTGGTGGTGGTCAGCCCTTAAATGTGGTTTGGGAGTGGTGGAGCCAGGCTCCACCCCTTCCAATCACACAGGTATATCACCTCCACCTGTGCCCCTGTGGCTGACTCGGTGCTCACCTCAGGTGACCAATCAGTGGTTCAGGCCGTGATTCAACAGTTCCCATACAACTCCAAAGGAACACTACCTTACCAAAACAGGCCAGTTCCTATTGGCTTGGAAGGCCATTGCTTGTTTTTCCTTACCTTCGTGAGATCCCACTCGTTTAACACACTTGCACTGGCTGGCAGCTAAGGCTTTGGCTCACTGGACAACACGCTTCTCTTTTTGCCTGCTCCATCACACAGCTCTGGTAGGACATGAACTGCAAAGGTGGGGGAAATGTGCATGTGCATCAAGCAAAGAACAAGGATGTTCTAATAATAACCATTTCAAAACATGCTGAATGCACTTGGACATACTCATTGAGTTCTCTTCAATAAAGAAACCAAAAACAATTGACTTAGCTACACCTGCACACAGAGGATTCAGTGAATTCTCCAACAATGAAGTTATGCTAATAATTAAGAAACCCAGTCAAACTTCACAAGCCTCAGAGTCTTCCAAAACTTCACAGTTTTTGTTTCAAACTAAACAGCATCTTTCCTCTTCAGGCAGCAAAATGCACAGTATTTTTTATTAAGCCAGATAAATTTACTTCGGTCAAAATCAAAATAGCATTTATGATTAAATTCTCTGAAGTAATACACTGACAGTGGCTGCTGACTTCAAACTGTAAGTGTGATCATATAGAAATTTAGTTCCAGTTATTTTTCTGCCCAGCAGCTAAGAAATTAGTGGCAATTGCATTTGAAAATCCATTCCCTTTAATGTTTTTTTTTCACAAAGTAGTGCCTCTCAGATGCTGTACTGCTTATAGAGGCTTTTCATAATGGCAAATGGGCAGCAGCACTTGCTTGGATTCCTAATGTTCAAAGTAATTTAATGCCAAATACCATTCCTGAAAGCCTTCAAAATTTCCTACAAATCCAAATTCAATTACGCAAGTAGGGTCTAATCAGTGACTCCACAAGTAGTCTTTTAGTATCTGGGACACTGTTTAGAGCCACAGATACATCACTTTTAAGCATTTTTCTCCACAAGGGATGATAAAACATAGAAGACTTGCAGCAGACAGTCTTCCTCCTTGCAAATCTGCCCCTTGTCTACATTTATTTGCCAGCTACAGGCGCTGAATAAAATGGAAGCTGAAATGCATGTACAAGAACAGAAAAGTACAAGATTTGGACACCATGGGGACTTCAGGACCCTAAAAAGGCATGCAAGACCATTTAGATTTCAGTAATGAAAAGTATAAATACAGGTAACAAAGCCTAGTGACGCAACAGATGAACAACAATAAAGATACGTATTGTATACATGAAAGAGAAAGGAACGGGAAAAAAAGGCTGTCTTCTGTGAAGTAATGGTTTGGGGAAGAACATGCACAAAGTGGCCACAAACACACATCTGTTTATACCTTCAGCTGCAGCATTCGCTGCCTCCAGCCACTTGTGTGCCCTTCTCTGGCAGTTAGCAACTCTCGATCCGCTGTTGGATATGCCTATCCATCAAGTGCCTGTACCCCTCTTATGTGAAGGATAATGAACTTAGAAGAATCTAACAAAGAATATTGCATTATCCAAACCAGTAAGGTAACTGGAGGCAGGAGACAAAGAAATCAGCCATCAGACACAACCTGCCATTTGTCATTGCCCACAATCATCAGTGACACAGGATTATAGAAGAAAATTACTGAAAGACATTAGGGTTTTACTCAAACATCCGAGAATTATATTAAAGTTGCATTTGCAGCAATACACTTACAGAAAATTAATGTTCTCTCTGCCGCTGGAGGGAAAGCATAGGAGAAGCTGCAGGCACTTCAGACAGAGCCATCTATCACTCAGTATCAGGACCTGGTTTGGAGGCTAGTCCTGGGCTCCCTCCGTTCCCAATAAAAAGCCAGGAAACCTTATCCATTTAAGACAAAGCCTGTCACAAACTTGGCATCAGCTCTTCTTTACACAAGGATAAAAAAAAATGGTTCTGACTTTTTCCATGAAAAACAAACACCCATTATTCTTCTCCTCCAAGGAAACAAAAATAAATGATTGAACTACAAGAAGGTTAAGCCTCTCCGTGCAAAGGTACATAACACAGTCATTACATACAACCTGCTTAAAAATCCTGTTCCCTCTAATAATGTTAGAGGATTTTATTGAATACATTTTTACATTGTGGACTTCTGGCAATTGCAACCTATTTGATATTGCAGATTTAAACCTGGAATAGGCATTAGCTTTCTAAGATGTGCAGAAAATGAAAATGTGGTACGCTTATTCAGAAGATGCGACATGTTTCCTCTGATTTTGTAGACATGCAATACTCCAAATCAAACTCATTTTGAAGTCTAATAATTTGTTGATTTTCCAAATTCATTCGTTAAAACTTGACTGAATAGCAGGTGGGGTTGCAGCCTGTGGATTTGCATTGGCTGGAGCTCCCCTATGTAGTGCTTCACAAATTAGCATTCTGAAATGCTGCATTGCTCAGTGCAGCAGGTACCAAGCCTCTCTGTTCGGTTTTCAGGTGTGCTGATCTACAGAAGTGACTCTCCTGCCTACCAAAGACTCTACTTAGGGAACTTACCACATCCAAATAAAAGCGTCAGAAATCTGGTATTTTCCAAATTCTTTAGCTACAGAAAAACCCTCACTACACTGAATTTTGCAAGCCCCAAAGAGCCCAACATTTTTCTTCTACAATACCAACTCCTATTTCCATCCTTTTTCCAGCAGTCTGATGACCTACTCACTCCATTAAACTGCTGAAAAAAACCACAAACTTGTCTAGATCACAAGTTCTTAAACTACTTGTACTACAGAAGGTACACCCTCACTGGCTTCTGCTCCCTAAACTCATAAAATCAAAACTTCATAATCACTGAGAACAGAGAGTGGAAGAGATTTTATCCTGTTTGCCACATTCAATGGCCTTCACCAAGTACAAATTCTGTTATCGCCATCTATCTCACCTTCCCCGTAGAGTTTACCAACATGAATTTGTCACAATGAGAGCTCTGTTTTTTCTCCTGGCACAGATCTCCCTCCTGCTCTGGAAATACATGGTTTGTGCTCCCTTCAAGTGCTGCCTTGATTACAGGCCAGGGCCAACACTTCAAAATGTTTCAGCAGCTATGGCCCATACCCAAAACATGAGTGATAAAATGCTTTACGTGGCTGTATGTCTGAAGAGTGTAAACTGAGGGCAACACAAAAACATGTGGTTTTTAAAGGCAAGGAGGTGGAGGTACTTGGCACAAAGCAGCAGGCAATTTGCAAGATCAGGATCTTACCTGTCTCTTTGAAAGAGGACAAATATGGCTACAGTACTGAATAATTTACATGTAATTTCCTAACAGAGCTTCACACAGCCATCCTTATTCAACATAGCTTTGAGCACAACCTCTATCTTCAGAAATTAAATAAAGTACTATTATACGTGTGTCTACAAGTTCTTCCAGTGTGAGCAATATTTAGACTTTTCAGGAAGGAAATTTGTGGGTTTATTTTGTTGTTGTTGTTTTTAATTTATTTTTAATTGCAAGGACACTCTGGGAAAAATAGTGGAAAAATTCTATTTATTTGGAAGCAATTCCTGGAAACTGAGTGTTGGGAAGTGAGACTTCTGGAAGGCAAGAGTGCCTGTGTAGTGACTGTAGCCGCCTCCTTCCATGGCTTGAGCATTTGCATGTAATAAAATAAGTTATAAAAATTCTGCATCATTGATTTCTCTTCTGGTAGGGTATCAAGCTGTGATATTATCAGGATGCTGACAGACTTACAGAAAGATTACAATCACTGTTAACAAAAAAGGCAACAACATGAATCCATAACAGCTTTCTGGGGAAAATGGGAAATTTCAGCTTTTCAGACAAAGGAGCTGAAAAAAAGCAAGTGTAAATTAGGTAGAAAAATGGATCACCTCCTTATATTCCTATCTTACTTATTCTTCTAAGCCTTGTCCTGCTTTTCAGTCACCTTCCCTCTCCCTCACCCCCAATGTTTCATTAAAAATCCTCAAACCAGAAGCATTTTCATAAAATGTCCTTATTGAAATCTTCCCTAAGCAATTCCTATAGGCTCTGGTTCCATGTGTTGCTTAAATCATCATTCTTGAAAACAACAGCTCTTGGCAATTGATTGACAGCAAGTATTGCTTCTTGTTTACTGGAAAGCTAATTCATTAGAAAAGGGATCTCACTGTACAGGAATGAACATGAGAAACAAAAACATTATAAAGGATCATTTAAACAGATATGCATCTGTATCCTTCCACTCCCACTTTTCTCTCAATATACAATGCTAAGAGAAAAATCTCTAATATAGGTAGTTGGCCACAGAAAGACACCAGAAGACACGGATTCTTTATTGTAGGGATTATCAGAACAGTCAAAGCAGCTCAACATGAAGCTCACAGTTTGCAGTGAGGGTTTTGAAGTCCCTCACTAAGGACTTTGGTGTTAATAGTGCTTTTGTTGGAGATAAATTTTAGTTAAGAAAATTCTAGAAAAAATGTGTCAACATAAAATCATACAGCCTAGTAATATTTTAAACTGAAAAGGTGTAATTTTTTTGAAATTATCAATTATCTTTCCTCATGTCACAATTCATTAGCTTTTTTTTTTTTTTTTACAGAAACCTATTACATATTTTAAGTATATTTTAAGCAGCTTCAAAACACTCTGGAGGCAAGTGTATGTTGCACTAATGCATTTAATTCTAGTTAGAATTTTTAGAAATTTTATAATTGGAAAAAAAAATTAACACTGTCTCTGTTTCCTAACAACTAACCCCTCATTTTTGAACAACACTACTGAGTGTGAGCTCGTTTAGTAGTTAATGCTTCATCTGTCTGGAAATAATGTCAGAGCGCAGAACTTGACACATTGGTTCCCAGGTCTGGCTCTTTCAAACAAGATTGGTTTGGGCTGTAAGTTCCATTGGCAAGGAGAGACCTCGGCACTTGTGAGTGTACCAGCCTCCATACATAGATACCAGATCACAGGCAATGTGGAAAAGCATAGATGTTGCTGTTTCCAGTTTATATATGGTCCCCATATGATCTTGATGCATTCAAACAAGTATTGTATTGAGATCTGGCACCAAATTTTGCAGCTTGCTCTCCTTTCCATGTCTGGCACATTTGGCCTGGAAGAGTCTTGCCCATTTGCAGTAGAAGAGCAAGCTTATATTTCTCTAAATAGTTGTTATTTATGATTTATTGTTCCTCTTCAATGTAATCTAAAGTTTTCTAGATCTAAATCTGCATATGATGTCACAGGACTGGAAAAGTCCTTTCTGCTTGTGGCCATTTAAGCTCATTAGCAACAGCTGACCATCTGGATGAAGAAAGTGAAGCAACTTCTTTTGCTTTCTGTATGATTTTATGTTGATACATTTTTTCTAGAATTTTCTTTCCTAAAATTTATCTCCAACAAAAGCACTATTAACACAAAGTCCTTAGTGAGAGACCTCAAAATCCTCACTGCAAAATGAGCTTCACGGTGTGCTGCTTTGACTGTTTTGATAATCCCTACAATAAAGGATGCATGCTTGATTTTATTTTCCAAATGTAAACATATAATGTCTGCAGTCAAGGTAATGTATTTTTCATTACAATGAATTCTGTCACAGATGTACATCTTTTGTACACTGGAGGGAAAGAGTTGCAAACAATGTTTGCTATGCTAAATAAAATAATATTTTGTCAGTCCACACTGCTACTTCCTACAGTGGTTCCAGTAAATATAAGAGAAATCCTACAGTGGAAGAAAAAGTCCTAAGAGAAATTGCTTTCTATCTACCTCCAGACAGTGGCTGACTTCTCAGTCATTCAGCTTTAGGGTATATTTCTTATAAATGTTTTATCCTGTATTTTGTAAACACGGGTGTTCTCATTTTAAAAGGAAATGTCTAATCCTGAATCCTGCTAAGCTTTTTGCTACAATGATATCCTACAGCAGTGAATATCAATCCAGCAGCCCTTATCTTCTTTATGGTATCATTTTAGAATGTCTGATCAGAACCTAATACCACACTTAAAACAGCGGCAAATATTTGATTCAAATATTTGCCACAATATTTTCAGATTTATTGTCTCAAATCCCATTCTCTCGGCTTATCCAACTTTATGAACTTTTCCTGACCACCATGTTCTAATTCAAAGGATTTATCTACTTAACCTTTTCACAAACATACCTAGTCCTCTTCACAGAGTGATTATAGTCAATTACATATCTGTAATCTCTATGAGTAGTTGAAGCTATGTTAATATGCATTACTTTGCGTTGGTCAGTAACACATTGCACCTCCATTATGTTGACCACTAGCTAGCCTTTAACCCATGCAGTCTTTTCAGTCTTAACTTTACTAAATAAATGCATGATTCACTATTTTCCACCTATAGTTTTTCCACAATGCAACACACTGACCCACTGCTGACATATAATACACATAAGCATCAAAGCAATTGGAAAGCAATTTGGTTGCTAAGTTTCTCAGGTTACATTTGACTTGAAAACACACTGTATCAGACGACCTACTCCTTTCCCAAACCAACTTAGTATTCATGAAGAATCCTTTTGTAGACAAAAGTCATTTCTTCCTTTTGTCTCTCACAAGATGTGTGTCCATACAAAATGCACATCCAAGCTCACATCTCAATTACTTTGCAGATTTTTCTTTATTAATAGACAGAAATATGGTTATAGAATTAACAATATCATCCTTGCCTGAAGTGGAGAAATCTAGCTGGACATCTATCTAGCAAGAGCACAACCTCAAAATACAAAGGCATCCTTCTTTATGTGGAATGTGACCTGATCCAATAACTTTGGGTTACAGTCAGTTGGAATGGGATTTGAAGCAATGCTGAAATGCAGGCCAAAGGTTTCAGTTCCTTGGACAGCAGCTGAAGTATTTTTGTAGTTCTACAAATTCACTTAAGCGCCTGTTCAAAAATCTGTCCTGTAAGAAGGGTTTAATATTTGATGTTAAGCAACATGTGAAAAAACAGATGCAATACCCTTTTTACTATTAAAGGCAATGAGAAAAAACTGAGACATTATATGCTTGAAGGAAAGTTATATTTTAAGAAAGCATGAGCTGATCTTTTATTATTTATGAGCCATTCCCAGTACCAGCAGTAACATACAGTAAGGCCTTTGAGGAGGGCATTTTGCTTAATAGAACAGCTTGGCACATCCTGTTTCATCTTAAGAAAGTGCTTAACTGTTTTATAGAGCTAGATTACATATCATCATAACCTCAACATTTTGAAAGTAAAATATGTTATAGTAGATGATTCAATCACTTTCCCCTTCATTACAATCAGTTCTGTAAAAACCATCTCAGCAATGAGAAGCCACCAGACTTTCTGCTCTACCACTTTTCACTCACTAGTCTAAAGTGAGAGACAAAAGCACAGCTCCTGAAAGATTACAGAATCAGTTTAAGATGCACGTTAACCTGCTGTATGACAATATCAGGATATACAATAACATAATTTTCATGAGACTTATAAAGGGTGAAGATTGATCAGCTTTTAAAGATCATCCTTTTCTTTTAGTGTTGCACCATAGTAAGCACAGTGCCTCAGAAATATTGCAAGAATTATTGCTTGGAAGCTAAAAAACAATCACTCAGAACATGTTTTACACAGAAAGTGTTTCATCTTCAACTGGTGTGTTTTGGAATGGGTTTATAATTTGAATGTTCAGGCATATCGTCATGAGCACGTGGGCTTCTTAGAACTGATTCAAGCTCTCTGAATCACACTCATTACTATGCTATCTCAGAATATCTGCTTACCATGCATGTATGTTCTCTGAGTAATTAGCCAACCTTCCAAGATAGGTACAAAGAACAAAGTTGACACTAAATGGGAATGACTACAAAGCTCCAAACAGACCTAAATCAAATTACTGCCATATATTGTCCCACTCCTCACTTGCAGCTGCATCTGACATAGAGAACAGTGAAATGGCACTGCTGCTCCTCCCTCTACCCACAGGCCTGACCAGTCCCAAGCTCCATCCGTGAGGGATCAAAAAGAGGTGATAAACCTTCAGTGCTGTTCACAGATTCTTTTGTATTTTCATTGAAAAATCTTATAAAAAGATTCACGAGTTGATATATGTCACTGTATCGATCTGCTATTATTCTTGATATCATTTTTAGATGCCACTCAGTATTTCCACATTTTTACCTTTTCAACTAGTGGAAGCAGTTGTGCACAGTGATCGTGAGCTCATGTGATTGCAATAAACACCTATAACAAGCCAGAGTAATAAAGGATTGATTGACTACCCCAGCTCTTCATAGACTGAAAACTAGTCAAGTACAATTCCAAACACATCTTCAGGCACAGACTCAAGCAGAAACTCATTAGAACTTCTCTACTCATCATAAGAATTCTGATTAAGCTGGAAAACATAAAATGCTTCAGGCCAAACAAGCAAGTGTGTCATTGTATATAGATCTCTTTTATGTAATTCTTGTAAATCATCTTCCAGAAGATGGCTTTAAATACTGAAGTGTAATTAGTATAATTACTGCTTTGCAAGTAGCAGGAAGTTGTATCCAGTAGGGACAAGTGAGCCAGTTTGAAGGGATGGGGGAGGAATATGAAAGAAAACACATCATCACAAACTCCGGCTCTAAAAAGATTCAGAATTAATTTCAGACTATTTAAAGAATTTGCTTCATCGTGGAAATATTCATTTTGGTGATAATATTCCTACAGGACTTACAAATCCTTTTAAAAATATGTTTGGCTCCCTGGGAGCCTCCTTAGACATCTTAAAAACTGAAGCACTTATTCAAGTGACAAAAGAGAAAAGAGCTGCAATTTTGCGTGACCCTGTGACACGAGCAGTGTTGGGGAAATCACTGGGAATGGGGCATTACCACAGAGCAGTTAACTTGCTTCTTAAATTAAAAAGATTGACTTATAGTAAATGCCAGATCGCACAAAGACATAATATACCTGCATAGCCTGACATAATACACAGCACAACTGTTGTGTACCTTTGCCAGATATTCAGACTTCAGAAAATATAAAATAAAGCCAAAATAAATTAACAAACCATCCAACCCCAGCAACTACACAACAAGACCAGCCTCTTCAATCTCTCTGCTAGGCACAGAGCATTGTGCTAAAAAAACTAACATGGCTACAGAAACACCTAGCACCTCCTGCCCAGGACCAGCAACATGCATCCTTTCTGAGGTTTGAGCTTACGAGATGCATCTGCTGGGAACATTTTCCCTACAGTTCTATAAATTACCCCACTGAATTTGAAGTACAAGGTAGTAAATGGAGGTAGGAGTATCTGGATGACACCTCAGGCAAACATGAGTATGCTTGAATCCAGCTAGCCTGGGGGGACTTGACAATGCTGAGATATATTCTGCAGCCCCATTTATCTTCCAGGATATCAGAATCTTTCGAGATTCTTTAATAGCAGCATCAGTGCTAATTTTATGCTAATCTCTTACTGTGCACATTCAAGATCATTAAGTCCTTAGGAGATTGGATATTACATGCAATAGCTGATCATTTGTTAAATAGAGAGTTAATGGAAAATATCTGATAAATTTAAACATTAACTTTGTATTTGTTTTCTATACAGCTGTACACAATAAGAAGCTCTCTGGCTAGCAGTAATATACTCAATTTTTTGTATAAGTGCTGTTGTTAACTAATACATCACAAGATAAAAGTAGACCTTTTTAGAGAACACAAGGTTTTTCATGTGAAAGCTCCTATTTTTTTCCAGTTCTATATTATGAGAACAAAATTGCTGCATAATCTGAAAGAGTAAAATAATTTCCTGTCTTTAATTTATCTGAACCTCATTAAATCTGTTTAACTAGTTTCATTTCCCCAGATTAATCCCCATCTCCAGAGATGTTTTTAAAGTTGCTACCCATAACAAAGCTCTCCTGCTTATAAAACTGAAGAACCTGTTGTTTCTCGTCTACGCTGATCAACCTCACTCTTATTGCCAAAGATACATGTCCCAGAGCAATCATAACAGCACTGCAAAAAAATCTGAACGTGCATAATTTGTTCCTTAATTTGGGCAAATGCAACCTACAGAGGTTACATACTCACCTGTTAGTGATAGTTTTATTAAAGTAGCCTTTAAATTTCCACAATAACACTACATGGGGGCTGCATTGAAAGTAATGAGTCCTATTTTATGATGTTGGCCCATAATGTCAGAGGGTGATGGTGGTGGTGTGGCAGTGGAGGGTGAACCTTCCCACCAATATCTCCTTACATTTTGTTGCTGTACAACAGATGGCAGCAGAGGGGCAGTCTGACAGGTTAGTATCTGACATGAAAGTGCAGATGAAGCGAAGGCGTGTCACTGAATTCCTCCATGCAGAAAAAATTGCACCCACTGACTTCCATCAATGCCTGCTTAACTTTTATGGAGACCAAACAGTGGATGTGAGCACAGTAAGGTGGTGGGTGGTGAGTTTCAGCAATGGTGACAGCAACATGAAAGACAAGCCATGCTCCAAAGAGACATGTACAACTGTTTCACCATGAAAGGAAGAGTGTCTCCATCAGCTCATGAATAAGCAGATTACAATCAGTGAATGGTGTATAGAGCTGACATTGGCTTCAGTGCATTAGAAACAATGGATTAAACATTGGAATATCACAGTGTTTGCCTCAGCAGGGTCCCATGAATGCTCACACAAGAACAGAAAGAACACTATGCAAGTTTGTGAGGGTAATAAGGCTGAAGGTGGCAGTTTTCTGGATCATAGCATAACAGGTGACATGACATGGTGTCACCACTACGAGCTGGAGTCAAAATGGCAGTCCATGTGAAGTGATGACATATGAATTTGCCATCAAGGAAAATGTTCAAGAAACAGCCCTCAGTAGGAAAAAGTGATGCTTGCTGTCTTTTGGGATGGAAAAGGGGTGATAATTCTGGATTTCCTGAAACTTGAACAAACCATCAGTTCTGACCACTACATCATGACAGTGACCATGCTGAAGGCTTGAACTTCCAGTCAGGCCAGAGAAAAAAATAACCTTTCTCTTGCAGCACAGTAATGCCAGTCTCCCTACTAGTTTGAAGATGGTGGAGCATATTGCTAATCTCAGCTGGACTGTCCTGCCATACCCATGGAATTGTCTGAATTTGGTGCCTTCTGACTTCCATCTGTTCAGGGTGACAAAAGATAGGCTGTGTGGGCATTTTCCATAGCTGCTGTGAAACAGCGGTTCACATCCTCTGATGAAATTTTTATGAGTGCAGTAAGCAGGCTCTTGTTCATCACTGGCAAAAAGGCATAGCTAATGGTGATATGTTGCTCTATTAAATAGTATTGTCATCTTTGTATCTGTTGTAGCTTCCATGGAAATGAGTAGGGGGCACTACCTTTGGCACAACCTACACACACATATGCCTTGCTTAGAGCAGAAAATACATCTCTGCTCTCACAGTCAGGAAAAGATTTTTTTTCTAAATTCAGCTATGCTTGGAGATTCATGCTCTGAAAGTAAATAAAATAAACACATTGAAAAATAGAAAAAGTAAAAGTTGCTTTGCAACTTCCGTAATTCAGATTATATACTGAGGACCCGAGGGACCACTTTCATTTAGCTTTATTCCTCACGGTTCAAGGCATAGGGCTCTCCCTTTCACTGTTGACTGCTCAACCAATTCTGCCCCTGAATCAAACCCAACGGTATTTATGAACATTATTTAGCTGGAAAACTTAATGTAGGATACATTGCAGCAAATCTCTCTGTGCAGAAAGAGCACAAACTAGTACAAGTTTCCATCCACCACCAAGTTTTACTTCTGCGTTTACATGTCATAGAGTTAGTGTGGCACCTAGTCCTTTCCCAGATCCCAGTCAGACACAGAGCACTTGATGGCCAGGACCTCACATGTCTCACCTGCAGATCATGGGAGACTCTGAAAGAGTTGTATCCTCCTCCATAAAGGAGTTCCTGTCTTGCAGGATTCCTTGTGCTCACACCTTAGGTTTTGCCAGGTAGCTTGTGTCAGCCAGGACAGCTTCAATTAAGGAGCTGCCCCAAGGCTACTGGGGAGCATGGCTGTCTTCCCCTCAAGGCCTCACACAGAGGTGTGGTGTGACAGTCAGCAGTGCTCTAACATGTTAAAGTCACTTTACATTGGTGTAGACTGAGATATTTTGGAGAATACAAAAATACAAGTTTCTCCTAATGTAAGCCTGAGATAATTACTCAAAACTTGTGAAGCTTTATTACAAGACTTGTCTTGCTATTCATTAGATCTCATTGCTACTTAGGGGCAAAAAAAATAAATACTTCCTTTGCATTCTCAGCTTCCTCCCCTTCCCTCATTGTTCAGCTTGTTCACAGTTCACTAGGTTCAGATATATTCTTGAAAAAAATGAAGGTGCTAAAAAAAACTGTTAAGGATAATTGTGTGCCACAGGTATGTAGGTTACATTTGATGAGTGTCTGCATAGATATTTACTACATTAAGTACTCTTCTCTTAAACAGAAGGGAGTATTTCCTCTTGTAAGTCTTGTATGTTGGTAAAATGCTACCAAAGCAATATATTGTTCTGTTCTAAAAGGCCATACTCATTAAAATATTGTATGCAGACCTGGATTTCATACCTTGCTTTAAACTACAGAGGGACACATAAATTGTTTTTCAATTAACATTTTCTCTCAGATTATTTTTTATTTCACCGTCACAGGTTTAAACAAGTTGGTTATGGATTATGTGGCTATACAGCTACTAGGCTTTCTATGCTATATAAAGGAAAAGTCTTATTAGGTTCCTTTTTGGTTATAGTGTACAGCCAAAAGCATACGTGCATTTAACTTCCTGCTCAGACAACGTTTTTCCCTGACAGCGGAAGATCCAATTCAGATCTGACAAAAGCTTTTACTTATAATGCCCAGTTTATAATGTAAACTATTGCAAATCAAACTTGATTAGTTTGGTTAGGCAAGGCAGATACTGAGTATCAACTTCTGTCAGAGGATAGAACACACAAGCAAGCAGCCAGCTGTGAAGTCACAAGAGCTAAACGAATCTAATGACAGAGGAAAACTTGTATTGTCTTTATATATTTATTTTTGTCAACCAGTAATGTCAGAGCTGTTAATATTAGTATTGATACTTTTGTATGCAGATTTGTCCCTGTAAACTTAATGCATTCAGAATCTACTGACATTAATTAGGAGTTTAGGATGCACAATCAAGATGGATTTTGACCTGCTTGGGTTACTGTGATGGGAAGGGGTTCAGGATTGCTTGATGCGTTTATGTACAGGCTGTGTAAACTCAGGATATTTTAGTTACCTACATAAACTGTGTCCAAAAAAAGAAATCAGCTAGCTACCAAACATTATTTAATGAGTTACCATACCCCTCATTCTCTAATGACAGTTTCCATGGAAAAGTGTGGCTGGAGTTCAGTAGACCTTGCTATACTTCAGCTACCATTTCAATGGGGAACACTGAATATTTCTATTAACGTACACCACGGTTGGAAAAGATCTGTAAGACCATCTAGGAAAACCATTCACCTACCACCAGTATTTCCCCATTAAACCATGTCCCTTAGCACAACATCTTAATGTTTCTTGAACTTCTCCAGGGTCAGTGATTTCACCCAGGGCATCCCATTCCAGCACCTGATCGCTCTTTTGTAGAAGAAATTTTCCTTACATCCAACCTGAATCTCCCCTGGTGTAACTTAAGGCCATTCCCTCTTTTTCTATCACTAGTTATGCAGAGAATTGGCCAACATCTACCTCATCACAGTCTCCTTCCAGGTAGATGTAGAGTGATAAGGTCTCCCCTGAGTGTCCTCTCCTCCAGACTAAACAATCCCAGTTTCCTCAACTGCTCCTTATAAAACCTGAGAGTTTTATGCTGCTCAAGACTCCTCACCAGCTTCGTTGCCCTTCTCTGGACATGTGCCAGGGCCTCAATGTCTTTCTGGCAGTGAGGGGCCACATTTCATATGTGAATATGCACAGGCAACTTTTCCCTACTGTTTCTTGAGTCAAGTAAGAAAACTATGTTAATGTAAGAATAGCACTGCAGATTTAAAGCATTAAAAGTTCACACAGTTCAAAACCAGTAGTAACGTTGGCTTTCTATACTGCTACTGTATTGTACTCCCTACCTTCCATTTTTGCTATTA
The DNA here is from genome assembly GCF_038088225.1 of Cyrtonyx montezumae. Taxonomy (NCBI): domain Eukaryota; kingdom Metazoa; phylum Chordata; class Aves; order Galliformes; family Odontophoridae; genus Cyrtonyx; species Cyrtonyx montezumae. The sequence continues at coordinate 25,804,201 of NW_027071903.1, read as the reverse complement.
TTTCTCATTTAGTTTATTACTGTTGATGTAATAAAGAAATTATAGATGTGGTACAGAATAAAGCAGAACCCCTCTTGAAACACAGGTTTACATATACAGACAGCAATTTTAATGATAAAAACAAAGTATGATTACATGTAGAAAAATACTTGTTTAAAAACAGTCAAATGTGGTTCCACGTCTGCTGTCCCTCTAAAATGTTGTGTTGTAACCAGCTAACAAGGCAAGGTCTCTCTGCCCCTCATTGCTCCTCAACTTCCATCCCCATGCCCTAATTGTTAGGTCCCATAATGAAGCTAAACCAGGGAAAGCAAATCAGTTTATTCCGCAGCCCCATGGGGCCCTCAATTACACTGAGTAGCAACTTCATACCCAAATGATACAATTAAAATTAGATGATCTAGTGGTCTTTTTCCAACCATAACGATCCTATGATTCTAAAGGAGTCAACTAAAAAGAAAGGGCTGAGAGGTAATCCTGGAAAGGCAAAGCAGCTGCCAACAACTAGCTACTCTGAGGCATACAAGAGATAGGTATTACCCCATTTTACATGCCCTGAAGCACCTGGCATGATAACAGCTATAAATAACATTCTCTGTCCAGCCCCCTGAAGCAGAGAAGTAAAAATGCTATTCTTGATGAATAGAAATGCACAGAAATGGATAGAACACAGATTCCTTCAGTGTAAAACACCATTTTTATACCACATTGAAGCAGCGTACCAACAGATACAGCTGAAACAATTTTCAGACCTTTGCATTTATAGTACCACATAAGCCAACTATCAATATTGTCATGAGTTAGTTTCATCCTATTGAACCCTAAAAGCCAGAAATGACTGGCATGCATGCAAGGACAATACTTTTCTCTGTTTTCAAATGGATGATTCAATCTTCCTGAACATTTACAATCCCAGAATGATAATATTTTTTGTTGCTTGCGCACCTATAGCTCAGTTGGTTACAGCAAGCTGATAGATTAGTAAGGAAAAATAGCCCAGTTGCAAGTCTGCTTGGCTATTACCCTTTATTGGAACTAAAGTTCACCTCTTTTTCTATGATAATTGGCACATAGAGTGAGAAAAACAAATCCTGTTTCCTCTGAAAAAAAAAAAAAACATTTTCTTTTAATCTGTCTCACATCAGACAATTTCCAGATGATTGTTTCTTCACTGCCTGAATTTCTAGATGGATTTCTACTGGGCATTTTATAAGTTCTATCACTTATAACAGGTCATACGTAATATTTGGTATGGAGGCTGCATACACATTGAGACATTATGCTATTAATGCAGCTCTATCTTCAACTGTTCTGGTAAAAATTGAGTACTCCATCACTCTTCCCTTCTCCTCACTAGCACGCTCTCTATACTTCTTGGTTTCTTTCTGCCTCCCTTTCCTGACATCTGCTCCTATCTCACAGATGCCCTTTCTGAATTATATGCTGTCACTATGTAATATTCACTCAGTCCCAGAATCCCATTTTTGTTTTAGTTAGTCATCAGAATTATTGGCTTCAGGAGCTGGAGGCCATTATTCAATGAGACTGCCTTTATATTTGCCCCCTTGTGTTTAAGTGTCAAGAACAAAATAGCTAAGTGTGTAGAACAGCAAACTGGGTTACAAAGTTTTGAGGATGCCCTATGATAAATCTTTTAGGGGGACGAGGGAAGACAAGTTATATATTAAATTTTATTATTATTATTTATTGAATACTACACCTACTGGAAAAGGTAGCATGTCAATTTAATAGTGCTTTCTCAGCCACAGAAATTGAACAAAATCTCCTTAAATCTTAACTTCTTCATTAAGATGATAGACAGAAAATGACTAATTTGTCCTAAAAAGCAATTCACCAGAAAATACCCTGCAATGCTTGTACAGTAATGCCAGATATTATAATAAATATTCTCATAGCTACTCTGAAAACCAATACCTGGAATTGACAACTAGACAGTATATTGCCTACCTTGCTACATTAGGACAAGTGGACAACAGCCTTGGGAAGACAAATAAAGCACAGACAAAAGGTCCATAATACGAGAAACTGTCTCAAGTGACAAGGCAAGAGAAAATGGAGTCTTTAGAAGTGAGAAGAGGATGAAAGGGAAGCACAATGCTACCAGTCAGGCAGGTGTGGCTGAGGGGCTGCCTGCATCTTCCCACAGCACTGCAGCCCCACAGCTCCATCACTGCTGGACTGAGGCAGACACCTGCAACCATAGGCATCCACACAGAGATGTTCAACTGAACTGCTGTACGACTTTCAGCAGTGGTAAAAGCAAAGCTACTCTCAGCAAATAAAGCTGAGCAGAATTAAGGAAATGATGAAATAAATAAGAAGTTTTGTGTTCTGGTTTTTTTGTTGTTGTTTTTGTTGTTTTTTTAACAACATCAAAAAATATTGGCACGTTCCCTGTGCATAGAAACTGTGGCTTCTAGTCTCACTAACTGTTCTGAGAAAACAATCTGAAAGATTAGGGAAATGAGAAAGAAGGGAAGTTGTACGAGACTTCCTAGAGGCTGAATAAAAAGTTTTCTGATATATATCAGTTAAAAACAAAACAAAACAAAACAGTATATATATATTTTGGTCCTGCCTATGCATCCATTTGTGTTTAAAATCCTGGTGCAGGATCCAAGCAGTGACATTTCAACAACAAAACTATAATTGTTTAGAATTCCATTATTTTAGTTTCCAAGGCTCAACAGCAGTAGTTCTGTTGGTGCAGTTCCCTTCTCATTATCACTCCTCAGCATGGCATACTCTCCATGTCACACAATAAGGGAAACCATGCTACCTCTCAGTGCCTTAATTACCACTGCAGCCATATCCAGCTCAGACAGCAGAACTCATTTCCTAAACCTGCATTGAATTGGGTCACAAACTGGCCTCCAGGACACTTCCTACTACAATTTATGATAAGCAAATATGATCAAAAGTTCCAAAAGATGTTAAATGTAATCATTGCTTCTGAGTCTCATCTGACTGAAATAAAAGATGGAGAACTGCCACAGGCTGCTTTAGAGAGGAAAAAAGCACACACAAAACACCCCACAACAACAAAAAACCCAACAGGCACAGTTTATTTTGTTTTTCCCTTACCCTACAGCTGCCAAGTAAATTTAATAAGTCTTTGTTTTATGAAGAATCATAAAAACGGTCCAAAAGCAATTTTATACAGCCAATAGGTACTAAATAAATATACCTTCACTATAATACATGGCTACATTTTTGGTCCCATAAAGCAGCTCCAATTTTACACTTCATACTGTCTATATTTTGGTGCGTGTTAACATGCAACACATAAAGGCTCTGACAGAACTACCAAATTAACATTCAAAACATTTCCCACTTATCTCTCTCTCTCTCACACATACATTTGTGCAATAACTTTTAGTTTATGCACAATGCTGACTTCTGCTCCAAACATTTCCTTCTTTCTTTTCTTCTAGATCTTTTTCTCTGAAATTCTGATTTTCTCGACGCTGTACTCTTTACTACTTTCTCTTCCACCCATATACAGGCAATGCCTGCATTGCCAACCTACAGGTCCAGTTCATCCACAACATCTGCTTTCTCTGCTATTATGCTGCTGTGGGCACTCCTGGCAGGAAAGCACTGACCAAGTTGACATCTTTTTCTATAAGTGTTTTTCCCCTCCAGCTCTGACATCTTCCTAGCTAAACTGCTCCACTTCTCTGACCTAGCAAAATACTGTGTTTGTAGTCCTAGACTTTACGCTATTTCGGTCTTTTTTCTCTTGAAAACATTTCTCTTTTGTTAGTATATCTAATGAGTTCTGCAGAGAATATATGCAAAATATAATCTGATTTTTCAAGGTGCGTCTGTCATCACTCTTCATACGTTATCCTACATTTGTTTTAGTAACACTTTCTCAGTGCATTACCTCAATCTCACCACCATCCCCAGACCACTTTTTTTTCCCCACTAACTCACATCCATACTGCTCTTTTCTCTTTTATTAAATATCGCTCTCCCTGGAAGTAAAAAAAAAGCAACAAAATAAAACAAAACAAACAAACAAACAAAAAAAATACCCCAAACACCATACTTCCTGGCAAAAAGTCCAGGAATAGTCAATAGTCAGCCTTCTGTTTTACCCTCAGGCCTTGCTTAAGGCCACTGATAACACACTTCTCAACCTTACCATTCCTAAAACTTGTCTTCTAATTCTTTCTAATTCTCTCTTCAAGTATGCTTTCCATAAGAACCTCATGCCTTCAGTCTCTGCATGTCTTTTCCATTCCATATTTTGTCTCTAAAAACAGCTACCTCTGCTGTTGGGGAAGAGGCACCATACCTGCTACAGTGAGTCACAAACTAATCTTCCTTGGTCATAGCTTCTCAGCCAACAAGATGGAAAATTCATTCTCTTATGGAATCAAATGACAAAATCTGATTTTTATTACCAATCAAAATCTTTAAAACCATGCCAAAAAAAGACAGAAAGATTGGCATCATTATTTTAAACATTTTTCATACATGTTGTTTCCATCCACCAATCTAAAATATGGGTGTGCATATTCATTTTGCATCATTACTCTTCATAGAGGATCTATTCTCTCTCTAAATTTATTCAATAATACTATTCAATAATAACTGCAGCAAAAATTATTTTCCTTTTTTTAGCTTTGCTCATGCAATCCTACTCTTCACATTCACCAACTGGGTTTCCATCACTGGTTGTATCCAACCATATATGAATATGCACTTTGGAAAAAAAACAGATACTTGTTGCAAAAGTTCAGGGCATTCCTGTGAGGAAAAAATATGTGGGATTTATCTAAAAGTTTTCTGAAACCTTATCAAGCAGTTTATTAGCTTTACAATGTGCTGTTATAATTCTGATTGTGTTAAAAAGAGTTCTACATGCACACGACTCCACAGTTTCTCCAGCTGTTGTGTGGTGCGGGAAGAGTCTCGTCCTCCTGGCAAAATTTCAGTATGGCCTTACAATATCCAACAGGTAAGCCCAGTTCAGACAAGGTCACATTAAAATAATGTATGTAACGAAGAGGTCATTTTTAAAAATGCCTGCAGCTATACACACTACACTTCTTATGTATTTAATACAATGACAGCCAAAAAAACAAAAGAAAAGAATGCCTTGGAGTTTCACCTTAGAATATTAAAATCAGGCAGTATTATGGCATCTCTTAACGTTATACTAAAGTCTATCTCAATCTACTCAACAGTTTAAATGTGAATTTATTTGTTAGTAAATAACAGGTAATAAAAACAGTAAGAAGAATTATATGGACAACTGTACTTCCTACTTACATATGAATGAATTCAGTCTAATAGTATCAGTTCACTTCTGGTAGTTGTAAAATATCTCTCACCACTCCACTTTAGTCTTTTAGTTTAGCTTTAGATTCAGACAGCAATTAAGTCTTCTTCAGCATGCAACTAAGCCAGCTCTAATTAAAATCTATGAGAATTTTTCCTCATACTTAATGGCTGTTGGTTGAGGCCCCAAAGTAATTGTATGAAGAGCATAATATGTCACTTACTGATAAATTGACTCTGCCTTTGAAAGAAATATTGGGAATGCACTGCAAGCTTTTCATTCCATAACCATTTGCTGAAGCCAGATGCCCAAATGACTGCGAAAAACTTTTGATAAATAGTGAAATAACTGTGCACCAAGGGCCCAATCCTGTTCTCACTGAAGGTGATGCTAAAACTCCAAAAGAGCAAAGGTAGAGCCTAATGTTTACCTAGCAAACACTGTATTTTTTTATCTGGAAAGCACTAAGAAGTATCAATTGGCATTATCATACACGACAACTTATTGAATGCTCAGTTTTTCCTATAACAGCAGCAAATCCCCGAATCTTTATGAAGGCTACTACAGATAATCACAAAAGAAGTTTTTAGGATCCAATTTTTCTTCAGATGTGAGATAGCTGTCCCTAGCTTCTTCCTTTAGGGAATTTAAATGGCTACCATCCCACCTGAATAGAGCTCAGGACAAATGAAGGAATGAACCAGGTTGTAAAAACAAAATCTCAATTTCCATTTTCTCAGAGAAATAAAGTGGTTAGAGAGGTTCACTCCAAAATAGAGAAACAGTAATATTAAAAATAAATACAATCAGCTACAAAAGTTTTTCTTTTATATGAGTAGAAACGATCATAAAAGAACCAAAGCTTTCCTGGATTCAAAGAACAGGGAAGGGGAGTATTCATCTGTATGGTACAACCATGGAATGAATGATACTGTGTGCAAGACACAAACTATCAGGAATAGTAGCATCTGAGTCTCACAGTGGGCACAGCAGTAGCTAACAGCTATTTCAGGAGATAAAATAGGGGGAACATTGACACAGCCACCCACCAATGAGATAGTGATAAAAGAAACAAGGCAAGAAAGCAGAAAACAGGCGAGCTACTACCTGCCCAAGCAAGCTGTCAAAAATGACTGCACGAACTACACTGAAAACTCAAGGATTCAGTTGAAATGCTTCTGTCTGTATGCTGCGCATTTTACTTGATTGGCAGGTGCTCAGATAGACTTGAGACTTTAGCATCCTGTTCCCTCCTAATGAAAGAAGAGGAAAACATTTCCTACTGAACTCAATCACACCTTTTTGATGATAGCTATTTCTCCATCTTTGCCCCGAGACAATTTGCTTCAAGTTCTAAACCATACCTGTTCTACTGCATCAGCTCTTGACTGCTAGGGACAGGTTTCTCAATTGCTTGAGTAACTAAGGTCAACAGAATGTTACATGCTTTACATAGACATTCCATTTCTATCTTCTTAGACTTTAGAACTTCCATATTCTCATGTCTTTTTTTATTTAAATACTGCTCCTCCTCATCTTACAAGAGTTTAAAGTCAGAAACACAAGTACCTTTTTAAATCTGACCTTCATTTAGTTCGTTTATACATCTAACTACCAAAATAGCTGCTGATTACACAAGGTCTTATTTTGAGTAATGTTATGGCTCTTCTGCTGCAGTTGATGAGGCCATGACAAAATGACCCTTAAGTAGTCTACAAAGCCTAGAACTTTCTTTTTAATTATGGCATCCTTCCAGTGACCCCGAGAAGTAAGAAATATTAATAGTAGTCTACTCATTTTAGATCATTGGGAACTTTGAAATACATACTTCCAAATCAAAGTCATCACAGTATGCAAAGCAAAACATGGAAAGCATCCACTCTTCCCATCCACACAGACAGGCGCAGTAACAGCACAGTTAAGGAAAGATCTGAACTTTGCATCGGGAGACACAAACTCCAAACATACTTTCTGACAGAAAAAAAACTTACACAAAACTATGCCAAAATTCCAACTATAAAGGTGACTGGGAAGTTCACTGCTCTTCAACAATGGCACCAAAATAGGCATTGGTTAACAGAGAAAGAGGTTTGGCCACAAATCCAGGAAAGAGACAAACACCCTGGCTGCCTACCAGAGTCCCGTGCATCAGTCAGGAGGTGCCGGCTGGCTCACAGATAGCAAGACTCATGTGCTTAAGTAACAGCCAAATAATTAAGAGAAGTTAATATCTTGCTAAAGGTTATATCAGGCAACTGGGCACTCTCCAAATATCTGTTCCCTCGGGCAGACTACAAACATTTGTAGCTTGCAGCAAATTAACTGGCAATTAATTCAGTTAAAAATAATACTAAAACCAGAAAGAAACTCCATCATCTGTAGACACTGTATCTGCTACTAAATCTCTACACAGCTAGGTCACGAGGCTGGTGCATATGGCCCTTCTCCTCAAAAGCAGTACTTGTATACAGCACTATATAAAACAATGTACAGTTTTTGAAAGGTACAGCAGAAGACAAGAAGGAGCGTATGCCATCTCCTTCTGACCTCAGCATGACCAGGACAGAGTTGTTTTGTATTTTCCCCCTCACCATATCCCAGGCACTTGCCCATACAAGTCCAGAACATTCCAGCGAGATCTGCAGCAGAACTTGAAGGATCTGTGACTCCAAAGCAGCCCCAGCTACACATGGGTCTGTCATTCCAGTACTTGCATCCTGGGGCAGTTTATCTTCACTTAAAATCCAGATCAAAACAGTTGCTAAAAAGAGTGCTTACTATGCAGAGACTGAAAGGCACCATATAAAATAATGCAGCATTATGCAGACAGCTTGAGAAAAAGTCATCATCATCTCAGTCTGGTGCTGCTGAATGAATGTTATTCATGTGACATCTTGGACAAGATCGTAGGGATAACTTTAGTTTAATGACTAATTAGCAAACTTCTGCAGAAATAACATGGCAAAGTATTAGACAAAGTGTCACATTGCAGGCGTGCTGGGTTTCTCCCGATGCTTTCCTTTCACTCACTGTCTCTCTTTGGGCTGGCAGAGGGGGGACACTGCATATGTTAACAAAAGCTCATTGCTTTTAGAGACAACAAACAAAATATGAGAGTAATAAAAATTTACAGCAATAAATAAATAAACAAATAAATCACAGAGGGTACAGTCTGTGGAATAGTCAAACCTCTTGGACCCAAAAGTCATTTCAGCTCTGCTCAACAACTCCACCTTCGTACCCAGCTCTCCCAGCAGCATAACTGGTCAGTGCACATGCCTTCTTCCAGTAACCTTCACAGCTTCACTTTAATGGATCGATTTCAGAACAAGGATAACACAGTTACCAGTATTTCATCTGAGGCTCTTCTTTTGCTTTAAAAGCAGCAGGTGAGCAAATTACAATAATTGGTTTGGCATCCAAAGAAAAGTAAGGACAACCACATCCTGCATACAGATGATAGCCTCATTAGTTTAAGCTGGAATCAAGTCACTCCTTTTCTGTCATAAAAGTTGTTTGCTAGATGTGGTTGTGTCCCTGACTCTTCATACTCTGTCTAACAAATGCAAGCAGTAGGAAAAGGCCCTCAGAGAGCCTTTTTGAGCTTTTCATCAGCTAGTACATTGGGGTTTGTCAGGGAAGAAATTAACAGTTTGACCATTACTAGGCTCATGTTTTGCAGGACAAATTGCTGTGACAGGACTTAAAGGACTAGCAGTACAGTGGGTTGAAAAAAAAAGCAGTACATCTCATTTTTGAATCATGGATGCTTCAGATACTGTAATTAATGATTGACAGAAGTGATTTTTTTTTTAATACACTTGAAGTAACAATTCTATTAGATACTGTCAGTCCCCACAGCTGAGTACCTGAGTATCAATTCCAGGGACCTGGGGACAGGATAACATTCCCCTTCTTCCTTTTCCCCAGTAAATAATTCACAAACAATTCAACGACCTGGGAAGCACCCTCTATAGTTCAAATGGTTAGCAAGCTTTTTGCTAGGTATGATGTTTATCATTTATTTAATACACATTGCCAGAGCCTGAGGAAGAAAAGTTTAAAAATAATGTCAATAGACAAAGGATCATACTCAGAGTCATCTACCAGTCTTCTTGTTCTCCCTGAGGCAAAAGCCAACGTGAATTCATTCAGGGCCATTCTATTATTTATGCAAGGAAGTGCCTATCATAAACACAGAATGAAAAGGAGTTACTCCCTGTGCAAGGTCTGAAGGATCATGTCTAATAACTACAGGTTTAATTTCAAGATTTCAGAAATTCTCATTTAAAAGCACCTGAAGCAAAGTCTAAACAGGGAACGATAAGAGAAATAATTGGTGTAACAATTTGGGTACTATGTAATATTTCTGATAGGAAGCACAATACATCTTGTATTAAAGATTACAACAATGAGTTCAAGCCAGTCCCAATAACAAAGCAGTACAATAGCTAGTAGAGATAATGTTACTGTTAACTCCGAATTTCCTGATTTCTGTCAGCCACTTCCACTTTTTGATGCATTCATTTATTTAGTTATCCTGACATTAAAAGGAAGCTTTAAGGAAGAAGCTGAAAGTTATTAGTTTAAGAGACTGGAGCATCCTCTTTCAGCTTCTCTTTTTTTTTTTTTTTTTTTCTCTCTACTTTCCTGTACAGGTTTCAATGTAGAATTCCTCCTCCATCTCTTCCAAAACTGCATTTCTTCCCATTAGCACCTTATTCTCTCTCCACCCACGGTAAACTTTTATTGTTTTATTACATGTCCTTTGTTCAACTATACTAGATTTGTCCCCTTAAAAAAAAAACAAACAATTCCAATATATTCTTTCCTTGCATTTCCCTGCTATATCAAATTTATTCACATCTACCAACTACTCATGCAGCCTCTTCCATCATGTAGTACAGCTTTGGTGTGGCAAGGGAGATCAAGTGACAAATTCCCATGTTTACAAAATTGCTCTAAGAAGCAGTAAAGAAGAGCTGGACTAGGATTTTTTCCTCATTACACTGTGAAGAGATAGCTGCAGGTAGAAAACAGCAACACAAACCCCAATTACGTGCAGATTTTAAGTCACCTTGCACCTTGTTGCAGTTAAAGCGGGTAAGAGATGAAGAGAGAAGGAACAGGGAAGCAGCTCAGGTTCCTTTATCTACCCGTAGTCTTTCCAGACAGATCCAGTCCCAGCAATTTAGGAGTTTTTTGTCTTTATGCAATACTCATCCTTTCTGTCTACTGCCAAACAACAGAACTTCTCTGCAGACTACACAAAAACAAAAAAAACAACAACAAAAAAAAGCCTTATCAATGTATCCCTACAGCACCTCAGATTTTTATACATTTGCTAATAATGCCTCCAATGGTACATTTAAAAACAGTTTGAGCAACAGTAGAACAAAAGCAGTAATACTTCAGCAGGTTTGTTTCCTCCATTGCACGTAAGAAAGCAGCAAGATGGTGTTCTTCGCTTTAGTTTTACTGTAAGTTGCTAAACATTTTCAGCATGGTGCACCCAAAAGATCATCAATAGCAGAAGTTCCATAAGCAAAAGTCACACTTCATAATAAATGCTTTCTTCTCTGATGTAAAAGTATAGCGCTCCCAGTCTGCTTTATTTTATTTTATTTTTTTTGAAGTAGGAACCCACGTATGTCCTCTGGTATTCTGAATACAGCACATCTTCCTTCCCTATAATAAAGGGTAGCATATTTTCATTTTGATTGCCTGGAGCGAGAATGGAAATGTCTAAGGAATTAATGGGTTTATTCAATCAGTCATAAATTTGGACCTTTTCAAAGGCTTGTTCTGGTTGCACAGTCATGCTTTAAAAATTATCTTTCATTATTAATATAACTCCTATTAGTAGCTCTGCTTAGCAAAATATTCCTCTTTATTTGCACCTAATGTGGAAAACTGGCAAATGTTTTGACAAGATGAACCAAGTCATTTTGTCTCCTGAGTGTAACTACTTGCTCCTGCAATAGTAGCCCAAAGATTATACCCCTGATGACTGACAGTGGGAGGACAACTGACAGATATGAGAGAGGTATTAAAAAAAAAGATTATTTGAATGGAAAAATCCCTAAGATACTATGATTTAAGCTTCACAGCTGTCTTTTACCTCTAATTTCAAACCATAAGTAAAACATGTGAGTTGCACAAGTCCATTAGTCAATGCAATACGTTAACAGGATTAAAAGCAGATTAAAAAAAATCTTTAGAAAACATAGTGCCATTAGTAAAAACACCAAGACTGAATCACCTTCAGCTCCAATTTCAGCAGTGGCTTAAGGTACGCACTGCCTTTCCCTGGAGACTATTTTCCTACCTCCCTGGCACCTTAGAGAATCAGCGTGAAAAATGACCCAGCTAAAGTCAGTTTTGCCATTCTCCTTAACAAAGGTAATACCTCAGCTTTGATTGTTATAGCAGGTCAGAACAAACTAGCATACAACTTATTTAGCAAATACACAGTTACTCGTGGCACATTAAATGTTTAGTCAGTTAAGATCTACTGCTTTCTGAAATTTGCTGAAGACTTCCTTAGAATGGGATACATACAGATTTCTCACCTTATCTGAACATTACCAAGTTACTGGGAGAACCCAGAGGATAGGAGAGAAGACTTGGCAGGGCCTCTCTCCTTCCTACTTAAACAGATGAGCACATGCTGTTTCAAGGCAATATTATGTTTTGCACACATTGTTGTGTTTTTTTCCCCCTGGGTTCTCTGTGGTTTCATAGGATTTTCTTAGACACAGGCAAACTTTTCTGTGACCGAGAGATAATTTCTTATAGTCAGAGAGAGATATAATAAGGTTTGCCAGGGATAGATTCTGCTACCTTTTTTCACAGACACCATGTAAGTCTGTAAGTGGATGAGGCTCCAAAATGATTTATCACCTGAAGAAAAGCTGTTGGTGGAACATTACTGTGCGTGAGGCTGAAGAGAAAGAAGCAATGTGTACATGAAGTTCTTGCAGTATGAGCAGTTTTTCACTTGTCAAAAATCAATTTCTTGTGCCGTTCTGCTTTCTATTCATCTGGCTTTGTTAGCTCCTTTTAGAGTTAATACTAATCCTTGATATGACAGATCACAGAAGATGTGTCAGTGTGGTTGTATGTGCTTACATCAACAAGGACTTTGTTGTGCTGTCTTCAGGCATTACCTGCATGTTTACTGTATTTCTTCCTCCTTGCATGAAGTGCAAATGCCACACAGTGCATTGCACAGATGACCCTCTGCCTAACAATACACCTGTAGTCCTTTTGCATTCAGTTCCCTTCATCATCTGTTAACGCATTTCCTTACTAGCTTGCACTAAACACAATCTCTAAGCACAGGAGCTAGAACTGTTATGTAATGCACATTTGATTCCATTGGAGAAAATGTTAAAAGGCACCTATTGATTACATAAAAAGTGCATGAGTAGAGTTTTGGTATTTTAGTCTAGGGTCTAAATTCTTTTATCAGTTCTTTAGCAGATCAATAAGTATTAGGGAAGCCTGATAAAAAATTCAAGACTTGCACATGCAAAAACTATTCCTACGTTTCTAAGCAGTCCATGGTGTTACCTGTCAATCTTTGTATTTTCACCCACAGTTATTAAAATAAGCCATTCCTGCAGTAAGAGAAAGGCCAGAGCACTAGATTAGAGGAGGACAACGTTTATTTTCCCTTCTCCAGCAACGGCTCCTTCTTTACCCCTTAACACTCACTCTTGCCTGTATGGAAGCAATGGGAGTTTTTTCCGTGCTTAAATAAGATCTTCATATTTTTCTCCACAAAACTGTAGACAAAATATATATATAAAACAGGACAGCTCTTACAGCTCTACTAGCAACAAGGAAGATTCATGGCTGAAATTCAGACTCAATGGCTGAAATTGCTTTTGTCCATCATCCACTTCAGTATTGCAACAACAAACTCAAGAGAACACCTTTAGCATGTTATTTGCAACTATTATTCCCCTTGTTTGCATTATGTGCTTAAACATGTACTTAAAGAAATATCCAAATAACAGTAGGTCTGTCAAAATACTAATATCCAAACATTAATAACATTACATTTACAACAGGAATAGTATGGGGTATCTTGCACCATAAAAATCAATCTCAAAAAGGACAGAATAATGCCATAAGAAGAATTTAATTTTTTAACTCTCATGACTCGTGAAAAAGGTACCAAGTTTTTCATTCTCCTGATAAATAACCCTTTTTCCTCTTACATATCCTCTTTTTTAAATGCTTTGGAATTTCCCACCACTCAAGCACTTAACAAGATGTGAATTCCTCATAAGCGCCCTTAGTATCAGTAATATCATCAGCTGTGGGGTAAGTGAATTAGACCTGGCTGCAGAAAAGCAAGTAAATAGCACTGCAAGCTATGGTTAATTACATTCACTAAGTTTCAGACCATTATATTTCTTCCGCCCTCAAAAAATCATCCAGTTTTGAAAGTGCACAACAATTTAATAGCCTTCAACTAAGTTTAAAGAATTAATTTGACAGGTGTCAGCATATATGCTACAGCAGTGTTTTTGTAATTATTTTGAACTCACTGCACACATAACAAATACAAAAAAGCTCTTCTGTTTTACTGAAAGGTGGATTTCAAGGTTGACATAAGACTGATGGTGACTGCTTATCCTTTCAAAGAGTTCCAGCACCATGGATTTGGCTGCCTTGAGTGAGCTCTCAGAGTCTGTAACAAAGTTCTGACAATTATCTGGTTTCTATCATCTGGAAAGAAGTTTAAGTGTTTTGAGTTCTACAAGCATTCATTATTTTACTTCTGCAGCTCTGAGAAGATTTGAAAGATCTAAACACACTGAAGGATCAGGGCTAATAGATACTATGTTCTTGTTCTGGAAAGAGTAAAGGAACGAAACACAGACCCACTGCTGAAATGAATCAGTGGAAGAAAGCACAAGCGATCACCAGAGCCAGTATCTAGCCAGGTTTCTTGGTTTCCTACCCAAACCCTCAGTAAGTTTGCCTCTAGGTCCTTCCCTTGCCACATAGGTCCAGATTCTGCTTATCAATGCAAGAAGAGCTGAAGGCAAGATGGTGTAATTTTTACCGTATCTTATTTAGAGATGGAGAAATTAATCATAACACTAACTGACTCAAACAAAAGTCATGAACTCCAGAAACAAAAATAAGGACTGCAGCTCTGAACAACACAAGCAGGCTCCAACAATTAGCTGTTATCTGCAACGTTATCCACCCCTTATCCCTAGCCTGACCCATGCAGGGAGCCATTTCAGAGCACTACAATTTATTATTTTATTTTATTTTTGCATGTGCCAGTTTTCCAGACATTGGAGCACAAAAGGCATCTCACAGTAAGTTTAAGAGCAGGAGATAAGGGAAGGCAGACTAGCAGAATTCCTCCAGTGACCAACAGGCACAGGGCTGCGTGTGGGTGGACCTGCCAGCGACACCCCCAGCGATCAGTAACCGGCCTCCTTCCTCATGTACAAGAGGTTAAGAGGTCTAGGCTTAAATCAGAAGTGGGAGGGAGCAATGCAGACCTGACAGGCAGCACAGCTTGCTACAGATGGTTTTCAAAAACATTTTTTTAAAGCAGGCTCAGTGCATTTGCCAGAACCATCTCCTGCATAGGCTTGCTCACACATAGGGCTTGAACCTGGATTGCAAACGTACAGGGAAAAAGCTTTGGGCATCTGTCAGGAGGACAATGGGTTACAAATCCTTGCTCAACGCAGAAACAGACAAATAAAAAGAAAAAGGAAGACAAAGTATTACTATAAACAAACACTGAAAATACAATAATGCAATTACACAAGCCAGCAGTAGAAAATGCGGAGGAAGTCCAGAGATGGGCAATAAAAATGATTAGAGATACAAAAGAAGGATCTGAAGATGAGGAATATTCAGGTTCCATAAGAGATGGATACAGAAGATTGGATATAATAGGCCTACATAGAACAGTAAATTGTACAGTGGTTAACTCAGAGCATTCTACCTTCCACTTCTCACAGAGTAAATAGGACCAATTTGAAGGCAAAAATGCACAATTGAGTAAAGACAGCATTTTTGCATAGTTCTTGACAAACTTTGGGCATTTGCTACAAGATAAACTTTCAGCCAAGATCTTCATCTGACTTGGAGAGAATTAGGTATTTAAATAAACAGCTATACCATATTTGCTGTCTAGTTGATTTAAATAAACAAACTTAAGGATAACAACAAAATCTTCACACTTTGGTCATCTGCTTGGTAAGGAAGATATTTTATTCTAATTATTGTGGATTAGCCATTCATCATGAGATAAATTTTAGATGTCTCTGTTTGCCAATAAATTTGATATGAAAATTTGGTCTTGTGTTATTCACAAGTGTGATGGTTTTGCAGGCTATTTTATTTTCCCCTCTCTTTATCTCCCCAGCATTTGTTATGAGACCCCAGAGCCTGGGAATACAAATGTAGAACTAGAAATAACTTCTGGATTTGTGGGAGTTCAGGCAGCTCACCACAGACAACATCATGGCTGTTCCACAAGGGGACTCTCTGTCTACCACAAAAACACTCTACAGACAACTCAATCACAGAAAAAAAACCTGAGAATTTTTTTGTGCTAAAAACTACTGTCAGAAATAAAACTGTGGAAAAAAAAAAAAACAACCAAAGGCATTATCTGTATTTAATGTTCATTAGAAGAGAAAAAAATAGAAGAAATATTCCAAATAGCATTGGGAAACAGACCATACCCAACAATCAACATGAAAAAGAGCTCCCAGTTGTCTGGATCATTCTAACAAAAATGAATCCCTTCCCAAGTCCATACCTAGGAAGGTATTACTCTACAGAAAATAAATTTTGCAGTCATCACTTCTGGCCTTAGAGTACCTTTTATCATTGTTCTCCAGCATATCAATGTAGAGAGAGGTATCAAAATCTGGCGGGATCAATGCAGCTTTTGTTTTTCTATTTATTTATTTTTCTTTTAAATAATAAGATCAAGCTAAAAAACAACTCACGTCATTTTTTCACAGAAGTCATCATGACAAATGCTTACAAAGGTTATTCCCATCTGCCCACATTCCAGAGCAAGATTAAACTTTGCCCAGAAAAGAAGGAAAACAATGAACCCATGTAGATTTTCTTTATGACAAAATATAATTATAAAATCATTACAGTCGAAGGAAAGACGTGATTCACTAATATTCCTTTAGAGGTAACAGCTTGTGCTCCCTGAAAAAAAACAACAAAATCTACTTTCTTACTAAAATTTTAATAAGCCCCAGGGTTTTCTGTGAAATATTTAAGAATAGCTAGTAAGAGAACAATTGAAAAAGAACAGATGTTAAAATCTATGAATATATACATTCCCATATTTTAAAATAAAAATGTCTTCTACTAGCTGTGATTGCATATTAGACAAAAGAAGAAACACGTCTGCTCGTACTGTCGTTTGTTCCTCGTATACTTTGTAATAATGTACTGTTTAACTTGATGTTTCCTGCTGGAAACTGTCAAATTCTACGGTAACTTGTTTTCCACCTTTCTAAAGAAAAATAAAAAAGTCAAAGAACGCAACAAAATCTTGGCTTTCTCTGCGTTATGGTTTCCACTATATCTGATTTTAAAGGAAGTTATTTCTGGTTTTGGTCAGAATGAATTATGGATACCACATAAAGAAAAAGTTAGACAAATGTAGTCATTATCCAAGTATATACTTGGAGGTTTCTGGTGGTTCTGGGAGCTATGACCATGCTGCACTCTCAGCTTGATGTACACGAACCAAACACCTTCAGAATGCAGTACATAAATGCGCTTCCTTGTGATCTGCCAGTGAGGTCCAATTTCTGTCAAAATCCCATGGAAACTGAGGAGCAACTCCTTGGTGATTTTTACTTATTTAAATTACCATTTCAAAACAGCGGTGAAACACCCCAGGTCTAATCAAATATAGCATGGTACGGTAATAAAAGATTACTGTAACATTTGTGTAGTTAAAATAACACACCCTTCAGCCTCATTCCCAGCAACACCTCTGACATCAGGAGTATATTTCAAAGGGATTAATGCCTGTTGTGACTTATTGTTTAACTACACATTGACTGTGGAGAATGTGAATTCATAATATAATGCTGGAAGACTCAATTTCTTTTTGATCATAGAGCTCAATGGGTAACTACCATTTCCTGAACACCATTATTTAGTATTTATTGAATCTAAATACCTACAGCAACCTGGTTACTGAATGCCTCTAAATGAGAAATGCTGCCGTTATTTCTAAACTAACAGTATGTCCAGGACACAGTCTTTGAAGTGGCAGATAGGTTCCTTATTATTTATTTTTTAACCTATCATAAGAGAGAACATGAATTTGAGCTCTCCCAGTCCCCACACATTTTCCTGTGATAAAAACTGGAGGATAACAGCATCATAGGGGTACCAGCCTGGGCATATGAAAGGCACTCTAACAGCAAGGCAAGATCACCTAGAGATCTGCAAAGCAAGATGATCTAGAGCATTGCAGCTTAGAATTGTAAAAACAAGGCTTCCACCTCACTAGCTACACAGATGAACATTTGTGTAGAGGTTGTGCTACAAGAAATTTTTAAATCAATTTAAACTTACATGAAAGGGAATTTAGCTTAAATCTCATATCATCAACTTCCACCACCAGAGTTCTTCAGGTACTGTCTTAAACACATTCAAACACACCCGTACACTTGTTTAAATCATCTTTATCTTATTTAATTCGTTACAATAGAGCAATAAGGAGCAATGCAGATACCTAAACAGACATCTAGTGCCATTTCAGATGCTTGTGAGCATCCCACCACAGCTTTCAAGTGCTGCTACAGAAGGCATTAATTCATGTGTCACACCTGCTAGACCTGACAGATGTCTCAAGTATACAAAGCATCTATAATGGCATTACACGTCTATGTTTAGGCTTTGACTCCTTCCCTTGGTCTAGAGAAAGTGCAAATGAAGAGCAGAATTGGTGTCCCGGGTGGTGTCATTTATCTCAAACACAAGCACCAGAGAAGCAATAGAGGTGTGAAATCTTTACATTGTCTCACTAATGTAAGTTTCCACTCTATTCTGAGCAGATCAATGTGACATAGCGTACAGTATGCTGCGTATTATTATGAGAAAAACCTTCGGCAATGAGGAAAGATGGTACAGATTTTTACGTGGGTAAATAGCATTTCAGTCCCAAAATCAAATAGGATTTACAAGAGACAGAAGGATGAAATGCCCCTCTTCATCCACAAGTCAAGTGGAAGCTGTCTGTTGTTCATTCTGCTTGTAATTTATTTGTGGCACAGCATGAGGGAAGAAGATTCCCTACGTTTATTAAATGTTGGTACACTCTGCAATATAACTCCAGCTTGACACCTCTATCTGGACAATTCAGAAAAAAGAATCAAAACCAAGGTCATGACAAAGTCTGAAAATTCACTTGAACTTACTTCCATCTCAGCCAGGTGAGCTGTAGCGACTAGCTGTTTTACTGACAGTACTGTGAGCTGATCTTACTGCCATATTCAGACTTCAAGCATAAAGAATCACAGAATATTCCAAGCTGGAAGGGGCCCACAAGGACACAAAATCTATTCCTAGCACTATGAGGCCTCCCTTCAGCCTCCTCTTCTCTGAACTGAACAAACCAAGTGACCTCAGCAGCTCCACCTGCATCTTGATCTCCAGTGCCTTCATCACCTTAAACCATTACAGAAAGAACAAAACAAACAAAACCAACAACATACAAAATCAACACGACTTGAAACAATAGCAATGTGCAAACCTCTAGTTAATCATAACCCTGCCTTCATTTCATAGACATAAACTGTGCCTCATTCACATATTTATTTCTGTAGCATATATAAGAACAATTAGCCTTAAAAGTTTTTAATAGACAAAATTAAAACTCTCTTGCTTTTATATTCATCAATGAAAATATCCAAAGGAAATCTACAGAAAGGGAAATCTTTGTGAATGAAAGCAGAAATGATTGCTTACCTCAGATACTTTCTTGGTCACAGAATTTTTCTTTAAGACAATATAAACAATTTGGAGTAGAAGTTGTAATGAACAATTGATATTACTCCACAACTTCTGGCAAACATTAATTAGCTTTGTGATGAAACATTGAAAAAATAATAAATTCAACTCCTACAAGTGAATTGTCAGCTCTATTTTCCTTTCTGGTTTTACAGTTATTTTCAGGTATAAAAATGCCTTGCATAATACCAATATCCTCCTAAGAGCTTGGCCTGTATACTTACTACTACAAACACCAGGAAACAAACCACTTATTCCAAAAATACCCACAAATGCAGACATTGAATAACTTGAGAAAAACAGAATATTTCTGCTACACAGAAACTAATCTCAAGGCACTGGGGAACACGTGATAGTTCAAGTTATTTTGAACCCAATGCTAAGTCTCAACACAACTGATCAGCCTCCAGTACCCCACATCTCCAGCCAGCCCAGCCAAGATGTGACACGATGCATCTGGAAAGCCACTGGCTCAGCTCTATTGCAGCAGAAGCAAATCTATGCTATGCATTGGAATGGAGGAAATCTACTCATTTTCATCAAGGAACTTGAATGACTGTAAGCTCATCACTTAGTTAGGCAGGGAAATCCACCTACTCTCTTGACATAATAGGTCACTCGTTTTTTATGAGGCAGGTAAGGAAACTCAAGCAGGTTAAAAGAATATCCAGAGAAAAACAAACTAAAATCAACCCAATTCTGGTTGCTTAGAACACAGGACTTCAAAACACCTCTAAGCAATTTCCTTAATTGTCTACATAATCACATGTTCAGCTGTTGAAGTTGGAAGGAAAAGTGCCTTTTCCCTTCAGACCACCTGCTTGAACTTAACTAAGCTGATTATTGTTATTGTGTTTATATTGCAGCAGCACCTAAGATGAAAGATGCATATAATCCTTTAAGGCCAGTAATCTGTTTAATAGTCATTTCACAGCTTATTTGAAACAAGCTGATGTTAAAGCAATAAATGAAATCTCTTGAATGCTCTTTGCATAAACAACAAAAGAAGACTGACAGAGCTTTCAAACTAAATTAGGATTTTTCTTTGGACCTGTCCATCTCTCCAGAAGTATATGTCCAAGATGCACATACTCTGACACACCATGACCTTTTTTTTTGTGATCCTTTTGGATCACAAAATCATACAATAGTTGGAGAAAAACGTAAACCCCCCCAGTCCCAAGTTTATTAATGCAGCGCAATGTGTGCACAAATGCAATTTCCAATCATGTTTTCAAGAGACACTATTACATGTGTTTTCTGTTGTAGGTGATTTATGCAGCCTTGTGGACTTATGATGAAAATGGTCCAACAGTTTTTAGCTGCTCATTTTAGCCATACACAATTCTTTCATCCACATTGACAGACAAAAATACAAGACACTAAATAAAGCTATGATTCCTTTTGTTACTGTGTATTTACCAACTTTATCTACCTTCTCATTCCCCACCAAAGCTTTAGAAATCTTTAGCAAAATGACTTCCCACAAATCTTTCTCATTTCCAACACGATTTGCTAATGGTGGGGGGAAAGAAATGGAAAAAAAAGAAAAAAAAGATGCTCAAGAAACTCAATCACATCCATGCTTTCTAAACAGAAAACAGAGATTCCAGGACTGGTTTGTCGCTCTTGTTTGTTTCCTGAAAGAAGCAATGTTTTCAACTGCAAAGAAGTTTGAACAGACTTTCAGCTTAGCAGTTCTGCTGCAATCATGACATCAAGATAACAATTTTGATGAAAATTCTGATTTAAAGCATGTCTGCTTTTCAACAGTACCGACACAAACCCATGGCCTGAGGTAGAACCCACAGCAACAGCTTGGGAAAGGGACAGAGCACAGCAATTCAAAGGCTCTTTAAAGGACACACAGTTGAGTATCAGGACTCAGAACATCTGATGCTTCTGGTATGGCTATACAATAGCAATTAGATCTGCTAACAGAAGCTGATCTCCAGTTATTTAAAGTTCATAGCTCAAAAGTACCAGCTTATGTATTCGAATAAAAGTAAGAAAAGTCAAGGAGGGAATGGAATTAAGAAGGGACAAAGGCACCAACTTCCAAAAACCATGATTTCACAAGTACTCCCACAAAGGTTTTCACTTTTTTTTGGGCATTCATTATCAGTGGAGGCTTATGACCCATTCACAGTGCTCTGATCACATCTGAGCACTAAAAGTAAGATATGGCCAGACTCCAACAGCAAATTCACAATGTAAATATGAATGGAGGATAAAGCTTTGGATAAAAAGTTAAGGTGCACCTCCCACCATCCATGCTTCCCCAGATCCACGCCAACACGTTAAGCACTGCCATTCATCAAGGTAGCTGCTTGTGGTAGGAAGAATTCATAGTAAAAAGACAGTCATTTTCAAAATTTCCACATAACAATTTAGATTAAATCCTAGAAAACACGTCTCCGTATAAAACATTCTGCTTAGTAACTGGTATCGCCAGTACTGCAAATTTGTGTGCCTTACTGGAATTACCCAAGGTAAGTAACAGATGATTAGCTTTACAATTAAATTTTATTCTCTTTGTAAGGATAATAAATTCAGGAGATATTGCAAATATCTCTACTTAGATTCCAGTTCTCACAACACCGATCTGGCTTAATAGAATTTTTGTTGTAATTAACACACAACTTCAGTCTGATGTTTTTTTCCCCCCACACCAAGAAGACAATATTAAATAGGACAAGTAATGCACTACCAACCAGACAGCCGACAAAAGAAAATGAAGTGAACCACTCTAGATTTTACACTCACTCATTAGACTTTTTTCCCCTTTTATTTCAGAGGATATAAAAATCTCAGCAGCTATTTTATGTAACATAGGAAGCTGCTTTTAAAGTTTGTATTTGTTGTTGCCTGGCCTACCTCTTTAGTGGGTCTGAAAGACCCACTCTTCATATCACCAAAGCCCTAAGTCTGATGATACTTAAGGAAGGGCAGATGAGTTGGTAACCTGAGGCATACATTTTCAGCCAGGATGGATACAGTTAAGAGGAAGGCTTCGTTGTAAGGAAAAATAATGTGCATAATTCAACAGCTATGCTGTTCTGCTCACATATAATTAACAAGTCTTCAGCTCATTAGGAGGC
Organism: Cyrtonyx montezumae; assembly: GCF_038088225.1. Classification (NCBI taxonomy): domain Eukaryota; kingdom Metazoa; phylum Chordata; class Aves; order Galliformes; family Odontophoridae; genus Cyrtonyx; species Cyrtonyx montezumae. Next base: position 25,781,737 of record NW_027071903.1, on the reverse strand, counting down.
TGTATAAAATACACATAATATGCTGTGCAAAACTGATTGAGAATAAGAAGTATCTCATACATTAAAATAAATGATTTAAATTGTTTTGAAAAAGAGGTATCAGTAGTGCTCAAGGCTATGATTCCCAAACCTACTCATGACTCCATCTCCTTCAGACTGGCACTTTCACCCTCTTGGTTTTTGACAGAAACCTTGCCACGCTAATTCTGGTGTAATGCATTTGATCAGTGGCTGCTGGAATTCTGCTGCAATATTGAAAGACAAATAGGACCAAGGGAGTACAAACAACTACATCAGACAACACCATGTAAGCACTAATTCCCCAAAGAAGGATGTACATAATATCACATCACATGCATATTACTGTATCAGCGCAGTAAGTGTATTTTTGAGAGATGATGCATTTAGAATACAGTCCATCAAGTGTATTTGTCTGTACATTAATTAGTAGACTGTACCATATTAGTGCTCGTTCTTCAGACGTGATATGTAGCTGGCAGTGCGTCACTGCCCCTGATGAGCACTGTGCCTTCATTCCTAACGTACCAGCACTTGTACCTAATGAAACCCTGAAACTCTTAAAGTGTCTCTCAAGGGACGAAACAGTTACTCCTGAGCTGTAGTGACACCTCCTGGCAACAGACCGAGAAGGTCTTATCCCACATTACAACTTTTCCTCCAGACAATCCTTGTGGGTTTCAGCCAAGCCATGGTGCTTCCCCCAGCCTGGCTTCAAAGGCACAGTGCTCAGAATACCAAGTAGAATTTTCTGATTTATAAGCACTACTGACATTTCTGAAATCGAGAGGCTAAGATACAGGAATATCATCCTCTAAGATCTCCAGATTTATTATACCACACGTTGGCTTCTCTTGAGCAGCTGGAAAAATAGCTGCAAAAGCTAATCAACTAGCAGCTTAATTCATAGCTTGAATCTTGCTGAGTGTTTTCTCACTTCTCTGCGAAACTCTGTCTGTTTGCTGAGAGTTTAGCTCTTTGCCCTCCACAGATTCCCAACAAATACTGTAGGTATTATTTTGTTAAGAATAATATGAGCTAGTATAGAAAGAAAAAAATAAAAAAGGCTTAGGAGTAGCTGTAACCCAAACTTAATAATACATAGGAAAAAACCTGATGCTGTGATCTAGTTCACAAATCCAATATACGCTGAAAATTCTGCGAAAGGCAAATATGACATTTGTTTACATGCATTCTGAACTACATTAAACACCACAGCAGTAGAAGTGAAATAAATTACTCCTGATCTTTGCAACTCTGAGCAGTGGATGTACAGGCAGAGGGACACTCACCACATTTAGCAAGCACTGCACACTCAGAAGTCCTGCAGAACTGACTACTTTCTTACCTAAACTCAGGTGAAAGTCTGACAGCAAGTTCAGTGGCTTAAGTTTAGCGTGCTGAATAAAACCAGGTCCATGTTCAATGTTTTAGCAATCTGTTTTTTTTTGTTTGTTGTTTTTTTTTTTTTTTCCTGCCCAACCACTACCCAGCACTTTGAAGAACTTGATTGCTCTCATTATAACATTTCTGTTCTATCTTTTGTGCTGCCTCTGAACAGTACCATTTTCTTTATGCTTAAGAGGAGAAAGCTCATTTTTCTCCTGTTTTCTTTTGTGTCCTCCCCCCTCCACAACTCTTTAGAGAAGTAATTATGACATTTTAAAGTACTTTGCATATGCAGCAAAGCAATCAAGAAAATTCATTTGACAAACTGGATTACAGACTGTCTGCCAGGAATTAAAGTGGTAACAGCTTTTCCAACAATTTCTCAATGAGTGTCTGTTAAACACTCACAGCACACGGATATAACACACTGGTTAGAAAAACTTTACATTTACTATTTAAATAATAGAAAAAGGACTCATAAAAGCTATGCACTTCCTCTTTTCACATACAAAATTAAACTGTAAAAGTTAATAATAAAAAAATTAAAAAGTCTCATTTGGTGATTACTTACAATCTTCAAAATCTCTATGCTTCCAAAAAATGAGCTGAACTGTATACACGATCATTTCTACAAGCTACAAAAAGTTAAAGAGCAGTGTTACTTCTCAGACTGTAGTTCTTTATAAGATTTAACTAATTTTTGTCTTTGATCCCTCTAATTCCCGAGCAAGATACCTACTCATATACATCTCATATACATCAGATTGCTACTGTTACCTTTCATATCACCATTACTGCATATTCCCCCCTCTCTCCACACATTCACTAGTTGTATAGTTATGGATATCATTCTTTTGCAGTGCATAATCCCATCCTCTTTGACGTCCACAGGTAGACTGGGTGCAGCCATATTCTGTGGGAATACTTGAACTACTGCCAGTGCAGGAGGCCTGGTGGCAGAGTTCTCCATTTGCATTAATTCACATTAGCTTTCTTTCTTAATTAACTGGTGAAAAACATTCAGGACAGCCTGTGATGCATCAAAGGCAGGACAGGAGCCCTCTTCCCACCTGAAGCTGTCCAGCATTTCCTACTAGAGGAGGCTGTTGTAAAGTATAGCTTGGTAGAGCTTTGAAGAAATGACATGATTTCAAAATCTTACAAAGAGGGAAAAAAATTCATAGCCCTTTTTAAGACAAATGCTTCATCAACATTGCAGAGGTTACAAAGAGAAAATGACAATGCTTTAACATGAACAAAATGCATTTTCCTCAGAAAATCAGAGGCTCTCCTAACTTTGGTGGAATGACTTGGCCTTTGAAAGGAATGACAACGTTTCCAACACATCCTAATGAAAGTGACAGTTTTTTCACAAGAAAAGGAGAAGCTTGACTACTTCATAAGTATGTGAAATTCTCTGTAGAGATTTACAGTTTAACAGCTGTGTTCTCTGGAAATTCAGCATGTGTTCAACATATTTTATCTCATGGGCTCAGGGACATGGCTGTACTCTTCCCTTCACCCCCCCCCCCCCCCCCCTTTTTTTTTTATTTTAATTTGTTGAATCCAGAATGGCTTTGTCTACCCAGGCAAAGAGCAGTGAGAACTTTTCTCCTCCTAAATTCAGGCAATCTGGAGAAAAATCTTTTTTTTTTTTTTTTTTTTGTAAATGAGAGTGAGAGTTGACAAACCACCGGAATACCATAAGGAGGCCATATAGCAAACAAATGAGGCTGTGTGGGAAGTGAGAATAATGAAACACTGAGAGCAGTGAACCTGTGTAGGAAGTGGGAACTGGGACTGAGAGGCTGTTAGGAGAGATTAGTGACCAGGCAAAGATGCCTTGGAATTGGAGACGAAACTGGCATGATGAGGGTGAGCAATGGAAAAGTCCAGAATGAGAACCCAGGCTGTATGTATATGGGGAGCTGGAGACAAGCACATGCTTTGAGGATAACACACCCAGCAGCCCAGATGTATATCTCAATGAACGGGCTGGAATGTTCTTCTAAATCTGAGCTCCAAGACTGCTGGGATAAAGAGTAGAATACCAGTAGATCTTCCAAAGCACGTGCCATACTCTCTACTGATATCGTTGAAGCAGAACTGCCTATTTTCCTTAACAATTCTTTATTTCTCGTGACTCAGACTTGCATCATGATCCAAGAGTTTGAATCCTGCTTGGAGATCAAGGACGCAGACAGAAATCCCTTTACCTTTTCTAAATAGACTATCATGCAAAATAACATAAAATCAATAATTTAAAAATATTAATAGTGTCATACATTCACAAATGAAGAGCCACAAGCCTGCTGACAGTTTCACTCTGCTTGTTCTTGTCTGACAAAGACTTACACAGTGACTCAATGAACAAAATAAAATGAGCCTGTGTACAGTGTTTGCGCTGATTGAGATAAAAGATGGAAGGAAGGTTCCACCAATAAGTGCCTGGTGAAGTTCCTGGAGAGAATACAATTCTAATCCCGAATCTGCAACAGTTGCACAAAGAATATAACTTCAACCAGACTTAGCAGATACAATCAATGACTGTGTGTTCCTCCATTTTTCCAGCAACTAAAACGACAGCTCCAGCAGATACAATAATGCCTGTATCCACTGCGAGGTGTGCACCTACAGAGTGCCCATACAGCACCACAGCACACATAGCATCAGCAGTACCACTGATCTGAAAAACTCACTGAGCCACTGTGAAATACAGCGAGAACAAAGATTTGACTAATTACACTCCTGATTTAATAATAGGGTCAGGAAATGTTGGAGAGGGAAGGATGGCACACAAAACTGGATGGGAAATTCACAGTAAGTTTTCTGGAGAAAATTGTCATTGTGAAATTGAGAGCTCCAAATGAAGACTGTGTAGAAAACTTAAGTTCAGTTTTAAAATGTTTTGGACACTTGAATTTTATGACTAATGGTCACATCCTGAGACTTTTCATTTTGCAGTCTTCAGAAATAGTGCATCTTTCTTTCCTCTCCCTTCACTTTGATTTATAATTTGGAAGATTTGTCTGGTTTTCTAGACACCATTTACCCCAGTTCACAATTAAATAATCCACATCACATTTTGAGATGCAGATTTTTTCTCCAATAAAACATCGCTTCCCATGTAATAAACAACTTACTGCTTTCTGTCCAGCAAACAAGATGGGCATTAAGCACTTGGAGATCAATGATACCCAATTACTTCCAATCAAGCTTAGAACTCACTTTATGACATACAGCTCCAGCAGATGTACTCTCTGCTGCAATTCCCACTGCAGTTCAGCCAAGGAGAACCACCTGAGGATAATCAGCATAACTGCAGCATGGCAAGGAAGCATTACAAACCAACAGATAAACCAGTACGCATCCTTCCTCCCCTGGAGAACGAACACTGTGATTTTTTTAATATGGTTTTAACTCACATTTAACATCACATTTTTAACTCAAACCTAAGTGGATTCATCTAAAAACACAACCCCACAGCAGGAATTACACCTTAAAATACAGCATTAAGAGAGGGCACTTAAAATTAATTTTAAACAGTTGCAACTAGCAGCAGAGTTCAGTAACAAACTGCCAGTATGTATCCTTAGTGAGAAGGTGAGGAGGTCAGCCTGCTGGTCTGCCTGCAGCCCTGAGGACCCAGCCAGCTCGACCTGTACTATCCCAGACCAGTCAGCTTTCTGGACCTCCAGTACGCTGACCTGCAGCACCCTTGTCACTGACTACTGATCATGCCCATCACCTCTGCCATGTACACAGGGGAACTAAAGATGGGGGAAATAAAACAGAACTTTGAAACCTGTGAGTCTCCAAAGAACTCAGTTTTTGGAAAGTGACAGCCCATGAGAAGCAGTCCCAAGAACAGTTAAAGCCAAAGCATACAGCAGCTGTAAGTTGGTGGGAGGCTACAAATACAGCCCCTATCCACAGGCTTAATCTCAAGCCCATAGAGAGTGAAATGGTATTGGAACGGTATTTGTGACACGTGCCACATTTAAGTAAGAGTGAACTGTCAAAGTTAACATTCAGAAAAAAACACAGACTGAGAGATATTCCTTCTTTGCACTTTGACATGCTAAGATAGGCAATATGTATAAAAGGTATCCATTAAAATCAGCACATGGCTCTTTTTGACTTTGAAAACTTTCTCTCTCTTCATTCTCAGACACTTGGCAAGCCTGGCCTGCCTGGCACACCGTGTGCCCACAGCTCTCCCCAGATCCAACAAAGGCTCTCCCAACCCCCTCCCATAGCTTCCCACACTTCCCAACAGCAAGTGCCCTAACCTGAACATGCTGAGGTATTTAAAGACAAATCTACAAGGAGGAAGTAGACCAAGCAGCAATTTGGAGCAAGCAGAGAATTCACCTCAGAACAATAGCTTATTTTTGCTATTTTTGCTTCTGCAGTAAAACCATAATCAGAGTACACACAAGTATCAGTATACAAATAACTCTCTATCTGGGGGTCCTGAGAAGTTTCAGCAATTGCTTGCAGCATAATGAATGTTTGTAATTCATTAGATTCTGCTTAAAAATGCAAAGCACGCCATGACATCAGTGATGTTCTCTTTATCTTAACAAAGACGATTACACTTCGTGTTCTTCTGACAGAAATACCATGTTTAAAAAAATATATATTTTTTTCTACAGTATGATGTTTACAGTGGCATGCTCATATCTGAATTTAAATTAACCACATTGGCATCATATTTGAAGCAAGACTATGCTCTGCTAATTATCCCAGAGCGCCTCAAGATCTTTACAGTATATTTACTGCATTGACATCTTCTCCACAAACTTACTGATCTTGTTTATATAATTTTGCAAATGACAAGATGTGTAGGATAACTATCTAAATGAACTAAAAATTGTGGCATGGACAGATACTTCAAAGATTTGCAATTTGTAGCTGTCAATCTTCCTACAGCTGCTAGATAACAAAACAACAGTTCTTTTCTTCATGCAGACGAGCAAATTCAATAAACATTGGTAAGAGTTCTTTTTAAAAAGACAGAAATCTCAGGTTCTGCACAGTCTATTAAACCTTTTTACTGCAATGCACACATCCAAACTCCTTTCTTACGTAAAGAGGAAAAAAGAATACATATCACAGGAATCCTGCATGTTAAAGCATCGTTTGAATTCTGTAACACTGGCTTTGCTGTTTGCTAAATATTTTGGCAAAGCAGAAAAATACATGACCAAGGAAACAGGTGGGGGAGATGCCTTAAAAAGAGACTCACATCTTTTCATAACTGAGGAACACACAATGGGAGCAGCAGGAGCAATCACTGGGTTCAGCCAAGCTTTTCTATTTCACCTTCTCCCTTAACCAAGACTTGCCCGAGATGGACCAAGTTATTTTGACGTTCGGATGACAATACAGACAGATAAAAGACCGACGTTGAGTGACTCCTATAAATTCAAAGTTGTGAAGGGAATAAGGGCACTGCCTGCATGATTATGATTGTTTTTTTTTTCTCCCTAAGATGAGAGCAGACTGAACTGTAGCTACAAGCGCTGCTAATGACTGGGTTAGGGACCAACATCTACAGTGATAGAAAAGGAAGGAATTTAATCAATAGAAAATCAATGAGGAAAGGGCAATAAAACTGGGAAATGAAAACAAATCGCTACAACAGCAAACAGAGAATAAACGACTATGCTGATGAAAGACAATGCAAACATTTTATTCCTGCAGAAAGCTTATGTTCCGTTTGATAAATACTTCGGGCTTTCCTCTTCACAGGAATTCGCGTCGCTTTCTAGGAGCACACCACGGGATGTCCCTTTGAACTCAAAGTCCGAATCAGAGCGAGGTGCGCGCAGAGCGCTCCTCCCGGGCCGAAGGAGAGCGGGGTGCACGGGGCGCCGGTCCCCGGCTGAGCGCCCGGCATCACTTGATACACGCGAGCAGCACAGAGGCAGGAGTTGTAGCGGTTCTTACAACAGACATCTTTGCAATCACTGCTATCTGGCGCAGACAAGAAACCCTGCTTTGTGCGAGCAGCGAACGAAGCGACCGGGACACGGACACGAAACGCGAAAAGGCACTCGCGGGTGTCGGCGTGGGCTGAGACCCCGAGCCTCGGCTGTGCGCGCCGCTCCGCGTGCTCACGCCTTCCCGGAGCGAAGGGGATCCGCGCACGCCCGTTTTGTCTCCGAGATAGCCGAGAAGTGCATCACAGCATTAAAAGATACGTGCTAATAAAGCCCTCGCTCCGCCGAGTAAAGGCGGCTGACAGAATAACGGGCAAGTAGGAACACCTGAGAGGAACGAGCAGCCCCGGCACAGCTCCCCGCCGGCCTCGCAGCAGCATCGCCCCCACCCCAGCTGGGACTCACCGCGGGGAGCCACCCCCGAGCCGCCCCGCTTCCCCCATCTCCCCCGGCTCCCCTTCGCCCCAGCCCCGGGCGCGGCGAACAATGGACGGGAGGCAGACCCGCCCCGCACGGCGCCCGGCACCGGCAGGCGGGCGGGCGGCGTTAGGAGGCACTTACTGGGCTGCGGCAGGGCCGGGCGGAGCGGGGCACGACGCGGCTCCGGGCGCGGCTGGCGGCACGGCAAACTCCGCGGTGCGGCTGGACCCGCCCCGAGCGGCCGCTCCGCTCCGCGCCCCGCCCCGCGCCGCCCCGCACCTGCCCGCCCCCGCCCCGCGGCCCGGCCCCGCCGCCCCGCACCTGCCCGACCCCGGCCCGCTCCCTCCCGAGCGCTCCGGCCGCGCCGCTGACGCTCCGCCGCGCCGTCTCTCTCTCCGCGCCCTCCTCCCCTCGTCCTCCTCCTCCCGTCCTTTGTCTCCCGCGGCCCCGCCGCCGGGCAGCCCCGTCCCCGCGGCTGTCGCTCGGCCCGGCGGCCGCCCCGGCCCCTCCCGCCCGGCTCCGGCTGCTCAGCGACGCATAAAGCGGTCGTTCTGCCGAGCGGCGGGGAAAAACATCAAGCAGAGATTTTTCCCCTTCCTAATAAATTCTTACTTCGGCGGCCCGGCGAACTTTCCCGGTACCTGCGCGCAGCCGCTGCTCCTTCCCGGCTCCGCGGAACGCGCTCCGGAACCGCAGCGGGAGAGGAGCGGGTCACGCCCGGGGGGGTCCGAGCGCACCTGCGGACGGCCCGGTCCGACTGCGGGGCGGGGCACGACACCTTTCGCTTTTTTTTTTTTCCCTTTTGTTATTATTTGTGAATCGTTGCGAACGCTCCAGTTCTCGCCCAGCGTCACAGGCTTCCGATCTGAACCTTGAAATAAAAAATGTCAGCTCGACTTCTGCAGCTTGTTTTATTTCTGTTGCTTTGCTACTTCTGTTGTTCATTATCACGTCATGTTTTGGGGGCTAAAATGCGACGTCCAGACTGAATCTCTTTGTTTCCCCTTCACTGATGAAATGAACAAGACCTCAACTAAACAGACGAGTTGGGTGCCCCAATCTGAGCTCAGAACCTAGATATCTCCCCTGGAAATAAATGGAAATGAAAGTATGCAGAAGAGAAAATATTTTGCAGTTTATCTTCGTATATCACAACAACTAAGGAGATAATCACATCTTCCTTTGGATACAGACATCTATACAAAATGGGAATTACATTGCTTGAGAGGGAAATGACCCTTGAGCCGGGATGTATATGTCCTACATTATTTGACACTGGAGAACTCCCAGCAGAATCGGGTATGTCTCAGGCTCTGCAATGAGAGCGTGGCCTCATGCATGAGCAGGGGGACAGACTTCCTGACGTCTCCTTCCAGACCTCCTCCCCTTTCCTCTCCTCAGCGCCCTGCTGAAGGACAGCCTTCCCTCAGCCCCTCACGCTCTGTTTGGGAACTGCCTGCTAAAAATGTGTGCTCAGGCTCAGCCTGTCACTGTGTTCTCAGTTGCAGTGGGTGAATCACTCCAGAACTGTTACTGTTTTGTGTTTTCTAGGTGACATCTTGCAAGTTCTCTAACCTCATTTCTCCCTGCCCTGTCCTTGGCTCTGGGAACATGCTCGCTGCCCTGCAAGCAGATTGAATTATCTTGTTGCTGCTACCAGGAACCAGCCCCAATGAGAAGTCCTGGCCTGCACAGCAGCTGCTCTGTGCTGGGGCTCATGTGCACCTATCAACTCTCCTTCCTGGCCAGCTGCTTTGCTTTCTGTGCTCAGTGTGCTCAGGCTTCTTCCCCAGCCAGGCTGCGTGGGGTGGTCCAGGTTGGGACGGAGAGTCTGGGACTGCCCTGTGCTGGGCTGTTCTGGTGTGTGCCAGTGGGTTCTGGCAGTTTCCTTGCTGGGTTGTCTTAGGCACTGGTAGTGATGGTGGTGGAGGCAGCTCAGTGGAAATGTGTTGGAGAAAGGGCAGAACCCAGCATGGCTCAGAGGAGCACAAGGTGTGTGAGAAGTGTGAGAAAGGGGTGGCAGGGAGGGGCTGACTGTTCTGTGGCTGCAGCCCTGAACCCGTGCTCGGGAAGAGGCGGGTGGAGGAGATGGCTGCGTAGGACTGAGCCTGGGCCTGGCAAAAGGAAATGAGAGGTGTTTCAGCTCTGGTCCTTGTTTCTCACCAACTCTATTTTTAAATGTCAACAAATTAAATTAGTTTTCCTCAAATCAAGTCTGTTCTGCTCACGATGTTAATTGGGAAGTGGTCTCCTTTCCTTTACAAGCTTTTCGATCTTGGTTCCTCCACACCCTGCTGAGGAGGGCAGTGAGTACAGCGGGCTGGGAGCTGCACTGGGGTCAGCTCTGCACATGGCTGGAGACAGCAGAGAGGAAACAGCCCCTCCCTGAGACCCACTGGCTCCAGCACAGGCTGCGTTATGAACTTCCATGTATTGTGATGGAGAACCCTTCCAGAGAGGGGTCGTTTTCTATCTGTTCTGCCATAACCATCAGCCTCTTGGCTGCCATTCCTGCTGACTCTGCAGAATGCTTTGAGGATACTGTGAAGACCTCTTTTGCTGAAATTCCCATCTGGCAACAAATCATTCTCATTTCACTGCAGTGTACCGTTATGCGGCCATGGTCTGGACATGGCACTTCAGCGGACTGTAGCACCTTAATACTTCTGATTACATTTTCTGTCTGCATGTGCTAGAGCAAGGTCAGCTGGTGTATTTGTATTCCACAGTCTCTCTGCAGAATTATACTGTGAGGGTAGGAATTCTACAGGGGTAGAAATCCCTTTTTACTGTCAATCACTATACTCTGCACTTCCCTTACTGTCCCATAAATGATCTCAATTGAACATTCATTACTGGAAAATAGAAAGCTCCCCCCCTCCTGCTTCTTCTTAATAATGTCTCTGTTTCAAGTTGTAAGCATGTGTCTGTCTTATAATATCAATGATTAAATTGCCTGGGATTTCTGCTTAGTTCCCTTTAAACAAAATCATAGATAAAATGTGGGTGATTTATTTTTTCCATGCAGAAAATTCAACAAAAATGCAGTTTCGCTTATCTTCAAATAGTCTTGAATTATCTTTGCTGAATAGTTTTGGCTGAGTATTTTCAGGGTAAGATTCACAGATGTGCCAGAGAGGTTTCCACCAGTCTTTCTTCCAGTACCTTAAAGGCTAGGGAAATTTTGAAATGTATGAGATCCAGATCTGGCCCTGTCCTCTTCCTCTATCAGCAAATTCACTTCGCTGATCAATGAAATTGTAGACTATTTGGGGGTATAAGAAGAGGGAAGAGAATATTGTTTTCCTGTCAATACAGTTTCCATTTGCACAAAGAACAGTAAGTGGAGTAGGAATTAGATCAGATTCTTCTCTGTGCAATGTGAGAACCTGTAGGTTAGAGTTTTCTGCTCATGCTTCTCCATCAGTATTTCTTTCAGCATGGAGTTCAATAAGACTGCAGCATGAGAAACTGGAGGGGCTCTGTTCCAAAGTGCTGTGGATGGACTCATCCAGGACAGGAACATGGGTACAAATCACTGACAAGAAAGTGATCTGAGCTCAGTGAGTTAACAGGCTGTGCAAGCGTTCAAACAGCTGGGCTGTGGGATTAAGTGGGGCCTCAAAGTGCCTCCTGAATGTCACCCTTCCTTCAGTTTTCTTCCAAGTACCTAAAAATGAAATACTGACTCAGCAATCTAACAGGCTGTCTTGGTCAGTGTGGAATAATGTTCTGGGACTTCTGTTGCCAACACAAAACCTTCCAAAAGCACCTAGTATCAGCACTGCTAAAACACAGTTTTAAGATCCAGTTACAGGTTCTCTCTGGTTCCAATGATCTGTTTGAATGGCAATGTAGAACTGAGCTCTGCTATAAGTGACTTTTCTAGGTACTGTTTTCTCTTCAAACCATAGCAACAGGTTCCTTGAAAGCTGTTCCCTGTGTGCGCTCACCAGGTGCTTTTTCACTGAACGTGGAGAAGGTGCCTCATTCAGATTAAACTATTTCCTGGAGGGCATATATGACCACAGTTACTCATTTCTGAAGTTTCTTTCCACAAGATGAAGAAAACTGTCAAGTGATGTGAGCGCTGGTGTAGTTTAATTTGAAATTGTTATTCCCGAATGCTAGCAAAGCAGGCAAAAGCCCCTGAGCATGATCATGAGTGAAACTATTCTTCAGTGTTAAGTGGTTCTGAGTTAATGACAGTCTCCAGTTTACCAAAGACTTTGTTACCACTGTTTGGAGGCAGGTCCACAGTGCTCGTTTCAGAAAATGTAGCAGTGCCTTTTCTTTCAAGACACTTCCTTCCATAATTGCTTTGTTAGGGATGCTGAAGAGTGGATGATCTCTATCTCACTGGGATTCTGTTGTCCTTCACTTTCAGTGTGGAGTATTTTTGATGGTACTTAGTGAGCAAATTGCTCTTTTTCATCTTTCTCATGCAACACTGTTGCTCAGCAAGGCTTTCCTGCCCGTCAGCTGTTACAGACTCCAAGAGATTACATTGCTTGTTTCACAGATTCCTTATTAACAACTTGCTTTTGCTTACTGAACTCACAGTACATATGTGGTATATCACTGACTTTCACCTACATTTCTCTAGTGTACTATCCATAATATTATCAATATTTCTGGGCTCATATTGCAGCTGGTCCTATGATTCAGCTGTAATTGAATCGTCTGGTGATCTAATATCTTGATTGCAAATATAGCTGCCTTTTTTTTTTTTTTTTTTTTTTTTTCTACAGAGCATGTAAATCAAGAGTTTGTGAAACAGTTAAGGTCTTGTGGGAAATATTGCTTGCTCCCTGGAATTCTCAATATTCTCAAGCAATATAGCTTCTTTTTCTTTCTTTTTCTTTTTCTTTTTCTTTTTCTTTTTCTTTTTCTTTTTCTTTTTCTTTTTCTTTTTCTTTTTCTTTTTCTTTTTCTTTTTCTTTTTCTTTTCCTTTTCTTTTTCTTTTTCTTTTTCTTTTTCTTTTTCTTTTTCTTTTTCTTTTTCTTTTTCTTTTCCTTTTCCTTTTCCTTTTCTTTTTCTTTTTCTTTTTCTTTTTCTTTTTCTTTTTCTTTTCCTTTTCTTTTTCTTTTTCTTTTTCTTTTTCTTTTTCTTTTTCTTTTTCTTTTTCTTTTTCTTTTTCTTTTTCTTTTTCTTTTTCTTTTTCTTTTTCTTTTTCTTTTTCTTTTTCCTTTGCCTTTGCCTTTGCCTTTGCCTTTGCCTTTGCCTTTGCCTTTGCCTTTGCCTTTGCCTTTGCCTTTGCCTTTTCCTTTCTTCTGCAAATATTCAGTATTCTGGTTCAGGCTTTCAATCTCTGTCCCTGTTCTGGAATATTCCTTGCATGGCAGTGACCTTGCTCTTGAATAGCTTTACACATAAACCCCTGATTTTTGTTCTCCAGTTATGTGTTTAGCTCTTCAGTTCCATTTGGTGTTTGGTACAAGCTGCCAAAAGTGCGCCTTTGGATTTTGCTAGCTGACATATTTTTTTCCTGTAATATGTTGTCCATGCATTTGCACTTAATATTATCAAATATACTTCTTTCTATCAACTTTGTATTTCTCAGACTATGCTCCAATTTTAGTATTCTAATCATACTGATGATTTGTTATGTATTTGATATTTGATATGTTTTATGCCTTTTACAGAGAATTTGTGTCAGAGTATACAAAGGCAAAGAGCACAATCCGCTATACTTACCTATTTTAAAGCAATCACAGGCAAAATAACATCTATTTGTTTTAGTTATTGTTATTATGGAATGGTTCATGAGAGTATGTACCTTGTGGAGTACAATAGGAATTAGGGAGATGTAATAATGCATAGTGTGCTATATACAGGGTCTAAGAATACCCTCTAGAATGAGAAATTGAGCCCTATTTTCTATACAGACTTTGCATTCATGAAATGCTTCCTGCTGGCAAGAATACTGATATTTTTTCACAATTTTTCAAAGTTTGTAACACTTCAAATAATCTAAATACGACATGTATTTTTTAAAAGTACATCACCAGGTTGCCCACTTCCAAGCAGGCAGTGATTCAACTGCTGGGTGCATTTCTACCAGGAGCAAAGAATGCTGTCTCATAGGAAAGAGTAAAGACTGAAAATGAGGTCTGTTGAAGAAAAAAAAGCCAGATAGACCCAAAAGGATTTATGTTCTCCATGCAAGAGATCATAATGCATATTATGTTAGTTTTCCACCTATTCTGTCTGAGGAATGTGCGTACACTAGAGCAACCAGTGCTTTGATGATTTTACTAAGCTTGTATGTTAAATCATTAAACTAAAGATCGTTTACTTTCTCTGAATTGGTGAACACAATTTCTGCCTGTTCTTTTAAGCAGTAGTTAATAAAATATTAACAAATAACTCATAAATGGTTAAACATGCTGAATGGTTGAACTTTTACATTGTTTCTTCCATGATTTCTAATACATGTACAGAAAGATTTTAAAGTAAATGCTGCTCTTAGAGCACAAGGCTGCATGAGGCTTTTGCAAAAAACACAAAACAAATGCAATTATGTCAAGAATTAGATTGCATAGCACTGTTTGTATTCCCACTCCCTCACCTTTAACCCTCTTAAGCAGGAAATAGAGCTTTCTTTCTTGCTATGTAAATCATTGTGTGTGGAAACACTTTCTTGAACCACTGGACAATTACATTCAATTATCTGTAAAGTTGTATTTTCAAATTATGAAGGAATACAAGGGCTTGCTATTTTTTTATACCAAGGTTCTTTAATAAAATCTGAAGTCACCAGTAATAGAGTTCAAATAATTTGCAGATTTCCTAAAAGTGGGATTAAGTTTCATTTCAGCATTGATTTTCCTACTCCATTTATGTGAAAATGTAGATGCATTATGTTTATTAAAGTAATTAGAGTTAAATTAAAAATCTCATCAGAGTCTCTTGGGAATTCAACTCTTCCTAAACCTTATTGAAGTTAAAGTGGCATACAGGTTTTTGGTATGCTAGGAAAGACAGGAATTCATGTCTTGTGGCAGTCTAGAAGGCAACAGAGGAAGTTCTATGTTCAGATGAAGATGTACACACACTTTTAATCCCAATTGACAATGTGAATAAAGACAGAAGCAAAATAAAATATTACCAGACTTAAGTTGTATAAACAAGGGTAAACAGAGTAAATTGATTTATGTACTTACTGCAGTCTGCTTCAAAGCATCATTTTTTAAAGTACCTACTGCTCTGGTAAAAGACTAAGACTTTATATGTTAGCAGCAAGAACTTGAATAAATAATTAACCACAAGATTCATTCCATTTCATGTTCTTTTGACATTCCAAGAACAAATTCCAGAATCTTAACATGAATTCTGTGTTTAAAAAAACATGAGCAAAAAGGTGATTGTGTTATAACTTCTATCTGTGGCAACTATGTCCAACCCCACCAGTGGTAAATCTATTGGTCAATCAATTAGATCTTGATGTAAGAACCTCCTAGTCCAGCATTAATGACAGAGAGGACAGCATCATTCTTGAGGAAGGAATCTGAACAACTTTGCCTTTGCTTCATTACTGTTCTCTGTATGTGCTATATACATATGGACCACTGAGAGTGCCAGCCCAGCATGGGTCTGATCAACACTGGAGTGGAGACTGTCACTGAAAGATAAACAGACAGACTCCAAATGGTTAGATAGTGTGGAACCCACATGAGAAACAGTTTTATTGCTAGGAATGTCTGTGGAAAGTGATTTTGGAAAAAATGTATCATTTTGTGATGGAAAAGGTTAATGCACAGGGAATTTAATAATATTTTCTCAAGTGAGTGATCACACAGATGGAATATGAAATTGTTATATATAGGAATACATTATACACACACATACACGCACACATATATGCATTCTTACAATATCAGCAAACAATCAGTAAACTCAATTTTCCTCACCATAATATTTGGTGAAGAATAACTGACAGCAAACAAATAAGTAGATCTAACAATCTGTTCAAGCAATTTGCAAACAGCAAGGAGGACCAAATTTGATTAATATATTTTTTACTGCAAATTCTTTCCCAAGCTGCTCATAGGATTAAGGGTGGCTTACAAAGTACAGAGAAATACCATAGACATTAACCTTCTCAGCTCCAAGCTAAACTCTGCACATAAATGAGTATCGCTACAAACCACAGGATTGCTGCTTTGGAATTCATTGTACTAAGTAACCCATTTTCTGTGGGGCTAATATTTATGCTTTGATAGAGTGGTATTTATTTGAACACAGAAAATAGTTTTACATAAAAATGATATATAATATGAATTCACACTCAGCCTTTATAATGAGTTTCCCTTTATAACAGCAGCAAACCTCAGCCTGAGCTTGGACAACTAATTTGTTCCGTCATTCTGGCCTGGAAAAGGCTAAGAGCTGCAAACCAAGAACTGATATTGAGAGTCTTCTCTTTTTTTCCCAAGAGAGCTGTAGCTGTGTTTGAGATCTCGAGGTCTTGCCCTCGGTTAGTTTAACTGAGAAATTATCCTTGGATTACCTTGGATCATTGATTCCACTAATATATGGGCAGTAGATAATAACTACTGCCAGATTTAACTTACCAGTTAGAAATAAGAATAGGTCTTGCAAATGGCAATACATGTTCTTTAATGAGAAGCTAATATTTCTGTTGAGTAACAAATAGATAATTTTCCTTCAAAAATTACAGTCTCTCTTCTGCCAAGGCCTTATTATTATTTTTTTATTTTTGTTTTTGTTTTTTTTTAGTTCAGAAACATTCAATTTTGAGATCAGTTTTAAAATGTTGCAAAACGAATAGTAGCCTTAAAAAAATCTATTTCTCTGTTACAACCTCTTAAATCTAGATTTGGCTATATTAATTCACACAGATGATTTAGAAACATCCTGCTGTAGCCTTTACTTTTGTGTACCGTGGCAGAATGAATTATGAATAATTGCATCATTTACATTTGACGTTTAGTTTTCAAGTCTGGTTGATTTTGCTTAAATGAGAATCCTGAAGATATTTACTAATTAGGTCTGATAGTTCTATGAACTTCTCAATTGTTCCAAAACAGGTGTTTCCTTCCTTTTTGAAAAAAAAAGATACATTCTCACCCTGCTGCATGTGAGCTCATGGAAATATCCTAAGAATAGCAATATAAAATATTCACAACAATTTTGTATTATAAAATCAAAATTATCCTTCACTTTAAATGCCTACTTTGCTAATGCATTGAATTTGAACTTCACTTGGTCTCTTTATTTTTGACAGTGTAGTGCAAAGTTAACAGCTGTAATTGCTCAGTATGTCAGAAAATCTCAGATGGTCTGATAATATTTTACAAGTCCCTAAAATATGTTGCAATTCTAAATAATAGATAGGGATGTTAGATGTATAATGCTGTTTATTTGTTTTTGTGTGTGTGGTTGTTTTTTTTTTTCATAGACTTTGTGTACTTCACAACGGTTTGGGGTGTATTAAAAACATATCTGTTATTCCCTATAAAAATCAGGAATCATTTACATTGTCTGAGTGCCAGGAATCACACAATACTTGTAAGGGTCACCCTCTTGAATTTTCTGTGATGTCTTAACTCCATTGTCATAAGCGTGTGTCTCTGCTTTGAAAGTGGCAGCACCTGGTGATCACTGATTGTATTTTATTGTTCTGCAATAATCTGAACTCAGTCAAGTTACCTTTTTGTCAGTGCAGGCCATTTTTATGTAAAGCACTAGTATTGACTATGAGAGGCCTGATGGAAGTTTTAAAACCTGTCTGCATTAATAGCCTTCTCTCTGCATTTAAGTATCCTCTCTCTTAGATGCTGTGATGAATGTGACACAGCTATTATATGTCCTAAGTACCCACTTTTAATGGTGACAACATCTATTCTTCAAAATGGTAATTGCCTAATGCTATCTATCTTTGCACTTTATGACCACCATGGGAAAAATACTCCCTTAAAATCACACAAGTATCTAGTTAGAAATATGTAATTAACCAGTTACCTTGTTGGAATTACTTTAGTGTAGCTACATATTATAGGATATTAAAAACCTTTACTTGCACTCAGACACCACAGTTATCACCCATTTCATAATTTTCTTAGTAATTTAGAAGATGGCTGCCAAAATCTCTATCTGTGCAGATTCTCTTGGCAGGCAGTGGAAGGACTCAATGAGCAAGGCTGTGATTTGTTCCAGAGAGAAGCCAGCACGATCTAAAAAGCATCTCTGGCATTGAACTGCTCTCACACATGTGCCTGTGTTTGCTGGCCTACTCTTCAGATAGACTGTTTAGACCATAATGTCTCAGGGACATGTATTGTCTCAATAGCTGTCACAATACAGCCCTATTTCTTAGTTTGAGCTGTTAGAGTATTAAAAACATTAATTCAATGCAATGAATGTTGAGACATGGAATCTCACAGAGAGAGAGTAGGGCGGCTGGAAAACTCAGAGAATTTGTCACTGCCGCTAAGCAAGCAAAAAGACACAGAGCCTTTTATTCCCAAGAAGGAGTAAGATTTGATGAAAACAGAAGTCACTTGACAGGCACCAAGCAAACTAATCTGCTTTCTGCAAAATGTTTTTATGAAGAAGTATAAGACTCAGTCCCAGTCATTACAATACCGTACCACCCAAGAATTTAGGCCAAGAAGAGAAGTTGGCATAATTCTTAGATAGCATTTCATAATTGGCAACCTTTTTATTCAGAGAATAGCGGTTTCAGAAAAGAAAAATAATTGCAGGAGGTGGTTACTTCCTGCACAAAACCACCAGCCTTTTTCTGTAAAACTGACAGTTCATCCACTAGTTTTATCTCAAACAAACAAACAAGCAACAACAACAACAAAACAGTTTAAAAATAGATTTTCAGTGAAAAATCAAATTTTGCTGTAGATGATTTTGGTCATGTAAAGTGCCCTCCAAAATCCATTGCAGCCTCCATGGAGGCTCCCTATAAATGGCTGAAATTTTCAGTGGAGACCTATTTTTTAACTAAATTGTCTCCTTGGCTGCTTATAGGCCACTGTTTGCTTCTTCAAGGTGCTAAACACTGCTAGTTCCATTTGATGTCCAAAGAATCTACAAAAGAGACCACTGCTGAAATGATGCTCCCTTCTCTGTGTTACCAGATCCCATAAATGGTGACAGAGTTTGTTGTCTCTGCTCCCTGCACCACAAAGTTTGCGTGGGCATAAACAAGACCAGCAATTGCATGGGAATAAACAAGTGCAGATATTCAAGAGTCTCATCAAGGCTACACTATCTGGCCAGCACTCCTCAGATATAGCATGCCAGTGACTAAATAATTAAACATCGCATCTTATACTGATTTTCCCCTTAAACTTTCCATGGAGAAATGCTCTTAGCAAACTGCAGAAGCATATTCCATATCCAGTATTCAAACAACAGCCACCAATGTATTCAATTGTGCCTCATTACTCTTTCTGTTATTCAAACATACAACAAGCCCTTTGTCACTGAAATTAAAAAAATGAAGGAAGTAAATGACAATTATTTATCATGTAACCATGCAGGGCATTAAATGTTCACCTGCATTTATAAATGTGAGCACATTTACATAAAATCTCCTTGAGACAGACTCATGACCATGTATTTTATTGTCATACATGTCAAGATGCTGAGAAATAGAACATACCTGATGAGGTACTGACAGGCTGTTCTAAATGAAAAGCCAGAGGTATTAAATGTTTGAATTTAATTGTAATAGAGCCCCAAAGTCTTCTGGAGCTGAATTGCTCAGCAGTGCAATTTTGTTCAGTTTCCCAGCGGAGTCAAAACAGGAATGCTGTTGATTTGGTACTTCCCTGATCAGAGAATAAATGAGGTAAGAATGGCATTTGTGGCACAAATGTCTTATAGTTCTTAACATAGTAATTACTTGAGACACTACAGGAAGAGTTTGTGACTTCTTTACGAGGCAGAGGGAAACAACCCTATTTGCTCATGTTTCTAGCCTTTTTGGGAGGTAGGCGGACTGAAAACTTCAGATTTCTAAAGTTATCATAACACCTTCAGCCCACCTAAAACAGAGCTCATTGATCTCTGCAGAGCCAACTTGAGGACACTCTGCCAGTGTCTACAGTCAACCTGTGAAAACTCCGATTTTCCTTGGAAAATGAAAAGACTGGAAGCAAAGCTGGCCAGCCCCTATGCAAGAGGAACAACCCAATGATACCAAACATACAAACGATTAAGACTTGAGAAGTAAAATGTTCTGGATGACTTGATTTAAGATAGGCATTACAGTGATGCAACATAGATCTGAATCCAAAACCTACTGTGAATACTTAGCAGGATTTCTTTTATTTAGTATCACAGTGCCACTGCCCCTTTTTCCCCAGCTCACCCATTAAAAAAACAACGGCTATAAAGCACATGCAAAGTCTTAACGGATTACTGAGAATTTTGACTAAGATTTCAGCATGTTTTCCTATGAGGATTTATTATGTAAATGAGTGGTTATGAGCAAAATGAATTAGATATTTCATACACTTTATAAGAAAGAAGAAAACTACTTTTTCTCCTTCCAGAAGAAAACAGGTGGCAGACAGTATACAATCCGAGTCTGTCCATATGTAACAGCAACAAAAGAAGCTATATCATCCCAGGCAGTCATTCTCTATTTCCTTATACTATTTGTGAAAGAAAAGCAATGTGACAGGCAAGGCTGCAAGCAGAGGAATTGCCCACAAGATGTTCTACAAATTGCAGTAGAAAAAGCTTTTGAAAGGGAAGCAAAATACTGGAGAGCAGAAACAATTCGATATGCAGCACTCTAAATTCAAAAGTGCCAGCAGGCGATGTGCAGTTCCTCGGAGTTTTGAAAAAAATGTTTGTAAGATTTATTTATTTATTTCCCCATGGAATAAATTCTTCCAAAGCCAAATTACTTAGCCCAGCTTCCAAAGGCAACTGAATCTTGTACTGATTCCTTTATGTATCAGATGAAGAAGCTGAACGTATCTTAATGGAGATTAAAGAGATTGGAGGGTATCCAGATTTAAAGTGCTTTCCCTCAGTACCCTGGAAGCAGGTACTCAAAGCCGAGGCAGGTGCCCATCCAGCTGCAGGCAGCTCTGCAGCACGCACAGCCCTGCCCCTGCTTCCCCAGGTGCCTGGCCCTGCAGTGGCCATCAGAATAGAGCTCTACACATGCAGAATGATGGGCATTCTCTCCCCCTGCACGCAGGAGCCAGGCACCAGCTACTTGCAGTAGTTAAAGGGGAAGGTCAGATTTCCTCTTTTTCATATAGATTGCTCATCTCTCAAGGCCATGAAGAGCAATGCATCTCAGGACATGTGCAAAAAGTAAACTGGGATACAGTGAACCCAAGAGCTTTGCCTGCTATATTCCTTTATAATATTAAAGCATTTTATGTCTCTGACAAGTTCTGGTGAATGGGTCAGAACTAGTCTCTACTTCTACCATTTGCTGCTGTTTCCAATCCAAGTGCTCTACAGAGCTGTGACTGCCTTGCTAATGCCACCTGCTTGCTAATGGGCTTTCTGAGGGCTTTTTTTTCCCTGGTGCAGCCTCTTTTTACGCCATTGGCCAGTTTGCATTTGACAGCTCTGGGTAAGTGCCTGTGTCCTGGCATCTGAAGCACACACTCAGCTGCTGAACAAGTGTGCTCTTCATACTGATGGAGATAAGCTGCTGGCTGATGATTTTGATTTCTTCTCTTTCCATTTTGGTTAGAAGTATATTAATACAGACTCAGAATCTTTTACAGACATTTGTTTTTTTCAAGGTGTCTGATTTTACACTTTGGGTAGCTCCAGAGCCCATAGCCATATGTTAGCACAGAGACTGCATTTCAGTTTAAAATTCTCACTCTTGCAGTAGTGCTATATAGCTTTCATTTCTATATTTTGCTACATTTCTATTTTCTTCTGCAAATATATTTCCTATTTTTAATATGATTTCCCTTGAATTCTCTGTATGTGCTCTTGTATGCTGCCTCCCAATGTGATTATTTTGCCTTGCACCTGGGTTTGAAGGACACACTTTTTTCAACAGTGGTTTTAATTTGCCAGACTTTCCTTTTTAACTTGTCTTATCCATCTTTCTTCACAGGTTGAGCTAATGGTTGGTATAGTGTCTATGACTCCTATACTATATCAGGGCCTGTAAAGTAAGTTTTCATTCCAGTAGTGAAAAGAATAGACATTGATCAATCACTTTTAAGTTTGGGCTCAAACTTTCTAGAGTTGAAGTATTCCTGCTTTGGCCAAAAGCAGTGCAAATAAACTGTGTACAAAGAGGTTCCTAAGAATGGCAGACTTAATATGTGCTTGTGTTCTTCACTGGCCTGATGATAATACTGGCACAGTCAAACAAATCTCGTGGTCTAGTTTGGTCCCCTGTTGATGGTTTTTCTACTATACATAAAAGTCCTTCCTTAAGCCATAGTTAAGTTTTTCTTATCCTCTGTCATGGGCATTTTTCATTACTGGAAAAAGCAAGTTTTGCAGGTCCACAACCACAGAAAAAACACCAAAAATTAATTGTTTTGGTACTACTTCTCAAGTGTTTGCAAAGAGATGACTACAGGGAGCTATTATTTTCCTTCCTGTATATATTACGAACATTTCTCTATAGAGATAACTGTACTCAGTATCCATAAGGTCACGTACCCAACTTCATAAATTCTTAGAGCATCGGCTCAGATCTATTAATTTCCTACCACAATCCACAACATATATAGCCTCAGTTTCACATTAAGACAAGCATACCAATGGATAGAGAGAGAGAATTTGAAAGATTTGTGCTTGCCTATATCTGCTAGCATAGTTCTAATACTGCCTTGACTTTAACATAGAAGGGTGCAGATTGGACTTGGACCACATGTCCAAGGAAGACTCCTTGCCTTCTGTCTTGCTCATCTGACTTGGAGTATTGCATATTTATATTTTTCCATGGCTTCCTTTTCAATTATTAGTTCAATATACAAAATAAATATACAACAAAATAAAATGTTCCAAAAATGATGTTGAAAAACAGCCAAGTATAATAAAACAGAAGAAGAGGATGAGTTTGAACATTTGTTACTAATAGGATTCTTCATCCATTGTATTCAGAATAATTATATTTGAAATGCCTGGGGAATTGAAGAAAGATTTTTCTCACTTGAGATGACACATGATGTGTGGTAGGTGCTACAGTGCTTTTTCTATAAGCTACACATATCTGAGATCTCCCACAGATATTCTACAAAGCCTTACTCAGTCTACTTAACTTTCATTAGTGCTGTCATCATCCACCTTCCAGAAAGAGGAAGAGATGCATGAAAATTGTTTAATCTTCATTTTATGAATGAATTTCATTGTTCAATCTTTTATAAGATAAGAATATCCTCTTGTGAAGAGCACTGCTATGCTCTTTTGGCACCAAAAAACACCATAATTAAAAAAAATAGATTTTTTCTGATAAAATGGTATAACTGCCCTGTATTTTTTATTTTATTAGTGATTCTCTGTGAATCAGTTCTCCTGCCTTTTTAGATTCAGTGGTTAGTTAAAAAAACAAAACCTGGAAGGTGAAAACTTTATTAGCTCTTTGTGAATAACACCATAGAAATCTTTAGATTTTTTCTTTGTTTGTTTGCTAAATAACTTCTAATTATAGTATTCAGAACATCATAATGTGATTAGTGAAGCAAATATAATCAACTGACTCACAATACAAATCTAGAATTCATCTACAATTGCCAAAAAAAAAAAATCTCAAATTTCTACAGGTGTAAATTAGAACAGAATCAACTTATTGTGCCTCACTAGTATCACAAGAGGTTACCAATGTCATCTTTCTCAACATTATTATATCTGAACAACTTAACTGTGGCAAATTCGTTCTTAGCTCACCCTCCTTCTTCAACATTTTCAAGAATTTGTTGAGCTCTTCTCTATAAAACACTGTGGTTTTCCTGTTATCTGTTAGATCCTGACTGATGTACACATCCTTTGGGCATTTAAATAGGACAATGAGATAGCAATTTTTAATAGGTAGAAATCACTATAATGTTTTGTCTACGTAAGAGTAAGTAGTTTGTGCACTATTGTCAAAGGTGTATGATACTTTGAAAAAATTTTTTTTTATTTGATACAGGAGCTTTTTCTGATGTTGTAGAAAATATCAATTAAATGTTATTCACTGCAGTAGTATTAAATCCATGTTGTAAATGATGTTCTTGTACGTATTAATTATATTGGTAGTGATAACCCTACACACAGTAGTCTCCTGCAAGCACAGCTGTCCTAGCTTACTAAGATGACCAAAATGTCAATCTTTACAAATTTAGCGAGCCCGTGTTAGAATTATCCTTTACTGCCTGCTGGAGAAATCAGCTGTGTGGTTTTCCTCCTGGACATCACTCTTCTGGAATCTCATATATTTCATATAGCTACTGTGTCATTTTCTGTATACTGGAACTGGCTCATACATTTGATACTGTTTTCTGTTTTGAGACATTGGAGTTCTGTGAGAACATATTACCAAAATTGATACAGACAGGTTTCCAAATATTTACTCTTTTTATATGAAGTTTTTGAAATTGCACGAATTCTTCAATTTTTGTAACTTCCTCTGCACCTACGTTCCTTTCCTACTTTGCTTAGAGTGAGATTTAGCTGAAAATGGTAAGCTTGCTTTTTTTTTTTTTGAAATTTCATCTATATTGGAATTCATAAACATAAAAACAAACCTACAAAGCTGCCTAATAGCCAGGTTATAATGCTGTCTTCCCCACAATTAACAGAAACCCATGCCATTGTTTCATTTGTTACATTTCCTAGAAGACAATGTACAGAGTTTTCTACGCTGTCTCTTCAAAGCAGTCTTTTCTGAACAGATTCTTTTCTCCTTTTCTGCACTTAAGTCTTTCCTTGTGAATGGTACCTGACTGACAGCTTGAAAGCTCAGTTTTTCTTTATAAAGACAGCAAATTCACAGTCAAAGTTTGTGAGTGCCCATAGCAACCTGAACACCATGCCCATACAGGTCCCATAGAGCTCTTCATTCTGGATCAGGTACAAGTTAAGTTTGCAAGTGACTTTTGCCTTGATTAATCTGATAGTTGAAACCCAATTACTATAAATTCAATTAATTTTCATGATACAACATCGATACCATAGGAACTTTGCAGAAACTACCAGTTTATTTCAATGGAGTTGGGGATGGATTATTCTTCGCTCTTCTGAAAAATTCTTTCACTTGAAGTCCTATCTTCAGCATATTATTTTTATTGTGAGTAATCCTTTTGGAACAGGATAACACCATTTAACATTTCCTTGTTTCAGAGGACAGACAAACACATTCCTACTCTATTTCTGATGATTCTCTCAGTGTATTACATTACAAACTCGTGCATGCATGCACCCACCCACACCAGTTCTGGCTCATTGACTTGACTCTCCTCAAGGGCTGCTAGACAACCAGAAGCCCATTTCAGAATTCAGGCAAAACTGAGTTCGTACAACCAGTGTCACATTCCCTTTAAAAACAGTGTTTTACAGGTGCTTCTCTGTACTCTAGAGACCCTAGATTCAATTTACCTCTTTGGCAAACTGCACAACCAGTCCCTTCCAAAGGCTGAAGGCACCTATGAGGTTCAGTGAAAATAAATGAAAATCAGACATCTGACCTCAATAGTGAGCCAAAGCAGAAAAGCTTTGGCAAAAGATATCTGAGAACAGGAGAAACAGTGTTAAAACTCCACTGGGCCACAGCAAGACATATAAGAAACTTCTAGTGTATTCTGTTAGCAACAAATTAAATAATGTTGTAGGTGCCTGTGTTCTACCTGCCCCTGCAGCCTCCCTGCAGGCAGGGATGGTCAGATCCAGAGCAGCTCTGCAGTACCCATGGAAGCCAGCAGGCTCTTACTCTTAGCTTACAAATTGTAAGCTAAAGAAGATTTACAGAGCTCACCAAATCCTTATGTAAAAATCTACAGAACAGAAGGAGATCTATTATTAAATATAATCAACTGCATAATCTTATGAACTGCACAGGGAGGAAGTTAAATTACATTTTTCTGTAGCTGGCTCTTCATTACCACTTTGGGAAGAGTTAGAAGTTAGAGCTCTCCTTCCGCCTGTTGTCTTTTAATCCTCTCATTCTCAAGTCACTCAGTACAGCATAAGAGCACCATAAACCTAACACTGTGAAGTTTTATGTCCTTGCAGTTACAAATCTTAAAAGCAGAAGGCACACTTGTTGCTTAATATCTCCCTCTTCTTGAGATTCTTCCCAAGCACATTCCCTTACTCATAGATGAATGTCAGCATTCCTCATCTTCCTATTGCAGAAATCATTGCAAGTTGAGGGAAGATGGATGAAAAATAGAACTATATTGCAAAGCAAACATGTTTATTGCAGCTACAGATACAGGAAAATACATATATATTGTAAAACTGACTCGGTTTCATTTATTCACCCTGTTTTGTGTTCAGATTAGGCTTTATGAGCTAAGTAACCCAAATTAGGCTACAGAGACATTTCAAACAGTGTGGAGATTTTAAGGTGTTATGTGTAGCCGGGGTTGTTTGAACCCCTTGGGCTGGAAACAATTACTGCTGAATGCTATTAATTTTGTAGTGTGCCTCATGTTGAACTGCAGGTGTCATAAAAAAGAACTTGAGATGAGAAGCATGCTTTTATTTTGGCATGCACAAAGCGTGGCTTGACTTCTTGGGATACAGGATAACTGGGGTGTACTTTAAAAGCAGCTGATTTTAACTGCTGCATATAAAAGCCTGAAAATATATATCTTCAAATGTATTTAGTTGTGCTTCCTCCTGCTATAGCCACAGTCCCACCGTATCCTCCTCTCTGCAAAACTGCAACACCAAATCCAGCTGCTCATGAGAACCCAAATGCTATTTGCAGAAGAATAACCATAGTCCCAGAGCTTTTACACCTGGGACAGCAGCTCAAAACCCTCATAACCACTTCTGGTTAAAGGAAAGCACTTGTTTGTTTGATTCTGTCTCATTCTAGAATTTCTTCTTTTCCCCACAGGCAGAGCACAATATACCCTGGGGAAAAAAACAAAATAAAAAAAACAACCCAGTGCAATGTCTGAAAAACATAACATGGAGAAAATATTTTATCCTGAGATATTTCCCAGAATATTAAGAATATTAGTGCAGAACTTTGCACTAATTGGCAAACAAGGTCCTGAAAACAACATAGAAAGGTAGCATGGCAATTTCTGTACTGTTTCTGCACTGTTAAACACTGCATAAATAGATGAGAAGCCAACCTCACACAACTGCTCCATCAAGATGAGCACAGTGGATGACAGCAAAGAGTACGAAGTAGTACACAGATACAGTGGGGGAAGAGGAAGCTGTGGACTTTTACTGCATCAAGTTATATAAAATCTTTTTATCTAGCATGAATCAAGATCAAATCTAGGCTGTGAGACATGGTGATCAGAAAGCAGAAAGTAGCAGTGGACCTTTCATAAGTCCTTTGGGGAAAAACTACCTTGAAGTTATCCTAAAAGCCATTATCTTAGATGTGGAGTACCAGCTTTTTTTCTTTTTTTTTTGTAAAACATGATGATGTGACCCTACCACGGTCCTTTCCCTAGCACTGTTTTCAATTCGGTCAAAGAATATTCTGTCTCCCTAAAGTAAGAGTATAATGTCAGCTGGGTGATTTCTGTGCCAAGCTACTGTGAAGTGTTGCTGTCTTTACCAGATTTCATCACAAAACTAGTTGCATTTTACAACCAAGAAAGCAAAGAGCAACACCTTAGCTTGGTTTGGGAAAAAAAACCAAACACAAATTATGTGATTATTATTACCTTTGAATGCATTGCATTTCCACTAAATTTCCTAAATATATATTTATTTCAAGTAATAAAATGAAGAGACTTAATTCATAATGTATTAAGAATATGGTAATTTTCACTCCAGAGCACATTTTAATAATCCAGTTTAGTTACTATAAATCTTTACGGATATACATCTCAGAGACAGTTACTGATTTACTGACCTCTTGTTATGAGAAAATCTTGAGGTTGCTTGTAATTCCTATTAGTTTGCTAATTAACTTTACTCAAAAATTTCTTTTGTGACTTATGAAAACCCTATGTCACAGTGACACACTTCCCTGAGAATACTTCAGATTTCATAAACATCAGCTGGGTGAAGAGTCATGAATCCTGAATGGACTAATGTAAACCAGAAATATAGCATAAAGATGCTCCAGGAACAAAAAGGAAATAAACAAGAGTAAGTGAATAATAGATACCACTAAAGCTTTTCCTTTCTGAGCTGCGTAAACCTTGTCCAAGGCATTATTCCTAAGAGGAAAAGAGGATATTGTAAAGTTTATTGGCTTGCTGTAGTGTTTAAAGCTATTTCATCTTTTGACAGTTGTAAAGCATAACTCCTTGGGGAGTAAAAAGGTAAATAAAGAGTTTAGATTTAAATCCATCTCTGTTTTCTTTGCCTTTGTGCTTTGACTCTAGAGCTATTGACTCGGGAACTCCATCTCCCCTGCTTATCTCCTAAAACACTTCTAGTTCAAATATCCAAACATCGAGCTAGACTCTCACTGCTCACAGCCACTGTGGGACTTGAACTCAAAAGCACTGTAGAAATAAGTGCATGAAAAATACAAGCATATGTTAAAAGAGCAACACAGAAAACACTTGATGCTCTTTACCTAGCTCTTTGTTCTAAACAGCAAATAGTAAAATCTAAACAGATATACTAAGCATATTAGAAAAGTTACGAGATTTCGAGCTCACTTTTACACACCCTGAGAAAGAAAATTACAACAGTCAGAACAAGAACAGAAATTATCAAACATCTGTGGATTATGAAAGCAAAAAAAACAAAAAAATATATCCAAATATCTTCAGCAGTAAGAGCTGCCCACACGTTCTCAAATATCCACCCATGCATAAATACACACCATTTTTTATTTTATATAAGTAATATAATACCTGTAGAGGAAACATAGCACTCATATGAGTACTTTCTCTTCTTTGGTACAAGTTTGATCATCACTATTTTCAACTGCTGTCTATAAATATTGCATAGACTAATTAGTTAAAAAAAATCACTCTTGTATTTTTAAACTCTTAATAAAAGTGTAACAACGCAGAACTAAGGTACTACAATTGCATTTTCTTGTCTTTTCTGTAACAGACATCCCATTCTTCTCTTGCATCTCACTACAAACAGTTCATTTGAGCATAAAGGAACGGCATACATTTCTCTGTTTGTCAAAGGAGCTTCATTTGCATTTCCATGGTGACATACACAGCTCTGTTCTTTGTTACTCAGGAGTGAAATGTGCAGGATCTCTGCCACATACTAGAAATGCCAGTACATGCAATTTTAATTGCAAAAGTCCTTCTCCTCTTTAATTCCATTATTTCTGCCTTACTCACTTGCCAACTGTCTTGGCTTTACTGGCTGTTTCACAACATCCAACTTCTAACTGAGAGGGCAGGAAGCACAGCCTTCTCCCAGGCGTTTGGTACAGGTCCAAATCCTGCCATCCTCACTTTTTACTAAATTCTTGTTCTCACACAATTCCCATTAACCGATGTGAGAATTTCGACTGCATAAGCATGAAGCCAGGTTGTGCAGATCCGGCCCAGTGTGTGGAAAGTACAGGGCTCTGCTTCTCATCAATGGACTTGTTTAAGTGAGTGGGAACCACTGCACCTCACTGCAACCTGCAGAATCAGGCTATAGCAACGCTATCAGTGCTTTGCTTCAGGAAGAATATTTTCCATCCTTCGACCTCAGTCAGATTATACTGGCCTACAGAGTGGAAGTCAGAGAGACGTTGCAAATACAGAATCTAATTTTGCATTTCAGTAACAAATGGTCACATTTCTCCATTGAGGCAGTCAGATGCATGGCAGTAAATGTTGCTGGCTTGACTTTTTACAGCTCACTCAGGTCAGATCCTACAGATAAAAAATACTGGGCCAGATTCTCACCTGGTAGATCTGGCAGAGCCTCAGAAAAAAATCCTTACCAGTCTTTTAAAAGTCCCATCGTGTCCATTCTTTCAATATAGCTTTTCTTGCTCCTTGCAAGGCAAATGCAATATCCCCTTTCTCTATTACAAACCCATCACTTTCCTGCAGCTTCACAGAGAGTGAGACCTGACTCCTGTTGCCAGCCTCAAAAATCAAAGCTATCATCTGCCTATTTAAAAGCATGTTTTATACAAATGCCCTCAGACAAAAACACAAAGGATGTAAAATTCTATAAAATAAATATTTTAAAAGCTAAATAAGTCTAATTGATTTTTTTCATTTTGACCTAAAAGTAAAAAGCATTTTTAAGTTGTGAAACACAAAAGCATCACATTTCACAGTTGTGGACACAAATGAAAAAATAGATACGGTCCATTAAGGTACTGTCCATACATGCGGATGAGGATAAAGCCTTTTAGAAGCTGAAAAATGTCTCTTGATTAAGTGTTCAAAAGACAGAACCAGGAGATGCAAGCCCTTGTAAGCTGAGATCAAACTTTAAAGTCAAACCTATTATTACTGTAGGTCAATTAGGTTCTTTTCAAACTGGGCTAATACAATAGAAAAAAAAATCATCTATGAAGCTATTTTCCAGACCTGATAAGGCTATGCTCAAAGGTAACATCAAAGGCTGGTTGCTAGAATATTCACAAATAAAAGAATCCCAGGAACAATCAAATCAAGATTAAAGTTTCAGCAACTACTTTGAAAGTGTCTTCTGCTTTACAGAGATTGAAATACAGCAGTTTTTTTTTTTTTTTTTTTTTTTTTTTTAAGAAGAGAATTGCCACAGCCCCTGCATAATCCTTCTCTTTACTGCTCCTGAGGACTCAGCTCCTGTCCCTCAGTCCCTCCTGTGGCAGGCTTCTCTCCCTCCAGCTGTACTCACTGTTTTTATTTTGGCATGTTAATTCCATGATCTCCTGGCTATGTTGCGGGAAGCATCTGTATTAACTAGTTAAAGCAGCTCAATAAAGGTCTGGAGTACCCCAAGTAGTGCAGATATAACCTGGATTACACTGCTCCCTGTGTGAATGAATTTTAACCAGAAAGGACTATCATTCTTTTCTCTGGAGCTCTGTTATCAGTAGGAAGCAGAGATCAGACACCTTTCTAAAGCACATTTTACTTTATCAATAGTACCCAAGCACTTGGAAATAAATGCTATAAAAAAGAACAATTTAAAAAAATAATGTTTCCAGATTTTGATTAAACGAGCTGAATCTAGGAAAGGGGGGAAAACAATAAAACTCTTGAATTATCCATTGCCATCTTCCAAGAATTTGTAGAGAAGTGGTTATCTCGTAGCATTCTTTTCCTTGCTACTTGCTTTTTGTAAACAGGAAAGCAAAACTTTCAGCAGACAGTTTATTCACAAATTAGATTTTATGTGTGTGTGTGTGAAGGTGACCTTAAAGGACTTCTCAGTAAAACTGCTCTTGGACATAGTATTATGTAAAACTTATTTCCCAGGTACTCTGGTACAGCTTTCCAGAGACCAAAACTAGCATAATATAGGATTTTTGCCTCTTACTTCCTTTGATTTATTTCATGTGCATTACAGCTCGCTTTCAATGCAAGGGCATTTGCAGAAAAGGGGCACTCCCATGTGGCTCAGTAATAGGTGCCGTGCAATGAATGAGCACATGTTCACTCCGAGACTGCCTTGTGCTGCTGCTGGGTGCCAGGATGTGATATGATGGCCACGGAATCTCCCAGCACCCACCTCTTGACACCCAAAAGGAACAAAACCTACTTGAGTTCACCATCATTCTTGCCTTTTGCTCCAGCTATAACTCAGCTGTGCATTAGTTCTTGCATCCATCTCATTTTCTCACTCCTGCTTCCTTCACTCCTGACCCCTCGCTCCTGCTTCTGCTTCTGGTTTAGTCCTGACATTTCTGTGTCTAACCTTATAGCCATCCTGAGAGCTGCTAAATCTCTACAGAAAACGAGCTGGTCCCAAAGCAGGCGCTCATACAGAAACCACACAAACTGCAGGAAAGCTTTGCTCTCTCTGTGCTTTTTTCACCACAACTTCTGCCGACATTCAAAAAATTTTAGCTAAGACCTTTACCATAGATTTAATTGCAGGATTTCTGCAAAATAACTATTACAATTGCTAAAATTTCCTCTCTTTCTCAATCTAAAATATAAGGTAAAAGACATGCAACTTGCAATGGATTAAAAATTCTAGAAAAAGTTTATTAAAATGTCTAATAATTTTATTTTCTATAAAATTATTAGTTCACATCAACAATAGTTTAATTTCACTATAATTTTGATCTTAGTTTAACTGATGATCTTTGATTACAAAAGTCAAAATGAAACAGTTTATGATGTTTTTAAAGGTAAACTTTGCTATAATCATTACATATATTTATAAAGTAAAAAAATGTCTCTGAAGTGTTATGCTTAAATTAAATCTGCACTTTCCAGTGGGAAACTGCTCCGTCACATTTTTCTTTTTTACCGGCTTTAATTTTGATCAGGCTTAGTTCTGTGGCAGAATTCAGAGATACCTGATGGATGTTCTCAATTATATCCAGTACCTGTAGCTACAAAAGGCCATGCTGGCAGCCAGGAATAATCAGCACTTAAAGATGCCTGGATGTAGGAAATAAATGCATTACACCCTCTTGAGCAGTTAGACGATGGATGATTCTTCTTACAGTCCCTTATTGTGTGGATCTGCAAGTGTCTGCTTAAATAGAAGTCACGCAGAACCACCTTTATACTGGATATTGCAGATATAAGCTCTGTATACAGACATGAGTAGACTAAATATTACAGTACCTTAGGTTTTATGACTTGGCGAGAAGGTAAGTAGAGTGGAAAGCTGTAAAAATAAAATCTTTTGGCTCCACTAGGACAAAAACTGGTATCTCAAATATCAGAAATAAAGCTGCGGGTTCACACAACTAAAAATCTTACCCTCTCAAAGGCTTCTTCCCCTCTCCCCACACCATTTTAACTAAAAGTGATATGATGCCAAGAAAGATGATTGTGAAACATGAGCGTTATCAGTTTGCTGAAGTGACTCATCTTCACATCTTTTAATCAAATCTAGATTTTTCTTTCTCTAATTTCTTCCAGAAAAGCTCCTGAACAGAAGGTCATAACCTCAGGCCCTCTCAAGATAGGACAGAAATAATGATTTTAAGGAAGGCACTTCTGGAGAGATTTATCAAGTGCAGCAATTACTCTCATGATGTGAGGCATGCTTGTTCTCAGCAGTCTGCAATGGTAGAAGGTTTTCTGAACGTCCAGTCACTGTTGTGGCTGAAGGGTATATTTTCAGTAGAGACATTTCTGAAGCTGGGTGTGGACCGAGAACCCTGGAGTTAGCAGGAAAAACCGATGCAGTAAATAGCTCTGTGGCTCAAATGCTCAGAGAAGACCCAGTCTATAATCTCTGCTTTGGATTATGCAGAACAGTTATAATATTCCAGATAAGTGTCCTCATCAGACCCATGAGACAGATATTGCATTTATAATTATTTATCAGGTCGGAGAAAGAAGGATGGACACAAAAGCCTGGTGGTTAGAGCAGATATGAGTCTGGGAATCAAATTGAACCCAAACCTTATCTTTCCCCAGTCAGAACTAAAACTGAACAGTGGCACTGTAATAGAACAGCCTCACCCAAAGATTAACTGGAATTGGACCAAAACTAAAACACAGTCAGGTTTGACTGTGTTTGGAACATACAGAATGGACACGGCACTTGGTCTTGGTAGAGTTCCAGAGTTCCATATGCACCACAACACAGAGACTGGTGGCAAAATTGAGATAGTTGAATTCATCTGTAAATGGACATGTACTGGGAATGACAGGAGGCAGCAAATATAGGGCTTGGTAAGGCTCAGAGCAGGCTAGCAATCTGGTCCCAGTACTACAATTGAAGTCTGACTGATTTGTCCTACTTTGAGCTTGAGACAGCTCAGGACGTGAGAAGTCATAACAATGGCCTTTACTGTTCAGTTGGCTATGCTAAGTGGGAACTTAACAAAGAACCAACCTAACAAGTTTTGAAAGTGTCCCGTGTGAAAAATTGCTTTAAAAAAGAAGAAGAAAAAAAGACAGGTACTTTCATAACTGAGGTAATGGAAGTTCCACACAAACTAAAAAGAGTTTTAAATAGAGGGAGAAAAAATATTTTCAAGGCAATTTTTGATATTTATTTGTTGAATCCATTTGGTATCAGAAAATTAGAAAATGTGATGCCACCTGTAGAAAACCTGTAATGATGATTTCCACAACAGTTTATTTTGCACTACAATTTTAAATTCGATTATACCGTTATTTAAACCACAATGGGAAGAGAGGATATAACATCAGATAATTGATAGCAGTGGAAGTAACAAAAGGCAGTCAGAAGCATTACTGATCCTATAAACCTTACCTTAGAAGAGGAATTCTATAACATTTATACTCTGTTTTCATGCATATGTTTAAGATAAAATTATTCCAGTTGGATAATAAATGCACCTTTGCAATTGAAAAGTCAATATTTAACAACTATTGTGTTCTGGGTTGTAGAGCATGCCTCATTCAGATAATAGAGAGGTAAACCAATTTAGTAACAGGAATGTAGAGAAGAAACACTGAATATGTGCAAAGAATCATGAGCACATATTTTTCAACACAATCTACACACTCCTACCTGCAGACTTAAAGAAGCATCTTGCCTCTCTGAGTCACAAGGGCAGCATAAAATTCCTTTCCATTAATGCACAGAAGTTTTTTATTTTATCATTTTATCATTTCTTATTATTTTAATTTAGTTTTATATTTTATTTTAGTTTAGTTTACCTATCAAACAAGTTGAAGACTATTATTACCTAGTTCCAAGCCCTTCTAATATTTTAACATGATAGAATTTGCACTTTTAATCTCAGAGCTCTGCCATTGTCCCTTCTCAGACTGTGGACAATAGTGCCTTCGTATTTCTTACTTTGTAGATTTAAATCCCTAAGTGAAATTAACTATGATTTGAGTTATGATTATTAGGACTCTAATAATACCATAGAGTCTAATTCTGCTGTTGCCCAAGTATAGCTTTTACATTGGATTTAGACCAACAGAACAAAACATGGTAGTGCTGAGGCAATGAAAGCATGTTAATTGAGATTTGCAACACCATACTGGGGAAGGAAATGTTATTATTTCTGTTTTACACATGAAGAAACAAACATGGGCAGACAAGGACATTCATTGAATTGGTCTCAGTTCCATTCCACTTGTTTTAAAATCAGGGAAATTAGGCTGAAGTTCTTTCAGGCAATATGTTCTGTTTAGACATCTATTATTGATTTTTGCAACTGTTCTGATATGCTATAATACAGCACAAACATATCTGATCAGCACTTATCTATGACAAATATTGAATTTGTTTGTTTTTCTAATTTTTTTAATCTATACACATACACACGTATATATAAGATACACTTTTATTTGTATTTAAATGGCTTTTTAATTTCTTTTCTTTTTTTTTAAATGGAAACAGAGCTTTGGCCTCACAGAATAAACAAGGGAAGAAACACGGCAATGGTAAGGTACACAATTCCAATTTTAACCAATGTTTTTGAGAATAACAGCACAATATTATGTTAAATGTCTAAAATAAGAGTTAGAAACATATCCTTGAATGTATGGAAGGAGGCAGGATTAGAGACATAGTGAAAGAAAGTTGCTAAGATGGCTGAAGTCATTTTTTTTCTTTTTCTTTATATATGCATGTGTGAGAGAGAGCATTAAAATAAGCAAGTGACCCATTGCATCATGCATTACCCTTGCTAATGTCTCAATGCTATTACTCCTACTGGTATAAATCATTCACTGTCCTTACACACACTTCAAGCATGAATGTAATTACCTGGTAGATCACCAAAAATAATTAAAATGTAAGGAGCTGACTAGTTTGAGATATTCTCATATGCTCTCCTATGAAAAATCATTTCTTATGCTCAAAGGCATAAGTGGAATATCAGAGCTGAAAAGCTACACAGCAAAAAATATTGTTACATTTTAGATAAAAAAAGTGCTCTCCTAACCTAAAACTATGATATCACTAACTGTCAGGAAATGTAATAATAATTCTTACTTATCCTGAAAGTCGGTTACATTGATGAACACGACCACAGGAATACAAAAGATGGTGCCCAAAATGACTTTCTGAGGTCATCTAATCCAACTGCTTCTGGGAGGCAAGATGAATTAGACCTAAACTACTTCTGACAAATTATTGGAAGCTTCAACACTGGAGATTTGAATCCCAGGATTTTCTGTGGCCTGATCTCAGCCTATACAACTGCTTCCTTCCCATTGCATCGTGCATATTATCAGACCTGGTATTACAGAAGAATCCTTATAATGATGTATATGATTTTCTACAGTTCTGTATATGATTTTTCCAAAGTTTGTGGAGGACATTTTTTTTCTGCCTCTGTATGCTGAGCTGAAATGCTGAGAGCAAGTTCTGTGCTTGAAAAGTTTGCCAATAAAAAGCTTGTTTAATTTATTCTATTCATTGCCAATCTCCATTCCTCTGAGAAGCTGAATTAAAGTAAACAACCTGGGAACAGTATAGAACTAAACTCAAGAAATCCTGAACACACTACATGCATCGCACAATAACTCAGGCATTTCCTTGGGAAATGATAGGTAAACAGACAGACAGACAGGTAGGTAGGCAGGCAGAAAAATTTTCTTCCAGAAAAAATGACACAGAACCTATAAAAAAGGTGCTTGCACATCAGAACACTAACGTGCAAGATGAAATTAAAAAGCTCATATCATCTGAGGATAACTTTAAGAATTAGGTCTATATTAAATATATATATTAAAAAAGGTAAGAAACACAAAGGGCAGAAATCTGCAGTTTTCACCCCAAATGCTCATTTGGCAATCAGAAATTCAGTAACAGCTTTAATATACTTTACTCATTAGGTTTAAAGGGATATGAAGCCTCTTTTCTTATTAGTATCCCTCAGATAATTATACAAAATATCAACCACTTTACAAGGTCTGTCAAGTCTCAGAGTATATCAGTAATTCCTGCATGCCAATGACAAAAACAATGTGTATGAATAATATCACCTGGAGGAAACAAAAGCAAAATAAAAAAGGACCACAAATGGCATTCAGCAGTTGCAAAAATAATTTTGCAGAAAAATGGCATTAGCTAAATAGTAGTGTAATACAGAAAATTAAAATTTGATAAACCAGTCCTAAATCCCAAGTGAAGAGGAAAAGATCACAGATAACTGGGCCATGGAAATAAAGAAGTTTGTAAACAGAAAAACAAAGACATCAGTTAGACTGTTTACACACCACTAGCTGAGAAGCTTGAACTCTACAGATTGATGTAAAATGAGGCAAACCATGCAATTGTACCCAAATTGCCCTAGATTTACATTGTTAAACACTCATAAATTCAAGGCAATCATCCTCAAATGAAATAAAATGGCACTTGGAGCCCTCCCACGTGCATTAGATTTACACAAACAATTTTTGCTATTTGTATTGCAAGCCTGAGAGGCGATTTCATTAACCTAGGAGACAATCCCTCCCTGTCATCCCCTAATGTATACGGCACCTTCATATTGCGAGTGAGAGAAATGATGTATATGGCTAGCTCTGTATTTCCGTCAATAAATTTGCTGGTGCCCATGATATTGCCATTCTGGTTACCCTTCACTGTAGCAGTACATCCTACATTCAACACAAAGCTGGATACCCGTTAGAGTAATGATTATCTGCATTAGACCTCTAGTCCTAAGCTGAACTCGCTTACGACACAGGGATAAATTAAACTCACTAGCTTCATGGAATTACTTCTGAGTTTTTCCAATGAGCAATCAGATCTAGGAACTAAGACACACTGATAAAATCAAATATATGAAGCTGCTGCAAAAGCTATTTCACTACCACCTTCTCAACTGCCAGTGGAATAAAAGGAATGGAATAGATGGGATTAAAACTCACTACGTTTTGGTCAGACTGTCCAAGCTTTCTTAATTCTAAAAGTAATTGCAGTGTATTCTAGTGAGCTCAGAGCTGACCTTGAGTGAAAAGAAATGTTCAATGGAAGGATGATTAGCACTCGAAAGTGATATGGCATGCTTGAAGCAAACCACCAAAAGAGAGTGAAGCAGTCCAACCTTTTTTGTTAGCAGAAGTGCAGAGATGAGAATCTTAATTTTATGGCAATAAAAAGAAATAATTATCTACATGGGTACTGTGTACTTGGCAGAGCACTGAACCAAACGTATTATGGGGAAGGAATTGCAAGAAGGAGCCCCACATAGCTGGGGGAAGGATAAGACCCAAAGAATACAACCAGAAGGAAGTCAGGGAGGGGACATCAGCTCACTCTGAGAACTGTCTTTGTTCAGGGTCATTGATTCTAACAGTCCTATGTGTCAGCAGCAAGGATGCAGAACTGAGCCCTGGGCAGCTGCTAAGTACCATAGGAAAAGCAAGGCAAGGGAGGGAAACCTTCAGTCTGACTGCTATGAGGACAAGCTGAATGAAAAAGAAAAAAAGAGCAGTGTATCACTGAGATGAGGGTTATATAACATACCCAATTCTAACGAAAGGCGTATTGTGCAAGAAGGAAAATTAACATAATGTGAGATTCAACAAATCATTAAACATTTGTAAGGGTGGATGTTCCAACACATCAGCATAAATTTCAAGATCACCCATAATGAAAAGTCTTAATGAGTAAAGAACCAAATCAGGAGTCAACTTTAGCCATTAGGTAACAAAGCAGAATGAATGTTGGAAATTTATGCTTTTGGCCAGTGTCAGAAAACACTGGCCAAAGTAGTTCAGAAAAACAGAAGAAGACCATTAAATATGGGTAGACACATCTCCACGGAGAGCATAGATCACCAGGAATGTCTTTTTTATCTGGAACATACGGTGCTAATTTCTTTGCACTTGGAACAAGTACAGAAAATTCAATTAAATTGGCTGAACTTGGATGTGTCTTTAGCAATGCTTCCAAGATGTTACTGTTATTTCATGTCCTCAGTTGACAACACTGAAGGTGTCAGACGTCATGGGGGTGCTCAGAAGAAATTACCTCTTTGTTTAAATAAAGGTAGAAAAGAAGCCTGACGATTGAGTTATCCCCGTATCAAAAGAATTTGAAAATAAATCACTTTCTCCTGAATCTTTAGCCAGTTCCAACAGCAGAGGGCTCTCTGGCTCAGGCAGACTAGGTGGGACTGTTGCCCTGGAGCTCCAACAACCCTCATCACTGGTGAATGTTGACCCCAAATTAAGCTATTAAGTCACAAGTATTTCTAAGATGGAATAAATGTTGTACTGATGTGGCATTTTTCACACAGAGAATCCACTGGAAAGACCCCTCCAGAATGACAAGGGACCACATGTGCTGTCCTGTTCTAGGAAGGAATACCAACCTATCATTCTTACCCAGGTGCTGGGATGCACTCACTGCCAATTGATCCAACACATATTTGCATATCAATAGAGCTGCATCTGGCTCAGACTTACCATTAGATAAAGTAGATCCAGCAAAAATTTTCAAAACTGCACATATATGTAAAAACGGAAAAGTACTTTATTTTAGGAATTTTATATAACTTTATATTTCTTTAATTTTGATACTTTTTGAGCCACAAAATGAGTCTTTACAGAGCTAAAGTGAGAGTTCTTAGATGGTCATTACCAAAATTAAAGCCAGCAGCAACTTTAGCTGAAGAACCTTGCTGGATAATTTTACTCCTGTAAGTAGTTACAGCTGATGGATTCAGGTTCATAAAATGGAGAGATTCATTCATTCTTGACTGTAGCGAGTCTGCAGTGGTGTCTTAACCAGGTCTTTCAGTAACTAATGAGTCATTTATTAATTATTAGTCTCAGACTTGGGACAGTAACTGGACAGTTGTGTCTGCGTTCAGGTAGATACACGGGGAACTGTCAATACA
Source organism: Cyrtonyx montezumae (assembly GCF_038088225.1). NCBI lineage: Eukaryota > Metazoa > Chordata > Aves > Galliformes > Odontophoridae > Cyrtonyx > Cyrtonyx montezumae. The sequence continues at coordinate 25,741,971 of NW_027071903.1, read as the reverse complement.
AGTGGTAAAAAATTTGTAATGCTATCTGACTGACAATCAGCCGTGAGGCCTCTATTTACATTTCTTTATATCTCTAAGTAGTAATTCTGTATCATAAATACTGCTGCTGGTGTAACTGCATCTCTTGGAGCTGAAGCAGATCTATGAATATCCTTTTCCTAATATCCTACTTCAGAGACACTCATATGTTGTAATCAGTGGCAATATGGCAATATTTCATAGGGTTGCAACTAAATATTTGTGTCTGTTTTTAGAACAACAAAGAAAAGCACTATCTGAATTTATTCTAAAAATATCTGCTCCCTTTCCTCCATTTTTACTTTGAATGACGATGAAAAAAATAATTTATTGTAACTCAATCTAACCTTATAAAAATGTGTCTACAGAAAAAAAGATGTATTATCCTACAGGATAAGAGAAAGACTTTAGATCTCTTCAGAATTACTATTTCAAAAGCAAAGTACAGACATTTTTTGTAATAACTGTTGGTCTGTGGTAACAGAGCTTTGCTCCAGTGATAAAAGACTCCCAAACAGTACTTTAATTGAAACTTTTTATCCGAATGTTGCCTGAACCCCTGCTAAATGCTACTTTCTTGCTTCAATTCAAATTTTCTTAATCTTCATTTTCGCGTTGAATATTGGTACACTGTCTGCCTCATTATGCTAAAGAAAGATGAAGTGAGCTATTAACATGCTGAACAGCCTACGAGATGTTATGATATAGAATGTCATTCATTTTTATGAGTTGGCTGTCAGTGTGTGCAGCAATAAAGTTATAATTTCTCACTGACAATATGTGATGTCTGGAGTCAGTGCACAATCCTTATTAAAATTTCAATAATTGTAAATCAAAGGAAAGCAAATACAACTTTTATGAAATGGTCGCTTCTGAAAGTCAAGGAGTACAGACTGGTGGAATGCAAAACCAGAACATTATTCTTGTGGTGCTCTAAGTCATCATCATCATCCTGTAGTTTTTCTTCTTCTGTGCAAGACAGGGTGTGCTTGGCAATGTGCACTGTAACATTTTCAGGAGTGCTATGCTTATCTTGCTGTCAGTTCAGCAGTTGAGAAGTACTGCTCAGTTGTATGCCTACACTGACTTTATGTGGCTCTGAAAGCCCTCAGAATATTTCTGGAAATGTTTATTGGAACTGCTTATTACAGCTCTTTGTCAGTAAAGTTAGGTATCTCCGGAAGCAGCTATAAGGCTTCGGCAATGAGAAAAGTTAGGAGAGGTTTCAGACAGCTGATATGCACACACCCCCGGGCAGGGGTTTCAAAGCATTGCTCATGGATCTACACAGCTGTGGAAAATGGCAGGGATGGATTGATGGCAGGGTCTTTAAGTGTCTAAGAAGTCTCAACTACTATTGGACAATAATCAGGGAAATTGATCTCAAATTCCAAGTAAATATTTCCTACATACATATAGCTTTGTAAAGGCTACATTTTTTGTTTGTCTTTACTGTTTTTATTATTATTTCAAGTCAGAAATGTATCACTGTCCAAAACACAACGATCTTTCATTTTTAGCTCAAGATATCCCAGATGCTCAGAAGCTGAAGTTGTAAAACATGCCCTCAAAATAGCAGTTTATTGGAGTTTCTAGACACAGATCAAAGTGCCCCAGTCACTGAAGTCACAGCACAAGGTCTTGATGTTGTGGCATTTGGAACTGCAACATTTCTCCTTGTTATTTTCAGTTCCACTCCAAGTGGTTACTTCTTGCAAATCACCATGTGACAAGCCAAATAAATACACTGATTGTGTTTATCAATACTGTACGTGGGATAAATAATTAAATAGATAAGTTTGTGAACTTCCTTCAACGCTAGAGCTAGTGAGACAGCTGAGGCCATATGCAGGTATGACACAAAGGTTGTGTTGCCTCTGTTTTGTCCAGATGTCAGGAATGTATGCACTACAGAGACGTACGCCAAGTATACTTTGATAATTTAATGTGTAACATTGCTCTATAGCTAATACTTTGGTTATTCTTCATTATTCAATAGTTTACTCAAATATATTTCACAGCTGCATCTGGCACGCTTTCTAAGTGTTAACTTATACCTTATTTCTAACTGCACTTCTCTTCTAAATTGACTGATTCTACCACAACTAAAATTTACAGTGTAACAGCAACACTTGCATGTCAGATATGATATATATCCATCAGTGTCAAGTTTCCAGCACATCAGCATGTCAGATGTGCTTCCTCTAGGCAGAACTGACAGTGTGTGTCCATGCACAGATAAACTATTGCAAAACTCAGTGTCTCTTCATAAACAGAAACATTTGTGCAGAATTCAAGCAATTATATTGGAAAAGGTGTCCCTTCATGTCAACTGTGTATCAAGTAATGCATTCTGGTTCTCCCAAATTTGATTTATTACCACAAGTGTCCTACCATTTATGGAAAAGTTTTACAGTTACGAGAATAAGTCAATGGACAGCTGTCCATGTCTATCAGAATGTTCTCCACTGGAAAAAAACGTCCAAACTAGACAAAGAAAATAGACTCTACGAGGTTTTTTGTAATGTTTTACCTCCTCATACACAGACTATCATACAGAAGATTTTAACCTACATGCCAAGGCAAAATAAGAAACCTAATGTTACAGTAAGACAAGACTTTCAGAGAAATCTAAGGAAATTTGGTGCACAATCCATGATGTGCACCAGTTAAAAAATATTCTATTTTAAAGATGTCAGCTGAAGATATCTGGTCTAATGAGAGATAAGACAACTTTCAGTGCTTCAGTGGCAGTCAAAAGATCAAACATCTCCTGCCACCTGAAACAGCTGGGAAGCTAAACACAGTCTGATTGCTTTGATATATTTGATAGATTACCATTTGAAACAAAATACCTGAAAGCCCACTCTAATTAAAAAAGCAGTAGGCGAAGAGTCAAGCTTTGATGCAAAATGATGTAGTGATATTTGTGCTGACATTTTGATATTTGGCAATACAGAGACTTCATAAGTCATCCAGAATATCTGACTCTCATGCTTTGTGTTTATGTTGCCTCGTGGAAAAGATTTTTTGGACAAAATTTTAGTGATCTCATTGGTTTTATGATGTTGTTTTTCAAAGCATTTTTGAAAGAGATTTACTTACTGTGAAAAGACCTTGGAATGACAGAAATATTTATGATAACAAATTCTTTAAACCATGAAACAGATCTAAAATCATTTTTTTGTATTCCAGCCTGTCTCTATTTTATGATCTGATGTTTTCTAAATGGCAAGGTTAGCAACAAATGCTTCCATGTGGTTGAAACACTGGAAATCCTGTAATCCCATACATGTTATGCAATATAATAAGTGTGCCAAACCCAGGTGTTAGTGGGGATGTTCAATTTAGGATCTGTCACAGATATGGGAGGGGGAAAAATGTATCTATCTGAGGTCTGTGGCATGTATAATTTGGTGGGAAAAAATACATATTTTAAGGAGAAAGCACAGAATATTATGGTTTCACATTTCTATCCTCTGTATGGAAGGCTGAAATAAAGGCCACAGAACTAGGAAAGCCAGTGGGGGAGAGGGGAGTGGGGGGGGGAAGTGAAAAGGAAAGACTGCTTATTTTAGGACTCTGTACATTATGCCATAACTCCTGGAACTGAGGCAATTATACCCTCAGTGTTTATATAAATACATACACACACAAACAGCTATATACATACACACAGGGAGTAGATATACATACACAGAATACATACATACATACACACACACAGATGTATTTATTTAATCAGAAGACTCTCTGCTGTTATCAAAATCAGTAACAAACTACAGTGTATTTCATTTGGTATAGGATGACCCATTTAACAGTAAAATTACTTGGGCATAATATGGATATTTTACATTCAGTTCAGTAAAAGCAATCTGATAGCACAAGTACACTAGGATGCACACACCTAAACAGAGAGGAAGCTTTAGCTTTGTAATTCTGCAGTTGTCATTATTTCTTCCCCTGTGCCTCTGTGCTACCTGCAGAAGCCATCTGCACCCAGGTTAGGCACATCTGCAGCCAACACCTCAGCAAACAGTGCAGTGTGAATGACTGACACCCAAAAGCATGACACTGTGACATTTTTCCTTGTTTCTTAACCTACTTCCTAAACATTTTTTTGATAGTAAGTTTGTAAATGTCTAGGCATCAAGGGTTAATTTTAATGGAATCATTACATGATGACCAGAGTAAAACCAGACCTAATATATTGGGCTTACAGGAATGCAAACTTTTTATGACTCCTCAGTTCAGTAATGAACGAGCTTTCTACAAGATGTATCAGCATAATTAGTTTGGTCTTTTAACAGAGAACACCAAATCCTTGTTGTTCTCAGCATTTAAACTATCAAAGAGAAATCATGTATACAACAGCTACATCTTTTCAGACTGAAGTACTTAGTATTCTTCCATTTAGCAGCACGTTATGAAGTTTCATTTGAAAGGCGTAATTTTACCAATTAGCTCATCCTGCTCAAACACACACATACCGTTGGGAAATATAAAAAAGGTTTATTAAATCAAAAGATATGGCTGCACTTCAACTAGCACGTGGGCATTAGAGATCAAATATTCCCTATAGATTAATCCCCATGGCATCACAGGCTGATTTGGCTTGCCAGTATTACATTAGTAAACCATCTAATCCAATTTAGAACAGGCCAGGAATGTTCCATCCATTACAGTATTTCTAGCGTCATTAGGAGCAGACTGATCGAATAAGCATCTTAAATCAGCCTGCAGCATGTGAGTAAATCACTGTGACTTACCCAATGAGATTTTTTTTTCAAATTGTTTTGCAAATTAAGAAGAAAATTAAAAAGGGTCATGTCACAGGATGGAAGCTCTCTATGATTTTCATTTCTGAACACTTTCAGGCAGCAAAATTTCAGTGTGCATGATCAAAACACCAGGGTTTAAAGACGTGAGAAGCTCCTTATTCTGTAGCAAGATTATTTTTAAGAAAAACAATGGAAAAAGTACCACAATAAAGAGTAATGAACAAAGTAGGATGATTGAGGGCAGAGGTAGACACTACTCTCACTAAGAATATCTGGTGTATAAAATAGGAGTAGCCACATTAATAAAGTCTATCAATCAAATATATTATAAAGGTTCCTTCTGATAGAAAAGATTAAAAGGGAATCCAAACTATGTATCCACACAAAATGAAAAACACTCAACTGAATTACAAAAGTAATATTTTCTTTCTAAATTGGTATACCTGAGAGGAAAACAATTCTTCAACAAAGTAGTAAACATATGAATAAAATTGTGGCAATAGTTGTTTGAGATGATGCAGCTATCAAAAAGATTTCAGAAAAGAGCTAAGCTGTAGCTTTGAAAAGCCAGGTGTCAAGTTGAATAAAATCATCCAAATAGCACATAACCTCTGCAGCCCTCCAAGGCCTATCACATTCCACTGACCGGACTACACAGGGCTCAGTTTCACCATCTGAGCAGTCACCCATAAAGAAGAAACACTGCTCTGATGCACAAGTTGGTGAACACTTGTTCCTATACTGTAGATAAGGGCTCTCGTGCATGTGAGTGATTCACTTCTGTTTAACTACTCTGCTGTCAGTCAAACAGCTCTTAATATTGACTGGGTTTCTGGCATAGCTGTGTTAGAAAGGAAGTTGTATTGTTTTTTTGTACACTACTGCAGAAAAACAGGTACCCAGAAATGCAGAAATGAGCCCTGCAGGAATTGCTTTCACTGAAAATTTTCATACAGCCGGAACAAAGGCAGTTTTGCAATAAAGAAAATCATGTACAGATGCAGGACATGACTAATCCCTGAAAAGTGTATTAACGTTTTAAATTTGCAAGTTTTCATTCCTTTAATGAAAACAAATCTCCTTTACTTTTGAAGGAACACAAACACCTTCCGTGACTGAAAAAGTTGAAGATAATTTTCAACATGATTCATACAGAATTCTACTCAAACTCTACTTCAAAAATTAGATCCTTTCACAGCACTACATTGAAAAAGTCCAAGACTCAAATTGAATCCATCTGAGAGAAATAAAATAGGAGAAATCCTAACAAACTCAGTAATGCATCCTTATGCACAATGACAAGCTTGCAGCAAGTCTCTGCTCCTTTTTTTTCCATGTCCTTTTGATCCCAACAGGCCTGTCCCTTGCAAACTCTTCTCAGCAGGACATGGAAAACCACACTCAGCCAGCCAGAGCTTGGGAAATCTGTTCTATCCTTTGCTTACACCACTGCCAAACATTATTATTGTTATTAATAGAACAAACACAGATTGCAGCAGTAAATCATACTCCTCCCAGAGCTGATTACTTGTCAAATGTTTATCATCAGTGTAAATGACTAATGTACCTGATTAACAAAATCCAAAGGCTTGCTCTAAGGTAAAAAAAACCCAAAACCTTAGCATTGCAATTTCAAAAAAATGAACTTCCATTCTGTTCCACAGCAGAACATTTCAGATCTACAATTCAATTTCTGAATAAAAGTGCAAATGTTTTGTAGAAGCAGGGGGTGAGCACTGGATTGAATTATGGCCACAAGTTGCTTCTCTACCAAATACTGATTAGGAGAACCACACTTTGTTCTTCCCTTCCCTTTTATTAGTGGTAGGTGTTAGTCTGAGATGGTCACCAGGGAGACAGAGGGAAGGAGGTGCTTCTGATGGACAATTCTTTCTGCCACTAACTGGTCTTTCCTATAGCAGTGACTTTCTGGGCATTGAACTATCAGCCTAACATCTCAGGTAAATGACCAAAGATTAAGTGAATGAACCCACACTTACTGTTCAGCATTTAGTCATTAGAATTAATGTAACAGTAACTCCATTGAGTGCTCACCCATAAGATGGATCCTCCCAGCTGTCAATGAAGTTAACAAGATCTGCTGTTGGCTCTCAGTATCTTCAAAATTCAAATTCAAAATGACACAGGGTACGCATCTGCAAAGAAGAAGCACAAATTCACCATTCACATTGGTGAAGAAGAGATATTTCCTTGCACAGAAACAAATGACACTCCACTAGTTTTATGTAGTGGTTACAATTCTTGCAAAGGAGATGATATAGAGAAATCTAAATTTTCTTCTGGCATAATTTATTCTGAGTGAAAAAGAGAGTGCCAGAATAGGATTCTGTCCCGTGTCTATAGTACGAAGAAAATTATCACACGCTGACAGACTTTATATACAGCATGTTGAAAGGTAAACTAAATGTTGCTATCACTGAACTTACATCTTCCAATCTTCCAAAGGCACTTGCTTCCCAAGAGAGAGCATTAAACAAAGAGGCAAAGGTTACAATTCTATGTGCATCATAAGTGCTGAATTTCACTTGTAACGAAGAATATTTTTGCTTACTACAGATACAGCATCTCAAAGGAGTCAAGGTGTACCTGTGGGATGTTTCAATTGCTCTTCTATAATTTTGCAAGCTTCTATAAATTCAAACTAGTAGTTGTCCTGAAAAGGTTAGGCGGGGTAAGTGCAAGGGAAGCACACACAGACACGTTTTGGTCACCAAGGCAATTTCCTGGGGCAATGCACTGAACAACACATTGAACTGAAATATCTGCAGGATAAAAGATTGGGTCTGAAACCCCTGTGTTTTATGCCCATAATTGTGACAAAGTCATTGCATATTCTGTTCAAAACTTTTTCTGTTTCAGCACTTTGTCACTGTACAAATAAGTTCCATCAACCTCTTAAATGTGGTTCGTAACTCAAAATACATTTGGGTAATTAGCCAGAGAGAAAGGCTTTCCTTTGGTATGTTTTGCTGCCTATCTATGAATTGATGGAAAATTAATTATGCACATTTGCCATTTTTCCAAGGTTTTCCTTTGGAAAAAAAAAAAAAAAGCAAGAAAAGAATGAAAAAGAAAAGTTTGAAATATATATATTAGAGTTAGTCAGTAGTAGTTTATATTAGAGAGGGTTAAAGCCACTTAAAATCTGTCATGTCTCTTATCTAGGTAGCCAATTCTACAGTTGTATTCCATTAACTTTTTAAACTACAGTAATGTTAGCATCTATTTTACCTCAAAATTGACTCTGCAAAGCTGTCAAATATGCTTTTCCTCTGTGCTAAACATAATAAGAAAAATGTTGCAAGCCAAAGCATTTGCCGTTATTTACAAAACGCTTTGTGGTAGAGACCATGCAGAAGGAAAGCAGGCTAAGGCTCAGACAAAAACGCACTCAAACCTGGTAACGTGACTCACTACTCCTTGTTACAAAGGGAATTCACTGGAGACAGAAGACCAAATGGCAAGACACCTAAATGAATGAATAGGGAATGCTGAACAGAAAATTTTTTCTGAAGCCCTGCCTCTCCCTGAATATACCAAGGTACCATTAAGGTCTATCTAAACTTATACTTTTTGAGTCTTTAGTGCATTGCTTCACCTGCATTAAGCTGCTCTGTAGAGAAGTATCATTGCTATGCTTTTTTTGAGACTTAAGCTTTTGCTAGCGTAGAGTTCTGCCTAGGTGTACTCACTTCATCCAGTCCTCTACAATTTTGTCTCTGCATAGTGGGCCAGATTCTGTTTGAGGGGTGAAGGCAGCCAGCAGTGTGGATGCTGGTAGGATTTCCACTGACAATGTGGATTTCATCTTCCTCACTCTGGAGAAGGCCTAGGGAATTATCCCTTGCTTCCTAGAGCAATACTCTTAGCTGCACAAAAGATACTCAGAAACTGGGAGTAGCCTTAGCAGAGCAAGGTTTCCATGTCAGTGTCCGTCACTTGCTAAACTGATGATTCTCCTGTGCGCTTCTGTTCTGCACTGCTCTTCATCTGGAACAGTCAAGTGCAAGAACACCTTCCCTTGTCTGCCCTTCCAGAATGTCTGCAGGGGGAGGAAGTGCTCAGCTCAATCAAAACAGGCAAGCTGCCCTTCTGATTGTGACAAAGTTCCCAAGGCCCTGAAGATGCTGAGCATGGCTTTTGTGCCATTTAGTCACTTGGGTTTTCATCTCTGGGCACAGAACTCTTTTTGATGGACTTTGAAAACTTCAGAATGTTAAGAGAGAAATTTCCAGGCACGGTCAATGTCCAGGCATTTTCCCTGACAGCCAAACCCCACTCTTAGCTTTGCAGGTGTTCTTCAGCATACAAGATGGCTCTCCATGGCTGTTACAAACTGGGACATTTGTGCACACAGGTGAAAGTACCTTCATCAGGACCACAGACTGCTTAGCATCAGCAGCCTGTTTCATTTTAAAAATATTCATTTAAAATATTTATGAGAGGTAAATCTCAAAATCTTTAATTACTGTGCTCGCATGAGATATGGTTTATCTGTAATTTTTCTTTTTTTTTTTTTTTAATTTAAATGTTAGAAATGGCTGAAATTCTCACCCCCCCTCAAAAAAAAAAAAAAAAAGGAAAGAAAAACAACAGGCTAACATTTTATGATCTGATCAGAGTCATTGAAATTGATTAGAAAGCCTTCCAGTGACTTCAACATACATTTATATCAGAAAAGGTTGCCCCAAATACACTTCTTAGCTAAATTAGAAACCTCAGAATCAAAAATCTTGTAATGAGGATATTTCAACAGAAATTTTATTAGGGTCAAGCTAAATAGATGATATTATAAACCTATTGATCTCCTTACCTCTCAAATCAAGTGTCAATGGGAGGAAAAAATGACAAAGGTGCTCTGTCAGTGAAAAGGAGCTCCCTTATGGGAGGCCACATGTACTAATCCTGTTTGTCTCGCTTGCAAAAGAATTCTTCAAAGTTAAAGCACTCTAGGGATTTATTGAGCACTTTTCAGTCTTCAGCTGGATTTAGCAAGTGAAGCAGTTTCAAAGCCTGTAGATTAGTACTACACAATCAGCCTCATATAAACGGGCATGACTAGGCTCAGCGTGATGTTTCAGGCAGTGACAGTTTACATGTTTCTGAAGACAAAGGTACCATTCCACTCACAAAACAAGGATGAAAAGATTGCTCTACACTGTGTGGGTAGAATTACCTAGGAAGACAAGGCTTTACCCTGCTTCCTGTTGTCAGATGACTCCTACAGCACTTGTGTTCCTCACAATGATGTTAACAGGATCAGCAATGCTTAGTAGCTTCTCTACAACTTGGATGCTGCCTTGTTGAATAGTTTGATTTTAAAAATGTTATGAAGAAGATGAAGATGAAGAAGATGAATAAGAACTGCATAGGTGCAGTTTGGGGCATTTTTATAATAGAAAAGTTTCCCAGGAAGTGCAACTGAGTCCACAGCAGCCTTCAGTGGGTCTAGAATTTCACTACAATCTTCGAGTGCCAAAGATTTTCTCTACAAGAGAAGCTGAAAGAAGCTTCTGAAGCCAAGACAACCTATGTTATCATTTACAGTCAGTATTAAATTCTGTGTTCTCATGCCTTAAGCAGAAAAACTTAAATCGTGACAGGAAGAAAAAGGTTCATTTTAAGAGTTGCTTAAAGATGAAAGAACTATGAAATCGTGGATTTTTTTTTTAACTTTCAATAAGAACGTTAAATTAAATAGAATGGGTGGAAGAAATGCATTAACAAAGAAGCTGACATTTTTAAAATCCCACAGCTAATTGAACCCTGAGCCACAGAACACAGTACTTTCTCACTAAAACAAATCATCCCATCCCTTGTTTGGGATTCTTGGAAAGTCTGAGCCAACTGGCTCCTTAGATATGTAAGTAAAAGTTCCATTGCATTTAGAGAGAGAACTCTTACCTCTTCAGTCATACAGGAAGATTAACTTTAAGGTCTATTTCACTGTACAAGTCTTTAGGCAAGCAGGGATCCTCAATTTCCAGCTAGACATTGGATACTGCTGAGTATTGCAAAATATTATATCACATACAAGGCATTAGAGACAAAGGGCCTGAGTTAGAGATGCCAGTGTAACACATACAAGAAAAGTAACAGAGTTGTTCATCTCTCATTGGGTATTCTGTCTACATGTATACAGTTTTCTTACCATTTACTCATATACATGTATGTTAATATGATATTAATGTGCTTTGTGCATATTTTGCTTCTGCTTTGTTATTGCTCTTGGGGTACAAAACAAGCTCAAAGAAACATCAATCTGAAAAACATTGCCTGCTATTTGAAAGACTGAAATGATCCCAGTATTATAACACAGTGCAGTTTAACTACAATAGTTCACTGATTAGAAATCAGTCTACTTTTTACAGTTTATTTCTATGAGTCTATAAGCACACGACCTGTGGTTTAAGCAGATATCTTACAACAACAATAATGTTCAACAGCCCAAGGTACCAGAAGCTTTTACAGACAGGAATAAATCCCCTTCCAACAGCAATTGTTCAGGAAGACTCAGACTTAGTGGGCCACTTCATTTTTCAGAAGGAAATTACATTCTTTCCACCCTTGTGTGCCTTCTAAATAAAATAGTTTGAGATGGTGCAGTCAGACTTGCAGATACATCAGTAAAGAAGAACTTCACCCTTTTTCCCAGTTAGGCTTTTGCAATCAGGTTGACAGCAGTAGGATTACAGGAGTGTAACTGAGGACTGAATTTGCACAGTCACATAGATGGCTTTGAAGAAAAACAGGCATTTATCAGTTAAAATTTCCACTACCTGTTTGCATTTGTTCATAAAGTTACAGTGAGTTTTTGAAGAAAGAAGTTGAACAGGTAGTATAGACTAGTTGAAGATTCACAGCTGCAGTGACACTGTAAATAAATACTTATTTTCAAACTTATTTTTCAAATGATTAGGTGTCTTTTGTACAACATTCTCATATGACTGAAAGTCATGATGCAAAATCACTTTTGGCAGCAATTTCAAATAAAGGTGCTGGTTTTAGGTAATATTATAAATGTACAGTGAACTAGGGCAACATAATAATATGGCATGTCAAATTTATTTGTAGCTGTAGGCAAGGAAAAATGAAGAAGGGAGAATAGATTCAACATAGTATTACAGCACAATAAAAATCTGCTCATTAGGTTTCATAAATTTCATTACAAACTTTAATGCATACGTTTACATCACTAATACAGGCTGAAGCCAGTGTTACAAGGCTTTCAGCTGGAAATTGCTTCACTTTACAAATTTTCATCTGAAGTCCTTTAAACAGCCATGTCAAAACCCAGGAACTAAACATGAGCAGCTACAGCATTCTGCCAGCTTCCTGAACATATCTTTATTACTGGGAGTATGGTTTGTAAAACATCAAATCGAGTTGTCATGGAGAGATTAAGGCTAGGATTTTTAGGAGAAGCTAAGGGAGTTAGGCACTCAGCTCCTTTTGAATTTCAATGAGTTGGGAGCATACATCTCCCTTAGGCTCCTTTGAAAATCTCAGCATAAATATTAATAACTAACTTTTAACAAGCATTTGGTCATTGGTTTCAATCATTTTAAACATGCCAATGGCTATGTCCCTTTCCCACAAAGATCTTTTCCCATGAGCCTTTTTTGGCAATGATCATATATGCATAGTATCACAAAAAGGATCTTCTAATTTTTTTTCTCAATCCAGGCCCAACAGAGTTTACATATGCTATTTATTGCTTAGATCTTTTGTGCTCTCTCTTGTATCTCCCTGAGGTGCTGCATTTTAAGAGTAACAGTGAATCCACATCATGTAGTATGACTTACATAACTCGGGAAGAAAACGGGAAATCAGTCAGAATATGGAAGAACAAGATGCTATGGATATTCCAATCATTCCATGAAAACATTTATCTTGCAAAAAGTTAAATGCTGACTCAAAAACTGCATGTAAGTGAGATCCAGTTCCACTTTAATTACATACTAGAACTACATTTTTCATATCTTTCTTTTTTAATTCCAACACTGGAGCTAAGCTCTGACACCTTGAAATGTGTGCGACTCCGTGCAGTACATGATGCTGAGAGCTATGAGCCAGCTCAGACATTGTGCCAGACCGCCACCTGACAAGGTACTCTGCATGTGTGTTGTGATGGATCCAAGCTGTCATGCAGTTTTGGAAAGGCAAATATAATGCAGATTGTACTTGTATGGATATTATGCAGACACATATAATAGTTCTGTATTGCCACTCGTATCAGAGAAACAACTTGCTCTCAGGCTGAAACTGGCCTCAATACAGTGCTCATGCAGAGTGAAATGCAGCTCCCTAGCAAATCTGATGGGATAGAAGCCTATTCCACCACCATTTCCTTTGTTATCTGTTCCTCCTTTCCTCCTTTCTCTTTCTCAGAAGTGTACTGTGAGGCACTGGCACCACTGAGAGTGCTCAGATTTATAGCTATGGGATGATGAAATCAAATGCAAATACTACTCTGCATACCCTCATCTCCTCTGGCTGAGCCCTCCGAACTCAAGTTTCACCCTTCACAAGGTGAAGTATCAATACCTCATTTTAATAAGAAGGTGCTAGTCCTGGTTTCCTATTATCATTATTCCCCACTGCCTTCCTCGAGTAATGTTTCTGTTTACGTTACTATCTTCCTCCCTCAAGCCACTCCATCAATTTACAAATTTTAAGATACAATTTTACTTATCCTAGGATTTCTTCCTTTTGTTTCCATAAGAGGGTTCAAACTGTGCCTCACAGTGATAGCTTGCAGTCCTTACATGTGTCTTGGTAAACACAAAACAGTTTATATAATCCACAGTCTGGAAAATCCCGCAGTGCCAATCCCCTACAAATTGTTTCACAAATATGCTCTGTTTCATTACCTATGCAAACTGGAGTTTGGTAACGAATACTACTCTAACAGTCTCAGATTACTTTCTATTATAACATTTCCATACAACCATTATATATGTATCCATGTACGCTTTGTATTTTCACGGAGGGTTACTGGCAGGGGATTTGTGGCTGCTGCACACACACAATAACCAATATTGAGGTGGAAAAGACAGTTCAGACTCCTGACAACACTATATATCCCCAGTAAGTGCAAAGAATTGCATCTGCTCACATTAGGGATAGATTTTGCTTTTTGGAAGCTATAAGGAAATTAAATATTTGCTTTTGAATTTGGTAGGCTTAGTTTTTGTCATGTTTAAACTTGTTACTGTGACAATATAAAGACATAACAATACATAAAATATAGCATCACAAAGGACTGTGTAATGAGAAGCTGGAAAAGCTGATCAAACATACTTTAGGTTAATAAGAGAATTGATACATGATTTCACATTATCATCTCAAACTCAACAAGCTATTCTTTGTCCTCAGTGCATTTAAGCCATTATTTCAAGGGAAATGCCACAATTATTGAAGATCTACCTGGCCGGACATGAGATAAGAAACCACCAGTACATACACGATTGTTGCAGAAAGTAAGGTGAAGAACTCTCCTTTTTGACTAGGACTGGATGGAAATTAAAAGCATTATAATGCAAATGGAATTTTTTAGACAACATAAACTCTTCTCAGCTATTAGGACAGTTAGACATTATAAGAGCTACTTAGAAGGGCTGATGTGCTTTTAAGAATAGATGAGGCAAATATCTGCAAAAAACCACTTCAATTTTAATCTGTCAAGAGTGGGCTGGGATGTCTTTCCACATTCCCTCTACACATGATGCTATGATTAATAACCAGATCACATACTAAGTAGGTGTGTTACAGGAGGAAATTGTAATAGAACATAGGTGTGTTACAGGAGTAAACTGTAGAACATAGGTAAGTTAAAAATTCTGCCTCTATTCTGAGGCCTGTGAAAGCCCTTCCAAGGCCACAGCCCTAATCAGAGTGCACTGTCTGTAGAGGCAGAGCAGACCACCAGGGACCTTCCACACTAAGTGCTATCTGAGCTGCACCTTCAGGCAGGCTCAGCCTGCTGCTCCGTGGCCTGGCAGGTACTGGCAGCTGCACTGATTCACCTTCTGCCCTGTGGGTGCATCACTCTGCAATTGAGAGATTGCTTAGACTGTTGGGGTAGGACACATAAAGCTTCTGCTACCGAATCTCTGTAACCTCCTGGACTCTGGTGTGGCAAACTGTGAGCATATTATGCTTGAGGGCTTGTCAGAAGGGCTATACACTTTGGTAAATGAATAGAACAAGTCAACTATGACTAAGATTCTATTGCATTAAATAGAAAAGATAAAAAAAGAAAAAGATTGATGCCCCAGAGGAAAAGAACATGTTAGAGAATATTTAGATAATTAAGGTGATTTCAGAGAGTCTAGACCTGATGATTTTCATCATAAAATATGCAGAGAACAAGCTGATGGAATCTCAGAAGTGATTATCCATGGGAACTTGGAGAGAAAGAAATATTAAAAGGATAAACCCAGTCCTAATATTAAAAAGTGTGTGTATGTGCAAAGGGCTGTGGGGGCAAACGTAGCTGGAAAAATTTATTGAATAGCTTAACTTCAACTACTAGGGGGAAAAAAAAAAGAAGGAAGTAGGAGTTATTTGTAAGCACCCAGAAGATTATAAGAAGGCAGGTAACAGCCGGCACACATTTTGCAGATACCTAAGGGAGAAGCTGAGGTCTGTCCCAGATCTGGCCCTCTTCAAAGCTTCACAACAGAGAGATACTTTCAAAGCTTGCAGATGGCACCAAAGAGGGAAGGTCTGCAGGTATGCTAAAGAACAGGAGCAGAAACCCATATTTTGACTAATTGAAAATGTAGTATGGAGATGGAAGGGAAAGCACGAACGTTTGGATCCAGACCAACAGGACATATAATTGGGCATAATGACAGGAAGGAAGAGTTTTACTCATAGAAAAGACCCTAAAACTTGGGTGTAACTTGTCTTGGGAAACTGGAACATTCTCACTATTGGAAGTCCTGACCATAAAGTTAGAGGAACATCTGTCAGGGCTCACATTAGTATCTTACATGTCTTGCTTCGAAGGACACAGATGAACTGGAAGATGCATTGCAGTGCCTTTTACCCTATTTATCTATAATTAAAGGATAATTGAAGGAATCCATTACTCTATCAATTTGCATGAGATTTCCTAAACCCCAAAGATTTGTTTGTCGTATAACTCTGCATCTGTCAATAAAATCTCCTTCTTTCCCTTTACAGTCCTGACATATTTCAACCTTACAGGAAAATACATCTATGTTTCTATTTCTTGCTTTTCAATGAAGTACGGGTTCAATGCTCTAAATCTGACACTTTTTCTTGGTCTGTATTAACATAAAATATTTCAGGCTGTTCAGAGATTGAATTTAATCCTCCTTATTATAATCCAAATTCAAATCCTCATTTCAATTATCTCTATATTCTGTGGAATCCCTCAAATGATTTAGAGCTGAAGTATTATATGTGTTATAATTTAAAACTCAGAAGTTATGAATGAAAGCAGATTATATCTTATTAAAATGTTAATTCCAGTCCTTTGAGATAATTGTAACTACAAGCAATTGGTTAATGTGTCAGAAATAAACACTGTCAGAAATAATTGAACAAAAATAAGCATATGGACCTCATTCACTCCAGAAAAATGATAGGAAAGCAGAATTATAGGATTGATTTTCAGCTGCACAGAGACAGGTAAAGAGCTAGTTCCTAAAAAACAATAATTTTGCATATTTATTTATGTATCTATATTTCAAATTTCAAACTTAATTTCCTTTCTGTATTTATATATTCAGCTGAAATTCTAAGGCTTGACAACACAATATACCCAGTGCTGAGTGATGGAGTAATGCCATCCTGGCATTACGTTACTGTGACTGTACAACCTATACAGGAACCAAAATACACAGGGCTAGAAAATCTCTATTTATCCAGAACTACTTGAAGCAGATAGTGACAACCAAGAGAGCATTTGGTGAAAGATCTGAGACTGTCCTGAATTATCCCATGACATGTAGATTTGAAAACAGTAGAAGTAACTAAGAAAGGATAAAAATTACTCTTAACAGTACCCTAGCCAAACAAAATAAGAGAGGAAGGAGCAGTATGATATGAAAAAGATAAGGTGTATTTATCTGAAGCTGAACTCAGCATCTACATGCAGATTTACTGGAGATAGTTTCATTCAACATGGCATCAAATCTGGATTCATGTATTCTCATGAGCAGCTGCACCAGTCAGATACATTACTCGTGTGAGTTGGCAGAGAAGCTGATCTTTACAGAGGTAATGACAGTTTGCAATTATTATTAAAGTAGAAGTACATAAATCAATCCTAAAAACACTTTGAATAACATTATTAGTAGTTTTCTCTAAAAGTAGTGGCTCCTATTAATTTCCATGCAGAGTACAACAGATAAAAAGAGAACAAAACCAATTTAATAAAATTACAATTATAATCAGATGCAGAATGCTATTTTTTCAACGTGGTCACCACCATTTTTACCAGTCATGAACAAAAGCCTGCATGTCATACTCACAAAAATCTCCACCAGCAGAGGTGACTTGTTCCCAATGCTGAAACTCACTACCCATTGTTCACTGTGCTCACGTCCCCTCTTTGGTCTCCATAAATGTTCAGCAAGTGTTAATGAATGTCAAAGGGTACCATTTTTTCCACTTGGAATAATTCATTTCCAAACCTTTGCTTCATCTGTGCATCTGTGCTAGATGCTGTTCTATCAGACTGCCTCTCTGCTGCCATCTGTCACATGGCAACAAAATGTAATGGAATACTGGTGAGAAAGTTCAGCCTCTACTGCCATACCACCAAAATTTGTCTCCACCATCATGGACCAACATAATAAAATAGGAGGCATTACTTTCAGATAAGACCCCATATGAAGTAATCACTATCTAAATCCCTTCAAATGATATCCGTACAGAGGGGTCTGAGGTACCATATCATCCTCTCTTGACTGTCTTTTATCAACAAGCAAATCAACAAGCCAATGACTAAAGCAAAAAGCAAGGGGTGAGAACACATTACTGTGATGCGCCCCAGCACAACAGTAGGAGCAGCAAAACAACGAGCAAACACAGCATAATCCTGGAGGAGTGAGAGGTTTAAAGCACATTGTTTAGAAATCCACACAACAGAATACCCCCTGAACTCTAGACTTCTTTTAGCATATATTTTTCTTCAAAATCTCCACTTAAACAGAAAAAGCACACAGTGTTATGCCTTTTTTCCACTGAATAGATAACCTTCAGAATGTAAATCAATGCACTCTTGCCCTGGTAATCCAGTCTTGCAGAAAGCTGTCTCCAGCTAAACAATATCAGCAGAAAAAGGCATATTAAGCCTTCACTCTTCAGTAGGGTATTCACCCCAGTGAAGTGCTCATTTCAAATCCAGGCTGAGATCATTTTAAATGCTACTGGCTCAGTCAATCTAAGAAACATCTGACTGTCTGTTTCAGTTGTTAGGTAAATTGGGAACATGTCAATGAAGCTGTAACATTTTGGTAGTTCTAATTATCAATAATTAAAAAAGGCATTAAATCACTGGGTTACTTTTGCCCTTGAACAAGCCAGTATCGGCACACTCCCTTGCCTCTCACTGCAGAGGACACTGCAGGAGTGTTCCCATGGAGGTCTGGAAGCACCTTGCATTGACCAAACATATGATGGAGGAGTTCACATCATAGCAAAAGGTGTGTTCACACCCCATCCTCACCTCTGGTTAAAAGTAAAAATGAGAGAAAATGTACCATTCCTCAATTTACAATTACATAAGGTCATAAACATACTGTACGCAGAAACGTATAGGAACTCAATATGTGGTATTTGCTTTCTGGTACTCAGCAGTCGCTGAATTAACATCTCAACAAAAGGTGTATTTTAAAAAAAGGGAAGCAGTTATGTTTAAATATATATATAGCAAGCTCTTGCGGCAGCAAAGTGAACTCATACTAGCTAGCAGCTTGAGAGGATGTCATTCTGGAAAAGAATAAGATCACACGCTTTCAAGGTCAACTGAATTGCTGCCATACTGCAAGATGCTTGAGCCCCATCCCAAAGTATAGGAATTGCTGCTCTTGCTCTGTTCTGTTTTCTCAAAAGATGCAAAAGCCTGTTGTCTCCCACCCATAGTATGCTTACACAAGGTTCAAGGATTTAATAATGGTTTCATTTAAGCTTATTGTGATCAAGCCTATTAATAACTACCCCTCTTATTTATGTTTCAGGATTTGAAATGGCACACCTACACCCAAGCCCACACATTTTACAGTCCCATAAACATAAAGCAAAGCTGACTCCATCTGATTTCCTTGAAAGAAAACTGAAACAGTTCTCATTTTTAAAACTTCATATAAAACAAGTGAACTTTTCAAAATGACATTATTCGAAGAGAACAGTGAATCCTAATACAGAGAGACAAGGATTCCTGAGGTCAGAAACATCAGCTTTACAGAAATGTCCTAAGGGATGCCTGAATGTATTATCTGAAGACCTTTAACCTCTCACTTAGGCCCTACTGCCCATCACTCCACTATCAATCCATTTCTAACATTTTACTTGGCTATGAACTTCTTGGAATGACAAGAGGATGATTCATAACATATAGTAAGGCTTCCAGGAAGCTTTTTCACTCAAGCTACAGGGTAAGTGAATCAGCCTTTTGCTTTCTCCCAGGAACTACTTATCTTCAATCTTTCAATTAAAGGTCAAAAAATGAAAGAAGACAGCTCAGTCATCTATTATCCTTTCCCCCTTTTCTTATTGTAAGCAGCTCTGTTCTTTACACAGTTGCTTCTAAACCAGCTTGAGATTGTTTTCATTGGTAGAAACAAAATAATCGTCCTGCAAATTTAAAGAACAGAAGGAAAAAATGCACAGAATGATGGCAATTCCTCCTGTGACTCTTCTGGACATTAAGTAGCTTAGATCCTCCTGACCGAAGCAAATCCAAAGCTTTTATCATAAATTAGCAAATATTTTTATAATGTCAATTTGATAGACTAAAAAAGAAGAATCTTTTCCACCTGCTTGGTCAGAAAGGAAAATACAGAAATGGAAAGTATGACTGCAGTTTGGCTTTGTTGTCTGAATTTCAGGGCAGAGGAGACCTGGTTTTGGATTTTATCCGACATGCACATGGTAAAAAGTAACCGAGGATGTGGATTAGCATACCATGCTTATTTCATTGTTGCCCTAAGGCCCTGCTGTATCAGCTCAAACAGAGCACAGGAGGGTCACTGGGCAGACTGAATCTCATTAAAGAACACACTTGGCACTGAAAGTTTCCATGCAGGTCAAAGACGCGGCTCCACTCGCCCTATGCCAACTCCAGGCACAAGCCTAATACAAACACAGAGTGATTCTGAGGAGGTGAGAGTCACTAGAGAGGAAAGCATGTGAACAAAAAATAAATGAGGAAAAGCTGAAAAAAGATGAGATCTGGTCAAACCAAAACAATTTGAGGTTTCCTTCTATGTTGTTTCTTCTATGAAATAAAAAGAAAACAATGAGCCAGTAATTCTACAGATTAATCAATAAAGTGTTTTGAGGCACAAAAAAACATGGTTTACTTCACCTAA
Source organism: Cyrtonyx montezumae (assembly GCF_038088225.1). Classification (NCBI taxonomy): domain Eukaryota; kingdom Metazoa; phylum Chordata; class Aves; order Galliformes; family Odontophoridae; genus Cyrtonyx; species Cyrtonyx montezumae. The sequence continues at coordinate 25,721,579 of NW_027071903.1, read as the reverse complement.
CTCAGTCTACTGTTCTTTTGTTAACAGGGAGGTTTCTGTTCCTATATAAAATATTGTACCAAAAAAGTTTCAGAGGTTTTGATTTTCTGAGGGGGGGAAATAATAAAATGCTTTGGCCTTAATAAAAATTCTTTATCTTGTCCCCAGCTGTATTGTATTCCTCAGAAACTCTAACCATGAAATAAAAGATTGCTGAAATAAAAGTGCTGTAACACTGCACTTCCTTAGTTAGCTGCTTGTAAGTGGGTAAATACTGGTTAAACCCCCAGGCTTCAGTGCAGATGCACAGGAGGTTTTGACTGCACTTTGACTCTCTGTCCTGGACAGTGCTGGGAGCAATGGGAGCTCCTGCCTCTGTCAGTTTGTCCAGTGCCAGTGTGAATGCATACACTGTGCGTATTGTCTGGGATAGGTTGGATCACTACATTTTTTGTGCTACCCTGGAAGAACCATCTCTGGTCCCATCTCTGTGCTCGCTAACTTTGTGCTGTGGCCTGGATGTGCAGCCCAGGAGGTGGGAGCCAGACCCCTTCCCCAGGGGAAGGGGTGGCCAGCAGAAAGGCTGGGGGCTAGTTCGCATTGTGAGCTACAGATATGGACTCAGGAGAACTGATTTACAGCAATATGATCAGCTTGTTTGACAGATGAGCCCATGAAGAAAGGGATGGGAAACAGGAATGTTACCCGAGGAAACAGCTGCTGATGCACAGTGCAGCCTGGCAGGCACTGAGTCCTGCACAGGGTCTCAGCAACATCCCCTGCACTGTGCCTGCATACCCAACTGAACTCACTGTGCATAGCTGTGCTCAGTTCAAAGGCAATCTTGCATATCTGGGGAAGAAAAAATGATTAATGGTTAATTCTGAATTAAACTGTGAGCACAAGATTGAATTTCCTTCATGAATGACACTGTGTTAGTGTTAGTAGCTGTGTCACAAACCAGCTCCGTTTTGCTTGTTCATTACAAAGCCGATAATGGGACTAACAGAGCATGTGCACCAAGTGGTTGCTTTCTGCAGCTCCTGAGTCAGGTTCAGCACTGCGTGCCTGGCTGACAATGGGAGTGCTCAGGCACAGGCTCCTGATTTGTCACCTGGCTACCCTTGCACACTGCTGTACCTCTTGATACAGATGAAACAGAGCTGCAGTTTGTTCCCTTTCAAAGAGGGAAATGTTCTTTTAAATCAGTAAATGATCCTTGGCACAGTTAAAGGAAAAAGTTTACAAAGAAAATGAGTCCTTTCCATGACCTGAAAAAAGCCACATTCCTCTGCACCAACTCTTCGCAGCTCTTCCTGTGTGTGGAAAAAGCCTGACTGAGGAGCAGGGCCCTGGTGAACTCCCTGAACAGCACCCCATCGCCCTTCCAATGTTTACAGACTTATTTTCTAGATAATTAAAAGTCTGAACTATCTCACACCTACTCTCAGCCATGTGTTCAAATCTGCACATTTCTGCTGTGTGGATGTCACTGAGGTTTCTGCATGCTGATATGTTTTTTAGGGGTGCAGTGATTCATTTCCCACCATTTGGTTATCATTTCCCATCATTTTGCTGGACCTAGTACAAGCAGTCAATGGAACTGCAAATTTACATCACATATGCCTCTGGCTCCTCTCTTTATATGAAGGGCCTTCTTTGAATTGTGTAATTGGTAAAAATTCAATGAATGAACTTTTCAGAACTCATAACATCTCATGGATTAGGAATCAGAAGCAGTGTTTTGGTCTAGTGTTCTTATTTCTTCTACATGTTGTGAGGCTAATACAGAGAGAAGAATTACAAAGACTTATTATTGCAGTGGTAGTGAATTGATCTCATGTCTTTCTGTGGTGCTTTCTAAGTGTGACTTGGCTTCATGCAAAAGGGAGTCACATTATCAGCACTTCACAGGGGCCTGCATGGGGGTTGCGATGCAGCTGTTTCCCTTGTGTCCAATGATCTGAAACACGTACCTCTGCACCTTATTCAGCAAAATCAAAGAAATCAAATCAGAATCAATATTTGCTTGCAAATCCCCACTCCTGAGTCTAAGGAAATCACTCAATATTTATGTTTGAAAGAGCTTCTAGGGATCAAAGAAAGTGTGGAATGAGGAGACGCAGCTTCCACGATAGCATATCAGGTGCTCAGAACCTGAAGGCACAAGCGTGGTGAAGTGAAATCTGTTCATCCCCTTCCTTTGCAGCTGTCAAGCTGGCCTTACCTTGACAGCATTCTGAAGGTCATGTGTGACTCTGTGGATGTTGAGGAAATGAATTTAAGGAAGTTATCCTAAGGATGAATTTGAAAATTCCAAAGGAAATGAGAAAAAATGTTCAAAGATGCAAGAATATAATCAATGAATTCATAGCAGGTTGTCCAGAATCAGGCCCACTTACAACATTGCAAGAAATATAGCTGAATTCAGACAGAATAAAACCCAAACTAAAACAGTGGAGGGACCAGAGCTATGGTAGGATAAGCAATAAAGAGTGAAAAGTCTTTTGCTGTCTTTCTGGAGTCAGCTTTTTAGTAATCTGCTTTTTAAAATACATTGAATATGCTGGCAAACATCCACACACTTTATATATATCATCAGCAGAAGAGTCTACCAGTCTATCATCCTCAATAGGCATTGAAAGGCAGTAAATGTCTCCTTGTTGTGTTCTGAAGCTCTTCCAGGTCCAAGCTATCACTTACACTGAAGGTTATATGACGTTTGAGGAATGGAATATTTCCAAAACAAACAAAACGCTCAGAGAAAAAGTACAGGCTGCAGATACATCATTGGCTGTAACAATGCTAAGAGGACTCTGAGAAGAGAACAAGGTGTTATTCAATTGCTGGATTATTACCATCATTTTAGTATGGGCATAAAATTACATCTGACCACAGGTCGGACACACCACTGTCGGGAACAGAGTGTAATTGCACCAGCAGTTTTCTTCTTCCTAGCACAGTCCAAATACAGACCCACCAGCTCCTGCAATCTTCCACATGGCTTTAATTTATCACATCTCGCTAAAACATTTTATTCTTTTTTTGATAATGAATACAACAATAAAGACAGCAGCTTCAAAGTGTACTGTCAGTCCTTTTACCCTAATAGCTCATGCAGACACCATAGGCTTCCTGTCAACTTTCAGAGCTCTTAAATGTAGAGAAAAGGCAAGGTCGCTCAAGAGAGTCAATCTCTATTCACAGGGAAAGAACTAACAGAACATTATAAGAGAGGCTTGTCGTTGTGAAAAAAATTTCACATTTTCTTCTTGAAACTGAAAAGTTGACTATGTACTACTTAGATATTCTGCACATCACGATCACTGAGCTTTCCTCTGAATGCATATTTATACAGCAGGTGGCATTGTTAATGAATGAAGAACCACACAAATGTTGAGTGACTCACTTTCCTAAATATGAAGTTGAAAACCCTTTGATCAGATGTTTCCTGCTTTGCCGTTCCATTTTGAGAACAAAGTAAGAGCTACTTGTAGCAACGTGAGCAAGCAAGGCTTTCACTGAGTTCTAATGAATTAGTGTTTTGCTGAGGAGCATTGTATCTTGTTCTTGGCTGGTATTAGATATGAATGGCAGTGACAGCTTAATATACACTTTCCCAGATCCTGAACATTAGTGTAAATTGAGGGGCAGAAAAATGATTTCTGGAAAATACAGAGAAAAATATCATGTTCTGAGGATGTTGTTTTTTTCTTTAAACACATAAAAAAGTAGATGCGGATCCTCAGTTTTACTTAGTAACAGTTGGCCTAAAACAGCCTAGGACAGTGCCCAAAGACAGTTATTTGACATTCCCTGTGATATAAGAGGCTGTTTGGGAAGTATACTCCCAACCAGCTGTGCATCACCTGCGTCCTGCCAGCCACAGGCAGGGAAGCTGCTGGGTGTGCAGGGGCACATGGTGCTCTGGGCAGCCCTGTGCCTGCAGTGCCCTGCAGGATTCATTAGTTGGCAGTTTCCTGCAGCTCTTACAGCAGCTTCTCCCCCTGCTGATTTTGGAAGTCTGGAAGAATACGAACACTAAACTCCTTTCCTATCTTTGTGAACTGCCCTGAGATTTTGACTCTCTACTGGTAAAACATCAGTGGCCTGTTTCGCCCATTGCCCTTTTCAGTGAGGGAGTAATCCCGTGGTTGATAGAGAAATGCTGTGGCAAACATGAAGGGCTATTTCCAGATTTCTCATTTCAACATACATTTGTCATTTTAAACTTGTATTTCAACACGGCTTACCTGCTTTTAACTTTAATTAACTTCTGCTACTAACGCTTCATATATTGCTCTGAGTTTGAGGGCACGATAGGCAAACATTACGATAGTTAAGCAGGTGAAAAATATCAACAGTAAGCAGGGGATTTATTGTAATCAGTCAATATGCTCAGCCTTGCAACTGCTCAGTACTTTATGCTCCATAATTACATGGTTGCCACAGTATAGCCATTCAACAGTGTTATAATTAGTGAGTAATTAACTGAAGAATTTGATGACATGCTGCAGAGCACAAAGCATGTGTGCTGTTGATAGCAAAAGAATTCGTCACCTGTCTTTGTAACAATTCTCTGAAGCCATCATGAAAACCCATTGTTTTTCATTTGTGATTTTCAGAACTTTTTGGGTGCTGTACAAGATCAGAGACATCTAAAGATGGTTGAGATCCTAGCACAGCAGTTAGGCACTACGCCGTTACTGAAATCGGCCATATTTAGTTGCTTTTGTGAATCTCAGCCTTATGTGTACACACACATTAAGCTGTTTCAATACATCCATGCACTCAGAGTTATATATCTCCCTCTATTGGTGTGTGTGTGTACATATATATATAAATATAATGCCTGTCGGATTAAAGTTATGTTAATAGAACTGAACCTTAGCAAGCAATAAATTAAAGTAGCTATTCTGTTAGAAAACAATTTAGTAAAAGGCAACTTTTTTAACATATGTAAGTTAGTAATATTCAACATACCTAATGAAGTTACAGTAGCATAAATTCAGGGCAGCACAGAAAGCTCCTGCAAGCTTCTGAGCAGGAGAGACGGGAAAAGGCACAGGGAGGTCTGCCTGATCCCTGGCAAGGAAGTGCAGGATGTACGTGGATAGTAGAGAAGGGCTGCAGTTTTCATGCCAGATGAGGGGAAAAAAAATCTGCATGAGAAAAGCTGAATGCCACCCTGAAAGCTGCTTTCCTTTTCTTGTGCCAAGCCTTGGCCTCTGCATAGGACCAGTGACATGTTTCACTTTGATATTTTTAATCCATTGTTTTTCTGAACATGTTTTTTTACAGCTTTTTAGGTTATCCAAGTATTCCAGACTATTTAAAGGCTCTTCCTTATCCTTTTGTTTGAACAGCAGCACTGCTCACTATGCATGTCTGTACATAATCTCCAGTAATCTTTGCCAGCAAAGAGCTGGAACACCTCCCAATTGTGTTGTCTTTTAAGAGAATGAAGTTACATTTTTTGGTTGTGGTGTCTCAAACATTTAGTCATATATATACTGGGAAGACAGACATTCCTTATGGAGCGACTGTGTCAGTTTGAATTTGACAGAACAACCCAATGTGAGCTATTTGCTCTCCTGAACTGAATAAATAAATAAATAAATTCTTCAGAAATCTATCAAACTTTGCAAAGCATTTATAGATGTAAACACAACAGCCTATAATTTACCAGTGAATGTCAGATTGGAACAGCGTAGGCGGTGCTAAAAATCTACCTGTGACTTTCTAATGAAGCTCTCATTACTGTAGCCTCAAGTTTTTGATTAGCCAAGAGTTCCTAAAATTTAGTGCTATTTGAAGGGAATGTGATCCAGTGCAATACCATCTCATCAGCTGTTTCACAGGCTGATTTGGAAAGCTTTGACAGAAGATTTTAAAGCAAACTTGGCTTGCTAGCCTACTGACTCCAGAAGATATAACTTCCCTACTATTACCATTTTAGAATACAGATTTTGAAATCAGTGATGATAAATTATATGGTGGTATTTTGAAACATTTACTCTGCAGTTCACAGAGCTCCAGCCATCACTGTGGCCCTGGCCCAGCCCTCAGAGCAGGTTGGACATGCTGTGCCAGGGCAAGAGGCTGGCATGGCTCCTGCAGCAGCTGCCATTTCGAGTTGCTTTCTGCCATGTGGTAAAGCCAAAGCCCCCTGAGCAGATGTGCTGCTCACGTAAACCTGACCTGCATCTGCCTCTGCCTTGGGCACAGGGATTGGATGCATAGAAAAATTACATCGAGCCCTCTACTAACACAGGTGGGAATATGGGAGGAAAAATAAAATCGTGTTTATTATATTTCAGAAGCAAATGACCCTGTTATGTGTGAGGGATATCGGCAGGGCAGTGTGATAAGCAGATGTCTGTGTTTATTTGCAAAGCAGGATCCTCAGGAAGCCAGGCAGGCCTTGTGCTGCTCAGGCCTCAGCCTCATCTTCCTGATAACCTGGCAGTGAGAGAGATTTCAGCCTTGTTCTCACTCTTCTTTTCAACCTCCTCTGCTGTGATTGCCACGAGGAGGACCTGTGTGGTAGTAATTAGCAGGATTTCCTGTCAACTTTTCGTATCCATTAGATACCAGAATGAGATGAACCTGACTGAGAGCTGTCACATAGAAATGACTGGTCAGCTCTAAAGAACCCAGATCAGAGCTTCACCAGTGACCCAGGAGCAAAACCCCTGAGCAAAACCCCTAAGCCACATAGCCCTTTTCTGCCATTTGCAGGAGATGGAGGAAAGATGTGTTATAGTTGTGGTCAGTGGTGGCCTAACAGCCATCAAAGACCACAATGAGGATGAGGCTCAGAGCAAGGGCTTTTGTGGCCCCTGGCTGAAACACGCACACAAATTGAGATGCATTCCTCACTGCATGCTCGATTTATCATAGCTTCTCCACAAAGTGTCTGTCACATGCTTGCAGGCTTTTCAGCTGAGTATGAAGCTGACCTTAATTGTTTATAGGTGTTCCCAGATCAGGGGTAAAAAATGCTGCCTAGACAATCCTATTAGCAAGCTAATCAAAAAAGAGCACAGGCTCTGATGGCACTGGTGCTCAGCAAGGAGGAGCACTTGGCCATACCTAATGCTTCACTCAGGGGGCAGGGTGTATAAATGCAGCAGTACATCAATAGCAGGTGAATCAATTGATACAGAAATTAGATGTCATGTACAGCAACTTGGCCTTTATTGCTTTTCCAATATAGCTCATCTTTTGCTCTCTTCATTACCATTAAATAATACTTGGGAAGTAGAGCTCTTTTGCAGTTTCTCTATTTAAAAGGTGGACTTTTATTGCACAGATCTTTTTTGTTCTTGACAAGAGTCGAGAACATCTATTTGCGTTTATTACTTTGGGTAATAAAGCATTTAGGGAAACAAATGCAGAAGAGACCGCTTTAATCAAAACTGATAGCACTGAAATCTTCAGACAGCAGCAGTAGGATGTTGACAGAACTCCAAGTCTTTCAACAGCTCTGTCTGCATCCAGACCAAGTAGCATTGGCTACAGAAAGTAATGAGGATTCTGACATGAAACTGACAACACGTATGTGTCTTGTTTTAGTTAGGCAACTGCTCTCTGATTTCAAATGGAACACGTGTCTGTTTGTATGTGTCTGTGGGACAAGCAGGACATTTTCACTGTCCTCAGGCAGATAGGAGGTGATGTCCTTTCTGCCAAGTAAGGGTAAGGGCTGCAGTGAGCTCAGGCACTGTACCTTGTTTTTGTCTCCAGTAGGTGGACAGCTGTCCTGTAAGTGTGGGTTTCCTGTCCCAAATATATCATTTTATCATATATTTGGTCTTCAGTACAAAGATGACTTAACAGTCCAAATGTCAGATACGCACTATATTGTCTGCTTTTATCAAAAAACACCCATGGAGTAGTTTTAACATCCTCAAGATCCTTAAGTCAACCAAGCCTAATTTCTGTGATGGTACATACACAGGTTATAACTTCTGTATGGTGCTTTGCGAACCCAGGGAGTGCTAAAGCACAGTGTGCTCAGAGATTAGAACAATCTTAATAAGAGTATCCTCACTTAGTTCATAAGTTCATAAGTTCATAAGGTTGGAAAGGACCTATAAGATCATCTAGTCCAACCATCCTCCTATCACTATCTCTACCCAACTACTAAATTAAGTCCTTTAGCACCTCATCTAAACGCTTCTTGAACAGCGCTAGGGATGGTGCCTCAACCACCTCCCTAGGCAGGCCATTCCAGTGCCTGACCACTCTTTCAGAAAAGAAATGTTTCCTCAGGTCTAATCTAAATCTTCCCCGGCGCAACTTGTGGCCATTCCCTCTCGTCCTGTCGTTATTTATCAGGGAGAAGAGGCCCACCCCCTCCTCACCACAACCCCCCTTCAGGAAGTGGTAGAGTGCAATAAGGTCTCCTCTGAGCCTCCTCTTCTCCAGACTGAACAATCCCAGCTCCCTCAGCCGCTCCTCATAAGACTTGTGCTCCAGACCCCTCACCAGTTTTGTTGCCCTTCTCTGAACACGCTCCAGGGCCTCAATGTCCTTCTTGTAGTGAGGGGCCCAAAACTGAACACAGTACTCGAGGTGCGGCCGTACCAGAGCTGAGTACAGGGGGATGATCACCTCCCTGCTCCTGCTGGCTACACTATTTCTAATACAGGCCAGGATGCTGTTGGCCTTCTTGGCCACACTGCCGGCTCATGTTGAGCCGAGCATCAACCAACACCCCCAGGTCCTTTTCCTCTCTACATTCTTCAAGCCATTCTGCCCCAAGCCTATAGCATTGCATGGGGTTATTGTGGCCAAAGTGCAGGACCCGGCACTTGGTCTTATTGAACCTCATCCCATTTTGCTCAGCCCAGCTATTCAGCCTATCCAAATCCCTCTGAAGGGCCTCCCTACCCTCAGGCAGTTTGACACATCCTCCCAGCTTTGTGTCATCGGCAAACTTACTGAGCTTACACTCAATTCCCTCGTCTAGGTCATCAATAAAGATATTAAACAAGATGGGCCCCAAAACTGACCCTTGGGGGACACCACTCGTTACAGGACGCCAGCTGGACTTAACTCCATTAACCACTACCCTCTGGGCACGGCCCTCCAGCCAGTTCTCCACCCAGAGAAGAGTGAACCTGTCCACAGCACGGGCTGCCAGTTTCCTTAGGAGAATACTGTGGGAGACCGTGTCAAAGGCCTTGCTGAAGTCCAGGTAGACTACATCAACAGCCTTTCCCTCATCTACCTGTCTGGTCACCCAGTCATAGAAGGAGATGAGGTTGGACAAGCACGACCTGCCCCTGGTGAACCCGTGCTGGCTGGGTCTGATCCCTTTATTGCCATGCACATGTCGTGTGATCTCCCTCAAGATCATCTGTTCCATAACTTTCCCTGATACCGAGGTCAGGCTGACAGGCCTGTAGTTCCCCGGGTCAAGCACTATTCTAAGCACTATTAATGAAAGCAAATATGCATTCCTTTCTCCATGGGCACACAGTCCCTGTCCTGTGTTGAGGTGCAGAGAAGAGAGAGGGGAAAGTCTTGCCAGGCACCAAAGTCCTGTGCTATGTCCTATTTTCAGCTGCTTTTACTCTGGGAGAAGAAAAGGACTTATACAACATAATTTATGGGTACCTGGGTGTATCAGAGGAGTAGAAATGGTACCCAGCTTATCAGTTCCTATGACCAGCTGTTTTGGTAACAGTTCTCCATAAAATTTGCCTTCCCAGTCTGAAAGGAACTGGAAAAGAATAATAAGCAGGCATCAGCTGAAAGTCATTACACTCTCAACATATCTGTGGCTTCACATAAATGACCTAAACTGAAGAATTAGGGCAATTATACATCTGTGACAAAGCTCACAGCATGCCCATGGAGGGATCTGACACCAGTCCAGCTATTGGTTCCTGTAGAACAGTACAACTCCAAATCTTTGTAATCCCGTTATGGAAATGACAAGGGGAAACAACCCTGTCTCACCCTAAGACAATGTCAGTGTCAATTTCTAGTGACAGTTTTTCAGCAAAATCATCTTTTCTAAGACTGTAAAGAAAAGAAGAGCTACAGAGCAATGATACATCCTCCAAGAAAGGAGACTGCCCAGACATATGGAATGTACTGTACTAATTTTACCACTTATAGGGAAATCTGAGCTGTGACCAAAAGATTTTCAAGGGCTAGATATACATAGACACTCACAACTGAAAGTTTCATTGTAAGAGGTGATTTGTGAAACTTACTGAAGCTCAAGTCATGTAATTTGCACAGGATCTATTCATTTCTCCTTTTTATGTGAATTTATACTTTGGTTGTAAATTCACCTACAAGGCCATATGAAGAGCAGGGCAATGTGCTGTACAGTGAAGACGAATAAGACATGGATAAAATTGCACTTATCTGAAACCTATTAAATGTTTAACATACCCTTGAACCTGTCTATTAAACAATGTTAATTTCTCCTTAATTTTCAGGAAAAGACTTAAGGGCACACCGAATTAAGACAGTGGAACCTATGGATTCTCTTCTAAGAATTTTAAACTCAGATTTCCAAAACTCTTATTCTATTTTTGCTTTTAAAAATTTAAATAAATAATGAATTTGTATAGAAAATTGACCAAATACCTGCTGAAAATACCAAGAACCATTTATCCTGATTCTTTTGACTAGCTTGCATGCAGCGAAAGAAATCAGGTGGATGTCCCACTCGTGAGAACCAGAAAGGACATTATTTGTACTGGGTGAGCAGCTCAAATGAGTTTCAAACTGGTGAGGAAAAGGTGTGTGTAAAATCCTATTAAAAAATAATGGGATTTGTGTGCCCACTGTACTTCAAAAGATGAAAGCTCCTGTACTTCATTTCTTTACCAGCTGTTTTATCTTAAGCAATCTTTGAACCCTTTCTGATGCTCTGATGGGTGGGCTGATCTCATTTAGTCATATTAGCTGAGCACTGACAGTGCTGGCAGCTCAGACTGTGCACTTCCTCTGCATACTTGAAAATTTTTTCACTTTCTAAAGATTTAAAACACATTTATTTCAGCTTAAGATCATTATTTCCTTTCCTTTCAAAACCTGTGCAGCCTAGTGAGATTCATTTCTCCCTCCCCACACCCCAAAAACATCATCAATTTTTTGTTTTTGTTTGATCTAGAGGAAAATCTACATGTTCACATGAGCAACCTGCAGCTTCAGCTCTCTATGTAAATCTGCCATGTCTAATACTATAACTATGTGCTGCATGTGCTCTATATGGTGACATAGTCAAAGGCAGACAGTTTTGTAACTCATCAAAATATGGCATCAATGTTAATTAGGATTAGTATATTAAGCCATGACCAGGTGTGCTCTCTGATCCAATGAACACACTGATGTTACCACTCCTAAGACTGCTCTCTCAACACAGTGGATATTCTGTGAAAACTGTCTTAAGATCAGCAAGCAAGTCACCCTTTTGTCCTTAGCAAGGGTAAGTTTGTCTGCAAGCCTTTTCTTCAGATTTTCTCAGTAACTGTTTCAAGGTTGAGTTTCTCGGTTTAAAGAATTTCCCTGTTGCCATGTATTGCTTTGGTGTTCCAATGAAACGCAGTTGCAAATGCTGAGGATCCTTTTGGATATTCCCATTTCCAAGAAACAGTCAGAAAGGACCACCTCTGTGCTTGGGCCATGTGGGGCCCTTGTCAGGTCTGGCATGGTTTGTTCTGGGCTCTGCACAAGCTGAGGAGAAGCGAAGGAGATGCAGATGGAGACCACGTGGGTGCGACTGCGCTTGGCTCACTCCAAAGCACTCATTTTGAACACCTCAGCTCTCAAGCTCTGGTACTAAAGGAAATTTGCTTGAATTACTCTGTGTTGCTTCAACCCTTTTGAGGCCTAATCCAGTGCCCACTGAGATGAGATAATTCCCATTGATTTCAATGGGCTGTGAATTACATCCTTTATTTCCTTTTTAAAGCTCTTTTTATGTTCTTCTCTTCTTTATCACAAGGCTTAAACCTGCATTTTCCCCCAGATCACAAATCCTGCTGCCCATGCACATCCTTCAATTGGATCATACTTGCTCTGAAAAGCAGTGCCAGCTGCTCATGACACACAGCCAGCCTTCATTACTCCTCATGCACTATCTGCTTCATTAATAAAAACTGACGTTTCACATTTCAGCTGTAACATACCTAACCAGATATTTATTATACATACAGAATAGCAAATGTAGCGTTCTCTGTCTCCTGCTCTACAGTGTGGGCTTTTCTGACGTTAAGAGATTTTATTATTCTTTCCAAAACTCGAACGTGCTGAACCCTTTTTCAGGTCCTCTCAAGCATGCTAATTGCAAGTGGGCTTTATTAGTACTCAGAATTGAATTCTCAGGAAACATTAGTAGATGTCATGATCAGTAATGTGTGATCAATGCTTGACCTTTTGCCTCTACATTTGATTAAATGGTATATAGCTGAGCAAAAAGAACAATTTGAACAAAAAAGCAAACAAACACCAAAACCCTATAAACCAATAAACTGAAAATGAAAAAAAAGCAACAAATCTCACCAAAAACATCCCCACAATAGTCCATGTAACAGTACTGAGGCAATACTCTTGTACATTTGGTGGTTCTGATTCTCTGTATTCCATGTTGTTTTGATTACCAGGTTCCTGGGAACACATGCCCAGATCCAGCAAAAAATACAGCTACATGCTCAGACTTCTGCTGAAGTAATAAAATGTGCATAGAATAAACAGTCTGGAAAAAAAATGCATCAGAACTGCAAAAACTGACCTCACATTTAGCAAACTGACTCATGCTCAAAATCAGCACGAATCCATGACTATCCCAAGTCCTTCTCAGTCTTATAGGGGCACAGTTCAGCAGATCATAACTGGGGACTGCATAAGGGCCAACAGGAGGAAGGTCTGACCTGTTTTGTTGAACCTGACAGTCACTCCACATGTGCTGGGAATCACAAACTGCTGAAAGCACTTCAGAGGCTGCTCAAACTTGGCCAGGGTAAACATGGCTGGTTCTTTGTGGGCTGGTTTCTGGCATGGGATAGGGCTAAGACAGAGATAGCAAAGCTCCTGATGGGTCACAATGTTCTGCCAATATGAATGGGCAGGGGAGAAGGGGAATTCTGGCAACTCACGCTCTTGTCCTGTGCAAAATATAGCTTTTGACAGAGGTCAGCATGGCCTCACAATGGGAAATTCATTCTCTGCATAGCATTTTTCTGAGTGCTAGTTATTACACAGTAAAATCTTAAGTTTGGCTTAGTTTCAGCCCAAACCAAAGACTGTGGCACAGCTTTCAGATCCACTCAAACCAATAAATAAACACAGGTGTGAGCAAAATTTGGCTGAAAGCTCTGGGTTTTGTTTCTTGCACAGGCGCAGCAACACTCGAGGTGTCGGTACCCAATTGCAAGTGCCTAATCACTTCAAGTCATTCTACAGCCCTGATCTGACAAAGAAATCTTTCCTGAAGAAGACTTGTCTTTCTGCATAAGTAGCAAACTTTGCAAAATCCCAGAGACCCTGAAGTCCACAATATTGTAAAAATCCCAAAGTGTTAACAAAGTTGCCCAGGCAAAGAGAAAACAGTTTTCAAAATAGGATTCATGACCCCAGGTGAATTCAATGCCATTTAAAGAAAGAAAATAAAACAAACCTACACATTATTTTTCAACTACAATAAAAAAGAGCTAAATCGGCTACAAGATTTGCACTTAACCTCCAGGGTTCAGTATACAGGTCTCTGCCGCATGCAAGTGTCCCAGGATAGTGACCCAGATCTCATCTCACCTGCAGGAGACCACAAGTTCAGAGACTGACACGTTTATTTACTTTCTTTCCTGTCAAATTGATGTGAGTCTCCTTCTGCTGCCTTTCAAGTGCTGTCATCTGAGCACATTGAATCACTTTCAACTAGTAAACTGTACTATGTTTGTACCTAGCTACACTCCGTTTTTGTTTACGCCAGATCTCTAAGTCCAATTCTAAGTTACAATATTTAAGTCACAATATACACCAGTCAGTAGTGAATGAGCGATTACTTTATTCTTCAGGTATTGTTATAGAGTATAAAGCTGTAGGCCAGAATATTCTGCTACCTGAGAAGTGCAGTAATCCTGTAGAAATGCAGAGTGGGATGTCATCTACAACAAGATTCATAATCATAAACACAGGAAGCCAGGAACATTTGATATTAGCAAAATGTCACTACCAGCCAGTCAGAAATGCTAATCTTAAAAACTTTTCACTGTGTAGAAATAACTCTAAAATACAAAATGGCAGGATGATGAGATCTGGATTTTTGTAGAAAGTTTGTCAGAAGCACTTGGACTACCTTACCACCATAAGATGATGCAGTCACACATTACCCCAATTGCAGAAAGACCATCAATCCATCCTGCAATAAGAGGAAACAGGCAATAGGAACAAAAACGACAAGGTTGTCCAGCTTCTAGAATGAGACGCCGATGATGACGAACGAATACATTAGACTCCTTTCCTTCTCCACTCAGCACAATTCTCTAACAACAGTGGCCACGCTGAGACACCATCAGCTTTCAGCCAGTTTCCACTTTGGCTTGACATCAGAAGTGCTTCCTGCTTTCAGTGAAGCCCCAGCTTCTTAGCAAGCAACTCAAGCCTCTTGGCAGGAAGCTATTTGCAACAGCTTTAATGGTCTTCTGCATCATACGAAGCAAATTAAAGAAATAGTTCCTCCCATTTTGACTTCAAATGCTTAAGATGGCCCCTGTGTGCAACTCTACTATTGAAATGGCAGTCAAATTAAAAAGCATTTATTTCATGATATTAGCTAAGACCAGCTGAAACAGGTTGACATAGTCTTAAGGACCCTGCATAAACACAATTAACTCATTAATCCAGGTATCTTCTAATCAAACAGAATGCTGCTGCAAAAGTATAATTCCTTTACTCAGTTGACTGTTCAACCACTGTGTTTGTAGATGTCATACAGGCACTGTTCCAGTGTGAGAACATTCTGTAGCTGCGCTGAAAGCTCAGCCCCAACCTACAGGTCAGAATGTACTTGTAGCACCAGAGCTTTTGGGCTGCCTGATTTGGAGATGTGTCCAAAGGATACTGTTGCTTGTTTTGGTAGCTAATACGGTGTGATCCTGTTTAATTTAATGGAATTCAACATCAGAGAGTGGAGTTTACACCAGTAAACAATTTTGAAAGTTGAGGCAGATTTTATCATTTTAACTGCATTTCTTTTAATGATCTTCTTTTTATTAGTGGAAGACAAAGATCCTGTATCTCTTCTCATGCTAAGCTACCACTTTGTTTCCCAGCTTATCTTTAGCTCCTGCCAATATGTATAGGCTAAACAGATGCTAATTTTCTTAGATCCAAATTAGTACAG
This sequence comes from Cyrtonyx montezumae, assembly GCF_038088225.1. Taxonomy (NCBI): domain Eukaryota; kingdom Metazoa; phylum Chordata; class Aves; order Galliformes; family Odontophoridae; genus Cyrtonyx; species Cyrtonyx montezumae. The sequence continues at coordinate 25,706,227 of NW_027071903.1, read as the reverse complement.
ACAGTAATACAAGCACCTTGTCCTCATTCCCTTTCTCCCCGAAGATTACTAATAAAGAGTCAATTGCTTGGCTACTGATTGTACCACGTGGTCTAATTGCTTGTTTAAATGATGTCAAATACATTAAATGAGTATTAAACAGTATTCCAATCAGTTCATTTTGAAGAGAGGACAAGCATTGGAGGCATTTATTAATCATTAAAATAATCCTCAAATTAGCATGACTTTTGAGAATTTTCATTTTGCAGAAACACCATCCTCAGTGAAAATAAAAGCTCAGAGCAGCTTTCAGAGCAAAGAGCTCTAAACAGGTCAGTTTACATCCTCTACCACCCAGGGGATTTCTAAGGAGAATGCTAATGTGAGAAGCAGTGCCTGTAATGAACCAACAAAATCACAGACCTGCCTGCTCTACAGGCACACTACACATCCAAGCACCAAAATGTACTTCAGTTTGAAAGGCTGTAGTGAAATACACAGGTGTCGCACAGCTTTCCTACATCAGATGTAGAGGACTAGAGCCTCAGCCCAAACAGCCACGAAACACAACCCAGGCATGTTTGGAGGGTGACCTCTGGCACACGGGCATAGCCAAGCATGCCAACGTGGGAGCTGCCCTCCACAGAGGAGACATAAGTAGCCATACCACCAAAATCTGCCTCTGACATTATGGACCAACATGATAAAATGGGAGACATTACTTTCAGAACAGCCCTGGTAATTTATCCTTCTAGAGAATACAACATACGCAATGATATGCACTTTTAGTTATCAATTTACAACACAACAAAGCACATAAGAAGTGTTAGAATCTTCACAACATGCGTACAAAATACTAATAGTATCAGTCATTTGTCACTGTGTTATGGGACATTGCTTTCTTGTGGGCAGGAAGCCTCTGGAATACTGTGAAACACACACGTTTCTCCTGTTGTTCTGGGGTGGTGGAGGTAGAGTTGGGTGATTGCTTTTTCCCGTTACTTCTAAACATTGCTAATCAAACTGCAGTCAGAATAATGAGGTGTCACTGGTTGAAACCAAAGCTGCGCTACATATTGTAAAAGACTGTTCACACTCATCAACTAATAATGGCACTGCTCCTCCACCATGCTAAATAAAATCCCCCTGGTTTTGCAACACAATTACTACTAATAACCGTAGAAGACTCAATGAGTTTTGGGAGACCATTTCAGTGACTGTCTGGAGACTTATTTTAGGATGAGCCGAGGAAGATAGATCAACCAGATGGAGATTATTCTTTAGTAATTAACCAGATACTGTTCCTGTGAGTTTAGGGTATTTTCCAGTATCATGAAGTATTTTTCTTCTAATGATGCACCTGCATTAGGACGGTACTTTTTAAGCTGATGAAGTGTAGCTTAAATGTTTTAAAACTTAAATAAATGCACTACATTAACAGCCATTCTTTAGTCTCAGAAAGAAAACATAGGAAATGATACTCAATAAACAATCTGATTAAAAGATTGATGATGAATACAAATTTATTTTCTGACATGAATGCACTCTCATATGACATGAGAGTCGTATCTCATGACTATTAATACAATTGTTTAAAAACCATGCCAGCAGAAATGTGCTCTCTGAGTCAGGAACTAAACCACTTTGAAGGCTGTAGAAATTACTTGCTTATTGAGCTAAATTTCACCCAGATGCAGCAACATTTTTCTACTCAGATGACAAGTGAGAAGACATAATTGTTACAACACGTGTTACGTGTCTTATTTTTGAAAACACTAATCTGAAGGGTAGGGGGAGGAGAGAGAGCAAGTGAAAGTCTCAAAGTTAAATAAACCTACCCAACATTAAAAGCAAAGGAAAGGAGGAAAATTCAAATCTTAGTTACAGTCAAAATTAATGATTTGACTGACAATTATATTTCTGAGTAGGACATCTAAGGGCACAGTTTTATCACCTTGTCAAATATATTTGAACCAGACTTCTCTATGTAAAAGAAGTCTGTGAAAAAAGAAAAAAGAAACTCGTATAAGTCCAGTTCACTATAGTTTATCTCAGTGGTACACTGATTTATAAGACTGAAGTTGCAGCACACAACATATATTTGATAGGAGATGGATGAAATACGTCAGTACAAATAAGACCTACACCTAACCAAAATAAAAACATTGCCCCAGATCCTTCAGTTCAATGATATTTGATGGGTCTCTTACAATAATGCAGACACCATCATTGTACAAGTTACCTTCAAAATTCAAAATTCTAATTCATATTTTTTCCTCAAAATAAGATGGAAAAAACCTATATATTTTATGCAACTGCATTTCTTTCTTGATACGTGAGGGTGAAACTGAGTTATTTCAGACTACATTGCTAAATAATACAGGCAGTGGTGGAGAAAAACTCCGAAACACCTGATTAAGCCTATTCCTTTTTAGCAAAATAATTAAAATTGTGCTTAAGTTGAAGTATTTTGTAGAACACGGGGTTTTGCTGAATCAGACCTTTCACAGATGCAAACTTTCAACTGCCGCAACTGCAATCCTCCAGACTTTTGCAGGCTTATCTGAAGTAAAACTGAACTGAATGCCTTCCAAGTTTTGCCTATTACTATTTCCTAATGTTTTGTAAGTTGTGCCAGTGACTCCTGGGATCCAGATTTGGAATGCATTTTGAATATTTTAAATCACAAATTTCCCCTTAAAGGAAACAGATGTATGCATGTATTCACTTGAGTTCTTTATAATTTGAAACAGTATCATTTTAAACCAATTTTATTATATACAGATGAACATTTTAATTATTATTATTATTTTTTTTATCTTGGAGAACTGCTGCTTCTATTATTCTTGTCCTTTACTTCTAAGAAATCTTCTTGCATAGCATTTGTTTTCCTGAAGCGAGTTATTATTCTTACTCCGCCATTTTGAGAGAGACCTAGAAAATAGTCCTACTGCTACATCCAACTGAATCTTTTAAATATTAGGCAAGCACAGTAAACAATGGATTCTTGAAGGCTGATGCTAATTTGCATGTTTTCTGTTTAGATGAGACTACAGGTATCTAACTGTTATCTCCGACAGTTCATGGACTTTCCTCCTCTGTTTTCTTTACCCATATTGCCTCCATGGTCAAACTCAAGATGAAGAAAGTCCTTATGAAACATAAGATGGTTGGAGGTACTTTGTGAAGTATCAAACCAGGACTTTTTAAACTATAATTTATTTTCACATCTCAAAGACTGCTTGGAAGCACTTACAGATACTGATATACTCTCCTCGTGTTATCAGAATCAAGTGAAACATTGGACTAGAATCAGTGATCCCCACCAATGCACAGATGAATGCCTATAGCAAACAAAGCCTTCACAGTGCAGGGCAGCTAGCTCTTGCTCTTTTCCTTTGGTGTCTGTCTGCAGCTAACATCTGTTTCAAGTTATGGGAATAACAACAGCTTCTTCTCTAACTATTATTAACACACAAACTCACAGTACCACTGGGGTGTAGTTCTGCAGAATGGCTGGCAAGGGAAGTCTGACAGAGATGCTCACAAAGGCAGTTTAAATCGTGTCTGCCTGCTTAACTACTTTGATACCTCTTCCGGCTTCTCTTGGTGAACCAGAAAGAATGTGAAGCTCAAACATGGTTGTAGAAAAGTTTGAAAGCAGGTTCTTCCCACAAAAAGATAAATTTTATCCTAACAAAAACAGCCTTCCAAAATGCTCATAGAGCTCCTCCATCGTGGAATAAGGAGTTTGGGTATTTGGACTGCTAACACCCAAGGATTTCAACAGTTTCTAAATTCTTAGAGACTTTTGAGACCCTATATCCCAGCAGTCTAACATCACTAGTCACATATGTCTGTCTCTTTGATCTGCTTTCAGTTCTTTAATTAGCAACATTCACTAGAATGCCCTTCTTTGGTAGCTGACATCTTCAACACTGGGGAAACAACCAGACACTTTAGATTACAGCAACTGTCTAATACAACTAAAGTTTTTCACAGCAGAGACAGGATAACAACACTACATTTTATTAGTAGCAATGTTTTTTATCTCCCTATAATTTTCAGATCTTATTCCCTCCATCACTGGTATTTTGGGAATGTGGTTACTCTCACAATCCAAATTGGAAACAGGCTCTCAAAACTGTGGAGAAGATAAAGCTCTACACCATGCCCAGGAAGTATGTGCTTCTTTCAGATGCACTGCAGCTAACCCACCTCTGTCCTGCTGGAAGGGAAGGTGCCTTCAAGGAAATGAAGAGGTGAAACTGCTCTCAAGTGACACGTTCACAAATTCAGAGCTTCCCACTCTGTTCCCATCATAGCTACATGTGTCCTCTGTTATGAATTCTCTCCCTTCCCCTTAAAGAAGCACTACGTATATTCCTTTTGTTGAACTTCCCTACACAACAACAAACATACGAGATACCCACTGACTTTGAGTACTGAGAAGATAAAACAAAGTCCATAGGCCAAGTAAGAAGAGAATCAGTGAAGCTGTCAAATTGTCAAGGTTATGTAAACTTAATTAGGAAATCACTTGGCATATACACAAGCAATACAGTGTGCTTTACCAGGGTCTAGCATCTCCTTAGAGGAGCAAGGAAAAAAGAAAATTTCCATCGTTCTCTGAGAGAAAAATAAAAATATAAAAAAGAACTACAAAAGAGAAAGAAAAAAAGAACACAAAAAATCCCACAACTTGAACAAGTTCCCAGGAGTACTGCAGGATTTTATTAACATGAATTCATTTTGTTTTAGAGAAGGTGACAGTAAAAGTATTCCTTCAGCTAGCACAATGTGAATTATATTTCTCTGGCATCCACCCATGTGTCTGCAAGGTGCTTCAAGAAAGAGGACATGCAAGCATTGGAGTTGAGGACAGTATTTTACAACTTCATTTCCTGAGGGAATTCACAGCAGTGATTCCCTGCATCAGTTGATGGAAACTCTTCAAATGTATTGAACTATTGGATTCATTAGACACACCTTTGGAGTATCACTGGACAGGGAGCAATTGTGGTCATACACGGCATTCCAGCTAGGGAAAATGCTGACAATAAGTTATACCCTCCTGGGAAAAAAAAGATAAATGAGCTAGGATCAAACAGAAAGCTTGTAGGAACAAGACTAGATCTTTTGTCTCCTAGATCATCTTTAGCCCTGAGAACATCTAATTTAGTCCTTTTCTTACTAGTGTGTACTGAGGAAATAACATAAAGTAAAGCACTGTTGTGATGATATTAGTGAATTTACTGTGCTTTTGATTAAGAGTTAGGCCAAACACATCTGCCTTTAGAGAGGCAGCACAAATTTGTAATACAAAAAGCAATAGCACACCACGTGCTGTTTTTTATACTGTTTTTTTTTTCCCCTAATATTTTGCCCTTTTTCTTAGGTTGATACAGTAAGATATCGGTGATAACAGAAAGTTTTGACAAGCAAATCAGCTGAATTACTCTTCTGCTTCCCAATATCGTTACAATGCTTGAAAAAAATGAATTCTAATGAGGTATTAGAATGACAGGACATTAATGGAAGTCTACATAAATAGATTTAGAAAGTGGAGAAGCATGACAAAGAGCATACTTAAAACTTTAGAAAATGAGAGAACCAGGAGTTTTATTTTCATTCTTCAGAGAGCACATGCTGGATGGACAGCAGATGACAACAGTGAAGATAGTGAAATAAGCAGAACTTTGTGGCTGAGGTTTGAGAACATTCTGATGAAAGAAATGCTTTAAGTATATTTATATAACAGAACCTGGCAGAAGCTAAAAGACATTTAAAGCAAGGACAGATACCAATTCTGGGTAATAGTAGGAAAGCTAACAATGCACAAACAAGGCTTTTGAGCGGAAGAAGATGCCATTTCCACACAAGGGAATAAAAAGGATGAGAAGAATGGGAAGTGGAAATAGGGTGGCATTAAGCAGAATCTATGTAATTAAAAATGCTAATAGCCTCTTGGAGGCTGTTTCCAAAACAAGCTATTTCCTTTAGACAATCAAAACATCATCAAGTTAACTATGTGCAAAGCCTGATCTCTCCTTATTGCAGAGAAAAAGATTTGAATGCTCTTGCCTTGAGGGTGGGTGGCGGAGAAGAAAAAGAAGCTTCTTTTTTCTCTATGCTATTGGCATCACAGCCAGTAAGGATGAATTAATACTTTGACATCCTATCAAGTAAATATCTCCCTAAGCTCTCCCTTATTCAGATTGGCTTGTTTTACTTCTCTTTTTTAAAATACCATTTTACATGTATTTTTGTGGTCATTCACAGTACTGAATGAGACATAAAAGTGAATTTTAATTTAGAATAGTACTGTAGATCCATGAGTCTTTATCAAGTATATGAATCTGGGTGCATGGACCGGCTGCAGCTACCATAAAAATACATGTTAGGATAGGTCTTTCTATTAGATTAGATATGAGTAAAAATGCAACATCGATAGCACTGTAACCTCAAGGGCTTGTTCTAAATCAGATGATGTACCGAAAAGGTGCCAGTATCATCTCTAAATCATATTGCTTCACTTGAATGGATGGCAATGCTGTCTAGAAGTAGAGACTGGAACTAGACAATTTTGAACTTCAGTGTTAAATCAAAGTACTTGATTTATTTCAGTGATATCTCTCAGGATTATTTGGTTCAGCAAAGTGCTATACACACTGGAAATAGAAAAAAATACAATTCTTGGCTGCTACACAAATGCCAAGAAAAAAAGGCTTTGCAAATTTGAAAGATTCAGATAATCTAATACAAGCACATGATGCACAATATAGCAGAATTTCAATGAGAATAATAAATGTTCCTATTTATAAATGTTAACTATTTTCTCAACTGGATTCCAACCTTGCCCCTTCCTCCACTTCTCCAATCCCACACCCCAGCACTTGTAAAACTAATGCTCATTCTGTCCAGTAGTTTCCCCAGTCTTTCAGATGTCACTGTCTTGGTTTGTCAGGCAGCAGAGGATTCGTTTCCCTCCCTTCAGTGACATGTGGTTGTTCCTTTTCTCTCTCTGCTCTCTCCTTCTCAAATAGTTTCCAGGTCTGACTGTATGCAGTTCTCAAACTGAATCGAAGTAACACTTCCTGTTCTTTCTCTTCCAAAAAACATTATAACTGTAGACTTCCATGAGCCATAAATCGGTTCATGGATATTTTTGCTCCACTCTTTAGGCAGTCTACAAAACAAAGATACTGTGTAGCCCTTAGTATCTTATTACGATAATCAGTGTAAGATAATCAGGTGGGATTTTTTGCATATCTGTTGGCATAACATTGGATGGTCTGGTTTAAATACAGTTGATTATAAAATATGATTAAAGGAGATGCCTGGTCTGAATAAAACAGTATAAAGTATTAACTGTGGAAGGAAAACATTTTCCTCAATGAACCTTGCAAACTAATTATTCATTTCATTAAAGCAGAAAATGGATTAATGGCATTACAAAAACTCACAGGTTTTGGCAATAGAAGCCACAGAAAATAAGCAGCTCTGTTACTTAAACTCATGCAAATTTGCAGTCATTCACTATGAAACAAGCAGCTTTATCTGTTTTCAGCCATGTCAGGTTGTACTGTACATATGTCATTTAAAAGCTCAGCTTTTGAATCACCAGAAAATTTTTACTGGTACAACCTACTTCCTATCAAACTTGCTCTCCCCCAGGACTGTATACATTTCCACTAATTTTTTATGAAGCAGATAAAGACTTGTGACTATTTTTCCTGAAAAACTGAGAAACATTTTTCATGATACAGATTTATTTCAAAATTAGCTTTGTGGAAAATCTGGGTTTTGTTCCGGTACAAGTTTTGAGACTTCCAGAGGCCTACGGATATCTAGAAAATGTGAGCTTTTTCATTTAAGTCATTTTTTTCCTTAAACAATTGGCAGCCATGTCTGAGAATATGACAAATTTTAGGGTCTCCATTTGTGAATACAGACCTGGTATACTAAACACAGTACAAACACGGGAAGTGAAATAATACCATGCCATGTATACTTTGCAGAGTAATGAATCTCTATTCAATCATTTGCTCTGACCTCTGATGGCAGTTCTTTATCCGGCAAATTTCATTTCAGAAACAAACTTGTATGTGGAGTTGGACAGCGGTGGTGTTATTCAGAGAAGCAAAAGGCAGGTGTAGCTCTGTAGCACGCAAACCAAAAATAAAATGGGTATTGAGCTCTCTATAATAGAGACATAATAAAATAATAAGCTCACTAAATACAGCATAAAACTGTTACTAAGAGAGCTTTAAATCTTTATTTGATCTTGTTGGCTCCAATTCAAATTAGGAACAATTTCATGGATGTCAATGGAGTTATTCAGGTATAAATCAGGTTTGAGAGCAGAATCTGGCTTACCATTCAAGCATTTTTAATAGAGAGGAGGAAAAAATGTCAGTAGCAGTTCAGGATGTTCTCATAATTAAATTAATATTGCAATTCACTTTGCTGAAAATGAGATTTCTTCCTTTTTTGATACTGAAAACCCCACTTACTTCCTATATTCATGTGTTATCACAGAAAAACAGATTGTAGTTGATTCTTACAGTTGTAAGAATTCTCTCACAAATGTACAAATGTAGATCTAGTTCCTGAAGAACCCCTTTGAGCTATCCAGACTGATTAAAAGTTCTACTTGCTGTGTAAATAGAGTAGCCATATAAACGGGAGCTGAAGGACTGACATAACTGCCAGAATCAAAGTCTTTGCCATATTCATAGACCTGTACTCCTGTGATAGAATTTGCTTATAACATTTCCAAGGTTCAGCCAAAGTCCCTTACATTAGAAGCCTATTAAAAGATACTTAAGGATCATCTTTCATATTGCTTCCATATACCTATATTTCATACTCTGCTTTCAATTACTCCAATGCAAATCTAAACTCAAGTAGCAGAATCTATGGAATAAACCTAGATATAAAAGAAGAACTGGGAACAGTTTAATCTGTTTGAATTTAAAGTCTATCTCCTTTGCTCCAAAGTTTAGGAAATGGGTCATGTATCACTTTAATGTCTTCATTGCCCTAAGTGACTCCTATGTGGAACTATAAGCATAATTAAATCATCTTGACTGTTTTAAGGAAAAAGAGGCCCATAATACATAATACTTATTTTCAGAGCTACAGACTCCACAGTACTCATGAAAATATTCTAGGAAATTATATTCTGTAATGTCTCTGTAATGCCCAAGAACAAACATGGGCAATGAATATTTAAAACCTGTACATCACTTTGTGTGGGCCATAATCCAGCTACTACCTAAGCTTTACTCTTCATCATCAGAGCATCTCAGTAAAGATCAATCTCAAGCCTCAAAGGTGGAATTTGAGTGCACCAAGGGACCGTTAATCTGCTTGGGGGTAAAAGACTCTGCAGAGAGTTCTGGATAGGCTGAATTGATGGAATGCATCTGATTGTATGGTATCCAACATGGATAAGTGCCAGGTGCAACAATTGGGTCATAACAAACCCATGACTTGGGGAAGAGTAGCTGGAGAGCTGGCCAGCAGAAGAGGACCTTGGGGTTCTGGAAAACTGGCTGCTGAACATGAGCCAGCAGTATACCCAGGTGTCCAAGACTTCTATGGCTTCCCAGTTTGCATCAAAAATAGTGTGTTCAGCATGACCAGGGCAGCGATTGGAGGAGTCACCACAACTGAAGGTATTTAAGAGATGTGTGAACACAGTGCTCAGGGACATGGTTTAGAGGTAGACTTGGCAGTATTAAGTATCAGTTGGATATGATGATACAAAGGGCCTTTTCTAGCCTAAATTGTCCTATGAGTCTGCTTCTGTCTAAGAGCAGCTTGCTTCCTATGCTACAAGTTTATGAACGTTGACATTCTGCTGTTATGACAAAGCAATTTCATTTATTCTGCACAAAATCAGAAAGTACTGCAGGGATTTTAGAAACTGAGTTTCCCGATTTTCATTTGGTGTGAGCTTCTCTGTTGAGTCACACTGACACCTTACAGAATGAACAGACTTGATCTGAAAGGCAAAAGCAGTTTACTAGTAAATAAAATTGTAGACAATGTATAGACTGCAAATGGAAACTCATCTCTGATGGAGATAGGTGTTCCAAGTATGTACTGTGTTCTGATTCTAGAAAGCTATAGAATGAAACTTGTGGACATCCTAACACTATAGAAGTAATCAGTGAAAACGTGATTAAACCTGATGGAAGAGTCATTGTCAATATGAAGCACGACTCATCTATTGCATCTCAGAACATGATCTAGCCTCCCTCAAACTCAATGATAGTTTAATAGTGATATGACAAAGGAGACTGCTTTTAAACTAAACTAAGAGAGGCTTAGATTAGATATTAGAAGGAACTATTTTATTTAGAGGGTGGTGAGGACCAGGTTCAGGATGTTAAGAGAAGTTGTGGGTGCTCCACTCCCAGAAAGTGCTCAAAGCCAGGTTGGATAGAGCCTGGGCAGCCTGATCAGGTTGGGGCAACCAGCTCACGGAAGAAGAGTTGGAACTAGAAGATGATCTGTAAGGTCCCTTCCAACACAAGCAATTCTATGATTCTGTGACAAAGTACATGAACAGGATTAAAATAAAAGTCATAATAGTCTGAAGAATAAGGACTAATAGAATATTTAGTCCAAACAAAATAAAAACACCCAGAAAAAAAAAACAAAAACACCCACCAAACCAAGAAAAGAATCAAACAATCCCTCTAATGTTGTTATCATGATTGTGAATAATGAAGTCTAGATATGCCTGTGGATAGCAGCCGCCATCTGAAGACAAATTTATAACTGTTACTGGCTACAGAGTATTGTTTTTATATATGAATGTTGTTCTGCTTCTTTTGAACAGCTCAGTACTGCAAATTCTTACTCATTCAAGCAGATTTCTCCAAAATCCAATTGCATAAAGGATTGCAAGAAGAGTTGAGAGCCTTTAGAAATGAATTAAAGTTTTGACAGAAGATATTGGTTTAGGGCTTAATCCTGCAAGGTTCAGAACTCTCTGGCCTCCAACCAGCAAAGCATTCAAGCATGTGACTGCTTAAATTTGATGGGACTACTCACATGCTTAAAGATAAGCATGAGTTTAAGTATCTTGCTGTATTAAGGCCAGTCTGCTCAGCCAGTATCAAGTCTTTAGTCCATTAGTTTTAGTCTTTAGTCCATTTAGTCCTTTTAGTTGATACTCTAATATCTTCCCAAAGCTCTATTAATAAAAACTGAAATTCAAATTGAATTAATAGTGACAATTATGGAAGTAGTGGCTGCCCAGTTTTAACTTCTTATCACTCTTTCGACTCTGTCATATTTCCTCATCTGCTATACTTTTTACACTGAAACTCTCTCAAAAACATGATATTCATAGTTAAAGAGTCTGTAATCTGAGCATAATGTGTAGGTTGCTCTGACAATAACACCTTTTATTAATTTCAATGCAGACTACAACAGATACAAAGAATGCAATAACACCATTTGATAGAGCAAGTTATCAGCTGCAAAGCACTGGTTCAGCATAGCCACGACTACTGGGTATGCATTTTCACCAGTGATGAATAACAATATGCATGGTTCTTATAAAGAATCTGCACCAGTGGAGATGACCTGTCACCACTGCTGAAGTGCAGCATCCAGCCCTTGTAGACACAGCACTTCCATGGTCCTTGAGACCTTTTATAGAAATCCACTTAGTCATTTGCTAAAGTACCTCTTTAGCCTCACCAGGCAAAATACAGGAAGAGCTAAAATGGAGGGATTCACAACAGTCAATGCCTTCCTACAGTCCTTGATGACTAAAACCCCTTCTAAATAACAACATCAGATACAAACAAGGTAGGTTATTATTTAATATCATGTTCAGATTTCTAGGATATTTTGCTGGTAAGGGTTTGCTGCCACTTTGTCTGTTGGGAGGCATTTATGCAAGTTGAGTGGCTTTTCCAGACGAAAGCAAGTATGAATAATTCTATAAATGTATGTCAAGAGAGTCAACACTGTAGTATATTATAATGTTGCATTACAGAATGCTGTGTCATCCTTTGCATAAGTGACAAGATAGCAGCAGTCTTAAAGAAAATAGAAAACATTTTAGCTAAAATCATATTTCTAACTAAAATTTTTCTTTGTGCTAATGCAAAGGTTTTTCCAATCTAAAACCAAATTAAATAAGCAAAGATGCTGCGAGGATAAGTTCTGTGCAGTAAAAATTTGTTCCTTCATGCTAATGTCCATTGAGCTTCTGCTCTGAACATACTTATATAGCTTTCTCTCAGAAGAATAAACCCAAAACTGTCTGTGATAACGGACAGAATAATAAGTCAAGATACAAAGTCCATTAGATCCTCTAGCCCATTTTAATGCATTTCGCTTCAAGTTCCTGTTCTTTTTCATATGAAGAAAAGGGTGAATTATGGGAACTAAAATGTATTTACACAAGATGAAAACTGGATTGTTATTAAATGCTGCTTTCCTAGTTATGGAGCACTCACTTGTGTTTTGATCCCTGCCTTAGTTAAAATTCAGAGAGAGCTAAATGAAAAACAAAAATCAACATTTGCTGTTGTCAACTACTACATAAATTATAATTTTACATGCAAAGCACTTAGTATATATTACTTGAAAATATCTTCTAAAAATTGATGGAGATCAGATTTTCTACCATGATGTTCAGCTTCTTTGTAAAAGGACTCAGAATGGAAATCTCGGCTTCCAGACACTATTTTTCTAACAAGTTTTGGGCTACCACTCCAGTAGCTCACCCAGGGTGGCTTTTCTGAAGCAAATGGAATCATGCTCCCCTTAAGCTGTTCATATCCCACGAGCAGCTGCAGAGCTCCCTCTCTATTTGCCACAAAGCTCCTTTCAGAATAATTCCTATTAAAAAAAAAAAGATAAAATGACAATAGCCTTCTGAACAGTTTTCTGTCCTGCTGACTGGTATCACCAAGCTGGTCCTTCCCCTGTGCTTCTTCTCTCACTGTTAGTTTTGTAACTTCTACTGGCTCAGCCAGCACATTTGTTCTGTGTTCATTTGGCAGCTAAGACATATTCTGAGTCATGAATGGTGCTGAGTGTTTATCCTGATACACAGTAATAATAAAACCACAGGAGTGCCAAATTTAGCTGAGAATGTATGCATACAAGCTGGAAGGTCTACCTGAACAGGGGTGTGAAATGTGACTTTTATGACACATACACAACTTAAAAAAAAGTAAAAATCCACTGTAAGAAAACTCACAGATGCTACGTGATGTATATATATTAACTATTGCATGGTTTGAAATAACATTCAGGGCAAGAGTTTGTTGTCATGGAACAAAATCAGATGGCATTTTCATTGACACAAGAGCATTAAACCTGAAAAACAGGAAAAGTGAATACTGAACAGCATTGATGTCGGGATGTGTCATGTGAGAATGAGTAGAGAAACATGCTATGAATGTTGCAAGATCATTTATTTACGTAAGAAAAACACCAACATCTTTGCATTCACAAGTTACCATTTTGGGGACCACTCAGAAGCCAGTGCCAACCTGCATTAGTTTAAAAGACTTACTAAAGACTGTGTCCCCAAGAACCCTGCACACTCATCACATAGATGGGTAGAAGAGGAAGAACACAGTGCTGGAAACAATTTGCTCTGTCGGGATAAAGTAATCCTAACTTGACAATAGGTAGATAGCTCTTACAAATACATTTTATGGCTTCTAAATATCAGTCAAACTCGTTATGGTCACAGTTCATAAATCCTCTATAACTTACATTGCCTTTCCTGAGTAACAGATATGTAGAGGAGGTGGTGTGGGTTGTGCTGGCTTTTTCTTTTTTTTGGACAGAGTTTTAAAATGCTTTCTGCAGCAAACAAAATCAGAGAACATTTCAACAGATATCAAAATAGATTTCCACTTAAGAAACACCCTTTCCAAGCACAATTTGCATGTAGTTTAACCTGAATAGCTGTTGGGTCGATGAGGAAAACTTATATTTTTTGAAGAGAAAACCTAAACTTAGATAGCGTATTAGTGGAAAAGAAACAACATTCAACCTGACTTTCTGTTCCTGTGGAGCAGAGAAGAGGATGCAGAGACATGATATCTTAGCAATTCAACCCAAGTAAATACTCAGATAATACTCAGATAAAGGCAAGTACAATTGGACCACATTAAGCTTCATCAATGCCAAAAAAAGAGTTTGCTTCAAGAGGCTTATGAATGGCATGTCTCCCAGCAACTACAGAGTGTGTAATAGGAAAATCAGGTAATGGTTGTTAAGAAAGACAGTTATAGGAAGAAACATGAAAACTAGGAGAACAAAAGCTTATTTAGTTTCAAGATATTGTAAGTATATCAAATTTCAATGTACTAGTAAGTAAAAGTTTAGGCCCTAAATCACCACAAATTTTTAAATAACCACAGCAAACCAAATCAATCAGGTTTTGCCATTAGATTTTAAATGACGACACTCTCTGTTCATACTTTTTGCTGCTAGGATTGGAGCTGGGAGAAACGCAAAAAACACTCGCCTTCTCTCAGGAATATATGACAGTGCTCAGAGATGACAAAGACATGAACAGCTCCTTCTGCCCATCACAGCGACCTTCTGAAAATGCCCATTCCTGAAAATACAGTAGCGGAGCAGAGAACATTTCAGCTACATGACAACATGAACCATAGGAGAAAGGAATGCAGATTCCTCTATATTATTGAAGTTATGGGACTGTTTTCCATCTTAACAACTTGTCTAATCAGTTATTTTAATGGGCAAAGTTCCTTCCAGGATACGAGGGAGTGATTTGTGACTATAGAGAGTAGAGAATCTGATAGACTAGATTCTTCTGTAATATCAATTACGATGGCAGGAAATCAAACTTGATGACAAGACCAAACCATCCAACCCTATGTCATATGCCTAGAAAGTCTGTTGTGCTGCCAAACATGAAGCTCAGAAAGTAAAAAGGATGAGGTAATTTGTCCCTGATGGATAACTGGCCGTTTACTTCTACAGTGAAAAGGAAAAATAGTTGCAGCCTGTTCAACAGGTGATGTTTCATGAATGCTGAAGCACGCTGGGGATACAAATGAAAGATACAAATATAATTTTAATGTAAATATACATGAACGTAGTCAAATAATGTCAGCATGCACGTAAGGTATTGTATGACTATTTCCCTGTTTGGAAAAGAGGTTTTCACTTGGCTAAATTCACAAGCAGTGAAAACAGAACATCAAGGAATCTTTTCTATTCAGGAAACTACAGGGAATTTGCTCATAACAGACTTCACATACAACATCTCCACATGGTAAACATATCACAGTGTGTTGGAAACGTATGCTGATCTTAGTATTAGGACTCTATATTTAGGACTCATGAGCAGTACTTACGACTCAGAGTACACTTGGTTCCCTTACCTTGATGATACAATCTACAACTCCATTAAAACAAAAGGATTATTTTTACATATCATCAAGCTCACAGACAGCTAGCTTCTCTCTTGTACCAAGGAAGGGTGGTACCCTGATGTAGGTGAGTTAGTGCACAGATTGCATATAATTAATTTTCATTTCAACATCTCTAATTGAGTTGTAGCACAGTGTGTTATTGTACAGTGAAATAAAATGATTCCCCAATACATTTTATCCAATGTAAAATGGAACAAAACTTCACAGCAGCGATTTAGAGAAAGTAAATATACAACTGACCCTATACATATGTAATATTTCATTTGTGTTTACTTAAAAGTAAATGTTATTTTTGTAAAAGAAAAAGAAATTAGCTCACTGAGAGCTTAATTATCCTTTCTTCTCCAATGGGAATCAATGCTATTGGCAGCTTGCAAGCCTGATCTCTTGACAAATCAAGTTGTTGGCTGAGGCGTGAAGTGTTAGATTATGATCGACTCAGCGTGACATTGTGATTCATGGCTACTATATTACAGAGGGAAAAGGGGGATTTATGCTTCATATCCACTTTGAATTCAGAGTAAAACAAGTGAATCATTCTGTTCAAACTCAAGAGTTCATGTTCTACACCTTGGGGCTGAACAATATTACAGACCTGAAGATTCTATGGAACAAGTGTGATAAAACACCCCTGTGAAATATTCTCCTCATGTTGTATGTTTAAAGAATTACCCAGAGTAAAGATTTAATGAGTGTATTTCATTAAAATGAATAAGGAATAAAATGATGGTAAGGATGAATAAGAAGGGTGTACATTCAGATGGATAAGTGCAACTATAGAATAACTACCTAAATCGTGTAAGAGGAAAAAAAGTATGCTTTAACATGAAAATAAATCATAAGATATTGATACTAATTTTACTATTTTGTCTTTTTTTGATATAAAATATATTGTGGAATTCTTGATAAATTTTCCAATTATATTAACTCAGAAGCATTGATAAGACAATCTGTGCTATTAATGAAATGTTTAGTGCAAATTAATCATTAAATTGGACAGTCTTTCCACTGAAGTGAAATCTGATTTGCAAAGAGGTTATTAGCACAGTCAGCCTTTGGAAATTACAGTGTTTCTTGGAAGATCTTCATAATTGCTTTAATTTAACTTGTTATAAACATCGTAAGTAATTTGTAAGAAAGTTACTAATACACAAAATGGTCAACTGGAACATAGTCTGCCCTTGCATATCTCACAAAGAATATACTGGAATCAGTCTCTAACTTCCTGTGTTGAGATAGCAAGCAAGGCAAAGTCTAGCTGTGTTTCCTGTGATACTGAGGAAGGATGTGGGAGTGAACTTAGTGATAGCCATCGCATCATAAGTTAAAGGAACCTGAAGAGTACTGATAGTCTCACTGGAAATGAGCTCCTCATTAAGAGCTCCCTGGTTACTGCTTTTCTTTCCTACATTCAGCATAACATAGGTGGGGTAGAGTATCTGCTAGGGTGTTTTGGTTTTTTTTTTTAGCTTCAGTTAAATAAACTGAAACAAAGAAGTCCAGTGCAGCAATTATAGCACCTATGGGGCAATTGTGAACACATTCTGTGTAGAGATGCTACTCATACATAGGTTTGTCCAACAGTAGCACATGCGTATGCTAAGAATTTACCTAGCCAAACACACACTACTGATGCTTCCAGTATTGCACAAATACATTAATGCCTCTTAACAGAAACAGCGGTTCTTGCTTAACAGAAATACAGTTAGTCTAAACACAATTTGCAAGGGAATTACAAAATCAAAAGCAGCCCTCAGAGCCTCTCAGCATCACTGCATTGTCTGGAGCTAATTGCTACATTCCACAATTATGCTTTTTTTTTCCCCCTAGACATTTGCCTAAACCTATTTTTTGTGATGCTCTTTCAGATCACTGCCATATTTTTAATACAGGATAGATATTCTCTGTGCACAGACACACTCTGCTCACATTCCTTAAGGACTTGACCCTTTCTCAGCTTTAGTTCATGCTTCTTGTTCTTGCATTTGACACAAGTGCAAAACATCTTGTAACATCTATCCTCTTAAGTCTCTTTGGAATTTTATGTACCTCAAAAACATCACTACTTTCTCTCTGTACTCCACACATTCTAGCCTTGGGTTTTTGATTTATATACATATTTTTAAGAGCTTAACTTAAAAAAAAAAAAAAAGAAGTTGAAAATTTTGTTGCAACATTATGCTTGCCATCTGCTTAATATATTTTCCTGATATCCCTCAAACCAGCCTATAATTGCTGCATTTCACATGCATCCTTATAAGGCGCCAGCACTGTGACATCAGTCTCCTTGGCAAAGCTAGATAGTAACAGCAGGGTTCCTTTAAATCAAAACAGCAACAAAAAGAGGGCTACTCTTTGATTCCTTTTAACAGCTATTGTCTTCAGGGTGACAGAGACTGTTTATATTGGCCCTGTATTTAATGCAAAGTCCTAAACAGGGGTTGGTGGAGTTCACCAAAGATAAAATCCACCAGGAAGCTAGTCACCTTATCTCATCACTCATACTTATATAATCAAGTGTATTTATTCAACAAATGCTGCCATATGCCAGCTTTTTTTCCTTTCCTTTTTTTTTTTTTTTTTTACTGGAAACCTCTGTAATTACGATCCTGTAAAAAATAATAAGAACCAGGTCGTAAGAAAACCTCTAGTTCTTCCACTCCTACAGATGTAATTCTCAACAGACAAAACATCTAGTCTTCAGATATCTATGCCAGCTGATACATCTTCATATATATATAAATATATATATGGGGGCTGAGATTTTAAATGTGATTATTCAGCAGAGAAATAATTCTACATTGTCAGAACTGCACTGCACTGTAAACTCCAATGTTATACTTCAAAATATAAGCTTATTAAAACTCAGTAAGCTTTGACAGGAATTTATGTCTAAAGTCAAGGAAGAATGAAGATATAGTAGCAATCTTTATGATGAATCAATGGTGTATGTGAGAAGAAGGTAAATAATGTATTTTTTATTCAGTCAGTGTATTGTGTATGCTTACTGTGAACAATTCTGCCCCAAATTCTGTCTCTTCAAATACTAGGAGCATTTAAAGGGCTGCGATAACTGTTAACTGTTATTTGCATAAATACAAGAATGGTTGAGAACCAGACTCTCAAGGACTTACGGCTGCACAGTACAGAATATAGAGCAGTTCTTCATAAGAAATAAACCAGACTTGCAAGACATACAAAATCCTCAGGAATTAAGAGCTCGTAGCAGTCAGGCTCTGAACTTAAAAAGGGTCTCTGGACCCTTTAGTAAAGATGGTTAATCAATAACAATAATAACTAGAAGAAAAAGGAAAACACGCAGAAGAGAATCTGTTCTTCACTCAGTGAAGAGTCTGACTTGGGGCTATGCAACATCACTAATCTTCTCTGAATAGCATGAGAAGACATCATTTCTTTTGTCTTCTGCTCTAGCAGAAATATGTTGGGACTTTACTGTTTCCTACCCCCTTTCTTTTTAATTTTATTTTTTTAACAAAGAATTGTTAACAGTAATATATGGCATTCTCTGTGGGTGCTGCATACCAGTTCCTGAAGGAACAGTATGTTGCATTCTCTCTTTGCTAAGGCAATGCTTCTCTCATTTTTCTATGTTGCAAAAACCTCTGTGTGAAAGAGCAGATTGCTGTGTCATCCACACTGCACAAATCATTTGTAGCCATATTGGTGCTCACCATGAGCATATGTGAGCATTTTTCAAATGTCACAATAACTTGCCATCTTAAGAATTAATATTAAACACCTTCTACCATATGGAGGCACATGAGAGAGAGCCCTTATAGATTTTACCTAGATACTGTAAGATTTGCTAGAGAGGACTGTGCTGTAAACATCTTTAGTGTCTGCAGATAATAGATATTCATGCGGTTAAAACCAATATCTCTCTCCACAAACCCAGCTTAATTAGGTTTGCTGCAATTTTCTAGGATAATTTAGTTCTGCCTTTGTCTTCTGGCTGGCAGATTGTCCCTGGAAACCTCTTACAGAAATTCCCATTGACTGCAATGATTCTCTGTTAGGGCAAAACTGATCACCGCTGCCTTCCCTGTTGTTGAGCTCAATCAACAAAAGCTATATGCAACTCTTCATAAATAAAAAATATCAGTGGGATGAGAAAAGCTAAAAACTAGCTGTTTGACACCAAAAGCTTAACAATAACGTAATTAGCTCTGCCAGGACTTGTATCAAAATCTAGCAGATGAATCCCTCCCCATCCACTGAGTCACTCTGACAACTTTTTCAATTAGTTTCTTACTTATAAATCAATAATGAAAGATTACTTCTCATCTAGAAGGTATTCAGTGAAACACCAATACACCATTACCAGCAGTGAGACAAAAACACAAGGAAAATGACAACAAAACACCTTTTCCTTATGTTTAAAATTTTTGTCATTTTTGTATTGTAAGAAATATTCCTCCTCCCTGCCCATCCTGCTTCAGAATGACCACTTCTGTACAGGGCATGGATGAAATGTGTTTGTCTCCTCAATTTTTGCTCACCTGTGTCCATAAAATTATGGATCTCTCCTCTCTATCCTCAAGATCTGCCTCGAATTTGTATCTTATACAGAGCCTCCTTATGTCTTGGTCAACAGTGCTGAGTTTTGATTCAGCCAGCTGAGATTCAGTGAAAAGACTGCTATTCTTGCACTATCCTTCCTTACATGTAACTCTTTCACATTTAATTGGAATTCCAGGGTGATTTAAGCTGGGTAAAATTCCTTGTAAAACTATCAGGTTGCTTATGTGTAACATATAGCCCTACAGTGCTCAGTCTGCTGATCTTGAGGTCTGGGTTCAATGATGCTCAAGACTTTTGCCAATATACAGACTGCAGAGCCTTCAATAAAACATGCAGTAAGAATAGCTTTCTCAGTTTCCCCTGGGGATTTGCACCCTGTATGCTCCTACTGTCTCACTTCCCTCTTCCCCTTCAGTTTCCTATTGTGCTTTTGTAGTATTCCCTTTGCTGAGTGGGTGCTCCATGGCCTATCTCAGGATGTGTAAGTGCCAGGCAGTCACTGCCTGATGACTGCCAAGCAGAACTTACAGTGTCTGCTGTCTGCCAGCCTCTCTATTATTTCCTTCTCCCTACTTTGAAGCTGATTTTCAGAACCCAGATAAGAACTTAGCTTCTAAGACTTCAGAGCTTCCTTCCAAGTTAGTTAAAATTGACCACCAAATCAAAAAGTTACCTGAGACAGATGGGCAGCATGCACACTAAAGTCTCATTTCTATTTGGACTACTCACTGTCTCAATTCAGATCGTGTTCTGAACAATTAATGCACCATCTTGCTGCTTGGCTACTGTAGCTCACATTAAGCTGCCTTCAGTGTATTTGTTGCACCAGTATACATATACCTCGACTTATTGAGTACCACTATTCCACTACAGTTCTCAGGACATTAGATACTCCATAACATTAGAGCAAAATATTTTGGCACAAAGCAAGAACATCACCTTTATTTAGTAAAGGTGACATCTTATTCACATCTCTTTGATATCAAAACACTGGTTAAGAAAAGGAATTACCTTACTTAATCAAAAGCTAGCACTGCCTTGTCTTATATTTGAGGAAGAGATTGAGAAGCATCAAAGATCAATAAACTCACTGAATAGAAACAACAAAATACAACATAGAGGCCTAGAAATATTTAATAACAAAACAGAAAACACAGCTATTGATGTCTAATTGCAAATTTCATTTGAGTATCTTCTGGTAAATAACGCCAAATTAAAAAATCGTATTCTAATTATTTTTTCAGTCTGTCTACATGGGTTCTACGTAACATTCTAATAACAATTGGCAAGACTATGGTCTAAATTGCACACATTTTCTTGATTTGAACGTTGCCTGATGAATAGGAGTATTATAGGGATTACATCTCTTAATGACAAAGCTAATCTCCTATGTAATAGCTGATGGTGATCACTACTTGTGTTATTCAAAGTAAAAATGAATTTTTCTGTGTGCTCAACTTCAAAGGATTTCATTTGACTAAAAGAAAGGGAGAAAAAAAACAAAGAAGACAAAAGCATGAACTCTGAGTTGAAAAAGGATAAACTCTGATTATGTTAATGTTTTGTGCAATTCAAACCTGTTAGAAAAAACAAGAAGCGTTCCTTATATTAAATAATTGATTTGATATGAAAATGAAAATGCCCACATTTCACAACGTATACAAGGACAAGTGCAAAGCTTTCATTAACGACAGCTCATGAAAATAACAAAAATACCACAAATCCAGACACCAAGTCAAGACTGCTGAATCGCCATTGTTAGGAGCTGATAATACCACAGGATTTATTTTTCATTGGAAGAAATACTGTTTTCTGTCACAGTGAGCTATGTTCAGAGGCATAACATATTATGTAAAGTGTTATGATTCATACCTCCCCCTCTCTTCTCCCAAAGTCTCTCTGTTTTCTGAGGATAATGTACCTCACATCTGATTTATCTTTAGCTTAGAACAGCAGAACTGCTTATTTGTACCCCTTCAACTCCTGGAAAGAAGTGTCCAAAGAAGTCCCTGCCTTAGGAAAGTGCACACAAGTCAGGAAAACAATGCAGACCTGGAGCTGCACTTGTTTTCTCTGTGCACATCGGTTAAAGATAAAGAAATCTTCAACACAGGGAAAAGAAATGTAATAAATAAATGAAAAATTAAATGCAGCTGTTTATATTTGGGCCAATTTCTTTTTTAACTTAGGATAAATACTTCTTAGAGCCCTTTGACTTGCAAGCTCTAAGACCTTGGAAGGAAGGGGAGGGAAGAGAGAAAACAAGAGTAAGTAGAAACACGCTTGTTAAGTAGGATTTTATAAAATATTGCAGCTCACAGTCTCAAAATCTAAAATGAAAACCTGGTGGAAGAACATAATGAAAATAAAGCTGATAATGTACTCCCCTAGGAAGAAGGAGCACATGCTGATCCCTAGTACCCAGAAGCCATTATTTCCATTGAGAATAGAAACAGCTTGCACAGTAAGAAGCATCTTAAGAAGCATCTCCTGCTTACAGAGTTGATTTAGAGCTATCAAGAAACTTTCAAGACAGGCATGGCTTACCCTGTAATTAGTGCATGGGAAATGTCTCTACTGAAACATTCCTGTTTCATCATTTATCTCCTCACTCAGGAGCACTCATATCTGATCTGCAGTTCTGCAGTGCCCCACTCAAGTCACATTATTATCAAAGCACAGCGATCAATCATGTCTCACTACAGGTAACCATCAATAAACATTGGAGAACAAGTCATTATTATTACAAGGAAATATGTATGTATTACAGCAAACTCATTTCCTTGGACACAATCATCTAATAACCTCAAAAAAAAAAAGGGTTAAGAAGACAGCACTAGACTGACTTATTAAGTTAACATCCTCCCTAAAACTTGTAATGGATTTTTAGGTGTTGTAAGCAAACTTTAGGTTCAACATGATATCCTAAGTAAATGATGATTAGCTACTTAATTAACATTATGCCTCACTCTATTTATTCAATATTATAATTAAATGATCAACTGAACTAAAACCAGTTATCTTACTTTCAAGGAGGAAAAGAAGTCTAGGTTCAGAGAATACTCTTTCTGGGAATGGGGAAGTTACACAAAATCACCAAGTCCAACATTCCAGTTATCAGTCCACAAAACAAGTAAGAACAAAAAGACAAATGACCCCATATGGAGCTGCAGCCCCTTTCTTCTCAAAAGGGAAAAAACATTAGACACAAACAGAAATCTGAAAAATTTCAAGTACCCTTCGATCTTTCTTCTCACACTACAGATGACAGAGGTTTTCTCATAAGAAGGCTAGGAGCTGTTGTGGAGAACAGTAATGCTCCCAATTTGCTACCTTCCCAGTAGGTTCTTCCTGAACATTCAAGGATGGTGAGAAGGTGAGCTTTGCTGTGCTAACAAGTAATATTCTTATTTACAAAGAGAAGATGGAAATAGAATTCTATGAGTATGTCAATAAAGTAAAAGTAGTCAGAAATTCTTTTCAAGATTTTTTTTAAAAGAACCAGAGAAATTAGAAGTTACAAGCATGCACTACATTTTGTGATTACACTTCAGTACAAGTCAGTGTTACTAGCACAGCATTTTTTGTGCGTGGTTTCTGCGAATTCTCTATAATCTGAAGTTCTTTAAAGTTAAATTGCACTTCAAAGTTTCATTTACACACTGTAAAAATGATATAGTTAAGTTTTCAACAGGGAATGAATTATTCATTAAAGAAGATAATGGTGTTAAACTCATCCAAGGAGCTATAACATTAGCATAAAGAATGCCTTATGTCACATTAATTTTAAAACAGAAAACATACAACACAAAAGATATTGAACCTCAGATTTGTTTTTGGTTACATTAAACAAAAAGCAATTATTCTTACAGCAACCTTTTCATAGCATTTTAATCATACCAGTAGGTATTTTACAAGTCATTTGATCTTAATAATTAATTGCATCAGGGTAGGCTGGGTAGAACATGCATCTATTCTAATTTTATCATCTCTGCTTTTGATGTTATGCAAAGATCCAAAATAGAGAAGTGCTTAAAATGGAGAAAAAAAAAAAAAGAATTTTCCCTTACTTCTCAGTAAAGTGGAAAATAGAGCTGTAAGAACAAACAAATCTTCACTTTTCTGGAAAGTTTAGAGTGATAGGGGATTCCAAGAGCTCAGGAGAGATAAAATAAGTGAAAAGTTTTTTTTTAATAGTTCTAATAAATAAACACAGTAGTTGTCACAACTATACATCCATAAGGATTCATTTTGATGTATTACACTGTTATTTGTAAAACAGATCCTCTTGAATTCAATTCCCAGTTAGTTCTATTTACTGATAGAATGCTTACTTCCTTAGTCCTCTTCCCTGACATAACTTCTGTAAAATTGACTTATTTTCCAGTTATTTTCAGTCTTTTTAAACTGGTGTTAAACTATTTGGGTACATAGATTTTAGAGTCATAATGAGAAATCTGTTTTCTCAAAAAAAAATCCATTTTCTCTGCTTACTCATTCCTGCTATTGTACAAAATGGCTACTTCAGCTTTCTAATAGAATTTAATGAGAATCTTCTACATCTGTTTTGTAATTAAAGTTAGTTTTTGAGGCCTTTTACATGTTTTGCATCCAACCAAAGGTAGGCAAACATTCTTTTCACTCAGGCAAAATAAATAAATAAAAAGCTGCACTAGGAGCATCATGGCAACAGCTGTAGCAGTCAAAGGGGCTTCCATTTAATTATTTTATTTACCTGAAGTATTATTTGCATTTACTTCACTTTATCTATTCTACAGTAACATCAATCTCTGCATTTTTAGTGGGAAAAAAAAAAAGATTCTGATTCTGCAAAGCTGGTGAGACAAAATTCAAGATAACCATGTAAATCATCATCACCACTCTAAAGATGAAGGCATTTGGGTAGTATCTTTACAGATGGCAGGTTACTGCTATTGCAGTGCCCGATTAAGTCTTGCAGTTTCTCTCATATTCAAAGTGAATATTTCATCCCAAAACCTTCGTAGAGATGGTCTGCTATTAAGTAATAGCTCTTGTTGAAGTGACTGGGCAAGATGAACTCCTTTCCAGCCTTAGTTTTTAAGGTTTACCTCACTTTTTAAGTCCTTCTCAGAGTGTTGAGAAGGAAGTCTTTTCATTCCCAGCCTCCCATTGTAGTGTTTACATAGTTTTTCCCCTCAAATCCACAGAGACAATAAAATTCAGTATCCTCCCAGCTATGAAAAAAAAAATTGGTGGCATGGAATAATGACTTCGACTTACTGTGGCATAAGCCTATGGAAATGACACTGAGAAGGAACCTGGGATTAACCATGGAAAAGTGCTTCATACCATTCATCTGGAACTTGAAGGCAAAATTCATTTTCTACCACAAAATCACTCTATAAATCTGCTTATTTTAGACACATTCCAGACCCTGAATCTCTAAGAGGAACCTCAAAAACATGTATTGCATGTAGATTCATTCTGTCTCCCCCCACATCCTGCAAACTAGTTGAAATGATAGCCCTGAGAAGCAGAAAATAGTCAATTTGTCTCAAATGTTTGTCAATTGTTTTATGGAAACATTTGGCCTGCATGCCTCTCCTACAAGTCCATGACAATGTCACTCCTCCCCCAAATACCAACCTGCCCCCTTCACTAATCTCTCTCCTCAGTAGCTTCTGAGATATAATAATTAACTGCTAATGCTTGAGACATGCTGGCATCAAAAATGAGAAAGGATAAAAACAATTTTATTTAGCAGCTTACAAAACAGCACAGCAGCCACTGTGCCAACTGCAGTATACTTTTCCTCTTCCTCATTTAATTAAGAACTCCATCTATTTACAGAAATCTGCTATATAATTTCAAAGGCAGGATCAAACAATGAAATCTAAGGCTGCTTATCTCTTGGGGAGTGCAGATCCTCCCTACAGTAAATAAAGAATGCTCCAGTACCTCCAAAAGAACCCCAAGTGTTTTGGCCCAGCCTTCAGTTACTGTTATTCCTCTCCGGTAATTACTACTCAGAGACATCTTCAATCTGGTACTTTAGCACTATTATGTGTGTTATGTAAATCCTAATTCCACAGAGTTTTTCATGAGTTTGAACAGACATTAGATCAGGTGGTAAACATACAGATTTGGGACTGTGTAAGGACACAAAAGCTGTTTCATATTGGATGGAGGGTAAGACACAAATAACATACTATGTGAGAATTTAATATTTCTTCTCCTAGAAGCTCAATACTTTGAGAGAAAATAATAATAAAAGCGTGAGATATTAGAGTGAGGCACATAGCAATCTGAGTAATACAGATGGCTAGTTGAAATTATGAAGAGAAAGCAATAATGGATAGGACACTGTCAGTAGATAATACTTCTGTGTTTCTAGATACATAGCAGTGACAGTTGGTTTTCAGAGTCAGAGGCTCTAATAATTCCCTTCTTATTGACTTGAGTTCTATTAAACAAAATCATGGCTGTTTAGATACAGCCCTTGTATCTGATGGATAGCGATGCCATGGAGCAAGAGTCACTTGCTCCTCTGCTATTGAATGACTACAGATTCATGGCTTGAAATTTATCTCAGTTTAAACAACTGTCACATGTTGAGATGCAAAACAACAAAGTACTTCAGGCTCAATCTCAGGTTTGGGGGCCTAAATTTCTTACACCGCAGTAGCCTTGGGCATTTATAGCTAGGGACATAATTTCTTACATTGATATCAGTATTACACATTCAAAAACTATGATCTTTTCAGGATAGTGACTCCCAAAGACAAAGAGGGAACATATTCTGTGCAAAAGCTCACAATAGAGAACTTAGGTAGCAATAGCTAACAGAGAGAAATAAAGGCTAAGGGAAGATGAGCATTTTTTAAATACTTTTAGATTATATTTATGTTGTTTCCCAAACCTCTGTAAACTAAAAATCTGGTTGACCACAGCAGAACCCAAAATACCAGTAGAATAACCTGTCTCATTGTACTGTACAACAGAAAGTGGAAGAAAATATTCATGAAACTAAACAAAATTATATGAATTTTGCATCTATATCACTTCAATATGCATGAACACTTCGTTTCTTCTATCATTCCCAGCATTCACTAATTTCCGATTTCATTTTCAACTCCCAGAAGACAATTATCAGTGTAACAGGTAGAAGGGAAGGAAAGAGAACAGAGGTAGGCCAGTTTAATTAACACACAGGTAGGAGAGGTTTATTTTAGTACTCCAGCCTCTCATGAAAATACAATGTTCCTGCTATCAGGCCCTATTAAAAATGCATTTATTTAATATTCTCTCATAAATCTCATCATAAGAGAAGGAATGAATCATGATGCATATTTTGTGAATGAGCTATAAAATGGCATTACAGATGTATGATTTGAATCACAGACTCTTGTGGAATTGTAGAACTACTGCTATTAAACAGATCTCAAAGTAGTTAATTTTTTTCCCCCTCATATTATTCGACACCAAGGGAGCGTCCTTTTGTCTTTCTCAGGCACCTTCAGGCCTCAGCACTCTGAGCATCAGCAATATCTGATCCACTGTGATAGGTGAGAAGGAGGGAGACTTGTTTGATGTACTTCTCTGACAGAGAAATTTGAAAGCAACTTACTTGGAGCAAGTTTGCATTTGAAAAATACAGAAGCTGCAACCTAAATACAAGCTACCCAGGATGCACATGCTAGTTTCAGTCATCATGTTTCCTCACTGGCTATGGATTTACTACAAAAGCCTGATGATATAATATACTTCCTTACTGATTTTTGCTCATTAAGTCAAAAGAACAAAGAGTGCTACTGTATAAACTCTTTGTGGAGAAAGGTAGCAAGGATCAATCACACAACAGACAAATAACACGGTGTGGTTGCTTTCAAAACTGAAAGCAAAAAGGACGTAACCTTCCACTATCTAGATCTTGGTTCAGTGAGATTTCCACGGCTCTGCCAAGTGGATTTCACCTACCTTTCAGAAATATGGGGCTTTTGGTCACAAGCTATGAAATCACAGGAGTGAAAGTACACCTCTTACAGCTTACATTTCAATAATGCATCTCTAAGCCCAATCTCTTTGAGCCTTATGATTTCATAGGTGGTGACCTTTCCTTATGAGTCCAGGGAGCTGCATAAAGCTCAACACCCGAGGGGCACAGAAAATTAGCAGATGTGAAGGGGAGCAGTCTGCAAGCCTCCTTCCCTTTATTAAGGATAAGCAAGCTCCCAGGAAAAAAAGAGAAATCTTTGTTAAGTGAAGTATATATCAGAAAGAGAACAATCACAAAACGTTTTATTGCTACTGGGAATTACTGAGTTGATTGAATTCAGTCTTCCCTACCTTCTACTTTTTATATAAAAATTTTCTTTTTTGAGGGCAAGAGATGGTAGAGAGAAACTAGAGAGAAACAGGTGTTGACAAAAAAAAAACAACAGAGATTGAACTGAGTGAGGCCTACGGCTCAGCCACCGTGCTAGAGAAGTAATAAAACCAATATGGACACAACCTCCCCCATCTGCTACCAATCAGCAGTGAGAAATCACCTTATGTCTGACAGAAAAAATAACTTCCATTTAGTCCTAACTTCTAAAAAGCAGACCATATCCTACCACGTTTTTCTTTCTGCGGTACTTTTGCTCTTCATATGAAATTAATAACTTCATACAATTTCCTTCTGCAAAATCTTTTTCAAAAACAAAGAAAATCGAGTTTATTTGTGCATTTCTTCCTTTGCTATTTTTGCTTCTATTCCTAATGTTCCAGCCTGTCTGTTTGGTTACTGTACTGTAATTCTTGCAGTCTCTCTCCTCCTCCTGTCCCAATCAACTGTGGTATAACTTGGCTCACCTCTCAGTTACACAGAAGCAACTGCAAAATCAATAAGATAACCTCAAAACAGAGGAGAAGAAATTACATCTATTTGCTTTGGCCTTCCATCTGCTAAGAACACACATTTCCAATACCATCAGCAAATCCTGATGTTTCATAAACACATTCTCCAAACCCATTTCTTTTCTGACAGTCGGGAAAAGGTTAAGAATGAAATCATGTCAGCTTAACAGACTATTCAAGGTTTTGTCAATTTGGATCACAACCTTAACATTATTATTTAAATGTGGCTTTTGTACTTCATTGCATATAAAGCAATATTATGGCGCATCATATTTGCATTTATAATGTACCATAATTGTAAGAGTATGCCATTGTTCTGATGATAATGTTCATTGATCATTCATAATGCAGGTGGTTCACGCCATGAATCATGACTTGCTTATCACCCTTCTCATTTTACTTGCAGCTAGATGGCTTTATTTGCAGATGACACCTTAAACTCACATTTTAAAATTCTAGATGGTGCAAAATGCCCCTTACATCTTAATGTACATCACTATGTACTTAACTAAAAGTGAGCTATTATTAAAATCTTCATTTAGATCTCATAACAATAACGGGTCTATTTTGTTATGTATATATTTTGGTGATGCAAACTAATGCCAAAGGCAGCCAGTCATCTCACACAACTATGTATTTCAGACATGTCTATATAAACCCAGAATTTGATGAAATCAAGAATTTCTACATTATGGCATATTTTAACTTACTGCTACTGTTTTTCTCCCAGCTGAGTAAAATACTCAAATGTTTTTCTGGAGTAGAAGGTTCCTGGGAACAAATAAACAAAGCAGTACCAAAATGCTGATTGAACATTTGGAGTGGAACTGAATGGTGCATCCTTTTATATTAGACAATAGTCAGATTGTGTTTTCTAGTGTCTTGCAGTAATGATTGGTGTTCAGATAATCCTTAGCTTCATAATGCCTAAATGACCAAATCAGCTCTCTCAGAGAGCTTTTACTTTTCTTTATTTCTTCCATGCTTGGATTCTGCACTGGTGTGCTTAAAAGTATTTGTTTTGCGAATCCTCAGTATGGTCAGCCTCAACCTAGTGTGTTATGGTTTTATGATTGTTATGATGTGGAATATCAACAATACAACAAAAATCATAAAATCATAACACAGTGCTCAGTAGCACACTAACATGGCCACATACACATGTCTCATAGTCGCCCAGACATATCAAGAGTTAGCTGAACAGCAAACTCTGGTAAATCATCAAGAGGTGAACTAACAAGCAGAACAAGTGTCCCAGAACAAATTATCCAAATCACTGCTACTGCTAGACATCATGCCCATGTGAACTGTAATGTTAAAGCGACCTGAAATTATAATGCCCTCCCTTCCTACTAAAAACAAAGAAAAAGAAATATGAAGCATTTTGCAGCAAGTCATTTTTTGTTTCCAAAAATAATTATAATCAGCTCTCCATATAGTGTTTAACTATATTACATATTACAAACACTGATAGGTACAAGCCTTCCATTAATCTTGAGCTTCAAAAACTCATGGAAATTTTGTCAAAGAAAATTGCCTTCAATATTTTCCAGAAGAAATCCAGCTTTGAAGAAACAAAGGACTAAACTCCACTAGCAAGAAGGGAACAACTTGTAATAGCTATTCCATAAACAAATTTATTGAAGAAATGATCACTTAAGAGACTTTTAAACTATTTTTGCTTTTGCTTATACAAACATTCTCAAAACTAGATTCTCATCCACGTCTGTTAAGTTTTGAATAATTGTGTTTTCCTGAGCACACTGTTTGCTAGTAAGACCTCTCACGTTAACAGAACCAATTACAAGATTTCCTCACAATAATCAATTTACTTGCAAGAGGGGCTTTTAAAGACTCCCTGCTATAAAGCTTTTGAAACTTTCAGAAATGCAGTGTTTGGGCTTTTACCTTTAAATGACTAGTTGACATAAGGGCTCTACTCATCCTGCGCTGGCTTCTAGAAGGAAGGGAGATGAAGAAATTAAATTCTAAAACTATTCATAAAACCTATTTACATGGTGATGTTTTGGTTATTGTCTACGATGCCAGAAATTCTTTCTGAGAAGCTTGTACTTGTCTGTATATGAGGACAGTGAAGGAAAAAAGATGGCAAGACAACACTTCACAAAAGGAAGGCTTTACCTTCCAAAAACAGAAGTTCAGACGTGCTCCTCAGTTTGTATCTTATTCTTACAGTGCTCACTTTTAGAACAGAGTGCTCCAAGTTGAAAGGGACTCACAGGGATCAACGATCACCCATCTCCACACAGGAGTCCAAGCTGTGGGTATCTGAGTGTCAGGTAAAGAGAGAGACGTAGCTTCCTAACAGAAGGGTTTAAAATAAAAGCTTTAACGTGAAGATATGGGGAAAAAAGAAAGAAATGATGCAGTTCTCATCCTGGGTTCATGGTATACCTCACATTCACTGGTTTCTATTGTAGCACTACAGCCACTAGATCCTACTGCCTCTCCAGCTGTGCATGTAAACAGTGTCAAACAGATCTGCTTAGCTCCCTCCTGTAAGGGTTGGATGCCTCCTTGAACAAGCCAATCATTAGACAAGGAGTCCAAAGTAATATTAATCCAATCTCACTAAAACAAATATATTTCATAAGATTTGTGGTTCTTTTCCAGGGTTTTCCAGGTACAGAGAAAGGAGAAAATTATTTACTTTTCAGAATTTGAGTGGCACCAGGACCTATTTTCAGTAGAAAGTGTTCTATTTGCATTTATTTTTCCAAATAATAATAGTAGGAAGAACATTGTAGCTGAGGAATTATGTTTGTATTACAGCTTCTTTTCTCCAGCCGTAAGACTCACTGAATTGTACCATGGAGGCTTAATTTTTCACTCTGATTTTCTTTTTCATGGTTTGCAAATAGTCTATTTATAATTACTTTCAATTAACTCAGCCTTAGCCGATCAACAGACCATAAACTGAACTTAAACTGTTATGAGCTGTGCTTTGTGATGAGAATTTATCCTTACATTAAGTGTTAGTTCATTAGAAAATCTGAGCCCAGGGAGTTACAGGAGCTAAATACAAGTTTTAAATTCATGGCAACATAGATCCATCTTGAATGTTCAAATTTCATTGCAACTATCAGTTAAACTGCAAGTCCATGGATGACAGCTGTGCTGCATAGGTCCTATTAAGATTCCTTGTATATTTTTCATTAAAAAAAGAGAGACTGTGCTGAAAATTGAGACAGCACAGAAATTCTGAACACAGAGTTGACCGTAATACAGATGTGTGGCTTAGCATTAGCTGTATTCTGCAGTAGGTTGAGTCAAGCCAATGATCAAAATTGTAAGAGGAAGTCAACATTTTAAAATACTTATCATAGAAAACACAGAGGATAAAAGAAGCACCTTATGAATGTGATTATTGGGACAGAGAAGGAATAGTGGATTCCATGTAATGAGGAAGCTGTTGAAAAATAAAACATTATTAGGAATGAGCAGCACTTCTCGTGCTAGATCAATAGCATTCACTGAGGGAAATTTAAAATGTATTTATAAATAACTAATAGCATAGTCTGCCAAGGCTGTGGGAACAGAGGAACATTTGTTCACAGCAGATAGAACTGTTTGGAACTAAAGGACAAGGAATATAATATCACTGACTAGAGTTGGCCACTTGTTGAAGAGACTTTCCCAAGTAATCTTTGTATCCTTTGGGGATTTCTCTACTAACGCCATGATACTAATAATGTGGCTTGACTAACATCACATTTACTAGTAGTGACATTATTCCTAGAAATCCATGTAGAATATACTGTTCTTTTAGTACCACAGAGCTACAAATATAGTGATAATTAAAAATAAACACTAAGAAGTACTCCAGCACACAAGAAAACTAGACAAATTAAAAATAAATCCCTTTTTATCAATGGTATGTGATTTATCTGCTCTAAAGCTTGAAGAACAGACCTCTCTCTACTGTGGACACAGAAACACTGGGAAATGGTAATAACTCTCAAGTGTTTTAAAATTTTTAATTATTTTTAAATTTTATGACTTGTTCCTGCAGAGATCAGTCAATTACTTGTTTTCCCTCTACTGTATTTCTGCCCCCTTTCTCTCAGCATCTTGCCTTCACTATGGAGGATCTGGAAGTGACTTTCTTCACTGGCATCTGTAAGTGATTAGTCCAGGCATATTTGCCCCCTCTCAGTTGTGTTCTTACCTACAGGCTCTTCTCCAAACTGTTACCCCTTAAAACACTGTATTTCAGTGAAGATGGTAAGACAATTGGGAATAGAAACTTCAATATCAAAACCTGGATAATAATTTGATTTTTGATAGCTATCATGAGCTAAACTTTCATTCAAGTTCACTAAATATTGTTGCAAAAGCAATTCCACAGACTCTGCCTTCTTTAAAATGCATGCTGTATATTTGATAGAACGATCAAACATTGTATCTAGAAGAGCCACGTAAGTACATTCTTGTTTATGTTATTCATTGTTGAATATATTTGCAGAAGCAATTTGTCCCTCAAATTATCTATGGTTGGCAAAAATGTAATATGAATATCGCAAACAGTGGATAAAATTGTCATTTACTAGTTTCTATAGTGAATCAAATTATGCCCCATTTGAAGGCCATAACAATAATTTTATTTCTTATTACCTGATGTGAGGATAATACAGAACAAAAGAGACAAAAGAATGGGACTACACTGCAATTTCTGAAGAGTAGGATAAACCTCTACAAAGAGAATATCAGGTTTTTTTTTCCAGTGTTGATATTAATGTAATGGTATCACAAAATGAATGTTTCCATTTTTACTTAGAGATATCAGTGACAACAATGAACCAAATGGTTTGTATTATGAATGCAAAGTAGTAGCATAAGCAAATTTTGCAGTGACTGAATTATACCAGTAAAAAGGGCTAAATCATTTTGTAGAAACATTTCAAGTAGCCGATACATTTCAAAATGTACATTTGCCCTAACAATTTTCATATTTTGCAGCAACTGCAAACAGATTAGCTAGTCTAGTCTTCCTTTTGTACTTTCTAGTTTGTTTTCACTTGTAAAAGCTAAAGAGACACATAACAAGACTGAAGTCCAGTTAAACTGATGCTAGAACTTCTGTAACTTTACTAGGCTGTGAGCCTCCAAATTCTAGGGGATTAGAAGTTACTGAAACTCAGTAGTGATCACCATGGCACATAGTTAGAAAAGGAAACTTTATAAAGTAAGTGCAAGGCTGACAGCAAAAGTAGCAGCAGATCCTAAAACAATAACAGCTTTAGCAGGGCAAGACAGCACACAGGCTGAAGCTCCAGTAACACCATGCCACATTTATCTTCTCCCTTTAGAAGCAGTGGCATATATTGCCTAAATACCAGAATTACATCACCTTGTTTCATCAAACAAATCTTTAACGATGTCAGATCTTCAGGTAACAGTGCTGAAGAATATATGAACTTGCACATAATTGCATAGGGCATAGCCATATGATTACCACTGAATGTAGAGGAAACTTGTTAGGGACTTTGTCAGCAAGAGTTGAAAAAGTAAATTTGAGGGAAATATTTTAAAGTTCAGAAAATTCTAATAAATTATGGAGTAAACACCAGTAAAGTCATTCAGACCCTCAACAAACTCCTATTCAAAAGTAGGGAAGATTTAGACCTGAAATACCTTGCTAATTAGGCTGACTGCTCATAGGTTTGGAACTAACTCAGTCTGCAAGCTAAAGCAACCAACCAATCAAAAAGACCACCCCAAATAAGCAGCACAGCACATAGACAGACAGCACGACCCAGACAAACAACAAATAACAGAACCACCACTCCTCGCACTAGCTGTTCACTTTTCCTCCCCCCACCATGTATTTGTAAAACCAAAGAGGCATAGACTCAGGGTCCCTTCAAGATTGGTTTAATTTATAAGAACTGCTCCGAACGTAATATTTTATCACCCTGTCCTACAATATCAGAGGTAGATGTTGGTGGTGTGGCAGTAGGGATTAAACCTTCCCACCAATATTTCAGTGATTTGTTGCCATGAGACAGACAGCAGCAGAGGGGCAGTCTGACAGAATGGTGCCTCACATGGAGGTGTAGTTGAAACAAAGGTGCTGAACTGAATTTCTCCAAGCGGAAAACAGTGAGTGGTTCCCTACGTCTAAAGCATCCACAATTTCAACCTAGTGCCAAAACTTCAGATGTTAGGTTTTGAAGGCCTGCAATTACAAATACATCTTCATGATAGATCACTCCCTTAAGGAGCTAACAATACAAAAATTACTTCTAATTACTTTATAGAAAACGAACATTTTTACTTTTGATCACAGTATTTAAACGCTCTGATTGGGATACAGCTGCAAAAACAAAAGTGCTACCAAAAACGTGTTACCAGATGTCTAGCACGTTCCTGACAATCCTTTGTACTACAAACAATAACTCTGTTGAAAGCACTGTGACTAGATACTGTACAAAAAAGAAAAAAGAAGTCCTTCGTCTGGAACACACTTCTTTTTAACCTCCACCTCTTTTCCTTTGTTGGGTTTTAACCGAAAGCAATTGAAAAACAAAAAGGAATTTTGTATTTTCAGAGGAAGACATTGAGATTGCAAAGGAGTTTTAGGTAATGATACGTTGTGAATAAAGTAAAATAACTGACTGTACCAGTGCACAAACCAACATATACATCTATATGTATACATACATGTTTCTGTATCTAAATACATCTCCTAAAAGAGAAGGCTTTGGAAGATGCTCTTAAGTAGGGTCAGTCCAATTGTTTGTCTGAAAACACACTGCTCTCTGGATTTAGGAGTCTAGACTGACAAATGCTTGGCCCCTGTGTTTTTAGTAAGCATTTGCATCTATAATTTTCATATGGTGTTTCTGAGTGTGAATATGTGATCTTGTTTAGCAGCCAGAGACGTGTGATCAACTAGCAACTCAGACATGTGATCAACTCAAGATTTGACACTGATATTAATTTCATGTCCTCTGTTTACATAACATGGAGATAACTCAAAGATAAGAAAAATTGGTTTTCTAATAGAGGGAACATGTGGAAAGTTTCAGAAGATGAGCCTGATTTTATTTGCTGGTACTCATCTGCACTAAATGCGAGGACAGAAGATACACCACTACAAGCTGATGAGCTAAGTTTATGGAAAGATACCACAGTATTTTTGGTATCAGCTGAAGGTGCAAAAAGCCAGGTGAATCCTGCCTTCAAGTACAATTAAAAAATGATTATGTACATTATATATATATATATATACACACACACACACACTTGTGATGTGGGAAAAAGTCTGCAAATCAAAACCACAGTGTAAACAGTTTGCTGTAGCAATCTATGCATCACATAAAGAAGCACAATCAGCTTAAACGATAATGGAAGTGACTTTAAACATCTTTCCTAATGCATAGCTGTCACTGTGACTATGAATTCATAAGTACAGCAGGGCATACTCAAAGGTTTGACTGCATATTTTAAACAAACCGTGTTATGGATCTTGATACACTAGTACACTTCAGGTGACCAAATGCTAAGTTCAGCACTGGGAACAATGCATTGTATTATTGAATTGAAGCAACTTTTATTTTAAATCAATGGGATACTGTACACAAACTTTTTATGATGGCATTAATAAAGCCAGCTTGAGCTCAGGAGGCAAGATGGTATTTTATTGTGCATCTGAAGCTATCCTAAGCACATATTAACAAGCAAGCCCCAAGATCTGGACTGTAAGGACAATGTGTACGTCATAACAAAACAAATGATCAACAGTCCCTCATTTTCATTTAGTCACTGATAGGAGCACAACTTCTTAATATTTGTTTTCAATTTTAAACAGCAGTACACTACCTAAACACACATCAAACTCAAGTTATCTCTCATGCTGAAGTCAAACATGCAATAACATTCAAACACATTCCCCCCCCCCCCCCCCCACTCCTTCCATTTCTTAAGTCTGAGGATTTATTTTCTTCAAATTTTAGTTAGGCTAAGTGCATTGCTGATGCAAATATATCCTTCCTCAGCTTGGGAACTCCTGATAAAAATCCCACTTCAGTTCAAAATCTTACAGTCTTCAAAGGCAGAACCAATGTGCTGTAAGTAGCCTCAGATTGTCATAGTACGGTGTCGTATTATTCATGTGCCTTCCCATTACTAGTCAGCACTCCCCCTTCATGGTATTTGCAAGAAACTTATAGACTGGCCCAGTCTGACTTCTGACACAGGAGAAGCCTTATCCAGCCTGACACTTCTTGCCCGCACCACTGTAAATATACCAAAGTGAGGACACAAGACAAATCTACAGAATTGCAAGTCAAAGCTTACATAAACATATCTAACAAACTCCACAAGTTACTGCACAAGTTTTACACCAAATGCACTTAGTTCTGCTCTCTGAACAGACTTATTTCAAGGAGAGCTCTATGCAGAATTCAGACTGACCTTGGCCTCTCAGTTTTGGCTGTAACGTGTCTCAAGCTGAAACATGAGCTTAGATAAAGCATTAACTAGAGAACAAATGATTTTCCCCCCTCTCCCTTAATTATTTATAGACTGCTGTCCCCTTCCTTTTTTAGTATTAGCATCAATGTTGGAGTACTGCAGTCAGTACTAGAACTGTTACACTGCCTCACAATGAAGCAAGAACCTAGAGACAGCACAATTTGTGTGCATATTGAACTCTGCGTATATATACACCTTCTCCCCTATTCACCAAGAAATATAACAAACAAATACATATATATATATTTATAT
This sequence comes from Cyrtonyx montezumae, assembly GCF_038088225.1. NCBI lineage: Eukaryota > Metazoa > Chordata > Aves > Galliformes > Odontophoridae > Cyrtonyx > Cyrtonyx montezumae. The sequence continues at coordinate 25,668,614 of NW_027071903.1, read as the reverse complement.
AAATATAAGGGAGATGGATGCAGAACACTTACTTATAACAGGAAAAGAAGCGCTCTTCCTGGGAAAACAAACAGGGTAATGACTCCAGACCAGGAGTGGAATAAAATGATAAAAGCCTCTGTTTTTTTTTAACTAACTCAAGTTTTAGTAATACAAAACAAAAAACAAAGATCCAAGATTAGAAACCTAAATCACATGACAAATCTGCTATAACTGTACTATTCTCTACTTCCATTACAGTCATGGAGCTCCACAATAACTTCATGACCTGTATTTACAGAGACAATGATTTAGTCTGTAAGAAAGTCAAGAAATCATTACAAAGGGGCAAACATCAGAAATTAACGAAGATCATGTATAAATCTGGCAGACTAAATAGATGCTAAGCTATAATTCAGTGAGGGCCTGGGGACACATTAAGACAGACCTGGGGAGCAACTCATCAGCAGGCAAGTATTCAAGCATATGGCAACTTTGCATTGAAACGGGCACGAAAATGCCTAATGGTGTGTTAAGAGCAATAGGAATATTTTGCCAGCTTAACTATGTGCTATCTTCTCAGAAAGGACCAGGAAAAGAATACTTTCAGGGACTACACCTGAGATAGTTGTTCAAGCAAAAGGATAGCAAGCAAGATGTGGGAAAGTCTGAACAGTCAAGCTTGGGGCAATCATTTAATGCTATTCAGCAGGTATGCTGACAGGTATTACTAGAGGAAAACAGATGCAATGATGGTGGTTGATAAGTCAGGTATTCTCCACTCCCACACATGCTATCCCATTTTCCATTTCTTGCCACAGTTTTCTTCCTCTCCTTTTCCCCACTTCCTTACCATAAATAGGAGAGGAACATGCAAAAGAGTCAATTGGGGTGGGTACATTTCTGACCCAAGTCATACTTCCGTATAGCTAACATGTACTAATCAGCCTAACATTTTGTCCTCCACACAGCTAAAGCACCCTTGCTCAGCCATGTGAGGAAGCATATTACTTCCCTGAAAAGGTTAGCTCAGCTTCTATCAGCATGGTCTAACTGTTTTCCCTCCAATGCTCAGCTTGTCCCCAATAATGCCCACCTTGTATAAAACAGCTAATTATCCTCAATCATATCTCACATGTGAAATACAGGGTGGAAGACTTGTTAAATGGAGAGTTTGTTCCCCTCTTACACTACCCCCCCTGCCCCTACAGGGCACACAGTGCTGTGCCTGCAGCAAAATGCTTCCCTACATTCCTTTGTGGCCAAAAGCTGAGAATGGAGTGGGTTCAGCTGCCCCCAGCACTTCAAGTGCTCCCTGAGCAGATCTCCAGTTGCTCAGAAGATACCAGGAGGCTGCCTTGCAGCTGAAACGTGTTTAGAGAGCTCTTTTGGAAATACCATTGAGCATTCTAAGAATGCTCAATGAAGATGACAGTAGATCCTCCTCCATTCTACAACCAGAAAAATAAAGAATAACTTCAATTTAACCTTGCATAAAATGTTCTCCTTTTTATCTAATAGACCTCTCCACATGCATAAGATTACTTCTTAAATGAAAGTATCATATCTGACTATAGAAAGAGTGAAAGTGCAAAAAATCACAGCATCTTTTGCAAGAGTCTTGTCTCCTGAAATCTTATTGCACCCTCAAAGAAAAGATAAGATAAAGAAGAGCTTAAGTAACAAGAGTTAACGAGCAGTTTTATTTTCTTCCAGCAAAGGTCATCAATCCCACAGCAGCAAATTAATCCCAATTAGTAATGATATTTTGTCTTGATATATCATGACACTTTTGATTTACTGCGTTTCCAGGATGCAGGCAGCAAATGTTAATGATTTGGTTTGCTGGGAATTTATACTCCTGCTCATTTCCCATTTGCTGATCAGTTGCAGCTCGTCAAGACTTGGCTGCTTCAACTAATGAACTGACGGCCTCATAGGAATAATGGTGTGTTCTGCAAGCCTCATTTTTTTTCATGCCATCTGCAAAAATGCAGGTTCTTCTCTGAAAAAAATCATCCAGCAGCCAGGAAGGAGTGATTATGATCATATAAATGTCACTTGTAATTTGTATTTCACTTGTTTAATAGTATTATCATTAAATGAAGATTTCTGTAGAGAACAAAACTAATTATAGTAAATTCAGCATTTTTAGGAGAAACGTGGGAAGGGAAGCATACCCAGCTTTGTTCATTTCTCACGAAAATTCTAATGGCAATGATGTATTTTTACATGATGATTTATTTGCCCAGCTGGTCTAGTTTGAATTAGAGCTACACAAAATGCTTCTCTGGAGGCTTGTGCAGGCAGTAAACATCACTTTCCTTACACACAGTTAATGCAAAACCCATTCAAAACTACCACAAATGTTGTATCAAAGGTGTGAGGAAACGTTCAGTACTTACAGTAATAAGTTTTATGACCGATTATTCTGTGAAACGGCTTATCTAATTGATGGTTACTGAGAGAGTTTGATAAACACCTTGTAAAGCCTATTAAAAGAAAGGTCACTGATTTTCATGCAGACTTTACAGCATACTATTCTTGTATTTAAGTGATGCTTAAATCAGCTGTAACAGTGAAGTTTAGGAACCTATATCCTTGAATCCCCGTAGCTTCAACATAAGGAACTCTAACACTAACTATGTGTTAGAAAAAGATCAGATTTTTGATTACAGTAAAAGAATTCAGAAGAGTTCTTACAGATTGCATCAGAAGAAAGACTGCACTGAGCTCCAGAAAAAGGCAGCTGTCTTTACATTTCTGTTGTTTACTTGAGTGTTCTATAGATTTTGCCTCAAAACATAATTGAATTAGGAGTCACTTCCCCAACTCTATTAAAGCTATTTCTATTTCATGAATAAAGAAAAACAACCACCTTCAATATTTTGAAGCCAATTTTCTTATGTGTTACAAGAGTTGGATGGAAGTTTTGTGTGGAAAGTAAATGAAAAAAGTAATATATATTTAAAGCTCATAACAGGAAGGTGAAAAATGTTTGATAAGCTGTATTTCTCCCCTCAGAGGAAAAAAAAGAACACTTTTTTCCTGAATGCAGCCAAAACTAATACAGTGCTACTGTACTAGCATAGACAACTAATTACATAGTGCTCATAGGTTCATTAGGTTGGAAAGGACCTACAAGATCATCTAGTCCAACCATCCTCCTATCACCATCCCTACCCACTGAACTACTAAATCAAATCCCTTAGCACCTCATCTAAACGCTTCTTGAACAGCGCTAGGGATGGTGCCTCAACCACCTCCCTAGGCAGGCCGTTCCAGTGCCTGACCACTCTTCCAGAGAAAAAAATGTTTCCTCAGGTCTAATCTAAATCTTCCCTGGCGCAACTTGTGGCCATTCCCTCTTGTCCTGTCGTTATTTATCTGGGAAAAGAGGCCCACCCCCTCCTCACCACAACCCCCCTTCAGGAAGTGGTAGAGTGCAATAAGGTCTCCTCTGAGCCTCCTCTTCTCCAGACTAAACAATCCCAGCTCCCTCAGCCGCTCCTCATAAGACTTGTGCTCCAGACCCCTCACCAGTTTTGTTGCCCTTCTCTGAACACGCTCCAGGGCCTCAATGTCCTTCTTGTAGTGAGGGGCCCAAAACTGAACACAGTACTCGAGGTGCGGCTGCAGGTACAGGGGGATGATCAACTCCCTGCTCCTGCTGGCTACACTATTTCTAATACAGGCCAGGATGCCGTTGGCCTTCTTGGCCACTTGGGCACACTGCCGGCTCATGTTCAGCCGAGCATCAACCAACACCCCCAGGTCCTTTTCCTCTCTACATTCTTCAAGCCATTCTGCCCCAAGCCTATAGCATTGCATGGGGTTACTGTGGCCAAAGTGCAGGACCCGGCACTTGGTCTTATTGAACCTCATCCCATTGAGCTCAGCCCAGCTATTCAGCCTATCCAGATCCCTCTGAAGGGCCTCCCTACCCTCAGGCAGATTGACACATCCTCCCAACTTGGTGTCATCTGCAAACTTACTGATGGTACACTCAATCCCCTTGTCTAGGTCATCAATAAAGATATTATACCAGATGGGCCCCAATACCGACCCTTGGGGGACACCACTCTTAACAGGACGCCAGCTGGACTTAACTCCATTAACCACTACCCTCTGGGCACGGCCCTCCAGCCAGTTCTCCACCCAGAGAAGAATGAACCTGTCCACACCACGGGCTGCCAGTTTCCCCAGGAGAATACTGTGGGAGATCGTGTCGAAGGCCTTGCTGAAGTCCAGGTAGACTACATCAACAGCCTTTCCCTCATCTACCTGTCTGGTCACCCAGTCACAGAAGGAGATGAGGTTGGACAAGCACGACCTGCTCTTTGCAAACCCACGCTGGCTGGGTCTGATCCCCTGGTTGCCATGCACATGCTGTGTGATCTCCCTCAAGATCATCTGCTCCATAACTTTCCCTGATACCAAGGTCAGGCTGACAGGCCTGTAGATCCCCAGGAAGAATTCTCCTGTGCTAATCCACACAGTCTGTATTTTAAAGGTGATTAAACAGACAAAACACCATTTACCCTGCATTAGGCAAAGCAGCTCTTGGTTAAGGTTGCATAGGGTTCCCTTGGCCCCACTGTTGCTCCTGGATGAAGACTGGGTTTCAAGGAAACATACTCAAGAGGATATATTCCATAGGGAAGGTGCTAGCAAAGGAAGGAAACCTCAGAAATACAGCTCTCTCTATAAAGACCCATCAGATCTCTACAGTGTTGCACTGACATCGAGGCAGTTACAAAATTATAAATAATAACTTCAAGTAATTTAAGCCATGAAGCAGTCTGAGCTGTTGAGATCCCCCAAGCAGATGGCCTGACAAAATGTGCATCCTTCAGAGAATACGCAAAGCTTCAGACAAAGAGCATCTACAGTCACTGCTTGGTTTTTTTTGTTTGTTTTTTTCCTGGGATATTATTGCTCTGCTTTGCAGAAGATTTATGGGCTGAGGAAAAAATCTGATTAAGATGCACTTGATATGCCTCAGAACAGTGATTCCCAACCTTTTCATGTAATGCTATATCCAGCAAAGCCCTGATCTGCACGAGATGCCCTCCAGCCAGCTGCATTCACCTTACTGAAGACTGAATGCTGTCCATCCCAGCCTCATAACCAGGCCAGCTTCTGCTGGGAGCTTTCTCCCTCCTTTCCCCAGCAGGACTTCAGGCAATGTCACACAACTGCAACAAGTACTTTTTCCTCAAGGCACCCTTATGGGTTATTTCAAACAGCACACTCACCCTAGTTACAGAGGGTAGAAAATGTTATACTGGTATATACACATATGGTAGAGGGGAAAATGTACATACACTTTTTACAATCACGTGCAACAGAAAAGAAAGCTGGATTTATAGCCTCTCAAGGAGAGAGGGCAAGGCCTTGCCATTAGAATAGAAAGAACAAGGAATATCACACAAAATACACCCCTTACCATTTGGGAAACATTTCCTTTGAAGTTACTGCTACAAAACCTACTATTCAAACTGTATGACCACAGGTCTCAAGAAAGAATATAATACAAATGCAGACAAACTGTTTGGAGTATGCTATATTGCTTATGTAGTCAGTATTAAAAATCTCTGCAAAGGAACCATGGGATGGCAGTAGTTAACACATTTTGAAAAATCTCATTTTATTCATATGCCAAAAAATAAAAAAATAAAAAAATCAGACTGGAGCTGGTTATACCCATCATCAGTTGTAGGAAGTGCCTCTTTTTCAGGGCATAGCACAAGCCTTACAAGAAATTTGGTTAATTCTCACTCCCAACCCCTCTTTTTTAAAAAAATAGAAAATTGAAGGAGTATTTTTGTCTATTAATATTCCAGGTTTCTATGTTTAGAAGCTCAATCAAATAAGAACTTTAACAATGAATACACATTATATGAGCAAACCTTTTATAAATCATCTTCCTGGATTGCCAGTTTGAAAAAAAAATAGTTATAGTAAAAAATAAAATCAAGGAAATATTGTTGCTAAATTTTTTGCTATTTCTAATTTAGACATCCTTCTCATACCCCCCAATCCAACAAGACCAATTAGTTTTTTTTAAACTTGCAAAGATTTTAGGATAAAACTACTTGCATAACTCATGACCTATTTTTGAGAATAAAATGCTGCCAAATTCAATTTTTAATGCAAAGTATTTAAAATGTCGGAATGGAAACAACAACTTAAGAGTGTGAAATATCCTTTAAAACAATTTAAATTAAATATCACCCCTCCTACAAGGCATTACCTTTAATTGATTTAATTTTAATTTGTTTCTTTCTAGCACAGTAATTGCCATTGATTCCAATTAATATTCAGCCGGCTTTTCACTGAAAAGAATTACTGGCCAATTTATTTCCCTCAGATCAGACTTTCTTTTGCTGTGGCTGTTATTTGAGGTTCTGTGATACTGTACTGATGCCAGTGGTAATGGCCCGAGCACTGTCTGGGGAGAGGCTTTGCTCCCCTACCTGTTCTTACTGGAGAATTCTGGGTAGCTGGAAGATCTGGCACATTGGGCGGGGAGAGCAGGAACAGACTTGGAGCATTTCAAGAGTTGCAGATGAACTACTGGCCAGGATTAAAGTGGTTTTCATCCTGCTGCTGATGGCTACTGAAGGGTTTGGAGCAGACCTCGTCCACTAGTTCATCTGAAATCCTGGTGCTACCAAGCAATGTGAGCTTTGTCATGGACACAAAGAGCACCAAGATTCATCTTCATGTTCCAGACGTTTTAATTGACTGTGAATGAACTAAGATTTAATACCACAAACAAAAAATATACCTCTTGCGTTCAGACAATTCCAGCTCATTAAAATACCTTATATAACTTCCAGCATATGAATAATATGCAGAACAATTATGATGACTATCAGTAACTTTGTTTTGGATTCTGGAAGACAAAGTTTTACTACCACTATCAGCCCCCAGAACATAATATGCCATTACCCAGGACTAAGAATAGTACTGAGTAGGACTTTATTGTCCTAGGAACTAAACTTGCAGTTTCTTTACCCAAAGAATTTTCAGCTTAAGTCTTCATTTAAGTGGATTAAACAATATTTTAAAAATAAATCTTAAAAACAGAATAAGCTTCTTGGTGCACTCAGATGAATTAAACATCTAACTTGGAAAACTCATTGTAATCACTATATATTTTAATTATATATATTTTATATTTTTATATTTTATATTTTAATTAAAAAATATAGTAAGTAGTAGAAGACAGACCATTTATATCACTATTTGCCAGAAAAAAAATATTGATGGAAAAAGATAACTACCACCAGTTTTGTAAATCCAGGTGGCAAATAATCTTGCACAAATGTGCAATTTGTTAGTTCTAAAAAAAGCTTACAAAGTCTGAATACAGCATCTTCCTCTGAAAGTCCCAAAACACAAGAGGTTTAGTCATCTGTGTGTATGAAAACCAAGAACAATGTTCACTATCTGTGCGTCAGGTCAGAAAACTTCAGCCCCAGTTAGAGCACTGGTATTAATAGGTTGTAACAGACTAGATAGAGGCTATTTTACCTGTCTTTTAAACCTCAATTCTTATGCATTCTAAGACATCTTAATGAAAGATGCTATTAAAAAGTTATTTTGTATAGTGTTACATGGGATACCACATCCAGAAGTGGCAAATAACACAAACGAAGGACAGAACGCTACCTCTCAGCCCTCTAGATCTTCTGTCACAAGAAACATTGATGTGTAGTCTAACAGCATCACTCACATCTACAGAAATGGAGGAAGTCTGACTGTATTTCATAATCTTATCAGATTTCAGATCAGAAAAATCAGGTTGAATGACCAAATCCAACAGGAGAAACTCAAGTCAGATGATGGGAATCATCCAGGTAGAAAATATACCTGTAAACTGGCAGCTCGCTTGTCACCCAAGGAGAGTTAGATAGGTCAATTAAAAAATTCACTACATGTAGTGATTAACAAGTGCAAGCACCCTTAGGGATGCCTCAGGTACCAATTTTAACATGATCAGGGACAGGAAAAAGGTTCTTCCCCAGTCACAACCTTTTTTTCTCCAGCTGATGCATGCAAGTTAGCTAAATTCCTTCCCTCAGCAGAAATCACTGTCTAAGGCAGAAGAAACTTCCATTTGAGTCTCATATCCTCTGAAATAACTTTCTCTTAGTTCACCTTAATCAAGCTGATCAATCTTTAAGTTCACAGCCACAGAAAAGAAAACTACAACCTAAAAGTGAGTTGGAATCAATGGAGTGAGCAGATGAATAGTATGATTTCACCATGTAAAGAAAACCACTTATACATTTACTTGTCTTTCAGATTTTGCTCTGTAAACTCTGACTTATAGGCACCTGGACATGAACTCTGAATCCAAACTCACTGCAGATTGTATAGTGTTTTCCACAAGTTTGGATAATTTACATGCTGGAAGAAGATAAAGTACAATGTATTAGTCACGATTTGGGAAACTCAAGGTATTTCACAGATTATAATGTGCTATGGCTCTACTGTGTTCTTTTTCTGGTCAAATTTCTCATGAACCAAGCCAAGTATCCTGTAGACTGTGTATCTGAAATATCCCCTTCCCTAGTCAATTTCTCCAGAATCTGTTGAGTCCATGGATAGACAACTCATTCTCATATCTACAAGCATCTATCTTCTAAAAATCTACATCTTAATCATTTTTGATTCTCAGTTGTGCTATTTCTCAACAGTAGGCATAAATTTAGCTAGAAAGATGTTTCCTCATAGTAACACAAATAAAAAGCTTGGGTTTGGAGGTAACCTCTTATATCCCAGTACAATGAAATCTTCTTTCAATATAGTGGGCAGACAGACATTAGTACCAAGGTCAAATATTGCTTTTTATGAAAAACGTCCAACTTCTTTCTATGAAATAATTCCAACATAATTTCCCACCTTCTACCCCCCAAAATAAATGATGCAAGCGAATGTGAATATGAAATAAGATGTGATACTTTCAAGTCATTTCAGGAAATTGCAAGTCTTTCTGAAATGAAAAATCCTTGCAAAGTCAATCAGCCATTGCTGAGAGTTCAGCAGGGAGCTATGCTGTGTCAGCCTATCTGCTCACCGGGGCCAGGAGATGCAATAATGCACTGATAGACCAGATTCAATCACAGGGATCTTCATAAAATAACCTCCTTACAATTATTTCAGACTTCCAGCATCTTTTCTGAGGCATTTTCTCACTGGAAAGTCAAACTGACTGAGCAATGATTCCATATGAGTCCTGTCACCTGATCTACAGATCATAACCTACTCCCAGAAATAATTGCATTTAAATTCTTGTTAAATTCTCAAGATCAATAGAAAATCTGCTACTGACTTTAAGAAAACAAGTGGAAGTATTGAATATCCCTTTTGTTCTATGCATGTGTCATAATCAAACTATTCCTACTGGTTTCTAAATGGTAGAAGTTTTCAAACACTGAACATACTGAAAGCCAACTGTAATTGTGAACATATTCCCATTCAACAAATTATTTTCTTTCAGGCACATGAAGAGCTAAATACTAATTCCAATGAGGAAAAGTATAACTGACTGATCAATGAAAATAACTGTAGCCATTTATTCACTGCTTACAGAATCACAGAATCATAGGGGTTGGAAGGGACCTCTGGAGATCTTTTAGTCCAATCCCCTACTAAAGCAGGCTCCCTGCAGTAGATTACACAGGAAATCATCCATGTGGGTTTTGATTGCATCCTGAGGAGACTCCACAGTCTCTCTTGGCCACCTGTTTCAGTGCTTGACCAACATCAAAGTAAAGAAATGTTTTCCTATTTTTTTAATTGAACTTCCTATGTTCCAGCATTGCCTGTTCCATCACTGGGCACCATTTAGAAAAGCCTGTCTCCACCCACTTGACTCCTGTCCATTAGATATTCATAAGCACTGTTAAGGTCTTCCCCCTACTCTACTCCTGGCTGGGCAGTCTCAGGTCCCTCAGCCTTTCCTCATAGGGAGATGCTTCAGGAATCTCAATCTTAGGAGTCTTTCACTGGATTTTCTTGTTTTTCCTGTACCAATGAGCCCAGAACTGGCCACGATACTCCAGATGTGGCCTCACCAGTGTAGCAGGGAGGAGGAGGACTGCCTCCCTCAACCTGCTGGCCACATTTTTTTTTCCTAAATCATTTGGTAATCTTGGACAGCAAAGTCGCACTCCACAGAGCAAAAGTATTGCTGGAGCAATAATTCACTGCCTTTTAATCTTCTAATATTCTATAAATAAACATCATAACTTTATTTGCAAACTTCAAAGTCAGAGCTGATAACTGTCACCTGTGAAACATTTTTATTCTTGCTGCACATTGTTGCAAGGGAATGGGCAAGCAGTTGCAATAGGTCAGAAATAGAAGATAGCAAAAAAAGCTGAAACGCACAGTGCTATACTTGACAGAGAGCATCAGGAGAGACACAAAGAACTCTGTGAAGACTCTGAAAGAATTAAATATACCTCATTATCAGCTAAAATTTGGAAATAACACTGAATGTGGAAAAACCTAACAAAGACAATAACTCCCACTGTTTTACTTCAATCTAAACAGAACAAGTTCCTTAATGAAAAACCACTTATTATATCTGAGGAGGCGGTGCAGGGAGAGCGCAGGACAAAGAAAAAGTTAATCCTAAGAGCCTGAGGTTGAACTCTCTTTCATCAAAATCTTAAAAGTGGTCAAAGTTTTCTGACATGATCCATACCTGCACATCTAAGCAGTTTGCTCCTCAGCTCACGTAGAGAAGGATTAGTGGCACTTCAAAGTTTGCTTTTTTACTTTTTTTTGGATAAGAAGCTAGTCTAGTTACTGAACTTTTATGGGAAGATGGTGACAAGAACAGAGCTTGATAAAAAACACACCCAGGTCCTAGAAGAGAGGAGTACCAGCATTGCCTACCCTCCAAGGGAAGGGATCTTTTAAACAGGCACTGATGAGCTTAGATCCACCTGAAGGTATAGCCAAGGTATTGGTGTAGCATGAGTGCACTTCCCTGGGGAGCCTATATCCCTGGTGAATCAAAAGCTGGAGAAGAGCTATACAAGATACAGGCTTCTCAGCTGAGGTGAGAGCAGTTAAGTAAATCTAATCCATGGGGTATGACACTGAGTGGGTACAGGAGAGGTTGCTTGAAATTCTACCTGAGTGCAAGTGATGATACAAAAATTCATTGGAGGCATAGTTTAACATCTAAGTTGAATATTCCTCCTCAAGTGATGAATCTAATCCCAGAAGGTCTGGTGCCATAGTTAGTAGGGATTATGGTCTTTGTCACACAGAAGAAACTCCAGTGTCACGGTTTGCAGGACAGTTTGACCCGGTACCGTGACAATTTAGGCAGGGGACCCATGGGCCCACACCCCGGGGAAGGGGAAGGGGGAAAAGGGAAAAGGAGAAGGGAGATGGGCCTAGGAACAAAACAGCGGCAACGATCTGAGGAGGAAAGCTATTTTACTAAATAGATATCAGAAAGGAAAAATAACACAATATAATATAATATAATTGGAATTGAGGCAAATGAATCAAATAAAATGAGCGAGAGAGAGAGTGTCCGATAAACCGAAGGCCTTACGCTAACGCTGAAGGCGGACGGCTGCAACAAACACCCACTGCCGAGCTCGGTCCCGAAGGGAAGAGAGAGTCCCGTGACTGCAGACAGTTTTTATCTTTCCCTCTGAGCGTAAACACGTAAGAACGCAAAGCATCGCAAAGTCCTCTGGGGAATGGAGTTCTTCTTCTCTTCTGAGACAGGCATACCTGGAACTATCGATGGTCCACGGAGCTGGAGCATTAACTCTTTAACTCTAAATGCACTACATGATGTTATGATGTGGAATACCAGTACCAAAAATCATAAAACCATGACATTCCACCCCTTATTCAACATCATTACATCATGCTTAATATATATATACACATAAAGAAACAATGATTAACAAGCATTAAATATAAACACATACAACATACATATATACATATATACATATATACATAGTAATAGAATTACTGAGGGCGCTCTCCCCACATCAAATTCCCTTGTGGTACACACTGAACATCCCCATTCTTCTGCATCACCCACCAGGTAGACCCAGGTCCCTGAGCAAAAACAGTTCCACGGAGAGGTTTGCCCTCTCCAGAAGCTGGAAGAACCCAAACCGCTTTTCCCAACATGTTCTTCACATGTACTACAGGGACCTTATCTCCTTCTACAGTAGGTAGAGGGCTGGATTGGGCAGGACCATTGCGATTGATGGATCCTCTGGTGTTGACCAACCAGGTGGCTTCTGACAAATTCTTCTCCCAGTGCTTAAATGTTCCACCACCCATTGCTTTCAACATTGTTTTTAACAACCCATTGTACCTTTCAATTTTACCAGAAGCTGGTGCATGATAGGGGATATGATAAATCCACTCGATGCCATGATCTTTGGCCCAAGTATTTACAAGAGAATTTTTGAAATGAGTTCCATTATCAGACTCAATTCTCTCTGGAGTGCCATGTCGCCATAGGACTTGTTTCTCGAGCCCTAAGATGGTGTTCCGGGCGGTAGCATGGGGTACTGCATATGTTTCAAGCCACCCAGTAGTTGCCTCTACCATGGTGAGCACATAACGCTTACCACTGCGAGATCGTGGTAAGGTGATATAATCAACCTGCCACGCCTCCCCATATTTATACTTTTGCCATCGCCCTTCCTCCCAAAGAGGTTTCATCCTCTTGGCCTGTTTAATTGTGGCGCATGTGTCACAGTCATGGATAACCTGTGCAATAGCATCCATAGTTAAGTCCACCCCTCGGTCTCTAGCCCACTTATATGTTGCATCTCTTCCTTGATGGCCCGAGGTCTCATGGGCCCACCGAGCTAGAAATAATTCACTTTTGTGTTGCCAGTCCAAGTCTATTTGAGCCACCTTAACTTTGGCAGCTCGATCTACCTGATGGTTATTTTGCTGCTCTTCAGTTGCCCGGCTCTTAGGAACATGAGCATCTACATGGCGCACCTTTACAACCATATTCTTTATTCGGGCAGCAATGTTTTTCCACAGTTCAGCGGCCCAAATAGGTTTACCTCTCCATTGCCAACCATTTTGTTCCCACTGCTGTAACCACCCCCATAAAGCATTTGCCACCATCCATGAGTCAGTGTAAAGATAAAGCACTGGCCACCTCTCTCGTTCAGCAATATCTAAGGCCAGCTGGACAGCCTTTACCTCTGCAAATTGACTTGATTGTCCTTCTCCTTCAATGGCCTCTGCAACTCGTCGTGTGGGGCTCCACACAGCAGATTTCCATCTGCGGTGCTTACCCACAATGCGACACGATCCATCTGTGAACAGGGCGTATCTCTTTTCATTGTCTGGTAGTTCATTATATGGTGGGGCTTCTTTAGCACGTGACACCTCCTCTGCTGGCGTTGTTCCAAACGTTTTACCTTCAGGCCAGTCCATGATCACCTCCAGGATTCCTGGACGGTTGAGGTTCCCCATCCGAGCTCGCTGTGTAATCAGTGCAGTCCACTTACTCCAAGTGGCATCAGTAGCATGATGGGTAGAGGGAGCTGTTCCTTTAAACATCCAGTTCAGCACTGGCAGTCGAGGTGCCAGGACGAGCTGCGTTTCAGTACCGATTACTTCGGAAGCAGCTCGAACCCCCTCGTACGCGGCTAAGATCTCCTTCTCAGTTGGAGTGTAGCGCTCCTCAGACCCCCTGTACGCCCGACTCCAGAATCCAAGGGGTCGGCCTCGGGTCTCTCCAGGAGCTCTTTGCCACAAACTCCAAGTGGGACCTTCCTTTCCAGCACCAGTGTAGAGGATGTTCTTTACATCCTGTCCCGTCCGCACTGGCCCTAGGGCCACGGCACGGGCTATCTCCTGCTTAATTTGTTCAAAAGCCTGCTGCTGCTCAGGGCCCCACACAAAATCATTCTTCTTCCGCGTCACCTGATAGAGAGGGCTCACAATGAGACTGTAGTTTGGAACATGCATTCTCCAAAAGCCCACTACACCCAGAAAAGCTTGGGTTTCTGTCTTACTGGTGGGTGGAGACATGGCAGTAATTTTGTCAATCACATCTGTTGGGATGTGACGACGTCCATCTTGCCACTTTATACCTAGGAACTGAATTTCCTGTGCAGGCCCTTTCACTTTGCTTCGCTTGATAGCAAAGCCAGCTCGTAGGAGAATTTGAATAATCTGCTCACCTTTCTCAAAAACTTCCTCTGCTGTATTGCCCCATACAACAATGTCATCAATGTATTGCAGATGCTCAGGAGCACCACCCTGCTCCAATGCAGTTTGGATCAACCCATGGCAAATGGTTGGACTGTGCTTCCACCCCTGGGGCAAACGGTTCCAGGTGTACTGAACGCCCCTCCAGGTGAAGGCAAACTGTGGCCTGCATTCTGTGGCCAGAGGAATTGAAAAGAAGGCATTAGCAATGTCAATGGTGGCATACCACTTGGCTGCTTTTGACTCCAGTTCATACTGGAGTTGTAACATGTCCGGTACAGCAGCACTCAGTGGGGGTGTGACTTCATTCAGGCCACGGTAATCTACCGTCAGCCTCCATTCTCCACTGGCTTTACGCACCGGCCATATGGGGCTGTTAAACGGTGAGTGAGTTTTGCTGATCACTCCCTGTCTCTCTAGCTGACGGATCAAGTTATGAATGGGGAGCAAGGAATCCCTGTTGGTGCGGTACTGCCGTCTGTGGACTGTTTTTGTAGCAATTGGCACCTGTTGCTCCTCCACTTGGAGCAACCCCACAACAGACGGATCTTCTGACAGGCCAGGTAAAACAGACAGCTGCTGAATGTTGTCTGTGTCCACAGCAGCTATTCCAAAAGCCCATCGGTACCCCTTGGGATCCTTAAAGTGCCCCCTTCTGAGATAGTCTATACCGAGTATGCATGGAGCCCCCTGTCCGGTCACTATAGGATGCTTCTGCCAGTCCTTACCAGTGAGGCTTATTTCTGCCTCCAACACAGACAATTCCTGAGAGCCCCCAGTCACTCCAGAGATATGGATCAGTTCTGTCCCTTTATAACTCGAAGGCATTAGAGTACACTGTGCACCAGTATCCACCAGTGCCTCATATTTTTGTGGTTCTGATGTGCCAGGCCACCGAATCCACACAGTCCAATACACTCTATTATCCCTCTCCCTCCTCTGGCTAAGGGCAGGGCCCCTCTATTGGTTACCTGTAGTGACAGGAACAACTTCACTGGTCGTTGGTCTGTGTTGTAATTCTCTCACCCGTGCTCGCAGTGCAGGGGTGGGTTTTTGATGCCATTCCTTCATATCTTCTCCATTTTCACGTAAGTAACTCCACAGAGCTGCACGTGACATGAAGTTAGTGCTGTCATTTGCTCGAGCAGGACGGCGTTTGCTTCTGAAAGCTGCAATCTTTTCAACCCTATCAATCAGTCGGGATACTTTCTCTAACACGTCTTCCATCTGTACTTCTAACCTTGATATGGCTGAAATGGAAGCATGTGATGGCGGAAATTTTTGTTCAAAGTTTTGAAGTGTAAGAATCAGTTCAAAAACTGGGGGTTTTCTGTCTTGGTCCTCATATCTGTTGAACGTTGTCACTAGTGTACCGGCGTACCTTTCTGGTGCTGTTTTTGAAAGCTTCTGACATATTTCGGGTGTACTCCTTACTTTCTCTGGATCATGGTCCCGATCTTCAGGATCAAACGTGGGATCATATAGCATTTCCGCCACAGCTGTTTCTCTCAAATACTGGATGCCTTCCTCAATAGTTTTCCATCTTTTCACTTTAGGTGCCAGGTCACTCTTGTAGGGATATCTTTCCCTCACAGCTACTAACATTCGTTGCCAGAGGCTGGCGATTCCATCCATATACCGGCTGATCCCTCTGTCGACAGCTGGGTCACGGGCAATGTTTCCTAGTTGGCGAGCTTCATTACTGTCGAGGGACACGCTGTTGGCCCCGTTGTCCCAACACCGAAGCAACCAAGTGACAATACTCTCATCCGGACGTCGAATAAACTCCTTTCTTGAGCCTTGGATCTCAGACATTTTCATGGGTCGACGAAACGTGGTAACTTTGACTCTCTCATCATCCTCATCATCACTATGTCCATGCCTCTCACTTTTCTTTGTTGCCTTTCTTGGTGGTGGTGGTGTTGAGGACCCCCCCTCGCCTGGATCTTCCTCTTCTTTCGCCACCTCTTCTTTGCGTTCTAGGCGTGAGGACACACGTTTCCATTTCTGGCCTTCCACCGGGGCAACTGACTTTGATACTGGTGCTTCCTTTGGCTGGTCAGATGTGCCTGGGAGGTTTTCCTCTTTGGCCTGAGCCTCAGTTTGGACACTCTCTCTCTCCAGAACAGTATATATGCCTCGGTAAGCATAAGCCAAGCCCCAGATAAGCTGTTCCACCTCAGATCTTTCTGAGCCGCAACACCCATTACTCAGATACAGGCCTAGCTCCTCAGGATCCTGCAAGTGTTCAGGAGTAAAATCCCATGGCACCGGGGAACCCCATGCTTCTAATTTCTTTCCTAAAACTCTCCACTTTCCCTGCCATTCAGCATTCTCTGTTTCTGGGAGAAGCTTCCTCCACATGGTGTAAAGTGCCATTATAAGGGATACATTCAGGAGGACTAATATCCCAAATGCTAACATAGTCCCTAAGCTGTAATCTTGAAAATTCATAAGGAACTGAGAGGAGAACCTGGACACCCATTCAAATATTGTTTGGTTTGTTAACATGGTATCATCTGTTACATTAGTCGGGGTGCCCAGGTATTTGGTAGGTGCCTCCATCACTGCTTTTAGTTTGTCATATAGGGACCAGGCTCCATAGATCAGACTGGCAAGCTTAACCAAGTTCCAATACGTTTTGAGCATTAAAAGGGAAAAAGCAATGCAATACAACCCCTGTAAGGGCAGTTTTAACAGAAACAGTAAAAACATTTTTTTTTCCTTTTACTCAAACAAGCTGGCAGCACCCGAAAAGTTTACAAATATTCCAGAAGAACTGGCAGTACGCCTGGACTTCAAGGTCGTGTTTTGCCGTACAGGACCTGCAGTACAGATAAGCTTCCGAACAAGAGACAGAGATTCACTCTAAAAGTATGTCTCTGTCCGGCTAAGGCAGCTAGTCGAGCCCCACGTTGGGCGCCAAAATTGTCACGGTTTGCAGGACAGTTTGACCCGGTACCGTGACAATTTAGGCAGGGGACCCACGGGCCCACACCCCGGGGAAGGGGAAGGGGGAAAAGGGAAAAGGAGAAGGGAGATGGGCCTAGGAACAAAACAGCGGCAACGATCTGAGGAGGAAAGCTATTTTACTAAATAGATATCAGAAAGGAAAAATAACACAATATAATATAATATAATTGGAATTGAGGCAAATGAATCAAATAAAATGAGCGAGAGAGAGAGTGTCCGATAAACCGAAGGCCTTACGCTAACGCTGAAGGCGGACGGCTGCAACAAACACCCACTGCCGAGCTCGGTCCCGAAGGGAAGAGAGAGTCCCGTGACTGCAGACAGTTTTTATCTTTCCCTCTGAGCGTAAACACGTAAGAACGCAAAGCATCGCAAAGTCCTCTGGGGAATGGAGTTCTTCTTCTCTTCTGAGACAGGCATACCTGGAACTATCGATGGTCCACGGAGCTGGAGCATTAACTCTTTAACTCTAAATGCACTACATGATGTTATGATGTGGAATACCAGTACCAAAAATCATAAAACCATGACATCCAGGAAAAGAAAACCCTGTTCAGTGCAAAAACAGATTAACAGTGCTCAAATAGGATGCAGAAAGAGCACACAATATGGCAAGGATGAGCAAGGAAAACTTACAAATTAAGAAATGATTTGACACTCAGATTGAGTCTGCTACTGCAAATATCTTCCATCCATTTCCCTTGGGAGATTCCACAAGAGAGAGTGTCATTTTTAATTTCTTCAGCCAAATCCCATTACTCAGCAGTTATCATGTTTTGTGCCCTCCCCAGGAGATGGGGAACAAGCGTTTCACACTATTGGTGCAACCCATTTCTGGGCAGACTTGCCAGCCACTGTGGTTTCTGGGATTCATGCCAGCAGGGATAAGTCTGCTTGTCAGTATAAATCCTACATATACATAGGCCATAAACTTGTGCCAGCTTTTTTTGTTTGTTTTGTTTGTTTTTCCCTACCATTCCAATTCAATGAAACTCTCCCATTAGGTAGAGTTCTTTCTTTTTGCATCGAATTGCCCTTGGAAACCACAAGGGTTTATAAGTTCAGGGAAAGAGGAATTAAAATACAGTGCAGATTTGAACTAGCTTTGCAGACCCTGTGAACTCCAGCAAGAGTTCAGGTCATTAAACAAAGAACAAGCAAACAAACAAAAAAAAGCCACTCCAGAAGAAACCCTCAGTCCTCAGAATGCAAAAGAGAGTTACACTTTATCCGATCCTACCTTCACTGGTACAATTCATATTTCTTAAAATTTTTTAGAGAAGTGGGGTCAGGTTTTTGTGTACCAGAAGATGGGTTTTGCACTTACCACCCACACAAAGAATCTGTTTGCATATGGTATTTATGCCAATTCTGTATGACATATGTTTGTGTGTTTAACTCCCAGAATGGGTAGTCTCAGGAACTGGTTAGGAGGATGAACAGCAAGCCAAAGCCTTCTACTTTTTTTTTTTCCTCTCTAAGTGGAAGAGCTACACATTTCCAAATGATTTTTTTTTCCTCCTCCTGAAGAAAAGGAGAAACAAAGACAAAGTACAGACAGGAAAGAGGTAGCAGTGAGTAGGACTTTATGTATGCGCACACACTCCCATCTTATTCATGAGAGGACAGCAACAAGAACACAAGATCTCTCTAAGCCTTGAATGTTAGATGTAGTAACAAGAGAAAAAAGTTCTCAAGAAGGTGCCCAGGCTAGAGGCAGACAAGCATACCACTGATCACAGTGAATTCTTCTCCTAGTTTTTAAATCTAATCCAATGCAGGGGAAAGATGAATAGGAAAGTACATATAATTCATAGAAAAAGTGAACAGCCTATTTTTTCTTCCCCCCTCAAGAGAACACTTAAACACCTATTTTACAAGTAGCTTCAAGTAAGCGCAACTGTAGCCATTTCATTCCAATTCTTGAAAGAAA
This sequence comes from Cyrtonyx montezumae, assembly GCF_038088225.1. Taxonomy (NCBI): domain Eukaryota; kingdom Metazoa; phylum Chordata; class Aves; order Galliformes; family Odontophoridae; genus Cyrtonyx; species Cyrtonyx montezumae. The sequence continues at coordinate 25,649,479 of NW_027071903.1, read as the reverse complement.
TTTAGTGTTACTGAATGTGGATTATATAATGCAGCCACTCTCTGAGTGAGCACTTCTAGCCCACAACCAATTTGCATAAACACATACATAAACATTTAATGTTATTACCCTGAATCACACTTCCAGCACAGCTGTTCACATCAGTAAGGCTAAGCAGTGCATCTACATGGTGGTCAGAGGAACACCTCCCTCTAACCTCCACACCAACCAAATATAAAGGAAAGCCAATACATCTACAGACTGCTAGCCTGCTCTTTTCATGCCTGTCCTTTCGTGCTACCATTAAGGTGGACTGCGCTTCATTACAGACCTGTGTGGAGGACCATGTGAGTTTTCAAGTAATATGAGACCAAACAACCTACAGTAATTTAAGTTTCAACCAAAATAACCACAATAAATACTCTAACTTGTGAAGCTAAAGCAGTGGCTTCATTGTAAAACTCATCATACTTTTACGAAAGCACCTAATCTAGCAGCAAGGAGAGAAGTGGGGACTACCTAGGAATCAATATGGAATAAACGTCATCAGTTCTGCTCTCACTTCCTGCTGTTTCATCTAGGATGTCTGTGCAGCTGATCTATGCCACTTGTATCGAGATACCACGATTTGTTGAAGCTAAACAGAACTCTCTCTACCAGTCTCAAAGGCTGCTTTACACATAGACTCTGCTTTTGTGGATGGAGGAGGTAGGTAGAGAATTTCAGAGCAAGGCCAGGGTAACATCAACACAGGTCTGGCATTTACTTAACTGAAAAAGTTAAGTTGATTCTAAGAAATAAAGATGCTGCAACACAGAAGTAATTTCAAGTTGGAAGAAGAGATTATGTCCTTAGCGTGTGTAAGGATAGGAAGCAGTTGAAATAGTTGCCTTTAAACAGTTTCAGATCACCCAAAGGTAGTAATCACAATTCAGTAATAAAGAAGGAACCACCTACCCTTTCCAAAGACCCATGCTCACTGGAAACTCTGAAAGGAGACGATCTTCAAATATAAATGATCCTCCTTAGGTTGCCAGCCCTTAAATGGCATTGGAAAGGGGTGGGCCCTGGGTCCACTCCTTCCGGTTGCACAAGTGAATTGCTTCCACCTGTGCTCCCAAGTCTGGCCACTCCCTCACCAGGTGTTCAATCACTTGCTCAAACCACGATCCAACGGTTTCCATACAGTATGTCAAGCCAAAGAGGAGGACAAAGCAGTTATCCCTGGTTCACAGTGAAGAGAAAGTTGTGGCAGCCTGGCGGAGATGCAGTATTCTTTATAAACATATTCCATCATTTCTCCCCTGTTCACTGCCTTGCTTCTGAATCCTTCCAAATCCATCTATCCAGAGATTCTTTTTCTCTCACTTCTTCTCAGCTGGAAATCCTCCGTTTTTATAAAAGAAGTAAATAAATCTTTTGCTGAACCTACTTGGAGTACAGAATTACAGTTTCTTCCATTCAACACGAACCTGTGCACTTTGTGTTACTCTACTTGCTTTCATTAGGTTATGACAGACTTATTCTTTCTTCTGCATCATTTTTCAAATTACAACCATTCAGGGTAGAATTATGGGGAGAGAAATACTTTACTTGCACTGTCCCACGAGGTAAGGCTAAAAGATCTAAGTTGGCTCTGCCACCAATCTTTTGGAAGCAGGTTTGTGCATTCTTATCAATTCACAGAATATTCCATCTCTTCTGCTTCTGCTCATCTAGAAGCAGAAGGTCATGCTGCCTACACTACAGTCTGTCACTCTTGAGAAAAAAACACTTCATACTACAGTTTCTTCACTACAGTCACAAATAAGCAGTGAAAGACTACATTGTTTTGAGTGTTTGGGTCACCAGAGCATCTTCCAGCAAATGTCAGTTCCACATACTGGCTGGCGAAGTCTGTGCACCTCTGAACAACAACAAAATTGTTCTATTATTTCACAGGTCATGGATTGGAGAACAATTTTTCACTATTGTCTTTAAAATCAATCCACTTTCTAGTTAGTTCAGCTTCAATCATGTCTTTCTATCCATCCTTAGCAAGACTGGGTTTGGCCACTATCGTTCTCAGATTTGCATGCTCTTCATTGCAAGTGAGCATTTGAAATGAGTGGGAGGTATGTTAGGTGGGGTGAGGACAATATCTTTCTTTCTATTCCAGAGCTTGCCAACAGAAGCATATGTAGGCTGGGCAGATTCCAAAAGTCTCTCAAGCATATGGAACACCAGTTTACAGTGTGCTTAGACCTCCCGCTCGATTTGTTATGTTGGCAGAGCTCCCACCACAAGCACCTCATTTCACAGTCAGAATTCTTTCTACCATTACTGCTACTAGTCAAAGCAGCCATAACTTGCATGCAACATCACAAACAGTTTTGTTCCATGATTAATGATGTAGGGATTTATAAACATCCAAGTTGAAATTACAAAGTAGCATGGGGAAGTGCTGGTACTATTTTTTATTTTATGATGGTGCTGACAGAATTAACTCCAACTTCACAAGCATAAATATATCCAGGAAGTACAAATGTGGATGAAGCTCTCTTCAGACAGGTGCTGGAACTGTGGAAGTGAACTGTGATCTATTTCAAAACTTTCAATAAATGAAGCTAAACAGTTTGCAGTGACACCAAGCCTGGAAAAGAACAAGGCACAACTGGCAGATTGGTACATTCTCTAATCTGTCCATAACTGCCATCAAGCATTTAATCTGGAGTCTGTAAATCACACATACTCAAGTGACCCTGAAGTCACTCCACAGTAGGCAGGAATGAGCTAATGCTAGACCACGACATGAGGGCAGGCACTCATACCTGGATCCCATTTTCCTGATTGTCTTTTCTCTCTATGACTGTTCACTCTTTTGACAGCACTGAGAATGTAGCGCTGAGAAATATCACTCCAGGGTTGAATTTCATCCCCTAATTTCACCTCTGCACAGTGAAGTCCCTATTTGCAGATACTGCAAATTAGCATTTCTGCGTGAAATCAGACAGACAGTGTTGATGTACTCCAAATGAGAAACCACAGTGATCTTCCTCACCTCATTCGTGTACTGAAGAATAGCATATTAGATTTAAAGAAAGAATATATTTAATGAATCAAGACAATGTCAATTTCACTTATGATTTTTTCCTGTGAATAAGCTCACTATATACTGGGCTGGTACGCTATTACAGACTCATGTTACAGAAGACATCCTGAAGTTTGTGTTTTTTAAAGTTTGAAACAGTTTTCAAAGCTATAACAAGTTATAGCTAACCAAGCAATAGCAAACTATTTAAGGGTAGAAAACACTGAAGAAAACCAACTTATTACTTCTTCTATTCTCAAGGTTATGCCGTTTGGTTTTCAAGGTCTGTGGGTATTTTTGTTATTGTTTCCTGTTTTCCTACACCCCAAGATTTTGCATGCTTTTCCCACTATCTCCTATATTTTGCCCTCTTCTGGTGATCCAAGTATTAGCAGGTCCAAACCCATACCCTTTATTTCTTTGAAGTATTGGAACGTAAAAGATGCTAATGGCAAAGGTTAATTTCCCTCAACCACTCCAGAAAACATATCAAACTGCTTTGCTCTTGTATCTTGTGGCCATTAAAAGTTGCTTGGAGAAAGTGAATTCACAAGAAAGTAATTTAGATTGAAATAACCTGGTTTATTCATATGGATAACACCGTAGCACATCCTTTCTTACTTTTGACTTACTGAGACCATGTGTCTCAGACTTCTTGTGAAAGGTTTTACATTTTACTACTGTCTCTATTCCTTCTCTAAGTATGATGAAATCCTGAGATTGCAAATGTTCAACTTTGCTTTCTATTACATTCTTTGTCACTATTTTTTTAAATAAATATGAAGGTTAAGATGAATATGAATAATATGAATAATATTAAATATGAAGGAATAAGATAGCATTTTGCACTTGCAAAGCTCTTCTAAGAGGTTTACAAGATCTTATAAAAACATTAATGAATTAATGAATTAAGGCTTATTATAATACTGTGAGTGCTGAAGTGCGATCCAGTCCTTCATTTAGGAGATAACAGCTTGGAAAAATCGTTTACTATATTTTCCTATCTCTCTTTGGGAAAAACATTTGGTACCAGGCTCATAAAGATGTGGAACCAATTAATTCCCAATTGAAACACTAAAATAGAAGCTTTAAAGGACTCAGTGATCTCAACCAGTTCATGTGTATAATTAAAAAATTCAAAAGTTGTGGATATCAGGAACATAAATACATTAATAAATGAATAAGAGACATTCCTAACCCAAGGTACACAAAGAATCAGAATCACTTAGGAGGAAGGGAATTTAAGGGCCATCAAGCCCAACTCCCCTGCAGTGAAAAGGCATCTGCAGAGCCATCAGGTACTCAGAACCTGGTCCAGCTTGATTTTCAGTATCTCCAGGAAGGGGTATCCACCACATCTTTGAGCAATCTCTGCCACTGGCTCACTACTCTTATCATAAAGAACATTTTTCTTATATCCAATGTAAATAACCCCTCTTTTAGTCTCAAACCATTTCCCCTTATCTTGTCGCAGCAGAGTCCTCTAATGAATCTGTCCCCTCCCTTCTTTTAGCTCCACTTTAGATGGGGATGCTGCTCTCAGGCCTCCCAGAGACCCCTCTACTCCTGGCTGCATAGCCCCAGCTTCTTCAGCCTGTCCTCACTTGGGAGGTATTTCATCCCTTGAATTGGTTTTGTGACCCTCCTGTGGACATGGTCCAACAGGGTCATCCTGTACTGAAGACTCCACAAGTGGGCACATTTCTGCAGGTGAGGTCTCACCAAGCATAAAATAGAGGGGCAGGATCACCTCCCTTGACCTATACAGACAAACTGTGTAGGTTTGTCTGTTTGTGTGTACACAGATTAGATTTATTGAACTTGTAAATATAATCTGTTCTGTACAGACTGTTCAGCACCAGAGCTTACCTGGGAGTCAATATCTGAAGAGTAGTTCCATTGAAATGTCTATATTTTATCTAATAAAGCATCTTACCCTTCAGCTGCAAGCAGACCTGAGGGGGAAAAAGCTCCCAAACAAGTTCAAACTTCGTTTGATTTTTAAAAAAACTATCACCTTATAATTGCCATAATATTCCCTAGTGCCTGCCATTTTGCCCTCTGATGGTACTTCTCAAGTGATCAAAGGTACAAAGCTAAGTACACCCTCTGGGGGAAATGAATGTGTTTCTCAGCTTACCACACCACACCTTCTAATCTCCTGTTGTCTTTTATTATTAAAATCAGCCATTAGAACAGCCTATGCTGCTCTGAACATCACCTCACACAGTGTTATGCAATTATTATTTTTTTAACTGTTCAGTAAAAAATGAGAGTAAAATTTTACTTATAAAGCAAAAAATCTTACAAATCCCATCTTCCTAACACATACTTGTATGGATGCACATATTTTCACCTCCATTTAAGCCACAACTGAGCCATTTTCCTGCAGCTCCATAAAGGGCATAAATTGCACGCCCTGTGCATGAGTACATGCGTGGCATGTTGATACAAAAGCAAGGAATGGAAAGCAGAAACATGCAGTGGCAGTGTTATGCTTTTCAATGTCAGTATACTATACAAGATGGTAACTGGACCAATCTTTGTCATTTTAGTACTCTGCAATGGGACACTGACAAACAATAATAGGATGTGCCTCCCTTCCGCCATCTCTTCTCACTGCAGTTAATTCACACAGAGAGGTCTGTCCAACTCAAGACCCATAAAGCTGTTGAGCAAAAGCAAAGGCCCTGCTCTCAACGTGCACAAATCAATATACTTTCATCCATTTTAAGTGAGATGTACACACTGTCCAAAGAGTACAAACTGAACATGTATCTCCTACAGCTTAACCAATAAGTCCCAGCTGAAATCTAACCTGATTGTGCTTACACATTATTTTCACAGTTTAGCCTCAGCTTGATATTTCATTCTGGAAGAAGAGAAACTTATAAAATATAACAGGAAACTCCCACACAGCAGCAAATATATTTGGACAGGCAATAGACAAAGTCTATCAAAGAAGGAAGGCAAAAAACTCAACACAAACAAAGCTTAAGCACAACAACAAAAACTAACACATACACACTTTCAAAAAGCTGCACGCCATCACCATTCTTTGCAAGTTAAGAAATACTCAGTAGTCATCATTTTATATAGGCATAGTCAATTTTATCCTGACTAACCCCTTGAAAACTCTGAGCTGTGGAAGTTAGGCAAATATACTGCCCTTATTCCATAAAAAACAGAGCATAAGGAGGTTAGTTTTGAAACATTAATTATTTTCTTCTCTGGAAACTGAGGAATATCTTAACCAGAGACTACTGTATAACATCCTAACACTTAGCAAAGGTTCATGATGAAACTGAAAAGATTAGTATTTCATGTATGGTTCCAGTATATCTTCATTTGTCAAACTGATCACAAAAATCAATAAACCAGAAAAGCTAGTAGGATCCCTGTAAATACAAACTAAAAGCTGTAGCCCCTTTGACCCCAGGCACTTTGCATTACCAGAATTCCTAACGATAAATACACGGTGTGACAGCATCAGTGAGCTTTGTAGCATCCCTGTGGATGGTAATGGTAATACGTAAGATGAAGACATTATTCAGCATCTGAGAAAAGAATTATTATCTCAAAGGAAAAGCAGGAGAAAAATTAGCCCAAAATGCACTTAAGCAGGATTAGGTAAGGGAGAGAACCTGGGGCACTTTGCAATCATAGGCTGGTCGCCTTCATTAATCACTAGCGCAGATACACACAGCAGATGATGAATTGTTCATGAAACCAAGGCTTGGCCAAAGTGTTAAATAATACATAATATAGCCCACTCAATAGCAAACCAGCACAAGATGCAAAAGATTCTATAGGCTATCTGTGAAAAGATAAAAGAAAATGATGTCCCACTGGAGACTTCTGAAAATTAACGAGGCTGTGACTATTCCCATGGCTAAGAGGGTTGGTGATGATTTTTTTTTTTTTTTCAAGATGGATTGCAAGTGTGCTTGAGCAAAATGTACAGCCAGTTCTATGCTCTGCAGACTTATATGCTTGGTATGAGATGTAAAGAGATAAGCCAGATTGTAGCTATGAGACTCTAATCAAAATAAGACAATGCATTTTAACACTTGTGAGCATTTGCACTGCATTATAAATCTATGCAGCATTTCACTGCAGGTTTTTGCTGCTGGTTTCTCTTATATTTCCATGTGATTCATTATAAAAACAATAAACTAGTAACAATAACAGAACCCAAAACAAAAGCAATTTTCTTTAGTCTGTGTTGTTTCACAGTAGCTTGTAACTGCTGTTATTTTTCTACCAGTTTTCCCTTTTCCATTCCCTAACTGTGCCCCCTTCCTTTTGTTTAAGTGGTGCTCTCAATTAAACTACCACCAGAGCTTCTTGTTCTTCAGATTGCTTCCTTATTTACACATTGCAGTTGATAACACTTCTAAAACAACTCTAGAAGTAGAGCTTCTTCATTAGTTTAGAAATGTAAGAAAAGAATCTTTGCAAAGGATACTTTGAAGTTGCTAAAAGACATAATGCAGGGAAACAACAGAAAAAAATGTTAAAATACAGATACACACATACTCTGCCAATATACCACACACATGACCTAAGAGGTTCATGGCATGTTGAACTGGCCAGAGAAGGGCAGTAAGGACATTAATCATTACATGCAAAGGAATCTACACAAAAACGTACCGATAATCTAAAAACCTCATTTCACTTAAACCATTCAACAATCAGCTGATAACAACCTTTAATCATTACTGCTCTGTTCCAGAGTCAAACAAGCAGCTGCTTCAAATCAGATGTTAAATCCACTTTCTAGTCAACAGATTAATTTGAGGTCCACTACTGAAGAAGCACAGGATTAAAACACAACGTACACAATCAGCATTTTCTAGAAAATATTCAAAATAATAACTACAGTGAAGACTGCTTTACAACACTGTTCTTGAAACATGCAGTAGAAATATGTGTTTATTTATGTCCTTCAGAAAGCCACACAAACAATTATAGCTTATTCAATTGTTGCTTCCTTCTGTGCCATGTCTTTGTAGGAATATCATGTGAGAACAGACTAACTTTTGCCCTGTACATAAAGAATTTCACAGCAAGAAGTAAAACATCTTACCAAAAAGAGGAAGCAGTGTTGAAACCAGACTCACTAAACAGCCCTCTGAGGACTGTAGCTGTTTCTCTGCCAAATTTAAAGGTACAGTTAAAACATAGTTGAGTAAATATATCAGTGCTGTTAATGATTGAAATTATATCAGTGATAGACCCCTCCCCCCAGCCCCAAGTAAGGAATACCACCTTTAGACAGCTTTTTAAAGCTGGAATACATTATGGGGGGTAAGGGTTTAAACAACTTATTTTAGTATTAGGAACTTTTATACTGTGTTCCTATCCCTGGAGTAAAGCTACAAATTCCAGACTTGCTTCTGGCTACTTCCTGACAGATATAAATTTACCTAGTAAGTTACAGTCTCTGCAAGTATCTTGTTTGATCTGCTCTAGTAGCCTATTTGCTCAGTAAGTCATGGAGGAAAAGGACTGACCCTGACACACTCTTCCTCTGTGCTATCAGATTTTGATCACAGAGCATCCCACAGCACATGTCCCTGGACAGAATACCAGGGGAGCAAGGAAAAATGTGTGGAGGGGCTGTGGAGCACCATGGGCTTTGAAGTCAGGAGCATCAAGGATTGTAGGCACTTATGGTAACAGGGATATTACAGAGGTGGTTGAGGGGACATTTCAGCAAAAGCTGCAAAAACACGACATTTATCAATTTATGTAGGAATGCTTTTCCTCAATAATCACAAAGCAAGGACAGAATGCAAAACTACTCTCAAGAAAATGTCATATAAATGTCCTGGAGTATTCAATTGCAGTTAGCAGATATGGCACGAGACCCAGGGAAAATCAGAACATTTCTAGGATTAAAGTTGGAGGCCAAGCAACTTTATCTGGCTAAGGGCTTGTAAAACACCACTGGAAACCCAGATTTAGGCAACTGAATTCCAAGCCAAAATTTGACTATGGACCACACACATCAAGACTAGGAAATCAAAGGCAGAAGTAGCACCCCTTGTTTGCTGCTGGCAGCAAAACCAGCATTTTGTTTTACATGCACTCATGTACATATTTTATTTGTACCATCAACTTTTTTTTCATTGACAACAGAGTAAAACCTTAAAAGTCTAATGAGAAAAGTTTAAAAGTTGGAGCGGGATCATTCAATTTGAGTGGGGAATCAATGGAGAAAAAATGATCTTTCTACTGACATTGAAAAAATTCACACATTTGCTCAGTTCACTAGAACAAATGGTGGCAAAAAGAGGAACAGATCCTCTTGCCAGAACATAGTAACACTAACTAACGACAAAATACTTTAGTGTAAAAGTGGTGTAGATGGACTGTAATGCCAGATTATGCAGCTACATTATGCTACTAAGGATCTTTACAAGGAGAGACTAAACCACTGATCAATTTAACAGCATTAGTTTCATTTTATCCTGATTTTTTTCTGATGTATATGCCTTCAAACATACAAAGCTGCTGCCAACAAGTACAGTACCTCTTGCAATAGAATATTTATAGACTTATAAAATGCATCAGACATTAAGACAGGTGTGTTATACTGATAAATACGTTGACCAAAATTAAAGTGACACCAGTAACACACATGAAAGAAAAACTACTCGCTGGGTTGGAAAAATAGCTAGAAAGGCAGAGGGGAATAAGTGTGGAAGCGAGATGGCATAAGGCCAACTGTCTCTGGATAGTACACTTCTGGATACTTGCAGAATATGTATATACACGAGTGATACAGAACTCCCTCCTCTTCCCAGCCACAAGACTACAAACACATCTGAGTTTTCTGTTCTGATTCTATGTAAGGCACCTCCACAAAATGTGGTCCAGTCAAACTGGTATTGTATTTTGGATATGAAAGTGGATGTAAGATTCTGTTGTGGTCCATATAATCCATTGTCTTAGTATTTTACAGTGACTTAAAGCTTTGCTTAGACAGAGTTGTGTCATCTTTTTCAACAAAAACAAGACCGCACCCCAGAACCTCAAATATCTGCTTTAAAATACTTCAGCTTTTCCATATGCTATCAATTTCTGGTCTAAACTGTTCTGTGAATTTAACCTAAAATAAAGATTTTGACCTCCCCAACATTCAATAGTCTGCAACTTTACTACTCATCAAGAAAAAACAATCACTTAGATTTTGCTGCCAAGAAACCTAAAGAAAAGAAATGGCACCACAGTCATAGGCATTGCGTGCTGTGACAGTGAAAAGAAAGAGGGATTTCTAAAAAAATTGTTAAAGAATGTGACACCTACTGCTTCGCATGGTATGACGAAATAAGATCAGGGACAAAAGCCACATATAAATAAGTACAGCGTAGATACCAGTTCAGATTGTTAAAATTATTAAAAGAATTAAATTCTTTTTATTTGCACAAAACCCTGAGACACCCCAGCCTGGTCTCAGTGGTTAGGTGTTCATACTAATGGTTTTCTGACACTTATACTGCCATGGGTACAGCTGCAAAAAAAAAATCAATTAGTTATACTACATGGTTCCTCTTCATCCTAAGGAACATAATCTGTAGGTTAATAACTTGAACTTTACCTCTCTAGACTTTTAAGTTTCCCTGGCGTTTTTCGGTGGATGGTGCCAATCTGAGCAGAATCTGACTTGGTTTCTTGCAGTAGTTTACATCAGCACCCAGATTTCAGAGGCATTTGGACATTATGAAACATCGAGGGTGTTGTGTGCTGGCATGGGAAGGCTGCAAGGACATCTGATTCCATGGTCACACTGCCAAAGCCTCCTCAAAGCAGTGTGGGGACAGACGGGCACAGTCAATGTAGCTGAAGATTCAGCCTTTCCATCATTCCTCAAAGCTCCCACTCCTGAGGTTTATCTATGTCCTTGGCCCAAATCTCCTCTCTTACCATTAAAGCACCACAGCTGTTTGTGTTAGGTGTTGTTACGTGGCCATATAATTGCTGCCTTCAGGAGCCCTGGGTCACCTCCCTATCCTGTGCTACAGGCATGCAGTGGGGACAGTCATCTCTTCATCCTGGGGAAACACATGGGGTGCCAAGAACCTTCTAAAAGACAGTGAGCAGCTCCCTGTGGGCTGAGGGGAGCTGCCAGCAGCCGAGGGGCCCTCTGCAATGGAAGGCTTCAGCACCAGTGCCATCTCTGCCTGAAGAAAGCACCCACACATGCTAAGCAGAGCTCCCAGGAGGACAGGCGTGTGGTAAACACATGCTTGAAAATGGTTTTGAGTCTCTCACTGGGCCTGTATCACCTGCCAGGGACATTCATTTCTGAGAGAAGTGTCATCTTGCAGCTTATCGTGCTCAGAACACATCACCTGAGGGCCTGGGATCTGATGAGGTGAAGGAAGGCCTGTGCTGATGTCCCTGTATGCGTTGTGAGCAGTTGAAATGCCAACCTCCGATTTGAACTTCCCCAGCCCAGATGGCATGTGGGAAAGCAGATGCTGTGTGATTTCACTTGCTCCTGGAGAGGGCCATCCTTTCTGCTTGTGGCTGGGGAGAGGAGGTGATCCCAACCGGGGACTGTTTCACTGTTGGCTGCAGACCAGCGACTGCTCTCCAGATCTGCTTCACTGACACAAGTTTCCAGCAAAGCAGTACCAAATTGCTTCATCTCCTGATGATCAGTCTCATTGCACATACTGCTCTCCTCTTAATTTCCTTAAGTCAGGTTTTCCAACACGAAATCTTTTTCAGCCTTACATGTATGTGCACAAACACAACTGAGGGCCATCAGGGACTGTGAGAGGGAGATTGACTGGTGGAGTAACTCCCTAGAGTGCCAGAGAGAAAGGTACCAGGGAGATCCCCCACAGTTTCTGGTGGACTCCCTGACCTGTCCCCGTAGGGCAGAAGGGGGATATCTGAGGGATAGGGAGGGCTGGCAGAGAGTCCCTACTCGGTGCCGTGGGCGATCTCCCCCTCTGCCTCCCCAGTGCCCCCAGATACCCCTAAGCAATAGATTTGCAGCATTGGAAGTTGAAGAGGTGATAAGGGGTGAAGTGCAGGAAGATTCCCGCAGGAGGTCACCAATGGCAAGGCAGTCACCTCCGTGCATTGAGACTGCTGCTACTAAGAAAGAAAGGAAGGTGATCGTAGTGGGTGGCTCACTTCTAAAGGGAACTGAGGGCCCCATTTGCAGACCAGACCCAAACCGCAGGGAAGTGTGCTGTCTCCCTGGGGCTCGAATCAGGGACATTACTAGAAGACTCCCGGACTTGATACGCCCCACTGACTACTACCCATTACTAGTAGTTCAGGCAGACTGCAATGAAATATCTCAGAGAAGTCTGCGAACTATGAAAAGAGATTTTAGGGGATTAGGGCGATTAGTTCAAGGGGTGGGAGCACAAGTGGTGTTTGCTTCCATACCTTCTGGGGCGGTGAAGGACACAGAATGGGCTAGGAAAACACAAGTGATGAATAACTGGCTGAGAGGTTGGTGTAGAGATAGACACTTTGGGTTTTTTGACCATGGGACAGTTTACTCGGCTCCTGGCCTGTTATCTGTTGATGGGACACACCTATCCCAAAGGGGGAAACGAATCCTAGCACAGGAGCTAGCCGGACTCATTGAGAGAGCTTTAAACTAGCTGTGACGGGGGAAGGGGATAAAACAGGGCTCTCCAGTAAAGAGCCTAAGGAGGCTGTGCTGAAAAAAGGGGTGAGGCAGATATCTCAGCTGAAGTGCATCTATACCAATGCACGCAGCATGGGCAATAAACAAGAAGAGCTTGAAGCCATTGTGAGGCAGGCTAACTATGACCTTGTAGCTATTACAGAAACATGGTGGGACCTCTCCCATGACTGGAATACTGGGATTGATGGCTACAAGCTCTTCAGAAGGGATAGACAGGGAAGAAAGGGTGGTGGCATAGCTCTCTATATCAAAGAGTGTTTTGATGTTGAAGAACTAGTGGTTGGAAATGACAAAGTAGAGTGTCTATGGATAAGGATCAGGGGGATAGTCCTTAGGAGTGACATCGTGGTGGGGGTCTGTTACAGACCACCTAGTCAGGATGAAGAAATAGATGAGATGTTCTATAAACAACTCGTAGATGTTGCACGATGGCCAGCACTCGTTCTCATGGGGGACTTCAACTTCCCTGATATATGCTGGAAATACAATACTGCGCAGAGGAAGCAGTCCTTGAGATTTCTAGAATGTGTGGATGATTGCTTCCTGACTCAGCTGGTGCAAGAGCCTACCAGGGGAGATGCCTTGCTTGACCTACTTTTCACTAACAGGGAAGGACTAGTAGGGGATGTGAAGGTTGGAGATTGTCTTGGCCAGAGTGACCATGAAATGGTGGAGTTTGCTATTCTGGGTGCCGTCAAGAGGGTGACTAGCAAAACTATTACCTTGGACTTCCGGAGGGCAGACTTTGACCTGTTCAGGACACTTGTTGCAAGGGTCCCTTGGGACTTGCTCCTGAAGGGTAAAGGGGTCCAGGAAGCCTGGATGCTCTTCAAGATGGAAATCTTAAAGGCACAGGAGCAGGCAGTCCCGGAGTCCTGTAAGTCAAGCCGGAGGAGCAAAAGACCAGTGTGGATGAACCGGGATCTTTTGTTGAGACTCCGAGAGAAAAGGAGAGTCTATGTCCTCTGGAAGATGGGTCAGGCTACTTGGGGTGACTACAGAGAACTGGCCAAGATCTGCAGGCAGAAAATTAGAAATGCTAAAGCCCAGCTTGAAATTAGGCTGGCTACTGCTGTAAAGGAGAACAGGAAACCCTTTTACAAATATATTAACAGCAGGAGAAAAACTAAGGAGAATTTCCCTCCTTTACTCAACGAGGCAGGCAATATAACCACAGATGATAAGGAAAAGGCTGAGGTTCTCAATGCCTTCTTCACATCTGTCTTTAATAGACAGGACAGTTGTCCACATGGTACTTGCCCTGACCTGGAAGTCCGGGACGGGGTGCATAATGCACCCCCTGTGATTCAAGCAGAGATGGTCAGAGATCTTCTCCTCCATCTGAACTGCCACAAGTCCATGGGGCCAGATGGGATCCACCCAAGGGTGCTGAGGGAGCTAGCAGAGGTGATTGCCGAGCCACTTTCTGCCATCTATCAGCATTCCTGGTTATCTGGAGAGGTCCCACAAGATTGGAGGCTTGCCGATGTGACTCCCATCTTCAAGAAAGGCCGTAAGGAAGACCCGGGGAACTACAGGCCTGTCAGCCTGACCTCGGTATCAGGGAAAGTTATGGAACAGATGATATTGAGGGAGATCACACGACACGTGCATGGCAATAAAGGGATCAGACCCAGCCAGCACGGGTTCACCAGGGGCAGGTCGTGCTTGTCCAACCTCATCTCCTTCTATGACTGGGTGACCAGACAGGTAGATGAGGGAAAGGCTGTTGATGTAGTCTACCTGGACTTCAGCAAGGCCTTTGACACGGTCTCCCACAGTATTCTCCTAAGGAAACTGGCAGCCCGTGGTGTGGACAGGTTCACTCTTCTCTGGGTGGAGAACTGGCTGGAGGGCCGTGCCCAGAGGGTAGTGGTTAATGGAGTTAAGTCCAGCTGGCGTCCTGTAACGAGTGGTGTCCCCCAAGGGTCAGTTTTGGGGCCCATCTTGTTTAATATCTTTATTGATGACCTAGATGAGGGAATTGAGTGTACCCTCAGTAAGTTTGCAGATGACACAAAGCTGGGAGGATGTGTCAAACTGCCTGAGGGTAGGGAGGCCCTTCAGAGGGATTTGGATAGGCTGAACAGCTGGGCTGAGCAAAATGGGATGAGGTTCAATAAGACCAAGTGCCGGGTCCTGCACTTTGGCCACAATAACCCCATGCAATGCTATAGGCTTGGGGCAGAATGGCTTGAAGAATGTAGAGAGGAAAAGGACCTGGGGGTGTTGGTTGATGCTCGGCTCAACATGAGCCGGCAGTGTGCACAGGTGGCTAAGAAGGCCAACAGCATCCTGGCCTGTATTAGAAATAGTGTAGCCAGCAGGAGCAGGGAGGTGATCATCCCCCTGTACTCAGCTCTGGTGCGGCCGCACCTCGAGTACTGTGTTCAGTTTTGGGCCCCTCACTACAAGAAGGACATTGAGGCCCTGGAGCGTGTTCAGAGAAGGGCAACAAAACTGGTGAGGGGCCTGGAGCACAAGTCTTATGAGGAGCGGCTGAGGGAGCTGGGATTGTTTAGTCTGGAGAAGAGGAGGCTCAGAGGAGACCTTATAGCACTCTACCACTTCCTGAAGGGGGGTTGTGGTGAGGAGGGGGTAGGCCTCTTCTCCCTGATAAGTAATGACAGGACGAGAGGGAATGGCCAAAAGTTGCGCCAGGGAAGATTTAGATTAGACCTCAGGAAGCATTTCTTTTCTGAAAGAGTGGTCAGGCACTGGAATGGCCTGCCTAGGGAGGTGGTTGAGGCACCATCCCTAGCGCTGTTCAAGAAGCGTTTAGATGAGGTGCTTAAGGACTTAATTTAGTAGTTGGGTAGAGATAGTGATAGGAGGATGGTTGGACTAGATGATCTTATAGGTCCTTTCCAACCTTATGAACTTATGAACTTATGAACTGTCCTACTAGGCAAATGCCGCTGTAGTGGAGTTGGGAGAGAAGAAGACAAAAAGGAGCAGAGAATTGTCCTTAATGCCAAATGGCATACCACAGCTTGTCCTTCTTGAGCCAGAATTCATGGAGCAGAAACCACGGAAGACCCTTAGAATGGTTTAATTCAGTCTCCAGGCCAAATCAAGGGATCACCTGTCTCTTCCTGTCTCTTCATTGACATAACTGTAAGTAGTTTGTGTACCTAAAAATCACCAATGTTCTCTTCCCTGCAACATCCTCAAGTAATCACTTTTCATGATTTATTTATCTTTATTGCTGGAAAATATTTCTCTATGTCTAACCTTAAACCTTGCGAGAATGGCATGTTAGTTCTTTTGGCATTCACTAGAGAATGCATAGAAGACTTTATTTTCTTCATTTTCACAGCTTATAATAACTAGTATGTCAGATCTGTCCTCAGAGAGGTGCAGGTCCACAAGAACAGGCTGGCTGTGTCCTGCCTGGGGGCACACATTCCTCCTGTGATGTTAGGTTCCCTAGGGAGGCCACCAGTGTGGGCAAACATAGTCAACCCTCTTTTATGAGCAGCTCCTGCAGCTATCATAACACAACAGCAGAAAATACAGGACAATTGTTACATGGGACACCAAGAACAACTATATCTTTCTCAGTGTGCGTTATCCAAAGTGGTGGAAGTTGCTTCCAAGGTAAAGTCTCTTCTGTATATTATCCAGAAGTCCATGAATTCATCTCATCTTCTTGATCTGTGTACAAAGATACATATGTAAATATCAGTCAAGACAACACTTTATCTTCAACACAGAAGAGCTGCTAAGGTTTAATAAGATTTATTTAAATTTTATGAATATTGAAGGTAGGCAACTTATGAATCTTCCATATGCATTATGTTACTGCAAACTCCAACTTGCTTCAGAAACGTACACACTCTTATTGTGCAATCATTTCAAAAATAGTTTTAAAATTAAATACAGACACTTCATACTCTTGATGGTGGTTCTTATGTTATGGCTACAGTCCTTTTTGCTGAAAGATTATGACCTTTCAAGTCATTGAAAGGCTTGGTAATTGGAGGTATATTTAATAAATGTACGATAACAGTATAAAAATCGTTATCTGTGCTTATTTTAAGTACTTTTTATAGGAATAGTCTGTAGTAATTTATGTAGATACAGTTTTCAGATGTCTGCTTTTGTTATTAAATAACAACAAAAAATCCTCTCATATAAAAAGTAAGTTACTTGCAGGAAAAGGTTTCTATTAACCTCCATTGAAAGCAGAAGGTCTAAGGCCATACCACTGCAAAAGATTGTCAGCTTCAGTACAGTCCTCTTTGTCTGCTCCCACATCATCACAGACTGGGAGAGGAAAGGCGGTGATATTTTCTGACCTCTTCAAAGAGTGTGTTGACCTGGTGTGTGTTGATGAGCAGGATTTTGGAAGACTACATAAAAGCATCCCAATGAAAGTGTATTGTTTAAAGAAAAGTTACTTTAAGAGCATGTGAGAAACTTCAGAACCCATATGCCAAAAAATACTCTGCTCTCTTTAAAAATAAAGGGTGTGTTTACTGCCTGGAAATTTATGAACCATTAATAATTAAGGCTCACCTGACACATTAATTTTCTTTCTAATTTGGCCACCTCTAAACTCAAGAACACCTAACCTTTCCTTGAATAGAGCAACTCATCAGCCTGTGAAATAATTAGGCTGAATTTTCTGGGAATGTCAGAAGCACATTTTTTTTGAACCACAAGTAATGAGAAAGTACACATACTTGTAAACATCTCCATGCTGTATTTACACTTGGATGCACGGTTTGAAAAGAAAAAGAAAAAAACAACAACTCTGAAAATACTTAAATATAGTGCTAAAATTGCTTCTAGAATTTTTAAAATTAGTTTTCACTTGTATTTTGGTGAAGCTCAGCTAAAAGTTAGGACCATGCACAGCCTGACATCTTCACTATGGAGACACTGTGCCAGTGGGAATGAAAAAGCAATAATGCAAAATAACATTCAAATACTCTTCCTAGGGGCTGAACTCTCAGCAGAACCCTAAAAAGCCATGTAAGCCCTACAAAAAACAAAAGGCTTGAAATGGGTGCAAATAGCACCTATATCTCTTTCTTGGTGGTGGTGAAGAAGTCAATTCACTAAAAATCAAATTCAGGCATATAATCTTGAATAACTGTAATTATTACTGTTGGAAGGCCATTGTAAATGTGCAGATGTCATTTGCCTGTTTAAAGCTACACTTACCTGTTTTCCATCTGGGTACACTTCACCCAGAAAAGAAACTATGAATAACTACTAATATTTATTTTGGAAGCTGAGATTTAAGACCTATACACACTCTAACAGAGAAGAATGACATTTGACAGGCAGTGTTGCAGCTTAAAATTTTGTCAGTGCTCATACTGCTAAAAATTCTTGGTAGAAATTTCACGTGTGAGTAGCTGCAGAAAGAAGAACAACATCTGAGGAACTGTATAAAATCTGCAGTGAAGCAAGGTCACATTAATCAGTTAATCACCTTCCTCTAATTACTATTATCATGGTTTGTACCATTTCTGATGTTCAATTTTTCAGTATTGTAGCAGTCACTCACAATGCTGGATTGAACCATGACTATTCAGTGTATGGGGAAACTGGTGCACATGAGAAGACAGATGTGTGCATGCATACACAAACAATTTCCCATTAAAATCAATATTGGATCCCCTGTTATTAAATCTGAGTATCAAAATACACTCAAGACACATTTCTGCAATTCCAAGCAGCAAAGTTGTTCACAGAGTGCAATGAAACCTCTAGGAACATCACTAGTATTGATTAATGTGATATGACTGAGGGCAGAAATTAAGCTGGGGATAGGGGTCTCCATTAAAAATGTTTATTGCTAAGTGCTCATGTATCACTTCAGTTGCTCTGCAGATCTCAAAAAACCCCAACAACATTAGAACCTTCTTCAGGGAAAAAGAAAGTCATTTAGCTGACATATTCATCAGAGAAATTCTGCTGCTTTTCTTTACTCCAATCTTATTCAGGGTGCTAAGAGTGCTAATAAAACCTGATAGAAGTACCAGTTTGGGAAAATAGTTAAGTACGTGCTTAACACAAAGCAATGCTTTAAACAAAATATATGCTTTTTTTTTTCAGTTCAGGATTCAGTAGACTGAATCTCAGAGTGGGAAAAGAACACTATTACATCAAGCTGGATACATTGAAACCGCTCCCACCCTGCCAGACCTTGTATTATTCTTACCCCCTCAAATCCATTAACTTATCCAGCAGCTCCACAAGGTTGCAATCAATTCAGGAAAACATCTGTTAACAATTAATGTTATACAGAGAATTGAGAACTTATGGATACTATCCACTTATTGACACCCTGCCACCTCCTCCAAGCCTGACTGTAACTTCATAACCTGATTGCCTGGCAAAGACGATTCACCATGACCCCCTTAGAACCGTGTGTTATTGTAGGTATTTACAGCTGCTCCATGGTTGCTTGCTTTTACATCCAAACTTATATAAAAGAAATAACTCAGATATGAACCTAAAATTTTGCAGCATTCAAACATCTGGAGAACTAAGATGGGGTCAAAATACAGTTACTGATTTTATTGTTTTCATGAGACAAATTGAGTTGCATCAGCCTTGTAATGAAACCTGTAGTGTTTTCCCATGCTTCTACTCAGAACCAGAGAGAGGGTTGAGAATCAGGAAGAATTCTTGTGACCCATTGTCTGTTCTCCTGTGAGCTCTGGATTGGTTTCTGCTTGCTCCTTAGAGTTCTGCAGAGTCAGCCCAGTTACTCTAAACATAGGTGTTAGCTTTTGTTTCATGGTTTCTACTTCCTTTTGGTGTTCTGAGCAATCATCAGAGCAGCCTGCAGGAGCTCCACACCTGGCCCCAAGGTCCACAAGCCCAGCCCACAGGTCCTGATCAAGGGGTAACAGAGCAGACAAGAAGTATGCACTGCTCCATTCATCAGTTACCAGCCACACAGACAAATCAGGATAAGAACAACCGCTATCCTCTCTGATAGAGCTGATGAACTCTTCAAAGAAAAAACAGGCAAAGTAGAATTGTGAAGGACATATGTATTTCTTCAGTCTGAAGCCATTACATTAAGTACAACATTTTCACTTATTTTTTGAGTATTTTTTTTCACATCCCTGAACACATTAATCTGCTCAAATTGTTATTATTTGTTAACGTGTTAACAGAGTCAGTGCACTGGTGCCAGAACAGTTAGCCCAGGGATACTGCACACAAGCCTTCAGTGCTTGTAGCAAACATGGCAGAAGGAAGAAAAGCTGGAAAGAAAGACTGGAAAAACAGTGATGGAAGCAAAGTATGTGTGAGTGAATGAGAGCAAGAGAAAAATCCAGTCAGGCCAAAATTTTCTATTTGCCAAAAACAAGCTAAGAGATCTATTTCCAAGAGAAATGAGTCAAACCAGGGAAACAAAAATAATAATGCTACACAAGTTAAAGCAGCAGCTGCTATCTGAGAGAAAACATGAGAAGAGTTAGAAGACACAGAAGATTAGTCTTTTTTTGGTTTTCAAAATGATTATGTTTGTGAAGCTTTTGGCTGAAATGTTTGACCTAATCACATCTGTTTTGACAACTTAAATGAAAGGCTCAGCAGCTGTAGCTAGCAAAAGAATCCCAAAATCTGCAGACACCATTCCAATATTTGGGCTCTTGTCTGAACAATCTAGGGATAACATAAACTCTGTACCCTAAAAGTGCCTACACAATGCATAACCACTTACAGAGTGATGCTGCAGCCATTGTGCAAACAAGCCTGCTTCTAAATTCAGCTGTTCACTGGCTTAGCCTCTGGAAATGGAAACTCATTACTCTGATGAATGTAAATTTACAGCATATTCTTGCAAACAACAAACTGAAGCCTTTCTATCTACACCCAAATACAAAGGCAAACAATGCATGCTGAAGAGACATGAGAGCTGATAAGCCAGAAGACAATGCAGACAATCTCTCAAGTAAAGTGAAGCCAAACTGGCTGAACCTTCCTTCAGTGAATACTGAAGACAGAAAAGATATCTTACAGAAAGCTCAAATATCACACATAACTTTTCTTATTATTACACAAATATACAAACAACTTGCAAAAAAAGGGAAACCACCAAAAATCATGACCTGGCTAAATGATCTAAAGTGTTTTTGTTATCGCAGTTGCTGTTTTGCGCCTCTATAACCTGCTGGGTTTTATTTAGTGAGAATTTCCTGTCTGTCTAATTTTCATTGGCACATCAATTTTCTTGCAGTGCCTTATGCTTTTTCAACATCTGTTGCTCAGTTTGACAGTATTAATTTTGGATTTTCCCCCAGATCAGATTAGTTGAAGATTGTGGTGAATGCTGGCAAAAGATCTAAGTTTTCTGTCTCTCTTTCGTCATCTCCCTAATGAAAAAAGGCTTCCTTCATAATCATTGCTATTATTGTGCTTCATACAGAAAACCAGAAAATGGTCAGAGAACTCTTATACATACTGATTGAGGCAGATTTTCTTCTCCTACCAAATTTTTCTCCACCTTTGCATATCCATAATTTATTTTAATGACTATAGTATCCATGGTTTATAAGTAAAAGCCATATGCATACATGTTGAAAATGTAATTTTTTTGTGTGTGTATAATGCTGAAGAATTATTCTGTAAATGCTACTGAGGCAGGTGGGTTTGGATGGGGTATACATGTGTGGATAGATTGCATATCCAGAATCACAGAACACCAAAATATGAACATATGCACTATTACATTGTATTATTTTGTAATAGTTAATAGTCACAGATGGGTGCTCTACTCTATTAACCACTTCACAAACATAGTCCTTATCCCAAGGAGCTCACAGTTTGTGTTTTAGAAGAGAGATGAGATGCTATCAGGAAGAGTGAATGGAGATGCTCAAGAAATATTTGTAAGTATGATCAGTGGCAGCATCATACATTAACAACATGACACTATTTTTGCATAGATGATGGCAATTTAGACATTTGAGCAGAAGAATGAAGTACCTCTGGGAAATCCCTTTGACCATGTTGCCTACTGTGATTTACCCTCTGCAAGCATCACAGCCAATAGCTCATTCCCTTTACAGTGGGATGAGAGAGAGAATCAGAAGGTACAAAGAATGAGAACTTGTGTGATACAGGTAAAACAAAATCTACTTGTGCATGCAAAGCAAAACAAGGAATCCACTCATTCCTGCCCATCAGCATGGCAGATGTTCAGCCACCTCAAGGCAAGACAGGGCTCAGCATGGGTAGTAGACTTGGGAAAACAAGTGTCATCATCCTGAACATCCCCTACCTCACACAGTCAGAGACCTTGAGAGTGTTCTGACAGGCAAACTTTGTTAAGTGACTGCACATAACCCCTCAGTCATAAAAACACTGACAAAATGTGGGGCTAAGACTTAGGCCTAGGCATTCTTAGACTCCTCTCTGGGAAGGAGTGTAGAAAGCAAAAAGATCCTTCCTAAGCCTCATGACTCAGCAGGAGGGCTTCCCCAACTAGCTTTGCACCCAAACTGTGCCCTTAATTGGAAAAAAAAACAGGTTGATCTGAAAAATAATCCCTTCTGAGAGTAGGAAATCTTGATTTGCATAGAGGCTGACCTCGCCCTGATTTATAAACAAACTAACAATACATATCCATCAAGCTATCCTCACAGGTTCTGAAAAAGATTTATTTCGGTTTTTAAGCACACGGGAGGTGTTTATATGCTGTTAACCAGAGAGATCTGAGAACTATCTGCTGGTTGTGGGTAATTTATTGCCTGCTACTGCGTATTAACAAGATCTATCATTTAGCTTTGTAGAAACCCATATGCTTTCATGAGGCACTTGACTTTTATAGTTGTTCCATTTAAAATCATCTGTCCTCACTATTTCAGTTCTAGATCCTTGTACTTTAATGTACTGGACTGTTGAAAGTTAGTAGAAAGCTGCCAAATGTACAAATAATGTTTTAGCTTGATTAACTCTGGCTTACCATTCTTAGTATGGAATACACATAAGTGCATGCAAATATTATTGATTCAGAGTGACTGATCTATAATATTGCTCTGGAGGTGAATGATCACAAAGCACCAGAAGAGCTAAGTGCTCTGTCTAGGCTACACCATTAACAGCAAGATTTTGGAAGGCTTATTTTTAAATCACAATATCTCTGGATTTGGGCGATTAACTTCCTCTGACTAGTCACAGACAGGCTCATTCACAGCACTAAAGCCTTCCATTCATTTATGTACCCTTGTATGAAACATGCATTTTCTATTTGTAGTTAGAATTTTACACATCTCTCTCTACATATTACTAACAATTTAGGCCATCTTCATTATGCCACAGTCACAGTACCTTGTGTTTTCATTTTTCTGAATGAGCATTCACAGTAAAGGATATGTCAACCTCTATCTTTTTTAAGGTGTTACAACTGCTTCTGTTTAGTAGCCACTTTCCTTGTCATATCTCGTTTGAAAACATTTCTTTTGTCTCATCAAGTTCTCTAGGAATTAAAAAGTAGATGTTTCTGTGTGTGCATATGACTTTCAAAGTTTGATTCAGAGCAATTCCTAGATAAAAGTTCTTTGCAATCCTTAAATCTGTTGCTGCTCAGTTAACCCTGCTGACCTACACTGGAATGGGCATAATAGCCAGCTATAGGTGGATATCTTCTTAAGACCCTTTAAATATATGTTAATGGCAGAATTTCCCAGAGGTGGGAAAGGTAGTTATTATACTATTATTAAGTGTGCAGACGTCTCCCATTTTAACACTTCATTTTCAAATAATATTTATGTAGGTCATTCTAAAATAATTCCTCCTATTTACTTCCATGGAAAATACAGCAAAGGTACAAAGCACACAACAACTCAATTTGATAGAGCAAATTCTATTTTCCAACATAGTCACCACTGTTAGCTATGAATTGTTGCCAGCAGTAACAAACAAAAGCCTGAGTGCCACTCATGTAAAAATCTTTACCATCAGAAGTGACCCACTGTGTCTCAGCTGCTATGATGGAGGTGTTGATGAAACACACCACCCACCACCTCACTGTCCTCACAGCCACTGTTTGATCTCCATAAACTTTGAACAAGTATTGATGAATGTCAATGACTGTCATTCTTTTCTGCATGATAGAATTCAATTCCACATCTTCTCTTCATACACATTTCTATGTCAGACTCCATTTTGCCAGACTGACTTTTATGCAGCAACAACATGTAACAGAATATTTGGGAACGTTTAACCTCCTCTTCCATTCCACCAGCACCCATCTCTGATGTCATGGACCAAAGTAATAAAACAGGAGGTATTATGTTAGGAGCAGCTCTTGTAACTCTGACAAACCTTAATCATTTAGCTTAAAAATATGTTTACATCACTGAAAAGGCCACTATTGATTCTATCTTCAGAGTTATGTCTGGATGCATTCTCAACCATGAGGAAAGAAAAAGCACTGAACTATTCACATCCACTGCAATGAGCGAGGCTGAGGTGTAGTGGTAAAAATATTGCAGTAAATTATAATGTATGTGCCCCAGGAGGAAGTATACAATATTAAGGAGAGCCAGCAACCCAGGCTCTGGGAATACTGAACTCTGGAGTTTCCATCCCTGCAATTCACTCTTGGTAGCACTATTTTTGTATGCAATTAAGCATTGGTAATATTTATCTATGTTTTCTTTGTCAATGCTTTCAGCTTAATTTAAAAACTCCGTTTTGCTGTATGAAGAAAGCATTACTGCAGGAAACATATAAAACAGCAATATGTTGTGAGATGAATGTAAAAGGCTTGCAGCAAGACTGTTTCATGAGAAACTATGCCATCTGGAGCATTAAATATGGCCATGGCAGAAGTTCTTTCTAGCAGGTACCTCAAACACAAAGGATCACATTTCCCTGAAACTGGTCATAGCTGACTCCACATTTCTCAGTAAATTGAATGGCCTTTGCTTGCGGCTATATCTGTGCCGTCATGCAAGGAACAGATTGACTCTGGCTTGTGACTGTTGGATTACTCCCTGGAGTTGACAAGTGCTCCGTCTTAGCCACATGCGCTTTGTTCAGTCTTTCAAAAGCCCTTTAAACTTCCACTGATGAGAGGTTGCTGAACTGCAAAAAGAGATTTGCTTTGGTTTTGATAAGCAAAGAGTTGCTCGGGTGCTTCTTTAACTAAACAGTACACGTGAAAATCTAATCTGGGAAATTTACAGAGTGTATTAAATACACACGTTATTTTGGGACACAATATGAGGAGTCATTTTTTATAAGCTCTTTATGTTAGCAGTCTAGCTTGAACATTGCTTAGAAAAGTAAAAATGTAACAATAACTCTGGATGTTTAGCATTGTTCTCCAACATATTCTTCCACTTTAATAACACTAAACTGCTAATATTTTTAATTTATTTCCATTAAATGCATACACACACACACACACAAAAGTAATTTCAAGGAAATAAAATTTGTAAACTTTTTTGTGTTTAGAGCATACTTTCAGTTTTAGGAGTCTGTGTTAGCTGATAATGAGCTAAGTCACTGGTCATTTTAGGATCTGTCTCATATTCTCACCGAGGTGCATATGAAAAGGGAGAAGTTGTTTCTCCATATCTGTTCAGTGTTGTGAATGATGTCGGTGATAGGAGGAGCATACCATGCTGGAATTTCTCATGGTTTTCTATCCTGCTGCAATCCAGGCTCTCTATCAGTTAAGGGGTTCATTCTGTTTTGTCACACAGCAGAGATTTCAAAGAATTCCCTATAGCACTGACAGTACAGTTAGAAGCAGTAATTCCTCCAGCAGTACACTTTGGGTGTGGTCTCTATGATGCTTATTTATCCACTAGTGAACATATTTTGAAAAATCTTTATATGAACAACACCATAGATCTTGGGAGTTGAAATGCAGAACTGTGCCTAGGGAGAATGACAGAATGCACACTTGTATTCACTAACTCACTGACTTACTGGCCAGCAGCATGGGAGGTAAACAAATCAGGAAACATACCACAGTCAAGAAACTCAGCACTGAAGACCCTCAGGAAGAAAAGGCATGTTCTTCCATTCAGTGAGGACAAAGTCTTGCATTTATTTTACAATTTTTTTTAATTTAATCCAGGGAGCTGGATTATCACAGCATGGAATATTTTGTCATAATAACGAAGCTTCATAACATTTCCAGTTCTTTTACTAAACATTTGTAAAGTGCAACCAGAAATGTCACTTCATTTGCACCTCTAAAAGGCTCTAAAAACCTCTGGAGGAGAATACTATGTATCTAACTAAAATTTCATCTGTTTACATCAGGTCGGAATTTGGTCCCTGTCATTTTTTTTATGTCTGTCTTAAAGAAGTGGGGAAATGAGAGCAATCATTCTCGACAGAGATCAGCCAGCTGTGTCAAAAGCAGGAAAAGAATTATTTCATTTTTGTTATTAGACATGATTTAAAGTATGAGGGATTTCAGAAAAGGTTCCGTATTGAGAATTGTTTAGTTTTTGTTCTTTTATTTGTCCGCAGACAGTTTAAAAAAATCGCACAAAAATAGAAAGCACTTCTTATTGTATTTTCTGAATGACTGAATCTTAAAGACTCAGAAATCCTCAGTGATTTTCCTGCAAGGTTTTCATCATCAGGAAGTCTAGATGGATCAGATAAGCTTTCTTACTTTGGGGTACTTAGCCAAACTGATCAAATGGGTTTGCAAGTAGCCCCCTTTCAGATACCAGCATTTTAGTATTTCCCTGCCTGCTCGTGCATTGATTTTTACTCTTCTTGAGTACATAAAATGTGAGCTTTTAGTCCAGGCTTTTGCTAAATTGCCACAGTTTCATAAGAGAGTAACAAAAGTGAAAGATTTGGCAGTAAGCCTCACAGAAAACTGTTCCCTCAGCTCACGCAATATCATGAGTTGTGAGGACTATTTTAAAGTCATTAATGCAGAATTCAGTGTGCTGTCTAATATACTGCAGTCTGTGTGTGATGGAGATGTCTGTCTCAAAGGCAGTAATATACAACGTAATATAAAGATATATTGTTGATTTTTTTCAAGGCCATAGCTGAGGGAGCTATGAATGTTCAGTCTTGTTGTCTTTTTCAAATTTCATCGCTTTTTAAAACACACCTTTACTAACTATCCGAGGCTATGTTCATTTTGTAATAACTGTCTGCAATAGAAAGGGCTGAGTATGTTTTGCACAAATCTTTCCTGAAACCAGTTAGAATAATCATGTGATAATCAATGACAGAACTCTAAGAGAAGAAATAAACAATTCTAGCCGAGTGCTCACTCCATAAGAGCAGGCCTGTGAAGACCTGAAGCACTCGCAGTCTACTTTCTGTATTTCCTTTTTGCCTTAAGTAGAAAACCATAACGTATTCTGGAAAAGTTACATATTCTAGAGAGTAAATGGGCTGACTGTGATTATGCTTCCACTGATACAATAATGTATATGATCATCAACACAATTAAGACCATCTTTATTTTTTCCACAATCTCAAAAAAATCCTAGCATGGATAAGAACAGAATGTAGGCGCACAGTATTATCATTCCCCACAGAAAACCTGCCCTGGCAAGCAAACCTCTGCAACATTCTCACTGCTCACCTCCATTGGCCGTGTTCCCCACGTTAACACATTTTCAGGACATGGTGGAAAGCTACCACATCTACATAACAAGAAGATGAGTTCTTTGTCAGGTTTCCATACACAAGTGCACAAAACTAGAGAAGAAAAAGACAGAAGCTTTGATATCTTCACATATCATAAAAGCTTTTACTGTGTCAGGCAGCCATAGTGTTTGTGTAGCACGTTCAGCTCCTTCAGCATTCAATCAATATTGAAATAAGCGAATTCATTTTGCTCAAAAACACAGTCAAGTATTAGTTGTGATATTTTTGGCCAAAAAAAGACCACACACACAAAAAAAAAAAAAAAAAAAAAAAAAAAAAAAAAAAACACAGACATTTTCCTTGAATACTACTTACTCAAAATCACCATAATTTTCAGCAGTTGCAAAGTAATTAATCCTGCTAACAATCCCAACCCTCATTTTTACAGATAATTAGTAGGTGGGGGGTTGCTAGTCCTTTCTATCATAGTTGGAGAAATCCTTTGTTCTCAGTCTGCAGTTTACATGGCAAAACGTTTCACGCTAAATTTATCATTGTTGATTATTTGCTTCAATGCTCTGGGTGGCCTTTTGGGATTTTTCTGGAGTCTTGCTGGTCTGCAGCTTGACAGCCATACCACAGTAAAACAAAGCTATGATTATACACACTAGTAAACAACTCCCCTTCAAAGACAGGAATAAAAAGGGAGACAGGACAGAAAGCGGAAGAAGATGCAGCAGGTTTGTTTCCAGTCTGGGATCTATGTTTGGTTAGACAGTGCTAAGGACAAAAACAGCTGCTGTGCCCTACTGCCACCCATACTGACTCTATTCTCATATTGACACTTCTCCATCTTCTTTCATAGTTGGCTAAAATTCTTTGTCATGCTGCAAACTCAGTACCAATACTTCCCCATTCAGGGGAAGAGGCACAGAAAGCAGTGCTCCATGAGAGGAAATATTTTCTCCCAGATTATACACAAAGGAGCACTATGTCCTTTATCTGGACAAGTCTCACATGAATCTTTCTGTCATTCCTCTGTTTTGTTATTGGAGCTTCTTAGCATTTCGCCCATGACAAATAGTTAATAATATTTAATAACTATGATACGTTGCCTAACTTTTCCCTGGCATGGACATGAATAATACTTAAGTAGCTGTCAAAACAGAGACCTTAAAGAAACTTCCAACATGGGGAGTACTGAAAAGTGTGAAAGCAGCTTCAAAACTGTATATAATGAATCGTGGTGTTCAAGACCTGCATATTGAATTTCAGCAAATTTCAGAAATCAGAGCCTGGATCTCTAAGTCTAACATAACTCTCCTAATCTTCTTTTATTTTTCTTGTTTTCTTTTTTTAAATATATAGTGCTTGATCTGTTGCACTCTTTGTCTAAAAAACTTGCAGCAGTTAAGAGAAAAATAAGGAAAACTAGTGCTCTTCAAACAAAATCCCAAACCCTACTTACTTTTACACTTCAGCTGCTAATGGATTTAACAAAGACAACTTTAAAATCATTCTCTTTCTACAGTCACTCATCATGTTGTTCAGACAGCATGCCACAGGAGATCCACATACTACCCAGACTGAACTAGATCTTGTTGCATTCATTCTCAAAGTGGAAAGAAAAAATGATCTTCAAGGATGATGGGACATTCTCCCATTTTGAAAATAAATGACATTAACTCTGGGATTAAATCATTAAGAAGAAAGGGGTAATTACATACATGTAACATTGTGTTAATTTTATTAGCTTGAATCTTTTAAGCCTGTATATAGTCAGTAGTGAGTAATGGAAAACAGAAAATCCAATTAGCCCACTCACGTGCTTTGTGAATACCACTACCCCATCTCTGTGTATAGATGAACCAAACAACACACTGTTAGCTAATAAAAGAACTGTTGTTTCCTACAGCTTTGTAGCATTATGTTAATATTTATAAAAAATGCATTTATTTCATTTTCAGGTGCAGAAAATATCAGGTGGTGCATGGGTTGAAAAACAAATCTTTTTAATGTAAAGCTTAAGGAAACCATTCATGTTTAAAAGTAGGTTTTAATAGTGAGAAAGCTTCTGAAAAGGTAAAGCAAGAATGAGACTGTTAATTTCGAAGCAATTAGAGCAACCAGAAAAAATCCTACAGAAATCACACACAAAAAGCCGAAAAACAGATCTGTTTAATCTATATGCATGATCCACAATAAACCACACACCATTTGAACCCAAATTTATTCAAGACATACTGTAATCAAATAACATACATATATTTGTAATATATCTGTGTGGCTGCATCTCTGAATGTTTTTTTGCAGTCTGTAATGAGTGAGCATATAAAAATGAACAGAACTGAATCTTTCCTGGTTTTTGTTTGTTGGTTTGTTTGTCTTTTACTGTAAAGGTCACTGTCAGTGACTGTGTACTACTACCTGTACAGCATAGAGCTTTAACAATAATTCATCATACGGTTCTGTTTTAAATTAAGGTAAGTGAAACATACTGTTTATGCTTTTGTCAGTACTACAGAAGAGATTATACTTCCAAATAAAGTTTCCACTATGGATTTTTTATCAGGTTATTTATTTGATTTTAAAACTTCTACTGTGCTATAAGTGTGAGAAATTCAAATGCAGCAAAATTGGGGCTGCAAAGTAACTTCAGAAAGGATAACTTTGCTCTTTGTTAGACATAAAACCCTCTTTTCTTTATATAAATTATATAATTATATAAATTAAAATGGCAAATATAGATATATAGAATCCAATACAACAAAGTACACAGATTTTGACTCCAGCCCATTCTCACACTTCCTCCTCTCTGTTTAAATTTTGTCCCAAGTTTTAGTGGCCAGTGCTAAACAAGCAGACTCATTGTTACAGAAATCCAACTTACAGCCCAATCCTGCTGCTTACTTTCACACACAGAGTCATTAACTTTGCTAGGATTGTGTAATGGTTGAACAATCTGGGCCCACTGGAACCTCTGCTGCAGTTCCTAAATATGCCACATCCCATGAATATTCTCCAAAGCTGACTTTTGCAGCAGAGGCTCTTGTGTCTTTGGTTTAGAGTTAGAAAAATAGCAGATATTATGGGAAATATCTGCAAATACAGATATCAGCTGTGCTTCAAGAAAACTCCTATGACAGAATGCACTAAAACTGTAGAAAATCTATATTTTGTTGGATGGAAATCTGGTAGCAAAAGGCCTGGGAATAAAACAACATCTAGCAATATCAAGTACCTCTTACTCAGCTGGTGAAGAGCTTCCAGCTTTATATCAAAACACACAGAGTACATCAAATAAGTGCTGCATAAATTAAGACATATTGAGCCATCATCAGTTTTCCCATGGAAATTGCCATAGATATGAGTAAGTGAAGTTAGATACAAAAAAAAAAAAAGAGAAAAGGTTCTCTCATTAGCCATAAAAAGTGATAACTAGGCCTGGGTTTCTGCAGAACTTTATTTCAACTCATGATTGCTGAAATGAAAATTGGCTGTTGTGGTATCTGGGGATACTAGAGAGCTAGCCAATGTGCAGAGGGCCTGCAAAGAACATAGGAAGTTCTTAGTAACCATGGTAATTTCTCTGTGTGTGCCCACAAGTAGCATGTCCAGCATACCCAGAAGAACCCCGTTGAGCCCAGCATGCACACTTTATCTGGCCAAAAAATCTCAGAGAGAAACACTGGATTCACTGAAAAAAAAGTCATTTTGCCCAGATATTATCCGCAGAACTGTCTTGATTATAGCTTATTAATCGGTAGTGTGGTATTGAGGTCCCTTCCAACCCCTATGATTCTATGATTTATGGTCCCAACATCTCAGATAAATAAGAAAATTGTCATTGCTACTTTTAAACATGCTTTTAATTTAGTCTCAAAACAACAGAAAATCAGGTAGAATCCAAAAGAGAAGTCTCAATCAACAACAGGAATATGTCTGACTGAGTTTGACTGTACCTGTATAGTTTTTCAAAGGCATTAAGACAGGGATTGAATAAACACCACAGGGCTGATTTGCTTTCATTCAAATTCATTCTTGCTGAAATGAAAGCAAAGTGCAATTAAAGCTTGGATTTTCTCCAAGAAGCTCTAAATAATAACACATCCTCCGCCTTTCATTCAGATGTTTAAATAGTTTTCGAAGAAATCTTGACCACTTTTTATATTTGGCTTTAAAATCCAAGAGAAAAGGTGATATGCCTCTTTAACTTAAATCCTAAAATAACAAAATAAAAAACAAAAAACAGACAAAAAACAAACAAACAAACAAACAAACAAACAAAAAAAACCCACCAACCAAATAAACAAAAATGGAAAATGAGTATCTTTCATTTAGGTAAGACTGGGTTTATCCTAGCTTAAAATGATGTAACTGTAGGCACTAAATAGAGAAGTCTATGTTAAAAGCATTTTCATCCTGTTATTCTCTGTGGTCAGTGAAGCAGGGACTTGCAATCAATCTGACACCTGCCTACTTCTTGGGAAGATCTGTCTTCCCTCACCAAATACAGAACTATGCTGAGCTCCCAGTAAATTCTGACATTAGAGCTTTCACACCTCTCCTGTTCGTCTGACTGTTCCAGTATTTGTTTGGCCTCACTGAGAGCTGTTCCAGGTAGTTAAAGAAATACTGTCATACAAAAATTGAATACTTTCCTGTTACATTTAGCTCCATGAATCAGCTAATACCACAGCAAGACTGATCATATCAAACTCAGACCAAGGCTAACAATACACCTGGAAACACAGCTGGTGGTGGAGGGGGTAAAAGGGAGAGAGGAGCTCCTAGCAGGAGCCAACTTAATTAGAAGAGAAAAGTGACACTTCCTTATGTGACTTGAATCCAGGTTTTCCAAATGTAGTGTACACATAACAGAAATTCTATCTTCCCATTCTTCCCTCCTCAAAGGAAGCAGTGGTTCATCTTTCTACTTAAGACAAAGTAAGTCATCATCAGACCTCTAATAATTTCAAGGAGACATCTCCAAATGCTGTGGGAACTAACACACAATTGGCTGAAACAATTCTCATGGTATGTATATTGTTAACAGGAATTAATTAAACAGAATATTATTAATAGCTTCCACTTAATAATGTCCACTTTTCAAAGATCTCAAAGAAATTCAAAAACGTAAATTGATTAAGGCTCCAGAGTCATTAAAAATGTAAATAAACATGTTTGTCAGCTAAGACAAGCTCTGCTAGTTAATTTATTTCTTCTATTTGGAGAGAACTTTTATAACTGATTTATAAATCTCCAAAAATAAATGTTTGTAATTGAAACACTGACATCTCCTTAATCTTAGTGCAACCAACAATTATTTCTGTAATTTATTTGCACAGCAAGTTAAGAAGCAATGACCAATCCCTCTCATGTACAATACTATAGACAGAAATAGCTGAATTAGAGCAACAACAGAAATAAATTAATTCCTTGAACACCAATTAATTGTTCTTCAATTAGTTTTTAATGAACAGTTCTTCATGCATGCAATGGATATAAGTTCTAGTCGAATATCTCTCTGGAAATCGCATATTTAGTAATTCTCAGAAAGACAATACATACTGTATATTCTTATTTCCAGAACAGACAATTTTCTTTCTGGAATCAACTTGAACAATATTACTTAAAAATACTTCTTATTTTAATATTGCAAGAACGCACTCATCTTCCACCATAGTAAGAGTTTGAAATTATAGAAAACTCAAAGCATTCTTTGGCTTTTTGTCTTGATCACAGAAATTCATCCACATAATCAAGTATGTAATGATGCAACTTATAAAATCCTCATCTCCAAGTATCAAAGGGAACACATGTGTAGTCATACAAAAAGCTCTTTCTATTACTTGACATATTCTAAACAGCTACATTATTTAGATGATTATTTTGTGCTTAAATGGCAGTAGAGCACAGACACAATAACTGGAAAGAATCTGTGTGTCAGTGGTTAAATAAAGAATAAAACAGTGGCACTCTGCCTCAGAAAGTTTATAATCTGAACAAAGCAAGCTACACTATGTATTTTATCTACTGTTCTACTGCTACATTATGGTTATGCTGCATGGCTTTTTCCCTGACACTTCTTAGGCCTTTGCTTCGCATGTCAAGTGCTGTTACGAAAAATAACCTACAGGCTTCACTAGAAGCATATACACTTAAATGCTAAGTTCCCAAGTTCACAGAGTTTAAACACTCATCTTATATTAAAGAGCTGTAAAACCTATTTCATTAGGTTTGAGTGTATTTACACATAAATTGACGTGTATCGACATACGCATTGACACTTGAGGCAGTACTAGGGAAAACAAACAGTTGGTCTTATTGATTATAATCTCTGTGGATCCCTTTATCATTTTAATTACAAATTCATTTGATCTTTAAAATTCATCTAGTGTAAAGATATATAAAATCTTAGGTTATGGCATCAGGCCTTGGGCTCAGGACAACTATGACTACTAGAGAATATTAGGCCACAGCCATGGGGCAGCTATTTTATGTTCCCTGCTCCCTAATGTTACAGAAAGCCACTGCATCTCTATATAAAGCGTAACTTACGGTTTCTTTGAGTTACAACTGCCTAAAATATTTCCCAGAACCTTCCAAGTGTTGCTATCAAATTTAAAGCTACTTTTAATAATTTTGATTTAGTAACCTCAAATTATTATTGCATAGTTGGTGTAAGAGCACTGATGGCCTCTTTCTGTGACCAGGCAAAGGAGAAGCTTTCAGGAAATACAAAGATGTCACAGCTAAAATGATCCCTAACTTGGAGGATGTCATAGCAGAAGAGCAGGGAAAGCAGACCCTCTGCTTGTTTTCTTGACTTCACAGAGCATCTCCTAATGTTTGGAGGTGGGAAGGTGAACTTAGCACATTCTGGCAGTGAGTTTTCAAGATCTCTGTCTGCAATTGACTTGTTCCTGCATTACTCTCCTGAAATGCCTAATCTAATCAAGCTCCAGCTGTCCTATCTGATCATACAGACACTACATCAAAGCACAAAATGTAGCCAGATCAACTACATTAGACAACAAGTTATCTCCTAATCACATTATTTTCTTTATAATTTAAGACAATCTGGAACAAAAATATAGCTGTATGAATGTTTTCAGACAGCAAGTCTCTGGATAACTTCTCATGAGCGGCACAGCTTTTAGCTGTATTTTCAGTCTGCATTCTGAGATGAAAAAAAAAGTTACTCATCTTACTTTTTATAACAATTCTAGCAACACACTACTCTTCACAGAAAGCTACTTCTGTTGAATGTGTGATTCACTCCCTTAGACACTTGAACAGATTTTTTATTCTTACTGTCACTGGAAATGAGAGTAAACATCCCTGCAGATGCAACGAGAAAGACAGTTCAGAGTTTAGAACACTTACATGGTTCTTCAATAGAGTCCTACATTTTATTTAGATTGCAGTCTGTGCTACAACCTATTTAGCTTTATAAAAGCTCAGCTTCTGATCAATATGTCATTCTGCGTTTACACCTTGATCCTGCAACAGCCTATGGAGGGACTTTCATCTAACTAACAGAGCAGACATGGATATTCAAAGTTCAAAAGGCAACTTCAGTGTGCTTACACACTGCTAAATGTTGCTTAGCGACATAAAGCTCCTTAGCATAAAGATATGCCAAAATCATTCAAACTGAATTTACTTCCCATGCTGCTAAAAGAAAGGGCAGACAATCCTCCAGGAGCACAGGGCTCTTCAAACTTTCTTTTTTGTACTCTTATTTCCTTTCTCCGAAGGAGTGTCCATGCTCCAACCTCACTTGGAAAGAGGTCCACCATTTGCCATTCATCTAAAAAATTCATCTGAAAAAATTCTATCTCCAACACTTTTCTCATTGAGATTTGCGAGAACGTGCATAAATCATGAAGTGGTTTCAGATAATTTCAGTGGTCTCAGATAGTTTCTGACTAACAAAGGGCTTAAAGCAGTTATTCCTGTGCTAGAATGAAGTCTAATATATTCACAGTTCATACATTATAGCACTGGCCCATTTTTTCATTTCTTTGTTCATATGAAGGCTCCAAATGGAACAATACAAGGCGCTTGAGTTTTGGGCTAGGTCTTCATGTACAAATACATATTACATCATGACTTTAAGGAGAAAGTTAAACTTCTCTAGAAGTTTGTCCTCACATATAGAAAATAATGCCTGTACAGACACAGTATGTGCTGCATTTATGTTGAAGACAATAAGTTTGCATGGAGTAGGTGTTAATTTCCTTTAGAGTCTGGAAGTCTCAGAAACTTACAGTGCTTTTTCTTGGACTACCCTTAGTACTACCACCACTGAGTTCTGCTGGACCACATATATTTTTGGCAAACTGTAGTGATACAGTAACACAGTGGGGTCTCAGACAGATCTGAAAGGACACTACAAATTAAAAGATTTTAACAAAAGATATGTATAAATTATTTTAATCTTTGAAAATACAATATACAATGCATCAGACTTTCAGATCTGTTCTGAACTGTATCTGTGTATCTGTAAAAGATATTAGTCTAATGACATATTAATGTGGCATCAGTGAGAGACACCCAATTACAATGTTTCATAAAACTTTCCTCATTTCTTGCTGTGTATTGCAAATGAACAAGGACAGGGACTTCCTGAGAAAGAGAAGATAATCATTTTCTGACGCTGGCCCTCAGCAATTGTGGTCATCTGTGAAATTACCTTTTCCATAAGCAGAAAATTCTCACTTTCAATATTTAACAGAAGGGTGATGGAAAATGGAAAATGCTTCCTTTGTGAATCAAGATAGTAGTATTTAAAATGAAATCATTAATAAAGGATCAATGATATATAGAGGCCCAACTTCATTCCAGAAAGCATGAATACTTTATTGACTGTTAGATTTTTAGAAGAATCCTGTCTGTACTTTGCACATATTCATAAAATCTTTTGCTCTGAAATTTAGATGATTGCTACACAGAAATTGGAAAACAAATACAAATGGTTTAAGGGTATAATATAGCACAAGCAGAGACTTTCTCTTCCAAGGTACCTGGCTAAAGATTGCTTCTCTGTTTTTAAGTGGACTATGGAGAGAGCTAGCCTCAGCCCAACTTTTGTCCTAGCAAATAAAAGTCTGTGAAAGGATATAACTGTATTGGTGAGAACCCTCTCCAGTCTCTGGTTTGTCCTACCAAAAGAAGGCAAAGAGCTGCCACTGCCATAAACCAAGAAACAAAATTTACTGTTCCACAATACAGTAACAAATAAATAAAATGCAAACCAAGCAAAGAAGCAAATAAAACCACTATCTCTCATCTTCCCATCCTCCAGTTTTTTTAGTGTTTTCTAGTATTTTTGTTATATTAAACTGGTCAGTAGACTACTTAATTATCTAGTAAATCTATACCCATCATGTTATTACAAGGGTTTCATATTATGGAATTTGTACTTAATAGGACATTTTCCTCTATATTGGTGGAATAAGGATTTAGTTGTATGCTTGCAGCTCATCATCTGAAGGTCAGCTCTGGACTGTTTTGCTGAAGGGATATTTGCTAGCAGCAGAAAAAGTAGCATTAACAGCAGAGCCTCTGAAAACAAATCCGCTGGTGTGGAGCCACGCATAAATTAATGGAACATATTTTGTCCTTATTTTACCCTATTTCAGAAGCAGAAATAAAGGTAAGATTCATGGTACTAATGTAATTTGTTGGTGTCACTAACTAATGGTCTGTCCTTGTCGTAACCACTTTCACTATTTGCAACTTCTGTTGGCTACAGTGAAAGCCAGTTGGATCTGGGACTAAAGACATATGGAAAATTTTGTTGGTATGTGGGCAGTAATCCAACAAAAGAAGAGTTTTTTCCATTGCCATATGTGACTATTTTCTCTCCTAAACAGCCTATCCATCCCATTAGTCAAACGGTGTAAACAATTTTCTTG
Organism: Cyrtonyx montezumae; assembly: GCF_038088225.1. Taxonomy (NCBI): domain Eukaryota; kingdom Metazoa; phylum Chordata; class Aves; order Galliformes; family Odontophoridae; genus Cyrtonyx; species Cyrtonyx montezumae. Next base: position 25,612,254 of record NW_027071903.1, on the reverse strand, counting down.
ACAACAAAAAAATTACCATACATCAATCAAAAAGAAACTCAAACTCCTGCCAAACACTATTGCAGCTGAATATGCCTTTTTTCTTAACTTTGTTTCAGTTGACATAACTCCACCAAAAATCATTCACATACTCAAACAACCTGACTGGTGGAAGGACCCACACTATGGCTGCTAAAGGCCTGGTAAACTTGTGCTGAGCAAGAATAATAGCACGGAAATGTGCAGGGTGTTCCTCAGGAAATGCAGAAATACTATGGAGTTCCCACCACAGCACAGCATGAGATATTTTTAAAGATTTACAAATTAAATTTAAAAGAAGTTTCTGCGTAATTATTGAAGAGAGAAAGGACACAAAGCAGGAAGGACTCTTTCTAAAGGCCTGTAAACATGTGGGGCTAATCTTCAAAGAGAGGCATCAGAAAGCAAATTTAATGAGTAACTTTCTCATTCCAGAGAGTACTGAAATATCATCTGACACAGATATTCAGTTTAGTCTCCATTTATATTTAATGGTTAGATAAACATGGATCATAAGTTTAGTTTTATTAACAACTGCAATACTTTATTAAAAGGTTTTGCAGGCTACAAATTTGTCATTTGTCATTATGGTGATTTTTTCAGGTTTAAATATTGCATCAATTTGTTTCTCTTTTCATCTTTTCTTTTTTCCTTTCAGTTAATTAGGTTAAATAAATCTCAATACTGTTTTCATCTTCAATTCTCTAATACAAGTAGCTACTTTGGCCAGTTTTCTGAATTGAGCAAATCTTCTAACATATAGCTACAGAGAGCTCACTGAGGAGGTGCCATGGACATATATGACTGTAGTATATGTTCCTTGGCACTGTATCCATGGCTGCTATGCATTACTTCTGTGGGAAAAGGAGAAGCTACTACAAATCCCCACTTAAAAAAATTAACATACTTTTTCTTTAGGAATTTGTCCTAATGCTCATCATCATTCCTCTACTACAGACTTACATTTTTCAATCTGTAACTATATGAGTATATAGGCAAGTTGTTAAATTTCACTTAAGTTTTAAACTGAATAATATTATCATATTTTCCAGCTGTTTGTTCCCCTTGGGAGGAAAGGGGTGGGTGCTGTAGCATGCCAAGAATCATGTTGTGGGAAGCCCTGGTACAACATCAACAGCAATTTATTCTTCTTTGGCATGCAAGATTTTGGTAAGTGGCTTTGAAAAGTTATGGCTAAAATTAATGCTCAACCATATTTCAGAAGCTAACGGTGCATAGAGTGCACTTCAATTTCAACTGTCACTTTGCAAACACTCTTATCAAAGACTTGACAGTCAAAAAAAGATACCAATTGTAAAGCAGAACATGTTCCAGTGACTTCCCTGATCAGAAAAAAAAAAATATGCTAGGCTCACAGGCTCCCTGATATAGCAACAAGGTTTGAAAATTAAATTTCTGTGTAGGGGAATCCACCCTTTCACACACCTGTGTAACTGTAGTCTGATACCTTGAAAAGATATGACTATCTTCTCATTTCACAGGCCTTCTCTGTCAATGGTGATGGTCTGCTGGATAAAAAAAATCCTTCAAGGAATCTTCACAGAGGAAGACTGAGTTATCCCATTCTTGCACTTGGTCTTATTGCTTCTCAGCTATCCTTGCTAAGAACGCGGCTAGAAAATTAGAGCCTTAGGGCACACATTTATTTTACTCTCAGTCAGAACTTGTCATCTTTCTAGAAACTGAAAATAATATCAGCTGCAAGTTGGTTAAAAAAGAGATGTTTTTGTCTTAGCATGACAATATTCAGTCATCTCATCTATTCACCAGACTGGATGGGAAGATTTAGGTTGCATATTAGGAAGAAAATTTAAGATTTTCCTTACGAGTAATGAAAACTGTATTTCACCATCTCTGAACTATCCATTTTAGAGATACACAAGAACATACAGTCTAAAACAAGACATCCTCCTGGGAATCAGATCATTAATGTGATAGAGGTGGGTGAGTTTTGATATGACAGCAGCTATTCATTAGTCTTATACATGCGCACATGCAAAATGCATATGTATGTACATATATATATGGATATATGGATAACTATACTTAATTAATTGAAATAAAATGTATTACACAGCAGATTGATTAAGAAGAGTCAATCCAGTCGATATTTTGCAGATTCAGCAGAAACAACAAACTGTGTCATTAAGTTCAGTAGATGGCACTCTTCTAAATCAGCAGTAGGAAAAGATCTTTACGTAATGATTAGCAAGGGAAGGCTCAAATGCATTTTGGACACTGAAAAGTCCATCTGATTTATAGAAAATATATTGAATTTTTATAGTTATTTTCCAAGTGAAATATGACTATGTTTCTCTAGCAGATGGAGTTCTGTTTGCCCAAGACAAGAATCCCACCTTGATGCTTTCAGACTGTATCTTTACATGCTGAATCATTCATTTTGTAGCAGAGGTTTCAGTCTTAAAAAGAAAGATGAAGCAAAATAACTGTTAGTCTTTACTGCTGAGTAACTTATTCTTAAATCAACATAAGATATTCCATCAATAAGAGTGGCAAAAATATTAAGAGGAGCTAAAGTTTGGAAACAATCGCTGTTGTTCAGGTAATTGTTTATGTTGCATACAGTACAAAGCTTCAAGGCACAGAGGTTAATACTAACTTTAAAAGATCAGCAAAGTAAGTTGGCAAGACTGTCTTCTAAAAATTGTTTATTCTAGTTCAAACTCATCAGATGGCAGAGACCTCAGATCAGCAACACTTTGTTTTCCATAGTCCTGGAACTGATTTTACATTTTGAAAACAAACTGAGAAAAGGCTCCTTTGATTCTGTTCAATGCTCTTGCGCCATACGGTCTCTTAAGGAGATAAATCATAAGACAGTACTTTGGTAGTTCTTGTGAAACAAGTTTGACAAGCATATTTAAGAAAGTAGTAAATTCAGAAAGCTGTACAACTGATTTGAGAAAGCAAGGCTACAATGCCTAAAAATAATATTACACGTGCATGAGATGTATTGTGAACGCATGTATGAGAAACCAGGAGGCAGAAGCAACAATCAATAGCCATCCAAACCAAATAGATTTAGAGACATCTTTGCTACTAAGGGGGTTGTGGAGTCCCAGGAGATCAGTATTTTTTCAAATGGCTGTTCATGAGAGTGTACAGCTTTTCACTGTATCTTGATGAAAATATGGGGCAGAAAATATTTCCAAGGTCTCAAGGTCGTCTAATGGAAACCATGTAATTAACTAACAGGACAGATTTCAAGTTCTACATTCCAATGCAATGTTTCATAATTTTTCATTTATTAGTTAAGGAAATTACTCATGGAAACCAGCAGAAAATGGATGTTCTGAACAGTTTTAAAAATCATCTTACTTTAAAATGCCTTTTTTGCTAAATGGCTGTGACCTTCAGCCCAGAAAATGTCTGTGATTGCATTTGTTCAAGTGAAAACCTTAAAAGATGATAGGTAATATTTTCAACGCTTTAAAATTCTCGGGTAATTGTCAGATAAGTTAGGATCTTATCAGTGCTATGTCCTTTAGCAGTTTTTCCAGGAAAACATTATTCTCAGTGTACAGAAGAATCATGAATTTTTTGATTCAGTTCTTCAGTTCCCTATCTGGCCATGGAGAAGCTAACAGTACCACATTAAGTGCTCCTACTTTTATTCCTATTTTTCTTTTCTAAGTTTACATAGACTGTAGAATTGCTACAGTACCAATGCATGAAAATTACGCTGACCAACTGAAAGCTATCCTTTGCTCAAATTAAATGGAGATCATTTTCACATACAGATTATATGCATTTGTCTGGACAGTTGCACAGAGATTGAAAACAATCCCTTAAGTACACACATATGTTTTACACTAATCTTTGTATCTGAGAAAAAAAACATATGTTAAGTAATTTGTTTGCTCATAAAAACCTGTAGAGGTTCTCCTAATGGTTGACTTGAATTCTACTGTACTGGTTGCCTTTAACAATCTAATTTCTAATAAACAGCACTGCCATAAGATGGTTTCTCTAAGCAAATCCAAAGTTCTGGGCAGGCTATTGTAAAGGGACGAGTTGTAAAAAGACTTGAAAAGCTCTATTTTTCTTTCACAGGAAGCCAGTCACTGATTTAATCAATAAATAGATATAGCTGACAACAGTGATACAAAAACTAAGTAAGAAGGTAGAGGACCACCACCTTAAAACATCTTTATTATTACATAAGATGCTAATACTTGTTTACTATTTTACTAACCCAGCAGTAAGAAAGAAAACAAAATCTCACATAAACAATTAATGTTTTCCAAAATCTCATCTATAAGTACTTCTCATTGCACTCCTCTGACTGCTGATGCTTGCATCTGGAGGTAAAATACTTGTCAGAAAATAGCTAATTATATCATTTCCCACGAGGAAGAAAATCATTAAATTTAATTAAAAGATTTAAATTCCAGTTCTGTGCATTGAGGTCTTCTTCCCATTGAATTTTCTGCTCTGTGACTTAAAGTGATAGGCTGAACATTCACATTAGCAACAGGTCTCATTTCCAGTTCTGCTTTTTTACACAACATTTCTTGAAGGATATTTTGATCAAATGAGTCTCCCTCTCACCACCAGATCTTTCTATTTCACTGTTTCACTTACACAACCTAATAAACATAAACAATGTGAACTTTAAAGTTCATTTCTACATCTTCTGCCAGTATGCCTCACACTCCAGGTAGCAAAAGTCTCACTCACAACATTTGATTTGACATATTAATCAACACAGTGGGAAAGGTCCTGGGAAAACCACAAAAGAAAAGTGTGAAACAAAATGCTCAGCTAGAGCTGATCTGGGCATTGTATAGGATGACCTGAACAGGTTCAGAAATAAAAATGCTTCTCCTAAATTCTTCATACTTTTCAGAAGAAGGAAAAAATAAATCATAGAATTTCCAGAAAGTTAAAATATCCAATGCTAGAAATCCACGTAGTTCTTGCTTTTTTGTAACCATGCATTAGTTATGAAAAGTACGTTTAGCACTACTGATGATTTGCTAATACAGGTTTTGTTCAGAAAATCTGGATATTAACAGACAGAGAAGTATCTAATATAGTTCTGTAATATCCACACTCTGTAATGCGCAGATTATAAAATCTAAAAAGCAATAATATTCCTGCAGTTTCTAATGATTTCAGAGAGGTGATACTATTGCAAAAGAGAATTTCTTTTGTTGGCTGATAGAGACAGATTGCCTTAAGTGCTTTTATGTTGTTCAAAATCAACAAAATTTATATATCATTGATTATGGTATCGATGCAATCCTATCACTTGTTTCGCACTTCTGATCTATACCAACCCAGACTAAAGTAGATGTAAAGATAAGGTCTCTAATCAAAACACTTTTTGGACAGGACAATCCTCATGACAGACCTCTCCTGTCAGGAATTTCCACAATTAGTAGAACAAAAAACAAACACACACACGCAAAACTATAACAAAATCTGTTCAAGAAAAGTAGAGCTTTTTTTTAATATTAAACTAAGTAAGAAAGAAATCCTGAAACCATTTATGGGAAATTATGCTTTTTACAGAGATGCTTTTAAAAGGAAATGGTAGAAATAAAAAGTAAATCCTACTCCTCACTAAGACTAGCAGATTCTTGATTCCTTTCAAAAAAAAAAAGTTGAGTCTTCCTTGCCACTCATTAATTTCTTCAACACGTGTATAGAAAGACTTCTCTCCGGTGTTGAGTCACAGAGGGCTAAACAGATAACTGAACATCTGTAATCCTGACTGGTCCAAAGCAGTTTGCTTTCAGGCAGGTTAAAAAGTCATCTTCTGCCTTTTGCTTTTGAGTATCAGTAAAAAGGGTTTTTTTGATACAACACAGCTAGAAGTTGCCAGGGATGTAGACTTCTGTCAAACAAGCACTGAAATACTAAATCTACTGACATTCTTTCAGGTGAAAGGTGGGAAGAATTCAACTACATATGGTCCAACAGTGCACCTGAAACTCCTGCTTCTGAACTACTTTGTAGAGAAAGCTGTGAAAGCCATTGTCTTACACTGGGACCTCCACTGTAAGGGCAAAATGACACTACACAGTGGAAAAGTTCACAAGTGCAGTGAAAATAATGCTGGAAGTATAAGATCAACAAAAAAAAAACAATTTTTCCCTAGGTAGAGGCAATTTACTGTAAGTAATTAATAACAAAAATGAAGCAGGCAGTCCTCACTTTATACAGTTCAGAGCATACATACTTAAATCAGTCACTCCTGGTGTAACACTGCTGAATAACACTAGCGATAAAGTTAGAGCATAAGTCTCAGTACCATTGCCTGTTATGATGATAACGACTAATTTATTCCACATTGAAGACAAGGAGTTATAAAAACAAATTTATGGCCACTGTATTTATCATAATTAATTTCCTCCACATTAAAAGCACAGCATTTTGGAAAAAAAATAAAAGTGACCTTTTTAGAAGTGTCTTATTTAATGGCTCATCATTGTATTATGGAGCCTGGCTGCATCCAGCATTTACAAAGTTACAGAGTGAAGTTCTTGTCCTCCCGGAAGGGATGATTTCACCAGTCATATCTAACCTGGGTAATTCAACGTCCACATCTTGTTTCTTTTAAATATTCATTTTGGCAACAGATAGATGAGGTTGGAACTTCTGATGTAAAAGTAAGAATGACATTAAAACCTGCTTGCTTCTGCTTAACCAGGTGAAGTGATATTTCTTTCTTCAGCAAGTGTGTGATTGCACCAAACTGAGCTGGTTGGGAAACACCAATCTTGTTAATCAGTCCTGTTGCTATCAAGTACTAGAGCTCCATACTTGCATACAGAGTAATTACTATTCATTCCTGCTAGCATTGGTACTAACTCTGTCCTTGACCGGAAAAAAAGAACAAAAAACTCCACAAAACAAAACAAAACCAACAAAACCATCTCACAGGGATTCCGCATGCAGCGGAAGATAAAGAATAGTTGTGGTGTGCTCCTCCGAGTTTCCAATAACTGATTCACTCTCTGCCCTCCACTATCTCAAAGCAGCAGATCAAGAAATCTTTGTTGTTTAATCATGATGAGATGAACTAAGAACTGTAAGAAACTTTGTGAAAATAATATTCTGATTAATAGCTCCTTTCTCGCAATGGGTGGGATTGTGCTATAGCTAATAAAATAAAATGCTGATATTTCTCAAAATTGTGTGTAAATGACTATTATATAGATATCTATATATAACATGGATGGAATAGTACTGAACACATGGATTGGCTTGTACTATTTCCTTTCTGCAATCTACAGTTCTGTTCATCTAAAACAGTAAAAATTGCTTGGGTGCAAATATGATTTTAATCAGTTAGCACAGTCCCAGTATTTACAGCCTCTGTCAAAGAGGTAACACACTGTAATTACTATCTCAATCATTCCCCACGAATCAAGTACTTCAGGCAATGCTAAACTTTGCTTAATCACTGGAAATAATATAAATTTTAAATTAAAAAAAAAAGATCATATTAGAGTGCCATCTTTATAACATTTCCCAATAGTTTCTTTTCCTACTAAATCATAAATTGTGCTTATATGAAGAAACCAAAAAATACCAAGATTTTACATGAAGCATAAAAGAAATGTTGCACTTCTATTAAAGCTGCTTCTGAATGAAAATATGCCAGACTCCCAGCTATACATTTTTGCAGAGGAGAAAAGGGTGAAAGGTTTACATTAAAAGTGAACAGAGAACAACAGAAGTGGCTAGAGAATGGATGAACCTGAAAAATGTCAAGAGTCAGCAAACATAAAACAATTTAGATTTGATGATCACTGGCTGAAAGTAACACCTAATGTTCAGACCCTTGCTCTTTCAACTGCAAGAATTCATCTAGTACCTAATGCTAGACCACATCACAATCCAATTGCTACAAACAAAGTCTGTGGAAACTATAGTTCAAATAGATAGATGCCAAACCACAGCGCTCTAGGCCTAAGTGTTAGATCATTAGAAAATAAGATCTTAGGTAACCCAAGAAAACCATCTGAGCCAGTAACATCAATTCTGGCCTTAAAGACCACTAAAGATTAATACTCCTTGTCTACAGACAACAAATCAAAAGTTAAAGACATCATGGGGTTTTTTTTGTTGTTTTTTTTTGTCCTAATTTCATCTCATATAAGACACCAAAACAAAATAATATTGTATTGCAGTATTTCTAACCTCTTTCTTGGCTTCCAACCTAATGTTAACATATATTCAGGAAATAAATAAACACCAACCAACTTCAAGAAATAAGAAAGAGCAAATAGCTCTCAGCCAGTTTTCCTGGGATGTTAAGAGTGCAGTGAATGGGTTAATCAAACATAGAAAACTATTGAATATGCTTAAAGGTTCCTTAATATCAAAAAAGTCAGTAAAAGTCCTAAAAAAAATGAAGATAGGAAATATCCACAACAGAGGTGAAAATCTCATTCTAATCTAGGTAAAAAAGAAATCTGCTGTCCAGACAGATCTGTGAGTTGGGAAACAGACTGCAAGAGAAGAGGTCCAAGTTCCGTTCTCTACCTAGTTTGATGCCAATTAATTTCCGGCTCCATTTCACTGTTAATTAGGCCTGTTCATAGTCCAAGTTCTCGAAGACACAGATTGCCATTAACCATGTGATCATGCAAATGAAGCTCTGCTATTAATGCTGCTAGTTAGCAAGGAACAAAAATAACAACAATTTATACATTTCCACTTTTAATTCACTCTCAGTAGAAACAATTAGAAGCAGATAAAGTGAAATCATCTGGGTTTTGAATAGTGAATTCTACCTATAGCAACTGAGAATCTGCTTTTATTAAAGACAAGGTTATCAGAAACCATAATCTTCTCCAGAGAGTTGATGATGTAAACTATTAATCGGTCTTTTCCCTATGCAAGTTTTTGACTCTCTGTAAAAAGAAAATCAGAATGCAATGTTTCACAGTGAAAATATAATATCTTATCAAGCAACTTTGGAAAAAATAAAAAGAATAAAAAAATAGAGAATCGCAATATAAGAATCAAAATCTTTATATTTGGAGATAGAATCAGTCAGCTATGTACTCCCCACAACAGTACTGCATTACAGCAGGAAAAAAAATGCTTTATTTTCCATCAGAGATATACATGTGGGTTTACCTACAGTTCCCAGATCTCTGCAGTAGCAGATAGCCCTGTTTATTGTGGGGTAGCAGATAGCATTGGCTGTTAACAGTGAATTGCATTTTTTTTTTCTGAGCACAAATCAAAGTTTGATTGCTAGTATGAATATGAATCACTAAGCTCTACATCTTTTGGACACACGTTTCAAGTTCATGAGAACCAAGTTTCTGAATTTTTTTCTTCTTGCTTTTCATAAATAAGCTACATTATCGTTAGATATAGGCAAGTTGTTACCACTCTATTATTACCACTATTCATTTGATCTCAGGATGAATCTTTTGACATTGGGCTTCCTTAATTTTTTACTGCAGTTGAATGGAAAGAGAGATAGGCTAATCATATTTCTTGCAGAAAGGGCTAACATCACAGATTCTAATTTTTTACCTCATAACTGCATTTACTTTTTGATTAATCTGATATTGATTTTAAAATCAAACTTATAAAAAGCAGCCTCAGTTGTTGCTTCTATCATGTTATCTCCTGATGTTTTAAAAAGATTTTTCTCTTTAGCATTGCCATATTAAAAAACTACCTGATCAAATTCCAGGGAAGGATACCTGTTCAAATAAATAGGGGAGAATTCAAATGTTAGCCATTACAGAACATCCCTGAGGAGGATCAAAAGCATGACATAAGTTGCAAAACCTAATAAATATTTTTTCACTGGACGATGTTCACTTAAGACATTTACAGCAAGGGTGCCTGTTACAAACATAATGTTAAAGTCAGTATGTCCTTTACTTTTTCATTAGTAGTATTTGGGGTTTTAAAATATTTTTTTCTGTTCAAAATCTAGTCAATGGGATTCAGGAGAAGATCCCTTTTCTACACTAAAGCAATAAATCAGTTTTGCTAGTAAGAAAGTGAAAAGAACAACTAACGTGAACAAAACTGTCCAAAGTCGTGAAAAAAAAAAGTCAGGAAAAAAATACCAAAGAGAGAGAGAGAGAAAGAAAGAAGGCTGTCCCTTGGAAATATATACAGGTCTTTTTTCCTCCAAAGACACCAAGATAACTCTAGGTATCCATTTTCCAAACACAATATAAGAACATCAGTGATAGATGGGGTAATTCCAAGATACTGAATGAAGATTTTGAAATTCTATTCAGCAAGAATATTGCATGAAACCTTCACAAAACAAATGGAGTCAAAAGGAGATCAAATGATCCTTGAATGCATGGACTCTCAAAGTTCATGTAACATGGGAACAATCAACTGAATATCGATGTAAGGATTTTGTGTGCATTTCCTCATATCCAGCCTTTCATAAACCCAGGGGACTGATTCTCTTTTTACACCCCCCTCTGTTCCATTTATATGCTTTTGCTTCACATCTGTCTTAATGGAAGGATGCTTCTGGTGCCAAGATTTTTATAAATAGCAGCACTTAAATCCATGACAAGCACAATTCACACTGCTGTAGTCAATGGGAGTATGTCTCTAAGGCTTTGTAAGCTGTGTATAAAAGTGTTTTAGGCTGAAATCTGGCATGCATAGATTTCACAAAAACGGGAATCAGTAGTTCTTTTTAGAGGACAGTTAGATGAAAGGAGTATGGTTTTATGCTTAGCCAGGCAGCCTGCTATCTCAGAAACACCAACTTATCAAGTTCCCATTTTTTTTTGCTAGGTAATTACATGTCTAGCATGGACGTGGAAGAATAGAAGTACTGAAATGTGAAGTTCCCATGGATGAGTTTTCAGATCTGGAAGTGCTTTGCCAAAATGAGACCACAAGATAAATAAATACATGACTGATTTCCACCACAAGGTATATTGCCCTGTTCGTATTCTGTCATGCTTTTGCTTTCTGAAATAAGCAATATGCTAACAAGCACAGTAGCTGCATCTACGAGACGTTAATCTTCCTACTAACTCTCACAAAAGCAGAGAAATTGCATGCTAAGGTTAAAAACCTGAGCTATAAACACAGACTTATTTATGCAGGTAAGTAATTTCTATTTTAGCAGAGGAGTGCATGCGCTATTCTCAGTTTTACACTTCCATATTTTTTCAGCATATTGAGACAGAGAGAGATTTGTAAAATGTTCTTTTAAATTAAGTTTTTTATTTCTATTATATTCTTATTTTACTTCTGCTTTCAATAATTCTGTCAAAGATTCAATAGCTCGACTGTCCAAAAAATCACTTATGTCAGCCATCATGAGCTGTTGATATTAGTACATAAATAAAGAACACCTCCTCCTTCAGTGTTCTTCAGTTTGTATTTAATGCACCATGAAACACCATTGGCCTTTGCTAGAAAGAAAAATGAAATGTAACATGAACCTGTCAAATCTGCTTCTCTTGGTCCAACACTACTATGGATGGTGAAATGTAGTGTTGAGTGGGAGGAACAAGGAACTTATCCTGAGTTATCTTAGGAATCCTCCTCTTTGTCCATCTTGGACATAGTGACAGCACATGAGCAGTGCTCCAACATCTTGGTAGCAAGAGTCATTTATCTTGTAGCAGATCAGATGCACATCTGACCACAGCCTTAAGAATCGAAACCAAATGCTCCCAGAGTATGGACAGACTGTCTCACTGAAAGCATCCCAAAGCCAAGTCCATACAGAGAAAGAAATCACACCTCCAAATGCGGAGCTCAAGAGCTATTACAAGTGGAACTGCCATGCTTTACTCAAAACCTGCTTCTGCATCAGGACTGACCTGCTTGCTCCTGCTGAATCAGAATGAGAGAGGATAGAAGCTACCTGCTGAGGTCTCACACAAGGCTCCACTTCTCTTGGCATCCTTTGCTTCTTAAAGTTAATAAAAGAAAACCACTTATTATTTGGCAGCAATTAGTCCTTAAAAGTGCTTTGCAAATACAGTTAATTGATTAAGTAGCCTGTGCAAAAGAATCAAAACACTAGTTTTAATTAATGCCCTTAAAACCTGCATACTTCATTACTTCACACAGAGTAAAAGAAACCTTTTTCATCATCCAGATGTACAAAAGATGGGAGCAAAAAAAGGGATACAGGTTAATTTCTCAGTGAGACTTCTGTATTAATTATGCAGTCTTTTTCATCATCCTGTGCAGGATTCAACATTAAAGAATACATGTACTTGCTTACATAAACAAGAAATGCTTTCATAATCTTGGTTCTAAACCTTAATGTCAGTACCTATCTTTGTTTCAGAGGAATAAATACATGAATTCAATGTCTCTAAAAGTCCTGCCTGCAGGTGAAACCTGTCCACCACCAGGGATCTGGCATAGCCAGCCATCTACAGAAAGAGCCCACAGCATCTGCAGACAATTTAAGCCTTCCTGGTTTCCAGCTCAGGTCATCTCTATCTTTGTGTGTGTTTAATCAAACAGAGCTATCATTCTCATCTTCGACTTTCAAATACCTCTGCTTGGGATTGCACACCAGTGCTTATCTTTCACAGAATCACAATGGTTGAATTGTGAATGGACCTCTGGCGGCCATCTGGTACAACACCCTGCTCAAACAGGGCCACCCCGAACAGACTGCCAGGACCATGTTCAGACATTGAAGATCTCCAGGGAAGGAGACTCAATAATTTTGATAGGCAACTGTGCATCTAAGTTAGAGAAACTGCAAAGCTCTACCATTTCTGTTCCCCATACCGGTAGATGGATCCTGGTTAGTCAAACGAGATGCACTGGAAATGGTCCAAACAGTCACAGCATAAGCCATTAGACCTAGTGGAGCTCAGGAATGGCTCATTAGCACACGAAAACTTGCCTAACCTACAGAGACTACCCCACCATGTGCAAATTAAATGAAGATAGGCACAAGAGATTGCATTAGCTGATAAAAATTTGAATATTTGCACCACTGAAGCTTATTAAAAATTACACATTAGAGAGAAGGCATCTAACAAATAAATATATATTTTTTTCACTATTTGCACAAACATATGCCAGAACACTGAATTCAGAAATTCAGCATAATTCTTTTTGAAGGCAATAGTACACTTTTTACTTTTTTTCATGGTCAAAAAGTAAAATACTAACCTACTGTGTACAGAATGAAGTCCCGCACATATTTCTCCTGAGATTTACTGTGTATAAATGAAGAGTTAGAAACTGTAATCGAGAAAATGTGCCCATATTTTCATATAGAGATATAAATCTTTTCTTTAGAGATATTTGAAGCCTAGTAAATTGCCCCTTGCATATGAAGCTTTCTTTTTAAATCTTAAGCAAATTCCACTGCTTCTCTATTGCTTAATGAAATAGCCAATCATGCTGAGGAGGTGATGTTAAGCTTGCCTGAGCTTGCAGCAATGGTTGAGAAAATTTCATACTTCAGAAACACCATAAAATCCTTCATCACAAAAATTCAATTTTTTATAATCCCCAGGAGTCACTGTGCTGTATCTAACATTAAAATCTCAAAACAAGAAACCAAGCCCAGACACGTTCACCTCCCATTCAATCCTCTACCTTCATTTAGCTCTTTAAAACATATAGTTATTTTTTGTTCACTGTTTTATTTAAATTCTTACCCAGTGGGAGATACATATAAATACATATAAATATATGAAATTTAAGCTTTTTTATGCAAAAGGATATCTAGTCCCAGTTTTGCTTAAGAAATAAAGTATAATCAAGCTTTGTCTTTCAGGTTCTCTGAACAATAGCTCTTTCAAAAGAGAGCATTCTATTTTTAAACAAAATAAATTAAATAAGAATAGATTATTCTATGTGTAACATTTACTCCAAACAGCCATCACTGAAGATCCTCAATTGCATTAGCTTTGTTCAGATGTATTTACAGTAATTGTTTTACAATTTAAGGCAGCACTTCATTCTGACAGCAGCATATAGAGTTCTGACAAGCACTTGCAATTTTGCTGCAGCATGAGGCTGTGCTCAACTCCTCAGTCTGAGCCTGCCTTGGTTTTCACACTTGTAGATAAAGGTACACAAAGTAAAGAAATGAGTACAAAGAATGGCATCAACACTGAAGTCTTGATCAGAGCAGTATGTTTGAGACTTGCACAAAGATGAATAAGTTATGTGTTTAAATTAAGTCATTTTAACTTTACAACCACAAGTGCCATTCTTTGACATTCCAGTTACCAGTGTTCCACGTAGTTCTCAGTAGTGACGGGATGGAGGAAATGAAGTGATATTTAGTATTTACCACTTGTAGTATTTATTTGCCAAATGAGTCTATCCATTTGCATTGGAAATAAAATCTCCCAGAGTTTATCCAGTTGAGCTTGTTTCTGGGAAGACTTGGGCATAAAACATCCCATTGTTCAGGGAGAAAACACAAAATTGGCCTACTTACCTAGCAAGTGTTCCTAATACTGCCCTTTTATCTCTTTTTTGGCCTCCACTCTTCTACTTGTACTGTCTTCCTAGCTAAGATTTTTTTGACCTTTTTTATTTATGATATTTATATATGCTAGTAATGGTAATTGTAAGATTTATCCAGATTATAAATTGGCCAAATTATTTTCACCCAACGAGGAACAGCACTTTACCTTAATTCAACCAGAGTAATAGCTTAATAGTGAGCAATATTGTAAATAAACACAAACTGTTCTCATGGACACAGAATTTAAAATTATTTAAAAACAAAACAAAACAACAACAACAACAAAAACCTGAACACTATTTATAGCAGTAATTAAATTATATTATTGATATTTATATTGTATCACTCACCAAAGATAATGTGATCGAAAGCAATACAATGTCATTTATTATATATCTCTCAATGTAATTCAGAGATTCATTGTATAGTGATTTGATATTTCTATACTTTATGGAGAGGTCATCTTGTCAAAGAGACTGTAGAACCTGGCAGAGAGGACTCTCATGAAGTCAAGAGAAAATGAATAGCCCTGCATCTGAAGAGGAATAACCCCAGGAACCAATACGTGCTGTAAGGCCAACTGGAAAGCAGCTGAAGTCTTCCGTGAGCACAAAGTGGGTCTATACTATCCCACAGCTACTTGAATAAGGAAGAAGAGCAGCAGGGATGACTTGAAAGTAGAACTGTTCATGTTCTTTCCCTGTACATTCAGGCTTCACTGCACTGCCCAGCTGTGTGCATGTGTGTCACCTTCAGCCACAACAGAACAGCAGCAGCAGCAAAGAGAAAACTGTTAAGAAGTTGCATCAACCAGATGCTTAGCATGAATCCTGAATATCAAATGTCAGTTGTACACAGACCAAGAATAAATGATGTACAGTAATCAATTTTTCACTTGGGAATAACCCAATATTTTCAAACACTTAACGTATGCAGCATTGAGGATAGGATTGTACAGTTTATTTTCGCAGAATCCTTAACTATCTTCCCTTACTGAAGCAACACTAGAAAGGAAGAAGAGATAAAAGATGCTGTCTGAAAGGTGCATATCCCAGCAACTTGCCCTTGCCCTCACATTGCAGACCTACCTGGTTGAGTACAATAACTCACTACGGTTTCCATCAGTACTGACGACATGTTTAAGAAAAAGAGACTTGAGAATTCTGGGGTTCAGTAATTGGATTTGGAGCCTTTAACCTCCCGGTCATAGGATCAGATTCAATTCCAGTTCATAGCATCTGAAAATCATTAGCATCGCAGATCTGTTCAGTGGCAAATGAATGTGTGGTTCGAGCTTAGCAGCTAGTGGGAATGAGTCCCTTGTTGACCCTCTTAGTAGAAAAGCAGGGGATTAAATGAGTAAGGAACACTAGTTAGCTTTTTATCCAAAAGGGTGGTCTCTCTGGTCAGAGTTGAGACAATTTATCTGGTGAGTTTTACTACTGCTTGCTCTGCAGTAGTCTTGATGCATATAAAATTTCAGGCTTCAGGTGTAGATGTTCAGAACCTTAGAGTTCCTACATTTATTTTGGATTAAAAGAAAAAAGAACACACGTACGAGAAGAGAATGAAATCTACATCCAGCTTCCATTTAAATATTTGTGCAACTCAGCTGTGTTTGATTCCAGTGTTTCAGAAATCTCAGCATGCCAGGATTAGCCAGCAGCACTGTAAACTGGCTCCAGTTAGGGTGCCTATATTGAGAGGTAATAGTGGCTTGCATGAAATTAGACTACTAAAAATGTCATCAGATCAGGATCCATTGCCTCTTAAGAGACCTGTGCCTTACAGGAAGCAGAGCATCAGTTTTTATAAAAATAAGTAAAAAAGAAGTAAAAAAAAAAGCGATATTATAAACATTTATCTGACCTTACAAACTCTTATACTCAAGTAGTTCTTGACCTGACCTGTGCTAGATTCACCAGCCATGACCGGGGCACTAGGGAAGAAAAGCATGGGTAGCTGACAAACCTGGCCCTCTCGTGTTCACAACAATAGCTTTAACTTTTCTTTCAGCAAAAGCAGGTAACCGTGAAATGTTTGTGTTAAATGCTAACCCCCCCACTGTGTGTTTTTGTTGTTTGTTTTTTTTAAATTAAAGCAGATCATAAAGCCAGTCCTAGTTCTCCAAGGTGGGCTAGTTTTTTCAGAATACATGCTAAATTCAAACCTCTGGTCCTCAGCCTTTAATAAAAACAAAGAAACAAAACAATAATACCCCACATCCTGATATTTCACCATACATGTGCAAACTTTCTGACCTTTTGAAAACCAAAGTTCAAAAACCATGGTGAGAGAAACAGATGAATTAAAGTGGGGAAAAAAATACCTGACAGAGATGCAGAGACAAGGTTTCAACAGATTTAGGAAAAAAAAATCCGACAACATTTTTCTTTTGCCTCTTGCCTTACAAATCATTCACAGAATCCCAAATGTAGGCAAAACATTTGCTGAATCTCAAATGCAGTTCACATGGGTTTTAATACTTGTTTAGTGTGAATTTTTTATAATCAGTTTTGAGTTTATTTTTATTGGGTTTTGTTTCTCATAAAGCATCTGTTCTTGTGTTTCTTTTTACATGACTGGCACTCTCCTAGTGTAAATGAGTGGACTGACATTTGTTGGATTGAGCTTCACACAGAGCACCTGTGAGCAATATGTGGCGTGTGTGACTTTCCTTCACAACTCTATTGTAATTGTTTTTGGCATGCTATTCCTGCCACACATTGTAACTTGACCTTTGCAAATACTCATTTCATTTTGAAGCTTATGAAACAGAGTAGCTTAATATTCTAGAAGAATTTGGTCCTCTGTTTAGCCACAGAAATAGATGCAGAAAAGATAGTGGCAGCACTTTTTTTTATTTTTTCAGCCAGAGTTCAGTAACAACCTTGGGAAAGTAGGTGGTGTAACTACTGGTGGAGGCAGGGGGAATAAATAATATGGGAAAATACGTATTAAAAAAAAAATCTTAGATTTTAGGAAACAAGTTTGGACTAAACCTACTGTTCATTATTTTTACTCAAGCATATAGCATTGTAGTAGATGTTGCTACAGTAGCACAGCATATGTAGTAATTTTTTTTTAAATAAATAAATACCTTTTTTCAGCTCAATTGTCAAGCTTTGCACAGGCAATATCTGATCCACTGGTTAGATATTCTTTTTCTAAGGCAATGCTGAGTTTTCCCTGACATTCAGCTCAAGGAATAAATGAGGGATTTTAAGCTAACAGCACCTGAGTTCTTATTTAATAGAAAGCAATTAGACCACACTGCTTTATAAATGGTGAAATATATGCAACAGCACTACTTCAGAACTAGCAGAAAGAACTTCCTTAAGGAATTACATGCACTCTGGTAAGAATGTTAACCCCATTAATAAATCTCAAAGCTATTCAGGTTGTATATGTAGTATATCATTCCAACAATGAGAATGAGTAGAAATTTCAGAATGTAAAATGTTGTCAGCCAAAGCCATTCAAGTGGTTGGCTATCATGATAGCCTATGGCTTCAAATGATCCAAGCAGGAATTCTTACAGGCTACAGATCTTCTGCTACATGAAAATAAACAGTTTGAGGGTTTTTACAGTAGTTTTAATTCTTCTATCAGTGGTAACAAAGCACTAGATTATTATCAAGGTAAAAGGAGAATACTAGGAGGCAGTGACTAAAGGCTGTCCATATCTCCTCTCTCAACAGGTAGTTTGATCAATATTGCATAATTTATTGAAGCTGTCACTGCTTAGTACAGTTATAAAAGAGGTCCTGATTATGTAACCATACTGGCAATAATGACGCAGTACTTACTAAGAGACACTGTGAATGAGGTTTGGCAGTGATCACTTTCCTCTGCAGTGCTTGGAAGCTACCAAGCCACAAGTCTGCGCTAAGAATTTCACCACTTAGATTTCCCAAAAGGAAACAATATAAAAGAAAATGGGATCAGACTGCAAAGTGCTTACAGTAAATGAAAGAACTACGAGAAAATACATGGTCTCATTCTTCCAAAGGCTAGGGTTATTTTATATCCATGATAAGGCCACTTTATAATGCCACAGCGTTGGGGGAATCCTTAGATTAAAAAGTGAATCTGACCCATGATGGTCAAGTCATGAAAATTCAAAAGAAGTTACTTGTTACTATTCACTTAGGTAGGCTTCTGAGTATGAATGCAGGCCATACTAAATAACTGAGCAGTCCATTATGGCTAATAACCCATCAGTGAAAAAAAATCTAAGGTTAAGTCCTGACAGAAGAAAAATTGTCAGCTGGTATAAGCCAGTATAACTGAGGACTGTGGAAGGCAGCTGAGCCACAGTAGCTAACAAGCTTACAGCATATGATAGAAAGAAAGAAAATCTTTCACGGTTTGCAATAATTGTTACATCTATATGTTTTTTTCCATTTTAAAAACATAAAATAAATAGAAAAATACCAGCATTGGCTTCAAAACAATAGCAGAATTAGGCCCAGGTCTATGACCTTTTCTTTCTGCACGGTTATATTCAGTGAAATGGGATCTATTGGTTTCATTTCCCCAGCCCAGCATCCAGACAACCCTTCAAGCAGAATTATTGCTTCTATTAAAATGTGTACCTTCTTCTAACTCTTCTCGTTTTCTCAATTTAATATGAAACAATTGAGAGTTATAGCAGTACATTAGGAAAAAAATTATCATTATCACCATCCTCAGAAGTCTTGATTAATGCAACTGTCTCTTCCCTCTAACTAAAGATGCCACTGGAAATACTAGTCCTTCTTGAACAATTATGTAACTGAGGAGCACACTTTTTTTTTTTTTTTTTTTTTTGTCAGTGGTCAGTAACTCCTGGTTGAAGAAAAGCATTGCTTTCCAATTAATAAAAGTTTCTAAGTAAAATAATACATATGACAAAAAATACAACAGACCAGGGTTCTAAAGCCATTTGCTTCCAACAATGTATTACTGCAATCCCATTTACTATAACCTACTACAGTAACTCATATTCTGTGAAACATGCATTCATGAGGGCATTAAGACAGATTATTCCCCACACTAAAGCAGATACAGGGGTATCATTTTTATATACACATATGTACCCACAGAAATGCAGCTCCTGCACCATGGGAACAGCTTCCTAAAAATGGGAAGATCAGAAAGGTGGGGCCAAAATAACAGGGACAACAAAAGTCAGAGGAGCTGCCCGGCCACAGCAGTAGCCCACATAGAAGTTTCCTGTCTGAAGAGCACAAGGTGAGAGACTTACTGCTCAGTATTCCTCAGTCTCTGCATCACAGAAGCCCTGTGGGATCCAAGGGGCCCAGAATTGTTATTTCACAAGACAGCTTTCAAAGTCTGAAAGGAAACCTTGGAGCCCTCTATTACTGTACAAAGAGGTTTAAAGCCTAGTGATATCCACTCCCATTCCTTACCACATTAAGAAAAGCAGTTTGGGCGTGGCACTGGTGTTCTGAAAAATGGCCAATAAAAAAAGAGAAAATTATTCAGTTTTTGCTCAAAGCCCTTATGAATATACTACTGGTACATCACCATCATATGTGCACAGGTAGAACAAATATATTTGTATGTGTGGGTCTGGAAGCAGTAAAAAGAAAATAAGTTACACTTTGCAAGTGAAATTCCATTTCATTTGGCAAGAGACATTTTCCTTTGAGACATATTTGAGAGGCTAGACAGAGAGCCAGTGTTATTAGATTTTATGCTTTTCTAGAGACTGCCACTGAGACATAATCTCTTTGTTTCTTTTCCACTCACTTCAGGGGTGTAGGGAAAGGATACTTAAAGTTGAATTTGAGTACAGTGGGACACAGTTATTGGGTACAAATCTGATCTCCCTTCCCTTTCCTCCTGACTCTTCTGCTCTGAACTTTTTCTGATTAGGGACCCAAGTGAATGAAGCAAGTGCCAAATTACCAGCCTGAGGTTAAACCACACAGCAGCAAAATTGCAATTTTAAAAATCTGATTGAAGAATATGAGGCTTTATCTACATACCAGTGTGTGTGGAACACAAATGTTTTCTTTTTTCCTCCCTTGGCCTAGTGAGCAAATAGAGGATTCACTGAAAATACTTAAATGAGATCATATACGCTGATAAGAAAACCCACAAAAGAGGAAACTGTAAGTCTGTAAAACTGCTGCACCTTTGAGACAAACTTCACAAAATGTTGTAATTCCAATGTTGCCTTCGTGTATACACAGTGGCAACGTGAGCTGCTTCTGTGGGTGCACACATCTGTTTGCAGGGTCTGAGGATTCTACACCAGAGGCCCTTTGCAATGCGCTCCTTTGACACAAGGAGTTTCTATGTGGGCTTTTTCAACACCTCACATCTCTTCTTCACTATACTTTTTGGTACAATTACTTGTCTGTAACCTCCCACTCTTTCTGCAGTGTTCTGTCACAAGCTTCTCATTTACCCTCATGGGATTTCAAGTGGCATCATTCACCAACCTGACTCCTGTCTTGTTGAAAATGTGCACATCTCACTATGTTATATGGTGTTAACAGAGTGAAATCACTGCCTGTGACTAGAAGCTCACGTAGGAACTCAAAGTAATCTTTCAAAATAGGCACACTATACGCCCAAATACATGTACAATTAGGAAGCAAGGGCCTGCAACACTTTCCAGAAAGTGCTTCTGTCCAAGTTTAGAGAAGAGCACATTTGTCACGTAAATGCTACAGAACCACTAGCCTCAGCTCCAGGGCCTCGCTCAATGCTTCACTTCTCTAACAACCCAAAACACAGTTCATCTTTGCAAGTGGGTTTCATGCCCTGATGCTCTTTTGAATCCAGCTTTTTGTGGGATATTAAGCAGATCTGTTTCAGGGTACAGTATTAGGCATTTTTTGTGTGAATACTGATGGATATTGCCATAGACAGGTGACCTCTAATTCTTGTGCTGGAATAGGAACACTTCCTGAAAAATTGGCTTGGGTTGTAAGATCTGAGAAAGACACCAGCAGAACAGTATACAAAAAATTTAGCTCTTATTCTGTTTGCGTCTCTAAACAAACTTCCATACTCTGTGTTAACCCATGTAGTATATTCTGTGGCTCTTTTCATTAACCATCATGCTCAAATACTATCATCATCTCACCTCCAATTTATCTCAAGGACACTGGTATTATCCCTGGAGCCAGTTCCTTCTCTTTCATTGTTTCATCTGCTGTGCAACCCTCTCTTCTTCTAACACCACTCTTTTATTTAACTCTGTGCTGTCAGCCAAATAAGCAGATGTACTAAAGAAAATACACTGCACCATCAATACACTACAGACATATCTCTTCTGTGCTACACACAGTGGCTATGTACACATTTAATTCTAGGCACATAAAAGCCTTCTTTCTTTATCTTCTTATCTTCTGCTAACAAATAAGCATGGATTCACTGAGGGACTAAGATCCATTCATTTACACTGCTTTACTGCAGCAGTGATTGCAGCTGACTCTCACCCTGAGTGTAGCTGGACCCTGTCCTGGTTTCAAGGATGTTTTTTTGCAAGGTGGCTCAAACGTTACTAAAGCCCTGACCACCAGGCTGAATTGTGCATGAAGTTTACATGCCATTTCAAAATATTTCTTCATAGGCCTGTTTGAGTTCATTTCAACTAAGATTAAAAAGACCTGGCAATCTGTGGGTGAGACGGTTTTACTTTTAAGTAAACTGCATTCGGCTTGAGCTACATTTGAATGAGATTGCTGGTAACGAAACAGGAAAAAAATGGCAAAGAATAAATAACACAAGGCAAATAAGATTGTAAGAGAGAGAAAAGACTAGACGAAAACCAATTACAAGAGGAGTCAGGAAAAGAAAGAACTGTAGAACATTTATTTTTCCATGCACACTCTATAGTCTACTTTGGTTATTATTCAGTTCAGGAAGAGAATAGGATTTGCCTCTCTAAAATTAAGTAGATGAGAGAGCAATAGAAAAAACTGTACTGGAAACAAAAAATGGGACATTCAAGAACTCTCACAGGCCCCTGGAAACACAGAAGTCTTCTTATTACACACAAAGCATACCAGCAAAGCTTTACAAGGAATTCAACTAACTGAGTGATCTTAAAAACATGTAACACAGAAACAAAAGTGGGGTATGGTGCTGTTAGCTGTTTCCTCCAAGCTAGAATTTTATTTTTTTTTTTTTGAAAATATGTAAAACTTCAGTGTGAGCTGAAAGTACAAGAAAATCCTCAGTTGGGTTGTGACTGCTGAGAGAACAGCCCTCTGACAGATTTTTTTTCAAGTCTATCCTGCTAGCTCATAAATTACTATTTATCAGAAACTTTAAATGATTTTGAAACTTAAATGTTTTTCTCTAGAATAATAATTTGCAGACTTACAACATTTAGGTAAGATGATCCAAACCATTGCTTTCATAACTATCTTAGCAATTCTACGTAACTGTCTTCCAAATAAAAAAACCAAACAACCCTGCATATGGAGATCTTGTTAAAGATCACCACATGGATTAGAGAGAAAGCATAGATGGTTGGCTGTTGGCTGGATGGACGCAGTTATACTACCAAAAATATTTAATTGATCACTTAGATAATCAGTCAGGAAATGATCAGTGATGTGAACAAGACATTCACCCTGTCCGGCAAAGAACTTTTAAAACTGAACGACTGCTGAATGGCCTAATACTTGACTGATAAGTTTTATTCTTTTACACATAAACTGAAACTCCAGTCAAGTGTCATTCCTATCATGAGATCTTTTCATGCCTCATGTGTAATGATGATTTGCTGTAAACCTTTCTTTTCACAACCATTGACATTACATGCACCAGTGCTTGCTTTAGTATGAGCTATTCACACCCGTGGTGCAGAAGACTGCAATTTCACATTCCACAGCATAGGAGCAGGAATAGCAGCAGGAAGGACAGGGACCCTCTAAGATCATAATGGCAAACAAAGATGAACAAGGCAAGAAGCAATTGTGAGAAACACATTAATGTTCAAAAGAGTCTTAACCTGCATTAATTTAGATACGCTCATAATTAGAAGGCTCCAGCATGATAAGAGTGGAACCAATGGAAATTACTTTTTCATCTAAAATGAAACTTCTGTTACATTAAGAGGCAGATTTATTTTTAACGTTTTTCACTCAGTTCTATTAACAGTATATCTAAACAGCAAGGTACAGAACAGTTCTATACTGCTAAAAATGTGTGATATTGGATGGTAGATTGAAGAATCACATACTGAGTTAGTGGGAAGGGCAGGGGTTATGTGTCTTAGTCATAATGTAAATGTAAAGAAGAAAATCCAATGGCATTTAAGGAGGGGAAGAAAAGGGAAACAAAACATTGAAGAGTAATTGGGGTCATATCAACCGAGCACAGAGACATTTCCAAAACAGTCCAAGTGAGTCACGGGCAGCAAGAGTGAAAAGAGGGGGGCAAGTGTTAAATTCATGTGGCCTTTTAAAGCTCTTCTGGCAGAACAAGGAAAGTAATTACACATTGTCTCAGCAAACATCCACAGCATTCCCTGGTGTATTCTCAGAGAAGTCCCAAGATAGATTTTTTCATTTAACATGCACAAATGCTGTGCTGGTACCCACTCCTTTGCACTATGCAGCTTTTAGAAGGTATCAGCCTGGGAGAACTGCTTGAAACACAGAGTCTGTGAGATCTGCAAGGGAGGGAAGAGAGGACTACCTGAAGTTAGTTGGAGTGTGCTGGGTAACAAGACCCCAGAAAGAGAGGGAAGAGAGTAAAGCTACTGCTCCACACATTTCTAAACTTAATTTAGATTCCATGAAGTTGTCAACATATAAAATCTCCTGGAGCTTTAGAAGATAGAGGATGATGAGGAATCTCCCTGCTGTCACACCCAGAGTCCTCATTCTCATTCTCCTATCTGCATGCAAGAACAGCTTCCACTTTGCTTTGCCTACCTTAGTCCCTTACTACAAAACCTAAACATGTCTTGAATATCTCCAAGGATGGTAACTCAACCACTGCCCTTGGCAGCACGTTCCAGAGCCTGACCATTTTTCCTAAAATCCAACCCAAACCACCTCTGGAGAGATTCACATGTATACATATACATATAAATATTAAAAACAAACAAACACATTTATGAATAAGTGAATTGAAGAATCAGTTCACTCAGAAATTTGCCAGCATGAGTACTTTTGGCAGGACACTTAGGCCTGAATACAAACAATAGCGCCGTATTACATCTCCTGTAGATACTATTGAAAGCATCTGTATAAGAATTTCATTTTTACAAGTCTGAAATACTGTGTTGTTACGAAGTGCAACATAAAAAAAGAGATAGTAGAAATGAACTTGCCAATTTCAGAGGTAAAGTATCCATTTTATATCATCAAATTTTATTCCAGTTATCACAATAAACAACAACACACAAACAAACCAAAAGTCCTGCAAAATGGGATATAAAGAAAAGTGATGCTATAATAAGAAGAAAAATAATTTTCCTTATGAATTCTTTATTTATGTACAAGTTGCTTGTGGACAATAAAATATAACAAAGATTGCTTCAGAAATTAGGTCTTGACCTGAACTGTTGAAAAATAGCTCAAAGCAAATTGAAAGCATAAATGGATTAGGTGAAGTTTCAAACAATAGATCAGAATAATGAAGACAAAGTCTGTGTCAAAAAGAAGACTAATCATTAAAATTCATGTTACCATCTCTATAGAAAATAGATAAGTCACTCCACATTTAGAATGTTATTTATAACGTACTATAATGCCAGAGGAGACTAACATACATGACTACAAAACAAAACAAAACCAACTTTCCAGCTTTAATGCTGTTTAGGTCATCATGACACCTGCCAGCAAAACCAATGAAATTCACAGCTAAGATTGGCATGGTGAGTATTATCTCTGTGTCTGGGACCTCAGCACTGTGCACAGAAACTCTGGGATGAGTTTAGCTGAACACAGCATTTGACACTGAACCCGACTGTAGTCACTCCTATGCATTCCTTAACAGTTCTACAGATAGCTGAAGTCTGCATTTATATCAGCAATTACTCTCCTACCTTTGCTGATTATCTCCAGTTTAAATGGATTGAGACCAGAATTTGATTCACAGAAGTTACTTGGATTATATCTGTTTTAAACCAAGAGCATAAGCAGAACTGAATCTATAGCCTCTGAGCTTTTGACTTGTCAGAGTGACAAAACACTTCCTGCTGCATGAACACAGCTACTATTTCAACCCAACAGTTGGATGAATTGACAGTGCGGGTTTCAAAAGCTGTTACTTTAAATGCAACTACTGCTCAGGAAAACTGATGGATTTATAGTTATGGCTTCAAAAGATGATTCTAATTTAATACCATACTATAGGTAGAGGACAAAAGGCGGGGAGAGTAGTGCTGATACATCTGCTCTGAATTGCATTCCACTACATGCTAGTTGGCTGTATTTTTACACCCACATTAATGTTCATTGCAGGTAAACAGTAGAAACCAGTTTTAATGAGAACTGTCAGAAATCGGTATAATTTCCAGTAGATTTTACCAGTCTGCAAATGTTGACTGCTACTGTAATACTTTACCCAGCAATATCATTTCTGAATCTTGGAAATACACCAGACTCAGGCTGGCATCTAGGTACTTGATCAACTCACCACTATGCAAGTGCTTCAGACAACACCATCTATTTTTATCAGTCAAAAAAATACTTGTCAACAGAGAAATCGCTCATTCTGAGACTGACATTGCTGCATCAAGCAATCCATATTAGTCCATCGCTGCAATGACATTTTTTAGACTTGTATTTTATGGGCATTTCACTTTTGGAATTTGTGAGGGGAGGAAAGGAAAAGCAGGTTAGTTAAATTATTAGACTACTCTCTAAATACTCAGCCTTCCAAAAAGGTAAGCCATTTTCAGCTGTAAAACGTTTTTTTATGGACAACAACCTTATAACTACGGACAATAACAGCTAATTTTCAAAGTTGACTATGCTGCTGAATAAAACTCTAGATAGCAGGCAAGTTGTATTTATTAAGTATTTTGCTATACATATATATCATACTTATCTACTCTAATTATGAGAGAGAGAAAAGCATCTTGAAGTGTGCAACCTAGTAGAACTACCTAGTAAAACCTAAAGCAGTGAGATATGGCCAAGTTTTCATTGGGAATGGAAGACAGCTATAAATCGTGGGTCAGTGTCAGTCATTGGCATGAGCCACTGTGTGGCTCAGCATATGTTGCTTTGCAAGGAATTTAACTGCTTGTAAACCCTTTAAAAATCAAACCCCAACTCTTCCTTAAAAGACAAAGAAAACTAACACCATACAACTGAGTGAGCAAACTGGATGCTTGAGGTTTTATAGGATAACATTGATTGTGTCTATATTATATGTTATTTCTATCTGCATCTATTAGATACAAACAGGATAGCCTGTGAATTGAACTGAAGTTGTATCTTTGATTTAAATGCAAAGACAATTGGACCAATTATGTCTCAAGTTGTCATCACACACAGCTTTGAAGGATGAACAAAGGATGTGGATATGAAACAAAAAAGACAGATGTGGCCAGATTGTGTCTATTATACATCACAGGCAAGTCATCTTTGTCTTTATGAGGTCAATATATATTGGTTCTTATCTGGCTTTTACTCCCCTCTCATGCTCATTTTATTTCATCTGAGCCTTCCCTGAATTTTGCTGGAAAGTACCAGTAGAATTAGGCCTATTCAGAGCTACTCTTGAACTGAACTACTCGAGTAAAACTTTGTTTGTCCCAAACTCAAATGAAAAAAAAAACAGCATCAGGTTCTCTGTTGGGGTAATCAAAATTGGAATAGAAAAGTAGAACTGGATTCATGGTAAAGCTTTTCAAATACAACGTGTCTCAAATTTCTATTGAACTCTATTTGCAAATATCAGCATCTTTTCATGTGAAAGTTGTCTGCATCCTAAACAAGGTCAATAAAGAGCAAAATAGACATTAATAGGTCTTTCTCTGCTCTCCCTCTTGCATGTTTCCCTATTATCAGCCATTTTTTCATTCTCTCAACATGATCTTTTGTTTTATTACTGCATTTCCTCTTCTCTTTTCTTGGACAATCATGTTGCTGTTTTCTTCCCATTGATGCCTCTTGTCTTTTGTCAGTATATTTCTCCTCTTTTCCTGAACCAAATGTTAACAGGCATAATTCAGTTGCTTGTTGCTTTATTTTCTCCCATTTCTCTCTGTTTCTGCCGAGCAAAAAGCAGCAGGAAACTAAACAGAGGGTTTTTGTAATGTACATCATTCGGTCCACCAGCCCTACAAGATCCTATATAAATGGTTGGATAGGGCAGCCATGGAAACCCTGCTGTAACTACCAAAGGGAGAGGTACTTGTGCAATATGGATATGTCATCTGGAGGCACCTGAAATTTTGTTGGCTGGTAAATCCTATTTATGTAGTATGGGCTCACAGGGAACTATCTAAGCAACTTTTATATCCATTTCAGGTAATAAATCTAACACAAAATTCTGAGATTAAGGCTCATAAAAATGTGAATGACTTGGGCTTTTACTCAAGCTACACAAAGCTCACAATACTAAATTGAAAACCACGATGGCAGTGAGCATTCTTCACTGAAAGTCTCAGTGTAGCTAAGGATCATATCTGCCCCCTATTAATAATTTATCCACTCCTGAAATTCTCAAAGTGAGGATCCAGCAGCAGGCAAGCCAGTGTCGGATGGACAAAGGTACTTGTACCATTAAAGTGACAGTGATGAATCAGTGTTTGCAATATTAATTTGAAAAGGCTTACAGTGTAATAGATTCACACGGACTCAGCCTATATTTTAATGACTTTATCCCTACAGTAGAGCATACCAGAAGGAAAGGGAAAACATAAAACAAGTGGTTTTAAAAAAAAAGACCTGGATTTTTCACAGAGCCAAAAGGCTTTAAATTCAGACATTGCTACTCTCTTCACCTTCAGTATTGCTGAGTTCACAGACCCACCTTATACAGTCTTTAATCATATGATGAATATGCATCTACAAATAATGAAAGATTAGAGAACAAACACACAAAAAGGATAACTGACTTAAAGGCATCAACAGCTGCACTTAACATTGGAGGAGTACCCAGAACAGTTGCTTTGAAGTCCCCCTGTTTTTTCTTGATAAATATGCTATAGAATCGTGAAACAAAGCCTGGAAACAAATTATGACTACTTATCTCCTATGTGTCATTCTCTTTTGCATGCTTTATTCTGCCCTGTTAGTTTGGCATTGTTGCCTGGTTGCAGTACTGTATCATTTGTTTTTATGAAGTAATTACATTTGGATATAAGTTTTGTAAACCTGATTTACATCCCTCCACAATCTTCATAAATTCATTACAGCCTTAGCATTTCTGGTGTAGCTCTGGGGCCGCTGAAGGCATTTTCTACCGCATTTCATTTGGACAGCGAGTCTCTTAACTCATAACCCAGTTATACCAAATTCTATGTCCTTTGACAAAAATCCAAATGGCTCTCAGATTCCTTGCCTCATCTATTTAGATACTTGAGGTTTTCATTCAAGCTGCTGTGTTGTCAGAATAACTGGTTCTGACTTCTTCAGTCTTTTTTTTTAGAGCTGAAGGAGAAAACTCACGATCTAATATAATGCTACAGTTCTCCACCATAAACTTCTACTGAACTGAAATTAAGTGATGCAAGCAGAGGTCATAAATGGAATGGAGATGGTAAAGTCAGTGGATTAACAGCAACTGTGAACTGAATCACCGCATAGCTGAGCCACCAAATTAATACAAGCAGTTACCCTGCAGCAAACACCTAAAGTAAACCTCTTGCAAGGAAGGAAGAGACGACTGAAATAGGGTAAAATTAAGTATCTGTCTTGTATCAAACTCCAAATTTACCATTGCATTTTCTGTATTCCTGTAGAATTGAAATGTCTTGAGCCATAAGAACACTTACAATTTAACCGAACTGCTCATATGCTTAAAATTATAGAAATCCTTATGCATTTGGTGCTTCTGTAAGCTCACAGGCATCCCGAACAGTGAACATGAAGTAAACATCTCAGATACAGAGATTTAACAGAAAACCAAGACAGAGTCAAAATCAAAAACTGATTAAGCAAAGCATACCTGAGCAAGCATTGTCTGCTGAATGCAGAACATGAATATCAATCTACAACATTTCAGTATTCTCCAGGCTTTAAACTGGATTTACCAAACCTCTTAGATGTCAAAAAGTAATACCCCAAAGCACTGTATTAGCACATGCTGCAACAATATCAGAGCCAGAAGGACATTACATTATGGATAGAGGTGGTCAGAGTTCTTGTAGAAAGACTGATTTCCTCTCTTCCATAAGTATTTTGCACCATAATGTAAATGAAGATAATCTGGAAACTTGCAAGGGTTTTTTACCATGACACATATTGAAAAATCATTGAAATTTTTCATTTAGAGAAGTTCAGTCTTCAAATATTTAAATAGCAATTAAAATATTTCAGATGTTACAGTACTGAAACATTATTATTACAAAGTCTTATAAGTGAATGTAGTTTTAAAAGTTCAACCTGATATATTATTTTTGTTTCGGTAAAACATTTTGATAATACTGAATATTTAATTTATCCTGAAGCAAAATTTCAGATTTTGCACTATGCTATTTTTCTTTCACTTCTCCTTTCAAGAGGTTTTGTTTTGGGGGGAATGGTGCTTTGTGGGGAAATAATAGTAAATTCTATGAAAGCACGGAAGGAGAATGATGGAGGGTAACTTTGTCAAAATCTTCTCATTTTCTCTTTTCTATTATGTCATCCCACTCCCATTCCATCCCACCTTTTTGACTTTTCACACTAGAAATTTCCAAGCTAGGATGTACATGTGAGAGGGAATATAAAGCACAGGGGTGCAAGTGGTAAGGCAATCAGGTTCAATAAAGATACAACTCCTCCCTACAGACAAGAATCATAAGGTATCTCAGATAAGATTTTTCTGAATAGTTAAATTATATTTAAATCCTTAAGATTTGCACAGATACAGAAAATAGTCTGGACACTGGCAAGAAAAACGTTTGGTAAGAATCTAGGTAGCACATAGCATTGCTTTCACACTGAAAGAGAATAAGGAAGTTTCTACAAGGAAACCGAATATGATACTTCTAGAATATATTATTTATATACAATTATGATATGTTAAAAATATTATTGTTATAGCCTACGGATGTAAACATGGAAGGTATGTACAGAATTTTAATATCTTTTTATTAGACCAAATGACGTATTTAGAAGAAAACAGACAAGATTTCAGAAACCCAAGCTCACGACTAATAATTCCTCCTAAACTGTAGATTTAAATATCTATTTTCCTCCTAACTGTATCAGTAAGACAAACAAAAGATATTAACCCTCACCAGAAACCTTGCTTCACTCAAAATAATGAAAAATTGTATTCATATAGTTTTATGCTTAGGCATGGAAATGGAGAGGACAGAGAGAAGAAATAAGGTTAAGAGCAGGGAGATTTTTCAAACAATTTATGCTAATAACCTAGCTTGCAACATGAGCTTCCAGCAAAGCCGTATCATTTTCAAAGAGACAAAATTATTCATGTGGAGACTAAGTAAATTTCATGACTTGTTTCTTTTTTTTTTTTTTTTTTTTTTTTTTTTTACAAGCCAGCCTTGTATTTTATGCCCATAAAAGATGTCAATTACCTGTTAAATGCAGAGAGCTGATTAAGGGCACTGTGTATGCTCTATCCAGCTCAGTCAACAATACTTAAGCAATTATGCAAAATTATTATTTATTCTTGTTAAGCATTGGGGGTCTATATAACAACATCTTTTGAAGGAAAGGAAGCACCGCAGCACTTGCCTACTTAGCTTAGAGTCTGCTCTTTCAAGAATCACTGGAATGTATCACTTCAAGGCACTTTAATTGTGAATACCTCATTAAGTTACATGCCAAGGATATCACAGTAAATATTATGCTGATTACGCAAAACCATCTGAAGTTCTCACGCAGATGGAGTATCTTAGGATAAGAAGGTTGTGAATAGGCGTGGCTGTCCTGCAACTCTACCACCTGTAAAAGCTGTAGGCTGCCTCTGCTGGTATGCTTTATGCGCCAGGGTATGGGCAACTCTGAGCTCACATCAAGACCAAAGTCCTATTGCCCAGTTGAGAGGGATGCAGGATGCAGCAGATAACAATTTATCTCTAAAGAAGTAAAAGTATGAGAGTGTGCAATGACCTCTTAGAAGTGGAGGCGAATGGGAGAAGCCTACTTGCCCACCATCTGCTTTGAGAGACCTCAAATACTGGATGTTTCAGAGTACTCTTTTAAAAGTTCTATGATATGAATGGAGATGAATGCATAGTAGTTATAGGCCAGAATGCCACCCTTGCTTTCCCTAGCTGGTATTTGTTCAAGAAAGAGTGAAAAATGCATATATAAATGTCAGCTCTATTTTCCTCCCCTGTGTCTGACCTTATTTGCTCTTTGTTCTAAAAATAAAAGTAATGCTGTTTAACCTTCTTTACATTGAGTGAATGGATCAGGCCAGAATTTTGCGATATTTGCAGTAGTGAAACAATCTAAGGAGAAGAGTTTTACTATTAATAGCACTGACTCAGTTGTCACCTACATAGAATCATAGAATGGCTTAGGTTGAAGGAAATTCCAAAATGAAGGAGCATTCTCTTCTCCAAGATAATTAGTTGAATTCCCTCATCCTTCCTTCATAGGAGAGATGCTCCAACCCTCTGATCATCTTTGTGGCCCTCCTCTGGACCCTCTCCAACATATTCACATCCTTCTTGTGCTGGGGCTCCCAGGCCTGCCTGCAGTACTCCAGATGAGGCCTCACAGAGGCAGAGTAGAGGGGGACAATCCCCTCCGTCTTGCTGTGTCCACCCTCTTTTGATATAGCCCAGAGTACTGTTTGTTATTCAGGCTGCAAGCGCAAACTGTTGGGCTTTTTTGCCCCACTAGATATCTAAACTGGTTGCTAGATAAACTTTAGCTACAAAAATAAGTATATTCTGTTAGAAAAATTATTTAAAAGGAGAATTTTCAATCACAGAACACAGGGAAATTTTAGTTCTTCAGTCAAATCCTGAATCCCACCAAACTTTCCATTGACTCAAGTCAAGGCCAGCCTGACTTAGCCATAAATCCTGAGCTCCCCCCAAAAAACTCCAGTTTTGTCGATCCTGAAGTTTTCCATTAAATGCCCATTTTAGCATCTACTCGAGCAACAGCACTTGCTGGCATTTCCTTCAATATCTTCACATGGAAGTCAGTAATCAAAGACCCTCCCTTAATCCAGCATCAACAATACAGCACAAGTTTTTAATCAGGCTTCTTAGAAAGCCTCCTTGAAAAGACTGCCAGTGCTTCTAATCCAACAGTTAGACTTGTCAAAACACGGTAACTTTGGACTGTAAATCTCCCATCATGCACCTGAATGGGCTCATTTGACTGGGAAGGGAGACCAAGCCTTTCTAATTGACAAAAAAGGGTGAGGAAGAAAAATCCCACAAACACAGATTATTGAAAACCACACAAGTGAAAAAATTCAAGTCGATCTCGGGGCAAGCACCAAGTGGAGCTATTGTCATGAAAAAATCACCCGGAATGAGATCACACCACACTGTGATCTCATTGTGGGCAGGATGGTTGAATAGTGTGTTTGAGCTGTGCCTGAGGCTGGGTTTGTATGTGCCAGTGCAAGGGACTGAAAGACCAGGGGCCATGAATCAAGCATTAAGGACTGAAAACAAACTTTTGTTTTTCTCTCTGTCTTTTGAGTATCTCTGAAAATGTCTGGGGAAAAAAGAAATAGGTTGCAGCCAAAGGTAGGAAGATAGTGGATTTAGGCAAAACAGCCCTGCAATTGGTGTACAGACTATGTATGAGGCCATGCAGTTCTGGTTGGTAGCAGGACAGGTAATTGCTGACAGACACATAAATAGTACACATTATAAATTGTATGGGATGGAAGGTTTTAAGGCTCTGTCTGGGTCAGGGGACACGTACTCACAAACACTGCTGACCCCAGCTTTCATCTCAGAAGAACCCCACGGTTCCAGCAGCACAGCAGCCTCTCTCAGGTTTATAAAAAGATCCTGTTGCTAAGTGCAGCTTTGCTGGTAGACATCTATATGCATCATTTGCCAAAAGGTGTCTTTTCCTCTTTTGACTTATACAAACTTCTGTAAATTGCCAGCTAAAAATTCCCTGCTTTTCACAAGTTTTAATTAAGATTGCTTTCTCCCTGCAGGATGAGAAATATTGGAAATAGCCTGAAAATGAGTCCCCTTGTTGCCAGGTGAGTTTCTCCAAACACACCCAGCCTCAATAATGAAGTGAAACTCTTATTGTCACTTCAGGTGGTAGCTAATTAGTATATTTTCTTAAT
The DNA here is from genome assembly GCF_038088225.1 of Cyrtonyx montezumae. Lineage (NCBI taxonomy): Eukaryota > Metazoa > Chordata > Aves > Galliformes > Odontophoridae > Cyrtonyx > Cyrtonyx montezumae. The sequence continues at coordinate 25,578,368 of NW_027071903.1, read as the reverse complement.
TAAAATGCTTTTCCTATCGAGGTTTTCTTCATGAAGGCCAAGGAGGGCATTTTGTTGCTATGACCACTGAAAATCAAAATGTCCTATTAGAGGAAAGGGACATCTGCTCTGGGATTCAAAACCAGCTAGAAACTTGCTGGGAACAACGTGTGCAACAGCAACTGGATTGATTCAAATACTGAATAAGAGCTTTAAGACCAAAATCTTTAAAGTACAGATGGATAGGACCTCAGCTCAGAAACTAAGCAACAGGAGAGATGCCACTCAAACTCACATTACTGCATATATATTGGTGTGATTTACAGCTTTATGCAAGTTCAGGGCTTGTTTTTTTATTTTTTTCTTTCTTAAAAATGACTTCAAAATCGCCAAACTTTTTCTCCACTGCTTTTTAAAATTCATTGATCTTTAAGTAATAGACTCTTCTAAACTGATTTAGTGGCTTTGTAATTAGCAAGATACCTGAGCTCCCATAAACCAGGCCTTCAGAAACCCGAAGGCTTTGTTGTGGAGTATGGGCTGTATGCCTGTTTGGTAGCTCCATTTTACTGATCAGCACACATTGGTTAGGGCCTCAGGTGTATGCATGTGAAGGCTGGGAGAGCTGAGAAGAATCACTTTTGGGGCCAACTATTTAAAGTCATAATGAGGGTGGGTTTCATATGGTATTACTGTTGCCTTCAGCTTCTAGAATTTCATCCCCCTGCTTATCCTGAAAGTGTGCTTTGAGCTATCCTCAAACATTCATGGTAACACAGAAAAATAAAAATATCTGGACTGCAGCATTTTGATTCTTTTGTAGGAAGAAATGTAACAGCTCTTCCTATTTTTTTCTTATTTTCCTGTCAGTGGTGTTCAGATAACACAGAAACTCAAGTCTTTCAAATACTTCAAGTTACTTGAAAGTACCTTGAAAGTGTCTCATTCAGCTTTTACCAAGTTTGACTCTCTCTCTGATTCCTTCAGAATGTAGAAGTAGGAGAATGTCACTCTGCTTCCATCTGTCTCTTTGCACCTGAGAGCACAGAGCAGAGCTGTCATGCTGCAGCTCTCCATCACAGACCCAAGCTGGGGTCACAGCTGTCTTTCACCTATTAAAGATAATTCTAGGCTTTGTCTGCTGTGTGGAGTGTTTCGTTCCCCTTTCTTTTTAGGTGTAATGTATAACCTTGTCAAATAGCTAACCACACTGAAAGTTCTCACAAGAAACAAGAAAAAAAAAGTGTCAGGGCCTGAATACATTCACAGTGACTTTATAATAATTTTCCGTGTGTTTTTTCTTTTTTTTTTTAATAACAATTTGATGATTTGCAGAAGCAGTTAATTTTACCCTCTGATGCTGTAGCTCAGGGTTGTGAATCAATTTGCTCTTGCCTAGACATAAGTGAAATTTTGGCCCTCCTAAGAAATCCTCATCCCATGGGAGCTTGAGAGTGACATCTTAGGAGGGCAGGAACTATGACTTTCCTTGAATATTTAAAGATAAAGGAAATGAGTTAAATTCCAAATACAGGAAGAAAGCTTACAGGTTATACAGGGACTACTGACCTGATCAATTCTGGGAAAGGACTGCTGAAAGATGCAGTAACTTCATATTAAAATTCCAATTGTATAGGAAAGAGTGAATAGTTATGATTTAGAGCAAGAACTGAAATATCCATTAGAGTGTAAATTAAAAAAAATGAAAATAATAAAGGTTATTCCTGTGAACTAAACATAAAATTGCAACTACTACCATAGGCAAGAATTTTGTGAGATCTGAAACCTATCTAGGAATTTTCTGGGGCTTTGTAGAAACGTATAGGAATTCCTTATTGCTTTGTGGGAATTACTTGGACGTTTCTAGGAATTCTCTAGAACTTTGCCAGGAATACTGCAGTGATTTCTAGGGATGCTTAGGTCTAGACCTTTTCCAGGAATTCAGTAGCTACCAGAAACCTGGGGGCTGCTGCCTCCTATGGGTATCCATTATAAAATACTGCAGTGTGTGAATGTACTGACATGTCCTTGAAAGACTTCATTCAGTGTGAAGTCTTTGGCATCCCTGCTGCTGCCCTACTTTCCAGGCTTGCTTGGAAGATCGCCGTCTGGTCCGTTTTGCTCAACACATATGAAGAGCAGCGGTAGGCATGGGTTTGGGCCTAGCATCAGATGTGTCCTTGAGCAACTGTACCTGTGTAACTAGTGGCTGCACATTCCTGGCAGTGCAAGTGGTGCATCACTGTTGAAAAGCCTGTTCACAAGCTTTCCCTTACTACCTGCAAGTCCACCAGCCCCTTTCCAATTTTATTCTCAGCTCATGAATGCTATACTGATGAAAACAAGACACTGATACGTAAGGAGAGGCTTTTCCCAGTGTGTTTGAAGACCACTAAAAAAGCTCACTCATTATGTTCTTTAGAATTAATTGTAAAATTATTTATGCAGAGTCAGAAGTACGAAATCTTTTCTTTTTAAAAACTGTACTTGAAGTCATGTGCAGAAACCTCCCACCCCCCAAAAGCAGAACAACTAAAATGTAGTTGATGTCTTTCTAATTCTCTGAACAGAAATAAACAAAAGTATTATGCAAAAAGATAAACAGGAAAAACTGAAATGTTGCTAGTTTCTAACAGTTTTTACTTGTGTGAAATTGCATGCTATTACCTATTATTACTTAAATACAGAATAAAGATTATCTTGCGCAATAAATGCACAAAAAGCACACCACAATATAACGTTTTCTTGTTGGAGTGTGTAATTTTGAACTTCAACATGGTAGGATTTTTTATAGAGTAACTCCAAGGAGTACATAGCATACTTTGATTTAAAACATGATTGGTGTTTGGAATAAGAAAGACATCATTCTGTTTTCTCCTTAATGGAAGAGAATTATATTTAAAAGTCTGGCTTTTATCTCCACATTTGAAATAAATGAACTCAGCTTTTGACAGAAATCTTAAAGTTACTTCTCTCACACAAAATCTGAAGCCACAACTTACAGAGAACACGTTTGTTAATTGCACGTTCTATTTTTGACAGATGTTTGATATGTAATAATGATCAGCTGCTTTGACTAATCCAGCCAAATCAACAGCTTTATACAGAATTCAAAGGCTATTTCAGGGAACCCAGCCAACATTTATTTCACTGGATTCAAAGAAAAAAAGAGATGAAAGCTTGTCTTCCATCCTCATAAATCCAAGCCTACAGAAAGTAAAATATGAATTGTCACACAGTTTTCTTAATCAAGCTGACCAGAGCTATACTAAATAAATAAATAAACGAAGAAAATATGGCTAGCACTATTGCCCAGGGGTTCAATATTTACTGGTTTATGTACCATCTGAGCTGTTTCCTGTAATCAGCCAGGCACATGGCGCTTTTATTCTCGAGAGACATTATCACCATGACAACTTTATCAGAATAAATTATGAAACACAACACTTGGGGCACACAGAATTTGGACACAGGCTTGGAGTATTATTTTGTTACTTATTCCTTTATCAGCTCTCTAAGTGCCCACCGGAGAGGAGGAAATTAAAAAAAACAAAAAAACCCAAACAAACAACAACAAAAAAACCCTACAAACCACGACTACTGAAATCACAATAAAAAAAATCTTTACAAAGAGAAACGGAATAAAGTCATTAGGCTGAAAAATGGGCAATCAAAGAAGCTATTGCGCTTGGCAGATGGAAAAGCAGCAGGTGCCATAGAGCGATGGGACCTTGCTTCCCATCATGCACACACTACAATGATGCAGGCTGACAGGGAAGGGAATTAATGTGTCAGAGCAGGTACTTTCTGTCCATTAGCTGATTCTCAATACATCCACAACAACTGCTACCTCTAGCTCTTTGATAAAATGACTAACAATCCATTGTTCAAAAAGTTTTATGAAAAGGGACAATGTTGTGTGACCTGCCTGTCGCCGTCCCAGATTAACAGAGTATAAGTGACCAAGTAAACATTTCTGCACCTCAAACTGGGATTAGAGACTTCAGCCTATGAATAAATTATTTGAATGCAGATGTTTAGAATACATTAAGGTAAAGCACATTGGACAGGCTCCACTGAGGGGAAATACTGATGAATAGAATTTTCAAGCCCAAATTAATTCTGGCAAAAAACAAAAGCAGCATGCAATGCACGATAACGCGCTCACACCTATATTTTATCTAGGAAAATCCCCTGTTACGTTAAGGGTGATTTCTTTACTACAAACTCCATTGCTCCGGTGGCCCAAGACACATCACTCAAAATATTCTAGTGTGTTTGCATTGCTCATTTCCATCACAAATAACAAAAAATATGACCACAGAACTCATAAAAATAAAAACCAAATTGATATAGATAGTCAAAGAGCTTTCAATTTGTTCAACTCAGTCAGTCCCTTCCAATGGCCATCTGTGCTTTTTGCTGCTAAGTTCAGGGACATCTAGAATGAAAAGTACAAGAATTACTCCTGGCAGCAATACAATGATACTCTGAAGTCCTTGCTTCTGACACAGCATTTCCAAAGAGGCAAATTCTGCCGGAGGTACCAGCCTCAGGAAGGTTGGAACAAACTGGAATTTTGTCTTTTTCCATAAATGAAAGGAATCTCTAAGAAGGTCTCATTAGTATTTATCAGACAATATAAGAACAAAAATTGGAGTATGTGGTATTTAATCTGAATTTGGCACAACCATATGCCAGGTTTCTATTTGACACCAACATGGAAGATTACTGAGATTGAATTGGTATCTTTTGGATTGAAATGGTATCTTTTAGAAGTCATGGCAGCCTTTGAATATACTGTGCTCTGAAATCATTTCACAATATGATTAGCCATCAAAATAATGATGTCAGAGTCCTGCAGCTACTTCCAATTCCTTACATCACACCACTCATTGTAATTGTCAAAATTCTAGATATATGTTCAGAAAAGACAGAATAGTAAAGGTGGAAAATTCATTCAGGCCAAGCAATACAACCTTTGTGCTCAAACTACTGTTGTATGTGAAGGAGAAAAACAGCAGCAGGAGTTAAAAAAAAAGTTTGCCAATTTTCATTTGAATAGGTATGTTTTAAATTTACATTCAAAGCATTTTCTCTTTCTATTTTTGTTGTTTGTTATATAACACCTTAGGGTAAAGAATTATCTATCTTTGGGGTTTTCAGTTTTGCAGAAAGGTCTACTATTTTCTGAAAACATTCTTCAGAATCCTCTTAGTTTTAGTCCATTAATAATTGCAGTAAATAATGAGATATAATTTACAGGCATATTTTAGTTCTTAGAAGACAACGAAATATCCATAGGCATACTCAGGCCTTTCAAAACAACCTACTAGACACATGCAATCACCACTTTTTGAAGTCCTTTCTTAAAACTCCAGGGCATTTTTTTCTTCCCTTCCGCATTTTCAAATAAAATATAACAAAATAAATATATCAAAATTCTACGAAACTGTTCATTTGTTTTCTACCAAAAATGAGGGATATGACTCCAGGGAATTTCTGAATTAATAAAGCGTTAGCTGCCCAGGCCAAACTGAAATGTGGGGTACAGACAAAACAACCTTCATACCTGACTTATTTTAGTGCCATTTGAAATCCAACATAAGCATTAGAATCAACGTTGAGATAGAACATAGTCAGAAGGGTCATGGTAATTCCAGGAACAAGCACACATGTAATTAGAAACTGTTTCTGCCTCAAGCACATATATGCATTTAAAAAGTAGATGGAGAAGTAGATGGGACTGGGGAGAGAAAAAAATATCACAAATGTGAAAAACTCTTACCTAAAAGCTTAGGTAGCAAGTTAAATCTCAATATGCTTTTACATCAGCTGTTGAAAGCAAAAGATTCCTGGCTGCCCAGATCTTGGAAATAATCCCAAACAAACATAGCATATCAAATTTAACCCACTCAGGTGCCTCCAGTTAATCTGATAATGTGGTTCCAACTGTGCAATGCACCGCTGTACCAATATTTATTGTGTTAAACTAAAAAGCTCCATGTCTTCCCAGAGCCTGTCCTAAGGGATGTAACTAAGGCTTTTACATGATCTGCTTATTTGTATATATTCTACTTGCAGTAGCTGCCATTTAAACATAAACTACTGGATATATTTCCAATTATGACCTATAAGAAATACTTCTGGTAGCATTTGGCATGATACATCTGAGTTCCTTAGAGCTACCTTCTCCCAGGGATTATCCTCTTGCAGCCTGCTTTGCACCACAGCAAGATGGAATGATAGTGACCAAGAAGGAAGGATGCATACAAAACATCTGCTAACCGGCAAAGCTAATGGGAGGTATTTAATCCTAAACCAATATCAGAGTTCATTTTGTAGTTGCACACAGTAGCAGACCAAAATAGGAATTGCAAACAGCTTTTCCTTGACTTGTGGGTTAAGAGCTTTTTGCTATTGCTTTTTTGACCATTTAAAAGCCAGTTAAACTGTACCCTGCCTGCAAAAACTGACTGTTTAGCAGACATAATGCCACGTTACTCAGAGCAGTTCGGGATGCAATGACATTAACGTTGACATATTTGTATGTAGCACGGCCTCCTTGCTATACGTTCATTTATAATCTGATCACATGTCCACAGTAAAAAAATCATCTCTCTTTGTGAAATGGATAAAATACTATTACTAAATGATATGCGTAATCATTCAGTGCCGTTACTACTGAAAGGTGATATTGCAGTGACATTGAGAAAATTGGATCTATTCTTCATACAATTATATAGCTACACTTTCACTCTAATGCCATTCTAATTGGAAAGGAGCACTGAAATGTGAAACTGGGTGCATTTCAATATCTAATTATCACTCAGTAACTCATTCTCAAAATAGTTTTCTGGAAAAGACAGTTACCAAGCATGCTATTTTAATTCTGAAGTCTTCACTAGTATTCTTGTAGAAAACATTTTTTATTCACTATTTTCCCATATTCCAGTTGTACCCCTGGAAAATAAATAAATAATGGAACAATAATATATACAAGTGGGATTTCATCTTGCTCCCATGGAAAAGCACTTGCAGTTATCAGGCTGACAGTCAGATAACTGAAAGCATGATACATTTTCTCTAAAGGGCTCTAAAGGGTTAAGATATAGCAAAAAATTAAACTTTAAAAAGCAATATAAAGGTAGCATTTTGAACAGAAATCATTTGCTAAATATATCGATAAAAGAGGTCATTTGACTTATTATAGGTAAAATCAGTACAGAATGTGATACAGAGCTATTATAGTGCTTTAACAAGGTTCTTCTCAATTGGTGTTTCCCTCAGGATTTAATCTGTTGACAATCAAATACAATTTAATTTCAATAACAGAATATCTTTGGGTGGAATTTGTAATGAAAAAGATTCTAAAGAATAACACAAACATGGAATTTGAAATTTGTAATGTTGTGGGTTTTGCATTTGAAAGGAATAGAAGCTTTTACAGAGCAGCACCTGTACTGACAAAGCATAAGGATGCCCTGCCTGCTTGTATAAATTGTCAGCAATCACCTGCTGAAAGTCTCTGTTAGCAAATCCAGCAAACAGCAGTCAGAGATCAGTGAGTCCCAAGTCCCGAGATGCTGAAAGGTCTGAATGGCTCCAGAGCTCTGTATTTTCACCATTAGGTTGAAACTCCTAATTTTCCCTGTATGTTCTATTGATTTTTTTCCCCTCTCTCCCCTAAAGCATAATTTAATTTAGAAACAAAATTCTTTTCATTACCTAATGAAAAGGCTGTATCAGGAGGTGACAGGAAGAACAACTTCCAGCCATTAGGTTATCAGCACTAGGCATCCCATATACAATCCAAACATATACCTTTCTGACAGATGCTAATTTGTAATTATATAGTCTTTAAAGACAGAGAGCACTGCAGAAAGCTTCTCAGACATCACTACTATATCCTCTTGTGCAGCACAGAAAGGATGATGAAAAAAACAAAAATGAAACCACTAATTTCTGCAAGTTGAATAAACATCCACAGCTGCAGCCAAGCAGATCTGCTGTGAGATAGGCACAGTTGGGGATCTCTAATATGAGCAAGCTGACGATTAGATAAATGGAATCAGAATGAATCAGGACTTCTCTGAAGAATCTTGCTGCTTTACCATTCAAAGTTGTCATTATGTGCAACACGGAATAACATCAGAGCTGATCTATCTGCCACAGGGTCAGTGCAACTGTTAATCACCACCGTGCTTTAAAGCTAAGGCTACAAAGTACCTGTATAAACATACCTGGAATCTCTCTTATACACTGAAAAGAAATTTCATTTGCCACAAGAGGTTATGTTCCTCACATGCAGATACTTTGAAAATATTTGGACATTAATCTTCAGAAAAGTCCTAAAAACAGCTGTGAACTTAAACAAGGGATAGATTTCACTCAGAAAATTCACTGAGTCAGGAAGGGTTCACCTCTGTTTTATGCATATTCTCATAATGCCATAGTTGTTCTCTTTAAGAAATCCTGTGATAGTTTTGAAGCTCAGCCTCACTCAGTGTCATCTGCAAACTTAAAAAATGCCCTAGAAGCCTCAAACTCTAAAAGGAAATTTGACACCAATTCAAAAATGCCATTTTTAACTGCCCTTCAATTAGGGTTGTTCTTGGGCTTTATATGTTGCTTCTGGAACCTCACTCATCCTCTGAGTTCCCATACATAAGCATAAATGGCTCCAAGAATTTCTAAGTTCCCTGGAGAAAACACTCCCCAGAAGATACTAGCTTTATCCATAGGTCTTCTATTATGACTTCTTTTACCTCATTGTGATTGTGTGATTAAAATACCTTTTGGTGAAAACCAAGGCAAAAAGTAAATTTCAATCTGTTATGTAGAATCTTCTACTATTTCTCCTTTGCTATTAAGGAGTAAAATAACCAATTATGTGATTGTTGCCCTGCAAATTTCCTCTACTGTTTTATGCTCCCAGCTGATGGTCTTTGGCCTTCCTCACTTACTTTCTCAGAGTTCTCCTTAGCAATTTGTCTTACTTCCCACCTTCTATACAATTCCTTCTTGAGGTTCAAGCCCTTGAAGAGTTCATGATTTAGTTAACCTTCACATCAGTACAGCTAATGTCTCTGGCCTTACTAGAAATTCTCTCAGGAGCTGCCAATTATCCTTAATTTCTTTCCTCTTGCACTGGATCCAACTGCTATCATAAGTATTTTAAGTATCACTTAAGCCCAGATTTTTTAACTTCTTATCACTGTCCTCCTCTGTTTGAGAAACCTCAACATTTCATACACAGCCCGTATTTCACCTTTGCATCTTCACTTGCCTACTTTCAGTGGTTGCACTGCTAATTATGAGCCTTCTTTTGATTCCTCTTTCACTCGTGAAAACCTGGGAACTCTCTGGAAACACTTGAAGCAGATATCCAGCCATCTGGATTACTTTCCAGCAGAGAGCTGCATGGCTTATGACATACATTACTGCACTTTCTGCCATTTTCATCATTAGATGATATCATGGTGTTCTCTAGATCTGTATTTTGCTATATTCAAAGCACTGTGTAATAAACAAACAAACAAATACATACATAAATAAATATTAATTTCTCATCAACAGCTTCATTTCATTGCCTCACTTTTGTTTTCCTTTTGTATAATTTGTTTGATGTCCATTTCAAAACATCTTGTTTTTTTCCTCATGAATAATGCATGCTCATATTTAAATCCCAATATGTTATTTAAAAATTAGCTTCTCTCTACCCACATCATTCTTGCATTATAGTACTCAAGACAGATATGCCTGTGGCATGTGACATAGGAGCTATCAGAAGCACCAAGGGTCTGAAGGATGCTTCAAGAGATAAATGCTAAAGACTCAATTCTCCCCTCTGTACTAGCATATACAGAAGTAATAGTGGTGCTTTGCTGCAGCTAGCCATAAGGAGAACGTATCTGACAGATGGATACCAGAAGAAAAGAGCTAAAAATGACTAACAGTACTAAATTAATAGAAAAGTTTTAAGTTGCCTAACTTTGGACTGCTAAATGATTCTAATAATGACTGTTCAACCATACTATTAGATTGTATATATTTAGTTCTTGGAAAAAAAATATACCTGAAAACCTCCAAATCCTATCCTAACTGTATATATTTACTACTGTCCATATAGAATACAAATCAAGTAATTTATGACATTAAAAATGCTCAGTGTTTTAAATGGGGAGGCAGCACAATGAAGGGAAAGGACAAAAATCACTAATTTTATATAAGAACACTTTTTTTCCACAGAAGATGTTATAATTTTGGATCTGTCAAGGACAGAATAAGAAATAAAACTAAATAATATTTCATTCTTTTTGGATAACAATTCATTGCTAAATAAATATATCACAGTTTTTCTCTTTTCTCTTCAAAGCTTAAAAATAAGTTCTTAAAGATAATTTAACCTTAAGATATATAGATTAATGTTTTCCAGGTGTAGCGGCCATCAGCCAAAAGATAGAGGGAGTGAAATTCATTTCTAGCAAAAGGCTAGAAATAAAGCCATGCACTTTAAAGCACCCTGAAAGCTTGTTCTGACCACCCACATTAGGATGACATTCATTTTAAGAGAGTTTCATAGGCTAGGATAACACAGTTATCACTTGTGAGCACAGGTAAGATTCGTTTTGCTTAGCTTTAGACATCTCCTATGTGGACATCTACAGTCAAACTAATCACGCAGGGATCTCTTTACAGATTGATTCAGAAATGCCCATATTTTTAAAGAATCAATTCATCTGACCTATTTTAGATGTGCACTTCTGAATGAGATAAGCTATGTCCCTAATGTCCCTAGTGGCTATAAAAGGAATCTAAATGACAAGCTCGTTTTTAACAGCTACTTTTGGCCAAATGAATCCCACCCTCAATGCCACTGTAGTCAAAGGTATGTCATATCATATAAGAAAATAAGGACCTTTAAAGGTTCTAAAGGAACAGACAGGCTAAAAAAAATAAAACAGAGATCTGAAAAAAATGCCATTACTCCTTCTGCCAGAGAAGATTTTCTAATAATTCAGGAGAAATATGTCACATTCTGTGAACTCCAGGTTTCTGACAAAGATCTGGAATCTGTTTTCCATCAATGCTTTTCCAGAATTTCATTTGAATAATCCTCTTCTCTTACAGCAAGAATACCATAGCCAGGAGCTTTCATCACACAGTACTTACTTCATTTTGAACTGTAGTGCAAAGCCCTAATTGAAATCACAACCTTAATAAGAATCTCCTTTCTATTACAAAAAAATATATATATTTTTTGAAAATAATGCTAAACAAGCCTCGAAACAATATGAATTTTTAAAGGTTTGTCAACAATATTCAGCGATTTACTCACTGATTTTCAAAGTGTATAACTTTTCTATACTTGAAAATTACAACAACCAATTTTCCCAATGCATAAAGACATAAACACAAACTGAAATCTATTTTTAACTGTGGCATCACTAATACTACTACTGCATACATTTACTCTGCCTTTATTCCAATAAAGAAATTAAAGGAAGAACTTCTTTCAGGACTAGCAACAGAGGTATTATGATGCCTGGTAACTCATTTGTTACTGCTAATGGTACAGAGAAAACCTCAGGAACATCTGATATCTCAGCAACGTGGAAGTTATTGTACTCATCTATTTTTTTCCCTGAACTGACTCGAGTTAGAACTAAAAATATTTCAATGTCTCTATTTTAACTTGCTATTAGAAACTCAGTCAATGACAGTAAAATGCAATACTTGAATATAAAGCTGCAAATTGAGTGGTTTATTTTTCTTTTAATCAGCTGTACTGTAAGCAGGAAAGCCAACTGACTTGCAGTGCCTGCCTCAGAAATTCGCTTTACCAAAATTAATTTTTTACTAGAGGTGATGAATGCTCTCTCACAAGCTTGTATAAATACCCATTGATTATGCAACAACCAAAAATATTAGTGGAGCTTGCTGATAGGACGAGGGGAAACGGCCACAAAACAAAGCATAGGAAGTTCTGCACAAATGTGTGTGAGAACTTAGTGCAGGGGACGGAGCACTGACACAGGCTGCACAGAGAGGCGGGGGAGTCTCCTCTGGTGACATTCAAGACTCACCTGGATGTCTACCTGTGCAACCTGGGCTGGGAGCTGCTTTGGTAAAGGGGTGGGACTAGATGATCTCTAGAGTAGCTTTCCAAACACTACAGTTCTGTGATTCTCTGATAATAAAGGAAGTAAAGCATCAGTACTAATTCATCACAGACTCGCTAGCGTGTAGAACATGAAGGTGCTCTGCTTTTATAAAGATAGCCAACATTAGCATGATCTTCTTCAGAAAGCCTGCATTTTTCTGTGAAGTTTCAATGAACAAAAAGCCAAGGGGCTTTGACTTGACAACAACATATTGATATCTTTATTCATCTTCTTTTCACATAACCTGTGGGCATCCTTGGAAACTTCAGCCCTCTCCTTAGGAGTCATACCACTGCAAAGTGAAATCCAGTGTGCCCCCAGTCATCTTAATAGGTCTCAACTCTTTAACTGCTTTTGCCCAAAGGATGACAGGGGACTTGACAACCTCATAAGTTACATGAGAGAATTCTGCTGTGAGACAGATTAGCTATGCTGGTACATTTTCATTTCCTACTTCTGATTGCAACAGGGCAATTTTTTCACCAAAATGGAAAGCATCCCTCTAAGTTCTCTATAGATACAAAATACCTCTGTGGAAACAACTAAGAGATGAATATAGTTAAAGGAATTAGCTAGGAAACACCAGATCACTTTCTAAATTGATTATTTAAGTTGCATTAATTATGATAGCATTCAATTAAAACTAAGATTGCTAAGCTGAAGTATAGCCATAACAGGATATTCATTTAATTTTACTCTAACTTTGCTTTGACATTTTGCCAGTACAAGTAAATCCCTTCAAACTGATGCATATGAAAATCTGTGTCTTTAACATAACCAAATAATTAATATTATGAGCAACCTCACAAGAGAAAATACTGTCCAGAGAACTGTGCATATCCTCTACTTCTATGCAGATGCTAACAGCATCTGAACTCCTGATATCTGCGCATAATAGTAAGTTCTCATTAAGTAGCACCTAGAGAATGTTACAGAAATCGCATTCAAAAGTAAAACTTAACACCATACAGCCAGAATGTAATTCTGAAAATTCATAATCTGTATAATCAGAGAAAGTAGGGTGCTTGTACAATCACTACCATCACAGGCCTTACAAAAACAGCTCTTAAATATTAAAACTGAATTTTCAACATTGTATCATAATCTTATAGACAGTATCTCTAAGTTAAAAGCTGTGAGTTTACTGACTCATGGCTTTACAGAAATGCACTCTCATATTCCTCAGCTGCTTAATGTGTGATTGAAAGGGAAAGGGAATCAGTTGATCACCATTAATCATCACAAGAAGTAGCCCTGCAAGCTCATAAATTGCAGATAAATCATTTACAGTGATGTGGTTAGGGTAAGTAACAAGAGACGATGCCTTAACTCCCCTTCCTCCTATGACCCCTATTCTGAGAAAGTGACAAGTGTCTGAATACTAGCACTTCTCCAGTCGAGCAATGCTATTCTGGCCTTTACCTTGGCAAATTCTGTATTTTGCTTAACTTGCCTTAACTCCTTTTAACACTGCTTAGGAAGAAATTTCAGGACAGAAAGGAAGTATATTAGAAAGCCTTAAATTATTATTTGAGAGCATGAAAATATACCAATCATTCCACACTTGATTAATTCTAGGACTTTTTCAGTGGATGCCTGTCTTTTAAGAACCATTTCTGCTTCTTCTTAAGCCTGATCATCATCTTTTGTCTATCTACATGAGTCTCAACATTAGTCTTAATGTCTTTTTTCCTCCCGTCTTACAGACTCCACACAGCTATCTTCTAAATATGACAGTGATCTCTACATGCTTTAAAGTCAGGTTAAATGTATTTATAATTGATTTGAATGAATATTTCACAAAAATACATCGTTCCATGAGCCTTATTTTTTTATATAGAAGATCAATGTAATATTTTAGTCTCTATGAATTATGTCATTTGAATCTTCTATATTAAAAAACTTAAAGATGGATTGAGTGTGTTTACCAATGAGACAATTTTGCTTAGTCAAGACTCTAAGTATACTTCCTGTTTTCTGCCTGACTGTGCTAGCAGAAGCATTGCATTAAAAATTTGGTTGCTCAAACAGAATATTGCTGAAGGGACTGGAGAATGAAGACATTTCTGCAGTCACACATGAAAAGAACTCAGTTGTTAGAGAAAAATGAATGCAAGAAAAGTGTGAATAAAATTTAAGCAAATTATTATGGAAGGTCAAAGGCACGTTTATTTTTTTCCATTACTACTATGGTACTATTAATACTACAAATTTTGTGTTACTTATTTATTTACTGGAATATCTACATTATCATAAAGTTCCTGGAGTGTTCTAAAGTAGAAACATTACTGCATTAGAGACATAAGTACAGGCTGCATTCTGTATGAAAAGGAGAAAATAAAATACTTCCATTTATTTATTGGAGCCAGATATTTTGTTTTTAATGAGGGAGCCAATATCAAGCACAGCTCTACTCTCTTCCTATTAGACATATAACCCACCATTTTTTACCTTCGTGGCTCAAGTACAAAGTGACCTCAAAGATCTGTTCTGTATTTCCAATAAGTTTTTCATAGGATTTTGGTGCTGGTTTTTTTTTCCCTCTGTTTGTTCTGTGTGTATGAGGCAACAAACAGTGAATTACTATGACCTATGAATTTGGAATGGCCTCCATGGTATACTGAACTGCCTCTATAGATAAAACTTGGCAATTGTTACCTGTATTCAGCATCATGTCAGTCATTAAAAAAATTCAATTTTGTAAAATAATGATGAGGTTTGGAATAATCCTCCAGCATTTTAGGGAACATAACTCCTAAAGGAGGTTGCCTGGGACTTCTGACTTCTGGAAACTGGAAAATTTCTAAAAATGGGTACTGAAACAGAAAGTTGAAGGGTAATATCTATAAAAAGGACAAAAGTGCTTGATACAATGAATGTTCATCCTCTGGAACACAAGATAATTCTGAACCTGATAAATCAGCGTTAAGGCAGTAGAAAAAAACAAAAACAAAAAAAAGTATATGAGAATGACCCAGTATATAAAAGCAAGCAGCAATGACAGCGTTAATATCTCTGGAAAAGAGCCTTACAGCAACTGATTAAAATTTGCCTCTGTTTTTTAAGTTGTAGTCTAATGGCAGGTCAATACAAACCAGTGTTTGGTCTGAGGCATCAGGCTTAGGCCCCGAAATCCTCCTGCCAAGAAGTAGCAGCTCCCTGTAATTACTGGGTTTTCATTTCATGTCAGCTCTTCTGTCAGCAGCACACAGTAGATTCACTAGGTTGCACCTGAACACCAAACTGAAAAGTGAAACACTCATACTCAGTTCCTCATACTAGGCTTGAGAGGTGATTCATAGCTTTTCCTTGCATCTTAATTTAGCACAGTGTCTGCAGTAACTCCTACAAACACCAGGTTTACATGTTGGCTTTGAAAGGAAAATGTATTAGTTGGTAGAAGAGGACTGTTTAAATTCCTGTTAAAGAAGAGAAATATGTAGAATGGAAGGCTTCTTTCTTTCCTTCTTTTTTTTTTTTTTTTTGCAAAAATCTTCTCCAAGTACATTCCATTGCATAACCTGTGTTTCCATCAATACTCATCAGTACACTGACAAGCTACCGATCGGGAACATTACTTTGTACTCTCAGATCTTCTGTTATAAAGCTGTTCTTTAATTGTTTTGCCTATTGATTTGGTTTGTGAATCCTTTCCAGACCCCATTTTTTCCTCTGATAGAAAAAGCAATGTGAAGAACTTCATGGCCCTGTCATGTAGCTGTCACTGATATTTCACTCATTGGAATTTCAAAAGATAAATTCTTATGCAGATGTACAGTAGGACAAGTCTTTTTCCCATTGTAAATAAATATAACTGTATTAATTAATATAAACTTGTCAAAGTTAGTAGCAAGAAATATCTTTCCAAATACACAAATAAAGTAAATAAATTTAAATAATAATTCAAGGGAATCAGTAAAAATGTAACCTTCACTAGTACTGGAGACCAGCGTGTATGCTCACAAAAGAGATAAGACAACATGAAGAAGTACATGGAAATAATCTGGTCTCTTTCTGCTTCTGAAAATTTAAATAAATAAATAAATAGGTAGATTGATAGATAGACAGATAAATAAATAAATAAAAGGACGGCTTTGCTTCATCAGGAAATGCTGAAATAGTTCCACTTGAACTATCTTTTCACTGAGGAAAGTTGTTACTTGCCTTTGGGAAATCTAGTTGCTGTAAGATGAGATGCAATCTTGAAAAGAGGAATTAATTTACCTTTGTCTTTGAGGGATAGAAATCCTGTCAATTAAAGAAACTGAGCTAAGAAGAATTTTACCTTCTCTTTATGCTGACTGTAAGCATTTACATTTCAGGGCAGCCATAAGTGTACATTAGATATGGTTCCCTGAGCAATTCTTAGCAGGAAAAGTCCTGTAGTTTTACTCTATGGACAACTTTTTTGCAAAATATCTTGTATTTTTTTGAGATGTCCTGCTACAATTTCTACCTAGTGCTGCAGGTTCTGGGACAATGCTTGCAGATTACTGATGAGCCAGTGATACTGACGGTGACACAGGTACCAGGAAGCTAAAAGTAGCTAGTCCTAAGGACAAGGCAGACACGTGTGATGAGAGGACAGCCACAGGGTAATTGATACAGCTCTCTTAAGGAGGCTGCTCTGTCATCACTGAATTTTACTTCACATCATCTCAGGCCAATGCTTTTTATTTAGCATTTCAAATATTTATATTTCAAATATTCATATTTACCATGTTTATTTTTCGTATCAGTGCTCTCTACAGACTAAATACAGAAATCAGCTTCAGTTTTCAATTGTAGTTACTTAAGTACATAGTATACTGTTTTGCTCCCCAAACCATGCAAATCCTTGTTCCAGACAATTGTGGAAGGAAGTGTGACATACTGAGATCTTTTATGCCTCCCACTGGGTTTGGTGACTGAAGTTACAGTCCAGAATTAGGAATCCTCAAGATGCTGCTGAAGATAGGAGCTGTTATGATATGATTATTAGCAGTAGTTATAGCCATACTTTTTCAGAGCAGCTTATAGGATTGTCTGAAAAAAACAATGGGGTTGTAACTAAAATTGGCAAAGAATCTTGTAATTCAATTGCCTTGTTTCTGGACACTACCATCAAGTGTACTCTCGTCTTGTCTTTATTGGATATTTGCTATTCTCAATCAGAGACAGTGTACAGGGCTACACAAAGGTTGGCTGTACTGACGTAAGCAAGAGGACAAGGGAATTTAGAATTGTTTTTCTAATAGTAATTTATGTCTCTAACACATTTTTTTTTCTGATTCCAAATGCAATCCACTTTTGGCATAAGGTAGCTGATGATTTTAATAACTTGTCTGGATAGCAACCGTGCAGAGTTAATGACAGAATTTAAATTATGTTTTATTTTAGAAATCATTTATAGTAATACCACTATTTGCTGGCTTCAGATGACAATTTAAAATTCATCAGTGTTCATATTCTAGTTCATACTCTAGCCATTACAAAATCATGGTTATGCTCTTCTAATTACATTGCTTATATCAGGAAACAATAAATTCATGCTTCAAATAATTTAGTGTTCAAACTTTACCAAGCTCTTTATCTCAATATTGAGTATCATAATTAATAGACATTTTGTGTTAACACCTGTGATGGGGACCAGTTTTGTTTTTTATTCAATTTCTTTAACTCTGATGCTAACAGATCTAATAGAATTCTCCTGATCCTTCAATGGGGCAGGATCTCTGCAGAGATGCCACATGAGAGAATCTGCTAGATGGTTCTGTCTCAGTTTATGTAATTGGGAAATAGTGTCTCTAACAAAGAATTGGCTATAAAAATTCTTTCTGCTCATTTTTTAATGTGAATTACCTTATTTGAAGCTAATCACTATCCCTGCCAGATGCTTATTTTATAGTAATAATGTATATAATAATAATGAAAATATTTAATCGTGTGCTTTATAAATCCCATTTTCATTAAGCAGCCTTCACTTACATGTAGGCAACTCTATTCTTTTAAATACAAGTGAGCAAAACTTGGAATTATTAATTCTTGTTGATTTACTTGTTCCTGTGCAAATGTAATGCTCTCTTCATTAAGAAAGCCTATTGCATTAATTGCTGTGCCTGTAGACACAATAATAGTGTTCAGGTAGGAGCATGTGATTTAAGTTATGCTCCCACAAGCACAGCCTGTACAGAATTTTAAAGGAATTCCAGAGTAAATAAATTGCAAGAAACTGATTTAAATCAAAATAGTATAAGGGCTCTGTCCTGCTTATGTGTGTTATTGCAGGACTTTGGCCTTACTCAAAAGGAGACTGCAGTGTTCAAATGTAAGTGAACTCTACAGCATACACTTAAGACTGCAAGGCACTTTGAAATTGCTTCAGAATTTACATAGGCTGCACAGGCAAAAGTGCACTTCCCTGGCTTTGAGAAGTTATCTGCAGTGGCTGTGAGGAGGTGTCAGAGCCAGCATGCCCCTCCCTGCCCCTCACTTTCACATCGTTCTTAGAACTCGGGTACAGAGAGCAAATGGTGCTTATCCAGGGGCGTTCAAAAGGCTGTAACTTCTCCTACAAACCAAACCAAACCTTGATTAACAGCATTTTAAAGTCTGGAAATATGAGCAGGAAATTCAAAATTCTGAGTCCAATCCTGTGTGAGGCCCCTCCCGTCCCTGTACCGCATCCTCCTGCTTGACCTACTTTCTTCCCAGCCTGTCAGCCTCAAGCTGCTTGGAATGTTGTGGCCTGACTTAGCTGTCCTGAAATTCATTTTGATCATGTTACCTTTTGGATTAAGAAGCTTCATCGACCTCTTCTTTCTAGCTTTCTTTTTTTTTTAAGAGCAAGGATATAATTTAAAAGTTTTAAGTATTATCTTCAAGGTACTTCAATCCACGTTATTTATAGGAACTGATCGATGCCCATGTTCCATCTTGGGGCTTGTGCTCTGCCTCATATTACTGTCTGCCTTGACTCCTTGTCCTCTGTTAAAATTCAAAAATGTTTCACTTTGGCTCCTTTTTTTTTGCAGTTCTTTCCAGGAGTCTATACCAGAAAGCACTGCACAGTAAAACTTTCAACACTGGATAGTGTTTAATTGTTTTGCTGACCTGGGACAGCTGAAAGCTTCTCAGGAGTTCCAGGACACAGTTCCCAGGACACAGTGCTGCACTACATGCTTCAGAGATTTAATTGGGCTCATTTTAACCTAGTCCCATGGACTTAATGCTCATTAGCAATTGGAGTAAAAGAGGTGCATTTCTGGAACAGTTTTTCAATCCTGTTTCATTGGAGAGGACTCTGAATGCATCCTCCAAAGCACACTAAAGGTGATCAGGAGATTCCTCTTTAAAAGCAAGCTTCTGAAACACCAATGCAGATGCACATTTGAACTCCTCAGTGTAAGAAGGAATAATTAACACTCTTTTTTCCTATGTTTTTTTTCCACATGTATTCCATGCATGTGGAGATTTCACAGGCGATTATTATACTGTCAGTTCAGAGTACAGAGATTGGGCTCTTATGCTCCCAGGCTATTTTGAGCATATCCAAGGCAATGCCAGGCAGACACTGCTAAGACACTCAGCACAGAGTGGAATGATAAGGCCTTCTCCAGAATCCTACCTCAGTGGCTACAATTTAAGTTAAAAGACACTGCATAACTGGCTGTTTGGAGACATTAGAGTAAGGAACTTCAATCAGTACAAGTTGTCCTTCACACGAAATGAAGAAGCTAGAGCAGTTTGTATTAGAAATACGAGTCTTTTCTGAACCATCCAGTAAACAGCATCCAGCCTAATTTTAAACAGCTTGACAATCACTTCCCATTTATTCCCAGATATTTAACTACTGGTTGGATATCTTTGGAGAGTTGTCAAAAAAATGTAACCTCAATTTTTAATCATTCGCCTATGTAAATCAGGAGAGGACATAAAGAAGATATTACTTTATCTTTGTCAATATCAGCTGTTTAAGAGAACAAGAAACATAAGCACCTGTACAGGTAAAGAGGGAGAGGAGAGAGAGCATATTTATCCTACTACCAGAACAAATTATGACTGAAATAAAGCAGGAACTGAACCAGAAAAGAGATTAAGATAACACCTGCTTTTTTATTCCTCACTGAATAACACTTATACCATCAAGGTACCAAAATTTACAACTGTTATGTTTGGTTTTGGTCAGAGAAACACTGAATGTGATGACTGGCAGTTTATCTGACTACAGCACAACCACTTTTGCTACCTCATAGGCTCCAGATCGCTTAAAGTAATTTCATTGTCATTAAAATGTATCTATATCTAATATATATATATAATATATAGAAATAATAGAAATATATAGAAGTATAGAAATCATCTATAGTAGAAATAATAAATGAATCTATATCGTCATTTGGGTTTCTGAGCTGTTGGCCTGAAATAGTAGGCAGCTCTTTCAAAGGAGAGTCCTTTCCTCAAAGGAAAGTTTGTCTGCTTTCTCTGTGCCTGTCTGCAACAGGCAGGATAAGGCTAAGATCAGTAAAGAAGGAGATTTGGCAGAGGGAATGTAGTGTTTTTGTGGTGTAACTGTGGCTTGTGGTGTTTCCTGTATTCTTTGAGGGACGTTTCTTATCCCATCTCCAGTACACTGAGCTGGTGCTTCCTCATCCTCACACAGTTTCACAGGAGGACTGGACTTTCCAGTCGTTCCTTCAGGATCAAGCCTCATTTAATAATGCCCATGTGTTTCAACAGTGCCAGCGACTGTGAACACCAGTTTTGGAGGTTCCACCTGGATACAACTCAGAGAGGCCTGAAATAGTTAAACTAATATCCACCCCCAACCATCACAGCTTTATACATGTCACAGAGGAAAGCCATGAGCTGTCACAATGCAAGTCACTAATCCATTTTTGAAGATCTTGTTGTAATTGCTTGAGCCACATCACAAAATCATTACTCAAGTAAAACTTATTAGAATGGATATCAAGACTGACCAGATAAAAATCAATAACAGAACAATTCACAAAGCATGTATACGATAAGTAGTGAGATCTTTAAAGTATGTTATTTTAATTGGACTCTTAAATGATGTAAGTAATGCTCTTAGATGAAGATACAAAGCTACTGGGGATAACAGGATAGCAGAAACTCACTGCAATTTAAGTTCCTGGTACATCCACACCATACTGCAAGCATGAGAAAGAGGATGAATTACTTTAACAATAAGACTGATGAGAAGGAAGTGACATTTCAGTATGATTCATCACTTATTGAATTTTATTGAGTGGTGGGCTGCTCATTCTGAAAGTCTTCAGCGCTGGGAAGAAAAAATATTTGAAGAGAAACATTCCACTTTCCAGTTTTTACATGAGATCAATACAACCAAATCAACAAAGACAACTGGAAGAAGGCTACACTGCTTTACTTAATGGCAACCTGTTATGGTGATTGCATTTATAAGCATTCTGTTTGCATAAACACACTATTCACATAACTGGGTGATGTGTGTACACAGATAAGCGTGCACACAGAAATCAATAAGCAAACAAAGGATTTCCAGAATCCTGCAGCCCAATCTGCATTGCAGAAACTGAACAACAGTTCCATCTCTTCATTCTGTAATATGAGATTTATGGTGCTCTAAAGCCCATTTATATTTTTTATCTGAATCAACCTGCTCATCCCTTGCTACTCTGCCTTTCCAAATCAAATTCAGTCAGTTCTCCCTAGCTCTGTCTGAATGTTTCCTTTGATTGAGTGATGTTATTTCTAGAAAAAACACTCAAATCAATTTAATGCAAATTCCTTTTCACGTCCTGGTTGACCCATCAGGACATCGACAATAATAGATTGAAGTAGTTACTTCCTGAGGCAGATGACTCATTGAGTGCTTAGTAATCAATTTTCATCGTTGTGACTGCATAATCTGTCTTTGGGATTCTGTTACATATCGTGACTAGAATGCCACAAAATCCTGGATTGCCTGGTACAGAAAATGAATGGGGAGCCATGAGCCATTCAGCCATTTAAAATTGCACAAACATCCGTGACTGAGTTGCATGTAATAAAAAAAGGATCTAACCATTCTCAAGCACGCCACTGAAAGACAGGCAGGAGTAAACCCAGCCAGGATGATGGTGGTGCACTAGTTTAAATCCACAACATCTAAGCTCATTATCTGGTCCTCTGGGAATGTGTGAGTTTAACATGGTTATGAAATCAGAAGCAACTCAGTGCGTTCAGCTCAACTTTGTGAAGATCTTCTTTGCTGCTTCTAAGCTGCCCTTTCTGATAGAGAAACTATCAGTCCTGCTAACTGGTCCTGCTGATGAGCAATATGCTGACCTACGGAGTTATTGGAGGGGCAAACTGTGAAGTTGGGAGGCACAAGCAATGCAACTCTCACCGCTATCCTGAATGAAATGTGACAGAAGTAACCAGCACCAGTGATACCTTGGACTCCAAGTTGGTCCTTGAACATTGCTATGCAAAAGTCTGCCAAATTCATACTGAAGTATGAATAAATCTGATCTGCTGCAGCAACTTCCTAATGATTCTGAAGGTGCAGGCATGTAAAAACTACATTCTTATTAAAGAAGAAAGTTCCATAAACTTTTGGGAACATATTCCTTCTAAGAGCAAAGCTGGATAAAAGCTACACAAAGCTCTGCTGAGAAAAGGATGTGGATGAGCAAGGTATTCCCAGAATAACAGCTATGTACTTGTCAATGGGAAAAACATCTACTCTGAAAAAACAGAGTGATGTACTTGTTTATTAGCAATTGAAAGTGTTTAGACAAAAACAACAACAACAAAAAACACAGCATGCTGCTAATGCCATGCATAATGAAATGTCACCTAACTTTAGCACTCACCAGGTTCTGAGTTTCAAAGGCATCCTGAGTAACACACACTGAAATGGCTGGATTTGGCATGATTTGTGTCCAGAAAAATAAGCTTTTGGGGCTGCACCATAAGTAACTTCTGCTATTCTGTTTTGGTTTTGATGTTTAAAGAGCAAGACCACCAAAAAACCCCACAATATCCCCATATGGACCCCCCATATCCCCATAATGCTCCCATATGGATCCGTACATCCCCACAATGGCCCCATATGTCCTCACATCCTTAGCATACTCAAGGCTCTCTGAAAAAGCAGTGGGCTATCTTACAATCCAACAACTGCCTCAGCAGCACAGAATGAGACCCCTGTTTCCATTCACAACACACTCTTATGAACCTCCCAAAGGAACAAGAATGATTCTTATAAATTAGCATAGAGAAGCAGAGAGACATATTGGTAGAAGTCCCTATTGTAAATGGACAGAGACATGAACTAACTGTTCCCTGTAACTGTATCTCTGTTAACCAATACTGCCTGTTCAATGTCTGTGTATATAACTTTCTCTAATGTAGAAAAAGGTGCAGTAATCATGTTCCGTTCAGTGGTAATTTAAGAGTCCAAGTGAACATGTAGTAGCTGCATGATCACAGGAGTGAGCTCTGATATTTCATATCACATAACAGAAAGTCTAGTAATTATCAATGATGCGGTTAAGACCAAAAGAGAACCTTTCCTAGAGGAAAAGCACATACAAAGATTCTAGAAAGCAGAGCCACAGATGCACTTAATAATTGCACCTGCCTTAGCTTCATTTCTATTTCATCATGGTTATTATCTCCACAGTTAGCTGCTCTTTTGCCTTCATGATATTTTGCAATGTGCAACTAAAATAGGATTTCAAACAGGTGGGGTTTTGTTTTTTTAGCCAGTTGCTACAATAAAAAAGAGTAAAATGAGAAGTGATTTGCATTGTTTGGAAAAAGATTTCAGTAATGATAATGCTTTACCCTTAAGCACTGCTGCAATATGAGCTCTCCTCACTTTTTCCCTTTTACCTAACAATCTCAGAGCAATTGAAAAACTACATGCTCCATCTTCTGCTGCTGCTGACAGTGAGCACACATACTGAAAAATGAAGAACATTACCTGCATTCTGACTTGGCCATGGGAAAGGCTCTAATCCAAGATGTACAATTTTAAGATGGGGAAATAGTTAAAGCTAATATTGACACCACCGAGATCTGAGCTGCTAAACAATGTGTTCAATTCTGAGCACCCTTAATGAAGAGAGAGAAACTTGACTGCATACAGAAAGGTAAACTGGGTGGGAAAGTGATGCATTCAGGATCTGTATGCCAGAGTCTAGGATGACCTGTGCAGAGGGAGAACTTGTTTTACTTGAAATGACAAAACAGCTTGTATATTGTATATGGGAAGGGAAAAACATTTTTAAGCATAGGCAACAAGGGAAAGGAATGACTAAGCCACAAATAAATATAGGCTGGAAATCCTAAGATAGTTTCTGAGCACTGAGATCCTGAACTAGCCTCTGTGTATTCTGCATGGTGGTGTCACCTCAACACTGAGATAATGCTCAAAGCTAAACTGATGAAGACAGATTTGTAATGGATATCCAGTTCCTTTATTCAAACAAGGTGTCATATTAAATATAGAAGGATTGTAGGAAATTTTTAGGCTGTGTGATCTGCCCTTTCCTTTAGACTTTGGATCATCCTATAGATGTATAGTGAATGTTTCTAAAAGTTTGGTAAAAAAAAAACCTGTTTGAAAGTAAATTTTAAAAGCAATGATTTTGTTCTATTCTGTTGGATAATACTAGTACCAAAAGTAGCTCTGAGTACTCATAAAAATTTGTCCACATAAACAAAAATACATGTTAAGAGTGTTTCATTAAATAATCATTGGAAAAATCCACTTTTCTAACTTGTCTGTAAAAATAACAGACAAGAAATAGTCAAAGTTTACTGATTACAAGACTGAAAAATATCTGTCAGGGCAAGCAAGGGAATGTTAAAATGTATTATAAAGATAATTTATTGAACTATTTGCAAACCAAAAAGTTCTATATTCATAATTATTCAGAATGAATATCTTTCCTATCTCTATTTTTCAAGTATAACAACTGACTGTAATTTATGCAAATAATCTCAGCTCTATATTAATGTAACTCATCCCTACAGTGACACATTAGTTAAAAAGCAGCATTAAGCACAAAGTTCCATGAATGTAACCATAGTTGCACTGGAGTGGAATATAGTTAACCTTTACATGGTTGTGATGTGTCGAGGTTATGACACCTGCCACTTCCAAAGTCCTCATGGTTGGTCTCAGGAAACTGCTTCCTGTAGGTACCTTGCTGATAGCTCTGAATCTGCATTTGCATACATTGTCTAGAATGTAATCTTTCATACTTCCAGCGATGCTTCGTAAGACTGGACATTGTTTCATGTAAGCAAGAATTATCGATCTGCTTTAAATATATTTACATTTCCAGTGACACTTCAACCTTTTAAGTTACATAGCAGAGAGAAGGCTTTTTTTAAAGAGAGCATCTGAAAAAGTAAAATCCCTGCAAACAGCACAGGCATTGTTTAAAGGTACCATACCAGTATCCCAGAATAAATGTATATCAGGAGTTAAAGACTGAAAGAACTGCAAAATAAAGGTAGCAGATTTTAACAGCTGAGTAGTGAGAATTACTGGCAGGAAAAGAAAATGCATCAAAAAAGGGAAAAGCCATACTGAAATGCTACAAATGAAAAAAAGCCTAATTTCTGGCAAGTTAAATGTAAAATTGTTAAAAACAAGTGAGATTTGATGTGCAATAATTCTGAGAGGATGGTGAGGTCTGGGCATGGGCTGCAGGACTTGTGGGTGCCTCATCTCTGGAGGTGCTTGAGGTCAGACTGGGTGGGCCCAGGGCAGCCAGCCGGCAACAGGGAACTGGAACTGGGTGGATTTTGAAGGCCTTTCCAAAACAAGCCATTCTATGAATCTGTGAATAACTTATTACATGCACAAAAGCTAGTAATATATATTTTTTTCAAAATGCACCAGAAGGAAGAAGCTTGCCAGGGAGTTGCTGTGACCAAGAGGCAATCAAGGCAGAAAAGGGCATCGTGCCATTCCCGAAGAAAGAAGTCTTCTTTTTGCATGTATCCATTGAAGACAACATGAGATTGTACACTCAGCAGTAGGTGAGTGTGAGAGAATGTTCCAGTCATAAGGGTTTTACAGAAAAAAAAGCATGGCAACAAATTCTTATGACTGGAGGATACTTGCCCAAAACCTCTGTAATACCTAACAGAACTACACAGCCACTGCTCACAACCAGAACCTGGTTTGCTGTTCCTGAATAGGAAGGGATGCACATTTTGTGACTCAAAGCCACATTGCTGAGATATGTATTATCCAAGCAGTCCTCTTGGCTGCAATGCACAGATCTCCTATGAGCTGGAATTTGGCACATCACTTCAGAATGAAAGCAGTAGGACAGTACACAGTTATTCTGCTGCAGTGATAAGAACTGTTACTGGAGATGTGCCACACATATTGATCACTTTTTCATTTTTTGAATGGTGATGGTAAATTACTAAAATCACTATAGTTGGCAAAGGCAAATTTTATTTATCGTTAGCACTCTAAATCAAATATCAAAAGGACACAGGAAATGAAAAAAAAAAAAAAAGGTCAATATAAGAAATTAAGTCAATTCCAGAGGTGCTAAATACCACACTACTGAGTGATACATACTCAGCATAACAGAGAAAAGTATCTAAGAGACTGCTGCATAGCAGCAGCTGGCAAACACTGCTAACTTGTGTGCCTCTTTGTTCTTAATGGAAAATCTCTCAGAATCAGACTTGAAAACTGGCATCAAAAGTTTGTCTATTTTTTTTTCAGGTAAAGTAGCTTCTAGTGCTCTCAACCTGGAATTTGTGTAAAAACTAAATATTACATTTAAATAAAGGTAAATACCATAACACTCATGATGGCAGGAAAAACATTAAAATGGATAGATTTTTTTCTGTGCTGCTCTTTGCCTCTGCACTGGGACAAAAGTGGAAAAAAAACAAAACAGAGTACCTCATACACTGTTTCTGAGTCCATAAAATGAAGGTGGAAATGGTCTGCCTTCTCAGACAAATAAGTTCCTCTTCTAAAGTGATTACAGTTTTTCTCTTTTGAGCTATAAGTGAAAGATGTAAAAAGCCAGGATCGAAAATGTGAATACAATCTAGATCATAAGAGAGGAGTACTGTTAAAGTATACATCATTTTCTTATCTGAAGTTCTATGGAAGAAGGTATCCCCAGTAGTTTATAAACATGGGATATTTGAAATGATATATCTGTTTTTTACTAGAGCCCTTACTATTCTGCTCTTTTGTATAAAAATATCAGTCTTATTTTAACTGCTAAAACACTAAAAAAAAAAAAGAGAAATGAGCTGAAAGAAAGAAAGAAAGAAAAAGAAAGAAAGAAAGAAAGAAAGAAAGAAAGAAAGAAAGAAAGAAAGAAAGAAAGAAAGAAAGAAAGAAAGAAAGAAAGAAAGAAAGAAAGAAAGAAAGAAAGAAAGAAAGAAAGAAAGAAAGAAAGAAAGAAAGAAAGAAAGAAAGAAAGAAAGAAAGAAAGAAAGAAAAAAAAACAGCAGGATCTATACTTTCAGGTTTGCCCAATTAACATTTAGCAAGGTAAAATACTTGATATCAAGGCTTACGCCTTCTGGGGATATTGTGCTTACAGTGCAGTGCATTTAGAATATGCAAAAACTTGCATCATTTTATCTTTCATTTTTAGAATAGTGATAGTACATACTGAAAATCAAACCATCCTCTTTCTTGTTAGAAAATCTCAACGACAGACCCTAGTTAAATATGCAACTAAATTGACAGGTCTTGCCCATCAAACTATATTTAACAATCATAGTTCAGCAAAGGTGAGAAGGGATAAATGCATGTTTCCATTTGCTTTCATCCCTTAACTCCAGGGTCACTGTACATAAGAATTTCATACACGTGCTTCTGACTGTGTTCATGTCCTTTTTTCTCAGGATTCACCAATGGAATAATCTGGGTTATAGCACAGAAAACTTAACTGGTTTCTATACTTTTTACAGAATGACATTACTAAGTTAAGAGATGAAGAGATAGCTGACCATATTCAGTTCCTGTGAGAATGTTCATAAACTGCTAAAAATAAACCCCAGAGGAAAACAAAGTTCTAAGCTATATGAAGAATATTTGCCTTTGCAATAGCTCATTGGTTATCATGATAACAGTAAATGACTAGTACGTAAATGAAAGCTTTGGTGACTCTGTCATCTCAACTGAGCAGTGTGGAAGAGGACAGTCCACGTATTTAGTTTAAGTACAAATAATGATCTAGTATCATTCTCAGGGGTTGGTTTTCATTCTTATGGCTCCATGCTTTGTTCTAAGAGAGCATATTAGAGTAATGAAATATCTCTGCAGTAACTGGCCTGCAGTAACGTTAAAACGTAGTCAGTAGAAAGCAGAATCCCAAGCAAGATAATGGGATTTCTCTTAATTTTATTTGCCACAGATGTAGTTAGCATGCCAATGTTCTTCTAGCAGAGATACTACTATTTATGTTTTGGTTGCTAATTAACATAGTCATTTAGAGGTACATAATGCTACTAGCTCAGCTACAATTCCACATAAATCTAATTTGGTCTTGAAGAGTGGTGCTATTTCCATGGATACGAGGAACTGTCTGATAAACAGCACAACAACCTAATGCACCTGGCAAAAACATGAAGTTCTGCATCCCATTTGATGCCTGGTACAGCAGTGCAAGAAAGAACAGAATTCAGTGCAGCTAACAAACCAGTGTCTTTCCTAGTTTTCCCTCTGGCCATGGAGATTCAGTAATGTTATATATAATCTATAATTATGTATATAATATATGATATGAAATAGACTGGATATATATATGTGATATAGAGTGGATATGAAACCTTTAATGAAAAGGTTTTCAACTAATTTTTGAAGTTTCTAAATCAGGCATCAGAGTGGATAGCCCATGTCGAAACAAATGTGTAGTTTGAACTCCTAAAACTTCATGTAGGGAATGACATTTCAATTTTCCTCAGCTTTGGAAAGCTTAATTTTATAGCTCCAGAACTCAGTGTTGGAGAAGCACGTTCTAGCTATGATAATAAAGTATACATAATGAGGATATGGAAAACACTGATAAGAAGGCATTAATCCTTATCCTCTGTGAAAAACAATCTGAAAGCAGACTTCATTCTGATGAGAGAAATAATATTAAACATGACTGGGACTTGACTATTTTTCAAAGAGAAAGGAGCCCAAAATCATTTTTCTAGTAATGCATCATATCACTGGAAAGCCACATGATTTAGAAGCTTTTCACAAACAAGAAAAGAAAATAGCAGAAATTAAAAAAAATGTTAAAGTGTCTTAGAACAGAATGATAGCAAAAAGTAATTTGAAGGAGCTTTAATTCCAATGAACTACAAGATCCTATTGGAAAACTGCACTGGTGTTGAAATTTCTCCTTTTAATTAGTTTCTGCATCTTGCTTACAACTGTACAGCACAAGGTTTCAGGGCCTCAGCAGAATTCAGCTCATAAAGTTCTATTCAACTCACACCAGCATAATTTATAGTCAAACTCTGCACCGCAAAGAACATAATGTTAATGATCTTAGAATCTGTTAGAGCTCTGGAACAACTGAGAATTACAGCTCTGTCTGTGTACACATTGGAAACTCCCCAAGATTAAGGCCTGAAAAATGAACTTTGTCATTTTTCACAACCCAATTAAATATGTCAGCATCTCAAGGGGCTAGGTCTCAAAACAACACTAGCAGACACAGACAGGAAGACACAAGAATAAGTGTCAGTGTTCTAGCCTGGTCCATCCTGAAAACATACCCTACAAAGATGTCACTTCACTCTTCTAAATAGGACCCTACAGCGATAACCAAGTGTAGAAAAAACAGCATTTATCACAGCAAAATCTTTCCACATATCTCAGGTGACCTTCAGTTTCTGATGTTATCAGAATACCAAGAACTAGCAGTGAGAATCATCAAGGTTTATTACCAAACTCAAAATTTAAGCCTGCCAAGATCTGAGACAGCTCAAAATTTAAAATAAGATTTTAAAATATTTTTTTATATAAAGTCAGTCATTAAAATCTCTTCAGAAAGTGTGTGAAATCCTAATTCTCTTGCATTCCTAGCTGAAGTGAAAACAGTTAAAGTTTTGTCTACAACGTACAATCATCTGAATTTTTAGATGCTCAGCCTGAAAAAAAAAATACAGT
Organism: Cyrtonyx montezumae; assembly: GCF_038088225.1. NCBI lineage: Eukaryota > Metazoa > Chordata > Aves > Galliformes > Odontophoridae > Cyrtonyx > Cyrtonyx montezumae. Next base: position 25,548,077 of record NW_027071903.1, on the reverse strand, counting down.
ATTCACCTATAACTTCTTATATTTCTCACATTACTCAATCTGTCAAGGATTTGAACTTGCACAATCAAAGTATTCTGCTATCACAAGTCCTTTTCTTCTCCAAAGACTAAACATTTATTTTCCTCTTGGAGAATAGGTCTCTAACATTTACATGCTTTAAAGTCATGATATGCACTTATAGAAAGCATTAAAGCCATACAGAACATCACTTTATAGCTGCATGTACCAACATCAACAAAAGAACACCTGTCAGAAAATAAACATCTCTATCTTTTCCCCTAAACCATGAGAGAGTAATTTTCCATGTAAATGAGACCTGAATATTTTGCTCCTTCCTGGCAAGAATCTCACATGAAAAGCAAATGAAGCAAAAAAGACTGACACTATTACTCACTAAAAATAGAAATGTCTCACATGCTCAAACATTTGCTTAGGATAAACTTCAAGAAGGAAAGATAATTAAATATATATATATATGTTGTTTGTTTTTTTTCTACTGAGATAAGAATATTTATTGACATTAAAAAGCAAATCTTGGCCTTATGATTTAAATGCTTGAAGGCCAGAATATATCCCTTCTACTGATATTCAGAAGATGTATAGAAATGTATATGATACCAAAGCACACTCAAACCTTTAAAAGGTAGCTGAAATTCCTTGAATGAGAGAACACTTAAATGAAGCTACAGTTAAATGAAACATGTTTATGTGCTTGGATGAAAGCTGGCCAACAATTATTGGTCATTACACAATAGGCCCCAGGGGGGGAAGATATGCAGTATGTTCAGTTCAATGTAGGTAATGCTTACATCATATCATCACTAGCGGGAATCAGGATAACAGAACCTCAACCATCATTAGTAATGACTGGGAAATGTTGTTTCTAAGGCATTTAGCTTAAAAACTTTACAGTGAACACCACAAAGATCAATGGCAATGATAGAAATCCACAGAAGCCTCATTACATTTATAGCCATTCTAAACTTTTCTGGGACTTGAGTCACGATTTCTGAACACTGAAGTTGGCAGTTCTGGATTGATTCTGATTGACTTCTGTTATTACTCACTCCGCATCTGGACAGTATCAGGATTATATGCATAAATGTATATAAATGTGTAAGCATATATATATATAACATACTACCTAAATCAAAATAATATCATGCACATAGTACTGAGAAACTATAAATTAAGAAATGGAGTCAAGCAACGGTTTCCTCTACGGCTGAAAACAAGGGGGTATCAATTTGCCAGAACATCAAGCAGCACACAAGACAGGTGTCTTTTGTTAAAGTTTGTATTCTAGGGCCAGAATTGGTGGTAGAACCAAATGATTTCCAGACTGGAAGAAGCAGAACTGGGGAAAAGTTTGTTTTTGAGAGGACAATACTTTTGGAGATAACTTCAGTAGCACAGTTCTGCTAAACCTCAAGCCATTCTTCTAGTGATGGTTTTCTGTGTGAAGAGCAGTACATAAAAATAATATATAAAATAAACTGCATTGCATTCATACCAGAAAAGACAATTTTTGTAGTCTCACTCGTAATTTTTTAGGATTTAGAAAAATTGAAGAGATATCTGTAGGCTTTCTTCCATTTTTTTTAAACATAGAGTGCCATTTTGAGGCAATCATTAAATGTATCTAGTGGTATATTTTTAAAAAACACATAAAGCAGAACTATAAAAAAATGATAAAGCTGTAAAAATACATGTGTGTAGAGACTTACATAGAAAAAGATTCAGGAGAGAAAACTAAGCAATGTAGTTACTAAATAAAATGATTCTAATCCACTACTAATTTAGATTCAATCCCTCAAAACTAAAAGTGCATGTAGTAATGATTATGCACATAAGTAACTCCCAGAACTCAGCAGAACTACTCACATGTGGGAAAGCATATATGTAAATAAGCATTTGCAGGCCTGGCTCATTATTACTGCAACACTTCCCAAACTGAGGGTGATTAAACCACTAAATTGAAGAGAAAAAAAAAAAAAAAAAAAAAAAGAAGTAATGGGCTGAAAATGAGAAAGTTTTGAATGAAATTGTTCCAGTGCCCACTGCAGTTTTTGGAAGGACTCTCATTGGCTCCAATAGGTTTTAAGCAGGATCATATTTCCAAATGTCTCAAAAATTACTCAGCCTTGAAAAAATAATTACAGACTTCTAAGAACAGATTCAGCAATTTCTATTAGGACACCAGCAACCTTTTCCATTTAGTTTGTAATTCAGTAAAATAATTTTCTCTGCTTATCATAAAACCAATTGATTTAGATGTGTATGTATATATATATATATGCACACAAACATATGTAATGATTAATGACACAAATTAAACTTCCAGATTCCAGAAACAAAATTGGAGATATTTTTGTAAATTGGCACTGATTGCTCTCTGAGCTCTCCACATGTATTTATTGCATCTTTAGGTATAAATATATACACAAACAAATAAAACTGAATCTATAAGAGGCTTTCATAATCTCCTTAGAGAGAAAATTGTACATCTATATTTGTAAAGTTTCAGTTTAAAAGGATTTTTAAGTTTCTCTCCAAACCTCCAGTTCTTCAGAAAGCTACAGTGAGAAGACCTTTAACTCACACCATGTGATACCAAGGCCAGAGCCTGAGGCAATGCTTTAGCAAAGTAACCACATACTTATCCCCAAGAATAAGGGAAAATTCAAATATTTAAGTTTTGATGTGCACAAAAAATATACTGCTGATACACGCCTAGGTTTGAAGTAAATCCCTCTATTGTGGAAGCTACATTTCTAATAGTAAGGCACTAAGATGGATTTGCTTTCCTGAAAAATCTAGTTAAATGTTATAATAAATCAAGAGGGATGTCTTCCCATACAAATCCTTTGCTCTCCTAGACCTGGAAGCTGTCTTATTACATACTAAGTAACTGTCAGGCTACATGTACAAATATTTTTGGGGCCCTATCACTTCAACTCATCTCAGATCCAGCTCAGAGCCTTATGAAAAGCTATTTAAAAAAATATCAGAAGAAAATAATTATAAAGTCTAGTTTCCACTAAACAAGCAGCAATCGTCTTTTCTTACTCACTGGAAAAATTACATTAAAAATGGATTCCCCATTGGTCTTCAGTTAATCCAGTTAGCACTCTGCATTTGTTTATATAGGTCAGATCTTGGTCATATAGGATAACACCATACAGGATAAGATCAGTAAAGGAAACAGCTAGCAAAACATATCTAAATTAGAATATCAGAGCATTTTTTATCTGTCAAATAGGTTTCTATAAAGAATAAAGGTCACTTCAAACAGTGAACGCAGATAAGCAGGCTTGGTTACTGTTGATGGGGCTGTGCTGCAGAAAGGGATGTATTTGGCTCTCAAACAATTCATAGCTGACTGGTTCTGTTTTATACACATTATGGCTGTTGGGTCAAAACAGTAGTACTGTTGTGCTGGTTATGTTTTTCTACTACACCAATTAAACTGATGGATGCTTCTGAGATCTGCCTCCAAGTATTTCAGCTAAAAGTCATGCAGGAAAGTAGGTGCTCAGAAGAGTTGGTACCCCTCATGGATTTGGCTTAATTGACTACATTTATTGGACAAATGACTTCTATCTCTCAAAGGAATATGAAAATGAATGTTAACAAGGAAAAGAAGTCCACAGAGTGGAGGTCCATGTGGATGGGACAGATTGGGGACCTTTAGTGGAACCAAATAGCAGCTATTCATCATATATTCCCATGTTTCCCTTTTTATTCCAGCACTTCAGAATACATTTCTTCGGGTTAAATGTATTTGATTAACTCATCACACGAGTGAGAAATCAGCACCTAGAAAACACTGAAGGAGTTAACTGCAGTTTCCAGTTTTCTGGATGGTGTTTGTGTCTTTGTGGGTTCTTATTTAGAAAGGAACATCAAATACTCCCACTGCTGGTATAAAAGACTGGCTGAAGGGTTACACAGCATTTGTTGACCATGCTCTAATAAGTATATACATAGAAAGCAATATATGAAGGAAAAAAAACCAAACACGTTAATAAAAAAAGAGACATTATATATTTCTCTGAATCTTAAATAATGTAGAGGAAAAAAGAAAAGAAGAAAAAAAGAAACAAAAAAAATAAAGAAGCTTCTCCCAAGCATTTTTCACAAATTGAAGTACAGATTCAAAATTGAAATTCCTTAGACTGGTATAAAAGGATTCTTCTTCCCCCAAGCTAGGAGATGTGCTTTTTATCCTTTAAAGAGTCCACTAGCTGTACATATTGATAATGTGTTTCCTTCTCCAGCCCAAGGAAGATTTTAAACTTTCAAAGGATTACAGGATTTTATATTGTTAGTGGATAAACCTAATCTTCTGCTACCCATGTTCTGGAATCCCTACTAATGAAAAAAAGAAACCAAGGATTAAAAGCTAGTGGTATTACAGCTGTCAACATATCAGCCTTAATTTTTCACAAGCATTCACATAGCTACATTAATGTGTCTGGAGTCTTTTGCTGAAAGTACTTGATCAGTTTGCCAGTGATAAGATAACTGAAAGTTAGATTATTTTTGTTAAAGTATAGCGCATCCTTGTAAATACACTAAATTAACTTTAAATCCTGTCTCTCTTAAGTCGTAGATATTTGGAAAGTTATAATCATATGGAATGGAAAGAAACACAAGGAGATCATGGTAAGAAATGTTATTACAATGCTGACCAGCACTGACTGTCATAGTGTTCTGACAGTTAATGAAAAGAGTGGAACGTACAGTGTGTTGTAAGGCAGAGATTACCTTTTTCTCCATAATGGTGAAATAAATCCCAAGCTTGGCAAATAAGACCTTCAGCTTATTGATGCTGCAGCAGGTAGAACAGCTGTGAGCTACTAGGACTCTATGAAACTAGTGTTAACATTCACATTGCATGTTATGACATGACTGTGGCAAAAAATAATAGGAGGGTGAATATCAATATGAAAAGTACTGTTCTTATTTAAAGTTCATATCAAGAACACAATAACTTACAGAGATGAGAAATGAGATTTCAGATTCATAAGGAAATAACTGAGAAGGTAAGTTAGCTTCAGGGCCTTTATATGCTAGTTGAGATTTTTGTGAGCCAGGATAATTAGGGTTCATATTTACCTAAAAGGAGTATTGAAGTTTCCTCTCACATACTCAGATTATTCATGGATAAATCAGAGGAAAGTGCTCAAATAGAGCTGTGTTGGGAGGGCAAAAGCAAACGGTCCTTGGAAAAATCCTCACATCTCTCTTTTACATTGATCCAAGAAGCTAACAGGCAATTAACTACTGCAGTGGTACACTGCCACCTAGAAGAAGTACTTCAAGACATCACAGACATCCCATCTGATTATTAGGGAGCAAAGATGCCATCACACTGGCCAGTTCCTTGCAGCTTGACCTTTGAATGTTAAATTGTCGCCAATATGCACACCTACCAGACAAATGACTGTGAGAGCAAAATGCAGTGAGAGACATTATAATTGAAGCAAGATACAGGCTGATGTCAGAAACTTAGAATACCTTTCATATTAAAATGTTAACCTACATTGATTTACTGTACGTGCATATCTTGCTATTGTGATAATAAAATGACAAAAAAGGCTTTGAGGATCACCAAAGAAAAAAAAAACATTCCTATGGAAGTTTCTGCCTGTGAAAACCCTTTCAGAAATACAGAAGTGCAAATAAGAAAACAATGTGAATCAAAGACAACAGAAAAATGTTATCTAAAGGAGACAGAATGCTATTCCACATTTGCTGTTCACAAAGTCCAGTAAGTATTGCTATGCCATTGTCTGTTTTTTTCCTAATGTCACTATTTTTAAAACCATCTAAACTAATTCTATTCTAAACTATGCATACCTATGCTGTGAAATGCCCAGTACGTCTCAGGTAGGGAAAGTATGGTGTGAACAGGGGAGTACATCTGCCTCTTGGTCTATGGAGCACATAGAGAGCACGTATCCATCTCCATACTGCTGTCACATAGGCTACAAGTCTACCAATAATTTCTTTTCATATTATCTGAAATATGCACATAAAAAAAAAAGGTAAAAAAAGGTAAAAAAAAAAAAATGAAATAATAGAACGAGAAAAACTGAGAAAAAAATAATATTTAAAACATCTACCTATTTTCTTGTCACCAAAAACACCACAATCATCTGATGTGTCAAAAAATGAGAGGTATAAACCAGAGCCTTCTGCATCTGAATGCTTTAACTCTTAATGCTTAAGTTACATCAACTCAAAATTCAAACTCAAAACTCAAAACCTCAATTCAGACAAGAGTAGTGAACACCATGTCAGAAGTAGTAAATGACTAAAAGGTTTGGACCATGACTAAATGAAAACTGAAGGAAATTCACACCATATATAAAGAATGCATTTTAACAAGGAGTTACATTTTACTCTTTGAATGCTTCCCTGTACAAATGAACAACTTAGCATTTGCATTTAATCTACTTTGTAGATTTTATTAATGAATTAATTCTCCCTCTGAAACCGAATCCTTTGTCTTATTCTTGCAGTTGAACACAAATAATTAAACAAACCTTAGACATGGACCTTATATCATCTAAAACAATGGGGAACCTTTTGTTTTTTGTTTTTGTTTTTTAAAGTATGCTCTCTTAATGAAAAATGTGGAAGGCTGCTATTTTTTTTTTTTTGAACCATCATTTACTATCAAATGAGCACTTGGTCTTCCTTTATCACTATGAAATCTCTGCAAAAACACAATATAGTCTGTGTATATACTGGATAATGTAAAAAAAATGAAATACTATCTCCCCATGAATATTGACATCAATATAGTAAATACTTAAGTTTCACTCACGCTGTCAAGAAATTATTTTCCTGATACTGTCTAATCCAATAATTATACCACAAACTGGTCTTTAATCATATGATGTGAAATTCAAAGCAACTCTGGGATGAAATGTTTCATCAGAAATGATGATTATGCTGAAAAGTGCAATGAACCATTTAGTATTCAGATAGTGGGAATACGTGATGCTTGCTTTCTGAACAATGCAGATTGTCTTTTAGAAACGGATGAGTTGTTTCTGGCTGAAACACTTCTTTCTACAGTACTTTTGCATGGAGATTAAAAAAAACCTCAGAACTCCCGAGGACTGAGAGGTCACTGCACAGCACTGATTGCTGCAGTGCAAAGGCAGCAACAATTATAATTCTATCATTCCTAAAACACTTTCCTTTTCTATTGAGAACTTCAACAACTGAAACTTTAAGACTCCTCAGACATACATCATTATCCTTGATTTAGAAAGCATTCCCTAAAGAATCTTTCTTTCTAACAGTGATTCAAGTGTATTATTATAGTCATCATAGAACTGGAAGCAAACTTTTCAATTTTGCAACAATATTATTGTATTAAAATATTATCATGCTCACTCTCACACCTCTCTTCAAGCAAAAAATTCTGCTATTTTTAGATCTTTCTTCACTTTTGTTAGACAAATCTAGCTCTCCTTTGGACCTTCAGTAAATGGTGGTTCAGTTCTTTCTTGAAATTTCTTGGCCCCAAATTGGATACCACTCAACATGAACTATCAGTGTAGAAAGCAGCAGCAGGTCTGTAATATGTATAGTACAGCTGTGAACCCTTCATACAAGGAGTTAAAGATGTGGTATAAGTATGATCTCTTTGCTTCAGAAGACTCTGTTCAAGAGTAAGAGATCTCAAATTCTTCACTCATTTCTAAACTATCACAAATGCATATATTTTTCAGAAAAAAACAACAACAAACACCAACAAAAAATTCTTTCTGCCCTTACTTGATATTGCTGGTTACTTCTTTCTCAATGGGATAACAGCCTCAATTGACACTACTGAATTTCATCCTACCTTTTCTGCCTGTTCTTTCATCAATTGATCACTTCAAATTTTAATTTTATTCTGCAAAGGATTATCTATTCCCTCCATTCCATGGTTTCCATCCAGCAAATCTTACAAACTTACTATGTTTTATCCTCTGGGTATTTCATTATGACATTTTTCTTTCTGTTTACTGAGTAAAACCAAATCGAGGAATTGAAAGAGGAATTCAAACGTTACTTCCTTCATTTTGACAATAAACTATTATTCTGTGACTATTCTTTGGTTATCCAAACAGCTTTTTGTTTTCAAGTGTAATATTCATTAGGACTGTAGTTCTGTACTGTGCTTATACACAAACTTTTTGAAAACGCTTGGAAAAGTTTTACTAAACTCACAAGCCAAACAAGTTTCTCTTTCTCTATTCACCAGACTCTTCCTACAAAGCTGCAGAGGAGAATTATACTGTTTGGAGAAAATATGTTCTTGACAAATCCTATGTGGGGTTACTACTCTTCTCCTTTCCTTCAATTTCAGGTACTCATAAAACAGGACTGGAATATTGCTCAGGGGCTTCTTTTTTCTCTTGCTCCTTTCATTTTAATGAGAGTTTTAACATTTATTCTTTTCCAGTATTTATTATCTCTCTTGTTCTCCATAACTCTTCAAAGTTAGTGTTCTGAGGTTGCTGGGGTATCTCTATTCTACACTAGATCTCACACTTTTCTACCTATGTAAAAGGAAACAAAAAGGCACTTGCACCATGCTAGGTTTCAGTCTATATCAATGATAGTCTGTCCTATAAATACACCAGAGCACGAGGAAGGCTCCTGTATTTATAGAACAGCTTCTGGCTATGTGTGAAGCTGAGATGCATGTAGACTTACGTGGGAGGTGTGTAGGAGCAGTGGCAGAGGCAGATTACAAGTTCTTGCTTTTGACAAGACTTTTTTTTCCTCCCTCCCTCTAATCACTTTGCTTTTGGAAAAATATATAATAAAAATCTCTGGGTATCTCATCAAAAAGAAGTTTTTTGACCCTCTGCCCTTTATTACAGAAATTTCCATAGAAAATGACAGCATGGTCCATGTTCACTGAACAATAACAGCACCTATTTAACAAAAGTATGAGCAAACTGGTAATTAGGGCAAGATTTCTCAAGTATCCTCTCCCTTTCTCTGTGCAAATTGCCCATAGCCATTAAAAATATTCTTTTTTGTTAAATTTGAGTAGCAAACATTCACTGAAGAAAATGAATCTCTTTAATAAATGTTATTTTTTTCTTAAATTAGATAACCTTTCAGGTTTTGTCAGAGGCATCAGAGGTTGTTTACCGAGTAAATGTAATGAAGAAAGGTTCTTTTATTTTTATGCACAAATATTTCATGTGACATTTGTACATCTTTCACGTTCTTTACTACTTATTAGCCTCAAACTACCACAATCTAATTCTGTCTATAGTGTAAAACCTTTGAGATTTAAAAGAAGTGAAGCATCAGTCTTACAGCCTTAACAGTTTAGACTCCAGATACACAAACTAACATCTGAATAGAAGCACCATACTATTTACATTATGTAACAGAAAAGCAAATGTAAAGCAAATGGAAACCAAACATGATGTCTATCCAGACTCCTCAAGTCTCATTCTTCAGGGTTTTATTGTGCTACAATAAAGAATTAACCTGGCAAATTGGAGAAAAATTGAGCCACAGAGTGCTTGGAAATTTAAACTGCACAAAGAACAATAATCCACGGTCATGTTAAAAGGATGGAGTCTGAATGAGAACACTGCATTATTTATAAGCTAATTATGAACATGAATATTTTTTTTCTCTGCACTGTGACCTGAGGCTTGAATGCCTAGGAGCCTGAAAAAACATGATGGTTCAGATGGAATTAACTTTTGAAAGAGCATTTTCACAGCTTCAGGTCTTTTTATGGGCATTAGTGCAGCTAAGGAAGATGAGCAGAGAGAAACACTTGAGAAACTTTCCAATTAAACATTTTAAAATATATTTCACTTCTAACATTTATCAACGCTTGAAGATAACAATAAATAACAAAAAGCTAAACTGTACTCAGAACTTCACACATAAAGGATAGATGTCTATCTTTGACACATAACCTGTGGCTGACAAATGGATTATCCAGATCCCTGTTTTTTGACTCTCTCTCTTACAGAAAAGTCATGGACTTTCTCAAAGATTTCCTCCACAATACAGACGTCCTCCCCTTCTCCTGGCAGATCTCTATCTATCCACCTTCACGTTTGGAGCAAGGTACAGGCTACAAGTCATCACTCATCTAAGAGGAATTAACCACCCACATAAGTAATTTTTAACTTTTTCACTTTGCATGCTTCCTTTGGTAATTGCACTCTGACTTGATATTCACTAAGATGACAAGATGTATTTGAAGGATGAAAACAAAATGAAGAATATGTTGGCTACAGAAACACAGGAAAAATACACAAATTAAGAGACCTTTTCTGGACAGAAACAGCCTCCAGCAGAAAGCCATAAAGACCATGTCAAGGATGCATTCAAATAATATCAAAAAATAGCCCTGGCACTCTTCTGATTCCTGTCCTTTACTCCCTAAAGCATGAGTACTCTGTTCTTAAATTTTCATGTTATTTCATAAGGCAACTGTTGGGAAAACAACTGTTTTATCAAAGGACCTTAGAAAAATCAGCAAGAGAACACAAAAATATACTATCACATCTGCAGATTCTTTGTTCTGCTGCTAAAAGCCTAGTAACAATTGTATCCAGAGAAAAACTAAGTTTGTTGTCCAACCCTCATGCCTGCCTATTCTCATGTCACACACTTCTCCTGCATCATAATCCTGAAGGCCTGCATGGCGACTGCTTTAGTATCATTGCTTGCTCTTTTCACATTCACTGACCATGAGCCATTCCTTCCCCATCTATTTGTAAGAAAATTCACAAAACTGGTTGTTACTGGCCAGCTGTCAGTTACAAAATTAAAAACCGGTGTGCCAAACAGCAATAGCTACATCAGCCACCGCTGAGCTATTTGCAGACCTGCCAAATAATAGCCATCTCACTTAGGGTGAACTAGGAAGTACCAGAGCCAACAACAAAAGCAGAGCTAAGCCACCACTTTTTTCCCAAGTGACTCAGTTCTTCATTCACAGCTTAAAATAATTTGTATAAAACATAGGATGGAGCATAAACAAAGTCATACAGCCAAAGACACTCCCAGCAGCACAATCATACTTTAGACAAAATTGCTAATGTGAAACACCAATATGCCTTCACAGCAAAGGAGTGTTCTGAAGCACTGATATATAGATAAGACTGAAAGAAAAAAAATATATACATATATATATATATTTCATGTTAACTTTCTCTTTTTTTTTTTCAGGAAACAGAAATTTTTATCTTTATCATTCACATTGCTCAAGCCAGAAACTAGAAGCCCCCTGTACATGTGTAATGTTTTTTTGTTTGTTTGTTTTTGTAAAAGAAGCTGGCATTTTTGAAGAAAATAAATCTTGAATAGATCCAAGTAGGCTATTCAAAAATCAGTGAACTTATGTCTCAGGGTGTCCATCACTTGATTATAGCAACTGTGTGACTCTCAGCATGTTTATTCTCATTTCTTTTGAGGAAAGTCACTACTTTTTAAGTCAAGAGTATTTAAGTTACACTGTCAGTTTCAACAGGACAAGCCTAAAGTCAAAATTTGTCTCATCGTCTATAAACTTTTTCTTTTTCCAAGTAGTGTCTGGAACTGCCTTTTGTAACAGTAATTGAAGTCACAAAACATTTTGTTTGCCCTATGGACAAATAAGATGAATTACAGCAATAATTTAAAGCACCATTGCTTTTTGTTACCTTAATCACAATCAGATAAGGGTAGGCAAAAGTCACAAGAATTCTATCTGGAATTCCATTGTAAACCTTTATCTCAAGGTTCGACAGTCACTAGCAGGAACTTCTTCAAATGCCCTCTTTTCCCTCCTTGACTGTGTAATTTTCAGGAAGACCTTTCATCGTCTAATCCGCTTGTTACCAATAATTGCTGCAATTAAGTCTTACTGAAATGTATTCTGTGGCCATCTTTATTCCTTACATGAAATGTGCCCTTTTTAGAAAACAGCCATGCATTCCTCCAAGGAGAAGATAGCAGATTTCATGTCTCTGCCTCTAGAGAAGGAAACAGCCCCCAACTACTGCTACTCACTTCCTGAAAAGACACAAGCAAGTCATGCAGCAACGCTGTGCTTTATATACCCATCTGTGAAGTGAGGCCATGTAATTACTTCTTCTCACAGAATCAGATATGCATTAATTATTGGATATGAAAAGACTTATTTTACAGAAAACACTACAGAAAATGTATTTAGCTTGTTTGTCAGACTATTTGCATGTTGGGTACTACAGTATCCAATATGCACTAATACTCCTGCCTTTATTACCCAACAAAGTTTCTTCGGAGTACCCAAAATTTAAAACTGATGAACATATAATATTTCTCTGTTTTAATGGAACTAGTGAAATCTAATGTATGGAATGATTTGCAGTAGGAATAACATCATAATAATAATCCTTTTGCAAGAAATTTTCTCTGGGTTATACCATTTGTTGTTTAAGGAAAAGAGCAGCAACTCCCTCTATAGGGGAAGCCTGTCCTAACAAGAATGCACCAATTAAATCTCATCCTCCATCTTTGTATCTTAATCTGAGGGTGTCATTTTGCACCATTGATTTTTAAGCAGAAACTCCCACTGAGCTCAATGGAGATTTCTGTTTAAAAAAATCAATGACACAGTATGGCTATGGTATTTAAATTAACCCTGGACTCTGCTTTAATCTACTTTATTTCCTGCTTCTTTTGCGTAGGGATAAACACTGTTATTTTTATGTCTGTACTGACTGCATTCTGAGAGATTAAATTAACCAAATCCCATGCAAGTACCAAGAGTTATCATTTTTACTGTTTTAAAGATAAACGTTCTTGATATGTTGATTCTCCATTAAATGTCACAGAGGTAGAGATAAAGTGCAGTTCAGCTGTGTAGTGGGAGAGAAAGCAGGATGCAGCAGACTCAGAGTGAGTACTAATACACTGGGAAAACTAAGAGTCTATTGAAACCAACCTAGAAATGTGGTTTCTTTCCAACCCTGTGTATTGCTTTTCATTCACTTTGTAGTCAGAGCACATGAGAATTTGTTTGAAGGATGTTTACTGTACTTTTGTAAGCTCCTATGCGTGATGCAGTGGTTTTCACTCAAATACAAATCTTCTGGCTCTCTGTAGCGACTTTGGGACTACTGGGATACATGCACACACAAGCAATTTCTTCTTGCTGAAGAAATGTCATTTTTTAAGAGTATTTGTTTTTTCTAGAGCAGAAGATGCTTCTACAACCTCATTTAATTAACTTACATAAGAAATAAAATATTCCTATAGCTCCTCCAGTTGTTTCTTGTAATTCTCCTAAATGGTTTCCTCACTAATTCACCATGAAAGCATAGCCAGTGCCTTGTCCTGTTGCTTCAAGGGTTTGTTGCTCTCATGGAATTCACTCATAAATTGGTTTGGTCTCTATGGTTTATATTTGATTCTACTTTATTCCCATTGATAGAAAATGTTGAAAGGAATCTAGTTCTACATGCCCTGATAATCATTCTTTATCAGCTCAGCTGAAGGCATCCTACAATTGAGGAACTAAATTAGGAATTGGGCACAAGTTTATTCTTGCCACGCTGTAAACTAGGGCATAAAGCATTTTTTTTTTAATATAGTACAGCCTTCTTCATGGAGGGGTGCATGTGTGTGTTCGTGTAAGTCGATTTCATTGCTCAAAAGGGACAGACAGCTCTCACAGTAACATCGGGAATGAATTATCATGGAAAAAAGCCAAAATCCTACAATAGTCACCATTAAGTTTCCTGAGGTAGTTCTGTTTAGTCTACTCTCCAATTCCTCCTCCACACACAGATTTAACAGTTGTTGAAGTTGCAGGGACATGAACATAGGTAACACAAATATATTCTTTCCTTTGCTTTAAAAAAACTGCTCCTTTCAGAGGAAGAATGAAATGCTTGTGACAATGTGTACAAGCCCATGTTCTAAGTAAATCAATTGCAGACTTCTCAATTTCACTAGGTTGAAATTTAGGATGATTTAAGAATACTACAGCAGAACTAACTGAGAAAGGCAGACCAAAACTTTATGTTGTTGCAGTGGATTTCAGTATTCACTTATGGCTAAAGACCTTATAGCACTTGACTACACATCTTTGCATTTTGCAAAGTTGCATATACAAAAAGAGCAGTAGTTAAAGCTGGCCATTCTTCCATTACCTATTCTGAGAGTTAAGATCTCTTAAAAAGATTATGTAACCACAATTTATGATTCTCCTTCAAAACACTCGAAAACACAAAGGTGAGAATTTTAACAAATAGTTTATCTCCTAAAAGTAGCTGATGCAGCATTTAGTTCTATAGATCATCATTAACCAAACTGACTTAACATTAATCATAAACTACAATATCCTGCACTTCCTTGTAGGACTTCTCTCAAATAAATGTTCTATAGCGACTCTAGTCAAGCAAGTTTGCTGACACCTGGTGATATAGTAGCATCTAGTCAGCTCTAACACAAGAGATATACAGAGTTCATATGGTGAATAATGCTGCAGGCATTGATACCTTAGTACCCTCTGAATTCAACAGTGATGTTATTACACTTTGTTCTAATATAGACTTTAGAGAAACAATACAGGAGCAGCCATTACTTCTGAGACTATAAACACAGCAAGCACAGAAGGCTGAAATCACTTGGTATACCCTTATAGACAAGAGTCCTACAGCAAATCCATAAGATAGCTATTGTTCCAAGTTTTATAACTACTAGCTGACTGTAATGGTGGTGCTGAGAGCTCGTCTTCTGCTTCCAATCCAATCTAAAAATCACTATGTGTATTCTCAGTATGGATAACCTTACATGAAAGATGAAAGGGGCTGTAGAAATATTTTTAAATAATTAATTTGAAATCCACAGCTTGTTTTAACATTCCAGTTGTATGAATTTCATTCATTCCATTGCCACTATCCAACCTGATTAGAAGAACAATGCCTGCACCTCAATAGGAGCTCTTGCCTGATAAGTTCCAAGTACTTGCAGAGCTTAATCATAAGTGTCACATTTAAGTAATTGTTCACTGTCCTAGTAAATGTCTCACTGTCCTATTAAGACAGTGAGCTATTATCCTGATCTTACACAGCAGGAAGGAGGGACATTAAGCAGGATGGTGTTAAAGTGATAAAATTGGAAGATCTCCTGGTGGAAGCTATCTGAAACCTTAGTAGAGAAACTTCAAATTATTATTCAATTAAATAAATATATATATATAACTAAATAAAAAATAATAAAATTCCTTCCTACTATGCTTCCCAAAGGCTGAAAGATATTAACAGGCTTCATTAAAGTGTATTTAAATCTTACCTTTCTCCTTCTAAAAGCACTGTTTATGTATGATACTACAAGCATTTATTTTATTATTGCTTTAGATCCACAAAATCAGCCATCTCCTAATATATACTGAACATTTTTCCAGAAGAAAGTGTCTTCAGTTTGTACTGTAGTGAAACTGTCTGGTATCGTTAGTTACTAAACACTACTACTGCAGATATGTAAAGAAATTATTTTAAGTAATTTTTAATACATAAACTCATGTTACAGAGCTTTATAATAATTAAACTAGATAGGCATTCAGAAGAAACAGAACTTTTAAATGAGGCTTGCAGCAGCTAGGGTCACAACAGGTGACAGACCAGAAGAGAAGGATACCAGTACACAAGCAAAGTGTAGACTCTTGGGAATGTCTCTGAAAGAAGCTGTTTACAAACAGACAAGCTATACCCTGTGAGAAACATCTGCTTTGCCAGCAGCATGCCATCAGTTGGAAAGATGAGACTGCAAGTAGCGTGTAATTTTCACACTTTGTTGTAAACATGTGTATCATAACCATCCACCATTCGCTCTGTCTTATTCTTTCTTCGGGAAGAGGTAACCAAACTAACTTCTCAGAAGCTCACCCAAGTTGTAGAGCAAATGCCCTCTGCAAATATGTTTCTCTGCAAATATGTTTCTCTGCAAACCTTTCACATAAAGAAACATGCAGCTGTAACATTTTTGTTTCCCTTTTTATTCATCTTTCAAGCTGCTCTCCTGAGAAAAGGAACATGCTCAGTGTTAAGTCGTCTGAGGGGTTTTCCTTCTGGTAAATAAATAGCTTGTTTTTCCTATGAAAACCCATGGGATAATGGTAATAAACATTTTTTTTAATATGAAATCAACAGAAATAATGACGCGTTATTAAACCTATAGGATCTATCACAATTCAAAACCCCCACGAGTGTCTGAATTTCACTTTGTACAGCACTGTATAACACCTTACATACTACAGAGGAGTCAATGACACGTGCTTTGAGATCAACGTATTAATATTCTTTTCTTCAAACACATTATTTTCATCAGAGAATAGAGTTAAGTCAATAAGAAAGATTAAGTTATTCCTCCATTCTTCCCTGCCTGTCCTCTGAGATGTAGAACTGCAATTTAAAATACAGACAGTAAGTTTCAAGTCACTTATAGCTATGGCCAAGAGAGGTGATACAGGCTTAACTTATAGTGGTTTTTCTGTCTGTAACATATCACCACGGACCAAGACCTCTTGTAACAAAGATATTTCCTTGTAAATTAAGCTGCAATTATTTACAGGAGTAAGTCATGCCAGGTGTGAGTCACACCCAACATATATTACCTCTCTGCTCAGCATTGCGAATCCTCCCCTCGTGCAGCACTCTTGAGAATCCCAGCACACAACTCATCTGCAATGCAAACTCTCTCTCCAGTTTCAAAGCACAGGATTTATATATGATATTGGCCCATCCTAGTGGAGTGATTCTGCCTTACTTTTTGACATGAGTACTCTCACTCTTTCTCTGTTCTTTTCCTTTTGATGAAAAAACACAGTGTACTCAAAACATGAAATTTACATACATATATGTGAGATCCATGGCATGATTGTGTTTATTCTTGGTTCTCTTGCACTTATTGCTAATCTAATCAGTAAATTTTAAGTGAATATTTCTACTGTTGTCTTATTCCAGTAGAATAACCTTCTCCCCTTCCAATTCTGCTATCCCCATTAACTGTACCAGTTCCATTCCTTGTTCCAGCTGCCACCCCAGTGAGGCCACAGTCTGCTGGAAAAAAGATTCAAACTGAGGCTCAGTACCTACTGTCTTGTAAATACTCTTGGACATTAGTCCCAGGAGATGCAGCCTCACAAAGAAAAGGTTCCCAGTTTTCCCCGGGGATGTTTATGGTACTCCTGAGAACTTGTGTTACAAAGCTCAGTCTCAATGATCCCCTTTGTGACCTTTGCATAGTGAGACTGATAAAGCAGAAGGACAATGGAATGAATCTCCTCAAATAAATTAACTTAAAATATCTTAAAATATTTATAAACTGGATTTCCTGCCTTTGCACAGCACTGTACCTAGATATCAGTCATTTGGAATGGCGTGGACCATGTTCATCATTTTGGACTGCCTGTATTACTTCCAGAGTAGACAAACATGAAGCCAAGATATACAAATAAAGTTTTGTTTATCAAGTGACAGGTGTCTCAATATTGCATCCCCCTTTGTAAGTACAAATTGCACACTGTTACAGGATACAGTTTTGTCAATCACTGCATACTATTAATGTTAGTATGACTAACAAATAAACATTAATTTTTAAGCTGAAGATTTAAATACTCTCTTTTTCTTCTAAATGATATGAAGAAAAAGTAACTTTGACATATAATGCAATCAGTTTTATAATTGACAAGAATGATTACATTTTTGCAATAAAATTTATGCCAGTACCTCATCAAATTATTGCCTAATGCCATACGAATCTGGAATTAATGAAGAAATTGAAAAATAAACAACAGCAACAGCTTTAAGTACAAAAATCATCAATGCATATTTGAGACTAATGTGATTAAGAACAACATGATGTGTGAACACAGATTGCTTCTTGGTTCAGCATTTCTCATCTTTGTACTGCTTGCAAGATTGCTCAGGTTGTTTTTTACTGTATTGCTAACCTAGATTAGAGACATTACATGCCCATTCCATTTTCTAAGTGGAATAAAATTTATATTCTTAGGATTGTATTCTATTAGTGCAGGCAGATGAATTTTTCAGACTTGTTTGTCCTGGAATTAGATGAACATGAGTTTGCAATATTTTAAAATCATCTACACATTTTGAAATAGAATATAGCAATTAAGCACAGAACGGGTTCAAAAGGAATAAGGAACGGTTCAATTCCTCACCAAATGGGAAAAGATCAGAGGATATGTGTACAACAACTAGTTGTTAGACATACTGCAAAACTAGTTAATGGCTGCCATAGGTTCAGAGGGGAATATGACGTAGAAGCATCAGGGTCTCATTCTGGTTCCTGGGAAAATAAAAAAACCTGTGGGACTGCCTGTGAATAACAGCCCACACACCTTACTAAAACTTCTCAAGAGGAATACCGTTTTGCAGCTATTGAAAAACATAACCCCAACCTCCCCCAAAAGCAGCGTCATATTCACTCAACAATGAACTCACAGAGTTTTTAGGCACTGAATCTGAAGTGCCTCAGAGCTAATTTAGTCAATTTTATCCCGTATCCCAATAATACCAGCTGACACAAATGATTCAGGACTACTGTCCAGCTGGATGCATACTTCCCAGCAGACCAAGCGCTGCACAGAGAGCATCTACATTGCATCACAGGACATTGGCAAGTCATTCCACCCTACAATATCTTCTATAGCCACACAGATGGAATAAAGCAAGCTCACATAGAGGACTCAGGTCACACTGTGATTAATTGGAGGCTTCCCTACCGTTGCCATGCAGGCTGCCTTTTACAGATCACAGAGACAATAGCCCCAGGAGAAAAGCAGGCAACTGCAACACCTATATTTATGACTATCTGACAAAAATGCCAAAAGCTCGAGGCAAGTAACGTGTGCACGAATTTCTTTCAGTCCTACATTGCTGTGTGCATACATTAATTATATATTCACTATATATAACTTTGCATATTATGCATAATATATATGATGTATAATACATCAGATAAATGTATAAACAGCATTAGGCTTTCCTGCTCTCCAGCTGATGGTTCTAATCAACAGATTCAGGCTCTCTCCCTTCTCACATCTTTTCACACAACCCAGACAATGTAGAATTAACAGCACAAATTTAATTAAAAAGGAAGGATGTCATCCCAGAATGCTTCACAGCTGAGTCATTCTCGTTACTGGAGAATACTGATATTCAACTTTTTGCCTCAACATTCCTTTCCAGGTTAATACTTACACCAATGGACAATTTTCTGAAAATGGAACAAGAAATTTCATTATTTGTATGTGTGTCTGGGGTTTTTTTGTTGTTGTTGTTTTTTGGGGTGGTTTTTTTTTGTTTGTTTGTTTTGGTTTTGTTTGGTTTTTTTTGTTGTTGTTGTTGTTTTCTTTTTTTTTTTTAACTGAGAAAACTGTCTTACTCTATCCACCTAACTATGGAAAACGATCATGTTTGAGAAGTGAGGGAGGCATCCCCATCTTGCCCAGAGCCAAGCTTTGTTCTACTGTCAATCAGCATGGTACTGTCCTTCTTTCCACATTCCCTAATGCACGATGCTCAGTGTATGCTTGTATGTATGAATCCTACTACTACTTTTTACTTGGTGTAACAAAAAAAGCATAGAAGTCCTTGTGTGGAATTAGACCTTCATTATGCTCCGAATCACTGCTCCTTTCACAGCTTTCAAGGAGTGTTTATACCGTTCACATTCTTAGATGTGACTGTTTCTTTCTACACAGCATATGGAGCCTTGTTTCATGAAGTCCCATGCTTATAATCAGCTTCTACCATGATATACACAGCTTCCATTCAGAGAGTTTCACACAGTAATTCCTTAAAAGCAGTCTTCACAAACATACATACACATATTCATGGATCCTTCCATCAATAAAATTCTCCATCAAATTACTTAAGTACTTCTGTACCACTCAAGTCATTTATATGACTCTAAGGGCATCACTGAGCTGATGAACACAGTTAAGCATGTACTGCTAGAAATTCTTACGTACTTCAAAATCTTGCTTTTTTGCACAGAACTGATTGTGCTAATAGGCAGCAATGAGATCTTTAAAGATCTCATCTGGATATATCATACTCAGTTTTGCCATATTTATGCAGGAAGACATGGAACAAAATAAAGGCTGTAACAAACTAAATAGAGTACCAGAGACTGAGACCATGATTCATAGACAAAGAATGAACAAACAATACAATTCAGTCCACAGGTGAAAAAGGTGAGGGCTAGTGGTAATCTTCAAATATAACCAGAGCCCATTACGTGCTGAAAGCTAACACTGTTCCCACATCCACTAGGACGAGAAATAATAAGTATCACAGCATATATGGACTTCAGAAAACTTCCTGATAATGAATTACAATGAAGCACAGGACTCTGTACTGATTCCACAGAATCTCTGACAGCAGAAATTTTCATAGAAAGTAAGGTTTTGAGAAGAAAGTTGTAAGATCTTTCTATGTTTGATAAGAGCATATAACCTGCTATTGTACCTCTTTTCCATTAGTACTAGATTCTGTTTCCCATGCAGTAGTAGAGAAGTGTATTTCTTAAATTCTGTTCTACCGCAGGATCTTTCTGTTGCTACAGGATATCAGAAGACTACAAGTGATATTTAATAGTAGTAGTTAGATGAGTAAGGTGTATGAACACCTCATGAGTAATCATCTAACATAGATGACCAAGTATAATTGACTTTTCTTTGAACTAAAATTATGCTAATTGAGAATTGGTCCATTTAACTATGATCTTTCACCAGAAGAGCATATAACAGTATGCCACAATTTTGAAAAACATAGATATTAATTTAAAACATTATGGCAAAACTTGAATCACTTGGGAATGCTACAACACTGTAAAAAGACATTTTAGGCAAAATTAGGTTATAACTTAACAGGAAGATTGAAAATCATTTTCTAAAGGCTCCACCTGATCTGAAATTACCTAATAACCACTTACCTGTGCCTCGAATCTGAGTAACATTACCTAAGTAGGTTAATCTATGAAGACCAAGATTCAGCACTTAATAGTCTCCTAACCAACAAACTGTGATGTTTTCTTCATGCTTTGCTCCCTACAGATTGTGGTATTTTTATGCAGTGAAGTACAAAACTGAATATGACCAACATCCTCAGCTGAAGACGCATGAAGAACCAAATCCCAAGAGACATTTCTGCTGTGGTCCTAGCTGACACAACAGAACGAAACAAGCAAGTGGGCAAGAAAACCCACTGACAGAAAAAAAAAAAAAGAAAAAAAAAAGTATAATTTTGCATTTCAGATAAATACAATGTTTTTGAAAAGCCAGTTCACTTTTAGACTCAGACAGAACTGAAACATCATTTGCTAGCACCGTCTCAGGAAGAATATGACCTCCTCAAAACCAAAATATTAAAAAAAATAATAATAATAACAAGGACTAGCAAGGACTGAGTAGGACCTTAGGTTTGTGGCTTTGTTTGTGGTATTTTCAGGGTCTGAACTAAGAGAATTACCCTTTCAGATGGGTTTTCCTGTGCAAAACAGTTCAGTTCTTTCTTTTTAAAATACAAGGAATTTAGCCCTGGACTCCATGCACAGTTGCTTAATGAGTATGGCAGTCTATCAAGACTAATCTTTTCTGTTTTCACATTTTGCATAGTAGACCCAGGCTTCAGTGGGAAAGGTTCTTTTTCTGATCTATAGAAAAATATTTAAAATATTTTTTTAAATCCATTTAGATTTTTTTTTTATCATTAGAACTATCATTTTCAATAAACATTAATGAGAAGACAAGATACTTACTTTCAGACATTTATCCTGTGTCGACATTCTATTCCAATTATATGAAATGCTTAATGATGTAAGCCTAATCACTCCCTGGAACAAATAGGGCTCCCACAGACTACTGACAGCTCTTCATCACTAGAAGACTGTTAATCTGATAATTTAAGGGAAATGTTTGTTCCAGATTTCAACTATTTAAAAAATAATTTACCCATAAAAGAGCATGCTTATGTTACAGATTTTAGATTTATGTTAATGGTTTTACAAATAGCTCAATGACTCTGTCTGGACTAAGGAGTCCCTTCAGTGCAGTTAATATACTTTCTTACATCTGCATATCACTGATCAGCTACGAGATTTAGTTTTAGTAAAATTTTAATATATCTTTAGGAGCTCTTCAAGTGTCAAGAAATCACTGCTTTCTAATTTTTACATCCTTTTGTTGTCAAGTAGACATTTAAATAATGTAGAAAAATATATAGCAGTCTCACTGAAGAACACGTTGATCATTTTGCCTCCAGATTTTTAACCTTTCCACTGTCAGAAGTATCCTAGCATTTTATGTGTTTTGCGCTGCCAACATTAATGTGATTGTTAGTTAACAGTTACCATCTAAATAGATGAGCTTCAGTGAAAACATCATTTGTGTTTGCAAAAGCAGCTGTGGCATTTTGGGGACAAAATAGAACCTTTCTGTTCTTTGTTGGAGACATTGTAACAGTGGGAATTTCCTTTTTTTTGTAGTCACCAACAGCAACGGAAGGGGAGATGAAGAGGGAACGAGTTTAGGTCAAGTCATGGCATTTCTGATGTTCACTGGATTACTAAACTTGCTATTTATTCTTTGAGCAGAGGATAATCACAGCTGAGCTATAGAACCTATTACAGATCCAAAAATCTTTGCCATTGCCTCCAAATAGCTTCAGGTTTCCTGAAGTTGTCAGTCTAAATATGCATAGAATATATAAAAACTGCTTGATAAAAAGGTGTTATTATTCAAATTGATGTATAATGTTAATGCTCTTTCTAGAGCAGCTACAGGTGAATCATACAGACTTTATTTTTGTTTATTTGTTAAACACCATAAGAAAACCTCAGATTTATATACACTTTAACAAACATACTTGCCTATTGGCTTTTTAAAAACCAAGAATAAACCATAAATCTAATTTTCTTCTGCAATTCCACATGCAAAATTCATCCATATGCACAGGAACTATTGCTTTCACAGTGACAATTGTGTACTTCAGATAATTTACTGCAAGCCACGCAGCCAAGCTCAGTTGTAGCATAATGTTTGCAAGGTTAGAATGGAATTGAATGTACCCTCTCATCCTTAGTTCTGAGAAAGAGGGAACAAAGAAGTAATTCAGTTTAAGTAAGGTGAAGTTTGTTTTACACAACTAAACCTGGAAAAGTGTGATCCTTAAATTTGACATAAAAGCCACACCAATGTTTCCAAGACAGCTGGAGATTATCAGTCCCAACAAGTACACAACTTCCTGTCTACAATTCTTTCAGAGTATTTTCTATGACTGCTGTGTCAGCATCATACCAGCTGCATCACAAGCTCGTCCTCCACCAGCTGGTACACCCCATGCAGCCTACACTGCCAGCCTGAGAGGGAGGTCCCTACTGTGGGATGTGCAGCAGCCAGCAGGCCAGGAGCATTCCAGATCAGTTTCTAACTCCTGGCATAGCACATCTGGTGAAAAGGAATGGCATAAAAAGTCTTGTACAGCTCTCCAAGGCAAAAATTACCTGTAAAGTTCACTGCCATTAAATTACAATATAGTGTTGCTAAAACAGGCATGTGGAAGAGCTCCCACTCACTTAACTGGCATCAGGCTGGAGCATTTTTAATCTGTGTGGTCAATTTGACCTTCAGGAGATTGGTTGAAATTCACATCAAAATTAATAGAGAATTCCTTTTCAAAGTGTTGTAGGTTATGCTTTTCACTCCTTTCACTATTTTTTGTAATCCATTGTGATGTGTCACTGGGGCATTTGCTGCTTAGTTATATACATCTAACCTCTTTGAGAAAGCAGTTCAGTTGTCAGATAGCAAGTATCAAGGGGGGCAGATAAAAATTTCCTTTTAACTAGAAATTGACAGTCTGTATTAGTGTCTGTTCTTAGACTGGAAAGTTAAAATCCACCTGCAGTCAGGAGTAGGAAGAACTCCTAAAAGGTTCCCAGCAGCGTGACCTAGTTTTCATTTTCAGTGCTGCTGAAATTAAAATGCTAAATGGATGCTATGCAATAAAGACATTCTCATTATGTTCTCTATTTCTCTTTCCTTAGGAGAAGAAAATGTTTGTGTAAAATGGTGGTGAGAGAAGGTTCCGGATTAACAGGTCCAAAGAGTAAAGCCCTTCACTTACAGACAGGAAAGACAGTGTATGAAGAATAACAAGAAAAACTGCTCCACTACATCTTCTCAATTAATACCTCATCTGTTGGCTTATTGCCAATGTGATCATACCTTGATTTCAAGTAACACTTCAGGCACAGATCCCCATATATGTAGGAGACTGCTGCAGTCCTTATCAGCAACCAGCTGGCAAGTACCAGAACAAGGATAAACTTACACTGCAGAGCAGTGCACAAAATTATACTCATGAAAAGTAGGTATTTGCTAAAGAATCGGGTCATTTCAAATTCACTTTCAGATAACTGTTCACAAGATGAAATAATACAGCTAATACACAGATGACCCCAATTATATTTCTGTTAATGTATAAAGAAACTCTATAACTGCCTCCCACTAATATGGACTCAGACCAGCACTGGTTTGGAGAAGGGCAGAAGTTTGATTATGTGAGTATTACACTCTGTATCCTTCGTTTAGATGTTAAAATCATAAAAACACAAAATCTCATAGTATTTCCAAATTCAAATATTACAAACAAACAAAATACACAGACACAAACTCAGCAACATTTCATGCTGGCACCAGTGCTGCTACATTTCCTAGCTTTGATATGGAGATGATCTTCCCTGTAGTTCTTTCTTGTGCAGCCATAAGAGCTAAAGAGACATTAAGATGGAGCCATAACAGCCTGACAAGAAGCCTATAGCCATACTGACTACAGTGACTATAAGCCTTCTATGACGGATGTGTACTTGAAGAGGACTAAAGGAAGAAAAATAACAGCTGGAGGATGAGAAGCAAGTGCTGAAGTAAATGAAAGCTACCAGCCCCATGTAAAGACAAAATATAGAAAGCAGAAACAAAATACAAAGATCAAACGGCTGGTGGACAGCCAGAACAAAGAAAGCTCTCTTTGAAGTGTGCAGTCCCTAGGGCTCACAAAGGTATCTGGTGAGCTGACTAGAGAGAGCCTGTGAAGAAGTACTACATACCACAACTTATATCTTTTCACTGGTTTATGTACCCAGCTGAAGGAGTTTATTAGAGCATGGATTATCTTCACGTTGTTTGTTCTTCAGATTTATCACTTCGGTAACATTTTAGTATTTAAAAAAAATAAGTAACTTTCAGGTTTAATCACGTGGTCAGGAGCTCTGCCACACTTGGGTTGATGCTTTGAGCAAATCTGGATACAATACTTGCACTTCTCCTTAATCCCCTTCTATGCAATCTAAGCAGTCAATAGCTGGAATAGCTAATGGCTAATGGCTACCTACCTGGGCTGTCTGCTGAACTCTTCTATAACAGAAAGTGTCGAACAGCTCAGGAGCCAGACACTAAAGAAAGGATGAAAAAGATTTGAAATACCTTAAATTTTTGTGTGGTGTGCATGTCCGTGCTGAAATGAAATAATTATTGTTACATATAATTTTCATGCATTTCAAATTTTCTGAAGCCCAGTTCTGAAACAAAATCTTGGTTTCAAGCAAAATCCTTGTTTCAAAGTATTTAAAATATTGTGATGAAATCAAAATATCCTATGCCTCTCAGATGGTGTTGGTTTTTTTTTTCAGCTGAAGCTATTTCCACCTCAGTTAAAATTTCCACTTTGTTTTGGTCAATCTCAGGCCTCATTCTTCCACATAAGAACTGCAGTCCCTTGCTTCTACATCTTTTTAAGACTTCTTTATCTCAAAGCAAGAGCCCTGAGATTTTGAAATAAGGGAAAATCATTTGGGAAAGACATCCCTTACTCCACAGATAAACATTTTCGTACAACAACAGGCACTGACAGAAGACCATAACATACAGTCAATAGTATGTGTGAACAAGAGGAATACTGAGCAGAAGATTACTGAAATGTGGCGGATAGATAATTGCAACATTTTGCCTGCTATCATCTGAAATATCAAAAGGAAGTTCAGTGCCACTGGCAGAATGGCTTAGTATCGTTGGCATTAGACTGGTACAGCAAGGATTTGTCGGAGCACTTTTGAATGAATAATCGAGCAATAGATCCAAAAAGTGTAAGCACGATCCAAAAAGTGTAATGTGTGAAACATTTCCAGAAATCAAAACAAAAAAAAGAATGGAACACAAACTCTAATTGAAGAGTGAGCTATAAGGGGAAGTGAGGGTCTTTTTTGGGATGGTTCTGCACTGCAAACACTTATCCAGATAGCCCTGAGCAGATGAGATTATTTACTCAGCACCTGTAAGAAAATAAATAAATAAAACACACTGATTTGTTGAAAAACTGAAACATCTGGGTCAATACAGGTTTAAAGTACAGGATTAAGAGCTTAATCCAAAGTATACTAAAGTTCATGGAAGTCTTTCAACCAGCTTTAAAAAATCCCAAATTGAGCCCTCAGAGACCGGAAGCTGAGGTTAGGGTGCCAGCATACTTCTGTCTTGTAGCATTTTAACTTGCAGCTGCATGTCTCCCTTGCTTGTATCTTTGACACAACTCTATTTTTTTTTTACTGGACAGTTTAAAAACTAGTTCTGTCACAAATCAATTGGGTAGCTAGATATGACAGCTTAGAAAATCACACAATTCATCATTAGGACAGACAAAATAGTTCCAATAAAATAATTAGCCCAAACCTCATCTAGAATCTCAAACCCACTGAGGCCAACTGGGCGTTCTCTTGCACTGAGCATCCAGGGTCCACAGGTACACCAAGCCTGGTCAGGCTGAGTGCCACTGTCACACAGGAGACAGTTATTTTGCTCTTGTCCTACAGAGAAGACATAACTTGGCATATTTATACCTCAGAGCTTCCACCAGAGCATTCAGCTCTGCTCTGTCCAACCAGCACACAGCCTGCACATGCACTTGGCTCTGACCATGTCCGCACCAGGTGGATCTCAGTAGACAATGACATAAAAACAGGTACAGTCCTCCATATGCTCTGTGGTTTTCATTCCGCACTATGCCAGACCCTGAGCAATCCTGCAGCGCACTCCACAAAAGAACTATACACAAACCACAGCACAAGGACACTGCCAACAAGGAGCTGGCTGGCTCCGCAGGAATTGTCACATATACGGCATTTTCTGGAACAATAGGACTGAGCAGGCAATTGGTAATAAGCTGTTAGAGAAATCATGCTTCTCCTAGGCCTGACAAAACTGCAAAACTGAAAAATCCTGATGAAACAAGCATTAAATGGAAAATTTTACAAAAACATATTTTTCACAAATCATAAAGTCCTCACTGTCTCTCTAGCACTATGCTCTAATAGAAAGGACATAAAATGGCACCTGTACTGATAATCCAAAGTAAAATGAGACCTGACATAACTGGAAAGAACCTGAACAACTTGATTCACTACCATATTACTCCCAATTCATAACACTGTAACTCTATTGCTTTAAAGGGAATTTATGCCAGCATAAAACTGAAGTAACACAGCAGTAAATCAGGCTCAGAACTTAATATTCAGGCTGGTTCAGCACAATTTTATTTAGTGCAGGTGTTCACTTAATTTTGATGATTAGATCTGGGGGGAGGTGACAGGGTACATTTAGCTCATTTCTACTGCCTGGTGATCTCAAGTCACCGTTACCCTGGTCATATTTCCATGTACTTCAAAGATTGCTGAATATCTGTTTTCTTTTGTCTAGTATTCAATGCCTTCACTTAAATCT
This sequence comes from Cyrtonyx montezumae, assembly GCF_038088225.1. Lineage (NCBI taxonomy): Eukaryota > Metazoa > Chordata > Aves > Galliformes > Odontophoridae > Cyrtonyx > Cyrtonyx montezumae. The sequence continues at coordinate 25,520,248 of NW_027071903.1, read as the reverse complement.
GTATACAACTGGTCTTTTTTTCTTTGCTAGATTTGCAGTACCTCAAAATCAGCAGCAAATGGTAGTGATCAAGTAATTAAAGGACCAAAGAGTTAAAGTGAATTTTTTTAAAGGATAAAAGCATGCAAAAATGCTCACAAGAGAGAACAAAGACACAACAGGCAGCAACAGCTTTAACTTGACTGACAGTTTTCTGCAGTGCAATCAAATCCATTGTCTGCAAGCCACAGGTGCACAGCACATGGAACAGACAAAAATGCAATCGCGAGTGATAACAGTTAACTTCTGAGCCCACGCTTCATTCATCTCAACATTCATTCATGCATCTGTTATATGCTGAAATTTAGTCTTCAATTTTTAAATTTTTTTTTTTCTGATTTCAGAAGCACTTAAACAGCCGAAGATCTGTACAAAAAAAATGAAGGATGCTAGAGATGATCTGGGCTTCAAGAGGGAGGCTGCTCAGGAACTCAAAATGCAAAGTCATTGTGTTTACCAGCCAGATAACTCAGCAGCTGGAATTCTGTATTGGTAGTGGTGGATAATGTCAACCCAGCTTCAAAGCAGCTGCCAAGTAAGATGTTCATCAACTCAGTTTTCGATATAAATGCAAAAACACGTATTTCATTTTATGTAGAGTACAAAAAAAAAAAAAAAAAGAATGAGAAAAGACTATTAAGGGAAATTATTACATGTATTATAGTAATGAGTGGTAATATGGCTGATTTTACTGTTTATCACAAATCAAGTCAGTATGGATTAGACTTGGATGATAGTCTTTTGATCTCAGATGTTTTCTCCATCAATAGGGCACTTTTTGAAATTAGATTCAGGCTGACCTCTTATTCTTTGTTTTCATCACTCTCCAATCAGTGGGTGGAAATTAGCCCCCTGGGAATGTTTGATTCACATTGGCTCACTGTGTTATTTCAGCTGTGAAAGATGCTAATGAGCTAATATAAAGTTTCCTAGTGGAAAATACACATATGTTGCTTTACATTTTTGGCTGAAAACCAACATTTCATCATTTTAGGCAAGGTCTATCACTATGCTGCTGCAAAGAAAAAAAGAAAGAAAAAAAATCACACCAAAAGCTACCAGCAAATTAAAGACAAGCTCAATCCACCCACAGGGCAAAATCCCATACAATCTCCTTCCAGCTAGTAATGCAGATCAGTGCACATAATTTGCTGTGGAAATTACTTGTCAGATTATGTTCACTCTTCTCCCAGTTGGACAGAACAGGGCAGCATCCCAAGCTTTGAGGATAATTAATTTCTCAAAGGAAAAAACAACACACTAAATTACCCAGGTTTCACATGCTCTTGAGGAAGTCACCTGTGACCCACAGACAGACAAACAAGTGGTCTAATGAAAGGCGAAAGTACACAAAGGAGAGAACTTTGCGGTTGTTTAGTTTCTAGTTTCAGGAGTGAATCCCTGTCTTCATGTAGATACAGCTCACCCCAAAACAACAAGGAAACTCACAGACTTTCAGAATTAAAAAAAACAGTTCAGATGACTTCAGTGTTTTCAAAACTTCTGATGACATTTCAGACAAAAGTCCCCATACCATTTGTTCCCTATAACAATCATCCCTTTTGGGGAAATTCAGGTCAGTCCCACTACAAAAATATTTGGAAATTCTTTCAAAAAACTTGTAAAGCTGCAAACTTTTCCAAAACAAAATCTTTCATTTAGAGGACTCTCTTTCTTTTTGAGGTAATAATCAATTTAATTATAATTCTTAAGCAATTCTGAGGTTTCACTTACTAAAATATTTTCCAGACTGGCCTTGGTTATTTGAACATTTCTGCAGCTGGCTAAGAAGTAGTTCAAATCATAGTATTTGGATCCAGATTTTTGTAAAATTTGAAAGAATTTGGACCTGAGGTTTTTGTTCCATCCATTTCTGATGACATCTGAACTGCCAGCCTCTCAAGGCTTTTTAATTTTTTGCCTATTTCTAACATCCAGAAAGATACTTTAATACCTATTTCAGTTTATTTTTTTCAGGAGTTTACTGCATAAGTATAACTTATACTTTCCAGACAACCTAATATTAAGGCTCTGAAAAGAACAAATGAGATTAGTCCCTTTTCCTGAGCTCTGAAGCTGCTGCATGAGATGCTCATTGTCATTAATGAAAAGACAAATCATTCTTTGTCTCTTAACCACTTTAGAAGCTTCCTAGAACTCTGCTCTTGACTACATAAATAGCAAATACATCATCCAGGGCTCTCAAAACAGCTACATACAATGGCATACAAATCACTGCCGATCCTTCCAACATGCCATTTGCTTCATTAAGAGGGAGTGGATTTAGAAAGAAGAAAGGAAATCCACAATGCTACTTACAAACTTTGTATTTCTATTGTTTCATTGTTGTTTTCTTTTCTTTTCTTTTTTTTTTTTTTACTGTCTTTCTATTATTTCTCTCTTCCTCTATACTGCAACAGCAACACTAAACACTTGATAAAATGATCACCAGTAGTTCAAATTATAACCTGGGTTCTGCTCACTCTTTTCAATGTCTGTTTGAGCTGGTCAGAGATCATCTGGGCACTTCTGTAAATAATATTTTAAAATTACAGCTATTTAAATACTTGTCACTCTACATTTAGTAGCTTCTCCAAAATAACTCTGGAGTTTCATGTTCCATGGCTGTTTCCTTCCTTACTCACAAGCAGAATCACTGGGCTGTCTGCAGTACCCATATACACTACTACAAAGTTTCAGCATGCAACAATCCTAAAAACATAACGTCCAAAGGACAGGGAGTGCACCCTGCATTTTGATACTGTATACAACACAACTAGGGCCACACTCTGTGAATATTCAGCATGTGGTTATCAAGCATAGGCACAGACTTATATGTATCTTTGCATGGTATGGCTAGAGTCATAGATACAATAGGTAAAGAACACTGATAAGACTTTTTGGGACACACTGGTAGCAGGTGCTTATTTAACTTTTTAGAATCATTTCTGGTAAAGACAGAACTTTCTAAATGAAGTCTCTCCATCTTATCTATGATCTCTTCACATGGCTAATAGAGAAATCTACTTATTCTTATTCTAAAATTCTTTAATCAAGAAAAAAATACTTTCTTAATACTCCATTATCTCTTATTGGCTGTTTCTAAAAATAAGCAAGGGCCCGAGAGAGTATTCTGTATGACTGTTATACTGCCATATCCATTCCACTTTATTCATGAATATCAATAAAAATGACTCGGAACAGAAATTACAATGTATTTTTTCTATGATTGCAGTAATACCATGTCCTTTTTGAATTTCTCACACCCTCCCATGCATAGAATGAGAACCATTTGTGTAAGAAACAAAGATAAATCAAATAATCATAGTAATTCCTCATCTACACAGTATCTTTTATCACAATACGAGAAAAAGGGATGGTGTCTCCATTCTTTCATCCATAGAACAAATGAACACCAACATTAATTTTGTGATAATGATCTGAATTGTTCTTCAGGATTGCTCTGAGATATGCAAACTGAAATATTGGCCACCTTGAAATCACTGAGTGTTTTGAAAATGAAGTCAACTGAGCTCAAATTTCATCTTCCTTCTGTCAGCTATCACTATGAAGCACAACATATATGAATTCAAGGATTCTGTTTAATGCATCTAACTAAGAATATCTTCTAATTTTATTGAAAGTATGGTAGCACGACCCTGACTTTGTCAGATCTGTACAAACATGTAATGGAAACAATCACTGTTCTGGCAAGTTTCAAATAGATATTCCCAAGTAAATGTAAAGTGTTAATCATTTCAATTAACTGTATGGGAGGCTTCAATTAATTGTGTGGAGGCTTTGAAAAAAAAAAAAAAGAAAAAGAGAAAGAAGAATTATATGGGTAAAGAGTAAGTACGAATCCAAACTTGTATGAGCTCTATCTCATCTTCTTAACCGCCAGTATTGCTTCTCCTTTCTGCTCTTATTTATTTCATGTGTTAATTTCAACTAATGTTTTCATGACATACTATGCCGTATAACACCTAACATTAACATATACAATATAACGTTTCTAATGATAGTTGATGCTGACAGAATCATATTGCTGCAGTTCTGAATAACATTAGGAGCAAAAGATTATTTCCTTACCCTCAACTGTTTTGCCTATGGCATAGCTCATAGAAATCATCTGGATTTGCTTGCAAATTGAAGACAAGCTACAGTTTTGTGGAGCTGTATTTACTGCTTTCTCCATTGTTTAAATAAAGTTTCGGAGAGTTTTATATTGCTAAAGCATGTAGTATTTTTTCTGTTTGTGACTTTGCCATTAAAGGTTATCTTCCTGTTCCATTAATGAAGTTTAACTTGCATATTATGAAGGACCAAATTTCAAAGACTGTGGAGGCCGTGGAAGACAGACATGCACAAATATATGAGGCTCTAGGCCCTCAAAGTTTGCCATAAAATTTTTGCACTGACTTACAAAAACAATCATTGGCAATATTTAATTCGAAAAGGCACAAATAAATATTAACTATTTAAACTATATTACAAGACCACAACTTCTGCCTGTATCAATGTAGGTTTGGTGTCACACACTACTCCTGCATAAACAGTCTTAGTCAAGGGCTTTCATTATCTCCAGCAGACACTGGATCAGGCTACAAGGCATGCCCATGGAGGTTCTGTTTCCAAGGATTACTTTTAAATCACAATCCAAGGACCTTCAGTGGAAACATTAACAGTCCCTATGGAGTTAACAGCAAGATGGAGATGAAAATAAGAAATAATTATGTGCAATCATTTTTGTCAGTTCCCAGACATTTCTTTATTCAGCTGTTCCTTACCATTGATTAGTTTCTATCTTCAGGAATGCACATGTGAGTTGTTAAAAAAATTCTTGGACAGTAGCTATTATTCTTTTTATACTACAGGCGTGAGAGTGGGAAATTCAAGTGGAATATGGCTGTCTATCATTAGTAGCAACTATAGTCCTCTATAGGGAAAATAGTTTTTCTGAGATTTGAAGAAAAATAAGTGAACCATGATTAAACATTTGTTAACAATAAAAAGTAACTTCTAAACAATGAAAGTATCCAGCAAGCAATCCACAGAGTGAAGAAAGTGGTTTTTAATGATTACAAAATAAATGAAAATTCAGGTATGCTTCTGGATATTTCATGAATAAAAAACAGGCCTAATTTTTCAGAAAACTGATGGTTTAAAAGCAATGTACCTTCCTCTTGTACACAAGCAGCACAGTCCTAAAAGATACAATCATTTATGTCCTCTAAACTACAGACTACTCAACAATAATTTTTATTTAGCATGATTGTTACTCTACAGAGAAAATGAGTAATGAAATATAATTCTGCAAAGTTCTATTCAACTATATTATTTTATAGTAATTATAATCAGACATCCATACATTTATTAATCACTGTGTCTCAGTGCTTAACTGCTGAATGCCCGTAACAAAACATATTTTATCGTCATACTGAAAATGACTATACACCATTTATAATCCAAATACCATACACAAGGGCATAAGACCACAATACATTTTTTACCTATATGAAAAACAGCACGATTTTAAACCTTTCATCCCAATAAGACTCTCTGAACATTAACAGTAACTTTAATCCCTTAATCATTAATTTTCCTGGGTTACAAATCTGGAGGTAATTAAGAGCAATGTATTACGGCCTATGTGATAAAGAAATGTCATGCTGACGTGATTGATAATGTTTATTTAAACTAGAGATGCCTGATGCCTTCCAATGACACTTCATTCAAATTTTATTACTGTTTTAAGCTTCCAGATAAGCTTTTAATTTCCCCTGTTGTGGCTCTGTTAAATAAAACTTACGAAGAATCTGAGAAGCATTACAAGAAAGAATACTGCTACAGTTCTGAGGTCTCTAGGCTATGTAAGACCATTGAAAGTAAAATTGGATTTAACATTTTCATTTGCTGTAACCATTGTCAGGGATTTAGCTAGAAAGCCAAGTCTAAACTGCAACTGTAGAACATCTAACATGTACCTTGATATTTGCTAAACAAAAGAATTAGGCTGGAAAGAATGCATCATGTATGTAATTTTGTTTGGTAGGCTTTCACTTCAGTAGCAGTAAGCCTGTTACACTAAAGATACTTATTTGCTTGTTTAAATATGAAGGCATTTTTCCCCATACATGCTGTGAGAAAACAGTAAATCAGGAAGTGTAGGCAATGTTTTTTTCTTTCTTCCTTTTGTCTTTAAACAGAAAAAATAAGTCTCCTTCTGCCATTTTCAACAGTACTAACTAATCTGTAAATGTGGAAATTTATCAAACAAAAGAGACAATGGCAAAGAAGTGAAATTTAAGAGATATAGCTTCTGAGAGTATTTTGCGGCTTTAACAAGCATTAAATATAAGAATAAAAGGAGTTGCTTATATACAAGATTTCTGCACATGATCAGCAAACATCTAAAATGGCATTTTTTTACAGGCAGAAAACAATCAAAACACACACACACACACACAAATTATTTACATTACCAAAGTTCCATTTATGATCACACACAGACAAAGGAAAGTTATGAAATAAGTTCATTGCACAATGCTGTTGGTCTTGACCTCTTTTCACACATGTAACACTCTACTCTTAGATTTTGACCTGTGCAAATAAAGCTGAAACCAGGCCAAAAAAAATCCATTGGTATGAATCTTAAATTGGAAATCCTAATTTCAGATGCATTGTGATTCATCATGGGCACAACATACCTGGCAGTAGAGTGGTCTTATGAGCAGTAAATTGACTGAAATTATTATCTGAATCAATGCTATGTGAAGATAACAGTCTGCAATAATCCTATTTAACAGCTGTTCATCGTCTGCTATAAACCACAGTTCAGCAAATTTTGATCACACAACTGAAATAGCTTCCTAATATAAATGAAAATGTATACCAACTGATGCACAGAAAGATATCTTGAGTTGGACATCTTAAATTTATTGTAGGCATAAATTCCATGCAAAATTCCATATCTCCTAACTTCAAAAACACTATCTGTATGCAAATATTGGGGGTAAAAAAAATAATAAAAAAATATACATATATATATAAAAGAAAACACAACTCCACATTATAATGGTATCTGAATGACGTAGGGAGCTGCTTTGGCAGGGGAATTGGACTAGATGATCTCTAGAGATCCCTTCCAACCCCTGTAATTCTGTGATTCATGTATAAGGAAATATTAGATTTATACTTCTTCATAGGAAAGTAACAATTATGTTGAGATGTTTTTGTTTCTGTGCGTTACTCACATAAATGCGGGCTAAGACATTAGCAATCAACGTGTAGTACCACCTTTTTCCTACCACAAGAGATAGGCAAGGAAAGCCAAAATTTCTAAAATACAATGCATCCTGTGAAGGAAAGTTAAACTTCATGAGTGGTGTCTAATATTTTACCAATAGCCAAGCAAGAACTGAACACTATTCATCTGGAAAAGTAAAAAAAATCTCTGACTAAGTATTTTAACTTCCTGGTGATGAATGTGTCTATAACTTATATTCCACATAATAAGAAAGATATTTTCTTATCAAAAGTATGAGTTAGGATAGCAGGAATATACAGTTGTCTGTATCTAATGTCAAAAATATGTAGTGAAATACCTATTACTAGTCTTTTGAAAATAAATAAATAAATAAATAAGAGAAAAAACTAAGTTGGTATAAACACTTCATCTTCTAACTTTCTATGGTCATGTAGCTCAGCTATGAAGTTCATTAATTAATCAGTACTCAGACAATAGACAAGGTGTTCTATCCACAGTGGCCTTCTCAGTAAGTTAGACTTCTCTTTTGTTTTTTCTTTGATTCCTAAGATGTGAGCTTTTCAACATCCTCTTTTCATCCTCTCCTAAAAGAGGATGGGAAAAAAAAAAGTTTGGAATGGGCTCATATAGTTCACTCCTATATTCTTTTGCAAGTTTCTTGTCACTGGAAAATGTCCTCAAAATCCTTCTCAATTATCTTGTCCCCTTCTCTTCTAAACACTGTACCACTATAATCACACAGCTGAACAGCTGACTTTCAGCAGCTGAGGTCACGGCTCATGGAATGTTCTTGCTTTGCAAGTCTTTATTAATTGCCCGCTTAGCTAGACAGGTACAGAAGTATTTCTTGATCTCTGTTGTGAAGTCTCATAGATGAATTCCTCACCTGGAACTCAGGATTCAATCTGTCATTCTAGCAAAAATTCATTTTTAAAAGTTATCTGTTTTATTCCCATAAGATATCTACATCTCCTTCTGTTTGTTTGTTTGTTTGTTTGTTTTGGAGTCACTTTCTTAAAAACCTGCCCACCGAGGAGTTAGAGGAAAAGACTAAAGCTGATATAAAATACATGGAACTTCATCTACCTTTTAGATCAAGAGTGTGTTGTGAGCAATGGCAGATTTCTTGTAGATATGTTATAACAAATTTTAACTCTTACTTATATATAGCTCATTTAGGATGTAGTTTCATAGGTGACTGCAATCAGATCAAAATAACAAAACATCTGTCAGTGAGCTGATGTGTTGTACTGAGCAGCCATACAGATGCTAATGCTAGTGTGAGGAACACAGGTAGAAATCTGCAGTCGAGGGTCGGTGGTGAGAGGACATGACAGGATTTCCTCTCTCACTGGCTACAAGTCTTGAATTAAGACATGATTAGAGAGAAAAGCATTGAGGCATGTGGTTCACGTGAAAATACGACATAGTGTCCCTACATTCTTCATTCTAATACATACACAATCAGGGACTCTACCATGACATTTTTATAGGCAAGGAAAATAAATTATACAAAAGAAGGAACATTTGTTAAGCTACAAAGTCAAATACTCAGAAATTTACTTAACATATCTTAATTTTGGAACAGCAACAGGCTAGGAGATACTTTGCTTTTAGTAAGGTTTGTATCTAAGCTTCCTGTATTCAGTTCAAATCCCACACACTCTGTCTCACAATTCCCAGTGCAGAATGTATTCTGCATGAGGAGAGATAAAACACTTTCTATGGATGGCTGTATTTATAAATACAATTTATTTTGTCTCAATAAATTTGAGAGAGTCTGAAATTAATATGCACTTGCTGGCATGGACAACAAACTGCAGATTAAGCAAGAATGGACTTAAAGCATATCTACTGCTTGTAAAAGCCTAGAGCAGGCTCTCACACTACAACAAATTGGAGGGGAAGCTTACCCCTTGCAAAGCTACATTGTACCTGGAAAGAGAGAATTAATTGCAAATCAGCTGAAGTGTTATCACCCACAGTCACAACTTGACCGCTCCCAAGGTTCTTATCTGAATTTTCTCCACCTCAGATTAACTTCCCCCAGGAGGAGGCAGTACTGATACATGAAGTCAATCTACTAAGGAGTAGTACTGCGCCAGAATCAAAAGGCAGCTATTTTCACCACACTCCAGGGGATTCAGGCAGACTCATTAAATCATAGAAATGAATACAGCAAACTATTTGAGATTGCTGATGCACGCAGTAGATTGCCTCAGTATGTTAATTACTGCCCGTGGCAGAATATATTTCCAGTAATGTTAACACAGAATCTGGAAATAAAACATCTCTTGGCACCGCAACGTTTTCAGATATCACACTCAGAAGTGACGAGTTAGGACAAGTTGGAAAGAAAAATAAAAATCTACCATGAAAGAAGTACTGTGTCCAACAAATCCTGACAAAGTCTGGTAAGCCTAAAAAAATTTTCCACTACCACCTAACATTATATCACAAGAGAAAAATTCTGTACCATCATCTATAGTGCTTAGGCGTGAAGCAAAACTTCGTCCCTTGGCACCTTTTTTAGACCCTGGAGGCACACTTATTTACTTCACTTTCTGCCAACAAAGTCCTTTACATGTCAGCCACTGAACAGACACAGAGTACCTGAGGCTGCACAACACGAGGCTGATAGGAGCTTCACCCATGCCAAGGATGAGAACAGAATTCCTAGGTTAGGTTGTCCACCATCCAATTCCCTTGCAGAGCCAAATCCGTTAAGCAGGAAGGTCTTCTGTATTTTCAAGAATTTTTAAATCTACTGAGTAAAGGTTCCTGTGTCTTAATGGAACAGAATTGGAGACAGAAACTGAAACCAGATCTCTCAGTGTCAGACAAAAAATGTAGGGCATTTTTGTACCTCAGTACCTTGCAAACACTTCTTGGTGGTTACTGTGTCTAATAATTAGTAGATTATTGCTTTTTTGATAGTGGTGTTTCATTTCTTGCATCCTGTCAGACTTGAAGTATTACCCAATTCTTGATTAAGGCAACCTTCATAAGCAGTGTAAATAATCTGTAGGATACTTGCACTATTCAAAACAGTCATAGCAACCTCAAAATTATACGTTTTAGTTTTAAAAAAGCGAACAAATAGAAGAAAACTGACACAAATGTTCTATTCTTTAAAAAAATGCCTCTATAGAATACTTAAAAACATTACATTATTACATAGAATAATGCAAATTTCTTCAGCTTTTGGAAAACTAAGAGTAACTTTTATAGAAGGAAGTCATCTTTAACCATCTATTTGAGTACTGTGAAGGATTCCATAAGAAAGTAGTCAAAGATAATCAGTTCATGTGATCTCTGTCCCAACTCTCCCCTCCAGTCCAATTTCTTGATAAGGTATTGGCAGTTAAAATAAATCATTCATAAAAACTTAGAATGGAATGTAGAATCTGTTGTGGAAGTGCAGGGCAGTCATATATAGAAGCCTTTAGAAATCTTTTAATCCTGCACTGTTCAGTGCATTTACAAAGTGTCTAAAAATCAGAACTTTTAAGGAGATGGTTGCTTGCTGCATATTCTATTTTAAGTAGCAAAATTAGGATCAGCTTCACAAAGAAGTCTCTTAGGAGCAACTGATGACACAGCAGTTGACATTCATTTTAAGCAGAAGTAAACTAATACAAATAAGGAAAGTAATTGCATGTATACATATATAGAAATTGAAATAAAATCTTAGAATTATGATACATATTATTAGGAAATGCTTTGTTCCATTATCAAAAAGACCATCATTAAAAATTACTTGAAAATAAGAAGACTATGATAAAGGTGAATTTTGGCTTACTTAGACTACTAAATTCTTCCCCTTTATGCTTTTCTGATCTCCATGTTATGTTATTGATGAGGAGTTCATACATTCAGTTGTATAATAATAGAGAAGGGAAAAAAAAAAGAAGCAAAGAGATATAGAAAGAAATAAGTAATTTTGGAGATACCCTCAAGTGATGAGGTTAATAAAATACTTGTACCACAGAGAGAAGAAGAGAGTCTCAGGGAGCTCAGCTGTGCTGCAGGTAAGGGGAGACCTTGACTCTAGATATTATAGTTCACAGAACATCAAATAGATTCAACACAAAAGACTGGATGAAATGAACCTACAAGTATTTTATTAGGAAACTTCTAATGATAAATGCCAATAAAATAAATGCTAATAAGCTACTTGCTGATAAAAACATGAAATCTGTCCCTTTCTAATTATTCATTAATTTCATCTTGCATAAAATTTTAAGAGGGAACTCGTATTTATTGCAAGAATGCACAATTCTCATGATTCCTGTTTGGATTTTACTATTTTAACGGTACTCAAATTGATATTGTTAAACTCACAAAATTGTTCCTAATTCCTATGTGTTTCTCCATAATGCCTACTAATTTACAGCAGCTCAGGAAGATCATAATCATGGACATCGCTGATTGTTTAAAATGGATTTAAGGAATATTAAGTAATCTCCCATGGCAGCTAAGGAGTCATCCTACATCAGCTCATGCAACTAGAGAGATCTATGCAGTCTGCAACCTTAGGAAGTAGTGGCTTTGGAAACAATGTCAGTATAGATTCAAGCAGCAACAAAGACCACCACACCAGTACCTTTAAGCAAAGTTATCAGGACGTTATTTCCATGAACACACCTGAAGCTCCAGTTTTGAGTACAGGCTTTGGATATAAAATATAGTAATAGGCAGAAATAGCCAAACTATCTCATGTCAAGTCATATTCATTCCACCTAAATTAATAACAGAATTCAAAGGTTCTTTAATATCACAAACACATTCAATAACGCTATTGGTTAAGAAAAAAAACAACGGTTTAATCCTCTCAAGAAAAGCACACACTAAAGCAGATAGACGCAATCCCAACAGAATCTGAATCATCTCCAATAATGTATCTTGGTGAAAGACAATTATCATTTTCTCTGTTCATCTACTACTCTTTGGGTGCACTTCTATTATGTGGAAAAAAAATATGCAAAACATTACTGACTCCTTTTCTTTCTTAAATTATTCCAGGTTTCAATGTGTTTCTCTCATATAGTCCTATAGTTCTACAGTCCATATTGAGCTTTGATGTCAACTTGAATTTTAGCTGTGGCTGACATAGTTCTTTCAACAGATGAAAGCAACCATTCAGGCTAAGCTCAGCTTGAATTTTGAAGATTATTAGCTGGTATTAGCAACCATAGGGTAGTCAGCACAGCCTTGAATGATAGGAGATTAAGATTAAATTGTTAAATGAGTAAAAGCTAAGGATGAAGCTAAGGATGACTCTAGCCTAACATGTTTAACACAGAGATCAAGTTAGCTGTAAATTTTAGCCACCAAAAAAAAAAAAAAATCCACATAATAACAAATTTGTGATGAAGAACTGTCTAAGAAAATAATTTTTCAGAAAAAAACAGACATGTAGCCAGCAAAATCTGTACAAGCAAGAGAAATACAGCTGTTATTTACTTTTTAATCGCTGTGCATTAGAAAGATAGAATTCATTCAAATTGTCCAACCCAAGTAAAAGCAATTCAAGATATGTTGGGTATTTGAGGTTGTTTGCATGTGAAAACCTAGAGGGACCTACTTACCAAAGGCTTTATGTTGAGAGTAACAGTGAATGGAAGAGAGAGAAAATGGAAAGGACAAGCAGTATCCTAATACTGCGTTCAAATGAAATCCCAAACGGTTATCAAAACTTCCTTGAAATACTTATTTTTGTTTCATTTGTTGTTACCTACTTCGTTTCACAGCTATTCCTTTAAAATTTGGAAATCAGCAGTCAGATCAAAGGTGTTAAAATTTGAATGTAAGGAAAAAGTGTGAAACATTTTCCATATCAGGACTAACTCCTCATTTACTTTTCTATTTAAGAAAGGTTTGCTCTGCATGCAAATGTGCTGATGCTTACAGCAGCATTCCACCGATAGAATATCAGCATGTTATGAATACTGATGAAACTCATTTTCTCTTACACTGAAGCACTACATTTTTCCAATTCTGTTGTTGGGTGCCTTCTGATTCTAGCACAGGACTTCTGTGTATGTTTTTTCCAACATTCATTACTGGCAGTGTCTTTTAGTATCTTCAATTATGTCCACTCCTTGTTTGGAAATGGAATAGCAATGTTTTCAAGCTTACTTTAAAGAGTATTTTAATAATACTGAGGTTGCATTTAGAACTGTCATGAAAGAAAAAGAAAGTAAATGAGATTTTATATAAGATTTTTTTCTAAGACACTCAAGGGATTGGAGTGATGAATTCCTCTAGTAACAAAGTAAATCAGACATCCAAATTCATTCAATGAGACTGAAAACCCTAAGTTACAAAAGCAAGAACATTTGAAATTGAAGTTGACTTATTGCAGTTTCTGGTCTCTGGTCTTTTGTATCTTGGGGTATCAAAAAATTTCCAACTTTGCATCATCAGTGCATCATTGAGTGTATTTGCTCTGCAATTCCAGAGACATGACAAAGCTGAGCTTTGAAACACCCCTGTGGCATGCTATTAGAAACAACTTTAATTTCTGGGCTTGTTTCCGAACTACAACATTACCTATGCACATTTTATTTTCTGTCTCATTTAATTCATTTTTATAATGAAAGCATAACTGATATGGCAACACTTCAGTATATACTGTAATGATTTCTCCATAGATATACCCTGAAATTGATTTTCTGGTGTAATCACACATTTTAAGGTTCAATAGAATTATGCTAAAATTGATCTGAGATTGTTATTGTATTCTATATCCTAGTTATCAATTTGTCTTAATATTATAAATCTATTTGTCTAAATTTATATTTGTCTAAATATTATAATTTTTTTAAAAAGTGTTGAAAATATTGTTAAAATAAATTAGTAGTTCATAAACTCTGTTGTGGAAATATTTTCTAACTTTTTTTACCTTTTATTTAGTAAATTTGGTCTTTTGCGTTTTCAGTTAGAAAAAAAGAAAAAATGAAATCACATTTCATTGTGATATACATATAAATCCTTTCAAAATGAAGTAAAAATCTTTCTCTAAATAAGCAGTGCAGTGCAGTCATGTACGTCTTTCTGCATGGGCTTAAAAATCATAAGTTTCATTTTAAAGCAATCTGCCTTCAGATTTTCACAATTGTGGCTGAAGTGTGTCATGAAAATTAGAAGTTATGCTTGCTTAAAAAAAATAATTATGAAAGCCATGTATTCATATAAATTCATAGTCCAGATCTCTAGTTTTAATTTAAAGAAGATCTTGAGTCTCTTAATAAAGCTACACATTGTCAGTCGCTGAGGATATTTAACATACTGTGAATGGCCTGTGCTGTTCTTGATACACTGCTGACAGTTCCAGTGTTTTAATTCTGAACTGGGAAAGCTATGCAAACTTTGGGTTCAGACATAACATACATCCATCACCTTTTCTACAGAGAATACTCATATGAACAAGCACATTTTAAGAAGATATTGTGTTATCCAGATGTAAGTCATGTAAGCAACATCTCCATTATGACGCTCCCTTTGACCACGTCATACTTCTGTGCTCACACCAGGACACTATCTGCTGGTAGAGAGCAGGAAATTATTTGAAAAATAATCTCTTTAGAAGAATGCAAAGGCAATTCACTTCAGCAACAAAATTAAAATCTTACATTTTTACTTTAGCAGGAGGAATAACATGAGTAGTACAACCCTCAGCACAACCTGCATGATCCAACAGATGTAATTACATCCTCTTTTAGCAGAGTTTTAGCTGTCTTCTGACAAGCTGCTAGACTTGCATTTTGACCAATCAACCAATTCTAGTTCAATATTTACCCAAATATATGGCACCACTCCCTAAGCTCAACAAATCAGTGCATTGTTCCCTTTTCTGCTAACAAGGAAGCCATAGTATGAGGTATGGATCAGTCAGTGTTTCCCACAGAGCACTGCTACTGACACTGGGAAATGAATGAAAATACTTTGAGGCTTGGACAGCGATTCCTGAAGTCACTCTTAGCTGATTTTCTATCACGTGAGGTAAGAGCTTCTCCCGTACACAGCTTGAAGCCCAGGATAAAAAAAAAAATTAATATCAGATTAAAGCTCAGCCTTGTTCACTCATCTAAAAAAGAGCTGTAGGAACTTCAGCCAAGTCATAGTGCAGTCAGCCTGCAGCTTTCCAAGTGACCAAGACAGCTGCATTTTAGATGAAACTGTACCACAACATGGACATACAAAGAGAAGTATCCTAATCTTTAAGCAATCAGTGATTTATTCATATCTGCCCAAGTGCTGTCTGGCCCTCTGTCCACCTCTGCTTGTAGTAACAGAACACCACAATCTCACATCAAACAAATCTGTGTGATTTCAACTGAATACAAGTGTATTAAATGCCAAATCTTTCCTTTCCTCCATTCACACGAAGCCCCTTACTTCCTTTTCAGTAAATGTTACTCCCTTTATGACCTTTCACTATACAAATGCTCAAATTGTTTCTTTTTAATTTATTTTTGTATTCTGTACTCACATGACTAACTACAAAAGAATATTTTGATGGTCTCTGAATAGGACATGTGGGTGCTATAAAAATAAATGAGCTATGCATATGAGAAAGTTCAAATTATATTTGGATTTTTAGTGTTTTTATTATTTTTATAATGATCATCTTTACTTTAGCACTAGGTTGAAAGTTATTCTTATGGTACATATGCAAAGCCTCATCAATTTTGACAGTACAGTTATGCAAATATTCTTCCTTCAAGTACATTAATGAATAATTAATATTGTGCTTAGAGATCTAGCTGAAAGCACCAATCAGAAGGTCCAAATAAATTGGATTGGTATTGCAGAAATTGTTCCCCATGCTCATCAAAAAGATTACTATTTCTTTTAGAGAATAGTGTTAACAATATGAAATAAAGCCCTCTCAGAATAACCTGCTGAATATATCTGAATATATCTGATATATTCATGATATCTGCATGAATAATCAGATCAGCTATAACTTTTCTGTCATAGAGCTGGCTGGTTTTTAAAGGCATCTTCTGTAAAAGGTATTGTTTTGTAATGACAGAAATCAAACTGATTTGTGTAAAGTACAATCTTTCTCTTACTTTTCCTTGCTGTTCTTTTTTTGTTCATTTTGTTTTGTTTTGTTATAGATATTTATAGCATATCAGTTAGAAATTAAAAACAAACAAACAAAAAAAACAACCATAATTTCACTGTACGAAGGACAGAATGCTTCCTGTTAAAAGCTGTTTCATTTTAGTTTTACATAAAGAAGATGATGATACTCCTTCTGCTTATAGCCTTCATCAATTTAGATTTCAACAGAGTTCATGAATCATAGAGGTACTTCATAAAAATGATTTATACTGGTTATATTGACAGTTTTCAAGTTAAACACAGTTCTGACCAAAAAAGAGTAGCCCTTAAGTGGAATATTGAGTGACATACTTGTGGACAAGAGATATAGGAGACATTTTATTTCCCTGGAACTACCAGATAAAATTACCAGCAATGAGAACTCCTACCTGAAGACAGTGATGCCTTTAGATAATCACTTATCTAAAATAAAACATTGGATCTAGTTTTATGTATTTAAAGATAAATTCAGGGAACTTGGCTCTCTATCATTTTTTCTAAGATGACATTTACTCTTGAATATTGCGTGTTACCAAATGAAAAAGAATAAAAGTACTTTTCCTTATACAACTGAATGGGCGTTTTTTTTGTTGTTGTTAGTTGGTTGTTTGTTTTATTATTATTTTTTTTTATTCTTAGGAAAAAGCCCACAAGAGCACAAAAAAAAAAAAAAGAAAAAATGAAAAAAAACCTTTCAGAATTCATTTCATGTAGCAAACAAACTTACCACACTCAGAAACTTTAAGTGCTTTCACCCAACTCAGTTTTTCTATAACTCCCTTAAAACTGATCGATTAGGTGATAAATGAGTGACAGCCACTCTACACTGGCAGTCTTCATTGTACTGTATCATAATTACACAAATGCCTGTGCTTCAAAATTCTGATTTACTATTGTGGGAAGTAACTTTCATCAAATTGAAAAATTAAGATGACTTCAAGAGGAAGTCGGTTTGTTTATATGCATACAGGATTGTTGACTGGAAAACCGTGGCTGAAAGAATACATCTAAACAGATGTTTTGTCTTAAACCAAAGTGTTCAAAGTTACTAGGAGAGAAGACCTTATGTGAAAGAGTTAAGAATGTGACCCTACTCACTGGAAAGTAAAACAAATATGCAAAAATGTAGCAAATTATATGACTCAGCTAAACTGTTTATTAAAAATGCTGAAGAAGAAAAAGCAGAATTAACTTCACCCATTTGCTGATATGCCCAATACAGAAAATTATATAAAAGATGTTAGAATCAAGTCAAAATTTTTCAGCACTTAATAGCTGCAGACCACTGATATTTTATTCTTTTAATTCACTAAAACTACTGAAGCATGTGCAATTGGTTGGTCTAGATAAAAAGGTAACTGGTGAACTTAACTCACATCAGTGAGGGTATTGCCAAGAACTAAATGAAAATAAGAAAAATAATATCAGCAGGCAATGCCTTGATTTTAACTGTTTCTAGTGGTTATTAGCACATTTAGAGTTCATATTTCAGCAATTTCTAGTCCTAATGAAACTCCAGATTCAATTCCTCTTTGTTAATTTAGATTATTAAATATAGAGCACCCTTGATTTATGCATCCTCATCCATAATCATCACTGAAAAAAATGTAAATATTTTGTTGATGGCTGTCTATGCTGATGATCAGAAGCGACACTGAAAGTGACATCTTATTTTCACTGTCAGGCCAAAGTATATTAGCAAGAAATGGAAATAAATAGTTTTCAACATAATGAACTGTGACAGGAAAAAATAGAGGGAAACAGAAGTATATAGACATCGATCCTATGCAATACCCCAACTACTGAATGAATTGTTTAAGGCTAAAATCTTCATATTGAGGAAATAGCACTAAGAAGACTAATAAGAGTTTAAATAAATTCATAAGATAAAACACCATGCTGATATAAGATTAGAACACCATGCTTGATGCAAGATCCAAATTGGATCTGCTCAACAGAGCAGGAGTTAGCAAAGGAATTCCTGTCTAGTTCTATGGCTTTTCATTCAAGAGGACATCTAAATATATCTGATAGAGTTTTCTGAGGGAAAGCAGAACTGTGTAACAATTAAATTAGCTGCTTTGGTGAAAGAGCGGCACTTTCTCCTGACAAGTAATCAAAGCCTGGCTAGCTGAAAGCATCTTTCTCAGCTTTACTCATAGGTAACCATTTTTCTTTTACAACAGTTCAACCTTCATGCAAAACTAAACATGACTTTAAGAAATAGAGAATAGTCACAAATGTAGTGAAATATAAGCTAAATTTATGTAATTATTTGATTGAACCAAAATTAAAAGCTTGTTCTGCTTAATTTGGGAACTCTTAAATATTCATTTCTTTCACATCCAACTCCCCCCCCACCCCCCTTCTAATTTAGGACAGCATTTAATCTCTCCCCAAACAATTGCGAAGTAAATATATTCTAAAATAAACAAAGGAAAATATTTACTTCTCAAGAAAAACTCTCCCCAAAGCTCTCCTTTTATTTCAAGTCCTAGATAGAGGTATCTTATCCCCAGCCATCTTGGTGTTCCCAACCCAATCTGACTTTATGAGCAGATGCTCTATAGCATCGCAGTAGGACAACCAATTTGAACAGACTACCTGTGCATGCAAACAAATTTTACCATGCTGCTTCTCACCTAAGGACACCCTACCATCACCTCAGCTTCTGCAAACACTATGGCCCCAGCCAGCACTGAATTGCAATTTGCCCATCCTTCACACTCCACTCTCCTCCTCTTTCTGCATTTGATTTCTGCCAGCTGCTACCATCGATTTGCAGCTACCGTGGTGATGAGATATGCTCCTGCCTCTCTCACACGGGTATTGTTTTGTCACCTCCTCAAGCAGGCAAGAAAACTGCCTGAAGCCACAATCTTCATTCAGATGTACATATTAATGGCAGAGAATGCTCCAGTTAATGATCCCTTTTTCAGTGTCCATCATCATACTGTACCACTCCTCTGCTCACAGTTGCATTTTCTTATTTACCCCAGGGACCACTCAGGAAACAATTTTGTCCCTAAAATCTGAGTACTAAGTCTTGAATTTGTAACTGAAGTAACAGTCACACAAGGCTTGGAAATTCTCTGTATGAAAGATCTGCACTCCACAGAGCATAGGGCATGGCCCCAAGTTTCAAGAGTTCAAGGAGTGTTCGGACAATGCTCTAAGATATACGTTTGAATTTCAGGTGACCACGTGTGGAGTCAGGAGCAGGACTTGTACTTATTACAGGATCCTTATGGGTATCTTCTAACTTGGATATTCTATGATTATTTCATAAAATATAGCAGGAGTGAGAGAGAATTCTGCTATTTATTTATTGCTCAGTTCTGATAAGTTTATGCCTTCCTTTGGAGATGCTTTGGCTTTGCTTATCCAATCCAGTGGATCGCTTAATGACCATTTCAGTCATACTTCTCTCTTGTAAGCCATTAAGAGCCAAGAATACAGCCCTTGTCCTCCCTGTAACTCAAGATCCGAAAAGATTATGTCAGAGAACTGTGCCCTTTGAATGTAAAATAAAACAAACAAGAAACAATGACTAAGAAAAATGTGAGAAAAAGGCCCAAATTCAGAAGCACTAAAATAATACACATCCAAAATGCTGTTTTAGGAGTTGTTTATAAGAGTTCCAGTCTAGAATACCTCTTGCTTCATAGAAATATCACTACCTAAGCAGCCTAAATGCATAGGCAAAACACTCTGAATATGAAAGATGCTAGTTTTGAATTACATTGATCATTACACTGTATTTCTCCATAGCATGTGCACCTTCTTGAAGACCAGCTTAACAAGATCAATGCAGTTATAAATTTCTGTACAGTGAAACTCAGATTTTTTTGTATTACATTAATTTATTTTTTAATTTGTTTTCCTCCTTGGTTTCCTCTGCAGGCATAGATCATATTCTAGTCATTTTCTGTGAAAGTTTCATTATACTGTGTTTAATAACTGTGAGAATCTGGCAATTTTAGGAGCAAAGATTTTTTAACTCTTAAGCATTCCACAAAGGACTACATGCATTCCCCAACACATGCATTCCCTCAAAGAAATCAAAATGCAAAGCACTGATCTGCACTTATCCTTCATCTCTCCCATTCTGTCTTTGCTTTCTACACAATACAAAAGATAGGCCAAACAAGAAAGAAAACAAAAAAAAAAAAAAACAACCAACCAAAGAAACCAGGCACAACTGGATTCAAATAACCATACATAGAAATACAAATATGCACACCCACATTCATGTGTGTTCTGCTGTTCTGGATGGCTTCTGGTAGCTCCTGTAACAAAACACACACAAAGAGGGCCCTGGACTATTTTAGCACTCAATTCCTATTCATTTAATAAAGTAAAATGACACAAGATTTCACAGCACTCAAGTCAGAATTGGTCATCTTTTACACTGGAGAACACACATGGAAAATCATTCCAATTCACTGTAATAGTACAACTGCTCCCAGTGACACATGCATTTATTTTGTGTAGGTCCAGGCACGTAATGCTTAAATCCGCTTTAAGCTTATATGATTAATTGGATTTGAAAAGACAAATAGAGGTACTATGTAGTTAATAACATTTCTCACTGAGAACTGGAGCTTGTTTACGTTTCTTTCTAAGGAACGCAGTGTTGCTCTTGTTCCAGACAAAAAGTTTGGAGAATCATTTTTTTTTATTTCATTTGTAGCAGACTGGAAAACAAGAGATAGTGTGATAACCAATAAGCAGCAAAAGTTCCAGGAACATCTGTGTTACTTCCTTCCCAAGCATCTTCACCCTGTCCCAAAATATTGCTGCTTTGGACCTGTGTAAATCCCTTAGGCTAGCACTAAGCAGCTGTAAATGCAACATCTCCTGAGACCTTGACAGAATGAAATGTCACAACTGCACTCAAGCCTGCGCTTCTTAGTACTTTTCAAGAAAAGATGTTCAGTTTTTTTTTTATAAAAAATCTCTAACATATTCAACATTTCTGGCTTCCTGTATCGAGGCACAGGGGCCTCTGGTTTCAAAGAACAATACATGAAACCCAGTAATATTTCACCCATTTCACCTTTCATCTCCAGCGTGTACTGGCACACAAGAAAGAGACCACTCTAACTTGGTCTTGAGTAAAGTAAAGTTGGAACCATGCTGACAAGAACATATACAGAAGTCCCTAGTTCTTAAAATTTAAAAACACAAGAAACTCTCCTCTGTACTAAAAACATTTTGAAAAAGCTTGGTTGAGAAAGAAAACACATAGGAAACACATAGAATCTGACTATTATAAATGACTGCTGCTTAAAACAAATGTGATATCAGAAGATATTCATATTTCACAAGGGAAGTTAACTGGATAAAGAGTAAAATCCCCACATCGTTATTTTAAATGTCATTTCTAGATTATATATATTTTTTTTTATTATTTTCCCTTTCCTTTGCTCACATGGAACAAAGTTTCTAATTTTGTCCAGTCTTTTAATACTCTTCCAACTATTTTAACAAAAAAAAAAAAAAGAACAAATCACATCTAAGTTTTCAAGCTAATGGCACTTTCTTCATCCAAATGTACCTCTGTAAAAACACTGATGACACCTTTAACTGAAAAGCCTTCAAAAATACAGTAAGACAGAGGAAGAATGTCAAGGTTGTAATCCTTTCTGAGGTTAATGCCATGCAACCACCCTCTGTCTGTATACTGTTCATTTAAAGTACTTAATTGTGTTGCCTTCAGAACATTTGCTGTTCAGTCTTGCTTTATTGTTTCCTTAAAGCTGTTTCTAGTTACTTACAATCATGTGTACCATATTTCTTTGTTAACTTTCAGACTTTTCTCTTTTTGGAAATGTCACAAGATGTTCATAAAAGATACCTGTGCTGCAGAAAGACAACAACAATTCACAAACCTCCTTGTATCTTCGTATACTGTTTCACCAACCTTACTTCTACCAGCTGTTGCCCTAGTGATTTTGCAGATGGCTATGTGGACAGATGGACTCTCATACTATAAACACGCAGTAAAGGAAAATCCACAGTTTTGTCCTGCTTCAATTACCAGGATCCACAGAGATGTCAAAGACATGCTATTCCCCACTTGACAATATGCTTTGATTGCTAATTAATGCAAACAGCTTGTTGTCTACAGTAATACGCAATTACTTCACTGTGACCAAGTGGCTAACAACAATATCAACGAGCAATTCAGGAGTCAAAAGCATTCCATAAATAAGACATTGACACTGAGCTTGCGTACTTTTATGTAAAGATGTAATATTATTACCATCTGGAAAACTGTTTATTTAATGAAATCCAGCAACATAATGCTCGCAACCTGTTAATCAGGTTATCAGCAAAGCAGGTAGCCAAAGGTGGGAGAGGATCCAGTATTGAAGGGCAAGAAAGAAGGAAGAATCAATAACTGACTTATAATCGCTTACACAGTGAGGCAGTGGGTGGTGCATTCCAGCAGTGGTGACAGCAACATGAAAGATAAGCCATGTTCTGGACACTCATGCACAGCTGTCACACCACAAAATGAAGAGCATCTGGATCAGTGTACCTGTGCAAATTGGCTAACAATGGTGACTATGTGGAGAAATTGTGTTTTGTAGCTGATTATTTACCCTATTAAGCAGTGTTACTGCGCTCTTTATATCTGCTGTAGTTCTCATGGAAATAAATAGAATGCATTACTTTCGGAGCAAGGTGTATGTATGTATATATATATATACAACAATCAAATGGAGAGACCATGCAACACTGTCCTACAAGGAGACAATATGCTTATGCAATTCTATTCCTCCTCACCTATTTCCTCTTCAGCCATAAATGCCTTCTCTGTCTCTTGTTAACAGCCCCAATGAGAGCATCACTTTTTTACCTGTTACTGATGCCTTCATCGATGCCTTCTGCTTCAAATACCACATTTCCAGTTACTTTGTCAGTGGAGCTAAGCACTTTTCTAGTGTGCCCACAAGCTTTTTGTTAAAAGCATTATTCTCTCCCTTGCTATGTCTCATTTAAACATCCAAACTGACAGTCTATTAAATGATCTGGTGGCAGCTTCTTAAGAGATTGAGGCCTTTTGTGTGTCAGCCCCCTGACACGCACAATCTACATGTAGCAGAAAAGTGACAGACACAAGGAACAACTTCTAAAAATTAGAGAGTAAGAGAGAGACTTGCAGAAGGTAAAATTGTTATGAAAATGTGGTTCTCTGAAAATGGGGTTTCTGGCTTCACAAGGTGGAATAGCTCTTTGGACCACACACACAGTCAGCTTTTCAGACATTTCAAAGGACCACAGACTTAAAGCTAGTGCGAAGGAGTTTTAATTTTAAATGTTCTTTTTGTTTCTGAAGGCATTAACACTGTGATAAGTGATCCCTGTAATTTCCTTGTGCTGCTAGTCCCACATCAGCAGGTGGCAGAAAAGGAATCAGAAATGTCACTCAAATTATCAAAAACTGGAAGAGAAAGAAATCTTCGGATGCCTTGACAAAGCCAGTGAACTGTATATAAAGATCCTTTTTGAGGTGTATGAAATTATCTATTATTAGTATGATAATATAGAACTTGGGCAGCAGTTTTCTACTTCTACAGGTAACAGAAACTGAGAACAGATGCTCTACAGAAGGAACTTTTATAATTATAGAAACTATAGTCAGAGCATGAATGATGATGCCAACAACTCTTTAAGAGCTATTCTTGCCAACGGTAAGCATTTCTTGATCTTGCCTGAGTTAATGTCATTGCTATTATTAACTTCTAAGATCACTGTACTATGCCAGTTTGTCTATGCATTACCAAAACGTTGTGCTTCAGCCACTTCCTTGAATAATTATGATCACATAAATGAATGAAGAAACTCAGCTATACTTGCTCTTTATCATTTGACTCATATGTCTACTCACCTATACAAAGCGCAAATGTCAGAAATAATGGATGAAATTCATACAGTTTCATCACTGTAACAGGTGCCATAGAAAGCAGCATTTCCCTGTAATGTAAGAAAAGCACTAATTAAAATAAAATATTGTTTATAAATATAAACATTATAAACATCTAAAAGGGCTAGAAGTCCCATGTTAACTTCCATCTTGAAATTTTAAATGACTGGAATATACAAATTATTGGAAAACTATATACTACAGATCATTTTTAAGAAATTTAAATTTTGTAGCTTGCAGTGGAACTTAGTCTAGTATTTACTATTATGTAGCAGATTCTTACAACATAGGTCATGGGAAAAAGTCCTGTCATTTAAGGTATAACAAAAAAGAAATCATGTATTTGTTATGGAGCTTTACCTTCCCTGCATTTCTTTCCTTCCTCTCTCTCTGCCTTGGGAATGGGAAATCACCAAGGGACAGAAAACTCCCTTACTACATTCTATCCTCATAAATGTTTTCTGTCAAGGACACTTCTATCATACTGCTGAAAGATCATGCTGAGATCTCTTCTCTTGCCTAAGTTACTCCGCCTTATTCTGTCCACCTGTAAGGTTCACTCTCTAAAATATCTTGCATTTATCTTGTTCACTGAATTTGCTGCCATTTCTATGTGATTATTAATATCTGTTTCTTTGTTGGCATTCAGTTCCTTGTTATTCTTATTTGTACAAGGTTATTACCAATCTCAAAATTCACCTCAATATTATGTTCTGCCGTGGATTTGCTCTTTCTACAAATTCTTAATAAACATCCAAATCTCACATAAACGTAAAACTGTAGATTGTGCTGTCTACTTATTTATATATATGAGTGTACGTAAGCTGAACTGCAGGTGTATATATGAAGCTTAGCTTTTTCCAAAAGCGATTCAAAACTAAAAATCTAAAGAGATTAAAATCAACATTATAGATATTCCAGTTCCTACTGCCTTGATGTTTCTGGTCCCCCAAAACACTTTCAGTGAACATTCCTATACATTTTTACAGAAGATGTTGATAACTGTGATTGCCAACTTCTATGTAAGCTTGTTGCAGACCTTATCAGCCTGCAGCTCCTTTTAAGACATTAAAAATTCACTGTTTCAATATCCCATTCATCTTGCCAGGATACTAAGCTCCTTTCCATTTTAAGCCCCAAGTCCCTCCTCTCAAACCAAAGCACCAGCATGTCCCAAAACTGCTGAATTCATGTATTTTTTCCATAGATGCATCAAAGAGCACTAAGTAATGTGGAATTCTACATTTAACTCTGCATGACCAGCAATTTGAAGGGATATTTCACACTCAGAAAACACTCTCCTTTCTCAACTATAAACCACAGTAGTGTTATCCTAATAATTTTAACAGGCACTCTGATTTCTCTCAGTACAGAATTTTCCTTGATATAGTTTCCTCTCCTAAGGCTCTTAATTGCTACTCACATACTTTAATAGCACTGCATTCTGCCGAGTTGGAAATATCTCATTATTGTCATATGAACTAGGTGAAAATAATGAAAAGTGACCTTCTATGAGATAAAAATAATTGTATAATAAGCATTCAGTAAATTACTTAAGGATTATCATTCAAACCCTTATGGTTCATTACCTTATTACAATTTCTTCTGTTTCTAAGAAAAAGAATCAATACTTCTATGAAATAACCAAGACAGACAGCAAAATATTTTTATAATAAGCTGCTCTTTTTATCTATCTATTCTT
Source organism: Cyrtonyx montezumae (assembly GCF_038088225.1). Taxonomy (NCBI): domain Eukaryota; kingdom Metazoa; phylum Chordata; class Aves; order Galliformes; family Odontophoridae; genus Cyrtonyx; species Cyrtonyx montezumae. The sequence goes on along the minus strand of NW_027071903.1, from coordinate 25,494,184 downwards.
AAATTAAATTATTGAAATGAATAAATCTTAATAATCACTGAAAGCATGTCAGTTTATTTCCTTTAAGTCTTTAATCACATATGTGAGGGCTTCAGAAAGTTTAGATCTACTGCTTTGATTAAAAAAAAGTATTTGATCCCTTTTTCTTGCATAGTTTAAAACAAACAGTACTTAAATTCCAATGTACTGTACATTTCATTTAAAAAGTCAACAATGTACATTGTTCAACTGAAAAGCTACTGTATTAACGACTTCAGCTATTATTTAGAATTCCTGTAGGCCCTCAGCAGACAATATAAAATTGGGCAGTCTGAGTTTAAAGACTGCCAGTAGAACCAAATGATTTCAAAAAGCCTCAAATTATTTTCCAGACAGCTATACCACTAGAATTAGGACTAGATCTCTTTCCATAGTCAAAAGCCAAGAACCTTAGTCATCCCTAATGTGCATCACACTGATCCAATATCCTCTTCCTATTTTAGGGCGAGAAGTAATTTAACCTTTGTACTATCTAATTCTTCTCATGATTGCAAGTCTTATAAAAATTACAAGATGATCATGAGAAAAAATGCACATTATGCAAAAGAGTATAGCCCCACCTTCACCCTAAGGTTGATACACAACACAAAAGGAAGAGTTTTTCTCCTATCTAATTGCATCCTTAGGTGAAGTACCGTACTCGGCATTAAGAGGTAGCATGTAACTATTATAAGTTCAGCAGCAGATATTTAAATAACTTATTGACAATATTTTATTCCCTGAAATGACTATTTTATTGTAATGCCCAAAATCATTATGAAGGAATGCACTTTGAGAGTCAAATTTTGTTATTCAATATTCTTATTCCATCTTTGTCGAATATCGTATCTCTCACCAAATTCTGAGAACAAAGTTGTTCATTCATTGGGTGAGCATAAATCAGTCTCATTCATGGCAGCTTTATTACACATACATATCATTGTACAGCTAGAACTTCAAAATGCATTTCAAGACAATACATACAAAATGGGACAAAACCTTCCCAGTATCGAAAAGAGGGAACAATGTAAGTTCCCCAAACATTCACTGGTTTGTGCAGTAGTATTAATTAAGCATCCCAACTATGCCAAATTTACCCAGTTGCTTTTTTTACTTTGTTACAGTAACAAGTACCATTACAAACAAGGGCCTGGTTATGACTACACAGCAAGAAAATCTGGTTGACTGCTGAAGGGACACCAGAAATTAAACTCTTTCCAGGACTGAATAAAGCTCTCTATTCATTGCAAAGCATCAGACCAAAATCACGTGAAGTGACAGAGGCCTCATTCCTGGTGATAAATTTGAGGGGAGACTGACATAATAGAGCAGGAAAAAAATGACTTCAACTATGTTTCAGATTTTCTAACCCCGGAGTCTCCAGGGGTGAACATGTGTAGAATTTCTATCCATGTCTATGTCAGCCTTTGCTATTTTTATTCCAGCATGAATGAGTTGAGCAGCTTTTGACTCAAGAATGAAATTATACTTCAATATTTGGCAAATCAGTACCACATTCAGGTGAGCAGCATTATTTAAATGAATGAATGAATAATATCTGAGATACGGACTTGTTGAAGCTAAATGCAGCTTAGTCTCAAGTCACTTGATGAGTGTCATTCATAGATTGACTACATCAAGCTAATCAGAAATTAAAAGAATATACCAAATTGAAATGACCCACCCTAACCTGTGTCAGCAGAGACCATGCCAAAATGCCACAGAAGTTGACAATGAACCAATGTCAAGACAATGATAATGAGTTTAGCAGTCAGGAGGTATCTTTTCTACATATAAATAAAAATAAAAATAAAAAAATTAAAACCCTTTTAATTTTCTGATTCGCAACATTATGCCACAGAACAAAATTTATTTTCATGACTGTTGAAAATTAAATGGTATTTTCTGAGCTTTTCCATGGATTGCAATTCTTTTGATTTCAGGTGAAGTTACTTGAAATACGAGCTTTCTACTCTTAGGGTTTTTCTTGGCATTAGCAAAGAACATTCCTGGATCATTTGGCTTTAAAGATAACCTTGAGAAAAGCATGCAGATTTCTGATCAAAAGTAACGTGCATTGAGACAGAAGTTCAACATCTCTGATAAAGTTTCACAAAACTGATTTACTCTGATGATTCAGCGTTAGGGAACAAGAACATATTTTAGCCTAAAAATCCAAATCAAAAAGGGACTGAGCATTTGCCATACTCCCTTTATGTATAAAATGCTCTCTATTTTAGAACAGGAAATTGCCTTACAATGCAGTCTTTATAATTTTTCTATAATTACCGTGGTTTCTAAAGTTCCATCTCAGTAACACTTTTCCTTTTAAACATACAACAAAATGCAAATATTCAAAAAAGAACACAGATTCACCTTTCCACTTTTTTCCTTATGATTTAATTCTTTTCTTCCTAGCTCTCTGATGTTTCTCTTAAATGAGAAAACTTGCCTGCCACCTCAGCCTAGTGGTCTGCAGTTTCATAAACACCAAATCTGGCACTGAAAATTTCATCTTCACATCCATTTTTCATAGACACAAAAGTCTGTTTCCTCTTGACTTGTCTTTTCCCTCACTGCCGTAATGTGGAAAATGATTCTCTCCTCTTTCTCTTTTTATAGTTCAATTACTGACACTTACTAATTCCTCTTACCTGCCTTACCTAGCTCTTTACTTCCGAAGTAATCATTGTGTATTCCTCATTGTTACTCTGCTCTGCCCACATTCCGTAACTCAATTTTCACTTACCGTTATCACTATGTTTCATCCGTGCTGACATCTTCCAGTAGCACAATATTGGAATGAAATTCAAGGTTAACTGAGGTTGCAGATAAACTATTAAACTTCTGACCAGAACATTAGAACTGATATACGGAATTAAAGTATTTCATCAGTTTGCTTGGTCAGTTCAGAGTTTATCAGCATCAGAAGATTCTACACTTTTAAAATCATTCACTCCCTGTGAGAGTTTTGTGGTGAAAAGCCGAACTGAAAACAAAATGTTTTCATATACTTGATGGAACAGAAATCTGACATTTTCCATTTCTTCACTTTTCAGTCAAATAAAACTTCTCAGTGATGCCCCTTCTCCCTGTCCCTCTCCTTCAGAAAAAAATAATATTTCACATCTTGGGCCTATCTCAGAAGTACAATACACAGTCCATTGCATGAACTCTGCATTGCCACAGGGCACAAGCTACTCAGGGATTTAGTGATGAGAACTGAAACCAACACTATGAAATGAATCCACATTCTCATTCCTCCTAGATTCCAGATGCAGGACAGAATTAAGAAGAAACTACAGTGATTTCCTGGCTCCTTTCTCAGTACAGTCTTGTATGGACAAATTCTACATTAAATTTAAGCTATTTTTATCGCCTCAATTTTGAATTTTCACCCACTCCTTAGTTGTAACACATTACCCAATGGTACAATTAACTACAGGAATGTGCTGAATTTGCATTTGCTTCTGTAAAAACCTGAGCTATGATTGACATCTTATTTATTTTTGTCAGAACAGAACAAGATCTAACAACTCTTATACAAATCTCTTAGCAATTCATAATTTAAACCACAGAGCATACTAACTGTAATCCAGTTATTCCCTTCACTGCATTCTTGCATGTGAAATAAACAGATTACTTACATGTCTTTAGCAATTCTGTGTTTCCAGTTTCTTCTGTCCCAAAGCAAAATACTCCAATTCCCTTCTCCCTTTCCTGGCCATGCAGAATTGCATGTGATGCCTTTCATTTCCCTAAGAGTTTATGCACAGAAAACTAACTACACTGTACAAAAGTGTAATCTCTCTTTATTAGGGGGAAGTGAAAGAATATATCCATGAATCTCTTGCTCTTCTTTATGAATGCAGAGTGCATATTAGGAGCTAATAATGAAATAATTAAGCGCACAGTCATTAAGCTTATATGCAAGTTTTGCAGGCACTCTTTTTTATAAATACTGTATTTCCAATAAAGTAGCTTTGAAACTTTTCAGTCATGGCAGAACCATGTTTTATGTGGGCTAAATGTTCATGCTCCTTCACGTCTTTTTGTACAAATACAACTGGTGCAACATTCTTTTCATGCAGTTTTTTTTCCCTCTTAGACCATTAAGAAATGAAGAATAGCAATAGTTAGGGATGCTGCAAGTCTTCCATGAAGTTTTAATCCCAGTTACTTACCACCAAGTCTTGTATTTGTCTGGTGCTAAAGCTACTGTACAGTTTACTGCCAAAATCTCAAAAAGTGAAAATTATATCATTTAAAACACTAGAGTTACGGAATTCTTGGGTATGCAGTGATACTTTCTAAAGGTACAGACAGGAGCATAGAAAGTCACATGGAGGGAAAGTGGAGTAATCAGAGTTGAAGTTAAAAACAAGAAGCAAAATTTTCACAGGAGGATAATTAGCCATTAGCTTACTTTAGCCAAGCATGAGATTAGTTTGTGGTTTTTATCATTTGGAGCCTTTACCTCAAGATTTAACTCACGCCTTTCCAACAGTTGCAGTCTAGTCAAATCACTGAAAAAAGTAACCAGAATTCTCCTTCTACTGTGTTAACAGCTCAGAAATGTGAAGGCAATCACGCAGAGCTAGAACTCAACAGTACCCTACAAGGCCTTTGGAAGATATGTGATTCTGTGGATATCAACAAAAAATGTTCTTTTATAAGAAGCCTCACTGAAAGGCGGCACTCATACTACAAGTCCTGTGATGACTGCTGGAAAAGACGTACAGGACCATTTCTAAATTTGCAAGAGATTATTTAAGAACTTAGAATAAAAGTAAAGTGTAATTGTACAGCATATTGCAGAGCAGACAAGATTAGAGAAGTTCCTGTCCTGAAAAACAGCAAAACTTTTAAAATGGCTTTATCTTATTTTTCATATTTCCACACAAAGAACAAGTATTAACACAGCTACAGAGAAAAATTACTGAATGTTTTAAATGCAGATAAAAAATTCAGGAGCAATAGGGCAATACATGCACACTCTATAAATGGACAACAGAGCGTCCACAGGACTTGAATTATTTCCTGTGTGTAAATTCTGCCTCACTACTGAGACAATCGTCATTTAAGAACAGCAGTATGGCTGAGATTTGATATGGCTGAAAAACTCTTAAAGAACAAAGGAAAACATTACATTATGAAACTCTCCTATTTGGAGAGCATTTTTTTAAGAATAGCATCTTTATTTAGCAATAGAAATACTTCATAATCACATGTTCAAGGAATTTCTGTTAACTGCTGACTGTGGTATGGATCAGATTCACTCTTTCTAGCATGAGGTAGTGCAAAAAGGTACCTACAATAGGAAATTCATCACACTGAAACATAATGCTGCCATCTGTCCTCCCTCAGGGCTTCAGGTTTCATTTGATGCCAGAGGCTGCATCACAGCCTTGCTGGCTGAGGTTGTCTCATGGAGGTGATGAATCAATACACATCCTAGCTACTCCTGCTGAACTCAGTCTCCAGCCTCCAGATGGGTGGATCCCCAGTGCTGCCAGCTGATCCTGACTGCTCTGTCCACCACCAGCTGAGTCTACACTCTCAAGCAGTTCTCCTTCCCTCTCTACCAGCTGGTGTTTTCCATCCTACATTTCCCTGTGCTGCTTAACTCTACATAGGCGGTGACATTAACAGATTACACAGGAGACTCACGCAGTGCTTCTCCAGAGACTGTAACCCATAATTCACGAGTCCTTGATTTAAACCAAGAGCAACACATGAGTCAGGATCGTAATCTAACTCATGTGCTCTGTATTATAAATAGGCCAGGTACAAAGCTGGTAGCCAGCAGCTCATAAATTTGAATACCAGTTTCGATGACTTGGAGCTTAGGGAGATTTTGGTAGTCTTGGAAGTGTTTACCTATGTTGAGACAAAAAACAAAACAAAACAAAAAACTATCCATTTCGTTTTAATGAGTAACATCCACAGAGAGCAAAACAGGCCAGAGGTCAACTAGCACTAGTGAATGTCAGAATTTCAAAAGAGAGACTTGAATAAGCAAACGTGCATTTATGTTCTTCCTGTGGTCACTAAACACTAAACTGATTTAGGAAAGTGTAGATTTTTTCCAGTCCTTGGAGAGTTTATGAGACCTGCTCATGTACCAACTGAGAATTGTGTGGACAAGTAAATAATTTAATTATTTCACATTTGTATTGTGTTCACTTTAATAAAACCTGAACATCATGCAGTCTTCCCCTTTAAACCATAACTCTATTTTTGTATTAAAGTTAACACTTCAGAAACAGTGTTCTCATCTAGTATGAACACTTCATAATTACATTTTTCTAAAAAGCTGTAATAAACTTTATTTAAGCAAGTACTTCCCATTTTATTGCCAACCCCAAACATTGTTCATTTGCAAGCACAAAGTGTCCTCTTGACACGATAATGAAAGTGCATTCATACATGTCAGCTGGAGCAATTATGTACTTCAGATGAATACGCAACAAGTATTATTCAGTCTTTTCTGCTGACATTTTTCAAACATGATGTGCATATTAAAATTAGCACTTAAGATGTGAGCAGAGTTCACTAACTGCAGATTTCCCAAATATCTCAGACTTTGGATAACAAGAAAGAGTATGAACAATGTCCTTTTCTAAATAGGCCATCTCTTCCATAACATATTCAGGTTTGCATTTGTTCAGTTACTTTTCCAACACTTAACATAGAAAGAAACAAAGAAAGAAAGATTCAGAAAAGACCCTTGAGGCAATATTAAGACATCGCAATGTGTCAGCTTGGTCTCAGTCTACTGGGCATACAGGATGAATCTACTTTCCTTTTACTTGAGCTCTCTCTATTTACTGAGCCACTAAGCCTAGCCTTCAGCAAAGCTCATTGCCTGGTATCACAGTCCCTCCAATGAAGGCTTGGATAGGAGCTTCTAGATGTCTCTGGAGAAGCAGATTATATCATATTACTGGGAGAAGAGAATTTGTCAGAATTATGCTGGATAATTTAGAAAAAGAAAATTAAATGTAAATCTCAAAAAATTGCTTTGGAACTTTGGATTTTAAAGGACTTTTTTTTTCCCTACACCCCTGGGAACTTCTGAAAAGAGTCCCTAGAAGGAAACACATGTAGTTGGTTTCCTTTTAATTAGCTTCTAATTTTTGTGTTTGTTTTCTTTCAGTATCCCTACAACCATCAAGAAATAAGATAAAGTGAATGAAAAGCCACTGTTTCCTTAAATAAAAAAGAAAAGAAAGAGTGTTTTCCATAAAGTAAAAGTCACCAAGCACTACTTCAGCCAAGCTGTTTCAGCTGGAACTCATCGGTTGCCCCAGGACCCCATTTCCCCAGATGGCTTATGATTAACAGTAGCTTTCACATCTATTTTGCAGAGCTGCTACAGGGATCACACATCATCTGCTAAGAACTAGGAGAACATGAAGTGAGATACACAGGAAAATTGCCAGTCTTCTCCTCAGTATATATTGTATGACAGATAAGAGTGTGTTGCTAGCAAAAGGTATTCTCACAGGACAGAATCTAACAGAAGACATCAAAACTGCTTATCTCTGCTTCTTGGCCATCCTCAAGACTCAAAATAAGCAAAATAACAAAAAAAATCACAATCTCTTGCTTACAATATCTATCTTTTCATTTTCTTTCAAAAAATCATGCCAGTGTAAAGCAAGAACTGTTTTATCTTCATTTAAATAAAGAAGCAGGGATTCTCTTTGTAAGCTCATCACAATAACAAACTCAAACATTACTCATTGCAGACCTGCTTCAGTACATGAGTATTCAAGAAGCAAAACACAATTTTAATATTTGGTCAATTTGGGGTCAATAAAGCATTATCTTGATATAGTAGTTAGGATTCAAAAGCATTACAAGAAGCAAACAAAAACTGAAAAATTTCACACTGAACTGTGCTCTTGCAGGACTAACATGTTGAATGAAAATGATGGGAGAACTCTCAGGTGATGAAGAAAAGATAACAAACTAGATACCAAAGCCATTACTCCCGTAAATCTGCATATGTTCACCAATAAAAGCACAAAGGATATTCAAACAACCAGGCTCAGTCATAAATCACAGCGTTGCTCTTCACACAGATCAACTCCTGACAGTTCCTCCACTGAAGTAATCCCCCACACATGCAGCAGGTTTAATGCCTCCTAGAACCCTGCCAGGTTTAGTACATGTTCAAGACATGACATCAGAGCAAGATCCAGACTCCTCCTAGGAATCAGGAGAAGTTTCCTCTTTTTGTGGAGAAGATTGCTGCTCCTAAATCAATTCATGTGGCACAGTCCTGCTTCCTTTCCACAGAGGTAGGCTGGGAGAAGCAAGATAGAGAATCCAACTCCAAGGTACATACAGAACACCTGTTTTTCAGCCTGTTTATCAATTCTTCCTTATTGATTACATTTAGGATTCTACCTTATGTTCATGTGCTGCAAAGCAGCTGCTGAATTGAACAGAGTTTGAAATCATATCTTTACAGAAAATTTGTTCTCAAAAATCCTCTTTTCCCCTGAAAGAGAACAGGCATCAGCTCTTGACATAATGTGCTTCAGATACAACCACTCCCTCTTAGTGCTGATTAACAACCTTTAGTTGTATTAAAGTCTTTCTGTATTTTAACCTATGTTTCTATTCCCAATGAAAGAAAAGTTTGAAAATTGCTATTAGAATTGCAGGTTAAAACAAGAAAATGTTTAGTGCTTAAAATTTTCTGTGTGAATTCCAGAAGCTCACTGGAAGCAAGTCATTAAGCCAAACATCTAAGGACAGAAAAATTCTACAAAGCTTCTGACTTCTTATGAGCTCATTTACAACAAGATTTGGAGTTGAAACAATTATAGACACTTTAGTGTTGCCTGCAATTACTATCCTCATCAAATCATTCTGAGAAGAAAGACAGTGAGAAATAGGATACAATATCCCCCTCCCCCAACACCACACACAAACACGCTGCATAAAATTGTGTTTCTGTCAGGAGGTTAATTTTATCTTACCAATTCTATAATATTCTTATATTTCCAAGTATAAACAGGAAGAAAAAAAGTGATAGAGGAAATTGGAGCAATATGAAACGTCACCAGTTTTACAGTATAAGTCTTACATGTTGGTGGATTAGACATTATCTACTAAATTCGGACTGATCCAATAGACTGATCTTGAGAGATGTCACAGAGACGTCATTTTCAATGTGAAAACGCATTCGTATTTCATTTGAAAAAATTATACATTTTTATCAAATTCATAATAATAGCAAGATGATACAGAATTGAACTACTTTTTTAGAAACTGTCCAAGTCTAGAATATATAACTATATTCAAAGTCAAGAATGACATTACATTCATGAGAGGAGTGGAGGGGCAAGTTCAGATCTGATTTCTCTGGTGACAGGACCCACGGAGCTGCATCAGGAAAGGGTCAGATGGATGTGAGGAAGAAGTTCATCACCAGACTGTGGTGGACACAGAGCAGGCTGCCCAGGGCAGTGGTCACGGCATCAAGTTTCTGAATTTCAAGGGAACTCAGTTAACACCCTTAGAAATATAGTTTGAATTGTGGGTGATCTTATGTGGAGCCAGGAGTTGGACACAATTCCTGTGGAGCTTTGGAACCATAGACTCACACAGTATCCTATTATGGATGTAATACTGTGGAACATGACAGTACTATCACTGGACTGAGCTACAGCGGCACTGAGTGCCTACACTTTATACGGAGTAGGAAATGCAAAACATTTTGACAATCTACAGATGAAATCATTAGTATACACGAGTCCATTAGTGATTTATGTTATCTTCATACACTGTACACTTTGGATGGCAAAGTGCACCTCTTAGAATACTACAGATGATATGTAGCTTATTACAACACTAATCATATCTCTTCATCATTATAACAATTTCAACTGTCACCGAGAGTAAACTTTTTTCCAGTTGTTGGAAGCACATTCAGATCTGATTTACCCATTTCAACATCTATATGCTCTGTGGAAGAAAAGCTTTTAATGAATTTTTACAAAGGAAGAAAAGAAGAAAGTCCCAAAAGAAATAAAAACTCAGCCGTCATGTATTCTTTTGAATTCCACTTCTGAGTAAATATTTGCACCCCTACAGAATGGCTTGTCTATAAGCCAAAATCACCTGCTTATCAATAGATTGGCTGTCTGTACACAGAGCCATAATGCAGTGTCCCCTGGTGCTGTCTTTCAGGTGACCTTAACCTGATGTAGAGATGACATGCATAGAAAAGAGAATTTTATCTCCTTGAGAGCATAAAACAAACAAACAAAACAAAACAAAAAAACAAACAAACAACCAAAAAAAAAAAAAAGAGCCTGACAGCATATCCAAATGATAGTGAGCTCTGAGCTGCATTTAAAAGGTTTGTGACTGGAAGCATTCTTGACTAGGGACATAGATTTGTCCTTAGTTCTGTGATTTTCACTATGCTAGAAACTCCTGGCTGTATTGTCTTTTTAATTAGGGTTGTTAATTTTTAAAACATATTTCTTACTTGTCCAACTTAACTATAGACATGCAGTGACACTGATGAAAGAGTGAATCTTTAGGTTGTTTTTTTCCCAATATATTCTCATTTCATTTAACAAACTAAAACTGAGAGCCTGCTGACAAAAAATAAAATCATTTATCTACAGACTTAAGATGATTCTCTTAGCTATACTAAGCTAAGTATAACAGCAAACCTGAAGAGTTTTCTCTCCTCCCATACAGGTTACTACCTCAAAGGATCCGGCAAGTCAATACATAATACACCACTCTTAAATTCAAAGCACATCAGAATAAAAAAAAAATCAATTTTATAAGAAAAAAACCAAGATGCTTCAGATATAAATTCAGGCTTGTGCACTATGTAGCATATGTTCAGCAAAAGCTGTGAATCTAGAACATGACAGCTATCATGCAAATATAGCACGGGTAAACCACAAGATTACCTTACTTTACCAGAAGACTAAGAGCTTTGCTCCTGCACCTCAGTGGATGACAGATTTGCAAGGGATGCTCAGAGCAGACCAATAACTAACCAGGAACAATAGACATTTGAGCCAAAAATTGGACAGCTCCAAGGCTTCCACAGTTGCACTAGTCTATACAAGGAGGAAGAAGGGAAGATCAAGTTGCAAGATGTCAGAAATCCTGAGTGTTGTAAAACTGAGAAACAAATATCAGCAGAATGTCTCACATCAAAATGACTTGTCCAGGAAAGCCAGCAGAACAGTAACTTTGCCCAAAACTGGCAAGGCCTATCTGTTAGAACTAACAAAGTGATCATAAGACAATTGAAAATATAGGACAAATAATTAAAAAAATTACATTAACAACAAAAGCACACAAGGAAATTACAGTTCCCAGTATCTTTAGATATAGATATCTCCCAGATATATATAATCTGAGATTAAGTGCTATCACACTGTTATCATGAAGCTATCTAATGGTGGGCCATACAGATCACGGAACACAGAACAGAAACTTTCTCCAATAAGGCATGTTGTAATGGGCCATGTCCCAAAAACTCAACTATAATCTGTATACACACAGTCACACAGATCATCAGCCAAGATTTAGAGTTCCTTACTGAGACTGAACAAGTACACAAAATGCTTTTGTTATGCAGAGTAGTTCCCATGTGTCATCTCTCTTTTAAATTAAGAAATTCATGGATTTGAACCAAGACTTTGATGTAAACTAGGAGATAGAAAGCAAGACATTGATACCTAACAATTGGATTAATACAATTAAATTGTATTAATAACGTGAAAGCATACAAAACTTTTCAGTCTCAAATTCAGAAGGAAAGAAAGATCCACATCTTTTCCTAACATTTTTATTATCCCTATTTCGTCCCTATGACATTCCTTTACATTCCATCAAATGACATAAAAAGCAATTAAAATCAGACAGACTTTTCCAGTAATCCAGCTAACTGTGAGCTGCAGTATTTTAAAATGATTTGTCCCTAAAGAAATCCTTAGCTTTTCTTTCCCTCACTCCATTTTTCAAAATCCTTTATGCTCAGCTCAGTAAAAGGCAAAGGATCACTGATCAGAGCAAACACTGCAATAGTCGTATGGATGATGTTGATGGTAAAATACGGTTCACTTGTTGAAGTATATTGAGATAGGACAGCAGGAAATGAGAAATGTTCCACCTGTCTGTTTCTTGAATCTTGGCTTTTCACAAAGCCTTCTTCATGACTTCTTTATTATGTTGTTCTTTTTGCCTTTGTATTCCCCAGTGGAGAGACATTTCTAGGCTCATTTCAGAAATGTCAAAATAATTGAATCAAAACCAAGAACCAAGTATTAGAAGAGCTGTGTCTTGATGAATTTATTATTAGTGTAATTGATAAGAGTTCTTAGATTTCCCGATAGACTCTTCAAGTTCAAAAACCAAGCACAATGAATACAGAAAAACACACATAGTAATACTAACGCTGTCTTCACCTTTCCCACATGCTCACCCATATCATATATATATCTACACAAGATGGAATGGAGCAGATGCTTACTGTTTTACACTGTTACCAAATAAATTATTCTACCCTAAAGCCTGGTTTCAACTACTGTAAACTAGAAGTTATTCCACTAAGAGCAAGGACAATGCACTCATACAAAATTGAGTCAGAAGAAACAGGATTCCTGCCTTTGAAATATTTAGTGGTGGTTACATGGCTAAATGGTACATTACATTCATTCATTTAATTAGCTTTTACAAAAGTTGATAGGAGCCTAATTGCATTGGTAAAATTTAGTGTAGAATACTATTTTTAAAATTGCTCAATATACACTGATTAACTGTTGGTCTTACAAAGGATATATGAGGAAATTTATCTCTAGTTTCAACAGCTACAATAATACAGCAATATTCACTGTTACCTGAAAAATTCATGATGGAAAAGAAGATCCCAATTTTTAATGATTGTTGAAAATAGCAGAAGGAAAAAACAAGATTCCCTGTGTAATTTAGTGCCTTATATCAGAAGACATGCAGAAATTTCTCTTGCATGTTCCAGTAATGAGACAATATGTTTGTTACACCAAATGAATTTGTCAACACACGGTCAAAATATACTATTGTCTGTGGTCTAAATTTAGGATGTTGTCCTGCAGCAGTATTTAGTTAGAACTAATGTAATACAATTCTAATTTGCAAGAAAATTATGGATGAGGAGGCCAAGAAATACATAATTCAAAATTTATTAAAGGATTTTTTTCCTATCTGACTAATACAATATTTCTAAAAGAGCCCTTAAAATTGTCTTTAGAAAATAGGGAACGGTATCATGTGAAAGAAATTTGAAATGAATGTTCCTATTGTATTTCTAAGTCTACTGGAGGGATCAAATTTTTGTTTATTTAATTATTTATAGATATGTCCATATTTATATTTCTTTATAACTGCATAATGGTATTTTAATTTCAGACTCATGCATGAAGTTGTATCCACATTACCTACTAATTGCCATTTTGTATGCAGATTGAAACAGAGCAGTCTTTGGAGAGAGTTTATACGGGAGTATAACAACTTAGCCTGACTTCTTGTCTTAAGCAGCCTAAATAACAGCATGCCCCTAGGCAAGCTGTACACCAGCTATTGGCAGAGTGGTAATTTATGCCTACTTATTCTTTTTTGTCTTGTTCTGGGACCTCTACAGCACACAGTGCTTTGTAATACATTTTAAAAGAAGGAATAGAAGTAAATTTTTAAGAAATAAGGGAATAATGGGGAAAAAAAACCTGCTCATATTTCTAGGGAATGATCATATAGGTAACAGACAGTCCCAGCAGATGACTTGTTTAGTGAACGGATTCTGTAACTATGGGAAGCTCGCACTCGAGGCTTTTACATATATGGTCTTATCCTAAATGTGACTCCAAAATCAAGGAACTTTGACTTTTTAATTACTATCTTTTCATCAGTCAGAATTTATAACTTTGTTTCTTTAATTTTAACCTGTTTGTAAATGTATCCTGGAGATGAAGCACTCCGCTTTGAGACTTATTGGATTTTGACAAATAATTTCTCTTAGGAACCCAGCATTCATGTTACATTTTAACTTCACCCCTTTTCTTTAATTATAAAGGAATTCAGCGCTGTCTTTTGAAAACTGTGATCTTTTGTACATCTTCTCCGTAATTATAACAAACTTTCCAGCCCTACAGCTGACAAGCAGCCTTACAGGTCTGTCAGGTTTGTGGTGATAATGTCTTATTCTACAATACCATGTGAAAAGCTGTCCTCTGAGAATCAAAAGTGTACAATGTGCACTGCTTCAATGTGTAAAGATAAGATTAAACTACAAGAAAGACAATTAAATACTTAGGATCATATTAATAAAATCATTTTCTATGTTTACCCTGGTGTTATCATTGCCTACAACATTGAGCAGTCCATTTGTTTTGCTGACTAAAACATGATCTGAAAACTCAAAAAGAGATTAAGGAGCTGTTGCTCAAAAAATACAGTCCAAACTACTTTTGCTCAAGGCTTCTTTACCCTTGTGTTATGAAAAATTACAGACTTAATGGGACAAGAAGAAAGGTCAATTTGTTTACAAACAAATCAGCTTACATTAAACTCCTTTTAAGTTTCTGGTTTCCAATACAAACTGTAACCTCTGCTTTTAAAAATCTAGAAATCAGTCGTTGTGATTTGTAATATATGTCATATTAGTGATATAGCTTCCAAAATGACAGGAGCAAGGAATTAGCAGGAATTCTCTCTTTGATTTAGTTAAAAGTTGGAAGATTTTGACATAGAAGCCATGAAACTCTTGCCAAGTAATATTTCAGAAAAGAAATGAGTTTGGAAAAAAGCAATTAAAGGAGAGGTAGAAACCTGAAAAGCATAAGCATTGTTGCAGAGAGCTACCCAGCTGTAACTGGGTATGGCATGGTCAACTGAAGAAATATCTCCAGATATGCCACCTGAAAAGGAAAAAGTGGCAGAACACTGTTATTCAAAATAGCAGGACAGATCTATGCTGAGTCTCCTGTGCTCTTTCTCAGCATCACACTGTTGCTTCCAAGCACCAATCACAGCACTGAAAAAGCTGATGATTTACAGACAGGTCAGCTGTCTCAGGGAAACAAAAACCTATGTTTTCTTCATATTTCTTCCCATAGCAACTATTTCAAACAAGCCCTGCTGCTTATCACAGACTAAATAATACTAAGAATCTTGCTGATTCTCACTATGTTCACATGGGCCCACTTTTCAAGCCTGTCCAGGTTCCTCTGTAGGGCATCCCTACTTTCTAGTGTATCAACTGCAGCACTCAGCTTGGTGTCATCAAATTTAGAGTGCACTTGATCTCATCATCATTGTGACTGATAAGATGTCAAGCACAGGTCCCAGGACAAACGCCTGAGGGATACCACCTGTGAATGGCCACCATCTGGAAACAGAGTCATTGACTACAACACTCTGGCTGTGACCTTTCGACCAATTCCTTATCTAAAGAATAATCCAACCTTTAAATTCATATTTCTCCAAGTTAGAGATAAGGATGTGATGTCAAAGGCCATGCACAAGCCCAGGTAGATGACATCAGTTGCCCTTCCTTCATCCATTATTCCTTCATTATGGCCACAAGTTGCGCCGGGGAAGATTTAGATTAGATTTGAGGAAACATTTTTTCTCTGAAAGAGTGGCCAGGCACTGGAATGGCCTGCCTAGGGAGGTGGTTGAGTCACCATCCATAGCGCTGTTCAAGAAGCGTTTAGATGAGGTGCTAAGGGATTTGATTTAGTAGTTCAGTGGGTAGGGATGGTGATAGGAGGATGGTTGGACCAGATGATCTTGTATGTCCTTTCCAACCTAATGTATCTATGAATCTATGAATCTATCCACCAATGCCATCACTCCACCATAGAAGGCCACCAGATAGGTCAAGCAGAATCTGCCCTTGGTGAAGCCATGTTGGCTTTCTCAGATAACCTCCAAATCATGCAAGTATCTTCACATAGTTTCTGGGATTTATGTATATCTATGAATTAATATTTATAAAATATTTAACTCCATAAATTAATCTCTAAGGGAAATGTTGTCCACAGCTTTAGAAATTTAAAGGTAGGATGCATGAAACACAAGAAGTTGTTCTGTTTGGAATAAGCCCATATTTGCAAGAACATCAATTATCTATTAAATTATCTATTAAGGCCATTTCAAGTACAGTACAAGCCAAATTACATGAAAGATAAAAATGAGAACTTTGCAAAATCTTTGAGTGCTTAATACTTTTTTCTGCTGAATTGTTAATATTGTCTTAAACAAAAACAGTTTTTAAGGAACTTTTGTGTGTTTTTTGTTAACAGAAAATTGAATAAATATTAAAAAAAAAAAACTATACCAAAACTCTTTTGCATTATGTGGAATGAGGTAAGGGAAAAGAAAAATGATTATGGATCAAAAAATTCCATTCTTGGAAGGTAATATTTACCTTAGTCAGATTCTTAAAAATCAAGTTTTCACATACATATGAGTACAGTTGTTTTTAATGTGAGAGAAAGAGAAGCATGCTATTGTTATAGTAAATCTAAATATTAAGATCTTATGAGAAAGAATTCCTGTTTATTTTTAAGAATAAAAGGAAATATAAATACAATATATTATTCTTTTATCATACAATGAAATTAAAGCTTCAGCACATCCATTATAAGCAATTAGCATGCTTATAAGGAAGTTTGTAAAATTTTTAATTCTGCTTAACTTATAGGTTTTCTATGCTTAACTCAAGCTGTATTTTATTTTTCCTCTTTTGTTCCCTAGATTCATGTAAATGTGTTTCCCAAGCAACTACCTACTGACAAGCAATTACACCCAATTTCTTAATAGCAGAAACCTGGAAGACTATTTCTGCATGAAAAGTAAGATTTTAAATTGTTGCTTTTGTTGCAAGACTTTTAATATGTTCCACATAAATCCTATACAATTACAGTCACAGTGTAGCCACATGATAATTTGATTAAAACTAAAAGAATTAAAGTGAGAGAGACTGCAAAGGATGCCTTCATCAAATTTTCATTTCCATACATCAAGCAACCTGAGTGCCAGAACTCTGCTAAGTCCACACAGTGCTTCAGCACACTGACAACATTACCATTAAAATTAAGATCTATCTGTGTTAAGCTACAGCATCCATTTCTGTGGCAAAGATTTGGCACTGTTGGTATTATCCTAATGAGGATCACACTTTATCTTCCAAAGCCCAGGATCATCTGGAAGATTCGTAAAGACCCTGAAGTCACTTGACCTCATACTTTGCTGTGGCTCACCTTCCACAACTCAGAAAAATGAATGTACTCCAGCAAAATTATTTATTATTTCCTTCAAAACCACCTCCATTTCTATATTTGCTTGCTGTGCTGAAAATATACAAGTCTCTACAAAGCTACTATTTTGGCCATTGGGCATGAAATTGCTGCATTTATGAATTCAAAAAACATCAATCACTTTGAAAACCTAGACCTTCAAAGCATAAATGGGTTTCCAGGTATGCAAATTAAGAATAATAACAAGTTGATTAGTTAATTAATATTTCTTCAGAGAATAAGCTGAGTATAGAATTTGTTAGACAAAAATTATTTTGGAGAAAGAGAGGGTACAGATAAAGATTTCTTGCTTCTCCTTCTGCTGAGCAGGAAAAGAAAATATTTTTAATAATACAAAGTCAATATAACAAAAATTAATAAAATCATAGATAGGTTTGAGTTGGAATGAAACCAAGATTGTCTCAACTCTCCTGCCAGGGACAAGGACAACTTTCTGCAGATTTTACTTGCAAAAACATGTTTTCACTATTACCAGAAAAACCCCACCAAAACTACACACTATGCCTATAGAAGAAACAGCGTGAGTTCAGCCTGCTCTGCCAACTAAGCTCATACGCTGAGTCTTAAGTGCCTCAGAAAATGAACATAGCAAGTATAGCTACTTAGGCTTGTCACATGAAAAAAAGTGGCATAATGACCAACAGTTGGCATGGCTGTTCAATAACTGGAAGTTACTTTAAGTTGCTTTGTTATAGGTATCAGATACAATAAAGATCTCTGATCTGTAAACGCACAGAAGATCCCTGGAATTTCTGCATCAGTCATAAATGAAGCTAAGCATGAAAAGGATTATCACAGAAATAGAGAAAGCAGCCTTATTTTATTTTTTCTGCAATGTTTTGTGTTTTGTTTAATTTCAATCTTCTATTCTGAAATTGAAGGAAGATGTTTCACATATTGAGAATACTACATATAACACAGTTATGCAAGACTCACTAACATTTTTCAGAGAAGACAGCAACAGAATACCTGTCAGGAAAACCAGCAGATTAAAAAAAAAAAAAAAAAGAAAATTAGGGCTTCTCAAGTGAAGCTGAGACCTAGAACTCATGTGCTTAGTATATACATAGGCATGATTGCGCGGCACAGACCTCAGTGCATGCATCCAACTGCTTGCTGGATTTGTCAGAAAAATTATGTTATCTACCCTTTAGCATCTTGCATTAAAAACACAGGAAAGAAAGGAAACATGACAATTATCATGAGCAACTCTAGCAGGCTGTGAGAATTCACCCAAATGGAAAAGTCTTGTAGCAAAGAACAGCTGCTTCAAAAAGAATACAGAAAGTTAAGTTTATCAGAAGTGTAGATGTCTAGTGATAGTTACAAAGTCTATGCAAAGCAAGGCTGTCTAAGAAGCTACATTTTCTGGACACATTTGGTAATGTTGTTTGGTCAGTTGTGACAAAAATAATTCTGAGGTTTCTGAAGGAACTGAACAGAAATTACAGAAATTTGTCAATATATAAAGCCCTCCATATTAGCACCGTTGCTGTTATAAGGTATCTAAAAATCAGTATCAGGGCTCACTGCTTAGAGCTTTTGTTGAAAGCAAGCACATTTCCTGCAGTTAGTACAAGAAGTCTAAAAGCTCACAAAATGTTAACAATGAGTACAGCATTCAAAGCCAAACATTTGTTCCATGCAAACAGTAGCTAGTTGTTTTTTTTGTGTGTTTGTTTTTTAAAACAGTCTAATGCCTACTTCCCTTTGGAAGCTCAGCAAGCCCACAGCCACGTGTCACCTTGTTTCCAGAAGGTGTTTTAAGAATAATAGCTAACTTGGCTTGGTTTATTTTAAAGAAGAATCTAGTCTTCCAGTTTTCATTTGTCTACAAACTTCAATGTGAAAATTAACCACAGGGCTGCCAACGCTATTTTTCCTGATAATTATTGCATATTCATGGTTTCCCTCACTCCCTGTTAACTTAAGTTGCTTATTCAAGAAGGAGGTTAACAAGTAATCTCCAGGGGCTCTCCAGTATTTAAAGGTCATTTGAGAATATCTGATTGGAATGACTATAACTGAGATTAGTTCTCTACTGCAAGAAATAAAATGAAAAGGGCAAGTTGTTCAGGAATATAAAGGAGACATGCCAGAGAGTATTTGCCATATTTCTACACAAAGCAGTGCAGACTCTCCTAGGCACTGATACAGAGAATCTGTGACAATTATTAGAGCAAACAATAGCTTTCAGATCAATTTTGCTCTCATTCACAATCTGTATTTAAGGCCAGGGTTTGTTCCACTGCTTTTATAAGCATAGGTATTTGGGGGTTTTTGATTTTTTTGTTTGTTTGGTTGGTTTTGGAAATATTATAAGAGGCTGCACATACAAACCTGTTATAAAGATTTTTATGAGTAATTCCAGTCACCATGAGGAAATGAGAATGTACATCTCATAATATATAGCTACATTTATATACTATAGAGCCTGAACAAATAAGCTGTTAATTTTGTTAATTTTTCTCTTGCATCCATTTTTTTTTTTTGTGAGGAGGCAAATGTTCTGTCAGCTATTATCTTGAGAAAAATTGTAATTGATGGGTTCATTTTCATTTATGCCTAAGGAATTTTCGCATTATTGTAAGCTGGAAAATATTAGATAATTAACACTGGTGATAAAACTGCATTCATACTGATTATCCTGTTCCACGTATATGCTTAATTGTCAACATTGCAATAGCTTTAACTGCAAATAGACATCGTCCATTAGCCAACCAGACTGCTCAATGAGAAAAACACAGACATTCTAGCTGTTATTTGGAGAAGAGTATAATTATCATTTAAATAGGCAGCTTTACTTTTCTTATGCATGTGGATGCTCCCCACTGGGTCTGCCCCTCTTGTATTTGTTTTTAGCATTTGGGCCAAGGAAACAATATTAGAATAACAGTGATACTGAAGTCTTCCAATGTATTGTCCATTCAGAACTGCCTTAACACTTTGTAAAGATAGAAATTTATTAATTTCCATTTTGGGACAAGAGAGGAGAAATTTTGTCATGTGGCTGACAGCATATATTCTGAGTTACCTGACCAGATTTATTAAAGGGGGCTGAAGGACAGAGAAAATACACTTCCCAGATCTACATGCAAAATAATCTTTTCTACACAGGTCATGTTTGTCTAAAGTGCTGTTTCCTTCTGCCTTCATTCCTGGTTCCTAACATCAGATGAAAAACAAGATCTGTAGAGCTCTCTTTGATCCCTTTGTGTGCACATTTTCTGATGGGATATCCATTTTTTCAGTAGGATTGGTGACAAGTAAAGGGAATCTTCTGGCAGAGAAGCTGACAAAAGATTTCCATCTTTCCTGCCTCTATGGGATCTCTCCCTTGACAGATGAATGCTGTCTAATTTTTTGACAGCAATTCCTTTCTTTAGGACCCCCTTCAAATCTCAGAAGTCTGACCCAACTCTAGCAAACTGAAGAGTCCCCAAGAGAAACTGAATCAGTCTCCTAAGCATACAACAGTTTTGCCCGCAAGCATCCAGTCCTAGACCCTCTGCAGGTTCTGTTTAATGACAAAATTATATTCCAAGCTATTGAGCATTTGTGCTCACTCAGTCTGGTATTTCAGACTGCTCTATCTATCATCAGTGTTATTTCCCCAGATGATTGTTTCATATTTTATTAGAAATGACAGCTCTATTATTAACAAGAAAAAATATATATATATCATGAAAGAAAAATACAGCTACCAGCTTTAAGAGACAGGTACTAAAGAATGTGAAAGTTTTATCTGGTGACACATAGTTAATGGCTGAACCTGTAAAGTATTTTTTACTTCAATGGTTTATTAAAATTGACACTGGTTTTACAATTATTAAAAATTAATTTGTCAAGAATGTAGATCCAATTGAAAATGAGAAAGTCCATAGCAAAAAGACATACATACAACTTAAAAGCAGCAAAAATTCATTTTGCTAGGGGTCACCTCAGTTCTCAAGAAATTGGTAAAGATTTAAGAAGATTTTTCACTTCAGTTACTGTTTCAAACTCATCACTGATATGAATCACAGAGATAAATAACAGCATCTATTTTATGGTAACTTATGTGAAATTAGTTCATAGGCCAGGATCTCTAGTGGCCAAGTGTCCTTATCAAAAAATCATCATCAAATCTGCTGTTGGTCAGAAGATAATACTGCTTACTTCCCAAGTCAAAAAGCAATCTCTTGGGGAACTGCAATAGGATAAAGCAGAAGCACATTCCCATATCTTTTTATTAAGCTTTCTATTATTAGAATAACAAAAGGTTAGAAATAAGTCATTATTTTAAAGTTAACTTGAATGTATCCCTAACTCATCCTATCTAGATGTAAACTGGAGTTTAGATTCAGATGCAGAACTCTCACCCTTTCATACAAGATTCGCTGATCGAAATAGTGTGTATTGTTTGTTTTTTTACAGCATTACCCAGGCTGGGATTTCTGATCCTAATATCTAATGATGTAGCATAACACACATCAAAAGTATGCCTAGGTTGTATTAGATTATTGTGCTGGTGGTGACCTGCCTACTTTCATTAGCTGCAACATACCATGGAATATGACACTTTAAATAAATGCCTGGAAACCCTAGACAAATTAGAAGAGTTCTCCTCATTTTGCTTGGAAAAAAATCTATTTGCAGAAATGATGAAGATGTCCAGCAAAACTAAGAATATAGCAAACTTATTACACACTTGACCTTCAAAATGAAATGGACATAATTGTCCATATCAAATTACTAACGCAGATAGACTTTCCCTTTGGGAAGGTTTCAGAATTCATCTTCATAATTCAGAAGATTGCATTCCATGAGCTATATTAGCGTAACTATTGCAATAATGCCATAATAACAGGAGAATACCAATACATTTGCTTATCTAGTGAGCCTGCAAATAAGCTCTGCTAATGAGTGAAAAAGTGCTGTTCAAATGGAACATCTTAAGTTCTAATTCATACCATGTCTTTTTTGTACTTCACAATATGCTAACACAGGAGAAGCAACTTAAAAATAAATCACAGCCATTTTAACTTGAGTGAAGATATACTTTAAGTCACATCATTTTTTCTTTCAATGATAACATGATATGTTCAGCAAGCAGGTTTATATTTCCATTTTAACTTTCTCCATTTTTTCACAGATATGAAGACAATCAAGGGGAATCAGCCAGACTTATAAGTTTCATGATTTTCATTTAACTAATCAAGACTTCTCCCATGTTTCTGAATAGATATTAATTTCAAAACTTTTGGTAATTCAAGGACTTGGGGCAAAGAAGGGGGAACAAAAATAAATAAATAAATAAAAACCCACAAGTAAACACAGACCATGAAATCTCACCCACTTCTTGCACCGAGCCAAGTAACTAGTACGTGTTTAAAACAAGATTTTCAGACTTGTTTTGGATATCCACTGTACACAGTGGATACTGTGGTACAGTTACTAATAGCTTCCCCTGATATATTTTATATTTAGCATCCAGTGTTAATTTTGTCTAGTTCCAGCTTTTAATCAATCATTCTTTCAACATTTTATATTGGATTAAAGAAAGAAAAATCACTCAAGTCATATACTGTAAATAAGTTATAAGCTCAAAATTGAAATCTCTGATTGTATAACATGCTCTCTGTTCCCCAAACTTTTTTAAGTGATGAGAAGATTGATACTTCACAATAACATTTTTCTATTGAGCAAATTTTCTGCTATTGCTGACACTAATGCTATTTGTGGAAAGTCATTCTATTTGCCCCTCCACCTAAAACATTGAATGTGTGAATTATCTTCTTATTGACAAAGGCAGGTAGCCAAAGATCATATTATATGCATATGCCACTGAACTGTTGTATATGCACTACACAAGAGATTCAGGTATCTTAGAATTTGATTATGTCAACCAAGGACATTGAAGTAGGCCACAGCCTTGTTAGCATTCAACACTTCCATTTGCTCTTAGTTACATCCTCAAGATTCAAGATCAAACAAACAAGATTCCACAGGTACAAAATCAAAGCAGAGATGTATCTCTTGACCACAAAGGAACTACCATGAGCAACATACTAATATCTTAAAGCACCTGTAACTACAATCAAAAACATAATTTTATACAACCAGATTGTACTTTTATAAATATCATCTCAAATTTTCATGAAAGAAGACAAAAAAAAAAGGAAACATTTCAATATAATTAACGTAGACCAAGCTTAGAAAGCCTTCAAAAAGCCTAGTGGCATTCTAGAAAAGTAGAGCTAAATTCTAGGACACTTTTCAAGTGAATAATCTGCAAAAAACAAGGCATTGCTACTCAGCAATGCAAGAGCTGATAAGGCAGCAAGCCTATCCTTTCTTTTACTGACATCTGCATTTCCTTCTTCCCTTTACATCAAACTATGCATTTATATCTTAACAGTCCTTTGGTGAGCTGCTTGATACAACTTTACATATTATTATCGCTGCCATTCAAAAGCTAGAAACTCCTCAGCTGTATACCAGCTGATAATTGCTATCTAATGCTGCAAAAATCGACATTCTTTTGCATCATAATAGAAACATTGTCTTATAAAGGGTAAATGGATATTTAGAGTTGGATGGGAGAATACAATGAAGTTCACAAACTTGTTGGGGTCTTTCCTAGGATTCCTTAAACCTATAGCATAACTAATCGCCATAGGTTTACCTGTAGTGTAGTTGAAAGTAACTGCAGCAGCACGCCCTGCCATGCTAGTTAGAATTTATAACCACTGGACACTGTAGTGATTTCTATGCTATCTTTTTCTGTGATTTTCTGTTGTTGATATTCACTTACCATACTGGAAGAGTATAGGCTACCTTCCCAAACCCTTTCAACACATAACCTCACACAACAAGTCACTTGTCCTCATGTCTTTCCAAACAAATCCATCACAGGACCCTGAGAGTACTGCGTTTGAATACTGCTCTGATGAGTATTGATGGGCTGGATGAGTTCTTGACATTATTTGAGAGCAAGATGGATTTGCAACAGTACAATGAAATAAGAGCTTAATAAAGAAAACAGCAACTGTGTGCCTGTAATTTCACTGATTATAAAACACAGCTCACAGCTCCCCAAACTATACTTCACAGAGATGACATCCTGAATTTTAATCCCTGTGATTCTAAGCATCCATTCACATGAAATGCTCTTCCACAGCAGAATATGGATTGCTCAGTATTTGTATTACATAGTCTGAGAGAAGCTGTCCCATAGTCTTAAAGTATACAAATGTATTTTTCACCATGCTTTTAAGAATAATTCACTCTATGGAAGGCAGAAAGTGCCAGTTTCAGTCTGTCAAAACCATATCCTGTTCAACTGTGCTGGACTTACTCAGGGCAATCTCATGAATCTGTTAACTAAACAACAACAAAAACTACTTGGTGCCATACAACAGCATAAATTCAGGAGAAAAGTAACTCATGGTACATTTTGCCGCAACAGTGGACTTAAAAGCAGACCCAAGGAAGAATCCAAGCCTGTATTTCATTATCCATAGCCTCAAATACATCATGTTCTAGGGTTAATGCATATCGTTGTACAAGGATTGTTCTACAAGTCCATGGCTCGAGGAGACAAGGCAACAGTATTAAGAGGAAAGCTCTTCTTTACGTTTCATTTGCCAAACAAACAATTATACAGACTATACAAACAATATGCAAACTAATTTCCTATGCTTTACTCCATCACTTATGGTGGCCAAATAAGTTACAAGGTAACATCAATCCAAAATCTTGGAAATCACGAATACTCAGGTAGAAATTCCCTTTAAGTATATTTTGTCTTATTAGTTTAAGTAATTGCTATAAAAAAAAGTTTTACATTTTATCCTAAGCATAAATCCATGATGTTACTGAAAGACATGGTTGTCTCCTTCCTTTACCTCTTTTATTTTCACCTGCACTGTTCCTTCTTTCCTCCCAGAAGGAAAAAAAGAAAGAGAGAAAGAAAGACAAAACAAGCAAGCAAGCAAACAACAAAAACACCATATTTTTCTGTAAATAAAAAGAAAAAAATGTTCCTTGTACTTTTCCCTAGGAACATAATCTCAAATATCCATGAGTTAGAAATAGTCAGCTTCCTCTAATAAACTGAGGAGCTCCATTAATAAAACAAATTTTGAGGAAAAAACAAAGTACAAAATAAAATCTTCATTTTCAGTTTATATATATATATATTGCAGTTTGAATATATATATTATATATACATATGTTATTGGACCTTTTCTGAAATTCTATTTTTTAACTGAGGGACCAAACAAGCTGCTATGAACTTTTGGTTAAAAGATCAGGCAAAAAAACACATACATCACTCTGAAAGTAATGACTCCCATTTATTCTCATGGAAACTACAATAAATACAAAGAGCACAATAACAGTAATTGATAGAGGAAATCCCCAGCTACAAAATGCCATTTTTCAGCATACTCACCACCATTAGCTGTGCATTTTCCCCAGCTATACATTTGCAACAGTGGAGGTGACCCACTGCTGAAATGCATCACCTAGCACCTCAGAGTGCTCATGTCTACTGTTTGGTCTCCAGAAATGTTCACCAACTCAGTGTTCCATTTTTCCCAAAAAGGTGAAATTCAGTGACACATCTTTGCTTCACCTGCACATCCACATCAGATTCCATTTTGTCAGACTGTCCACCACTACCATCTGTCACACAGCAACAACATATAACAAAATGTTGATGGGAAAGTTCACCCTCTATTGATATACCACCAGCATCTGCCTCTGACATCATGGGTCAACATCATGAAATAGGAGGCATTACTTTCAGAGCAGCTCTTGTACATATGTGGTCATTTCTATAATACAGAGTTCTTACAACAGAAAAAAAATAGACTGAATGAAATTATGCATATCCTATGATACTGAAGTAATTCTATTGTATATTAACTCACTTTCTACCTGCACTGTTCATACAATTTGTCCCATTTATGAAAAAGATTTTGTACTTAGCTGAGTAAATGAAATTGAAGACTAGCAGCAAAACTAAATGTACAAGGCAATCCCAGGCAAGCAGTAAATTTCATGATGATACCAGTTAGATATTTTACAAAACAGACATTAGATGGAATTAATATTCAGAATATCTCAGCATGACATAGTCTTTTAGATCCTTTCTAGCTCATGTGTATTTGTTTTGCTATCTCTACCTGTTGCTTTATTAATTTGCAGTATAGTTTATCTCATTCAGCTGTTGCATAAGATTAACAAAGAGAACATGTACAAAAAAAGATACACAAACCTATTTCACCTTTGTACTTTTACACACATTACTATGTATCTATTAACACTGAACAACTCTGCTCCCAAATATTTCCACAGAGTTCTTTCCCTTTCCATCTCTCTAGGCTCAATTCATGTGATTTGTGCTGTAAAGTTACCTGCTGCCCACAACCAGTTCAAGAAATAAAATTAGTTCAATTACAAAATAAGAACTAAACAACACTTCTGGCAGCAGAGAAGACTTGACTGAAAAAGTGATGGGAGAAAATGGCTTAAATCCCACTTCTAATACTATTCAGAATGAAGATCTTGCCTGCTTATCCAGACTAATTTAAACACTGGCTTTGATAGTCCACAATTGCACCTGCAGAGAATATCTGTATACAAAAGTACACATTATGACCATGGTTAAGTGTCAAATTCATTCTTCATCAGCTTTCATGTATTTACTGTGTACCAGCCACAATTTTGAAAAAATAAAGCCTTTCTCCCAGCTCTTTAAGACACAAACTCTCTTAGACATCCTTCATTTTCAGATTACGTGCTGAGTGATGTAAGGCCCTGTTGTGAACATTCCTTATTATCTCAAAAAGACAGTGCAAAAGACAGAACACAAATGACAGCAGGCTTGCAGTCAGTACATACAGAGGAAAAGGACAGAAAAGACAAAGAAATAGTACTAAATTCAAAATGTTCTGGATTTCTGTATAATACCAGGTAAAAAAATGAGATTGCAATAGAATCTGAGTGAGAGCTTGAGTCAGATTTTTTAAGGCACTTTTAGAAATTAGTGCTTCATTTTCCAGAAGACATAACACATTGATTTGTAAATGATCTTGGAAAGGCTAAACTGGGATTAGCTAATAGATCGGGCTTCCTCAGATCAAAATAAAATTCAAACACACACTGTTTCTGGAGAGGAGCAAAGATCAGAGGCAATGACATTCTGTGTAGTATTTCCTCTTATCAGGAAGATGGGGACATTCAATTCAGTGTTTACATATCCTTCATATTAGTGCTAATGAGTGCCAGGAGCATCTCTGGAGAAGAAAGTAAACCTAACTTTCTTTTGTTCATCTATGAGATTTTAAGAAAAGCATTGGACTTCTTCAAGAATCAAATATTTAAGCATGAAAGCACAGAGATATTTTAATAGGTTACTTTATGGTTTTACATTTTGTTAAATAATAAATAGTTCTGTGGTAAGGCACAGTGGTTACCTGTGGATAGTAACAAATAGTATCTATTAATTTCAAACAACATCTACTTAAATGTGAATAATTAAATTATGCATAAGAGAATTGTAGCTAATATATACTGAGACACTACTCTTGACCTTTAGGATGAATAGGATTTGCTCATAGTGAAATCTGTGAGATCAAGCACTATTAATTAAATTGGCTACTTATAAAGCTTCAGAGGAAAGAGTGAAGTGTATTTAAAACATTATATATAATATATACGCAGTTATCTCTGAAACATTTATATAGTTAGTACAATCCTGCAAAAAAACAATTTCCTTTTTTTTTTTCCCTATAGATATTTACTACTCAGGGTGTCACAGCTATGTATTTTGTCATATCTACCACAGAGCTAATTATTCAGCTAGAAAGGCCAAATACTGCTTTAAAATCGATTGCATAGTACCTCAGCTATTCCTATGGATACCACAGGATGGGAGATGCTCAGCACATCTGATCATCTTGCGCAACGCTTTTTTTTTCCCCTCCAGCACATTGACCATTTTCAGTTAGTGCCCTTGGAGATGTCTCAACAAATAAAATAGAGAAAAGCTTGACACATGGACCCATGCTCCCATCAAAGTCTGGCTCACAATCCCTGTTACCCAGAAAACCCCACAGCATAAAGTGTTGGTGCCACAAGGCACCACTAGAATCACAGCTAAACAGGTCTCTTGAATTTCCTTCATGAAATATCCAGAGGAATAATATCCTATGCAGAACTGTATAACTCCCTGGGTTTTGCAAGTGTCATCATCAGAATTCTAAAACTTCACAATTTTGGCATTTTTTGTCTTTTCTTTCTATCTAAAAATTCCCCTTCTTTGCAAAGAGGGTCATAGTATGCAGCCAGCTCTGTGCTTGGGGCTCTCACCAGAAGTATCTGAAGCCCTGATGAGAAATATCTGGCTTCTCAAAGCAGATTAAAAAAAAAAGAAAATTCCCCAACCTCACTATCACATCCATCTCTTCTTACTCATTACAATATACTCCCAAAGTATACACAGGTGAGAAAAATGCAGTTGCTGAATCAGAAGGCCTGCAGTGCTTTCTCCAGGTACTCTCCAGGACACAGCTGTTCTTGTCTGGCTGACATTGAGGAGAGAAAAGCTAGAATGGATAACAGGCTTCAGCAGGACTGCTGCTGGCAATGGAGTAGGGAGGATGGCACACACACAAAGGTAGAATTATAGGATTAGCTGTACAAGAGATCTGGAGTCACATCCCAGATTTTGTAGCTATCCTGCAGTGAGAATGTAAACTGGTCAGGAAGAAAAGTAGATGAGTGACACAATTATCTTACCAACAATTGCACAGGGTTTACAGGCCCATACTGAGTTTATCGGTATGAAAAGATTTAATGTACAAATCTGAACAAGCGATAATTCTTGCTGGAAATATATGTGCTAAAAGAACAAGCAAGAGTAGAGAGACCAGTTCCTCTGATACTCCTAGGCATATAGTGCTGTGTTGCTGGTGATATAGCCACCCATCAGACTAAGAAGAGCATGAGCAAAATTTATGCAGGAAGAAACAAATAGCACCACAATATTTGCCTGGAGTACAACCTTCATACATTTTGATGGATGCTCCAGAAATAATGCCTCCTATTTTATTATGCTGGCCAGTGACATTAGAAGAGGATACTGATGGTATTACTGTAGAGGCTGAACCTTCCCACCAGTACTCCATTGCATTTTGCTGCCATGTGACAGATGGCAGCAGAGGGACATTCTAGTAAAATGGCATCTGATATGGAAGTGCAGATGAAGCAAAGGAGTGCCACTGAATACTTCCATGTAGGAAAAATGAAACCCACTGATTTGCTGGATGTTTCAGAAGAATAATCAGTGTACATAAGCACAGCAAGGTGGTGCATTTTGGTAGTGGTGACAGTGACATGAAAGACAAGCCACATTCCAGGCAGCCACGTAGATTTTCACAAGCATGGCATGCAGGCTGTTATTCATCTCTGGAGAAAAAGTATAGCTAATGGAAGTGACTGTGTTGAAAAATGGTGTTTTGTAGCTGAGGATATAGAAGTGTTACTGTGCTCTTTGTATCAGTTGTAGTTTCCATGAAAATAAATAGGATGCATTACTCTCAGTGACCTAATACTGGGGCACTATCCATCTGTACAGCATTAGCTGTATTGCAATTTCCCAACAATACATCACCTAGAAATAACTGATGGCATTACTTTCTATTTCTAAAGGGAAATGCAACTTAAATTATATGGCACAGTAATAGTATAGAACTGTTCATGTATTACTAATAAAAAGCTCATTCTCGTTATTATATCTGATCATTATTATACCTGATGCGGTAAAACAATGAATATGTAATTCAGCAGACACCTTATATCATAAGAAATCTATCTCAAGCTGATTTTATACATTTTGATGGTTTCATATAGGTGTCAGTAACCTGAAAAACAGTATTAACTTCATTAACACTTGATAAGATCGTGCTTGTAGGACACAACTGCTGCATCACTGGACAATGGCTTCGAAGCTGAAACTCCTCACTAACATATTTAGAAGCAGCTATTAAATCATGCTGGCAGTCTGTGCATTCATTTTCATCA
This sequence comes from Cyrtonyx montezumae, assembly GCF_038088225.1. Lineage (NCBI taxonomy): Eukaryota > Metazoa > Chordata > Aves > Galliformes > Odontophoridae > Cyrtonyx > Cyrtonyx montezumae. Next base: position 25,463,741 of record NW_027071903.1, on the reverse strand, counting down.
GTTTTGTGTTACCTTTTCAGTATTTTTAGATATAGTTTACTCAGTATGACAACACAGAACATATATTTAGATGCAACATAATTAACTGAAGACACACTGTTGTGCAAGATGGATGTCAGCTGACCTAGATTTAACATCTCTTGTCTTTGAAGGCTAAATTAGTTTTGTGAAAATTGTTGAAGGCTCAGAATTGTAATCATGACTGACTTGGAAATTAGCCAGATATCCTCCGCAAATTCACAGGAATTTATAAAAAGTGCACTACAATTTCATGGAACTGAGTAGTTATACAAAGATTATGCATTTTCAAACAATTTTCAAGCAGAATCACTCTTTGTTTCTTTTAATTGGATAAAACTTACATTGGTTTTCATCCTAAAATGATCTTAAAATCATCTAAACACTTTATATTTTTAATTTTTGATTAGCATATGTCTATGACTAGCAAATTCCTTGAGAACATGGCAGTCATGAGATGGCTGTGGTCCAGTGTGCCTCTATACCCACATACTGCCTTAAGATGACAGAGCATTGAGCTCTGATCTGATGCACTCAGAAGCATTCTCAAAACTCTAGTGCTAGACTAAAATTATGAGCACGCTACAAGCCTGTTGGCACAAAATGTTAACTGTTTTCCTGGAGCGTGGTTTAATTTCATAGACATAGCTGACTTCAAATGCTTACTATTCAAAAGTTTTAAAAATGAAGTTTAGATTTGGTCATATTAAGCCACTATGTCACAAACACATTTTGTAAGATCTTACAACTATCCTTCAGTCATTTCAGTGTGTACATACTGTCCACTTCTGCTAGGAAACAAGTGTCATTCCCTTCTACAGATATAAAACTAAAGCACAGAGAGATGTAGTAACTTGCCCAGAGTAATAAAAAAACGTTTGCAAATATGCCAGAGATTCACTTAAACACAAAAGTCCATTTTCATGGATCTGTTGCCCTATTTCTGAGCACAATAATGAAGGGAGAAGAAATGCCACTGCTAAATTGAGGTTTCAACTTCATTTTTAATTACATTAATTTATTAATTTTTTTTTGTTAATTTACCCCTGATATGCTCAATAATATACAATAAACACACTTTTATACACTTAACAATTCTCTTCTTGCTGTCACGTCATGCTCTTCCACTACAGAAATAAGTCAACTCGTGATACTCAAAACAGAAAAACCCAGCAAGCACACGGGGCTCTATTGTGTAGATCTGCTGAAGTCACAGAGTGTCTCAGACAGGCCTATTATTAACAATTAGCCACTTACTGTAAATTCTAGCTGACACATCTCATTAAATATAGGCCAAAACAGACTTTGGTGATCGAACCTCATTTTTAATAGCTTCTCCCAGCATTCTGCCGATTGTTGTTAGGAAGCTGAAAATTACTCCTGCCACTAGGATGCCCACTTTATTCTTGCTGACTGCTGAGAAATTTCAAAAGGTTGGCCTGCCCCCTCTGTGTCTGATAAAGAGTAAAAACCAACCATGTGCTCATGATGGCAATAGGCTTTTAAAAACCTCTCAGCAGTCAACATGAAGGGAAGAGGAGTAGGGGGTAGAAGAAAAATATTTCCCATTGTTGTTTCTTTTACATTAGAGCCCAGAGTAGTTTTTGACTGCCTCCTTCTAACACCCAAATTAATGCAAAAAAGTGGGAATGAGCAGCTGGTCCAGTATCCAGAAGCTAAATGGCAATTTATTGTTGAAATGTCTACAATTACAGTCCACCTCCACAATCTCCCCCAAAAAAAGTCATTTTTTCATAAATCTCAAAGTTACCACATACATTTTTTTAGACCTATTTTCCTTCTTACTTCTTTTTTTCTTTACTTTATCCTCCCCAGGCAAGTTTCCCACGGAGAGTAGAGAGATTCTGGCTACGTTCAAATGGGAACAACTTCAGGGACGTTTAACTAAACCTAGTGGAGTCCTCTGTCGATAACCTACAATGTCACTACACAAGCATAATTCTAGCTCCAGTAACCTCTTCAGTTTAAATGCTCCCCACCTCTTTTGTACAAAATTAGGTCTCATCTGCAAACCTTTTCAAATAAACATATAAGTCAAAATATTAAATCACACTTATGAATCAAACTCTAACTTATCACTATTTTTATTGAATTGGTTAAAAATCTGTGAGGATTGCTTGAGAACTTAAAGGAGAGGTAAGAGGATGAGTGAGCCAACAATGCTAAACTGAGTGAGTACATAATTTGAGTCCCCTAGCTTAATGCTGGAATATTTTCTGCAATTGTTTTGTAGGCTATAGGTTCATAGGTTCATAAGGTTGGAAAGGACCCACGAGATCATCTAGTCCAACCATCCTCCTATCACTATCCCTACCCAACTACTACTAAATCAAATCCCTTAGCACCTCATCTAAACGCATCTTGAACAGAAGCTTTTTTGTTGTTCAATACCTCCTAAGACGTCGCAGAGCACAGTATTTCCAATAAAATAAAATACCAAACCAAATTCCTAGACTCACAAGTTAAAGAGTCAGATTATCACATTTTATTTGTCAAGATACTAGATTTCCTTATTTTAGGTTTTTTTTTTTTTTTTTTTTTTTTTTTTTAACAAAATAGTACTACTAGCCAAGAATCTTTCTCACTGAGTGCACAGACTAAAAATAGGGTTCATATGATAGCTCAGGTTGTAAATCATCTGGTCAGATGAACAATAGCTCAACCCTCCTGATCAAAGCAGGGTTGACTATGATCTCACACTGGGTTGTTAAGACCTTTTTCCAGGTAGGTTTTGCAGAACTCCAGAGATTTCCACAACCCTTGTAGGAAATTTGTTCCAATGGTTGACTGTCCTCAAAATAAAGTTTTTCCTAAGATACAATCAGAATCTCTCTGTTTCAGCTTCAGAAGACGTGTGTCATCCATCCAAAAAACAGTCCAGCATTAGAGATACGCTGACTGAAATACAGAGGGCAATAGCCACAATTACACACAGCTTATCAAACTCCATAATAAAGTCCCAGAACCCTCTACCTTTCACTCTCTGTAGTTTGAATTAAGGTCTGCATAAGCTCCTGCCAGGCCAAAAACTTACCACTCTCTATCCAACTTGTCTTCCAAATACCCTATTTCAACTCATTTCACAAATGAGTTCAGTGAGCACAGATTCTATATGTCATGCTTCATCCTATGATCAAGAAACATTTCCAGCAAACACTTATTCTTACAGCTCCACAAAAATAAATTGGAAATAAAAAAATAAAAGCAGTAATAAATGTGTTATTTTCCAGTTGGGATGCTATCACTTTAAATTTCATTCTCTCTCTGAAGTTTTTTCAGCCATTTGCAAACCAGTTCTTGGAAAAGAGAACTTAGGACAAAAGCTTCAGAAGTCTTAAATGTTTGCTTCGTAGGTATTCAGGTGTGAAAGTAGAGTCACTGAGCCAGGTTTCCATAGCCTTGATTCACTCAAGACTTTTTAATAATGTGTTTAATTTTAATGAGATAAATATGACCTCATGGTAAACTTTCTTCACAACCACTCTTCAGAAATCTAATGGAACTATCCTTCCTATCTAAAGAGGAAAAAGTCTCATCAGGAAATCTGCAATAGAGGTTGGTGACTTCAGCATTTCTAAATTTACTCTGGGATCCATCTCTCAAAACTCCTGCTTTTTAATTAGCATATTGGCTTCTCAGTTCAAAAACTATCTTTACTTCATTTCTTGTTCAACTTTAAGACAGGCACAAGTAATTTCTGTAAAGTGGTGCACTTCTAGCAGAAAAAATATAGTGTTAAATTAGTTTCTTGTAATGAAACTTGAGGACAAACACTGTGTTTGATTCTCAGCTTCAGAACAAGAAATGCTACAACTAGCAGACACATTCAGTCACACACACAGCATTCTAATGTCCTGCCAATGCAAGATGTTCTTTACTTTTCTTGTAGTACTTTTTCTGTACCTGTTCCAAAACATAAAAAGAACTAAAGAGCTTTTTCTTTCTTCTTCAGAAATGTACACTGCAAGCAAAAATGAATTCTTCAATTTGTCTCTGCCTTTATAACAAGGGTCCTGCACCCTGAGTGCTGTGTGTAATCATTACCAATAGCTTCCTTTCGTGCATCTGTGCAGAAGGCAATGCTAGGCTGCTGAGAAGGCAACAAAGGGGCAACATGTTCACAACAGCTGAGGAACCCCAACAGTCTGCCTTAAAAGGAAAGAAAGGGAAGAAAAATAATAGTGTAAACTCAGTGTCATTCCCTATATTTAGTTGCAATCAGTAGAGCCCCCAGTCAAACAAAACAATGCAGGTCGTGATTGAAACCAGTCATTTGTGTTTAAAGTAATTAATGTGTTGCTGCATGAGGGCCCAGTGACCTCTTTTTTGGATAATAGTCTAGCTAAAGCCAACAAATGAATGGTCATTCTTGAGAACTGGAAGTTTATTTAATGTTAAGCTTTAAAATCTTGTTTTCAGTTGTTCAAATAAACCAGCATTTGAGCTATGAAGACTAGGGGAGCTAAGAAGTGACTGTTTTTTCATGCTTTCTTGTTGGCATCTGGATCCTGCAAATATTTCAATATGTCACTAAAATTTTCATTCCACATTAGTAATGAGAGCCAAAGCTTAGCCAAGACAGATTGTGAGAACCACATTCATAGTAAAAGAAGTGATTTATCTGAATACTGAAATTTCTCTGGCAATACCAGTAGTCATAGTCTTATCCCAGTGATGAGTTACTGTTTTCATTTATTGTATTTATCAATAAAGACTAATGCATTCTTGCAATTGCTTTAGATTTTGTTATGAAAATAATAGCACTTAGCAACAGAAGTGGGGAACAAATAATAGTCTCACTCAATTCCAAAAAAACTTCATATTTATCTCTTAAAATTTGACACAAAGTTAGTTTCCTTTATAAATATGAAAAACAGCATTCAAGATCTGAACAGTCGAGCCCTTTATTTATAATGAAAGATGCTGTCAGATTCACTGAGTCCATAACAATCATATAATTTAAGTTTCTTTTCTGCAAGAATGATCTATGGAATTTTCCTTACACCTTTTTTTTTTTTTTAAACTTTGTCGTCATCTTTCCTTCTTATTCTACTTAACTACAACTACTGTTGATAATATATACACTGTGAAGCAGATTATAATATATAAACCTGTTTATTTCAGCCACATTCTGTCTAAAAAACTTCAATGACACCATAACCAATTGCACTACTTCCAACTTAAAAGCTGTAGCTTAAATTCCGAGCTTTTTCTTTTTTTACAAAACCTTAGCCAAATTTAACAAGTTTTCTATTAGTCCACTAGGACCAGTCAGTACTAGCTGCTACTCCAATATCACACAAAATAGACTTTCAGTTCCATAGGAGCATCTCATTTCTGTAGTTATCAGAAGACATAGTAGTAAACAATTCCATAGGTCTTCAAAGTTTAACTCTGCAATTTTCAAGCAATGTAGTACTTCAATCCAAAGAAACTACATTACCTTGAGGCATTTAGGGCAATTTGGCTAAATTAATGTGCAAGATAAAAACAAACAAACAAAAAATCAGTAGCATCCAGTAGCAAACAATTAAAAAAACCTATCAGTCTTTAAAAAAAAAAACGTTTGAAAGAAAAAATATCACTTCCCCATATTCACAAGAGACATAACTAAAATCCATCTCTTATAGAAGGATGTTTCAGTTTGATTAGGTTTTTTTTATTACTAGTTCCTTGTTAGAACAGGCACCTTATAGAATTTTTCTTACTATTAGATGAAAGCAAGTTCAAAGTGAAATTTAACTTTGCATCTATCTTTCAAGATCTACTATGCATAACACATGCTAAAAGCTTCACCTAGCTTGGCCTCATTATATCTTCCTTAATTGAGTCTTAATAAAAAGACTGTGTTCCAGTGTGATGTATATCAATTGGTTTTCAAGAACAGAGCCTTGAAGCAGTATAGATATCTCAATTAGGGATGTACTGCGACATAAATACAAAATCTAAGCCTCTTCTGATTTCCAAAAGATTGATTCACAGCTTGAACTAATGCACCAGGTTTCTAGATCCATTTTATATTGAGACAGTAAGGTAGAAGTATTTCTACAGTAGATTGATTTAATGCTGCTGAAGACTAAAGTAGGACTACATTTTGAGTGTATGAAAGGCTGTCACAGACGGGAAGCTTAATTTATCAATTTGCCAGTTTCTCAGGGGAGGCCATTAATGACAACAGCATGAGACTGCCTTTTAGTAGGATTCATTGGACTTATTTTCCTAACTTAAAAAAAAATTATAACTTTTCCCCCATAAAATATCAGATCTGTCAGACACATAAGGATGACAGGAAATGCAGCTCAAAGCACAGAGAGCACTATCTGTTCATCTCATATTTTTCTGCTTATATTCAGAACTCATTTTAAGTGCCACAAAGATAGCATATTTAAAAAAAAAAGCCTACAAAACCGTATATAGTCACTTATATAGGCACATAATAAGAAATTGTGTCTTTTAAACAGCACGGCTTTGCTTAAACCTTCAGATGCACAAACAGAAGAACTCAGCAGTAACATATCATGAATGGCGTCAGTAACCACTTTCTGCAAGTAGCATGAAGCATTTGAGTTACTACCATTTAACTCAGCTTAAGGTTCTTAAAATGAAATAACAATCTTCAGTGCCAACACAGGATGCCTTTAAGATAATTATGGAAATCTGTGCAGTATGACCAGAAGAAAAACTTCAATTATGTATATTGTTCCATCCCAGAAAAACAGTTAAAAATATATCTGAGTCTTTGTCCCACTGATTCACGTTAAGTTTAGGCTTATCTACACTTCCAATAGTCATATATATGAAATAACTAAACCTATGTAGAGCATATATACATATATGTATACGTATATATATATACACACACACATATACATAGCATACATATATATATAGCATATATATATATATAGCATACATAGCATATATATATACATCTTTCACAAATAGCCACCTTGGTCCTGTTCCACCACAAAGGCTATTAATTTGCATAACGAAGAACACAGTTCAAGATAATAAACTTCATAATAATGCACATGTAGTTTTCTGCCTTTCAATATTAGTAGAGGTGTTTAATCATCTGAATTTGTAGCTTGTTAAATAGGCATGGATGTTACTAAAGCATTTAGTTAGCTGCACTAGATTCCAGCAGAGCTACAGCACCCAGTGAGAATGGAGGAAAGCGTGAGAGCTGAGCCTCCTTTCGGGCATACCAAAGCAACCTGTTTTTGGCTTTGTACATCTAGTTTTTCAATCTCATCTCTGGCAGATTGGTCACTAAACTGAGGCAAGCCATGCTACTGTGCTTTTTCTCCCCTTGTACTTGTTGAAGCCACAACTCAAGTACCATGTTCAGTTTTGGGCTCCTGACTACAAGACAAGGAAGACCTTATAACTATGTAAAACTACCTGAATGGAGATTGTAGCAAGCTGCAGTCAGAGAAGTAACGGTCTTAATTTGCACCAGGGGAGATTTAGGTTTTTTGTTAGGAAAATTTTCCCAGGAAGGTGGTGGAGTCACCATTCCTGGAATTTTCAAGAAATGTGTAGATGTAGCACTTGGGACATGGTTTAGTTGGCATGGTGGAGATAGGTTAATAGCTGTACTAGATAATCTTAGAGTTTTTTTTCCAATCTTAGTGATTCTATGATTCAATAATTCTATGCTGCCAAGCTTGCACTGTAGTTTCTCTCCCATCCTATGACCCCCTACCTTTGATCTTGTAACAGGTTTAGAGAAAGAGAAACTAAGGAAAACTCACTGGAAGAAGAGAAAGCTAAGGTTTGCTTGTAAAAACTGAGGGGCTGTCAAGGGAAGAAGACTATGGTGCAGTTCCTGGGATTTCACCCTCTGTTCAAGTGGTGATGTGATGAAATGAAGTAGCATACCCACACTTAAATCCTTTCAAAGAATTCAGTGTTTTCTCCCAACTGTTGTCAGCTCTGTGAAATACAAAAGGAAAGGATGTTGTCTCTTTTACCAGGAAACTCACCAGTGTTTTTTTGTGTTTAACCTATGGACAGAGATGACACAAGAATATTTGCCCCTGGAATTTTAAAACCTTACCATAGGAACTGAAGATAAATTAAAAAATACTGAGGGCAGAGGAAAGCCTTCTAACATAATTTTGTTCAATTAACAGCATAAAATCCTTCTTCAGCCTATTACGGCACACTGCAGCAACCACTGAGAGAAACTTAGTGAGACTGAAGTACCATACCACCATAGAGAGAAATGCTGACATGGAGAAGACAGACATCCCTGAACAACAGCCACTCTTTGAGGCTCTGAGCTCTTCCAATGGTAAATAAAGAAAATTCTAACCTCAAAACTCAGGAACACACTACATAACACTGTCAAAGCCACTGCAGCCCATTAATCAGAGGCATTTCAATGACATCCATAAAATACCTGCAAAACATTAAAGCTAATACTACAGAACAATCTTTGCGTACTCTGACACTGACACACCACTGACTGTGTGCTACTTGCACATGTCATTGGAACACACTAACACCTATGGTAATTAAACTAATTTTTTTTCTTCTGTAAAATGTCAAGGTTTTCCATCCTCCCTAATGGTCTCTGTGTGGCTCACTCTCTGTGATCCTCAGACTGTGAACAGAAGAATTAGGGAAATATAAGCCCTGAGAATGTGCGTAGCTTTCTGAATAAGAATTCCATTTATTCTTATAAGTTCTCATTTTTTTCTCTATTGTGCAGGAAGACTTGTGTTTCTGAGAGATAATACAGACCCATGGCCTCAAGAAACTGGTAAAAGACTGAAGACAGTACCTATTCCCATTTTACTGATGTGGAAACAAATGATTAAAGTAGCTAATCTCTCTGCGTTCTAAGCCATCTTTAGAGGAGTGCTTGTATAATCAGACATGCATAGACATCGCAATTCATTTTGAAATCAGTGAGATATGTGCAAACTTTATATTTCTTGAGTTGGAATCTGCATTTGAAAACTTTCAGAGTCTCAAAGATCCCAGTTGGAATCAGTGTCCAAGTGGGAGCCTCTGATTTCATATTTCTGCCCATTCCCTTCAGATGTTTCAACAACTCATAGATCCCACTCTTCATGGGAGCTGGTTCAACCTCAGTCAAACCATTCAGGCTTTTGTGGCTTCTCCAGTGGCACTGGTAGTTTCTTATGCCAAGCATGTTTATAACTAAACTGAACTAATCTTGGCTTTGCTCAAAAAATCAAAGGATGTATTAACAGAGTTTCCAGACCCAAAAGATCAGACTTACAGAGCTGTGATCTGTAGGGAACCAGTGAGACAATACTTTGCCTTCATGATCTATTTGATTAAGCCATGTGTTCTAAGGTCTTTACAAGAGTTACCACACACTCCTTTTTCTCCACAACTGGAAGCTAAATTCTCTCTTGCAAACCTATTACCCTTCACAGTGCTTTCACCTTGTAAACCCAAGAGTTGATGAGAATTCACCAAGTAGAAGAAAGAGCAGAAGAAAAGGTCAGCTTTTCATCCAGTAATTTTAAAAGCATTAAGATTATTTCCTGATGGCTATAGATCCTGTCTGCTTCTAAATCATAAGGAGTCCCCCTTTAAAATATAATCTCTAAAACATTCTGAGGATTCAATAGGAACATTCCTACAGAGGCTCATACACTTTTTGGGTGCAAGGTGAACATAAGCATCAAGAAGTTATGCTTAAAGAAGTACTCTTTCTTGGCAGCCATTTAATCCCACTCTTCCTTTTGCACACAATGAAAAACAAAAACAAACAAAAAGATTAAAAAAGCCTCTTTGCAAGTTAACTAGCAAAGCAAATTTAAGCCCTCTTTGCCCAGTACAGAATGCATCTGAATTCCACCTATATCATACTGCTACATACCAATTGCTTTAATTAGGATGAGATCCAAGACTTGCTAGAGAAAGTTCATAGAGTAATTAAGAAATATTTTTCTCTTCAGTGCTCTACTTTCCTCTTTTCCTTTGCTCACTTTCCTCCCAGCCTTTCTCCATTCAGAGAGTTTCTGATTATTTAGCCATTTTGGCACCAGAATGTTTTACTTTCACCTTCAGGCAGGCAGGAAAGCCAAAAAGCTGTTTGCATTTAATGCTTCCAAGATAAGGTACAAAAAACAGTAAAGAAATTAAAGTAAAAGGACTTATACTGATTTAGAGCACAGTTTAGTGCAGCGTGGCATGCTTTGTAGTGCATCCTATTACAAGTAATGGCACATTCTGCCAAGAAATGCCACTGTTCGTTGCTCAGGGAGCTGGGTAATCTCACACGAACACAACAAATGTACTCAACAATGAAGGAAAGACTGATTAGGTTGCACAGACATTCAGCAGGACCTGTAATCAGCATAATAATACTGAATGAAACAATGAAATGAGCACTGTCTTAACAATACCAGTAAAAGTCATACAGCTGTCAAGGTTTGTTCAACATTCATTTCAAGGGCTATCTGGCATCAATCTGCTTTAGAGTTTGGAACAATTTACACCAACTCTGGGCTCTTTTAATAAATATGCCACATACTAGCCAGTACTGCTATTCTTCACACTTGACACTTTGAACCAGAACACATCAGAAATAGTCTGGACAAATTCCCATGTAAACTTCTTTGGGAGTAGAAAAACACTTTCTGGGAGTTTTGCTGGGCTGTCAGTTTTACAAAAATTCATCATATAACTGGTTCTTAAGTAGCAGAACTTCTCTTTCTTTCTTTTGAAGGACTTACAAAGTATCCACTGGTTTCATTCATCACATCTTGCTGCAGCTATAGATCTGTCATTTTTTGGCAAATGAGAATGGCCTAACTAAGTGTTGTTTCAGTTATGATATTCTGGAAGAGTTTTGCATAGGTTTGTCTTGTTTTAGGCCAGGTTTAAGTCAGGCATAGTCCACTAGCCAGAGATGCTTACATTTATGATGGCTGCTCTGAAAGTAATGCCTCCTATTCTGTTAGCTTATGATGGTAGAGGCAGATGATGGTGGTATCGCAGCAGAGATTGGATCTTCCCACCAATATTCAAGTACACTTTGTTGCCATGTGACACAGAGCAGCAGAGAAACAGCCTGATGAAATGACATCTGACAGTGAAGTGCGTCTTAAGCAAAGGGGTAACAGACAAAAATTGCTCCCATTGACAATCATCAGTGCTTGCTGAACATCTATGGAGGCTCAACAGTGGATTTGAGCACACTGAGGCAGAGGGTGGTGTGCTTCATCAGTGGTGACAGCAACAGAGGGTCATCTTCACTGGTGCAGACTTTTATAAGCACAGCATGCAAGCTCTTGTTCATTACTGGAGAAAATGCATAACTAGTGGTAGTGACTATGCTGAAAGACAGCGTTTTGTAGCTAAGAATTTGATCTAGCAAATAGCGATATTGTACTTTTCATAGCTTTTTTGCAGTTTCCAAGGGAATAAGAGGCATTACTTTCAGAGCAACCCATGTAGAATCACCAAGGTTGAAAAAGCCTGGTAGACTGTGTTACCAGAAAGTAGTTTAGAATCAGGTGGTAATCATCAACATGCCTTAAAGCTTGGCTGTCAAATTATGTTGTAAAACTGCATTCCAGATTTTAAACTATATATTTCTTATTCTCATATTAAAACTAGATTATGTATCATATATTAATGTTAGCACAAATGTCACCCACTGCTACAGTTACAATGAAAATTGTAGCTCATTCAGTCATGAAACTTTTGTAATTTTGTTACACCATCACATGTGAAACTGAGCTGAAATAGAGTCTCATTGAAAATTCAGTCATTAAGAGCTTGACATTCAGCTGTCTGCTGGCAACTGGAATGTCATCATTGATTTTAGAGATTACTGTGGAAACAACATCTGGTTTTAGACTTGCACCAAATAATTTCTGAATAAACATGTATTCACTTCTGTGCTATACCTGAATACAAACTTCAGGGGAGTAAGTAGGTTAATGGAATTTTACAGAATCAGTGTTAACTAGGAAATAAGTTTATTCTTTAAATAGAAGGTGACGGATTCTTAGCAAGAATAAATTATTTAAATACTGATTTATGCCAAATGAGAACTGGGCCCTGCCTCATTAGAGGATGATTCAGCCCTCACTTTTGTCGTTTTTCGCAGTACCTCAGGGACAGATCAGATTATAGATGCTTTAAAACTGGAATGTGTCAGTGTGACCTAAATGCAGTCGAAGTTAATGTAGTTATAGCATGCAAAACCCTTGGTGGGATGTTCATGAGACAGTTCCTGAAGGGCTCTTTTTGGTTTATTTAAAACTTGTTTCCAGGTTATTTCAGCTAAAGTGACAGAAAATGAAATAAGGTACCAGGACTTACATCAACTCAATTTGGGAAGTTTACAGGCATACCTTGGGCATGATACCTCAGATCATTCTCCCCACTCGGGAAAATCCCTGCTACTGTAGACAAGGCAAAATAATAAAATCTGATTTATGACCCATGCAAACTTACTATAGAGTGAAAATCTGACTTATTGTACAAGCTGTGCAAGAGTCCAAGTAGTGTGCAACACTTAACACTTTTTGTGTTGATGCAAGGGAGTGTGATGTGCATGGACAAGGTTGTTCTGTTTTGACTGGCATTACCAGTCATCATTTTTTTCTGGCATAAATGGCTGAAGAAGGAAAAGAATTCTAACTTGAAAGAATTTGGGCCATCATCAGAGCTAGATTTGGATCTATAATGTAAGTATTTGTGAAACATATACAGTTTTTAAATTTCATGAATGCACAAGTACTCCGACAATATCAACTGTCTATTCATGATGAATCCGATCTTTTCTGAATAAAAAGTAACACAACAAATGGAATATACATACTGCTAATTAACTGGACACACATATATACAAGAAAGTGAAGGTCACATTTAAATTATAGTGGCATTATTTACATTTCCAGAAATATGTATGTCCAACTTCTTCTTCCACTGTACCATGATACAGTAACTACATCATAAGTAGTTAGTATTTAATTGGAAATAAATCAAGCATGCAATGCTTTCTTTCACTTCTGTAAATTTTCTTTAGCTTTAGTTTTTTTCCTGACAAGTACAATTTTCTCCAGAAATATCAGTATTAATAAAATATGCACAGTGGAACAGAAATACTGACTTGATATTCAGTTTTGGAGTCCCACGTGCCCTATCATTAGTGGCAGACTGATTGTTTTCTACATTTTAGCAAAACACACTGGACTAATTATAATTCCACCAACACTAGAGCTGAAGAACACAGATTAATGATCAGCAATTAAAACATCAACAACATCACAAACAATAATGTTTCATACTGTTAATTTCTGTTGCCTGAAGTCATGCTATTTCTCTTTGGGCCAGAAATACATAATACAATCATTACTTCCAACACAAATAAAATGCTATCATATTACACGCTGAGATTCATGTACTGTAGCTGGTTTACAGTACCTAGAAAGGAACACGCACTTGGTGTATTGCACATATGTAATAAGGTATATCAGTGTGAGATCTGAAATCTCAAAGATAACATCAGTCATATTGTTCTATCTAAACATATGCAGCACCAAATATATATTTTAAACAACCATAAGCTTGGTGTAAACAAAGTACACCAGACAAGAGTGAGTTGTTACCTTCAAAGACTTTTGTCACAGAGCAATTCTGTCAGGTTCAGCTGACAGAGGCACAGCTGTGCTACATGTTTTCTTAGAACCTATAACACCATTGTGATCCTTTCTGTCTGGTGCAGCATCCAATTTAATCAAGTCTAGCACAAAGCTCATCTGATGTCATCTTTCATTTGTGCGCCAGAAAATCAATGGATGTAGCTGCAAATCACTGCAGTAGGTAACTATAACTTGACCTTGCACTTTGAGCATTTATTTGCCTGCAGAGTTTACGTAGGCCACCACTTCGCAGTCAGCATGACTTGTGCCTGCACACCTGGCGCTGAACTTAAAACAGCCCTTTTGTCAGAACACTTCCAAGGGCATCCTATTAGCTGTGGTATAGGTGATTTTATGACTGCTTTGCTTTAACATTTTCCCTACTATGCTCAATATTCTTTGTAATCTTTTTCACTTACTGAAATTTATGCTCCTGGAGATGATGGTAGATTAACACAGTAAACTGAAAAATAAACAAATGTATATTTCTCTGTTGAATGTCTCACCTTTCCTTGATCTGAGACATAAACAAGCTGTGGGACAGCTTCGTTACAAAAGAATGTTGAGCAGTGCCAGAAACACAAAAGAAATTTAGACAAACACACGAATGGCACTAGTTATTTTCAGAATGGAAATATTTCATTCATCTGTTTGCATGCTGGACAATTGTGAAAATTCAAATGAATAATAAATCCAGCTCAGTCAACCATGAATTAATGTCTGTATCATTTAAATTTCTCTATATATAATTCAATGGAGCAAAAGCAAGATGCCAATACTTAATGCATTATTCATTAATTATTTAGCAAGGAAAAACCAAATGGCCTCTCACCAAGTCTACATGTACTCTTGACAGCTACTGAAATACCAGACAGATATGGAATGAAACATCCCAACAGAGCAGAGCACATAACCCAGCACTGTCAAAACTAGGTACACACCAAAAGTGTGCACCTACACGGTACAGAACTGTGAATGGACATGTAGAGAAATAATTCACTCAGCTCACAGAGATTATCCGCATGGTACATTAAATATCAGATTATTAGGGATGCCATAGATGAACTGGAAAGGAAGGTGCTTTTTTTATCTACAAAACAATTTCTGGCTCTTTTCCAGTTTTCTTTCTGGTGTTGCTAGTTCCTCTCTAAGCACCTAGAATTAAACCTATTCAGCAGCCACTCATGAAAAAATGCGTGATACTTCCAGTGTAAATTCCAGCAACAGTATCTCATTATTGCAATTAAATCCATCCAGTTTGTCTAAGAAAGAAAATGCGAGTTTGGGAAGAAGTTAGTAGAATTTATCCCTAATATATTACCAGCTCTGGGGGCATCGTCATGGAATTCTGCAATGTCAGGAAAGATCTGGTAACCACCAGAAGTAAGGAGGTTTCCACCTGACACCTAACACATGGCATAAGGGCAAGTATTACAAATGATAACCAGAATGTTACCTTTTTTCAGACATGAGCACTGATGGCAGAAGGCCCAGTTTCAGACAATTTCCTCTCAGATCCAACCAAGAGGTGGAATAGTTAGCTTCATATTCATAAGCTACATTATGGGTCTTGTTCAGATGCTCAGACAACAGGGCTGATATGCTCAGCTGCTCTGCTTGCATATAAAAGAGCCTAGATATGGCTTTTATATGCATTTCAAAAACAAATAACTATGATTCCTAAATGGCTTTGCCAACTGGAGGACAGATGAAGGTAGATCTATTCATGAACTCAGCTTGAAACTCAGGCAACAGTTTTCATATAGTTGTTGTAGAATTCTTTTATTACCTTGTTCATTAACCTTTCCTTGAGCACTCGAGTATTCCATTACCTTTTCTTGTGCAGTATGTTCAAGCTGTGTTACTCTGTATCATACAAATTCCCACTATGGTGGTATCCAGTTAAGATAACCCTCAAAATGGCAAACAGAAATTGAACCTCTCTGGAGCTCAGTGTTGTTAGGACATCTTCAGACCAATTTGCTGGAGCTCCATGGGAGATTTAAAAACCTTTTGCACTTGAAAAGTCAGCCTAATATCCATCATCTGAGAAATTTTTCTTCACAGTACCAGCTCTTAACCATACCTTCTTTGTTTTGCTTTGCACAAGAGTCTTAAACTCTATTCAGGAGTCCTAGAAAAGGTGTTCAGATGTTAAAATAACAGACATTAGGCAAAATACAGCCCCTAATTCAGCTGGCCTCTACTGTCAGAACCAAGGCCAACTCTCTGAAGATACCAGTAAGAGACTTTAAAATCCTACAGAAACTCTCCAGTCATTCTGCAGTGAAAAACTCACCCTAGAATATCTGTTCCTTGCAGCCCTACAAATACTATCATGCTTCTAGTCAGGACAGCATTAGCAAGCTCAGTGCATCATGCCTGAAGTGCTTTTTCCTTCTGAATACTGTTTCCTCCATTAAGTAGTTTCACTGTGGTACCTTTCATCCTGGAAGCTCAGTGAATGGCTCAATTTCGAAGCTCAGCAATGGAAAACATAACATTTTAGGAAGAATCAGTTTCAGAGATGAGATCTCAGGTTTGTGTTTGAGAGATAGAGAAGTACCACTACAGCTTGATATGGTATCAATAACTCCAACAAGAGCTCAGTTCCTGAATTGGGTATAATACAAACAAGCCAGTGTATCAACCAAGTGTTCACTTTCTAAGCCAGAATAGCATAACCTTAAAAGTTATTAAAGGCCTCCCCCAAGGCACTCTGCCTTCACTGTTTTTTGTCTTTTCACAAAGCCAGACTGTTATACAACAAGATCATGGAGTGAAATCACTTCCCATTTTCCATTTTGTGTGTAAGCTTGCCATAGCACATGTCCCCAATGAAATTCAGAAATACAGCGAAGTTTTCTTACATGGATTTCAGCTGCAAATAATTTGATATTTACTCTCAGAATAATACACTGAATCTTTCAAGAAATGCAAAAGCATAAAGAAATATTTATACTGTGGTTTTACAGTCAACAGAATAAACACATCTCATCAAAATGTGACCTATTCAAATGGCAAGTAATGTAGCAGAGAAAGATCATCTCTTAGCTGAGTACATGTTAAGTTCAGCTAAACCGTCAAAGCTGTTTAAGGCAAACAGCCCATTACAGGCCATGAGCATTGTAAACCATTAGCACTGCCAAGGTAACGTGGAATAATATCTTCAGAACTCAGAAACTTACACACTGCCATTTGACTTTCCATCAGAAATCTACAGGTCATCTGTGCAGATAACCTGCTTAGCAGTAGAAAGTTTGCTCCCTCCTTAGAGCTGCTAACATTTAAAGTAGGTGAAGGGCAAGCCTATATAGGCTATGTGAGTTACAGCGGCTAGAAAAAAATACAGTATCAAAACCTCTTAAGAATCTACAGCTGTGTACTACTCCATACAGAATTCTACTCCAAACAGAAGTTAAAAAATCAACCTGAAGACTGGCAGAATCAGGATGCTTGTTTCTCTGTCAGGAGTAGAAACATACTACAGCTCTGGCACTCAGCAATAGAACTCACAACCCCCAGGGAAAGTGTAAGTGATTAAGCTGTGACCATGTATCTTACTATGCAGCCGATCTCTCCTATCACACAAGAAAGGACACAGACCACTTTGGGAAATGCCATTATGCACCTTTAAGGTAAATCTGCTTGATGAGTATTTCATGTCTATAATCTAAAGGGATCTAAATTAATACAAATGCTGCAGTTGCACAGGAGGGCAAGCAGAGGAGATACATTCTGCATTATCTCACTTTTAATTACAGTAGCTAAGCATGAGGCCAAAAAGATTTTCAAAACAAATGACCGTTACAAAGCAAACACAAAAACCTGAAGTTCTTCAAGAACTGTATCATCCACTTTACCTATCAGAACAGACTGTTTTGTACAGTTTAACGCTGGCAGTGTCAATGACACCTTTAGAATAATCACTGATTGTCTCTGGCATAAGGAAAGTGCCACTTCATGGCAAATGCAAATAGAATATAAAAAAACAAATAGCTATCACAAGGAAAAATTAGAACGTAAACACCTTGTGGAGAAAAAAATATTCTCTTAGACCTTCAAATGACACTTCTAATGTAAAATGGACTGCAAGGAATCAAATAATCTGACACTTTCTACTCTCAGTGACTTTATCAGCAATTTATTATCACATCTCATTGAGCTCTCATTGATTTGATATAGCAACAATTCCAATGAAAAACAAAGAGAACTGAGTCTGGGTTCAGAGCGTTCAAGAGACTAAAAACTTATGTTCTGTACCAGTGGACTTTTAAAATAAATGTTTTAAAGAGCAAAGGGCTTGAAGTTGTTTCACATCACTGAGTACAAGATTATAGTCTGCTGTTCTTCAAAATGAAAAGCACAAATCTATACTGTTAAGCACACATAAGAGTTCTAGAAAGAAAGCTTTTGTTCAGCTTTTATTAGAAATTTACCTGCTCCTTCATTTGCCAATCAAAATAAATAAATAAAAGCCACAAATGTCCTCAGCTACAGAAATCAGATTTGTGGCTTTGGTTAAAGGCTGAATGAGGGACTTTACAGCTAATTTGACGAGGGAAAAAATAAATATTTATGTTGGACAGTGACTTTACTGAAAAAAGTGTGTCAGCGCATAAAGACTGAAATTTCAGAAGAATGCTGAATACTGATTGCTAACATATCTAAATAGAATCCTTCACTTCTAAATGTCTTATTTGATTCAAACAAAGCTTTTTTTATTCTTGTTTACGGAAGTGACTTGAGTTGATTTTCAGTCCTGCACCCCCAGAAGTTCAATTTATTTTACTGCAAAAAGTATCAAAAAAAAAAAAAACAATAACTGATTCATAGCTGTTGTAGATTAACTCAGACATGTTTTTCACACTTTCAGTGTTGCCACATAACAAAGAATTCCTTAACTCATGCTGTTCAATTCCTTGGCAATGTTTTTAGTTAAATGCCATATGACAAAGGTTTTGTCATCAAGGTACTATTCCATTAAGCCTTACTTTCTATTTATCAGGAGATCCCCTGGCTGCATTTTATGCAGATCAAGACTGCTTTGAGATTAAGATTCAATGCTTCTAAAAATGACTTTCTATAAAATCACAGTATTCAAATGTTTTTCTGCCCAAAGGAGCTCCATTAGCTTTTAGGATGTACTTACTGTTTGCATTTATATGAATCCTGAGCAATGCCAACTCTTCTCCATATGGCAGCAGTGCTTATGGTTCTCCAATTCCTCCTCTCCATATCTTGTAATTTTTTGTCAGCTGAACTCTGCCTCTAGAGGGTACTCTTTCATCCATTTTCTAATAACTCATTTTCTGCTGGGATTTTGCAGAGAGTGAACACTGAAAAACGAAAAGAAAAGTTTTGACATTTTAAATTTTCTGTGGATATATTTACTTCTTTCTTGCGTTTGCTTTATGAATAGTCATTTAATTGAGCCTCATCAGCAGAAAATACAAAGCAAATTTTTAAAATCCCTCTTTTCAAGCACCACACCAAAAACTATAAAGGTTAAACCTAAAGTGAGGAGAATTACAAGTTTATTGGTAAAAATTGAATAAAGAACATGCATCCTCATGATTCAAGGCATCAAAATGAACAAATAAACCCAGAACAGGTAGCCCTTCTCTCTATAACATCTAATAGAAGTGAGGGAGAAATTCTTCATTTTTTTTTCCATAATTGATTGAAGATATTATATTCTAAATCAAGTTACCAGAGTGATAGAGAATAGACACACACACGCTTCAGAGATGTGGAGACACACTGAACAGGTTGCCCAGAGAGAGCCATGATGCCCCATCCCTGGAGGCATTCAAGGCAAGGCTAGACGTGGCTCTGGGCAGCCTGCTCTAGTGGCTGGCCACCCTACCCACGGCAGAGGGGTTGAAACTAGATAATCTTTGAGGTCTTTTTCAACCCAGGCAATTCTATGATTCACTGTGGAACGAGCTAATTTTCTTCTGTTATTTCACGGCAACTGTTCCTGATTTTACCTCATCAAAGGATAACACTGCTTATCCCTCAGTGAAAAAATGCAGTCAAACTTTTATGTTCTGTTCAGTAAATCAGAATATGGACAAGCCCAAGGGTGCTGCCCGCATAGCAAACCACATTAAATTATCTCGCAGCAAATTGCCTCTATTTTCTTACATGATGACGAAAGCTAGGCCTTCCTGTACAGCACAAAATTGACATCCAAACTTACACAGCAATATGCACACTTCTCTTACAAACATCTAATCTCAGAATTGAAACAGCAGCAGGGAACTTCCCGCACCCAACTCAAATTACAGAAAATTCTTTTAAATAAAAATCTGACAGAGAAAATATCATGTTGGCTTTAGAAGATATTTCACCAAGGAGAAGGGCAATTCATCAAGTGAATATTCATTGTATTGTATCAGCAATAACCATTAATGGATGTCTACAAACTTGTGAATAAGCCCATTCTCAACATGCTTTTCAGATGAGGTTTCAACAAAAGGTTATGAGGTGACATCTTCATGTGCTACTTAGTAATTCATATGGACACAAACTTCCTTTCTTCTCAGCATCAGGTAGTTACAATTTAAGTAATCAGTTTGGCTGTTCAAAGTTATGTGAGTTAAGGAGTAAAAACTGTATGCAGAAGCAGTTTCCTATGTAAGCAGGAGTGATACTACAAACTTCACATAGTAATTTTTACACTACAAACCGTGGAAGTTATCACACTGTATGACACCATATCTTTCAAGAATGCAATGAGAAATGGAAACTAATGTCATTTTATGGCTAGAGTTATCAAAGGCCATAGATAAAAACTAGATAGGCCTAGTTATATTTTCTGAAGTTTTTAACTTTTTCTGACACAACAAAATTTTAACTTTTTTTAAATAAAAATAGAATATTCAAATGAAAAAGACGTTTGCCTTCAATAAAAATTTGACTTTCATGAGTGTGCATGAAGACAACAGTGCTCATACAAGGCACTTCCAGGAACACTTTTTTTATATATAAATTTAGTTCAAAAGTCATTGTGCACTAACTCTGTCTTACCCAAATATTGCCTCACTATAGGAGAAAAAATGCAACTGCTTCTGTGTAGTCATTTCTTTTTAAACAGTACAGCATTTCCATTCAGTGTTTGCAATTACTTAATCATCATGGCTGATATGGGTATAACAGTATGTAATAAAGTAACCACATTTTTAATAGCTCTTTTTTCAATAGAATAGTTAGAACAGAAGCAATTCCCAGATCAATGGTATCTTATCCATTTAATCAACTGTCACAAGCTTAGACATGTAATATCAAAGGACACTAATAAAAAATGGACATTAAAAGTAATGAGGAGCGCAGCATCTAGCCTGACAAATATATAAATCCCTTGAAATTTTGTTCAAGGTCAAACAAAAGCTGCAGTACGAAGTTAGCCACAGAACTCTCACCTCCTAATTCCCTGTGTTGATAATCACAATGCAAGCATCCCCCTCAAAAATCTAGAAGTGTCTCAAGTGCCAAATGTTCACAGGTGAACCAGTGGGATTTCCTTAGGATTATTAGAATAAAAGATTCTGATGAGAAAAATGTTATTTGAATCATTAAAAAAAGCTTTATTTAATATTTTCCTTCCAGCTGTTGCATCTGGCTTGCATCAGAGTGGCTGACAGCTGCATTTCAATTTACAGATTTCAATACTGCCTTTGATAGGTGTTATGCTTTGTATTTGACTGGCTTATTTCAGCACTTTATCCCTCTAAAATTCACTACTCAGCTGGATCTATTTTTCACTGTCAACGATCTGAACAATGTGATCACTTAATGTGAAAGGACCTATGATTCTGTATGAGAGAATGACAAGTCACAGTGTCAAATTCTGCAAGATTGTTCTGTATTACTTAAGTAGATGTGACTGAATCACAGCCTGGAAAACTTAATTTTGTTGGAACTTCGTACTAAGTTTTGGAAGACATTCCTTAATTGAAAAGTTCATTTCCAATGAAAGTACGAGGTGGCGAAAGGCTGGACTAGCAGACTAGATCATTTGAGTCTTATTAATAACATGAGTTCATTTTAATTCAGTGAAGCACATAATTAGCATCAAGCTTTTCAAGATCAGCACTCTTTTCTGTGACTCAAATCTCTAATATTGAAAGACTTTTTTGATGTTATGGTAGATGTTTTTATTATTTGCATTTTTAAATTAGGTTACTGTTAGATAGTTCCATCTAATTATAAGCTTGCTGGTTTTATTGAGCCCAATGATATCCACTGGCTAGCGACAAATTTTTATAAATCTAAACCTGAATTCTCTGTAATTACTCTGCAGTCATCTAGTACTACGGTACAGAGATGAATGGGTTCCCCTGAGATTACTCCACCTTGAACAACCAGAAGGGGGCACTGGGGTCAATTACTGTTTCAGTTGGCCCCACAGCTGCTGCATGTAAATTAGTTTACTAGGAGCTCAGAAAGTACTTTAATAACATTTATTTCAATGCCTTTATCTCTGCAGATTCAGCCATTCCTTATGTAGGACAATGAAATTCAAAAGTAAAATGGGCTGAACTCATTGGAAATGGTCCCAGTCATTTAGAACAGCAATCACTATTCTGCAAGTAAAAAAAAGAAGAAAAAAACAACACTTTATATTGCTGGCCATACTGCTTTCATACTTTTTCATAGTGGGACACTTGTCTCCAGAAAAGATATGTCTGAAAAATAAGCAAAGAAACAAAATAAAAAGCCTGCAGTATTCATCTCTCAATCAAAAGTTGAATTCTATTGGATATGAGCTTTAATCAATGAGGTTCTGAGTACTTCTTTGTTCTCTATATTGCCTATGTCATGATTTTCCAAATAATAAGATTTTTTCAAATCCATAGGTTGATTTGGTTTTTTTTTCAAAAGAATCTGTGATATTCAAAAGCATATATCTTACTTTATGAGTCATTTGGAACTGACAGACTTTACCTCCACATATAATAGACAATTAATATTCTTTAGTAAAATGATGTCCAATTAAATTCCTGTTTGTTATTTCACTTGTTTGTTTTTTGACCTGGGTGCTTTTGTTGTTTGTTTTTATAAGTTGAGAACTTGCAGGTTTAATATTTTATATTTACTTTAAAAGAATTAAGGCTCACTACAGAGCTAAACAACCTTAAACCACCAATAGGTACACTACAGTTACCATCATTCATCTCTTCACATAGGTTTACTGCTCTCATCACCTGAATCTTCTATTTTAAACAGAAGTAATGTATTGGAACAGCCTAACTATAAATGCTCTAAGGTCTTTATTGGAGATTTTCTGAGTCATAAATGAAATAAGCTATCCATCTAGCAATGGGAAGCAATGAGCTTGGAACCTTCAAAAAGCTTCAACTTGGAATGCAATATGGCAAGATTTTTCTCATTTTATTAAGTTGAAAAAGTTGGTGAAGGTGGCAAGAAGAGACTGATATGGTATGGTTGATGCAAGTAATAGCTTCTGCTTTCAATGGTGCCAAAACTGAATAGTAATTCTCATGTCTCTATAGCATTATCTCATCCCCTAATATAGCCCAATCCTTGAGTATAGAAACAGAACATGAAATTGCATGTCCAAAACCACGATTCTCTTTTCTGGAGCAGCACATCACAAGTGCAGAAGCTTAGACAGATGCCTTCCCATGCACATTCTGTGATTTCTAATATGAGAAACTAACAAATAGAAGATCTGACAGATCTTCCTTGAGATAAGAATTGAGAATGAATTATTTAAATTGCATATATAATTATACATTTTATTTATATGCATAATCATAAATAATTAAAAAAATACAGCACAACTTAGATTCAGTGAGTGCCCTTCAAGAGCCCAAAAAGTAAATACAGAAGTAGATAGCAAAAATATTCTGTCATTTTAGCACAAAACTCCTGGGTTGTATTTTGGCCAGTATCTGAGGTCCTTGAATTTTGAAGTCATAACCAATCATGTTGCTTTAACTTTAGTATGTTCACTTATCCTTTCAAGGAATTGCATGAGAAATTACATGCAAAATTTAAATTCCATATCATTTACAACATTTACAGAATGGAAACACATTTCTTGTACCTGCTCAGAAAGACCTACTCTGCAGAAACAATACTACTCTGTTTCTGGAAATTCTTTCAGAAATACAATATAAAAAGAGCTGATTCAGCGTTTTCCTTTTAATGAACTAAAAAGTAACATTAATTTTTTTCCACTGAGTTGTTTTCTTTCACATGCTCTGCCAGCAGTTACCATCATACCACATGCTGCCTCACTACTAAATATGTCTGCAAATCAAAATCTCAGAGGAATTTAAACAAACAAAAAAAGTAACTCAAACGTTTTGACCTCTAGAGAATCAATTTTGCTTTCTGATAGAAGAATCTCAACTCCACTAGGATGTAATTCCTGCACAATCAACAATTTTTTTAACAGTCTCTAGAACAGCTTCCCTTCAATCTTTCATTTCAAAACCTTCCAGAATCTCAGCAGACCCATGGCAGCTGTAAAGCACAAAGCACAATTTATGAAGCAATGTCAGCTGTGGGCCAGCTCAAAGAGCATGCAATGCAAGTGGATTGATTCTGGCTTCCCACCAGCTCTTAAGCTGCAAAATGAAAAATATTGTCATCAGCATCCCAAGAAGAAAAGTACTTCCATCTAAGGAGTTCATCAGTCTTCACAGGATGAGCTGCTCTGGAGGATAGATCAGGAACTGTACAAGAACCATGTAAGCAGAAATATAGAATTTGTTTTCTCTCACGTGTCCATGTACACTAAGGACAGCAGTGCACAATCAAATCATTGCAGTGCACAGAAATTACATTCAATTCAAACAATACATCTCTGCCTCTCCACAGAAGTGAGGGCCAATTGAAGCAAGCTGGCCAAAGAAAACACAAAGGTCACAAGTTAACATGCTTAAAGACCACACTAAAAATGACCTTTATTATGATTTCCTTTATAAAAATAAACTATACTATCTCAAATGAGACAGAGCAATGGACATTGAGAAATGCACTGACAACTGAAAGCAAAGATAATTATTTAAAGAGGAAGGGTTTGGAAAGCATAGTAAGGAAATTTGTTGGGATTTTAGCAACATAAGGATAAGGTGATATCTTCATGGGTTATCTGGTCTATTCACCATTACTAGCCCCATTATTGTTTCTCTCACATTTATGAGAATTTAAATACTGAAATCTACAATCAGGATTGTATTTCAATACCAAACAAGCAATTAGCAGCCAGACACTGACATTAAGCTGACATTTTATAAGGATTTTAAGATCCTCTGGATCCAAAGTTCAGCCTGTATATCCATTCACTGTGCGCATTATTTTTTAAGTAGTGCATTATTCTCCAGCTAATTTGGTGATTGAATAATACAATTTAAAAAGACTAAACATATTATTTTCAGATGGCTGTCCCCATCTCATGACAGAGCACTGAAACTCCACGTCTCAGGGTTACACTAATTTTGTTATTGAGATGAAATCTGAATTGGGCAGTTTTGTTCCTGTAAATAAAGCAGCTGCTCCAAATTTAAGAATGTTCTTCTCCAGCTGTCTGAGTTTATCTAGTTTAAAATTTAGCTCTAGAGACTCCACAGATGGAAGTCCTACTTGTAGACCAGTTGCTACCAGAAGGAATTCCTCGTTTACTCTTGATACAACCTTGATATAGTGTGATATTTAGAGCTGACTGATAAAGCCAGATATAATCGACACTATTCTTAAAAATGTTGTTTTTATTGCATCTAATTTGTGTAAATCAAAGAGGCTTAAAACATCATCTGTCCTTGGAAGAAGTGACACTCACTCCTATCTTAATTTTGTGCCCTGTCATTTCTCCTCCAGAGAAAACAAAGCTTCTAGGTTGTTCTAGACCTACATCTTTGCTCCAATTTTTGTGCCTTAGTCACATCTGAAACATGTATTCATATTACACTGGAACTCAGCAGCTCCTAGACTGCTTGCCAACAGCGTTCAGTTTAACCTCCTGAAGTCCTTACAAAAGTGCATGCTTCTCAAATAATCCTTCCCTAACAAAACCAGATTAGGCACCAGACAGGCATACACTCATTCCAGTAAAATCACTGTATAAATGGTTGCAAGTTGAAATTATTTCTTCTAATTCAAATTGCATATTAAAATATTAAAGTAAATTTTTGTCACTAGTCCATACCTCTAGGTTCTCTGCAGGGAGTCACGACCACCCTCCTTAAGAACGCGAAGGGATAATGAAGTTCTATCAACAGGACAAGGTAGATAAATCCTTCGCTAACTGAATAAGACTTTTCTACAAACTGAAGCATTATTCTTACAAAGTAGCTGTATAGATGACAGCCAAAAATGTGCCAAGGCCATTACTTTTAGACATTTTAATTGCACTATTAAATTGTATGTTTGTCTTAGAAAGTTAAAATAAATGGAAATAATTACATCTTCATAGGAAAACATTATAGTTCATAGTAGCAAAGTCCCCTGTATTCATGCTATGCAATTGCAGGCATTTCTGAGGTCAGATAGCATTAATCTTTCAAGTAGTCACATGGTGAAACAAACAGTCTTAATATGATTACAGCATCCTATAATTAAGAATAAACTAGCAAAGATCCATCATGTCTTTATAAGTGTCTTTTTCCTTTTCCCATGTGGCCAAACGCTACTCATTAAACAGACAGGACAAACCACAATCTGCAGTAACCAAAACCTGGGAGTCATGCAAGAACAGAAAAATGAGAATGATATCTCATAGCAGTTGACAGCCGTTAGATCACAACCATTTTCCCACAGGTACTGGCTCCAATATTTCTGCCATGGCACTGAGCTGTTTGATGAAGATATTACCATTTACATTTTCAACATTGTATGGGATTTAGCCACAGGAGTTACACAGCTAAATTCTGTTCCTGCAATGCCTGGAAGATTTAAATGGAAATGATTAATTATTAACTTTTAGCACCATTTTCTGCAAAAAGACTTCAGAGTGCAGGTGACAGTTCTTCAGGCAATTACCCCATAACACACATCCCTCAGTGCCTTACAATAAAATGTTCATAGGAATAATTTTTCACGGTGTTTTTGGATTTTTTCTTTTATTCTACTTATTGGAACATCCTTTGTCTAAACTTTTTCATATTTTCTCCATTTGGGTTGAGGAGCTCATAATCCACCAAATTCCTTAGTAGTAATTATAATCAACAGTCTGAGCTACAATAAATATGACACTGCCACACGAGAATAAACATAAAAAACCCTGATTACACACTTAAAGAACTACCAACAAAGTCCAGTCACATGGCCAGAGAACTATGCTTCAAAAATATGGGGAAAACAACACAGAAGCATGCTGTAAATTATGGTTTAAAATATGAATATCAAAGTTTGCAAAATGAAATAAAGATAAATTAATAATCTATGCA
The DNA here is from genome assembly GCF_038088225.1 of Cyrtonyx montezumae. Lineage (NCBI taxonomy): Eukaryota > Metazoa > Chordata > Aves > Galliformes > Odontophoridae > Cyrtonyx > Cyrtonyx montezumae. Next base: position 25,436,632 of record NW_027071903.1, on the reverse strand, counting down.
GAAGAGGTCTAAGGCTGGCTACACGCAATAAAACGTTACACAAAAGGTGGTCTTACTACCAAAAAAGACTAATGTTTATGCTCACAAATAGGAACTCCGGTGCGTAACAGTAGTTCATGAGGCAGGTTATCCAGCCTCTGAGCAGCTGACAGGAGAAACTTAGAACATGGAACGTGGAAACTGGCTCCATGAACTGGATTAACATCTGGATATATAGAGCTAACCTTTTTGTCCTTAGCCATAAGTTGGAATATTTCTGACCAACAGGAAGAGAGAAAAGCACTGGGAAGGAGAGCTGAAAAAGTTGAACACCGCACTTATCACGCTAGCTTGCTGCAAAGGTGCAAGAGGGATATTATCTGTATGGCCTTTAACCCAAGTTATAAGCAAAGAAAACTTAGGCTAGAAGGGATATGGATATGAACACTAAAACATTCCGCTCAGCCTCAACTCTAGCTGATGTTGATCATTCAGTCCACGGAGCTCAGTGACCCTTCAAGCTTGACTAAACAATTCCATCATAAGACAGCTAGCTGGAGGCATAACGGTCTGCATGTTCACAGATTCTGTGACCTCCTTTAACACCACTCCACCTTCCTGCAAATGGCAACTTCTTCTACATAACGTGCTTGAGAGTTAAAAGTTGACAAAACTTCCAGCGTAAGAGATAACAATGGCTGGCATACCAACCAGCTGTGCAGCAGCTGTAAGAATGAGAAGCTGGCACTATGACTAACTCAGGCTCTTGCTGGGGAAACAAAGAAGAAGAAAAAAAAGGTAATGTTTAACTATACGTACAATATTACTGCTTTATTCAGACTATAAATTCAGAAACAATCACTCATTTCAGCATCCTAAAAGAGGATGTTGCCTGGACAGTTCTGTTTGGGGACCCAGAGCCTAGAATCATTCTATTCAGATAAGTGACACCATATAACATCCAAGAACTACTGGCAGGCAACAGTCTCATTTGTGATGCTCAAGGGTGTTACACAGGGAAGCCATCCTTAGGATACGCTACATGTGGAGGAATTCAAATAACAGCAGTAGTCTTCCAGAACAACAGGGCAGCTAGGGCTCATGAAGAACCATACAAACTGAGAGCATCACTGTGATATAAAATTATTTTAAATCAAACCAATTAAAAAGAAAATAAAAAAAAAAATAAAACCCTCAAATCTGACATCAAAAGGAGAACACTAGCTTTAAATTTCTATGATAGATCTTTACTTCTGAGTGCCAAGCTGACACAGTAACAATGTCAGAGTGAATTTAGCAGTAATATCAGATTAGTCAGGGAAAAGCATATCACAGAAAATAAACTGGAAAAAAAAAAAGGCTGTTTTAAGTTTCATTTGCTGACCAACTCCCTCCAAGCCTTGCAGAGTACAGAGACATGAAAGCAAAATACCATTAGGAAGATGGTCTGTACACTGAAGTTTAAACTGAACATATACCTCACTAGGTAAAAAACTATAAAACTATAATTGAAACTAAAATTATAGTGTTAAAACTATAACTATAGTATGTCAGTTTAAATTACAAATCCAAAAACTCCACATTTTTTCTTCACCACAGAATCGTATGTACTTTAGAAAAGACTCCAAGCAAAGTGCAGAATAGAGGCTATCAAAGACAGTCTGCAAAACACCTCGTTCTCACTATCCATCCTGATGTCTGTGTAATTGCCTATATTAATTACCTGCTCAACCTGCAAGGTAAGAATACATACATGCAAATTGATGCTTAAGGAGAACTCCATACAGCAATTGTTCCTGATGATCATTCTTGAAAAGATCTTATTTTCTAAAGAAATCAAGACATTCGCTCAGTTAAGTGGTCACCCACTTTCCATTGTGTTGCCTACTTATATAAGAATCCTCTTTACTACTACTAAAGAAGGACATGCATGGAGAAAACTTCAGGACTGAAGTACCATGTAGTGCACTAGGAAGAAGCACATTTTACTTTGGCATTCTCAGAACACACCTTTACTCACAGCTAGCGGAAGACCTGAAGGGTGAAACGGATATATTTGACCTCAGGAAGTATTACCACGTTATCAGTAGTGTTATCTTTGATGAGGAGGGAAACAAAACTCAATTACTGCCTGGGGCAGTCTAACATGACACCTGTCTTGGAAAGCACTGCAAGTGCTCTTCTACTAGTCTGGAGACTGAAGTGGTTTCAGTCATTGCTGAAGTACGCCTCTTTTAGTTAGCATCCACAAGTACAGATAGGACTGTGGTGTCATCACAGTTATCTGCAGCAGTGAGATGAAGGCTTTGTCAAGCGTTTCTCAGTGTTGGCTGTTCTAGGAAGATTGTGAAGCATGGACAATTAGAAAACATGAAATAATGCAATATATCTGAGATTAACTTTCTTGGTAGGAAAGTGTTAACATCTGTTGCTTGCCAGGTGTTGTATATTCTTAACTGGCAAGTTGCATTGCATTTGGGGAAAAAAAAAAAGTTAATTGCAGTATGTTGCAATTCCACTGCAAATGGTATTGCTGCTGTAGTACCGAAACCAATTCACTGAACATTGCCAGAGGATAGACAGAAGTGACGAATTATTTTGTAGCAATAGCAGGAAGAGCAGGCTGATTAGTTTTACCTAATGCTGCACTGAAACACACACAAAAAAAAAAAGGCTAAATTATGTCATTCCACTGACATCAACAGGAATTCAGCCCAGAAAAACATTAATGAAATATATAAATGTTCTTTGATACCTGAAAGTCTTACGGATTATTTCTACATAGCATAATGATCTTTTAAGGTCCATTACAACCCAAACTATTTTATGATCCTATAACCTGCTCATTTTCTCAGCCAAATTCTTTGTCCTGGCTCTCTTTTTTTGGCAGAGCACGTACTGCAATATCACCTTTCTATATCAAAAAGAATAACAATAACAATCCATGCATGAGAGAGGCTGCTAATCTTGGCCTATTGTGTTAACCACATCAATGTACTTTGCCTTTATTGTCTGGATTCTCAGGACACTGCTTCCACCTTCAGTGAGGGATATCATCTTCCTGTTTGCACTCAGATTAGAAGTAAAGCATGTCTGGGCTTTGCTCTTCTCTAATGGAAGACACTCCTTGTGAACAGTACAGAAACTAAACACCATCACTGTTTTTCTCCCAGTCCTTCCTAAACAATTCGCATGCTCAGTGGTCTGCAGAATGCTGCATGATGGTTAAGTTACAGGGGAACTATGTCAGCTCACAGAACAGGAGGACTGATTTCATCTCATTTCTTCACAGCTTTCTAATCTGCTGTCTCATATTTTGCCATAGCAGTTAACTCTTAGCACATAAAGGAATGCTTCTGTGTTTGTCAAAGTGCCCACAGCAATTCTATCCCAATTCAGACCTATTAATAATACAGAAGATTAACGTTAAATAAAGCTTGAAAACTGTCAGGGTCACACACAAAAAAAACTGTAACAATCCCAGTTCCTTTACGCTGATCAGAGAAATTTCAGTTACTGCCTCTCATGCTCTGTGGTGCATTCCCACTAAAAATATGAATCATAAAAAAGATCATTCCACGAACCTGTTCCCTCATTCTAGGCAACCCCTATATTCTTTTTTTTCCTTTTTCTTCTGAATTGCTTGCTCTTCTGTAGCACTGGCTGAATGACTGATTAATAATTTTAGCACTGCCCTTTCTGCTCACATTAGAGATGTCACTCATCAGGGTGAAAAAGGAGAGAGAAGCAGTGCTTTCTTAGTTTCCTTTTCTGTTCTTGTATACACAGGGTCTCAAAAGGCTCTAATACCTGTAAGGCAGTTATGCTGGTATTTGTGAACTCCAAGTGACTCAAGGCAGATGAATCTTGTTACCACAGCAGGTTTCACAGGATGCTGTGACCACTGGCAGAAATGCCTGAAACACGTACCTTTCAGATAAAAGCAAGTAGTTTCCAAAAAGGAAAAACTTGGCAATACTATGATAAGTGGGAAATTGTACTGAAAAAATATCTTCCTGCCTGCCTACAAATATTAGTTGCACTATGTAAAGATGAAGGAGAGTAAGGAGGAAAAAAAAAAAAAAAACACTTTTGCTGCGCTTTTACATTCTCTTTATCAACACACCCTCTTTCCTAGCTGTGTTACAGTAAGCCTGAAGTCACAGATGAATGACGTTTAAAAAAAATGGAAGGCTTACATCATCAGCTTTGGTTGTTTTTGTTTGTTTTTTACTCAGATGACTCCAATGAAGGCAGCTTTATAACAAGATGCTTTTAGGTAGCACACAGGTTCTCATCAGAAACTTTCATCATACACGATCAGAATCTATGTTCAACTTGTTCTCAATCAATTTATGTAGAATACATATTAATTCAATATAGGAGTCTAGACAAGCAGGAAAATGAGAGACTATTATTATCGTGACTCAACCACAGAGAGATCAGTTGGTTTTATTCACCTGTACCACCTAGTTCTGTCCAGATTCTGGATGAAAGGCTAAGACAGTCAGGTTTGCATTCTTGTCAACTAACACTGCAAAGTACTGACAGAGGCCCCAAAAGACTCAAAGTCATGGCCTTCAAACTTTTTTACCCACTGCATTCTCTTTTTTTTTTTTTTGGGGGGGGGGGGGGGGAGGGCAGACAGGAATTCAGAAATTATGCTGCACTCACTTTTCATCTAATTTACATCTCAGAAAGGGCTGTCATTCTAAAACAAAAATTGGAAAGAAAGCAAGGAAAAAAGAATGGCTGCAAGATCATCACCAAGAAACTAAGACAGTTTTTAAATATACATAAATTCTTAAGAAACTAGGATGGACCCCCCCCCCGCAAACTACTATCAACTGATAAAAAAAATGTCAGATAACAACTGAAATGGAAGATCTAGTGTGTAAAAAGAGATGCTATTTTTTTCACACTCTTTGGTCAAGCTCATCACACAGTCCTGCTGTGTTTACAGTCTCATTGTCATTGTGGTAATAATGAACACTTTCGTTCACAGAAGCAACATGAAAAAGAATGCTTTCATAACAAAAAATTTTAAATAATAGTGCTCTCAAAATGTAAGTCATTAAAGGAAGGGTTATAAATCGTTCAAGTATTTTCCCTTTTGCCTTTCTTTGGTCCTCTGAAAGACCTATGCAACACCAGTTATTCTTCTCTTCCCACATCATTCTCCCCTGAAGCACACTGCAGTAGCACAAAACAGTGCTGACCCATTAATCCCATTCTTTCTACTTACCTTACCAAGCATCTTTTAAGTCCAAAACAAGCACCAATTAAGGCAATTCAAAGACAATAATCCTTCAGAGTTCTTAGCCTAAATGGATTTGGGCCTGTCTAAAAATAGCCAAAGGATGGTGTTGCTTAAGTTAAAAATAGGCAGATCCCAGCATCAGGTTAGGAATATAGTCTTTTTTTTTTTTTTTTTTTTAATCAAGCAAATGATACAGTAAGTCACAAACAGTGATGAGGGATTCAAATCCTCACCTGGTAAGAATGGACTTCTAAGGTTGAACTGATTTATATCAGTCAAGGACAGTGTTTGCTTACAGTTGTTCTAACTTCATATAATTCAGAGCTTGATTCATTAATATTCAATGCACTTCACAACATCCATGTTTTCTGTGAGCATTTGTGGCAGAGATGGATTGATGCATCTCAAGAGGCTTGTGATTCAGGTTGTAAGGTAGACTTGTCTTGGTATTAACATAATAAATGATTATATGAATTGCGTAAGTTCTCTACTGGTGTGTTACACTGTAAATATAAGGCTAGAAGCAGCCAAAGTGTCAGAAAACAAACAAAATCTATGCCAAATACGAGGAAAGCTCTCTCTAACATGCTGATTCTGCTCCTTGTTTATCCCTTAAGACTATTTTCTCCTCCATTTAGGTTCTGAATTTCATAATACTACAGATGCTTAAATTCATGCAATGCATCAACTTGTTATACACACTTATTCACAAGACAATCTAGTGAAGAATTTTATTTCAATAGAATGCCTTTATTCTCAGATGGTGTCATGCATTCATGTATTAAGAAAGGCACTTAAAAAGAGTTTAACATTTTAATGTAAAGTAAGTACGCAGTAAAGTCTATTAATGAGTAAATGAATTCCCATCTCAGCAAGAGAGGAGCTAACTACTTCATTTAAGATGATGATTAGCTTGGGCTTCAGGCAACTTTGGCCACAGAAACATACTCCTATTTGCAAAAACACTTAGAAGTTAGGACAAAATGACCTTTAATTGTATCTGCCTTTAGTTCATGAACAATTTAACTTTAGGAAAGAAAAGAGAAAGGTAGATTCTGTTAAGTTGAATTTGTTTTATCATGTAATTTGAATAAAATCAGAAAACAAACCTTTGTTTATAATTACAGCTTAAAACCAGGTCAAACCACCACCATATCATGAATAAATTTATATTAATGGGCAGTAATGCCTTTTTTTGAGCAACCTACATCCCCAAGGCTCTTCCAAAATCAAATGGTATCTTCCACTTCCCTGACAGGTGTAGTGACATGCTTATATAAAGTGTTCTGAATAAAGTGAAGATGCCATGTTAATTGATCATATTATATGACCAAACATGGTAGCTCACCTTATCATAACATGACCAGAACTGTGTCATTCCATGACTCATAGATACACAAGCTTTCCAGCTGTATCACCAACACACAGGTTTGATCACATCATTAAAGCTTTTATTTCAGAGGACTTATGGAAGAGGATTTAAGGACAAGAAGATAATGGTAAACAGGTAAGCGGATGGATGGACTGTTCAGTAAGAATTGGTTCAATCAATAAACCATCAGGCATCCACTCCCAAATTAAAAAATTTTCAATATATACAGTATATCACGTAGATGTCTATCTGAAATAAATGGGATATATGATTTAACATACATGGTGTTTCCTATGTAGTTTATGTTACTTATAGGTCGCACATTAAAGCTACCTAAGTAGCTTTAAAATTCAGTTACAGGCTACAGATGTATTCACCCTAGGCTCCCTTCAGAATCAATAGAAATCCAGTTAAAACTCAATGGAACCCAGTGAGCAATTCATTTCACCCTAAAGTAAGCATTTAGAGCAAATCAGATGAATCATTTTTTCAGCACATCTATAAGCACAGAAACTGGCGTCACAGCCCCGCAGTCATAGAATTTACCTAGAACGTGGAGATCTAGGTTGAAGATTTCCATACAGGACATAAAGAAGAATCTGATCCCAGAGCCCGTACGCTGGTATATTCATTGGAAAGCAAACAAGTACTCTGTCTTGAGGCCTAGCATTTCCCTCAGCTTTTCAGCAAAGCACCATTGTGGATTAAAAAAAAAAAATCAAAATAAAGATCAAAAAGTTTGAAATTAACATTTCTTAATGAGACTTCTAAACAAAAAACTTCAACACCTAAAATCATGGTAGAGATCATAGAATAGAAAAGCAAAGGGACCTCAGAGATCACATAGTCCAAGCATTGAGATCTGTCATTATGGGAACTTTCTCATGCTACAGGAAGGAAAGTGTTTTTAGCAGTCCCAGTGTTCTCATCAGTTGAGAGCAACAGCTATGTAAAGCTCCAATATATTCTCACAGCATTCATTCCACTATACCAAAGCTGGATTCAAAAACAGAAATACTCTATTTCTGAAATACCTTTGAATACAATGAAAATAAAGCATCTGGGGTTGAGAGCTTTTAGGGAGGTCTCTTCATATTTTACTGAAGAAAACACATCTAATTAAGAAAAAATCATCAAAATGCATTGCTTTCCATTTTTTTAGTCCTTTCTCCAAAATAGGTAGTAGTACATGCCCAGAAAAAGGAAAAACGTGACAGATTTTAATATTGTTTTAGCTTTGAACAGAAAGGAATAGCAGCATAATCCCTCTTCATTTTTTCCCAATGTCATAAGATTAAAAAATATTGGCTATAATATCATTTGATCACTCTTTTCACCCAAACATGCAGCAATTTTTTAAGGTACTTCTAAGCTGCTAATATAAAAATGTCTGAAGTTCTTTAGTATGCCTCCCTACAATGTACACACACAGGTGACAGCCCAGTTTTGTATTTGAAAAAGTATCAGAACAGCTGTAATTAGAAAATGCAGAAAAACTGAGTGAGATAGCAAAAACCCAGAAGCATGCTAGTAGAATTCCACAGTGTTATTTAGAAAAAAGGAAAAACAAAAACCAACCAAACAAAAAAAAACCTTGATTTGCAGTCTTCCATCATAAACATAATGGAATCAAAGACATCATTTGATATATGGCCATTTATCTCCATGAGATTTTATTCTCTCTAAGCTTATAAACTCTTCTTGATAAATATCAGCCTTATTATACAAGCTGAATAGTACATGTACGGATACTTCATAAATAAGTAATAATATATTAATAAATTATTATGGCAATAAATAAGTAACGTTCTAAATGACCCACTAGAAAAACATAGGTACTGAGTGATTAACTTATGTTAAATTCAGATGGTTTTAATTCACTCCTTGTTTCATGTTGTCACAATAGTACTACACAGTTGCCATCTGCTGTTTTCCAACGTGTAAGATTTCAATTAACTTTAAATATCACTCAGTTTTCCTGGATTTTCCACATGCAATGATTTTTTTAATAAAGATATCAGTAAGAAACAAAATAAAACAGATGAATTTGATAATGAAATGTTAAACATTATAGTAATAATCATTGTCTGCATACCTCTCAGATCAAATGCTATAAACACAATTCTGGAAATGAAGCAGAGATGGCAATTCTTGGATTAGAAGCAGAGATGCCTTACATGACAGCAAAAGTGAGGAGAAAAATGTAGAGAAAATTAAAATATTTTGTCAACTAATTCATTTGGTGCATATTCTTGGTATGACATTATTTGAATAGACCTTGGAGATATCTTCCACTGCTCTAAAATGGAAAATACATTATTTGAGATCTTCATGTTAAAGCTAGCAACGAATTTGTAAAAAAAAATATCCAAAGCCTGGCACATTTTTCTGAAGCTCGTTCACACACATTATTTTTTAAGAACAAAACTACCTATGCGAAGACACAAACCAGAATGCTGCCCTATGCAACAATCTTACTAGACATAAACAAAACTGGACAATACAGAGTTAACTAAAAATTTGGGTGGAGACTCAGAAAATACTAATTCCAGGTCAGATTGCAGATTTTACTGCAGTTTTCACAGACCCAAATATAGAGTAATCACTAGTCCAGTTTGTTTAGATCACCCCCAGTAGCAGACAAGGCTTCATTAGAAAAGGAGTATTCTCAACTCTTTACAGTAAATGTTAAGGGTATTTGCCGTTCTTACAAGCATTATTAGTTGCATCTAAAAATGAAAACGTGATCTTGCTAGATGTCCAATATCATGCAGAAAGAAACAAAAGTAGTAGAAGCATCTGATTGTGCCCTATCTGTAACTACATTCCCAGTGGTGTATAAATGAAAACAAGTCTGTAGAATTTTATACTTATACACAGGTTGAGTGCCCATTTTGCATAGAATCATTAGAACAACTTTCAGAAGCATCTTCACTTTGAAGATTACTTTGCAACACTGGAAGCAAAGTGCTTCAGCAATGTGAAAAGGAGCACACACCAAGCCTGACAACTCCTTTTTGAAACAGCATAGAGGAACTTGCTTCACTCATGAAACAACACTGAGAAAAGCAGAACTACGTTAATAGCTGAAATAGTGAAATGGATGAAAAGTTCAAAGCAATGTCAGATAGAGCAATGACACAAGTAGGAGAATCACACTGGTAGCAATTTTCAGGAGACAAGAAAGGGAATTCCTTAATTGAATTAACTGGTCAAACCATCCTTTAGCAGAATTCTACATTATGATTTCCTGTGGAATTAGTCAGTCATTCTACTCAACCTTACTACAGCACCAACTAAGTAGCCAGAAGGGAAGTTCACATCATGAAAATAAGCTAATTCAAAATAAAAATAAAAATCACAAGTGAACGTACAAATGATGAATCACAAAAATCATTCTTTGGAAAGATACGGAAAGAATTACAGACAGAACTGACAGCCAAAAGCCGTCAGCTTTCCTGGCACCAGCAGTTTCTGGTAGCGAAACACTAAACCCAGGAACAAAACAGAAATAATATGCATAAAATTTACACATATACAAAGAGCGGGATTATTTTTAAGATGTTTCCAGGAAGGAAAACAATTGCAAAATGCTTGATACTTGAGATCCCCATCTCATTCTCTAGGATTTAACTGCTCCTGCAGTACTGTGTAACACCACAAGAATCTCTTGATTCACCAAAGAAATTCCTGTAGAAGGCTTTTAGCAAGAAGCTATCTACCTGCATGGCCCTGGAACTAGGAACTGATCTTGATCTGAACTCCCATATGCCATTAAATCTCAGCTGTTTCAGACCTGATGCATGCATTAATAACTAAGATTTTTTGTTGGTTTTGTTGTTTTTTACTTAGCTTTGATTCCCTACAGATACGCTGCACAGAAATAAAAAATGAGACTCTTGTGATCCATCTTCAGGTTTAAAGTCCTGGATTTTTTTTATTTTTTATTTATTTATTTATTAAGTTTATCACTGTGAATTGTGTCCACGGGGACTTCTGCTTTCTGAAGGAAAGAGAATACAGGAAAAATTTAGATTCAGTCATAGTATATGATCAAAGGAAAGATCTATTTGTTCTTTGTTGAAAGTAGAGTACTAAATTTTGTAATAAATGTGAATGTAGTGGAATATAAGTGTCATATGTGCAACTCAAGTTAAAATGGAAATACACAATGAATACCTTTATATGTACTGGTAATGTTTTTTTAAGCTTTGTGCCAACAGATTTTTCCTCCTTATGTTTCTGTTAGAAACACCAGTTCTTCCAGCTCTGAATTTGCAAGTAAAGAAAATATTTATTTCAGCTTCATACAGAAATGAAGAATCTAATTTTTCAAACCATGAAACTAGATAGTGTAATCCTAGGAATGGCTAATGAGAAAAACAAAATCCTTAAGCCTGAATTCCCAGTTCTAGACTTAATAGACCTATCATCCTACTGATGCTGGATAGGACAGTCCCAACCACACTGGAATACCATTTTGCTTACCCCATTAACTTGTCAAATCTAAATAATATAAATAAAATAATTGAATGAGAAACACAAACTTACCTAGAACAACAGCATCAATGTGACCACACAAGGTAATAAACGTGACATGCTATTTCTACCTTCACCCCACACCAATTTTAATAAGAAAAAGAGATACTTCACTGAAAATCAGTTCAGTGCTAAGAGTCAAACCAGCATATATCACCACCAGGCAAAGCCTCTATAAAAGTATAAAACCTAGTTGCAGGAAAATGCTTTTTGTGATCAATTTGGAAAAAAACTAAATCAGCACCACCAGTGTACTACAGGAATTGTGAGTATAGATAGAATCTATGAAGATACTCTCCTACAATGCACCATGTTTCCTTGTAATAAATTTAATCAATGAATGTAACTGTGATCATACAAACTGCTAAGAGGCATCTATCAGGGAAAGAAAAATAATTCAACTCAGATTTTCCATGTATTACAACAGCATTCATCTGGAATCAAAATAAATTTCAGGTTTAATTATAAGAAAAATTTTAAATACATCAATAACTTCTAATTTACATAAATTAAAAATTTACTTCTAACGTATTATAAAAAAAAACAAAGTACTAAAAACCTCATTCTTCATTTGAGAGACATTCCAACGGAAATCTTTCAAACACTGCAAGCTTCTCACTCATTGGCAAAATTAAAGCACCTAATGCTGGAAAATAACGGCACTTATCTGCTAGTGAAATACCAGTAATGTCATTCCAGTTTTTTTTCACATGTATCTTATTTAGGGGGGGAGACAAAGGCTGAAATAAAACCCCATTTCCAAGTGAGATGTGTAGCTACGATGACAGTATCACACATATCAATTATTATTCACCTCTAACTTCTGAGCTTTTGCATCCATTGTCTTCTGTGTGACTGTCTCTACACAGGGGATAGTTTATAGCACACAGTTTCTAGCCTTACAGAGTCTTGTTAGGGAAAAGTTTTTAACTAGCCCTTTAACAGACCTTCCCATTTATACAGTTGTTCTTGGATACAGAAAGTGAAATAGAAATACATGTATTTTGTCATGGGAAGCATTGCAATTCTACTGTGCATACACAGTACAGTTAGTTTATGAGGGAAAATAAAGTGAAAAATGAATTTCCTAATCTCCTACTTTTTCTTTTTTTATGTTCTGAATATTGGCAGTAAAATACTAGAAATGAAAGCTTACATCTTATGTACAGCAACTTGGAAACTAGGAAAAAAGTGGGGAGCATCCTGTATTTCAAATGAGAAGAAGTGATCTGAACTGAATATTTGTATCCTGTTATTTATAATCCATCTTTCCATATTTGAACAACATTAACATAAGCTTTCTGTAAATAACATATAACACATGCAGCTTAACTACCTTCTAAAAATCTCTGGCCTCGGTATTCCAAATGCAGGGAACAAAATTCATACCATTAATATTTCTTAGACTTTTTAAAAAATGATTCTGCTTTTTTATTACTGATATTTTCCAATTGATGTTTACTGGGAGCTTAACTGAGCCAATGTTTTGAGTTTTTTCTAGCTTACTAAATTGCACAGCTATTTCCACAGTTGGTATTTGATTTTTACAAAGATCCTCTTAAGCTTTTTGAAGCACTGAATGCCTAGATCTGCCAGATACAAATGCTTCATTCAGAAGAGTAATACAAAGTAACAAGTAGGTAGCAATTAATCAAATACTTTAAATGCAATTAGATTCAAACTGTAAAGATACAACACTGATCCAGAACATTTGAACCAATCTATTTTGAGACAGTGGGCTGTGCTGTTGTGACTTTCAGGGTATAAGAAAGGCACAAAACCCCCAAAGCATCATCTGCAGTGCTGACACCAACCAGATGCTAGCCTAGCAAAGGCATAGTCAACAATGAATTTGACCAGTAATTAAGGAATTGCACTGAGCACAAAGATGCATTCCATAGTACCCACACACAAACCTTCCATGACTCAGGCATATCTAAACATCACTCTTTGTTCCTTACCCTTGGGCTCTTCTGAATGTTTCCTTTCTCCTTTATCAATAAACATAATAGAAATAGCATATTAAACAGGAACAGAGCTCCATTTTTTCATGCCAAAACTCTAGCTGACAGCATAGATATATTTTAAGATCATGTATCCATGGTTTCCTCACATGGCTTATAGATTTGTATAGAAAAACCCATGATATCAATAGAGGAATGTAAAACATGACCTTCAGTTAGACAGTGATTGGCACTAGCTGTAATTCTTCATGAAATTTCATATAATTCACATGTTGATGCATGTGGGGAGAGTACATAATCAGTTGCTCTTGATAAGAGACCAATTTGCCTGAGAAAACAATACAGCATTGACATTCAAATGTGCAAAGATTGTGACAGTTCTAAGTTATGGGGAAAACACCAAAGGGATGTTGGAAATTTATTTTATTTGAAATACATTGATAGAGAGAGTTTTATATACCTCAGGCAGAGAATGGATTACGGACCTAATCAGTTGGCCCACAAATGATAGTTGCAAATAATACCCAAATGCCATTTTCACTGATAAGAATTTCTTTTTTTGACTCTTTAACTTCTATTGACAGACAAATAGAAGGCTGTCTGTTCTTTAATCATTCTTTTAGCTTTTTTACAGCAGTTACAGGGTCCCCTGTAACATGATCCGACAGCTATAGGCAGACATCAGTTCCAGATGGTAAATATCAGACTAAAGGAGAAAACAATACAATTCCTTCTATATCAGCTGTTTTAAAAGAGGTATAACCCAACTTCTGTTTAAGAAGGATTTTACACCCTTACATTATATAACCTTCTATTTTGCAGTAGAAATCTATCTGAAAAAGTTATGAAGAAGACTATCCCACATGCCACTGGGAGGCAATTAAATAACAAAGCAATTACCAGGCATAATCAACATGGCTTCACGGGGAGGAAGCATCCTTTTGTGGATGAAGCAAAAGCAATGGATGCAATCTCTAGATTTTAGTAAAATTTATCACACCTTTCTCTTAAGAAGCCAGAAGAGGAGGACAACAAAGCTGGGAACAGGACTAGAAAGCACATCCCACAAGGAAAAGCTGAGATTCGTTGCATAGAGAATGCATACCTGTACAACCTTGTCTAGGAAGCCTGCTCTGGCAGGAGAGTTGGACTAAACGATCTCTAGATGTCCCTTCCAATCCCTACAATTCCCTGATTCTGTGAAGCTAAAGACATTTATGTTGGGTAGTTTGGAGTAGAAGATGCTCAGAGGTGACCTCATCACTCTCCATAACCTCCTGAGGAGAGGAATGGAGAGACATGCAGGACTCCTCTCTCTTGTCAGCAATGACAAGGATGCATGAGAGCAGCACAGAGCTTCACAAAGAGTGAATGTTCAGACAGATCATTTTTTAGTTTATTTTCTGTGAGGGTGGTCAAAGACAGTAATTGGCTGCCTAACAAGGTGGTTGATACCCCAACCCCTGTCAGTACACAAGATGTATTCGGATAATGCTCTTAATAATATGCTTTAACTTTTGATTATCTTAAAACGGATTTAGTGATATCTGCAGGTCTTTTTTAAAAGACCTATTCCATTCTAGATGTACATCACAGAAGTTATGTCCCCAAACATTGGTTTTTGCACAGCTTGTACAATTGCACTTGTGAATTCAGTGGAAACATTCAGTAAAAAAAAAAAAGATTAAAATGCCATCTTTACCACACTTGCAATGTGCCTTGGGTTTGTAAAAATATAGTAAATTGGACCATCAAAAATATGAAGAGTAGTTCTTTCTACACCAGAATAAAGGCAGACAAGTGTCAGTTCAAATTCAAATGTTTTCAATTTCATTTGGTGAACAAAGGGGTTTATTAATCAATAGTCTGTAGTGCTCATGAAAGCTTCAAATCCTGTACAACTGCTCAGATCATGATTGTGCATACAAGCATTTCAAGAGAAAACTACATTCACTGCCCCCATCTGTAAGAGGAGAAAAAAATGGATAACTTTACTATGAAAGGAATATAACTTTATGTTAAGAGGACACATAAGCAAATTTTCTCAAATAATAAAACTCAAGTGGTCTAAGTTCAGTCTAAATAAGAGTAATAATGCCTTTTCCAACCCTGAGCTGTATACCTCTATATTCACTAACAGGAATTCCAGAAAGATGACTGGAAAAAGAGACATCTTTTCTGTTACTTGCAGAACAAATATAGTGATAATGTTCTGCTCCTGTCTTCCTGCATCTTGAGCAGCATTCCCAGTTGGTGTATTTGTTCAAGTTCCTAAAAATGTACCCTGGTTTTATACCTAAAATGAAGATGCACCCATACAAATATAACACTCTGAATAAGAACTTTTGTGCTGAATATGTAAACAGAAGCTTAGAAAACAATGTAGAACTACTGCAAAAGAAAAAAAATAGTACTCTACCTTTCTTGGTAACACAAGAATACACAAGGGCTGCACTGAAAGCAATGCCTCATATTTTATTATGTTAGCTCTTGATATCAGAAGCAAATGTTGGTAGTATGGAAGAAGAGGTTGAAACTTCCCACCAATATTCTATGTGACAGAATGGCATCTGACATGGAAGAGCAGATGAAGCACAGGTGTGTCATTGAAATCTTTCATGTGGAAAAAATAGCACCCACTGACATCCGTCATCACTTGCTGAACGTCTAGAGGCCATAGAGTGGGTGTGAGAGCAGTGAGGCAATGACTGTTGCATTTCAACAGTGGCAACACTGATGTTAAAGAAAAGACAAGCCATATTCCAAACAGCCATGTACAGCTGTCACACCATGAAATTAAGAGTATCTCAATCAGCCCATCTGCACAAATCACTCAAGATTGGTGACTATGTTCAAAAATAGTATTTCGCAGTTGAGAATTTGCAGTACAAAATAGTATTATTGTACTCTTTGTATCTGTTGCAGTTCCCATGGATATAATTAGAGGCATTACTTTCAGAGTTACCTACATGCATATGTGTGTGTTTATATAAGGTCATTTCAGCTGACCTCTTTTTAAATTATTCATTGTTGCACATAGAGATTTTTTAGCACTATAAAAGGTCACTCTTCTGATTCTGCAACTGTTTCTCACAGAGTAAAGAAGTACACCATGAATATGCAGACGCACACCCCTCTAACACTTCAGTCACTGTGCATTAATGTGTGTTCCCTGTATATTTCAAAGTCAAACAAATAATACCTGTCATGAACATGAATTTCTAATATCTTCTATATTTCATTTTAAATGAAATGTCAAAATGATGGAAAATATTTTCCAGAAAGTTTGCAAAGGACAGAGTCTAGTGAAAAACTACAATGTACAATTCTCCAGTGGTGCAAAATATCATTAAACGGACATTGCCACAGAAGATTTTTAGAATAATTATTTTACTTACCTTTGTTAAACCTCACACATTCCAAACTTAGAAATGAAATCTATTTTTAATCCTGATTTTCCATTCTTCAATTACCTAGCTAGTGAGATTTCCCTAAAGCTGAAGAAAATGGATGCTAGCATATTCTTTTTCCTTTGTAGCGCAGTATCATGTTGACATAATATTTACAACGCACACTGAGCTGGAAGCCAAGCTTGGATAAGTGGTTCTTGCAAAAGATTGATTTTCCTGGCTCTGTCACCTGGCATGTATAAAAACGCTTTTATACATTTATTCACCATCACTGGTTCAGATGATTAAGTACTAGGGAAATATTAATCAGTTGATGTGGATATTCCAGTAATATATGCTGCCTTTAGCATCAACGAGCCAGACCCATCAGCTCTCCTTAGTTCCTTGACTTGAAACATTTCTCTTGCCCCTTCCTGAAAGCTTTGTTTTTTTTATTGTTGTCAGTCAGTAGACTGCTTCTTTCACTTTTCTATAGAAAAGCTATAAGCTTCTGACAGTCAAGGAAGCCAGAGTTTGGCTGTACTGTATCCTCAACGGCTTTCTGAATATGCCAGCAACAACTTGCACACATTTCTCTCAAGTGACAGCACTTGTGTTTTCCAGTTATTTACTTCTCCCTCTCCAAAAAGTACAGCCCCGTTTTGCCACCAACATCAGAGACATCAGAGCTCAAGTCCACTCAGTCTGTGTGACTCAGCCCTCCCCTGGATTTCTTATCTTCCCACTAAGCCAGACAGTTGACTCATATTCCCCTCAGAAGCAGAGCTTCTCAAGACTCTCTCCTAAATACAGAATTATGAAAGATTGCAAACTTATTTTCCAGCAATTATGAAAATGTTTAAACCCCCCCAAAAAAAATTAAAAAGGAGATACATGATCATTAATAAGCCCAATACTACATTTATAAGTAGTATAATACGCTGCTCTTAATACGCTTCAGGTACAACTTTTTTTCTCTTAGCCCTTCAAGGCCAACTACAAGTACTGCCTCTACATTTCAACTGGTACCGTAACTGCCTCCACAAAGGAGTGCTTCCTCTTTGAAAGCACGGCAGGTACACTTCAGAGCACCTCCATTAGTTCTAAGTATCTATGCTGATTTATGCCTGCAAATGTTGTTAACAAATGCCTAGCTAATAAATGCTGCTGTACCTGATTACAAGTAGAAAAAACATCCCTTTTTAAAATATATTTGGTAAAGCCAAATATGTATCCTTATTATTTTAATGAATACATTTTACTTTAACAACCTAAATCTTCTATAGGCAACCCTTTTGATCTTCAAGCATTTTTTGAAACATTAGGGTGTTAAAGACTTTTAGCGACAACATGTGATCAGTTGGGTATTTTTCATTTACTAAAAGAACAATATTGTGTTCCTGAACATGTTATGAAGACCAAAACAACACCTTTAGTCACTTGTTCTAAGACTCATGGCAGCCTGTAACTTATCAAAATGCCAACTCCAACTTAATTTTTAGCATAATTGCTCCACAAATACTTTTAACAATAGGTATGACTACCTTACAGACATGTTTTGATGTTTCTATTTACCCATACCCAAAGAAATCCTTCATCCACCCAAGCAAAAACCCTTCTCAGCTCTAACAGAAAAATACTCTGAGCCCACATAGTAGAGATTCTGGATTACCCAGCTACCTCTTCCTCACGTGAGGGCTGTCAGTGACTCCTTTTAATTTCTCACAAAGAAACCTTAGCTCATGCTGTTTAGGAAGAGAGAGGAACAGGTGCATTTTCTGGGAGCAGATTGCTTTTCTTCACAATGAATTGTAGAATCTTTGCATCCTCTTTCACTTTCCAAACTGCTTATTCAGTTCGTGTGCCATGCCAGTGAATCTTTGTTAACACAATAAGTTAATTAGCTAT
This sequence comes from Cyrtonyx montezumae, assembly GCF_038088225.1. Lineage (NCBI taxonomy): Eukaryota > Metazoa > Chordata > Aves > Galliformes > Odontophoridae > Cyrtonyx > Cyrtonyx montezumae. The sequence goes on along the minus strand of NW_027071903.1, from coordinate 25,418,221 downwards.
ATTCTTAAAAAGAAAATGTATTAAGTCAAGTAATGTGATTTTGTCACTGGCTAGGGAACACAAAAGAATAGTTTCGCTTTTTTTTTTTAAAGCATTGGCACAGCCTCCATTTCTTTCAACATTAATATTTCAGACTTGTAACCCGTCAGATCACAGTTCACAAAAATGAAAAGATGAATCCTACCAAAAAAAGAAAGCATTGATTTTCAGGCAGAAAATGAATCTCTAATGTCCATACTACCTGCACTGTGATCTCTACCAAATAAATTATTAATGCAAGTGTATGAACATCATTTTGTTGTGATTAGATTTCACTTAAATTTTAATTTAAAAGAAGTCACAGGGGATCGAATAAGCAGTTGCATAAGATAAGCAAGTCAGTCAAAGTTTTATTTTTCATGTTTGTGTGCTGGGATTATCTAGAATCTTATCGTTCATGCAGCAAATTACCAAGAACTACATTAAAAATGTGTATAGTCATTTTCATTTTTGAAAGATTCAAGACTATAAATAATTAAATGGGTGAGACATCTGTTATTTATGAGCTGAAATGACAGTTTTAATTTAGTTCTTCGTTTAGCTGAGGCTGACGTATTGAGACTAAGAAAAAGAAAACATAGGAAATACTTTAAATTGACATCTCGTGGAGCCTAGACCTTCCAAGGGTGCAAATCAAACACTGGGAATTATTTTTTTCTCCTTTAAGGCACATCAGAAAACACTTTCATTCACAACCTAGTGTTATATGCCCATGTGGACTCTGTTGACAAGGTAGAGCAACCACAGTGCCTTCATAAAATAAATCAGCCTTACTACTTCTTTGCAGGTGTTCTGAAGAGAAATTGTTGATTTTCTACACAGATACCAGATACGCTGCTCAGAAATCATGGAACAACTACAGAGCAAACATTACTTCCCTTACTTTTCACATTCCCTTAATCTATACGTACTCCTGATTTCTTTACCTAAAAGATATTACACTGACCTTCTTTCACTAGAATATCATTCCCTGAGAGGACATTTCCTGCGAGGGGAAACAGGAACTTGGTTTATGAACAGATAAACAAGAACATATGCAATGATACATATATTAGTCCTGATTTGAGTAATGTTGTGAATGGAAATGCTCCCTGTGAGAAAGTATGGGACTCCAAAGATAGTGTAACAGTTTCCATAGAGCTGGATGATTCCAGTTAAAGTTAAGTTTAATGATTCGGGGTCCATCTCCACCTACCAACTCGCATACTGAAAAATTATGTTTTGATTAAAGAGACATCAGCTTTTTCTAAGAGGATTCATTCTCTCTCTCAAACACCTTTGTACTATAAAAAGATCCATCAAGAAACAGACTTTTAAAGCTTCTCCCTCACTAATGGCTGAAACTACTTAACACCTCACATCTACTAAATTTGAATGAAAAGGGGTTGGTCCCAGATTGCAGATTTATTGTTCAAAACATACTTTTTCAGCATACAACCAAAAAGTTATTGACACAAGAGAAAAACAAGTTTAAAAAAAAATCCTCTTCACGTCTTCTTATACATAGGCCTAAAAGTTGAGTTGGGATGCATCTTACAACCAGCATTACAAAGAATTTTTTGTGATCCCAGTTATTAGTACATACCCCAGATTCATATAGCAATATGAACCTAAATGCCAAGGACACAGAAAGCACAACTCTTACAATGACTTACAATGAAGTTACGCAGTTACTTTCGTAAATCTAACATTAATTGCAGCCCAAGATTACATCGGAATCAAATTCTCAAATCACTATTTGAAAAGTCCAGATTCACAGCCTGAAGCTACACAGGTGAGATTTAAAAAAAAGAACAACAATACAAAATAGAAAAGCCCACACTCTAAGAACAAAGCTTTCAAATAGAGAGGAAAATCATAATTCTCAAACTGAGAAGATCAATTCAGACCCCCAGGCAGTTAGCCTGAAATAAGCTTTGCAGAGGTGATGGACATATATGGCTGTCACAGAAATCTCTGGGAACTGTCATTCTTTTTTCACTGAGAAAAAAAATTTGCTGTGATAGAAAGAGTTGATGACATATGTGAAATCCATGGAAAAACTTCATGGAAAAAGGCCAAAGTTCAGAGATGCGTGGTTTGTAATAAAAAGCTATCCTTTATTAGATAATTTATGAGAGACTGACACAAAAGTGAAGGGTACTAGTTGGTCTCTCATAGAAGACTTTATCTGCCCCTGAACACTGCATATCTTAAATCCTACAACCTAATTGCTATCATGCCTAGAATCTTCATAATTCTGTGGACCTCTTCTAGTTCCACAGACAACCAGCTATTTAATTCAGAACCTCACAATAGTATAATGCTCCCACTACAGAACTGTAGTATATTTTTTTTTTATAAAGCATAGAAGAGTATCAAATTCTCAATGTCTTCTTCCTTCACCTGTTGAACTACAAGGGAAAAAAAACATTTCACCCAGTAGGAAAAAAAACATCTTCCCATCTTATCTCATTTTCCATCAATAACTACTTGTTTATTTAGTAAGATTTGTAATTTTTGTGTGCAAAAACAAAAAGAAAAAGTAATGCTTTTCTGATTGAAAGATGAGATTGACTGGAAAAATACTAATAACTTCACATATAACTCAGTATGTAAAAAATATCCCATCTTCTACATATTAGAATGGTAATTTAAAAATAAGGAATCTAGAAGAAAGCATATGTTGAAGAGCATTCAGGCTAAAGACAGTAGCAGAAGTATATTAGAAGAAATTATGGAAATGCCAGATGAACACAGGTGAAAGCCAGAAAAATAAGATGTCAGGAGAAAAAAGTAGTAATCAAACAAAATACAAATTAATAGCTTGTTGGTACGCATTGCAAAGATGCCCACCAAGGAGCACATTTAAGCATTTGTAGCCACAGCAACGATTATCCAAAGTTACAAACCAATGCAAATTTATTCATATGTATTCCATAACTTCACAAAGGGAATTGATTTTTTCAAATCCATCTCTCTTTTCCTTCAGAATAAACAAATATATTTCCTGAAAACAGATAAGAAAAGCAAAACTACACAAAAAGAAACTGTTACAAGGTAATATCTTGATGTTAGCTGGGAAATCAGATGTTAGCTGGGCAGCTGTCAATAAAAAGAAACACCTGCTCCAGTCACACATCATATGGGAGATATTTCAGCAGCAGAACTTGGGATTGCCTCATCTACAGAAACACAGCATCTGGCACACACTCTGTTTAGCTCTACTTGAAAGACAGACTCCTTTGAAATCATAGATCATTAAAGTGTATTTGTTAATGTATTAATGAAGTACAATTTTATTTTACCGAGTTAAATTTCATTAGAAAATTTAAAAGCAGTACAGATGAGGCCCTGAAACTATATGCATATGATACTACCAGCAGCATTGCTTTTCATAGCCTTGGGGCAGATGAAGTACGTGCAAGGACTCAGAGCTAATAGAATTATTATTTATACGGACAGAAGCTAAAAGCCTAATGGTGAGGAGCAACCACCTCTCTTTTGAACAAAACAAGGTGAACTTCATGCATTTATTTTATTAATGTGACTCAGTAGTTGTTAAATGTTTCTCTGCTTGCTACAGACAGGTTGGAAACACCAGGGGAAAGTTTGCCTTGTCAGTCAGCAGCCCAGTACCCTTTGGCTCACGCAGGCCAGCAGCAGCACAGCAAGGGGAAAAACCTGCTTTGTCAAAACTCACAGCAGTGAATCTCAACATGGTTAATAATGCTTTTGCCACTTGGCAAACTTCTTCAGTAAGTCTTGGGGAAAAGCACTGCTGGCACTAAATAGAGAACGGATAAATAATACTGTCATTTAATAGTCACTTCCCCAAGGACAGCAATTGACTTGACAAGTTTTGATACTGCCTCTAGGGCACAGAATACAGAATGTAAAACCATGGTCAGACAAACACAAAAGATCAGTAAAAATGACCACAACATAGAGAGAAAATGTGAACAGGTGCTCAAACATGGATTATCTTCACTGCAAACATCAGCCTAGCATTCAGTGTCTTGAGAAGGATTATGAATTCCATAGCCATAGTAAGGGTAAAATAACCCGAGCAAACTACAGACCACTTCCTCTCTACCTAAGTCCTGTAAAAAGCATTGTTTAACTTTTCTTCTTCCCAGCAGAGAGAAGTCAGAACTGAAAACATTTTCTCAACTAGAATAATTGAGAAAGATAAATGCTACTTTAGAAAAAAAATCCAGGCACATTTTGAAGCATATTTTCTGAAAAATAGCTGTCTTAAAATTTTAGGATACTATGAGTTAAATTTTTGGAAGACACTTCTGTCTTTAGTTCATAGAGTGCTCAGGTTCTATTTCTTAATTAAATGTCAAAATATCAGATTCTTTCATTACAAATATGATTGTGAGTTCTTGATTTTAATTGCAGTATGTTTGCATGAGCACTAAATTGAAGCTATTGATGACAACTTTATAAAATTTAAAAACACAACAGCTTATCTATCTCTCTAAAAGGAAATGTCAGTAATAAGACAGTATCACGATACAATATAATAAGGTACAGCTCTCCTGGGGCAGATCTACTGGCATATCAGGAAATACACAAGATGTTGGTTGCATTAGCATAGAATAACATACACGTTAAGATACTATGAAATAAGTTATATAAATGTTTTTCAAAAACATTGAAATAATTTTAAATAAACTACCAATGAGAGAGGGAATTAGCGTATGTTTCTTTGAAACTGATGTGATTTAATGACAAAAAAACTTAATTGGCAGTAGCATACTGTTTTAAATAAAATTCGAACAGAAGCACTTTCGTGTGCCTTCTGGTAAATCATCATCAAGATTTAAAATCATAAATGGTTATGAGCCATTGGACAAACAGCTGATTGCCTATAACCCACCTGCACTAAAGAAACCACTTGCCATTCTATGTTCACATGCCCAAAATACAGGGAAAACACTTTGATAATAGTTAAAAACTAAGCTAACCTAAAATTCCATGATAGAAAACGGAACTCAAAGCTTTGAAAGGAGGCACAGCTCTGCATGTGCAATTCATAATTTGCCACAGCTTAAGCACACATGTAAATATTTTCAAGCTATTGCACGCAAAACAAAAGTGATTAAATTTTTTTTTCTCCTCCCATTAACATAATAGCTGGATGCATTTAATTGAAATCTTCCTCAAAACTTTTGAGCTGAGACTAATGATGGCAGTTTTGAGACAGCAGAATTTTTCAAAAAAATATATGAGTGGGGGAGGATAAAAAGAGTGCTATAATGAAAGTCTGTTTGCAACATTAGCTAGAGTACCCACTAGAGCAGAAATAGCAGAAATTATCAACATACATCTTTTGCTCAGGTAGGCTGCAGATAAAACTTATATGGCAAAATGGGAAGTCTTCAGTGAATTTTCGCTAAGAACAACAAGGTCATTGTCCCAAAAATTCAGGGTAAAACAGGGGAAAAAAAATGTTAATTTCCACCAGACATTTGCTTGAGTATCCTGAAAGAGAAAGATCCCTGTAGACATACAGCAAAAAGGGCAAATCTTCAACCAATAAGATCTGTGCAAGTATTTCTTATGTGAGATGTCCCAGTAGTTGTTCAGGCATGAAATAAAGTGAGTTTTTTTGCTTTTTTGTTATCACAGTAACAAGCAGTGATACTTCAGTGTAGTTCACCACAAGCAACAAATTTCTATTTTATTCATTGATCAGTTAACAGATATTTGCAGCCATAGCTGGAAAGGAATAAAAGTATTCTATATAAAGATTATAAAGATGACCTATCTCATAATTCAGCAGATAAGGTAAAAGGAATTGAAATTTAAGAAACTGAAACATGCCCAAGTGCATTAGTGCATATCATTTGCTTCTTTATGGGAGACAGAGGGCTAGAGGCAGCAAATAATGTAATATTGGAAGCCAGATTTTGACTTAACACTCAAAACTAGGAAGCCTAACAGCTATCCTGTTTTACTTAATGTCCTCTGTGACAAAGTGAAGGCACATGGGACCACACCTTCCTTTAATCATTCTGAAACACAGGTACGAGACATCCCTTTGCTTTAGGAAAAGCACCAATATGCAGTTTTCCTCTGGTGCCAGAGTATGTAGGATTTATGTGTTTTTTGACAGAGGCAGCGTCCAAGTTTAGAAGTTATCTATCTGTACATACAGTATAGGCCAACACTTGCAAACTCAAAAACCAGCATATCAGACCATGAGCTCTACTGCATGGTGTAAGACAGTGCCAAGAGAAAGAAGAGAATCAACAACGTGAATAGAAAACTAGTTCTAGCAAGCATGCTGCAAATAGTGACATGGACCTCAAAAACACCAAGAAGAGCACCTAAGGAAAACAGATGCTTTCCTTAAACACAGCGTATATTGATTCCATTCCATCTCAAATAACAGTCTGCCTGAGTCTGAATATCTATAACAACTGAATAAAAATGAATAAAAACCCATCTTTTCTCAGGTAATCCACTTAAGCAAACAGGCAAGTAAATGAAGAAAACTTTCATTGTCTACAAATACACCATACTCAGAAACATTTGTCATTGTCAAGCTTCTTCCCTCAGATTTCTTGCATGGAGAATCCCATTTAGAGGTATGTTTCTGAAGTGCAGTGATGCTCATTCACCTATTAAGTTAATCAGTGGTATTTGTTCCCTTTGGATACTTTTCTGAAAAATTCTTTTAATCCTTTTAATCCAACCTTTCTTTTCAGTCTGGCACTCAAGACTTGGGGCAAAATAAAATTTACTCTGACTATGCAAAGCTACAAAACTGAATGATTCAGCACTACAGATACTGTAATAGAAAATACTTCAGCAGTGGAAAGGCACAAAACACTCACCAATACCTGACGAGGCCTGTTTCTCCTACTTGCCAAGTTGAGACACTGGGAAATGTCTTAGAGGACTTCGGTAGTAACAGGAAGCAAAGGATCTACTTGTATGGGAAAGACAATCCAGTCCTGAACTGTACCAAGCAGCACTCATACAAAGCATAGTAGCTCCACAGTACCACTGCAAGAAAACACTACTGCAGTAGCACATTAAAGCAAACTCTTCCTGCTGACCTCGTCAGCTTTCCACCGTAAACACTGACTGCTTGATGCTCCTTCAGAGATTGCCATCTAGCTTGTAAAAGAGTATAGAAAGAGTTAAAATCACTGTTACCTGGCATAATGAGATATGGTTAGCTACTGCATCATTCAGAATCTTCATCACATCTCCTTTCCCCTTTAGCACTCCTGACCCTAAAGTGCTTCTACAGGAAAAACTGTATTAGAGCCAACGGAGCTTAGATTGGTTCCTGAGAAATAGCCCCAGAACAATGCAGAGAAAACCACCTGCAGTAGGCTGTCATATCCATATGGGAGGAGATATTGATTGCATGCAGCTGGCAACAGATGGTCAGTGTCATTTGGAGAGTCTACATCAACTCTTAATTCCATCCAGAATGTGAAAACTTTAGAATATCAGCTGAATTGTTTTTCATGTTTATACAAAGCTTCGCACATCTGATCGCTGATACCGATTTAAGCCTTTCAGTACCACCAATACCTGTTAAAGATGCACTAGCCTTAAAAATGCTGCCTTCAGGATATTTTTTCTTACCTGCCTTTGAGTGGGAAAACAAACAAAAGACAAGGAAAAAAAAAAAATGTTTCTTTCACACGTTGTGACTAACAAGGAAGGAGGAGATAAAGTGTATGTGTGTCATGATTCTTTAAGAAAACAAAGAGATCAAAGGTTTGATCTAAGTCGAAAGGCTGTCTTGGCAGATATGGGGATTTACTGCTCTCTGCTAACTCTGTGGAGAAAACGCTCATATTTATAATCTTCCAGTAACAGAAGTATACATCTCAACTGAGTTTTGAGAGCAACGTTCCCCTACAGATCTGTGCAGCTATGACATGTAAAAACAGTTTTCACACAGAAGTGTTTCCAAAGAGAGGACAAAATCCACGCCGCAGTCAATCCATTCTCCTCCCAACATCCATGACCTTACGCAGCTTCTGTAATATGCAAGGCCACAAACCATTACAGCTTAATAGAGCAGTAATAAGAGAACAACCTCCCTGCCTTGCTTCATGCATCTCTGTGAGAGTGAGCTGACATCCAGTAGAATGATAATCAATACATACCTGACAACAGTGATGTACGTAAATTACAGATGAAGAATCATTTAAATATATTGAAACAGCACAGTTAGCCCTTAATGTGCACTTGAAACATCTTATTTTATGGAAACTGTTTTGTGGTATATAATTGCACAGGAAACACTTTTTGACAGCAGTAGGTCACATTACAAATGCTGGCTGTGGCTAAAAACCAGATGGTTCAGAGAGCCCATACCATCAGACTAAGAACAGTATTAAACTGCCAGATAATTCTCTTTCCCAGGGTCCAGGTCCTCTGTATCAACTGTAATTTACCTTCGGGAATTGATTGCTTTCATCACAGTGTTCCTTGCTTAGCAACTCTGCCCCATTCACTGCCTGCTTCTTACTTATACATTATCATGTTTTTGATAACTTTGATTATCTTTCAAGCCAAGGAGTGCTGAAGGCACTATTACCAACCAATACTATTCGTGTGTTACCAATTTCTCTGCTCAAGGGCCTGAGTTAAATAAAGGCACACATTATCATTCTCAGCTTGCTTACAACACATGGCTTCAGAATAATTCCTCCTAGAACAGTTCCTCATCCATGTCTCCTGTCTTAAGCAGCACAGCTCTGATTTACACTAGTTAAGCATCCAGCCTATGAACTTTATATAAGCACAAGAGAAAAATCAAAGCCACAGGAGAACTGTTCTTTCTGCAGTGCCAGTGAGAAATGAGCTGAAGCACTGACATAACTAGTCCATGCATTTGTCATGAGCAAACTTCTCGTTTTTCATATCTTTATTCATCTCTTTCACACGCTTTTCCCTTCACTTATCACTTCCTTCTCCTCTATTCTTTCAGCGCTAAGGGACAAGAGAAAGGGCAATTGCATTCAGAGATATTCCCCTCATCTGAAAAAGGACTAGGCATCCTCAGAAACAGGAAATAATACGTTTGTTTTGCAGTAATTGAAAAGGATTAAGTTATTACTCCAAAGACAATTTTATCTAAACTTCTAACCATCATCTTCCTCAAAAGTACACATGAGTGTAACTTTCTCTTGTCATAAATAAGGTGGGGATAGTTTAGTGCAACAATTATAGTGCTTCAGGCAACTGATTAGGTCTAATTTGGTCACTTACAGAAGTGTTAGGTCAGTGACAAAAACACCAAAATTCAATGTTAGGTTCATCTGAAATCTTCTTTTCTTCTCTCCCATATATAACGCGCTCACAGTTTCTGAACTCAACACGAAGAAAATGAAGTAGTCTATGCGTAGAGGTAATCAGTACACAAAGTTTGCAACCATAACCAATACAAATAACTTTGTTCCAGTAAAAATTTTCATCACTGTGACCTTGCCTAATTATTTCCCTCATCCACTTAATCATTTTTTGAGGATTTCAGATTAATAACCCATCCCTATTAAAAAGGGCTTGTTAAAAATAATATTCTAATTGCCAGGTCTTTCTTTACATTATACTAAAAGGTATCTTTCCTTTACTGAGAATTAGTTGCCTAGTTTGAATTCAAGTTAACAAAATCCCCTCTGCTCACAGTAGCAATAAAAACCAATGCACGCAAGACCCACCTTGGTTCCAAATAGTTTTACCTCACACAAATGGCAAATATCAGCTAGAACACTGCTGAAACAAGCCCCACCACCACAACCATTACTAGGTGGTGTAGAGGTAATTCAGGCCACAGCCAGTGCAGACAGCAACTAAAGCTCAGTCCTGAAACCACTGAGTGAGAGTACAGGATTATAGTAAGAAATGGTGTTAACGAACTGGTTAAATAACATGCATCCTGCCTTGAGCTCTGTGATGCCACACAGCTGTAATCTAAGTCAATTCCAGTAAATTAACACAAGCTTCAATCCCCACTAGTGGGAGTTACCAAAATAGATTGTTTTGGTACTAAGTATCCAGAAATGCGTAAAGCCAGACCAGAAGCTAAACAGTAGTATCATATATAATTTGCATCATATTATTGTATTATTTTATGTATTATTCATTAAGATTAGCACATGATATAAACCCTATCCTATAACCATAACCCTATAAAGCCCATATGCAGTTCTGCATAGAAGGATTTGTTCAACACAAAAAGAGAACAGATAAAGTAACACAGATTTCAAGTGATCCTCTAACGCTGTATAATCTTACTGCTTTCATCCAGGCCACAACTCCCCAGAGGGAATCTGGGACAAGCCAGATGCCAATATCTTCTCTTACATTAATTTGTCAGCTTAAGGTTCTGGTGAGGCAGCCCTTTCCATCCAACTGTGCTGGCCACAGGATTCACATTTCCCCATTAGCAGCCATCCAATTCCACACTGAGGAAGGAGGCCTAGAAATTAGCAAAGAGGAAATCTGTAGCTGGGATCATTTACAGAAATACCAGATGGTGTATATTTTAAAGAGGAGGAGCGCATTTCACTTCTGCAGTATATGAATTCAGTTATGTAATAGTTGCTTAAATACAAGGGAAGCACAAAGCATTAATAAACACACTGAAGATCATCTGAATTGAGGTGATAGGATTTCACTGACAATAAGCCATCACTCTGACAGTGACAGAGAACTTTGCATTGCCTAATAAAATAGAAAGCAAGAGCTGAATATAAACCCTCTTGAGCAGTACTCAATGTGATGGGTGGATATTTGATTACACGTTCATTAGGCCTTTTTAGCAAGGATTTCAAAATGCAAATGCCAGGCACAGTAACTCAGAGCAGATCAAGGTGAAAATTATATATCCCCATATACTTAGCTTACTAAGAGACAGGAGAACAATACCTGAAACTGCAGGAAACTTCTACCATTGACATTAGCATGGACAGGTTTGATCAGCAGCTTGTGCCAATAGCCAGCTGTGCAGAAACAGGAAAGGGCACACTGAGCTGGTATGCACAGATCTGCAACTGTGTAGAAGATGAGCATCCAGAGCAGAATAGTAATTAACTGGTACAGGAGCTGCCACCGCAACCTTACACCAAGGTCAGAGTAAAGACTCCAGCCTCACCCAGAACCAACTGTGCCAACCAGCCAGTTCTGACTGGGGCAGGTCTCAATTAGCTTGGTGGATATGTGCTTGTGTTTAAAGATTTTCTGATGTAATTATCTCTCATTTGGCCCAATTTTTATATAAAGCTTAATAGCACCGTGCTGCTTGGTACTTTTCTATATGTAATGCAGGGAAAAGGAGAAGGCCAAAGTACTCTCCACTCAGATAAGTGTCTTTAGCCAAGGCACCCTGTGGCTGCCACACCATCATTGCTGACAGCTTTCCAAAATAGTAAGCTGTCAACCTCATGGCAGCTGAGTTAAGATCACAGTGAACTACACAGTTCAGCAGTGGCTACTAACTAGAAGATGCTTTTGCATTTCTGATCATAAGACTATCAAGATATGAAAGTGAAGGAACACCTTTCATCAATATTCTAGGACGATGAAACACCAGCATGTAAAAATTCAGACAGCCTTCAGTAAAAATCTTACATTTTCAAATGCCACTGCAGATGTCTTGATGAATTCAACAACGTAAAAAACACACAGTCTGACTGCCAACATGTTTGCTAACCACTGAACCAAACTAGCCCATCATGAAATATTCATTAAATTCAAAAACAACAAGAAATCATACAAGCTAGCCTGTTTTTAAGGGTATGAACTCAGGTCATGACAGGCTAAATCTTCTGACATCCAGCTCTACTGTGAAACGAATTACAGTGAATTATATCTTCACAGGATCACCTTAAGGTTCATATGGTTTCAGTGGCACATGTGAGGACCTGAGTTGCACTCAGCTGTGGGAGCAAGGAGGAGGTGTGAGCAAGTAAGGTCTATAAAATTGACCGTTGCTAAAGCAAATCTGTGCTCATTTGCTGTGGAGTCCAAGTTTTAAAGAAGAAAAAAAAACTATGTTCATCTCTACAACATAATCATATCACTTTACAGTGATCTCAATCACTGTAAAAAGCTTTTCCCTTTCAAATCCTACAAGACTTCTGAAAAACAGTCTTCAGAACCACTGCTCAAACATTCCAGAAAAACTGAAAATTGCTACCGACGACCTGAATCCACAATATTCAGTGATACATCATTTTCTCTGAATGGAGTAGACTAAGTACTTTCCCAAATTAAAAAGCTGCCAAAGCACATTTGGTCATCTTAGTCTTTATACTGTCCAGAGCTTCATCCTATTTCAGATACAATCAGAGTAAGACTCCACGCTCGCAACATCTGAGTTATTGCTCAAGTTTCACATTATAGTTTTGTCCTACTTTGTCTTGTTGTTAGAAAAAACGTCGTCATGGGGAAAACCATATCTACAAAGACATTTCTGAGAAAAACAGTACCTGCTAGAAGTATTCTGAGAATACATCAGGAGATAAGCTCCAAAGGCCAAAATAGTAGTATGACATTAGGCTCCAAAGTAGGGCACAGTGCTGCGTTGCTTTATCTACAACATTGAATCAAAAGTATGGCCAAAGATGCCCAATAAGTATTACTGAGAAAAATGAATTTCCTTTGAGCTTGGGAAGCAATGAACTTAATGAACTATAATTTTGGATGAGACTCTTAAATCCTTTTATGTATTCAGCTGTGGGGATTTTTGTTTGTTTGCTTTTAATTTATTTTGCTCAATTCCAGTCCCCAGTACTATGTGGTCATGAAAGTTTTCAGTATGTCCTTTCAGTGAAGTACTTGCCCAGTGCAACTCTATTCAATATCAGCTACAACAGGAAACATCCCTGAAAAGGCTTAAATTTACAGCTGTCTTTCTTTAAACATCCTCAATTCTACTAATAGAGCTGCAGTAGCTCCATACTGGAATAAATTAATCTTCAGATTTTGCTCTGTGAGTTAGTTACCTAAACAATTGTTACACGCAAATTCCCTGCAGAAGGGAGGCAGTTGGATATATTGATATCTCACAGGAACAAGCAGATTCATCTAACATGAACAAGAGCTGAACTGTAGAGCTAGTTTTCCCATCCCCAGATCCTAAAAGCAAAATACCTGTTATGTTCATCAATCCCAGCTAGCCTGTGAAGTCCCAGGAGCTACTCTGAAATGAATTTCCACCTTCAACAGATCTACATTATTCAAAGGACCTTGCGCATCTAATTTGTCACTGTAACGTGTTCTTCAATACCTTGCACTGACATTGTGTAATTTGACAGTGTTACATGAATTGGTCTCTAAGGACCAGTTATCCAGTAATATTCCCAGTGCCATTAGTTTCACTGCTGAACAGGGCCACATTCACAAGAAGGACAGAGGACTTAGTTATTGCAGATTATTTCCATATTGGTTAATTTTGTTACAAAGACTAGAAGTGGCCTCACTACATCTTTAACAGCCTCCAACACCCTCTCCCTCCCTTGCTCTCTCTGACAGAGACTCTTAAAACAAAGCTGAAACTGCTGAGACAGCAGCGATCAAAATTTATCATGTTCTGCAACAAAACGTTCCATTACTTAAGAGTCTTTGTGGAGGGACATCAATCTTTTTTTTAAAGCAGCACCTAGAAGACAGCACAGTAGCTCCATGAATTAAAATCCTTGAAACCATGCACTACCAGCAAGTTGCTAACCAGCAGCAGCACTCAGCACATGGCTAACACACTTTGCTGAGCAAGACAGAAGAGAACAGATCCGTGGCCAGTAACGTAAGAACAGCAATACCAAAACATGTATCCCAAGTTTGGCATATCAAGAGATTTCACCCAGAGCCTACTGTATTCTGTATTCACATTTCAAAGAAATAACATTTAGTTCTAACAAAGAATAACTCTTCCCTTTTTACAGCTGTCAGATTACTGTGATAATTAGTCAAACAATGTTATCATGCATATGTCCGTTAAAGCGTATTTTAACACAGTTAATTACAAATTAAGGAGTGATTATCAATGCCATCAGTGTAAAGTGAAGCTCATTAGACCAGACTAATATGGTTGAGGGGGAAGGAAAAGGGGGAAGTGAAACAGCACTCAACTATTCGACAGTTTAAAAAATACCTAAACAATGATTATGAAGAAAATTACTGGTAACAAGTTTTACAGAAAGATTACTGAGATTTCTAAAGAAAAAGTTGCAACAAGTAAGTACATCTTCTAAGTAAAGTAATACAAATGTTCAACTTTGCATTATAGCTTGGTTCCTGATAATTCAGTATACTTCTCCCTCTGCTGGAAAATTCATCATATTACATGCTTCCAAAATGCATAAACATGAAGTATGACCATAACATATTTTTCTGACTCCTCCTGCTGAGAGTGGTCAAGAATTTAACCTAAACACAGCTCACTGCTTTTATAATGAATACTGTATTGCCTCAGTTATGTATTAAATTTTATTTTGGATGGGAGCTTCTTTTTTTTTTTGCGAGCAACTTGCAATCTGACATCAATGAATCATCACAGTTACTTGTTAAATGCTTCAGTTGATGGCAACTTCAAAGATGTTCAAGATAAATAAAAATGTCTCCTTTCAGTAACCATTTTTTTTTCTCCGGAAATAAGGGAAGTAATTCTCTATATGGACAGACTTCTAGAAGTCCACTGTTTCTCAAAGTGGAGAAAAACAGTGAGTATGCAATTACTTTCCTTCTAAGAACTTCCACACATAGATACATAGAAGATGAACTCCTAATTTCAGCTTCTAGAGATGCTGAAATTAAAACTTAAGTACAAACTGGCTTTTGGTATCAGTAATAGAGCATAGCAAGTAACCGAGCTAATTTGGAGAAGACTGTCTATTAAGATGAACTGATGGAATTAGATGCTTTGTACAAATATTTCTCACCCAGCATAATTCTTCCATTGCTCAAAGTTGCAGAGAGGTTTCACTAGAATTTTGGAGTACAGAGCTTCTGGGATAAACTTGAGCAAACAAACTTCCATACAGAAGAAATACATACATAGACAGGAAGAGACTTCAATGTTGCTAGAACTTGTCGCTGCTGAAACAGCTGGCACAGAATGATGAATTTGGGCTGGCTACCTGTCCAGACTCAAAAATCTCCAATGTTTCCAAGAAGCAATTAGCAAAATTTTGTTCAAGTCACCAGTTCAATCCCTATATGCACAAGCAATCACTGCATCCAGTTTGCAGAAAGAATAATCTCGAAGAATAAACAACACATCAAAAAGCAATTTCTTAAATGTGGCATTTATTTTGTTTAATAGCTACATCATACACTTCAGGATGACATTCTTCAATTTGGTTATCTTAATTGCATCATGATTGAACCCATTTTTTGAAGAGAACAGACTGTAATGAGGTTTACAAAAAGGTAGTCTACTGTCAAGTCAAAAAAAAAAGCCTCATTAAATGGGAAAGTAGTACCTTGTGAAATCCTGAGAATTGCTTTCAATCAGCAAGGACTAATTCAGACACCTCCTATGCCTTATTTTCTTTTCTGAAAAAAAGTATATACTATCTTCCTAGCTCTACAGTACTTTAAATTATTTGTTTTGCACATCTCTGCAGTTGTTACACAGCCAGCTGAGATAAATCTTAATATGGCACAGGAATCCTGCTACATTTTTTTTCCCTTATTGACCTGAGAGGTAAAAACTTCAAAGCAGTATTCTAAAATTTTAATTTTTTCTAGTCTCAATTAAAAAACTTAACAAAAAAAACCTGTATGCAAATTCCAGTTGAATCAACAAAACTCAGGTTGTACCAACGCTCCAGATCCAAAGACCCGAGATGTCTCAGGAGGTTGAACTTTCAAACCAAGTGCATCTGGATGTCCAGACAGAAATTGACCCATGTCTCTTGACATCAAAACCAGTACAACCCATGGCAGAATTAGAATTGAAAATGAGAATTTGATTCTACACAAGGAAAGCACAACACCACCAGTATTAACATTAACATCTCGCACTTTAAACAGTTCCTGTTTAGGATAATTGTTTATCTACACACAGTATTGTTGTAATGTAAACAATATATAAGACAAATTAAACTGATATACATTTGGAACCAAATTCTTCTTAGGAGTCTCAACCATTTTTCAATCTATGTCATTCTAGAGAATAAAGATGTCTGTATTCATACCACCAAGCTCTTCTGTTATTAAAGCAGAGTAGCTTTTGCACTGCTTCCTACTGAGAACTGCACCTACCCATACTATGCCTTGAACATTGATATCATCTGGGCCAGTGCCAGCTGGCATCAGCCATGCCAGCAAGCACACCTCAACACTTAACACCTCAAAACTATGGGCTAGCTATCCCAAATCAATACTTCAAATCTTCTCGCCACAATCACAGCAATAAAGGAGTATGGTCCTTCAGACAAATGCCAATTAGTATTTAGCATAGCAAACAGGATTGCTTCAAACTGACAAAGAGACCTCATCTCCATACTAGCAGTCTTATAAGGAAAAAGCTTGTACACTACAAAATTATGTTTTAAAACTTGACCACAGCACAGATTTTTCCTCACAGGTGGCTGATTCACAGAGAACATACAAAACTCTTGAAAACAGCCCCTGATAAACAAGTTCATTGTGAACAAATAGGCAATATATAAGTGTAAAAAGTCCTGCAAATTTGGAAGAGCGTTAGCATCTTCGAAGCTATTTCTTTTTCAATCCAGGCAGTGTTTCTTAAGAATGAAATTTGGACATATGACTAATGACTGAAAATAAGAAACAATAGCAAAAGGTGTCCAGATACCATTGAACTCAGACTAAATAAGTAGCAGATAATAGTGAATAATTCAGAAGATCTGAAAGTGGATATAACATCAACAAAAACACGCAAAAGAAATCAAACAAGAGAGGAACAGGAAACAAATTACTCTGCATATTTCACACACAGCTGCACAATCAGTGATAAAATCAGAAAACTGTGAGTAGGGGAGACTTCCACAAAGCTGTTCTAGACAGAATCTCAGCTGATTGATTTCTCTGCAGCACTTTGGACTCTAGAATTCTAGTTGTAATTTAAATATTGCAAGAGAATCTTGTGTTTTCTGGTGCTTTAAATGTGATCACCAAAGATGATGGTTGGTTTTCAGGCTCTTTTTCAAATGAGATTACTGCAGTTTCATTCAAATAAGGTACTGGACTGGGAATCAAATCCTGTTATATTTTTTAAGTGCTTTGGCACTTGTGCATTAACTATCATGCATCCTTGACCAAAACGCAAATCAACTCAAGAACAAAAAATGATATTAACAGATTCTCAGAAAACAAGACTGCTCTAATTACCTACAATTCTTAATAACTCACTACACTGACAAAGTCCGTCAGCAGTAGTCACCTATCAATTTTATTTCTAAAAAAAAAAAACTATTCAAAGCAACAGTACTAACAATTTCCATTTCCTTGTCATTCCCCAACAACAAATACATGAATATAGAATGTAAGCACTGGTGAGAAATGGAAAATGAGTAACAAGAATTGGTCAATCTATAGGTTCTTCCTTGACTGTAACAAATATTAAGGCCTTTTTGGCTGCTGGACTGCCTTACTACCCCAAGAACTAAATACAGAAGAACACCGATTCAAAAGTTCCATTTGGGGACTAGGAAAAAGTTCTTCATCAACAAGATGGTCAGCACCAAGCCTGCTGGACTTCAAAAAGCATTTTGGCACTGCTCTCAGCTATAGGGTTTAATTGTAGGTATTCTTATCCAGAACCTGGAGTTGGACTAGATCCTTGTGAATCCCTTTCAACTCAATATATTCTATGATTTTGTGTTTTACCGTCATGGGATGCTTACTTAGCCCACCCATAATGTACATGTAGTGCTTCTTTTAGAAAGATTAAAAAAAGCAACACATGCACTGCCAATGCTTCCTTACTTCAGATTTTTTTTTTTTTTAAGTTTGAAAGCTAGAGCAAGATAAATGTGAAAAAGTTATCAGAAAAAGCAAAGTCCTGTAACTTTTCCCTCAAACCAACTTGCTTCAGATTGCATAATTAGCACAGATCCACTTCCAAGTAAACTGAACGTTCCCTGTTAGGACCTCTTTACACTTTTTTTCTTAAAATGCCAGAAGATCACTAAACTAAAAAAGATCTGCTTTGTTACAGGTTTTATTCCCCCCCAAAAAAAATCTTATTTGGAGAGCAAAAAATAGCTATCGGCTTTTGGCATGTTAGAACATGCCACAGAATACGCTAAGATATCAGATTCTGTCCTACATGCTTTTCAACAACTTTGGCAAACATTTTAAGATAAATAACAGATTCAGAAAATGATATAATACAAGAATATGTATAACATCACCTTCACTTAAAGTGCCAGCATTCTGCTTCCTATGGTACAATTTCAAAACTGGAAATACTTTTCTTTAAAGGCAGTTGTGCACTCAGCTCCTACTCCCATGCTGATTAAATAGTTGACTAGGCACCTGGCTAAAACTTTTATTTCACTTTTCATATCGCATCACAAGCAGCTCAGAACTAGCAAGCAGCAGTAGGGTTCAAAGTATAACTATTAACTTCAGTAGGATATTATGTATCGTGAACAGCTTCAAGATTTTATTTAATTCTCCTCCCCTTACCCCTCCCTACAGAACTAATTCACCTATAAATCTTAAAGGTTAACTTTTATTTTTAATTTTATCTCTAGCATATTTACTTAGAATTTACTGATGCACTTTGAAAATGCTAATATTTTTCAAAATTTATATAAACCTTTAATTTTGCAATGTGATCATGCTGATTCACCTTGAGAAATATATACTTAATGTAAAAAAAAATACTTCAAAGGAATACTTGCACAGTCTCCAAGAGTGATAGCATTTGGAAATAGTTTTGATTCATTTGAAGCTACGGTTACTATTATTTTTAATAAATAAAGCCTTGGCTAAATTTAGCCCATTCTTCTTGTCCTAAGTTATCTATGTTGAATATTATTAATTTGAGCAAAGATGAATTATGAACCATAAATATATACCTGCATGACTACATAAGACAATGTGTTCATTAAACATTGCACGCTTTTCGTTCTCTCTCATTTACTACTGTGTAATGGTTTAGTGACTTATCCCTTTATAGTATGACTCATTATTCTCAAATCAGAAGGATGATAAGAGTTTCAAATAAATGGCATCCAGCCCACATTCCATACGTGTGTTTCTCCTTACAGTACTGTTTGAATGGCCATTCTCTGAATTACTTTAAACTTGCACATCCAAAAGAATTAATAGCAAATGTAAATGTTTTATTGAAAACTAAATCAAAATAGCTGTTTAGATTTCAAATGAACTTTAAAAGAGTAAACTATACTGGCTCAAACCCAACAGAACAACTCCATCCGTTCTATTTACGTATCACATTTTCTCATTTACATGATTTATGGAAACATCTATTCTGGGACTGAAATTTTTCAGACATTTTCTCTAACCAAAAACAAACAGTTCAGCAAATAAACATTGTTCTGCCATGCTCCTGTTCACGTACAAGGGTTGAGAAATTGTAGACACACCAACAGAAAAGTACAACTATTTGAAAATTGTATCCTTAGTACCAATGCCATATCTGATGATGCCTCTTTGATCCCTGCATCTGACTCGTGCACCAGAAAAATAACAAGATTCTTAAAAACTATATTCTGAGTGCTCACTAATTAAGAATTAATTTTTGGCAGAGCCTAACAAACTCTTGAAACAAACCAAAATCTCTTCATGAAAAGTTACTCAGAACCTACTATTTTAAAGGGACAACTATTGTTACAGATGTACTGTTGAAGACAGCTACTCTTCTAGGTGGTTACTCCTCTTCACACTGATATTCTTCCACATTTTACCACTGATTTATACGGGGTGCAGACTCAGTTTCCTAAAGTCTCCCATAGCCACATCAGTTTTTGCAAGCAGCTGAATCCAGTCAAGAAATGTAAGTACATCTTCTCAGCTGTAGGTTTTTATGCAAAAGCAAAAAGAATTCTCTCATCATTTCTGATTCAAGAAGAGACATTTTTGTATCAATGGCTCTTAAGGATAAAAATCTCAAAGTTGAAAAATGCACGTGCAATCAGCCAGACCAACAATATCATTTCATTAATACTTGAACTCTGTGCTATCTGAAACAATACTTGGTCCACTCCAATCTCTGTCCACTCCAACCTCTACCCTCTTGGTACAATGCTCTGCTCAAACACAGGACGAGGCAAAAACACTGAAGTTCACAAACCTGAAGGGCCTTCACATACCCATACGCTCTTTTGGTGATGTCAGGTGAACAACAGCAGGCAGATATGTCATTTAGAAAGTCCTTCCTTGAAAGACCTGTCACTAAACCAGATGGGATTTGTAGACAACCAGAACAGACGGCTTTTGTAACACTGAGGACTGTCACGCTGCACTATGAAAGTTCTATAGCTATCACTGAGAAGCACTGCTGCTTGGTCTTAGTGTGATACTGTTACACTTGATCTTCTATTCACTTATCCCTTGTCTTTTAAGCGTCCCAAACAATACCACTCTTCCACAAAAATTCCTGTTGCATTCAAGAGTCCTCACAGGTGCAAGCTAAAAACTAGTAGCCTGAGGCCACATCAGTGCAAAAGAAATGTTTCTCACAGCAGGTATACTAATGTTGTCACACTGGAACACACATACATATGCAACTTCACAAGTTCAGCTTATACGAGCTCGACTTTATCTGGCAGCACAACAAAATACATTATGTATCTATTGAAGGAAGAACTGCCAAAACAGAATAGGCTAAGATAATGAGTTTTAAGTAGTACAGGACTGACTGTCCATCAAGATTCAAAGCCTAACTCAATATACGATCTGATTATTACCTTTTTTTTTTTTTAATGTTGAAGAGCTTTAACTGGAGTCTGCTTCAAGATTTTATTTTCTATTTCCAGTCTCCATAAGGCTTTCTGCCAGTATTGATAACACGAGTCATAGCAGACTTCAGAAAGAAATATAAGCTGATCTTTTTAATTTTGCATTGCTAAATTGTTTAGTTAATAGGAACAGATGCTGTTGCTTCTCTCTGTACATAATGCTCTTCATGTTGTTTAGAAAGTACAGACTACGTTCACTGCTTTGGCAGTAACTAATGCCTTGTTTCCTGGCATTAGTTTTCTTACTCCATCTTTATCACAGTAAGATCACAGAAATCCACAGAACAGTCTCTATGCTCATGATGTAGAGTTCCTTTGAGGAACACTGATTGCTGAGCAGCTATTTTCAGGTTTATGGAAGTTAATTTCACTGCTCATCCTGAAGCTAAAAGTCAGCCACTTAACAACAGTGCCAACTCTAGAGAATTAGATGCTGACAAAGTGCAGCCCTGCTCTGTCAGATGAGATACATTTATCAGTTGCTGAACACATAATAGCACACTACTGGGGGGAGGGAGGGGAGCTGAGATTTCATCTTAAGAAATGAACACTAAAAAGTTTGAGACAAATTCACAGGGAGTCAATGACAACAAAAAAGTCACAAGTCATCCTAGCTAAGCTTTCCTTTTAAAATGAAGATATAACTGCTTGGTTTTCCATACTTGGCAAATTGCCTGCCTCTGATGGAAGTCTCACAGTCTTCCCTAACAACAGTAATACTCTTTTCTCAGTAAGAAAGAGCAATATTTAGGTCTTCCAGTTAAAGTACCTGGGTATGGCACTAGCATAGCTCACACAGAAGTAAATACATATTGCCCCTAGGCTTTAGTATATTTCTTCTCAAAAGCATGAAAACACTAATACATGCGTTCATCTGTAAGATGGCAATAATTTGAACTACATGATTTCATGAAATATACATAAAAACAAGGAATTGAATCCAAATCATCCCTATGAAGCTTAAGGAGTGTCCCTTACCTCACAAAAAGTGTATTTTCCCCATGGTCATTAAATATGGGGGAAAGTTAGTTCCGTTAAAAAAAAAACCAGTATATTTTCTCCTTCATTCTCTTTACTTAAGCATATTTAAATCTGTAAGCCTGAAATACACTGAGATTATATACGTGGAAAATGCACATAGACCTCACGTATTTTTACCATGGCTCCTCTGAGGTCCAGTTTTTCCAAGGGAGACAGGCTAATAATCCTTGTAATAGATATAATCAAATATAACCACTGGGTGTCACTAACGTTCCACTACAAAAAAAGTCAGCAATTTAACAGCATTTGCATATATTTTAGATGGAGATATTTCAGTATGATTGGGCAATGTTCAACTCCTAAACCTTCATAAAATATCCACATACTTAGAACCAGCATTAAATTGAAGCAGAATAATAAACGTGAAGCACAGAATCTCAAGAGCTCTGTGCACTTTCCAAGATTCTGTACTACCCCTGCTTTCCTGCCTCAATTCTAGGTATTCAGAGAACAGACCAACATAATTAGTTATCTTCATTATTAATTATTTTAAAATGTTTTAGATTCTTATTAAAATGAATAAATATATATGTACATGAAAATGTCAATCTAACTCCTTTACAAGAGATGAAAAATGATTCTTAAATGATGCAAACACACATAGGTCTCGAAGACAGCAAACTAGAACTGATCTGCATACCAAGGACCAAAGTGTCTCTTTGGCAAAGGCCCTTTCTAACTGCACTTTTCATAATTACAGTATGAAGAAAGATTTCTGTGATTAGAAAAAATGACTCTACAGCCAAGGAGTCTCTGATGTCTGTCAGCCCCACAGCACTAAACATGTATATTTCCAGAAGATCAAAACAAACCCCAAAATCTGATTTGTACCAAAAGACAAAGATGAAGATCTTATCTCTCAAAACTAAGACAGGATTTGTCCAAAATCCAGGACAAATTATAATCACAGGAAAACACCTGAATATGTGTTTTTGAATACGTAAATAGAATATTCCGTATTTTTTGTTCTCTTTCAGATTTTCAGGAATAAATTGGAGAGGGTTTGTGACCATTCATATCCCCGGAGATATTTCTTTAAATTATGAAATCTTATTAAAGTGTCTGAAAGTCTCTGCTGTCTCTCTGTAGACATCCATTCTGCCAGTATGTATTCTTCCTGGAACATAAAGTGTTATGTGATGTGGCCTTGGAGGATGCTCAGTCATTTTTCCAAGGCAGGTAAGAGTATTCCTTAGGCAATATTCCTGATCTATTTCACAGCATTGCTACTCACTAATTACTAGCAAAGAGGGACAGATTTGCCCTCCAGGACACTAAACTAGAAGCCAAACAATACATATTTAAGAGCTGAGAAGGTTATATAAATATATATTTGTTTGGCTAGCATAAAGCATCCTAAAACAACTTTGTGAAAAACATCTTCTAAAAAGATAAGAATGTTGCACTGTTCCCAGTCCCCTCCCTACTTCTTCATTCTTCTACTAGATATCCCATCTCTGTGCTGATCTTTCTACCGTACACCAATAAGTGGGGCCAAAAATTTAATGGGAGTGAAAATTTATTTTCTTCCTTGATCACGTTAGGGTGAGCACAAGATAAAGGAAAATTTTGTGAATCATTTTGATATTTTTGAGTCAACACTTCTGTCTTTCCAAAATAGCAAATTTAAGTCTACTGAACTCCAAAATGAGCACAAAGGCAGAAATAACTTACAATTGCACATGGTTACTTGTGAAAGTAACTGTGCTGGAAATTAAGGTCATAATAAGTTCCCTTTATGCCCAGAGTTGTAACTGGTAAAATCAATGGCAGTTTCTACCACTGACGGGACCAACAACTCTAAAACATTTCAGTTGCCATGACAAATGTTTCACCAAATGAATCACAGAACTTTCTCACAGCTAACACCATCTGGCGGAGTTCTGAAATGCTAGCATTTGTATTACCTAAAGGATCTAACTCTTCCTATGTACAGCAGCACAGACTAACTCCCCACCTTCCACATCAAGGGAAAGCAAGTTTTGACACATGGACAAACAATACTCCAAAGGCACTTAGATGTTTTTATTGCTTCTTCTGCACTAAATATACCATCTTCCAAATTTAAAATAAATAAAATAATCACAGTGGCTGCACTGGCTTGTCATTTTATCTCCCACTCCCATCTGTTCAGTTACTCTCAGCTGGAAGCAAGAGAAAAAGACAGCAACGTTCAACTACTCTGCTTTCTGGAAGATGAAGCAGTAAACAGACCAAAGTTAAGAAAGACCTATGTTACAGACTTTATGAAAAATTGCCAGTGCGCTTATACTGTATATATATTTTATCATGAAAAATTACAGATTATACACCCAGGACATCCTACCTACAGATTGACTATACAAAAGCACAGTTAACAGCATAGTTTCTACATCTGAAGCTCTACACAACAAAATACGTAGGTCCTGCCACTTGTCTTTCCCACTAGAAAAATAGTCACCTTCATTTTCTAATGTTTGAATTTTTTTACATCATTCGGACAACTGCACAGAGACTTCACAAAGGTGCTGGAGGCCTAAGCACCCAAGCATCAAATTAAGCTGTATAAGCCATAATAAATGACTGTATAGCTAGATTGCAAAGTAGCTGATTTATATCCACTGCATTTCTTAATCAAGGCAGGATCAAATAATCAAGTCAGTTGTTAACACACAGTCATCTCTCCTAGGCATTTCTCCTTTTCTTTCCAAAGTTGAATTTTTATTTATTTTTTTTCCCCATTTTAAGGGCCAATACATAATGGAAATAATTGATCTTTGTGCTGGCACTGAGCCCAGTTTGAGAAACAAACGGCAGGCACTTGGCTGCTCTTGAGCCTGCCAAGGGTACTTTGGATCTCTGACACAAAGCAGAACAAACCCAAGGCTGATCTAAGCCACTACTTGCAGAAACAGCAGAGGTGGGCTGCAGTGCTACTGGCAAATAGCAGCCATGAACAAGAAATTCAGCCTGCACACCTCCTGCTCTAGGGCTCCCCAATGAGAAAAAGGAGAAGGTAAGAGACAGTCACAATTGTTCCCATCGCTATCCCATCCCATGTATCGGTCTGCAAAACAGTCACAGATTCTTTAGAAAAGTGAAAGCTGGAAACACCAGAACAGGTTGATGTGTCACAGTGAGGTGCTGGGACAGAAAACTGGAGAGCATTTGAGCATCAGAACACAGTGTGCAGACATGATACATTGCATTTCAGACCTTCTAGTAAGGTTCAGTACTGTGGCACACAGATGTCCAAAGAGCTGTTTCCAGATAGGAAGGTAGTTACTCATGAAGCTGAATATGTGGCCCTACTGACACATACTATTACACTGCTGGTCCCTTTAGTAAAAACCTGTATTTAAGACTAGCTGACCTTAGCATTTACTATCAGATACCAAAGGCTGGCAACCTGAGGCCTATACAGATGGGCCACTGCACAACCTTTGTTGGCTATAATCCTATGACAGTTAGTGTTAAAATAAAACTGCTTTGAATGGGTTATTTGGCCAAGAATGATGGTAAATTCCCATAAATAACAAATGCAGAACCAATTGCAATTATTTAATTGACCTGCTGAACTCTGAAAATCAACACAGTCACCCTGATAACTATAACTACAAGTTCATAATGAAATCAATCCTTTTGAGTTCAGTTATTATAAGATATAAAAAATACCATATGATCCAAATAACAGACTGTTTGTCCTACCAACTTTATTACTGAATTTCTGTATCTGCCAAAATAGCAAACCAAAGAGAAAAAGACAGTGTTGATCAGATACGGGGAAAAAATATTGTCTATAAACTTAAGTAAAGGAACCTTACATAAACAACCATGGAAATTCCAAAATATTAAAAACAAAGACTTGACTTGGAATTCAGAGGAAATAAGTATCCAAAGAAAAAAGCAAGTTTTCCCACAAGTTTAACATATGGAAAATTATACAATTTTCTGCTCCTCTTAATACAGCAAACCTTTGTGAACAGATGGTAGCAGATCTGTGCGAGGCAGTGGGCAGCATTTCCATATCACGCTTCTGGCAAACATCACTGACATTTGACTCATTTACTCCTGTGCACACCCTCAAAATACACACATGCATTGCTGCCCTGAAAGAGATGTATGCCACATACCACTCAAGCCAATGGGAAAGAGTAATCACCAATAGCTTCTTGTATTGTACAAACTAACAGCTACTTACCACTCCTCACCACTCCTCACCACTCCTCCAGTGATTACAAAAATATTATTTCCTTACAAAAATATATTCCCTGCCATGTTCCATGGGACATCTGTGCCTCTTGCCTCCTCTACCCAAAGAGAACACTAATTTCCTCCTATATCAAACAAGACAAAACTACCAGGTTCTCACCAAAACCCTTCCATCAGTGGAAGCCTAATTGAAGACCTCTTCCCTACCCTGCCACGAATTTCCACAGTATTCGTAAGGGACTTCTGCATTTGATTAAACTGTTATAGGAAATTCAAGATTTAGGGGGAAACAAGGAGGAAAAAAAATGACAGGAAAGCAGGAAACACAGTAGAGGAGGACAGAAAAAACTGATAAATAACACACCAAAACCCCAAAGACACACATGAATTAAAGAAAACCTGGAACACTTTTCGTGTCACCAGTCAAAATCATTTGTTTAATTAGGCTCAAGTTCTACCATTTATATCAACTGAATTTAAGGTGTGTGACTGGATAGTCAGAATGCACTTTCGGAGAACACACAATGATTTGTCGTGGCTGACATTCAGTTCATTTCTCGTATCTTGTTTGCAGTTGTAGGAACCAACAGTGATGTTTTTCTTATGCATGCATCTTTATTACCATCTCAGAACTGCCTGCAAGATCAGAATACACATTTCACATCCTAAAATAATCCTAGAAATTCATAATCCTACATAAGGATTCAAGCAAATTTCATTTTAAAACTTTTTAGAGCATTGGGCAGATCAGTTTGAAGATTTGAGTAAAATCCACAGGTTCTTTGCCAGTATGTTGATTTGGCAATCAACAGTCTTTAATTGCACCTGTGAATCTCCAGTTAAAAAAACACAGACATCCCATATACAGGATAGAAGGTATATGGATTTGAGCTGTTACATTTACAATCTTCTGGGAATTATATTTCACTTATTATCAGCAGTAACTTGCTTTTTATTATTTACTACAAGTAATTCAACAGAAGAGCATCGGCCACCAGTTTAAAACTCGAGTTCGTGGAGACTGACAAATCACACACATCAACCTCAGACTTTCCTCTAAGAAACCTCACATGATGCATGATTTATTTTAGCAACTCTATACAGAATTGGCACACTTCTCTTGAAGTACGTGCCTCAGATGCCAAGGCACATAGCTCATTTGCAAACATATAGCACATATACCTTAAGTATTAATAAAGTTATCTATGTATTACTGCAAAAAAATTACAAAGGTTCTTCTGTGGACAGAAAATTATGAACAGGTGTTAAACCAAGCAATCTCTGCTGAACTCTATTGCAGAGATGATTCATTAACTCTCACAGCCACAGAAAGACAAATTTCTGCCTTACTGAAGGAGAGATTTGGATAGCAACAAAATACCCTATAATTAAACAGGGTCAGGCAGAGAGCACACGAGGAGATCTTAGTTGCACGGGTGTAATGCAGTAATAAGCACAACAGTGACAGCGAAGCAGCAAGATCTCAGGCTGCAGCAAGCGAGGATTTGCTCAAACACACACAACAGTAGTGAGCACAGAAAACAGGGAAAGAAAGTGCTTACCTTCAGAAGCCCTCAGGTTTGCAAAGATCTCCAGCAAGATCCCACTGCTCCCACTGCCAACCCTTAAATGAGATCTGGGAAGGGATGTAACTGACTCCACCACTTCTGGTCACCCAGGTGCACTGCATTACATGCACCTGAGCTCCCTTGGGTTGGCCCCGCCTTCCCACCAGGTGCTCAATCACTGCTTTAGGCCAAGACTTAGCATTTCCACAACACGTGGCTTTTTAGTACTTAGAAAACAAAAGATCACAGAAACAATACAAGACAAAATAACTTCAACTACAAGCTCCATAGCATACATACAATGATCTTACCTCTTCACTGCCGTCAAGGAGCAAAGAAAGTCAGAATCTCCATTAATTTCTCCATTTGAATCTCTAAGAGTTAAAAGTAAACTATCCACTTGCAACTTCAGCTACTGGCACTTAAACAGAAAACAACATCTGGAAGTCCCAGTCATCGGAAAGCACTGGGTCAGACATCTAGCTCATACCTAACAGTCCCTTTCCTAGGGAGTCAATTTGCACTTGACACGGGGTTCTGTGCAACTAAAATGTTTCTTTATTCTAAATTAAATAAAGTCATTAAGAAGACACCAGTAACTCATACTTAACTCACTGAAAGACTCCTCAACAGCATTACTTTGCCTTCCACCTCCCGAAGTGCACTTCACCAAGAACATTTTGGAATGGATAAGAACAGCTGAATAATACTTAATGCAATTGATTCTAATGAATTTACTATTCAGTTAGATAAGCATAGCAGTTGTTCACCTCTTCTGGACAGAAAATAGACAGATTGGAGGTGTCTGGGGGAAGACAAGAGAGGGGTGGGGGAAAGCAGCCTTAAAAATAATTTTCAATTTTCATTTCTCAGGAAACTCCAACTTTTTACTCTGATTGAAATGGAGGAGAACATTGGACTATTGTACATTCCCAGTTATTACTAAATACATCTGAATTCTATATTGCTGTCTTTTAAAAAGTCAATTAGACAGAAGAAACTCCTTCAAGTTTCAAACAAATTTCATTATAAGCAATGTCTCAAAGTTAGAATAGTAAGAAAAACATATAGATTTATGTCATTTCAAATGCTCTGTAATTGTCCTGGCAGTCTCACTGGGAATGCATGAAGCTAACAAAATACTTGTGATCCCAAAATTACTCACTCCAAACACATTTCTATTGCCTAAGCCATATCCAATATTTATATCTATATACACATATAGCTATATTTCAATGTCCTTCCCAGTGCAAGAAAATGACATGAGTTAATTAGCAATGGTTCAGAACTTCAGCATCAGAAAGGTCACAGTCTTTATGATACTGACTTGAGTACTGAAGAGTTAATGGGTAAACTCTCCGAGAATTACCATACCAAATTAAACCCCTAGCAGCTTGCATACAGATCAATTACACTGAGCCATGACTTGTTGCACAGTGGACTAGTTCACAGTATCAGTTTACACATCTCTTCTCATGATGTATTTCCTGTATAGTCCAGAAACTATTAAGTTCTTCCAAAGCAGTTTGAAAAACCTAGTTACATACTCTACATGAGTTGTTCATCATATATACTCATTTGAGCACATGAAGAACAAAACTTGAACTATATGCATAGTGTTCCCACTCCTTTTCCTCGCCCAATGCTACATGACTGTATCTAGAAAGATAGCACAATGTTTTAGATATTGAACACGCAAAACAAAGTAAGATATTCATAATGGCTTTCAACAGCTAAAGACATAAATGATTTCATATTTTATACTCATCTACAGTTCAAAGGAAGAGAAAGCAATAGTTGTAACTTTAAGAGCTTGGTGGATTTTTTGGGTTTTTTTCAGTTTAAAAACTTTAATAAAAATAATTTGAACTGTAGATAATATTAGTCAGCTCAAGGTAATTAGTCTCACCAAAAGCCATTGAAACCTAAGAATATTGCTTTAAGACATTCAGATACATGTCAAAAATAAACTAGGCAGAATGACACTGCAAGGAAAGTGTAGATTTTTACATTATTAAAAAAGATATGGATAAGTCTTGGCAAAATTCAGGAAGGGTATCAAGAAGAAATCAAAATGAAAATGGGAAAAATATTATCACCTTAAGAATTGTCATTCTCAATGGAAGAATAATAGTTTTCATAAAGAGTCAGGATGTATTAGTGACAACAAACCCCAGATTTGGAGAAATAGACAGTAAAAGAGCTACCAAGAAACCAAATCACTTTTAAACTAAGAATAAACTTCTCAAACACATTGCTGAAGTGTTCTGACATATGTCCCCCAGAAGGGCTTTTAATTCAAGTCTTCCTTAACTGTCACTGCAGAATTACTCCTGTGGTTATTGTAAAACTGTTAGTGTTGAAGATACAGCCTGTGCCTGAAAATGGTCATCAGAATTTCAACTTAGGAAACTTGTTCTGGTGTCCTGGATGTGAGCCTGTACCACAAATAACCACATGCTGCACCTTTCTTTATCAGCATAAGGGTAGAAACATCTGCCCTTGAGAAACACAAAACCAAAATCCTTGCTGTGGGACAACACAATTTAGTGTGGTTTCATCCTTCAGAAGGAAGCACATATCTGAGGGTTTTGTTTGATTTTCAAAAAGATGACCAGGGGAAAATCCTAGAACATCTCTCATATACCTCTAGTGCCTTCAGAATACTCAGCCTGATACAGAATGCTTGCTTGTGTCTCAGGAAACTCATCTGTCTGCTTTTGACAATAAATTATTTGTCATTCTCCTGAATCATCATTTAAAGAGAAAGTTAAAAAAATAATAATAATAATAATAAAACCATACTTAGAATCCCTCCACTGGATTCACAAATGTGCATGTGCATTTAATCTATTTTCCAGGTGCTTGAGGAATGCACAGAAAAGTAAAATAAATGTGATCAGAACTGCAGGAGTACAAAGCATCATTCTGCCATCTGATGAAAAAATATTTATGTTAAAACAGTGCCTCCTACTGTATATTAATATCTAGACCCATAGGAAATTATTCCAAACATTTGTCCACTAAAAATTTCTCTAAATTCCTCTATCACAGAAGCATTTAGGAGAGAGCACAAAGAACAAACACAGCCAATGGGACTAGTTAATCTCATATCATTAATGTTCAACGTCAAGCTGCATATCACTGATGAGACTAATTCATATTAATGCTGTCTCTGCCTATGTAGCATTCAGGTATTCACAACAGAAAACTAAATTGTTCTTGGAAAAATCCAATGCCATCCAACTGTCCTCCAAAATTCTACCCAACTGGAGCCGGCGTCATGATTAGAGACTTGAGAGAAACTTTGAACCTTCCGGAGGAAATTAAAGGACAGCACACCTAGAGGTCACCTCACATCAACATGAAAAGAATCATCACCTTAAAATAAGTGCCTCAAATCCTTTATGCTATTTTAAATATACATGTTTTTCCCTGCCCCACAACACAATTGGATTACACTTTTTAATCACCAGTTCTTTCCCTCCTTGAGTTTCTTGTTGTGGTTTAAGGAATTCTTGAATAATTACAATTTTGGTGCAGTCTTTAGTGCCACTGGTTTTTTGTGGTCTTTAGTGCCACTGGCTTTTTGTTTCACTCAGCTTCATTCTTAAAAATTAAAGCATTGGTGATCACAGGGAGGAAATGGTCCACCCTGGGAGACATGTTTAGGCAACTATCTACTGCAGAAAGTGTTCAGCACTTCTGCATCCTGGAGGCTTTCCGTTTCCAGAAATTTGTTTTCTTTTAAAATAACCTATTAAACAATTGTGCTGTAACTAAGTGTCTTCAGGAGTATTAAAGGGACCACCCTTCACAGATTTACATCTTCCACAAACACACACAGTGAAAAACAGTCCACAAATAAAGATACTTAAGCAGGCAACCCTGTTCTGTCAGTAATAACAATGATACAGCAACAAAAATGCATTCCAGTTTAGAAATTAATATAAAGTGTTATGTATTGTGGGTTGAAATGCATCGTTTTCTCCAAGAGAAGTTAACAGCTGACTTTCAGCTCTACAGGAAAAAAAGAAGAGACAAGTAGCTTTTCCTCAGGGAAAAATAATTTTTTCAAGAACACTGTGAAGGTTTGAAGCACTCATCACAAATCACGATGAAAACATTCACAGAACCAGCCTCTTCTGAACAGAGGCCTTCAGCAGCTCAGAAAACTGACAGGGTAGTGCAAACAGGCTGTGTTCTTCATGTTTAGAGATACCAAGGCTATCATGCAGCATTTCACCTTTGAAACAAAAGGCATTCCAGTAGAACTATTTATCTTGCATAATACCTTTTCACAGATTTGTCTGTTTTGTTTTTTTTTCTCTCTAGGCTGTGCTTAGCACATTCCTTTCATATGCCCTTTAGGATTTCTTCCTACACAAATTCCACAGTAATCTTTTGAACCACTTTTAACCTTCCTTTGAAACACATCACCTTTTGCAGAAAGGTAGGATTATTCTCATTCTACCACTACACACGGTAAGCAAACATA
This sequence comes from Cyrtonyx montezumae, assembly GCF_038088225.1. NCBI lineage: Eukaryota > Metazoa > Chordata > Aves > Galliformes > Odontophoridae > Cyrtonyx > Cyrtonyx montezumae. The sequence continues at coordinate 25,385,957 of NW_027071903.1, read as the reverse complement.
GAAGAAAAAGTTGGTGCTGGCTTGGTTTATTCAGTTATGTTTTTTAAATAATCATGGGTTCTTTATCAAAGCATATATCCTTCTGATTATTTATATATCATCTTCTTTTGCTATGTGAAAATATTCCTTCCTACAGCAAATGGAAATAAGTTTCTTCTCCACAGTGTCTGCATAGTTCTGTTCCTGTTTTCTAAATTTGGATCTCTCATTGGCCTCCCTCTCACTCTTTTTGGAAACAGCTGAAAGCAAACTAAAATTCCCAACTTCTGAATACCTAGAGATTTATTTTTATTTTTCCTGAGTGGTTTGGAAAAGCAGAATACAAATATATAGTCATTCTCATATACAATGCAAACAGAATCTCGAGAGATCATCTAATCCATATTGCTAGATGTACCCAGGAACAAAGCATACTCCATGTTTTTAACATATTCTCTGATCTCCAGCTAAGGTGCTGCTCCACCTTAGGAGGATTAGCAGATATTAAATGGACTTTTGGAATACTTATGCTCTCCTGCAGTAATACAACATCCCTTCCCACAATTCCAATTAATTTCAGACAAAATAGGGAATTTCTGGGCAAGAAGCTTACAGCAGAAGTATTGCAGACACCTTTCTTTGTAACTAAGAAAAAGTGATTGAACAAAGCAACAAGCTAGTCAGAAGAAAAAAAAAAAGGAAGGTCTCTATGTTCTGGTGTTTGTTTGCTTTAATATATTCTTATTTCTCAGTGAGTAGGAAGGAATGGAAAAGATTGCTTTATGCTCTTGTGCATAGAGATTGCTGCTATAATACATTGAAAACTACTTCAGTATGATGTATTTTAGTCATGAATAAGGATGAATCAATAAAGGCAAATAAAACCTGTCAGCGAAACTCAAATACACTCGTCTTCTTGAAGAACGTGAAGGTCTTACCTGCAGGCACTTGCAGAACAATCCTTGCTCAAAGGTCTGTGTGCAGAGCTGACCATATCTATAGGTTACCACAACCACAACACTAGGAAAGCCTTAATTTGGTGTTATCTCCACTTTAAAGAGGAATCTTATCTGCTTCAGGGTAACATACATTATCTATCCAAGGACAAAGTCCCAGTGAAGTTAGAGCATCGTGTATGTCAAACACTAAATAGTTTCTCAGCAGCCCAAGTAAGATAGAAGTCTCACTGTTGGCATGGCCAAAAGTTACTTGCACTGTTAATCTGACGCGCTAGGAGAAGACCGGGCTGAAAACCAAAGCTCTAACCAATTGTATCTGTCACCTAGGAAGACTGATGTGATCCTCCAGGTACTCTGCTTCCACTTAAGACTCTATATTGACAAAAAGCAGATGGGTTTCCTACACACAGAAGAGGAAAATGCTTTCCTTGAGATCATCATGTTCTCCAATACAATTTAATGCCATGGCTACCTGTGCTAACCATCTGTTCAAAAGCTACATATTTTTTCCAGCATTAGCTGGATTGTGTTCCAACTACTTCCAAAAATACACTGGTATTGCCCCCAAGTCCTGCTGCATTCATCTGAAATATCTTACCAAAATAAAGATCGGTTGTAAAAAGTATGCTAACTTATGTGGAACATCAATGAGAATCATTATGGAATAGTGCCAGCAGAAACTCTCCACGGTGGTTTCATCTGTAACCAGTGCAGATCAAAATGGCTTCATCCTAATTTGAGGCACCGACCCCTTCAGAAAGGGATTGCCATTAACCAGCACAGGAATAGATCCAGTCTGATGAGTGCTTATTTTCCACCAGAAGATAACTTAATAGAACCACCAAGGTTGGAAAAGACCTCCACAACCACCTAGTCCAACCATCCACCCACCACCAGCATTGCCCACTGAACCACATCCCTTGGTACAACGCGTAAACGTTTCACAGACACCTCCAGGGACAGTGACTGCTCCGCCTCCTGTCCCAGCGCCGAATCGCTCTTTACCACTGCATTCTGCACAAACTCTATGTTCATTAAGGGACGTATGATATCAAGATGCAGTATGAGGCAGTATTTATCACTGAGGGAAACTGCCACAAACTCAGGGACAGCTTCGTCACTTCAGCCATCGCCAGCAACATGGTTGCAGGAGAACCACACCAACACCGGAGGATTTTCCTTGTACCGTGACACAGCGCACACAGTGTTTTTATTCCCACCAGAGCTCAGAAGCTCGAGCCGACGCGCAGCGCAGCTCTGAGGCGCGGGCGCCTTCCAGGCTCGAGCGTTCCGCCCTCCTTACAAAGTTGCCAAAATCTCAGTGAGACTGCAACTATGTTTACAGCGCAGGGCCGCTGCCCACACGCCTCGCGTCGCTGCTTCAGTACCAATCCGCAGCAGCTTTCTCACCGCAAGTGGATATTCGCGTCAGGAGCGGCACGAAGCGATCCTCGGGGCTCGGGAACGGGGCGTGGAGTTTCCCTCACACTCTCGCAGCCGCCATAGGCACGCTGCGGGGAATCCCCGCTCTCTCCCTCCCGCCCGCACGAGGCGCAGTGCCGCAGTCCCACCCTGAGGCAGCGTCCCTCGAGCCGCTCCTCCAGCTACGTGCAGGTGCTCCCTCCCCCCGCTCCGATCCGCCCGCCCGCAGGCGCGCGCATAAGGGCAGTCCCAGCCGCCGCCGCTCGTGCGCGCGCCTCACCTGATCCAGGCGCCGCCTAGCGCGTGCGCCACCTCTCCCCCCCATTTCGCATTCCCGACTCCTTCGCGCGCGCGCTCTCGCGGCGGCGGGCAGGGCCCGGGCCCGTGCGGGTGCGCGGCGCCATCCGGGTCTCCTTTTCTCGTCTCCGCCGGAGCCGCCGTCCCCGGGCGGACGGCCGCGATGCATCTCCACCAGGTGCTCACCGGCGCCGTCAACCCCGGGGACAACTGCTACTCGGTGGGCAGCGTCGAGGACATCCCCTTCACGGTGAGCGCGTTTTGTAGGCCCGAGGGGCGCCGTGGGACGGGATTAACCTGCCGGGTCGGGCCGGGAGCTGCGCGCCACCCCTCCCCCCGCCTGCGGGGGTCCGCCCCGTGCATCTGAGCCCCCGCATGGTGCGGCGTTTAAGGAGGGAAAGAGGGATGTTAAGTGAATGTCGGGAGTCGGGGAACTTGCGTAATAAACGCGTTCATCACCCACGGGCTGCTTTCTGTCAATTGCCGTGTCGTTTCTGCCTCCTTCAGCCTGTGGTTAGCGGGCGATCGGCTTCTGCGGTGCTCAGCACGCGGCAGCCGAGCAGTGTGCTGGCCGTGGATGCGCTGTCTCGCTCGGTTCTGGTAGCGTTTGCAAGGTGTTAACAACGACAAAACGCATAAATGACGTAGAGCGTCATTTCTAGCCCAAGACAGCCGTCAGCTGACTTGCCCAGCATTTAAAGGATACTTCAGGTTACCACAGATGTCTGCTTTTGGTGCTGAAATTCCTAAGGAACGAAAGGGGCCATCTTTTTCTTTCCTTGTCTCACTGCTGTGCAGCCATGCTGATATTAAAGGGCCTCTGTTGGTATTTACACGATGATATATCCGAATGTGCCTCCTTTTGCTGTAACAGTTTGAGAAGTCTAAACCATGAAAGTCAGCTTGATGCTATTTCTCCTGATACTTTTGATATCAGCAAAAATGTATAACAGTATAAATTGCAGCTCACATTAGACTTTTCCAGGAACAAATTTTGCTTTTTTGTTTGTTTTGGTTTTTTGTTTTTGCTTGTCATCATTGTATTTTCTTATTTTACAAATAAATAAATAAAAGCAGAATCACCTGGTGGTTTTAATATAGTGCTGCATATAACGGACCTCACTTGCTCATCTGGCAGCTATGTTGAAAAAGGAACTGTTAAAGAAGGAACTACAGGGATGGGCCTGACAATGAATGCACTTCCTGGACATCCACAGCTGTAACTTTCCTCTTTGCTTTTTCTTTCTTCTCTGTATTTGATGTAGGCTTTTAAATTCCAGGTCAGTGTAGCTGGAGTTCAGATGATACATTCTGACTTTAAAAATGTTTGTTTAAAGCTTCAGGTGAATGGCACCTAGTTATTCTGAGCATAAGAAAGGAAAATAAGTAATTTTGCTTTTTCTTTTTTTAATTTGCTAAGAAGAAATAGGCATTAGTGATCCCATGAAGTGAAACACATCCAAAGAAATAGGTGCTAGGACCAGGAAGTTATTAGTTTTGTTGTTTTTGTTTTAGTCCGAAATGACAGTTTTCTTTTTGTCATTCTGGCAGCAATTTGATACATTATCCAAGTGGCTGTGAGCAGGGCTTGGTGTTCTTGCAGCAGGTAGCACTGGCCATGTTTCACAAAGAGTTTACAGACGTTACAGGTGGTCAGAGCTGATCACTATGCGTACTTGTGGTCAGATATGTTATCTGAACTTTGTAGTGTATCTGGCAGCCAGTATGATTTTTAAAGGTTGTAAATTACCTCCAATTTTCAAACCACGTTTGGTTTCATTTAGCTTAGCACAGTGTCCTACTATATCAGAGCCTAAGTCTGATGCTACTGCATTCAATTAGAGCTTTGACATTGCTCATTTCAGTGGGCTTAGATCTTGAGCAAACATTGGCAAACCACAGCTTATTAGCTGCTTGTGGATCCTGCAAGTCATCCTTGCATTCTGGCAGTTTTGCAAATCCATTTAATTTTCTCTTTAAAGTTACCACTGACATTGGAAATGGAGGTTGGCAGGTATTCCATGTGGGTGGTTTTGCTGCACTGGTTTCATTCAGTGACTGCTTATAACTCTGTTTATCTAAGGCATCTGCACTGCTGATCCATTACAGTCTCTCTCAGCACATTGTTTTTCATCTTTCCATTTTGTGTGGCTTACCAGTTTTTCCATTCCTTCCATCAGGCAGTGCAGATGATTAGTCTGTTGCCACAAAATTCTCTGGCCATTCTTCTGGCAGGAGAGATCTGTGCTGACACAAAGGACCTCCTTGAAGATATCAGCTGAGTGCTTCAGAAGGAAATACTGATGTGAAATAATATAAATATTATGACACTTTCCTATTCTTTGGCAATATAGTGGGGCTTCTACTTAAGTCCCCTTAAGGAATGAAAGAAGAATTTATAAAGAGGATTTGATTGAAACATGTTCTGTTTTAGTATAACATGGTAATATACTGAGATAATTAAAAAAGCCTCATAAAAAAAAATCCAGTGGGAAGATTGTATTAAGACAATACAGGAAAATATACATATTTCTTCTGTTTTGAAATATTTTGAGGCCTTAAATGTGAAAAAGTGAACACATTTTTAAAATGAGGATGTGTCTTTTCTCAAAAGTGGTGATATAATGTACTACTTAACTTTTTTAGCAAATATACTTTTGGGGAACTTCAAGAAATAAGAGACATTCTCAAAATAAATGTCTACACTTGGAAAATTGCCTCAGAACCAAGGATGCTTCCTCAAAGAACCTGGAGCTGCAGGCTGATGCCTGTAAAGAAAGTGTTGGCTGACATCTGCAATGGACTGACATAGGACACTTAGGTGCAGTGCCACACATGGGCAAAGAGGAGGAAAGAAAAGAGAGAGTCATAAAATTTCACTTAGGAAACAGATCTCTATGTCCTGGTGATTCTTTAAGAAAAATGAAAAAACCTTTTTCTGTAGAACAGTCTTTTGCTTAATGACCACCTTTTTAGTTAGTTTGATAATAATGCTAATGTTAAAATTAACCAGCAAAATGTTCTTTTGTTGCAATAATAACAAGTGGGACAGGAGACAGAAGAGGAAAACTAAAACATTTTAAAAAATAATATGCTAAATTCTCTTCCTTTGCAGGGCAAACACATACACAGCATCAACACTTCTGGTTAGTCCATCATCCCTATACACACAGGCATACATGCTTAAGGACAGTAAGCATAATTGAAATTGAGAAGTCTTTTTTTCTCTGTATTCTTTCTGGGGCACATGTCTATATCTCTTTCAAATTGTCAATACCAACAAAGAAAAAAAAAAGTTATTTACTAATGTTAAGATCTTTTAATTGGACCAATGCCTTTTTTTTTTTCTTAATGTATCAAACAACATTTTAAATTCCATCCTTTAATTTGTTGGTCTTAGTAATTAAGAGGCAGGCAGTTGAACAGAGAACTCAAAATGAATATGCTACTCTAATTGCTCACCCTTTGAAGTAAGCAGTAGGAGATTCAACTGCTTGTGAATTGTAGAATCCTGAATAAAATATTGGAACTCCAGGACTTGCTTTTGTTTTCCCGTCTTCCGATGGGCATTCATAGCCTGGTCTCCATCTTCTTTACCCAACTTGTGAATGCTTGCTGATCTGTCCAGCACTTCATACCACTCACAATGTTTATTTTGTAACAAAATCCAGTCTGAGAGGTAGAACAACAATAAAACAGAATGCTCTTCTGTTCAGTGCCAGAAGTTCCTTCAGTATCTCAACTCTCTCTTACTCCCACTTTCTGGAAATAATTATATTCAACTTTAATAATAATTTGTTCCCTTCTACACTGGGTGTATTAATGCTCAGCCTAGTCATCAAGGAGCTTAAGGTATTTTCTTACACTGATAATCTCCCTCTAACCATCTTTTAGCAGTTGGTTCCCCACCCCCTTCCTGCTTGCAGTGTACTGATACACCAGTATCAGTTCCTCAGAGCTTCCCAGAACAACAGCTGTAGGTTTGAGGACACATTACTTCATTTGTGTGCAATGGCCTTGGAAATCTTTCAGTCTAGGCTTTGTACCCAGTTTTAATTTTTGTGTGCAACCGCATAACTGCAAGACTACTTTGGACATTACTGCTTGTAAGGTAAAAATGTGTATTTTCACATTCAGATAGGCATTTAGCAAGTGGACCACACTGTATGGGACCATAGCAAAAGCTTGCATGTAGAGCAGTGATAATAAATAGTATTCACAAAAACAGGTGTTTGCAGGCAATGTAGTTATTGACCCTAACTATCTTCAGATTGTAAAATCCATAAACATGTTCTCAGTTAATGACTGTGCTGGTAGACATCCTCTGGAGCAAGAAATTGTAGATGCTTAAAAAAAAAGAGAGGGACCTGGAATGATCATGTCATTAAAATTTTCTTTCCAAGAACAAGTCACATTAAATATTGTGGTAACAGAAAGGTCATTTATAGAAACAGTGATTTTCCAGGCTTCAGGAAAACTAATAGCAAAATGTTTTATCACAGTTCTACTTCTCAAGTCTCGACATTTTTCTTTGTATGTTTGCCAGTTCTCAAGCTGGGAGATATAATATTCTCAGATGAAATCCCACAATCCTTTTACTTAGAAATAAGCATCCAGAATTCCACGAGTGTGAAGAGCCACGTGTTGAAGCTCTCTAGCAGGGCCCAATTGCCTGACAGATGTATGAGCAAGTTTTTTCAGAGCTGTGAATGAAAAAATATATATATATATTTTTTTTTCATATTGCAAGCAACATGAGGTTTTGCGGAAATGTTAGCACAAGAAAAAGTTTAGAGGTCTGTAAATCAGATAGAAATTAACATGAGGTCAATTAAAAATTTCTACAGTTCGAGTATCTGCTTTTTCTACTTTTGTTGCTGTCCCCTCGTTTTCAGCAGTGACCATACTTTCACTAAATTCAACCTTTTTTCATCAGATTTTCTCATTTATTGTTCCTTCCCAGGAGGATCAGAAGTAAACATGTGAGACTGGGAGATTTCCTAGTCCTCTGGTTGCAGTGGTTTTCTTACCCCATTACTTTACAGTGACCATCAAAAGGCATTTATCTTGGAAACCTACAGAAATACTCCCATAGATAGCCTTTAAAATGACTGACCTCAAAACAAAGGACTAGGATTGAAAGAAGCAAGGGGCAAGATAAACTGACAATGTCATTTTGTAGCATCTGGAACTGACTTTTGGGAACAGGCACTTCCTTCTTAATTCAACTGTTGTAAAATATTGGTCTACTGTATAAGAATCAGTGGAAAACTTCCTTTAAGGAAAGAGGCCTCCCACTATGACTGCTTAACATAAAAACTGCTTGTTAGTAGATGGATGAAAAAAAGAGATTTCTTTGCCTGAATGTGGGAGTTGAGTGCAACAGATCATCTGGAGTGATTATGGGGTTTACAATGTTCTGAAGCACAAGGACAGGTGAAATGTTGGCAGACGTGCATATTCATTCTACCAAAAACAAGTGCTGCAAGCTATCACTGTACTATAAATTATTCTTACACTGTTTATACAGTGGCTTGTAATGTACAAGATACAACGTACCCATGATAAATCTTTGTCTTACAATATTGTAACGAGCATTATTTAAAAACCCAGAGAATTGCAGAAATGGGATTCTTGTGGAGAAGTGCCACTTGATATGCTTTTAAAGGAGGTGGAAGGGTGAGAGCAGGACACATTTAAAGAACTTTTATTTAAATTCAGTAGCAAGTGCACCTGAATATGAAGTTCTTAGTTGCTTTGCTCTGATGCAACAAAAAGAAAAGGTGGAAGAGGGAGAGTAAAAAATAAAATTATTTTTTAAATGAAAGAACACAGAGACCTTACGTTTTTAGAGTATTTCTTATTTTTCTCTTTGCCAGGATTTAAACCTGGGGAAATATAAGGTCTGCTTTCTTATTTCATTTTGAAATCAGCTCTGTCTCATTGCTTCTGCCTTTGGAGCTTTATGACACCAAAAAGTTAAAAAAAAACAACAACAACAAAAAACACCCTTGTAACTTTATAATTCAGGAAGAGTTGCTCCTGTATTAAATATGCTTTCACTGATATTCAGGAGCAGCAGCATTATATGACAGAAACATCTTTAGGCTCTGCTTTCATTTTTGGCAAGAAAGTCTAATATCTAAATTAGCAGTGTGGTCACTGCTGACAAACAGAACTTTCCTCCATTTCCCAAGATGCTGGAGAGAAGATTGGATTATATCTTCTAATCATGGAGATTTTTTTTCCCTGACAGTAGAATAAAGCTTTTAATATAATATAATATTATCAACATCCGAGATTTGACATTATTTGTTAATGCATATTATACTCTACTGTTCAATAAATGCAAAAGCATAGAATTCCAAAGCAAGAAGACAGGATTATCTTATTGCACACTTAGTGTATAGCCCAGCCCAACCTCAGTATGTTCACATCTGCATATAGAAGGACATAACTGTCCACAGCTGTAAATTTTTAAGATGTTGGCATTGTCTGCTCAGATTCCTTTTCCTCTTTCCTAACCTGCAAGGCAGCATAACTTCTAAGAGTTGTTTTTTTTAAATTCCATTACTTGCTTACATTGAGATATGTACATTTTTCAAAAGCATAATTCTAATAATGACTTAGTGGATTTTTTTTAAAATAATTTAGTTGCTTGCCTGTTTGTTTTTTACTGAAGTTTAATTTGTATTTCTTTTAAAAATAATTTCAGGCATATGGATCTGGTTGTGACATTGTTATTCTGGCAGATGACTTTGAATGTGTACAGATTATTCCTGGTGCTAAACATGGAAACATTCAGGTCAGCTGTGTTGAGTGCTCCCAACGACAAGGCAGGGTAAGGATTTTTTTGTTTCTGCTTTTCATTTCTGTATAGGCCTAAGGAAAAAAAAATTACTCAAAGACAATAAATTCACGTCATTACTGAGTTAACTCAATGACAAAGATTCTTACTGGTCTGTGACTTTCAGCACAACAATCCAGAGGATTGTTTTAATACAATTTGTTGAGTTTTAGGTTGAGTTGCAGGGAGGAGGCAGGAGATGTGTTGTAACGATGTATTTTATATCTTCCAACAGTTGCAATAACCAAGAAGCCTCTCACAATGTGAAAAGATGTGTTAGGGGCAGCACAGTAATGGTATTAAAGTTCTTGCCACTTAGATTCCCATTATTTGTATGATTGTATTTGTATGTATAGCGAAGCACAACAGGGATAAATAATTGATATACTCATACATGGGTGTTTGAATGTCCTGAATTCAAGGTTCTTTGTTTTTTCAGAAAAGCTCAGGCATCTTTACTGTGTTTCAAAATGCTGCAATATGAGCTGTCATGGCTGTGTGGCTTTATTGTTAATCCCCATACAATGCTAAACAGTCTAGATTGCCATGAAAAAGAAAACTTTCTATGAAGTGCTGTAGAGCACTGAGGAAATTCTGCTTATCAGTTGTCTCTGCCTATTGCTGTTACTGATTTAGGCAAATTTCAGCTGCGCAGACCCAGTGGGAAGAGAGATTCCTTCTTGCACAGGTGGCTTCTGCAAGACCACTGGGAACCTCTGCAAGGTTCTGCATTCAGGACTCTGAACTCAAAGTCCATTCTTTTTGGTTTGGTGTTGTTGCAACCTTTATTTTAATTTTCTCCCCACCATGCGAAGAGGAAGTAAGATTTCATAAAAAAAATGTGTTGCAACTTTTCCTTCATTTCTGTGTTGAAGAGAATGGGAGGAACTTTAAACAGTTGTTCTTTTAAAATATCTTTTATACAAGAAGACAATTAAATGAGAAGACAATTAAATTTCATCAGAAGTACTTATGTTTGTGTATTGGGAGTATGACTGAATAAATTCCTAATAAAGACCGTTCTGCACAGGGAGGTTTCTTTGAAGCAAGCAGATGAAGGAAATTGAGGGCTACAAGAACTTAAGTTTTTCCATTACTCTGTCTTCCCTGACAATGTATTTAATTCTTCAAAATGGAATCAAATTTCCTCCCCTTTTCTAGTAATTATTATTTAGTGGTACAAAATGGAACATGGGATCATGCTGAGACCCAGATGCTAATAATTAATTCATTAGTTAGTTGTAGAGAAAACGAGCAGAAGTAGTAAGGTATCAACTTTCCCTTATGCATTAAGAGCAGACGCCTTAGAAATGTGTATTAGATCTGATTGTCAGTGTTCATCCCACTGAATATCATATCTTCCATACTTATCATTCAAATCTTAAAGATGGGTTATTTCAAGGGTATGCATTTCTGATCTTCCTATAGAAAGTATTTGTATAATATGCCAAATAACATTTGTATTCATTTCACTTTTTGAATGTCTGTACATTGAAGTAGTACTACGGAAATTCTTTAGATTCTTTCAACGATTGGGGAGCAGTTAGGTTTCTCTCCTAACCTTTTATCTTGTCTTTGTTTTGTTTTTTCAAGATTGCAGCATCATATGGAAATGCTGTTTGCATTTTTGAGCCCCTTGGTGTAAATTCTCATAAAAGAAATAGCGTAAGTATATATTTCATGTTTGTAATTCATTTTAGGTTCTTAAGGAAAGATATGTCTGACAATTATTAAACTGGCACGCAAAAGACTAATGGATACACATTTCACAACATCCATAATAAAACTGGATGAGTAGGACCTTCTACTGTATGAACTAAACTGAGGATTGCAATGTTCCCAAGTTCACAAGATTTGATGCAAGAATGACATGGTGGTCAGCTTGTATTTCTTTAAATTGATACGTCAGGACTGTAATGCAGAAATAGGACTTGGGTTTGTGTATCCAATCTAGTTTAAAATGCACACTCATGGCTGAGCATCGAGTGTTAACTGTGTTCTCACGTGGTTTTTGCAATCTGTTGCACCTATACAGCCATTCCTTATGTTGTTATAAGCGTGTGACATAACTAATTTATTGTAATCTACAGATTCACTTGCATGTGATGCAAGGTAAATCTGTGATGTATTAAATTTTTACTAAACAACTGAAATTATTCAAGCTAGATTCCACAGTCTACTACTGGGTCCTGAATTTGTAACAACTTAGAGAGAAATAAATACAAATGCCATTATATTTTGCCGTTGATGTTAAAACTGATTTTTACTTTTTTTTTTTAACTGCAGCAGCTGAAGTGTCAGTGGCTTAAAACAGGGCAATTTTTTCTCAGTTCTATGACTTACAACCTAGCTTGGGATCCACAAGGTAATGTGAAATGTGTGATGTGTTTGTTTAATGTTTGTAGTTAGAAAACTTGAACATAAATCATTTCTATTGAAATGAAGTAGGGAGCATGGATATAGATACTTTAGACGATCCATTCTTTGAAATGTAGCATCACATAAAATGTGAAGATGCTATGCCAAGTATTTGAGTGCTTTATGTAAGATCTTAGTTTGGGAATCACTTAAGTTAGCGTTAAGTTGCTAATTGGCTAAAATTATCACTAATAATCATTTTAAATAAAGTTTTATAAGTCAGCAATATACCAGGAGAGGGATATTGATATCTAACAGTGTGCATTATCTGAGATGTTAATGGCTGTTTCACATCTTCAAAGGTCATTATTAAAGACTGCCATTCAAAGTCATCTTAAAAACATCAAAACCCTAATATTTTTTCTTAAAAGGCATTATAAATTCAAAATATTTTGATAAAAGCATGTGTATAATATCACTGAAAATTCCGTTATATTTAAAATGGACTTTATAATGTTGAGTTTAAACTGTTTAAACTGTTTTTAATTATTTTCATCACAATATGATGACAGAGATTGAACATAGTTACATGCCAATCAGTTTTGTTTCACATCTTCAATGTTACATGCAGGTAACAGGCTGCTGACAGCAACTGACTATTTGCAGCTGTGGGCCCCACCATCTAGTGACATTCTGGAAGAAGATGAAGATGATCCTGACAATCAGATGAAAGATGATAAAGTTCTCCCAGTTCTGAATGATTGGAAGTGTGTCTGGCAGTGCAAGTGAGTGAGAGCTCTCATTTTAAGAAAGACTGCAATTCCAACTCATATATCAACCCTATCTTCTCTCAGAATACGTATTTTAAAATACATTTTAAATAAGCTTAAAATACCATAAAGTTTGAACAAGGGAAGTTACTGCAAAAAAAAAAATCTCATTTTTTCAAGTGACCTTCAGTCACCCGATAACCATATCAAAGGCTTAACTGTAGCCCTGGCAATATGTGTAAATTGTCCCCATCTTCTCATCCTTTTAAAGTAGTGCTGAGATATTGGATGTGACAGAGGAGCAGCAGCAAGCAGACATGCAATGCTGACCAAGATGAGAGCTGTTTGATGCCCTCCTATCTTTTGTCTTGGCCTCTCTGGGAGTAGAAAAGCAAGTGGGACAAACTTCACTTCTGTGATCTCATTAGATATATCCTAGGCTTACCATACTTCAAAAAATTGATTTTTTATTATGCTGTATTTCTTGAAAGAAAACTGTATGAAAATACTAAATACTTTTTTTTTTCTTGTAGCAAATACTTCTTATGCTTCTGCTATTTCTAAAGTACCTTAAAACAGCAACTATAAAATACAAATATATTTCAGTTAAATATTGCACACTAACACTGAATTAATTAAATACAGACAGAGTAATACTGGAGAATAAACAGACTTTACTTACAGTTTAAAACTTTACTCTTGTGTTCTTCAGGACTGCAGTATCAGTACATTTGATGGCATGGTCTCCTGATGGTGAATACTTTGCAACAGCTGGGAAGGTAAGAACATCAAAAACATCAATAAACTAGATAAGTTCTTCAGTTGTGTACCTTTGTTTGAGAAAAGTAAATAAATAATACAGAATAGTCCTATAGCAATGTACTCTACTGTAGTCCAAGCTAAGTAATCATCTCCTTTATAATGCTCTATTTTGTTGTAATTCCATGAAATTCAACAAGAAATAAGATTTAGCGTAGATTTACTGAATACTTCAGAACTGACCTGAAAATACAATGACAGTGGTACAGACTCAGTTATATTTTAGATAAAGTATACGTAGATGAACTTTCATCCATACTTAAAACAATTTTTTTGGCCTATATTTGAAATGATTAGGATAAATATTAGATCATGATGAAAAACAGACACATTTAAGCCAGTGCAATGTGCACATCAGTGGACAAATTAGAAAAGATTTTCTATTTACAGTGATTTACAGTGAAGTCTGGGTTTGGTTATCAGTTCTTAACTTCTAATTCCATTGTCACCTTTTTTGTCAATTTGCTATTCAAACTAAGTTTTCAGTGAATAATTTTCTTTAATGTTATCCTCAAGTTTGAGTTCCCTTTGGTTCTTTGAGTCTGGATAGTTAGGCATTCATTGCTTATGCTTAATGCCAGTCAAATGATAAGAGAATTTTAGTAGCCTTTACCTTCTTAGATTTATTAAAGAAGACAAATGTATCACAAGCTGTCATTACACAACTAAAAACCTAGTAACAGCACCTTAACAATATTGTATTTAGAATCACTGTGGTTAGAAAAATATTAAAACTTTTGCTTTGTTCCATGCTTAATATTTTCCTTTAGTTTTGTTCTATATAGTAAAGAATTTGACTCAGTGTGAGCCAGATAGTTCCAGTAACTTTTCCTATTTGTAGGACAGCTCCATCTTAGTTCCTTCACAGCTTTCATCATTATTCTTAACAGTGCTATCTGTCAAACTTCCTTCTGGGAGTCTGGTCAGATACTGCTTACTACATGCTAGACACAAAATAAATAAAATCTCCCAGAAATTTTTAATTTATTTTTTTTATTCCGTGTCTATACTCCCTTTCAAATCCTGAAATCCAAGTGCATGGTGTACAAATGTAAACAATGCATTGTAGTGATACTAGTAACACTGCCCCTAGTTCACATCAGTGTAGTCATACTCCAGTCTCACCTATCAGCTTTTGGAGTACTGCTGAATCAGCATATCACTTTTGTTTCAATTAACTAGATCAGTAGAACCCTGCCATTCAAACTGGAAAGGTAGCATATGTTCTGCTAGTGGAGGGAAGGGCTGTATTGTTCAGCCACTCATCAGTCATGTGCCTATACTCAGCAGATACAGTGCTTTCCACAAAAATCAGATTTCTTATGCATGAGAGCCCCCAGGGACTTAAAGCACAAATTTTCCTAAGGGAGAAATTGACTGGTAATGAGTTAAATATTGTGTTGTGAGAGCAGCCTGTTTCTGGCTTTCATTTTTGCAAAGGTATGGATGTGGGATTTAAGCACACATATATAGGACACAGAAAATGCAGAGAGAACTGGGAAGAATGCAAGAGGACAAATGGAGCGCAAGGACAGTTACTTCTGGGAGTGGTGTGTTCCCAGCAGAATATTTATTCAGTCCTGCAACTCATTCCAGGATGACTATCAATGAAATTTCTGGTCTCAGAATGTGTTGTCTGCGGAACTGCAAATAGTTCTGGGGCATAGACTGAGTATTGATGAAAGGTACTGGAACAGCAGTCTCCATACCATTTTAGTATTTTCGCTTTGTGGACTTTTTCACTTATAGCTAGCTAATCCCATGTTATTTTGCTGCTTTACCTAGGATGATTGCCTCTTAAAGGTTTGGTATCCTATAACTGGTTGGAAGTCATCTCTTCTGCCCCAAGAGAATGAAGAGAAGAAGAAATGCTCAGGGGTTGTCCACTTCTCATTTGCCTATTTAGCTCATCCTCGAGCAGTGACAGGATTTTCATGGCGTAATATTAGCAAGTACATGCCCAGGTTTGAAAGATTTATTTTTTAAGACAACCAACAAACCAGCAAGCAAATGTTTGACCAAACTGTTGTGGTTTTTTGTATCATTTTGTTTTTTTAACGCACTGCTTAAAGTTTGACCATGAGAACATAGTTCAATTTCACTGCTTATACTTTCAAGAAATTGAACAGATCCAGCATAAATGAAGACATTAATTACTTATTACAGTGATTTTAGGCATGTTAATAGCAGAGACTTATTCTAAAATATGGTCTGAGCTTCTCAAGTTCTGCCAGACATTGTGATACTGGAAATAAAATTTTTGTTTAAACAGTTCGCACTTAGTAAGATAATTTCTGAACCTTATTGTATATACTGCTGTTTGATTTACTTCTCAGGATTTAGGAAAAATATATGTATTCTTCACATTATCAACAAAACAATAATTTTGACAGTTTCATAATTTCAGTTTTATAGTAGCTGTTCCATTTATCATATAATAACTGCTCCATGTTCATTTTCACCTTGGCTAATAATTAATGAGTTTATCTGTCAGTACGTTGAAAATCACTGCTGTTATAAAACCTTTAGTTGAGAGAGAGGAAGAAATTTGGATGAATGATGACTGCTAAATACTTGCACATTCTCCTGATTTTTGCTGTCTATATTTACAATTTAACTATACTGGGTAATATTTTTGATATCTTTCTCTTTAGGGGTTTAGTCTGTAATGTATTACTCACATCATGTCTCGATGGCATCTGTCGACTGTGGGCAGAGACACTGTTACCAGAAGATACTCTTCTGGGTGAGCAGATATGTGAAACTAGCACTTCCAGCATTAGCAGCACCATTTCTCAATCTGGAAAGCAAAAAGACAGAATACAGCATGCACTAGAGGTACAATATTGTCAGTTTTGTATTTCAGAATTGCTAAGACTTGCAAACATTTACTATAAAATTTAAACTATGTAGAACTGTAAGATTGTGTATTATCTAATTCTTAGAAGCACAGCAGAATAGTCTGAATTATTTAAGAACTGTGTTATCAGAAAGAAATTTTAAAACTTCAGTTTTTATATAAATATTTATATATATCTTCATTATTTTAGTGTGTCTTAAATTGCATTTTTTCTAACTGTGCCAGACAATTCATCACTTGAAAAATATGAGGAAAGGACAGAGGAGATCTTCCGTTCTTGTTACCCACACAGATGTATTGCCAGATCAGCAGGGTACTCATGAAGTTCAGCGTCACATTTCACACCACGCAAATGCACTCGGTCACTTCCACATAGCAGCAAGCATCAACCCTAATACAGGTAAAATGCAACCATTTATCACATTGTTAATAACACATTTTCACAGAATGGAAAAAATAAATGGAGAGGTTTGAGGTCCATGTTCTTTGTTAGGTGTATTTGAGTGCAAAGTATTCACAGGAAGAATATTATATTATTTTAGAACTCTTCTATTTGGCATAGTATTTTGTAAATAAATCAGTCTGATTTTTTTTTAATAACTTTTTTTTTCCCCAAAAAGATCAGACTGGCAGAACAGTTGTGTTTGAAAAAGACCTCTGAAGATAATTTTGTCCAATGCCCCTGCTTCAGCAGGGACACCTATAGCCAGCCAGCCAAGACTATCAGCATTTTTAAAATCCAAATTAAATTTATTTTTGCATATCAGAAGGCAAAAGAAACTTCACAACCTAAATTTCAAGTCTGCTTAGAGCTTGATTGTTGGGTTTTGGAAAGCAACAGGATATGATGAATGAAGTATTTGTACTACAGATTATATAGAATAAAGAAAAGCTGTACAATATTTTTTAGAATGAAACCACTTTGATTCTTGTAGAAGAAAAAAATGAAGATACTGGCTTACCTAAAATTCAGTACATGAAGTGACAACACTGCAACTTATTTACTAAGTCTAATTGCTCAGTTTCATATCATTACTGTTCTCATCACCATCAATTTCTCTGTTACTTCATTGAGGTTACACTGTCTTCTTGTTTGTTTGTTTGTTTTTAATTCATGTGTAGAAACTTGACCTGAATCTTACTTTTCCTAAACTTACAGGCACAAATTATGCTATACCAAAAATGAGTTAAATGTTCAATCAAGAAATCTGTGTGCATATTATATACGTATATATACATTTATATAGATTTAACTTTTTGATTTATTTACAATTGTCCACAGATATTCCATCCGTTTTGGCTGGAACAGCTTTTAATATAGATGAAGGCAATGGAGGCTTTGTCGTTCACTGGCTGAATAATAAGGAATTTAATTTTACATCATCCATTGAAGTGTTTATGCAGCATCTAAGAAAACTTTCTGAACAACAACTAGAAGAAGACTTCGATGATGTTGAGGTTGAAGAGCAAGAGGAAGCAGAAGAAAAAGAGAGAGGTTTGCGCATGAAATTAGATCATGGTTAGTAGTCTTGAGATCTATTGCACAATAGATTACAAACCTTATTTATTTAAAATTCAAACATATTATCTTCCCTTTTCTCCTCAAAGTTAAGAATAAAGAATTATCTCAGAATATGTAATAACAAAAACTTCTCTGCTTAAACAAGTAAGAGTTAATATTGAGGATAAACTAATGATGAAATGTTGTCATTTAAAATCTTTGGGTTTTTAAAATCTAGGTTAACGCAATTTATTGTGTCATAATTCTGACTGTACATGCAATACAAACTACTTCATCAATGATCACATACCACATATTTCGTGATAACCTTTTAAACAAAAATAAATATACTAATGTGGAACCAGTATTAATAGTAAATATCTGTTTTATATAGTTGAGCAGAATAACCTTAGGCAGGATAGTGCTCTAACTATCTCAACGAATATGAGAGCTGTTGTACAGACAAATATTTCTACCCTCAGTTTGCTTGAATGTTCTTATGAGGTAGTGCTGTCAACAGATATAAAAATATTTTGTTGTTTGGAATAGAAGCTAAAGCAGGAGAATATTTGAGATGGATAAAACACATTTCTATTGCAGACTTGTCTATAGATAGAGAATCAGAGACGGGAACTGGTACAGGCTCTTCAGAACATGAAGATGGAGAACGAGAGGGTAGCCCCAAAACTTCTCTACGAGCAAGCCTACGGATGCCTCTTCCAACAGTTCTGTTAGATCGGAAAATTGAGTTGCTGCTAACTGAATGGAACAGAAATCCAGATATGCTTTTTACTATTCATCCTGTTGATGGTACCTTTTTGGTGTGGCATGTGAAGTATTTAGATGAATACACTCCAGGCATCTTTCGCCAAGTTCAGGTATTGCATATTTAAAATTGGTTTTTTATTTATGATTATAATGAAGTTACTGTGTTCCTGCTATTTTAATCTGGTCTTCAGAATGAATTTAATTCCTGTGACAGCTAACATTTATTTGGACTTGCACTGAGTTGTTATATTCTGATTTTTTTTTTTTTCCCTTTCCAGGTTTCGTTTTCTTCTAGGATTCCTGTTGCATTTCCATCAGGAGATGCTAGTTCCCTTAGCAAAAATATTATGATGTATGCTTGCCCTGTCTTATTAAAAGATACCAGTAGTGCTGTACATCAGAAGACAATGGACTTTCCAGATAAAACTCTAGAGAATAGAGGACCAGGCTTTTGCCAGAGCAGTACAAATGTGAATATAATTTCTCCCATAGTAATGATGATTTCCAAGCATATAGATGGCTCTCTAAATCAGTGGGCAGTTACTTTTGCTGATAAATCAGCTTTCACAACTGTGCTAACTGTATCACATAAGTTTAGGTACTGCGGTCACCGTTTTCATCTTAATGATCTAGCTTGCCATTCTGTTTTACCATTACTGTTAACATCTTCTCATCATAATGCACTATTAACTCCAGAACCAGACAGTTCACACAGCTCTGACAGAAAAAGCAGAATAATGGATCCTAGTAAACATCTGAAAGGTTCTTCTAGGCAACAGCTTAAAAATGCAGCAACTCGTACATTTCATGACCCAAACGCAATCTATAGTGAGCTGATTCTGTGGCGTGTAGACCCAATAGGACCATTGTCATACACTGGAGGAGTGTCTGAGTTGGCCCGAATTAATTCTCTTCATACTTCCGCTTTCTCCAATGTAGCCTGGCTCCCAACACTTATTCCCAGCTATTGCCTTGGTAAGTACTCTTAGCATGATCCCACGTAGAGCTAAGACTGGTAGTCATATAATTAATTTCTTAAAATAAATTACTGTTGTGTTTGGATTATATTACTTCTCAGCAATTTCCTTGCATTGTGCCAATGGGCATTCTTACTCGACTTAAGGCTGTTACTTCAAAATAGCATAGTCTGTGTGGGCTAAGAGTTTGTAGTTCCCATGGATCAGCTGATGTGAAGCAAATTCTTTGTTACCTCACCCTCACAACAGGACAAGGTGATCCCACTGCTCTGTGTGTTAGCTAACTGCAGAGTGCTATCTCCATTGACGTGATACTAATAATGCAAGTGTGCTGATGACGTAGGGTGTCTGTGTTGTTAACGTCATACAGTTGCAGGATGCAGTGTTTTGAACTGGTGTTCAGACCACTTCTACGCCTGAATTACTGGAAAAGGTTTTCAGCTAAAGTTTACAATATCAAACTCTCTGACGTGCTGGCTAAGAAGTAAGAATATCCTGAAAAAATACTGAAGTCCTTCTCACTGTTAGCGGTTTACAAAAGTCCAGCTAGAACACAGATTTTATTTATTTATTTTTAAATCAACTACACTTATTTTACAGATCCTCAAACGCTGCTTTTTCAGAGGTCAGGATGTACAACATCAGATGCAATCTACTCTGCTACTTAGACACTTATTTTTTAATTATAAAGATACTGTTATAACAGTTGTTTTCTTTGTGGACAGTAATAAAAAGTGTAAATTCTGAATGTAACATTATTAAAGTTCAAACTGATAATGCTATGATACTTAATTACTGTAAGTCCAGTCTAACCTTTGCAATTACTAAATGGGTGTCAAAAGCATTGAACAACCTCATAAATACTAAATATGCTTAATAAATGCATATTTATATTAATATAAATTATACTGTGTAATAATAAAATATTATAACTGCTCTTTTATTTAGAAAAAAACCCCTTATTCACACAGAAATTATTATTTTTTTTTTGCTATCTCAGTCCCACAAAGCTGCAATTCTGAACAGTTTATCTTAGACTACTGTGAATCGTCTTCAATAACCTAGGGTAGCTAGAGTTCCAAGCACCTCCTCAGAGGTGTTCTTTGACAGTGAAGAGAACATAATCATTTTAAGGAATGGCAGTATTCTGTTAGGCAAACTAACTATGGTCTTTTGCATATGTGAACAATATTTATAAAATAATTCAAATTTATGAGGAGTTTTAGTTAAAGATGCAGAAACTTATTTCAAAGCCTAAACATTGATGTTTTAATTCACATGATTTATTGGGTGTGTTTCACTACAGTATTAAATGACAGTTATTGTTAGAAACATCCAGATATTGTGTAGTGGATTACAAATGACTACCTGAGGCTATTTGATGTCCATTTTTCTTTAACTCTACAATTCCTTTTTTTCTACCAGGTACATACTGTAACTCTGCTAGTGCTTGTTTTGTTGCATCTGATGGCAAAAACCTGAGGCTCTATCAAGCTGTTGTAGATGCAAGAAAGCTTCTGGATGAGTTATCTGACCCAGAATCATCTGTAAGTTTTATGTAGAGGTGGCTTAAAAATTTTTAAATTAAAGTAATTAAGGTACCTTTTTTTTTTCTTTTATTCTCTCCAGTGGTTTGTCTTCATTTATTTCTGCACATCAAGTTTTGTGATGTTCTTGCATAAGGTCTTCATTATTAGTTTGTATAATTACCTGTTTTGCAAGTATCTGTAAACATTAGCAGACAGTAATGTGAATATTACTATTAAAAATGGCTCAAATGAAACAAAAAATTACCCTAGGAGGTAAATTTTAGCAGGTGGGGGAAAGAAAAATGGGATTTCTTAATTTGTCTTCTAAGAAAAGGAGAGTCGGGAGCAGCTAGGCAGGTGATGAGGGAAGAAGAAGACTTAAATGCACACACTTAAGTGTATGTGAGGAAGAACAGAAATGTTGATATAAGATGGAAAGAGGACAAGTTATTGTTAATGGTAACATATTTTCTGTTACACTATATATTTTTTTTTAATCTTTCATTCCTATGACTTTAAGCAAAGTAAAAAGTGCCCTTCTAGTTGTTCCACAATAAATAAGCACATTTTCTTTATGTTTCCATTTTTCTGTTACTTTATAAGCTATACTGCAAAAATACTGGCTATCAGTAGTTAGATCAGTCCAACCTTTTAGAGGAGCAATGAATGTGAATGCTCCAGCAAAACCCTAGAGGACATTCAGTTTATATATAAGCTGTATTGATTTATTTTTTTTTTATTTCAGTGTTGTGACAAAGTCTGAAGCGTTAAACAAAAGTGAAACAGTGTATTTGAGTTCTTCATGGTACAGATACTGAGTTATGTTATTATGAAAGAATAAATCTTTAAATAAACAACATTTTCTCTCCATATAAATTGGTATATTATCCCCATGAACAGTTTCAGATTCAAAAAGTGTAAATGTTCTGATAAGGACATTATTCATAAGTGCTAAAATGAAAATAGGAAGAAGCCTAAAAAGCCTATTAACCACTCATGGCAACAAGGAAAAAAAAGCAATCATTCTACTGTAAATGGTTGCAATTTTCTTTTGTCTGAAGGAAAAATATACTAACCCATCTCATTTTGCTTTGTTTCAGAAACTTATTGGGGAAGTGTTTAACATTGTGAGCCAACAATCTACTGCTCGACCAGGATGCATTATTGAACTCGATGCAATAACTAACAAAGTAAATAAATGGTTAATTCTTTTGGCTATCACATAAAGGTGTTTAAGTGCTTTGTATGTTAATTAACCTAATCTATTGAAAAGACACAAAAGAAATGTCATTTCTCTATGGTGATAATGACAGAAATACCTTGAACACTGTCAGGAGAGAAGTTTTAGCTGTTCGGATCACAAAGCCCTTTGTTATAGAGTGTAACAATATTTTCTATGCATGAATCTTGTTTAAAATAAACTAGACTGATTTACCCCTATCATGATGTAAAGGCAAAATAACCACTTTCAGAAAAAGACAAACAACAGAAGACAAAAACTAGAACCTAAGTCTTCTAAAATATAGGAATCAATCTTGAATGACAAAGTTGTTACTCATAGAAGTTCTTATGCAATTTTCTTTAGGTAGTAACCTGTGACAATTTTTTTAATCGTTTTTAACTTAGACATATAGGTATCTTTGACAAATATAAATAAGCATTTCTCTACTCTTCATTAAATATCTTAAATGTCTTTTAATTATTAATCTCATGGGACCTACAATTCAGGCTTACAAATTATTTTTCCAAATTTTTTGTTGATGATTTATGAATTGACATGTGCAATACAGGGAATAGCTGTAAACCATCATTATGTGATAAGGAACAGTTGTCCTCAAGACCTGTGTTGAAAGATGACATCAAGACATCCTGCTTATCTTTAATGTTTTCTATTTCTTCTATCTCCTTAGCTTTTGAACTGTCCTATCACATGAGCAGTATAAAGTTTAACTAGCATTTGTGGATCTTACCAACGCCTACACAAATAGTAAATAGGATAATTAGGTTTTTATTTGTCCGTTTCCTGTTTTTTAAACAATGAATGTAGAAATCAGTACATCCATTCAGGAGAAATGTGAGGCTAGGACTAGAAAAAGCTTTAGAACTGAAAAAGCAGCAACAAGCTCTGGAGAGAGAAGTCCTCTTCTCCTGTGAAAAGACACTGAATCCACTTTTCTTAGAGAGCATCCTGATCACAGTGGTGACTGTAGACTTCCCCATAATACAAATGTCGTGACCTCTCACTACCTCCTTTGTCTCCCACCATTGTTATAATAGCATCTGACGAAGCTCTAAAAAACACACCTTTCATACTGAGTCATTTAGCTTTTGCTAATTTCATCCTGGTAGGATTTTAAAAATACCTGTATGGAGGAAGATGCCATTCTCTGGAAAAAAAGAAGATATTCAGGAATGTGAAAATTTTGCCATCAGTGTCTTTGGGAAACACATTTTCTTTGTCCACAGGTTATGATTTCATTCCCTGCAGCTTCCCTTGTAGAGGGATGGAGGTACTGCCAAGAACTCTCTTGCTGTTAGGAACAGCTATTGCGATATGAGAAAAGGAGTGTCTGCAGTTCCTTTCCTTTTTTAGCAGATTTCTCAATTCATTGCAGTCATCTTCCCACTAAAGAGGGATAGTAGAATTCTAGAGATTTTACTGTGGTCATTACTCAACATCTAAAGAAATAAAAAATCATCTTGAAATAGTTGCAGCAAACATTTTATTACAGAATCAGTCTAGTATGGTAGATATAAGTGAAATTGTTTGAATATACAAACAGTGGGTTCCAGAACATGTTAGTATCAATGTGGAGATGACAATATTTTGTTTTTCTGGTACAAAATAGGTAGTTTTCATCACTACGAAGCGATCCTCTCTTATCAATAATCAGATTACACAAAATAATTATTTTAATACAAAATGTTGTTAAACCATTCTGAAGGCATTACTACTGCTCAATATTTCAGTGTGGCTCAAATACTCAATTGCTTCATGTCTTTCAAGAAGACTTCATTTTGGGATACAAACCACAAAAGGAAGATGTGGAAGGGAAGGAAACAGAGATATTTTTCCAGCCATCACAAGGTATAGAATAAAAATAACTACTATGAAGTAGGTACCAAAACTGTTCTTGAAGAGTACTAAAATTTAGGAGGCATATACTAGATCCAATTTTAAGGAGAATCTGTTGAATTCAGTGAAATGTGTGAGTGACATTGCTTGTATAAATGATTGCCTACATGGTAACAGTATTAAATGAAATGATTCTATTTGCTTAGAGTAAAATATTTTGTTATATAAGGTCCATTTTTCAAAACACTGTATATTTTAAAATACATTCAAAGTAGAACAGAAGTATATTTCCTGAATTAATACATAGTTACAGCTGATAAGATTAATATATCTATCTTTCTAGTTAATCCTATGGAAAATAACTGGGAATTTAGTACTTAGATTTGAAAGTTTAAAAGAAAAGAATAGGAAGCAGACTTGTAGGGAAAAGAGGCTTCACAATCAAGCAGACTAGTTCAAACTGAGAAGGCAAATACATCTAATAAATCAGATTTGTCAGAAATACTCATGTTGGCTATGAGTCTGTTTCACTAATTCTTCTATAAATCTGAGCAAACAAAAAAAAATGACTAAAATATCATTAATAGTATTGTTTTGTAATCAATTTCAAGGAGGAAAAATCTTTATATATTTTTTTTTTCAAATGTTGAATGTAAACTTCATGATAGCATTAATGTTTCTAAATTACAGGGTATCGTCCACCACCTTTTTCAGAGAAGTTCTACTTGGTAGTAATTGAAAAAGATAGTACTGGCTGTTCTGTTCTTCAGATGTGGCATCTTCATCTCAAATCTGTGCAAGCCTGTTTAGGTGAGGAGTGAGTGTATTTTCTTATATATAGGTGTTTATTTTAAATATCATTATGTGTCATGAATTTAAAGCTTTCTGTTTTAGAAGCAATAGGAGTAAGTTTCCCTGCAAATATGGGTTGTGTTCTGTACTGCTGACAATATAAAAATATGTTGAAATGATAAGAAATGTAAAACACAGAATTCTTTACTTTAAACTATCAGTATTTCAGAACTTTATGGATGTCTTAAAATGAGTAGTCACAGCATAGAGCTATCTGCAGTAAAACGAAGGCAGCCAGCACATATGATGTAATTATTTCCTGCATAACTGAAGCACAACTAAGAAAAATGTGTGATTATAGCATATTCATGCTTTGTCCTAATGTATAAACAGGTGGTTTTTTTAACTGTTTTCAATGACTTCTTTTCAATATAGCAAAACCAACTGAAACTACTTTATCAGAGAATAAACTTAGCATACCTGAGCAGAAGACTGTCGATTCTTCTCCAGATATATCACCTGGCGTAAGTCCCATTCCACGATCCTCATCAATTGCTAATCTTCAGACAGCTAGTAAACTCATTCTGAGCTCCAGACTTGTGTACAGCCAACCACTGGATCTTCCTGTTGGTGTAGAAGTAATAAGAGCAACTCCTTCAGCAGGTAAATTTAACATTTTTTTCTATCTAATTACTGTACTGATTTGCCATCTGGTTTATAGGCTAGTATGTTCTTAGCCTCTAACTCTCTTTATTAAATGATATAGGGAACATAGAACTAAAAAGTCTCTCTCATCTCTGTGTTCACTTCTCTCAAATCTGAAATGTCTTATGTCGCATCATCCCTTTTTAAATGTATCAAGCAAAGCTACTTGTGAAACTTATTGCTCTAATGGTTGGATATTTAACTCCTAGTCTTAGTTTATTAATGAACCATTTATACCTACTTGGTCACTTGCCAGCATGGATCTGATGAGTATGTAGTGCATTTTTGTTCGCTTTTTTTTTTAACTTGATGTATTTACCCCCTTTATTTCTATCTCTCTTCTTTTCAAGATAATTTTAAGTACAGTTATGCTCTCTTTAGGTTTTATTTTGGAAGGCTACACAAGCCTAATCTTAATTTCCTTTAACTCATTTTAAGGCTTTGTATTCCTCTCATTATTATTGCAGTAATTTTCTAAATTACTTCAGTTAAAGTTTATCTTCTTTGAGTAGTGCTAGAACTGTCAGATGATTTAGTAATGTCCAAGCCACTAACAGTGGTCTTAAAACATTTGTTTTTATCTAACTCCAAATTAGAAAAATAATACCAGATCGAAAAGCGCTGTTAGTAATTACACTGTTGTGGCTGTCTTTTATAGGTATTTGAATTTTTGTTACTGTTAGCAATTATGTCTGTTCTAATTTCAGGTCACTTGAGCTCTTCATCAATATACCCAGTCTGCCTTGCACCTTATTTGATAGTAACATCATGTTCAGACAACAGAGTGCGTTTCTGGAGGTGTACCGTAGAGACAGATCTAAACAGCAAAAATGAAGAAAGGGAAACATATCATTGGAGGAAATGGCCTTTAATGAACGATGAAGGAGAAGACAACAGCAGTACTGTCTCCATAGTAGGAAGGCCAGTTGCTGTTAGTTGTTCTTACACAGGACGTCTTGCAGTAGCTTACAAACAGCCTGTACAGCATAATGGTTATGTTTCAAAAGAATTTTCCATGCATGTTTGTATACTTGAGTGCGAGTCTACAGGAGGATCAGAATGGGTTTTGGAACAGACAATTCATCTAGATGATTTAGTTAAAGTTGGAAGTGTGCTTGATTCAAGGGTCAGTGTAGATAGTAATTTATTTGTTTATAGTAAATCGGATGCATGTCTGAATAAAGAGAAATACCTGGTGCCCAATATCAAGCATTTGGTGCATTTGGATTGGGTATCAAAAGAAGATGGTTCACATATATTGACGGTTGGAGTTGGTGCCAATATCTTCATGTATGGGAGACTTTCAGGAATTGTAACAGATCAAACAAGCAGCAAAGAGGGTGTAGCTGTTATTACTTTACCGCTAGGTGGTAGCATAAAACAAGGTATAAAGTCAAAGTGGGTTCTGCTTAGATCAATTGATTTGGTATCATCTGTAGATGGCACTCCTTCACTGCCTGTCTCTCTCTCCTGGGTGAGAGATGGTATACTGGTGGTGGGCATGGACTGTGAAATGCATGTTTACGCACAGTGGAAACACACTGTCAAGTTTGGTGATGGTGAAAGTGATGTTTTTACTTCTGAAGATTTGGCAACTCAAGATCCACTCAAAACAAGCTTGATAGCAAAGAAGACTAGTATAATTGATGGGGCAGGTATTGTGGATGATGTTTTCGGCACTCCAACTGTAATTCAAGATGGAGGCCTTTTTGAAGCTGCTCATGTTCTTTCACCCACTCTCCCTCAGTATCATCCAACTCAGCTATTGGAACTTATGGATCTGGGTAAAGTTCGCCGAGCCAAAGCCATTCTATCACATTTAGTTAAGTGTATTGCAGGAGAAGTTGCAATAGTAAAAGACACAGAAGCTGGAGAAGGAAGTGGTCCTAAACGCCATCTTTCCCGCACCATTAGTGTAAGTGGCAGTACTGCAAAGGATACCATCACAGCTGGAAAAGATGGTACTCGAGACTACACAGAGATAGACTCTATTCCTCCACTGCCACTTTACGCACTTCTTGCTGCAGATCAAGATGCAACTTATGTGTCTGAAGAAACTTCTAAAATACCCCAGGGCTCTGAAGAAGATGCTAAAAAAAAAACAGAGGACCAGTACTCAGATCTATTTCAGATTCAGCCTGTTACAACTGATGACTTCATTGATTTTGAGCCTGAAAAGAGGGAGAGTAAGTCTAAGGTGATTAATCTCTCACAGTATGGTCCAACTTACTTCGGCCGAGAACATGCCAGCGTCCTTTCAAGCCATCTGATGCACTCAAGTCTGCCAGGCCTCACTCGACTAGAGCAGATGTTCCTTGTAGCTTTGGCAGACACTGTGGCCACAACAAGCACTGAGCTAGATGAGAACAGAGACAAGAATTACTCAGGTTAGTAACGGGCATATTATTGAATTAATATTCATGGTCTTCCCAGCTAAGGCGAACGTAGTCTTTGAGTATTTGAGGATTACAAAGCTGAAATTTAGTATCAGTTATTCAGATTTGATATGGCAAAGAAAAGAATACTTAAATACAGATCTTTATATTTCATGCACAATACTTCATCTCATGGCAAATTTAGAAAGATGCATTCACTATATGCTGCATACAGTAAGTCTTATACATGCCCTTTGTAGTCACTAGCATATTCAGAAGTCAGTGTTTTATATTTTACAGGGAGAGATACCTTAGATGAATGTGGCTTACGATATTTGTTGGCTATGCGCTTGCACACCTGTCTTCTGACATCACTCCCACCTCTATACAGAGTTCAGCTACTTCACCAAGGTAATGTTCAGAATGTGGTATTATTTTCATTTGCTCCAGTTGTGCTGACAAGATGACAGCCATTCCTTGAAGGCCCTTAACTTGAAAAGTGCATGCTTTCCTGCATGCAAATGCATGTAGAGAAAACACAGAGCTCTAGGACAGAGCTTATTCTGTGCTATTCTATTAGAGCACGAATAATTTCCTCAGCCAGATGACATACTGATGCTATTATACGTTGCATTGTTTCTCCTGGAGGAATGAAAGTATTGCTTTTTACAGAGTATGTTTTTTATCTCCCTCTAAGATAATTTTATAATTTTCATTGCAGGCAGGGTTTTTTTGTATGTTTTTTGTTGTTGTTGTTGTTTTCTTTGCTCAATCTGAGTGTTGTGGAATACACAAAAGAATAGAAAAGTAGTTACCAGTCAACAGTGTACAGAAAGTCTTCTGCCCCAGAATGTGTCTGCCTCTGAGATAATATTTTTCCTTCTGTCTCATGCCATATAAAACTGTAGTATGTATATGAATGGGGTGCTGGCAAAGAGTAGAAGCATTGAAGAGAGGATATATACAGGGAGATGTTTTGACTTCACCTTGAACAGCTCTACTTCCTGTCAACAAACATCTCTCTCTACTGACTCCTTGTAGAGGTTCCATTTTGCATCTCTGATGTATTCCATTTGTTTATTAATGAGTATTAATCTTCTGTATGTTACTGTTTAGGTCTATCTACTTGTCATTTTGCATGGGCTTTTCATTCTGAGGCTGAGGAGGAGCTCATCAACATGATCCCTGCTATCCAGAAGGGAGACCCACAGTGGTCTGAATTAAGAGCTATGGGCATAGGTTGGTGGGTCAGGAATATCAACACACTCCGAAGATGCATTGAGAAGGTATTCTAATTGTTTATAATTTATAAGTAAGTGCTGTTAGTTGTGCCTTAATAAAAAAGGTAATTTGCACAGATTCCCTTGCACTCCAGCCCAGCTGGGCAGCTGTTTAACTACTTTTTTTTTTTTTTTTTTTTCTTCTGTAGCCAGCTTCCAAATGCCAGTTCTGTCAGATGTAATTCGCAGTTCTGGTTTACAAATCAGCAATATCATGAAATATGTTTAAGCTAGGAAAAAGCCATTTTTGAAGTATCAAATATTTTCCCCTGTATTTTATGATGTGCTTAACATTCCATTACTCAATTTTATGAAGAATCTTTTTTTTTTAACTTTTTTTTTTTTAGGTATACGAAGGCATATATCTGTAGATAAACAAGGAATTACCTTTTGATTTCAGATATGGGTATTATTTAAGAAATAACTATTTCTGAAACTATTATTAAAATACTATAAAAGTTTATCTTGTAAATTCCGTTGGTTTTACATTATAGCATACTAGAGAACTACAAGTGAGTGCAGATTTGACTCTTTTGAAGAGTCACAAAAAGTGCTGTTCTAAAGAAATGCAAATCTATATGATATGGTACCAATGAGATTTAAATTCTTATTTTATTATGAATTTCTGCTTTCTTACCAAGTTTGATGGATTTGATTTATTACTACTTGCTTTGAATTGCAACAAATAATGTACCTTCTCAGATATTTGTGGAACAGAAGTACTTGATAATTTACTACATTTCTAAGTTGTGTGTTGTAAACTAATTTTTTTAGAAAGCTGCAGGATATTTGTTGCATCCAAGAGCAAAACTTAATTACCTTATTCATCCAAATCTGATGCAATTACATCTCTGAGTTCTACACAGAATACCCAAAGTGGCCACTAAGGAAAGACTTGTATTAGCTTGCAAATTTGTAAATAATTGTTTGTGAGAGAAACTTCACCTAATACTATGAGTTACTGCAACACTTTTGAGAAAATATTTTTATTTGCACAGTCGTAATATCCTACTGGGGAAGGGTATTAGTAACTACAGTTGTGCTGTTTTTTCTGAACCTTAGGAACATCAATAGTGTAATGAGCTGCCATTCTCTGTCAGTAAATTAATTTCTGCAGGTCATTCAGAAATTAGTGTTGCGTTATATAAATACTGCAGTCACCCAGAGCATCCTCGCAGCAGAGAACACATGTCCTTAAGCTAAAAGCAAGCTTTATATTTTCAGTAATAATAGTAGGCTTTGCTTACTACAGGTTGCAAAAGCTTCGTTCCAGAGGAACAATGATGCCTTAGATGCTGCACTTTTTTACCTTGCTATGAAGAAAAAGGCAGTGGTGTGGGGTCTATTTAGGTGAGTTTTAATTGTAAGTTTGATTAAATTATATTTGAACCAGAAATGCAAAATGGAACTCATTCTGGAGTAAAGTTTAACGGGTGCTGTTCAAGTGATTCTATCCTAAGGCTATATAATGAAAAGCTGTGTGAATTGCATTTCTTTATGCAGGTCTCAGCATGATGAAAAGATGACTGCTTTCTTCAGCCACAACTTCAGTGAAGACAGATGGCGAAAAGCTGCTTTAAAAAATGCTTTTGCTCTGTTGGGAAAACAACGCTTTGAACAATCAGCTGCGTTTTTCTTGCTAGCAGGTTCACTGAAAGATGCTATAGAGGTACTAATTTTTAAGAAATTAAATTTCAGTTTCTAGTCTAAACTACATAAATGCACCCTTAAAAGCTGTTCAGCTGATCTTTTTCATAAAGCATGGAAGCAGAAAGACTATGTCCACACATGATACCCTCTAGACATGGTGTTTTCCACCACACTACTGTAAATAAAAGCTTGAAAGCTGATCTGAAGGCCAGAATGAGTGTTGAAATACATGAGTACTCGGTGGAAGGACTCTTGGGAGAGTAGTCATGACCCCGATGGTGAAACTTCATTTCATTTGCTGTAGCTACTCTGCATTCCCTAATATTAGAACATGAAACAAAACAAACAAAGCTCTTGTGAAGTATCTGAAGGATCCCTTTTTAGTGGAGCTGTGATATTACCTGCCTAAAAGGAGGCAAAAGTTCTCAGCAAAGCCATAATTTAAGCAGTGTACCTCATGAGAGGAATTAGATAACTTTTAATTATCCTGCCTATTTTATGCAGTGCTAGTCTCCATCTGAGAATATAAAGGCTCAAAAATGTAATGTTGCTGTTCACATCACTCTCTCATGAAGAGACCTTTTCTCCCACTTATCATAGGTGTGCCTGGAGAAAATGGAAGACATCCAATTGGCTATGGTTATTGCTCGCTTATATGAATCGGAGTTTGAAACCTCTGTCACATACACCTCCATTCTTTATGAAAAAATTTTGGGTTGCCAAAAGGACGGGACTGGGTTCAGCTGTACTAAATTGCATTCTGATCCGTTTCTGAGGAGCATTGCTTACTGGATAATGAAAGATTACACTAGAGCACTGGATACTTTATTGGAGCAAACACCTAAAGATGATGATGAAAATCCAGGTAAGAAAAGAAGCATTTGTCTACTGGGACAAACTCTCTAAGACATAGTAGAAAAAGGATAATATTTTCTGTTTATGTATGTAGTTTCTTCTCTTAAGATGCCATTATGAAATTATTAATAGACTTATGTATTATCCCTCTCAATTTCTTCTTCAAAAATATTTTTTTCCAATTTATTCCAGAGGCTTATCTCCAGTCACCAGTACTGAACTTAGTTCTGCTGTCTGATAAACTCTGGAGGACCTTACTTTTTCTTATTTTTCTTGTAATACCTCCCTTCTACTTAATGACAGCTTACTTTTAATCTAACAGACTTCAGAGTCTCATTCTTGCTTCTAGGAATTAGCAGTGTTCAACAGCAGGGCTTCCTATCTAGTCTCTTGTGAGATTAATATTAAGTGATAGAGAAGTGGCTACACTGATTTCTGTAGTATGTTCCCTGCCCTAGTGAAATCTGTACCTGGCTTGTCTTCTCAGCTTTTTTAGGCTTAGCTGGTGAAACAGTAATGAAACAAATCTGAGAATTTCATGTTTCCACTCATCCACCTCATACCTTTAATGTTTTTGTGAGGAATCAGCGATTCTTTTCTTATGTTTTGGCAACTAGACTGTATTTGTTTTTGTATTTTGAACAATCTTTGTAATGCAGGAAATAATGCAAGTCAGAATAACATCTGAAATCCATTGTTAATAATCATCTGTTTAATTTTCTAGTTATTGTCAAGTCATGCAATCCTGTGGTATTCAGTTTTTACAATTATCTCCGGACCCATCCTTTGCTCATTCGAAGATACTTCAGCTCACCAGAAGGGACTTTGGCCACCTTAGGACTGAAAACTGAGAAAAGTTTTGTTGATAAAATTAATCTTATAGAAAGAAAACTATTCTTCACGACTGCAAATGCTCACTTTAAAGTGGGTTGTCCTGTGCTAGCTCTCGAAGTTCTTTCCAAAATCCCAAAAGTAAGAAAAAAATCTGCTGTAGCTACAGAGAAAGATGCATCTAGTCCTCCAATGCAGGCTGGTGTTTCGGATTCCAAAGCCTTAAGGGATGGTGCTGGAAGTGGTGATATAGACTGGTCAAAGCCAATTTCAGCCTCGTTTGCTTTGGAGGGTACTGCTGAATCATCAGCACAATTTGATTGGAGTCAACCAGCAGTAAAATTTGATGATGAGCCTCTTACTCTTGACTGGGGTGATGACAAAAACGAGACAGATGAAGAGGACAAGGATGTTGGTATAATGATGAAAAAATCAAAATCTAGTGAAGAACAAGATAAAACCCCAGACACTAATGTCCCACAAACACCACAAGGAGAGATTTCTGATGTCGGAGACACCGAGGTTGATGTTATTGCTGAACAACTGAAGTTTAGAGCCTGTTTGAAGATCCTAATGACTGAACTGAGGACTTTGGCTACAGGTTATGAAGTAGATGGAGGAAAGCTTAGGTTTCAGCTGTACAACTGGCTTGAAAAAGAGATTGCCGCCATGCATGAAATATGCAACCATGAAGCAGGTGGCAAAGACTATTGTAAAACATATAGCAAAGTAAATGGAGATCTACTTGATCACGAGAATGTTATGGATAAGCCAGACATTGGTTCCTATGAACGGCACCAGATAGAAAGGCGTAGGTTACAAGCAAAAAGAGAACATGCTGAAAGACGAAAGTGGTGGCTGCAGAAGAACCAAGCTCTTCTTCGAGTATTTCTAAGTTACTGCAGTCTCCATGGGGCACAAGGTGGTGGTTTGGCATCTGTAAGAATGGAGCTGAAATTTTTGCTGCAAGAGTCACAGCAGGTAAAACAAATTCAGCTGATTTCTCTTTACAAGTCTGAACAGTTCTAGATTGCCAGTTTTATCAAATGCTTAAATTTGTACCTTATGCTTTACAAGTCCAATGTTTTTGAGGCAAGAACTTACTTTTTTAGTTTGCGTGTATCCACATCCTGGTTGTCTTCAGAATCTCTCAGAGGATTAGGCTAACTGTAACTATAGTATATAAATATTGCTCTATTTGCTACAGACTTAGATGTATGTTGAAATGAAATTGTAGTTCCGATCACTATATTCTGGGTATCTACATAACAAGTTAAATTTACAGTTGAATAAGTATGATAAAATCTCATTCCCTACATCACTGCATGTCATGCAAGGAATAGAGTCTTAGTCAGAGTACTGCTTCCTTTTATTATATTATGGCATTTTCTACATTTTCATACAGAAAGATATTTTCCAATAAACGTTAGTGACTAATCAGATCAAATACTCTGACATTGAGTAAATCACTGAAGTGGTTCCAGTCCCATCTTTTTTCACACTGAAAACAGCAGTAGTTGACTGTTTTGGCAGTGTTCGACTTGGCCCATTATTTTAAGACAAAAAAAACCCCAAAAACATCTTTTCTGCTCCAGAAACTCAGATCAGTGTAAATTTGATTTTTGTTATTAAACTAGTCAGTAATATACTAACCCACGTTTCTGCAAGTGTGCTTCTAGTTACTGTTTCTTAATAGACAATTCTAATACTTCATGAACTATATAGAAGTCATTTCCATGCACTAAATCAAAAAGTATTCTAGTTAACTTGGCCATCATGTCATTTTATTACAGTACATAAAAACTTACTTTTAACATCTGTCCTTGCCAACTCTTGTCTGTACTGAGTAGACAGCAATAGAAGAGATTAAATAACTCTGAAAAAATAGTAAAATTACTGTTTTGTTTTTTATTTTTTTCCTCAAAGCAATCATCTTAAGTGCAATCTTGTCTTTTAAACAGGAAACTACTGTAAAACAGCTTCAGTCTCCACTTCCATTGCCCACAACACTACCATTGCTGTCTGCAAGCATAGCATCCACAAAAACTGTGATAGCTAATCCTGTGCTGTATTTAAACAACCATATCCACGATATTCTTTACACGATTGTACAGATGAAATCACCACCACATCCTAATATTGAAGATGTCAAGGTAACGAAAACAGGTTTTAGGAAATGCTAAATGATTATTTATGAAATAGTGAGAGCACTCAAAGACTGTTTTTAACTTTTCAACTCTTATTCCTTTTCCCAATATTGCCCTTATCTATAAAATCTAGTGAACTGAGAATGGTAGTCAATAGTCAAAGCACTTGATTTCTGATATCTTTTGGAATCTGATTAGTTCCCTTTCATCCAAATGATTCAGTCATTCTCAAGAAGCTGCTCCAAATTTAGATGTTCACTAGAGCACTGAATTGTTACTCTTAAAACATCATGATTGTATAATTCAACTATCATCATCTTGGTCAGTCTGGTGGGAAGATTAATGAAAGCAGAGATGATAATATATATTATATATATAATATATGTATTATATACATATATTAATATGTTTAATATAAATTAAATACAAATTAGTTATAAATTTAATCCAGGAGATTTTCCCAGTTGTACTGATTTCCATGGAATTGTGATTAATTACTTTATCTGGCTCCATATTCTCAAGAAATTCTGTTCATAAAATAGAGGGGATGGGGGAAACAAAGAGCCTGAGACTATACAACAGTTAATTAGTAAAAATCTAAATCATTATTTTGTACATTTTTTATCAGTATTCATATTCATCAAATTTAATTTAAATTTCTATTGAGTAAATGAAAGTAAGTCAGAACTGTGGAACTCAATGGAACATCCCATGGCAAATTAATTAACAATTTGTAGAACTTGAACCCAAGCTTATTTACTTTTTACATCAGTGGACTTCTTTTCCATCTTGCACTATGCCACATTCAGCATCTTTCTTATTGTAAACACTCTTATTGTAATGAGTTTTCCTTTAAAAGAAATTCAGAAAAAACTGACATTTCCTAACTGTAAAACAACTATTCAGAGAATTTATATCTTTAACATGAGATATAGCATCTTATTAAATAGAGAGACAGTAGGAAGAGATGGAAATGAGCAGAGTTCAAAAAAACTTATATTTTTAATAGTTGGTAGTACCATTTTCAACATGATTTGGCCTCCATCAGTCTTTCCAAGAAATCCTCACATTTCTTCACCTCTTTAAGAAATTGAGTGTTTCTGCTGCATTGTAAGCTCATAATTGTATTATTCTTGTTACTGGCAGACTCCTGAAAAATTTTAAGCTCACAAACGGGGTGAAAAAACTAATATAGATAATTAAATAATCACAATGATCACACAGATTTCTGTATTATGCATATAAAGCAAATGCTACTATAGTGAGTTATGATGTTATATTATATTGTTTCCAGGAACCAGTCAAGGCATAGAAATTGTTATTAGAACAGGACCTATTTAATCACTTTTTCAGTGTACTCCATACACTGTGAGAGCTCTGTATTAGAATAATTTTTTTAGTTACTATTTCCTGCATTTGGTTTAAAACCAGGACATTCTGGCATAACACATTTCAATAACTGTTTAGAAAGAAGTGTGGTTTACATTCCTTTTGTGTATGAACTGCATATAACTTACCAGATCTTTTTATTTTAGGTGTACACTCTTCATTCTTTAGCAGCTTCACTTTCTGCATCCATTTACCAAGCACTGTGTGACAGCCACAGCTACAGGTACAAATAGAAGCTTTCTTGCAGTCCTACATTTGAAGAATACTTTGTGCATCCAAAATGGAAATTCTTTGTGCCTGCATCTAAGAAAAGAGATTCAATTGCTGTGTATGCCATAGATAACTATGCAGTTCACACATTAGTTCTGAGAGTCCATGCCAGTTTCACGCAGATAAAATAACAGTCTTTCCCAATGAAAAGTGTAAAATCTGGTATCAGTCTTAGGATACTTCTGAAAGAACATTTGAGTGCTGTTTTCCAAAGTATATCCATTGCAGGGTAGAGGTGCATGAGAAATATTTGGGCTTAAGTAAAGTCAGGTTTCAGACAGTGTATTTCAAATAAAAACCAAAAAAGAATGCTGTAAAAATCAGCAAGTTTTAATTTAAAAAGAATACTATGATATGAAATTGTAGCCCCTGTAGAATTTTAGATACTGTGTTTTCTGATTAAAAAGAGAAGCACTTTATACACTATATTTTATTACAAAAATATTCTAAAATCCTTTCTCATCAGAAAAAAAAATTGATTTGTATTTAGCAGTCAAACAGAAGCAAATCAGTTTACAGGGATGGTTTATCAAGGACTGCTTTTGAGCGATCGACGCAGACTGAGGACAGAGAGTATTGAAGAGCACGCAACTCCCAACTCATCTCCTGCTCAGTGGCCAGGTGAGACAAAAATAAGTTATTTTTAACATAACTGGACAAGCCCCACATTTCAAAATTTTTTCGCTGTTCTGAAACATGATAGCTTAGAGTACAACTGGATGCTGATCTTTAATCTCAATAGAGGTGAAATGATGTGTAAACACTGATGGATAAGTGCTTTGAATTTAGTTTTCACTGCCTTTAGCTTCTTCGCAGATCAAAACAAAAAAAAATAAACTTTTCATATGGCAAACCTCTTATTTGAAGAAGGGATGAGAATCTTCAGGATAAATTCTATTAGCTGATAATTTGTCATCTTAAAATGTTTTCTTCTGGTCAGCGTCACCCTCGAGCAAAGCTATTTCTGTCAGTGGTTGCTACATTACTGTCTTAGATGCATGCTTTTCCTGCTGTAGCCATCAAAAAAGTACTTTTCAGATACTAGCATAGATTTAGTATTTTGATGTCAACTCTGGCCAACAGTGAAGGAGTTTTGAGGCAAACTAATCTGAGGCACAATTTAGAAGACCTAGAGTAAAGAAGGGTTTTTTGTTCAGTCTTAAAGAAGAATTATAATTGTGTGAATAATCTGAATAAAAGTTTCAAGTGGTTATTTGTGTGCATGCACCATAAGAAGCAGAGATGTAACGCTGAATTTTTCCCTATTTGTATTCCTATTCATAATGTAGCTTTTTCTCTTCTCTCCACAGGTGTGAGTTCACTTATAAATCTCTTAAGTTCAGCTCAGGATGAAGATCAACCAAAGTTAAATATCCTTCTTTGTGAAGCTGTCGTAGCTGTTTACCTGAGTCTGCTGATACATGCCCTGGCAACCAATTCATGTAACGAGTTATTTCGGCTAGCAGCCCACCCTCTGAACAGCCGGATGTGGGCTGCTGTTTTTGGTGGAGGAGTGAAACTTCTTGTAAAACCTCGAAGGCAATCAGAAAATATTCCAGGTACTGTTTTCTAAAGGTCAAACTGATGATTTGCATTTTATACCTTCTGGTGGCCTAGAAGGGGAGATTTCTTTGAAGACAAAAAACAAGGAAACAATTTAACTATCCATTGGCAAGAAAACTGTAGCATTAATTAATGAAATTTAATTAAATGTTAGTTTTTCTCGTGATTGTCCTTTATGATAACACCTAGCACGACTTGAATTTTCCATTGAAACAGTATAGATACTTTTACTCGGGATGCAGCCCTTTAATCTTTAATGGTGCTTTTTGATAGCTGCATTTATTTTAATTCAGGACTTGAAGACTATTGTCTGAGTAATCGTTAGATTAAAAAATAAATATAGATTTCATCTTTGTGACAAGATGGCTCCCCCAAAAATACCAAGAATATTGCTGAGGTAGAGGTTTTTTGTTTCTTTAGGATCCACTTAGAATTGAGATAGAATGCTCTCTGCATTTAATTATTGTCACACCCAAAAATAGTTTGATTGAAGTGTATATGTTTGTATATCTTCACAAATAAAAGCTT
This sequence comes from Cyrtonyx montezumae, assembly GCF_038088225.1. Taxonomy (NCBI): domain Eukaryota; kingdom Metazoa; phylum Chordata; class Aves; order Galliformes; family Odontophoridae; genus Cyrtonyx; species Cyrtonyx montezumae. Next base: position 25,347,410 of record NW_027071903.1, on the reverse strand, counting down.
TTTTCTTTCCATCTTGGTAAAACAATGATGAAAAATTTCTCAGTCAGAGGTAAAATAAAGTGCTTTAAACAGCAAGTTATCAAAAATAATGTCATTAACAAACAGTCGTCACACTGAGCAATTTTGTCAAGTAGTGATGCCAGCAGTGCTGTGATGCAGCACTTATACCCCAGAAGCATGGTAAGCAACTTGCATGTGGAATGCTATGTGCATTTCCCAGTACAAATGTTTCAGGATTACTAGTATACCCCATGACTTTTCCTAATACCTGTACCAACAGTACTTAGAATGGCACTGCCAGTACTCCAGGAACTCAAACTTGCATTTGCCATCAAGCCTCTAGGGAAATAAAATAATTTTATAGTAACGTAATTTTAATTCAGACATTTTGAGTCAAAAAGCATCCTCAGGATAGCAGATTTCTTACACTTACTCTTATTAAATGCTTGTTTATAACACTCTCAAGTGTTTTCAACCATTACTTGTTTTTTTTTTTAGTGAAAAAGTAAACAGTATAAGTCAGTGTTAACACGCATGTTTTCCTGTATGCGAGAGAAGAGTGTCATTGTATAATGATTATAGTAACATAGAAACAGGATTTCTGAAACTGTTTCTAGTGCAAGGTACAATTTCACCATGTGCAAGAACAGCTTCATCTGACAGAAAAACACTCAGTAGATATCTGAGCTCCAGCTAAAAGCAAGATCCTTCAGACAGATGAGAATGCCTTAATATGCTGAAAAGTGAAGGCTGAATCCAGGCTCAGGAGTCAGAGTCAGATGAAACCATTTGCCCTGTACTGCCCTATACTTTGCACTGCGACAATACAACAACACGGAAAATTATGACACGTTGGCTTTAAAAACTATGGACGCAAAACTTCTTATGCAGAAAATTGATGTTTCATATTTGGAATACAGAACAAAACAGTACTAAGTTGTATAATGTAAGTACTGTTTCTAATCTAATCACAACAACTGCTGTTGTTGCTGACATTATCATGCTGTCACCAATGGGCAGTAAACATCTGAAATACACCATTATAAGTATGCATTACATATTTCTCTTTTACGGAGTAACTGAAGGACATCTGACAATAACCATTTTAGGAATGACCAATATTTTAACAAGGTGTTAATATGAACAACATACAGATGTAAGCCATGTTTTCATTTGAGATGTATTCTGTTTCCCTTTAACCTACAAGCTGCTACAGCTTCTGATGTTTCAGAGGATGGTACTGAAGGTTTGTAAAAACGTGTTGTGTAGGTGAATGTTAGTAGTGGCTTGTAAAACAAAATGAACAAACTGATTTTCACTATCTAGTTCCTTTGTTAAAAAGTGTAATCTTCAGTGCTGTCCAGTAAGACTTTGGAAAGCAAATTTCACAGTTGCATTTTGATAACTATTAAAATCTTTTAAATTCTACTAGATTTCATTTGTCAAAAAGACTTCTGCTATTCAAATTTTCTTTACTATCTAAATTGTTGCTTTACTTATATTTTGAATAACTACATCTGCTTGTGCAGTTTACAGTTCAGTGAAATTTTATATATTTATTTCTTAACAAATTATTATTTTCTTAATTTAAGAAAAAATATTTAAAATACCTTTTATTGTAAAGCTATGCCTCCTAAAAAACTTAATCCAGATAATAAAATGAATTTATTATTATATACACAATGTATAAATGACACAGCTACTGAATTTATCATAACTGCACTTTCTGTATGATTACACTTAACTTATATCAGCTGGCTTTGATTCCTGAGTTGGTAGAAGTTAGTGCCAGTAACACTGTACTTAGTTGGTTCAGTTATAAAATAGAGCTGTTTGGAGGACGCTGTGTTAATATCAGCTTCTCACATTATCTGAATCCAGCACCACCTGTTCCTTCAGAAGAAATGGATAAACATCGTCGTCGGTTTAATATGAGAATGCTAGTGCCTGGGAGGCCTGTAAAGGACAGCACTGTGCCACCCCCTGTACCTGCAGAAAGACCCTCTTACAAAGAAAAGTTTATCCCTCCAGAACTTAGCATGTGGGACTATTTTATGGCAAAGGTAATTTAAAATGGAAAATACGTTGGAGTTCATGAAAATGTATTTCTTCTCAGTTAAGTTTTAAAGGGCAAAAACAGTGAAAATTCTGAGTACTCTTCAAAGTAAGCTGCAGAATATTGTCTTCTTAATAAAAGATGAAGAGCTCTGTCTATGACTTGTCTTAGGGCTATTTCCTAACTTTAAAAATAAGGTTCTTGCAAATCACAGAGATTAACATTTTTCCCCTTGCTACTTGTTTCTTTTAGGGAACTTTTTTTATATTATGCTATTCTCACTGTCTCAGAATATAAATTACAACTAAAGTTAAAGAGATGTGTATTAAGAGGTCAGAAAACTACTTTGATATCAGACTTCTATTTTGCTTTGCAGCCATTTCTTCCCCTGTCAGACAGTGGAGTTATATATGATTCAGATGAAAGCATTCACAGCGATGAGGAAGAGGATGATGCTTTCCTCTCTGACATACAGATCCAGGAACACAAAGATGCAAATTCCTACAGGTTAGACGAAACTGACACTCTTAGAATAACGATGTCATGCTTACCTCTTTTTTCAGGTGCTCTGCACGCTCCACAGTTTAAGTTGAATATTTGTAGTTCAATGGATAGGAGCATCTGTGGTAGTGGGGTCGCAGCCACAGTGAATTTTGATTGCAGTAACAAACGTTTCCCCGTTTACTTACCTGAAAAAAAAAAAAAAAAAAAAAGGATGAGCGAGTCAAAGCTGCACGGTTTGGCTTTTATGGATGGGTGGGGGAGCAAACAAGAAGTACTCTCCTATTATCTTCAAGACACAAAAAACCATGTCCTACCACCGTGCCAGTTCTGGAGTGGTGTTTCAGAGCACTTAGTAAAGTATGATCCATGGTTTGTGAATGAGAGGCAGATTAAATAGACCACTGACAGAGAAAATGTTGCACGAAAAAAGGGAATAAAGCAAAGTAGAGGAAAAATAATGGCTTTTTATGTGTTCTACCCTATATTCTACAATATTTGTATTTTTAATATCTGTGACGATCTTTCAGCTGGGAAAATTCTGCTGTGAATACCAAACTCAAGTAATGGCTTATCTGTGTTCACTGTGATTTCACTGGAGAGCTTGTGAATGTGTTTCAGGGAGCTTGTACTTAGTTTGGAAACTTGCAGAGTCTCACTTTTGCATCCAATGCATATTTTTAGAAAAAGAGATCAAAGGATACTTGCTGTTATAGGGGGAAGAAGTTCTCAGAGAGGGCCTTACTTCTGATAGTTGATGTGCATGTATCTTGCCATATGTGCCTTCAGTGACCTCCCTGTGTTGTTTCTCTGATCTGTGTAGAAGGGGAAAAAACTGTTCTGCAGATAACCATATTACTGTTGTTTTAACAGAACTAAAACTATTATTTTTGTATAGCTGGGCTCTTCTGCATCTGACAATGGTAAAATTAGTTCTGCACAACATTAAGAACTTCTTTCCTATTGCTGGTCTGGAATTTAATGGTAAGTTAAATTCTACTTCACGTTTTAGTTCTCTGTGTGGCTTTCTGTCAGACTTTACTTTTAAAAACATTGTTTAATTTTTATTTTAAAATTTACATAATTTAAACATTCTTTTTGACAATTGTTAAGAAATACATTTCCTAAACGTTGCTAAACATTTTTTTGAATGGTTCTGTGACTCTACTGTTTATACCCTCTGTAACTCAAATGTTGGTTTTTTTTTCTAAGTCCTTATTAATATTTCTGTTTAGATCTGCCTGTAACATCACCTTTAGGCATCGCTGTAATAAAAACGTTGGAGCACTGGGAACAGATTCTTCAAGATAGAATGGACCAGTTTGAAGGCCCACCACCAAACTACATCAATACCTACCCTAGTGACCCTGGAGTAGGTGCAGGACCAGCTATCCTCCGCAATAAAGCAATGATTGAACCTGAAAACACACCATTCAAGTAAGTTTTCTTTGTTTTCTTTTTTCCTATTCCTTAACCACAGAAGTCCTAAAGAGTATTTCCATCTAATTGTAAACAGCCAAATGAAGTTTGGCTAAATCTTAGTCATGGTTAATGCTTAAAGGAAACTATTTTCCCACATCCCTTTGTTATGTAGCTGTCTCCTGCAGCTGCCTTTACTTCCACTGCACTTTTCACAGCTGTAGAAAGAAAGAAAAGAAAGATGGAAAGAGCAAAGTTTGGAGGACTGCAGATCAGGGGCAATGGCTCCTGCAAAAAAGAAGTTATTCAACCACCATTTCTATTCTTTCAGTAGCAGCTGTCTCCCACCCTGCCCCTCAGCAACAGAAGAACACTCATATTATACATGAAGACATCAGCAGGGAGAGAGAAAGAGTTGTAATACAGTCCTAATAAAGTCAGTCCTCCTGTGTTAGACCTATGTCATGTTTGCAAGTATCTTCAAATGCAGACCTTGAAGGATTTTTTCAACTCAAAAGTAGTTTACTTTTCTAGATATACTAAAATAGAACTTTAATCACATTTGCTGTATGTTAATTTGGATTTGCATCATTGGCACTAGAAGGTTTTATTAAAATATTCTTACAGATATAAGAAAAAAAATGTGTATCTCTTCAAACTTCCATTAAAAATCTTAGGGCTTGAAATTTAGTTGGTTTTCTTCCAAGTTGAAATTTAACCTAAAGTAGATTTGAAGAGGGACAGGAGTTATCTACCTGTAATTAAATAGAAACTGTTTCCTCTTTATTTCTCCTTGTGCATCATCCAGATCAAAGGATTATTCGGCGCTTCCAGCAAAAAGGCTGTGGCATTTTCTTGTGAAGCAGGAACTTCTTCAGGAGACTTTCATAAGATACATTTTCACAAAGAAAAGAAAGCAAAGTGAGGTAAGCAAGAAACAGAACTTTGTTGTTATTATTCTTTTTTTAAGAAATCTCAATTATAACTGTACCTCAGTCTCTTCAGTATATATTTTAATTTTTCTTACCTTTTTGGTGGGATTTCAGTTTATTTCTTTTCATTTGATGGTGTGGTGTTGTCAGTGGTTTTGTTTTCTTTTTTCAAATCAACATGACAATCGTGTTGTTTATTGAAATATCAACTGGACCAAATATTTTCAGATGAGACATTTCACCTTAACTTTATGTATTTGAAAACTATTCTAATAAATAGAACATTTGCAATAATGTAGTAAGTAAATAACCTTGAGTATTCATGTATTTCTTGTTGTCATATTGAAGAATAAATTTAAGTGAGCTATTACTTTGTGTATATGTATATATGCATGAGTAATATATACATATAAAAGTAATATTATATAGTAATATATAATATGGGATTTTATGAATTATACCACTTACAACCATTATGAGTTGTAATTGTAGTTTTGAACCAACATAAATACCATAAAAAATAAATACATTATGTAATATCTTTAAGATTTCCTGTAAGTATGGAGTTTGTGTGTGTATGACTCCTCCATTGATTTACTATATCATACATTCTGTGTTCATCTGGGAGGCATTACATTTTGAGTGAGTTTGTTTAGATTCCTGTCTTAGTTCCTGTGCCTTTTATAAAAAGTTAAAAATACATTTGTCATCATTTACTGACAGAGTGGCCTTTAAAATCTAGTTTGGAATGTTTCATTCTTTTTTTATATTTGTTTGTGCATGTGTTTTGTGTTTGTGACTGTGTGATGTTATGTAGTCTGTAGAAGATCGTGTGGAGCAGGTCAAACAAAACTGCGTAGCAGAAGATCACAAAAACAAGGTAGTATCCCTTCTCCCAAACCTCGAGCACATTCCTAAAAGTTCTGTGGAACTGGCTTTTCTTTCTCTAATGTGACTAACAGAAGCTATGTGTTCTGTGTAGTCTGTGTGGCAGGCTTTTAATCGGTGAATTAACTTTGGATGTCCTTTAATTGGGATGAGTGAGCACCTTGTAAATAGTTTTGTATGCACAACTTTGTGTTTCTTACACTCAAACACAACTTCTGGCTTCTAGAACACAAAAGAGTCTGAGAAGTCTAAAGTTTAGCTTCCTAAATGATGCTGAGGCCACTGAACTTTTCTTGCATGAATTCTGTATAGACTTTTGCGGTCTGAATGTACATCTACAAAATGGATTTTCATGCTAATTAAAATTTCTCATAAATGTTTTGTAGGTTGAAGCAGATCTTGGCTACCCTGGAGGAAAAGCAAAAGTAATTCACAAAGAATCAGATATGATAATGGCATTTGCAGTTAATAAGGTAGGCCTCAAATATTACTGGCAAGTGTAGTAAAATGATCCTAATTCAAATTTGTATAAATTTTCTATTTGTGCTGCACAGGCAAACAGCAATGAAATTGTTTTGGCATCTACACATGATGTTCAAGAACTTGATATTTCTGCTCTACTGGCTGCTCAGTCATTTATATGGATTGGGGAAGAGTATGACAGAGAGTCAAAAAGGTAGGATTATTTCTCTGTGGCTGTAGTAAGCATACAGGTAAACTGTGAGGCTGCATTTATAATTTCAGTGCACAAAAAATAATAATTGTGTAATCTTGGATAGGTTTTAGAAGTAGTTTATAGGCTTCAAAAGAAGTAGTGGTAGAGGAAAGCAAAGAAACATTAGTATGCTTTACACGTGGTAAAGCTAAGAATTTGAGGGCTTTGAGTATTTAGGGTGCATCTACACTGCTCTGTGAAACACAGCCTTGTGGTGTTTAAGCTAATAAGAGAAGTCTGACAGCAGAAACACTTGTAGTTGCATCAGCACTGTGTTGAGCCTACTTCTGGTACCTGATGCTAGCTGCCTAGTGCAATAGCCTGAACTATAATCTCCTCCAAAATTATGCTGAGAGGAAGCACTTACCTGCACCACATTCCATTGCACAGAAAAGGTACGCATGAGGATGCACAGGACAGGAACACTAGATGCTGTAATAGCTATCTGTCTGTATTTTTTAACAGTAATATTCTCCTGAAGGGAGCTCATATTCTCAGCATCTTAGAATCATATGTTGAGGTTAAACACTGATGTCTGAGGAGCATAGTGGAAATTGTTACATACAATACAAGTGAAGAAGTTTTACACGTACAGTCTTCATTATATTCACTTCCTTTCCCCTCTGCCTCTGGGCTCTTAACAGCAACAAGATAAGTGAACGGCATTAGTGGCAAAGAAACATTTGTTTAAAGCAGAACACTGCTGTTCTCTTACAGTTCTGATGATGTTGACTTTCGTGGTTCTACCACAACACTAACTCAGTCAACGGCACCATCGTTTGGAGTGAGTCAGATACAACCATCTTCATCTATGCCATGGCTAGGCAGTGGTCAAACTAGCACTGGAGCCGGTGTGGTAAGTACTTTAGCTGCATGCAGTTCTGTAGACTTACTATCTTCTTTGCTGTATCATTCAGTGCACAGTTCATTGTAGTGTTAATTCAGTGTTGACTTAAAAAGCCGAAAAGGGACCAAGACGTGGCCAAAAAGATGACCAAACTAAGTGTCGTAGATTGTAGCATGAAGTTAATGGGACTTAAAAAGTAATGAGGTAGTCAAGATTTCATGAGGAGAAACCTGCAGTTTCTCAAAAAAATGAAAGAAGTAATTTTTTTAATTACTTTGGCATTGGAACAAATACAAAAATCATTACATCAGCTGTGTCTATAATAGAAGATAATATGATCTGAAATTTCATGACTAAAGAACCTGTAAAAACAGACTTTAATTACTGTACTAAAACTAGACATAATTAGATACAAATAATGCTATTTTACTGGCTTTTTAACAATGGAGGACATTTACCATAAAGTAGAATGAAGGAAATTTAATAGTGTGTTTGTCTCTTTCTTGAATTTTTTTTTTATGAAGCTGATTAAAAGAAATCTGAATAACGTCAAGAGAATGGCTTCACATCCAGTCCATCAGTATTGTAAGTGAATCACATTTGTCAGTATGAAGCAGACATTTTTTCTATAAAATTCTGTAATATTAAAGCACATCCATTTCTTAATCCAGATCTCACAGGAGCACAGGATGGTAGTGTTCGAATGTTTGAGTGGACACGGCCACAGCAGTTGGTGTGCTTTCAGCAGGCTGGGAATGCCAGGGTCACGAGAATGTATTTCAATTCACAGGGCAACAAAGTAAGTACAATATCTACAACTTTTAATGGAACACATTTGATCATGCTGTGACCTCTAAAACAGTTCTATCTGGTGACACAGAAAAGTGCTGTTAAGGTATCCTAGAGTGATGGCATAACCAGTATCATTTCATTTTCACTGAATAAAAGCTTTGTAATAACAACTGACCTTCATTCTCCTTTCTTTCCTGTCAGCTTCACACAGATTCCTGTGAGATTACATTAGTACAAAGCAAGATTTTAAGTAATCTGCACTGTCTTCACACTTCAACAGCAAAATCTATTGCAGGAAAAATGCTCTGATTTATATTAGCTTGACTGTCTTCTCTTAGTGATTCCTTCCTACTAGAACTATTCTTTCTCTTCATATTCTAAGCAATCTCAAAACAATTTATTCTTAAACTGACATACACACATACACATTTAACGCCTGTAAAGTTTAACTGATCTGACATAGAACATAATTGGATCTGAAACCTCTTCCTTATGTTCTTGTAAGGGAAGTTCAATATGATTCACTCACAAAGGAGTTTTTGGGGGCTGTAAAGTTATCTCATCTGTCTGTTGCTTTCAGGCCAATCCTTATCATTAACTACATTCTGAGACAATAAACTTTTCAGTATTGCTTATCTTATTTCCTGTTTTCAGTCTTTTCTGTAATTTGTATGTAGTGAGCTTTTAAGTCAAACATTAATAAGAAAAGAATAGAACTTCCCTATTTTGCAGAAGAAAATTTATGTTTATACAGATATTCAAAAATCTTTCCCTATTCGATAAAATTTTGACAGAATGTGTCACCTAGAAGGCATACATACAGCCCATTAGCTGAACAGAGGAAATATACTGCACTATAGTGGAGAGCAGAAAATAAAGTACAGAAGAGCCACATGCTTTGGCCAGAAATAAGTATGTGAGGAAGATAAGCTGCAGAAAACAATGGAGAGAAATACCCACCTCTTCTTTTTTTCTTAAAGTTATGCTAATAAACATATTTCGTTCCTTGCAGTGTGGTGTTGCTGATGGTGAAGGATTTCTAAGTATTTGGCAAGTAAACCAAACCACCTCAAATCCTAAGCCTTATCTGGTAAGTTAATAGTTGTGGGTTGTTTTTTTTTTCATAGAGGAAACTTAGATTTCAAGACTTAAGATGAATCAGGAATGTAAGAGGTTTACTGAAGCATTTTCTATTTTGCTTATTTTTAATTGGCATACTTCATCAGTATGTGTGTTTTCAATAATATTGATTTGAAAATCAAATTGTAGAGTAACTGTAAGCTATGATGCAATTACAAATGCTATCAGCATTGCCCTTGATTAAATTAAAAATTAGAGCTCATAGTTTACAGCACCAAGAAACAGTAAAAATGCTCTCTTATTTTTACTGCTAATTAACAGCACAAAAAGATGATGCTTAATTTGAAATGCAGGCTGATGTGATACAATATATTGGGGATATTTTTTTTGTAGTTCAATTATTTTAGTGTTTATTTTATAGTTTTTAATCCATTGCTTCACATTCTGATATTTCAAGCTGCACTGTGTATTACTATTTCAGCTTTTGAGACCTTAAGACTGTTTCCTGTATAATAGCAGTGACATGACACCAATAGTAGCATTTGATGCAGACTACAACTGATATGATTGCTTCTCTGTTATTCTGTTTTGTTTTAATAGAGCTGGCAGTGTCATAGTAAAACCACAAGTGACTTTGCTTTTATAACTTCTTCAAGCCTAGTGGCCACATCGGGACAGTCCACTGATAACAGGTGTGTTTAAAGAAACTGAGAGCTACCTACTGATGTCTACTGACCCACTGCTTCTCACACATTAATATATGGCTGATATTTTAAGGCTCAGCATTACAAGTTTTGATACTGCTCAGACCTGACAGATTATTTCTTGAACATTATTCCTTCAGCCATTTGTTTCCCAACTTTTAGTTTGTGAGGGATGGTTAACAATTAAACAGTTTTTTCATGGTGTATTTCACATTCAGCAAGTTGTGACATGCTGCTTCAGGGACAAACACATTCAGCAAAAGCAAGATAATTATTTTTCTTTGAGAAGAGAAACCTGAATAAGTTCTTGGTATAACCTAGCATACATTTTAGATGCAGGAAGTACAGTCTCTGTTATGAAGCACAAAAGCGTTAAGATCTTAAATCTTTGCATATGCTCTTCAATGACTGCAGTGAGTCAAGGGCTCCTTGTTCAGTTCTACTTTCTAATCTTTGACATAGAACATAAACACTCTCTGAGTCATGTCACCCAATGAATCACTTATCAACAGGCCATAATGACTTTTTTTTCCCTCAGAAACGTGTGCCTCTGGGACACTTTGGTTTCATCTAGTAACAGTCTTGTACATGGTAAGTGCTGCAGTGAAAATAAAATGCTTGCTTCTCGCTGGAAAAGAAAAATATAGTATGCATCTTCAGGGCAAAGGGAGAAATTTATGCTGGAGAACTAGTCTACACATTTGTCTATATATTTGCATGCACCAGGTCTGGTACACATCTCTGGCATTATTATTATCTACTCTATAGAGAAAAGTATGAAGAACACAAAGCTACTTTTTGTGGATTTGTAAAAGAGCAAATTCAACTTTCATACACACACACAAATAACTGCAGTACTGCAACAAACGTAGCAGTTACCTGTGTAAACAACAGCTGCATTCTTAGATTCGTGTTTTTAAACCTGCAGATTGCACTGGAGTTGTGTCTCATTTTAACCAATTCAGGCCAGGGCACCTAAAAAAATAAGAGTTCAGTAAATTAGAATATAATAATAAATGTGTATATGATAATTAATGTTTACTTTTTTATCTTCAGCTTTAGTATTATTATTTTTTAGTATTTTTTATTTAATGTACACATCCAATTCTATATTTTCTTAGGGTTCTTTTAATTCATGTATGTGCTTATATTCTAACAAAGATAAGTTAGACTGCATGTCATATTTCTTGTGCAGTAGACCTACATAGCCCTTGCAAGAGCAAGGAATTGTTAACTGATATGACATTGCCAATATGAAGGAACGTATCTATTGAGTTAGGAAACGTTCAGAAAACAATTAGTAACAGAAATGCATTTGAGGATTGAAAGCTACTTACAGTTTCAAATCTATTACATTGTGACATCCTTCTTCCTCAGCTTTCACTTGTCACGATCACGGTGCCACAGTACTACAGTATGCACCTAAACATCAGCTGCTGATTTCTGGTGGTAGGAAGGGATATATCTGCATCTTTGACATCAGACAGAGGCAAATCCTTTATACCTTCCAAGCACACGACTCAGCTGTTAAGGCCCTTGCATTGGATCCTTCTGAGGACTATTTTGTTACAGGCTCAGCAGAAGGTAACATGAAGGTAAGCTATAGAGAAGCTGAGTTGCAATAGAAAAGTGTTTATCTTAAGGAGCATGTAGATATTTTTGGTCAGTGCTCTGTAAACAGGTACATGAATGTGGTAACAAAACAGCTGAAAAAACAAAAAGCCCACAAGCTTCTACATTTGATATACAGCATGTTTGATTTATACTTCAAGTGTAAGATTAAATATACTGAAATCTCTGTGTTCTCCACTAAAGAAGATAAAAGTCTTTTAAAAATTGCAATTTTAATTGGTTAAAGCAAAATTCGTGATTCTGAAATCTTATTTTTCCCACTTAAAGATGTATTGGTTTTGCCTTTGGATATGTCTCCTTACAATACAGTAGGCACTCATTAACCTTAATGTCTTTAAAAGTTTCTGTAATGCCAGGTTCTTTTTGACACTTGATGCTGCAGCACCAGACAGCTACTGAGATTTCAGGGGAGGCAGACAGAAAAAATAACAGAAATAGAGTCCCTGTTTTAAACACATCCTGTACATTTCTGCACTACATTTCTGTACACTTCTTCGTGGGGAGAAGGCTGCTGGGCACCTCTGGTCTGGTGACAGCAGCTCTGCCCTGCAAAGTGACCAGCTGCCCTACATTGTGGTAGCCCTGTGCTGCTTTACTTTATGCTTCAACAAGAGCCTCCTAAGATTCTTGGACTTGTGGCAACTCTTGCTTATAGACAGCAAAAAAAATCCCCTCCCTTTGCTGAATAGGGTTTACAACAGCCAAGAATCTGAAACATTAGAGAAAACAGAAGTCCCAATTTTGATTTCCTTCTGTCTCATTTGTCATTCTTTCAATACAGGTGTGGAGATTGACTGGCTATAATTTAATCCATTCATTTAAAAATGAACACGCTAAGCAGTCCATTTTCAGAAATATTGGTGCTGGTGTCACCCAGATTGAAACCATTCAAGGGAATCGTATCTTCTCCTGTGGAGCAGATGGCACACTGAAAATGAGGGTTCTTCCCAACGCTTTCAACATACCTTCAGGCATTTTTGACATCCTGTAGCTTTCTGCAAGCTAACCCTGTTTTTATATAATGTCCCTTTAAGTCTCTAAAAATGCAGTGATATGCACTGTGGAATTTTTCTGTTGCCTTTCAAAGCAATTACAGCAACATTAAGTATTATCAGGGGGGAAAAGAGAAAGTACTTTTACAACAGGTAAATTTTGAATATGCCTGTAATGGTGGAAATGTGAGTACTGTGCTGTAAAAGCAAAGAATGAAACCCAGTACAGTGAGCTGTGGGTGGGGCACTCAGAAACCCACGAGCTGCATTCAGTAAGTGTAATGTAGAGATCCTGACAGCTGTCAGTCACTTAACAAGCACTGTGGCTCTACAAGTCAGTAAGCATTTCTAATGTGATTCTGATTATTTTTATTCCAGTTTTTCCCACTAATGGAAGCATGTCTACAACTTCTCATTGTGAAATAGTTTAGTTTTAATTAAGGGTACTCAGTGTTATTTGGTTTTCACAAGAATGTGTCATGGATGCAAATGCTGTGGAACAATGTGCAATTAAGAACGTACTGTGAGACGTATCATTTTATGCTGAGATTTTTTTCCCAGTTGGTATTACTACATAGTTGATACTGTAACTTGCACATTAACATTTTTAAATGCTTTTTTTGTTGTTTTTTTTTTTTGTTGTTGTTGTTTTAATTTGCACACTGTTTTCCTTTCTTTCTGACAGCTATGTTCTCTATTGGCCACCTGCCTTTACTTTAGGAATGTACTGTGCGCATTAAATGTTTGTAGTGAGGACACCCATGGTTCTGGTCAGCTTTTAGTTTTTGAAATTCATTTGTCCAGAAAATACTTCATTAAATGAAGCTGATAAGAAAATACCAATAGAACATACAATGCCACATTTCAGATGAATGTCAGGCTTTATGTGGCCAGCTAGTAAATAGTGGATAAAACTGGTAATTAAATTATTACCACAGCATATTGTATAAACTATGCAGAGTTCAATATTGTTTGCTTGTAATATAACTAGCTACTGTTGTCAGATGTATTTTTCTGTTGTAAACAAAAACTATGTTCTTAAGACACCAGAAAAGATGTCTGCGTATTTAAATGTTATCAAAGTGTCTTACTCTTCCAATGAAAATTTTGATGTCTGTGCTGTACTGTAAAATATACTGGAATAAAAAGCACCTTTCTCCAAAGGCAATCTTAAATTGCAGGCTGTGAAGTAGGAAAAGAAAGAAAAGTAAATGTCACTGTTTAGTTTTCCCTTTGTAAGTTAAATAAATTACTTTTATTTCATGGAACAGTTCATTCCAGAACTTTCTTACATTAAAATAGACTTAACTGAACTTCTTAGAGAATGACTGGAGACTGCGTGAGCTACCTTTCACTTGACCTGACCATACAGAAGCAAGAAAAGATTGGCTGTATGCATTTCATTTTCAGCTCTCCTAGAAAATTGTGAAGTTAACATGTACTTCATCTCCAACTGAGGCAGCTGCAAGAAATACTTGTTATACAAGCCTGGCTCTGCCTCTAAGGCAAGAGGTAGAGTTTGCTGCCCTTTCTCCAGTGGGTTGATCTAACTGGGTCAGCAATACATTCAGAAGTTTAACATGTATTTAACATATGCATGTTATATAAAATAATTCAAATCTGGCTTAAATTGTATTTTTACCAGTATATATCCCTGTGTGTTGTTTTTTTTTTAACCAAGAAGTCTACTTTATTAATAACATAATTTTTAAAAAAAAACAAAAAACAGAACCTCCTCCTGGACTGCAGTTCTGGACTGCGATGTTTCACATTATTGCTGTGGATAGAACTCTTGGCACATGAGTTCTGATGTGCATATTAGCTCAGACTATTGCTACTTTTTGCCTCTGCTGCTGCTTTTTGCCTCCACATGCATCTCTGTCCTTAGCACAGGAGGCCCAAATCCTGGCCGTAGTGAAACCAGCAGATATGCTAAGAGAGGATACAGTCCAGGCCCAGCCATCACTGTATCACACACTGCTCAGCTGCAGCATTTTTCTGGTCCATCTGCTAGATAAGGTTCTGCACACAAAGATCATCCTGAATTCCTTTTATCCCTTCAGTTGTTCCTTATACCAAGCGGGCATTGAACAGCTGAGTGTACTCAAGGGTTTGAGACATACTTTCATTTTAAATATTCAGATTAATTCCATAATTGACCAACAGACACAGTCAGCTTAGAAACTGAAATTTTCTGAGAACGTGATTTTGAACTGAAACACAAAAAGGCACAACTTATGTACCAATGTTAAATTTAGAAATCTGAACTACTGAACAAAATTAAAATCAAAAGGTCCTATCGTTTTTCACCTCTTGCTCCCAAAAATTTGAATGTCAGTGGCTACCTTCTGAAACAACAAATTAACTCACTGAGTACAATACCGAATCCGGGCCATCCTGCTCCAGGTATTTCATTTTTCAAAGACAACCAGCAAAGTTTACCCTCCATTTTGTGATTTCATTTCCCCGAATAAGCATGAAGAAAATTTGTCAGAAATGTACCTTCCTTATAACTATGCTTTGTAAGTTATAATTCTATGAAATGAGAAACTTTACCTGGCAGTGAGAGGGGAGGTAGAGATCCCAACAATGCAAGCAACTACAACACTGTTAAAACAGGAATTTTAATAAAAAGTTTTACATGTTTTCTTCCAATTTTATTCTCAGTAATTTTCCTGCCCACATTTGTTTTTCTAAACACAGTTTCATGTGCTTCAGTATTTAATAACGCCATCATTACCATTTTCCCTGGAACTCAGGCTGGATTGTGCTTTTAATGATGTGACTTTTGGCTGGACTTTTCACATTTGATGCTTTTCACTTCTTGATATTTAAACAACTCTTTCCATTCTTTTTAAACACTCTATATCCTTGTCAAAAATATGATCATAGAGGATGGGGGTGAGTATTAAGTAAAAATAACAGAGAAAAGTATTTGTATACAAGTTCATTATTTAGATGCTTATAGTATACCATAATCACTGACTAGAAAATGATTGCAGATAAGATGACTGCAACTGGAAGTTATAAATAGTCACTGCTGATCGCATGACCATGGAATAATCAACATATATTAGGTCTAATTATTGGCTCGAGAATGGGAAAAACAAAAGCAAGTCTGTGGTAACTGTGTGCCAGCTGTAATACTGAACAGTCGTTCTTTGAACAACAAAAAGAAGAAATGGCCTGTGTGATTTAAGTGCATTTATACAAAGGAGTCTGATTTTCCTTTTATGCACACGTGTGAACCACCATGAGTGAACAGAAAGTGTAAACCAAGTGAAGGGACTCCAATGTGTATATCATATAGGTTTAAAAAATCTGTTTAGTCAAACATCACTTCCTATGATCCCTTTTTAAAGTATATTCATCCACCAAAATGTACTGGATATACCATTAAGCTCCCATTCTCCCACGTATACAAATTCTTATCTCTTAGACTGTAAGAAAGCATAGCAAGAACAGACTGTGAAGACCGTAACTCAAACCTGGCATTAATCTGCTTCTCTTTCAATAAATCAAAAGCAAAACTTACTGTCATGTCCTTAGTATCAGTAACATACATAATTCCACATGCTATGAATGCATTACCAGCTTTGGACTTAGGATATGTAGTGTTGATATGCCGAATGACTGAGAATGTTTCTTCATCAATGTGTGCTACTATTATAGTTTCATCAGTGCTTGAGGCATATATAATCCAGAGTCCTTTTTCATCCACTGCTATATTGAAGTACGTCTTCGAGTTAGAAAAGAGGTAGTTACGGCCATGATACAAGGCATTTTCAATGAGCAGCATGCCCAGAGATGCATTATCAAGCCCAAATCTGAAAAGAAAAAAAACCTAAGTATCAGTATCTTTTCTTAAAAGTTTGTTTGTATATACAACTGGTTGGTTGGATTGCTTCAGAGGATGTTATTACTGACAGAAGCACTGTTGAAAATCCTTGAGTTTAAGGACCATTCTAATGATATCTTTCAAAATGAAGTACTTCACCGAAAGCACCTTCCAAAACACTAGGAGAAAACTTCACAGTAATAACCAATTTAAGGCACACAATAGCATGAATTCACTTCAGTAAGTTGCATTTTATTTAGTCTACAAACCTTAATATCACTGGGATAAAAGAAAAAGAACGAAAATGAAACAAAAAGAAAGGATGGGTGCAAAAAAAATCGAATACCAGGAGAAACCTCAAAGTTGTGAACTGAAATCTACAGAAATTTGCTTTCTACTAGGCAGGAGCTAAAGGGAGAAAGTGTGATTGACCAAACTGGCATGAATACTGGGCAGGTTCACCTAGTCTTAGAGTTCGTCCTTTGAAAATAGTTCAGATAATGCAGTGATTTGCTCAAATGAACATCAAAGGAATAAAAATGCTACTTTTGCAGAGCCAAAATTCTGACCTCATGCTGGCCCCTGAAAGGACAGCCTGAATGCCTCATCTCTGATGTACGAAGTGTTTTTATTCCTTGAAATTCCTTAATACGATGATAATCTGAAGACAGTGGCATTTAGCACCTTAAAATTGAGTTCTACTAGTTCAAGAAAGTAATCAGCTACTATTGAAGCACATTTGCTGTTAGGAAGGGCAGAGTATGCTCTTATTCTTTTTAGTAATGCATTTTGTATGAAGCACATCTCGCTGTCTAACATTTATGTAACTATATAGCTAATTTCCTCAAATAGAGAAAAAGTGTTTTTCAGTTCAGGAATCTACTCTCCAAGAGTTTTCTGGAAGGACAGACTTAACACTACTAGGTTATGCAGGAAAATCACCCAAAGAAAGCTCAGAAATGAGTATTCAAGTGATTTGCTTCAGCTTTTCTAAAATTCAACTCTGCAGCAGCTCAACATTCCAGCAGCACGTGTTTGCATTAAGAAATGCTTTTAGGGCTGGAGTTGATTAAAGGATATCAGAGAAACCTAATTTTGTCAGCATCTAAAGGTGACAAGAAACTCCTTTTAGACACTTTTTCAGCATTTGCAAAATCATCTCACCAGGTTCTCATCTGTTCTTTGCATTACACCAATACAGAAGCCCCCTGAAGCTTTTCTGCAGTCCAGATTCAAGGACTTCACTGTAACAGATTTCACATTGCCTAATCCTTTCTATGCTGAAAATAAGCAATCTTTGAGTGAACGACTGAACAGAAACTGAACAGTTGCTAACTTTTAGCAACTACTTAGGGAGGTTCTGAAGATTCCATGAATAGCTTGTATTTGTACATGAAGGCAGTTCCAGATTAAGGGTGCCCAAGCAAAGGTGAGGATCTTCTGTCCTATCACTGTGTATTGTTTAGACGGAGATGGTCATTAAAAATGTATAAACAAAAATCCCTACAGATATTTAAAGAACATTGCCAAAACATGATTTTGTCTTTGGCAGAATAAATATTGTAGAATCCAAGCAGCTTGCTTACATTCCTTGGCATCTAAATGAATATAGGAAGAAGGCACTCACACCTGCTTGGGTAGAGACATCAAAGTATAAGTAAATGTTCTTGGCTCAGACATCAGAGTCATGCAATGGAGCTTGAAAGAAGATGCAATCTTTCACTTGCCCTTGGACAAGTATTTCTTTGGCTCTTCCCACAAGATGAGATTTTGGTTTTGATTTGTATTGTCTATCATCAGGAGGAACTGAAGAAATAAGGATGTCATTTCCAGTTCAAATTCAGGGAGATGCACTGGGAGAGTTACAGAAATTTATTATGAGGAAACCAAGCAGTGGAGTCACTCCTCCACAATGCAATGCACGACCACAAGTTGCTATATGCTCAGCAGGTGCCTTGGTGCATTCCTGTGCATGAGCAGCATTAACTCAACCCTTACCAGCAAAAAACAGTGCTACCTGAGAGCAAGGCATGTGCATCAATGCAGTAGGAAGCTCTGGAAAGCAACACATTCCTCACGTGGGCTTCAGTTGTATAACCCCTTCTCTGTGTCCCCAAGACTGCATCTGATCCAATTGCTACCCCGGTGCATGCACACACACACAGCTTTAATCGTGTTCTTTTTTTCTGACCCTCATATTCCTTATTCACTTCCCATTTCTTTCTGCCATTTATGAATGCAGCAAGGAATCCAAGTGCAAAAACATGCAGAGCAATGCAATGTTTAATTGGAACCCACTGGCCCCAAGGATTTTCAACAGAAAAATCCATTGCCATCTCTGCACACAGCATCTTTTTAATCTGAAGGGCCAACTGCCTTGCATTTCATACATCACATAGTTACTGCTAAAGTAATCTGTTTGGACACAGAGCTGCATAGTGATTAAAGAGCTAACTGTCACAGCAGAGGATGGGCTGAGAACCTCAGTTCCTCAGCTCCAAGAGATGATGCACACACACTGCATGGAAGGCCAACAGCCCACAGTCCAGATACAGACAGGGAAATGATGACTGTACTATTCTGACAAGAATTCTAAACCATTTCTTCCATTCTTTCTTTGCTGGATAGGATGAAAAAGAAACAAAATGGTACAAAGAAGTGGCCTGGCTTTCTGAGGTCCATCTCTATCTATTTCTGAGGTCCACGTATTGCTCTTCCTCACACTACATTATTAACCTTAAGCTAATTGCATTCAACTTACTTCAGAATGACATTGGTTCCTCCTTTTTGGTAGTACAGATGATTGTTTTGTACTGCATGACCACAACCATAAAAGAACCCGGTGATGTTAATGATCCTGTAGCTGTCATTTAGCAAGGCATTGGAATTCTCATACTCTTTTATAGAGTTTCCTAAATGAGAGAATAATAAAAAAAAATTAAAAAAGAATTAAAAAGGCTGTTATTTATCTCATTTCTGAAATCTCAACTCTAAAACTCAATTTTTGTTAAAATCCATTTAGAATCAAGTATGTGACAGAAAGCAATCGTATTTATGTTTTCAACAGTGATTTAATATGTGGAACACGATAAAATAATCCAGAGGCAAAGCCAAGAACATACTGAGGTGTGCAAGGGGCAGCTTCTGACTGAGTAATCAGCCTTAATTTTGAATGTACTTGCTAAACTGTGACAGTATTTCCCTTCTCAACTCATGCCCTGGAAATGGTCTTGCAATAATGTAGCTCGTGCAGGATCTGATTCATTTTCACTCAGCCTTAATAGAAAGGGAAAATTTAGCTACAATTTAGGGGATTAAATTAAAACCACAGGAAGCTGGTAGAGAGCAAGAATACAAAGACATGGACAATGGGCAATAAAAAAAAAACCCAGCTATTGAGAGTCAACACTGGATTCTGAGGTCAGAAATACTAAAAATGTCTTCCATCATATGCAGGGCTAAGTATCACACAGCAACATGGAAAACATTCTCAAAAAGATTCGGGTAAAGCCATCATCCTTCACTTGAAATATTAATCTGGGTTGAAGGAATTACGAAGGCAATGTTACTATAAGGCTGACTCCTGACAACAACGTGCTGCCATACCTGAGAAGTGCATGGTGAGCCAAATCCTTTCATCGCTCACATTTGCAGGTTCCCGCATCCAAGTTCCAAATGTTTGCTGCACGCTGACAAAGTGAACAGGACTTCCTACAGATGTTATGACACATTCTAGTAGAGAAAAAGCACGCGTCCGTTACCTGTGTGACTGCAAACCACTAAGCAGCAGTCAGTCTCACACTCTATCAGGTTACCAGCTTTTCTGGGATGATCGGAGGTTCTGTCTTCAGCTTTTCCAGCCAAGGTATCATCATTTGGTACAGCACATGTCTCCCCTGGATTTGAGAGAGTAAGGGTAAACCGTGACACTTTTCTACATTCAGCATGACAGATGCACAGTCTGTGACTTCACTAAACTGAAGGAATGATGATTGGGATTTCATTTCGCCTGGAAAAATGCTTAGGTGGCTCTGGTCATCAGTGATACATAAACACATGAGCAAATGAAGTGTTTGGGTGGGTCTGTTTCCTTGAAGCTGTTGGGCTGACAGACTGCTTTGAGGAGCAACTGGTTTTGCTCAGCAGATTTAACCCTCTAGCTGAGAATTTCCAAGTAGGTGCTTTGCAAGGCACTGCTGTCCCTCTCCTCTGATAACAGCATTTAATTGAAGCAGCTCCAGCTAGCTGATTTATCAGTCATACTAAAACTGCTTCCTTGGGAGTGAGTGATGGCCAAACTCACAGGGCTTCATGCCCCAGTCTGGGTGCACCAGCAGAGGGGCTGTACTCTGTGAGCAACCATGAAGTTCTGTACTTGCCATGAATCCTCAGAACGGTAACTTTGTACCTAACACACACACACTGAGCACTTCTTGCATAAGAATGCAGGTCGGCCATCCATGCCATTAAAGGTGCAAGACTAAGGGAAATTACACACCACATCCTATACACATAGAGGAATGGTTCACCAAAGAAGCAAATAAACAACTGCAAACATTTCCCTCACTCCTCAGTGATTAGAAGGTTGGGTTTTCTCTAGCATTTACTATTTAAACAATGACTAAAGAGATTATTTATGGAATTTTTTTCTGCAAACACAGATACATCTTTTGCATTTAAAACAAGGCAGCACATTTCAATTTGGTTATAATGAATGACCACAGAGAGCAAACAGTTCTTTGCTGAAGATACCCTGATTTCATTGCACTCTTGTTTTCTAACCCCATTCTTAAAATTCATCTCTTTACACATTTCATACATTTTCACTGTTGCTTTCCAATCAATTCCTGGACTTTGCAGGACTGTGAAAATGATGTTGAAATGAACGAGGTAGAAAAAATATGAAGTAACTATAAGGTAAAGCTGAAAGGGCAGTATGACACTGAGGAAAGAAAAAGCAGATTACACTGCACTGTTTCCTCCTTAAGTTTATAACCTCTCTCTGGTTCACATGGAAAGAAAATACTCCAAGGTAGACCAAAAACAACACATATTTCTCCCATCCATTTATCTAGAACACTTACTGATAGGACATTAAAGTTGTAATTGATCACGACTTATCCCCTAAAAAAGGCACAAACAGCCAATCCAGCTGTGGGAAGAAGTGTGCCTATCGCTGGAATCCAGCAATCCCCCAAGAGCCCCTTCCAGGTTTTGATCTCCATGTCTTCTCAAAATATGTCAAGAAAGGAATCCACTCCACAGAAATCACAAGCTGCGA
The DNA here is from genome assembly GCF_038088225.1 of Cyrtonyx montezumae. Taxonomy (NCBI): domain Eukaryota; kingdom Metazoa; phylum Chordata; class Aves; order Galliformes; family Odontophoridae; genus Cyrtonyx; species Cyrtonyx montezumae. The sequence goes on along the minus strand of NW_027071903.1, from coordinate 25,325,733 downwards.
TACACAGGTTTATTAGGCTCAGCCCAAGAAAACTGATAAAATTAACTGCATGAACAGTTCCTCATAAAGTGGTTTATCTGAGACTATGGAATAGTCAAGGACCAGGTCAATGTTTCTTGTGAAGATGAACGCACTGTTTGGATTTGAGATCATTTGCAATTCTGTCTGGGAACTTCCAGCTGCATGAAACAGAAAGCAATTAAGATTAAGGAAGACAGTTTTCTATCAGAGACTGCTATGTGAAATTTCCACTGCTTTCTTTCCACCAAAAAACAAAATAAAAATAATAATAATAATAAATGCCATAGTAGTTGTGATACTAAAATATTCTGGCTGAGAATTAATAGAATTTACAGGACACTGGAACTATGGATGTGGTCAGTTCTGGGGAGGATGTGAAGGGCAGAGGGATGTGCTGTTTCTTTTATTATTAGCTAATAGTATCAAAACACCTGAGCTTGCAACTAATTATTCTATTCTCTTAAGGATATTAAATTTTGAAACATGTAAATCTGATTCATAGAAATCATTCTTATGTTCGTATGTAATAAGTTAATTACAGCTGTAAATCAGGATATGAATTCTCTTTCTTCAAAGGGATATGATCATTATATAACAAAAAACAATTTATTTTTGTATTAGTCACACAATCTACCACTCATAACATTTAAATGCTCACTGAGGAGCATCTCTTCAGTGCTAAGTTATTTGAATATAACTCCCATCTGCACACTGGGATTTCAAATCCATCAGAAATCCATCAGATAAAGCTTATTCCTCCAAAGAACTTCAGACTGTACCAACAACTGAAAGGTGGTGACCTGAGTAAATGCTCTAATTGTATCCTGCCCAGCACTTCACACATTTCTGAATTTCAAATAGTATCTAATTTCTGCTCAGCTATCAACTTTCCATTGTAGGGAGGCTCTTTGTGCTCCATTCTGATGCTGCAATACCAAGCGTCTCCCAGCTGAAATTCTCTACAATTTCATTCTACGTTAAGAATAAGAGACAGAAGTAATTGAAGTATGTCTCAGTCAGTATCAAATACTCACTGGTTAATAGCATTTATAATACAGAAGATTTCATTTCACCAAACTTTGCAGAATGATGGCTAAAGGGGAAAGATAATGGTGACATACATACCAATCCTAGCTCACTTGAAGCTGCTACAAGCTGAAATGGACATTGCTAACAGCTAATCACCAGTTATCTCCTTGCAGTGAACAATTCAGGTGCCAGACATCCTTACTGCTGTGAGCCTTGCCTGAAGGTGAAGGGCTGCTAGTGTTAAATGGGAACAATAAAGAGGAGAACAGTATTTTGAATCCATTACAACCAAAGCCTCTTTCTTAGCACTGGAGAAGAACCATGCTCCCTCCTCCTCAACTTTACTATTGCAACATCAAATCAATACCACCCTATTAATAGTGAGACTCACGAATCACTCTGCATACTTCACACTTGCATTGTTTGTTCTAGTTCATACATTTCCAGTTACCCAAGAAAACCCACTTAACCAACACTGTCACAGATAACTCATTTTCTGAAAGATGTGAAAGAAGGAAAATTATTATCTGGGATGTTCTTCACTATGCTTTTATTGAATCACTCTGACCTTCTCAGTGAGGAGGAAAATTCACCCCAAGACTACAGTGAGCAACAGCCACTGAAAGAACCACCTCTCTGCCATCAAATGTAATACCTTCTGGGACAGTGGACAAGGACAGCAGGGCCAGATCCAGCATGTAGATCCAAGAATAAGTTTGCTTCCATTCTCAAGCTAGAAATACAAATGCTGTTCTACTAACAGTTTTTCTTTGCTTTCCATTATCAGCTGCTGGCTCGATCCAGCATTTTCCAGTTATCACAATACAACAGTGTTTGTAGAACCCATGTTGCAGAGCATCCAAGCAACCAACTCAGCTCATACTGCTTCAGTGACCAACAAGAAAGGCTCTGAGGTACCACTCCTGGTCAAAATGCTCTAAATGGCACTGATTTGAGACTACATATACTTATAAAATAAAGCTGCTGAATTTTACAAAAGAATGAGTAAGAACTCCAAACGTTAGTGTGCACATTATCTCCTCCCCAACATGGGAGGGGAGAGGGAGAGGAGAGAGGCAGTGCAGCTGCAACGTTTCAGCTGACAGTCTATGAACTGCCAGTTTGGATGTTCATATCTTGGTTATAACAGTATCTGCTGTGAACTTTTCAGCCAATCACTGTTTCATGACACTGAGACCGGGTTTAATCTTCAGCTGTTTATAATATTAAAAAGAACAATTGGAAGAACCAACCTGTGCATTTGTTGCTGTACACGTTCTCCTGAAGTTGTGCTTTATCTTTACGTTTTCCTGGAGGCCCTGGAGGTCCGGGTGGCCCAGGGGGGCCTGGTGGTCCAGGTTCACCTTTTGCACCTGTGTACAGAGCAAAGTGCAATGCCACAGGCCCTGCAGGCAAGCATGCAATCTGCAGAGAACTGCGAGTCCGCACAATGGACCTACTAGAGATCTCTAAAATAGCCTCTGTCTTCTGAAGAGGTTTTTGTGTACGGAAAAAATACAGCTCAATAAATTATCTGGAGTGCTATTAGGATTGTAGAATCACAGAATATCAAATACCAAAGTCCAAAGGGACCCATAAGAATCATCGAGTCCAGCTCCTGGAACATGAACCACCCAGAACTTTATAGGTTCCAGGACATCAGTGCAACTTAATCTGTCTGGATTATAGGCACATAAGAGAGTTATAAAGTACAAATGCCATTTATATCATGTTTTCTAAGACTTCAGTTTAAAAGGCTCCAGTGCTATAGTTCTAGCAGCTTACATATTTGGTTGCCATGATGCTCCCTTTATGTATTCCCAAGTGGAAACCTGTTCTCATTTTCTGACACACAAGCAAAACTACACTGCAAGAAAGAGCAGAAGGAGATCAGGTGTCTGGAAGCATCCTGGAAAAGGGGGAATTCATATACACCTCAACCCAAGGCCCATATAAGTCTTCTTGTGAGGAACTGCATTATAAAGGGAACACAATCCCCTGGGCAGTCGTTTTTATTTTTGGAGCTGCACATTCCCTTGAAACTATTACTGAGAGATACTAGTATCTGAACTGTAGCAATGCCCAGAAACTTCACTGAGGATAATGTGGCTGTTTTGGCTGGTCCAAATCTTGTAGACCACGTTCTTGCTACAGAAGCAGAGCGTGTATTTTTCCACCATGTACACTGTTACAAGAGTGTGCCTCTTCCTACCTTCCAATATCACGTCATTGTTTGCATCTCCCTTTTCTCCCTTTGCTCCTCTTGCACCTTTTCCACCAGGCATACCATCCTTGCCAGGTAAACCTATTTCTCCAGGTTCTCCTTTCTGTCCTTGGTCACCTTTTGGTCCTGCCACACCTAGAAGTAAAAAGCATTTCAGTACAAAGAACGCTTTCCCAGTGTTAAACACACTGCTCCTAAAATCAATACATTCTGTTGAAACACAAAATGCATTCACCCTAGTAGTTCTATGGCTCAACATATTGCACCTTCAACATTTTCCCTTGCCCCTGCAGAACACTGAAGAAGTTACCTAGTAACATTCCCACATGCCTCTATACTTCTGCAATCACAATTGCTCTGTACACCTCCTGTGCTTGCTCATTTAGCAGAGTAATGTTTTTAACAAGGCATTCATTTGTCCCATGTAATCTCAGTCGGAGCATTTTGCAACATGGAACACGATGTTGTGGTTGTACAACTGACACCAAAAACTTCCCACCCTTCACCTTCATGTCATTATTTTATGCTCTAGAAGAGAGAAGTGAGCAGTCAAACAGCCAGAAATGGAAGTGCTCTTGCAGGCATAGGGTTCACATTACATCTGTAAGTACTTGAGGAGAAGATTCTTGCTCTTCCACTTACAGTTTTACTATTTACATTGAAATTCTTTGTGAAATTTATGTGATTTGTGTGATTTACGTGAAATCAGAAACAGAATTACAGTTCTGGGATGAAAACTGAAATGTGTCTTCCATACAATTGCCCTCTGACTCTAAAAATATGTTTTCATTTCCTAATAAAAACAAAAAGAATGTTGATGAATACTAAAGCAACAGACCATGTGCTGTGTCAAACAACCACAGACAATTGTCCCAAACTCAGTCTTTGTTTTTTGAAGCCCTCTCAAGTCAAAGGTTCCTTATGTTAGCAGGTTGAAGGAGTGGAATCATTCTGATGACACTATTTGCAAGCAAGTTCAGAATACTGAGATGCAATTAATTTCATTTGATAGCCATAATGTGCAATACATGGTAGTATATTTATACCATCTTTCTAGAATATGTCTGAAGTGTTCTACTAAAACTTAGTGTAAGACAATGAATGCTACAGAATTCTGCAATGTGCAAATTATTTGCGAACGTTGAATTCCTTCTCCCTGTAACAGAGGTCTAAAAGTAATTGCATCTGAATGTAACAGTCATAAAGGATTTTTTTCTTTTTTAAACAAATAAAATATACCCATTTTTCCTCTTTTCCCATTTAGTCCTGGCTCTCCCTTTTGGCCTGGGACACCCGGGGCTCCATCCGAGCCGTTGTAGCCAGGAGGTCCATCAAGCCCAGGGGGCCCTGAAAAAGCCAGACAGCACAACAGAAATGTCACCATTCACCAGAACATTAGAAATCAACAACCAACATTCCTAAGATCTGTTTATAATATTAAATTAAAATAATTGTCTACTCTTTCATAACATTATTTGCCTAAATGCTACTTGAAAATTCTTCACACTTCTAGCTTTGAACAAATATGTTTTGGCAAACACTGAACTATTTTTTCACCTCCAACACAAAAGCAGAACCACCCTTCCACCCCCAGCAGGGCACAGGTTGACATTAGTAGGAAAGCGATAAAGGCAAGTAGTCATTCAATTCACCTTCATTCTAGTTAGCAAAGGAAGACTGTTCTGTAAAGATATATTTCTATATTTCAACATCTATACCAACAGCTGTTTCAGATACCCAAAACCATTAGTACAATCATCAAAACATCTTACCTGGGGGACCAGGGGGGCCTACAACAAGAACATGCAAAAGAACACAAGACAGAAGAAACAGTGAGTTTACCATAGCAAGTAACCAGAAACAATTCCAGCTTGAAGGGATGAACATTACATCAGAACAATGAAAAGGGGGGGAAAGCATATCACATGTCAAAAGGAAAACCTATGGATTTACATGTAATGTATTGAAAACAAACATCTGAGCATCAGCAGGAACTCAAGTAGACCTTAATGAAAAAATGTCCTTAAAAGCAGTTTGTGTGTGTGTGTACATATTCTGCCTTTTGCAATTTCTAATGGATAAAGATCTGATGACCACCTCTACAATATCACATCACTGTGGGTAGGTCCTGATGGAATGCCATGAGCCCAAGCCATCTAACTATGGTTACATTTCTTTTATATATGTTAGTGGGTTTTTTGTGGGTTTTGTGTGTTGGTTTTGTCGTTTTTTGTTTGTTTGTACAGTAGAAAGAGAATAGCTTTACAACACTTCACAACACAGGTAAAGTCATTAACCTATTGAAAAAATGCATTCAAAATACATTCCTTGTGTTTGTCAGCTATTTAATTACAATTCAGGATTCAGACAACTTTAAACAGGAAAAAAGGTCTCGTCACTCCTATCAACTATTTTTAAATCACAATCACTGCTTTACATGGAGTTGGTCTCCAGGCTGTACCATGTTCCCCACATGACCCAGCTGAGGACTGGCTGCTGCAGTAGAAATAGGGCTTATCCAGTTATTCTACAACATGTGTCACAATAAAATCTGTCTTATTCCCTATGAGTTCATTCAAGTACAGGGCCTTGAAAGAAAGCACAGCAGGCAAGAGTAAAGTATTGCCTGAAAATGTTTCTATTATAAGATTTGTCTTATATATTTTTTGAGGTGTGTATTTGGAATCACATATTTAAAAAGTTGTAGTTGCAGTTAAAGATCCAAATCTGCTCTGTGAACATTTTTCTCCAGTCACTAAGTACTGCCTTGTTTCAACAAAAATAAAATCTCTAAGACAAAATAACAGTAATTCCTGGATTTCCCTACAGATGACACTTACCAACATTAACAAGAAAATGCCATGAGTAAAGTAGAAACCATTTTATAATGTAATTACAGAGAATATCCCTTTTAATCAGTACCCAAAGTAACACCAGTTAATAACTTACTGGCAGTTTTCCAGTAACTAAAATCTCTCCAGCATCACGAAGTCACATGCATTAGCATCTAGAATTCTGTCATTTCAGACACTGAGGATCTTAATTATCCTTGTATCAGCACAAGATAAGTAAGAAAGGTGCTTGAAAGGTAGTAGAAAGGGCTACAGCAGAGAAAGCCAGGACTAAAGAAACAGTTTAATAGTGTCAGGAGAGCAGAACCTGCAGAAGGCACTGAGTAGGTGAATTCACAACTGCAGAGCCCAAGGAAACATGGGTTCAACTGAACTCCTACACATCCAGCATTTATAAGTATGTGTAGGTAAGTCCCAAAGTAGCATCTGCTATCTTGTTTAAGTAAACAACACAAGTTATCTATATATGTGTGTGTGTGTGTGTGTGCATTTTGATAAATAACAAAATTTGTCATGTAAAAATTTATCTAAGTTCCTTGGAAACATTGATTCTGTATTGCTGAGGGTAAAAACAAATGTAATGTTTGTGGTAATTAACATACCTGTTAAACATATTCCTTTTGTGCTGTTACATAAATCCACCATCACTCGGACCTGAAGTTTTAAAGAAATTAAGTTCAAAACAAGGTGGGTCATGACAACTCAGATAAAATGGTCTGATTTACCTTTTCTACATTACTGTGCTTATAAGAATAAAATATTTAGACCTATTTTTACATTGAGACAACAATCAATTCCTCAATCAGTGATTCCCTGACACAAATCTTTTTGGTACACCTCACTTTAAACCCTTCCAAAAACACTAAGAAAATACTTGGCAGTCAGTTCCAGGCATCATCTAAGCATCAATATTCACCTGTTACAGTAATCCAAATGTGTGACTGTCCATGTAACTGACTGCTGGTGTGAGGTATTCACAGCTAACATCAGCCAGTAACTCTGTACTCAATTCCATTTCACATTTATAAACAATGGGTACTTTTCCAGCATAGCATATACCATGAGAAAGATGTCCTGCATTCCACATAAGAGATTTCTTGCCTTGGAATCACAGAGATGGGCAACCCTGGGGTGGACCCTTACTCATCTGAAACACTTCAGCTGAACAGTGACAGACTTTACAAAAACCAACCAACGTTTGTATGGATGCCTCTAATCTAGAGTAGATCAAGTTTTATAAATGATAAGGTCATTTTCACAAAACATGTGGATTTGGGTATTTGTTTCTATATTTCTTTCCTCTTTATACCTGTAAACAGACACAAAGATTCAGGACAAAGCACTCAATGCAGTAAAGCTCTGTGACTTCCCACAGACTGAAGTGACAGCTGACAGCATTCACCATCTTCAAAGATTGAAGAGTTATTACAGAAATGCCCATGTTGTAATTCCACAAATACATTTCCTGGTCATTATAAAGCAATTTTTCCCCATCTGCTGTAGGCCTTTCTACTATTTTTATCTTTGTGCTAAGATTTCAAACACTTCACCTACCAGCCCTGTCGCAGTGGGCACCTGGCCCCAATGTCCTTCTCAGTTTTCATCCTGAGAAGTTTCAGATTCAATCTAACTTAGCTTAACTACTGTTGTGTGTCAGGATTTGCTTGTTCTCCCTTCCCCTCATCTCTCAAAAACCAGGCTTCTACACTGTAATTTGTAAAATACACCTTGTTCAAGCATTCTCTAATTCAAACTGCATTTTAATCTAAATGGATTTGTTGAGATCGTTGAAGTGATTACAGCTTGCTCCGGAGCCCTGCAATTATCTCAGTATTATATTTGTCATTCAGTGCAACCCACACGACAGTTACAAGCATGGCATTCAGAGAGTGCATTACAGAGAACAGCCTGCAGCACAGCCCCCCAGCTCAGTGATGAGGAGCCGTTGGCCTTCCCATCAGCCAGCTTCACTTGCCAAGGAGAAAAGCTACAGAAAACAATACTTTAAGCGCTAACAGCTTCATTTCTTTCGGGAATAAAGAAAGGATGGGGAGGAGGTGAGGGGGTTTTAACACAAACTATGGAGCAAAGCTGCAGGAATCACCTCCCCAACCACAAGGACCTTTGGCCCATGCTACACAGCACTCCGGTCTTCCTATTACAGCAAAGACAATACCAGATGGGAAGGGGAAGAGTGGCTTGAGAATATTTCTAGAGTTTCCTTCCCCTTGAGCCAATAGATCTGCACACAGTTACATGATCTTCTGCTATGTAGCAGCCAGAATAAAAGAGATAGATATTTTGTAAGAACAAAAGGGCAGCAAACCCAAAGCACAGTGGCTGCCTGCAGGACTGCACATATATTTTGATGGAGCCTGTCTTACACGTCTTGATTTGAACAGAGAAGTGGCACAAGTGGACAATCTTGTCATATACTGTTAAAATACACATCATGCCACTCGGTCAAATTTGGAGAGCCCAATAAAATGTGTTTGCTGCATACATGTCATTTAACCACAGAGGGATGGCACATGTAGCTGTCGCTGTCATGACTATCCAACTACACCAACAGCGAACAGTTTTAACAGCATAACCCCTGCCAGATCTGAACTTTTTCTCTACTGATTTTATTTGTGTTAGTCAGACTCAGAATCATAGAATCATTAAGGTTGGAACGACCACTAAGATTGCCAAGGACAGCCAACAACCATATCCCTCAGTGCTACATCCATCCTTTCCTTGAACACCTCCAGGGACAGAGACTCTGCCTCCTCTAGCCACTCTTTCTGAGAAGAAATCATTCCTAATACACAAAATGAACCTCTCCTGGTACAACTTCAAGCCACTTCCTCTTGTCTGATCTCTGTTACCTGGGATTGGAGGCCAACCCCCACCTCACCACAACCTCCTTTCAGGGAGTTGTAGAGAGTGATGAGGTCTCTCCTGTGCTTCCTCTTCTCCAGACTGACCCATCCCAGTTCTCCCTCAGCCATTGCCCATAAAACCTGCGCTCCAAACCCTTCATAGCTTTGTTACCCTTCTCTGGATGGAATCCAGAGCCTCAATATCATTCTTGTAGTAAGGGGACCAAAACTGAACACGGTGCTCAAGGTGCAGCCTCGCCAGCGCACAGGGACCATTGGTCCAGCTCCTGCTGGCTGCGCTATCTCTGACTCAGACCAGGATGTGTTGTCCTTCTTGTCCAGCTGGGCACACTGCTGGCCCATGCTGCACCCAAACATCCTTCTCCTGCGTGCAGCTGTGTGACTTACAGCCGCTCTGCCCCAATCCTGTAGCGGTGCATGGGGTTGCTATGACAGAAACGCAGGACCTGTTCTTGTCGAAGCACACACGGTTGGCTTCAGCCCAGAGCTCCCCACACCACCTTCCTACCCTCAGGCAGATCGACACTTCCTCCCAACTTGGCATCATCCGCCAACCTTCAGCGGGCTCGCTCCATCCCTTCATCAATACAGACATCACACGGGGCTGCTCTACGCGTCAGACCGAACCACGTGGCGCGCCGCCCTACCGGCACCATGGAGTAGGTGAGCATCATCAGCATGTCCTCGCTGTCGGCGCGCACGTGCCCGCGGCGGCTCCTCCTGCTGCGGGAGAGGGGCGGGTGGCCGGGCCCGGCCGCGCCCAGCGGGTCCCGCACGGAGCCGTTGGCCGCGGGGATCCGCGCCGCCTCCATCTCCCTCAGCGCCGCGCTCAGCTCCCGCCACTGCGCCAGCAGGAACAGCGTCCCCGCCGCGCTGAGCGCCGACAGCAGTCCCACGGCGGCGAGCACGCAGCGCAGCGCCCGCCCGCCCGCCTCCATCGTGCTGCGGACGGGCGGCTGCGGCCGGCGGGAGGGATTTATGGCCCCCGCAGCCGTGGGTCGCGGGATGGGAGGGGGGAGTGGCGGCCGCCCGGTAGGAGATACTGCGCAGTGAAACAAAGCTCCCCTTTACGTGGGAAAAGACCGCTAAGATCATCCAGTCCAATCATAAAGCCACCCCCATCGTGCCTACTAGCCACATCCCTCAGTGGCACACTTACCCGCGCCTTGAACACCTCCAGGGACAGACTCCATCGCTTCCTGGGCAGTCTAATTAATTCATCATAAAGGTAAGAAAATGAATAATACAGTACTTAACTGTTGTGAGGAACACTACAGTTTGACTGAATGTGAAGATGTCATGAAGACCATGAAACTTACAAAACTCTGAAGAAGAGTTGTAGAAACGTTCTTTAAAATGCTGAAACTTTAAGCTCGAAGACCAAGCAGCTGTGCTTTCTTTCACTGTTGCTATTTCAAACTGATCTCAAGAAATTCACAGGCTCTGAATGCCCAGTTCCCTGCAAGGAAGAGCTCGTGGTCTTCGCCATGTCAGACTGATGGTTCTCTGCAGACTTCTATAACCAGGCCGGGCCTTTCTGACACTATTCCAACTATACCACTGCCCTGCAGCTCACACTAACCCCGCAGTGCACTAAAGCATGAACTGTGAAGTCAAATCAAATTTGAATTTCACAGACAGATTCTGTCCCAGCCCATTAAACACAGCAGAGATACCAAGGCAAGAAATTACCTCCATTATGTTAAAGTTCTGATCTTTCTGAAATAAAAGAAATATAACAAAAAGCCTTGGTGTCCTCAAGCATCACTCTGGGAACTGTTTTCTTATTAATCTATTATGGTGAGTTTAGGTAGAGCAAGACAGAAGTAGAGGGGATAAAAGCAACATTCAATCCCATTCCATAATGACATGAAACAAGAGAATTACCACATGTCCAAAGGAGTAGGGCTCACCAACACACTCATCCCTCTCAAGGATGAACCAGCACCATGCAACCCTAACAGTCCCCTCTCATTTGCACTGTGATACCAGGTAACAAAGATCTCTTCGGTCACTCACACTGAAAATATCCTGTTAAGATGTAGGAACAGGTTGCACCATCTGAAGCCCATAGTGCTCAACTTCTTTCATGGCACAGTGCATTTTACAACATTCTCTATTTTACAAAACAAAATCAGGAATGTAATCCCTTAACTACTTGGTATTTTCAGAAACCATTACAATCCTTAAAACTGAATTTGTGTATTGAAGAAATAGTAACCCTATAGAAACGGGACTGTTTAAGTTTTACTTCTATTAAACTTGTGAGGGGAAAAACAACCTTACATAGAACTTCTCAGAAGTAATTTTTTCCTAAGCAAGCTTTGTTTATCCTGTCATAAATATTACAAAATCAGTTAGAATCTATGACAACAGCAAATTAAAGCATCTTTCTCTCTGAGAACATAAATAGAACTGCACTCCATCTGAATGCCTCCACATTCCCTCATCCTCTACTACTCCCACTTCAGGACTTTGATTTTACATCTCCTTCTAGGTCTCCCATCCCAGTACAACACACCCAAAGTCTTGGTCCATTCATTGTCACCAGCTGCAGCACAGCCCTATTCTTGATGCCTCTGTTCCTTCTCTGTGATGACAAGTGAAGGTCCCAGTGGCAGACTGATGAGCAGCAAATTAGAACAGAGGCTTGGGAATGGTGCTGATAAAGCCTGAAAAAATATACTCAGTAGCGATCTAAACCAACATAAGAAAATGAATACCCCTTATATCCATTTAGTCTTTTTTTCCAGGTAGATCAGATAGATGCCGACAAGCAGCAGCTCAACTATTTTCTGGCACTTTGGGAACTTGTTTTTCTTAAAGCACGTCCTACTGGAAGTGTGCGTCATATCTGACATGCAGAGAAGCATGGCATATAGTGATAATGCACACCAGCCCAACTTACGTGGGAAGTATAATGAAACTATCAATGTATCACATGCAAGCTGCAGGTACAACATCACATTTATTCTTTGCACAGTTCCATCTCAGTCACACAGCTGAAATAAATTATTAGAAGATAGAACATCGCTTTACCACGTGAGATATTTTTGTATCCAAATTACACGCTCTGTGTATAATAAAGGCTATCACTTGATTATTCTCAGGCAGACAATGTATTCAGGGAGCGTCACACTGAAATAATGCTTCCACTGATGTTTCACTTTGCAAAAATTATCATAACTGAAATCTCTCTAGGCAGCTCTCCCAAGATGAAGCATGCATTGCTTTCACTTGAATAACTAACTCTGAAAGATGGACTGAGTGCTGAGGGTGATACTCTATTAGACAGATAACTAAACCTCCTCCAATTATGTCATCAAAATGAAGCTAAAACAGCCCATAATCTTTATGAGTACTAGTAGAGAGAAGTGAACCTCTTTCCCCAAACTACTTAAAGTGAAGGAAAAAAAGGGTCTTTAAAAGATTTTGTAGCCTCCCATGATAACTAACAGATTATATCAAATCCTCTTCTCAGGAAATATGATATAGTTTTAATATATTCATTTTAGGATTCTGAATCTGCACCATAAACCTAAGAAGTAGGAGGGGAAGATCGCCCTCTGAACTCCAACTCATGGGTAGTTATGCCTTTCATCAAGTTCCTCTGAGACACTGGATCCTGGTAACTGCTGCAGCTATATGTCCAGCACAGATACATTCAAGAAAGCCTGCAACGCCAAATGCTGCAGGTGCCCTTTTGTCTTCAGCTCCACTACCACTGCTCAAATCACGTAACATGATTTGATCCACAAAATGACCCACAAATCTCTGCAAGCAGTGCAGCACAGAGGGCACTACCCAATGGTGTCAGCAGCATAGCTCATTGCCATACAACAACCATTCCTAGTTTCAAGAAGCACGCCTTAGAGATGCATGATTCATGCATTGGCAGCCAAAGATGACTTTCCCAGAAAAGTGCTCGGAACTCCTCAGCATCATATAAAGATCAAAGCTGAATCACAGAGAAGATGACATGAGAGGTAAAGTCACACAGAGCAATTCAAGCCCCATTGCTACAACTGCTCATTGATAATTTGAACTAGAGAAATAAAAGCAACTGAAGAAACGCAACAAATGGTAAGTGACTCGACAGAATATCACATCCTCGTCGCAGCACTGCAGTCTGAAGACAATAAATACTACTGGAGAAATCCAGGAATTAAGTACTGAATATTTATTACCAAAAAAACTGTCAAACCCAACTTTTGTCCAGGTTGAAAGCAACACACAAAACAACATCTGGTAAAGATAATCCAACAGCTCCAATAGTACCTCCAGTTCCAAGTTGCATACTGTGGGTGCTCACCTCACCCCCTTCTCATGGATTTGTCAGGGAAGAATTTGTATACCACGGTGGCCTAAGGATATCAAATTAAAAGAAAAACAGCTGCATATGAAGCAGAGCAGCCTTAAAGCTTCCTCTTTGCTATAGAAATTTATTCTCTGCACTACACTGGGTGTATGCTGCATCCATCTCTCTGACACCTTAGCATCATACACAGTGCAATCTTAGCAAGAGCTGATCACAGCTAACTGTGCCCCTTACTAATTTTCATTCAAATGACTGAACACAATCAGCCTTCTTCATAGCTTTCTCACAACATTCTGTCATTCATTTTATCTGCCATTATGATTCACTGGAAATTAAAAACACATTTTCCTACTTGAGCACTTACTTACTGGATGTATTACTATACACACTGTAAGCACACATCCTAAGATTCCTTATAAAGCCAAGAGAGATAAACAGCACTATATGGTTTCACAAACTTATCCAGCACCTCTTACACAGGGACATGGAGGTTTAGTTGCCGAGCAGCCTTCCACCTACCTGTGGAACAAGATGAACCTCATTCCAGAACTGATTGCTTTTCCCCTCTTGCTAATAAAGCAAACTCAGACATATGCTCCTGAAGTTAAGGACAATGTACCCGCAGCAATATTACCTCTCCGGGAGCCTGGGATATTAGGATAGATCTTATTCAGACACACACACTTCATAAAAGATGCTCTCTGTTTCAAAGGTTTTATCATCCCATCTCCAGGCAGCACACAACAGGAGTGGGAAACAAGAAGACAGAGGTGGAACACTTTATTAGGTTTTTATTCTCAGATTTATTACACTTCAAGGAATTTTTAAGCATGAATCTTCTAAGCATACCATTTTCAGGTATATCATTTTCAGTTGCTTGTGTAACTTAGGTACAGAATGTACACTTATAACACTATTTTGAATATTTTGCTCTACTTTGGGAGAAACTGTGGAAGGCACTGAGTTTAGCTGAGGGAGGAGAGGGCACATCCCACCCCCAGCTGCCCCTGTTGCAGAGCCACACACTCCTTCATTTTCAGAAGAAGAAAAAACGCATCATGTGCAGATCTCAAAATGGCACATGGCTGTGACACAACATTCAAATTGTTCTGGGAATACGGGATGGAGGGGGCACTGGCAGAATGCTCAGTTCCTTTACAGGCATTGTGGCTCCTGCCCACATCTACTGCAATTTGGCACATTCTGTGTCCGGGAAGAGCCCTCTCACATCACAGTCTGAATTTTTATTCCTGGTCTCCACATTAAAAAAATAAACCATCTGAAGATACCGCAAAGTGATGAGAAATGCCACAGTGCATAACTTGAGGACCAGAATTGCATCAGATAAACTTTTAAGAAAAGAATGATGTTATCAGAGTTTGGACAGGCTGGGTGCTGCACTGCCCTGTGGGTGCAGAGGTCTCCTGATCAGGAGGAGGCAGCAACCATCAGCTCTAACAATATCCCCCATTGCAGCCAGACGTGGTATGACACGTACATTTCTTATTATTGCAGACAATGGAACAGCAGATCTGGGGAGCTGACCTCCAACCTTTCTACTGTACAGTTTTTCTACCAAAGGGTCTTTTAGCCTATATTATGCTAATGAAGTGTTTCCATAGAAGAGGAAATGGAGTCTAGCATAGCTATCAGTTGTTGTTCAGAACCAACACATAAAATAGATGCACTTACAGTTAAGCAAATACATATATGAATATGAAAACTATGGATTTAATCTCAAGATAAATAAGGAAACTGGCACAGCAACAGTTTACTTTTATTTCTACCCATGCACTACCATTATATTTTCCAGCCTACTGGCTGATCTGTAGCATTCTAGAAACTCTACACTGGACATCACAGCAAAATAATTCAGAAACATTGGTAATTTGCCATTCCTTTAGTTTTTATCACTGTGATATGAAAGTGCATCCTCTGTTCACTTCTGTTCCTCTTTCTAAGTCAAGATTTGGATCTTTGTGTCAACAATGACAGGCAGATTTCAAAAAACATTCTCTCTCTGTTTTCCTTTTTTTCCCTCAGAAGTACTTTGTAAATCCCAAGGCTCTTTTTTATTACTTGTCCTTACTGATTTTTTTTTTTCTCCTGAAGGTGCATAAAGAGATACTGCACCAGAAAGAAGAAGTGCCCCAAACATACAGCCCTTTCAACTGTTTCCTCAATTCCCAACCTTCATTAGTGCATGGTTATTTTTGCACTGGCACTTGGAAAGTTTTGCACTGTTTCTGCATAAACTATTTTACATCATTAAAATCCTATTTCTTACAAGAGTGCCCTCCTTATATTTCCTTTTCTTCTTCTTAAAACAGCAACGCTACGAAATGCAACACTGACTTTTTGCCTCAGCAAACAGCATTACTGACACTTACTCAGGGCCTTGCATTTGCATCCTGGACTTCACAATGAAAGCAGTGTATGTACTTGCATACAGACACCAACAGTGAACAGGTTTGTAATGGAAGTGTTAACATTTCACTGTAGAGCCTAAACATAATCACAGATGATTCAAAAGTCTGACCTTTGCAGGCTATGATAATTTCTGCATGTCTGCATTTCATAGTTTATTAGAAAGTACACAGATTTAGCATACTTACCTCTCATAACTGTAATGTCCAAAATAATTTTAAAGGTCACAGCATTTGGGAAATATTCAGAGTCACACAGTGTCACACAATTCGGATTCCCACAGAGCCCACAGCCAAAGGGCAATTTCAGTTGTCTGGTCCATAACCACACAAAACTGTTTTGCTCTTGCCAGCAGCTCCTTCTGCAGACAACCACAGCTCTGCAGTGCTGCACAGCACGAGGCTGTAATGCTCCACCAAACACTTCACCACGCAGCATGTTTGCTACATTCTACAAAACTGACTTCAGGCCTTACAAGGTGCAGGTAATACAGATTTAGAACAATATATTTCAACACAGATAGAATTATTTTAAAGCAGAATTTCCAACCTGAAATTCTAAGTATCTTGAAGTTAGCTTCATTCAAATCCTTCATGGTTTACAGTATTATTATTTCTCCATAGACCACTTCAAAACATCTGCTGCTTCTATTTGCCAGAATAGTGCAAACAGAAAAAGAGGGAGAGAAGGGGAGGAGAGGAAAAGAGAGGTAAAGAAGAGAAGGGGAGGAGAGGAAAAGAGAGGTAAAGAAGAGAAGGGGAGGAGAGGAAAAGAGAAAAAACGAGGGAAAAAAATTACAAGTATCACAGCGTTTTAAAAGAAGCTGATCAATCACAAAGTACTCCACAACTTTGACAGATATATGCAAGAATTTATGTAGCAGTAGAACATGCTTTCTGAAAATCCATCTCCATGCACAAGCAATCAGACCAATGCACAGAACCTACTTTTGCAAATCTGCCATGCCTTCAAGCAGAGCAGGGTTGAGGAAGAAGATAGGTGCAGAGAGAATGCTCTGAACCCTGCCCACTTCAAAGCTTATGCAGTCAGGGCCCCTCTCAGAGCAATTGGTACCATTAGCAAAATAAGCAGCAGCACTTCAAGGAGCAGTTAAGAGAATTCAGAACAAAAAGAAGCGATTAGTCCCATTTTTAGTTGGTTACTCTGTACTTCCTTTACAAGGAAAACTCGAGTACTGTGTATTTCTATTCTACTACAGAAATACCTACAGTACCTTTAGTGTGGGAATTGTTCTGGTCCATAAGCACTCTTAAAAAATGTCCGCTTCCACTGCTGGGACTGCATGCACAAGAGGCTTGGCTGTATTTTCAACTAAACAAAAGTTTAACTTGTTCTGTTTGTTGGTTTGTTTGTTTGTTTGTTTGGGGGGATTGTTTTTAATTCTTTGTAGAAATCATCTCTAGTTGTCAAAAATAAAAATGCTTAATACTTTCTATACTTTATGCAAGTGACCACCGGAAAAGATTCTATGTGTGATACAACAACAGTGTGATGGAGTTCTTGCAATATAATAATCAAATATCAAAAATTTGCCTGAGAAAGTCAGGTGGATACCTGAGAGCTTTCCTGCACTGAAAGACAGAAAAGGAGAAGGGAGTCCAGTGGCCCTAACGGACTGGTGCCTGGAAGGATCCCAACAAGTAGGAGAGCAGTGTCAGCCCCTTGCTGAACACAGTGCTTATTTGGGCTGAACAGCTAGGCCCTAGATCTCAGGAGTCCTGCAAGGTTCCAACCCTCTCTTTCTCTTTTAAAAGCAGGCCAAGAGGCTGGAATTAAAGTACAAAGAAAGCTCAGAGAGGCAGATAACCCCAAACTTCAGCTCCTTATGAATAACAAGAAATACTTGGAGGGCATGAACATTACTTCAAAGGAATTAAAACGGGGGGAAATGGTTTAAGTTCCACAGAATGTACTCTGTCTTCCTTGGTACTTTCAAGTTCAAGCTCTCTATCAATTTTATTGCAGTCAGTCCATGGGCAAAGGGAAAAAAATCTGAGATAGTTCTCCTTAGTTCCTGCATATCCAGAAAGTGCGAAGATTTCATGTACCTCTTCCTTTTCCTGGCCAGCTGCAATTCCAACTCAGGAGTAGGAAAAGAAGTAGCTAAGTTGCACAGCTAGCAAGCTGCAAGAAACTAGATGCCCAGAGAGTAGATTCAGAGTGTTTTTGAGATGACACATCCACGACCTGTTCCTGTAAAACTTAATTACAGCTGCTTTCTGTGTGCGACAAGAACACGTTGTCCCCATCTTCACAAGCAGCTGTACTTGAATTAACAAGTGTAAGTCTGCCATAGTCTGAAGATCAGAACTTATGGATATTTTTCTCCTATTAGTCTCAGCATACTGTTAACTCTTTCCATTTTGGCTTACATTGGCTATATTTTAATGCTGTTTTATCAATCTGATGTGGACAGAATAAGAAGAGTGATTTGGGAGGAAGTTACTGCAAAAACGCAGTTTACATTTTTTACAAGGTTTATATCCTCTTAACAAGCAAGAGCAGTGCTTAATATCAAGCTATCAAATGTCTATTTCAAATGGCAACAACAACATAATCCTGCAATAATATATGCATTTTTTTTTCTTCAAGGATCTCAAAGTTCATCCACTTGGTCCTAAGTCATGCAGGTAGACAGTTCTCACATGACAAGTTAGCATTCTGATATTCACATGCTGCCACAGTGAATTACACATTGTGATCAGCAATTAAAAGATATATTCTCCAAAACCACCACCCAGTGTGTGCAGCTAACCCTAAAAAAAAAAAAAAAAAAAGCAGAGCTAGCCCCCTGCTCCTGGTGCAGCTACACACATGTGTAGTCCTCACAGAAGGAACGGTTTTGTTAAAACATGGAGCATACAAACACCAACAGAGACCAAATGCAAATGGCTCCTGAAGAAGCTGCAGTCCGAAATTGTACTTACTAGTGAGGTGTTCTTTTTGCATTTGTTCCAGACAGACACAACCAATAAAATACTTCAAAAAACCAACAAACCACCTTTAAGGTCATCACCTCCAAAGTCTTGCACCCATCTCAAGGCAGTACAAAGATGTTTTCTGACCGTACTTGAAGCTATGATGAGCTTCTCCCAAAGATTTTTTTCTTTCAGAACCCTCTGAACACTTTTAAAGAACTTAGATTCTGAGGACATACCCTGCAGGTTGGGGAAGTATGCAGAACACTGCACTGAACACAAAGTGGTTTGATCAATACATGTGATGTAATGATGCAGTAGCAGCCACCCCATGTGTTCAGCTGCTATGCACAGCAGTGTTACAGCATACTCATGCGCAAATCCTCTCTTTACCATTTAAAGAGGCAGGAGTAAGAGGTGGGAGACAAACTTCTTCACCAAGTAGAGAACTTCACAGATTTACCATGAAATATCCCTGACTTTTCCACTAGACAGTAACAGATGAAGCATCTGAGTAAACAGATACAGTAGTCTTAGTTTTATTAGTAGGATTTGACAATTAACTTGTTTAAAATAAAAGGAAAACGATATATATGAGAGGTTAAGAGAAAAGGCCCGAGAAAAATGCCTCAATAAAAAGAGTACATTGACCTTCTTATGGAGCCTACAAAAAACAGACAGCCACTACTGCAAACACATGGGAGGTGGGGGGAAAGGAGAGGGAAGTATTACATCTGTATTTGCCTACTGCCAATGCTCTGCACCTAGCCAGTGGTTTTGGCCTATCTCTGAGGTGCAACACTGAGCTAGATGGTCCTTCAACCACGCACTTAGTCTGCATTCATACAGATGTCTCTGTCCCCTCCTGAGGGCATTTACCTCGTGCCCTACTGACTGCAATAAGATCATCAAGCCATAACATAGGTTAAGCCCTAAGCTTTATCCTACTAGTCTCACAGTTCTGGAAGTAGTAATTTTGAACGTGGTAATTTTGTCTCCACTGATTTAACTCATTTACTTTCTGTGCTGTTGCTAGATCTGATTTGATCCCTTTTTGTTAAAGCAACATTCTAACTGACGTTATCACACAAGCCACAGGGTCTCTGTGAGGATGTGGACTCTCCTGGTCAACCACGAAGAGTTTTTTGCATCCTTTTTTCACAAAAGTCTATTGTAAAATATTTAGGAAAAAAAAAAAGCCTTATTTTTATTGTATAAAAAAGAACTTTGTTAATTCACTGAATGCCCACTCAGGCACTGAAGAATTTGCAGTATTTAACTATAGATCTTTGTAGTGAACAACAAGTCCAATCATTCTGCTTGTATTATGCAGAGTTCCGGGAATTCTCTGGCTTGAAAGAACTGAAATCCATTTTCTCTGGCATATGGAAATAATATTTGATTTAAAGATATATCCCACAGAAGTCAGTCTTGACAAAACCCAGTTTGAATGTAAACAAGCATTTTTACATTATTTAACCTTTCTCATGATCTCTTTGTGACCAATTAATCTCCCTCATCGCTGTTGAACTACAAGTCATGCACAAATTCTTTTCGTCACTGAGTAGATATAAAACTCTGACAGGAGACCCAACAAACATTACCAAATGATCCATTTTTAGAACGAAGTCCTTTCAATTAAACAAATGACTGCATTACAGGCAATCAATAATTCCATATGTGGGGAGCTGGCTAGATCTTTGACTCCCTGAAACCTCAAGCAACTGAAGCTAACAAAGAAAGAGTATATAATGGTTTCACCCTCTTTATATTTACCTCTTGCTTTATCAAACACTTCATTTAAGGCTTTTATAAATAACATGAAGAGAAAGGTAGTTTATTCTTACAATTTGCATATATAATAAAGAAGATATAAGAATATATATGCTTCTAAATTGAGATAATCTTTTATTGTGTTATTACTATGATTTAGCAATATGAAAATAATGCCTTCCAGAGCACTTTCTCTGATAGCTGTGGTATTCTTTAATGCTACAGACAGATATAACATCTATAAAACTAATTAGCAAATTCTACACGAGTTCTTTTTCTTAGTTACTGAAGACAAAGCAACACTACACTGAGTATATCTTTCTAAAGACACAGGAAAGAACTGGAAATATTCATTGGTTACTTTCTTATGTTGGTACATGAAGATTTTGGTATCCATGGAATAACCATCCTCTTCAGAACTGACTATTTATGTTAGTTTGTCTGCATTAAAATTCTGTAAGAAATACACCATGAAACAGATCAAAATCAGCCTCGAGATCCAGTTCCTCCAAAATATAAATATCCTTAGTTTACAAGTAGTAAGAACATAGAATTATCTTGTTAAAATAAAATTATATATATATTAAGGCCTGACTTCCCCTGAATATTTAAGCAGGCTTAAAAATTGAAAACAGCTGTCATCTTTAGAAATCAAAGAAAAAGATTTTAACAAACGCTTCTAGAACATAAGATAATGAGTGAACCCTAACGCACAGCATTGTGACCAGCTCTAAATACAAGACACAATGGAATTGCTCACTGAAGTTCTGCCCATTTCTGCTTGTACTTTTGATTCCAGGAAAATTATACAGTGAAATGAGTCTGTAAACAAGTCTCTGCATAACAAATAGATATGGAGGGGTGCATGTACACGGAAAATGAACATTAGTTCAGTTTTCAGTCTGCAATTATTTTGACTTCTGATTGTGTAAGCTGTGTATCTTCAATGAGGTCGCAGTCGTGCTGGAAACAGTTCCCAATGAATTCAGTCCTTATTCTCCCAAAATGTCTGCATTCATTATTTATTTATTTATTTTAGAAAGGCTTCTCAGAAGAGATTTCACATTCATCAAAACTGTAGGCTTCTTCCAGCCTTCCCCTGAGTTAAAAATATTCTATCACTAGAACTTTTGTTCATAAATCTTAAATACCTTTGTTCCAAGTGAGATCACAGCTACTAAGAAACAAGTCCCTTCTACCCATGTGATGGGCCTTCTTAGTAAAAGTGCTAGGATTTATTTTACTTATTTCTCTTAAACACTGATGCTAAAGCCTTGAATGAGTCCATAAAAGAATGAAAACACTTCCTGAGAAGCATTTACATTCGTGGCCTGACAGCAAGAGACAAGGATGAATAACATCTTAATGTCACAGGATATGACTCGATCTCTCTGAAAGCAGCCTGGAGTAACTGGGCTTTCTTAACTTGGCAGCATTCAGCAAAAAGATGATTTTGATCTATTACACAAAACACTTCATTGGAAATTATAGAGGTAAACTTCATAGAAGAAGCAGCTTAGTCAGAATTAGTAGCAGAAATTGAGACTCTCAATTCAAACTTCTTTTGGTGATCCAAAAGAGTATCAGACACAAGTGCTTTATTCATACTTCTGAGTTAGTCTCATCGTTTAATCACATCTCCATCCTTTTCTATTGAACTTTGTTCATTATTTCTGCTTCCTGCAACTGTTTAATGCAGTTCTTAGAAACATTTGTATCACACTACGTTTGCTCAAGCTGACCAAGGCTACTGCACTACAAAGCAGCCTTCAAATAGCATTTTAATCTAAAGAGTTACTAGGCCAGCTGAGAACATAAAGGAAACAGTCTACACACAGATATGGAGGGTAGACTTTATGATCTTTGTAGTGTCAGTTCAGGATTGTACCTTGTGAAAGGTTATCTACAGCATTGGCCACCTTAACATCAGAATGAAATGCTTGAACTTCTCTTCCTTTCTATGGAAATTGTTAATAGGTTTATATGCGCAAGGCAAAAAATTAGTATCATTTCTAATAGTTGAACCTCCTTTTAAATGCCACATCTATTTCCTCAGTATTTAAAGCCTTCAGTTATGATTAAACTTTACTTTTCTGTTTTGCTATCCAGTCACAACTCTAATCAGTATTAGATGTGTACCTCTTGTTGGCAGCTGATACACTGAGATGTAGAGGTAAAATTACAAAATTCTCTTTTCAATAGCAATGGCCCCTGATCTATCACAAAAAACAAACTTCCATCTCTAAGCAACTGATCTCTTAGCAACAAGAAGCACCTGCATAAAAGATGCCACAGAGAGTGTTCACCAGAAAACCTACTCAGATCTTTAAAAGAAGAACATCAGTAAGAAAGATAGCACTCTTCACTAGTAAAATCCAGAGGACGCAGGTAATTTTTTAATTCATATGCTGTATTTTCTTCAGACTGCGTGACTTAAAACATTACAGATAAGACATTACAGAAATTAGTGTGTTTTACTTCTAATTTTGTTTTTGAAGATTAAGTATGCTTTCTGCAGCTGATTTGATTTGACTTTGTGTAATTAACTTTGTATGGATCATGTGCTGTCAGTATGTAAATAGCTATTTTTGACTGGAAAATCTGCAGATTTTAAACCAAATTCTTAGCATTAAAATAACAAACTCTTAAATATATGGTAATTTTTCTCCAAAGTTTCTTTTAACAAAAGAAAAGAAAGGCACAATGTTCTTGCAGACTGGTAATCCTTAGAAACTTTCCAACTCATTCAAACTTTCTAAGTGCTTCTATTGCATCAAGTACTAAAACTTTTTAGTTCTTTTAGGTTCAAACTCTGCTGATTTAAAAAAAAGAAAACCTGTCCATTGTTTGTGTGGTCTCTGATTTCAATCCACTCTGAAGTGAATGTTGCTCCATTCATTTCACTTCATTTAAATATGTGAAGCATGACAAAGTTAAGGTACAATACATAGGAGAGAATGGATACTGATAACTGTTAAAAACAGATAGCAAGCTAACAGCTGGAACTAACTTCTGTGAGTAGATTTGGAAAAAACAGCATTTCCAAGTCCCACTATCACAGAAGGGGAAAACTGAATTATTAGTGAAGTTAAACAAAATCATAAAGTGGATCAAGTCTGGAAATAGCTTGTTGTATCATGACTTGATCTAGCTCGGTTAGTGCTTGCTGTGGGGAAGTAAGCTTCTACATCTTAGTTAATAATTATTTGTGATGATGGAAGTTATCTGAAAGGAAAATGCTTTGAAAGTATTTACATTCTTCTGAATCTTTCTTTTTACTCAGAAACATAAATAAGTTTTCTTTCAGGTTAATCTACATACATTGATAGAATATTTGTTTTTTCTTGCCAGAAGTCCAGAGCTGAAGAGTTACTTTTCTTAGATAGCAATCCTTTCTGTGTCAACTAACTTTCTGCTTATTTGGGTTAAAGAATATGCTAGCAATAGAAGTATCACAGCAGAGATGCCTTCAATCTGCCAGATCACAAACAAAACCACCTGCCTAGTAGCAACTAGCAATAACAAACTGCTAATAGTTATATTAAAAAAATATATAAAACAAAATCAACTCTTCATGTACATCTACTTTTGCATTCTCTTAACAGATCTGATGAAAAGTATGTTAGAGAAAGCATTCTGTTGTCTAACTACAACTAATTTTCTAGTTTTGAGTACAGTCACAGCTTCTGGTGTTCTGAGGGAACTTCTATGGTGGAGAGGCAGTAATACAGAGCCTTAACAACACTGCAGAAGTTTCTCTCTGTGCCTCTTTTTGATGGCGTACGTGCACTGACATACTTATTCTGCCTCAGAAGATGTATGTTCCAGACAATTATTCTACTGTCTAATGCAGATAGTACTTTTAGTAGACATTATGTTGGTTCCTAAGCAACAATGAGACCCCTTGTGAAAGGTACAAGAACTGGCAAGTTATTTTTCCAAATCATGTCAGACTGCAATTAAAAACTCAGAGGAGGACATGGTCCAAGATTTAATTTCAGATCATTATTCTTCTGAAAGAAAAATCCCAATTCAAATAATTATAGATTGTTCAGAAAGCAGAAACTCTTATTGTGCAGTCAATTGGGCAGCACAGAGAGTACCTTGCCTCACATATTCACATTGTATAAATAGCTACAAGAAAATAGTACACATACTGTCCCAGAAGGGAGGAGAGCTCCTGAGCTGGATATGATTTGACCACATCTTTGCTGAAATCACAGCACCAAAAACCCATTGCAGAA
Organism: Cyrtonyx montezumae; assembly: GCF_038088225.1. Lineage (NCBI taxonomy): Eukaryota > Metazoa > Chordata > Aves > Galliformes > Odontophoridae > Cyrtonyx > Cyrtonyx montezumae. The sequence goes on along the minus strand of NW_027071903.1, from coordinate 25,301,021 downwards.
GCTTCAAATGGCTCCTTCATGACATCTACACGTTAGGCGTGATGGAATTTCCCAACCACACCAATTCTAGATTGCTGACTCAAACCCCAGAAATGGCTGAAAATGGTAAGTATAGGCAGCGCATTTGTTCCCTGATGGGTATATTTTAGCATAATTATACTGTTGTTGTGCAAAAGGATTGACAAAAAACTAGGAGGCAGACCTCAATAAGCCAGAGTGCTTTCAAAAGCACATCTAACGTGAAAAAAGCTGTTCTTCACATTCTAATTAGAAATGAAGCCACCTGTAGTACCACAGGTGACATCTAGATTCACTGAAGCACAGCTTTAAAGCAAGCGAAAAATTGAGTAAGAAAATATAATAGAAGATAAAGAACATCCGGACAAGAGTAACAAAGCATCAGATAACCAGTGAATTGTGATGAAAGTCTGTACTCACTGCATCTGGAGAGAATTACAGCCTTAGGAGACCACAGAATATCAGGGAGCAATTACTAGACATACACAACAGAATAATGTTACAACTCAGCTTACAAGGAGCTGTAAGCACCCTCAAGTTGAAAACATCCTTTAATGTGATCTCAATTTTAAACTCCACAGGCTTTCAAGGGAACAAGACAATCCCCTGCATCAAGGTTTGTCCATGTCATGTACATGGTACATCCAGTAATAACTATCCACTTCAGATTAATTCTTCAAAAGGAATGTAACCAAGCAACAAAAGGGTGTATTCTAAGAACCACTAAAATGAATAAGTTCCACACAAATGTGACCACTTTTACAGTAGTTCTACAAATGACATCTTATTCTACAGCTCAGATGGCAATTTATTATTTCACAATAAAGTCCACCATTTGAAGGCAGTGTTAAAATAGTCACGTGAACTCCTTCAGTGTGGAATCTATTAAAGAAATCTGATGTGCAGAGATAGCTCTCATCCTATTTCAAGTGCTATTTTCTCAATACAGAAAAGATACTCGCATGCTTAAAACAAGCAAATACAACTATTTTATTTGTCAAAAGGTACTGTGTTCCATGTAGCCTATGCCAACATTGAAACACACTGCGATCCAACAGAAGCAGTTGATCCATGCTGTATGCTTCATACATTTCAAGAGGGTTTACTTCAGATCTAAGCTGTTTATGCCTTTTTAAATCCTATTAAAAGTTGGTATTCATGAGATATGGACTTTGAGTACACTGCCTGATTTATTTTCATCAAAAATAACCAGTCTGCATGCTCTGAGGTTGCTCTGTGATAGGGAGAGAAACATGGCAAACAGGAATGATCAGGAGGTTTGCTATCAAAGCAAACACCTGAAATAAACTGAAATACCACTGTCCTGCTGACTGTGTCACACTGACAGAACATCTGCAGAACAGATGCAAACTACTCAGCTGGCTAGACATTAGTCTTCAGTTTATGAAATGCTTGACAAAAGCTAATCAGCTACTCACATGGAGAAGTCTGAAGCTTTACAGTCTGTATGAAATTGTCAGTCTAAACTGGGTGAAAACAGACAATATCTAGAATCAGCTTCTAGTAAGGAGGGAGGCTACAATATTTCACGTGGAAAATAAAGACTTACTAGAATTGCACAAATACTGAAAATACTGAAATACTGATGAGGGGAGGATTCTAGGACTCGATGAATTGGTCTTCACGAGTTTTCTGGTACTCTTATGATCTTCTCAAAATTATCAGTAAATTTCTGCACTGATTCTATAAAATATTCTATATTCTGTTTTTCTATGGACTGTATACACAGCTTGCCCTTCTACTGACATAGCCATGAAGCATCAAGCTCTGGCTGGAAGGATGGGGATTAATACAGTTTTCACTTAGATACTTGGAATTCTTGACTGTGGAGTCCTGTTACCATTCACTGAAACACTTTTTGCGAAAGAAGTGCTTAACAGAACCCAGAATTTTCTCACTGTGTTTCAGACAACTCTTACAGATCCGTGATCTACAGGTCCCTCTGCTGGCCGGTGCTTCATAGCCGTTAAGCCCTAAAGTACGCATAGCCCTTCAATTTACCTCACAAAAGCATTTCCTTATGAGCTTCTTTCCACCCACTCTCTGACTTCAAAAGCTTCCTTCCACCCCGTGTAAGCAACAATCAGAATTAACAAAACCCTCTTATCAGACACATACCCCAACGAGCAGCAAGGAAAAGAAAACCACCCATAAAAGATTTCAAGATCAAACAGGCAAGAATGGTGAAAGTTTCTTCTACACACCACAGCTGCATTCATTTTCTGCTTACTAACACAGATTACTTATCGAATTTTTAGATTTTCTGTGATGTTCTTCATAGAAAATGACAAGCAGTTCAGGTGAAGTATTTGCAAGATGATTTTTCCGCTGCTTAGCTGACTCTTCCAACAAAAAAATATTTGGAAATTCCAAACCTGGAAGCGTTCTTGGATCATATTTATCAAAATAGTGAAAATAATTTCTCAGTACAAGCAGCATCAATTGCTTGTTTTAAAAACGAAATGAGCCACATTTCCTAATGCTTTGTATGCTTCAGAAAGGCTCCAGAGTATAAAATGGATCCAAACAAAAAAGTACCTTTGCCTCATATCATTTACGTGGCAGTCAGATGCAGGATATAAGAATGATAAATCTAACAGCAAGATGCGCACTGATGTAGACATCTTAACATGGAGGACAAAAAAAGGTAAGAGTATACTCTCGCTATAAAATTGTAAAATGAAGTCAGACTCAGAGAGAAAGTAATAAGGAAGTGAACTTAGGTGCCTTAAGTGTAGTCATTTCTAAATGCTGTAAGCTCAGGAATGGGATTAAATAAGGCTATCCACAAGTACACACTAGGCACAATGATAATGATAACAAATAGTGCAATTTAAAGCAAGCATTTTCAGTCATATCATTACAGATACACTACCATTAGCATGTAGCAGTATCTACTGATGAAAGTAACATACTGTTATGTGATTTAAAAAAATTGTTCTGATTACAAAATCCAGTACAACAGCTGAATGTGTACAGGATATGTTCATATTGCAAGGGAGATGCTGCTAGCCATTGGAACTGTGTACACATTTCTGCCACCTGGTATATGGTGTCCTCGTTACTGTGGATCACAAAAATACAAAAAGACTTTCATAGTAATTATTCAGAATACAGGAACATCACATACACCTGCAAGGCTTTGAGCCACTGCTGCTCCCTTCAGCATGGTTTGGTCTGAACTGTAAACTTTTTGCCTGAAAACACCAATTTCTCACTATCTAGAAGGCACCTATCACATTCTTAGCGTAGTTTAATATGATGATATCACTCAGAGTTACTACAAAATTAGCTGTGCTTTCATCTGCAAGACCAAATCACAAGATAAAAGAGAGAACACTTGCTGAAACTAAACTCAGCAAAAAAAACTTCCTATTGAGGAACTATATCACTGCTGGGAGGAAGAAAGAAAACATTTTCCTTTTTCTTGTTAGAGCAGAATTATGAAAAGTTTTACTATCTTATTACAGAGCAGATGCAAGCTGCATCTTTCTGCGGTTATGCAAGTTTTTCTCACTCATATAATTAAGTCCTCCTTCTATATTGTGATTTAAAATCAAAAATTTGCAAAATACTTTCACAGCAATCCTTCTGCTCCTTCTGTAAATGCCAGAGTTGTCTATCTCCATGCTGCTCAAAGTACTGGTCACTACCTGAAGGGCCAGACAATCCATGGTCACATTTGTTACAGCAGAAACTAATTTTCTTGAAGTATTCACCAACAGAATCACCATAAAAAAATGCAGTACTACAAATGTTGACTATACTACACACACACACATATATATTCCTTTAAACAAACTCATGTATCTGCAACATGAAAAACTAATGTCAGCTTTCTGGAAATTCAAGGGCTAACTCTAGAGGCATGCAAAAAGGAAGGAGGCTAAGAAACAGAGATAAAGGCCTGTGGGTGAACTCATCCAAAGCTTCCACGTGTGCTGAGAGTTTAATTTCTTGTGTTTTGGTTAGCAATTTGCAAGGAGTAACCCTCAGTACTGGCCGGCTAAGCCAGTGTTGGAGATGAAAGGTATGACAGCCAAAGTATCCAAAACATGCTTCCATATCAAGGTCAGAGAAGCTTTGTTATTTTCAAGCAAAGAGTGTCTGCTACATGTCTCTTTCAACCTGTGATGCAGCCTGTCCTGGCAAGCAGTCCTAGTCAGCCTCATTATAAAACACTGCTACCTCAGAGGTAATTTGCTCATTTACTGGGCGTCCAGCAGGTTGAAAGGTACCAAGCAGATCTCAACAGATCTTTGAGCTTTAAAAAACTCCTGCTTTCTTTCCCCTTCTCTCTCACTCCAAAGCAAAGCAGAATCATTTGGAGATGATACTGGAATCTTTGAATCCACTCAACTACTTCACCAGCCTGGTACCAGACTTGATGCCAGTGGCCACAGTGCCTATTATCATTCTCATCTGCTTTCTGTTCCTATTATGGAATAATGAAGAAACATCATCAATACCAGGTAAGCTCTCCATGGTTCACCTAACAGCTGCCTAAGTATTTCTCAAATTGTTTCTCAATTTTAAATGAGGAGGGGATGCTGAATAATGATTATACACAACAAAGTTTTCTAATAATAATGCAGATGTTGAAGTAATTGATGAAAGAAATCAGACTTTATTTAACCTTAACACTTTAATCACAAACCTGGCCTAGCCATATAAACACATAATTTTGTTTTGCTTTTGTTGTATGTATGCTAGAAAGATACAGTGCCATTTGGCAAATTCTACATGCTCATGTTTTCATGTGTTTTATAAATTCCAACTTTTTATGTGTTGCATGCTTAAAGCTCACTAAACTGTCTGCACTGGAACCAAGCAGTACTACCTGGGAAGTTCATTAGACTTTAGTAGATTTTTTGTCTTTCACAGGCATTGTAGAGACAGGTTAAGCATCCTGTGAAGAAGAAAAACCTCCCTTTAAAAAGGATTTAATAACCATGCGTATTCTGTAATGTTCTCTCCACTTTCTCCTTTTTGCTAAAAGATCATTTTGTGCTGAATTATTGTAGGTTCTAGTTGATAACTTCAATTAAGTGCTTATTAATCCTTTCTTAGTTCCTATTTCAGCATGTTGTCTTCATAAATTCACATCACTAAAATACATTTTCCTCTAAATATCTATTTTCTCACTCTACTATTAATGACTAAGACAAATGCAATTACATTAAGAGAGATTAAATAAATTATATTTAATTATATCACAAGGATATTCAATTTTATAGATGCTATTGCCAAGATTAGTGAAATGATTAATTAAAATCACAAATAAATAAGTCACATGCATTTGTTCTAAATCGCTTCTTTCTGGTATCTAGCCATTGTTTATCCAATTATAAGCAATCTCATAGCAACAATTTGAAGTTGTGTAAAGAAATACAGAATTCTATTTGTGTATTCATACTGAATGGCTTGTAGGTTTTCAGAGATAATAAATGAGATTCCAGAAATGCAGGTGCAAGTTTCTGTAAGACAAAACTTCAGAATGGGATTTTATATAGTGCCCATTGCAAATCCTGACCATAATGCAAAAAGAGTCATTTCCAAAGGAGTGATGTTTGTGACCACTGACAAGAGAAAACTTTGCATATTTTTTCCTTAGGGCCAGGATACTGCCTGGGAATTGGGCCCCTCATTTCACATGGGAGATTTCTCTGGATGGGAGTAGGTAACGCCTGCAACTACTACAACAAGACATATGGAGAATTTGTGAGAGTTTGGATCAGTGGTGAAGAAACATTTATAATTAGCAAGTAAATCCTTATTTTCTATCTTTTCTAAGATAGATTTTTCATAGATTTACAATGTTTTTGCAACTTCTGATTTCTAAGGTAGAATTGAAATAATTATTTTACAAAATCATCCTAACGGTCCTTTTCCTTCCTATTATTTACAGAACTTTTTTTAATCTTTTGTTTCTTTAAATATTGTTACTCAGGTCTCTACTAAGGATTACTGCTAGCTGGAGTCTTTCATTTTCTAAGTGGAAAGGAGCATAAGAATTACGACCCAATCCTAAAAGACACAACTTCTTACTGTTCCATTTAATATTAGGGTTACATATAACACAGAAATGCTAATTGACTGAATGCCATGCTGCCTTAAGCCTAATTTTAGTTTCCTGTGTAAAGATTCTCCTCAAAACGAGAGTAATGCTTGAAGATTATGGCTCCAATTCAGTAAGGTAATTAAGCAAAAGCAGCATTATAGGATCATGAGTAATTCCATTCCAATTACTGAGATTACTCCTAGAACTCAATTACAAACATTACTAAAAAAAAAAAAATAGTAGTGAAAAATTTACCGTGTATATTGAATATAAGAAACATATATTAGCAATATCAATTAATGCATATTCAGCTCTCATTATGTAAACTTTTATGAAAGACAATTATTACAGGATTTGCCGGGAAAAAAAACAGCTGTAGATACATCAGACATTACAGGTATCTTTTGCTTAAAAGCATTGGCATCACATGGAGAACTAGTACCTTACTTTTTAAAAAAATATATCTTTTTTTTTTTGAGAGAGTGATTCATAAATTCAGTCCAAAACTAAGCAACATCCCGACATCTATAAGTCTATACTCCTCCCTGTTTTGACTCCAATCCCTAGTCATAGGTTTGTGGGTGGTTTTGGTTTTTTGTTTTGGTTTTTTTTTTTTTTTTTTTTTTACTTTTACCACATAGCATATCATGTTTACACCACAGCTCCTGCAAAACTGTGGTGAAAACCCAGCACTGATGAAATCATTACAAAATTCCCATTTACTTTGCTTGGCTGAAAAAAAAATAAAATTAAATGTTATTAACCCCTTGCAATCTGGTGCACAGACAATGCATAATAGTGTATAATATACAATATTATGATGCTGCATACCCAAAAGTTCCAACTACATTTAGGCTTTCTGTGCGTGACCAGGAATGGACAAATAGCTACAGAATCATAGCTGAAGTTTAACATGCATTATGATGAAGTTATCAGCAGTCTGGTTAATTTTATGCATCATACAGAATCTGAAGTCTTACAGCACAAATACTAAATGCATTGAAAAAAATAAAATTTGTCTGTACTCTTTAACACACTTGAACAAAAGTAGGAATCATGCTGCCTTAAATCTGCCAAATTACTCCCTTTTTCTTACTCAAGGAAGTAGATATCATATTTAGAGTCAGTTGGGGTTGTTTGTAGCAAAACCCTACATACAAATTAGAAGGGTAGATGAATGGGTAGATTGATTGAGTGACAGAGATATACCATTCTTCCCAAAATGTTTGCCAAGAATTACAGAAATTTATAGGATACAATGGTTGATACCTCTGGAAATGCAGGCAATCAACTGCAGTGAGTGTTATCATAAAAGGATTAGAAATGTGCATGGATGTAAAACACATCATCTTCAGTTCCACTTCTTCATTTTTTCCTGGTATGTATGTTATCCCTCGTGTTTCTGCTCAAAATATAGCCTGCAATTTTCTAGAGCAGTGTTACTTAGCCTCAGGTATGAACTCTTGAGGGTCAGAGAAGGTCTCCTATAGTAATCTTACAAAGCACACATCAGCTGTCAGTAGGACTGAGTTGTATATTTCCATCAGAAAATTCTAAGGATAAGAAATCAAATATCAAAATTAAAAGAAATCAATTTAAACCACTGATCTAATGTTAGAAAAAGAATTTCACTATATAAGAATAGGTATATATCAATATTTTACATCATTTCCTAAAATATTTGACACTGGTCATTACCTGAGTATATGTGTGGATCCCTATTGGCAATACAAGTCACAAAGTACAAATGCTACTCACATTAAAAAATCTTTTGGTGACGATTTCTATTTTAACTGAAAAAAAAATAGGTTTAAATCCAGATAGAGTAGATTGTTGCTCTAATATAAAGCCACTAAAGCCACTTAATCATTTTTTAAATTATATAATAGTATCCACACAATGTCAAGCATAAACTTAGAATGCAAGTCTATGTATAATCATTGAAATTGCATTTTATAGTTTTGCCTTCTTTTCTCTCCCTCTTTTCTTTCCCAGATCTTCAAGCGTATTCCATGTCATGAAACACTGGAACTATGTTTCTCGATTTGGGAGCAAGCTTGGATTACAGTGCATTGGCATGTATGAAAATGGGATTATATTTAATAACAACCCAGCACACTGGAAAGAAATCCGACCCTTCTTCACCAAAGGTAAATCACTGCTCATTAACACACCACACCACTCTTTCACATGGTCTGTTTCTGCCCGAAATGCTGTTTGTCCTTTGCATAATTAAACTAGAGGGACCAGTTCTCTCTTTATGACCTCAAAACAGTTTCTGTCCACACTTCCTATGATACTCAGATCTTTCCTTCTTGACTTTGCAATTGAAAACTATCAGAAGCTCTGTACTGGCTGAAGATAGCAGGAAAGAAAGTATTTTTTTCTACTTATTCCTAGAAGTACTAGTTCTCTCAATTTCCAACCAGACAGCCTCTCTTCTCAATTGCCAGTGTACAACCCTTCTACACATATATTTGATAAAATAACATCTTTCAGGCAATTACAGAAGTACTTACATGGAAAAGTAATTTAATTAGAGTACTGGGCACAAGATTTCCAGCCACTCAACACTGATTCCATTCCAGATAAAGCTTGTCATAAAATCCCACTGAATTACACAGCAGTAGAAGTGACTGTGACTTTTTGTCGTGTTGAGGTTCTTAAAATGAAAAGAAATAAAATTTTATGACATTATCTCCAGTTTCCATAGGTGAACAGACTAATATTGGCTGACGCACAGTGTTCTGATGAAGCAAGCTTCAGTATGTCTAAGGCAACACTACAGGTTACCAGCAGCTTATTGCAAATCTGCGCTGCTAACCCAGGAGATGTGTTCCCAGAAATTCCTGTTGTCTTACCTGTGAACCCCCAAGCTAACATCCCTGCTCAGAGTACTTGTGAGTGAGACAGGCTGCCCACAGTGCCTGTACAGAGGATATATACCCCCTACACAAAAAACTAGCAAAAATTATGCCAAACACCTAACATACTATGAACCTAGCACTAAATACAACGTAGCTGGATGCAAGTGAAGTTTGGTCTTTGTGTTTGCTGTCACCCTAACTAAAAACGCAGAACCATTTTATTCCAGTCACTTAAACTACAATACTTTTTACTAACACCATAATTGCTATTAAATTAGTAATAAGGTATAAATTTTAATCAAACTTTTGATCCTTTTGCATCTATGTATTTACAGCTTTGTCTGGTCCTGGTCTTGTGCGCATGATAGCCATCTGTGTTGAATCAACAATTGTTCACCTGGACAGACTAGAAGAAGTGACCACTGAAGTAGGAAACGTCAATGTGTTGAACCTTATGAGACGGATCATGCTTGACACATCTAACAAGCTCTTTCTAGGGGTCCCTTTGGATGGTACCAGCAGCTTTATTTTATATCGTACATTCATTAACAAGAAACTCTTACTGACATCTCTTAGAGTTATTATTTCAGAAAACAGAACAAGGACATACAACTCTATCACTAAATGATTAAGTGATATCGATGAGTGATTATAATCATAAGAATATTTTTGGATCAAAAATATATATTTAGCTTTCCACACTAGTAAATAGCATCTAAAGAGGATTTTATGCTATAATCCCAACATTATCTCCATGTAAGAATAAAAAACCTTCCCAAAAAGTGAAATGACCACATGAAATAATTGATAATTAATCCAATCTTCTGTGATTCCTTCACCTCCAAACCCATTTGACAGAAATAATAGTACCACAATACACAAATTAACACATTTTAATGCACTGCAGGAGAGTTCTGCTTCTGCTCTCCCATGGGAGACTGACTCTGGCTGATGCACCATCTCCTTTTGCTAGCTACCAAGAGTTTTTACAAAGAAAATGACCTCATCTGTAATGTGCTGTAACCATTTCCTAATGGCACCTACTACAAAATGTTTATCAAATTCCAGTCTACTTAGTGGGAGCAGGGCCTCAATATTTATTTCCCTGAAGCATTTCTGCTGTTTGACTACTGAAGTTCGGATTTTATGCTGCTGTTTATTTACATCTATTTTCAGAAAGTGCCATTGTACTTAAGATTCAGAACTACTTTGATGCTTGGCAAGCTCTTCTATTAAAGCCCGACATATTTTTTAAGATTTCTTGGCTTTGCAAGAAGTATGAAGAGTCAGCGTAAGTATCAACAATTCCTACAGATCTGCACAAGTTTCCCTAGGAAGATCTTTCTTGAAATTATTCTCGTAGAAAATGAATTGTGAAAATTTCAACGATGACTGAATGAAGTCCACTTTCTACAGGCCCAAAAAAGAATAATGCTATAAAGTGGCTGATCTCAGGGGGCCACTTAAAGTCCTTCTCTATACAGTTTTAATTTATTTACCAAAATATTAGTCATGCCAGCTAAAATACAAAACTAAGTTGAAATCATTGGTTTAGTTCAAAAGAAAGGAAAAGCTGTCTTTCATAAATTACACTGATGATATGATCAGACAGGTAAACAGCAGACTACAGTTTGTCAGTTCCTGGAGAAAATAACATTTGCATTCATAGTATTGTCCTAAAAGAGGCTTAATCCCTCCATCTAATTATGCTTACTAGTGTCCACAAAGTGCATTTTTTAGTCAGTGACTGAATTTTGAGCCAAGACTTGGTGCTTAGAATGACAATCCATTTCAAGAATATTTTTACCCATAAGTAAGGAAAAAATAGGTTTTGTCTTCTTCCTCTTTGTAAGAGCACAAACTTCCTCATCTGTTTCAATGCTCTGATTTGCTGTTTTGTGCTATATACAATGAGAAGCTTACCAGCTTTAAATTTTATGTGTATTTACCCCCTATAAGTGCAGTCTTTCTAAAAGAACTTGGCCTTCAAGTCTGTAGCTAATTGAGAGTGCTAAATAAAAGCTGTTGGATGTCATTTTTCCAAAATCAAAATACATACTGTTGACGTAGTATTTTTGATCATATAATTCTGAAAAAAAAAGATCAACTCTACCATCAAGTTAATATAATTTTTCTTTCATTGAGATATAGAGAGAGGTTTTGTTCCTTTCAGTTCTGAAAAATAAGATTTCAGGCTAATCTAAGAGGAAATTATTTTATAAGAAATAAAAAAGATACTTCAGTATTGCTGCTTTGCAAATAACCATGTAGCCATTCTTAAGAGTACTAAACTTCTATCCTTAGATGTTTTTATTGGTATACTCTTCATGTTTCTAAACATATTCTATCTATATCTAGTCATACACGGTCTTCTGATATTTATTAATATATTGGATTTTATCCACTTTCAGCAAAGACTTGAAAGGAGCAATGGAAATCTTAATAGAACAGAAACGACAAAAGCTTTCCACTGTTGAAAAGTTGGATGAGCACATGGATTTTGCATCTCAGCTGATTTTTGCACAGGTATTGGCAACGAACTAAAATATTGACAACTTTGACTTTTCTGTCCATTTCCTATCAATAGCAATAGAGAATTTACAATTTAGAGATCACATATCAATCAAATTCATATCAAGAAGGGATACAAATTAGTTGGTTTGGAGGAGTCCCTCAAATAGGTGGCTTAAACAACATCCTGGTTATTTACACCTTAAACAGCATCTTAAAGCTCCTGAGTGAAGAGCATCCAGGGATATGCTCTTTCACTAGCCCCCATTTTTTATCTTGATGTATTGTTCTTTATTTGCAAAGGCTCCAAGTGCTGTGTAAATCTTATCTTGCATAATCTCTGACAGCTCACATCCTCTGTAGGGAAAGGTAATAAATCAGTAAGAAAAAGAGAAAGAACATAGCCTCATTTTTCTGTAAGATCATACACTCCCATTAAAACATATATTTATCTCAAAGAATAAAAGAATGCTACTTAGTAGATAAGGGATGAGGCTGTCAAGATCTTGACTTTCATTTCAACGTATTCTAGGTCCATTTCATCCTACTGCTATAGTATGTTTGTTGGCATCAGAGGCCAGCAATCAACATTTTCCCTGTTTGTTTTTTTCAATTTCTCTAGAACAGAGGGGATTTGACTGCTGAGAATGTGAACCAGTGTGTGCTGGAGATGATGATCGCTGCTCCCGATACTCTGTCTGTGACTCTCTTCTTTATGCTAATACTGATTGCAGAGCACCCCACAGTGGAGGAGAAGATGATGAAAGAAATAGAAACTGTTATGGGTAAGCAGGGGGGTGGAACGAGCAGTTGCCAGTGAAAACTATGGCAAAAACGTGTTGAGTACCTCAGCCTTCTCCTTGTCCATTGTTACTAGGCTGCAAGTATTGCTCACTATGTGGGGGTAGGTTTCCAAAAGGAAAGGATACGTAAAACTACACAGAATCTGATAGGTACTTCCTCAAATTTCAGGAACTGAAAGTCTTCTGAAAATATTTTGAAATTTGTTTGATAAAACTAATAAACTCATAACCAACTGCTTCACCATTTCTTTTATTCCTGAAGGTGACAGAGACATACAGAGTGATGATATGCCAAACCTCAAAATTGTGGAGAATTTTATTTATGAGAGCATGAGATACCAGCCAGTTGTGGACTTGATCATGAGAAAAGCTTTACAAGATGATGTAATTGATGGCTATCCTGTGAAAAAGGGGACAAATATTATTCTCAACATTGGACGTATGCATAAGCTTGAATTCTTCCCAAAACCAAATGAGTTTTCTCTTGAAAACTTTGAAAAGAATGTAAGTTTTCCATCTTATTTCCTACAGGATATTGGGTAGTTTGTTGACAATTGTTTTTTCTATTTGCAATCCCCTACTATTGTAAATCATCCTTGAGATCATTTTTCATTCACACCTTTGCTCTTCTGATTATCAATTAAACAAATTGCTTCCCAAAAAAGTTTTTGTTCAGCAATAATCATACGGAGAAATTAAAAATGCCTTGAAAACAGACCGTTCTCATGGGAAGCAATGGGAAGCAAAAACTCCTTGTTTTTGAGTGTTAGCCAGTGCAAATGGAAATGAAAAATACTGCTGTCCAAGAAGGAGAGGGCACAAAATACTAAGCCTAGGTTAGCTCTGCCATGAGGCAGTTAGCTAGTTCTCTAGAACAAACAGCCAGCTATGTAAGAGTGGAAGGCATTACCAGTTTCCCTATGAAGAGAATCTCAGCTGTACAATGCTAGCCTGTTTCCACAGATGCGCAGATTTTCATGGTATATAAGCATTCTCTTTATATGGTCTAGTTGTCTGTCAAAAATTAAAGTTGGACGCAGCTAATGGGCTAATCCTTTCTACAGCTGTCACAACTCATTCTGACCAACCAAAAAACAAATCTGAATTCATTACCATGCTAAACGTTTTTTTTCTCCTGAGATGTTAGAAGATGCACACATGTTCACAAGAAGTTTCATCTTTAAAGAAATAAAGAGCCACAGTGATATGCCAAAAATAGGGATACTAATAAAACACTTGACGACATAATTAAGAAACAAGTGGGAAAAAAGTTACATACGCTCAAGCCAGCAACATGTACCCAGGCTTTACATTTTTCCTATCAAAAACTCTGGAGTACTATGTATGCCTCACACACAGCACAAACTAAACAAGCAGATCAACATTTCTGAAGTGCTAGCTGATTACCCACAAACTCTGCACACAATATTAAAAGCACAGATAGGGAAGAAAAGGCACTTAGAAAATTTAAGAATACAGTAACTGATTAAGTTTACTGAAGTAACTGCTCATGTGAATGGATTCCTTTTTGCCACCCATAGTTTTCGTTCTAGATATTTCTATAAAAATGGATTTCTTGCTTATTTTATGAGCACATTTAGCTTCTAAAAACATTTCCCCTTGACCAAATATTTAACCACACAATTTCTAACTGACTTGATATATGATGTTTGCTACATAATTATTTGAGCGAGCGCAATTTTCTCACAGTTCTCTAAGTGAATAGCACACCATTATTTATAAGATGACATTGTTAGAATCTAAATATTTTTCCATTTTCACAGGCTGCGTGCTTGCCATTGAGCTATACTGCCAGCTGCTGCACTTGCTTTGTATTATAAGCATTTGTATTTATCTGTCATTTTTCAAAAACTATCTCAGTTTATTTGAAAGGATTTAAAAAGGAAACTTTTTTTTAGTCTAAAAAAATGACAGAAAAGGATGTTTTCTCTAGAAAATTTAATATAAATCATTCTTCTATACTCTATTTTTGGATTCAATAGGAAATCAGAAGCATACAGCTAACATCCTTTTTAACATTGTGAAATATGTTAACGAAGAAAGAAATTACATAATTGATTTTCTTTATTCGTACCAAGTGCCTTAGTGCATCATAAGCAGTAACATTCGCATTCTTGGGGACTGTTTTGGATAGTTGATCTATACAGTGTTGACAAAGGTAGCAGAAATAGTCTTTGCATTCTTCAGTAGTTCTGGGAATCTTGAATTTCACGTTTTGATACAACAGGAGATAATCATTTGTGTGCACAATTATTTCAGAAGAAGTTCTTAACTGAACTTTAAAGTACAGTAGAATGAAACCTTTACTCTACTCACAGCCTGTGGTAGAATCCATGTGGTTCTCAGGGGAAAAGCAAACTGAAATACATGGCAGAATTCAACTACCTTTTCCTGCTACCTTTTCATTTGAAATAGCATAGTTATTTCCTGTAGTTATTTCTGTATTTTGGACTGACTTGTGTGGGAGGTCCACTCAGCATAAAAATGTAACAGACAAAGCAATGTGAAGTCAAGACTTCATAGCTTAGATTATAGGGGTTGAGATTCTTTTCACACTTCTTCCCCCTCCATTTTTTTTTTTTTTTTTTTTTTTTACAGGTTTACTACAGATTTCCACCATTTTTCTAGCTGCTTTTATCAAGAAAATTGTGCCTTAAAGTTTATTCCTCATGTTCTTCTGCGCAGGTTCCATCACGTTATTTCCAGCCATTTGGATTTGGCCCTCGGGGCTGTGTAGGAAAGTTTATTGCCATGGTAATGATGAAAGCAATTCTGGTGACTCTTCTGAGACGGTGCAGAGTACAGACTATGAAAGGAAGAGGACTTAACAACATCCAGAAAAATAATGACTTATCCATGCACCCAATAGAAAGGCAGCCTCTGCTGGAGATGGTTTTTACACCAAGAGGAAGTCCAGACAAGAATCAGGGTGACTGAAGTGGATCAGCGTTAATGTTACAGGGCATTCACAGCCACTTTAAGAAATGCCCTTCGTTCCTAGGTAAAGATATAACATAAAACATTTCATTGTCCCTAAATCACTACAGCAAGCATCCACCTGTTGGCCCACACAACAAAATATGTTCTGGCCAAAAATTCCAACACGATACAAAAAGACCAAATTCTCACAGTAGTCCTGTTGTCAAGTGATGCCACACTATACACAGAATTCCTGACTACTTTTTAAACCATCAAGTTCAGATGAAGTTATTTCCCACTTTTCAAATGATGCAAGATCAGAGGTTCAAGGGTCAAAATTACCTGTCTGTTGTGTGCTAAATTCCAGGACTCAATTTTGGTTTTTGTTTCATTCCCCCCATCCCTCCAGTTGGACATAGCAGCACTTAGTGAGAAAGTTCTAATCTGCTTTCAAAAACATCTGAGAAATACTAAATTTAACTTTAAGAATATGAAATGCTTTAAAACACACAGAAAGCTGTAATGCTAAAAAACAAACAAACAAAAAAACACGTATTAATATAACTACAGAAATGATTTCCTTCAGGCTCAGGTTTATACTTGGTCCTTTACAGAACTATGTAACTACTCAAGTTTCTTTTTGAAAATGGAAAATATATGGAAATGTGTAGATTTTCTTTATATTTGTTGATGTCTCTACTAGCCTAATGATGACCTTCCTGGTTTACTGTCAGCATTCTTTGGAAAAGATTTTCCATTTTCAGTGTGCTTCAGTGCTCTTATCATGTTACCTAAAGAAAGGGGTTTTCAAGATAAAGTGCCTTGATAAAACTATCCACAGAACAAGAAGTTTGTATTCATATTTTCCTCCAAAGTTAAACTTGTTTTTTCCTATTTTTTCTGTTTGTAGTTTATGTCCTTGTTTAAAAAACTAAATTATGTTAATTAATCTGGTCCCTTGGACCACTGCTCTCAGGTACAGGTATGGCAGACAAAGATTTATTCAAGTAGCATACAAAAACTACTCACAACCAATAAATAAATGTTTATTCCAGCCAAGAGTAATGAATTAGGTCAGAATGGAATTGCTGATGAATAAGAAAAGCTGCATATTTAGGTCAAAACGGCATAGAAATGGTCTACAGGAATTTAAAAGTTATATATTAGACTTGAAAGCAGAATAATTTATGGTAGATAGGTTACTCTTATAGTTTTCTCCATAGGATTGGCAGGGCACCCAAAAATGACAACAAAAGTGCAGTTCCCTTACCACCTGTGGATGGTATACAAATGTGTATATTTGAAGATGCATATAAATAGGATTTCCATCTTTTTAGTCATTAAGAGACTAAGTGGCATGTACATTTGGAATATCTAATGTAACCTCTTTCTACATCCTCTGTAGCTTTTAAACTAAGAAACTGAATAATTTGGGGAAAAGAAAAAAACCCACTGAACCTTCTTTTGTTTGGGAATAAACTAATTTAACACACATTGTGTGTCTCCATTTATTTCACACAAACTCTGGTTTCTATTTCAGTTGTAGGCTCAGAATAAATTTATTCTCAATGTTGAAATTAACTCCTTAAACTACTTTTATCATTCAAATTTTAATATAATTATATGAGATCATGTAGACTGTTTGAAAATGCATGCTGCTCTGATTTCATTAATATATACTGTTAAGTTTAAAGGCTGGAATTGCAGACATTATTATTATTGCTGTTATTCTATGAAAGAAAAGCAGTTTCATTTTTTATTTTTGTAGGCAAAGCTGCAGAATTATTTTACATTCTGATTTGGGTACACTCTTTCTCATATGCTTCGCAAATAGTGATCTTGGTCCTCAAGTTTCTGTAGTACTCATTTTTGCCGATAATGGACTTGTTAAATTAACCCAAGCTGTTACCTAATCTAAGCCCAGTTCTCCATATCTCTTCTATGGTTGTCATACAGTGGTCTATTTGCATGAATCTTTGCATGATGAGGCCTGTTTCACCACGTGTTTGTAAACAGTAATTGATGAAGCAGCATTTCAAAGCTTACCATGTGGATACAAACAGTTTAAATCTTTTAGATGTAAACATGCCATTGTATATAACTTGATTTTAAACAGTGTTTTATTACCAGACACTGGTATAGGTGACCTTACAGCTGTATCAAGTCTACTATCAAGTGACTATTCCATTTATGTTCAGTTTATTAACAGATCAAACTTGAAGACTGTTTAATACATCACTGTGATTATGGGCTGCTCACAGCACATAAATGTAATGTTAGAAAATAAGTGATCATCAAATAAAAGCTGTATGCACAAAAACATGTTTTAAATTATGTTTCATCATGTTTTCCTAATCTAAAAATGAAATAGTTATCAAAAAGGGGTGGTTAAATGTATGAATGTATATGCAAACAAACTGATTATTGAAACACTAAATATTAAAATACCAGATAGGGGGAGCAAATGGCATACACTAAAACTCATAAGAACTCTTCTTGAAAAATCTGTTCTTTTTCAGGTATCATGAGACACTCTCAAAAACATTTATCCCAGAATTTTACAAGTTCTGGAAGTGAAAATGAATTTAAACAGGAATAAAGAATTGGCACTTTATTAGATAAAACCATTTGTATTTTCCAACACAATTCAGTTAATATCTCATTAAACTCAATTTTAACTTCAAAATCAAAATCCCAATTTAAACAGATTGTATTATCGTTGGATAAAGCAAAACCATGAAAAAAGTACGTTGAGACAAATCTACTCTTATATATGGATCATAAATGGATCCATAAATCCTGCTCTGTGACTGAAAGTTGCTGTGACATACTAGTTTCCAACTAGTTTTTCAACTAGTCTTTTACCCTCAATTTACTGAGCTAAGAAAGCTATAGCTCAAAACATGTCTACCATTATTATAAGCCTTAAACTTTAGATGCTGTTTTCGTAACTCCAGTGTTTTAAACACAGACTTTTAATCTTATAATGTAAACAAGATCTCAACAGTTGTACACCACTCTAGAAATAATACAATTTAAACGCACCAGTGAGTTACAAAAACAAAGAACAACTGAATAAACCTATCACTGTAGAAGTATGTTTTGTGAACAACTAGCCACACAAATAAAACTACCGGTTTCACAAAATAAGATGACATTATGCTATTCATATTTGTGTATCATCTCATTAGATACTGATAACTTTGGTGAGGTACAAATATAAAAGACCTTCAAGTAGAGATTGCACTGCTAGCAGGGTCCAGCAGATGGCACACACAAAATTTATTCTTGCACCAAGAGCAACTTCACATGTTAGCAAAGCCTCTGTTGATGTACAAAAGCTAAAAGCCAGACATCCAAGTCTTAATTACTAAACACTCTTACAGGTAAAGTCGTTGAAAACATACAGTTGGAGTCAAATCTAACCAGCAGCAGGCAGACCTTACTAGCATTATACCAATTGATACTGGCATTAGAGAATTATCTTCACATACTACTAAAACAGTTCTCCCAGTCTACCCAAGTGGAATCTATCTACCTATATAGGCAACAAGGTTGACAGAACCTAAGTAAGTTCCAAAATGATTTTTGAGAAATTGTAAAGTTATGTTGAGATTTTAAGTATAATTAATCTAAGCTTAATTAATTTGATGTCTTTATACTACCTCTCTCTCCCTTCATTTGACATTTTTATATGCTGTTTTACCCTGTTGCTTGGTTAATTTAATTTAGTGCATCTATGGCATTTTTCCACAGCTCACAGTATAACAGGAAGCTCTAATGAAATATCAGAATTTTTGAAGGAAGTTGATTTTTGTGTATTGAGTGATCCTTCAATGAGTAATTCAGGTCCTAGTACTTTGTGTGGTCTCACATTTTCACAAGTAATTATGGAGCTCATCAGTCCAAGAACTTCCATATAGCCCTTTATTCTTTAAATAACCGCTGGGCAAAATCAAGACCAGTTAACTCAACTACAAAGAAAGATAAAATTGACACAACATGCACAGAAGTATTAAGATGCCCAATTAGACATGAAAGTATCTCCCATACAATTTCTGCCATTGTATTCCCCCTTAGTTCTAGAAGAGCTAATTAGCATGTTCAAGAAGCTAAGTTTAGATGAGGTGCTAAGGGATTTGATTTAGTAGTTGGGTAGGGATAGTGATAGGAGGATGGTTGGACTAGATGATCTTGTAGGTCCTTTCCAACCTTATGAACCCATGAGCATCTCACTCAGTGCTTTATAAACTTATCCCTACCTTGTAATGCCATGGAGATAGAGCTGAATTTCATTCTCCATTTATCAGCCATTGAAAGATTCTTGGCAAGTAATTACAGATCATAATATCTATATTCAGAAACTTCACCTTCTAACACCTGTAAGCATATTTGTCCTCATATTCATTCCAGCAAACATTAGAAGAAACTATTATACAACGCTGAAAAATATAACAGAAACACGAGAAGATTATAAATCAGTATTATTATAATATTAAGTATGGTGCTAACTGCATTAAGAAAATTGCCACTTACTTCCATTTCAGAAAGCACATTATTAAATTCTGTAAAAGAATTAGATCCAGCTACTGAATGAAAGCAGCTGCAAATGGTTGGCTTTTTTTTTCTTGTGTTTGATGGGAAGTGAAATGTTTTCAAACGAAATATCGCCAGCTCAAAGGTATAAACAAAAATGAAACTATATTGATTTCATCTTCCTTCTTGCAAGAAGGATAATGCAAAGAAGTCATATTACAAAAATGTTATCCTTCCCTTATATTACTTCACCTAAGGACCACAGAGCTCTCTGCGAGTATCAGTTAAGACAGATACTGTCATAAGAGCTGACTTGCTAACTCATGTCCCAGAGAAAAGTTATGGTAAGAAAAATAATTAAAAAAAAAAAAAAAAAACGAAAAAAACCCCTCTTAAAAACAATTGAGTGATTAGCTCAGCAGCTTAACATCTGAGAACTCCATAGCAGACAATCTTTGATCAAAACCTCAGGACACTGGGACCATAATCCAATTAAAACACCTTTGCCAAGATTCCAAAATATTCAGCTAGCGTCTGTTCTGCATCTATGAGACTCTATGAACAGCATGAGTAAATAAGATGGAGTATACAGGAAATATTTGTCCAGTACCATCTAAATCATATGACCAAACAGCATAGCCAAACGTTTTTCAAGCAGGAAACACATAATAAATAGCAATACTTGGGTTAAAACATATAGCAAGACTCAGGGATAAGAGGAAGATTATTGTTTACATATAAAGTAATTACCAATATGTTATTGCCTCATGCCATATTCTTTCATTGCTGGGAAGTATCCTGATTAACATATCTAGTGCAAGAACCTCAATTTTATTTGAATGTTTACTTAAAACTGCATCAAGGAATGATAGTTCCCATTGTCAGTTCTAGCAGAAAATTGTCACCTAGAGAATAAAATAGACTTGAATTTTTCTTCAATGAGTCATTAATCATCAATCGTTTCTGAAAACTACTGTAGGAACTACATTATGACACAAAGGATAAATTGTTTTTGAGAACTAGATCTTAGGAACATCCAGTGTACTAGTAGAAAAACAGTCATGAGACTGAGAGACTTCAGATTCACAGGACAAGTTTGTGGAAACCACATAAAAAAGTGGTATCACAATTCCAGTGATATTTATGTGTTAGTCCACTGTTAGAAGAGTCAAAAATTAAGTTGAAGTGTGACATTTATTCAATAAGACCTTTCACACCAAACTTACCAAGTGTTTACAGGAGTTGATTTCAATATTCTAAGCAAATCTAATGAAATAAATCCCACTGACTGCATAAGCTTCAAGGTTTCTTCTGAGAACACAAAAAATAATTCTAAATATATTGTTTTAAATTATTTTAAAATTTCTAAATATCAATGTGTAATATTTTTCAATTTAATTAGCAAGAAATAGTAGCTCCTATATACAAAATAAATCCCAGAGCAAGCCAAGGATAACTAGGGACAACTAAATCTAAACTACTACACTTCTTGAACAAAAAGAATTGCTTCTAAGGGGATCACATTGAATGTACACTGCCTGTTGTACTCTGCAAGAAAGGCAGGAGCCACACACATGAAAATAAAACAATGAGGAGTGATGCTTAGAAAACAAACCTCCCAAAGAATCTACAATTTAAAAATCCCACTGTAGTACAAATGTCAGAAAATAAATCTGATAGTGCATTCAAAATTAGTTGCACTGAAAAAGCTATATCAGGATTGTTTGAGTGAACTGGGGAACAATTCAGATCTACTGATCATGCCTTCAGATCTACTTTAAATCCCCAGTGTCCAGTAACTCTTTAAAGATCTTTTGCAGTCAAGCAACAAGAACAAAGCAATCATTGCAAATTGTTTTCAATTATTTGACAGAGCAGGTTTCGTATATTAACAGCAACTTGTTTTTGCCAACTGGATATAATATCTTCAGGCCTAGAACAATGACTCACAAAAATAATGTTTGTTCACTAGATAAACAGCTGATAACAACTGTAAGAGTTGTCCATGGCAACTACGCTGTTAGCTTGCTTTTATTAAAGAATAACAACTCAGGAATTATTGTTATAGCTCAGAAATTTAAGGCAGTTATTACACTAAGTGTGTACTTGTACACAAAAAAAAAGAAGCTGTACACTTTTCATTTACTCATTGCAGTCAAAGGCAAAATCCTGACAGACTGCACAGGATGCTTGATCAAGGTGCACATGGCAAAAGCATAGGTGAGCAAATAAAATCTGGTATCATTTAAGCACTGAACCAGTCAATATTGAAGAGGGGTGGGTGTTTTACCAGAATATGTTCTGTCAAGTGTAAAGCATTCTGTGCCAGCTGTGCAGCTATCTCTGCATATTCAAGAGTAACTGTTCAGCATAAGTTATTTACAGAATATTGATCATACATGCAGCATAAAGATCCATACATACAGTATACATACTAGGGGAGTATTACTGTTTGCCTCAAGGTTAATGTTCCTTGAGTAGTTCCTGAAGTTAAAAGATATCAGTACATTGAAATAAAATTTCTCTCTCCCAAAACTATTTTTCAGAGCACATCATTATTTAGCAGTTTCAGCTAATTTTTTCAGCTAATAATTCAGATGATTTTTTTAAATTGGAAAATATTATTTTTCTTATTGTTTCAATACATATAATAAATTAAACTTAATTTCTAGTCATCCCCTTCTGCTCATGCACCAGAATTGTATTTTTCAATATTAATAATTTCACACTAAAGACATCTTGCTGTTCTCATGTCCTTTCTGCTGGATTAGTCTTCTCTTCACCTTTGTGACTGTTATTAGCTGAGAATAAACAGGGAGCTAATTTTACATGAGACATCAAGTACCAAGGAAAGTCTCAACCATCTGGAATGGATGTGAGAGGATTCTTGACACTCTGTTTTTTCAGACTCCCATATGGTTCTGAATTATTCTCTCTTTATTCTTTTTTTTTTTGCAAAACAGTAAAGTGACACTCAGCAAGATTTTCTGCAACATGCATTTCCCCAGCATCAATTTGTTTATTTACAATGTCTGGGCAGCTTGTTAAAGCCGCTACAGGATAAAAAGACTACTGCTAAAAAAAAAACATTGCAGAGTGTCACATCATGCTGGGTAAAAATGAAAATACTTCAGTACTTTCCAGAAATTAAAGGCAGTCAAATGTAGCTATTTAAGAGACCTATTACTACAAAGTAATGCTATTATAACCACATGATCAAGTCTGATATGTTACCTCTTTATAAACTGACGAGTAATTGGGTGTTAGCCACAACTCTTTCTGTACTTGAATAACTGCTTTGCTAACTTTGGAATTACATTTTTTAAATTATTTACTTGCAGCCTCTCTGCATCTGTTTCAGGCTGATCCATAGTAACAGGTGTTTCAAAAGAATATTAAAAAAGGGGCACTCTTATCCTCATCTTTGAAAATGATTTTGAAATGAAAATGAAAAAAGTTATTTCACTTCCTCTTTATATAATTCTTACACTAAATTAACATGTCATTACCACACCTATGTGAGCTGTATGTTCCTAAACAAGACAGGAGAACTAGCTATGCTTTTGGCTGATATCAGGAAAAAAAAACATTACCTGAAACGTAACCCTATGAAAAAGCAACAGCTCACTAGAAAATAGCTTCAGTAGTAAAACCAGAGATCATATGCAACTCTAATGATCATTGTTCTTTGCAATCAAATACTGCCGACTACATGAAGTCCCTGAAGGCACAGGAAGGCTTTCCTTTGGTGCACTTCAGCTCAACTCTTTATAAATTATGAAAATTTAAAAAGATTCAGGAGTGAAAGGTAGAGGAACGATGAAAAAAAAACCAAAACATATCAGGTTGAAGAAATTTCCTGCACTGCCAAAAGCTTTCTAAAAGGTTCCATCAGTACTGTGTCACTTGCAGGAACAGGCGCCTTAACGTAATTTACTCCAGGAGTAGGTTGCTCTCTTGCTGTTCAGCTCTCAGTCTGGACAATCAGCAGTCTGATTTCCATCAGAACCTTTTCCTATTTATCACATACTGTTGACACACAGAAATCTGAATGCCTAATACATTATGTCCCAGATATATTATGCTTATATCATGTGCCCAGCAAGCTGTCTGGACACAGTGCCAGAAGTCTTGTAGAGTGTACTCTTTCCCCTCTTATCAAAGTTCTCCCTCTTGCCATGAAGACATTTCAGACACTGTAGCTCTTAGGAACTAGGTATTATATAGGACATACTGTACTGATTTTGAAGTCAGATGGCACCTGGAGCTATTACATCACCACAGCAAGTTGTGAGTTGCAAAAGGCTCTTTTATCCAAATTAAATATATTCCTGTTAGAGTTTTGCTGACAAAAAAAAACCATGAAAAAGTAGCCCTACACAGAAAAAAATAATTATTATTAAAAAAAAAAAAAACAGCACTACAAACTGTACTCCTTCCCCTTGCTTTTCATTTAAGCCGCTATTTGACCATTCAAAAATATTTTGTCTTTCACCAAACCTCAGACACTTGCTCCACCACAGCAGCAAGCATTACGTGATTACGTCACATAATTCTCAACTTTTTTCACGCACACTAACTGTAAAATCCTACAGAATCTGGTAGACAAACAAATACATATACACTGAATTGATTGATTAGACTATGGAAAATGTTGCTAAAACAAATACAAAGCAGTCAATACAATCTGTCCCTCTCTGTCACCTCTATTAAAGTATTTGTCACAACATCAAGTATTTTGCCTTAAAGTCTGAGAGAGTTTCTGTAGCAGGGAATATAAGCCTTTTGTCAAATACTACATTTTATTAAAAAAAAAAAAAGACAATGTAAAAAAAACTTCAGACCCTGTAATGCATACAACTGACAGACTCTAACAGTCAGAGCTTTCCTGAACCATGATTAATCAGACCATTAGTCCAACATGGTTTCACTGAAATTAAAGGCATGTTGAAATAGTATTCAATTTTTAGTGAGAATTTGATGCTTTTATTTCTTTCTTTCCAAGTTCCCATATCACATATTCAAATTGTTGTACTGCCTCCTTTGCTCCCCGGACTATATTGCTTTCTTCCCACTGTTCCATAGTACTTCTGCTTTTATTTCTTTCAACATAACCTGACACAATTCTATTATGTTTTAATCTATTTTATGCTTATAATTAGAATTGTTTCTAAGGGTCAGGCAGCAGATCAATATGACAAAGAACTGCAGTAGCATACGATGCAGCTGAAGTTCAGTATGATACACTGAGTAGACTAATATTTAACTGTGTCTTCTGGGAGTAAAAGGAGATTTTCCTTGTTCAAGTCCTTGAATAATGCATGTTCACATTCAATCATCTCATAAATTAATCTACAATATCATGCAAAATAATAGTGAATCAAACTTGAACAGATGTATATTTTATACAGAAGTATGTTCTTCACTTGGGGTTATGCTTGCAGAGTAACTGCCTGCTTTTGCACTTCTGAAGTTAGTGTGACAATAATATGATGTCCCCATAAGATCTACTTTTGAAGATCAATTTAGTGATAGAAGTCTGCATTCCACTCCTGAAAATTAATTATTTGACTATCAAGTGGGAGGATGATATTCTCCCATTTGCACTACTGTCTCTTGTGAATAAAGCTTGTAGATCACTGCAAATAAGAAAGCAATTTCTTCATCCCTGCTATGATAGTTCACAAAAATAAATTTGGTATTTCTTTATGCCTGTAGGAATTTTCACTAACTTCTCAGTCATTCAGTTTTGTTTATTACCACAGTTAGAAAAGTTCTTATTCTTTACAAAAAAAAACAAAAATATGTATAAAATAATAAAAAAAAAAAGTAAAAATTTATTTCCCCAGGAAAACAAAAACATTTTGAGAAACCCCTATTCTCCTCTTTCTTCTAATAGTTTACATCAGGTGCATCCAACATGCAGCCCTCGATAGCCTGTAACGCAGCCACAATAAGATCATAAACTTCAAACATTATGATGTGACTTTTAGTGACAGTTTACACTATAGAGAAGGCACAATGCAGCTCTGCCTCTCTCACATCACACACAGCCAAATCAATCAAAATCCATATGTTATCAGGTCAAAGTTAAGTTTAAACTCCATAATCTTTATGCTCGCATCTAAGGTTTGAGCACACCTTGTCCATGCTCTGGAATTGTGTCATTTCACTGTCTCTACATTGAGCCTTCCTCAAAGCAAAACTGAGTAGTTTGAGTATGGCATGACAATTACTGCACTTAAGTACTTGTAGTCACCTCGAAGTTGGAAGTATCATTTGAGACATATGGCAGAAGATACAGAAAACAGTGATATCACAGACACTATTGACTGAGTACCCTTTTTCCCCCAGTGCTCAAGGAGATGGACACATACACAACTCCATACTACCTATCTTTTAGGTAGCCTGACCTAAAGGTACCTAACCTTTAGGTAGTCCTTTCCCAAACCCCATTCAATAGTGCCTCCTCTAAGAGTCAAACATAGTTAAAAAGAAAGATTTTAATCTATTTCTCATAACCAGGCACACAAATGGAAATTTCCATGTACACCTTGGCCAAATAAAGATGAGATAATCCAAACAAACAAATCAACAGATCAAACCAGGAATTCTGGATTTCATTGTGTTGGTTCTTGTTTTTTTTTTTCCCTCAGGCAAGTGAAGTGTTTGGAGGTGCTGCTGAAAGGGTAAAATTCAAAACTTCTTAAAAAAATAAAACGTACATAATGCTGCTAACATAGCTCATAATCTCTGCTTGACTGTATGATTTTGAATTATCAAACTGAAAGCAATTAAGTGCTCAGAATGATTAAATCCAGATGAAGACTAAATTAATTAACTTTTTAAAAAAGGAGCATTGCATCTTCTGGTAATTAAATTTTATTAGACACTGGGAAGCAGAGGCACAGGACTAAAATAATTGATATAATTGATCCATTGTTTTCTGGATGAGAAAGAACCATAACTAATGCATGGCACTCACCAAAGAAATCAATTTTTGAGAGACAGAATGGTAAAACCTCCTTAAACCCTGTTTTAAGAACAAAATTTCAGGTCAGTTCAGAAATATAAGATCTCTAAATTACATTCCTGAAAAACACAAACACATCAAATTAACCAGTTGGTAAAGATGCACCCAAAAAAAAAAAAAAAAAAAGGGGGAGACTTAATTTATCAACTCATGTAACTCTGTGACATTGCTGGCTTGACTTGAGATAATTCAAGAAGAGATTTGGATGATAATAATGTAACATGGATTTATTTCTCAACTGTGAGGAAACTGAAAACCCATAGATACACAATGTACATTCAGAACTACTCAATAATTCAGGGACTGGATACAGTGGCCTTGACTTGATTCCAACTTTTCTTCATCTCTTTTTAAGGGGGAACAGGACAAACCTAACATCACTTACCTAATCTTCCTATTTTTCCAAGCCTTATTGTGTACAAATAATTTAATTGAAATAAAATATTAGCAAGATGATAAGGGAAACATCAAAAGTAACAATGTTCTGAAATTAGCACTGGGATTATGTTGCTTCCCTTTATATGTTGCACTTACGCAAATGACAGTTATGCTTCAGAGATTAAAGGTGAGCTCAACTCATTGGCAATTATGCAAAGAATATGGATCAGCAAATGAAACTGCTAAAGGATAGAAATGAGCACAGCAATTAGTTCTGTCTTAAAAAAAAGAAACCTGTTTCTATTTTTATTGTGTTCTCCTTTTTGTTCGGTAATGAAAGGGAAGTGATGTAGGCATCCAAGCTTCAGCACCTGTATGTGGAAAAGTTTCCATTGCTGCACATCAGAAAACTGGGCATTAATTTCTTCCAATTTCAGTTAGACTTTACTATGGTACATCTGTTCTTGTGCACAATGTTACATTATTAACACTTCCTGCGTGCTCTTACAGGACAATCATTTTGAAATAATGTCCCCACTTTAGTTTAAGTATTATAGAAGGTGCTTTTTAAGAATGAGAATGTCAGCACAGCCCTCTTCTTTCATTGTGGTAACAGCTGGATTTCTATTTCTAAACAGAGAATGTAAGAAGAAACCAGATGTAGTGCAACATGCACTGCAGTGAAACTTAGTCACTTAGTGACAAACTTAATGGACCATGTTATACAGAACAAAAGGAAAATTCTTGTTCCCTGTTAACTCTTTGGAAAGTGTAAGTGATAAATGGGACCCAGTTCCAAATCTTTCTAGATACGTTTATAAAGAGACAAAACACATTTGCAGAACACTTTCCTACAGCAAAAAAATCAACATTTATTCTCCATTTATTACAAGAGAAGACTGAAAAAAGGCGGAATCAATCATTTCTTTTCCACTCAAATTTCAATGAGTTTCTCTAACTGAGGCTGAACTTTGAAGCTTTTATTTGAAGCTTCAAAATTAACACTGCAGAGAAAACCTTATGGCTTCATCCTTCAAACTTAAGTCAGTGTAATGTTGCACTTGTAGAGCTGACTGTGAATTTCAAATAAAATATCTTTTCATCTGAAAATGTCATTTGTTGAAACTGAACACCTTCCCCAGAAGTTCTTTTCTTCCAAGAATTTATCCTCAGACCAATGGCATTATTTGGCAGAAGGGAAATAGTAATCACAAAAGTATGAAGGGTGTATTTAAAGCTGTTCTTTCTGTGGGCAGTCT
The DNA here is from genome assembly GCF_038088225.1 of Cyrtonyx montezumae. Taxonomy (NCBI): domain Eukaryota; kingdom Metazoa; phylum Chordata; class Aves; order Galliformes; family Odontophoridae; genus Cyrtonyx; species Cyrtonyx montezumae. The sequence goes on along the minus strand of NW_027071903.1, from coordinate 25,272,594 downwards.
CTTCTTTCAAACCTAGTGAGTGCTAAGACTGAAGAACAACTGAGAACTTTAGGCCATATGTATGCAGAATAAGCACTAATCATCTCCACTAACTCTCTGATCAATCCAGTGTAGTAATGACACAGGAAAGGTGGAGAACAATGTGAGTCACAAGCAAAAGCCTATTATCATTCAAAATAAGTTACTACTTCATTATACAAAGAGCACATATAGCATACATCTAACAAGTATTCCTTAATGCAGCACCTACAGGATGTCTGAATTGATTTAAAATATATGCAGGTCTAATACAATTGAATACTTCTTCAGAAAACATTTTTGTATTATTACTGAAGGAATTTTATTTTAGCTACTAATGCTAAAAGCAAAAGCTTGGAAAAAATTTGGAGGAGTCCCACAAAATCTGACAGAACTTTGTTCACCTCTTCTATAAGACAAATGTACAGTCCAAAGAGTTAACATTTCCACTGGGAGACCTTCTTCTGGACAAGAAACAAACTAATCAAATATGCTTTTAATCTTCCTAGCTTGCCAATAGTCCATCTGTGTTACTATGGCAGACAATGCAATGGGAGTGACATTCCCATCATAATAAACAGCTAAAATAGAGACAATTCCATTACAAACTAAAATGCACATTTTGTCATCTGTTACTATAATACACAACTGCTGAAAATAGAGTCTCACAAATAATGATAAATATTCATTAGGACATCATTACAAAGCTATGAAAAACATGGTGAAACTGAGCTCACTTTCCTGGCATGGCCGTATTACAAGTCACTATAACTTCTCTCTAGATGCCCTCTCTTAACTGATTCTGAGTAATCATTTGTCCTAAACATCAGTGTGGATGCTCAGAATTTCACTGCAGATCCTTAGTGCCTGGAATTACTGAGGTTTTTTTAAAGAGGCACAAAAGGAGAAGGGTCTACAGGCAGGCTGCAGGCAGCCAGGGAAAAGTCAAGCTGGGATAGCTGACAAGCTTGAAAGAGAGTGGATCCAGAAGACCCTTTGTAGAGGAGAGAAAGGAAAAAACTTGAGGGGTATCACACTGCTTTCTACTGTTGCTCCTGTTGTTTGGAGTGCAAGAAAACAGAACAAAATGAAAATTGGCAAAAGACAAAATGACAGGCCTACTCCGTTTGCATACCAACACACTTGGCACAAGTGCCTCTGTCCTCGCTGCTGGCCCTTCTTCTTAGGCTTTCAGTTTGCATAAGTTTCTGTACCAAAGACACTGTAGCCATTCAAGGAGCAAGCAGGCAACAAAATAAAGAGGAGATAGCAGATTCCCACCAGACAGTAACTACCCAAAATAGAAACTAGAAAAGACCACAAACCTTTGCACTGTATCAGGAATAGCAGATATTTCTATGGACCTCTGAGTTTTCATGTTGTTAAAAAGAAATACAGTATTTTCCCAGCTCCAACTTTGCAAAAATTACTTTTTTAAGCACTGCCACCACCATCCACAAAAGTTTTAAAGTCGCAAATGGAGGCTATATGTTATTGTGAAGAAAATATAGCCCAGATAATTCTAATAAGGACCCTCTTCAAACACAGTATTTTACATGGTAAGTAATAGGAAGAACCAGAACTACAAAAGCTTTCAGCTAGTTGTGTCTAGTGTCTGCAATAGATGGCTGAATTTCAGTTTGTAGCAATAGCCCAGCCCTCCACCTGCTGGCTATGCTTGGTGCACGCAGCTTGCAAGTCAATATTAACAGTTTAAATTTAACTGATGAAGTCCAAAATTGGTGCTGTTACATGGTAACACACTGTGTTCATACCTGATTCAAGGAGGTTGTATCAGTGGAAAGGTTACTGAGGTTACAGTCTCAAGTTTATAAATGATACAACTTCTTGTAAGGAAATTTAAATAGACATACCAATTTAGAAACTAAGGCCTGAGGCACTGACAAAATTATTTGCCCTTTTCCTTATAACTTTTACATAAACACACTGCACTGTATCTCAGCCAGTCATCAGCTTATCAAAGTACCCTGGAGAGATAACAAAATAAGAAACTTTTTTCTTTTTTTCAGTCTATAAAACTAATAAAAGATATACTTAAGCTGTACCTATAAAGGCTGCTTAATAATAACAGGTAAAATCTGAAAAAGACTAGGTAAAACTTCCTAACTAACTTGAATAGATTACTAATAAAGGGAGTGAAGAAACGAACCAAACAAAAACATCACACCACCTACAACAGGAGGCTGGATTTTTAATAGACAAATATCTGAAACAGTCTCAAGATTATTCCAGGAAACAACTGTATTCCAGTCCTTGATCCACCCTAAGACTTGAACTATCTAAGTGCACAGGAAAGGAGAGAGCTTCTCCATAAATCAGAAGTAGGAGAAACAGTGAATAAAGGCTGAGTCATCACAATCAGAACTCCAGTTTCCACCTACACTTGCACATACACAAGATGAACAGCACTGTTTATGAACACTGACACATCTTAATATCAGATGAGTCATTACACAAGGTATTTCAGGATTTTTACCATAGCACATGGCACAAATGGACTGCTTACATTCAGCCTACGTGCTCCTCGTCCAGCACTTCACAAGGCTGCCCTTTCATAGTATGTAGTTTTCCCTGTGGTAAGACAACTCACTTTAAACAGAAGTCCACTTCTGAAACTTCATTTGCTACCCTAGATTAAGTCTGGCTGGTGTTCAGTGTGGTCCTGAATGATCTATAGCAGTAAAAGTACACACTCATGCATTTCTTACATCTGCTTTTATTTCTAAAATCCATCCTTAACTTTGGAAAAAAAATTAAGCTGCATAACCAGTTAACCAAGGACAACATCTCCCCACTAGCTCCTGCATCAACATTTGACTGCAGCACTGCCTCAGCAACATCTCAGTCAGTCCTCATTCCTGCCCTGTGATGCTGTGAAGAAGCAACAGCAACACCACAGGATCCATGTCTCTTTGACAGTGATGAATGCTGCTTTTTAGAACTGACACATTCCCAGAACTCTTTAGAACAAATAATAATCAATCCTTCAGTAAAAACAACAAACAAACAAATAAATAAATAAAAGAAAATCGATCTAAAAGATTACCCAGGTCCAGTTTTACCCCACATTAAACCTTTTTAGCTCCTGGACAACATCATGTACTATAGACCCTTCTCTTGAAATACATGGTACACTGTTAGAGCTGTATGGTACCCAGCTTTAACAATGTTCTGAGGAGGCAGTTAAGGGGCATGCCCATCTCATGATTTGAGCTGAGGTCTGTTACGTGTGAATGCGTGATCTTTAAAGTGGTGCGAATCTTATTTCTTTAGCTAATCAACTATCATGCTTGCTTTGGTCCCTGATGTTCTCCTGAAGCATTCACATTTGTAGACCTTTTGATGTCTTCCCATCATCCTTCATATTCTTTCATTATAACACCTGTTGCAACAGAAAGTGTGCCCCTAGGCTTGTGATATCCACAGTGAATCTACAGTGACTAAGTTCGCTACTCTTTTTAACCACTGACACAGAACTGAAAGCAATGTTATGTAACCAGCTCCTGGATACTACCTGAAATCTGCTGCTTCACTTCTGATCTCAAAACAAAGGCTTCTTAGCCCTGCACAGAGAGAAGGCTTTGCATTCTTACATTTTGAAACCCAGTGTTGTCTCTTCAGACTTTGCTTACATGCTGAGTACTCCCAGCAAGATGCCATCTACCCACAGACACATCACTACTATACGAGTTGAATTCAAGACATTCATACATTATTTTTAAAGGTACACTGAGTTCCTCAAATGTGTATGCAAGAGAAATAATTCACCTGGAAGTGGTCTGGACAGCAAGTTTCTAAGTAATTTCATTCTCTTTACTGGGAATGTTGTAGGACTACACGTAATCTAATTGTTTATGTCGCATGTTCCTAAGACTACCCGTAAAATGCAATTTTAAGTCTATACTGATGATATGTAGTTATTTATAGATTGGTGGCTATAGCAGAATACATTTTGCCATGCTCTTAGAAATGGTCATGAAGTAATGTCTACGCACTGTCAGATTAAGATGTTTCCATACTGCCCTAAAAGTCACATCAAGCTCAACAGAAACCCTAAACAAGTAACACTGCACCATTTGCAGTACTTTCCATGGATGTCAACAAACAATTCCACACACACAAAAGCATCATCTGTGATATTGGAAGTGCGCTACAGTTTTTATCAGAAGTTCTATACCAAGACTGATCTCAGCTATTATTTCACACAGGTGTATCATTCCTGGGCTGAAATTGACAGCACCGATTCTGTTATCTTTCCAATGCGTAGATAAGTCATTTGGCTCTGAAATGGGAATGGCAGCACCCAGCACAAAGGGGCACCACATCTGGTCAGCTGCAAATCACTGCATACTTGAGAAGTGCTATGAAATTAAATGTGCAACCCTTTGCAGATCTTGGATTATTTATTTATTTTGTGAGAAAGCATGGTATACCAGATCCTACTAATTTAAGGTGCCTAAGCAGCACTATGATGTGAATAACCTTTAGCCTCCAAAGCACAACCATAAAAACACACCATCAAATATTTCTTATCTGTGTTGAATAGAGGAAAGCAGTACAGAAAAAGGTACAAAAACACTTTGTTATTTGTTTGTGCATAAAACAAAATAAAAGCCTTTAATAAAAAATAGGCATTTACAAGAAGAATCAAATTAGAGAAGTTAATGAAATAAGAGATGCTAACTATAAAACCATTCTGGAAAGAGTACAGTATAGGTCCTCCTCAGTCTCCTAGCAACAAAATTTTCTCTGCTTTCTCAGAGTATCATGAAGTTGTGGAATCCTCCTCCTACACATAATTTGAAATCAAGGATGAAAACACAAGAACAGCCCATCTTACAGGCTAGAAGCTGAGAACACTTTCCAAGCCTGCTGAAACACAAATCAGCAACAAGCAGCATCTGTTGCTGCCTTAACTGTATTTTACTTGCAACTTAGCCACAATCAATAGTTAAAGATAAAATCAGATGAACAACCCTGATAATTAATAACAAAACCCAACCAAAGATGGAAAAAAGAAGAACGTGATACTAACTAACTTCAGCAACCACCTCAAAAATTAAAAATAATAGATAGTAGTAGTGGGAAAAGTGATTTTAACCGGCAGCTCTCAGCTAGTTTCCTCTAGATAAGGTCTGCATGAGGTCAAAACAAAGCCAATTCCCTCCAGTATTTTCCAGTGACCCCCTTAAAATGGTGCCTTTATTTTCACAAACCAGCATAGAGAACTCAGGAAGAAGATTCATGTTTTGGCTAGTCAATTTAATCATATAAAATCGGTAATAATGAAATTTAAAATTACAAGCAAAATAAGTACCTAATTTATTAGACCTTTAAAATAATAACACCCCACATTCTGGGCATTAAAACAGAGGAAGATCACGGCCTAACCAATAGGATTTGCACATTGTTTCATCAGAATTTCTTCCACCAACAGAACTAACAGGTGCATTTTCACTTCCAGAAGATAGCTTTCATTTCTTCGTTACTTCAAATGGAATATCATGAATGCAAAGATTTTGTTAATCTAACACAAATTGCATAGACAATTTGCCAGCTGGGCATCCTTCTAAGCACAGAAAAAATTATCATCCCCCCAAATAATGGCAAAGTATCTTAATAATAATAATAATCACTAAAGGAGTACAAAAATACAAAACGCTCAGGAAATTCAAATTAAGGTTCAACACTGAAAGCCATAATCTGCAAGCGAAACCCTACGTTTTAAGGGGATAGAATATACACAAATCTAACAGCCAAAGACTGGACATGAATATTTATGCCATCCAGCTTTGATGAAAGTCTTCTTTCTACAAGATAAGAATAGCCAACAGTTTTGAGGAAGAAAAAAAGTATTCTGATCTGATCAAGTTCTTACTGCTTCTACTAAACTTCTCTTGTTCTCATCCCACCAATAGGCTCAGCTCCTTTTTAATCAGGTGAAAAATATGAACTGAGAAAATCATACTTCCTGATAACCTACCAACAGCAATGCAGTTCAGTGTGAAGTAAATCAGAAAAAACTATGATGTTTCCAACATCTATCTTATTTCTTTTCAGACAAAAGGTAAATTTCAGTCCTAGCTTTAAATCCAACACAACAAGAAATACCACAGCATATTTCTGCACCAGTCACCTGTCTGTGACTGCTCCCTGAGCCCTTCTTTAAGTCCACACCACCAAGGTACAACTAAGTTCAAGTCCGACTGCTAAAATATGTCCATACAACATTAAGTGTTCAGAACTAATGGCCTACATCCCTTACTATAGCAATATACACATAGGCAAAAATACTGCACTCTTTGGTATTTCTCTCCCCTGTATAGGATAAATTTTATATATAATCATTTAGGCACACACTGTCTAAATGAGAAAACTCAAAACTCTAGATGTTGGAGTATCTAATGGCCCATATGAGTAAGAATTAAAGTAATACAGACCCCTTGTTCATTATTTGAATTCTAAACTTATTATTTGAATTTGAAGACCACCTACAGATGTATTATTGGAACTAAAATTTATTCCAAATGCATGCAAATGTACAGAACTGCTCCAAAAGAAATGCCTATTTTATTATGTTAACCCACGATGGTAGAGACAGATGTTGATAAAATGGCATAAAGGCTGAACCCTCCCAAAGTATTCTATTATATTTTGCTTCTGAGTGACAGATGGCAGCAGAGGGGCAAGTCTAACAAAATGGTATCTGATACTGAAAAGCACATGAAGCAAATGGATGGAACTGAATTCCTTCATGCAGAAAAATACAGCCCCTGTTAACATTCAACATTTGCTGAACATTTATGGAAACCAGACAGCGGATGTGAGCATAGTGAGGCAGTGCATTTCAGCAGTGGTGACAGCAACGTGAAAGACAAGCCAAGTTCCAGACAGCTGTGCAATTTTATTTTTTTTTAACAAGTGTGGCATGCAGACAAGCTCACTGCTTGTGGAAATGCACGGCTAATGATGGTGCCTATGTAGAAACTGCATTTTGCAGCTGAGGATCTGCTCTATCAAATAACATTATCTTGTTGTTGGGTTTGGTTTTTTTTGTATTTGTTTCAGTTCCCATGGATATAAATAGAAGGCATTAGTTTCAAAGCAACTTACATATACACGTGTACATATGCTGGCTGGCTTCTAGACATCTAAGAGCCTGATAGTTCATGAGTTGACAGGAGCACTGACAGAGAAGCTATCAGACTTTGATACTGGTGAGTACACTTTGCCAGTAATTATTCAGATAGATGTTAGGTTGTTTCTGGTTTCTCTGTGATGCCAACATACAGGTATTCATTTAAGAAAGGTGACCATCACACAGTATTATCCACGAGTACGTCAGCCTGTGGGAGATGCTGCTCTGATGAATACACACAGCAGCAAGAGCACTTAAAAGGTGTTATCACAAGATGTGAAGCAAAATATTAGAATTTAATGCTACAAATACTACATTCCAGATGCTATCTATTTAAATACTATTAAAGTTATCTGTGAGATCTAAACATACAATCTTACATTTCTACATTCAGAACCAAAAAGATTTAATCCTACCCTTGCATCTTCACAGCCTAAGACAGATAAGTGAAACACAGAGGTGGGGGCGCACAGGGAGGTCTGTTATTTAATAATGGAGAGAAATGAGAGACTGCTGCTTGATGTGATAGGATGTAAGGCTCAGTTCGCAAGAGGAAAGGTTAGGGAGGAAGGCATGGGGCAGCTCGCCAGCCTTCTGCCAAGCAGAACCAGAAAGTCTAAGAGTTGACATAAGGCTCAAAAAATAAAGGTTGGACTCTGTGTATCACATTTGGGTTTAAAAATCATATTATAATATATCTTCCATATTTCACAATAGTCCTGTAAGAATAAATATACAGATGCTACTGTAGCTGGACTATGCAAGCATTTAAAATACAATAAAACTGTATGAGCAAGTAAGCATGATTTGCAGATAGAACTGTGGAAAAAGCACAGATCCTAAAAGCTCTCTCAGGCAGATCTCCAGCACCCAGATACAATGAGAAGGACTTCAGATAAGCTCCATATGGAGTGAAGATCAAGACCAGATGCAGCAGAAATATATATGGAGGGGTCATTATAGCAACACAGCCACTACAGACAGCATGGTGTCACTGTCAATACCTGCAACACATGGGGCAGATCCCATCAGCTGTGCTGCCAGCTCCCCTGGTTGTGTTTGTAGGGACTTGCTCCTAAGTGTATTAAACAAGCTTTAGGAACTAGAACATTTTTTCTCAACTATCCTTAAAAATCTTCATGTCTGCCCCAGTAATGAAGAGAAGTCACAGAGCTGCAGGCAGTACTTTAGTTTATGATATTAAATATTATTATTAATAAAAATATACAATTTATACAAAATGAAAAAAAAAGCATGAGATGTCAACTTTCTCTATGTGAGGTTCAGTTTAATATGCATCTGACTAGCACATATATTGCTGTCAAAAAAAACAACCCTATGTGTTCTGCTCTGTACCAGTATTGTAACGGGTGGAAACTCTGAGGCTCAGAGCTCGAAGCATATGGAATTTTCCAGGTCACATGTTGAGCCAAGCGCCGGACTCTGCTGGGCAGGCAGCAAGAGGGAAAAACCCAATTCTAACCATATGTTTTGAAATGAAACAATATGTTCATTCTGTTATAGCTGAAGACTTCAATAACTGCCTTACAGTCAGCAGCAATAAAAAGGGAAAGTAATATTGAAATAACATTTGCTGTGGAATAGAAAGTAATTACAGCATAGAAATGAGAATGCCCAATGAATCTATCACAAGTCTGACGCACGACAATATTAAGTTATATCATTTGCATCACAATATTTATTAGAACTTTCTTCTAGAGGACAAGAATTAAAACAAGTGGGATTCAGTTTCCACATGAACTATTCCAGGCAAACACAGAAACTCTTTGGCATCTCAGAGGATCATGAAAACTGATCTGTCCTTCTATCAGCTGAACGGTGACCAGAGGCAGAGAAGCGTGTCAATTCAGAGCTTAACATCTAAGTGTGATGGTAGCAAAAATCCACACCAAACTGGGTAGAGCTGGTGCCTAGCATACCTTGGAAGCACAGACAGCTGCACTGCATCAAGCTCATTCCGTGACTCAGACTACACTGTACCAGGCAGTACACACACCCTCTTTGGGCAGGATGTGTTCTACTGTTGCACGCCCCTGCAAAAACCATTTTGGTGCTTTGCTTTTCTGCTCTGCTTACCTCACCCAGAATTTGTGCAGGTTGGAAATTGCCGTTGGAATGTCATGTAATCAAAAACAGGCCAGAAAATAAATTGATTTTACATACAAAATTTACTCTTCCCATTAGCCTTAAACCACTGTACTACTTCATTGGGGAGTGCTTTTAATTTCCACTCCTACTGGTAAAAAGCAAATAAATAAAACAAGAGAGAAACACAGACTGAGCTCTTTCCAGCTCTCAGATTCCGTTCTTGCTTTGATATCTCTGATTACCTTTTGTGACTTAATCTCAGTATTTTCCTATTGCTATGTAATTTACATTATGCTTGCAGACTCCCTGTAATTGATGTGATATGCACACACGTTCAGATTTTGCATTTGCTCCTCACAGAATCACTAGAATTTCAGTGTTTTCCTTTATGCTAACTTACTGCATTATAATCAACAGTGCTTGCCATACCACTTACAGTTTAATGAAAGCAATTACAAACAGAAGTCAAAATTTGTTTCCATGGAACTGAAAACAAAGGCACTCTCATATTACAACAGGCCCAGAATTTGACAGCAACTTGCCAAATTGTTTTACATCAGCTTCTCGCTCTAGACATTGAAGATTATCTTCAAAATTTGCAAAATAATAAACAAATAGAGATGAGCCTTTCATGCAGTTAAACTCCACAAAGCATCAAAATTCAAAATACCAATGCATATTTGAGAGCCAGGAAGCTCCAGGTCCACTGCTTCTTCAAGCTCAGTCTGGTTAGATGGCTGAGGAACATACCAGGATTCACCTGTAGCTTAAGGCAAAGTCTGGCTCCATTTTTACTGCCCATTAAATGAGAACTAAACTGTCATTCTTACACCTGCACAGCACATAAAAATCACACACCACTGATACAAACTTGGCAGGGCCTTTTGGTTCAGCCTAGAAAAAACTTTTGTCACAGTATACACAAAATACAGAAAAGCCTTCAAGTTCATCGAGAACATTGAGCACAGCCCGATGACAACAGATAAACTCACATATGCAGATTCAAAGCAGCATTCAGGTATCACTATCCACAGCAACACAAAGATCCATGTGGTTTTAGGGGAGAGGTGATGGGTACCCCATCCCTGGAGACATTCAAGAACAGGGAGAACCAGGTCCTGAGCACTGATAGAGCTACAGGTGTCCCTGTTCATTGCAGGGGGTTGGACTGGATGGCCTTTAAAGGTCCCTTCCAACACACAATTCTGTGCATTACAGAAGAAGAAAGAAAGATTTGTATTTTACAGCTATAGGAATAAGCCTCTGGCTGGAGGTTGCAGCAGTCTGCAGTTATGGCGCTGCCTGGTTCTCATGACGAAACCTATCTACAGCTCAAACAGATCTATGAGGTCTGTTTTAGGGCACAGTTTGGTTCTCACTTAGAAAAGCAGTCTTGCTAGGACTTTTGCATGAGAATTAAAGATACTTTTTGCCAGTAATAGCAGGAGAGCAAGGAGAAGAGAGAAGCAGCCAGGGAAAGAGATCTGCTGGAGTCCCAGATACATTGGAACCAAACCTGTGGCCTCAGCCACCTGACCTACGAGATGGCAGAAGGCTGCAGCGGGCTGTGGGACGTACACAGAGTGCACCGTGTCTGAACTACAGTTTCCAGACTCAGAGTTCAAAGTAATCTTCCAACGCAGCCTCTATTTACCAAATGGTGTCGGCAAATAGCCCGCCAACAGCTGCCGCATTCACCTCCCCAGTACACCTTGGGCACTCGCTAAACAACGAGAAGCGGAACATCTCCGTTGGCCTCCGTCATCCTAACGACGGATTGCAAATAAGACGAAACAAGGATCATCCAGGGGAGGGAGCAGTGCGGGGAAAGTGACTGAAGGTCGAGGGATGCCCATAAGAACAGAAAGGAAATACAAGGCAAGGCGGCAAGCACCACAAAGCGCTGTCAGTTCGGTCTCGGTTTATACCCAAAGCCCCAATGAAGCGGGGAGGCCACAGCCGTCAGGCAGTCACCGGCCCCCATCTCCCTGAAGCCGCCGCCGGACGGCCCCAAACTTGTGTAACGTGGATACAGACCGCTCCTCCGCCGCGCCCCCGCTGCCTCCTCCCATCCCATCCCGTCCCCTCCCCGCGTCCCGGCAGCCAATGGCACGGAGCGAGGTGCTGCCTGCGGCGGCCGGGCGGGGAGCAGAGGAGGAGGCGGCAGCGCTGCTCGTCTCTCGCTCCCCGGCTCCGGGCGCTCCTGAGCCGCGCCCTCGGTCCCCCGCCCCGCCGATACCTGCAGCATGGACTCGGACTCCGGGGAGCTCAGCGAAGGCGAGCTGGTCTCACCTGCAGGTAAGGGGACCGCCGGCGGGAGCGGCTCGCGGGGCTCGGTGAGGGGCTCCGGACGGCGCGCGGGCTCTGCGGGTGCAAGAGGAGCCCCGACCGCTCTGCGCCCCGGCCGCTCGCCGCCTGGGGAAGGGGAGAGTCACAGCCACGCGTGACGCGACAGCCGGTGACACGAGCAGCGCTGGCGCTCATCTGAGCCGTTGTGATTTATATCCAGAGGCGGTGAAGTTTTCCGGGGCTGCTCGGGCTCTCGCTGCAAGGAGAGAAACCCACCCCTCTGGCCGCACAGCTTCGGTTTGCAAGCCCTAACTTTTCACCAGGAGAGCGCACAAACGCTGCTGCTGCTGAGCTGCAGCCCGCATGGTTCTTAGGTGAGGTGGGAGGAAAATAACAAGCCCTCCTGCTGTTTCCAAATCTTCACATTCTCGTGTCCTGTGCAGAACAGCAAACGGATAAGGTGTACTCAAAGGGTGCCCTCCGGGAGCAGTGAGTGGGGACAAACTTGTATGAAGTCGCTACAGGAGGGGATTGGCTCTACCCCGCTGCTGTGCACAGCGGTGGGCTCGGTGCTGCCTGCCCCTGGGGTGCTGGCTGTGCTGGGAGCACTGCCAGGTGCTGGGTGAGGGCTGACCGAGGTGCAGGTGGACCCACATCCCCTCCAGGTGCCCACAGCTCTACCACTAGTACCTTCTCTCTGAAGGCATTAAACCTGCGTGAGACTAGTTAAGTGCAATTGGAGAAGCGTCTGGAACTGCCCTAGATGGTCATGAACAGACAAAGTTACTGTGGTACATTGGGAGGTAGTCGATGAGAAACCCATTGTCACCTTGATTTACTTAGATAACATTGACCCCTGAAATCTCTTAACAACCCTGTTGGTGCAGAAGGGATGAACAACCTCAAAAATCATAAGATAAATAGGTGTCTTTTCATCTAGCCTCTATCAGACTGAAGGCTATCTGGTTTCATTTATTAGGGGTACCTACTTGCAACAACTTGCTTTGTATTTTATTTCTTCCTCCAGATTTTTAGCAAGAACAGTAACAGGTGGGACAGCTCCTCATAGACATAAAGCTCTGTGAAGCTAAAGTCACCAACAGTTGCAATTTCTCATCCAGATACACAGAGCACTGCCTGAAGTTACATGCTTTATGTTTATAAAGGAATTAACACAGTATAGCCCCAGATGCCAACACCTTATTCCTACAGTAAATGGATTTTTCTGTTAAATAAATTAAAAGTAACTATACTTAGAGATTGCCATTAAGTGCATTTTATGTCATTGCTTACAAGCTGCCAAGAGCTGATGTTCATCACACTCCTCTACGCTTTTCCTTCTTAGTACTATATAAGAGAAGAACCTGGCATTTTGACCGTACATGGTAGATGCCTATGCCATAGAATAAAACTGGAATAGAGTGAAAACTGTGCTTTTGTCTTAACCAGCTGCAGTCTATTTTTCCTACGTGGCAGTGTTATCGCTTGCTGTTTGTATCCCCCACCCTCTCCTGATTTTTTCCACTCCCCTGCATCTCACTTGGTCTTTCTCTGCACAGTGCCATATGCACTGCACAGTACCTCCCTGGCTGTGGGTGTCCTGCTGTCAGTCACTGCTTCAGGCACAGAAGCAGAGAGGTTGCAGCATGACTTTCAGTCACCATACCCTACCCCCACACACCCAGTGGCCAGAGGCACTCAGCCTGCAAATTGCAGGGCAAGAAGAGTGCTGTGGAGAAATATTTGGGATGAAGCCCTAGGAATGGCCTGATTGTGGCCATTGATTCAGGACAGCTAGAATCTTATGCCAAAAGGGACCATTTAGCTTGTTCTCCTTTAGCAGCCTTCTCACTCCAAGTACATACAGCAATAACTCCAGCTTGCACAGCTGCAATCTCTCATGGTCACTGTCCAGTTTTCAAGTTGTTCAGTTGTTCAAACCCAATGCAAAACACTACTAGTGTTTCAGGTGCTCGTGCAATTCAGAAGTTTAAGCCCATTTCAGCATCTGCTTCCCCTGCATTACCCAGCCCTTTACTCTGTCCTAGTGGAGCAGCACTGCTCCCATCACTGAGACTCAGGGCTGTGAGCAGGGCAGGGGGCTTCTTCATGTGCCCCCGCCATCTGCTGCACGTGCTCAGCTTTCAAGAGCCAGCTGAAGGCTTGTGCTGAGATCCCAGCAGCCTCATTTCCTTTAATAGCTCACTTAAGCCGAGTCTCCAAGGAAGCAGAAGTAGTTTTTCCTGTATTCTAAATGTGTTGTCATGATAGCATCTTTGTATTTCTTTGGTGCAGGCAAAAAGCTCCTTATATGTGAGTAGCTCAAGATGTTAGCTCTACTTAAAAACAACAGAAACCACAGCTCAGCACACCAGAGCTTCCACCAGCCCAGCCTGCTCACACTCATCCATTGCTGCTTTGCACCGAGTTGTCCATACAGTCAGGAATTATATACATATATAGATATTTATTTCTTAAGTACTCATGAGATAGCCCCCTGCTGAAAGCACTGAACACTTTGTTTTTTCCACAACTGCAACAAAGTGCATTTAGCACTACCTTCAGTGAACTTCCTTGAATTTTATTGTATACACTACAAGTCATATTCCTTTTCTTGTCCTATAGATAAGCTTTCGGAAGCTGAGCAAGTAATCTTAAAATAGAACACAGTTCCCATTTTTTTTTTCCCTGTCCACCTATTGGAAGGTGTGAGGGTTTTTTTTCCTCTTCTCCTTTTCCTCTACTTTTTCTTTTGAAGTTCTTCAAGAGAACAGTGGATTTTTTCCCCCAGTTCTCTCACAGCAGCCTACCACATGAAGGTGAGATCCACTGCGTCACCTTTCTGATCAGCATTTCACAAAAATCCAGGTCATCTCCAACAGCAATGGTTTAGCAGTGGATTTAGGAATTTTCCTTGCAAGGGAAAGGCAGCAGACCTTTGTTTGGTGTGCATTGCCCTGGGTCTCTCAGCTAAAACAGCAGGAATTCAGTCAAATTGTTTTTTTATACAATATTGATTTAAGCCTTTCTACAGGCTACTAGGTCAGAACACAGGTTTCTGTGTTTGTTTAATAGAACTGTTACGCTACACCATTAACATATGGTAACTGGAAGCTAAGTCTTTGAAACAATACCGATTATTTTTATTAGGCTTAACATATCCTGCAGAGTAGACTGTTGCTGGTGCCTTCTGCAGCTTTCCTCCCACTGAAGTCAAGAGAAATTTGGCCTAGGAAAGAGAGCAGCTTGTGCTCCAAGTAGAGCTCTAATTTGGTGATAGGATTTCTTGGAACGTAAGCACTGTGGAGGCTACAGCTTTGTGTGATGCCAAGGAGAACAAAGATGAAAACACCCTTATCACCAGGCTTGCATCCATGAAGACAGCGGGAGTCTCATAGTCTTCAATGGGGCCAAGATCTCACCCTGTGACTGTTGGCACAAAAACATGAATGCATTCTAAAATATCTGATTATTTCTCTGAACTCTACCCTGAGGAATAAATATGTGCTTAGTAAAAACAACAGATTTAAACATTATTTAGCGCTGTAAAATAGCCCCGACAGACATGAATGTTTTTTCTGGAGCTGTGATGTTATTTGAATCACAATGCTTAGCAATTTTTTTTTTCTCCCTGAAAATTATTTACCATGCTGTGTGAACTGCCTGTACTTTTGTGATATTAATCTTTTGAGCCTTTTGCATATTTTAGCATTGTATTACAGAGCTAAATGTCATTTGAAAGCCAATATAATCTTGTAAACACAAAGCTAATTTGACTATGTACTGTAAGATATTTAGCAACACATAAAATTATTGGTGGCATTGGTAACATGCTTGAGTGCAAGCAGGCACACTGTAGTTCTTTTTGCAATATCCTGCCAGACATTTGAACAAATATTTATTTATTAAATCATGACAAAGTATACTTTGCCCCAGGAAATGCCTGTGTTTTGAACAGGGAGGGTTTCAATTTAAGAAAAGAGGGTTTTGCCTTTACGTAAAAAGGTCCGAAGTCACAGATGGAACAGTATCTGCTGGGCTTTAGAAAAGCAGGCAGAAGTGGTAGGTAATAGCACGCTGTAAGTATGGAAGCTAGAAGGAAAGGCTGTTTTTACTGGAAGCTGCAGACTCTACTAAATGCTTCTGTAATTAAGTGCTTACTTATACCTGTTTAACAAAGGGCTCTGCTTTCTACTGAAAGCAGAGCTAGTTTAAATGAGAAGAGACACAAAGGAGCACACCTCAGAATCCCATGCTCCAAACTCTCTTACGTGGCTCCTTGGGTGAAAAGGCAAGCTGTGTCAAGCCTGTGCCCAAGGTCTCTGCCAGGACAGAGCAGGTGAGAGACACATCAGATGAGAGGGCAGCAGCTGCAGGGCAGGCCCAGAGCTGAGCCCACCTGGCTGAGTTCTCCTGGACTGCCTTACTCTTCCCTCCAGGGAACACATGGTCTGCTGATTTACATACAGACGGGACTGACAGATTAAGAGCCTCATCCAACTGAGAAAATAAACCTTTCAAGGGCAAGAATCCAGTCACACTGTGTTGGTAGTACAGACCATAAGAAATCTCACTCTTGCTAAGCTGAGGAGGCTATTTGGCTGAATGGGTCAACCTGTTCAGGCTTCTGTTTTTGTAGAAATCAAATGGATATACAACATTTATGAAGCACTTGATTGAAACTTAATCCCACCTTCCTGTGCATCTATGGACCAGACTGCTCAGCAGCAATAGTGACTACTATATGAAATTATATAAAGTAATACCCTTTTGCAGTAGCTTTGATGTGCTCCAGTAAGCAATTTGTACCATAGTAAAACACATCCCTCCTGCACACATCAGAAATAAAAGGAAAATGTCATCAAGATTCTTCTTCCCACTTTTGAGAGGATGGCATATTGAACCACGTAGTCTCTGATGAACTAGTCATCATGGATGAAGGAGATTCTGACTTTCAGGTGGGGATAATGGGCACACAAAGAATCTTGTCTAACATCTGCACATAAATATTTGCCATTCTTAATCAGAGTTTAGTAAAACAAAGTAAAAATCTGTGGATAAGGACAAACTTTGGAGCAGGAATGTCTAATGCCTCCTCACACATAGGAATATGAAGCTGTGACTCATTACAGCAGTCAGTGACTATTACTGCCCTGCATTAGTCTGGAATAACAGTGACCATCTTGATATGACATTTTTGCCATAACATATGCCCTATATAAAGCTACATGCACATCCCCCCAAAAACTCTCATGCCTTTTTTTTAATAAATGCTTAATTATAATAATAATAATAATTATTAATGTTTCTTCACATCTACACCAAAGACTAAGAAGTCACAGCAGGAAAATCAGGTCTCTCAATTTTTTCTTGGTAAAGAAAGATGGAAGAATAAAGGTATAGGTAAAAAGGAAAACAGTAGGCTAGATGCACTCTTGAACACATCAGCTGGGTGAGAAAGTTCTTGAAAACCTGTCCTGCCTAAGAAGCCTTTTCTAGGTTCACATTAACTATGTTATCACTTGGGGTGACAGGCCCTCCCAGGTCCCATGAAGTAAGGAAACCCTTTAACTTCTTAAGAGCAGTTACAACAGTAAAGAACGAAACAGAGCTTGGCTGTGGGCCCAAGCAGCAGTAAACTAAACTGTCTATTAATATACATTTTGGCACTGTTTGAGCCCACGCCAGATAGCCTCCCACAAAATGTCCTGGCATGACTGAGGATAACAGTGGCCTGTATGAGTTAAACATTTGGAGTGTGGGAAAGAATTCAGATGGCAGTATTATGGCACGTAAAACAGGTTCTGTCCCAGTTTATTCACAGACATAAACCCAGTGGTCAGAACAGGCTGCAGTCCTTGCTATGACAGTGACTTTTGGTGCAACACTTATAGCAACCTGTGCTGTTGGATTGCTTGTGGACCTTGCTCAGAACAGCTACACTGGGCCAAAAGCTGGCTTTGGAGCCTTTCCCAAGTGAAGCAAAGTGTTTTGCTGTTTACCTGCAGAAATCATCTTCTAATTAGCTCACAAGAAGAAGGGATCTTACAAGCTGACAGAAGTCTAGTTCTAGGAACCTGATAGAAAGCCAGGACAAAGTTACTGCAGTAATTACAGTTTCATATAAGCCCTAAACTTCCACTTCAGAAGCCAAGCTGAGCTCAGGAGCTGCTCAGTAGGCAGAGATTTTCTGCTCATTAAGACAACCATCTTCACTGAAAAAGGCTGAGGAAGAGCAGAAGTCACTTCTCAATCCCTTCCATCAATCCCTTTCCAGCAGAGATTCTGCTGTCAGTCTGCCAGTGCTGCCAGCAGTCCTCCTTCCTACAGACAAGCCAAGCGAGTGGTCTCTCAGTATAGACATGGGTTTCACTAACATTTGACAACGTAATAACAGATTGGAGATTACTTCACCATGAAGACGTTCAGTCTTTTTGCCAGTGCTAGTTTAATATGAAAGGTAATCTTCTGCTATTTTATAATATTAGTGTTTCAGAACACCTCCTTACCACCAGTGACCATTTTATTTTTGGCTTTAACTTTATTTATCCAAGCAGCTTAAGTTTTCCTCTCTTTGAAAAGATTTATTAATGCTATTACTGTGTCACTGTTTCCTCTCCAAGTAGTTTTCTGTTTATTTCCACAGCCTTTTTTTTTTTTACATGGTCAAATCAATAACAAACACAGACCAAAGAAATTCAGGTTTCCTGGACTTTTGAAAGTGAAGTTTTTGAGGAGGTTATTTATTTTAAGATAACCATTTTTCAGATGATGTTTCCAGTAAAAACTTAGCACCGTGTGGCATTCTGCCAAGAGAATGTCAGTGCTTTTTGTTTAAAATTAAAATTTGTGCATTTGTCCACAATTTCCCCCTCACACTAAAAGCAAGAGGTAGGTAAGAGGTATCAAGAACGACCTTCATGTTTGCTTCAAAGCAAATTATAACTATTTTGATGCATCAGCTATAAGGATCAAAATAGTCAGGCATCTTTTCATTAATTTCATTGTTAATGAAAATGTTTAACCATAAATCCAAAATTATCGGTACAGTCATGACTCACAGCTGCTGGATTTCTTAGAAACTAGAGAATCAATGAGGAAAAAAAACATTGACTTCAATTACAGATCTGGGAATAGGATAAAACTGTTCACAAGTATAAACATATGCAAAGTACCCATAGAATGCCAGTATGCCCCTTCTTAACAACTTGGACCAATTAATGGCCTTTATATTTATCGGGCTCAGTAACACACAAAATAAATAAAAGCCATTTTGATCAGTGGTTGGTCACTGGTCTATCAGAAGCTGACTTTGGTGGCATAAGTGTAGCCAGAAAGAACTCCTAACCAGGGTTATTTGTTATTAAAGAGTGTATTCCCATGTCACTTCATAAAGGTGGACATCATATCATCCTGCATGAGTAGGAACGACAGAGCACTTCGTATCTGCAGAGCAGATATGGCTGAGGTTTCACTCTCGCCAGTCCCCTACTTTTCTCCACTAAAGAAGAGAGAGAAATATATTCATCCAGCACAGTCACTGCTGGTATTGCTCCATGAAAAAAAAAAAACACTTCCTTTATGCAAGCCATATAGAGTTGAAGAAAAGCCAAGAACAAATCATCTTTCTAAAGACAGATGAATGCCAGGGCTCACCATAATTCCATGATTCAAACATTACATTTTGGATTGAATCAGATTGCTGAGAACTGAGAACACTCCCAACTCTCAGCTGGGAATCAGCCAGTAACAATTTACCCTCCAGACCAAGATACCTCTTGCAGCTTTGAGGACTGTTTTCAAAGTAGGGTTCTTTCTAACCAGTTAGTACCTAGCCCAACAAGGTCAAAAGAAAATTGTGCTGACTTCACACTGATGTTTCGTTGTTGCTGAGCAAGGGGTGTGCACCCAGGGCTGGCCCGTGGTGGAAGAGCTGCAGCAGTATATGATGCAGGGCAGGGCTGAACCGCAATGTGAGCTGTGCTGGGTGCACATGCCCCATAGGTTGAGCAAGCCTCAACTCTTCCAGTCTTGGTCTGATTTCTCATCATTAATGCATTTCTTTTCAAACACTCTTGGGTTTACAGCTTCTACTGTTCTGAAAAGTAAATGCAGTTCCCTTCAAAAGGGAAATCTGAGAGTAAGATATTGTCATCTTGTGGAATTAGAAGCAGACTTGCCTTGCCAGAACTAACCTGCAAATGAACAATCCCCACAACGGGTTTGCAAATGAGAAGGGTGTCAACCTGATTAATAAGGCACGTCTAGTAAAGGCAAATTCAATATTCAAACTCTAAAGCAGGTAAATGAGGCATCTGCCCAATAAGGAGAACGTGTTACTTCCACCAGTAACAGCAGATTCTCATTTCCAGAGTGCATTTCTGAACAGCTCCTTGAAGAAACAGCATATCCTCACATCATAAGTTAAAATCTTTGGGTCTAAACAGCAGGTCCAGGGCAGAATTACATTCCCCTCCAGACAGGACCTGTGACCATCACTGATCAAATGAGGTCAGAGGAGGACACTACTTTATACAGACATAGCTTAATTAAAAAAGAAAAAAAAAGTAAAATGGAGCCTAGCCCTCTAGCGTAGTATTCTGATGAACCATGGTATTCAGAACCCCTCCCAAGATTTCCAGTATATTCTTAAATGATGTAGCAAATCAGAATGAAAAGATACTGTAGGAGGATGCACAGAGATTGCCTCTGGGAAGCAAGCAGAAGCTTTCCGCAGCAGAGATGTTTGTGGAAGTAAAACTCTTATGCTAGTGAGATGGGAGCAGAGACACGAGGGAGATAGAAGGAAAAGAACATGGAGCAAAGGAGCTGCAGGTTCCCTACAAAATCAGCTTAGCACCTGCATTCCCCTTTCCACTGCCCCAGTTACATGGCTGAGCTGAACTGAGCCAGCACCAGAGGCAAATCCGCCACATTCAGGGCCAGCAGCCACCCTGACACCAAGGTTTCATCTTCATTGGAGAGGAAACTCACTTTTTTGGAGACTGCCTTAGCTTTGTGGTTTTGTCTTGCCTGATTGAGAATTGAGTTTGGAGTAGATGTCCAGCAGGTAGGGAGATTACAGCTGAGCCCAGACACAGTCCCACGCAGCATCCCTCCCCCCATTCTCATAGCTAAAATACATATATTATAATTTTGCAACCAAGTCATCTGTTCAGCTTCCACATTCCCTTAAGAGTTTTGTCCATAGTTGCCCATCCATATATATAGAAGGGGAGCAACAGTTGCTCTTGCTTTGCTTAGAGCTCTGTGTATTCACCTTTTAGAACTTCTGTAGGAATGTACTGCTGTAGCAACAGCTGAGCATTGTTAAGACAGATGTGCAGGAAGAGTTTAGAAGGGCTGGGGAAATACTGTTCAATGAAAAGATGAAAAATATTGAGTAGAGTTTCACTTCCTTAAAGCTGCTACAGTCAGTGACAAGGAGGTAGAAAGCTACATGTGAAATACTTTGGGCTGCACGCTAACGCACAACGAGACATACCAAAAAACCAATGCAGGCAGCCACAATTACTTGAGGTTTTTTTTATTGTATCCTCATTCCTGCAACAGCTCTTCTACATTTTTAGAGTTTCTTTTTCCTCACAGCCACATCTGAAGGAAATTGAGCTACCATATGTGCTGTTCTATTGAACAACTCATTCTAGAATACTTTGTTTCTTCCCTCACTTGTGTAGAGGTTAAAGCAATAGTTATGCTTTCTAGCAGGGCTTATAATTTAGGGACAGTTGACTCCTATTCTTAGTCACTGTCAGTGACACACAAGTTCTGCCTGCTCTACAAATCCTGTGTTATTAAAGAGTTTGAAAACGAATCCTTACATAAGCAGTTCTTTACCATGAAAGTCATAAAAACACACATGACATCACAGAACTCATAAAACTCACAACGGTTTGGTTGTTGAAAGTTTTACAGCTATCTGCTTCAATTCACTTGGTTTGAAACTTGGCTGGGTCTAAAATTTTTTGAGGCTGAAAACATTTTGTATGAATAGCATGTGATTGAATACAGCTAGACCTTTCCCCCCTCTGCTTAAAGAGTGGGCAAAAATAGTTTTCTTCAGCTATGGAAATGCTATATATAGAAGAAAAGCTAAACACTTTCAAGTCGTACACTTCAATAGTTTCTTGGTTTGTTTGTTTTTCGTAAATATCAATGTCTAGAGGAAGAAATACAGCAAAAAAATATTGAAGTGATTTCCTTCATAAAAATACAGACAGCATCAGAAGCAGCTTAATAATTACAAAGGACAGTGTTCTGCAGAATAGAAGGTAATATCCTGTTGGTTTGCATTTTTTCACTCTGGTAACAGTCATACCCTGGTAGATACACACATCAGTCCTAAGACCTTAATAAGGGGAAAGCTCAGGAGGTGCAGTGTGGAACAGCAGCTCTGAAGAACAGAACATTACCAGCCACTTCTGTGCCATTCCATTTGCAAACTGATGTTGGGGATTTCCTGCCTCCCTGTTCTTGCCCCTAAGGAACATCATGGCTGGGAAGCTGCCATAAGGGAACTGCACACAATGCTGTGGCAGCAATGCCTCAGAAATCCTGCTCCTTAACCCTCTGCAAATACCCTTCAAGCCTTGAGTGATTGTGCCAGGAGTTGTGGTGGAGTGGTTTCTCTCAGTATTTGGTGTGGTCATGCTTGCTTTGTTTTTAAGCAGATCCGTGGGAAATATAAACCATGCATGCATACAACATTGTTATTTGAAATTACTTTCATTTAGGAAATATCCCTAAACACATTGTCTGTGATGAGAAGGGGTAAACAGAGGCCACCTTGCCCAAAACAAGCCATTTACAAGCTAAAATTAAAAAGAACAAAATTCACCTCAAGAAATTGCTACCTGAGCCAGTCACAGCACACTGGCCAGTTCAGCCATTCCCATTCACAAGTGTGTGCCACACATCACAGTCAGATGGCTGTGAGTTAAAGGGTGTAGGTGGGGTTCTCCTAGGACATGCCCAGATGTCAGATCTCAGCAGGCGAGATGCTGATTTGGAGCATAGAACTGTTCTAACAGAACACACACATTGGTAGATGTGTTCAGAGTGAGAGGTTAAAAAAAAAAGCAGTGTTTAAGAAATGTCACTGTTTCCATAAGCTCATTTGGAAACAGATAGAAAAAAAATATTTATGGTCAAGATTTTCCAAGTTCTCCTTCTGTTTTGCTTTTCATCATTAGAACTGTGTTGGGATTCCTTTCATCAAGCAATATTCCAGTAGCTGTGAGCAAGTGATACTGTACTCACATTCAGCTTGTGCTTTAAGGAAATAGCAACTGCCTGGCCACCAGTGTTGTAGACTGGTCGAGGTAACTATCATCTGCATATCTTCTGAATCAAAATTCATTGCTTTAGCCTTTTAAGTAAGTTTCTTGAATTTCAAAGTGAGCAGGACTTGCAATTTAAGGACATGTATTAACCACATTGTGAAGACAGTCCAAGTTCTGTAAAAGGTCTCATATGGGAGGTAGTGCAGTCTGAGGGATAACGTGCTGGACTGACAGCAGGGTCTTAATCACAGCCTTAAGCAAGTATTTCAGTTGTGTCTATTTCTCCTCCCATTTCTGGTCTGCTTTGTCCACTCACCTTTACTCTTTTAAGGTCATATATTTCATTATGAGTCTGTGCAGTAAAGACACCAATAAATACTAATACCAGTACAGTGCATCATTGCTGCAAGTACATTTACAGATATCCTATGGGAAAGCTTCAATCCTTGAGGACACCTCTGCAGTTGACTTCATTTGGAGTATGAAAAATATAAAGGTGCTGTTCAGTGCTCTTTCAGAAGATTGGCAGAAGGCTGCAGGTTGAGAGCTTGCTCCTCAGCCACACTTGGCTTTCAGTTATGTTAAGCAGATGACTCTGCAGGTTTATTTTAATCAACCAGTGCTACTGCTTGTCATGAGGTAATGTTATAGATGAAAGTAGAAAATTTTTACTACATTTTTAGAAATTCAGCTGGAGAAAAAAAATATTCACGTGCTTCCCCATCTTTCCATTTGCTTCCGATTTAGACTGTCCAGCTCTCTGGCAGCAAAAGCATGTTTTTTTGAATGTTTTTTTTCTTGCCCTTTAATACATGAGCCGCTTACTGAAATAAAGAAAGCCTTTCACCCAGAAAGAACTTACCAGAACAAAAGAAGTTTGCCAGAACTAATGTGCTCATGACTGCTGGCATAATCTCCATTATAAGTCTTTCAGAACACAGGGTGGGATCAATCAGAAAAGAGGTCACTGCCAGTAGTGGTTGGATACACGCTGCCTTCCATGGCTGTGATACATATGCCCTGGCTCAAGTTCATGTTGTCCCCAGGAAGCCCACTGTAAATCAGAGTGACAGGTGCTCTCCAGAGCACCTGAATTCATCAGTTTTCTTCATAACCCAAGTTCTTGTTTTTCCATGTGAACAGTTCGCGTGAACTTTCCATATGAAACTCTACAGCACAGTCTTCTCACAAGAGGTGCATGATGCCAAGCTCACTAGTGTGCAGACCAAGAGATACAGAGGTTTTCTGATCCTCACCAGTAAGAATTCCCTGTAGGAAGCTGGCTTCCTAGGGTGTGATATGTACTTCACAATTGTCTACCTTCTGTTACTTAAACTCAGATAATGCCTTTCCGGAAGGAATAATAAATCATGACATAAGGTGATAAGCTCTAGTAACACGGCACCATACCTCTAGTTCTAGGAAGCACGATGGAGCCAAACCCAAGGATACCACTGACTCCAAAACCAGGTTCATCTAAGGCATTAATAAAGCTGTAACAGTAATCCCACCTACAGAAACCTGAGCTGAAATCCTGATGGTAAACAGCTGTAATGGATGCTATCTTCCTTTTCTCTTACTTCACAATCTCTTTGTTTCTTTCATCTAGAGGTGAGATCAATACAGGACAACCTCCCTACCCTCCACAAGTCTGTTAGAGCTAGCAAAGGCATGCAGAGATTGACACTTGCTGGAGAAAGAACAAGAAGCAGTCCACTTATTTATAGCCCATGAGATAAATTTTTGTACTGTCAGACTAACTGTAAGAGCTGCAGGCACTGAAGAGATGCTGTCTTAGAAATGAAGCACCTCCTTTAGCCTACCTGTCCTACCTGGATAAAGGAATGCATTAAATGATAGATAAAAAGGTGAGGTTGTAAGAAATTATGTGAAACCAATATTGAAACTCAACACAGTGACTCAAAGCATTGTTCAGCAATGGGAACCATTTGTATTTGACACCACTTGTGCCATCCACCACTTGTATTCTATGCCATCAGGCCACACTCACACGTGTTTTTAAATGCAGAGTCCCTTCTCACCTCACTAGATTCACTTCAAATTATTCCCCCTTCTCAGACTCAGCAGCACCTCAGGTACTACTGCTCCTTAACAGATACAGAAGGCACTGCCCAACAGGCTGCTCTCACCTGTGCAGAAGCTCGTGTTCCTCCAGAAGACCAGGTGCAGCCACCTTCTGTGCCAGCTGGCTCTGAAAAGCTAGCCTAAGTCATCAACAAACTGCACCTGAAGGTCTGTCTGCAATATCTTGTATTTTCATGTTATGTAGCCTTGAGCGTAAGAGATATTATTGACATCTAAATGAACACACATGTGATTTTGAATGAGACCTCTGTCTCCTGTAGGTAGTTGTACATGAAACCTGCCTATTGCCTAGAAGCACTTTGTGAGTTTAAATTACACCTGCGGAAGAGAAAGGTGAATTTCTGCTCAATTAGAAATACACCATTTACTCCAAACCTAGAGATCAATTACACATTGTTTCACAGCTTAGTGTTACAGTGAGGCCAAGAGGCAAATTAACACTGAGTGCAGTTGCTGAGGAGCAGATCCACTTTCTGGCAAACCTGAGAACGTCATGTCAGATGTTAAACATCTGAGGTCTTCTGAGTTTTTGTCTTGTTACAACAAAGCCATATTTGGCAGGAATAAGTCTTAGAAAAGTAGAACTGTGACTTAAGATGGATGGTCTGTTTAGTCTACTGTAGAAATCTGATTTTTAACAAACAGGCAAACAAAAAGAAATGTTAGAACTTGGGAATTATGAGTGCCCTTAATCCTTCATCATAGTGCTTTAAGTTTCCTCTGAAAAGTCTAAGCAGACTGAAGGGCATTAAGATGAGGCTCTGTCATACATAAGAACAGGTGAAAGAAGCAAGGACTGGTAGGTTTTAGGTTAAGCCTTAACAGATGCAGCATTCCAGAGTCCTGTTGTGAATGCAAGCCCCATCCTGACCAGCAAGTGAACAAAGGGAAAGTCATTTTTTCTCCCAAAGTCAGCAGACTACAAAGTCAATGTGGGCTGAGTAAGAGGAATGCATCAGAGAACAGTTATTGAAATACAATACATGAACAAGACTACTGCAGAAAGCAATTGGAATAATGTTCAGCTATTCTTCTGCCAGAAATAAACTAATCAAGCCTTGATGATACTCATTTGAATACTAGGAGGGTTAAACATTCATCTACCTTTTAGATGCAAAATAAAGTACCTCAACAGAAAGCAATTAAATTATAATACGATGTTATTTCCAAGGCATCTTTGAGCTTACAGGGCAAGGGAAATCTCTTTCAGTGAGCACCACTTGAGCATGGAGTATATACTTGTTTCTACTGATTAACTGAACTGTTTCCTCTCTCTTACCCCCCTCCCCGCCATTGGTAGAGAGTCCTTTAAATTCATAACCAGACAGATTGGCAGGCACACACGATGTCTGCAGAGATGACTTGTTGGTTCACACAGGATTCTGCAGAACATCCTTCCAAATACCACTATCAGTTTCTGGCTGAGGAATTACAGTTTCAGATGTTTGTATGTTTAGAGGTGCTTCTTTCAGCAAAAGCAACAGCCTGCATCACCAGCATAATCCATTCTCAGTTCCATAGGATAACAGACACAGACCAGAAGCACAACGACCACCCAGACAAATGCTAACTTCACATATAGCTTTTGGCTTCTCGCCACATCTTTAAGAGCCAAGATAACACAGAGAGACTGCAGAAACCTTATACATGCTCATTCCTTCCTGTAGCACTGTGAAAAACTATCTTTACTTGTAGACATTTTCAAGACAGCTACTCTGGGCTACCCAGAGCACACACCGGTAGAGATGAGGGCTCCCTCCAGCCCAGAACACAGCCTGTCACACTGCTCAACAGCAAATGGCCACACAGGACTAGACAAACCAGGAACACTACAATACCAGCATAGAAACATCATACAGCCTCCAACAACCAACATCCCCAAGACCTCCCAGGTTAAATGCCACCCCAGTAGCACCAAGCACCCACCTGTCAAGTTGTGCAGTAGCCTTCCATAAACATCTTCTTCTCCATACTCCCCTGCAGCAAGCTAACTGCCTTCCCACCACCTCTCCTCCATTTCAAGCACCAGGTGCAGGTGTTCAGCAATCCCCTTAATTGGCTGCTGAGGAGCACCTTGTGCTGTGAGGGGCAGACTTCCTCCTAAGATGGCCTCACTGCAAACAAAAAAGAAACAAAAAGGAGCCCTTGGCTGGTGGGTGCCATAATTATGTACTGGCCATACTGTTCTGTGCCAGATGCATTTCCCATAGAACTGGAGTTTGGAGCTGCCAGAGTGTGTTTTAAATTCTGTTCATATTGTTGAAAACCAGCAATACTGTTGTTTGTCTTGCAGTGTAAAATTGGTAATGTGAAATATGCATCTTCAGAACACAGTAATATAAGCGCTTAAAATACTTCATTAGCATCATGAGGAACATCATAATTTCTCACCTTGCTATTAATAAAATCAATGTTGTTTTTGTGTGGCAGTGGAACAGGGCATAACCTTGCAGTTTGCAAGTGATGGGTTAGACATAAATCAGCCATTATTTCAGGCGGAAACAGAAAAAATATTTTCCTAATCAAACATTACAATTTTTCCAAAGTAGCAACAAGTAGCTAGTAGATATCAGCTCTGTGGAAATTAAATGCTTAAGTGCCATCTCAGACTGTGCGAGTCAAGCTGTTCAAGCCTGCAAGGAACATAGCATCAGAATAGGAAAATGGAAATTTAAAATTAATTGAATACCATGCTAGCAGGTAATCTAGGTGGAAGTTCTCAATCTGGAAGGGATGTTATTTGGGTCTCTCTTGAATGTCCTTTACTCTATCTTTCACGGTTGCTAAGAAACAGCAGCATTCCAGTACAGTAATCATTCCTCCCCCATTCTGAATGGTGGTTAATTGGCCTGTGTGTGAAGCTGGCTTCCTAGCACAGGAAAGTTTGTGTTCAAATGCAGAAAATGATACAACTGGAAAACTGAGGTACACATTTTCAAATTGTGTAAAGCTTTGGAAAGTTCACATTTACAAGAATACTGCATAACACTTGTGTGTAATAAAGAAATTGTGATTAGCTGTGTCCCAAAATCTGTCCTTTTTCAAACCTTAATGAAAATTCTCAGCTTGAGTGTGAAATCTGCTGGCTACAAGAACAAAGATTATATGATTGGATATATTAAAAAATAACGGTGATGTGTTCACTGAGATGTATAGCACATATTGCACAAAGACATTTGAAGTTTAAGAGAAGTAGAACATACTGTTGGTTTTTCTTCAGAAGGCTTGAACATATAGTTTTTGTATGGATGCTAAAAAAAAGTATCCTGTACAAATTACATGAGGACACAAATAGGTTACATAAATATATAGGGGCAGATAACTTACTTTCCAAAGTGAATGTAGTGGGAGTCCAAATACAGAGCTAAGTGTCTTCATCTTAGATGTTATCTACGCACAGTGCTATAGGAAATATTTCAGTGAGGACATTACCTTTCCAATGATTAAGAAATTGGAATACTGAAGAGGCAGGTAATTCCAATCCCAGCTGTGATATCAGCCAAGAAGTTCTTTTCTGTACAATTTTGTATGATTTTCATAACTCCTTTCTGGAAGGGAATGTGTGGGACATGCTTCTGTTTCTTTTCATTTTCCTTTTCCAAATAGGAATATTACAAAATGACATTTCTGGCACAAATGCAATAGGCTTATCAGTTCTCTCTGAGCAGGAAGAGACTCTTAGATCATCTAGGTGCTAAGTGTTATCATTAATAATTGGTTAGGTCTGGACTGTGTCAGAGAGCTGTTTGCTATAAGCAACATACTACATGGTGATGGCTCATTAAACAGGATGTACTCTGCAAGTGGAAATTGAAAATATCCGTGTTTAAGTTGTGGCATCTCTACCCATTGTCAGAGGGGTTGAAACTAGATCATGTTCAATGTTCCTCCCAGCCCAAGCCATTCTGGCTCAGTATGCTCTAAGAGGAGAGCATTCAAGTAATAAAGGTTAGAAAATGTTTAAAATCCTTATTTGTTGAATATGTGCAAGTATGTGTTGCTATTTGCAGATGGAGATTTATAAGTTATTATTACTCTGATTATCTCTGAAGCCTCTGTTTTCTTTCCTCTCCATAAAGGCACAAGGATTGATACATCTTGTAAGAAATCAATGATTATTTCATTTTGCTACTGACTGGGATGTCAAAGGGCTTTTAGGATGTATTGTACATAACCAATTTGACAGAATCTGCATTGGCAGTGACTCAAAAAGAGAAGCTATGATAATTTTTGGAGCAGCTAAGTGCTATTTTGGATGTGAGCTAACTTTACGATCAGCAGGCATGGCTGCAGACCTCATCTGGGAGAAGCACAATGCACAGCTTCATACTCATTATCTTAATTCTATCCATCTCTGCAAGGTCGCACCATCTCCCACGAAGACAGCTGCAGTCTTTAGATGGTTTAGATAGTAGTTCTGTGCCCTGAAAACTTGAGGTTCTGGAAAAAGGCTAAATAAGCCTTTTTTGAAAACAGGAGATTGTTCAGTAAGTGCCAACTCCTTAATATATGATCCCATGGATAATTCCATTCTGCAGGAAGGAGAGCAGTTTGGGTCAAGCTGTGCTCTGACTTCAAGTCCATGTAACTGTTGAATTGTTTCAGGGAAGTTCTTACAGTGGCTGGTGGAGGTGCGGATGTGTGACAAATGGATTTGGCTTCATGAATCCACTAGCTGAAGCTCCTGTATATGGCGTGAGCAATGATAGCCACTATTCCAGCATATGAATTGTCATAGCAGAAAGGGAGGAGATGGCAGCTCTACCTTCCTACATTCCCACTGCCATTTTCTGGCAGATCTCTGTGGTCCAGTGTTTCAGCTTTCAAAAGGAGCTTTCGGATGAAGGCTATGGAGTAGCCACTCTGTTTCCAGACAGAAAGCAGCAGTTCAGACCCACCAACTGTAGATTCTTTTTAGAGAACAGCTCCAGAAATGCGTCAGTGAAAAGCAAAGCACAATAGGCTGCTGTATCAATGGGCAACTGAGGAATACCCTTGTGATGCGTTATTTCTGTCTTTCTTGTACAAGAATTGTTTCCATCATTTTAAATCGTTTTTCCAAGTAACACAATCTGGTTTCATTTTCCAGCTAAGTGGAGGAGAAACCTTTACTTTAATCTTGTGAACGATCAGTCAGTGACTAGATGAACCAGTAACACAGCTAAGTAAATGTGCCAGGGACATGGAAGACTGCTGTCTACTCCAAAGTGCTGGGGAAAACATATTCTTTTTTTGAGTGGCAAACTTCAAATAGGTAAAATAGGCAAAGCTCACAATAAGGACAATCCTTATAAATTCCAGAGGAGAAAACTCTTTCAGCATAGAACAAAGGCAACTCTGCAGCAGCAATGGGAAGACTGACCTGCCAAGGAGTAAACACTAACATTCCAGCAGCCTACTGCAGCAGCTGAGAGCATTTTTATAGTAAACTTAAGCTTATAGTTAATTGAATAAGTTATCTAAGTTACCTTTTTTCATTGACACCTTGGAAAAAGCTCATGAGCTGCTTTGTTCTGGATATGTCCATTCAGGTCTACGCAGCTTAGGATTCAGCCTGGACCAGAAACTTTCTATGACATTTTTACCTTGAAAATAAAGCCTAATGTCTGTCGAGTGTTATGACATTTTTTTACTCTATAGAGAACTGGTACAAGTGCTATATAGTGCATAGGTGGTTCATAAACTCTCTGTAAGCTTCTGAATTTCTTCCAGTGCAAGTGGGAAACTGAGTGCTTTGTGGTTTAATGGATTTTTCTTTTCTTTAGCACTTTTGCTTTTAATTAATTCATCTTTATTCCCCTTCTAATACATTAGGCTATGGAGCTACACCTATTTCTTTGCATAGCCTAAGCAGTGCAGGCGCCACCACAGAGGTCAGTGTTTTCTGCACTGTTCTGTTTTCTGCAATTTTTTGATCACAGTCATTATCAAAGGCTGAACTACAGAGATCTAAATGAGGCATCAGAAGTTAGAAGCTTTGAAGCTCCATATAACAACTCATCCTAAATAAAAGCAAGAGCTCAAGCATCACCAGCAGCATTTATATGGACAAGAAAGAAACCTTTCATGTAGAAAGCACCTACAGAGACTCCTGCAGATCACCACTGCATGAAAGGATACCAAAGAGGGGATGTGCGAGACTTCTGTTGCACAAGGTTAATACGTTATCTACTTGAATCATGAGAAACAGAAGAACAAACACAAAGCACTGAGAAGTTAACAAAAAAAAAAGTCCATCTGATTTAATTGGAAAGCATCACTTGGCTCATTTCTTTAGTAATTGTTGGAAGCCATCCCAACTCTTCATATATTTAGAAGTGATATAATTCAAGTCATAAATAATTTCTTATTAAGGAACAGTTCCCCAAAATATGTGATTTCATCCTGCGGTGTTTGAGAAATAGGACCATTCCCTTTGTGTTTCAGCCATTTTGAACATTTTATGATAATAATAATTTAAGCATTGTTTATCTTAGAGTATCTCAATGAATGCACTTGGTTCCCTGTGAAATGACAAAGGCTTTAGACAGTAGATAATAAAACCCAAAGTAATTATTACTGTCCTGTGGTGTGACAGAGATGAAATTAAAACAGAATTGTGGAAACCTCCATAAGAGTTTGCAAGACTAGACCTGGTCAAAAGGCAAAGTCTCATTTCTCAAAAATGAGCAAAATCTAATGGTGCTATGCATATACATACAAATTTTTGTATGCATATACACAAGTTTTGTGTGTGTCTAAGGGATACTGAGTACAAAAAACGACACCAATATCAGCTGTATTAATCTGAAGAGAAGCAAAAAGCTGGATTTGCTATTGCACAGCACAAACTCAACTTTATAGCCAAAATTCTATGCAGCAAAGTTAACACAAGCAATAGGCAGAGGAAGTAAGCACTGTCTGACAGCTTGAAATATTGACAAGAAATCCTATGGAATTTTATCAGAAATAAATGCCTTTAAACCCTTCAGCATTTTCAATCAAAGTACTTTAATAACTAAGTTCCCAGCTTTATTAAATCTTGGGATAGCTCATAATTCATGTATTTCCCTCTCTACAGTTGGAGAAGTGGATACAGCCATAATGTATAACCAGTCTGAAGTCCCTTTCATACCAAAGTAAATATTGTTTTTCAGTCAATCATCAATAAAAAAAAAAAAGCAGTGATAAGGTCAGAACTCCCTCCCTTGCAGCAGAGCTGCACTGGCCTATCAGCACAGGTGCAAGTACACCAGTTTACACCAGAGGATTTGGCTTCATATTTTAGGAGGAGTAAACAAGAGTTTCAGAGGCTGGAACTGTACCTTGGGGCAGGAGAAGAAAAGGGCTGCAATTACATTTTGGTTCAGGGGTAATGTTTTCCTACAGCTTTAGTGCAACTTTCAGCAAGGCTCTGACTCATCTTTGGGTTATTATTCAATGTGACCATTAAACACTAGTTAGCATGAACAGGGTTACCTTTGTATGGGCAAAAATGTAGGATGCATTTGAAAATATAGGGGAAAAAAATCAAGATTTTTTACTCTGTTTTTACATTAAATTGCACTCACTTTACTCCAAAAGTGTCCTATAACAAAGCTATTTACATGAGTAAGTTTAAGCAGGGCTTGGCTGTGAAATCCCTGGCTGCTAAAGCAGCGTGTTTTGATTAGTTTCAATTCACTTTAGGTTTAAAAAAAGCAACAAATAGTGCTGAGAATCAGCGAGGTGCCAGGGCTGGCAACCCAGCCTCCCCTGAGCCTTCCCAGGCACGGCACTGCTCCCAGAGTGTTCTCTGGCACTGCAGAAGGAAATAGCAGTGCCTTCATTCCTTTTCTTCCCACTTCAGTGGGGTTAGTGGGGACTGGCAGAGCAGAACAGGTTCGTTATTGTACCTGGTCAGAGGATGAGGATTGTATATTTTCAAGTGGAGGTGGCGTTGCTGGTGTTAATAACCTCTTGAAGTTATCAGGGCTTTGGGCTGCTCCACTCACTGCTTAGCTCATGCCATTCAGTGCTGTACATCTCAATTAGGAAAAGCAAGCCAAACAGCTTTACTCTGCAGAACTCATTCATTAGCAGTGTGCTGTTACTGAAGTCTGCAGATTCTGGATTCAGAGAGGAGACTTTTTCCACTGAATGCTATAAAGGCTGCTTGCAAACATATTTATTAAACATAAAATTGAGCTGAGCGTTTTCCCCTCCCCAAGTTAGCACCAAGTCTGAAGCATTCAGGCATCAGTGGCCATCTTAAGCTGTAACTCCAGAACTACAGCAGAAGGCAGGAGCTAGAGGTAATAGACACTTTTGGAATTGTTAGAATTACGAAACTGTTCTGAGAGAAAGCATCATACGCTCTGTAGCTGACAAGAAACAACAATGTGCTTGTAGAAGGGAAGCAATGACCCTTCCAAATTCAGTGCTGTGCTTTTGTTATCCCGAGGGTGGAGGCTGCAGCTGTAAAGCTGCTTTTTCCCATGCTGCTATTAATGCAATTCAGAATATCTGTTAAACAACGAGCAAGTGGATGCACTAGATGTTGTTCAGTACTCTGTTCGGTCTTTCCTCACCCAAGCAGGGATTTGTTGTATATTTTCCAGGTCACATCTATTTGAGTAGATATTCAGATGAATAACTATGTGGTCCTACCATCAATGGGGAAATTTTTAAAGTCACATTTAAATCCCAGCAAAATACTGCTTTTATAGAAAACATATCCTTATCATTTGGAACATGCAGACATTGTCAGAAGTCTAAACTGTTTTGGGCACTTCTCTGGTAAAGGAAAGTCCTTTGTTCTTTTATAACAGAGAAAGAGAGGAGGAGATTACACACTTTAAGAACAGAATGTGATTATAGTTGCCCATATTTAACTAAAACACATGAACTAGCATATGGGGTAAGAATGACAGCCAACAAATGACACAGAACTAAGAGTTCCAGAGATCTTGTAAGTCATAAGAGCTTAACAGAATTAGATTACAGTACTTCAAAATGTTGTTGGTTTGGCTGGCTGGGTGGTTTTTTTTCATTTTGTTTGGTTGGTTGTGGTTTTTTAAACATCATCCACTGCACCCATTTCACCATTCCTATCTCTGAGGGTGTTCATTTGCTGCTTTGGTGACCCACAGGTCTCCTTTCGTCCTTCCACTTTTAAAACTATAGCAAGGATAACACTATTGAAAGTCACTCCTAATGCAGCCATTGACATAATACAGTTCATCTGGAATACAGGAATATAAAT
Source organism: Cyrtonyx montezumae (assembly GCF_038088225.1). Lineage (NCBI taxonomy): Eukaryota > Metazoa > Chordata > Aves > Galliformes > Odontophoridae > Cyrtonyx > Cyrtonyx montezumae. Next base: position 25,238,387 of record NW_027071903.1, on the reverse strand, counting down.
CGCTTATTATTTCAGGAGGAATGAGGCAAGAACAAACGCGGTAAGAGTCAAGCTTGCTCTGTTTGTGAAGTTGTCATAGTAAAAAATAAACATAACTAAAAGAAAGCAGAAAGTGTTCTTCTGCACTTACTTGAAGATGACAAAGACGAAACTTTGGAATTCAGGACATCGGTTCAGGCCACAGCCACTATGCCATGCATGGTTATCCTCCAGCCACAGCAGGAAATTAGAGCGATATCACCAAACATCCCGTACAGAGTCAGTGTAGTCTGAGAAACGTACTCTGCATCTCAAAACACATGTATGTATAACAATATACAGACAGAACCACATAAGTACTGTGCAGGGTACAAAGGACCTTTGTAAAGAAAACAAGAGCAAATGTTTTCTTTAAACAGTTTGCATGCTATACCTTAGACGGCAGGCATAGGGACAACTTTTTCTTACCTTATCTTGGCCACATATTCAAATTCTTGTAGTTATCTTTATAAGGGAAATGAAAGAGAACCACTTCCAGATGGAAATATTTTCACTGATTCTTATATCAATATATAGCTATTAGATAATGCTTCTTTTGATTTTAAATACATCAAGATCCTGTACGGGCAAATGTAGAAGTGGAAAGTAATGAAATAACACCAGAAGTCATGCAGACATATCCAAACTCAGCAATTCGGCTGTATATTTTTCCAGTACTGAAAAATGCCAAATTATTTTAATGATTTTTGGTCTGTATTTTATTTTGGGATGAAACAGACAGCTGTAGAATTGCCAAGTGTCTGTAGCACACTCAGTGCTGCCCTGAATAAATTCTTGTGGAGAGTCACATTTATAGATTCGCTCTAAGCAGCACTGATATTCTCAGTTACCCAAAAGTCACTGGGTACATTCTAAGACAGCAACTGCAGGGAGATCTGTATCCTATATGCAGTTTGCAGGGGGGAGGGGGGGAACCAGTGTCAGCTGACTGTGAGAATGAACATAAGGCCAGAACGTTGGCAACGACAGATGTCATTTTTTAAGTTTTTCACCCACTGATCCATTTGTCAGAAATCACACATGCTCTTGCACACCGCTCACATTTCTAGGCAGTGTCCCTCTATATAAGATCAGGTTGTGGCACTGAGTTTTATTTCTTTAATAAAAGCTCTCCACAAGTAATTTCCATGTATATTAAAATCAAATAAGTGTCATCTGATGCAACATTATGCCAGCACCGCTGGGCTGCATTTAATGAGCTCACAAAGCGGGAGCTGGGCTGAGAGGCTCACCAGGGTGCCCACTGCTGTAAGAAAATGCAATTTTATCATCTTTCTCATAGAAGGGCTGGCTATTAGGGATGCTGGAAGGGTAAAGCAGTCAGAAAGCTTTGTATTTCCTCTGTGAGAATGAGAGAATTTAATATCTGGGGGCAGGACGCGGAAAGCAGGTAATGGTAAATCATCTTCAGGCTTTAGGTTTGAAGAAAAGATTGAGGCTCCCCAGATGATGGGGAGCTGCTGGTAGCATCACTCCTCCACCAAACATTGAGACAGCTGGGGCTACGGAGGGTCCAGCACTGCCAGCAGCTGAGGAGCATGGGTGAGGAAACCCACCCCAAAGGCAGAGGGTGCCTGAGCACCATCAGGCCCAGAGGAGGAGAACAGATTGCTGCAGAAAAGAACCATTGAGTAGACTTGAAGGGGGTGGAGTAAAAATAAACCATGCCAGCAGCAAGTTTGGCAGCCAGTGTAGCTGACCTCTCTGTCGTGGAGCTGAGTTACATTCCTGCTCAGTGCTTTGCCAAGGGAAGTTTCAAATCCATCGCAGTGTAGCACTCAGTAACTACATCAGCTGCTCAAATTAGCAATAATTAAAATGAAGCAAGGAGAAGACACAAAGGACATTTAATTCATAACACTGAATATGTGATGTCTCTGTAAGCAAGGTTGCAAACTTTCTCTTTTTGGCCTAACTCATCCCAGGAAGTTTTATTAAATGATGAGTGTTAGTATAAGGTAAATGAGTCAGTTCTGCTTCAGAAGCCAGATTACTTAGTGATAAGAATTCATTTAAATGTTACTGCCAACATTCTATTTCCTATGAGCAGCACAGCACTAGTTTGTATTTGCAGCACAAACTCCGGGTTATTGTGTTTACTAGGCTTTGTGGGGCAAACCCATAGCAAATACTTGAGATTACTCTGGTGTAAGAGTTACTGTTAAAGAATGACAAGTCATTCCTTCTTCATGCTCCCATCATCATTTAAAAGAATACAAACAGATCATTTGATTGAGGGCTCTTTGTGGCAGTCATTGCCTTCTATATAATTAGATTTGAGTAGCCCTGGATCATAGCATGGCAACTGCAAGAACTACAGATAGATGCTGCTAAAGGGAAAAGCTGAAACATATAAGGACACGTGAGCCTAGCAGTTTTCTTTCTGCAAGTATATATTGCAGACTACTAGGCCCTCCTCTTAGAATTGCATCCACAGGAGAAGCAGTGTGTCCTGGGCTCTGTTCTTTAGCATCCACTTGGAGACACTAAAAATTCATGCTTGAGATCAGATACAGAAAATAGAGCAAATACCTTTAGAGGCAGCAGTTGTTTCGGTGAAATGAATTATTTCAGTAAGTACAAATACTTTTAGGAGAGCTGTGGAATTGTCTGTTATTCAATTGCCATTGCCTAACAGACACAGAAGCAGCAGCTCTGCTGGCATCTGAAACAGCGAGATGAGAACAGCACGGGGGCTGTGCACATTTTAATCTTATTATTAAGCTGGGCCTGATTCAGGCTGTGTGGAGTCTCTCTGGAGACTGTTATGACTGCTGTATTCAGAGGTAACATTTCTGCATTATACCAACATTCAGCTGGATGCTTGCAGTACATATGTAGGTATCACCAGGAATAAGCTCTGGACACGTGTACTCAGATTTCACAGACCTGAAGCCTCACGAGGATGGCACATTCTGCATATCTGTGTTTATCAGTGAAGCTTGTCCATGGATTATCTCTGGTTTACATATAGTCAGGGGATTTTTCCATTTTTCTCTCTCCAAATTCAATTCTGACTCCAAATATCTGTGTTATCGTGGGAGGATACATAGAAGGAAAGCATCAGTTGCTCACATCCCTCGCCAGAATAATGAAACAGACCTCCTGAGAACCATCCTGACCATTTCAACATTTTTTCCAACATCTTTTCCATTTCTGCTTCCCTGAAATAAAAGGCTGCATTTAGAGTGAACTTCTTCACCACAGGCTGTCATTGCTACTGCTGTTAAACTCGTATGAGAGACTCGTTGATGACAGAGGAAGTGTCCCTGTCATCAGGATGTTCCTCCTGGCGTGATGAGTTTCACAATACATAGAGACAAAGAACAAGATAAAAGCATGAAACCAGATCATTGCCTTTAGCATTATCCCCTTAAGGAGCTATGCCTGTGTGACACTTTTTGTGCTCCTCAAATGAGTTACACCTCTGTGAAAGCATTAATCCAGTGCTTATTCTTTCAGTTTAAGACTAGAACAAGAAAACCATCCTTCGTAATCTAGGCTCTCCTCCCTTTCTTTCCAGTACATCTTGAGGACATTTCCCTCATTAGTACAGGATAGCAAGACACTAACTTTTGGCAGATAATATTCATGCAGATCTCATACTGAGGAAGAGAATCAAAATACAAATCCACCTGCTTGAGCTTTGACCCCTTCCACAGAAAATTAACTTCTTTTGCACTCCTTGTGAGATTTGGCTTGAATTTTCATTAATTTTCACTAGGGTACACTGGTGTCTCTGTGGTTTAACAATTCACCCTCTATACTGAAGTGTAGATAAACACTGGTCACTCCTTAGGACAGGATTTCAGGGAACTCAGCAGGTGGTCCTGTTCACGTGGGACGGATGCCTAACAGTATGCGTCTTTTTTCCACCCCTGCTCCATTTTAGAGCTGTGCACATCCTGCCTGGGTGCTTGGCCTCATGCCGCAGGTGAGCAGTGCAGAGCAGACCGCCCAGAGGACACTCTGAAGTCCAGATCAGGCTTCATCTTAAAGGAAAAGAGTCATAGATCACATCTGAGGCATGCAGCAACATGTGCTTCTTCCCACCAGTAAAGCCCTGATGCGCAAGGACTTGTAAGAAATGGGGAACGTGATGAATCCCAGCTGCGCTGCATCGACCAGCATTCATTTTTTCCTTCGGGCAGGAGTTTTCCATCCAGAATCTGGGTTGGCCATCTCCCCAGGAGCTGGTCTCCTCTAGAGACATCTTAAAAAGAAATAAAAGGTTTCACACAGCCTAACGTTCTGTAACTGTAACAACGTTTTTTTATTATTTAATAGAACCAGGCAAACAGTAGAGCATTGTTTTAAACCCTGAGTAAATGGAGAATCTTCTAGTTTCGTTGCTGTCTTTTGGGAGAAAGCTTCTCTTTCTTTTTAAGTATTCACATCTTCTGCCTTTTCAGTTTTAGCTTTACTGTTAAATAGTTCTCTAGCACTTTCAGACTGAGAACAAGCCATCGCTTTATCCCTGGATCGACAGCACTGACGTGTTCAGTTTGGATTTTGCTTGTAAAGGTATACATAGCGGCGGTGTGTGCGTGGGCAGAGACTTTGGTATAATGGCCTTCATCTGCTCTCGGCTGAAGGAAGAGAACTGAGCTGAAAGGAATCCACCCGTGGGCTCCTCAGCCAGGATAAGCAGAAGACATTTTTCTAATTGTAACCCTGTTGGTTCGTTTATGTTCCTCTGAACTAACTCATTAAAGATGGACTTTCCGCTACCAGTACTGAGATCATCATTAAACAGCAGATAGGTTTGGTTTCTGCACAGGGAACTGTGTTGTACAAGTCTCTCAAGGAATCCTTAAACTTTCAGTAGAAGGGAGAGGAAAAAAAAGCACTTAAAATGAGTTAAAATAAAGCAAACCAGGCCCCATTCAGACACTGATACTATCAGCAATTCTTACTTGGAAAGGAAAGATGCCCTCAGGTCTTGAGGACTTGCAAAAGCAACATTCCCATCTGGTATTGTGCCTTTGTTATAAAGCTACAGCACAAAACATCAGCTCGTTGGAGCTGTGCAGAATAAAATTTTCTGCTTCAAATGGCAGTGGTTTACGAGGGCAGAGCAGGGTCTGATGTCCTGTTGCCTATTATGGTAATGGCAGCGCGAGGGCTGAAGGCATAGGTTAGAGGAGCAGAGCAGAGCACCCATCCTGTGGGCAGCATGGGACTGTGCTGAGAGTGGTATGTCGGGGAAACAGTGGAGTGCAACAGGGTCCTGCATATGGAGTGGGCAAATTAACCTCCACACTCAAACATTTCCACACTAGGAATAAAAATCTTGGACTGCTCTTAGGTGCAGGAGCAAACCTAGGCCTGCACATTCCTATTGGAAAAAGCTTTAGTAAATACACAGGCTTACGCAGCACCCACACACCTTATAAGCAACATCACTGAAGCAAACTAAGTATTACCACTAAGCATGGCCAGAGAAGGTTTAAAAGAATATTTCTGTCCGACCTGCAGAGTCTCTTGTATGAAAAGTACCTTTTCTAAACGAAAAGCCATGGGATAAACCGCAGATCTGAGCAGTGTGGTGCAGTACTAAGCTGCTGGTTTAGTCCCGTGGGACCACCACCATGCTCTCCCCTCTCCCCAGGGAGCCCAGCTGGTCAGCAGCAGCTCCCCACCTCCTGCAGTTGCAGCTTCTTATTCCTGGATCTTTGTTCACCTTGACCTTGTTTAGCAAAAATGCTTTTCCCCCTGCTTTCTTTTGGCCTTGTACTACGCTGCAGAGCAACACCATCTTTAGTTTCAAAGCATCCTTGGACCAGCTGTCCTGATTCCTTGCTTTCTCACAGAATTTTGTACATCCCCAGAGCATGGATGTGGTTATTTTTCATGCCATTCTTAATATATCGGAGTCAGAAATAGAAGTACTCCATGTAAAAGGCGGTGGGGTGCATCTCTGGAGAAGAAAACGTCAAGCACAGAAATAAACATGCAGAATTTTCTTCCCAAGCTCATGAGAAAGAAGGAGAAAGAGAAATCAGTGAAGCAGTACCAACATCCTGGTGAAGTACACAAGTACTACACGGAGGCCTTGTTTAATATTTAGCGATGATATTGCCAAGCCCTGCTGTACTACAACATACTACCATACTCCCACTGAGAATTGTTGGCTCCTGTGCAGCTGCTGGGGAAGGAGCACAAAGCATCTGAGCCACAGATGCACAACAAGACTTACGCCTCCTGTTAGCCAGGAGCTACAGGTGTGGTAACTACTAAGCACAAATCTCACAAAAGCCCAAATATCTCCGTAGCCCTCATCTTCCCTTTCACTGCCAGCAGGGTGTGCTAAGGGATACGCAGGAAAGAATCTAAACCATTTGTGAAATGGGACTGAGCTCCCCTGAGACCCATTGCAAGCACTCAGACATCGGAGCAGGATGTAGCTCTTCTGTGGCCCCAAACCCACACCAGGAGAACAGCCAGAGATTGAACCAGCAGATCTGCTGGCTCAAACCTTGCAAGGTTTGTCAGGGCTTGTACAGTCCGGTGACAAATACCCTGGCAAGAAAATCTTCTTTTCTATATAGCCATGACGTGTGGAAGAATGTGATAGCTGTATCCTTATACGGAAGGATGAGACATTTTTCCCCTTCACAAGAAAATCGACTTATTGTTCATGATGTACCTGATGTTCCCCCCATGCCTATGTCCTGTCTAAGCAAAAAGCAGTTACTTAGCACGTATCAGAGAACTTAATTCTGTCCTGTTGGGAAAATCACACAGCTTGACGTGCAATCAAGAATAATTTTCTATAGAGATGATAATTTGCATAATTGGATTTTTTGTTGTGCAGTCATCAAAATACCGTACTTGTTAAGGTATGGCACCTTCAGGAAGAAGATATAAGAGGTGACAACTGTGGAGAAGACAAAGGAAGTTAAGCACAAAATATTACAGAGACTTAAGTTAAACTCTGAGTTAGATGAAAAATCAGCATTTGAAGGCAGAAGAGCTCATAACCAACTCGGGATGCCCCCTGTTGCCTCTGCACTCTTCTGATTTCCATGAGCTACCCATATCTACCAAGGACCCTGCTGTAGTGCTGTGCATACATCAGCACACATCTTTTCTCTAGAAGGTTTTCTCAATCAAACTTGCAGTTTAAAGCAAAACACTGCCATTAAAATCATAAAATATTTCCATCTCAAAATATAGGGATGGGATCGATGGTAATTGGCAATTGCCACGTTCCCTGCAGCATAACACAGTTAGAATAGAGCTGCTTGTGTGCAGGGCTGTGGTTTCACATTAAGGAGAGCTTCCTTCTGCAGCCTCATTGCCTGAAGCTCAGCCCCAGCAACAAATGTATGGTCTATTATGGCTCTTGCTACTGCAAATACCTCCCCTGGCTCAGCTTGCTGTCACTGTGAGAGTGTTTTGTCTCACAGCATCAGCCAGAGTTAAAGGGGCATTTTCTTGGGTAATGATGTTCACTGTTTTTGATGTATTTTGCACTCACTGTCAAACAGCAGTGACATTCAAAGACTTTAAACCTGTTTATAAAATACAGTGATTGATGCATCAAAATCTTTTTCAATTGTATACCAAAGCTTAGAAACCAAGATTTTATTACTGCTTCTGGCAGACAGACTTACTCATCACTACAAGACCTGAGCATTTGCAGAGAAGAACCATGTTTGTTGCGTGTGTAGCAGGGGTGCTGCCCAAGCACCCCACCTTGTTTACACCAACCACCAGAAGCCAGCCAGGTGTTTGCTTCTTCAGCACAGCTGCGTGCGTGTTACAAAATGGGAGGTGCAAAATTTAAACTGAGCATTTGAAAGCCAACCTACAAGGATGTTAGCGTGACAGTTAGATGGTAGCAGCCTGTCCTAGACCTTGCTTCTGACGCAGGTTACCAGACCAGGGCTGACCCCCTTACTGCAGGCAGTCACCAACCTCCAGATGCAGTCCTAGACCAGGCTGCCCAGGGCCTCATCCAACCTGGTCTTGAACACCTCCAGGGACGGAGCAGCATCCATCCTTCTGGGCAGCCTGGTCCTGCATCTCAGTGCTCTCTCTGTAAAGAACTTCCCCCTGACATCCAATCTAAACCTTCCCTCCCTCAGCTTAAAAGCATTCCCCCTTGTCCTATCTCTGCCTATCCTTGTGAAAAGTTGATGGCAGCAGCAGCTGAGCCGCTCCTCCCCGGCTGCACCTGGGCACGGGGCTGAGGCACCACAGAGGCCCTTCCCCACTGGACAGGTGGTGGAGGCACTGCGGTGACCTTGGGTTAATTAAGTATTTTCAAAATACAAGCCAGCTGCTGAAATAAGATTGTCTTCAGGCATCTCCAGTCCCTAGGTTCCCAGAAAGCGCCGCTTTGCAGTGATTGCTGTTTGCATGAGGTATCAAGACAAAAAAGTGTGTTTGTGGGTTCCCCCCTCCCCTCCATCCAGTCACGTTCCCAATGTCTGGAGCTGTTGCTGCCATTCTAAGTTCTAAAGTTTGGATACCAGCCCTTCCCCCTGGGATTGTGTAATTACCAGCCCCCAGCCTCCTGTTCCCCCTGCAGAAATGAGCAGCCCTCTCATGTACATATAACCATTTAGAAGTGTTAAAAGTTTGAGCGCTGGGCCCCCTGTGCTTACACATGTTTAAATTGGCCCTCCCTGAATGCTGATATATTCCATCTGGTCTATTGGATTTCTTGGCTGAAAGTTACTGGAAACACTGAATGTTTCTCCTGCAATGATCCTGTAGCTGTCCAAGAGCAACACGCGCTCGCAGCCGGCTCGCTGGTCGCTCGGTACTGAAATACTGTGGGAGAAGTTCTTTCCCTGCATTTTTTTCTGCCCGGTCTAAGAGCTGTTTTGAAATCCTGAGTTCTGCCTTTCGCTTTTACTCATCTGTTTCATAGCATGTATGATACACGAAGGATAAGTACAATATATGCATTTGCTGCTAGCTGCCATTTTATACCACTAAATGTTTTATACGATGGCTGCAAATTAAGCAACAGAGTTTTTGTTGTTGTTTGCTTTAACACATTCTAAACCCACACTAGCATTTTCTTTTCTTGTCCATATAAGCTTAATGAAACATCTTGTTCTTATTTTTATCAGAGGTTATTTACGCTTTATAAGCTATTTATCTCCAGATAAAGAGTTGTTACAGGTAACTGGGTTGTACTAAAACAAGCTGTCAGCCCGAGCTGTCAACAACTGCAGCAACGTTGGAGCGGCCGTGGAGGCTCCTGCTGCTCTCTGAACTCCTGGTTGGAGCACTGTGCAGTCACCTGGGCAGGAAAAGCCCAACCACCATCCTGACCTAACGAGTCCCATCACTAAGCCACGTCCCATCGTGCCACAACTTACAATACATTCCATGCAGTGCCACAACCTTTGGTGCAGTTGCCTCATTCATTCTCATCCTCATATCCAAACTCTACAGCTTCTGAGGCAGGTGCACCCAGGCAGCGTGAAGATACATAGATATCACACGAGAACAGTAAATTCCTTCTGTGCTCCTTTTGTACCCAACCCCACAGCACTTTTCACAGCACAGCTCTCTGACAGTGGCAGATGAGAGCACGTGCCTGTCCCCTGGCTCAGTCCCCCTCCTGCAGGTCAGAGCTCTGCCAGCAGCTGGACGGGTGCCCGCGTTTCCGGCAGCTTTGCTGACTCCTTGAAGACTGCCTCTTGCTACAGAGGCTGCACTGCATTTAAAAAATGAGGATTCAGGACTATTAAAAATAATTCAGCTTCCTCATCATCTTCGTTCTCCTGTGTGCTTCCCATTTTTCAGTTCAAGATTCAGCCCTTCAGTAACTTGCAGCACAGCTGCAAGGACCTGCTCTGACTCGCATTGCCTCCCAGCCCTGCAGCCCTCAGTACCTTCAGCTCGCAGCAGCCCTGCTCACCTCCTCGGCTGGTGCAGGCTCAGGGGGATCCAGCAGCACAGCTCAGATTCGGCTTGTCTCAGTTTCACAGGGAGATAACACAGCTGCAGGTGTCACTGCTTCAGGTGAGGCAGAGTTGGCATTCAGCTGATGGATGAATTAGCACAAAAGCTGTAACAGCACTATAGTAACAACTCCCAGCATCGATACACAACCTGATCTCCAGATCAGACTGGGGCAAATCCAGATCGATTGCTTCATATCCCTTCTCTTCTAATACAACTTTTAAAAAACATCACTTGGCAAACTCCACAGGCGTTCTGCAGACCAGCTCCTGCTCCATGGGCACCTCACCTGTTTGTGAGCACTCCCTCCAGCATTCAGGGAAATGTCACTTTCAGTCTTTTGCTGGGGAGAAAATATCTTGGCTGCAAAACTTTATTAAGGCTCTGGCTAAGAAGTGGCTAATTGGATTTGTCTGCTCGGGGTGGTTGTTTCCATGTCCTCGTTTCCAGAAAGTCAGTTATGTTCTCCCCCATGCATAGTGGGGGTATGTACTCTGTCTGCTGTCACTTATATAATGATTGAATGGATATTTACACAGAACTGCAGTTGCTGAGCATTTAATTCTAGCCATTTTGTACTTGGTACAGCCATCTGGAGGCTTAGTATTTTGAGAACGTTACAGATGCTCTTGCCTTTTAGTCTTAAAAACTCTTAGAATTCTTATAAACCTCTTACACCCTTCTCCCTTAGAGCTGCCACAGTCTTTCCACACTTGTGCCTTGAGGCAGTCCTGTTATCAGCAGCCCTGTTATCAGGTGTAGTGGATGCAAGCCTTCCCGTGAGGAGAGGATGGCAGTGGGGCGAGTGGGGCTCAGCACTGCTCTGAGGGGCCAGATGCAGGCAGAGCTGTGTGGGAAGGGGGCTGTGGGGTCAGACCCTCTGCATGGCCTTCTGGAATAGCTTTCATCATGCACAACTCAGTCGGTGATTTAGAGAGGGAGAAAACAAACAATATTGAGGCTGAACCAGTCCTTACATTAATGAAAACGAAGGCATGCAAATTTCTGTAATGGAGGCTAACCATTACCCAGCAAAGCACTGTGCTGGGAGGCTGGGTTTTCTTTTTTAGGTTTGGTGTAATGTCCCTGAATGCTAATAGCATCCATAATGTTGCTGATTTGTTTTGCTGTGTGAAAAGAAGCAGAAAATAGAAGCGCTGGCTGTAGGAGGTGAAGATGTTTCAAGAGAAATGTATTGCAGGAAGACTTCCACAGTCAACCTGCAGTCCTCAGGAGAGCTAGGATTTCACGTGACAGGCCAGCAGAGCCCAGGCACTCGGCCACTCACACAGCATGCCCTCAGACCTTCAGTGTGCTCATAGCTCTCCTTTGGACACTCTCAGTTTTATGTCCTTGTCAGCCCTGAGGGCTGAGCACAGGGACAGACCACTCTACTGGCAGCCAGTGGAGGCAGCACAGCAGTGGGATTGTCATAACGCAAGTAAATTAATATTCCCAAAGTCCCCTGGAATTATTTGCAGGTTCTGATCAAAACAGATACAGAGCAACCGCACCCACTTAATTCATAGCGCTTATTACAGAAACAGACGCTAATATTCATCTTCCATTTTCCTTTGTCAAAAGCACGTAATTATTCATCACGGATACTATTTATGTTCCAACATACTGCAAAGTGAAAGAACGCTCTCATCCTGGTTTTATCATTTCTAGATTCGATCACCGTTTTTCTGCTTCTTCCAGTCAGCAGAGAGGGCCCACAATTTGCTCTCCCAATGACAGGCAATTCTTTTAAGCGCATCGAATTATGTTTTCCAGGTGGTGGCTCAGCTGAAATTAAATGGCATTCTTTTGTAGAGCTCGCTAGTACAGCTATGGTGCACAAGGAATGATGACAACTTCAACGTGACATTCTGGTGAACTTGGAAAACAGGATTCAAACAGAAGGATGAGGGGAAACGGTTTCAAACTAAAAGAGTAGATTTACACCGCATGTAAGGAAGATGGTTTTTACATAAGGGTGGAGAGACACCAGCACACACAGCCCAGAGAGATGGTGGGTGCCCTGTCCCCAGAGACACCCAAGGTCAGGCTGGGGGCTGTATCAGCTGAACATGTCCCTGTTCATTGCCGGGGAGTTGGGCTAGATGGTCTTTAAGGGTCCCTTCCAACTCAAACAATTCTATAATTCAAAGTCTGTCTAAATTCACAGCTGTACTGCTGCCCCATGCAACAAAGTAGGAAGCACCGAGAGGAAGAGGAGGCTGCAGTGAACAACAGTTGCGAGTGAGGACCACATAATATGTAGTACACAGACAGATATAGAAAACTGTACTGCAGACTCCACCATAAGCACTGACAGATCCCTGCTGCACAACTGAATTACAGCTGTTGCAGGCACCGTTTATGTGCTAATGGCTGGAAAGGCCTCGTGAGCTCAGCCAGAAACCCACTCAGGCTCCAAAAATCAAATCAGCACTAGAAGATTTTTTAGATCCCTTAGCATTTAGGTTCCCCAGCACCTGACAAAGAACCCAACTGCTCTGTTCCTCACATCTGACCAAGGTCCCCAAGCTACACACGTGCCCCTCAGTGACAAACTGCCCTTGGAGCCAACAGCGACTCCACTGCACAGTACTAAACTGGGGCTTATTTCGGGTGAAATCTTACCATTTCCTTTATTTTGTCCACACAGAGTCCATTTGAAACTAACAACATCAAGGTGAAAAGGAGAGATCAAATGAATCACTACCAGTCATTATCATAGGATGGCTTGGGTTGGAAGGGACCTCAAAGATCATCTAGTTCCAACCCCATGCCATGGGGAGGGTTGCCAACCACTAGATCAGCACCAGATCAGGCTGCCCAGGGCCTCATCTAGCCAAGCCTTGAATACCTCCGGTGATGGGGCATCCACAGCCTCACCACTCTCTCTGTGAAAAACTTCCCCAACGTCTGTGCTAAATCTCCTCTCCTTTAGTTTAAAGACACTATCTACCCAAGTCAAAAGTTGTTTTCTGTCCTGTTTATAAGCTCCCTATAAACACTGGAAGGCCACTCTCAGGTCTCCAGAGCCTTCTCTTCTCCAGGCTGAATAAGCCCAGCTCCCTCAACCTGTCTTTGTAGTAGGAGAGGTGCTCCAGCCCTCTGGTTATCCCCGTGGCCCTCCCCTCTCCTTCACTGGATAAAGTCCAGCAGCAGCAGCCACGGCCTCCAAATGAACAGTGTGCTCAGATACTGCCCTGAGGGAAACCTGCACAGATGGGTAAAAGAAAAATCCAAGATATTTGTATTCACCGATGAACATACAGAAAGCAGCTGAACCATCCACTGAGGCAAAAAAATAAATAACAGCCTCGAGTTCTGCAAGTCGATAGCAAACTGGAAAAGCATAGTGACAGGAGATGAAGCAAAACAAATGTATTTGTGACTGATGTAGTAGCCTTGTGCTTGGTGTGACCGTGAAGCAACAGTGCCTCCCAATGGCAAAAGGTATCATTCTTTCAATTTAAGTAAGTGCCAACATCCTGGGTTTTTTGTTTACCTATAGAGGCACAACATCTCAAGAGATCTTTCTGCCAAGAAAGCTTTAACGTAGAACTACTGACTACAAAAAGCTTTGCTAGTGAACCAGTGAGTAGCAACGAGCTGGCCCAGCTGTCCTCCACCAGGACATCCAGTTCCTCACTTTTAAGAAAACATTTCAGTGACAGCAAGACCCGAAATGGGGTTAACATTTAAACAGCTGGGTACTGCTTTTATTATCTGATGGTAAAAACAATTCACCAAGTAAAATTAACATTTCCACTCTTTTCTGCTATCCTGAAACAGGTCCCGATTGTTTCAGCTCCAAGAATCTCGCACTGCAAGCCCAGAAAAAGATCCTGAGTAAAATGGCAACCAAAACCATGGCTAACATGCTCATTGATGACACAAGCAGCGAAATCTTCGATGAGCTGTACAAGGTAACGAAGGAACACACCAGAAACAAAAAGGAAGCCCATAAAATTATGAAAGACCTGATAAAAGTGGCAATAAAAATTGGGATCCTCTATCGAAATAATCAGTTCAACCACGAAGAGATGGAAATTGTAGACAAGTTCAGGAAGAAGCTGAACCAAACTGCCATGACAATTGTCAGTTTCTATGAAGTAGAATACACTTTTGACAGAAATGTTCTTGCAGAACTTCTGAATGAGTGTAAAGACCTTGTGCATGAACTAGTAGATCGGCACCTGACACCGAAATCCCATGGGCGCATCAACCACGTCTTCAACCACTTCGCAGATGTGGAGTTTCTAACTGCCCTGTACAGTCTTGATGGGGATTGTCGGCCATACCTCAAAAAGATCTGCGATGGTATCAACAAACTACTTGATGAGAAGATCCTTTGAAACTGTGCTCAGAAGTAAGAAACCAGCCAAAAACTTCTGTCAAGAACTGGCCACCCTTCATGAGCCACAGCGAGCACGACAGACTCCTTCCTGCCCTTCTTACTGCAGCCTCCAGCAGGAGCCAGAAAGTGCTCACTTGGCTCATGATGAAGTGGAAAACCTAAACCAGAAAGTTATCGATTTCAACGTTTTGTTCACAGATAACTGATTCTTTTCCAAGGCGTGGCATGAAAAAAAGCTGCTGATATATATTGTTCAGAAATAGATTGCTGTACATCGTGACCTTACTAGCTTTGTGGTTAAGGCTGAACACGTGAAAAGAAAGTAAGCTCAAATGCATGGCTATGTTAACATAGGAGATGGCAAAAGAGCAATGCATGGAATTTACCCAGGCTGCCCCTGGCGTGTATGTTTTTATTATTCTAACAGTAAGAGGAAAGGCTTAGAGAGAAGGTAAGGCTGTGATGCATTGAGCTCTCTCCTTTCAAAATGATCAGTAATCAATGTGAGAATGCATTTCTGATTTTACATGGTATTTAAGTCTACTAAGGGATAATAAATAATACAGATGAGTAAATCAGAAGAAAATGTAAAGAGCTGCTCTATGAAACCATGTTTTCATTAGAATTGTTTGGCTTATACTAATAGTTTCATTTCAATTTTGAAGAACAGCTCAGTGGCTGAAGCTCAAAGGCAATCAAAAAACTTGATGAAGTAGTACAGTAGTTCTCCCAGTCACAGGCGTTGTGCATTTGATAACATCAGATGAGTTTAGGCTGGAGGTTATGCTGCAATTTGCAGCATGCTGTTCTGCCTGTCAGTGCAAAAATATCCTTTGTTCCTCTTCAAAAATGCAAAATTTTCACATTATTAAGAAACCACTTGCTCTACAAAGCAACATTAACATCTCATATCCTAAGCAGATAACATTCAACCTAGGTAAAGCTCTCATTTTAACATGTCCATGGTATTAATTTGTGCCAACGGTGACAAAAAAGAGCCCCATCTGCTATGCTCACAGTGCCATGAGTGTAGTATATCCCCAGCCCTTTTAAGAGAACACTACTGACTCTGGTGAGCTCCATAAACAACTCATTGGTTCAGAGCGTTACAGATTTTTGTTCTTAAGCAAAATACACTTGATGTCCTGAAACCAAAAACATTTTGCAAAGAAATACTGGTTTCTGTCAAGTTTTGCTAGGATTAAAGAGAACCAGAGCAGATACACCAGCTTGCTGCTTGCAGAAACTTACAGCTGGGTTGAGGGTCAGCCAGCAGCACATGTAAAAGGAAGCACGTGCAGAAATCTCTCCTCTCCTCGCCCCCTGCCTCCTGGCTCTCAGCCTCACCTCAGTCTGCCAAGGCTTCAATGTCACATGGCTTCTCCTTTCTCATGACACACATAGCAGACAATCCCACATATATGAAAGTCAATCCTCTCTAAGAACTTGCAAATATTGTCACCTACTACTTCAGGACAACAAAAGTCTGTTTTCCCATTTAAACTCTTAAATACTACAAAAGCAATTTCTATTCTTCTGCCTTTTTTCACCTTGAGGATAACTTCCCTTCGTCCAGCTGAGAATACATATACCCAGACCACGTACTCACTGCAGTTATGCTAGGAGCATCTGTTCCCAGAAGAACACATTTTGAAGCAAGGGAAAATGGCAGCACAAAACATTACCGGAGCAGTTGGATAATGATGTAATTTTCTGTCGTGTTTCCTTCAACCATAAGAAGTATATTTAGTAGCAGTGAATGTAGGCTATTCCTGTACAGCATGGTAATGAGATACGAACTTTTAGGATTGAAGTCTGTTAAGATTTGCCTTACAAGGTTGCAAGTTTTGACATTTGCAGAGCCATATTTACAAACACCACTAGCTGCTTTCTTTCTCACAGCACGTACTTGTCAACTGATGCTTTTGAACAGTAGTTATTATATCCAAGACTCCTGTTCCAGTGCACAGGTCTGATCTGTGTTTGTTTCTCTTGTGGCAAACATGTAAGTTTGTTTGAGTGGTTGTTTAGACTTTTTTTTTTTTTTTAAGCTGGAGCAAAAGATTACTCAACAAGAAGATGTCCATAACGAAAGGGATATCCTGTATACGTGACTTCATTTCTGCGTGTTGCAAGTATCAGTATTCCAGATTCCGGTATTTTAGACAAGCCAGCTGAACATCTGTCATCTTATTTATAAATCAGAGTAGCCTTAAGGAAAGAAAATGTTTTTTTTTGAGTATTTATCATCCTTGCATATCCAGTATATTCATTGTTTACTTTTGTACTAGTAGCTCAGTATGTAACAACATTGCTAAATACTGGCAATGTTCAGGTCATCTTAAGTATATGATGTATTATCATATTTGTGGATTAAAGGTGTGATTACTGCCCTCTCTTCTTTCATTTGGTTTATTTGCTCTACTACCCAATGTAAATTGAAATTAAACAGTTAAGAGGAGGGAATTTGTTTAATATGAATTTTGTCATCTTCAATTTTTGCAACTCCAATGCTCTTTGAAGACCATATATGTAGGAGGAAGGTACATCAGACAAATTGTTTAAAAGAAAATAAAGTCAGCAACAAAGGAAATCAATTTTTCATACTTTTACATCATTAGTGCTTGAGCTAAATATGATGATGCTGGCTCCATCTGTTTTGCAGTATGGTTCAGGGGCTTTCAGCCTCAGAACCTCCTTGCAAACAACAGAGGACCTCATTTCAGGTCCCAGTCTCTCCTCAGGCAGAGCCTGGTGCTGAGATGATACCAACGCTCTGTGCCAGGGCCAGAGTGGCCAGAACATGCCTAAGACCTAGCTCTTTAGCAAGCATGTTTTGCAACTATCTCATTTAGTTCCTGTTTAGCAAAGTGTGATTTAAGTTAGAAGACATTCCTGGCACATTTCAAATCCCAACTCCAAACACGTAGATGCAAGGACTTACCAGAATGCTTTAACAACAGCAAGCATATATTCTTCTTCCCTTAGTTCTGCCTGCCCCATCCCCCCAAAACAAAAAAAAACATTGTCAGCAGTTCAGGACTTGTAAGCTAGCTGGCACAAAGAGAAGTTAATGGAAATCTTAGTAAGTGGTACTTTAAGTCACACTTCCAGTAAAGCACTGCTCTTTAAGTTATTATTATGGCAGGACTTGATATTCTCTGCTTCATCACTGCCAATTTTATCACACAGAGACCATTAATATTGAAGAAATCCTCAAGAGTGACTGCATTTGGCATCCTAAAGAAGTTGCAGATGTACCACAGAACAGTACACCGCATTGAACGTGCAATCTCAGTTGTGTTGGAGAAACATTTTCATAGAAAGGCATATAAATGACTGACCCTGAAGAGGTGAAACACCACTTCCTCTTATCTCAGAAAGAGAACTGCAAAAGCAAGTCTTACCCAGAGAACTTAAGCAGGCCTGCTTCTATTTTTACCTGCTATGATACACACCTTAAGTCCAGAAGAAGACAAGGCACATTCTTATCCACACAGATAATACAGCTTGGGGGCTGGATGGAGGGAAGGACAGAGCACACGGAGGAGATTGCTCTTTCCAATATATAAAAACCATCAGGCAATACCATTTCCAAGCTATCTGCAAATACAGAAGGCCCTGAAGACAGTGCTATTCATTACATGTGTATCCTCCTAGCAGGCTGAGAAGAGGTTAGGAATATCTATCTATCTACTTTTACCAATTTTCTGACTCTCTCATTAAAAATATTTGAACATACTTGGGGAAACAGGAGAAGCTGATAGAAATAGGAAAAATATTAATTAATTAATATTAATAATATTATTAGCCCATATAACTTATCTATTGACTCCAGCAGTTAGGGCAGGAAAATACCACTTAAACTATGAACAAGGTTCCACATTGCTGCATCCTGGTGGTGTCCGCAGGGCAATAAACAAACTAATTATTTCTTTAATTAAACCACAAGAAATGTAAAGATGGTGAGATCAAGAAAATTATTAGCTGGACATTCCAGAAATAAAGACTAATAGGTACAAATTATCTACAAAACCCTTTATGTGATATAAGCATAATTCTCTTAGATGGCATATTTATAGCTTACCATACGTTATCATACAGTGAAAAAGGTCATAGAGAGCAGTGACATGAGTGACACGAGGCATTGCTAGGACATCAAACAATGGAAAGGCTGAGATGGTTTCAATGCATAGGCCAGAAACAAATACTTCCATTACACTTCACATAATTCCACAAGTTCAACTGCACGACAAGTCAGATTTACCAGCAGAAAAGTCATTTGCTGGAGATCATTCCACTGTCAATTCATTTTCATCTATATAAGCTTTCTTGAAGTGACGAGCAAACATTAAAGTATGCAGAACATTAAATGTATTTACAGGTTCAGTGCACTTTAGATTTGTCAATAAGAAGGTACTGAAACAGCAATAGAAAAGGATCTTTGCTTGTGATAATACAAGCAGTGTAACTAAAAACAAAGAAAAAAAGGAACTATCAGCATATTAACATTCTTATGATTTCACAAACACCAAAACACTAGCAAAAATGATACTTTATTTTCCCTTGCAACCAATGCTTATTGGGTAAGAAATAATAAAACTAAAATATGAAACTTCCTTGTTAATATTCAATTTCATATCAACATTCACAAAGGAGAGAATCCTACTGTAGACATCATTTACATCATGTCTGAACCATCTGGAAAATTTTCACGTTCTTAAATAAAACCATAGGAAGATATAAATAATCTTTCAACTATTAAAGATTTCATGTATTGTTCAACTAAATTAAGAACACTGGATTTTGAAGGCTGTGATGTTATTTGTGGAAGAAAAGGAGACAATTCAAACACATTCATCATTAACACTGGGCTGACTCAGATCTCACACACCTCACTGCAGCTCCTGGTCATGCACACTCAGTGCAGCCACATCTGCTGTACTGGAGCTATTCATAATTAGAAAATGCAAATAAAATTTTCCTCAGATTAATTTTATTGGACAGAGAACCTAGCCAGATTAAATATACAGGATTAAGTCTGAAAGGCAGTGAGCATTCCCACGTCCATGATCTCAGAGTTGATCCACATGAAACATCTCATGCGCCACTCAAACACTGGGACTGCTGCTGACCCCTAAGGAAAGGGAATGGGACTGCAACACCAAGAACTGCAGACAGAAAGTAACCTGAGAAGTCTTAGATGCTATCCTTGAGGTGCTTTCACACAAGTTCACATGCCTGCCTCCTACCAAGACCCTACTCAGATGTTACTTACCACTCATGTACTTCAGTGGTAAGCCAAGATCATGGCAAGTGCATTACTCACCAAAAACTTTCAAGTTCAAAACATGATTTTGTTGCTACATAGGTTACTCTACACAACCACCAGTGTGGGTCTTGTTGCCAACTGCAGTGTTTAAAAAAACAATTTTAGAAAAGTTCTCAAAATAATCAGGTGAACCTGGTAAATGTTCAAGTCTGAGTGCATAAGAGATCTGTTTTCCTTAAAATCATATTTAAGTAATTGCTACGAAGAATGATTGTTAACATTTACAAAAGCTGCATAATGAAAATAAATACTTTCAGTCATTTACAACAAAAGTAAGAAAAATACATTTCACTTAAAGAGATAACAATATTTTAATGGATTATTTGGTAGTCACTGTACAGTCCTGAGCACATTTTTGCAGGCATATTTCAGGTCACCATCCTTCCCTCTCAAGTCCAAGACAGGTGCCAGTCAGAAGAAAGTTGGGAATACTTCTGAGAAGCAAACCTTCAATTCACTTTGGTAATCATCAGTGCAACTCTATAAATTTTTCACTTCTTTTTCACAGCCCAAATAGATTAAGGCAGGTACTATTATTACTAGGATTCTTCCATCACCTTTTGACACTGATAGAGCAAACCATCTGGAAGAGCAGAACAAGGAGATCTGAACCACAAAGCCAGCATCCCTGAGTGAGTACGACAGTGCAGCAGACAGGGCACAGATGGAAGCAGCTGGCATGCCAGTATTCCCTCATTACCTTAAAATAACAGAGGCCACAGAAAAAATAAGTGAAGTAACAATCAGATATAGCTATAGTATCATTCACAAACCTCTTATTTTTTCTCCTCAAACATTTATATCCTTTCCAGATCTCTTCAGCACGCTTACAAGTTTGCTCCCTTGTAAAAGGTACTGTTTGTTTTACACTTACACCTTTACAGCAACTTTTGCATAGAGCTGAGTAATGTCAATAAAACCCATAGGACAATGTCCCTGTGTTTACCATGCTCCCAAACATTCAATTTTGAACTGTAATATATCTGCTTCTGCTTCCATGTATTTATTTTTGTGGGAAAACATACAGATTAGTGAGCCATCTCACAGCATACCTTCACTCACCTATAATATCAACGATGTGGAGTTTCAGCTTTTGGTGCAGAACACTCACAGCTGCTGAGAGGGAATCTTGAGAAGATGGCATTTTAACATTCTGTTTTACATCATTGGAAAGGGACAACCACAGCTTCCCAAAGTCTTCTGTAGTCATTTCCATTGGCCTAAAGTTTACCACAGATCATAGCAGGAGATAAGATGCATTATTCAGAATAAACTTGGTCTCCTAAAAAAAATTCTGTATCCAAAATGAACTGAGTAGAGCAAGCAACAAACAATGCAAACCAACTCCTGTCAAATTATCATTAAAGTTTCAAGTCTTGCTTTGGGTTTCTAAGTTCAAACTATATACATTAAAGATCTCCCAAATTTTGTTGTTGGTTTTTGGTGTTTTCTTTTGTTTTTTTTTAGCATGAGTCACTCACGATGAAGCCTTGTTTTCAAAAATCAATACTGAGACAATCCTGCATTGTCTAGTACACATTTGAAGTACACATTTTTTAAACAGCTTAATTTACCTGATGAAATCCAGCAACGATAAAGGTATTGAAAATTCAAGGTGAGTTTCCACTTCTGACTGATAACTAACAACGCCAGAAATAACGCCCTGTGTACAGACTTTGTCCATCCACACACACTTCTGACAATGTCCCACACTCTGAGCTTCAATCACAGAAAGCTGGCAGGCAGGGCTCTCCAAAATCTACATCATATTTTTTAAAAGAAATAAAGACATTTTAAGCCTTTCTCTCACGATGTGTTAAGTGGGTAAGAAACAGCTATAAAACTGTACAGAGTGCCTTTTATGATCACTGATTATTTCTGCACTGCTTAGGCCAGTGAACAGAGTTAATATTCCTCAGTTCTCACAAACAATAACCATGAACACCTACAAAAGGCACTATGAGATTTGCATAGGAGAGGCAAATCTTTTTGCTGTTTGGATAGTTATACCAATATACAATTCTTAAACAGCCTCTGAATAGTTGAAGTTTCATTCAAGGCACAAATGCAGTCAATTTCAAAAGTATACTGACTTCACTCCACCATCAATTGAATGCACAAGAACAAAACAACTGATACTTTTGAAAAAAAAACAAAAGGCTGAAGCAAGCTTATACAATTTCATGTGAAGAAACTGCACCATGTCTGCCTGTCACTGTTTGTATTTATCTGACTGCACAAGCCCACCAGACATAACAATGAAGTTAGTGATTTCTCTGGCAACTCAAGTCATACAACTCTCAGTATTGCTGATTACATACATTCACCTTCAAACTAAAGGAAGAAAGTAAATTCAGATGCAGAAGTTCGTATTTTTTACAGAGGCAAGCAGCAGCAAATCAAATATAAATAAGAAAAGTGAGATGTTATATTTAAATATCAAATGACATTGTAAGTTTAGTACGGAGTTTTCTGCCATTATCTTTTGGAAGCCTATTAGTCATATCACAGGCTTGAAGGAAATGCATAGAGAAAAAGGCATGCCTATTATATTGAACTATGACACACTGAAATGCAAATGAAAGCAAAAACTTTGAAGTAAACTTGAAATAACGGAAACAGTTTCTTACCTGAAAGTGCTGTTCTTTTTCCAACACTAAATTCACAGCATTAAGTGCAGAAGTGCTTTTATTTGAAAGAAACACAACGAGCAGCAAAGAGTCATCTTTCCACACCTTACATAAATACAGAGCTAAGGCATCACTCTGACAAAGTTCTACTACTTCAGAGTGAGGGAGTTCTTCCAGTTCTTCTGCTAAGGAAGGGAGCACCACCATCTTATTGGCATTTTCACACTGAGAACTTGGAGAAGACTGAAGAATTTCAATATTACTATCGGCAAACAAAGACAGTGGGGACAGTCTACTATCTGAAAGCCTGCCATCCAGCCCAGGCTTTTTTAGGGACTGAAGTGTTCCTTCCACAGTACCTGAAGAACAAACGGAAGGTTTTCTTAAAGTTGTGTGTTTATCTCCATCACAGCCTTCCTTGGTAATAGGAACTGTATCAAGTAAGGGACCAAAATCCGATGCAGCACTATTCTGCATATCTGATGTTTCCTCATTACTTTGGGCTTCATCTACCTTTGATTTTCTTTTGAACTTTTGAGTAGACAAATCCACCTTCCCCATCTGAAAAGTAAAAAAGAAAGCTGAGGATAAAAGGAGCTTCTATCAATCGGCTGTGTAAATGCTAACACTGAAACAGAAGGAGCAAGTGACACGCAACAAAGTCAGTCAAAGAACAGTTCTTAGGGAAGATTGGTAAGAAAACCTGAAACACAACAGGTAAAAAGAAGGAAGATCTACTGAATGGGATGTACTCCCGACACAGCTAGATCAATATCCAATCTGTTTCATTCTTAGCAAATGATTGGATTACAATGGCAATTTCCAATAGTTTTTCAGTGTCGTGGTGTCATCTGTCTAGTTCTACCAAAAACATAGATTTCATCTCCATTTGCATCTAAGCATTTCTAATTGTAAATAAGGTTATACATGAACTTCTAACTGGTAAAGTCACAGAAGAACCACTTACCAGACTGACACTAGCATTTGATCCCAGCCCAACAAACAATGTTGATGCTAGCTGCTGCTTTTCTTTTTCTTCCTCGGAGGGGCTGGAAACTCGATCAGACTGCGACACAGGAGGTTCAGCCACCCGTCCTGCCAATAAGCTGCCACAAGACACAGTCTGTGCATCGTCTTCTTTCCCTACTTTGCTTTCTTTTTTTGGAAGATAGCCTTCTTTGCCCCACAGCTTCCTGACGCCCTCAAGTTTCAGAGTATTTGTCCTGAAAGAGGAAACAGTGAAACAGGACAACCTATGTGAACATCACGTTCATAAAAGCATGCCAGCACTCTGCTTCAAACACCACTTGCCACTTTAACATACACAGTGAAGAACAGAGTGCAAGTGAATGCTTCCCTATCCACATGAAGTTCTGTGTTAATAAGGTTATTCACTACTTACATCCCACTGCAAATGCAAATTCAAACTATACAGCACAATGAAGCAAAAGCACACAAAAAGAGTTAAGAACATAAGTTTAAATGTACTTCATTTTAAAAACAAATTAACTCACTCTTTATGCCCTGTCTCAGCACTATTTCCAGATGTATCAGAACCAAATGACAAGCCAGTGGGGGACTGTCTACCAGTGATACCAGATGAGGACACACTTGAAGCAAAGGACAATCCATAAGGTTCAAAATTCAGAGCTGCAATACAGACAATATTTTAGAATCACAGTAAGGCACAAAAAGATAAGGAAATCTCTTTCTGAAAAATCAATATGCTGTACTACTACACTTCTCAAGCTAACCTATTCAGGATTCCATCCTCATTAAAAACAAATTTGACCACTCAAGTTTCATTTAGGCATGAGAGACAAACAGCATAAGTGATTTCACAGAGTATCACTAAAATATCTGCCAATTCTTAATATGTGCTGAGCAAAATACTGTATCAGACCTATGCTCTTCCATTTGCTCACGCACCTACATAACACATACCCAGTTTACAGCAACATGTCCATATACCACCACCTGCTTTACTCATGTTCTTCCCACTTCGGTCTACAATTTATTTTCAACAAGACTGGCAAATCAGATTCAGGCCACTCACCTTAGCTATCTTTTCTGAAACAAAGTGCAGTTTGAGTAACTGCTAAAAATTGTTTTGGACTATACCTTAACATGAACAGTCATAATTAGGCAAGAAGCAGAGCACAGACCCTCCACTACAGCCCTGAAACTACTACAGGGTACAGTTTCTTTCTCTCATCTCCGCTTAGCCTTGTGCTTTCTTCTTCCCAGGAAGCAGGGCAGAAGTGCTGGGAGATCTGAGAAGAAAGAGATCTCCTGACAAAGGAGGAGACAAAGCTAATAAAATGTCTCTTACTTCTGGCCTTTTTATTTCTTTTTAAACAAAAAAAGACTAGGTCCTCCTGAAAAACAACATACATATTCAGATTCAAACACTAACACCACATAAAAATTAGTTCCCTAAAACCAAAGAACTCCAAATGAATACATTTCATAGATTCTCCTTCTAAAATATTTCTGAACATTCTGCCTAACCTACACCTTACCTCCTAGAGTTATTTTTGAACTAGTGGAAGATGCTAACCAATGCTTGTGATATCTGAGGGAAATAAACAGTAATTCAAGTCTACAGTGGTTTCCCTGTAAAAATCTAAGAACACTGCAAACACTACACAGTGAAATGGATGTTCTGCAGTCACCTTTTTCCTGAGAAAGCTTTTCCTCTTGTCTCTGGTGATGAGGCTTATATGGTGCTGCTCCCCGGCCAAGACCCTCAGCCACAAACTCATCCAGAAAAGATAAGGAAGCATCCACCTACAAAGAATAAAGAGAAATGAGAAAGCAACGGTTATATTTTCTATACAAAAGATTGATGTTACCAGAAGAATATTTTGTCTTATCAGCAAGATTAGGATCTTATGTCTCACCTCCCATATCTACCAGTAAGGCTACGGTATTGCTCACATCCATTAGAACTGTTTTTATGTACAGAAATTGTTATTCTAGTATATTGAAAGAAACTTTGAGCTACAGATTTGTAACTTAAATCAACTCCTCCAAAACTGACTTTTTTCTATAAAAAAACCAACAAAACAAAACAAAAAAACCAGAGTGGACATTTCCAAAAGCAATGGATTCTACCATGAAAATACCAAAGGAAAAATAATCTAAACAATACTATCAATACCAACACTATTTCCCCTCGTTTACTACAGACGTTCCAGAGCAAATAGTAATTTCTAAACAAGAAGGAAAAGCTCTGAATTAAAGATCTCCACAAAATCACTAAACTTGACCTAGCTTGGCTTTTAAAAAAGTCAGCGTATGAAATTGTAATTTTGTTAAAGCTACTTCAGCTTACAAAGTACCATGGCATTTTATCATTTGCCATATTTGGCAAAAAAAAAAAAGTTTCTCAAAACTCACTTTAAGCAGTCTAAAAACTGGCACCAGTCAGAACTGCCAAATGTAATTCATTCTGAAAACACCTGTTAGCAAAATACCTAACTACTCAGACAGAAAAGTTCAAAGAACGTGCATTGCAGCTTTCTTACCACCATATCATTACAACTAGCATCAAATGGAAGCAAGTCCCTCATCAGTACTTTGTCCTCACACAGATGCTTCAGTTCAAAGGTATGTTGTCTCATGCAGGTATCAAGAGAGCTACTGAATTCTTGGATTAACTTGTCAACTGTTTTAGAAACAGAGGTACACGATGCTATCTTGGTGACTGCAGCCATAATCCATGCTTTAGTTTCAGAGGTAACAAAAGTCTTCTTCAGCAAGTTGTACAGCCTTGTCAAAATAATTTCTGGATCAACATCTGTAGCAAGGCTGGAATATTCCCCCAAAACCTATGCACAAGCAACAGAGAAAATACAGTCACACAGCAGTGTTTTCAGCTTTTAAATCAGCATGTAGCATCAAATAGTAACAAAATGAAACGCATTCTGCAAGCCATCACTGATGCTGAAATAACTGTCATGGTTTATCCCAGCAGGTGGATAGGCACCACACAATTGTTTGCTCACACCCCATCTTCCCAGTGGGATGGAGGAGAAAACTGGAAAAAAAGAAAGTAGAACTTGTGGGTTGAGATAAAACTATTTATTAAGATAGAGAAAAGCAAAAGGATAAGTATTATGAATTAAAATATATATTTTATACATACATAGAGTAATATATATAAAAGCATATACATGACAAGTGATGCACAAGCAATTGCTCACCAGACTACAATCAATGCCCAGCTAGCCTGTCAAGCTGTGGAAGAGAGCAAGAGATTGACTCCCATCCCCTTCAGAACTCCTTCTGCATGATGTCATATCATATGGAGTATCACTTCAGGCAGCTGAATTCAGCTGCCCCAATTCTGCTCCCTTCCAGCTCCCCTTTGCTGAGAATGGCTTTGACTCTACAACACTGCTTAGCAGCAACTACAAACATCACTGTTATCAACATTGTTTTCCTCCTTGGACCAAAACATAGCATCACACCAGACACTGAACTAAGACAGATCTTAGAAGGACCTTCTGTGCAAATAAAAAGAAAGGATGAGATCCTGTATGAGGTGACATCTCACTACTGGATTTGAGCTCCAACACTTTTTTATTATTTCTTCAGTTTAAAGCTGTTCACACTGAACAACCAATGAATAACTGGTAAAATAGTCAGCACCACTGAGCTGGCTCCAACTATTACAAAATGCTGCTGGTTTAATTGATGCTGCATGAAGGTCATGACTGCTCACAGTAATGCCAGAAAAGTAATCTGAACATCCAACTGCACATCAAGAAGGCATTCCCAGCATTACTGCTGGAAGACTGCTTTATCAAAACTACACAATATCCAAACTGCTTCAACAAGACTTCAGCCCTTAACAATATTCTACATAATCCTTCCAGCCTGGCAAATGCTTGAAATGATCTTTGTGTTTATCTCTGTAGATTCTAACTTAGTTTTACAGAAAAAAAAAAAAAAAACAAAGCTGTTTGAAAAGAAAGTTAGAAGTGAAAAAAAAAAAGCCTTACAAAAACACAATTTGCTTAAACCACAGCCTCTTCCTTGGATGGCAGTCGAAGCTCAACAAGGTGCTAAAAGAACAGCACAACAGCCACAGTACTTGTGCAGTTACCTGCAAGGCTAGAATTGCATTTTATAACCATATCTGGCCTAACTGATAAAGATGGAAAAGCTGCATCAATCTGCCTGCACGCTGAGAGCTCTAAACCATACCAACAGTAACCTGCTCTGAAAGCACATCAGCTTTTCAGCAAACTAGGGCAAACTAAGTAGCTCTCCTGCACGAGAATATTCATTATCAAAATAAAATAATTATAAGCATCACTACATAAACAGCTTCCTCACAACTGTGTACTCAATTTTGACCATGCATCTATCTTACCCAACTCATTACTTGAAGGAACTTCTGTGGATAGAACACATTTTCCTCTTCAAGTAATGCTAAATAAGACCTCACTGCATATGTTCGCAGCTGCTTATCTTCTTTTCCATCATCGAATCCTGGAAAATTAAAAAGCATACTTTGTTTGAAGCACAAATGCCACTATATCAAAGTATATTTTCAGAAAGCCAAATGATTAAATAACATGTTTAATTCTTCAAAGCATGTGGTGAGTTACCTTCAGCCAAAAGCCTCAGAAAGTTGTTAGGGATGTCGGGATACAAAACATCACCTCCAACTGAAAACACTGCATTCATGGTTTGGATGAACCACTCATTGTTTGGAGCATACCTGTCCACATGTTAAGGAATGAAGTGCTAAGGCATAACTTCGTAGTTTGCTAATCAATACATCTTAAGCTGTGAACAAATGAATAAATGACAGTGTGAAAAAGAATGCTTTAATGGGACTTCACACAACAGAAAGAGAATGCTGGTAAGCATTTAGTTCTGGAAGCCTGCTGTACAATCCTTTAGCTCACATTTCCTCCATGCTAGCTATCTGACATTCCTTTGAGGCTGTTCATCCAACTTAATGAATGACAGAACAGATCATTTCAGCAGTTCAGCAGCTGTTTTATAAAAGAATAATAAATCTAGTGAAATACTCGAGAGAAAACAACATTGTTTTCTTATACTTAAAATTTGAACTGCCTTCCCTAACCTTGGAGATTAAGAAGCATTCATTTCTGCTTTTTCTGAAAGGAATAAAAATGCACTTTACTGAATGGAAACTTTCAACAGTACAGAAAAAAGAATACACACACTTATTTGTTTGCATTTTAAAGAGCGGAAAAGCATGACTGTAACACTCCTGTATTTCAAAAGATCATGAAAGATGCCTTAAATGGTACAAAAAGGCTTCTGAAAAATAAAAGGATATTTCTCAGCTAGTTCTGCTATTTTGCCAGCTAAGGTGATGACAGCATATTCTTCCTTGGTTTCTTTTAAGTAGTCAAGCATCTTCTGAACAATGACTATCACATTATGTCCATTTGTAATTCTATACAGAATTTCTAAAGTCTGAAAGAGAAAGCAAGGTACATTTAATCAGCTCTGATGACTGAAAACAGTTATCAGGCAAACAGAAACACTTCAGTACAATGTGAAAGTAAACAACTGTCTTGACTTAACGAGACTTAAATGAAACACACTGCTTATCTACAAAGTTTGTCACATTAATATTGCTCATAACTGCACGCTCTCAGTGCCTGAGACATACATACCTTTCACACTCTTCACTTCAGAAAAATTACTATCCACTCTAAAAATAACTTAATTTGCATTGTTTAAAAATTCACCAACCTCCCTTTTAATAATGGGATCAGGATGGTCCAGACATTCAATTATTGTCATCTGGTGCTCAAGTGCCAGATTAGGATCCTGCTGAATAACACAGGTCAGAGCCTTTAAACCTAGAATATAAGCAATTGGAAATTATCTAAAAGAATATAAACAATACAACAAAATTAAAAAGTCTTTAATGAAATCTGCTATTCTTACCTAAGTATTTCAAATTAATCTGGGGGGACAAAACAAATTTTCCAATGCACTTGGCAGCCTTTTCCAGTAATTCAGATTTGGGGTGAATGGTATAAATAGTTTGGACACATTCAAACAAGATGGCTAGGAGAAAAGAAGCATAATAAATATGTATTAAATAATTATTATGCAACATTTAACAGGCACACAAGTATGATAAAACAATGAGACTGAACACAGTTCACTTAATATTTTAAAGCAGTCATATCTTACTAAGGAAGGTGTCTACTTCTAAAGAGTTGAGTACCTATATTTTGGCTTTTAAGCAGATATTTTGTAAACAAAAGCATTTCCTTTTTGTAAACAAATGATATTCTCACTACATTCAATACAACTGAAATATGGGAATATACAGCTACCACTGTAGCACAGCTATAAATTACACAGCCTAGCAGAACTAGTCCTTTTCTTATATTCCACTACCATAAAATGTGAAAGAACAAATTATGATTATTCTGGTTTAGACAGTTTAAAATGCAGAT
This sequence comes from Cyrtonyx montezumae, assembly GCF_038088225.1. Taxonomy (NCBI): domain Eukaryota; kingdom Metazoa; phylum Chordata; class Aves; order Galliformes; family Odontophoridae; genus Cyrtonyx; species Cyrtonyx montezumae. The sequence goes on along the minus strand of NW_027071903.1, from coordinate 25,208,636 downwards.
CAGACAAATACTGCCACAAACGTGCAGTGCAGCATGGAATAAGGCAATCTGTCACAGCTCAATATAAAAAGGAATGAACTAAGAACAAGATAAAATAGAAAACTGCATAGGGACCAGTTCTGTTGCAAGCTGACTCCATTTTTTGTTGCTGTTGTTCTTGCCTAATAGAAGCAATTAAACTGAATAAACTGAACATCTGGCAGAGGCTTCCCCGTGTATTACTAAATGTTAATACCTCTCCCTAACTTCCATTTTCAGTGGAAAAAGAACTTATAGAAAATACAAGTGGGCATTACACTATATCTAGAGCTCTGCCATGCATACATGTTTTAGCATGCATGAAACGCCCATTCAACTGTCCCAAGCACTGACAAAGATTCTCACCTACCATAAGTAATGTTATGATTTATTTCAGCTCTTCTTAAAGATTCCTCCAGAACATCATACATCAGCTCACTTGTCCTGTTTAACAAGAAATATTTACAATTCTTACAGCATGTAGCCTTAACGTCCAAGCAACCCACATGCCAATATTAAAAAACTGCAATACAAATTATTCATATCCATGGATTCAATTTAACATGTTAGACTTCTACAGCCTGTCTCTAAATGACACCTAAATTGGGTTTATAGTTTTAAGAAGTAACTACCATAAAAGTAAAAACACCTAAGCAGGAACAACAACAAAAAAAAGCCAACAAAGAATCAATGGGAAAAATATCACAGGCAACTAAATACTCTGCCCTGTAACTCTTCACACTGTTGTTTGGTAACCTGCTAACAGAAACTCCAGCAAAAACATATTTCAAGCATATTCCATAACAATTAATTGCCTATCCAATTCAGAAGCTGAAAAAACAGTTTTTCAATTCAGAAGTCATCTGTTCAGTGTATTGGTTTATATTAAAAAAATGTAAAGGAAATCAAACTCTAAACTCCTCTAATAAAAAGATAGAAAAGCTGTCAATGAGAAAATGGTCATAGCTGAATTCTTTGTACCTTCAGAACATTAATTACAGAAAAAGACCTGATTACCTGGGATCATCTTTTCCTAACAGCCCCAGTATTCTTAAAAGCTGGATTTGTAACCACGGTGCTGGCACACTGTGATAATTGAAGTCAATAGGGAGCTTTCCTCCCACTACCTGCTTTAGGATGATTACAAAACTCTCTGCCAAGTCCTTAAACCCAGAAGAGTTTTCCTGCATAACAAAGAAGAAACACAGTGCAAATACTTTAAATACAGCACCTCAGAAGCACAATCCACAAAATGAATACAATAAAAATAGCCACTATTTCATTTCTTTAAACCCAGCTTCTACTTTCTTCACACAGCTTACTCTTCAACTTTAAACCTATGCTAGTATCTTGTACATATGCAAGACAGAGTGAATGTAACTTCAAAGCTACAGAGGAAAAAACATACTGAATTCTTTAATGTTCTGCAGATGTTAAACTCTGTTGCCAAATAAGGATGCCAATGGCACTAAACACTTGTATCAGACAAGAAGCATCTGTCAAACTAAATGGAGAGCTAGTGCAAACATATCCATCATGAGTAAGTTAACCTTTCTAACAATTAGGAGTAATATTCTGCTATAAAACCACAGTACACTATGTGCTTAAAAAAAAAGATACATAAGTAGCTTCAAGAGATGATTCTCTGCCTACCTTAATCATTTCAAGATAAATATGCAAAGAAGCAGCCATGACACCAACATCTCTGTCACATAAGGCTTTCCGGAACTTATCATGAATATGCTGCACTTGGTTAGGAGCAATGAGATAGAATTTATATAAAGCCTGAACAGCTTTTCTTCGAATAATTTCCCTGAAGAAAAATGAGATTTTCACAAACCAATATCAAGATGTTGCACATTTCAAGAATTTTACTCAGAAAAATACACTTGTTCTCATTTCTATAGCAAAGTAGAATGATGTGATCAGCCATCAGAACATTGTGATATGGGGAGAGAGGGGAATCCATGTTTTACAGTATTGGGACCAAATGAATTTGAAAATACCATCTAAGTGAAGCAGTGACACAGTTAACTCAAGAATGTAGTAGTGTCTAACTATTGTCAGACTGACAATTCACAAGAGCAGCTGTTAGACAAACCATGACATTCTCAACTACAAATCCACTGTGGCCACACGTGCAGCTCCAAAAAAATCAAGTCTATGAGTTACTAAGTCATTCTGCAGTTTCTTACAACTTTCTAATTAATACAGCACTTCTAGTGTTTTATCTTCTGGGTATGGGGAATGACAAATCAAACAAATGAAGGGTATTGGTAAAAGTGTATCTGATGAGATCCATAAAGCTTTGATAAAGAGTTTCCTAGAAAAGAGGCATCTGTGAAGGATCCCCAATTCTCCATATACTCTACAAATACCTCTTCATCCACATATTTACTAAAAGAACTCCAATAGACAAGTTACATTACATTTACCTATTCAAACTGGTTATAAAAGAAACAAATACCTGTCCAGTACTCTGCAAAGAATACAAATTAATGAAATAAGAATACAAGAGAAAAATGGAGAGGAACAATTTCTGAAAGTAACGACTAGAAAGGTCAAATCAGAGAAAAAAAGACCAATTTACTAAAACCACCTAAAAAATTAAGTCATTCAACCTCCCAAGGCCACATGCAGTCCCAAAAATGGATACGTACTTAGAATGCTGGAGCTTGTCTTCTATTAAGGGAAGAACAGCTGGAATCATCTCCCGTGGGAAGATCTGGCTGACAACGGTTAAGGCCATGCTCACCTCCACTAGATTAGTGCTCTGTAAGTCCTATTGTAACCATTGAAATAAGACTCATTTTTCATGTATACTTTTAAGTTCTCTACAGACACACCCCAAGTCTTTTGCAAGCAGACTGGATCTAGCCTGCTGCACCAAGCCATCTGCTGCTAACCAGCCTGATGTCTGCTTGCTTGAGAAGTTTCAGCTCTCACTGAGCTAACCAAGATCTTTACTTCTTTCATACAGAAATAAGGGGCTCCTCACACTCGCATTACAGAGCTATGTTCATATTTTAAACATACACGACAGAGACACAACATGTGCTTACTGAAATAGTTTGATCATTATAAAACTAGGCTGAGCTCTCACTTGAATCAGTGGAATGAGTCACTTTACACTGAAGTCAATAGTATTCTCTCCAGTGCCTTCAATCTAGCCCAAAGAATTTAAAAACAGATGAGTAAGCTCAATAACATCAGCAATTACATTTTTTATACTATGTTTTTATCTACACCCTAAGAAGAGAACAAATTCACTATGTGTCCCCAATCAAACTGAAAACAGAAGGTACAGTTCATTGTAACCTAACACCAAAAAAATCCACACCACACAAACACATATTCCTTAAGTATGATTAGCATCATTTTTGAAAACTAATTAAACATGTGTAGCTCACACTATTATTTATTCTGGCTGTTTATCATAGATAGTTTCAACGCTCATTTAGTCCCTTGAGGACTGTCATTTCTCACTTCCTTCCATAACACCAGTTTCAAACTATATTTTCAAGGATTATAGAATTTTTCTATCACAACAGCAAAATGAATACTATTTTCAGTCTCAGCTTACTAAAATGTATAAGTAATAAAAGGTTAAAGGTTAAAGTTGACTCATGAGAGGTAGTACTGTAAAAGGAGACTACTACAAAACCTCATTTTGTGACAGATTTTGTGTCACTCCAAAGAATGTTTCCAGTTTCTATCAAAATAATCAAAAGAACTCAGAGAAAACTCAAAGCTAACAGATACTTGCTGTCAGCTAAAAGCAAACTTTTACACTGAAATAAGGATGCATGGCTCCTTCTGAAGTTTAGAGTGTATACATATAGTATAGCCTATAACTGAATTTTTATGGCATATCATCTGTTTACAATTTAAAAAATATGGCTTCAACAAAAGAAGCACCAAAATTAAACAAGAAAAGCTAGGGAAAGACATTTCAAATATTGACCTAACCAAAGAAACAGGAACTCCAAGAGAGCAAGATGTAACTTAAGAGTATATAGCTGAGAGATTGTGCAACTTAAATTATGAAGTGGTACAAGGTTAGATTACCTCCAAACCTCCAAAAACACTGTACCTTCACAACTGTGTTCACAAGAAGGAGCAGCAGTTCGTGATTTTCATGGAGAAATAATGAAACTGCCAAGTAACCTGGAAAAGAAAGCAGCCTCCATTACTACTTTCAAACCATAAGCAACTTCAAGATAGAAAACTTAATCCTGTCTGTAATACAAGAAGAGTTAATTCAAACAACTAAAAAAAAGCCACTGAAGGATGGCAATAGCTCATGTTTCAAATATCAAGACTTTCTTTTATTTCCAAGCAAACACACTTTAAGTTGCAGTAAACCGTAACAAATAATGGCCAAGAAACCATACCTTGTGACAAATACAATACTGTTAAGAGCTGAAGAGCAGCCAAGAGCATCATGAGAAAGCAATTCCTGGAAAGTGAACATCTCTGCTGATAAAACCACATTCCTACCCAGTAAATGGGCTTCCTCACATTTGTTACTCTTTCTTCAAAATTTAAGAGTTCAGTTTCAAATAGAATTTTGTACTCCAAGTTGAATATAAAATTATTTCCCTTTCCTGCGCCAAAACTCCTTGTTACTTAACAATAACAAAGAAAAACTCAAAGCCCCTGAAAAGTAACATGCCAGAAACTTTTCCTTCAGAAAAAGAAATCTTTATTTTAAATTTAGGGAATAAAAACAGAGGGTTCAGGAGCACATATATAGTGTAACTATTTGTCTTAGAGATGGAAGCACTTGGTTCATTTAAGATTTTAAGACCAAAACGAACAATTTAGGCCAAACTCCACTGTCTGCTATCATATACTTGAGCCTATCTGCTTGTGAAACTACACTTGATCACTTTAGCACACCTGTAGAAATTTAATCAGTCTAGTACTGGGGAAGAGTAATCTATCTTGATCTGATCACCTGACAACAATTCCTTAATAAAGACTTTGGTATACAGCAAGAACAAACAAGATCAACCTTATGTATCGCATTTAGCTGCAGAATAAAATAAACAACAAACCCACACATCTTATTACCAGATCAAAGCTTAACAGCTCTTTGTGTCTGGAGAACTTTAAGCCATCTTCATTTAAAAAAAAAAATTACTTCACCAAAACCTACTTAAAAGATAGTCCTAGCATGGAAAGGTCTCAAACTGATTAATAATAAGACACACCAGTTCTTGACACTTACAGAGGTCATATAAAGTTTTCTTCAAATCAGCTTACCACTTGCCCTCCCTGGTTTGGTGAAGAATAACTTTCTTAATCGCTACCAGAGCATCTGTGCACTGGCTTTCATTAGTCAGGGGAAAAGCAACTTTAAATCATCACTTGTAAGGCATTTCCTCAGAAATTCCAACACTTGAGTGGATGATCCAGATGAAATTCAAACAAAGGATATCAAACAAGCATATCCCGCAAGACACTGCCTTCCTTCTGTGTATGCAGACATAGCATTGCTTGGAGTTAAACCATTTTCTCTGCAAACAAGAAGAAATGTCTTCACTAGGCAGTTGAATCAGCAACTGCAAGAAAAATCTCCAGACAAGACAGGCTGACCACTACTTCAAACAAATCTACCAGAAGGAGTTTTACAGCCACACCGGCAGGGCAAGGAAATCAGCTGCATGAAGTTTCAGCAAAATCTGAAGTAACCTTTCAGATCTCCTCAAGAACTCATGCACCTACACTCTAAGGATCTCCAAGTTTGACTCACTTCCTACAACTGTTTCGAAACTAAATACCATCGTCACCAAAACAGACAATAAAATACCTTATTGCTTTTGCAAAGTGGCTCCAAGGTCCTTATAAAAATTTTTAAAGTTTTTCTCTTATTTTGCACTATAATTCTTAAAAAAAAAAAAAAAAAAAGTCAGATCCTGACAGAAATTCTTATTTAGTTCGGAGTTGGTTTTTAACCATATTTGTGGTAAATGACTCATTTATTAGTGCTGCAACTCAAAACACTGAAAGAAATGATGACTGAAAGTTATTCCTCCTACCTCCTGCTCTACAAAGCTACAAACCAGGGATTTAGTTATTTTCAGAAGGAGAAGAGACTAAGAAGCAAAACAACTAAATTACAAGAATATTTTCAATTGTATTTCTAAATGAATTATAAATTCAAAGAAATTTTGACAACATGGTCTGAAAATATTATTAAGGCTCCAGCTACATACACATACCAACTCTTTTCTCCAAAAGATTCCCCTGCTGAGCAAGCTTGATTGCATGGATATATCCAAAGGAAGATTCATAACCCAGCATTTCACAATAGATGAGCCTCACCATACATTCTTTCATCAGTCTCTGAAATATCAAAAACACATTATTGAAGATTTCCAGTCAGTCTTGCTTCCTGCTTTTCTTCACTACTACAAAGTAGAAGGCATTAACAGGAACGTAACAACGTTCCTGTAAGTTTCCTAATACCAGAGTATTTCTAACTTTTCCATTATGGACATGTTTTTATAAATCAACATTGAATCTTGGGCACAACAGGATAACACCCTCAAAGACATTATCTAGTTTTGACTGCGACAGATATCTGAACACCAAATTATTAACAAAATATTATTGAGTTACCGGAAGTGTTAAGACAATCCCACTGCTAATGCATTTTTTAAACCAGTCACTACATCAACCTAAGTTATCATTACATATGAGGCAAAAGAATGAAATCACAGTGTTGTAACTACTTAGTGCCAATATCAGTGGGTTTGCAGGGTGGCTATCTCACATCAGTGATAAAGCAGCTATACAGAAATAATAAAAACAGTTACTCCATTGGGCATTGAGAGTGAAGCACATAATTTACAGGCTGGGGAAGCAGCAGGACAAACGCAACCACCAACAGAACTTACAAGCGAGGTGGTGGGGGCAGATACCATTGCTTTCAAACTGGTTATTTCCTGCTGGATTAATTTTTCCTCTTCCTAGAAAAAAAAAAAAAAAACTTGTTTTAATTCAGTGAAATTCTTTGAAACAAGATATGAAAAAAAAGTCAAAAACTAATTTCCACGGAGTAGGCCTCCACAACATTCTGAAAAACAGCGCCCATCTCACTGATGGCAGTAACGCCACAGTGTCACTCAAGTACGGAAGGCATTATTCATACTCCTGTTCCCACACATCATGCCCCAAACAACAGCGGGCATCCGCTGCACTGAGTCACCAGCGGCTCCTGAAGCGCTCAGCTCGGCCCAGGGTACCTCGCCTGCCCCTCTCCGTGAGACTTCGGGCCCGGCGGGAGGGAGACGAGCAGCGAGATCACCCCGCCTCGCCCGAGCGGCCCGCGGCGCAACGGGACTTCAGAGACCGAGGCCCGGCCCGCCCCGTACATGCTTGGAGGTGAGAGCCGTGATGCTCCGGATGAGGCTCCCGAGCCGAGAGGAAGCCGACAGCCTGTGGGGGCCGCCCGAACCCCCCGGCCCCGCGCCTGGCTCGTGCTGCCCCAGCAGGGCAGGCAGCGCGCCCAGGGTGCGCTCCACCACGTCGCTCATGGCAGCGCCGCCGCGGCCCGCGAGCCCCCGACCGGAAGCGGAAGGCGCGGCCCCGCCTGCCTCGGCGCGCGCTTCCGAGGCGCCCGCGAGCGGGGCGCGGCCGCCGGCCGGCAGGGGGCGCTGTGCCGGCCGCTGGGCGCGAAGGGCGACGGAACTGAGCGGCGCGCAGTGCGCTGCGTTCCTGTTAGCGCAGCGCCACCTTCCCCTGGAAATGGAGGGGGGGGGCGGAACTGGAGATGTCTTTCTCGCAATTAAAAATGCTTTCCCGGTCCCCAGCGCATGTCTGGTCTGAAAGTCATGCTGAATTGAGAAGCCAGACGAGGACTGCTTGTTAGAATAAATAAATAAATAAAAGACTGAGCGAACGGAACTCCGTACTTTCAAAGATCTTGGAAGCTGACATTTCCACGAGGCTAAATTAAAGGCTTTTGCTGCCGCCTGGAAAAGCTGCCCTCCTGTAGGAAATGAGACAGCTGAGGGTATCCCTTCCCTGCCAAGCCGTTCTATGATTCCGTGGTTGTAGCTCTGTTAAAAATTGCTTATTCAGAGACATAACACTGTGTGACAGAAGTGGGAGCAGCTTGTGAGCTTCATAGACCAAAAACGTGAGCTCAGCCAGCCGGGAAAGGGTGGTACAGCCGATAGAGCTTGGATAAATGCAAACATGTCACTAGCTTGGCATTTACGTTCTGTTCTTTTCTGAGTTTCAAGTGCCTCAGTAAATCCAGCTTCTGTGGCGTTAGTTCCTCGTGCCATTGGTGGCTGCCCTGGACTCGGGAGAGCTATTCATAGTGCAGACATATGTGCAGAATACGTGACGTACTGTTAGATGGTTATAGGCATTCCTAATACCTTGCATAAAAATCATCAGTAGCACTTTTCCTTTTTCTTTTTTTCGTTGTAGGCTATTGAGACCTGGTGCATCATTTAGCATGATGTGAGATAAAGCAGAGAAAGCACAGCCACTGAAATATGGAATGTTACCATCTAGGCACACACTTGGCAAGGTGGGTTGGCAGTGTTTGCTGCTTTTTCTTCTTTCATCTCCTTTCTGTTTTCATCAGCTAGATGGAAAAGCCTTGAAGTGTGGTTATGAAACAACCACAAAAATAGCACTGAGCAGCTGCATTTCAGCTATTTCTCAAGGCTCTGTATCAACTGCGTTCACCATAATAAAAACATTCTAATTGCCTTTCCTGTAAGTTCTCCTTGGCATCTGATAGGCAAGTAGTATTCTTTCTGGCTCATGAATCATTACTGGAAATAAATAGAAATAAATAGAAAATGGGTTGGTTCTGCTGGAGCCAAAATAGAATCCAAAAAATAGAAGAGCTTACACGCTTCACTGGGTTTTCTCTGCACTGTGGAGTATGTGATGTAAATGATGCCAAATAAAGACAGAGATACAGTGAGAAATAAAGACAGCACTTCTAACTTGTCATTTTTCTACGACAATTAAACACATTTTCTTCCAATTAGCAGCAATAAGATGCTGTCACATGTCATACAAGATCACCAGTGCACTATGAAGGAACACTGAGTCAAATATGCAAATACAGAGCATGGTATTGCAGGTGCACTCCCTGCTTGCCTCAGATGTGTCTGAGTGCACCCCTATGTGCCATCTGTGTTGCCTGGCTGAAGCAGAAATGATTAGTGTCTCAAGACTTAGGCTTGGCTTCGATGAAGGCAAATTTGGAAATTTGGAATTCCTTTCTCTGACCCAGTGTCACTCCCAACTGCTGCAGAGTCCTGCCTTGGTTAGAGAGGCTCAGTGAAGCAGAAGGTGATTCAGCTCTAGGGAATTGGGAAATAACGTAGAAAATATTTCTACATTATAGAAATAGAAATAGAAATAAGAAATAGAAATAGAAATAGAAATAGAAATAGAAATAGAAATAGAAATAAATAGAAGCATTTATCTAATAAACAGAAATGTATAATGTAAAACATGCATTGGGATGCATTTGGACATATCACTATAGACAAAAAGCCAAATGTAGACACATGACACAAATAGGTATATTTTTAACTAACAACTTTTTTGCAGTATTATCATCAACTAGAGCTCCTTTTCTGATCTCATATATTTACAGCTATCTTGATTTCAGTATTTTTAAAGTAAATTTACTGCTTTAGTATTGCATGGTGATGTTTCTCTGAATGACTAAACGTTTATGGTCCTATAAATGGATGTGTATTTTCAATGTATTGTAGGAAATGTTGGAAGTGGGATAGAAATAAATGTCAGAAAGAGTAAATGGAGAGAAAATGCTTTTTTTTAACTCTTGTGAACATCAGATAGGCAATGAACTATTGAATTAATATAAAAACTGAGTTATTATGTCAAACCACATTAAAGTACGAAATTATGTTTTCATTTTTCTATGTCAGCTATATTCTACACTCCCAGGATTTCTGCTGGTGTGTATATATATATATATGCTGAAGATGGCAGAGGAAGAAGACACCACCTTCTTTTGTAATCTACTTGTTTTCTGTGCTTCTAATGAGATGGAAAAAATCTGTTTAACTTAATAATTTTCTCTATAGGTTGTCAGGCAATGTGTAAATAAGGCTTTTTTTATTTTTACATACAACCATCCTTAAAATGTTTTTATCTAAGCTATCCTATAATTTCTAACTCTGGTACAGCTCCACGGACAGGAGCCGTGCTACAGTTGAGGACTGTGGGTTATAACTGAAAGCTATTTTCTTTCTGTAACCTAGAGCATCAAATCTCGCCAGTATTTAATATAAATGATATGGAAAGGTACAACTAATAGTCATTCTCCTAATTTTTGTTTTTCCCAGCTTATACTATGATAATGTTATACATCAACAAGAGTCTGAATGGGTAAGCTGTAGTCTTGGCTTCCAGTTCTATATGCACTGATCCTCTTCATGTCTTCACATAGCCAATTCTAGCTATTTTTAGCAGTCTCTGCACTAAGTACTGTGGTACTCTGAGATTCCTCCATTAAAACGTTTTCAGCTGATCCCTGCATGTCTGCATTTGTGACTACAAAGTGATAAGGTCTTTTTAAAAGAAAGACTGCCACTGTTTGTATTCAACACTGCAAGCAGATTCTGCCGTTCTGAAGAGCGCTGCTGCGGTCCTTTGTTCTTCTGTAAAATGGGAAAATGTCTTCCCCAGGTCTCTGGGGATTTGCTGCTCCTCTGTGCTTCTGAGGGCTACATTTTCAATTATGAAATGTTCAGAATTAGCCTACATGCTTGTTGCCCTCTGTGCTTTCTCAGTTCTAAATCTGATAGAAGCAGATGAGCTGCAGTTAAACTTCGGATGTGCTCTTTGCAGCAAAGAGTCATCGATAGCTGTACCTTTACACTGAACCCTCGGAAAGGGTCGGTATGTACGTGATTCCTCGGCCTTCAGCGCAGGACCAGGTTTCTCTTTCGCGGTTCGCAGCTCAGCCTTTCCCGTTCGACCACATCGAAGGCTCCGCATGATCCGAGCTGATCAGGTTTGCCCGTGGCCTGTCCCCAGGCCTTCAACTGTTCAAAAGGCGGGCAGGGCCGGGCAGGGCGGGGCACCCCGTACTCAGGCTCGTGCACCCCGGTGCTCGGCACGCTGCCCCGCTCGGAAGCCGCGATCCCCGCGCCGACAGCGGGCAGGGGCTGCCCGTGACTGCGGCTGCCGCCCCTCGGGCGCGTTGCGGGCCGCGCATGCTCCGCCGGCACAGCCCTCCCCCGTCTCCTCCCCCGGCCGTGCGGGCTGCGGGGCGGCCTCCACCATTTCCGCGGGCGCGGGAGCGAGCGGGGCCGAGCTCTGCCGGAGCGGCTCCCGAGGATTTCAGCACCGCGACGCTGGACAGCGCCCGGCGGGAGGCGGCTCCGCGGCGCTGAGCGGCGGCCGGGCCGGGGCGGTGCGGTGCGGTGCGAGAGACGGGCGGGATCCCGGCCCCAACCGGGCTGGCCCCGGGGCTGGGCGGCTGCAGGATGCTCCTCAAGCTGACGGTCGTGCTGCAGGTGCTGTCGCTGCTGACAAGCCGGGCGCACGGCTTCCCGAAGCCCGCGGGCAGAGGTAAGTCCCTTCGCGAAGCCGTTTTCTCCGAGATGGGGAAAGTTTTGCTGGGGATCGATGGAGGAAAGCCAAAACTTTCCCCTCGCTTGGCTAAAAGCGGCTAGATCCAAAGGAATATTATTCACGGCGCAAAACAGTGAGTCGCTGGAGTTGCAGCGTGATAGCGAAGTGGAGAGAGGTGGTGGCACCCGGAGAGGCGCGGAGTTCTTGCGGTCTGCTCGCGGCGGTGCCCAGCTCCCGCTCCCCTTCTCTCCCGGCACTCTGGATTGTCAGATTTCTAATCTCCTGCTTGTGCCGATCCGATTACTGCTATTTCAGTCTATCTCTTACTGCATTCCTCCCCTAATTTCCTTGAGTTTTCTCATCAGAAAGGGGTTACTGTGTTTCTGTTACCTCATCTGCAGAACCTCTCCTTTTGCCCCAGTCATGCTTTGTTTAAATGTTTGACTTCTTTCATTCTTGCTCTCAGAGACATTTTTATGAAAACTTACAGTTAGCGTCGTATTCAAGACACCAGGTTTTATGTGAGAAAAGTAGAAATTAAGAAAAGATGTGCTTCTGCCCTGGAGTTGTGTGCATCATGTAACTGAATACACTTATTTGTTCTAGATAAAGCTATACACAACAGGCAATTAAGTGTAGAAAGACCTTTGGAGGAACAGGTATGTAATATAAAAAATATTCTATGTATTTTCTGTTGTTTGTATTCTCATAACCTTTTCAGCACTCAGATGAAAGATGCATGAATATCCTGATGGCTTAGCAAATGACACACAAGTGGAATCATCAGTAAATACTGCTGTATTTTATGCACGAGATAGCGTTTCAATATTTTTTAAGAAATTTTATACATATATATATGGTTAAATATGTATAAATATATATATATATATATATATATATATATGGTTTTCCAGCCTCCCCAGAGCAGGTCATCAGCTCCGACAGTTCACATGTGTGGAACTCCTTTGTGTTCAAATTCTAGGAGAGTACTCTTAGAGCATGAGTTACGGATGGAAAACACAACTAGTATTTTCCCTAAAGCTGAAAATCTATACAGTCTCCTGCTTTATCTGATTCTAGTCAGAGGGTGTGTTGGTACTGACAAGAAATGCCAAGAGCTTAAGCATGTACAATGCATTAAGCCAAATTTGTACTAAGAATGAAGATCAGGAATTATGGCTTTGGCTGCTATTGATAAAGTAAGATATCACACATTTTAGTCTATTTACTTCTGCCTCTGTTTTTTAATTTTTTTGTTTGTTTGTTTATTTGTTTTGTATACCAGATTGCTGAAGCTGAGGCAGATAAAAATAGGAAGATAGTTCCCACAGGTAAAACATCTCTCCATCTTTTGTTATTTTTCATAACAGTATTCTAAGAGGTATAAGATTCCATGTTGTATGTATTTTCCAGACAATAAGCCAGAGTTCAGGAATTATTCCTTTGTTGATGACTTGAACCTGCTAAAGTCAGTAGCAGAAAGAGAGAGGAATGAAAAAGAGAGGGAGTCAATTAGAAGCTCTTTGTATGAACAGCAATTGGCCATTGATGATGCAGACTCCACCAAGAACCGCAGGCTCGTGGATGACTATGACTCTACTAAAAGTGGGCTGGATTATAAATTCCAAGGTATTCTATAAAAATCTTTCAGTAACTTTTAGGTTAGACTTCTCTTCCAAACCAATTACAGTCACAGATGTTGCATTCATCACTAACCGTGAGCTCTATTCATTGCCACAGTGAAATCCAGTTGTAAAAGCTATTCACATTGCAATTCAGTTTTGAAACACAATGCAAATAACTGCTACTGATGATTATTACAATCTTAATCTGTGGAAGAAAATCCAACTAATTTTTAGAGCTTTAGATCTGATGGGAAAAAGAGGACATATTTTCAAATGAAAATATAATTATTCTGCTTTGAAAGGAAGAAGCACTTTTATGTAGAGCTAAATTGCATACAATTGTAATAAATGTTAAGTCTGTTGAATGATTCTCCTCGTCATATAACTAAAAGAAGTTACTGAAGACTGAAGAATATGAAACTTTAGTATAGGAGTAGCTAATTGACTTGTAGTTTGAGTCCTTTGAGAGTTGGGAGAAGCATTTAGTTGGAGGTATTTTTAATTATGACAAGGTGTGCTGATCACAGATCAAAGCTTACTCATCCCATTCACTTTCTCAGTGGTCATGATGACATTATTTCCCATAAGTAATGATTAAATAATTAAAGCTTAATTTGCTGAAATCCAAATAAGACTCTAATATGCTGCTTATTGTGAAATTTTGATATGACATCTATGGGTGAACAGTATTCTTTCATTCTTACAAGTTTTTTTTACAGTTTGTTCCTGTCCTTTTTCTGTGCTTTTTTCAAAAGAGCCAGTCTTAAATATATTTTTCAGCTGTAGGAAATGGATCTGAGCGTTTCTTTGGCACTGATGTAATGCCTTGCAGTCCTAGCAAAGGGCATTCCTATTGTGTTTAAACGAGCATGGCTTTGTTCTGAAGAGGAAAAAATAAAAAATAAAAAAAACAAAAACCCATACAGGCAAATGATTTTTGCAAGAAATCTAATCCAAATGAGTTAGGACAGTTATCACACAGTTAAACTATAATCCTTTTAGATGATCCAGATGGCCTTCATCAATTAGATGGCACGCCCTTGACTGCTGAAGACATTGTTCAAAAAATTGCTACAAGGATTTATGAGGAAAATGATCGAGGAGTGTTTGACAAGATTGTTTCAAAACTTCTGAATCTGGGGCTAGTAAGTATCATATTCATACTTCATGTAGCTGTCTTGTGGGTTGCTTTAGAGCTCTTTTAAAAAACAATTTGCAGGAACATTGTGTCCAATGAATAATGCTGACTTGAGAGAAAATTAATGAGATTCAGACTGTAGGCAAGCCTTTCGACTACTTGGGCACATTAGTTTAGGTCTACAACAGCACTGCTCTTGGGATGGCTTTGCAGCAAAACATGCCAACTGCAGAATGTTTATGATGCAGAGAAAATGCCACTTCCACTCCTCCCATGTCTGCTCTCATTTTTTCCTTGTAATATCTCTTCTCATTATTCTATTATCAATTACTTTTGCATGTTTATGGAGAAAAGTCTGAGCTCATTCCTACCCTCCTACTAATTATTTCAATCAGTGGAAATGTGATGGTGCTGATTATCTGAGGATACATTTCTCATCGTTGCTGATTTGCACCAAGACTAAGTTTGACTTTAATTTCTGGATGTCTCAATGGTTTTAGCTGCTGCAATATGAAATATTTTAATCTACTGATCTTACATTTTCTGCACAAGAAAATGCACAGTCAGCTATTACTGATTATTGATTATAAAGGAAGGTGTGTAGGGACAACTACATTAAAGTGTTGTTTTTCAAGTGACAACTGTTACAAAGCATAGAAAGAACATTTTGAAGATGACCTAGAAAGCTATTTGCATTTTCCCTTTCTGTATTACCATATTCTGTTGTTGTTATTCAAAGATACATACTGAGTTGAAGAACTAGGTATGTATATACTTTGGTAAACAAAACAGGCAGTTCTTCAAGCTGGACTCCATTGCTCTATGTCCTATAGGGTTACATTTTCCTCTTGGAGGCTCTATGTGTAGGTAGAAGTTTGTATGTATATGCATATATTTTATGTATATTTGTATACATATATATATATTTATATATAGGCATGTGTCTATGTCTCTCTCTATATATTTGTGTGTGTGTGTGTGTATATATACACACAACAGAGAAGCTGTTACACCTAACTTAGCTGTGCTTAGCTTTGAAGCAAACAGATTAGAAGCAACATGTTTTAAAAGCTCAGGTTTCATACTGACCTTAATTCTAAGAGAACCACAATGTTCTACAAGTGCTCTGCACAAATATTTTAACAGATCACAGAGAGTCAGGCTTATACTCTGGAAGATGAAGTGGCAGAGGCTTTACAACAGCTAATTGCAAATGAAGCAAAGGATCGTGAGAAGGAGTCTGAAGATTTTGATTACCCTCCAAGCATAGCAGACAGTGATTCAAAGGAAAAGCAACAGGAAAAAATGGTAATTACTTTGCTAATAATTTTGACTTGCTTACCAAACAATACGAATAGTGCAACAGACTGCTTTGCTTTAGCCAATGAATAGTTTAATGTTCAGAAAGAAATACCATGAGACCTAAAAACAAATAGTGAATTACAATGAATTTTAAGCTAGATCCCAAATTGAAACAAGTTTGAGAAAAAAAGTCTCATTTTTACCTGATATATAGGAAAACATCAGTATAAGATTATGATGCTATTTACTGCTCTATTAACTCTATGACTAATAGCAACGTGCTTACAGATTTATTTATTTTTATGTCTGTTGTGTAGAAATCAAGCAAATCTGATCAGGATAGTTTCATCAATGGAGAAATTGATGATACACTTGATAACACATGGTCATCATCTAATATCTTGGAAAGAAGAAATGAGCTGCCTTCTGAAGATGATTTTGAAGACCTTCAGTACTTTCCAAACTTTTACGCACTATTAAAAAGTCTTAACTCAGGTGAGTTTATCATGTGTTTACAGTCATATTTAGGGAAAAACTAGGAAACAGATTCTCTGTTTTCTCCTGCACTTCTCTCCCTGAATAACCCATGGCTCCCCTAGTTGCTAGAGACCATGTTATTTAAAAATTGTTCTCTAAGATGCAAAACAGAAACTCATTTTGTGTGTATGGCTAAATGCTGGGAGCAGTGGTACTCCAGACTGCATAATGAGATACCTGTGTGACATATGATTCAGGAATCCTAAACTCTTTTAATTCTTAGATTCATAGATACATTAGGTTGGAAAGGACCTACAAGATCATCTAGTCCAACCATCCTCCTAACACCATCCCTACCCACTGAACTACTAAATCAAATCCCTTAGCACCTCATCTAAACGCTTCTTGAACAGCGCTAGGGATGGTGCCTCAACCACCTCCCTAGGCAGGCCGTTCCAGTGCCTGACCACTCTTTCAGAGAAAAAATGTTTCCTCAAATCTAATCTAAATCTTCCCCGGCGCAACTTGTGGCCATTCCCTCTCGTCCTGTCATTATTTATCAGGGAGAAGAGGCCCACCCCCTCCTCACCACAACCCCCCTTCAGGAAGTGGTAGAGTGCAATAAGGTCTCCTCTGAGCCTCCTCTTCTCCAGACTAAAGATTCTTGTAAGGTTGTGATGAAAAACTTGAAAATTGTTTTCTTCAGAGATCTTTCCCATAAGGTCCTTGTCTTCTAAGCCAACAGAAATACAAGGAAGTCAGAGTAAAATTCTCACAGTCATTCTACCAGTAAATGAGTCTGAGTTTCCCAGCCTTTTCACAAACCACAGGTTTGCTGTTTATTGCAATGAAAGCTCTGCATGTCTCTTCCTATTCCGGTGCTAGGCATTATTGCCATCCAATTAGTGCAGGCAAGATTGTGGCACCCTGCCACAGCCCTTTGTCAGCATGCTCCACCACACGTCAACTCTTACTCTCTGCAGCCAGCATACCTTCAGCGCCATCAGCAGCAATTTATTCTGTTGATTCCTTGTCCTGCAGGAGCCTTAATCTTTTCTCAGCCTGTCCCTATAAACACTTGAGTGGAGAAGTAGAATGAAAAACCCAAAGGCGTGTTTTGCTGAAATCCAGTCTAGAAACCTCATATTATTCTTGTTCTTTTCATTTTCCTTTAGTAGTTTTGCATACTATTCCTTCCCCTTTCTCTATTCACAATGCAAAAAGGCATGTTGGGGTTAAGAGGTGATCAAGCAAACAGAATTGGCTTCCACTGACTGCACATCTCTGCCTAGACTCCTGCTTTATCCTGTCCACCTGCCAACTTTTAGCAAGCTGGAGAGGAGATTCAATTGCATCCTGCAGATGTGTGTTATATTGCAGAGAGCAATACAAAAACCTGTTCAGTAGCTCTCCAAAGGGGTTGGTCCTCTGCCAAGGCTGGGAGTTTATTTCTGACCATCCCTGTCTAATTGAGCACCTGGCTCTGCTGGATCCTTCAGTGACAACCTGAGATGCAGAAGATGCTCGTGTAACAGTGTGACTGGGAGAATATCATGCTGCTAATGCAGAAATGGCAGTAATATTGCTCAGCAGATAGATGCAGTAGAAAAGGAAAGCTAGGAATTCGCAATCATTAGGATAATCAGAGATAGCATTTTCAAGAAACATCAATTTTTATCATGAAAATGGTCATGTCCTATTTTGAGGTCACAATCTTTCCAGCCATGTAATATCATCTGTTTTCCCTTTACCTTAGTCATGGTCTCGTGCACTGTCATTTGAGATGTTTGCTAGTGAACCAAAGTAGTCCCTGAATCATTTGTGATACAGAGCCAGACCAGTTTTCTAAGTAGTTCTTGTGCCTTTATCTGCCCCCGACCCACTTTTTGAACTCTGTCAAATCATTTAATCCATCCATAAAATGGAATTAGTATCATTTTATTTCTGTAACATAGAACTTCAAGATTAAAAAAAAAAAAAAAACTCCAAACTGAAAGAGAGGAGATTTAGACTAGGTATAAGAAATGTTTATTACAATAAAGGTGGTGAGACACTGGCACGGGTTGCCCAGAGAGGTGTTGGGTGCCCCATCCTTGATGACACTCAAGGTCAGGCTGGATTGGGCCCCAAGCACTTGATCTACTGTAGGTGTCCCTGTTCATTGCAGGGAAGTTGGATTAGATGACCTCTAAGTGCCCCTTCCAACTCAAAACCTTTAGATGATTCTATGATTCTATATTCAGGTGTATTTTGCAAGAGCAGTTTAAAGAGGAACATATGCAGGATTTCTGTTTGGTAATCCACCACAACCTTCCTTTTTAGAGACTAGGTCAGTTTTTATGCATCAGACTTAATGCAGAGCTTGCAGAACTGAGTTTTTCTAAGTTGGCTAAAGTCTGACTACTTCTGCTTTATCCCATCATGCAGAGACAGAGACAAAAGAGAAAGAGACCTTAATAACAATCATGAAAACCTTGATTGATTTTGTGAAGATGATGGTTAAATATGGAACAATCACACCAGAAGAAGGAGTTTCCTATCTGGGTGAGACTACATACTTTTTTTAACAGCATTATTAATGCTATGTTCTTATGCTAACAACAGTGATAATTGTCATCTTCCTCATCTTCTTCGTCTTAATACAGAAGGTGGGGATTAGTTTAAGAATTTGAGAGGTCTGATTTAGTTTGGATTCAAAGCAAGACTATCAACTGATGTAGCCAGATACTAGCTTGTAAATTAGTGATTTAAAGGGAGGTGGATTTTGCACTCCATTAGAGAACTTACTGTAGTAGAAAAAGCTTTCTTGTAGGACTCAAGTTGCTTTTGAGGTATTCTCTTTTTTTAGATTTGCTGTTGAGAAATGACTTTGAAACTGACCTTCATTCACTGAGTTAATATTCTCAAATATTTATGAAAAGAAAGCACAGGGGATCAGCTCTTGCAGCATCCATAAGCAAGCAGTTTTATTACCCTTATTCATCTAAAATTTACAACATAATACACCTAGTAGTACTTGTATATGTATTGTGTTGCTCAGTGCAATCTAGTTTTTGGGACTGATGCACTGCTATGTTCATCTGTAGCAGATGAAGGAATTACTATGAATATCTGACAGGGAGAATAAATAATTACAAAAAATTGGCAGCTTTTAATTGCTCCTTTGGTCCAGAGTTAATTAGCAGATCCTATGCTACTTGGCAGAAAATAACTACTGTTTCTGGGAAAAATGAAGTATACTCCTTCTTTACTATATCGCAGTAGGAAACTGCCTAAATTACTTTCCCTCACTCTAAGGGTGAAGCCATGCATAAGCTATGTCCTGGAATTATATATTCAAAATAATAAATCATTTACTGAATCAAGTCATAGGCTTTTGTGCCTCTTACATGAGAACAGTGAATCTGAATGCGTATACCAGTAACAGCTGGCTTGGGATTTGGGAACCACAGCATTATGTCATCATCATTGTATCCTACTCTAGGGGAAATATCTTGCTGCTGCTGCAGTGAATGATGTTATTAGGTTTAGCTTTAAGTTACAAAGGATTTAGCTGCAGTGTGGTGCAAGGAAAACATGCAAGCATTTATACAAATGCAAGGGAAAGGAAGTTGGTGTTTCAATACACACATTCGGTATCATGAAATACATATTTAAAACCTTTCCATAAGCTAAATATAGCCTGTAACACAAAACCCAGAAAGCAGACACCAGTGTATTAATACATATGATGTGAGAAAAAGTACTACTTGTCTTTTGCAGCACGTATTCAGAAAGTATAGCTCTGGAAGCATTAAAGAGAGGCTGCTTCAAACAGACAAACTGTACATTCAGCCAAATGGCATCACATTTGATAACTGCCCTGCTGATGGCATAATGCTGCTATCTTCTATTCCTTAACTTTGGGTGATGAATTTTGATATACTGGGAGCAAAGCCTGTGGAATGAAAGTCCTGTGATACATTTTTAGATTATTCAAAGGGTTTCATAAGCCTTCCTAGTAAGCCTATCTTGCCCTCAGAAGATTGAAATCTGCTTCACAGTTGTTTTGTTTGCGATTAAAAGAACGGGCACACACTGTTGGTACAAAGGTCATAAGACCTGGGATGACAGCTACACCTTGTCCATTAGATACAGTGGTAGTATCAGTTGATCAATTTATCCACATTTGGGCTGTTTCTCAGCATCTATAAAATCCTGCCCGAGCAGCTGAATCCTTCAGCTTGCCCCAACCTTCTGGATGAACAGGGAGGGTATCATTGCTGCACAGGTGGAGAGGATATCAGTTACTGAAACAATGACTGCTGTTGGTAAGGGCGCAGTGACTGCATGGAGTGAAAGAGCTGCAGTCTCTCCACATAATGACCAGTTGAAAGCAGCAAGAAGCTTTCAGAGAGGTTGTGACTGAGACAGTGTAAATTATTTCACTTTTTATGGTGTTCATGCTGTTACTTTTGTATAAATGGGTGATGCTGAACTGAGAAGGTCTGTATCCGTTATGGTACTGAATGCTTTGAGGGAAAAGGGAATGCTGTTCAAGCCAATAGGAAAACTCACTTTGATTTCAGTAGAGCAGAGTAAGAAATGCACTGTAAACCTACTTAAACTGTTTGAATATTAGTTTGTGAGTAAAAACACTTTGCTTTTGTACTCTGCCTGATGAGTAGTGTCATGGTGGAGCTTCACTCAGAGTTTTCCTACCAGAATTATCACAGGCCAGATAAGTGGTAAGGAAATGCTCCGCCTATGCTGCACAGAGAAGAGGAACTTTCTGTGTGCTGAGAGTTGATGCCATGCTGTCTTTTGGCTAATTTAAAAAAATGAAAGTGTATCAGTCCACTACTCTCCTAGTAAAAGCTCCATTTATACTAGATAGAAAAAGCAAACTAGTTTTATAATACACTAATTTTAATGATATTGTTGTCAGCTTTGACACAGAAACAAATGGTTTCTGCCAGTTTGTTCAGATACATTTGTAAATCATCTCCCACTAGTAAGATCAAAATAGTGAGTGAATTTTAGAAGTATTCTAGGAAATATTAAACCATAGTGAACCAAAACAAAAATAAAGTTTTCAGACACGACAGATTCTTAACATGCACCAGTGGATATGTATGAATTCTTTTTACACAGTGCAGTGATTATACTGTGCTACTGTACACTGCTTATAAGAGTAGGTTTGCTGCTAATTTATCCATAGCCGCTCCACTCCAAATAAAAGTTGCATTACCCAATGAACTGTTGCTCCAGAAATGTAAATCAGCTATATGCACGTTTTATTTTTGTGTGGAGCACTCATTTATTTACTAGTGCATGAAGCACTAACTATTGCCCTGAGGACTTCTTTATCTCACAGATATGTAGGGGCTTCACCTTGATGCTGTATATAATGAATATTTTATCACATATTATTTAGGTTGGCCATTTTGGGTTGGGTTTTTTTTTTTTTCCAGTTTCTAAACCAGAGCTTCTTTATCATCTACAACTGA
Source organism: Cyrtonyx montezumae (assembly GCF_038088225.1). Taxonomy (NCBI): domain Eukaryota; kingdom Metazoa; phylum Chordata; class Aves; order Galliformes; family Odontophoridae; genus Cyrtonyx; species Cyrtonyx montezumae. The sequence goes on along the minus strand of NW_027071903.1, from coordinate 25,186,995 downwards.
AAAATATTGTGGGGAAAAAAATCAAGTTTGAGCATTTGGGAGATTTGCTGTCTCTAAGCAGGATCCCACTCTTCACCTCCTTACAGAGAGTTTAGCATTGTATAGCCACAGTGTACACCACATGGACCACAGCAAACTGGTTTAGGAGCAAAATCCCCTTTAACTATGAGGGAAATGGAAAGATTGCTGCAGCTCAACAGCATGCAGTGTTTGAGTCACAGCCGCCTCCTCCTCTAGACCAAAGCCACCTCTTCTTCGCCTCCCCTGGGCTCTGACTCACTATCAGGAGCCACTCTCTCCCCTGCCGCTGTGTAGGAGATTGTGTTAGTTAGAAATGGACATGGACAGATGTCTCTGTTTACCTCTTCTACCCTTTTGTCATTTGTTTTCTGTGGGCAATTTCAAAGAAGAGCACCAACTGCAGGACACACTAGAGCCAGGGAGAAGGTTCACTGGTGAGCTGTTGCCTGGGTACACATGCACCCATTAGTTCAGTCCTTCTCTAAAGACACCGTTGGGATACTGTTTCACAGTCATACTCCTTTTGAGCCAGGCTGAGGCTGCATGACAAAATTCTAAGGGAAGTCAAAGAGGCACAGTCCGTCTGTGCTGAGGCACATGGAATAGCTGTTCTGTCTCACATTTGTGCCTGGTACCCTTCACAGCTCCACCTCTGAGTAAGGCAAAGCTCTTCATTTTCCCCAGCACAGAGCAGTGCACAGCAGACACATTCTGTCCTTTTCCTGGGAGACAGGGATATTCATTTCAGTACTGTGACTAACCCCTGAAGTTGTCATCAGCACAGACACTCCAGGCCAGAGGTCTGATCCTGATATTTGTTTAGTTGGGCAAGATCAGGCATTGAGCCAAGGGTAAGAGGCAAAGAGCAGATCTGTGGCATCATCTCTCCCCTACTCAATCTCCAAAAGCAAATGCTTCCTAATATCAAGTGTGTGATTTTGAAAGGGCTGAGAGAAGTTGTGGGTAGTCCAGTGCCAGGGGCTGTGCACAATATATGGACAGTGTCAGGTGGAATTTCTGTTCTTCCCTTCATTTTGACCTGGAAGATGAAGTGCACTGACAGTATTTCATACAGGGAACTACCCATGCATAATCATACTTCTTCCTTTCCATCGCTTCATCCCATGCCTCATCCATATCTATCCTCACTACTGCTGCATTTGCACAAAACAGTGAACGATTTTCTGGCTCCCATTGTTTTTTTTTTGTCATCTCCTATTTTTCCTCATTCAGACTGCATAGGAAAAAATGAACATCTATGATGTGCAAATTCTGCTAGCATCAGAATTATTAAAAAGTTGAATCAGTACTCATTACAGTAAGTTATTATTGTCATTATTTAGGAGGGACAACATATGATAGCATAGTATTTCCTATCCATAAATCTAAATTCTCAGCTGCCTTTCTGAGGGAGATTACTAGTAGTTTTAATATTACTGATTTTTTTCTCCCACCATGTTGCATGACTATCAAATCAAGTGTACAGGCCTGTAAACCAAAAGGAATATATTACAGTTGATTTCTTAATCACCACCCACCCTTCAAATTTGCAACTAGTTCCTGCAAATATTTTCCTGCTTCTTCAATTTCCCTTTACTTCCTCCTCTGTTTTTTCCCTGCTTTGGTAGAAATCAGTTTCCTGGTGATGTCTGTTGATAAATAGGTATATTGCCCAGTTTCTAAAGAAGGGTGAAGCTTTCATTTCTTTCTTACTGTATTTAATATCTACATTTAAAAAATACTTTCTGCATTACCATCTCTCTGATGACAGCTGAGCACTGAGATCTTAAGTTATGATCTGAGATGATGATGTGGGTTTAAGGTGAATAGGTTGTCACCAAACTCAGAATTAAATCCAGCCCACTCCTGCAATGGAGACATCTATTTGCTGCTGCAGTCACAAACCATGATGCTTATAACGTGTATGACATCGAAGTGTTTGAAGTGGGTGCACAGGTCTTGTGGCAATCTCAGATGGGGAAGGCTTAAGGAAGGACTGTACCACACAGCTCTCAGAGACCTGGAACACTGTAAAGGAAATGCCTCTAGAATCCTGAAGAGATGAATCTGAGAAATACTCTGTAAAGTAGGGAATTAAATGAGGACAGTTAAGAAGACTTGGCCAGAGCTTTGTTTATCTCAAAACATCCCTATCTGTATTGTGTTTTTATTGTTTGAATTGCCTTTCATCTGATTACCAAGAGATACTGCTGCTATATTATTTCAAATCACTCCAGCCATCTTCCTGTAACCAATTTACAAGTGATGCTGCTACCTGGGCTTTGTCATCTGACATGTTCCTCATGGCATCATTGAGCTTCGGGCACACCATGTCAAATCAGCCAATCAGGAGGATTCAAAAAGAAAATGCCATATCTTGACACTTAAAACATCAAGTCAGAAAGGAACAGGAGGTTTGCAAGGCAAATTCATAAGGTTTGATATATGAATAAGGTTTGATATATGAACTTTTTTCTCTTTCTGTGCTTCTTAGCAATTCATGCAGGTTTTTTTCCCCTAGCATTTTATATAACTTACAGACAGTTTAAAAGGATTACTTCAACTGACAAAGACCATCATAACTACAGGAACATCCTGGACAACTGAGTTTGGGCTATCTTCTAGTGAGCACCCATTTATAAATTGGTTGTGTTATTTATTCCTATTTAGTGCAAACTCTGTTAAGGGGTCATTTGAGAATCTTACTTCTCCAGTGCTCTGAAACCTCATTCTAATTCAATTTAGTCTGGCTCATAATTGAATTTGTATCAGCACTATCACCCACACTAAATATCTCACTTCCCTTTACATTAGGTGTTTACCCCTTTGCATATATATATATATATAGCAATTTTATCTTCTCTCAACTTTAATTTTGTCAAGGCAACTGAGGCAAGCTTTTCTCTTTTCTGATCAATAAGTTCTTTGCTGTCATTTTGATAGACTTCCTTCAGTTTAATATTTTTTTTTCTTAAGCATGGTTCATTACATTCAAAATGCAGCAACACTGGTACTTGGTTCACTAGCATTAGGATTTCCACAGCTCTACCCAGAAGACCTCACTGACACCTCCTAGGGTTTCATTTTCCCTACATCTACCTTGTCATCATCTCTAGTAACCAAAACTGCATCTGGAGCTCTTCCCTTGTTTGATTCACCCAGTTTGAGTTACAGCAGAGCTCTTCTCCTAGATTTGCTTTTATTATGCAGCCTAAATGACCTTTGAATTATCTGCTGCTGGTCACAGCTGAAGAAAACATACTGATCAAATGAACTGTGGGCCTCATCCAGAACAGCAACTCCTCACCTTTCTGATTAGCAATGAAAAGGATTAAGACAGGAGATGACTGAAGGTCACATTGCTTTTAGCTATGTTAGTGGAAATCCACTGGATATTGACAGTACCCACACTCACATACAGTAAAAGGGGAATATGACCACAGAATTAAGCTGATATGCAGCTCTTACATGGAAGAGCCACAAGGAAACACTGATATCCTGAGATTTGTCAGCACAGAAAAAAGGCTTTGCAAACTCTCTCAGATTACCTACTGGAAGAGACAATTGATGCATGAAATATACACATCTCATAAGCAGTCATCAGCACAAAGCTTTCCATCCATAGCTGCTGTAGTGTGTGAACTCATTAAGTAAACTCATCTCATAACTATCACCAAGATTGATCTCAGGTTCCACAGCCATCCTTTTTGGTCCCTTAATAAATACAGCCTTTTAGCAGGCCTTTCTGCAGAAGTTTAATGACATGAAATCTCAGCATCAGTCAGTTTGACAAGGATAGAATGTGAAACTGCCTCCTGGGCACAAAAAAATTATGCAGATAAAAAAGTCTTTGCCAGAAAATTACCAGCAGTCCAGCAAACACCATGAATCTGTCTGTAGAGAGGAATATGTGTCTGAGTTCCATTACCAACTCCATTAAAAAAAACAACAAATGGTAATATTCAGAAACTAGTACATCAACTTCCACCTCTCTAATGAGGAAAAAAAAGTCACTTAATTCATAATACTTTTTTCATGTAATATCTTTGTCCACAGATTTCAAGGGTGTTGCCACAGTACATTCTCACAGAGTAAAGATAAGCATTCTGCTTTTATATGATCCAGATTCTCAGATCCCCCACCTGAAAAACTTCAGTACAGAGTTTTCAGTGTGATGGGAACTTGCATTTCCAATTGCAGTCAAGGGGACCTGTCAGCATGTGCTGCCTGCAGAATCTGGGCCTCAGCTGTCTCACAGTGCCTCCCCAAAATAGGAGCCCTCCTGAAAAATGGATGCTGGAGTGAGTCACTTGAGATCAAAGCAGCAGGCAGAAAGGGAGGTGAGGCAGAAACCAGATCTGACTGCTGCTGCCTGGTTCCACTGATGAGATGATCTGCTCCCCGGAAAGCCAGCCGCCACAGCCATGACCCATTTACTGACGTAGTTTGCTTCCATTAGCTCCGTCATTATTGTTCTGTTGTTTTAATTAGTGCCATCTCAAATAAGTGGCTGGCACTGTAGAAAGGTCATTACCTTTCTGAACTTTTATGCTGTAAAAATTATGTTGCTAAGGAGATGATAACCGGAAAAGTCATCAGTTCTTGTTAGGATCTAGATACTACATTCAGTTGCTTAGCTGCTGGCCAGGCACATCCCAGCTCAGAAGATGACTCACACCATTAGTGGAACTCAGAGCAAACATCGTGCAGCCATGGCCTAGCCCTGTGTGACAAGTGCAAACATTCTGGAGCTATACCAGCTGTTAGAGACATTAATTCTGAAGGGGGAAAAACATAGCAATACATCCTCTTCAAGAAGAATTAGAATTCTCTGGCAAAATTGTCTGAATTATATATGTAGATCTCCATAAACACAAGCAGGCTTATGAAGAGAACACTTACACAAAATACAGCTGCTTGTGAGATCTTGAGGTTGAGTTGTCATCCAGCTAGCAGGACAGCTTCAATATTCCCTCTGTAAAACGTAGCCCCTATTAAAAGGCCACTCAATCTTGTCCATACCTTTACTGTTGCCATGAAGGCTTCAGAATACACTATTTTTTATCATATTCAGTCTGGCTTTAGTAACAAAGTTCAGACAGTTAGTGACCACTTTGGGGACAGAACCTGAAAGGCATTCAGGAATCAGTGAATTTACATGTGTGCCCTTTTAAACACATTTGAATACTCAGTATTTTAACATCAACTTTTATGCCTAATTTACTAGATTTTCCCTGATTCACTAGATTTTGCTGGAATAAACCATAAAATAGTGACATTTCTGCATGTGCATGAATTAGTGGAGAATAATATATTCACTTGCATTTAGAAAGGGCTTTTAAGTGAATATATTTAAATTATGAATACCAGGTTAATACTCTCCTTTTATTAAGATGCTTTTAGTGAAGCACAGCATTCCTAGCTGTGTAATCTTATCCTAAAAGCTGTGCTTCTTGCAACACAGAAATCCTTATATTCCTGCCAGAATACGAGTACCAATTCAGGATGAAAATAGAATCTCAGTCTCAGCTGAAAGGAATGTTTTCAGTCTTCCCCATAAGCTCTGGATCAAGAGATAAGTGAGGCATCAGTACCACTATAATGCTAGCTCATTTTTTCTCTTTATCAGTGTGTCTGATACAGTTTGTAACCCAGCCCAGACCTGCTTAGGGCATAGGACAGAGTGAAAAAAACACATTAAAATGACACGTACCAGATTAAAACAGTTTTCTCACACAAAAAATACAGTGTGATGTAGAATTGACAGGTTGCAAAAACCAGCAAAATCTTTTGCTGTTTGCAATCTGCAATCTCTTGCCAGCAAAAGCCACTTACATTTCAGCATTATGTAAATAAAACATAGATGATGCAGGCAGACAGGATTATGTTGCGCTCATTGGATGCCAGGCTGAATTGTCTATGGTGAGCTGCCATGAGGAGAACTGTGCTTGCTGAGAAGCTATTCCTTACATTTCAGCACTGAGCATCTCTGATAGAAAAACTTGCTCCTAGCAAATGGATAAAAGCTTGGTTCAGTACATAAGACATTCTAAAATATGTACTGCCCCTGTATTACCTAAGCTAACTGTGGCAGAATATCTAATACTGAATACTTCAGCTGTTTATGTAAAAGGAATATTGACAATTCAAAAAAAGTACTGTAAAAGTATTCCACCATCTGCTATCTTTCAAATTTCCAAACTGTTTAATCAAATCTATGAAAAAAGCCAATAGAGAAAAAGAAAACTACACAATGGCTGAGAAAACATGACAGCTTCTGAGATCATCCATATTTGTGGATATTCAGTATTGTATAAAAAAACTTTTTCCCCCAACATAGGCACGAGATTATTGTATGTCAAAAATACCTTTTGATGAAAAAGTGCTTTTACTTGAGTTCAGACCTAAAACTTGCACCTAGATTTTAGTTGATTTCAGACTTGCTAAATTTTGGGTGTGTACATGGCTACCACTGTCCACTGGGTTTTCATTTAAATGCTCTGAAAAGCAGTTCAGTCAAAGTACTTATTTAATCTAAAAATAATTTTAAACCTTCTATCAGATTTCATTTCCAATGAAACTGTATAAAATCCATACAGAGAAGCAGTATGGAAGAACAGGAGAATTTTGTCCTACCAGGACAAAGTACACATTTCACAGACTGATTATTAAACCCTTTCATTGCATTCACCAGAGTACATTGCTGACATAGTTATATATAATTTGTGACTGACAACTCAAAAGATTAGAACCCATATCCATAGTTTTATTGTATTTATACTTACTGGCCATATTTTGTACTAATATTGTCATGATTTAGTATCTTTTTCCTCACTAAATATTGATCAAGATTTAATGCAGAGCTGAGAAAAACTCAAGAGAAAAGAAAGAAGATTTATTCCACAGTTCTACTCATCCTTCAGACTGGTGTTGTAGGGAACATAGTATAGTCTCTATATCATATACAATGAAAAATAACTGGAGTTTGGTTTTGTTTTGCCTTCATTTCTAGAAAACTTAGATACCATGATAGCTGTTCAGACAAAGAAGAAACTTGAGAATCCTTCCACTAAAAGCAAACCAAAGCAACCAGCAGGTACTTATTCTATAATTTTCTCTTCTGGAAATTGCTATTTAATTGCACATTTTTTAATCCTTTCAGTTAAAAAACAGGTAAATTACATTGGAAGACAGAATGTTAGAGATACAGTCTCTTAGGGGCCTGCAGCCATAGCGTGGATGTCTAAATGCACAAGAAGATAGTAATTTCTGCTTAATTGTTCACTTCAAGTATATTCACATGAACTCCCTTTCCTTCAGTGAAAACCAAACATTGCTCAAAAACGACAAGCCTTATGAACTACATACTATTGTAGTTTAATCACCTGTATTCAGCCACTTTTCATAAGAGCAGATACATTCCTGAGGTCTGGGGTAGATTTGACATTTAGAAACTGATTTGAGACAGGATCCAATGTGTTTATTCCTCAATCATCAGTCAAAATATTTTACTTCCTAGAGATCATACTGACATAATGTAGAAATACTTCTGGAATGTGGGATACAAAATTAATCTTGTTATTTCCTTAGACAAGAGTAGTGAAGAAGCAGACAGTACGAAGGAAGAAGCAGCTAAAATGGAGAAGGAATATGAAATCTCAAAGGATTCTACAAAAAATGAGGAACAGAATGCAGCAGGAAACAGTGAAGAGCCCAGAGGTACAAAATAACCATTGTTTTTGCCACACCTGTCTCAAGTGATTAGAATCTTTTCCTGTCTTTTGCATTACTTCTCCATTAGAAATGTACCATGTTTAGGTATATTTGTGGCATCCAACACAACTCTGAAATACTTAGATACATTTTTGTCTCTCTCAGCTTGTAGTAGAAATAATTCTTAGAAGTGGATTGTATATAAGCTTAGAATGAACTATCTCGTCTTACATGTCTGTGTGTTGCTGTCTTTCAACAGAGTGGGTTCCTTAGATGCACCTCCAGAGTAAGCTCTTAGTTCTGTACTCTAAAACCTTCATTAGCAATTTACTGACCAGACTTGGAGGGCTTCCTTTGGAAGGGATATACAGAGATTTATCAGATAATTGATGCTGAACTTGTGAAGGATGTATGTTAGTGCAGAGACCTTCCAGTGGGTTCTTGTTGCTAAGTACCCAGCATCAGGATCTACACAGTTATTTGTAGAAAAACAAACAGCTGTGGCCTGCTTTGAACTGCTCTGGTCTCTATTCACATGTTTTCACTGCAAGATATTCAGTGACAAATTAATTCTCAAGGCTACAGACTGTTGTCCACTGGTCACATGGGTCCCTCCCATGGCCAGTGTAAGCTTACAAATTATTAGCCAGTCACAGATGGTAGAAGAGATTTTTCATGACAGTGGTTACATGAGTAGAAGAGGAAAAATATCTCAAGGTGGCTGTCCAATTTCACAGTAAAGAGAAATTGTCTCAGTACCCATGGGAAGTAATAAATAACATGTTTACTTTGTCTACTGAAGATTTATCTATGCAGTTTGGTTCAGATTATTTTACCTTCAAAAAAAGTCCTGCATTTTTAGACATCAAAATTAGATTAATATTTAGTTCTTTGTCTCACACAATATTCTTTGCTCTTTCATAGAATAGCTTACTATAAAGCCAGCTCTGCACGCTCAGCTCACATTTTACAGTCTGATACTGTAATGTACTTTGTAATGGAGTAGCCTTCTACAGGCTAATCACTCTAGGGTTTTTTTTTTCCTGACAAATGTTAGAGCATTACATCAATAAAGCTCCAGCCAAGTTAAGAATTCAAAAACCACTAGCTGGAATATTTCCTTAGGGGCTCTATTAGGTAATCCTGAAACTAATTTTATCATGTGCACTTTCTGGTCCAAAAATAGCCATATTTTAAATTTTCATCTATAAAAAGGACTTATTTTAATGCTTTTAGTGCTCGCTTTCTCTCAGCAGTGTAAGAGCTGTATTTCAGCTTGTCTTTCCAAAACATTTACAATCTTATATCCGTGATACACTGTTAGTAATGATGAATGAAGATTTCTGACACTTTGTACACAAGCAGACAGTCAGTGCTTTCAGTCTTATTAAATCATCCCCTACTGTCTTAACAGCTTCACTTTTGCTGAACAGTTATGATCAAGAAGATAAAGCTTGCCTACAACTCTCATACCCAGTACCTGAAGATGCTGCCAAAAGTTATGCACAGGGATTAAAAAAAACCTGATTCTAAGTTTGCAGTTGACTAATCATGTCCCAATAAAGCCCCATGGCCATCTGTGGGAATTCTCACTGACTAAGGCTGACAGGACTCAGCTTTTAAACAGAAACTAAGAATAGTTTTAATCTGCCTTTGCTGTAACCAACTTCACTCAGTTAAACACTCTGCATCAATCATTGATGTAAGTGCTTAATTTCTCTTATCCTTTCCTCTAGGAAAAGCTGAGGCATATTTGGAAGCAATCAAGAAAAACATTGAATGGCTAAAAAAGCACAACAATCAAGGTAACAAAGAAGGTATGCAATAAAAAGCTTTGACATTAGGATGGGCACCACGTACAGTGCAAACCGTATAATATAAACTGCATAACTTAATATTGTGTTGCAGGCTCAATAACAGTAATACAAAACTGTGCATGTCTATTAGAGTGATAATAGGTGACCTTACAAGCTAAATTATACATACAAAGTTAGTCTTCAATGTTCATTTACTGATAGAAGGCAAACTCATGGAAATTGACTCAAACTGCCATTGCCCACAAATGCACAGTGTCAAAGCTGGAAGTTACTCACATGCCACCCAGAAAGACACAGAGGTCTGCCTGTCATCACCAATAGTGTGTCAATTTCATTAAGCATTTTATTTGTTAGTTCAACATATCTTTTAATTATGATTTTATACATGAGATAAGCATCTGTTTAAATGCCTGGATATGTCTAGAAAAGCTCATTGCATCTGGCTAGCACCGTGCATGCCATCAAAAATTGCAACAAGTTCTGATTTATAGTGGTGAATTAACATACAAAACTATGTCACTAGCACTGTAATACATTGGATTGCAGCCCAAATCTAAGCTAATGACTTTTATCTCTCACATGCAAAGCTGTATAGAAGGGAAGCACTGACTGAAGCAGATGCACAGGGTCTGCTCACCAGCTGCTCCACCATTTGACTCTTCCTTGGAGACAGGGATGTATGAGAGCTGGAGGGAGGAAACCAGCAGCAGCAAAATCTCTAGCTTATTTTTCACAGACCTTTATCTATATCATGTTTTCCTTCAAGATCTTTTGTCAAACCAGCCTCCTGTCCCTTATTTCTGCTATTGCTGGGACTCATGTTGTCACCCACTCTGTAAGTGACGGTTCCTAGCTAACAGATCCACCCCTCGGGTATGAGTGGAGCCTACTGAGAAGAATCCTTCATGTGCCAGCCAAGCAGAAGGGGATCTGAGATAAGATTAGCCCTGGGTAATCTAGCCACCCCCTCTTGGAGCCATAGTGTATACAAATCAATTTCAGAGACAAGGGAGTGCCTACAGCCCAGCATGTTCCTCTTCCAATTACAAAGCTTCTGTATAGGAAAGGCCTTTTCTTTCAAGGCTACAGTTACTTCCCCCCCATCTTAAAACCATTCCCACATAATGGTAACCACAGTTGTACTATTTGATGAAGCATTCTCCTGACACTTCTAATACATATTTCTGTTTAAAAATCATAATAATTAGCTCCCAATGACATTATTTCTCTGTATCACACATACTGACAGGGCAGCCCCTCACCCCTCCTCATCAGTAGCCTTCCCTCACACTGCTGCAGCTTGAAAGTGGCTGTGCAGATCAATAACATTTTATCTGCTTAGAAATGCATTAGATGTACTGATGTTAATACTTCCAGAAAATGGATCCACTGGGTTAGTGCTGAATGCACAGCTTTCCACATAAATGGATTTTCATCTACAGTAAAAGATCTTTACTGTCCTTCGGCAATGGAAGTGGGTCTTAAAGTGAGTGTAAGTTATGAGCAAGTTAGAAAACAGTCCTTACTCTTCTGATACATCATAGTTATTGTACCTTTTCTATAATTGTTATTTTTGTAAAATGCTAACTCATTTCTCCTGCAATGATTAGGGAAGTACAGTCAGAGTAGGCTTATCTGACAGTGAATGCATAGTGCTGTGTTCCTTCAGTACAAGATTAGGTTATTTATGTGTCCAATCACTTCCCTACTTCCATCTAGCATCCAGGAGCTAGAAGGAAAATGATTTACAAAGTTCATGTATTAAAAGAGGTAGACTTCCTTGTTCTTAAGCATGGATTGTTTTACTCACTGTATATACTTAAAGATGTTTAGTTTTTATTTCAGGCAACTGTTTGAGGATGCTCTGGGCCTGTCCTTCCTATCTCACAGACCTGGCTTGATCTGTAAAATCTGTGCTCTCCTAAGAGCAGATCCACTCAGGTGTAAAAATAACATCTCTCCCACCACTGGGTGTGGGCTGCTGTGTGTTGTGATACCATAGTCTCCAAAGAGCACAGCTGTGACTCATCTAACTAACACATGCAAATAGCACCTTTAGATTTTTCACAGAATACTTAGTTTCTAGTTTCATGACACTAAGAGTTGCCATTCAGGAATAAAAATAAATTCTGCAATTAATTTCAGGATGCACAGCAAATGAATTGATTTGAATATGCAGATAAGACCTCACTTCATGTACCATAGAGAAGAACTCAGTGCAATGCTGCAGCTGTTGTTATCTAATTACTTGCACAAATTAATAGCCAGTAATTAAGCATTAGCAATTAACAGACTTCTAGAAAAAATCAAATTAAATTACCACAAAATACTAAGATACCAAATTCTGGCTAATTTGTATAGTTATAATCCCACACTATTTGTTTAGAAATTCAGCCTTCACATACCTGTATAATGACAGAGTTGTAAATACTACTATAGAAAAAGCCTAAGAATTGTAATGAGGGTAATCATAGAATGGCCTGGGTTGTAAAAGATCTTAAGATCATTGAGTGTCAGCCCCCTTTCACAGGCTGCCCAGAGCCACATCCAGCCCTGCCTTGAATGCCTCCAGGGATTGTGCATCCACAGCTTCTCTGGGCAATCTGTTCCAGTGCATCACCACCCTCTGAGTGAAAAACTTCCTCCTAACACCAAACCTAAGTCACCCTGTCTTAGTTTAAAATCATTTGCACTCATCCTATCACTATCAACCAATATAATGTGGATATTAATTTAGTATTTGTCATTCCATTTATTTCCACTCCATGATTCAATGGTGTCTTCTACTGGAGATTCTCATTCTATCAACATGAATCAAATCTCACAACCTTAATACTAATTCACTATTTTATTCTCTGTCACTGAGATAGGATGAAGCCACAAATTAAATTTTCTTAAGCCCATAACAGAATGGAAGTGAAATCCTGGCCTCAGTACAGCAAATGGCAAAATACCTACTAACTTGGATAGGGAGAAGATATCCCTGAAGCAGTAAGGAGCTTTGAATAAGTGTTTTCTGAATTAGTCACTTGTAATTTCCCTGTCTTTTTTAAAAAGACCACAAGCATAGATTTGCTAATAGAAGTAGAGAGACATTAAATAATTCTTGGCCACTTAGCTATAAGAAGTAAAAAAAAACATTTTGTTAACAATATTCAGTTTGAAAGTCCTTCCATTTATTGCTATATGGTGAAATCATTGGGCTACAATACAAAATCATTACTAACATAAGGTATACAAATATTCAGGATGAATCTGGTTTTATGAAAGATACTAATTCACTTAACTTGGCATAAAACCCTAAGACAATGCTTCCCAGACTAGTAAGTCGTGATCCTAACAGATAAAGCTTTACATTCTGCTCACAGGAAACAGCAATATTTTCTACTGTAGGAAAATATTTTTTAATATATAGAGGATGAATCATGCTGCATAGACACAAGCATCTATCAGAAAAGGAGAAAGGACCTTCCTGTGCTGCAGACTGACATGCAGACACTCAAAGAGTACTTTGGCAGTATTTCTGTCATAAAGAATACTCTGCAATATTTTCCAAATCAGGATACTATATTCTCTATCAAGGTAAATAAGTTGTTGCCATCTAGTTTCAGGAAGTCACTTTGAGTTTTCTAAGAAGTCCATTTTTGATGCAGATGTCTGCAGTAAGTGAGAATTTTATTGGAAACAGTCACTGTAATACTTTCATTTCGATCCATGACAATGGTGAAGATAATAAGGCTTTAACACCAGCTTTTGCATGCTGACTACAACAAATCTCTGGACCAGAAAATATTCATACTTGAACATTTACCAGCAAACAAGCAAGAGATGATTATTACTCTTGAGTAGTAAACCTGCCAAGAGATGGAAGAAGACTGTGTGGGTGGTTCTCTTTTTTACTGCTTCACAAGCTGTACTTGTGGTGAACTCTGTGTTAGATAAGTGCCTTCGCAGGACTGACTTTGCAATGGCATTGTTTCTTAAGCAGAGCAATATGATGGGTATAACTCATTGTGTAAATTAATTCTTATTTTTCAGATTATGATCTTTCAAAGCTGAGAGATTTCATTGATCAGCAAGCAGATGCGTATGTGGAGAAGGGCATCCTGGACAAGGAAGAGGCTGATGTAATCAAACGCATATATGGCAGCCTGTAAAAAGCTGGTGGCTGCCAGCCATGTAGAAAACTAGCATAGCTTCCCCCCATCCCAGCTCCATGACTTATGGTCTGTTGTTTTGAGGATATCCTTAGAAACTCCTTTACGTTGTACTGATAACTTTTTAGGAACAGAGAGCTGTAGTGCTCCGTACACTGACTGCATACTATATTTCCTTACACTGACAAATCAAATCTGAACACCAACTTTTGACACTGAACTTCTATTTGACAGGGTAAATATTTACATAATGCTCTTTGATTTATTTGTGTTCGGTTTACTTTTGTAGATAAACCGATCATTTCTGATGGAAAAGTCTTTTAACGCTGCACCTTTCCGCTCTCGTTCCCCTAGCTTTCTATAGATGCAACTATGTAAAGGGCATTATTAGGAAATAGTTCATAGTTCTTTAAATAAAATCTTTGAAAATAATTTACCTATTAAAGTTTATATCAATCTTAATGATATTTTACATCGAGATCTTGTTTTAAAGTCCTAAAAAAAGTCAAAAGACGTTGTTTCTTTTACATAGTATTTTAACTTACAGCACAGTGTTGTGAGCTAACAGCCCTCTGACACTACAACTGCCTCTTCAAAGAGCTCTATTCTCCCCACTGTGACTTCATTCAGCATGTGTAGAAGTACTCTTTAGTGCACCATTTTATGACTGTGCATGCATTAGCTGAATTCCTGATGCAAGTAGCCTGATAACAAGTGTAAATAAACATTACTTCCTTATAAAAAAGGAAAGCAATTAAAGCCATTTTGCAGGGAAATTTGCTTCTAGAAACACAAGCCCTATTTTCCTGCTTAGTGACTTGGCTCTGTTTTGAGCAGTGTCATGTTGGAAAACTACTTTTTAATCACATATATGCTGTCACAAGGCAATTACTAGGTACCCAAAAGGCACCAAAATCCCACTCTTATTCTTCCTCAACCTGCAGAGTTTATGAAGAATTCACATTTGAGCAAATGAATGTTTTTATGCCTGAAGAACTCACAAAGAGCAGTGAAAGGAGACTCACAGCACTGCCTGCATAGCACAAAGTTCAGTAAGTGCTAAATAGGCCTTTCATTTCCTTATTTCTTCAGCACAATTGGAAACTAAAGAGAAGGGGGAGATTGAAGTAAACTTTGGCATCCCTGCAAAACAAATTATCAACTGAACATTATCACTAGAACATTACCAGTAACAAATATTAAACAAATATGATAGTGAGGTGTAACATCACAGCTCTCTGAAAATAGATGACAATCTAAAGAATGCTTTGCAGCATCCAAAAAGTACATCACTGAATTGCTGCATCAGCCATTAACAGTGATACTTCTGTTAAAACATTACTCAAAAGTGTAGACAAAACAACCTTCTTTGAAAAACAGCCCCTTAAAAATGCAAAAGAAAACATTAAGAAAAGAATTCCTATAAATTTGAATCAATGTATTTGTTTTCTTCTATAGCCTCTTCTTTTTTCATGTTCCCAAAGGACAGAAAGTACTTTTGTCCCTTTAGAGCTTTGCAACTACCACACTGAAGAAGCGGACTGTTTCCTCCATTTTGATGTACAAAAGAAATCAGGATACATAACAACAGACCTTTACACCTGAGGAACTAGTAGAGACCTAAGATTTGCAAGCTTTCCTTCCCCAATAGATAGTCTGTAAAAAGCAAAATTTCTTTTCCCATCAATATAATGCATAGCATAACAATTTTTTAGCTTTTGTTAGAAGCTGGTATCAATGTAGGAGTCTGGAACTAACAGAAAGACATCACCAACAACCCGTGATTATAGAACAGTTTGTGTCTACAGAGACAGGTCCAATATTTTTAACATCTCCATTTGCCATGTTACAACTTCAACAAAATATATATGACATCATTTACCAAAAAGATCCAAACAATGGGCATGACCCAATACCAGTTCAGAATATGCACATCAGTGCATCTGTGCTCACCCTGCTGCTCTCTATAACCTACAGAACATATGTAGACATGATTCCACTAACACAGTGTCCAGCTAAGAACTGATCAAGCACTCTGATGTTTAAATGAACAGTCCCAACAATGGTTCCCCAAACAAGATTCACTTCCCACCCTGCTAAATGCTTAACTTGTTATCTGGACACCTCAAATACTGGTTTGATTGTTCACACACAATATGAACTATCAGTTCTACCTGATAGCACTCACCTTTCAGAACTAGAGAATAAAAGTAAAGCCAGCCTGATGACATTTCTGAAAGGCTTTGACATATGCTAAGTAAAAATCAAACACGCTGACTTGAGCTTCAGCCTACACTACAGCCCTTACTAATCCTCATTTTGTGGGTACACTAACACTGGACATCTACAGTTGTGTATTTAATACATAAACAGCAAATCCTATTCCATCACTGCTTTCCTTTTACCTGGTGAGAAAGGTATTTTCAACACTTGCACAACCCCACTTCTAAAAAACAGTTTCTATGTTATTTGTATCTCTGCTGAATGCTTCAGAAAACCTTCACTTTCAAAGTTAGCATTGAAAATGTAACATGCTCAATATATACAATATTCTCATTTTAAGTTTTTCTATTAGACTATTGTGTCTGAGATTGTACTTTATTAAACACTTTACTACAAGCCATAGTAGTACAAGGCTGCTTTTGTGTGTTGAGAAGAATGCATCTTTTCTATTCAATGCTCAGCTTTCAGAGGAGGCCCTGAGCACAGAGCAATAGGAGTTGCTTACTGATGGCTACAGGAAAGGGGAGGCCCTTTCTAAAAGCACCCAGAAGAACCACAGTACCCAAATGCTGAATCAGTTGGATAGAAAAGTTTAACAGGCTCCAGCCACGTTACTAACAACACTCAAATGAAAACATATCAGCAAATACACCCTATTTCATTTAAAAGCATTAAGTTTAAGTCTGCCCAAGATTCTCCATGCTTAACTCAAGGAATTTGTAAAAGCTACAAACACATACACTTGCCCAGCTGATTAAAGACAAAACAAGAAGCACTATCTGCACAGTGCTCTTCTGCCTGAAATTTTCCCCTTCAACCCCTACAACTAGTAAAAATTAAAAAAGCAAGAAAGTGAAGACAAAACCAACAGCATGAACAAGAACTTACAAAAAGAAAGAAATGAATACTCACCCATCACTGAGAAGATGAGCTCACAAAGAGAATACTCCAAGAAAAGGAAACTCCAACAAGAGAGCCTTCCCCAGTGGCAGTCAGCCCTTAAATGGGGTGCAAGAGGGGTTGAGCCCAGCTCCACCCCTTCCAGTCAGAGGTGAATCGCCTTCACCTGTGCTCCCAGCACTGACCAGGCCTTCCTTCAGGTGCTCCATCAGTGGTTCGGGCTGTGACTCAGCAGTTCCCATACACAAGTGTAGGAAGATTGAAGGTAGAGTGGAAAATAAAATACACAGGTGTGGCAGAAATACTAAGTTACAGCTAAAGCAGTGACAGAGCACCTGGTGGGAAGGCAGGGCCAGCACAGGGGAGCTCAGGTGTATGCAATGCAATGCATGTGAGTGACTGGAGGAGGTGGAGCCAAGATCCACCCCTTTCCAGACCTCATTTAAGGGTCGGCAGTGGAGGTAAGGGGATTTTGCTGGAGTTCCCTATGTGCCTGAGGCCTTCTGAAGGTAAGAAGCAGTTTTCCTTTATTTCTTTGTTTGTGGCTGTTGTATTTGAGCAAGTTCTTCTTTGCTGTAGTCTGGGACCTTGTTGCTCTGCTGTCATTGTAGCAGGGATGCAGCAATTCTTTACAGAGTTTTGTGCAGCTTATTGAATGACTGAGGAAAGGGTCTTGTATGATTAAGAAGTTGTTTGTGTATCAGCTGTGGGACAAAGAGTAAATGTGGTTTGCACTCTGTCTTCCTCAGCCTTGTGTGGGGTCAATCTGCAGACCTGAATACTTAGAATAGTGAAGGCTTGACAGGGTTTCTTGTGAACTTCAATGAAAGGTTTTTGTTGACTACACAACTACATAGAGCAAACAGTCATTATGAGTCTCATTGGCAGTAAATATTTCTCATAAACAGCAAACCCTTGGGTTAAGACACTGTGTATGTAGAAGCAGCAGCAAGGGTAGTGCTTTGCATATAGTAAAGGACTACATTTGCCATGAAATTTGAATCTAACAGATCATGTAATTGGTCAAATCATTCTTTGCAAATCCAGACTAGAATCAAGCTGACTTCATAATGAACAAACACATTGGAATTTCTTTATTTATTAAATTAAAACCACACAATGTAACTGCACACAAGAACACACATCTGACATTTTGATGCTGTATTTCACAAAGGAAAACTCTCTTGCTGTAGCTCTTCCCTTTCTTTAGCAAAAATCCAGTTTGCAGACAGTTCCTTACTGAAAAAAGCTTTGACTAATCAAAACAAGTCAAATACCCCTCTCAAGAAATAAACGTGTGTTCTTATAACCACACAGACACGCACAGTTCAGAGGCAAGCTCTGCAACCCTGAAGTAGACACAACTTCCACAGCAAACTTGTCTGGGTCTGCAGAGTAAGTTTTCACAAGCAAACTTATTTAACATTTTAAATACTTAAAACAAGTTTCACTGTAACAAGTATTTACAAAATCTTTACTAAAGATCAACATCCTGCTTATAGGGTGACCTCAAGGATATATTGTTGCTACCATGCTACAGTTTGCACAGAAGGGGCGTAAAGGCCATTGCTAGATTTGGAAGGCTTAAACCCTTTGTTGATATAGCATAAGGACATTAACCTACGGAAGGCAGAAGAGGTCAATTTCAGTGCAATTACCCATCCATGACTTAAAGTACATCATGATGATGAGTCCAAAAGACTTTTTTGAATTACTGACCATTTAGTTCTTTAAGAACTGATTTCATGGGAAGTTTTCAGGCTATCACGTCTTCTACTGGTGATATGAAGAAGTTGCATAGGGACCTTCCTCATTCTCCTCCTCTCTAGAAAGAGAATTATCATAAGCATTAGATTAGAAACAGATAGCTTTACCTTTGAGGCACGGTATCACAGAAAATAATGAGTTTTCCTAGTGGATCGAAATAGACAAGATTTGGCATTTCCCCATGAGAATAACACTGTGTGCTGTATGCTACTGTTCTTTACATATGTCTGAAAATCTCATTATTTTCCAGAACAGAAAACTGAAAATAAATTTGATTCTTTACAGTATTTCTTATTGATTTGGCACTGGTATGAAGGATAATCAAGTAGAGAACATGCTGAAGTTCCAGTATTGTTGTTCTCCATTTTTCTTTTTTAGAAGAAAAATTCATTTTTTACTTTAAGCCTTGAGTGCTGGAGGATGTAGGATGGGGTAAATGAGGCCATGATGGGAGCAGTCCAGCAGAGCTGCAGCTGTATCTGTATTTTGTTCCTGCAAGGATATCCCCTGAGCTTAATGTATACCCCAATGTACTGATCAATATTCAGACTGATCACTTAAGATTTTATTGGCAGAAATTAGTTGCCTACCATCTTTACTGTAATGGCTGCATGAACCATAGTGTTGCTACTACAAATTCTCAGAGAAGTTCAAACTGCTTACTGGTTACTTGACAATACTGCCGTTTAAAAGTTTACATAAAGCTAATGCAATGATTGGTGTTAATTCAGACATGTCATGCACTCTGAAGATGGTTGTTTTCCAGAAGTATATCTTTAAGAATACGTTCAGTAACATAATTTCAGTGCTGCTGCCAATTCTGGTGTTTTTGTGAGAACTGAAAGACTTCTCAGTTGTTGCACTGTGAGCGTCAAAGGATTTCTTTTCAATGTTTTGAGCCTGCATGCAAAGATAAGGTTATTCACATAGCCCAGTAACAGCACAAACTACACCAAACCCAATCATACAAGCTTTTGTGCTAACTTCTGACCATCATTAGCTACTACTCAAATCTCATATACCTTCTTACTTTCCCAGAATAGAAGTAGGAGAAAAGCAATGAGTAATCAAGCAGCTTTTAGTAAATTATGCAAATTTTTCATAATCCTTCCCTTTTTCTGAGTAGTCCAGCCGAAAACTTAAGCTAATGATACTGCTTTTGTCTTGAAACAACTTGTTGAAAAAATCAAACCTCCCAGGAAATAAGGTTTTGGTTTAATGTGTAGATGCTTAAATGTTAAATGTGTAAATGCTTAAGAAACTGCAGTGTGGAGAACACTGTGAGTTAACTTGGGACAGGAGAAACAGTCAGCTTCCACATATGCTTTGGCTTAGTACTCTACAGCAAACTAGGTTTGCTTAAGTAGTTGCCTACTTGCACAGCAAGGCATCTTGGAGAATGCTGGCATTATAGCTCTCGTAGGATATGCTCAGATTCTATGAATAATGTATAGTGAGGCAGCCTTTAGAACCATGTCAAGGCACCTGCTCGTGGTGCTCTGTAAATGTGTCCTGTGCATGATGATAGTGTATGTAGACCAGCTGTTGATAAAACTACTGCTGTCTGAGATGCTCCACAAAGGGGGTTCAGCTTAGACTGAAAAGCCTCCAGGATGAAATGAAGATGCTTAATACTGAAAGTGGTATTTACCTGATACTGTCATCTTTTAGTTTTCTGGCTGCTTGTTTGGATAACTTAATCTGCAAGTCCAATCTCTGAAGAAAATCTTTGGCAGACAGTTCTTCTGGTGCAGTGGGCTGATTGTCAGGTTCTTGAGGACTGGGAGAAGAACTACTTTCTTCCTGAACTGCAACTAGCCCTTCTTCACAGGAAGGGGAGCTGTCAACTGTTTCATTCTCAGGAGACTCCAGTGAATTAAGTCCATTGAACAGTAATGGTTTCTCTGATACAACAGGAATATTCAGGGTTTTCCTCAGAAATATACAGTCATTAGTGAACAGTTTATTTGCCCTCTTTATTTGTTCCATCTGAAAAAGATAGGAAAAAAAGTAAATTATTAGGTTTCGGTGAAGCAAAAAAGGCACCTTTCTGAAGTGCTACAGTAACCCCTAGTTCCAGTAAGACTACACTTAGCTGTAGCAATGATTTCAAAACAGGATTATTTCACATTCAAAGACAGATTGAACATCCTAGCTTTTCCCTTGCACACACACTTGACTCCACACTACTGGTCTTTTCTGAAGTCTTGTATTACCTGAAGATGCATTTCCCAAATGGTCTTCCAATCTCTAAATCTCTACACAGGCTCACATAAGCAATTTACAGTAAAGTGAAGAGCTGTTAGTTTGGATTTATGTTAGAGTAAGGCTCAGAGCTGTTACAGGGGAACTACTCTGGTGAAAAGCATGCATAGTATAAACAAGGGGTGATGGGGGTGATAGTTACCTCAAACATTCTAGGACATGCTAGCTATGAACAAGGAACACTACAAACACTGGGAGAGAAGTATATGCTTCATCCATGTCACTTCTTCCCCACAGCAGATATAAGTTCAGATTTCAGCTGAAGTTTCAGTGAGGAGTTGGGAAAAGGATACAAGGCTCTCTAAGCAATGTATAATACAGCTATGTAGACTACATGCATTTCTCTACTGAACAGAATTCTGGGGCAGGATTATCAAATGCTTCCACATCAGAATGCATATGAACTAATACCTAACTTAAATCTTTTCCATGCAACTCTTACTCACAACACTCCATAACCTCATCAGCAAATGCTACATCAGAGCAGAAGCAAGAATGAAGTGATGCATCTTTATCAGCAGAGATTTGTATGAAACCAATTGTTCTAAACTTAATGGAACTTGTAATAGTGTCTCTGGTTGCTCTACAAAGAAAAGGCTGTAATGAATGTTTACTGCTGCCTCTCTACAAAGAATATTTAAGTTCTCACTTGCCAAAATTTGTCAAGTCAGTGAGTTAAGCTGACTTTCTCAAATGCAAATTATTAAAAAAAAACACCTCACATCAGGAATGACTGTCCATGGTTAAACAGCTTCTGCTACAACTTGAGCTCAAGACTTTACCAGAAGTCCTAACCCCCTGGTGACTGCAATAGGCAGTGATCCACAATCATGATTACCGAGTGATAAACACTAAGTAAAACCTGCTTGCAAACAAGTGTCAAGAAAACAAAAAATATTCTTCTAATTCAGAGAAGCAGTGTTATACCTTATTAAATTAAAGGGAGTGGAAATGTCTAAGAATAAAAACTGAAGTCATGCCATAATACGAACTTTACTGCTATATATTTATGTAAAATGCTGAGAAGCTGTAAGCAGCAGCCATTTGCTACTTTGAAATATCCTGAGTTTAGCTAATGGATGATGAAAAATTGCTCTACTATCTTTTGCTTATCATTTTTAAGTTGTTCTAAGCTTTGTTCTGTCATTGTTTGGTGTCCTTCCCAACTGAAAAACAGAAAACCACTGTTGTTTCTTACGCTGAGGATGCTAGCAGTGGAAGCAGCCTAAAAACAATGGAAAGCAGTGGAGATGTTAACCTGCCTCTCCTGAATGTGCTCTACCCTGCAGCAGATTTGAGAAGAAAACATAGGAGAAAAGTGTAATTGAAAGAACTTCCCCACGGTCCCCTCTTGCCAGAGGTTGGTTTTCTTTACATAAAAAAATCAGTGGAGGGTGAGGATGTGAGTTCTCAGCATGCTCATATGCTCCAGGCTATGTGATGTGTGGCCACTTGCAGAACTAGAACAAAGTGCTATGTGCAGAGTAGACCTGTTGCATGTGGTAAGACCATCTGCTATGCTGCTGTTACAGCTTTGTGCAGTAGCAACAGCTGTGAAGTTGTATATGGATGAATTTGCTTGAGTCTTGGAAGCCTGGTGAAATACTGGTCAAATATAATAGGAGGTTGGCTCTAGAAAGCTTCTGTCTATTCTTCAGAGATATTACTGCAGGTGGCTGTGAAGATGAAGGGTTTAATCGCTCTCAAAAGCTGAATAACTGGCATCCAGTTTCACAAACTCTCAAAGAGAAGATCACTGCTGTTCCAGCTCCTCAAGACTATGAACTATCTTTAGTGCACCTTATGCAGTATAGGACATATCTCCAAGCTCTTTCCCAAGCAAAGTACCATTGGAGTGCCACAAAGGGAGCTTTGTCTTGCTTGATAATGAGATTCATAACAGCATCGGATGCAAGTTAAATGCAAATCTTCAGAATTTCTGGAAGCTGATGCTTTTCTTGAAGGATATTGAAAACCTGTGCTTAAAATGCTAAGTGGAGCTCTTTGTGAAAATAACAATCTAAAACAAAAAACCCTATTTCAACCTTTGATTTCTTTAACAATGGGACTAGAAAGCTGATGCTTTAGCAGCAGATAAATAATGCATTGCAGTGCTACTCTCTATCCTGCTTCACTGCAACACTATCCCTGGTTAATTCTTCCTGGAATATCCTTTAAATACTATCTGGTAGCATTTGGAAAACTGCACACCTGTGTTAGTAACAATGAAATAAGAAATGTCTCTAAAAATATCATTTTACAGTCTTGATCACATTACTTGATAATGTGCTATATTCTACTCCTACAACTGTAACTCCTACATTCATAGATGTTAAATTCTGTTCTCCATACCCCAGTTTTCTCTGTGCTAGGAAGAAAACTGACTTGTTAGCTATATCTACTATAGCAAAAGCCTTTCCTCTTAGTAATGTAATTGAAGTGGCACTAATGGGTAAACTGGTGCTGAATTCATCAGAACTGCACCACTGACAGGAAACTAGTCCTCATCCCTCTCCCCCCACTGAAAGGGATCCCTCTGTAAGACAAAAAGGTACTCTATGTGAGCTATTAATTCCCAGAGTTAAATTACTTAAGTGTTCAAAGGAATACCTCATGAACCTCAGTCATGCAAGATTAATAGCATCTGCGGGAAGTAAGGTGAAGGGCAGTGGATGAAGCCAAAAAACAATCATACTGATCTCTCTCTTTAAAATGTTAGTTCCATCTGTCTCAAATTGCTTATATGTGTCATGACATCTCAGGCATGGGACAGGATGTCTTCTGCTACAAGGTTCCTCCCTTTGAGGAAAACCACATGGGGAAACTAACAGTAACACTGGAGGCAATGACAGCCTAAGATAATTCTGATGCTGCACAGCACCCCTCAGTTTTAGACAACTATACTGAGTGTAGGAAGCAAATGTAGTGATTCCTCAGACAAAGTCAGTCCTCATTCTTGTGTGAACATGTAAGAGCCTTCATTTTGTGTAAAGCCAGCATGTTTGCATGCATTCAAACCTTAGGATGAAACCATTAGAGCAATAACAAATGACTGATTTCAGCTAACTTGGCAGTACCCTTAGGGAGATTCCATGTCAGTTTAACCTTTCTGAATTGGAGTCTATAGTGATGCAGCTCTGGCTTCCTAGCCAAAATACTAGCAACAAAGAGACGACAAATGAGAGCTCAAAACCAGCATTTATACTTCAAACGCATCATTAGTGCTACAAAAGTTTATTTAATGAATCACAGTATGAAGTTTATAGTCTGCAAGTTAAACACCCTAGATGGGATAGATCTGATCCACAACTTTATTTCAGCTGAGGGGGAACTACAGTGTTTAGAATAGTTTTTAGAAACTATTTTAATAATCCATGTGTAATCATTTTTCTACTTACTGTAGTGAGCAAATGCACTTCTGAATAAAGAAGAAAACGGTTAAATCATTTAGGCCAAAGACTTCATTCACTATG
Organism: Cyrtonyx montezumae; assembly: GCF_038088225.1. Lineage (NCBI taxonomy): Eukaryota > Metazoa > Chordata > Aves > Galliformes > Odontophoridae > Cyrtonyx > Cyrtonyx montezumae. The sequence continues at coordinate 25,162,659 of NW_027071903.1, read as the reverse complement.
GAAAATGCAACTAAATTTTTGTTTTTAAATGAGAAGCTCTTGGAACAGGTCCAGAGGAGGGCTGCTAAAATGATCAGAGGGCTGGTGAACCTTTCCTATTGGGAAAGGCTGAGGAATCTGTGCTTCTTTGTCTTGGAGAAGGCTCTGGGGAGGAGACTTCATTGTGGTCTTTCCAGTACTTGAAGGGAGCACATAAACAGGAGAAAAAATGATTGCTTACATGGGTTGACAGTGATAGGACAAGGGGAATGGTTTTAAACTAAGACGGGGGCATTTAGGTTAGATGTTAGGAGGAATCTTTTCACTCAGAGGGTGGTGATGCACTGAACAGGTTGCCCAGAGAAGCTGTAGATGCCTCATCCCTGGTGGAATTTAAGGCAAGGCTGGATGTGGCTCTGGGTAGCCTACTCTAGTGGCTGGCCACCCTACCTCTGGCAAGGGGGTTGAAATTAAATGCTCTTTGAGGTCCTTTTCAACCCAGGCCATTCTATGATTCTATGCTAAGGTTACTTTACTTGCTTTAGTACTCAACAAAGGTTTGTTTTAACATTTGCCTATGTAAATTGCAAACGCCAAGAATGCTGTTACCAAGACTTGGTCAAAAATTCTTTAGTATTTCAGGGAAGAAAAATATTCTCAAACCTTTTCACAACAAAGATTGAATACTGTTGCAACTTGAAGCTGGAAAGTCTCAGCAGTTTTCAGAAATAGGTAAGGGAAAGGAAACCTGTTATATTCAACCTACTAATTTGGGCCTGCACTGTACCTCTTCTGGACAGAGCCCAACTGGAAGGTGCTCTCTACAGCTGGTGTGAGTGTGACACTCACTGTGTGCCTGTGCTGCTGGCTGTGCTCACAAACTGCTTCACCCCCTGCAACTACATGTTGGTACCACTGAAATGCACGTAGGGAGCACTGCTGACAGCCTGCTGGGCCTCAGGTGCACTGTCAGCGAGGTAGGGAGCAATGCGGTGTGCTAGGAGCTGATGGTAAGCCTTGTGAGAGAGGCTGGGAGAAGCCCATAATGTGTTGCACAGCCCTTCCTAGGGCTGCAAGGAAGCAGCAGTGCACCTGAGCCGGATAGGAGTCAGGTGAGCAATCTGCAATGTGAACCGAGCTCGGCGGTGATGAGCGCGACCCGACGCGCGTTCCCCTTCCAGCAGCAATCTGTGCAGGCGGGGCCGGCCGAGCAGCCGGGGACACGGCACGGAACCGACGCCTTGCTTCCCCCGCGGGCCTTACCGTGACGCCGTACTTGAGGGCGATGCCCTGCAGCGTGTCCCCGGCGCTGAGGTGGTGCTCCACGTAGCGCTCCGCCAGCGGCGCCGCCACGCTCGCCGTGCTGCCGTACGAGCGGGCCTTGATGCGGGCCAGCCGCTGAGACAGCTCGGCCTCCGACTCCGGCTCGCCGGGAGGCTCCACGCGCGGCAGCTCGGCCATGCTCCTCACGCCGCGCCTCAGCGCCCGCGGCCCCGCTCCCGCTCGGCAGCCGCCGCGTTCCCCCGTGGCATGGCGCGGCCCAGCTGCTCCCGCCCGCCGGCGGTAACGGCGGCGGCGGATGGGCTCGCGGCGGTCCCTCCGCGCATGCGTCACACCACGCGCCGAGGTCGGCGCGCGTGCGCAGTGCGGCGCGGTGCGCGCTGCCCGCTGCTCGTGCGAGCGCTCCGCGGCTGAGGCGGCGCAGCGCGGCCATAGAGCTGAGCAGCTGCGGCATGGAGTCCGCCGTGCGAGGTGGAGGTGCTGCTCCGTGTACCGACACGTGAGCTGAATGTCTGATATCAGTCGCTTTGGAAGATGCGTTTGATGGGTGCACTCCTATTAGTGTTTAATCCGATGTTGTTTTAAACTGCGCTTCGTGTGAAGTGTGTGCAGCATACACACAAATCAGCGGTCGCAGCAGCAGCCAGCCTTGCATTTATGTGAGGGTACTGTAGGCATTCTGTGCTGAAAGCTTTATTTTAGTCATCAACCTTTCCGAGGACATGCATGAGTGATTTATCTTCCCCTGCAGCTGCCAGGCTGTCTTGTCTTTGCTGCAGTGATGGACAGAAGTTCATTTCTTGTTCCTCAAACCTAAACTATAGCGTTATAGTCAAGACAGCATCTGAATCTGAGGTACTGGCAAGACCCCAAGCCCATCAGCTGTCTGCTCTCTATCTACAGTGAATACCCTCTGAAACAGAAAGAGCTAAATATTTGAACCTGAGCTGAACTTAGGGATCCCATTTTAACTTGTTTTTCTCATGTGCATTCCAAGTAATTTACAGAAGCACCTATAAAGTATCCTACCAATGAGAATTTATTTTTATGGAAGAAAATTGCTCGCTGTAAAGATGTATGACCCTAGTGCTGAAGTAGTTTTGAGAAATGGCAGGGAAATGCCAGCTTGCCTGGAGCTCCCTGGCTTTGAGTTTAAGACAAGGGCCCTGCTGAGATGATAGTGGCTCACCGTACAGTGGCAAAAGTGGGAGCTCACTTGCTTCAGTGCCAGGCTGACTGGGACCCTCAGTATGTTCCCAGCAGCTTACTGATCCGTCTGAGTATTTCCTGATGGGCCTGGGCTATCCTGCAATTAAAGCTTTAGTTGCTTGGTTTAGTGCCTGGTCATGACCTCTGTTAAGCACAGAGTCTCTTGGCAGCACTGACTGCCACTTTCCTTCCTCTTGTCTTCTGTCCTTTCTCTTCCCTCGTTTCTGCTTCTGTGAGCTCTGTCACATGAGCTTCCAGCTCAGAAGAGCTGCACTTGCCCAAATCACTTCAGCTCAAGAAATAAATAGGTAATTCTTTAGGTAATGCTAGTAGTACTGATGTCACCTAATTGGGCATTGAACTTGATGCTCTAATCAGACTTGTATGTGACTGAGGAGTTCCCTCCTCTGAGTCATTACTCTGAGCCTGCAGACATCATTACATCCATTACTCATTTCACACTGGGGAGGTTGTTGCTGCAGCTATAGCAGCTAGGAATGTGGCTTTTTAAATGAAAGCTTTCATTTCAGAGCCCTCAACTCAGGCTGTGAAGTGTCTGCCCACCTGAGGGTTTTCTGGAGCTGTATCTGGGGAGAAGGGTAAACCTCTGTTTGTTTTTTCCCTGAGGAGGTATTCAGACCTAGATAACAAACTTTACATTCTCGCATAACACCCCTGCATAGGAACTGGCTGAGGATAAACTTATTTGGAACTACTGCTTTGTAACTATTGTATTAGCTCACAAAGATAATTCTAGAAATGAGTGATGTCTCTGTTTCAGGGATTTGCTTCCTCTTCCTAAACTAGTTCTGAGGAGATTTTTTCTTTTCAGTAGAGCATGGCGAATCTTTCTGCACAACCAACAGTATTAAGTGTATACAGTCCACTGCCTGCCTGTTCATAAGGGTTCCTAGCTGCCCTCTTATGTCTGTAAATAATCCATATCTAGGTCGGCAAGTGCACAGTGGTCTTGATTTATTTACTTTAGTTTGTTGACCTATATAAAAGTTAAAGTCAGGAAGCTTCTAAGCTAGAGATGGGTATCAGCTGAGCCTTGTTAAGGCAGCCCATATAACTTAATGGCAAAGTGGAGAAGAAAGTACCTTTTAGCTAGGCAAACATTCTGTTAATGATCAGATAGACAGCAGTTATTTTATCAGTAAAGAAATCTTAGGCCAAATTTTCCTTGTGAAGTGTTAAATGGAGAAGTGTGAAATGAAGTAACCTAATGTTATTTATGAAGCAAGTTAGAGATGTCATAACCTACAGTGCTTCTACCAATGTGGGTACAGGGATTGGCTACAGCAGGGTTGCTTTAACTTCAGTAATAATATAAAGCTATCCTTGTGGGTTCGTGTGTGGGCAGATTTAGAGGAATCAGGACAGAACAGATCAAAACAAGGCTGCCCCCTGCAATGGTGGTGCGTGGAGCTACACTGCCTACTTCTGCTTATGCTGCAACTTCTGGTGGAAAACAGTGCAATGTAGGACAGAGATCAGAGGCAAATCCTGCCCTTTAAAAATAATAGCCCTGGGTTCTGTAATTAATTGCAGCAAAGAGAGAAGGACCTGAATGAATTTCAAAAGGAAAGTAGGTTTGTTTGAGCTGATGCACATTACTTAAGCAGTGAGCTTATTCCTCATCAAAATAAGCCCATTATGTAGCTGTAGCAGCTGTGAGCCATTATTAATATTTAATGCTCTCAGCAGGGGTTACTATGGGTTTCAGTAATAAGGTTATTTGAGTGTTGCAATATCATGTACTGAGTTTACACTTCCAGAGCTTTTTTTGGCTTCTTGCATAAAGAGCCAATGAAATTTTGCTTGTTTCCATTCCTTATCATTTGCAGAAGCTGAATATCTTTCTCATCTGTATCCTAGGTGCGTGATTATCCATGGAAGGACTTTCATTGCATTCTTAATTGCCTTTAGCTTGGTAATGAGTATTGTAGAGCCCTGCCCTGATAGGGGCAATCTCACACAGGAAAGCATGCAAGTGTTTTGGGTCCCATAGTGAGGGCTGGTTGTGCTATCACAGGGGTGCTGTTTCCTCAAAGCATCTGCCTTCTGGTGTGAGCTGCTGGAGGGTGATGGTGCTGGCTGCCAGCCTCTTCCTATCAGCTTTTAGTAGATGTGCCTTTAAGCTCTGTGGCTTTTTTTTTATCTCTCTTGCTTTTCAACTTTTCCTTTAGGTCATAAAGTCCTTGGAAATCAATCTGTTTATGGCCCTGCCTGGTTAATGAATTGTCAGGCAGGTAGGTCAGCAACACAGGTGGAGGAAGCATTTGGAGCTGCAGCATATGTCCATTAGCATCATAAAGTGTTGTGCTATGCTGCAGTGGTTGTTAGGAGGGAACCCTGGAATGGTGTCTGATGTCCTCAATGACACCTGTGTTAAATGTGCTCACTTTACAGCTAACACATCTGGCTGTAACATTAACTTATGCCTTGCTGATTGATATACATAGTTTGCTGTTGCATACACAGAGGAATGGATGGATGTTGACTAACCTGTTAGTGCGTCACTAAATGGTCCCTTTCGCATTTACTTGAAGTACTTGTGACAGGAGGCACATACCTTTTGCCAAAAGGTATGTTTTAGCAACATACCTTTTGCCTCCCAAAGTGGCTTATAGGTTTGCAGGCAGTGGTAGCTGCCACTGCTGCTGAGCCCTTCAGCAGCTGGTGTGCTGGGTCAACAACGCTGCCTGCCTTCCCCTGCTGAATTCAGATTCAGCACAACTAACTCCTGCTCTAGACTTTTAATTAAAAAAGCAATAAATACAATAAATCTGGCTGTAATTGATAGTTGGTGGCACTTCCACTGGCGTGTATACCCAGCAATAAGTATAGGCAAGACAGCCCTGTCACAAAGGAGCTGAGCAACACAGCTGAGGGCTGGTAATGAAGGAGCATCATTCCTCAACTGAGTGCTTCTCTGTGTGTGGCTTTTTCAGTCCGACCAATTCTGGTTGGAGAATATTTTATCAGAAGGCCTGTAAACAGATGATTCACCATCAGAAATGCTTTATTCAGACAGAAATTAAAAATTATCTATATTCATTTGTCAGAGTTGGTGCTTTTCTTTAGTGACATTATGTACGTCACTTGCCAAAGTAGTTCCAGTGGCAGCTGAGCCAAAAGCAGCTTTCTTAATTAAAGGAAGAAGCACAGAGGAGAAGACATTATATATTATTGCAATTACTTTTAGGCTGTTTTTTGCAGTCAACTTTGTGTAACCTGTTTCAGCAGGTCAAGAGTAACTCAATTTTTTTTATAGGCTTATTGCTTCACTACAGTTTGGGAAGACTTAAAATCAAAAAGCCCCTCTAACCGTTCCTGCAGCTGTGGCGTTCAGTAGGACAGGAAAGAAACGATCTGCCAAGAAGGTTGTCCTCTATTGAAGCATTCCTAAGGGCAACCAGTCAAGGATCCAAGGAAGCTCTGGAGTTCCCTAAGAATGTGAATGAAGTTAGCTGATGCCCAAAAATCCAGTATCAAGCCCTTCTCTTCCACATGCTACTAAAATCATGCTTATTTCAGCTCACTGACCCTATTTCTCTCAGCTGTCCTTCCTCATCCTACATTTCCATCATTTGTTGTCTACAAGGTGGGTCTGGCTTCAGCTCGGGGCTAAAGCTGCCTGTACAAGGCAGAGTTTGAACTACCAATAGGCTCAGTCCCCTGGGCTCCAGTTTGCTTCAGTTTATTCAAGTGACCAAGTGTAACTTCTCCAAAATGCAATCTGTAAGTTTTCAGCCTCTGTCAGATACCTTCCAACTCTTGAGCCTGCACGTATCCCTACACTCCCTTGCTCAGCTGACAGAAGGGCTCAGGTGAGCATAAGATGCTCATTCCTGCTGTGTGTGTTTGCAGCAATATGTGCCTGCTTTGTCTAGGGGATGGGTAAGTGCTTACAAAGAGCAGCAGTTCAAAATAAGGGGGATTTGTTTGCTTTCCTTGCATGAAAATGCTTGCAGAGCTGAAGTTGGGAAGAGCAACTCTAGTTGAGTAATTTCAGCGGTGACTCAGAGCTTCATCCTGCAGCAGTACCTCAAGGACCCTTGTGGGGCTCCTGCCCACCCCTCTGCAGGGAGAGGCTGCTCTTGGGGTGAGGTGAGAGCAGTGACATGGGTATGTTTGGAGCTGCACAGCAACTTTCTATTCCAAGAGCACTGTGCCCTCTGAGCTGTTTATTAGTGTGTTTTCTTCCTGTGGGAATACATTAATTGGGCCTAATCAGCCTTGTGGCTGATGATGTCACTTGGTGCCCAAAATGGGAGTGTGCTGGTCTGTGCCTATTTTTAACTGGTGCATATAGGGCACAAAACCAGCAGTGCTCATGCTTCTCACAGTGTACTTTTCTTTAAGTGCTGTGAAGAGATGGACTTCAAGATGTTACAGTGGTGTTATTGGAAGTGAGAAGTGGCGGTGGATGAAGTGGATTGTTGCTTGGCATGCTGAGTGTTTCTGGGTGCTGCTTCTTAACCTAGTCTGTAACAGGATGCAGGTCTCCAGGCTTGTCTGAGCAGTACTTCCCGTTGCACTCACTGGGTCTAACCACAGTATTTCACAGTTTTCTCTCTGAACTCTGAGCAGGCTCAAGTCTGATATCTCCAACAGCATGATGCCTGCAGGGAAAACATCCTGTAGCCATGGTTTGGTGTGCAGGGGGCCACCAAGCAAGCTCCAGAGCAACTCTAAGCCAGAATACAAGTTGAAGTATTAATAAAGGGGTAATGGTGGCCTGTAGGCAGGCAACTTGCAACATTGCTGCACTGCTTTATACTTTGCCTCTCTGCTGGAGGCTGCTGTATCTGGAGCAGTGTTGCTGGAAGCAAGAGAACGCTGGCTCCTTACTCAGTAAGACTCAGCTTAGTGCATTGGTTTAGCTCTGGGCTGCTGAGAAGTGTGTCAGTGTGTGACCTGTTCTGTAAGATAAAAGTCAAAAACAGGAAGTGAGAAGAGTTTCTTATGCAAGGGAGTTGAATCTTTTTGGAGGACTTTGTTTTAGTGTTCCCAGCATAGATATATCTCAATATATTCCCAAGAATACTGCATGTTTCTACACTCTGCTGTAGACCTGTTGTCCAAAGAGACTGTATTCATCTTACCCACCTGTTATCCTTGGTACTTGTCAGAGGAGCTAATGTCGTGATGAAAGTGTTCTTGTGCCCTTGTATTTTCAGAAGGACAGCAAGTAGTGCTCTTAGGTACTGTAATACACTATTATTCTGGTGCACAATGTCCAAATAATGCACTTCATGTACTGGCACATCTAATTGGCGATAGGCTTTTTTGTTCAAGCAACAGGGGGGGTTGTGAAGTCAGATATAAGTATAAGATCATTGTAATTAAATCATTTCTTCATCTTTAAAGGATTTCAGCAGCTGAGTTTCTTCTAGGGAGTCCTCCAGGGCTGATCATCTCAGTGTTGGAGACTTCCCTTCTTCACTTTGCTTTTAGGTCTCTAAGTGCCAGTTTAATGTTGGTTTTTGTTGTTGGTTTTTGGGTTTTTTGCCTGTTTCCCTCATGCCCTCATTGCTTAGCCCTTATCCTGTGAAGTACTTTCTGCAATGAGGAGCTAATTCTTGCTCACCATCCTTGGATAGTCTTTGTAATTGTTGTGCCTATGTATATGAAATATAGCATGTATGAGTGTCCAAGGACTTCAGTCTGTGAAATATCTGTCAGATATTGCCAGGAAAATCATCTCTGTGATGACTTGGCTCAGCTGATGACAGCCTATGCTGAAGAGCTCTCAAAATGATTTGCATCTCAGTTTCTAGTTACTGAGAGCTCCTTAATTAAGGCTCTAGTACTGGCCATAAAATAGCACTTACCAGATGATCGTTTTGGCACTTCATGTGGTTTTACCCTGTACTGTCTGAAGTCCCATCAAACCAAAGTGAGATATGGGAAGACTGTCTGGGACACTCTCACCAAATGTGAGAACACGGGAAGGAAATGTCTGGAAGATTATTGGAATGGGTACAATTCTGACTTATGCTCTGAATTCGCAGACACGAGTGCTAGAGTTCAGATAGAAATTTGAACAGCAATAGAAATCCATTGATTTCTTGAATTCCCTTGAATTTCAAATTTGGTGATGTATAGCATCATCTATGCTGGTGTCTTGCCTTCAGGAAGGACATTTGAATTAACATGATAGGAAAAAACTGGAAAACATTAGCAAAACATGATTGTTCACTCCTTGCACTCCAATGCAGAAAAGCTTGTTTTGTTTTTTTTTCCTTCTGTTTCTTGGCCAAAATGCTCAATTACTTCTGGCTTTGGCTCCCGAGCTCAGTCCAGCACCCATGTGTTAGTGTGCAGCCAATCTGTGTATGATACTAACTAGACATGGCAGCTCTCTTCTAAAATAGACTGTTCCAATCTGTCGCTTCATTCCTTGGCACCCGGGGTTTTCATTTTCCTGAGATGAACTCCACTGCTGGCCTTGAGCCTGATGCAGTGGAAGAAGTGCAGAACAACTGCTATGTTTGCTAACTCACCTGAGCCGAGCAGGGAGCCCTGCCTCTCTGGGAAGGTGTTCTCAGCAGCTGAACAAATATTTCCAAAAGAGTGACCTGAGAGGGATTAACTGGGAGCCCAAATGCATCTTATGCAAGCACTGGTGCTGTTCTGAGTCACACCGTTTTGTTGAAACTTGTCTCATCTTTTTTTTCCTGCTAAGCAGTTCTTTCAGGCTGCTCTGAACTACTTCCCAAATTCCATGTTACCTGAACAGACAAGTGAGGTCAAAAAGTTTGCTTCAGTTTCTCAGCATCATCTGCTTCCCAGTGACTACTTTGGCAAGATGCCTTTCTTTATTACACATGTTGCAGCATTGCTCAGTTCCTCGCTTCTAGAAGAACATGCCATCTGAAGGAAAAAGGGAGCAGTGGCTAGAGGAATGCATCTGCAGAGTAAAGCAATGAGGATTTGTCTGCTCCCTGCGAGTACAAAATGCAGACCTCATCCCTGCAGCTTCAGAGCTGCAACCAAAAGCTCAGAGGCTTCAGGAACACCTTGGGACTGGAACTGGTGTTAGCCCTGAGGGGACAGGTGCTCTGTAAAGCCATGCTTGTGTCACCATGAGTGAGGGGGCAAGGTTTGTCATGGCTTGGCCCTCTGTGTGGATCTGAGGGATTAGGTTAGGTGTTAGACCTCATTGTTGCCTCGATCCTCTTTTGGAGGACTTAAAAAGAGGTCCCACCATACTTTTTGTTCCTAGTGCAGTTCTGAGTCATACAGATTAAACTCAGCAAGCTGGTTGCCACTGTTTAATATCTGAGTTGAGAAGCAAGGTGTACCAAATATATTAATATATCTTCAGTGCTCCAGGTGACCTCACTGCAATCTGCTTTTGCCAGTGATCATTTTAGTCATCTGTAAGAGTTAATATTCTTTCAATAGGAGTAAGATTTCTGTACAACCTCTGTGTCGCTGGTCAGTGCTGATTGATTAATCTGATATTTAACTTGAGTGCAAAATATGCAGTATCAATTAGGTAGGTTATTACATGTTACTTTCAGGCTGAGGGAGATAGCAGCGCATGTAATCAATCCAAACTAGTGCTGAGGAGAAATGCATTGCACTGGGAAAAAGATATACAAAAATCTTGATTCTGACAGAAAAACAGCCAGTTACGGAGTGGCTCTGAGGGCACAGCTCCTGTGATGTTTCTCACATCCCAAGCATGCTTAGCTGTGTCAGTGCACGTTTGGACAAAAGGCTCAAGCAGGGTGAGAACTCCTCTAGCAAGCGAGGACTGCCTGCGATGGCAGGAACGGGTGCCTTACTGGCAGCAGGCAGAAGGAAGCGTTCAGCAGTGGCTCTGAGGTGCTGGCTGTGTATCAGATGCTAAAATTGCTATTTCTTTTCACAGCTCTGAAAAGCGCAAGACTGAGTTTAAACTAAACCGTGGCTCTTTAGCTGGCAAATTAACCTACCTGAGAGAAAAGGTGTTTTGAACGTCAGCTAACTGAGTGGGACGGTGATTCTTCAGCCTGTGTTGTTTGCCCAAAGCAGCATAGATGTGTTTAATGGCCCTGTGAATTGAGATCACCATTTTAACACAGTCATAACTGCAAAGAAATATAATGGTAATCACTGAGGCTGTGTTATGCAGTGACCTTTGAAATCCGTGCTGTTTGTAGCTGTTGTACTTACTTCAAGGCATGGCCAGAAAGAACCTTCAGCAGTGGATATACCCACTAAGGAATTAAACACTTCCATCCTAAGCCTAATAATCAAATCAAAGAAAATGCTACTTTCCAGTCATTGTTTTTGGATTCTGCTTAGAACTCACACTTTGAATACAGAGAATGTCCTCCAGTGCCTCAGCACTGCTCCCATTTGTGCTCTGCTTGGCATTCTGGGACATCCCATCCAGCTGAGGCTGCCAGGCTCTGTAAAATATAATTGCTGCCACAAATGCACATGTGGGATTTAGAGCTAAGTTCTGTAGCCTTTAATTGACCCAAGTAATTATCTATCTATGGTGGGAGTTGTACCTGAGCTGTTCCAGTGTGGGGCTCAGACTCATCATCTTAAAAGCCTCTTTATGAATCATAAGTCTGTGTCCTTGAATAATTTAAATTGAACAGCATTGCAAATCTGAAGATTAGCCATCCAAGCCTCTCAGGGACGGTTGGTTTTGATGCACATTAAAGCAATATCAAAGCAGGTACCATTGCTCATCCTCACTTGGGTTGTCCCTGGGTCTGTGTTGGAGCATCACAGGGCTCTGTTCCTCTGTCAGCAGCTCCATGCCTGGCCCTGAGCTGGGAAGCTCCTGACGTGCTCTGCTCATCCCAGCCAACGAATCCTCTGCAGGATGTGGATTCAGAGCTCCTTTTCCATAGGTGAAGCCTATGAGAGTTAGACCAAGATACCAATCAAATTTATTTTTATGAAATTGTTAAAAATGTATTGCTCTGCAGCAGGTGGTGCAGTCATTTCTAACTGACTGACCAGAAATTCTCATAACAGAAGTGCTTGTGAGGATTTCTGCTAGTCATCTATTGTCAGTGTTTTGTCCGTGCATGGAACCAACTTTGAGTTTCACTGACAGCCCGTGAAGTTTCATTTGAAGGCTCTGACTGTTACCTTGGCACCTCCGTGTTGGCCGAACTGGTTGTATTCTGTCAGCTTTCTGGTCCTCATGTGTTCAGCTGACCTTGCAGCAGTGTCTCCCTCCACCTTCCCTGCACGTAGCTTTGTGCAAGTCAGTGCTATTAGCTAAAGGTTGGTGTTATCTGCAGAAGTCATATGTCATCTGCCTTCAGGGGAAAAGAGCACTTCAGACCTTGAGTCTTGAATTGTAAAGCCTTATAATTACAGATGCGTTGCCTTTATCCCTCCCCCTGAGCAGCAGCTGGCCACCTGCCTGCACACCGCACATCCCTCTCACCACTGACATCTGGCAATTAGGGGAAAATGCTGCTCTTGTTCTCCTGTATCTTGTTACAGGCCTGGTTTCTATTAGCAGTACCATTTATTATAAAATCTATATATGCATAAAGCAGAGATTAACTTGAGTGCTTTTAGTTAAAAACAGATTCTCAATGCAGTTCCGTTACCATCGCTAGTAGGTCTTTTCCTAGCGGTGTGAAAGTGGTTGGGAGCAGCGGGTATTACCTGGAAGGAAGTGTGAAGAGTCCTGCTCCTTGCTCTGGGAAGAGTGTGGTGAGCCCCAAGCCAGAGGACACAACAGTGGGCACACTTAGGAGCTTCTGCTTCTGAGCAGGGGAGTACTGTCTGTGTCCTGTGCAGCAGATAGATGTGGGAATCCTCCAGCTCAGCCCAGCAGCTGTGTTCATGCTCAGCCCCTAAAAGGCAGATGCTGCCTGCTCTGGCACTGTTGGGTGCTGTTAGGTAGAGGTGGCTGCTGGTGGCACTCAGATTGCCTGCAGTCAGGGTACACGCATTCCTGTGCATATCCTTGGCAGTATGAGTTCTCTGGGGGATGAATTTCTCTTGAATTTCCGAGCAGCTTTGTTCAGGAGTGGAGATTTCATGGGTCAACCAGAGGGCTGATAGTTTGGCACCAGATTAAGGGTTTTCAAATGAATTTGCCTGCTGAGGTCTCCTCTGTGGGTCTCCAAGCAGAGCAAATGACTGAGCTCAGTGTGAACATGGAGAATGACCCATCGGTGCCAAAGCTTCCTCAGCATCTCTGACAGCTCCTGTGTGCCAAACCACTCGTGTCCAGGGGTGAAACATAATGACCTTCTGCTATCCCTGCACCCTGCTGGGCTGACAGACCTCAGGTCTTTCACTTCTGCTGGAGCAGGTGGGCTCTGCTGTCACCATGTGGAAATAACTGCATGTATTCTGCATCGTTCATTCCTGCATTGCACTACTTGCTGTCTGCAACAGTTTTATGTTGTCAGCTTCATTTCATCCTGAATGATGCAAGTGTTTGTTCTGATTAAATTATAGGCTAAATTAAGGACAACAGACGCACAATAGGCTGGACAAGCTGGCCCCATAGCCCATGTTATGGAATAACATGACCCAAATAATCATTTTATGAAGTAAAAAAGACTGCTTGCAAACAAAGGGAGCTGACTGACTCACAGCAGAGCAGTGACCTGTGCATCAGGGTGACCAAATACACGCATGGCCTCTGGAATAGCCTGTCTGGAGCTGAATAGTGTAGCTGGGTGCTACAATGACTGTGCACATTAGTGGGAAAAGAGTAAGCTGAGCTATTTTACAAGTCTGCTCCTGTTTTCCTCAGCACCTGGAGCTCCTCCTCGGGTGTTCTTTACTCATCCCGATGCTGCACTAGTCGACAACCCAGCTGCTTCTTTGTGCGCTGCAGCTCCTTAGCTGCTGCTGGGGAACGCTGCTGTTCCCAGCACTGCTGCCTGCATGTCTGAGTCCCATCGCCTTTGGGGCATCCGGCAGCATGGCATTTCTCCAGGGGAGCTGCGCGTCTATCAGTGCACAAATGCTGAAGGCAGCTTGTTCCCACTTGCTCTTTAACCGTGGCCTCGGTTGGATGGCTTTGGAAGTAAGGGAAAAGCCAGTGTTTAAATTGGATTTTCTCATCGGCACAAAAATAGAACAGGAAATAACTGGGAGATATGAAGTACACCAGTTCCGCTGTGCTGGAGGGCGTATGCTCCAAGCAGTGAATACGTTTTTATTAAAATGTCATCGCGTCTCTCTGTTTAAGCTGCGGTCTCTCGGCGCAGAGATGGTCTCTGGCAGCGCCGCATGCCCGCAGTGACGCTGCCCTCCCCTCCGCCGGGCGCTGCGTGTATGAAGGTGCCGCCGTCCTCAGCGCGGCTCAGCGTGATGGTGCGGAGAGCCCGACTGGGGCCGCGGCCGTGAAGGCGGCTATGGAGGGGGGGGCTACCCTTTATTTTCCGGTGGGTTTCACCCACCTCCCCACCGAGCGGCCCGAAGCGTTGCTGCGGCCCGGGCGGAGCGCCGTTGCCGCCTAGCGGGGCTGCGGGGCCGTCCCCAGCGCGGGGATGTGGCGATGGGGAGCCCGGCTCTGTGCCGAACCGAACCGCGGCCGTCTGCGCGCGGGGATCTGCTCCGTCTGGAAGCTCTTCCTGCTGTTTTAGACGGTACGTGGCCTTCCCGTGGATAAGCAAAGCGCTTTTGATTTCGGAGGCGACCTACATCAGTCCTGCGGCCTGGGAGACGCCGAACGTGCAGTGTGAAATGTTATTTCTAGGCTCTGTTTGATACAGATCAGCCGTGCGGTCGATCAGTAAAGCTCGAGAGCAGCACAACACGTGATGCTTCAGCTGGAAGCCTTGTTTATTCCCCCTCCCCGTGGCCAGGCTGCTCCGCGTCGTGGTTGTGCAGGGGCCGACCCCTCATTTCTGGTGGAAAAAGAAGTGCCCGGGGTCTGCACTGCTGCTCCTCCAGCATGAGAGAGGAGCGAACAGGTCGGAGCACTGAATGCGTGAACGTTTGTGCTCAGGCTGCAGGAATAGTATATTTATTTTTTGTGTTAATTAGCTGTTCGTACATGAACTCATACTGAAGAAATAAAGAAGAAAGTTGACCCCTAAAATATGGGTACAGAATGAGAAAGCGAGATATGGAGCATCTCTGTTCCCTGGCAAAGATATTACCTGTGGTCACTTCAACCCAGCCCGTGGAATGGGTGCAGTGCAGGACCAGAGCTGCTCTTCAAATTGTCCTTACTGAAGCTGAAGGTGAGCAGAAATAAAATCCTGTCTTAGAGATGGGAAATGGAGTGTGTGACCTCACGAGTGTCTCTGCAGCTGTATTCTCTGACTCAGAGCTGGGAGTTTTGCTACGTGCTTCCCATGAGCACTCCCCCGATGTAAGGCCCTGCAAATCCCCCAGAACAACGTACTGGGCACGGATGGGTTGTGTTTTCTCACTGAGGTATTTCCTCCTTTTCTTTAAGAGTCTTATCCATTTATTAATTACTATTTGCATGCAGGAGAAGAGCAGAAAGATGCCGTGACGCATTGATCTTAAAGTTATCAAAAACATGATGTTTTGTTATTTTAGCAACACTGGCAGTACGGAGTTGCTCCTGGTTTTGTTTTTCACATCTCAGCAGGCACGTGATGGAAGCTGTATTTGCCTTCCAACATTCTGGGCAGAACCCAGATTAGTGGAGACTAATCTTGGAGAGACTTCAATCTGATCGTAGGTGAGGGTTTGATTTGAGGCAAAACACCACAGGAAATCACAGAAGCCAAATTTTTATGAAGGTTTATTTAGAAAAAACATGATGTTGGGGAGTCACTGTTACGTAGCGTGGCAATTCCCTTCCTCTTGAGTAATAAGCACCACACTGTGCGCATGCAGTTATTATGGTCCAGCTGTAACATCTCATCTGGGGCTTAACACGAACACTGCACTGCCCTTAGTGCACCACTCACACACACGTTGGGACACACACACCGTTGAGCTTTTCCATGAAAAAATTGTATAACAAATACAAACCAAACTGAAGCTGTCAACTCAAGAAGCAGTGTGCGAACGTAGACAAAGTTACTCCTGAAGGTTTGCTTAAGAAAAAGGGCCTTGTCTGTCCCTGTCCCCACTCAGTGCTGTTGGGAAGTGCGGCTTTAACAGGAACTTGTCCCATCCTGACCCTCTCACGTTACCTGCAGACACTACAGCCGGATAAACCACTCTGTCAGAGCTATAAATGCAGAGTCCTTCCT
This sequence comes from Cyrtonyx montezumae, assembly GCF_038088225.1. Lineage (NCBI taxonomy): Eukaryota > Metazoa > Chordata > Aves > Galliformes > Odontophoridae > Cyrtonyx > Cyrtonyx montezumae. The sequence goes on along the minus strand of NW_027071903.1, from coordinate 25,147,009 downwards.
TCAAGCATCACCGTCGTGCTGTTGCTGTACTGAACAGTACCTTACACCTTTGCAGTGTTTGATATGTGATGCTCTGGGCCAGGTGATGATAAACCTTTGTGCAGAGCACCCAGAAGGGGCAGGACAAATGGCCCTGGTCTCTCACAGACAGGAGCAGGGCTGGCAGAAGCACAAAGGGCCAGGCTGATGGGTTCCCCCCTCATGCCAAAGGAGCCAGAGCCCAGGTCCCTGCCACAGGGTGCACAGCTTTTGGGGCTGGGGGTGACACCCAGTGTCTGAGCACCCCTCCAGCTGGAGAACACATGCTGGTGCAAAAGACGTGGCAGGTGAAGGGCAGGAGACAGCTCAGGGTCTTCCCACGCTGTCAGCTGGCCCACGACGTGAGCTGAGCGCAGCCATGGGGCAGTGCGGCCACGTGTGCAGCTCTGCACAAAGCGGCGCGGGACGGCATGCTGCGGGAGAGGGGCAGCCATCCTTCCAGGACACTGCATGCACACACCAGTGCTGACATGGCAGTTAAGACAAGAAATGGATGGCACTTGTTTCCCTTGAACACACATGCACATACCATCCTTAGAAAAAAATAAAAAAATAAAAAATTAAATACATTTAAAAAATGACAGTTGAGATTCTCTTCATTGGAACATAAGAAGAAAACAGGGGCAGCATGATTCTGATCACTGAGGTTGGTCAGCAGTCATCTTCCACCTGTAGGGATGTGGGTTCTCTCTGCCCTCGATGCTGCAAAGCCCAGCATCACCCTGCTGCTCCAGGTGGTTTTTAAGAGCTGTCTATTTAAGACCCTGCAGAGTTATGACAGTGTTACAGAACTTGCTATTTTATAAAGGAATATCAAAGTTTTTCTACAGCGAATCCTCCATGGATCCAGGGAAGATCTCAGCAAGACTCCCCTGTGTAGTTTTCACTTCCAAAGGAAGGGCTTCAGCAGACATGGTACGGACTGGGAGCTCACTGGAGAAGTCAGCTGCAGATACTTCACATCCCAGCTTGGCATCACATATATAAGTGGGATTTGAGTGAATATTATTCAGTTGAGAGCTCCCTATGAAGACAGGTAGAGCTGCTGTGGGCCTGCTCACTTCCATGAAGAAGGTATGGAGAGCTCTGTGCCTGTCTGCCTACGCTGCCGCTCTGCTCAGCCAAACCTACTCCAGGGCTGTGCCCCATCAGAGCTCCAGGACTGTCACCATGTCCCTGATGTCCCAAGGGAGCTCTTGGAGCAGAGGCCAGTGTACCCCAGGTGCGCTTCTGCAGCTTTCCACAAGCACTGGTGCCAGCAGCACATCTGCACAGAGCTTTCCAGGATGCTGATGGACAGCCACAGTGAGCCCAGCTGTTTGCCAGCGCCAAGTGGTGGCAGTGGTGGTAGAGAGTAGCTTTAAACTGCACAGAACAAACATCAGAGCAATGTAATGCTGTTGCACACTGGGATTAGCTGCTGCTTCACAAGCACTTTCCACTGGGTTATGAGTTAGTCTGGCACCTGAGCGAAGGCCCTGACTTAGCTGAGCACTTGTGTCTCCCTTCAATCTGTCCTTACTCAGCCAGGCACTCGGGTGAGTACCTGAGCACCTCGTGCCAGCCCAACTGAAGTCTGTACATGCGAGTTCTGCATTGGTCCAATACCCTCCTGGTGTTTTTCTTGGAAGCATAGCTACAGCTCGAGATTAACTACTTAGTTAACCTTCATCAAAAAGGTCCTGAGAAAGTTGCTATAATACTAACAAATATATATATACATAAATACCAGAACACAGGGCTCAAGGCAAAACAAATGCATGTTTAGATTAATAGCTGTAAACTGTGTATTCTACAAGCAAATAAAAACTTGTTGGCATAGGAGAAAAACCTAACATTCAAAGTCTATAGGATTGGCAGCACTAAGCTTACTTCACTCTCTGGGATGAGGACAAGTACCAGTGTAACACCGCAACACGTTCCACTGAACCCAAGCTCATGTAAACAGGTGTGCTTTGACAATGCTTTTACATCCAGGCATGACCCTGCACCTGGAGCCAGGCAGGCAGAGCACTGCAGAAGGGCTGCTGCTGCACAGCCCCAGGGCACACAGCAGGACTCGGGCTGAGACCCTGCAGCGCTGCGCTGCCATTTCCAGCTCTATGCATGGGAGCACCCCATTCCAGGCCCTGGCTCAGCAGGATGAGACACACAATAAGGATTATTTGCAGCGTAAGGCATTGCAGGACTCGGCCCTAAGGTTTCTATTTTCAGCAGAGAACCCCTTATCCATACACAAGGTCATACGTAAGCATATCCAAAAGTGCCTAAAAGAACGGTCAATGTCACTACACATTACGCCCAGTAACGCAGTTAAGACTGTGCATATTGGCTTCAGATACTGTGAAACTTCTTGGTTAAATTCAAACCAACTACAAATCTTTCTGGTGAAAATTAAATTAGCTGTGGAAGTTAAAAATGATCAGGCTGCGTTTTCAAGGTTAAGAGGAGACGTTAACAGAAAGGAGTGGCTCCCATTGCAATGGTTTCCAGTGCCTTCCCTTCGTCCCCGTGAGCGCGCTGGGGTCGCGGCTGCTGGCGTTCCAGTTCTGCCACGCGTGGCTACTGCCGCTCTCCTTCCACACGCTTCTTGCGAACTGGGACAGCAGGACAAGAACAGAGCACTCAGTGAGAACTGGAGCACTTTTCTCAGGGACACCTCCCTTCCCACGACACAATGGGTAGAAGGGAGCTTCTAATAAATGCTCAGCACTGCTAGGACCATAAATACTGTAATTAACTTTTCTAGTTGCAGAGGACTCTGCTGTAGATAGGCAACAGTCATAATCTTTTAGCAAACAAATTGAAATACAGATACCACTGAATACTGGCAACAAGGAAAACATACCAGACCTTAAAGTTTCCGTTTAAACTTCACTATGCTATGATGACATTAATGTTACCCAGCATCACTGCACTTATTCAAAACAGAGTAGGTTGAGAATGCAAAGCAAAGAGTGATGAGCTTGGTGTTATGGGCAGGATTCGGGTGACAAGGAGATGTGTGAATTTTTACAGCACTTGAGATGCATCATGGCCTATAGAGGAGGGGGGTCCCCATGGGGCCCCATCTGCTGCTCGAGGTGCACTGAATCTTTTCTAACTTGGCCAGGTAAAATTAGTGAGGTTCTCCTGTTTGTGTGATACAAGGTGGTGTTACATTGAACTGTCGTGTCCTGCTCCTGATATTAAATTGCTGGAGTAGAGAACAAAGGCAGTAAAACTGGATGGATGTGCACCTTTCACTACAGAAAGTCAATAATCATATATAACTGCAAAAATCCCATTACTTTGCTATCAGGAGGTTTATTTCATAGTGTTTTCCTGGCAAACACTATTACTCCAAGGCCGTCAGTGTATAATCAATCATTTATCTCATAATGTTTTGTTGCATTTATTTTATTTTTTGAAAATTCTCCTCCCTGATAAATCTTGAAGAAAGCCAAATAGTGCAAAACCTGGAAAATGAAGATGAGCCTCAAGTTACATGCCTAACAGCAGTTCATTAAATAGCAGGGAAAGTTTCTAAGGAAACTAAAAGTTTCAGGAGCAGGAGTGCATTTTGAGAATGATCAAGCACTGCTAAAAATAATACTAGGAGTGAAAGAAGTAGCTTCTAGCTCAATTTTTGTTTTATGTCTTTAAGAGAGAAATCCAACCAAATGCATCATGGTTTGACACCACACTTTGTGCAATTAATCAGTTCTACCTTGTTGAGCTTATTCTTATTTTATTTCCTTTTACTGTAAACTATTCCTGCATAGCCACCTCCTCCCTGCACTGTGCATTAAGCACAGAGCAGAGCATCACACTCAGGTGAAACTTGCAAAGCTCCCTTCTCCTTTCCTTTCACTGGCTGCACAAGCAGCAAAGCCTTTCATGTTCCCTTGATTGTCCAGGTTTGCTCTGCTGTGGCAAAGTGAGGACTCCTGTGGTTCCTGAGCAAGCAGTGGGGCTGGCTGTCTTTACTCACTGGCCAGCTGGAGATCCAAGGTGCTGCCTGGAAAAGGGCACATTTACTCCCCTTCCCAGCACAACTGGGAGAATTACAGTAAGATCTCAGGTGTTCTGTGCTCTTGAGCCTGTGGAGTTGCACATCACCCCTCACATACAGACTGGATGTTGTGAAGTTAGTATTCAATCTTATGTACAGTTTGGAAGAGTGTGAAGGCCAGGGTTTGGCTCAGCTGGACAGATGAGGAACGGATGGAGAAACACCTTACCTAAGTCGTTGTTTTTAGTGATAGCTGCTGCTACTCTGGTTCGTGGGCCCTGCTTTGTGAACTGGTATCCAAACTTGAGGATCTTGGAGTTCTCCTCCAGCATCTTGGCAATCTCCATCTCCACAGCTGTCCCCAGCTGCTGCCTCTGTTGGTGACATGGTGAAATGTTCCCAAAAGAAAAGAAAATATTTGTTTTCAAAACACAGAAAATAAGAGCATGTATTTCAGTACTGTGCTCAAACTACAAAGAGAATCCCTTCCCTGGAGACATAGCTCTGGATTTTATGTTTCCTTTGACTAGTTTTATTTGGACATTTTCCATGGTATGGTTGCATGGGACATGAGCTACAGAACAACTACAGAGGCTGCCTTGGCTTTGCCATGGCCCTCTGGGAATCTGCACAGATGGGAGACAGAAGGGGGCTGCAGTTCAATGCACGCTCTTTACCTGGTTGTCAATTTTAATCTCTGTCAGGGATTCATTCTCCTTCAGCGCATCAATCAGTGCCAAAATCCCCGTCCCAGTAATGAAATTGGACTCTACATTCAGACTCTTCAGTGTTTTGTTCACTTTCAACATATCTGCAAATGCCTGAGGGGTTGGAAAGGGAAGATAGATCAAATTCTTGAAAGCTTCAGAAAATAACAGCAAATCTGTAAAACAGGGCATAGTGTCTGCAAAGAAATAAAATACAAACAGGCTTAAAAGAGCACAGAGATAGATCAGAATGGGTTATGCTTCTATTGTGCATAGTAGCAGGGAAATTCTGCTAGGTAAAATGAAGGATCTATCCTAAAGCATACACAGTCCTACCTTAACATTGTATGTTATTTCCAAACAGCGTTATAACTTACAATAGCTACAGGGTCATTGCTTCGAGTAGCAGCAAGGCTGAATGTCTTCACGTGTATGTTGCTTTCCAAAGCTTTTGCAAATTCTTTCAGGGTTGGAATAGGGATATTCTACATTAAGGAGATAAATCGAGTAGTTAGGAAAGCCAGCCACATGAGTAGACACTAGTTCTAACGATCATCAACCTGATGGATTAATAGCCACAGACTGCATGCTTGAATCATCCCCAGTGCCCATAAGAGCATCTCAGGAAGGACCAGTCGTGCTTGGAGTGCTCAGCAGCCATGCAGAGCTCTGTGCTGGCATGCTGTGTGAGTGCTCCCTGTATCTGGGTCAGGTCAGGGCCAGCACGTGACTGATCTGAGCTACTTTCCCATTTTGCTGCTGGTTGTTCAGAGTCTGTGCATCCCTGCTCCTCCCCATTTCCATATGTGGGCTAATTGAATTAGTGATGATTATGTAGTGCCCATGAGATGTCTTGCTTTATGAGCTGCTAAAGAAGGGCAGCCAGAGGGAGTCACCCTGTGGGCTTTTAATTGGTGTCTAATTCAACATTGGGCATCGATGACCTTGGAGCCTTTAAAACAGTTCCCTTCACTGCCCTTTCCTGTCTCTGCTGCTTTCCCCACACAGTACAGATAAAATACACAGTAAAAATGTAAAGACAAAAGGGTGCTGGAATTGTTTGAATAAACCCATCTGTGAGGATTTAAACAAAACCACACCATCTACCTTTATGTTGTTCAGATTAACTTCTACAAGAGTAGGATCATTTGCTTTTATCCTTTGTAAACTTGCTTCCACGTTGGTTGGATTAGGTGGCTCCTCAAAAATGGGCTTCACCTTTTCACCTTTGACCACATCTGCAACACAAGATCACATTGAATGCAGACATCAGGACCAGGCACAGTGGGTGAGCTTAGCGTAGGACAGCTGTGCTCAGGAAGAGGTTAGAATGAACCACAGAGCTCGGAGGCACGAGTGTTAGCCCCATGTCCTCTCCATCCCCCTGGCACCTTCCTGCACCAGAAGCACATCGCTGGGGCCATAGCAGCCGTAGCAGCTGGGTGCTATCATCACAGGCTACTTCCTCCCTTCGTGAAGATACAATCAGTTTGAGCCGAAGCAGCTACTAAGAGTATTGCATAGGATATAATATACAGCAAAGGGTGCCTTGTTCTTAGTCTGACATCTGTAGGGAAGGTGTGCTCAGAGCATATGCACTGCATTAGTGAGCAAATCTCCACATCTACAGATAGAACAGTCTGGGATCGGGAGGCCCCTCCAGTTCCTCCTCTGCTCTGATGCTATCAGCCTTACTAGAAATTCAATCAGCTCTTGTAAAATTGCAACATCTGCACTTTTTAAATAATAAAACTATCAAAGTCTGTCTGGCAGCACCAAGATTTATGGAGTCATTGAGTACTCGTGCTCCAGAGAGATACAATTTTGACCACTGGCAGCTATAAGCTATAAATATCCTTAGAAATGCATAGAAGTCATAGCTTAGAACACAATTAGTACTTCCAATTCCCAGGCATCTATTTGTGAGGATTAATTTGTAAGCCATGACTGCCCAAGCCACTAGAGGAAACAAAGTATGTTTCGGACCACAGGTATCTTTAAACTCTTTCATTTTGTCACAGTGAGTTATTCAGAAGATTAGTGCTCAAGCCACAGTGTACTATGCACTTCTGTTCAGTGCAAAGATTGTCCCACATCATGGGCCAAAACAAAACCAAATACATTTTAGAATGTACCAGAGATGAAGTCGTACACAGACCTGAAGCTGGTTTTTGTTTCATTCCCCTTTATTTTATTTTTCCTTGGTTACTTATTTACCAGTTCCCTGACAGACCTTGCATGTGCCTGAAGAACACTTCAGCCTTCCTAGGGATTAGGAGGTTGAAAACTGCTGGTAGAGAGTTTGCTGTACTTTGGGTTCATCGATGGAAAGCAAAGAAAAAACAGCAAACTAGGTTTGCACTTAGAGCAATGCCGTACCAAGCCGGGACCTGGGCAGAAATTTACCCCCATCCTCAGGTTTGAAAACACATTACACTCAGCCTAGAGTTAGCAGTATTCTTCCTTTTCCCCTTCTCGCTGCTTCACATTAGTTTTATTTTCTTTCTTTAATCATGGTGCAACACCACACTGACAGGCAATTTCTGAGCTGCGTCTCCCTCTTGTATCGAACCATTTCAGCTGGCCAAGGAAAGGCATTGCTTTTGGATCAAAGAATAAAGCGATGTGACAGGGCAATTTTCTGGCTGGTAAGCCGTGCTTGGAGCATAGTTTAGCTGACTCACATAGCTGACATTATGACTCCAAGCAACAAAAATAAATTGAAATCTATGTGGATTACTAACGTATGCAGTTGCCTGTTATGAGATAGATGGCAGCTTGCATAGGGCCCCACTTAGGAGGTTCACAGAGAGCCTTAATCCTGAGAAAAATGGAGTAACACAGCATTCTGTCAACTTTCCCACCTCCTCTTTGGCATGGCCTGGCAAGAGGAAAGTACCTTTTTGAGTACCGTTTCTATGGTGACAAGTATTCTACAATTTTGTCTCAGAAAGCAAAGTTACCTAACTTGGTGTCCCAGAGCTCACGCAGTACTGGATAGAGGCTCAGCAGCTCCTAAGACTGTGATGAGAAAAACCTGGGGTTCAAACTGTATGGGAACTGCTGAGTTACAGCCTGAACCACTGGCTGAGCACCTGAAGGAAAGACCCAGTCAGCCCTGGGAGTAGAGGGGAAGGTGATTCAACTGTGTGACCAGAAGAGGTGATGCCAGGCTCCAGCCCTCCTAGACCTCATGTAAAGTCTGACTGGCACTGAGGAAGGATCTCTTGTAGGAGATCCCTCCTATTTGCAGCTCCTTCCCTATTAGCCTTGATCTTTGGAGATGGGTGAGCATTCATTTTCCTTTTTTTTTTTTTTAACACCTCCTTGTTTGTAATGGTCTCTTTGCCTTTACAACCCTTACAAAATGTACCCCTCACCTCTGAGATTTGATATGCCACAGCTCTGCTCTATTTACTGTGAATGCTTCTGGGTTTAGTAACTGCAACTCTTTCTGCTGAGGAGAATTTCTTGGCTGACTGCGCTTCTCATGTACCTACAGAGCCACTTAACAGACATATAGCCCACAAATAAATGTTTGCTTACTTCTCACACTTCCTTTTCCATCTTTACTGCGGGCACCTCCTTCATCAAATTTTGGATTGTTGACCATGTTGTGCACTCCAAGAACAGCTATAAACATGTAAACATCAGCAACAAGATACAATGTTAATGGCAGGAACAGAGAATGCAGAAAAACGTGTTGCAAATTCTACTTCAGTTCCCCAAATACAGAGTTTATAAGATTTTAGCTCTGAGCTAACCTTGCTTGCAGCATGCACTCAGGGAAGTGCCAGCTGGAAGGAACTGCCAGGGGTCACCTTGTCCAGCATCCCCCCCTTGCAGGAGTGCTGCCAGCATTAAGCAGGTCAGCTGTGGCTTTGTCTAGCTGGGTTCTGAAAGCATCCAGGGATGGAAATCTCACAGTCTCTTTGGGTAGCTTGCTTCACAGCTACCCTCCTGATGATTTATACTTCTTTTGCTGAAATGTACAACCCAAACCTCTTACTGCTCCTTGTTGTATTGTTTGGTAGATTGGAGATGGTTTTGACTTCACATGCGGTTAGGTTAATGAACGAGTGTTCATCCTGGGGTTTTAATAGGAGCACATAGGTGCCAACGTGCTTGGGAAGAATAGGAATATATTCCAGCACTTTAAAATAAATAGGCTAAAAGAAAACAAAACTCCATCAAAGATGTAAAGTTATGTTTTGTGCAAGTGAACTTCCATAGTGTTAGAAAGTAAATTGTGCTTTATCTTTATACTTCTCCCATAAATTATCTGCTTGGACTTTATGCTGTTAATGTCAGTTTTTACTTTTATCATCACGTTTTCCTCATGAGAGAAACTCATTGTTCTGTAAGCAGTGATGCTTGCTGTTACAGACTCCGTTCAAAACTCTCAGCAGTAGGTGTGTTTCTGCTTTTTGTTAGACTTTGATACCTACGAACTCAGTCACAAATGGCTGGATGGATGCTGACCAGAGCTGAGCAACACTTGGAACTCCATCCCATAAACTTCCAACTCCCTGAGGAGTGCCAGCTGCACTGCAGACCTACCATTCCTGTGATAGACCACATTTCTGTCACAGCCAAGACTAATGCATCCCAAAATGTGTGGTGTAGCCAAGGATTGCAGAAGATAATGGTGAGATTGTGTCCTTTGATGGGACAATAGTGCAGCTATAAGAGGTTTGGGTTTAATGCTGATCCAGTGCAGATTCAGACCAATGGAAAACACTGAAATATGTCATTTAGATGTTTTTAATTAAAAACAGAAAAATGTCAATGGAGCTGAAACTCTCCCACTGATGTTTTTATAAGGATTAGAGTTCTGAAGCATAGGCCGTGCACCTCAGCACACAGTAACATCAGTGGTCTCTAAGAAGGGACATGCCCCAGCCTGCAGTCTCCCACTTGTTGACCCTTCCCTTCCCCAGATCCTGTTAGCTGCTTCATCTCCTCCATTTGCCTGCCTCACATCAATTAGAGACAGGTGAGTGGTCTTAGTACTGCAGCAGCTCTCAGGTCATGCTCAAAGTGCTCCTGGGCACTGTATGGCCCCAGGCTGGCTGCCTGTCCCTGCAATGAGACAGCGGCAGCTGGGGAGCATCCTGACCCAGGCAGAGAGCTGGACGTGTGAGGGGACCATGCCCATGTGCTGTCTAACCTGCAAGGTCATAGAGCTCCGTATCTGAAGCGCTGGCCAGGGCTTCTTCTAGCTCCGGATCCAGGGTCACTTTCTCTTCTGTACGAGTTTCTATGGGTTTTTCTTTAGGAATAAATATTTTTCCTAGGAGAAGAAAAAGCCAGAGTGACTAATGGATTACTGTAACAATTCATCTGCCTCCTGGCAGTACAGGGAATAGGTCTGTGACAATGGAACTGCTTGGAAAAGTATCAAGTACATGTTTTCCTGTTTCTTATTTGATGCTATCCTCAACACCAGGATCATAATAAGCATCTAAAAATAAACAGTGAAGACTTCTGCTCTGTGTTGGTGATTGTTACTATGGAAGCAAATTTCCTAAAATAAATCCCCAGGAGCAGTGACAGCTGGGATTTTTCTGAAGTTTCTGTGGGCTTATATTAGTCAGAATCAGGTCTACACAAAGAGCTGGCAGAAATTTCATCCTTACCTTAAGTGAGGCACCAGAGGCAATTAAATCCATCCTATTGCAAGTAACTTTCAGTTTACAAATGCCATACAAGAGTTTTAAAGTTCTGCAAGCCTGATCTCTTTGACACATTCAGTGTAGTTCCCAGCCTTTCCATCAGTAATTTCCCTCTATCTCCTGATGATTGCTCACTTGAACAGCCTTTTCCTGATCAGGCCTCAAAAGGCTGAGCTGAACTTTGTGTTCTCTAAGGCTTGTTTGTTCCCTGCTTGTTTCCTGTGCTCATCCCTCCTTGTACCTAACTGGAATGTTGGTGTTAGCAGGCTGTTCCAGGTGACACTGCCCGAAGACGTTCGTCCCTTCTGCTGAAATGAAAAACTGTAGGAGAAATTCAGAAACAACACAGGAAGTCAAACTACTCCCTTAAGCTGTTACTGTAGCCCATAGCAATACTGTGATGCTGGAGCAAAGCTAGATCCCTGAAATTAAAGTTCCAATGGAATGAAGCTGGGATGAGTTATGGATGTAGGAGGCTTTGGCCCACGTTCAGCTTCAAATTGTCTTATTTGTGCAGCACGGTCTCAGCAATGTTATTTTGTTACCCTTGATAAATGCAGTTCTGGTATTTTGTGTTCAGCTACAGACTTTCTGTCCCCATTTTTTCAGAGCTGCCATTCTCGTGGCTTTTTTTCTCATTATCATTGAATCACCAAGGTTGGAAAAGGCCTCCAAGATCATTTAGTGCAACTGTGCACCTACCGCCAGTATTTCCTAATACTAAACCACATCCTTAGTACAACATCTAATTGTTTCACGAGCACCTCCAGAGATGGTGACTCCACCACCTCCCTGAGCAGCCCATTCCAGTGCCTGATTGCTCTTTCAGAATGGTCCAATGTATCACTTCTGTGTAGGAAATGCCTAATGCATTTATCTCTTTCATACACGTTTTTCTAATGCAATTTCTGTACTGTCTTCTTCCATTAATGAGGTTACTGAGTAGGCTCAGAAAAAGAAAATACATTTTTGAAACAGTCAAGGTTTACTGATGCAGAATTTGACTCATTTATTCTAGAGATGTTTGTACCAAGGCTAAATAACTTCAGAACACAAAACTGGACAGAAGGTTATGCAGAAAGCCAAAGTAATATCATTTGATGATTCATTTTTTCATGTGATATTTTAAGGAAGACAACTTTTAACAATAGGCTTCTAGAAGATAAAAGCCTCTGTGGGCCAAGGGTAGGGATCGTTTCCACTTTGAGCCTGCACTCCGTGGTGAATCACACATAGCCATCCCAGCAGCAGCAATGAGAAGTCACGCGGCAAACTTGGGGTGAGAAACGCTCATATACTGAAGATTAATCACACCCTGCAGAGTTCAGATCAGAGCAGGTGCTGCAATTTCAGACTCACTCCGTACTGTCCCTTAGCCTGAAGTGTGGGATGGAAGCTTTCAGATGCCACAGACCAGGCGTTAACTGATGCCAGGAGTTAAGCGACTTGACTGGTTAGGGTAACCATCAGGAGAAATTTCATGACAACACTGGAAGCTACAAGACCAAAATGACCCAGAATATCCGAGTAAACAGCCGTGAGGAGCATTGGCTGTGAACCATTTTTCTTTCAGATCAGTGGCGGTTCCTCGAGTTCTCAGTAATCAGTAGCTCATTTAAGACCTAGAGGGAATCCTGCTTATCTTTATCCTGACTGACAGCATTATCCCTGCCAGCCCTGCTCAGAGCTGGGGCTGGTACCAGCCATCTCAGGAGAGCAGGCAGTGGTGTGCCAGGAACCCAGAGCCCAGTCCAACCGCAGCCTGCCTTTGGGTTGTGTTGTTCTGCAGTCCAAGGGAGCCTGGCTTGATCTCCAGAGTCCTCTTGTCATGCCAGCACCCAGTGGTGGGCTGTCTGAGGCAGAGCAGTGCTTCCATTTTAGAATCTCAGACTGATACAAGTGGGGATGAAGTAATGCTTTAGTGGACACAGGGCCTCAAGTCTTGGGTAAACTAGAGCTGGTATATATTTCAGTTGGTCCTTCCCTGTGAATTTTGGAAGTGGGTAGGCCAAGTGTCTTGTACAGAAACAAAGCAGAAACCAGTACAGGTTCATATTTTTTTCATGCAGTTCACATATATAGGAATATGATTTTTAAGCATTTGTTTCAGGCATATGTAATTCTTGGATGGCAGCCCAAATCTTTCTAAATGTGTATATGACTCTCAATGAGAGATTCATTTAAAGCATTCTTGGCAAATGTTTTAGAAAAAAAATTCTATTACTGGTTATATGAAATATTTAAAGGGGCAAGGTCATGTCAGAGATGAAAATATATATCTTTAATACATGTGAGCCTCTCTGGCGTCCAATGGCTTTGTAAAAATATTCCTCTTTCTGTTATCTGGACAAGAACATTCTTTTGCATTAGCCTGATGTGAAGATACTTTGTACCATAGCAGAGTTTAGAAGAGCTTATGCATTTAGCCCGTTATTAAGAATTCATTACCTTTACATCAGCAGCAAAACTGCATGCCTGTGTTTATAGACAGCTGTCAGCCCATTTTCCCTCTTTATTTTAAGAACAGAGTTCAAAGATCCGGGAGGTCCCTCCTGTCCCACATTCCTACACTGTAAATTCATTTTATAGTACCATCCACTGACAAAAAAAAAAAAAAAAACAGGATTATGGCTCCCTTGTTTCAGGGGACCAGCTCAAATTTAAAATGGATTATTTGTAAATACTTCGAAGCCTCAGAGGAATAGCTTTATTATTTTAAAGTTAGATCTATGAAGAAAGGCTGCCTTTTCTATTCATGCTGTAACTTGGAATTTAGATATGATTAACGTTGGCCGTGTTACCTTTGCCTCCAGAATAAGTTGACATTCCATGCTATTTCTTAACAGTAATAACTTAGCTCTCTTCCAAAATAGTGACAAAAAATAGCAAGAGAAGTTACATTTGTATGTGTTATACTTCAGCTACTTCAATATTAACATAAAGACAACCATACTTACATACCGAATTATATATTATTTGTGTTTAACCACAAAAAAGAATTCATATTTTGGTAAAAAAAACTTGAAAGCGTTAAAATATAATTTCATTTTTACACATATATATAAACTCAAAAGGTCTGAAAGCCAAAGTGCTCTTTCTTACATGAAATGTTACATCAGTCAATGGAATTCTCCCCTTCCTTCAGTCAAACCAGGTTAACTGGCTGTGGTGACCTGGATGACAACTGGGGTGGATTCTTATAACCCAGGGGAATTTGTGACTGCGAGTACAGTGAGAAGAGATTCGTACTGGCTCAGCATTACAGCAGGCCTATTCTTTTTTAAGCACTGCAAAACTTTTATTCAAATTGAAATAGGATATGGTTCACGTTTTACTCAAAAAGGGTTTAGGGAAAAAAAAAAAAAAGAGCCCATTGAAGCCAAGGAGAAGGATTTAGGACTGAATCATATACAGAGAGACTTAGAAATGCAGGGTGAGATGAAAGAAAAACAAATCCTCAGGGGAAAAAAAAAGAAATACTCCAGGTGCAGTCATAAAACCATGGACATACTTCTGCCACTTGGTTTCAGGAAGCTGTGATTTCCTGCACTGCTCAGATACCTCCTTTAAAGCAACGTCCAAGGAAAGCAAGGAAATGAGACACATCCCTATCTCCATCTCCTTATGCAATATTATTTAACTACATAAGCATATAAGCACATCTACAGGAAAACTGAGGAGGTGACTATGTCAAGTGTATTGTGGTAAAATATGTTTATTTGCTTACTGTCAGGTAAGGGGAAAACAGAGAAACTGAGTAGTACAGCTGATGGGATTGCACTAGGAGGCACACTCAAAAGCATGCTGCAGATTTCATCCTCACTTGAAGTTCACATTTGGAACGGCCTTTGTGGTGTGCCTGCTCTTTGCCTTGCCTCTTAACGTTCATCAGATTTTTGTGAATAAATTTAAGCTGCACCATTTTTATTCACTGAGCGTTTAATATTTATACCCACTTTGCACAAGCCAAAGTGACTCAACAAAGCACACAGCTATGAGAAATAAGTTTATTTTTACTAAAGTGCCTTTTCTAAAATTTCTTTTCTATAGGTTTTATGAAGGATAGTTACTTAATTTTATAATACAAAGGCATTTTCTGACATAATTATGAAATAATTACTTTCTTTTCCTATAAACTGTAACTCAGATTATTGTACTTTCAAGAAAATATCTGGTTACACTTATTACTTCTTACTTTTCAGGGAATTGCTGACTACAGTGAGTGTCTGTTTATTCTCCATTACAGAATGTTGTAATTCTGAGGTCAGAGCACTGACCTTAGAAGTGAAATTCAATGATCTTGGAAATCTGCCTTGCATAAATCACAGACACTTGATTCACTTTTTCCATTTTGCACTATTCTTTTCTTTTGAGGCTTACTTCAGTTTCCCCCCCCGCCAGATTCTCTGTGAAAACGGAGCTAAATTAATGCTTACTGAGAATAAATGTGTTTTATGAGGAAGAAAGCAGCCAAGGTTCAAGTAAGCATGAAGTTGAAAGCTAGATATAATTAAAGTGCAGTATCATAATTGCTGCTGTACTGTTACTCCTGGATTACTGACTGTATCTTCTATGTCTTAAATCAGAATATTGCAACAGGAAAGTTGCAAAGTTCAGCTTTCCAAAGTTGTTAAATCTATTGTGCATATACACAGAGCAAAGATAAATTGCAGCAGCATACTTGGCTTCAACCAGCATGCTGCAATCCTGACACCTTATTGCTGCTGTGCTGGCACATGTGCCCTCTTTACATGTAGGCAGAAGCACTGAGGACACAATTAGTATTCATGCAGGAGCACACGTGGAGAACACTGGAACAAACTGGAGGTGCCAAAAGTAAAATATCACTAAGATTTCAAATGCAAGTATGTTTCCCTTGGGGATTGCAAAGGGCATACATCCCTGGTCCCATCCTCAAAGCATGGAGGCACTGTAGCTCACAAAGAACAGCTGGAAAAATTTACTTGAGGTGGCTAAAACAATGTGTTTTCTCCTAACCTTGTTCTTGGAAACAGCTGAGTTCTTTTTGCTGACACTTTCCAAAAATCCAGCCTGAGGCGGACTCTCAGCATGGGAAATTTCAGTGTAAACTGTGCAAGTTTGGCAAAGTCATGAGCAACTAAAACAGGGTCTTACAAAAGCAAGCAGTGAAAGACATTGGCTGCAGAAATTACTGTCAGCAACAGCAGTCCTTTCGTGCTTTAAGAGACAAACATCAGTTCTAAATTTAAGACTTGAAGGATAGGAAGAAGGTGGCAAAAACTGAAACAAACATTTCAGCTTTGGGAGTGAAAAGACTGCTTTTGTCAATTCAAAGAAGATACCATGTCTCTAAACTAAATCCTAACATTTCTATGCGGAGTCTGGTACAAAAGCTGGGAACTCATTTAGCATCCATGCTAATACTTTGACCTTCTGAAAATGACTCTCATTATCACTGAGCAGAGTATTGATTCTCTGCTTGGCACAGCACAGCTCTCAAGATAGCTTGTCTCTGCCAGAGCAACTGAAAACAGGGGTTTGCCCCAAAGTTCTTTGGTTAATCATCATTATTCTTCCTTTTCCCTTTTTTCAGTTGGCTGAAAATGTTAGTGTTTAACCACATACAAGCATTTTCCCCTTCCCTTTCCAGCCACAAATAATAACAACCCACTGGAGTTTTTCCATGAGGAGAACTGTATTGGATCCAGACTGAAATGGTTTGGCCAAGAGTTGAAGACCTCGTAGAAGACAGTGGTGAAGGACTGAAACAGCAATCCTCAACAGCAAACGAAAAGGGCACGGCCAGCATTTTGTATCTGATCATCTTTCACAATGGAACATCTTTCAATTATGTTTCATTAAGTATCACGTAGTAAGAGAACCACAGCTACAAAGAAGAAGCGGAACTGTTGCTAATAGCATACAGTTGTATTACAGTGGTACTTAACTAAGATCAGCTGTACACATTCAGAGAGAGAAAGCTGCTGGCCCACTCAGCAAAAAAGGTAAGTGCAGATCAGAGGATTACGTTTCCTTCTAGAAATGGATGGACAGGAAGAACTGTGGACAAGGCTGTGAGAAAAGTGGGGCAGGCCTTAGGTGCCAGTCCAGACCCGAGGACATAAAAGGTATCATTTCCACTTCGCAGACCTTCTCTCTGCCTCGAAGATTCTCAATCCTGTTTCCTTTTATTACAATCATGTAGCACTGACAATTCTACTCAACATTTTGTGCCTGATAAATCAGAGGCCTTACCCTCTTCATCTTGTCCTTTACTCCTGGACCACAATAAAAAAGCTTCAGAGCAATGTCTGTGTGACCACTGTCTGTCCCAGCTACGTGCACAGAGGGCAGTGGCTCACTGAGCAACTTTACTGGCTTCCATGTAGGGATTTCTAGTTTGTCTCTTTTAAGTAGGAACTAACCCAAAAGTCCATAAAATAAACACTTAGAAGCTGCCAATCTCTATGGCTACACTAATCAGCAGACTCTCTGTACCTCTGTTGCTTATTAGAAATGAGCCCTGCTGTGGGAATGGCTCACAGTTCCTGAAAGCCACCCAATCTTCTGCACATACACACACAAGATCTAGAACTTGGATGGGGACATTCAGACAAAACATCCACCCCTGACATGTGTTAAGGAAGATGTGAGGTAAAGCAATCTGAAAAACTTGCTCAATGGCAGTTTGGGTGCACTGCCTCCAGGCTGGGAACATTCTGTCCCAGGCTCAGCACAAAACTTGGGGTTTCACTAAATTTGAGAGCCATTCCATGAAATTTTTTTGTACTGCAATTAATGTAGGCTGAAATCTGGCAGAAGGCCAAAGCTCTAATGCATGCCATATGTTTGATTGTTTTTGCCAAACATTTTCAGTCTCTCAAAACCACGATTATAATCAAAACCAAGGCAATTCCCTGCACAACCACCCCCCACCTTGAGCTCGTATTTAACACTTCCTTTGCTCCAACCACTCTGAATATCCCCCTTAGCCTTGGAATTTGTTTGGCCTTGTTCTGCAGCACAATCAAAACCTTATGGTTGTGCTGGGCACATACAGATCTACATAGAGAACTGAATTTTGTCCTTCAGCACCATTTTGGTATTGCTGTTTGGTCAAGAACAATCCAATAAAACATTAACAGAAGAAGAGAGGCAGAGACATTGTAAAAAATAACGATGTATCACGGACTGTTCTGGAAGGAGGATGTTTTAAATGCTGCCTTCTTTCTGCCAATTGCCAGATTTTCAAGTCAGTATCAGATTTGCATGATAAAGATAGGAACTGATAGAAACATCACTTAACACTCAATAGAAGCACCCCACTTCCTAAATGTGGAAAAAAATCATTTCCCAGTTTATGACAAATATCAAAGTAGAAAAGAGTAACAAAAGCTTATGCAGCACTTCACAACTTCTAATCCTACTGACGGGCAAACATCCCCAGGTGGTAAATAATGCCAGATGGTACATTGGCACTGACACCTCCCACTTCTTATACATAAGTAGAGCCACTTTGGTACTGCCCCAGAACTGAATTCTTAACTACCGGAATTACTGCAAAATATATTTGTGGGTATTTACAGTATGGCTGCATTATAGTGCTGCTATAGTGGAAGTGATTTAACAGGCATATATGCAACATAATCATATAAATATTTACCAAACTGTAAATACACATTAAAGCCCATCAACATGCAGAAGGTGAAGAATAAGCTTTTCCTAAATATTTTCTTCAGTTTCTTATCAGGATATATTTTCAAAATGTAGGCTATTTATCCTGAGCTTCAGAAGAGCACTATTAATACTTAAATCTAGCATATAGTATCACATAGTGGACATCTGGATGCATAGGAAACATAGATAGAATGTTGATTTGGCCCCATCAGATGAAAACTCAAGCAGAAGAAGCAGTGCATGAAGTCGCAGTGCTGCCACAGACAGCACTGGGATCAGCTTTACACAGCTGCAGCACCAGTCCTGGGAGTGCATGCATCTCCATGCAACATCATTTTGTGTATTTATGTGTGCGATTTCAGACACGATCACAGTGCAAAATGGCAGAGTCTCAGCTCTAAGTTAGTTAAGTATCAGTAAGGTGAGACCTAGCAGGTAGTAACTTACCCTGTTCTGGGACTGTGATGCATAGGAGACTGGAAAACGGAAACATTTGGTAATAAAGCCACACAACAATAAACCATTCCCCTCTCTGCACAGCATGTGGTTGATCCCTTGCTACCTGCAGGATTCCTGCAGCATTCCTGCACTTCCATGGGGTTTAGAATCAGCCCTATGAATAGCATGGAGCAAAGGGGATGGATGGAGGACAAAGGAGACAAATGAATATGCTGCAGGATAAATTCACGCAGTGATAGGATCTAGCTGGGAACTGTCTTCTTCCTCTGAAACCATTCTTCCACAGAATGAGTATACAATGTAATGATAGTAACAGCCATTCTTGCTCTGCAAGGAACATTTGTATCTTCAGTAGTGACACATAAAGTAAAAAAAATGTTGCACTTGAGTGTCTTTTCTTTCAGCAGGTCCCACTGGAACCAGGTGCTGGTGGTCAGGAATGTCCCTGCTGGAATGCAGGGGTGGCCACCGGCAGCAATTTGTATTCACCACATGGAGATGAGGTACACTGCTTGCTTTAATACATGTTTGTTCCTGCCCTCAGGTTATCCTACCTATGTTTAGGTGATTAGGTTTTCCTGTTTTTCTCTTTTTCCCTGTAGCTGTAGGGCAAGGGGAAACAATGAAGCTATCTTCAGGAATAGCGTTACCAGATGTGCTAGCAAACAAGTGGAAAAATACTTTTTGTGTGTGTGTGAGCATATTCTCTGAGCTATCACATGCAGTAACTGCAAGCAATAGTGACTTAGAAAGGGATCTCTTTCCCTGCTGAAACACCTCCCACAGCGCACACCCTTGCAAGGCCAAGGCCTGGGAGCAGGATGCTGAGTGCAAGGCCAGCCATGCCTGCACTCACCTCCTGCCTGGCAGGCAGCCTGCCAAACCCCGTGGCTGGAGCCATGGGACAGTGAGGCAGACACTGCTTGACAGGCAAAGCCACCGTGTCACATCCTCCTCCAGCAGCCCCAAGCCTGGCTCACTGGCCTCACCTTGCATGGTGGCCTCCACCTCCTTGTCCTGGCCAGCCTGACAGAACGGTCAGGCACTGAGTTGTAGGTGATGATTCAACCCCGACACGAAAGGTGGCCTTACCTTTCTTCTCCCCTGTAAATGGAACAAAGTCTTCCCTGTCCTTGTGCTCAAGTGCTTGCTTCTCCAAGTATGAAAGCAGGCGTTCTCGGTCGAAGGGGCCCGTGGCAGGCTTTGTGGTCTGGTCCTTTTGCCGAAATCCGGCTGGAAGCAAAGCGTTCTGTGAAGGTATGCGGAAGAGAAGGTGGGGTGTAAAGGAGATGAGGCAACTTTGTATAGTTTTACAAATGATTCAATCTAATTTTTTTAAGTGGAACTATTATTTGCATGTTATTTCACATAGTGCTCCTTGAGGACAGCAACAACATACATTACCTAAATGTAAGCAACAAAACCAGGGTGTCTTCCAGGCTTCTCATTCCTAACACCTCTTAATATCTTCATTAACTACATCTACAATCATAATACCAAAGAACAGAACAAAATCAGAGCACTTTCTATTACACATACATACACGTAGAGTTTACAGCCCAGGTAAACAGACCAGATAAGCTTCCTCTGCATTTTCTTCCCTCTATTTCCATGTTTTTCCTCCCATATTTTTTCTCTCTCACTTCATCTTTTCCAGCATTCTTTTCATGCTAATGCAGATCTCTCTTGGACTTCAGAAATACATGGAATGCACAGAAAGTAATTGGTGACTGATGTGGATGTCAGCTATTCAGAGCACGCAGGAAGCAAGTACACAGAGCCCCACTTGAAACATGTAGCTGCATGACCATGAGAATGTCTCTGCCTTCTGTAACATAGGAAGATGCACAAAGCCCCCACATTTCTGACCAGGAAACCCCAGAAAGGAATACAGGTACACAGACATTGTAGTGCATATGCAGCAAAGCTAGTTTGTTGAAGATGTCCCCAGAGCCCAGAGTACTGCAGGAACATTTAAATGCTGGCCAGAACACAGACTGTAAATCTGATCTGTGGCAAACAGACATAGAATTCAGAGTATAACCAGTGAACCCAGGACACCAGTTAATCTCTGCTTGCACAAACATGCCCAGAATGCTGCAAAATTACAGCTCATGCACAGCTTAGCTACAAATGCTCAGTAGCTTTTTTCTTTTTTTAGATCTTCTTTCTCTATTTGGGATGCTAGGTATACTTGAAAATAACAGAAAATGCAATATATGCATGGTAGTAGTGAGGGAAGCGCCAGTTTGGAGGGTCAGAACAGTAAAGCCCAACCTAAAATTTCCAGGTAAATTTGTGCAATAAATCTACAGGCTATATGTTGTTTACTTTCCAATTTTATTATTTTTTTGTCCCTGAATGAGTGGGTTTTATCTGCCAGAATACTTTCCAATTTCCAAATTCTCACATTTGGGTGTAGGAATACTCAGAATTCCCAGAGAGAAGGATTGTGGCTGTAGGTTTGTAGGACTGGTGGTACCCAGGCCAGAGATGTTTAAATTCATTGTGAGGGTGCCTTTGAGTATCCAAATTATCCTCATTCTCTGGAAAATGACAGCAGTGTAGCTGAATCTTACTTTCCCTAATCACACCCAAATATGTTCTCTTTAGCTAAATATATCTGCGATGAATGACACAGACAACAGATTTCTGAAGTTCAGAAGATGTGATCTTCACAAACACCCATTTTGCTTGTTTGGTTTTTGCTCTGTGTTCAGAAATAGAAGCCATAAAGCACTTTTCAGTACACAGCAGTGTGCAAATGTGATTCAAGATTTAGGTTGCAGATGAGCATGTGTCTAAGGGACAAAAAAAAAAAAAAAAAAAAAGAGCACAGTGACTCCTAAAAAAAGCAAGGAGCACATCACAGCAGAATGAAAACAGTATGTCCCTAGAGGAGCTGCTCCTCCTTCAGAGTGCACTGCCCCTCCCATGACAGACTACAGATACAGAATGCCACATTGTGCAGCATTTATAATGAACGGCTCCCAGTTGTGAGCCCCTGGACCCAACTACTAACCTCAGGATCAAGGTCATCAAGAACATGCTCTAGCTGCTTCAGTTCATCCTCTGAGAGTTTGCTGAGTATTTCATCTTCATTGATATTCTTATATTTCTCCAGCTCCTTTCGGAAAGGCAGAGACATGGCTCCTGCTGCACTGCTCAGCTGCTCCCCTTCTAGAATCCAACCATGGAGCTTCACTCCCTGTCAAAAATAAAGCATTATGACCATCTCGGTTTAGTTGCTGCAGCCCTGAAGAGCCGGCATGCTGAGAGCCACATTTGCAGTTTATTAAGGAAAACAAAGCAGCACGATGCTGGCTCAGCTGTGGGAGCGGGATGCACTGGGGCTGTGCAGCCCTACCCAAGGGATGGCAAGGGACCAGAAGGCACTTGGGAGCCTCACAGGTGCAGTGGCAGAGACAAATTTTGAGACCAACATAAGAAAAAATATCAGGAACTTGTCCCTTCTGCAGAGATAAATCTGTTTTATTTCATCTGCCCAGAAACAGCAGTATCTGCTTGTTCTTTTTGCCAGCAGAATGAAAAGTATCAGAGGAAAGTGTCAGTCACAGAAAGCAGACCAGCTCTGATGAAGAAGAAACAAAATGTTATGCCTTGAGGTATTTTAACTTATTCCATCTTTGCCAAAGGCTAAAGGCTTACCCATATCATCTTGGCTGGCTTTCTGGTTCATTTTTGATTACATAAGCAGCTTTAGACTATGCTGGTTTGCAGTGTTATTTCAAAAACGTGGCTACAAATGGCAGTGCCTCTCACCAAAGTAAGTCTTGCAGAGGGGGATGTGCTACTTAGAGCTGAAGAGATCATTTGTCACTCACATGGGTGCAACAATTGGTCACTGTTGTGCATTTTGTCATATGACTAAGAACTCTCTCTTTCCATTCACTCTTTTTTTTTTCCTTCTCAAATGCAATTTGAGAGCTAGAATCTGTTCTAAGTGGAGTGAAAGCGAATTAATGCACGATCAGATGCAGCATCAGCTGCAGACTTTAAACGGGAACCAGGCCTTCCCAAGTGTGCCCAGTTCCCCACCTCCACACAAAGCTCTCTGGATTACCTACAGCCAGCTGTGGGGTTTGGCAGCTGAGTTTTTGTGTGCACAGATTGAAGTTGTGGGTGACATGGCAGGCAGCCAGCTGGCACCACGTGTGGCTGATCTTTCACCCAGAACGTCCTTCAGACAGGACCTCAGTTGTCCTACACCAACAAAATCCATGCAGGTTGTGTCGCTCTTCACGTGAGCTGAAAGCTTGGTCTTTATTTTTCTTTTATTCAGACCAAATGAAAATGCTGCATTTACTTATAGTCTTCCTATTAGAATATTAAATATTTAAGTTAACTCATTTTCCCATTTATCTGAAGAGAGCAGACTACAGAAAGGGAAGAGAATAATTAGCACCATTACAAATTTGATGAATTTGGAATCATACAACTTCCCTTGAAATAATGAAACACAATGATCCAAGGAAAAGCACTATTTTCACCATAGAGCCTCCTTCTTTTACTACTCAGTTTATTAGCCCTGCTAAATTGTGAGTTGCTTATGGAAGTTATGTTTCACAAAGTTACAGGAGCTGTGAAAGATTCATGTGTAATCAAAATTCTATCATATATAATGTGGGAGTTACATTTGAGCAAAAACTGAAAACAAAGCAACAATCAATATCTCAAAACAGCAGTTTTGTTAAAATGAGAAGTAAATTCTTTAAACTGTGAAGACAAATTGAAGAGCAGTACAACAGTACTAAGGGATCAGGTGCCTTCTCAAAGTTCCTTTGGATAAACTCATTAAACACACAGCATTTCAGCCTGGCACTCATTAACGGGATGAAAACATTTCTTTGAGGGGATTAGAGCTTCTAAACTCTATTTAATGGTTTAAATGTTTCTTTTATTACAGTTCAATCACAACCCTGGGAAAGACAGACACATAATCCCGAGGTCGGGTTTGTTAGATATTGTTGGAAAAGCACCAGGTGAGAGCACAGCACAGCTCTCCCTGCCTGGGCCCAGCAGCTGGGAGAGCATCTTCCAGTGGTTTTACCACTACCAGCAAGACCATGGATGTAAGGGCTGCCATGAAAAAGGTTGCAAAGTTGAAGCCAGGTACTAATGGGTAATTACTGAAGAGTCAGGTTTGTTTTGGAGATGTTTCTGACTTCCTTGTCAACTGTTTAAAGGTTTAGTCATAAAGGGCAGCATGCCAGGAGGCACTTTTCAACACATGACAGTTTTCAATACCGTAACTGCTTCCTTTTAACCCTTAGGAAGAGATTTGACCAGGTGCAGCAAGGGTATCCAAAGAGAAATATTACCCCTGCTATTAAATGTGTCAGTGTCACATCTGTCATGGCACAAAGCACTATTGGATAACCCACATTAATGTCAGCAGGGTGTGAAAGAGTTTGAAATGATGCTTTTCTTGTGTGTATGTGTTCATGGCAGAAATTCCTTCGATATTCTCCCTTTCACAACTGTGTCTTACTCTTCAGTTACTGAACAAAAAGCAAAAAAGAACTGCTAAAGGGGATCCTCTGCCCGCAGTCCCTGCAGGCAGTGAGGCTTTCCTGGAGCTTGCCCCTCATTCAGGGAGCCCTGCTGGGGTGCTAGCCTTCATGTTCAGCCTCTGGCATCACTATCAACATTTCACTACAATCACGTTATGAGGAACCAAGGGAACAAGATGAATCTAGCAAGTCAGCATCAATCAGCCTGAAAAGGAAATGCTGAAGCCCTGAGTTCACACGCCCTGGAAATGGCGCTGTAATGTGATGACTGCTATCTGCACCTTCCTAATTGGATTCCATTCTCTTAATTTTGTGTATGTAAACAGGGCCATATGCTGTCTGCTCTGCTTAGTTTGACTTCATGAGTGTACACACACTGTTGACTTTTTACAGCTTATATCCACTTGGGTTGCTTTTGTTATGGTTACTGTAGGAAATAAACATTCTGAAAACTGAAGAAAAGCAAACATAACTAGCAGCAGCTCCTGGCTGCCCTTATCTTGAGCACACAAAGGCAGATCAGGTGTCAGAGGGAGGAGATGTTCCAACCAGCTGCAGAGGCACTGTGCTGCTCAGCGTGGCCTTGCATCAGGGACACTGAGGAAAGCAGAATGAGGGATCGCAGCTAAGACTACGGAGTTCCTGTTCAAACTTACAGGGAAGGGTGAATACTGAGATTAACGAAGAGAAGATGACAAATTGTATTTCTTTTTCCATTTAGTTTCAGTACTGAGCAACAGTTTAACACGAGCTCACATACTCCTAAGCTGCAAGGCGTGCCACTAGATGCCCAGCAGGTACTGTTTGTGACATCAGGACAGTGCAGAACTGTACCTAGCAACACTTCTGCTGTGTGCTACTTGTGAAGCTTTGTGGAGCACAGATGTTCCACAGAGAGCTTCAAAGTCTCCATTTTGCTGTCATTTTGCCTTTGATTGTTTCTAAGGAAAGAAATACATATTTCTGTTTAATTAGGGGCAGCTTTTTCACCCTTTGCTATCAATACAAGGATTCAAAACACATTTTCAAAGGCAAAATAGGAGAAACTTCTCAGTCTGCATAAAATCATTACAGCTGTAGGTGGTCAGTGCTGTTGTAACTCCTATATTTTCTTATGGTACATAAGTAGTTTTTTATTATCATCCTTCTGTGCTACTAAATGGCTTCAAGAATTGCAGATCACAGCAACTGCTATTTATAAATGAAATCCTAATGTACAATCCCTTTTGAGCTTTCTCCACACCGACAGCAATGACTATTTGTGTTCTGAAGAACAGCCCTGGAACTGATCTGTAAATGTGGAAAAGTTCTTCACTTTCTTTTGTCTCAACTAGCTAAGCACAAACGTGAGGAACAGGTGGAATAAATCCTGAGTTAAATTGATACTGGACCAAATAAATAGGATTGGGGCCGTTATGATTAAGAACAGTGTTTGTGCCACACAAGCAGATGCTGTGAGATTCAGGTGACTCTTCTGCACCATCCTGTCAACACTGCCTTGAATCCAGCTCCACACTGATAACCTCTCTGCTGTCCAGAAGCTGCTATAAAAAATGAGGCTAGGCTGTTGAAAGCTGATGCTTTAAATATATATATTTTTTGAGAAATACTCTGCTGTATGACGTATAGCCTAGGTTCTTTTAATTTCTGTATGTAAACATAAAAAACACATGACCAATGTGTGCTTTCCAACCATGATCAAAAGGGAGATGCATACTTGGAGCTCGAGTATTGTAGAATCATTGAATCACCAAGGTTGAAAAAGATGTACAAGATCATCCATCATGGTACAATATTTCCTTCTGGTTTAGAACTAGGAGGTTCTGGAATCTTTAAAGATGTAGAAAGGATGCATTTGGTCCAGCAGAGCACAGCAATAGGGTGGGACAACATAGTGAAACATTATAAGACTGACTTTTTTTGTGTGCATGATGAAAATTATATCAGCTAGAGGTCCTGATATGAGTAAGGGGCACCAGGCTGCATTGAATTCAAGGCTGCCCAGGGCAGTGGTTATGTTGCCAGGTCTCTCCCAGATCAGCTTGCCATCATTTGTCATACTTTAGCAAAAGATGCCTTAGAGTACTTGATATATTTAAAACTTTCAAACAGAGTGGGTTTCACTGCGCTGTTGTACAGTACCTGACTTCTGTTTCTGACTACAGTTTATTAGAAATGCCCTTAACTTCATTTGCAGCAGAAAAAAAAATTCTCCCATGCCTGTCTTCCCCACCTGGAAATACTTGGAGATGAATGGCTGTGCTGGTGGGCTGAGGTCATGCACCTTTCACCTACAGACACTAAGCTCAAAGCAGGCCCTGCAGATGTTCTAGGTGCCTCAGCAAGGACTACAAAAGGGATTTATTTGTTTCTGTGAGTTAGTATTGCTATCTACCAGTATAGTTTCTAGACTTGCACATTCTGGTCTGTAGAGCACTATTTTCCTTTTATCCTAATTTACTACAATGTAAACAGTCCAACAGATTAGATATCCATTTGATTACTCAAATTGCCACCAAATGCTAGCAGTGCATTTGCAAGGATATATTTCATCTAAAAAATGATGTGTGGTCCCAGATTTTATGTTTGGCAAATTATCTCATTACATTTCCATTTATATGATTAAAACATGTTTGGCAGAAAATGTCACTTCATGTAAATGCTTTTTCTCCCCAGGGCTAATCTAGAGTTACTTCACATTCTGTTCCTAGCAACTGCTTTAGTCCCATAAAGAGACCAGTAAATAATTAACAATTATGATGTCCTAATATTAGTCTAGGTTTGAACCTTTAGGAGGATCAGGTAGTGATCAGACACTCCATTCCATAACAGGATGAGCCAGTTGATCACTCTTATGCCACTCTGTAGTTTATGTTACAGTAACATAGACCGACAGTCAAACAAAATGCAAGACACCAATTAATTTCAACTGGAGTTTGACCGTGCCCTTTATAAGAAAATAACCATCATGTAAATTGCAAAATTACCCATATGACTGTACCATTATTAATGAAGATACACAGGGAAGCAGTCCCTTTGATTCAAATAATTACAGGAGTGTTTTCACTGGCAATAGAAGAAATATAAAACATTAATGCTTCTCCCATTTAAATGCAGAATAAATGTACATGATAAGTTCTAATTCTTTCCAAAGTAACGTTAACAGTACTATTCATAACTGTTCAAAACATGAAAGCAAGTCCTGGGAAGGAACTAATTTTCTTTACAATGGCTGACAAGTTTATAACCTATTTCTGGATGAAATTATATTTTTAGATCATAACCACTAGAATTGTTTCCATACCAAAAAAACATAACGACTAACTAGGCATTGACCACATGGTAGTGCACAGCCCACTGGCCATAACCAGCAAACCACATGTCACTCAGTTCCTACCTACAGAAAGACAACGACTGAACTAACCAAACTAACCTAAACATTCCTGACAGCAGTGGGATTGCTGTTAGGGTGTTCAGGCACACCAGTGTTGTGTCAGGTGTAAAAAACAGGATAGAGACCTGTCCCTCTGTCATGTCTCCTGCAGGAAGATCCTCTGCCATGGTCTTAGAGGGGTAAAGCTTTGGTTGTAAAATAATGAAGCAGTCATCTTCTATTTCTGCTCATTGTGACTAGTGACTCTGGAGAATTAGAATGCAGATTTCTTGCATCTTCAGGACTCAATAACTTATTTAGGAAATCCATGCAGGGTCGTAACTGAGGCTGCACCATGGCTTGGGCTGAACAACAGCTGCCACCAGCAGCAGCCAAACGGATGGCACAGAGCAGAACTCTTTCCTCTGCAAGCATCGTACCCTGCAGCTGTTTGACTGGAGCAGGCACACAGGAAAACACTGTAACTACATGCCTTACTGCCCTCATATAACTCTTCTATAAAATCATAATATTAGTTAGCTTTTATACTACTATAAACATAGAATATTTTCTGTCTGAAATCAAGGGTGGTGTAAAGCATGAGCCTGAAATCCTGGAGAGCAAAGTCTTCTTATATAGATGGACTATGCAATGGCAGCCCCACCCAAAGGCTGTTGTCCGTGAGCTTTGACTGTGATGTGAACAGAAACACCCCACAGCTGAGCTATATGAGCAGCTGCTGCCCATCAGTGTCCCAATGGAGACTACCAGTGGTGATGCTGGTCAGCACTCTGTGTGAACAGGCAAGTACCTTTGGAGAGCAGCTGGAGGAAAGCAGCATCGTTATTATGATATCGTAACCTCTTTCGATAGCTACCAGACCCTGCAGCTTTGATTCTGTGAAGCATGTGCGGGGGTCAAGAATTATCCCCAGATAGAAAAAATCCAAATGAAGGATTTTAAAAGTCAATTTGCATGTTTCTGTAGCATTAGATAAAGATGAGGAATTTCACTGTTAAACAGAAACCAGGACTACGCTTGTGCTTTCCATTCCATAACCTGATGTGTGGGTACACATGGCTAAAGGACACCGTCTGATCCCTCTTAATGCAAAACCCTGCAGAGCTGCCACAGCTTCAGCTAAAAGGAAAGCCAACCATGGAAAACATCAGGCCAGGACATTCGGTAACTTAGGAATGCTACAGAAAACCCTAGACAGCAGGAATGCATAAACATTGCTTGCCAGAAGTAGTAAAGCAGAGGAAATAAACAATAATAATTTGGGAAGGGAAGGGAAGAAAAGTTACACAACAGAGCAAAGTGCACCATTTTGAACAAAGTGATTTAGATCGTGAAGATGAGACACACTACTGGCTAAGTTCAGATGAACCAACCAAGCTAGAGGAATGGGAGAGAAGACAGGTGAAGACTGTGGGTCAGCAAAGCCACTAACACAGCTCACAGAACCTCAATCATCCTCTATCAAATGGCAGAAGTCCAAACCTCTCTGTATTTTGTGGAAGCTCAGCTAGGAGATATAATACAGCACCACAGCAGAGAGTCTATTAGCAAGCAAAGGAGTGGAGAACAATGGCACAAAGATGATAATGTCATCAGAATACATACACAGGAACACCATACAGCCCTGATGTTGAGTTCACGTCTCCCTCTCAAGGTGTTTGAGGAGGCGATGCCTGCAGTATTAGGCCAGTTGGTCCCAGGTGTTCTTTCCCAGTACACCTTCCTACCTCCAGGGCAGAACAGAGGTTCAAGGGCATCTTCTGAGAATAATCAGCTTTTGTATGATGAGATATTGGAAAGACCGGATCTGTTTACTTCAAACACATGACACAATACCTTACTGAAGACTTCTACCAAATGCTTCTGGAAGTGTAGATATACAGTCTATTATTCCAGGTAGAAAAATAGGACCCGTTCCAACAATTATTTGATGTTTTACATTGTTGCATTTCTGGATTTGTTTCATCACTTTTCCCCCTGGCAATAGGGATTCCCTCAAAGCTTCTGCCAAACTAAAAAACCCTGAATTAGCATAGGAGTTAACGATCATTTTGTCATCAGAAAATGATCAAGAAGAGTATTTGTGATACCTTGAGGACACATTTTGCTCACCGACAGCTTGGCAGTGTTACTAGATGAGCATCTTGCTCCTCAGCCCGGCACTGGCACATTTATTCCAGGCTGCTCTGCCGCACTGGAGCGTAATGCAACGCCTACCCCTGGTGCTGCTGCTTTTCTGCCACACAAATACACTGCACTCCCCGCTCATCTTCCTTTACAAAAATACCTTCCCACCTTCCTATTTCGTTAAACTGCCTCATCCTAGCTTCATCATTTAACGCCCGGCATAAAGGATGTGAGCGCACCGAAGTAAACACACATGCATCACCTCTCAAAACGTGCTGCAAAACGACACCGATCGCTCCAAACCGACTCAATCCGAGAGGATGGGGCTGAGCCCCGCACCGGGCTCCCGCACCCGCTGGCACCGCCCGGGCCAGCCGCGCCCCGACCGAGGATGCTCCGCCGCCCGCACCGCACCCGCACCGCCCCACCCCGCACCGTGCGGAGCCGCCGCAGCTGCCTTCCCTACCTTACCCCTCCTTCCCCCGCCTTACCCCGCCGCGCCGCCGCCTGCTCCCCTCTGCGCCCCGAGCCCGGCGGCGGCAGGTGGGTGCCCGGCGCGGCGGCTGCGCAGCGCGGCCCCGGCCCTGCCGGGCACGCTGGGACTCGTAGTCCGGCCGCCCGCAGCATCACCGGCCGCTGCCCTCAGGTACCCGCACTGCCTGGTTCCTTCTGAGGGTGAAGGCCCACCGACCCCACGCCCAGAGCACAGTTACCTTTGGCTCGTTGTCACGGGGGCACAGGGGGTATCTTTAGATCGTTGAGCTCAAACCTGCTGTGTGCTGGCTTCCCCGCAGCTCTGGCTGCCCAGGGCCCACCCAGCCTGGCCTTGGGCACCTCCAGGGATGTGGCACCCACAGCTCTGGGCAGCGATTCCTGGGTCCCACTGCCCTCTGAGTGAAGAGTTTCCTCCTAACATCTAACCTAAATCTCCCCTTTTTAATATAAAGCCATTCCCCCCTTGTCCTACCGCTATTAGATCAGTCTGCTTCCTGCTTTCAAGCTCCTTTCAAGCTCATAATATGCAACACAATTTGAATGCAGCCCCTGCAATCAGTCTGTCCACAAGCTGATTTACCACACAGCCTTCACAAGACAACATGCTTCAGCCAAAGTGAGGCACTCAGTGCTGAGCACCGAGCAGTGAGTCACCAGCAGCAGGAAAACTGTTCCTGTGATTAAAACGCCTTTAAGTTTCATGAAGTGTTGGCAAGAAAATGAGACATTCCCTTGCGAAGAAGCTGAATTTTCCTGTGGAAAATCATTTGGTTTGGGTGGAAGCTCCACTGTGAGCATGGTCCAGTCCAGGCATGGCACAGGGAGTTGTGGACTCTGTTGTCAATGTGGATTAAGACATCTTTTGGTTTTTCTCCAGCCTGTAGGACCAGGGCTGGGATGAGTTACTCAGACTGTTATTACACACATACTGCAAAGGGAAATGTATGATATCAGTGCAGAACAAAAGTTCACTTTGGGGTGTTTGTTTTTTTGATAAACTTCTGCAAGTTTTGTACTCAGATTTTTCTGTCATGCCTTACTTAATATGTATTTGAGTTGAACTTGGTTTAGTGAGTGGGAATAGCCCCTCCCATGCCACCCTTTCCTTCAGTGTTTGCCATGTACCTGCTGATAAATTCGCTTCCCATGGGCTTCTATAACCCATAACAACACAGGTCCTCCATGGGGTGGGCAGTGCTAGGCTGGAGCCAAAGCTCCTCTTGTTGCCTGTGTGTTCTTCTCTTTTCCTGCCTTTTACCTCATGCATAGAACTTGTGATCAAAAGTAAGACTCTTAGAGTCCCCAAACACTTTTTTTATCCCTGGTAGGAATATTTGCACAGCACTCTGCCTATAGGCCCCACCGAGCCACAGCCCAGTGAGTGCGGTGCTGAGGTTTGGTGTTTCTCCAGCACTGAGTTGACTGCCAGCAGTTTGCATCTGTGTAAATCCCTAACTGGGGCATCCAAAAGCAAGCCTTATCCCACTGGACTGCCAAATTGTGGTCAGTTGTTCTAAACTGTTGTGGGTTTTTTTTTGTTGTTGTTTTTATTGGTGGTGGGTTTTTGTTTGTTTGGTTGGTTGTTTTTTTTTTTAATAAAAAAGCAGAGGGGCTCCTGTGATCTTTTCATCTGTTTTCCTCATAACACGGCTTGTAAGACTTTACTTAATTAATTCCTGCTTGAACTGGGGTATGCCTTTTAAATCAACATCTGCTACAGATTACTGGGCTGTGCACATCCTGATCCCTTCCCTTAAGACCAGCTGCTGATCAAATGCAGTGACCTGTATTTAGAAGTTCTTGGTTCAGGGACAGATCAGCAAGTCTCACACCTCAGGCAAAGGCAGCATTGCACTGGTCTGCATGCAACACAGCTGGTGAGCATCATAAGCCCCAGGTGACAGGAGCCCGGTGGTGTGGGCCATGAAGTGCTTGCCATCAACTAGGGGTCTACAAGAAAGAAGAGGACAGAGAGGGGAAATGTAGATTGGATATAAGGGAAGAAGTCTTTTACCATAAGGATGGTGAGGCATTGGCACAGGTTGCCCAGAGAAGTGGTGGGTGCTCATTCTTGGAGACACCCACAGTCAGACTGGAGGGGCTGTGAGCACTGATGGAGCTGTGGGTGTCCCTGTTCTATGCAGGGGAGTTGGGATAGATGGCCTTTCAGGCTCCCTTTCTACTCAAACCATCCTATGATTCTATGAAGTGGTCAGGCTATGCCCACATTCAGGATGAGGTTTTCTAAATTCATTGGTTTTACACATAGTAGGGCTTCCTTGACCTCTTTTACAAGGCAGCATACAGCAATGCATTGCAGAATGACCA
This sequence comes from Cyrtonyx montezumae, assembly GCF_038088225.1. NCBI lineage: Eukaryota > Metazoa > Chordata > Aves > Galliformes > Odontophoridae > Cyrtonyx > Cyrtonyx montezumae. The sequence continues at coordinate 25,114,598 of NW_027071903.1, read as the reverse complement.
ACGTTGGGACAGAACCCCAAGATAATCAAATAACACTAACTCAACAGTTGTTTCTCCCAAACTTGGCTCCTGTGAGCCCTTCTGTATCCATAGCATGATCAGTCCTAAAGATACGTGTTAGAAGTGAGCTCTGCTCTTGCTGTGGCAGGAATGGAAATAATAAAAACCTCACCTGTGCTTACGGATTTGCAGAAACGCATTTCAAATGGAGTCACTGCTTCCATTGGAAGGAATGTGATTTCCCCCCTCATACTTTGTTTCAGCCTGTGTTGGGCCGCTCTCATCACAAATTATAGGGAATTGAGGGTCCGAGTGTTATAGGATTGAGGGCTCAGGCGCCGTTTGTTATGCAGTTTACTATCAGCGTCCTTCCTCTCAATATCCTGCATCAGTTCCCAGATAGGAACTGATGGCTGCACTTCCCTCACCCCTGGGTGACTGAAGCTACGTCTCAGCCCTTTGAACAATCCCCACAGCCGCTCATCCTTTGCAGAGCGTTCTGTTTGCCGTCGGATAGGCGCGCTGGGCTGTCAGCTCGGGAACCGCCGGCGCTCAGGGAGCGAAGCATTCCCGCCTCCCTCCCCCCGCGCATGCCCGGCCCGCGGCCGCGCGACTACAGCTCCCGTGGCGCCCGGGGGCGGCGCGCAGGCGCGGTTTGGTGTTGCGCATCGCGGCTGGGAGGCAGCTGAGGGAGCTGTATCGCTGCAGCCCTCCCGCCCGGGTGAGTGGGGAGCGAGCGGGACCGGGACCGGGACCGGGACGGAGGTCGGTTGGGCCGTCCGGGTAACGCTGGCGGAGAGGAAGCGGAGCGGGAGAGGGGCGAGCGGAGCGTTGCCCCGGGAACGGCCGCTGCCCGCGGGAGGAGGGGTCCGGGTGGGTCGGGGCGCGGGCCCGGCGCGTTTTGCCCTCCGCGGCCCCTGCGCCGCTCCGTGCGTCCTTCCCACGGCTCCGGCGGTTCGGGCCGCTCCCAGCCGCGCCCGCCCGCTCCCTCTTCTCGTGCTCCGGCCCGGGCTGGGCGGCTCCCGCGGCTCCTCTCGTCCGGGCGGGGGCCCGGGGCTGTGCGCTGCCCCGCTCGGCCGTGCGGTCCGCGAGCAGCGGCGGCTTTGCCTGTGGGGTCTGGTCAGCGCAGGTCTGTCAAGTTGCCGTGTGTTTTCTGCCTGTTGCTGGCGCTCGGTGAGGAAGAGCGCTTTTCCGGGCGCTGAGGGAGGGCTGCTCGGCGTGGTGCTGACGTGAGAGTCTTCCGGCAGCGAGCACCGCGCTGCTGCGGCTTTAACGCGTTAAACACAGGTGCCAAAACCCGACCTCGGATGCTCGAGGTGAAAGGCGACAGGAAAACGAGCAATGCAACGGGAATATGCTAATCCCTTCTGCTGTTGAGTTATAGGCTCGTACGTTTTGCACCCTTTTGTAAACGCCAACATATGAACGTTCCTTCTGTTAGCTTGTACTGCTGATTTGTTTCCCTTTAATTAAATGGTCTGTAGAAGTTTATCTGGGAGTGAATACTGTGTATCACCACCTCTGGTGAAGAAAGTCCAGGGGTTGCCTGAAAAGCTGAGGTCAAAGGCTCCTGCAGCAGTGGTGCTGCGCTGTGAGTGGGGATCGCCTGGGGCTGAGATTTCTGCTGCAGGAATGTCCACCTGATCAGCGATAATGGGGTGTTTGGCCAGTATGTGGCACGAAGCTGGGCTCCTTGGAATGCCCTATCCCCACCCTGTTTTTGTTCTGATCACAGCACCTGCCCTGCGGCCTGTTGGATGAGCAGGTCTGGCGGTGCTCTGCGGGTGGGTGTGCTGCCAGGCCATCACCTTTGTGATGATCATCACCTCTGTGGTGATCTGCTGGGTTGCCATCCCTGGCCCCAGCTGCCCCCAATGGTATTTCCTAGGTTAATAATGGCATGGCTCTGCTGCCCAGTGGTGGGTGACAGGTTCTCCCAAGGTGTGCAGGAGTAGGTTGCACTGAGCAGCACCAGCTGGTGGCCTCACTGTTGCTGGAGGCCCCTGCTAGCAAGTTTGCTGCCTTAATTCCACACAGCTGTGGAGTTGGACAGGAGTGCAGTACTGAAACACGGGCCTTGTGTGCATCCAGGGTGCCCCCTGCTTTGGAGTAGGACTGAGCAGGAGTGCAAATGCTCTCACATCTCCTTTGCCATGGAAACGTCTATCCCTCATTGTGTTTTTGTTATTCTGCTATGCTGCTTTCTGTTCGCCTCCATCCCTGTGTTGCTGTACTGACGTGTGCGAACTTGTGAGGGCTCTGTTTGCTCTATATGGAACTGAGCAGATTGTGTGAGCAGAATGAAGCCTCAGGCTTGTTTATGTAGGAAAATAGCCCAGAACAGCTTTCTCACTTCCTAGAGATGCAGGTGCAGGAGAGGTGCCACCTGCTGGCTCCCTGTCACCCAGCCAGGGGACAGCTGCAGTGCCAGGTCCATGTGCCCTGCTCTAGGTGGGCATGGGGATGTCTGAGAGTCTTCTGGCACAGTGCTGCCTTGACACAGGGTCCTCAGGGTTACAAACTGTCCTAGGAAGCTTGCTGGGGCAGGAGCATTTAGTTTAAGTCATTTGTCTTCTTGGTTTGATACATAAAGATAACTCGAGTGCAAAACATGTTCATCAGCAGTTAATATGTAATTTTGCCACAGTGGAAATTCCCCTGGGAAATGCCACCTGTGGCCTTGCTGCTCCAGCAGGGGCATGAGGGGCGAAAGATCGGAGGGAGCAGGTGGGATTCAAGGCAGTTCTGTGAACACGCTGACCAAAAACAGCTTGCTTCATTGTTCCTGAGGTTGCTTCTGTTTCAATACTTGAGTTACAGAAACCATTTACAGAGGTCTTCAGCAAGGCTTGTTTCCTGTGGGTGAGATATTGCTACAGTTGCTCCTGTTAGGTTCCCGAGAAGTGATGTCCTTAAATATGACAGAAGTTTGCAAAGAAAATTGGAGAGTCATAAGTTCATAAGTTCATAAGGTTGGAAAGGACCTATAAGATCATCTAGTCCAACCATCCTCCTATCACTATCTCTACCCAACTACTAAATTAAGTCCTTTAGCACCTCATCTAAACGCTTCTTGAACAGCGCTAGGGACGGTGCCTCAACCACCTCCCTAGGCAGGCCATTCCAGTGCCTGACCACTCTTTCAGAAAAGAAATGCTTCCTGAGGTCTAATCTAAATCTTCCCTGGCGCAACTTGTGGCCATTCCCTCTCGTCCTGTCATTACTTATCAGGGAGAAGAGGCCTACCCCCTCCTCACCACAACCCCCCTTCAGGAAGTGGTAGAGTGCAATAAGGTCTCCTCTGAGCCTCCTCTTCTCCAGACTAAACAATCCCAGCTCCCTCAGCCGCTCCTCATAAGACTTGTGCTCCAGGCCCCTCACCAGTTTTGTTGCCCTTCTCTGAACACGCTCCAGGGCCTCAATGTCCTTCTTGTAGTGAGGGGCCCAAAACTGAACACAGTACTCGAGGTGCGGCCGTACCAGAGCTGAGTACAGGGGGATGATCACCCCCCTGCTCCTGCTGGCTACACTATTTCTAATACAGGCCAGGATGCTGTTGGCCTTCTTAGCCACCTGGGCACACTGCCGGCTCATGTTGAGCCGAGCATCAACCAACACCCCCAGGTCCTTTTCCTCTCTACATTCTTCAAGCCATTCTGCCCCAAGCCTATAGCATTGCATGGGGTTATTGTGGCCAAAGTGCAGGACCCGGCACTTGGTCTTATTGAACCTCATCCCATTTTGCTCAGCCCAGCTGTTCAGCCTATCCAAATCCCTCTGAAGGGCCTCCCTACCCTCAGGCAGTTTGACACATCCTCCCAGCTTTGTGTCATCTGCAAACTTACTGAGGGTACACTCAATTCCCTCGTCTAGGTCATCAATAAAGATATTAAACAAGATGGGCCCCAAAACTGACCCTTGGGGGACACCACTCGTTACAGGACGCCAGCTGGACTTAACTCCATTAACCACTACCCTCTGGGCACGGCCCTCCAGCCAGTTCTCCACCCAGAGAAGAGTGAACCTGTCCACACCACGGGCTGCCAGTTTCCTTAGGAGAATACTGTGGGAGACCGTGTCAAAGGCCTTGCTGAAGTCCAGGTAGACTACATCAACAGCCTTTCCCTCATCTACCTGTCTGGTCACCCAGTCATAGAAGGAGATGAGGTTGGACAAGCACGACCTGCCCCTGGTGAACCCGTGCTGGCTGAGTCTGATCCCTTTATTGCCATGCACGTGTCGTGTGATCTCCCTCAATATCATCTGTTCCATAACTTTCCCTGATACCGAGGTCAGGCTGACAGGCCTGTAGTTCCCCGGGTCTTCCTTACGGCCTTTCTTGAAGATGGGAGTCACATCGGCAAGCCTCCAATCTTGTGGGACCTCTCCAGATAACCAGGAATGCTGATAGATGGCAGAAAGTGGCTCGGCAATCACCTCTGCTAGCTCCCTCAGCACCCTTGGGTGGATCCCATCTGGCCCCATGGACTTGTGGCAGTTCAGATGGAGGAGAAGATCTCTGACCGTCTCTGCTTGAATCACAGGGGGTGCATTATGCACCCCGTCCCGGACTTCCAGGTCAGGGCAAGTACCATTTGGATAACTGTCCTGTCTATTAAAGACAGATGTGAAGAAGGCATTGAGAACCTCAGCCTTTTCCTTATCGTCTGTGGTTATATTGCCTGCCTCGTTGAGTAAAGGAGGGAAATTTTCCTTAGTTTTTCTCCTGCTGTTAATATATTTGTAAAAGGGTTTCCTGTTCTCCTTTACAGCAGTAGCCAGCCTAATTTCAAGCTGGGCTTTAGCATTTCTAATTTTCTGCCTGCAGATCTTGGCCAGTTCTCTGTAGTCACCCCAAGTAGCCTGACCCATCTTCCAGAGGACATAGACTCTCCTTTTCTCTCGGAGTCTCAACAAAAGATCCCGGTTCATCCACACTGGTCTTTTGCTCCTCCGGCTTGACTTACAGGACTCCGGGACTGCCTGCTCCTGTGCCTTTAAGATTTCCATCTTGAAGAGCATCCAGGCTTCCTGGACCCCTTTACCCTTCAGGAGCAAGTCCCAAGGGACCCTTGCAACAAGTGTCCTGAACAGGTCAAAGTCTGCCCTCTGGAAGTCCAAGGTAATAGTTTTGCTAGTCACCCTCTTGACGGCACCCAGAATAGCAAACTCCACCATTTCATGGTCACTCTGGCCAAGACAATCTCCAACCTTCACATCCCCTACTAGTCCTTCCCTGTTAGTGAAAAGTAGGTCAAGCAAGGCATCTCCCCTGGTAGGCTCTTGCACCAGCTGAGTCAGGAAGCAATCATCCACACATTCTAGAAATCTCAAGGACTGCTTCCTCTGCGCAGTATTGTATTTCCAGCATATATCAGGGAAGTTGAAGTCCCCCATGAGAACGAGTGCTGGCCATCGTGCAACATCTACGAGTTGTTTATAGAACATCTCATCTATTTCTTCATCCTGACTAGGTGGTCTGTAACAGACCCCCACCACGATGTCACTCCTAAGGACTATCCCCCTGATCCTTATCCATAGACACTCTACTTTGTCATTTCCAACCACTAGTTCTTCAACATCAAAACACTCTTTGATATAGAGAGCTATGCCACCACCCTTTCTTCCCTGTCTATCCCTTCTGAAGAGCTTGTAGCCATCAATCCCAGTATTCCAGTCATGGGAGAGGTCCCACCATGTTTCTGTAATAGCTACAAGGTCATAGTTAGCCTGCCTCACAATGGCTTCAAGCTCTTCTTGTTTATTGCCCATGCTGCGTGCATTGGTATAGATGCACTTCAGCTGAGATATCTGCCTCGCCCCTTTTTCCAGCACAGCCTCCTTAGGCTCTTTACTGGAGAGCCCTGTTTTATCCCCTTCCCCCGTCACAGCTAGTTTAAAGCTCTCTCAATGAGTCCAGCTAGCTCCTGTGCTAGGACTCGTTTCCCCCTTTGGGATAGGTGTGTCCCATCAACAGATAACAGGCCAGGAGCCGAGTAAACTGTCCCATGGTCAAAAAACCCAAAGTGTCTATCTCTACACCAACCTCTCAGCCAGTTATTCATCACTTGTGTTTACCTAGCCCATTCTGTGTCCTTCACCGCCCCAGAAGGTATGGAAGCAAACACCACTTGTGCTCCCACCCCTTGAACTAATCGCCCTAATCCCCTAAAATCTCTTTTCATAGTTCGCAGACTTCTCTGAGATATTTCATTGCAGTCTGCCTGAACTACTAGTAATGGGTAGTAGTCGGTGGGGCGTATCAAGTCCGGGAGTCTTCTAGTAATGTCCCTGATTCGAGCCCCAGGGAGACTGCACACTTCCCTGCGGTTTGGGTCTGGTCTGCAAATGGGGCCCTCAGTTCCCTTTAGAAGGGAGCCACCCACTACGATCACCTTCCTTTCTTTCTTAGTAGCAGCAGTCTCAATGCACGGAGGTGACTGCCTTGCCATTGGTGACCTCCTGCGGGAATCTTCCTGCACTTCACCCCTTATCACCTCTTCAACTTCCAATGCTGCAAATCTATTGCTTAGGGGTATCTGGGGGCACTGGGGAGGCAGAGGGGGAGATCGCCCACGGCACCGAGTAGGGACTCTCTGCCAGCCCTCCCTATCCCTCAGATATCCCCCTTCTGCCCTACGGGGATAGGTCAGGGAGTCCACCAGAAACTGTGGGGGATCTCCCTGGTACCTTTCTCTCTGGCACTCTAGGGAGTTACTCCACCAGTCAATCTCCCTCTCACAGTCCCTGATGGCCCTCAGTCTCTCAACCTCCTCCTTCAATTCAACCACCATGTTAAGCAGATCTTCAACCTGCTCACACCTTGCACAGGAGAACTGCTTAGCACCCTCATCTAGTAGTAGCAGGCTCTGACACTCCTTGCAACCAGAGACCTGTGTAGCCACACTTCTAGGCAGACCTTCTGTCTGGGTCGCCACAGCCTTCTTAAGGCAAGCCCTCTGTCTTGTAGAGACCATGACAGAAAAAAATAAAAACAAAGAAACGAAAAAAAAATTGAGAGTAAATAAATAAATAATGGTTTATAATAATATATATATAGATATGAATTGTAATGTGATACTTCGCGGCCCTCCCTGAACCCTTCAGGGATATACCCCTTCAGCCCTATTCAGCTGAGGAGTGTGGGCGAGGGCGCTGAAACCCTGGCAACGCCTATGCCTCGTTAACGCCTACCTCGTTAACACCTGCGCCTCGTTAACGCTTCGTTAACCTCTCGCGAGAACAGCCGTTGGGACTGCCTGCTCTCACTCGGTTCCCGAGAGACTGGAACCTCCCGAAAACCCACCCTGTACCTCAATCAGCCACTGCAGCTCCGGCTGTGCCGACTCCAAAGCAGTTGATCACGAGGACTCACGATGGACGAGTCAATGACTCACGAGGACGAGTCATTGCTTTAAAAGTTGCTTGTTTGTTCTCTGCTATCTAAAAGCATATTTAAAACAAAAATATCTTAACTGTAGATCAAGCATATGGAAGTTGCTTGACAGCCTTTCAAGGGGTGAGTCTGGTCATTATAAAATGGCCTAAAATAATGTTGTTACTCTCTTCTCACATCCTTATTTGATGAATCAATGAACAACTATCTTCCAATATAATATCTTCTCTAATAGCCAGTGAATTAAAACTTGCTTGATTGGAAGTGATGGCTATTTCCACTACCTCACATGTTTCTTATGTGATATCAAGTTGCTAGAACACAGTGCTTACTCTACATGATAATGATGTACGTGATAAAAAGGTTAGCCCTGTAGATGCTTTATGCATGTAGTAGTTTTGTGGTAAAGCTATAAGAAGGATATTTAGGAAAAAGAAAACAAAACAAAAAACAGCTCTGTTCATCAAAAAGTGCCAAGTATTTGCAAAGCCAAAATTGCTGGTTATCATTTTGCAGCAAGATGTGCCAGTAATATTCCCAGTCCAAATTACTGCCCCTTCTGTTGATTTGTAGCCTTTTGATGTATATATTTGTGTGTCTTTCTAAACTGCTCTGTTACCATGAATAATGGAAGGCAAATGAGAATACCAGATGTGTTCGGTGGGAGGTGGAGGGGATTGTTTGATTAGATGATGACTTCGGCTGGCCTCCGTGTCCTTTTTAGGCAATGAGAGTTCCTGGCACCATGCTTTAAAACCTGATTTTTAGTGCATTGTACATACGTATTGTGAATACTTTGATAGATATTAGAAAATGTGGCCAAAACACTTTGAATTTCCCATGTGACAGGTGATTCTTGTCTTGCTAAAGAGAGGTCTCTGTTACAGATTAATGGTTTTGTTTTTTTTTTTTTTTTTGCTATAATGCTTTTTCCCCCCTCTTTTTCATGTGTGTGTAAACATTCCAGGATTTGATGTGGACATTTTGGTTATACTGTAAAGACAAGTGAGGCTATGGGTTATGACCTGGACATTAATGAATTATAAAGGATGAGTAATTTTCCAATAGGAAAGATGAAAATCCAGTAAATAGAAGGTAATTAATTCTGAGTGACAGCATTTTACAACTATTTATAGAGAGGAAGTGCAGCCTGCCTGGATGTATGGTTATGCCATGCTACTCTTGGTCAGAGTAAGGGGAGCATTATTGTGCAGCATGATAAGTACTCTGCTCCTTGTAATTACCAGTTAAAATGACACCTTTTAATATTTGGATGCAAATGGCTATGCAGAAATGTGGTAAATGTCAGCACATTGGTTTAGGACTCAGGCTGTGCAGCCTGGTCACTAACAATGCTGTGTAGATGGCTGCAGGAAATGTTTTTCTCTTATGATAGTGTCTAATGTTTTAAATTGTGCAGAAGAGGAAAACATTAAGGCTCTAGGAATGAGAAGTTTGCATGCAGATTGCATGACATGTGCTGCAGCAGCAGTCTAGTCATTGTTCAGCTCTCATGCAGCTCCAGAAGCAAATGCCGTAGGGCTGTAGGATGTGGTGCACCAGCCAGGAGAGATGATGCTTTGGTTACTTTTGGAACACTAATGAGCACCTGCTCAGTGTAACTTAACACAAGATAGAGAATTCCTCCTGTTATTTTTGAGAGATCTTGTTCTGTGTTGGTAGTTCAGCCTTGGAGTTGTCCCATTGATGTCAACTGCAGTTTAGGAGCAAACTAGAGTGTGTATCAGCAATGTTTTTCAAAAGCAGATGTGCTGAAAATAGCTGTAAATATGTTCCTCACTGGGTTGCAGATGTTGGTGGAGCTGGAAGTTTACCAGTCCTGTTAAAGCCAGATGGGCTTTTCAGGTACAACTACCCCAATGGCCTTGGTGAACCTTCACGTGCTCAGCTCTGTTCAGTGTCTCTGAATTAAAATATCTCAATGTCTGTGTCACTGCCAGTATTCAAAGAGAGACCTTGCTGTGTGTAAACAAGTGAGGAGAAGGAATCCTGTAAGCCCAGTCCCTTGGTATAGCATGTCCATACAGCCCTTTTACTTAAGAGGTAATAACTTTGTTCATCTGCTTTTGAAGTGCAGGCTAAGTCCAGGATTGAGTTATCGTAGTTATTGTATGTGATGTGATCATTTGAACTGGAATTTGGGCTCCATAGAACAAATAGCATTTGCTGAATGCCTGATTTATTTGCTTGGTACTTCCTTAGAGCTGAGAATGGAGTTAGGTACTAATTAGCCAAGATGTGTGGGTTTTGCTTTAGCTTCCAAATGCACTGTGGATGCTCTTGCTCGCAGGGAATCATTCAAATTCCCCTTTTTGTGTGTGCATGCACATTCAACTTGAAGCAAGAATTTTGCAGAGCATCAGGAGAATCCTGGAACATCTTGGAGAAAAAAATAACTTACCTGCTTAAACGTCATTGTGGTTAACTGCATTTTTTTTGTTTTTTTTCAAATGCTTGAGCATTTTGTCTGTTGGATCAAAGTTGGTAAATGTGTTCTTTTAGGACATAAGAAGTACTGTAGAAGGATCTACTTTACATATAGAAGAAATCTGGGTCCTTCTAATATTAGGGGGCAATTACACCGCCTGTTATGTCCCTTTTGGTAGCAAGACTGAGTGGGCTACTGTTACTTAAACATTGTGTTCTCTAAGCAGTTAGGTGCTTTAATTTTCATCTGACCAAACAGAACAGTACTTCAATTGCAGTGATGTAATTAACAAACATCCTCTGCTTCCACTGTAGATAACAGGCAAGGATATGAGTCACTAATATCCAAATATCTTGTTTGTATTGATGTTCTCCTTTACTGGTTTTCAACAACAGTGGCAGCAATAAGCAATAAAATGTCTTAGCTGCTCTCTTGAATGAGTATCTGTAAAAACTAGTGGCATTTAGCTGGGCTTATAAATCAGCGTATAACTGTTGTCTCCTTCCCACCCCACATCCTGCCCTGCTCCATGAGAAATACAGCTTTGGAGTTATCATCAAGATAATTAGATATAGAAATGGATCTTATGTTTAGCTTGCTTCTGTGTTGTTGTTGTTTTAGCTATTGATGTGATGGCAGAAGAGGGCATTATGGGGTGGGATTCTGCTCAGGGAAGAAACAAGACTTCCGAGCTCTCTGTCTTTCATAGAACATCAGATCAATATGAATAACAGATTAACAGCTTCCCTTTCAGAAATGCTTTTAGAAGCTAAAGATGAGTTTTAATTGGGATATTTACCTTAATTATGGCTATTTATTTTAAAATATTCCTTCTTTCCTTTTATAGATCTGGTTAAGAATAAGACTCAGGTTTTGAAGCTTTTAAGCAACGTGCTACTGCCCAAGTCATGACACTCCCATTTCGAAAAGACTTGGACAAGTACAAAGATCTTGATGAGGATGACATCCTCGGCAAATTATCAGAAGAAGAGCTGAAACAGCTGGAAACAGTTTTAGATGATCTTGACCCTGAGGTAGGTATTAGCAGAGAAAAGTTATTTATTTTCATTAGTTCATAAATTAGTGTGCAATAACTTGAGAATTTCTTTTACTTGAACTCAGCTTGTAGTTAGTATGATCTTGGATGGAATTTTTTCCTAGTCTGATAGCAGTCTTATTTACGGATACATATGTGTATAAAGTGTTTCAATGGGTTGTTTCCTGTTTGCAATGTGAAAGCAACCACAGTAGAGGAAAACAGAATAGGGATTTGTCAGCAGGAGTTGTGTGGGATTTATTTTTACTTGAAAAGTTGCACTAAGTGACCTCTGAAAGAATTTACTTAGGCCTGTTATTCCTGCTCCCAGTGTTGGATGGTTAACAGCCCTTTTGCATCCATTTCTATTTTGTTCTGCTGTTGGATGGGAGAGGGAAGGCACTAAACTCTTCTAAAGATTCCTCATCTTGTATCTAGCAGCTTGACTCTTCCCATTCTTGTACCTTGCTGACTTTGCAAAGAGAGGGCAAATAATTTCTCAACACCTGGACAATTGTCAATGTGGGATGTTAGATAAAGAATATTTTAGCCTTCAGTTATGAAGAGCTGAGTGATGTCCTATATAGATCCTGTAGATAAAGTCTGAATCCAAGGCCAGTGTTTTCACCTCCCAGTTCTCTCTGTTCTTGTTTTTGTTAGCACCAGGATTAACTTTCAACTTGATATTCAGGGATTGCTTCAGAACTTTGTCTACAGTAAAAAAAAAAATCCTGGTATTCTAATTTGCTTTGGTTTATAGACATTGTAACAGAGGAGAACAGGCAAAAGTGATTGACTGTCTTCTTATGAGCCTGAATATCTTTTTCTTTTTTTTTTAAATGTAGCTGAAATATGTTGATATAGCAAGTAAAAAAGTTAAACAATGCTAAAAAACAGCAACTTGAGTCAGGTCAAAAGTAGGAATACTTGATGGTGTTAACAAAGAGCAGCGCAGACAGTTGTCTTAAGTACATGGATATTAGCAGTGGAGGAAGCAGTCTTCTTACTGTCAAAACTGTAAGCAGAAGTTTGTTTATCTTCATTTAAACAGTGTCCATTCTAGAAAAGAGATACCAAGTAACTAGCAAACCTAGTGCTAGGAGCTATTGTACTTAAAGATGTTGGGCTTGAACTTTGAGGAGAGGGAGGAGGAAGAGAGAGAAGAAATGAACCTAAACAGGTTCACTCAGACTTTTTAAGCTGTACTTATTTGCTCCATTTTGTTTTGCAGAATGCACTTCTGCCTGCAGGCTTCCGACAGAAAGACCAGACTGCTAAAAAGGCCTCAGGTCCTTTTGACAGGGAACGACTCCTTGCCTATTTGGAGAAGGAAGCTCTTGCGCACAAAGACAGGGAAGACTACGTGCCTTTTACAAAAGAAAAGAAAGGTAACAACACCATTGCCTGTGTAGGTAGTTATGACGTTTCTGAGGTGGACTATCTAGAGCTACTCTGAACCAAAGTTTGGTGAGGCTCTGGTAGCTGTACTGCTTTATTAACCTGCAGACTGCTTCTGTGCAAAGGCAGAGTGCTTCCTGTTCTAGCCTTATGTGACACTGGGTCTGGTGTGCTGTTTGCACAGCACAGGGAAAAAAAATAAGATTCAAAAGATTTAACCAAGGTTCACAAGTTCTGATGGGAGTGGTGTTCTCTGAGTAAGAGCTACCCCTGGATTTGTATCAATAGTAACAAATACTGTTGTGCCTCTGGCTTATGCCCCGTGGTTCTGAGTACAGACGGTGATATTTGCAATACTAGACTGAATTTAAAACATAGCATTAGAATGATGTGTCATGGTAGGTACCCAGTGATGTTGGGCCTTATTAGCCTACAGCATTTTTGAACAAGTGGTGTAAGCAATCATGTTGTTTTCCTGGTATCATTAGTGAAAGATTTTAATAAGATTGCATAGTTATTATTAGTTATATACTTAACATTGCAAGAAGCCTTGAAATCTGGCAGTGGCTTATGATGCAAAAGCTGTGGAAACACTGACCTGATAGAACAGATGTATCATTAAGGCCTGGGTTTCTCAATCTTTTGGTTCCTAGTACTCTCATCAGCTCAATGTGAATTGCTTTTATTTTCGGGAGAAAAAAAAAGTGCACTTCTATGTTGTAAGAATAGATTGTTTATGTTTTTACAAGATGAGTTCCCAAGCTTCCTGTGCCTTACTGAATATCCCTGATAGGGACAGGAGCTCCCAGCCTGTGCTGGCCTTGTTCACAAAGGAGGAGGCTTTTAGTTGTCACCAGTGTTTGTGTGCTGCTCGTCCTAGCTTATCTGAACCGTCCCCAGCACCACGGCAGGTTTGTTGCAGCAAGACTTGACAAAGCTGCCATATGAACTGTATCCTGACTTCTCAGTATGAATAGGCTCCTATCTTAAAAATTGTTCCTCTTTTCTTAAGGGTTTGCTACCAAACCCTGTAATTCTACTGAAATCTCTGTTGTGAATCATTGCTTATTTGAGACTTGAGTCTTGATTCATTACTGAATTTGTGTACGTGATTGTAATTGTGCAGTAGATTCAGTGGAATTTTTTGGGGGGTATTTGCATTTTCTCTGTCTGTGCAGATAGCTATAGCTCAACATTGCTCTCCTTCCTGAAGGAATGCAGAGATTGTCACTTTATAACATGTGCAGTACAGCCTGTCGTACTTCCTTACTACACTGTTTTGCTTTAATTGTGTAGCTTAGTGCTTTTTTTCTGTTGAAATAGGACTGTGGCACTTTGTTACTTACGGAGGAGATTCCTGACTGCATCTATGCAAGTACCCAAGTGAAGGATGATGCTGGGTAGCACTGGGTGCAGAGGGAAGCACCTCTCATTTTGGTCCTCCCTGCCCCACTGCCTCTGTGGGCAGTACCCATGCTCCCGTGTTTCCTCCCCAGCCTGCTGCTAGCCTGACACGTCTGCTAGTGTGTGCGGAGACAGCACATATTAGGGAGAGTCCAAGTATGTGGCATTGCCTCTTGTGTTTGGGCAATCCCTTTCAGGACTAAGGTTGGTCAGAGAGGATTTCCTCTAATGAGCACTTTGTTGTTTTGCGCATATGCTTCTTTTCCCATCAAGATGTGCTAGTGCTTCATTCCATTTGGTGGCTCTTTAAAGCCTGCTTATGTATGCATGCATACAGCAGAACTGCTTGTTTTGGTTGATAAAATCTGTGAGAACTGTGTAGGAGAATAGAAGGGTCCAGCTCTACCACAGATCTTGGTTAGGAAAGCTCCAATGTCACTTCCTTTATGTAATGAAGTATTACTAAATAGTAGTCTGGATGTTGCAATATGACATGTAAATTTAGTTAATGAAATTTCCCATATCTTTTGAAGAGGATTTATTATATAACTTCCTACTTTTTTTTAATATCATGAAGGAAGAAAATGATGTTGAAAATGAAATGTAGCTTGCTTTTGTCCAAACTGAAAAAATGTGAATTCAAGTGTTCAGTGTGGAAATTCATGCCCCTGTTAAATCAGAGGGAGAAGGGAAGAAGGCTGACTGTATTGCAGAGTAGGTGAGGAATATTTTCCCTTCTGCAGTTTTGACTTGTTGCTGTGTTCATGTCAATTTTGTGCTAAAATGGCAATCCTGTGTAACTTAGTATGTTACATTAGGATCTTGTGATCTCTCATCAAGATGTGAAAACTGGAAAGGGAATAGAGCAAGACTTGATAAGGGTAAGAACTCTCTATGGATGAAAAACAAAACAAAACAACCATCCTTATGTGGTTTTCTTTAATGTTAAGAGGAGGAAAAAAAAGGCTGGCTCATAACTATTCTGTTTGACTAAATAAATACAGCTAGTAAATTATGGAATGGGGAAGACGGAACATTTTGGTTATGCTGCTACTTCAGAAGAAGAAAATTAGATCTGAAGATTAGGGATGTCAAAGGTTCTCGGGGAGAGAGATGGAGTTGTAGCTTTCTTGGTGCCATTTTTGTGAGTCAGGCTTTGCTGTCATGTTTGTGTATGCCTAGCTGCTCTCACTGGTCTAATTTGGTCTAATTACTCCTTTCAGGGAGTAAGAAAGGAGGAATCTATCCTTCTCTCTCTATTCTTCTGGCAGTAGAACCAATGTCTATCTTGGTGACTGCACATGCAGGTTTCTCAGAGGAGCTCACCCTGGGTTCCTACCACCCCTGGTGACCTTGTTTGCCTACTGTTGTGCAAATGAAAATCCTCTCTTCTGGTTGTCCTACTTCATTTTGAGTTAACGTGTTATGAAAGCAAGGTTGACCTTTTTCACTGCTAGGTGCTGTGAATTCTCCAGGTTTATTTTAACTTTTTTTTTCTGTGTTGCCAGATGTGAAAGATGGAAAATGGCAGAAAGTGTCCCAGTACAGTGAGATGGACAGTGCTGAATGAATGTGATTCTTAACAATCCCTAAATTGTTATATTTCATTTTTCCAGTTCCTCACTTTGTATCTAGAAACATCCTTTAAAATATACTTTTTTTTTTTAAACAAGATGTAATGACTTCAGTCACATTCCATTCCAATTGAGTGTTGAACCATACAGTGAACCATTGTTGCCTGACGAATAATTCAAGCAAGAGATTCATGAAACCAGCGGGGTAATAATTTAAACAGAACTGGCTTTGTCTCAGTATGTGTCTCTGAACATGCCAGAAGGATTTCCCAAGGCATGCTGCAGTGAGCAGGATGCCCCATCCCAGCAAGGGAAGGGGGGGTTTGGCTCTGGGCACTGGTGCCCTGCCCGTGCTCACTACTCAGCTCACTCAGGTTCCATGCTTCTATGAACAGCAAAATGTGAGAATTATTGCAGCTGGTGTGAAGCAGAAGTGTACCTGACATTTGTGATGTGCAGTGTAAAGCATTAGCAAAGTATTAAATAAAATGAGGTTTGTACTTCTAGGCTTTGTCTTTTTCTCATATTGCAGTTTTCTCTTCCAACTTTCCCCCAGTGTTCCTGCCAGGCTGTGTTTGTTCTGCATAGGTTTGCTTTTTGTGTGACTTCTGCTTTTTTTTTTTTTCCTCCCCTTCTCTATTGTCTAGAAGTTATTGTTAGGTTGACACTCTCACCTGGCAAGAGCTATTTTGGTGCTGACCTGCCTGGCTGGTTTGTGCTGTGCTCAGTCACTATTTGAATTTGGGATGCAGCCTTCCCTGTTTGCCTTTCAGTCAATAGTCTTTAAAGGAAATGTGTTATGTGTTGTGAAATGAAGTTAATATCTTGTAGGAGCTTTGAAGAAACAACTTGTCGAATTGATGATCACCATATGAGAGCCCTGGAACAAAGCAGCATGTGATATACCAACCTTAATGTACAAAGCTGTTCCAATTCACAGCCACGTGTTCTGTAACCAAATCATGGATAGCAGTGCTCCTCAATAAGACACTGAGGAACACAACTCTTGTAAGCTGAATTATAAAAGTAATATTTATGTAGTCTTGTAAGCAAGTTGATGAACATGCATTTGTTGCGTGGTGGCTGAGTTATGGATTATAGCAACCTCTGTACTGCTGAATCTTTAGTGAATGTAAGGTATATAGGGTATGTTAGATGTTGCACACCCTTCATGAAGCTGCTGGTGACAGGAGGTTGTCCTCAGGTCACACTTGGTTTCTTCTCCTCATCAGAGAGCTGCAAAAGTGCTGTGGGGCTTTGTTCTGGCCTGCTGCTCGTGGTCACTGGGTGCCTTCTGGGCTGTGGGATGTGGAGGAATGGTGCTGGCAATGGCAAGTGTGTGGTGCAAGGTCTTCCATCCCACCTTAGGTACTGCGTGTGGTGACTTGTGTGCTTCAACACACGTCACCCAGCTCTCCTGCCTTTAGTGGGATTTGCTGCTATGTAACTTGGACTGTGACTTATCCCAAGGTGTAGACTTAGGTTACTATTTAAGGTGTTCAAAGCCATAAAACACCTGAATATATAATTATTATGGAGGTCATATGGACATCTCTGAAACTTGCTTTTTTTTAAATGTTGTGTTGTTTAATCTTCATGGTGTCCTTGTTGGATGGAGAGCAAGGAGGATGCTGTGTTTCTTTGTGTGATCAAATCCCTGCTATTTGGAAATGTTCCACCTAAGAGCTGAAGAAGCTGCTCATTGTATGGGCTGTGCAGATGTGTATTATAGAACAAAGCAAAACAAAAGAACATTGGGGGGAGGGGGTGTGGGGAGGAAATCTCCAAACTGCCTTGGCAGCAGGCTTTGAGTTACATCGTTGTCCCCAGAGATGCAGAGGTCTTTTTTGTTTTGTTTTTTGAGTATTTGCTGATTGCTAGAAGCAGGGAAGGACTTGCTCTCATGTACATGCTGTGAATCTCTGAACTCTGGGCTAGGGCGAGTGAATGAGAGATTGTATACACAAGGGTGTGACCTGGTTTATAACAAAGACTGTTCCTGAGCCAGTTCATGTGCCTGGAGTTGGCTGCAATTTGCACTTCTGGAAGGGAGCAGCTTTTAACATTTTGGCTTTAATAAAACCTTTTTTTTTTTTTTTAAGATTGTCCCATGAGTTGGGTAGGTATGGGTAAATTTAGTCTTAATTTTTCAGGATTCAAATGCTTAGAATCTGAAGATCCTAACCTGTGAACTTAAGAATGACTAAAGTTAACATCAGAAAAAGTAGTTCCCTTATTGTGAGCCCTGTGTGATGAACTAGACATGGAACTGAGCTAGGTTAAAGTGAATTTGGTTTTAAAAGCCATAAAACATAGGAAATAAAACATAGGAAGTTGCTTTTAATTGAGCCTTGTTTGCTTCTCCTACCCCCTGCCTGCTACAAAACTACTTGTGGTGGGGAATAAGAATCAGTGGCTGAATGGATTTGAGAAGATGAAAAGGGCTGTGAAATGTCTCTGGTTTGGATTGTTCAGTGCCAGGCTGGAGTGTCAGTGGAACGAAAGCATTAGAACAGATCTGCAGATAGGAGGCTGTGTTCCTGAATTTCTTCCTGAAAGAAGCAGAATAGAAGGCTTTGTCAAGTGCTGATGTTAAGGCTGGGGGAGATCCCAAAGCACTGCCAAAGCACCTATTCTTCGGATGCTTACACTGCACTGTAAGTCGTGTGTTGAAAGCAGAAATTATGAAAACTTGGGAATGTTTGATTTTAATTTACTCCAAATAATCACAGGAGGTATCTCCAGGATCACAAAGTGTCATTCAATGTTTTTTTGTGAAATCATAGAGTATCTTGGGCTGGAAAAATGTTCTATAAAATATTTTCCTAGAATGCTGTACAGACACTTATTGCCACAAGTCTGTGCCTGATATTTTTGACGTGCCTTCTTGCACAGTGTAGTTATCTTTTCCCATCTGGAAAGTGAATGAGAAATTTAAATAGCAAAATTTGTAGGATTGGTCATCTTAGAATTTCATTTTAATTCTTGTAAGCTTTTCATATATTTTTTTACAAGGATAGGTTATTATTTTGTACAAGACAGGTTATTAAATTACACGACAGAGGCCCAAGAATTCTTCAGCTACCCTAGAGGTTTTTGTACAGAATTCACATGGAGTTCACAAAAGAAGCCAGCTGAATATGGAGAAAAGTGTGAGATGCACTGATGCTGCAAGTCGTGATATGAGTGTAGGCTCAGGCACTCCATCTCACCATTTCCCTTTCCTCCTCCTTGTACTCTGACAGCCTTACTTCTTTGCTAATCTGTGTTACTGACGGAGAACAACACAAATGCAGATGATGAAAGGCTTTAGGTCGTGTGCTTGCTGTTCAGAGTGCTTCAGAGATTGATGGAAGCCTTGTTGTGTTCTCTTATCTCTCAAAAATTCCAGTTTAAGTTGAAAATTCTTCCTGCCCCAGAAGGTGGTACTGATACATTGAAGTGGGAGCAGAAGATGTACTGTGTCAGCTATATCAAAGTCATCTGACACATTTATCACCTGTGCCTTCCATTTATGAAGGTTTGCTATTTATCTTGAATTGCCACAAGCTTCCTTTTACACTCTCCATCAAAACTGAGGTATCTGTGGCAACATGTCAGCTGCTTTCAGCTCCTGTTCATAGTCAGAACAGTTACATGATGCAATTTATTTTTTACTTCTAAATATGCAGCTTTCCAAAGTGATAGCAACCCAGGAACAAAAATAGCATGTTGCTGGCAACAAGCGTTTGCCATCAGCCTGACGTTGAAGAGTTCAAATTGTGTTCTATGCTAGTGGTGATGCTGAAGTTCCTTTAAAAAGAAAATGAACCACAAACTATTGTAATCTAGGGTGGGGACTTGGAGAGAGAGGAAAGGTGGGTGGGTGTTAGGGTTGTCATCATTTGTCTTCAGAAATGGTGAAACCAAAACTTTAATTTATTAGTCAGAATTTCCCCAGAATGTAAGCTAAAGGTTTCCTTTAATGCATCTTCTCGCTAGGAGGGAAAACGCTAAAGTTAGGTTTAGTCCAAACATGTAACAAGATCCACTAGCAAGTATACAAGGAGAAAAATACTCTGCTCCTGGCTCCTGCCCAGCTGGCCTGCTGCTGGGTGGGGGCTGAGCTGGTGCACTCCATGGGAGCGTGTGGAAATGACTTACTGTGGGTATGGAAGGGTGGATTCCTGAATTAACTGAGATGTCTCAGAGTATGAACGCAGCCTTACACCTCTGGAAGCAGTTAAGTGCTGCTGGAAGCTGTGTCCCCTCAGCTCTGGCTTCTGGTGGCTCAGGCAGGGAGGCTGAACACTTATGGATGGTGACAGTCAAGGTGGATCATGCTTGTCTTTGATAAGATATAATTGTAGACCAAAACTTGTAGACCAGTGTGCATCTCATAAATATACTGCTTTTTACCTTCACTGACTTTTCTTGGTCTTTAACAGTACAGAAAAACTTTGAATAGCTATTAAGATTAGAATTCTCCAGTTGTGAAAAACTTCTGCCAAATGTATCAGGTTTGTTCTGTTATCTGGTACCAAAGCTTTTACTAGCTATATTAATTATTTGTTTCTTATGCTGTTGTAACCTTTTTTGTTGTTCTGAAGGGCTAATCCATATCATTCCAGTCTGAACCACTTACTGGAGAGCTATTAGAATAACTTTATTTTCTGATATTTTTTTTTACCCTATCTTTTTGACCAAATACCTACGCAGGAATTATGCTAAGTACTTAGGCCTCTATTTATAATAAATTTACCCTTAAACAATTTTCCCCTTTACCTGACTGTAGTGGCTAAAAGGTTGGTGTGACATGTAGTTATCACTCTTGTTCCTTTTTCTCATCAAATCTTCTGTGACCTTCCTTGTGTCTAAACATCATTTTAGAAAGTTGTCTTTGGCAGTTTGTGCCAGAGATAACTTAATTATCTTGTTTTCTGCTGTTCTCAAACCATGCTTTTTTAAGCATCTCAGGCATTTCATTTTTTTAACTTCTTAAGTTGACATCTGAAATCAGAAATATGGTATATGCTGTAAAACTGCTGTGAATATTCAGTTCTGGGTTTTCAGATGATTCTTAGATAACTTATTTCTCAGAAATACTTGAATTACAGCTTTGCCTGGCTCCCTTATTCCCTTGATGCACTTAAATGAATCTGTCCTTGTTTTCTAGTAAGGTTAAATTTTATTTGCAGGCACTTTATATATAAACGCATTGTTTGTGTGATGCAGGCTTACATTTTACCCCCGATACTCAGGAGAAACAAGTAAGATTAGAGTCATGATACAGACTCGTGAAAAGCTCAGATCTTGAATAATGTTATATCCCTGTTTATGCCTTTTCCTCATCTCTGACTTTCAGGAGCAAATAGAAGAGATCTCATTCCTTTGTTGCCCATGCTGTTCTTCTCAGGATTTCTAAAGTGTTATATGTATCCCTTATGAACAGAGAAGTTTAAAGATAAGTAGCAACGTAATGCAAAGTGATCTATAACTTTTCTCTTCCTTTAGGGAAAATATTTATCCCAAAGCAAAAGCCTGCCCAGTCTTATGCAGAAGAAAAAATTGCTCTTGATCCAGAACTGGAGGAAGCCTTGACAAGTGCCACAGACACAGAGCTATGCGACCTCGCAGGTTAGTGCTGTGCGTTTCTTTGGTAGTTTTGGAAGTATGGCTGGGCTGGTGCATCTTTAGAAAACAGATGTACAGTTAACGTTAGAGGCTATTTGTTACCTGAAATGTAGTAGAAACTACTGTGTAGGTCAAACTAAATGCTAATTTGTTTGCAGTGTATTATCTTTGTTCATTTGTGCTAGTGTATAGGAGTATTTTGCCTTAAGGTTCCCGATTTTAAGACTCAAACCCTTTCAGTCCATTCCTTAGACTGGCTGTTCTTATGTGTTCACCACTGCTTTTTCATACATATGTGTTGGTATATACCTATTTTCTTAAAGCTTTAGTCAAGAATTCTTTGGCTGAACTGCACTTTTTTACCTGAACCTGGAGAGGCTGAAACTTTCTAAGACATGAAAGCTAATTAAAAATTATTTTCTACTAAATTAAAAGTTTTTCTACTTTTTAAATTAAGAGATTCAGGGCTATTGTACTGGTGATCTGGTGTTTTATGGACTTTAGTTGTTATTATTTAAAGGAACTCTGCCCATATGCTGACTTAGCAGGGACACTAAACTTGTTCTGATTTTTTTCTTTTTTTTTCCCTTTTGACAGCTATACTGGGAATGTCCAACTTGATAACAAACAATCAGTTCTGTGATATAGTAGGAAGCAGTAATGGGGTTGACAAAGACAGCTTTTCAAGTAAGTATTTGCCCAAGTGCTAAATAAATGTATTATTTGTTCTGCACACCCTTGCTGTAGTGTTAACTATTTTCTGTGGCACTAGCATTTTCTATAGGACATGCATTTTACGTTGATAAGATATATATTTGTAATGTCTCTAGTTGAGTTCTGGTAAGAGTGGGATTACCTATGTACATTTAAATCTATTCTGTAATTAATTCTCTTCTTGGGGGATAAAAGTGGGTGCGAAAGAACATTATGGTGCCTTTGCCTTTAGGGTTAATGTGTGTGTTTGTAATTCATATCCTATGAATCCTTTTTCTGGAAAAAACCTCATGCACAAGAAAAGCTGAAAGGCTGTGAGAACATTGGAGGAGAACTGAACTTTATAAAAAATATAGTCAGAAATGATCTTGGGTGAGGAAGTGATGGCAAGTCTGAGGAAATACATACATAGATCTCTCATTAAGAAAATAAATGAATATTTACCACATGTATCATGTTTACAGTGAATGTATGTAACCTGTTTGATTGCAATTGTATCCCTTACTTTTCAGATATAGTAAAAGGTGAAAAAATGTTACCTGTTTTTGATGAACCACCAAACCCCACAAATGTGGAGGAATCTCTGCAGAGGATTAAAGATAATGATTCCCGTCTTGTTGAAGTTAATTTAAATAATATCAAGGTAATTACCTGAATAATGCAATAAATACACTGCTACTTCTTGGCAGAAGACATTTAAAGCTGTACAATTCTATGAGGGGCCACAATGGACTTATTTCAAATATAGAAGTGTTCCTGCAAAGCATTGCAGTGCAATTTAGCTTCAGGTTTCTTGTCTGAGATAAAGCAATATGCCATCTTGTTATCTTTTATGAAATGCTTACTCTGAGACTTTTAGATTTTCTTACTGCCAAACCAGGTTTCTATTGGTGCCAAGATGGTGATAGTTCCAGCAGTTCACTGTCGTGGAGTTAACTGCTTTGAATCCTTTGTGCTTTGTGAAGCAGTGTGCTCTCAGTTACTGCTATTGCAAACAAAATTGTATTTGTATCTAACATTCTTCTGATTCTTGTATGGAAGAGCTGCAGCAATTATCAACTCTTAAGACTTGATTTTTAACTTGATTAAACATTCCTATATACGTATATATATGTGTGTGTATATATACCTGTAAGAGAACAGAACTGTAGCACTCCTGCCTTGCTGTTGCTTTCTGCACTGTCTCACTGGCAGCCTAGGCTACTTGTTACTCTTACTGAAGGCAATAAAAGAAATGCATGATTTAAGAACATTGCACAACAGTGAAGTACTGGCCAGAGCGTTTAGAAAGGTAACAGAACAAAACTGCCATATAATAAGCTGAAAAACTTGCTGCTGTATTTAATATCTAAAATTATTCCTTATACATTTAGTTGGTTCTTATTACTTTGTGAAAACTGTCGAAGAATTCTGAGATTATTTCTAATATAACAGAGAATGGGATTCTATTGGTCTCACCAGCTTAGAGCTCTGAGTGTCTTCCTGTGTCTGAGAGGTTAATGTGATACTTGATAATAAGCAGAATGTACAGTTCACGTAAGCTCAGTTACATTTCCAAGTCAGCTAAATATCTTCTAACCCTTCCTTTATGGCATTGGCATTAGTTTAATAAAGGTGACTTTTCTTTATGGAATTATTGACTCTTAACAGCCACTGCATCTTGTATGTAGCTATACATCTAAGCCTTTACTGTGAGACTGCTGGAGACCAGCAATAGTTAGAGTGTTGTGCTGTGAAGAAAATAAGGCAAGGGAAGAATTTGGGGGCTGGAGGGTGGGGGTTAAACTTATGCATCTCAAGAGACTGAAATGCTATTTTTGTT
Source organism: Cyrtonyx montezumae (assembly GCF_038088225.1). Taxonomy (NCBI): domain Eukaryota; kingdom Metazoa; phylum Chordata; class Aves; order Galliformes; family Odontophoridae; genus Cyrtonyx; species Cyrtonyx montezumae. The sequence continues at coordinate 25,091,192 of NW_027071903.1, read as the reverse complement.
TCAAGAACATACCAATTCCAACACTGAAAGAATTTGCAAAAGCTCTAGAAACCAACACACATGTGAAGAATTTTAGCCTTGCAGCCACCCGAAGTAATGATCCTGTCGCTGTTGTAAGTACTTCTGCAAATGTGCTCAAGTGGCATACAAGGGAAGTTAGGATGGAAAGATGGCAGTAAGGGATAGAACAGAGTCCTGTGTGTGTGCATAATTTTCAATATGAAAATGATTAATTTCTTACTCTGTACTGTATGTTTACTTTAGCAAACCTTTGCTGTATCGAAGTTGGTGAACAATTACTTGAGTGAACAGCAGTGCAGTCACGAGATGAATGGGAATTTCATTTTCCTGCTTCTCTTTCTTTCATAACTCTTTGATTACTAATGTTCGTGCCATGAATAAGTAGTATATTCAAAATCAACTTTAAAGGAAACACATTTGGGGTTGAAAATGCTCATCATGTGTTTCAGCTAAGTAGAGTTTTGGTTGAAGATAACTCTAAAAAAAAACAAAAAAAACCCAACAACTGTTTCTCCAATCTTCCTTCTACCAAAGGTTGGCTTAAAGCATTGGCATTAAAAGCTTTTCATTTGACACAATTGAAACTGAAGTCTTTATCACTTGGTCCTGTTTTTCTATTCTGAATCAAAAGTAGTTCCTTATTTATTTGTGCATGAAGAAGTAAGAAAACAGCACTAACAACTGTGTGGGGGACAATCCTTTGCACTTGTTTTAGCTTCAATCGTTTAAAACATTCAGTTAAGTGAATAAACAAGCATTTGAATGCTTTGTTTTGGGTCAATTAAAAAGTTCCTTTTCAGTGGAACTGAAACGTTTGTAATGAGAAGGAAGGGGGCTGATTTTTGGGGTCTGATGCTTTTTTGTTTTCACTTGTTTTTTCTTCTTGCTCCCTACCAAATATGTAGACACAAGCACTTTGATAATCAGATCTCCTGTTTACAAATTAACCATATCTAATTCTCCTTTCAGTTGGCTTAACCCTCTTTCTTTGACCTTTACTTAGCAGCTTGTATTACTCACTGTGTGCTGTGAAAGCTTACAAAATGGAATTGGTCCAATATGCTAATTTCAGGCAGTTTATATTCCGTGTAGCTTTTTAGTTTGTAACAAGAGTAAGACAGGCCTTCTCTTGACTAAGTACTATTAAAAAGAGAATGTAGATAATGCGTGGTTGAAAACTCACTTCAGTCTCAAGAAGCAAATACTTGCAAAGTTACACTGTGCATCTGTGAACGTGTTGCTCCTATTGAACTAGTTAGTGGGAGTGGTCATTGCTCAGTCCTGTGATGCACTGTAGCACAGTTCAAAGGTTTAATGGTGCTTTCTTGCATTCAAAGGCTCTTGCAGATATGCTGAGAGTAAACACGAAATTAAAAAGTTTAAACGTAGAATCAAACTTCATCACTGGAGTTGGAATTTTGGCACTGGTTGATGCACTGAAAGACAATGAAACACTGACAGAGATCAAAATTGATAATCAGGTAAGACTGTGGTAGCATAATTAATAGTGCTTACATGCTGTCTGTCCTTGTTGACTGAGTGCTTTTAGGCTTCTTGTGATAAACACCGAAAAATATTTTAAGTATCTTATGCCATGCATGTTTGTCGTTAAGATTTTCATAGACATCCATTTGTGAAAAAGCACTTCAGTGCTTCTTTGTGCTTTAGCATACATAAAGATATGTTAATGAGTTTTCCATTATTCTAAAAAGCACAAAATAGGTATTTATTGACTAATATGGAGGTATGCTGGTCTCTGTTTTATGAGGGTTGCTCTACTGTCTTTGTGTGCCTTTCTTTTAAATAGAGGCAGCAGCTGGGCACTCTTGCAGAAGTAGAAATTGCCAAGATGCTTGAAGAAAACACCAAGATCCTTAAATTTGGATACCATTTCACACAACAGGGACCTCGAGCCAGGGCAGCTGCAGCTATCACAAAAAACAATGACTTGGGTAAGACCTGTCAGTAGAGAGTAACTCTTAAAGCTTGTACCATGCACGTTCATTTAAAGGTGTTTTGTTTTTCCAGGTTTTCCTTTGTTATAAACAGGATAGAAAAATAGAAGTCAATGAGTTTCAGATTTCTCCTGTGCTTTTACTCTTATTCTTCTGCTGCTGCTTGATATTCTCTGTTAATGTTGTTGCAGGATGTGCAGATGCATGAGGTGAGGATTTTTAGCATAGTCTAGAAACAGGGGAAAGCATTTGTATTTCAGATGAGTTGTGGTGAGGGAAGAGAAAATAATAGTTCTGATTATTTGGTTTAATTCAGATAAGGTTAATTGCCTTTTAAAGACTGTATTTATATTTATTAGTGTGATATGCCCTCACACTAATAAGAAGGGTACTTAAACCCAACATTCATAGCTGTTTTTCAAAATTAATTACAAACAGGTTATTTTTTTTTCTTGCCACTCTGGGTGTCTCTCTCCTTTAAGACTTCTCTTTCAGCTAGTTCTCATTTTAGTGTTTGACTGCTGGAAATCTATGTTTCTATTGATATCTTGCCTCCTGTTTTTCCTTGCTTTCTTAGTCTGGAGTATCCGAGTAAAAGTTTCTGCAAATACCTTTACACCTCTCCAGCCCTGAAGCTCCGAGATGGTTACTGTTAGTGCCTGGTTGGGTGTCAAGCACTGAAAACCAAGATGCTCAGTCTTTCACTTTTCTTTGTACGTTACTATCTTATGCAAAAAGAAAATAGTCTGCATCTTTCTCCTCTGTCTATGCTGTGCTGTACTACTTCCCCTTCCTTCTTTGTCTGAAACCGTGTGCATATTGTCTTTCACTGCATGAGTGGGGAATATGAAAGCATTCAGTGAATCTCACATAAAGTCAGAGCAGCATGTGAGCATTGGTGATTTCATTCACGGATCTTTGTTGCTCTAGCGTTTTCTGGCAACTTGAATATTTTTATTAATAAATTGAATGCTTTAGGCTATTGAAAATAACATTTTGAAGTTGTTTTTTAATTTTGCTTTGTTTATTTTAGTGTGTATAAATTTGAATGTGTGTAAATCTTACCGGGTATTCTTGAAAGTTTTACCTTGTTTCTTACAAAGCTATGTAAACTATGGCAATAAAAAAGACTTGACTTGTTAAATCTGCTTACTTATAGGAGACATTAAGAATTTTACTTTACAGTTCTCCTAAAAAACATTTGAATCTGTTCTTGTGTAGCACAATAAGCACTGCTAATGCATATGCTTAAAAAGGTGGATAATGCTCCTGCAATACAAAGTAGGGGACCATACTACGTTCCAATGATGTAGAAATATGTAATGTAGTAACAATTATAATATTTTAAAATACATCTTTTTCTGTTTTGTTATAGTTCGCAAGAGAAGGGTTGAAGGAGACAGCCAGTAGATCTTGTTTGAACTGTGTGAAGATTTCAGGGGTCTTCAAAGCACTCTCCTCATGGTGGGCTTTGGCAATCGTGGACTGCATTTACCTGGGTTAGAAGGGAAAAGACTGGAAACCCCATTCCTTTTAAAGCAAAGCTATATTAATGGTCTGCTGGTATGCATCACGTTTTTCATAACCACACCAATGTCCATGTACAGATCCAGTTTGTGATTGTTTTTGTTGGCTTTTTTTAAAAGAACTTTATTTTGTATTTCGAGATCTTGGCTGTGCTTTCTTCTAGAAATGTAATCACAAATCAACTGTATAGTTGTCCATAGTCAAAGAATGGGACATTCAAGATCATTAGGCATACAATGACCCAGCTGAAATGTTAGAAAATCTAGGGGTGCTTATTTACATGAAGGGTTATCGATGTTCTTGAGAACAATGCTTTAGTGATAATGGATTCTTCACACTATATTTGGACTCATTGTTTAGAGCTGTTCATCCTTGTTCATATGCACTGAAGGGAAATCTTTCATAACTGTTCTTTCATACTTCTTTCTTTGATACTGTGATCAAGTGTAAACGTCCCTTAAAAGCAGGCAAAGTAAACTGTTTTCTTCCAAGAGGTTTGAGGGACTCGTTTAAAAAAAAAAAAAAAAGTGGGAGCCTTACAAAAAGTGCAAACCTTGCAAAGCAGGTTTTTCTTATTATGCTTAAGTCCTAAAATTCTTTTAAAGTGTCCCATAATTGTAATTTACTCTGTATCTAAACTGGACATTTTTAGACTATCATGTGCCCATCAGCATTTAGTTTATAGCCTTTGTTTAAAAATTCTTATCTACGTGTGTAACTAGTGTGAGTTTCTCTAGAAGTAGTGGACAAACTTTTGTTAAATTTGCCCAGTTTTGTACAGGAGAAACAATCTTAATCATAAAAATCAGTGTCCTGAGTTGCTGGCAAATGGAAATCCTTTTTACAGATATTGCATGAAATTGTTAGTGTTTCATATATATATAACTTGAAACTCATGGAACTCATGAAACAATGAAGTAACTCTTTCCTGAAAGGCTTGATGTTTGAAACACTACGACTGCAGAAATTAACCTACGTGTTGTGTCAAATCTGCATGGTACAGTACTTACTCAAGCATTTCAAGTTCTGTATCTATGCCAACTAATAAGGCCACGAGAATCACTGAAATTTCGGTACGTAATCAGCGTCCACATCTCTGAAATGATGAAAATCCAGCAGCTTTTTTGCTGTGAGCCTGTTTGGACTGTACCATAACGAGCTTACTTAATGTCATGAGACCATAAATTAACAAAATGTTCTGAAGGACTGCTCAGATATATTTATGAGAACTCAGCTGGCAACTCCTTTCATCAGAGGATCTGATGCATTTATGCTGAGCATTTTATATATAGGAAATGTATAGGACTGAAACTTTTTTTGCATCACATTGTATGTACTATAAAAATTAACAGAGCAATCCTCTGACACTGTGCCTGTGTTATAATTTTCTGCAAATGATATCTTGGATTTTAGACTTTATTCTGCAGGTGACTTCCAATTTTACTGCAACTGTACAGCAAATTTGAAACTGTAGTGCCTTCAGTGAGGATATATTTAACTGGTTTATAACTGTGGAAGAACGTATCTTTCCTGTTCCAAAATTGGCCATTTATTGACTAATCACAAATAAATGTGTGCTCTGAAAAGCTATTTGGAATCAATTCTATTAAAACCAAAGAGTTTACAGAGTGTAAATTTGAACAAGTAGAAGTGATCTGACTAGTAGCAATAAAAAAAAAAAGGCTGCTTTTGGTTTTGGCTTTGAATTTACAAGAGCTTTCTAGATGTTAAATTTTAAGCGCTTACACCGTATGGATATACTCACAAGTGATTTTGGTTTTTATAGACAGTGAGTGGTGTATAAACATGGCCAAAGCATGCAATGTGCTCAGTTGTCTAAAGCTGAACTTACCATTTGCCAAGCGCCATAATAACTTTGTGTCAAAAAGGAGTCTGTGATGTTTTCCTTCTTTTCTTGAAAGGCTGCTTGTTCTTGAAATCTGTTCACGTGTTGTGATTCTGTAACAACTAATTTTATACTATGGAACAGGATTAAGCAGTTATGCCCTACTTGAAGATGAAGGGGGAAAATGAATAGCTGGATTATGGAAATGATAGCCGGAATCTCTTCCTTATTGCTTTAGAGAATGAAGTTTAGCTGCTTCATGGCTAATATTCCAATCACAGCTAGAGGGATTTAAGTTGTAACTTTCAGGTGCCCTGTCATAGGCAATAGTATGGAGAGCTGATAAGAATTTGTTTGCTGGCCCTTTCAGGGTAGTTATCTGACGTTGGGCATAGAAAACTTGCCCCCAGCTGTTGAAAGATATTGGTATGGACCATGGGACAGTTAAAACAGCTGTAACGTTTTTGTACCTACAGTACATAATCATTTTGGAATAAATTAAAGAGTTCAGTCTGTAGCCAGGAATCATAAACAGTCTTAAGCAAAGTTGAATGTTGGGACTTGATGGTTTCAGTTGTAGTGGGATCTTGTGTATGACCCTGAGTGTAAAAGTTGTATTGCTTTGATAACTAGCTACCATAAATGCAAGGTCTTTTTTCCAAAAGAGGTGGCACTCTTCTTCTAGATTCTTTTCCAGGTTTAATGCAGAAGCCAAATGACCACACATTGTTGATTCCAGTGGATCCAATCTAAGCATGGAAATGTAGACAATATTCCAAAACAATTATCTATTTACTGTTGTATTTTAAAGAAATAGCCTCATTCTTTCTCCAGCTTGTAGGCTATAAATAAGCATGTATTCAATTTAAATTTCCATTGAGGAAATATGAATTGAGTGTTTTAGCTTTTCAGCACTATATGCTGTCAGACTGTAAAGCAGTAAAATTTTTGAATGATTAAACTACTGTATCATTTTGTTTGCTTTTTAAATAGTACATAATACTACACTACTAAGCTCTCTGCAGTTGTCTCTGTTCTCTACGTGAGCTCTGCTGTATGGTTCACATGGTTGTAGCTTGCATTGCTTGACAGAAGATGCCAGAGAAGCACAGCATCTCCACAGCTTCTCAGTCTTCACTGCCAGTAGAGCTTCCATGCTGCTTGTATCCTGAACCTCTAGGTGAGAGATGAGGGAGTGAGATCTCACCGCCTCTAGGAGCAGAGCAAGTTGCAGACTGCCTTGTGAGACTGAATGTGTACAAGTCTAGGAAGCCCGCTGCCGTGCATCCAGGAGGAATGGCCTGATGTGGTTGCCAAGCCTCTCTCCGTCATATTTGGAAAGTCACATCTGTCAGGCAAAGTCCCAGGTGACTGGAAAAAGGGAAATGTCCTTTTAAGAAAGGAGGACCTGGTTTGCTATAGCCTGGTGAGCCTCGTGTCTGTTTCTGGGAACATCATGGGACAGGTCCTCCTGGAAGAGATGCTACGGCACATGCAAGGTGAAATGATCTGAGTGCATGGCTCCACAAGGGCACACTGTGCCTGGCCAATCTGGCGGCCTTCTGCGATGGAGTGACAGTGTCAGTGGACATGAAAGGCAACTGCAGCCATCTGCCTGCACTTGGGCAAGGCCTTTAACATGGTCCTTTGCCACACCCTTATTTCTAGGATGGAGAAATATGAATCTGAAAGCTGGGCTCGTTGGTGGATGAAAACTGGCTGGATGGCTGCAGGCGGAGGGTTGTGGCCAGCAGCATTATGTCCAGGAGGAGGCTGGTGAGGAGCGGTCCCCCTGGGAGCTGTCTTGGGATCAGTACTCTTCAATATCTTTTATCAGTGACACAGATGGTGGGACTGAGCTCAGCGCAGAGCCCGCCCGCTCGCTGCCGCCCCACAAGATGGCGGCGCAGGGCCGCGCTGGAGGCGGAAGGGGCGGTGGGAGCTGCGGGCGCGGCCCCGCTCCCCCGGATGCATCTCCCGGCGCTCCGTAGCGCGTCACTGCGCGGCGCCGGCGCGTGTACCGCGATGGCCGACATGGAGGAGCTGTTCGGCAGCGACGCCGACTCGGAGGCCGAGCAGAAAGGTGCGGCCGCCAGCTGCCGGGCTCCGGCCCTCCCGCCCGAGGCCTCAGCGGGGCGGAACGCGGGGCTCGGGTGGAGGTACCGCCCGCGTGGGGCGTGCGGTGTGCGGCCTGCTGGCTCCGGGCTCTTGGCAGGTGGAAGGTGGATACCGGCGTCTTAAGGGGCAGCGGTGCAGCCCCTGGCAGTCAGTGGACGCTGCCTCGGGGCTCTGTGCTTTGTGTAACGCCCTATTCCTTCTGCAGCTTTAGAATGTCGGATGATAGCGGGTGCTTGTGCCTTGTGCTGTATTTGGTAAACGTTTTCTTGTAAGTAAACCCTGTGCTTCACGTAGTTCTGTTGTAACGCCTTAGCTCTGAAACTGCCGTTTGTTTTGCAGACACGGATTCCGGCTCTGACTCCGACTCCGACCAGGAGAACGTGGGCTCGGGCAGCAACGCCTCGGGCAGCGACAGCGAGCAGGACGACGAGCGGGAGGCAGCAAAGCCCAGCAACAAGGAGCTGTTCGGGGACGACAGCGAGGACGAAGGAGCCTCCCATCACACAGGCAGCGACAACCACTCCGAGAGGTCCTACAATCGCTCCGAAGCTTCAGGGCACTCTGAGCATGAAGACAACGATCAGTCGGACGTGGACCAGCACAGCGCTTCAGAAGCTGCTCATGATGATGAGGAGGATGAGCATGGGCACGGGTCTGATGAGGGCAGTCACCATTCTGAGGGAGATGGTTCAGAAAAGGCCCATTCCGAGGATGAGAAGTGGGGCAAGGAGGACAAAAGCGATCAGTCGGATGATGAGGAGCGACAGCAGAACTCCGATGATGAGGAAAGACAGCAGAACTCAGATGATGAGGAGAAAGCGCAGAACTCTGATGAAGATGAGAGGCCGCAGATGTCTGATGATGAGGAGAGGCTCCAGAACTCGGATGAGGAGAAGGTACAGAACTCTGATGATGAGGAGAGACCACAGGTGTCGGATGAGGAGAAGATGCAGAACTCAGATGATGATGAAAGAGCCCAGCACTCTGATGAGGAGAAGATGCAGAACTCTGATGATGAAGAAAGGGCCCAGCACTCCGATGAGGAGGAGCAGGAGCATAAATCTGGTAGGATCTAATGCTATTGTAATGGTTTGCTTCTCACAGCCTAGTTTGATCTCCATTGTTTCGTTTACATTGGCTTGAAAAATTCTGACTTAAACGTTAATCACATAACTTTCAAATCTGGGCATCTTTTCAGTGTTTTTTTACACAGCATGTTTAAATTACTTTTAACCTAAAACATCTTGATTAATAAAAGGAACTTCAAAATATGTGGAATGGAATTCTTAATTTGCTGAGGAAAATTGTGCTCCTTAGGAGAGTCTGCAAGAGGCAGCGATAGCGAGGATGAAGTCTTGCGAATGAAGCGAAAGAAACCAATTGCATCAGATTCTGAGGTGGACAGTGATACAGAAGGCCAGAAAGGTAAAGGTGGGGTTGGATTGTTGGTTTTTGGTTCGTTTGTCTTTTAATCCATCTGCTATGAGCCTTGATACAGTCAGTGGCATTCATGGTGTGATGTAACTGCAGGGTCACGAGCGTGACAGATTGGCACAGCAGTGTGGAAGCACATGCTGTATTTCTCCTGGTGCTTTCTCTTTAACTCTGTCATCTCTCAGTTTTCTCCAGGAGGGACAGAGCTTTTCATGTGTGAGTGTTGGCTCACGCCCCATTGCCAGAACACACTGGAGCGTCTTATCACAGGAGTCTGAGAAATCCTGTACTGTTGATGATATTTTGCTGATCAAGAAAAAGGTGTTGCTTTTAATGAGAAGTAAAGCTTCCAAAATGTGCAGCAAAGTTGCTTGTTATGTATGATGAAACTGTTTACTTAAGTAAACAACTCTTGATTTGTCTGTTGCCATTTCTCGACTGGATTCTTGAGAATAGACCCTTTCCAGAAAAGCATACCTTGACTCTTCAGCTTCAAAACAATGGGAAACTGTGCTTCAAAACAATTAGGAGAACTTGAGCTTTGTAGGTGATTTTAAGTGGTTATAAAAGTGAACGATTATTTTTCTGTGTTTGTGTCTGCATGTAGGGATGTGTATGTTTGCATATATGTTTTTTTTTAAAGCAGTACATTTTGTCCTTCAGAACATGCAGACGTCATGGACCTGTTTGGAGGTGCAGATGATATTTCTTCAGGGAGTGATGGGGAAGACAAGCCACCAACTCCAGGACAGCCCATTGTGAGTAGACTGACTTTTGAAGTAATTAACCTGCTGCTTCACTTTGAGATCTGGAACGTCTATAGGGTTGGATAATGTTTTAATGGAAAAAGTATTAATAGCATTAAGTAAGAATCTGAAGATTATTTTGCCCTAGCTAAAAGAATGATTGAGGTTTTATGCACAGCAGTGTTAGATATATTGATATGCCTTCCCTCAGTCCTGCTCCACTTCTTGCATATAGAGAAGAAGAGTACACTGATTGCAGTTTTGACTATCATCAAGTGAAATACGAATCCATAGGTCTTCTTGGTGCCCTTCTTACAACTGTTGGACAAATATTTTCATTTTGAACCTTGGAGATATTGAAGTATTTATTATTTTTTTAATCTTATCCCATGCTTATTTTCTCATTCCTGACTGAAAACTGTATGTCAGCTCTTTTGCTATTTTCTTTCTGTCTTTGGTTTCTTGAGTTCCCACAGGTACTTGAAATGGCTTTCAGTGTCATATAAAAATGGATTAATTTTACTGAAAAGGTTCAAGTACATTTATGAGAAGCTTCCCAATCTCTCTCTACATACCAGTGGCATTTTTCTCAGTCAGAATGGAAGTGCTTATTCCAGCAATGAGAGTCAGACTGACGTTTTTCACTTCTGCTCCTATTGTGCTTTTTTGCCATTAGGATGAGAATGGGCTGAGCCAAGAACAGCAGGAGGAAGAGCCTATTCCAGAGACAAGAATAGAGGTGGAAATACCAAAAGTAAACACAGACTTGGGTAATGATTTATATTTTGTGAAGCTGCCCAACTTCCTCAGTGTAGAACCCAGGTAATTCCATATTAAATATCCAGTTGATAAGTTGTTGGGTTTTTTAGTGTTTCAATATATTGCTTTTGTTTTAGTAGTGCAATTAATTGTATTGGTTGTGTTTAAAATGGTTCATGCTAAGGTGCACACTTGAAGGAGGATAGGTCCATAGGATGTAGGCTACTGATAGGGCCTTTTCATGAAATTACCTGCCTCTGTTTCCCAGCTTAACCCTGACCTCTCTGTCCTGATACTGAGGAAGCATTTTATTCAGAAGCAGACTTACTTTCTTTAGCTGGAGCCATTGAAAGGGTGGCTGTAATAGATGGTGGTGAGGATGCTCGGGTTGGCCTCCTGCAGTGCAGAATCAATGCAGTAAATTACACTGCTGCAGAAATGGCTGTCTCGCAGCTGCAGTGCTTTCTGTTATGTGCAGTGTATAATTTAAACCTTTCAAGCACCTGTTATTTTGCACAAGAATAATCTGTATTTTAGAAGAATTAAGACTGTATTGTATAATTTACTACAGACCATTTGATCCCCAGTATTATGAGGATGAGTTTGAAGATGAGGAGATGCTCGATGAAGAAGGAAGAACAAGATTAAAACTCAAGGTACAATGTGTGTTTTCTTTCTCTATGCTCACCTAACCGTGTGTCATCAAAGTCTGTTTCAGGTATTTTGTAATGGTGTTTTGAGCTACAATTTAAGTTAACAAGGTGCAGACGAGTTCACTGCTGAGGAATATTGCTGAGTTTAATGCTAAAAAATGAACAAATAAATAAAAAATATTAACAACTGCCTTTCCCCTGCAAGAGCCATCCCAACTTCATCTTTTTGTATCATACAGCAAATCATATAGCCCTTCTAGCTTTAGTTCTTGAGTATATCTTACCACAGTATTCCACTGTGAGTTTAACAAAAAGCTGCTGTCTGACAGGTAGAAAACACGATACGGTGGCGGATGCGGCGAGATGAGGAAGGGAATGAGATCAGAGAAAGTAATGCCCGGATAGTCAAGTGGTCGGATGGAAGGTTGGTTTGAACTTGCTTTTGACAGAATACAGCTCTTGTTTTCACAGTGAAATGCTGTGACAATGTAAAACTGAATGACTGTTCTGTGCAGCAGAAATTACTTCAGTCTCGGTGCATTGAAAACGTTCTGCTTTGCTTTGTTTGAAGTGAAACGTGGTTATTGTCTACATACAAAAGGCAAAAAATAGACTGTAGTGGCTTTGTGAAGTATCTGATACACTGATCTCTTTTAAGCATGTCTCTCCACTTGGGAAACGAGGTCTTTGATGTCTACAAGGCACCGCTGCAGGGAGATCACAACCATTTGTTTATCAGACAAGGGACAGGTCTGCAAGGACAGGCTGTTTTCAAGACAAAATTAACCTTCAGGTAAACTGACGTTCTGTATCAAATGGTGCTACTTCTTTTGCAGTTAAGAACTGTTACTAGTACATAGAGATAGCAACTGGTGAGCCTTCAAAGCTCAACTGTTTCCTAAGAATGTGCCATTTTTGGAGCATTTGGGAAACATTTTTCCTGAGCTGGATGTCCCAGTTTGAAAGATTGATGTATTATTCACTGTGGTAGCAAGGCTAATTTATTCATTTATTTTTAATGTATTTTAGTTTGTATTGTTAAGTGCCAGTCGTCTGAATCAGAATGGGTGGCTATCAGGATTCTGACTTGGGATATTGAAGTTAAATGTGATGATAACTTTTTAGGCAGGTAGTGGACTGCAGGTGGCTTTCAGAGAGAGGAACTGATGTCTCCAGTAGCTATTACAGTGTACAATAATAATAATGCTTTTACTTTTGTGCACATTAACCTTTCAAATCTTAAGTATGCCTGCCCTATGGTTGTTGCTTGAAAACAGATGTAAGTATTTAACCCAAAGCAATTTTCCAACAGGCCACACTCTACAGACAGTGCCACCCACAGGAAGATGACTCTGTCTCTGGCAGATAGGTGTTCAAAGACCCAGAAAATTCGGATTTTGCCAATGGCAGGTCGTGATCCAGAGTCTCAGCGCACAGAAATGATTAAGGTATTCTGACGTGGAACTTTCTTACCTGCTGATATAATAGAGAATCATTCTTGAAAATATTAACAACTGAAATGTAGTTGAACATTTCTGAACGTTTGATGTGTTTCTGGCATGCGGAGCGTTTTGGAGCAACAAGTAAGAATTGTTAGCTGTGTGTGCAGCTTGTACATACAGCTTTTTCGTTTAAAAGTGCTGTACCTTACAGATTGCCAAATTAAAAAATCAGAATTATGTACATTCTTTCCACTGCTGTGAGAGGATTTTAAAAGCTGCAGGATTCTACTGAGATTTGTATTATTTTTTGACTCGTCCTTTATATTTTGCTGCTTTGCTTGGGCAGAAAGAAGAGGAGAGATTAAGAGCTTCCATTCGCAGAGAATCTCAGCAGCGAAGAATGAGGGAGAAGCAGCATCAGCGTGGTCTGAGTGCAAATTACTTAGAATCTGATCGCTATGAAGAAGAGGACGAGGGCGATGATGCCATCAGTCTAGCAGCTATCAAAAACAGATATAAAGGTGGCATCAGAGGTAAGAATAAACCCTACCAGTAGTTAAGTAGTGCCTTTGTAATTTGGGTGGGTTTATTTCACAGGAGAATCCTGGCACGATTATGTTTTGCCACTTAATTTGATACATGAGGAGATGTGAATTTAGCTCATGCAAGTTTATTTCATTTAATAATATTTAGATTAGATCCTGTCTGTTTTTTGTGGGACTAAATGTACGAGGAGTATTTTTCATACTGTCTTTTTCTCACAGATTTCAGATAAATATTTATCTTTTCATTTTTGTCTGTAGAGGAACGTGCTAGAATCTATTCTTCAGACAGTGATGAAGGCTCAGATGAAGATAAATCACAGAGACTACTCAAGGCAAAGAAACTTACAAGTGATGAGGTAAAAAATGACTTTGTTCTTAAAAAACTACTCATTTTCAGTCAGGAATATTTCCTGCACCTTACAGAGTTTGTAAAGCTGGCATTATTGTAGTTTCAGTTTAGCTGTCATTAATACCAAGTTTTATTGATATGCTGCTAATGGTGGCAGGCTGATCAATTAATCGTGCTTTTTTTGTTATTCAGTGCATCAGTTTACAGATTTGAGTGATACCCAAAGGAGATCCTTACTGTTACACAGAAAAACAGGTGCAGTGCAATGTAAAGTGACCTCACCAAAATCATGTGGGGAGGAAAAAGCCTTAATGCCAAAATCCTATTGCAGTGTTGTCTCCTAAGCTTAATAGGTTCTTATTACCTACTACCTCATAGGTTATAAGAGGTGGTTTTTGTACTGGCTGGTTTGACTCATCTTCCAGTCCTGTTTTACTGTAAATTATATATTTTTACAATTAAATGGTTATGTATAGAATAACATACAGAAGTTTAAAAACAGAAGTTTGGGTAGATCAGCATTAAGCTTATGGAATGCTATTCATTGAGTAGTATTGTTCAACTTTGGTTGTATATCACCATTTCCCTTGAGAGATTGCTTTAACTGTTTAAATTACCTCAGCTGTTGTCCTAGATCTTTCAGTCACTTTCCTTTGGTTACCTTCAGCGTGCTAGACCAAACTGTAGCTTTGATTGGTTGGTGCCATAGATTTATTCATTTATTTTTATTCGACTGACAAGACACTGCTAGCTGTCAGTTTGTAATGTAGCATCCTTGGGGTTCTGCAGTTCAGGTCTCCCAGAAGAAGGCCTTGTTAACTGTGTTTCTCTGCTGAGAACGGTGGCCTCCATTTTATGGCTGCGTGCTGTGTCTGCAGTATTCTGTCAGAACCACAGAGGGGTGCTGCAGCTCTAGGTGAAATGACACCCAGCCAGCAGTGCGTGGCTTACTTCCTACATGCTCACTGGAAGTACAGTATCTATAATTATGTATCCGTATTTATGAAATATAGGACTTGCTTTTGTATGCTGTCAGTTAACAGCACAGCCCACATCGTTGTCCTGCTAACAGTTTGTTAGAGTGCTGAAAACATCAGTATTAATACCTTTTATCACCATGTGGCAAGTTACTGTAACTAATGAGGATATTCTGCACATAGGAAGGTGAGTCATTAACAATAGCCCAGCTAGATTATAAGAGAACAAACGTTCTGAGGAAGTAGCTGTGATTGAGATTCCCACCCGTTCTAATTTGTTTCCCATGCTTAAATTTCCTTCCTAATTCAGATTCCCACCATTCTAATTCAGCCTCAATATAGAATAAAATGTTTTGAATAATAAGTAGCTAGAAAGGCTATGTTGTCTCTTGCTGCTTCTTAAAATCCAATTAATGTGTGTTGCTCTTAATAAATAAAATTAACTAATGGAAGAGGAGATTAAATTACGCCCGAGGGTATTTTTGAAGTTACTCTTCTTTTTAAACTGTAATTGAGTTGCTACTCATCCTTTGTGTCACAAGTGATGAGTTCTGCATTAGCAACTAATGACTTGAACTATGAACAAGTATCTTCAGAACACTTTGGATCAAAGTGGTGCCTAGCAGGCTGATTTAAACTGATCTGGTGTAAGTGTATTTAGATTAACAATAACAAACCATTGACTTTGTGTTTAAGTGCTGGGAATTGGTCACTGCTGGAAAAAGTCATTGCAGCATTAACAGGTGATTATCTAGAGATACAGTGTGACATGAAAAAAAAGAAGTTTAATACTGAATATTGATAGGGAAACCTGAAGCAATTTGGGCCTATGTTGTTGGCCACTTGGCTGATCAGAATCTGTTACTTGGGTTTTTGCCTGGTTTTTACTCACAAATAGTTTTTACATAATTTCAGTGTTTTCTAGAACTCTGCACTGTGAGCCACTCACCTGTTTTTGCTATTAGGGTTTGTTTTACAGCCAAGGAAAGACCCGTGTCACCAAGTTAGACATTTTTCTTCTAGTTTTAAGATTTAAAAAAAGAGATTAACAACTATTCAATTTTATCAGGTCTAGTAGTTGGCAACCCTGCCCACAGCAGGAGAGGTGGAACTAAATGATCTTGAAGGTCCTTTTCAACCCGGGTCATTCTATGATTCTGTGATCTGTAGGAAAGCACTGGATTTTAATTATCCATTGGTGTCTGCATTTTAGCATTTGAATTACAAATGGTTTGAGGTACTTCAACAACAACAGAAAAAACCCAGGCCGGAAGTTATCTCAAGTGATCAGTTCATGTCAAGTTCTCCATGCCTTCCTCTGAATAACTGAAGTCTCACTGATTGGAGTTCCTGTGAGCAGCCCTTTGAAGCCTCCTAAGCTGTATTTCTAGTCCTGTAAGCTGTGGGATTGTTTCTCAGTACTAGTGGTTCCTTATCATCGGTCTTGTTCCTTTACCAGAATGTTGTGGACTAAAACACCTGCTGATTCAGGATTTTTTTAATTCTTTTTTTTTCCTCAGTAGCTCTAGCTTAAGGTTTTCAAGTATCAGTGCTCTGAAAACTGAGCAAAGCTCTCCAGACTTCCTGAAGAGAAAGCTTCTCCATGTTGAAAATTTCCCTACAAATTCTAGGAATAATCCATGCTCGTAAATCTTGAAGGCTTTTGTCACTCTATAAATAGTGCTTCCTTTCTAAAAACATATATAGCACCCTGATGCTAGGAATCTGAGGAAAATTTTAAGCTTATCTCCTTAATTCATAACTGCTGATAGGGATATTACATATGCCATAAACCCAGATTATGACATGAGTTTCTCTTACACCAAAATTCATTTTGAAGCAGATCTTGATGTGTTCCCTCTGAGGTAAATAGAGGTGCAGCTGTGTTGTAGATACTCTTGACATGGGGTTGAGACTGGAACCACTGTTGACCAATTAAGGGCTGCAGTACAGAGGCATGAGGTAGAAAAGACTAGAACAAATAATTTTACTGTTCCTTGAAAAAAATCCCTGTGGTTGTCTGTTCCAAGGTGTTTTTTATTTCAGCTTGAATGTACTTTTTTATTTTTGTCCTTTCTTGCCTTAAGGAAGGGGAGCCTTCTGGAAAGAGAAAAGCAGAGGATGATGACAAAGCAAGTAAGAAGCATAAGAAGTATGTCATCAGTGATGAAGAAGAAGATGATGATGATTAACATTGAGGGAGCATTAAAGTTGCTTTTTATATATACATATTTATATATAAACTGTACAGTTCTCTTACAGCAAAGATGTAAGTAGCCATATTGGGGTTATTTTGATAAAAGGAAATTCCATTGAAATCTGTGTTTCTGGTATGAATAAAAGTTGGTTTCTTTACTTTCTCTTACTTTTATGATCATATCTTGCTGCAGCAGCTGCTGCAAAGGGGATTGTCACAGTGGCAGCTTGTCAGTCTCATACAGCACATTTCAGTTTTGAAAACTATAGTACAAACTGGTTGTACAACTGAATAAAACTGAATCAATTAGTGGTCTTACTGGGTTTATGAGGAGAAATTGTAGTCTTCATGTAGAATGCTTGAATTAAATAACAGCCAGGTTACGGAGATGAAGGTTACCATTTGTACAGAGGAGTTGGAATATGAGTGGTACAGTTCCATGATGGTTTTTTTCCTGGACTTTCCTTATTTACTGCTGACTTTGGGTGGTACATTACTGTGTTGTTATATTTTGACTTTTTTGACTGAATGTGTTTCTTATCATGTCTACTCTGAGTAAACTGTGAAGTTTCTGTAGGTAGAATAGCAAACCAACCACATAAGATGTTTACTTTTTCATACATTGAACAAAAATCCACATCTTGCCTGAATGTTAGCATTAATAAGAGTAATCACATTAGTGATGTAAATGTCAGAATAGAAGCGGTTGTTGATATAGAACTAATGAATTTCTGCAAGTTCATGAAAGACTTCAACAACTGCAGTGAGCCTCACTGTGAATAAATATCCTAGTAATACCATTTTGGAGTCTCATGTAATCCTTATGGTGCATTTTCCTATTGTTCCTGGTTGGCTGCAAAGACAGCAGAGGGGAATATTGTGGACAGAACTATTGCTTCTTTTACACTATTTTTAAACACCTTATTTGATTATGCAAACGCCATTGCAAGATGGAGAGGCTACAAGAAATGTCTGATCTTTTCCACTCTAAGATGATGTTTCCCACGTGTCATTCCCCCTGTTAGTGAGATAGCATTTCTGTGTTATGTGTGTTGTTTTTCAGCTGCATTTTCACACATTCCTAGAGAGTTTGCAACTTCGTAGAGGTAACAGGAAGTAGAAAGCATAGCTTAATGTCTCTTTAAGTGCATTGAGTGGTGCTGTGGAAAGTTTGCTACGTGGTTTTATGTTTTGTAAGATAAAGTAGCTAACAGTTATGTAAGAATAAATGTTACTCATCACTCTTCTGATCAGATGAATTCCACTTTTCTTGTTGAGTTACAGCTTTTAACCTGGCTGTCTTGCCTTTACCGTGTTTAATTAGGAGAACAGTTTACTGAAGTGCTCTACTTCCATTTTTCCTGCCTGGAAAGTGAGGGAAGCATTCTAGCTGCAGAGGCACAGAGCTGTGCACACATTAATATATTCTGCTCAGCAGCTGACTGCGGTGTAGACGCTTGAAAATATGAAAACAAAGTGAAAAATTTCTACTCTGAAATCTGAGCGCCTGAGAACCTGTTCTTTTTTTTTGTAATTGTTACTAAGGGTTCCTGCCTCTCTTCCATGTGCAGATAAAACCTTTCTCTGCTCGAATTTTGACCCTGTAATCCTCTTAGGTTAGGCTTCTGCTGGGAGTCTGGCTCCTCACAAGTGGTTATTACCTGCTTTTCTTTCGTAACCTGCTCAGGAGGATGCCAGCTGTAGAAGAAGGGGTGGTTTCTTATGCTATGTGGATGCTAGGTGCTGTACTTGAATGTAGAAGTCTCCCCCATACCTCCTGAGCAGCAGTGCAAAGTGTCTGGAAACACACCACCATTTCACTGATGATGTGTTTGCTTAATGTCAGTTTAATTAAAGCACTGGTTATTTTTACTACATTCCAAAGAGTGAAAATGTTTTAATCACTCTTACAGGTTTGATGCTGACTAAGCCTTTACTTAGTAAGTGGGCTACTTAGCTTCCAAAATTTAGGCTTTTGTGGATTTAAAAGATTAAAAGTGTGTTTTTTTTCTACTGTCTTCTTTTGTAAATTGCTCTTTTAAAGTCTTACTAAAACATGGAATTTTAGAACATGTTTTCTCAGCCTAAATTGGTTTAACAATCACGTTTTAATTAAAGTCACTTGAACAAACTTTGTCTTTTCCACAGTATTTGTTGCTTGTGAGTCTGATGTACAGTTTTGTTTCACTCACAGGCAGTTTTTTTGCCCTCCCTTTTCCCAGCCTCCAAGTGTGTGAGGATTACTTGGAACTGTATTTTTGTAGTCAAGTCAGAAATACGAAGCTGAAACTAAAAGGTGTAAGGAGAAGGAGAGAACAAGTTGAGGAGCTGTGTTTACTTTTGTACTAGCTGCCCAGAGTACTTCTTCCTGAAAGGTTATGATTTGAACAATTTCAAAAACAAAAATCTGTTTGAAGGCTGATAATGAGCTGAGTCCTAGATTCTCTGGCTAGTGGTGGAGTGTAGGATCAGTTGTCATGGAACCACCACTGAAAGGTGTTCCTAGCTGTATAGTTTTGTTGTTGCAAGTATATTGTTCAACTGTATACTTGCCAATTGCTGAACCTGAGTTTTTTTTCTAGCACTGAGTAGTATTACCTTCCATCCTAGCCATGCAAGTTGACACAGTTTTTATGCTAGAGCAAGCCTGATGGATCAGGGATTGCCACTGGAAGCTGCCCACGCAGTCCTTCCTTCTTCTAGTAGCAAGTTTGGCAATATGTTGCTTAGCTCAGAGTCATTTTGCTGAACTCCCAGGAAACTAATTTTCTGCTGTGCTGGAGTTTTGTGCCAGGTTGGCCAGCAGAACTACCTCACTGGCTGTGTGAACATGGAAACCAGCTCAGTAAGTTGGCACACTAGTGACTTAGGGGATGTGGCGGAAGGATGCTCTCTTTGGCAGAGGTGTAGACATCTGCTTGGTGTTTTTTGAAAGCTCAGTGTGGCTCTGTAGAAGGCAGGTGATAGTTTTCTACTGCTGTAGCTGCCTCAACTGGCACACTGATGTGTCGGTTGTGACTGGAGGTGGTGCAAGGGGTAGAACAGGACAGTTCTGTGCGTGGCAGCAAGTTTTAACTCAGCTCTGATGCGAAACTGCAGCCACAGGAATGTGTTAAACATGAGATGGTGACTTTCCAATGAAGTCATTAGTATTTATTTGTCAGCCAGTAGGCACAGGAGCTCTTGGTGTCAGCCCGTTCTAGCAGAGTGCTTTTCTCTAACAGCTTCATGCTGCTGGTCAAGCTGAGCATTACTGAATGCATAGAGATTGTTACATGGGAAAGAGAGAAGATTTTGTTTGTAATAAATGTTCTTTTAATATTTGTTCTAAGTATTACATATTAGATATGTGAAATTTAGCTGTGCTGTTGTAACACTTGCCTGTGGCTTGACTTGGAAGTGCTTGTGGAGAGCAATGTGACTAACACCTCGTGTTGCCTAGCGATGCCCTTTGACTTGAGCTGGGGTTTTTTTAGTGCTTGTCTGGACATGAAAGACTTACAGAAAAGCTGCAAACAAGTGTTGACGACTAGCTTGTATCTTTAATTGCTTTAAAATTCTTGAGCATTCTGATGAATTATATAAGCTCAAGTAGTTGAGAAAATGACATAAAATTAAGTAAATCCCTGCTGAAATCATTCTCAGACAGAATCTGACAAAAAAAAATCCTTTCACAAGACTTTTTTTACTTTTTCCTAATGGAGTTCTTATAATTTCAAAACTGTAATGAGCTTGTGGGGGGAAGAAAAGGAGCTATTGAAGTGGAAACTTAACTTTAGAAAGTTTTTATTTGCTGCTTTGTTTTCTCCATTATTTCATGAAGCAATGAGAGATCATAGAGCCAGTATACCAACAAAAGTTACCTCATGACTTTTGAGTTATGATGAAATTTTCTGGGAAGGAATAGCATTCCTCCAGTTATTGATAGTCATGGAATCATACATACTCTGTATTCTTCATATATTGTAAACTAAACGTAAATAAAATCTTAAAAAATTGTGAAAATGTCAACTATCACATCTTCTTTTTTTCTATCCTATGACTGAATGAAATTTTTATTTTGTGTTGATTCATGCTTTTCCTGTTCATCTCAGGACACTTCATAATGTAACTGGAAAAGGTGTGCTAATCCTAGCGTGGTGATTTGTCAGTTATCTTGTGTTTTTTTCTTCATCTGTCAGTGTAAAGGTGTATGATACGCAATCTGTACAGAACAGGCCCTTACAATAGGATTTGTTGATGAGCTCTACAATAAATCCTTTTTTTATTATTAATTTTGCTTGGATACTCAAGGACCACTCTCATTTTCAATATGTAAAGGAAATAAACTTAGGTTTTTGGCAACAGCAGTAATCCACATCTTTCGTTCTGGTGTATGTACACTGGGCTCTATTGTGAGATGTGTAACCTGCTATCACTGTAGGCCCAGTGTTAGTGCTGGTTGTATTTAATGCCAGCAGCATCAAGTTTTGTTTACAAATATGGGATAAGGTAACTGTGTGAGCTTGTCATCTCCCAGTCTTATTTTTCAGCTTAAAATAAACTGCTCCTCAGACTATACCATTTGTGAAGGGAGGAGTGTATGTCACAGCAGATCAGGAGGGATCAAGCCAAAGTGTCGTGGCTGAAACATGGTGGGTTGCTTTTCTTTCTTGATTTTCCCTTACAGAAGTAACTGGAAAAAACTCAGTCACCAGCAGTTTGTAATGTTAGGGGTTTTCTTCTTTCTTGTGAACAAGTAAATCAATGGTGGCTTAAGGGAAACGTGTAATCCAGACTGAAATGTATCTGACTTCAAAGATAGATGAATCTTTCACATTAACATTAACACAACTTGAGTTATTATCCTTTCTCCATACCCTCCTTTCTAATTCTTATGTGTCAGATTTGATTGAATTTTCTGTCTTGGCACTCTTTTTTTTTCTTTTTTCTGTTGCTTGAGGAAGGAAATGAGAACATTTTTCCCTTGGAGAAAACACACAAAATACCTACAATCGTTTTGAAAAGTATTGGTGAGAATATACAGCTTCACAACTGATGATGAAACAAGAGGCTTAAATAGCAAGGACAGAAATAGCAGGGTGTTAGCTTACTGACTAAAGGTGTTGGTCTGTTTTTCTGCCCAGCAGTCCTGTGAATTTTCTTGTGTTGTAGCTGATGTTCCTTTTTTCTTCTTGGAACTGAAACCATTTTACTGAACTTTCCTTATGATTTACAGGCAGGGTAGGCACTTCCAAAAATGTTTGGATTTATGGTGTGGATGGCCAACCTAAGCTTAAGTATTGCAGAGATGAAATAGCTTTCAGTATAAGCACACAGGATCCTTAGCCCAGTGAACTTTACAAACTCAGTCAAGGTTATGAAGGCTGTTGTAAGGAACAAAATCTGTGTATTCATCTAATGAGGGTGGCATAAAGCATGTTATAGACCCTGGTGAGTATTTATGGATGTTTGTAAAAGGCTGAAGTGATGTGTTGTCTAGTGGAACACTAACTGAAGCCTTGACCTGTCACTGTGTGATTAGACATTGCTATAGAAACAGCAGATTTATTTGTTTCAGATAAGAGGAGGGATCAGGTTCCCTGAGAAAATGAGGTTTTAAGAAGGATGCACAAATAAAGCATGCTTGGGAAGGAAAAGACAGACAAGTATATTTGATAGAAAATGGGGGAATCTATTACTGTCCTCAGAAGTTACCAGAACAAACTGGTCCTAATTTCAGCACCCAGCAAAGCGTGCAGTTCCATGACATGCCTGGCCACAGTCGGTGTTAATTTCAGCTTGAAACTTTTCTGAGAACTTACGGGGTGAGCCAGCAACCTGCAACACAGACACAGCATCAGCAGATTCCCAATGGCGTCCATTGCAGTCCAGAGTGAGGAATATAGTTTTATAAAAAGTAGTGATTTCTGTCTCCCTGTCAGTTTCTCCCAGCTTATTTAACCTTTAGTTTAGGAAAGAGAAGTTCAGTTGACCACAGTACTCTTAAGACATTGCTGTGCACTGAGTCAAAGTATCCTAATATGGGGATATATCTTCATCAAAACACGACAGTACTTCTTTCTCTTACAGTCATGCTTAGTCATGGATAGTGGGATAAACACAGAATAGATTTTTATCTTGACAACCAGCTGTCTTGATCTGGCTGCTCTTACTCTGTGTACGTGTAAGATGGGATACTGCTGTAAATACACGTTTGTTTGGATATTAAACTATTAGTGTCTGAGTTTAAATGTACTCAATTATACTGGGTAGGGGAATGCTCAGGGATAGCAGGAGTTTCCTGGTGTTGGCCGAATGAGAGTTTTCTGCCTGTGTTCTTATCACATAACTAACATCTGTGCATCTATTTTGGTTACTTATGATGCTTCTCTGGTTGATCACAAGGAACGCATGTGCTGTAACCGTTTAGATAACCTTTCCCCAGGATCTCCACTGGTAGTGATTTTCTGCTTTTGGAGTAGGCAGTGGTGGAGGCTCATTCCTGTCCTTCAGTAGGGTTCCTCCTCGCCCTTCGGGTGATGCAGCTAGATGCTGCATGCAGTCAGCTCAGTCCTGTGGACAGCTCTTTCTTTTGGAAGCCTTTCATTCATGGTTGTCTTGAGTGAAGAATTTTCTATTGTGACCTGAACCATACTGCTATTTTCAAGGCAGTGGCAGAGCACAAGGGACTAAGAACAAAGACCTGGTAGTTTCATATCTCAGCTCTTTGTTAAGGACCTCATTAACAGCAGATTCTGGGTAATTCCTTAGACTTTTTAACAGCCTTCACTGTGTGTTCAGTTAGGCATGTAACTGTCAGCTGAGTTGTCTCTGTGTGAGACACTTGGATCAGTGCATCATTTCACATTCTCTAAGAATTAATTGTAGACTTTTTTCTGTTTAAACAATTGGCATTTTATAACATCTTTAACCTTTTTGTTCCTTCTGATCTTGTTTAGAAAAATAAACTGCTGGAGGATGTTAATGAGGGTTTCATTGCTAAGAAAAGTGGCGTGTTCTCCCCGTTGATATTGAGCACGGCTATATGGAAGAAGCAGCCTTCCCATACCAATAAGTGAGTCACAATTTGTATGAGGTGGGATAGGTAGGAGGGAATGGTGTTTTATGAGTACCGTTTCCAGGTTTTAAACATGACATTTAGAACTTAATCTGTCTGGGATATGGTTAAAAAAACCCACCAAAACTGTATATCTACAGATGAAAGTGCTTTCTGAACATGATCTCAAAGTGACCATGCTTAAATTGAGAACATTTCACTAATCTGTGGATATGTTACCCTCTTACCAGCCCTGTTTGATCTCTCAGAACTAAATAGGATTATACTGGCTCTCATACTTTTCCCAAACGCTGACCCTGGAGAAGCTGCTAGCATTTAGCAGACAGCACCATATGTGTGTTTGTCTGTCTTAGGATCTAATCTTTCCATAGCACGACATTACTAGATGCTGAGGAAAACTAAATCTATAAATGCAGCACTGCTAGTTTGAAGGCTTGAGCCACTTTGTAATTTGATGCTCGTGGACTTCAGGACCACAGTTTTTCTTAGTTATTTACTACCTTTGCTCCTGTATTTTTAAACCTCAGATTCGTGTAACAGTGTTTTTAAACCTGATTCTGTCTTTGAACTTCTTTGCAAGTGACCCACTCAGCATAACTAAGAAAAGCTGGCCTGTTGTGAAAAGCTTGTGTCAGGTGTGTGGGAGACCTGTTAAGAAAAGGTTAAGAGCTACTGACCCAGGTGCAAGGGATAGTTCGTATTTTGGGGTGTAGTACTTTGTGAAAGTCACCTGCAGCTGGAATACGTCCATCTTCCTGGGAAAGACCCTACCCAAACTTATTCTCTTGTTAGGGAACATTGTTCAGGGTGTGCTAGTGGGTTGGCTTATGTTGCAAGAAACCTAGAAATAAGCATTCAAACTTCTCAAAATAGTTAGGAAACCAGGACATCCCGATTGGATTGGAAATCTTGGGGATTAGTTTAAATGCATTCCATGCTATTGGGCTCAACTTTGGGAATATCAAAATCTGAAGTATTCTCACTGCTGGATACAAATAGGGAGGGAGCCACAACCTCTTCTCACCTGCCTGAGATTACTGAATCTGAGAAGCAAGCAGACTATTTTTGTTAAGCTTGTGATAGTAACATTCAAATTAGAGACTCTAGTTGTCCACTTGGACAAGTTTTGATCCAGAAGGGGCCTGGCTTTTGGATGGTTCTTACAGCAGGTTGCATACATGCTTGAAAAAGTGGAAGAATTTTAAATTCCAAGGAAATCTGAAAAATACTGAAGCTCTGCAGTAGCAGGTTGAATTCTGCATATGTGTACAGTAACTCTGGATATTCTGATACCTTCTCAGTACTAGATGTTGTAATGTCTCATCAGTGTGTGGCTCTGGTCCACATATCCACCCTGTGGCATGGACTTGGGTACTTTGAAATCTAGTTCTTGGCCTTTATGGGAATAGATGGAAGAAAATGTGTTGTTTTGAAGGCTGATATCTGACAGAGCTCTTTGCAGATGTTTAATCTACCCAGAGGGGCTTCCCTGAGAGCCACAGTGCTTCCAGCCACTGCCCACCTGAAGGAAGTTCCCTCCCTTGGGTCAGAGCTGGAGCATAACTGCACAAAGGCAAATGCACAGGAGACATCTGTAGCATATGTTCTGTGCTGGCCTTACACATGGGGGGTGGATGCAGCTGAGTTTGAGAGAAACATAATGTTATTTTTTGCTCTTTGGAAACGTAATTAATGGAGAGTGGGCTTACATTTTAAATAAAAAGCAAACAAACAGAACAAACAAACAAAACCCCACCAACAGATGTGCCCCGTCTTTCTGAAACACGTACTAATTACTCAGCTGTACACAGGTTGTCTGCCAGGAGAATGTTTCTTGGGATGTGATTCCAGATGGTACTTTTAAGACCGTATAAATACACGTATGTTGTGACCAGTAATGAAGATGACTTTAAAATAAACAGAAAATCTGAAACTTGCATAATGTTTAGAAGACAACAGTGCAATTTAGACTGAAAAGTTGTTTGGATTCAACAGATAAAATACGTGATCTTTCTCATGTATATGTGTGCACAGAGGTTCCCTTGCACCCTAGCAGTTCAGACAAGCTGTGCATCAGGGGAGATTTAGATTGGATATAAGGAAAAAGGTATTCTTTAATGATAAGGGTGGCAAGGCACTGGCACAGGTTGCCCAGAGGTGTGGATGTCCCATTCCTGGAGACATTCAAGGTCAGTCTGGATGGGGCTCTGAGCACCTGATGGAGCTGTGTGTGCCCCTGTTCATTGCAGGGAAGTTGGGTTAGATGACCTTTAAAGATCCCTTCCAACTCAGTTCTGTGATCTGTGCACTCTGGGATGTGAGGTGAATGGTGTGGTGCCCTGCCCCTGTGTGGGGCTGCCTGATGCAGGGCTGCCATGTGTGTGTTGCCATTCATCTGTTGTTCCATCAGAATGGCTCAGCGTTGGTGGTGTGTTTCTGATTTTGCAAGGCCACATTCTTCTTTTCTATGCAAAATAATAATAATAATAATAATTGAAAAAAAAAGTTTGGATCTTACAAAAGTTACAGACTTCTAAGTGTTTTTCATAGAATCATGGAGTCACAGCATGGCTTGTGTTGGAAGAGATATTAAAGACCATCCAGTTCCAATCCCATGCCATGGGCAGGGCTGCCACCCACCTGCTGCCCAGGGCCCCATCCGCTGAGGCCTTGAACATCTCTAGGAATGGGACAGGATGCAGTTTTGTTCTGTGGCTGAGTGGAGTCTGTTGATAGCAGTGGGATTTGCCTTGTATGGGAGGGAAGACTCCCGTTGTGAGATGTGTGATGTGACAAAAGAAGATCAGCTGGTGGGCCTGGATGGGAGCATAGCTTACAAATCGTGTAGAAATTCACTTGAGTGTTTAAAAAGTAGGAAAATATTTGTTAAGGTAGCAAAATTGTGCAGCACACAGTTCTGAGTACTTTGGTTTTTGGTGCTCATCACAAAATGCCAGTGACTTTAGGTTCACAGAAAAACAGACTTGGCTGTGAAGTCTTGAGAGGTTCTCTAGGCCACCTCCATGCTCTTAAATAGGATTAACATGATGTTAGCTTTCCTGGCAGATTTTAATCTGTGATCTCTCAGTGATGATTGTGTGCTTAGCTGTGTTCAGTTTTCTAAAGGTTTTCTGAGTCTCCATTTATCTCTTGTTGCTGTTTATCAGCGTATTTTCTGCTCTTAGCAGACAAGGACAAGCTGCAAGTTTACAGCTATTTTTTGAGAATTTCTATAGATATTGTGGTGCCTTTCTCATTCCGTTGTGGAACACTGAGCTCTTGCCTCTTTGCTAGGAGCATTGTTACTGCTCCTGGAAAAAAGAAACAGTCCTGAGGCCTTGCAGAGTAACTGCTTTGTTGTCTGCCTGTGCATGGGGAACCTGTTCTGTGAGGATGGAGCAATGGCCATTCATTTAATGAGGTCGTTTGGAGGTGGCAGGGGAAACACCTTCGTGCTGTGGTGTGACCCCTGATAATACATATTAGCAGAGTGTTAATGTGAAAAGCTGAGATCGCTGCTTTGGGCCAGTTGCAACTAGTTCATGTCGTCATTCATCAGTTCTGGGGCTTCAGAAGGGAACAGGGCAGATTAGGAGAGAGTAGCACATGAAATTCCTGACTTGGGCAGCTTTTTGGTTCTTATGACCAGTTTCCATAGCAGGAAAATACGCAGCTTTGGTTAAACCTGTTACGTGTAACTTTGCTGTAGCACTTTAAAATGATCCCTGTATTTAACAGCAGTGCTGAGCAGTGTAAAATCTGATGTTGCCAGATATCAGTGGGTGTTGTGCCAGTTTGTACAGATAGGAACTGCTCCTGCACCGAACGGCAGCTGGCAGCTTCCCTGCCTCATCATGTGTGGCAGCATGCACAGCTCCGACAGCACGATGAGCTGATGCACCGCGCCAAAAACGGGCTGTGCTGCTGTCAGCCCTGCTGGCATCCCGGCGTGATTGAGGGCATGAGGTGAGATTGCCTTCTGAGTGCAGCTGGTAGCTGGGAGCTTGTGCATTATTAGCCTCGAATCTGAAGGGAATTCATGTTTTGAGCTTCAGAGCCCAGCATGTGCTGGAATGCAAACTGTTTGGGCAGTGATGTCTCTGCCAGGCCTAGCAAGGTGATGCCATGGGTGGTTTATAGCTGGAGGATGATGTAAGTGTGAGGCCTTGTGGGCCATGGGTGCTCATCCACCAGCTGATGGAGTCTGGTCATCACAATGTTGATCAAATTTTTGGCAGCAACAATCCACCAAGCCATAAACCAGCAGCTGTCATTTGGAGCGACATGGCGGTGAGGAAGGATTTAAGTTTTGCAGTGATGAGTGATGTCTGTGGGGAATATCTGTAGCAAAACCCTGATAATTTCCTCACGACACATCTCAGGAACTACTTTCTTAAGTGCAGGAATCGTTCACATGAATCCCTTTCCTGTGTTGGTTTGCACAGTGTGCTGTGTCCCATCAGCTCCCTGGATGGCCTCAGGAGGTTATCGTGCACCTGTGAGGACCTTCCTCCTGCCAGCTTTGGTCACTGTTGCCCTGCTGCCAGGCTTCATGTCCTCTGGCACTGTGAAGGAAGTCTATTGTCTCCTTATTTCTGCTTGCTGTAAATTCTGCGCATAACTGTGAATTTGGCAATGGTTTTAATCTTTTTTTTTTCTTTTTCCTGTCATGTTTCAGTTCTCAGGAGTGACTGAAAGCGCCGTTTTCCTCTAACCTTCCACTTAGCCCTCTGCTGCAGGCCACTAAGGTTCTGAATCTCTGTGTCTGCTCTTTTAACTGATAATAGCTAACCACCACCTTTTGCAAAACAACCTGCAATGTAATTTCTTCCCCTTTCTCTTCTGCTGGCCTGCTCTGTTCTCTTTCATTTTGATTTATAGCTTTACACACGGGTATGTTAATGGAAAAACCTTGAAGGGGACAGACTGTGTATGCACAGACAGCCACTTCAGAGAGATATGTGTTTAGCTGCATGGATTTCCATGTATGCACCGCATAATGGCTCAGAGGAGCAAGCAGGCTGTGCATTTAATTTACTAAATGTCTCTCCTAACTTGTCACAGTGCTGCTTGTTTTCTCTAGAGCATATGCTTTGATGGGGGCTGTTGATTCAGCAAAAGCAACGATAGCCAGCAGAGCTGATCAAATGCTTCAGAAATAGTTTATCCCATACATTATTCAGCGGCTGTTGCAGTTTCTTATCACGTAATGTGTTTGACCATTCCTGGCTGTTGTGCACCACCCAGCCCCAGGCCCTCCCAGCAGGACAGCTCTCCCAGCTGCCCCACACTGGGGTAGGGCACAGCAGCCACGTAGGCCTTGCTGCTGGGCTCGGCTCCGGATCTCTAGAAATAATGGAGTGAAGCTTTTGTGCTGAGGGTTCCCTCAGATCCCTGAATCTGTGATGTTGGTAGTACCCCAAAATGGCATCCTTTAAGGTGCCATTTCCTGTGCTGCTATTCTTTCCCATCTTGATCTACTTCACTTGGAGAAGTGGGGAGAGGAGGCTTCTCTTGGAGGCATCTAAGACCTGGCTGCAGTCTGAGGATGCTGCTTCACTGCCTGCGTGGGGAGGCCTCTCTGGCTTGCTCAGCAGAGAACCTGAGTCTCAGCCCGGTCAGTACTCAGTTCAGTCACTTCCCTCGTGGCTGTGCTGTGGGAAGCTGTGGGGTGAAGAACAGAGCTGGTGTGGGTGTACTTTCCTGAGACAGATGTTTTGTTGACACCGTTCCTTCACTGGTTCCCCACTCCACACTTGGCTGCTTGTTCTGGGTTCCAGAACTGGGTGAACCTACACTTGTGCTGGCATAACTGCCTGTTGGGCTCTGCACTGGACAGGTCTGTGCCTACAGCCAAACCTAAACTTATCTTTATCTTTCTTGGTCTTATTGTTTTTTAAGCCCTAGATCTACTCATCAGTTACTAAAGCCCCACACAGATTTGTGTCACTGAAGGACAAAGAGGCAGTGAGATGCTGGGTTAGACAGGAGCAGCAAGCTACAGCTGCTCAGGTGTGGTGAGCTGCACTGTGATGCAGAATTGGGGATTTTCATTTTTGTGGTGGCTGATCATCCCTAGATTAGGTAGAAGTCATAGCGAGAGTTTACGGGGTGGGCTACTTACACATCTTGTGCACTGATAAATCAGCAGCTTGTTTGGAGAAGGAGGAATTTGAAAGTCACAAGCCAATAGTTAACTATCTCCTAATGTTATACAGTGCCTCCAGCCTCCACCAAGCACGTGTCTATTGACACTTGCTGGGCTGGGATTCATCCTGTTCTTCATCCATGGAACTGTGCACATAGAGCGCGTGTGATCTGGAGTCTATGAGGTTATTTCACTCTAGCAAAATCTGACTTAAGGTAATTCAATGCCATGTTTTGTTTAGTAGCAAAACTTTCTGACATAAAACAGTGGTTTGACAAGATTATTCCTGTTCTAATGTCCTTGCCTTTCCCTCAAACCAATTTACTGATAGATCTACCTGTGGGGCCACAGCATATAAATGGGATTATTTAAATAATCAGAGATTTAGAAAAAAATCCTCTTAAAAGGAGGAAGACTTGTTCTTGTACTAAACTCCTTCATCTGTGAACTCTACAATTCCTGGCATCTTGTAGTCTTGGAAAGCATTAGAGATTATCACTGGCCTTGCAAATGTGTTTGAGGAATCTGTTTCCACCCTGAAGCCAGGGAAAGGAGAGGACAGGGGGGGAGACAGTGTATGTTTGGCAAAGGTTCCATCACATATTTACATATTCTGCTCAGACAGATTGCCTGCAATGGCCAAATCCCAGTGATAGTTCCATTTCTCCCCTGGAGCTTGCTGAAACTCTGTAGTACTGAATGGGGAAACAGATATGAGACTGTTTAAATATTGCTTTGTTTAGCAGCTGGTCAAGATCCTTCCTGATCTTTCCTCCTGCCAATGAAGCAATACTTAAATATCTGTCACAGAGCAAGAGTTCAACTTAAATATTAGGGTCAGTTTGTTGTTCATAGCTGAGGAAAGCACCTCAGCAATCTCAGATCAGTGGTGCTGGTCCTGCTGCAGTTGGGAGAACTGCTGTAAAAGCCCAGCTCTGATAGCAGTCCCTTCTAGAGGCTTGTGGGTGGCAGGTAGCAACCTTAGAAAAAGGCACCATGGAAGTTCATCAGGGTTGGAGCTGAAGTTTTGCCCCTCAGGTAAATGTTTTGGAGCAGTTGTTGAACTTCTTGTATTTGCATTGCTTTATGGTGATGCAGTACTAGTTCTCCGTCTCTGAACACAGCAGCATCCATGGAGCTAGGGGAGTAATCACAGCAACAGTTCTCATCCAGCTCTGCTGGCTTCTTCCACAGCCTTTATGTGTGGCTCAGTTAGTCCCAAAGGCTGCCCAAAATCAAATGCTTGGAACAAAGCATCTGATGCATGAAATGGAGAGGCACACTGTGCCAACAATTGATGTGTAGTGATGGGTTAAAACAGCATCTGTCCCTGGGGCTGTTTGATGACAGACAGTTCCAGGAAGAATGGTGCTGAAAACCTGGGCTGTGTTCCCACAGACCTCAATGCTGTTCCAGGCAGATGCTCCAAGCAAGGTGGTGTGGATATCTGTTGGGAAATTGTGCCTGAGAAGACACCTGTTTGCAAGACTCAAGCTTATAGGCTGAGCTGTGAAGCACATAGGCACACATCGTTGTATACATCTGAAATCAGTGCCCGTGATCCAGAAGGTATGTTGTTATCCTCAGATGCAGTTTACTTCCCAGATCATAGAACCACAGAATCACCAAGGTTGGAAAAGACCTCCAAGATCATCCAGTCCCAACCACACAGGATATTACCCTGATCAGGATTTTGTTATTCTTTCATAACAGATAAACACCTCTCTCACATGATTATGCACTGTATCTGTAATAGAGAGGAAGGAGTTACCTCTCTGGAATGATATGAATTTGGGCAGTGCCAAGGCATTTCATTGTCACAGCAAATGTTTTTCCATGGCATAAAAGCAAGGTGAAATGTAATACATTATTCACCATCAACTTTTGCAGAAAATGCAGCATCTAGCAAGGACTGCGAGTCCTGACATTCATTCTGCAGAAAGCAATGACACTAAAACGCCATACCAAATAGGTTAGTCACTGGTAATTTAACCCAGCAATAGCAAGGGGAAACTGGCTTGAAAATGAGAAGGTCATGTTGAGTTGCTTCTCTGGTTTCCCAGGCTAAGGCCCCCTGTGTGTCCCTGAAAGACCTAGGTACAGCTAAAATTAAGTCACTCCGATATTTTTTTATAGTAGATATGTTTGGGTATAATCCTCAAGGGATCCACTTGCTTTCTCTGTGCACTGAAATGTACTACTGCGGGAAATAATAGCACTATAAATACAGCCTTGTTTAGCTAGGTCATTACCTTAGGGGTATTACTGATAGTTCTCTAGGGACTAGAGTTGCAGCAATGAAAAATCTAGCAGGGAAAGGAAAACGCAGCGCAGGGTGATCCCTTTGGAAATGATGCTTTGGTTACGAACTTTGAGTTATGCAGCGGCCCGTCATGACAGCAGCAATCAGGTTTAAAGAGCTCGCGTGTACAGGCCATGGTAGTAATTAGTGCAGCATTCATACAGCCTGATCAAATGCTTTGTTGCAGATTTCTTTTGACCAGCTTTTGCCATCAGTTCTTTGTTTGCTTCCCTGTATTTATTTTTCCTTATGCTGGAAAATAGAACAGCACACAAGACTTTGATGATTCAGACAAAAAAAACATAATTTTGTTATATTTCAACCAACAAATTTCCATGCCAATGTATTTAGACATCTTCCAGAGTATTTAATATCCTTGGTACTCTGTATTCAGACAAAAATGTCACTCTTTGAAGAGCATTAATCTCTTTTATTTGATTTTCTCTTACCCTTTGTAGGAACAAAACTCAGTGAGCTGCTGACTCTGTTTCCCCTGTGAGAGGCTGCTCCAACTTAGTAAGAAAGTGGGCAAAGTGTGCAAGAATTGAGAATGGTTTCTACAGAAAGTTAAAGGGCCTAAGTATCACAAATCCAAGATCCCAAGTTTCTGTGGGAAAAACTTCAAGCTTAATGTGCTGCTCCTTTAGCCAAGGAGTTCTCACAATGTGAAAGCCTTAAAAGGGATTTTGAGCTTTGTGTTTTGTGTGATCACCTCTCCAGGTTGGGAGTGGAGATGCATTCTGCCCTGGGCTGCACGGGCCTTTCTGCTTGCGTGTTGGGAAGCTCTGTGTCCAAAGCAGTCAGGAGGGAGTTGTGCAAAAGGATGCGTGTTGTATTTTCCGAAGAGGAAGCCAGCTTACGTGCTGGGACTCTTTATCCATCCTCTTTCCTGTCTGGTAATTTGAGCCCGTGTTATCTCCTTAATGTCACTTAGTCTGTGCTGGTTAGACAGGAGCAGCTTTGCTTCTTGAATTCCTCTTTCTTTGTAAATTTTGCTCTGAAATGCAGTTTCTGCATTGTGGCAGTGTTGAACAAGCAGGTACTGTTTATCCTCTGCATACACCAGTGCTGATATAAACCTACCGAGCTGCTCCACGTGCAGTGTTTTATGCTGTGCAGACAGCACGTGGGGTGCATTTAGGGTCATTACTATCCTTAGCATGTGGTTCTGAAACATCTGACAGCCAGCAGGTCTGGACTGCGGCACCTTTGACTTCTAATTATTTACAGCAACTGAAGCTGTGCTGCTGAAACTTCCTCGTGAGTAGTCA
Organism: Cyrtonyx montezumae; assembly: GCF_038088225.1. Taxonomy (NCBI): domain Eukaryota; kingdom Metazoa; phylum Chordata; class Aves; order Galliformes; family Odontophoridae; genus Cyrtonyx; species Cyrtonyx montezumae. Next base: position 25,057,842 of record NW_027071903.1, on the reverse strand, counting down.
GTGTCTGGGCCCCATAAACAGCAAGGAATTGATTCTCTGTGAATTTGTCATTGTCCTGCTGTTGCTTCTCAGCTGTTACTGTTCTAGGACAATAGGAACTCGGGGAATGAAAATAGCTTTCCACTGCTGCAAGCAATGTAGTAATGCTGATGTGGAAGAAGCGAGTGGACAAAGTGTGCTGTGAACAGTGTCTGAACATGCATAAGCTCTCAGCCACCTAGAGAAATACTCTGTGACAGTGACAAATCTACTTGCTCTGACCCCCAAAGAGATCCCTTATCACATTTTTCTGAGATTCCCTTGTTTCTTTCCCAGGTGTCAGTACCTTTTGACTCTCAGGCTGTTACCCAGTTGCTAGCAATAGGTTGATGGGCCACAGTATGCAACTACAGACACTTGCAGGCTTGTCCACAGCACATGTCCTGCACAGGATTCAGGTCTTGAATTACCAAGTTTGTTTTCTCATCAGTGGCCTCTTGAGTGCTTCTTTCTAAGTTCTTCATTCGAGGAACTAACCAGCACAAAGAAGAGCAGAAATCATTTTACCATTGTGCAAACACAAATCCAGCCTCTGTGAGAAATGCGTTTTAAGGATCTTTACAATCCTAGCACAAACAAGAGTCACTTCTCTATGGTAAATCATATTTGGCACAAGCATTATCTAGTTTCATTGTTCACATCTGACCTCATACGTTTTTTTCCTTTGGCCTCTGTTTCAGATCCCTCACTCGTGGCTGCCTGCTGCTGTTCCGAATGGGTGGCTGCACTCACTCCCCAAACACCTGCTGAGCTCTGAAAGTTTTATCACAGATCAGTCAGCATCATGTGGAGGGACTGGATTATACCCAAACCAAACCACTTCATTTCTCTATTTTTTCCAGGTGGATTGTTGAAAAAAGCCTTCCTCAAACAGGCCTCCCACAGCCATCTGTAAGAATCTAGCAGAGACCAGAGATTAAGTAAGTCTGCTTTGGTTTTAACTTAATAGTTTACAGAAACCCCAACCACAACAATAGAAAAAACACTGCTCCTCTTCATTGAAAAGCTTTCAGCTTTGTGCCTAAAGACTCCATTTATCTGATCATGTGCAATTAGGCTGACTTTCATGCGCTTTCCTTCTTGTGTCAAAGCCATAAGACAGCCCAGAGTCTGATACCAGCAGACCTCACCCAGTACTGTCTGCCAGCCACAGCAAACTGTGATTTCTTGCAAATAATTAAATCCCTGGGGAGAATCAATAACTGTCTGCCTAATACTGCATTTAGATAAGAAGGAAGAACTGTAACATAATGCAGGAGAATTCCTTTGAAGAATCTGCGTCTCTCTAAAAGCATTTTCTACTGAGGGCAGATGGCTATCAAATCTGCCTCTCACCAATTAAACTGAGGGCTGAAGTTGCTGCTACAAGAGCTTCAAGAGGTCCAACCCTTCATCAGCTTGTTGCCCCAACCTTCTGCCTGATTGTTCAGGCTGAGGCTGTGACCAGGCACGTCCCAAAGTGCCACAGATCTGGTGTGCCCCTCGTACCCCTGGCCCCCCTTCTTACCTGTATAGGAACAAGAGATGAAGGCAAAGCTTTCTCCACATGGTCCCCATTGCCACCCCTGCATGCAGAAGGTCCACTGTCACAGCGTGCAATCATCCCCACTCAGCACATATTCACACATTGCCCTTACATCAGGAGAAGATGCTTACTGGATGCACCCTGAGACTGCAGTAGAGCTGGGGGTGCTTAACCCCTCTGTGTACATCAAACTGCTCTATCTTGAAAGAGATGAGCACTTGCAGCCTCTGGCACACTTAATGGGAGCTGTGGTAAGAGCTTAGTAATCATGGAAATTAAGCCTTGAGTTGTACTCTTGGGAAAGAAAGGAAGTATCTTACCCTACTGTGAATCTTTAAAAGCCTCAGTGGAAGTGGTCTGTAATAGCAGGAATTCATTTGTTAATAATTTTTTCCTTGCTTGTCCTGTCACTTAATTCAGTGTGATGCCAGTGCTGGTGCTCAGGTTGGGGAAAAGCAGCTCAGTGACTCGGGAAATTGGGTAGTATCACAGGTTCTTAAAAAAGCTTCCTAGCTCACTTCAGTAAAGATATGATAACAGATGTACCTGTTTATTAGCTTGACTAGCAGCTTGCTTCCTTTGGAGTATGTGCTGTACATAAAGAATAGCAGCTGAGATATTTTTAGGAGAGGAAGTTCAGAGAAAACATATAGGAAAGAGGGCTTAGCTATATAAAACACCAATAAGCAACAATTTTGCACTGTCAGGGAGAAGAAAAATGTTTTAATGGGTTTCCCAGGTTACCAAGAAAATACAGAACTATGCCTTGCTGTTCTGTATGTCTGGAAGGCAGAGGGCTCTGCTGTTCTTCAGCCTCACCTGGCTCCTGGTGGCAGCACTGGTAGCTCTGGTGCACAATGGCAGTGTCCTGTACATGTCCCTCTGCCTTCAATGGCTGGCTTTCCTACAGCTGTTCTCAGCACACGATTGACCAGCCATTGCTGGTCAATAATTAAGTGGTTTGACAAGGCAGGCAATGTTCCAGTGGTTGAGGAAAAAGGGTGGGAGGCTCCGGTGTAGCCATCACCTACTCTGAAGCCCATTGCCAGAACAGATGGTATGATTGCCGAGTACTTTGCACTTTTCATCTTCAAAGCACCTTGCAAGCATAAACTGCCTTATTAATGTGACTTCAGGTGAAATCAGGGTGAGTTTTAGCAGCAGAATGGGTCCTCAGGAGAGAGTTAAGTGGCACGAGAGGCAATGTTCTGTCACACTACCATTCTAGCACAATGTCAGAGCACAGATGAACTGTGTGAGTTGGACCAATGCATCCTTTGCACGATAACTTGCCAGGCAAGGTGGGAGGCTGGAGCACACCAAGTTCAGCCAAGGTCTTGGCCCACCTGCAGCAGGGCCCTTCAGCAGCAGGGAAGTTTTGCAGAAGTCCTCTGTGGTTAGAGAAGAGGACAGGTAAAGAGGAGAGAGATACAAGGGAGAGAGCTTGGAGTTGTGCAGCTCTCAGTTGTTTTTGGTGCTGGTAAGTTCCTGTTTCTGCAGTAGTATTATTGAGTATTATTAATTAAACTTTATTTTTAAATTAAGTCATTAAACATTAAAGGGATGACTTCTACAGTCAGATCAGATTGTTTATGTGAAGGCCCCTACCATTCCCAATGCTCAGCTGGCTGTTTGACCTAAGACCTTTACAAAGAGGAATGACAGCAGCCACCCAAGTCCCCTGCGGTCACAGTTACAGTTTGAAGGAAATGCCAGTGTGATTTGTCTGTGCTGTCATAGAAAGTTCAGAGCTCCTAATCCTGGAGCAGATCCAAGTTCTCTCATGCTTTGTGCACAAGCCCATCCTCATAAGGGCTTGCTGTTTCCTGATGCTCCTGGAAAGTTGTCCCCTGCACTGATGTAACCAGCAGTCATTAGCCTTCACTAGGCTTCATTCAGGCTTCAATTTCCTATCAGTAGAGTTCTAGGAACAGATAAGGTTGTTGATGTGCCAAATTCTTCCATGGGTCTTTTCAAGCCAGAATTGGATCGGCATTCTCTGCTTAGCCCGCATTATTCAAGGAAGGAGAGGAAGAAAGGGAAGGCAGAAAGCAGCAGTCTGTCTCATCTTTCTTTCCTTTGCATGTATTTTCTGGACAAACGTTCCTACTCTGACTCAACATTAGTAAACTCCTGTCTCCCAGTGTGTAATTGTTCTCTGCTGATAGAGAAGGAAGAAGGCTGTCGTCATAGGCAGCTGGTGAAATGGCCTCTGACATCTCTGTTAACTTGTTTAAACAAATACATCTTGAAACCAGTTCTGTTCAAGAGGGCAGTGAGCAGACGTTAACCCTGTGAGTGCTAGTAAGTTGTTGTGTGCTGTGTTCTACTTACTTGAGGAGGTGTAGATACGTTTTCAGAGAGCTCAAGCTCCAGTCAGCAGCTAATCTTTGGTTAGCAAGATGTAGCTCCAATGCAGTAAGGTAATGTGCAGGCACTGTGTGCTGCTCTTTAGCTGAATATAATTCAATTCACCAATCCACATTTTCCAGTATTTTCATGAGTGTGGTCTCCTTTGGGCAAATGGTAAGATTATTCCCTTAGTGCTCTTTTTTGTTTGAGAGGGCCATGATACAGAACTAATATGAGTAGATAAAAATGTCCAAGGAAACCCACGATGGTGTTTAATAGCAGTATCCTCATTCATTATGCAGGCATACTCTGCTTTCTCCCAGCAAATTCATGGCACCCTTTGGTCAACCCCTTGGACTGCGCACATTCTAATTGCATCTTCACGTGTGTCTCAGAAGGTGAAAGAACTGTCATTTGTGAAGAAGCAGCTGAAAGTCAGGAGGGATTTCGTGAATTGTTTTCTGCTACTTCTGTTTCACTGACCTGTTCCAGCTTACCTGAGAGATCTGCTGCCAGTTCTCCAGGACCACATACAGGTGGGATAGGAGGGGCAGCGTCCTCCTTTGGAAGTCCTTTGTTTTCCAGGCTTCTAGAACAATGTGATGAGTTTCCAAATGACTGGCAGAAGATTTCAAAGTGAAGCAATGTCCAGGCTTGTTCTGTGCCTGACATCCAACCAACCAGTTCTCACTGGCATCTCAGGCGTCCTGTGAAATTCAGAGGCCTGTGCTGTACCCTGTTTGCTGAGGGCTTTTGGAAAGTCCCTGACAAAGACCTTCCTTGGTGTATTGAGATACAGTGGTCTTTTAAGGATTGAGGTTAGCTAAGTTGTAATAAGCCACCGGAAAAGATTTTTGGGTTCTGTTGAGTTCAAGGGAAAAAAAAACAACTTTAATCCACAAATCATATCCCACTGAAGGAGTTTTTTGTTCTGCTTAATTGGTGAAATGGCAGTTTGACTGTGTTTTCATTTCTGTTCAGTGCTTAGGAAAAACACAGGCCTGCCTGAACTCTGGGAAGGGCTGCAGAGGAGCTGATTAAAGGAAAGACCTCCTCCCTTAGCAGGAGGAGCCGCCAGGATACTGTCTGTGAGCACAGGATGGTAACTGCTGTGTGGCACGCTGAGTAGGTCTTGGATGGGTTATAGGCAGCCTCTGGGCTTTGAGAGCCCTAGCTTGCATTTTTGCAAACGCTTTGCATTCAGTAGCTCTGTTTGTGCCCACAGGATCAATTTACATGAGATACTCAACAGTTGGTATGCTTTGCTCCTGTAGGAATCTGTCTCTTTGATTCCTTTCCAATGCCCATCGGCATAACTGGAGAATCTCTCCAAGAATCTCCTTGTTACATTACCATACTTTTAGTGCTAAATTGCACTTTCTTCTCTTTCAGGTCAGAAATCCTTCCCAGAATGCATCCTCATTCTTTTTCTTAAAATGTAATTTTTATTTTTATTTCATGCAAACATGACCTGCAAGCTTTTCAGCTAATAGAAATGACTCCTGTGACCTTGACATCAGAAAGAAGCTCTTGTGTTGCTTATGGTTTTGCACAGAAACAGTTTACACAGTTTGTTTTTCTGAAGCTTGAGATTAAAAGGAATCATAGTAGCAGAGCCTTCCTTAAATCAATTTGGATTAGTTTGCTTTGGATGAATTGCCACGGGGGAGCACAGTGTGTCCAGGTTACTGTCTGTGATCCAGGCAAATACAGCTAAGCAGCCACTGAAGTGCCCCACACTTTGAAGCTAACAGGCAGACACAGCTTTCTTAAAGCACTTCCAAGGTTCAAAGCTCAGCTGGTGTGAACTGGCCTCAGCCCATCTCACATGGCTTTCCATTCCCAACGTGACCTCTGTGCTTGGAAGGGAGAGTTGCTCTCAGGAAGCTGGCTGCCAGCTGACAGCCCACCCTGCACACTGCAGGAAAGCATCAGCCCCTCTCAAGCAATATCAGCCCTGGAGAGATCTAGGTGAGGAGCAGCTGGCCATCTGGAGATAATAAATCTGTTCCTCACAAACAGCATGAGGTGATGTGCTCCTGTCCAGGCTGCTCCTGTGCCCATTGGGAGCACTGGTGGGCTCCAGGAGCCCTGCTTGCAGCTGGAAAGCTGTAGAAGTGTTCTGTGGCAATCAGTTTTGAAATTTGTGCTTGAATATCTCATTTCCTGTCACTGCACAGAGGTTTTGCACTTAGTGGAAACAATCATGGCTTGTATTTGATCTGTGCTTCAAAGCAAGCATTGTGCTGCCACAAAGAAAAGTCCTGTTTCTGCTGCAGAGCCTGTCCAGGCCTGGCACCCAGTGGGGACAAACATTGGCACTGACCTGGGTTGTTCTGCCTGGTGCAAGCAACATCTGCAGGGTAGAGGGGAGGCTTTGGTGCAAAACAGTATGTAGGGTGAGTGGCCCTGAACTGGTAGGTCTTGGTTGGCGAATGAGTTCACATCCTACCCATAATCCCTGAAAAGTTTGTTGCTAACACACTCTTTCCACCAAAGTGGTCACTGGTTTCAGTGCATAGCCTTGGGGAAGAGATGACTGTCTTGACTCATGACTGTCTTGGTTTCCCTTTCACTAAAGAAGCACAGTGATGCCTCCTTCACTGTCACACTGAATCTGCTCTGTAGATGATGATGAACTCCGAGGTGGTGGTTTGTAAGTACAGAGTCTGTCACAGTGGGATGAACTCACATGAGGCTCCTAAGAAAAGGAAACCAATTAATCTCTGATTTCACCATTGTGAAGAATCTTTTTGGATAATATGTCAAATCAGGAGGGTTACGCTGAGCCAAGAGCAGTCTTTTCCAGACCTTACGAAAGCTCCTTTTTTGCTGTTACAGCCCCATCTGAAGCTGCATGAAATACAGCAAGTCACTTCCAGCATGTCTGAGCAGGCAAAAGACCAGTGTTCTTATAAGCCAGGAGCCGTCAGACTGGCAGCTATAAGTGCAGGCACAGCTCAGCTGCTCTGTGCTGCCTGTGCAGGCAGGATAGCACTGTAGCTCATGTGGACAGCATGGTGTTCTGCACAGGTGATGGGAATTGGCCTCAATAGCTGAATAATTACATGCACACTTGCTGCAGTAAGTTTCTACTGTAACCCCAGCAGCTGTGCTTGTGTGAGAGGTGCCTGCAGTGTAAGTGAACCCTAGTGCACCATGCCCTGTAAAAGAAGTTCTATTTTGAGCTTACTGCTCCTTTAGTTGTCTTTGCATCCAGTTATGTTGGTGCCTGTGAGTATTCTATAGCCCTCTGATCACTGCTTTCTTCTGGTAGGTGTTTTAGCTCTTTGGAATTTTAGCAGAAAACTAAAATGAGTTGACATATTACTTGGAGGTAATTTTGAGAGGTAAAAGCACCAGATAAGGCAATTTATTGTTCCTGTCCTAACTAGCCAAGCATTATTCTACTCAGTCATCCTTCACAGCCGCCGCTGGATGCAGCCCAGCACTCCCACCCAGCCGCAGTTACTGTACAAACCCATTGTTCCCAGCTAATTGCTTCTGCCTGTAACAAAGTCGACTTTCACTGAACGGCAACACAACGTGACACCTAGCATCACGTTGCCTTCTGCCTCGTTCTTCCGTGGCATGTAGCAACCTGATACGGCTACGAGCAAGATAAATGCACGTGGCTGCTAAAGTCAGCAGGACTTTCCATTAAACAGAAAAAATGCTAACATGATGTGGTTTTGCCTGAGCCTTCACTGCTGTTTGAATTAACAAGACCAAGCTCGGTGCACCTGGTCTTCTTCTCTGCCTTTAGACAAGCTGAGTGGTATGAATTGCCTTATGAAGAACCAGCACAAGGCAGTGGGGTAAGCTTTCTGTAGGGTTGGAAGCACAGGAGAAAAAGCAGTTTAAATGGATCTTGGGAAACCTTTGTCTTAGTTCAAGCTGGGCTGAACTAGCTCTGTTGCAGACAACTTTTTTTTTTTTTTTTGGCTTTCTACCTTACCTTACCTTACCTTGGTGACTAGTAACTCCCAGGCTTTCTTGGTTTCTCTGCTTCCCCATGCCAACAGCTGATCAGCAGTGAGGTTCCCTTTGGACTTGCAAGTCATAAAATCATCAGGTCATCCTTGAGCAACTTTTCCCTCTGGTTGCTCTCACTACCCTCCAAGGCTCTTGCTTGACAACTACAGCATGTCAGCATGTAAATTACCGTCCCATTGTCCAGCACTTTCCTTAGGCTCTGGCAATGTATTTGCAATATGAGTGGAGTGGGAGCGTTTAGAGAACCTCCAGGCACACCCCTTCCCCAGCAGAGCACTGCCCTGTCTGTCCCAGCCTGCTCTGGCACGTGCAGGTGAAATTAAAGCATTTTCACTGGAATTCCCAGGTTGTCAGGTTTTATGTGTTTTGTTTTGAAGGATTACAACACAGGACCAAGACGTGATTGCAACGTGATTTGTTCTCTGCAGCAGAACCACTGCTGCTGTAAGTCACTTCCCTTGCGGGGAAAATAACTTGCAGATGGGCCCACAGTCTTTTGAGAGCCATTTGCATCTCGCAGCTCATATGACATCCATCAGCAGCGGGTATCTGTTCAAGTGAAAAAGGGAGTGTTCCTTTTGTGTGTCTGTATGCAAATCTCTAATAAAAGAAATGCTGGGGAGTCCCTGGCACGTGACTCCTTGTGACTCACAGCATATTTCTCATTTTAGTATTGTTTCCTTTTAGGCTGGGGTTGTAGATTTTTTTCCACTTCGTCTCTAAAAGCAGAAATTATTTTTCTCCATTCTGTGAGATGGTGTGTGCAGTAGCAGTGGAAGTTTCTTATGCAAAAAACTTTTCCAGTTTCTTTGTAATTGGAGTGAAATTTGGATGCACAGAAGAATGATTCATCAGTTGGGTAGGAAGTGATTGGACAAGGTTCACAAAATTCTCATACTGAGTATGAGTATCAAAATGTCCTTAACTTCATGAGCAAATTTGGAAGAAGAAGCAAACCTGTGTTGCCTGCCTTGCTACCAGCTCCCTACAGACAGCTCTCGGCACATTTTTCTTTCCAGACTCTACAACACAACCCAAGTCCAAGCCTTCTGCTCTCAGCTGCTCTGAATCTGCTTGTACCCACGTTTTTGGTCAGGCTGCTTGCTGTCTGGAAGAGTTTGATTTTAAGTTGTGTTGAGCTGTGGTTTGGTGCTGCTGGTGCCTTCAAATGAGGTTAATGTTAGCTTCCTCACTCCATATTCTGTGCATATGTTACTACTCAGTATTTGGTCTGTAGCAGATTATTTTCATCTTCAAATATCCCCAAGTGCTTCAAAATTTCCTATGAATGTTGATTTCAAAAATGAGTTCAGATTGTTAGCACAAGTAACTTGTTAAAGTATTTACCAAGGAACAAAGACAGGAGGGTGGTAATCCTGATTGACGTCAGTTTGTTGTGTCATTTTATGTAAACTGAATTTATGAAATCTCTATTTCCTCCTGTTAATACTGGAGCACTGCTAGTGCTCTGCCTCAAGAGAAACATTGTCATTGTCCATTGAGAAGGCTGTAGGGAATAGTTCAACTCCTGTAGGATGCAGTAGTTGATCCCTTTACATAACACCACACAAAAAATCACGACAGGTCAGCGGAAACAATTTGTGGGGTGCTGTGTGTGTATTCTGTATGCTTGAAGGAGAGAACCACAGAGAAGTGGCAGAGAAAAAGAACTAGTAAAGTAACCACAGCTGGAGTAGGAGTTCAAAGGGTTATTCTGCAAGGACCATCCCACTGAAACTATTGCTGATTAACTGGTCTTATTGCCATTTTCTGGCTTGTGTGGCTTTTGTTTCTGATTAGCCTGGAACTTGTCCTCTAAGACAAGAGGGAATGGCTTTAAGTTGTGCCAGGGTAGGTTCAGGTTGGATAGTAGGAACAAGTTCTTCTCAGAAAGAGTGGTGAGGCGTCAGAACAGGCTGCTCAGTGAGTGGTGGTCACTGTCCCTGAAGGTGTTCAAGAAAAGGGTAAATGTGGCACTGAGGGACGTGGTGGGGATGAGTGGATAGCTGGACGAGATGATCTTAGTGGTCTTCCAACCTTAATGATTCTGTGTGTTTCCAGAGGTATTTTCCCTCTAGGACAGCAATCTCTTTCCCATTGATCCGAAATAACAATTTCACTTTACAACTGTAGTGTTCCTTAATTTAAATCACCTTTCCCAAAGAATGAAAGAGAATTCCTTGGGTTAACTGGTAACTTTCAGAAAGCATGTTGGAGTAAAGAATCTGGCTACTGCCGCCAAGTTCCTTTTACATGCGTGGAAACATGACTTCCTATGTTTCTTATAGATAAATTTTAGGAAGTTGCAATTCTTTCTCTCACTATGCTGTGCTCTGCTTATTCTGGAAGTTGTAGTAGCTCCAGATTGGTTATGTTAAGGCTGCTGACAGCTGCAGAGGATCCTTTCTCTGTGTCCCTACGGGGATGATCTTTACACAGTGTTGAAAATAATCCACTGATGATGCTGATTTGTGTAACCTGAAGCAAACAAAGGAGAACACAAATACAAAGCAGGCAGAAGTCCTGCTTCTTACAGAAATGCACTCAAAGTTTGAACATCCCGTGCCTTTGTTCTCCACTGAAGGATGGCCAAATAGCTGATTAAGAAGTTATTTATTTTCTAAAGATGGATGTCTATGCCTTGGTGAGAGAACATAAATCCTATCCTATTACACTTGCTAGGTAGACCTGATAGTGACCATATTTTTTTTAATTCTGTTTGCCTGAGACTTTTTAAATAGCCCTTTGGAGAGCTGATCTACTTTGGCTAGAGCAGTATATCAGACTGCCAGCTCAACTTTTGTCCTTGACTGTGGATGGTCAGGGTTGAAGCTGGAATAAACTGGAGAGATTTTGTCTTCCCTCACTGCTGGGTCCCATGTGCTGCAGCAAGTAACTCCTATAAAGAGAATTATCTTGGGGCTAATAGGCACTCAGTAGCTACACTGGGCATCATATCCCCCTCAGCAAAGCCTTGGCCGCAGGGCAATGCAAGTAGCAGTGTGTGATATCACTGATTTGTGCACGCAAAGTCTACAAATAGTCTGAGCTATGACTTCCTATTTCTTCCCTCATCTGGAAGCATGATATATGAAATCAGTGCATTACTTTCTCTGCTGCAGAGCTTATGTGTTTTAGAGAAATGTGTCTCTTGCAGCATGCTTCATGAGGCGTGCTTGGTGAGGAGTGATGGAGCTGGAGCACAAGAGATGTGGCAATCAATGGTGAGTGCTGTAGCTGGATGAGGCCCTCGGTTCTCCCTGCTGCTGGTTTTGGAGGTATGTAGGCTAAAATAGGAAAGAATGTGACTTCTGTGTGGTTTGTAGTGTAGCTGTCCTATCCGAGGCAAGGGAAGGCTATTTCAAGATGGACCTTAAATGTTGGTGGGTGGGGTCTGGGACAATGGCTGGCAGCAAAAGGGCTTCGTGTGCTTAGAGGGTGTGTGGGAGGACAGTGGAGTGGCATCAGATATAAAGCTACATCTGTTATAATGAATTTCTATAATGTTATGTTAGTAGTGGTTTTCTTTTTTAAAACTCTTCTTTTTACTTTGAAATGTCATAGTGTTTAATATTCTGGTATGTAACTCGGGATATAAATTAGTGATTTGTTTGGGAATTTCTTCAGATCTTTAGGGATGCTGCAATTTTTCCTTGACAACATAATAATACATAAGAGTCCATCTTGGATGCAGACTGTGGTAATTAGCTCGTTTGGGTATAAAGTTTTTCTATTAGTTCTTTGAAGCTCTGCCAGCTGACAGGGCCCTGCAACTCAGAGGGCAGTGTGAGAAGTAGAGCACTGCAGGTTACTTTTGTGTATGTTAGTCTCTAAAACTACGTGTGGCAAATGTTGCAGGCAGCAGAGATCCAGCTGGATTCTGTGGGTTCAAAGACGGTATCAAGAAGCCCTGTGTAAACACTGCAGTTTTGTCAAAATATTCCGATTCAGTCCTCCTTCCTGAGGGCAATGCCGGATAAGCTAGGCCACCATGGTCTAAACAAAAGAAGTGAATGTGAGGATGATTAATGATTGCCTAAATCAGAAATGGATAGGATCTGTATTTTCTTTTGACTATATTGTTGCTCCTGTGGTGATCACAAAACTGGATTATTTCCAAAAGCATATATCTTTCAGGGGCTTGGGATGTTTACTTTATTTTTACAGAAATCTAGAAGGGTGCTGATCAGAAGGTACTTCACATAGGGAAGAATATACCTGGAGAAGACAGTGAAAAAGGGATTGGAAGTCAGCTCTGGTAGAACATTCAAAGAATCAGGTTCCTCAATTATCTGATGCATTTGTGAGCATGTTTCTGATAGTCTTTCAGAAAATGCTTCAAGATTTAGGCTCCTTTTCTTGTAGCAATGCAAGTCTTTTCTAACTATTCAGATATATTTCCTTTATTTATTATTACCAGCATATGGTTTTCCTTACTATGCATGCTTTCTCCCTGTAAGTAACGCCTCATAAGTATTCAAGATTATATCTTTAAATGAAAATATAATATCCCATGTTTGTCCTAAAGAACAAATGGCTACAGCACAACATATTATTTACCTCTCCGTTTGAGACAACAAAGCTGGAAAAGAGCTTTGATGTTCAGTAGTAACTACAAGCAAATGGAAGGAATTTTTAGAACTGCTTCTTTCTTGACTTTTATTATCTGACTGTTTATTTGCATTATGTTTCTTAAGACAGTTCTGACTTTTATAGTCAGCATTTGTCTCCTCAAAATGTTGCAGACCTACCAGCTCCTTTCCACATTAGTGACTTTAAGAGCTGAGTTAGTTTTCAGCATTGTCACCAGCCACTGGCTGAGCTGGTATGGGGATCTTCACTCATATGCCAGTAAGAGTACACTGAGAGGTTGCTGTGGTTATTCTTCATTATGTTTGACCACATCACAACCCCAGAGAGGCTACAGCTTGGATGAAATCAGCTCATGGAGGAAGAAAAGCTGCAAAGGCAGACAGAGTGTTATCCTGGACAGAAGGAAGTGCTGTGCAGGCAAGGTGTGGTGTCTCTTGGATGAAAGTGCAAAGCTGTAATTGCCAAATTCCATCTGTAAGGAGTACTGTTGGGTCTCTGGGTGCTGCTAAACTTTCTCACAGTAGTATCCACTTGTCACTTTTTTTTGTATCTAGAGTTGGCTCAAAGTCTTGACCCATTTCACGAATTTTGCCCGAATGCTCCCACAAATACATCAAGGTCTATGACATCGTGCTGTTTGATGTCTGCTGGATGCTTTCTGCCACTCCTAGTAGCACCTATTGGAGACAGGCAGGGTGAAAATGGAGGATCTGACTACCTTCGTGGTTAGTGTGCCTTCTCTGTGGACCTTCTTCTGTAGTCCAGTCTTTGTGAATCATCTCCAAGAGAATGATGAAACCCTTCACTGAATTAATTGAGAATTCAGAAGGAGTACTATAGTGCTCATCCTCCTCTCCTGCTCTTTCCTTGGTGTCCTTGTGCCAGCAAGTGTCAGAAAAGGGTTAGACTACACTGATCATCAGTCTAACTCAGCTGGACCCTCTGTGGCTGAGTGCTGTTAAAGTCACACGCTTTCCTCCTGTCCTGGAAATCCTCACATACTAGCATTGTCATACCAGAATTTGTGAAGAATTTGATTTTTTCCTTAATGTGAAGCTAACTCTGGAGAAAATTAGGTATTCACATGGCCCACAGAGAAAGCAGAGCTTATGAGGACTTCTGGGAGCAGAGAGCAGCAGCAACAAGTTTGCCTGATGTAGCAGCACAGCTTGGTTCTGCTATTCAGATCTCAGAGCCTGCTGCTGTAGGAAGAACAGTGCAGTACCTCAGCCCTGCCCTGCTCTTCTGCTCGGGTTCTGCTCAGCTTTCCAGTGTGCCTTGCTGGCTCCTGACACACCTCACAATGGAAAATTCTTCCATGAGCACGGCCTCACGGGGAGGAAACAGCTCATTTTGTGAAGTATACTGTTTACCGGAAAGCAGATGGATCATCTCCAAAATACACTTCACCAAAAGGAAGAAAAATACTTGAGGTGTTTCAGTTTTTATACCAGTGCCCAAATGTTATGTAGTTTGTAGCTAACAAAAACACATATTTTAAGTGGGCTAAAAGTGTCCTATCCTGCACCAGGAAATTGGTAAAACTGAGTTTCAAATTGAAGTAAAAATATCCTAAGTGTGTAGGGCTCGCCAAGATTCATTTTACTGTGGTACTCTATAGACACACTGCACTGCCCTGTGCTTTGTGGTGGGAGTGTGAAACAAAGGCAACGTCTCCAGTGACGCTGATAAATTCTGTGCTCCTTTTCCCCAATCATTATAATGCAGCGGCCACTTAAAGGCTGGAGCATGGTCTGGTTCTTACACAGGGCTGGTTTCATGATGGCTTCATCTGTAATTACAGTTTCTGCTGGCGTCTCTTTGGTGTATCAGACTTTTTGGTCAGACCTCAGGCTGAAGGGAAAGTGGCTCGCTCCTTAACTCAGGAGATGTGAGTAGGAGTGTTTACATGGACTCAGTGCAAGATTAGCACTGCTTTTGATTTAGATTATCTACATCAGATGGTGTCCTGTAACGTGACACTCATTCGTTCAAATTCAAAGCATTGTGATTTGGCAAAAACAAAATGCAGCTGCATACAGTACTGAATGAGGAGCTTAGGCCAATTCTTGCCACAGCAAGGAAGCTACGCTGCAAGGACAAGTGAACGTGTGCAATTGAAGTTCTGCCCGGCCGTGGGAGCAGCAAGCAGCACAGAAATGCTTGTAATGTTCATTAAGTAGATGCTCCTTGCTTTATACTGTTTAACTATCTTCTTTTGATGTGTGAAATGTAATAGGAAACAGAGAAAAGGCAACAGAAACCTCTGGGGACTGAGTCCAAGGACAGGGAGAGCAAGTAGGAAAGTGTGTGCTTCTCTAAAGGTTGGTGAAATACCTGGGGGACATCCAGCACTTCATAGGCATCATTTCACACCATACCAGAACACAGAGGATCCTGCATGTGTCTGTGTCTGAATCAGCTCTTTAATCTCTATCAGATTTGGCAGAGTTAGCCAACTCTAACATTTCCAAAGAGTAGGTGTTCTCATAGTGGATAAAAGCCTTCATTGTCAATCCACAGACATCCATCTGTCTGCTCCAGAGGTCAAATCCTCAAACAGTTTGGTAATTCTAGCATCATCATCTTCATGTGATTCCAGTGCAGTGTGGTTAGTTTCAGGTTATGACTTTCACTTGAAAGGGCATCCAGGGCTATGGCCAATTCCTCTGAACTATTTTGTTAAGCAAACTCTCATATCACTCAACTCTGCTTGCAAAATGTTCAGCCAGTTAATATTTATCCTATTGTTACTAAAACTCACAATTCAGTGTGTCTTAATTCAGAGTATCTATGTCAGTAGTAATTGCTGGCTACTTCCTGGAGCTAAATTAAAAGCAGCTGTTGCTTGATCTAAATGGCTAACGGACATATTTCCAAAGGCAGCCAATCACTTAAAGATGCAGCTAAATTCAGCTCATATCATCTACCTGTTTGGATGGCAGTTTCAGAGGTGTTCTACCAGCTGTAGGCTTTCCTAGGCTTTGAGAATGTTTTTGGTGCTCTGCGTTAAGGGCAAGGTTTGTGTCAAGCTGTCTGCAACAGAGTCTGAGTAAGCCCAGGCCACAGTGTGAAGAAGGGAGAGATGTTTTACATTTGTCTGCCCTGGCTCTGGAGCATAGTGCAGGAGAAGACCTGCAACCGATGTCTACCTCCTGAATGCTTCCTGCTCCTCACTCCCTATCTCTTTGCTCCGGCCTTCATCGGGTCAGGAGTCACAGACACATCCCTGCCATGATGCCCATGTCCACAGCTCACACGTTTCCCCTGCAGACACCCCTTGGCACAGCTCCTGGGAGGAGGAGGCAGCACCCCTGCCCACCCCCAGCTCGGAGAGGTGTTGCAGCAAGGTCAGGCGTGCACGGCCATGTGATGTGGTTCCTGCACTGAACAATTGGAAAAAAATGACTGCCATAATGGGATGCAGGCTCATGAGCTGAATCAGCCTCAGCAGGGCTTTTGTTGTTTCAACTGTTTCTTGTATTGAAAACTCAATTCTGTGACCATCTGTGAAGGCTGGCTGAGGACCAGCGGTGAGGAACCCATGCTGACAGTCGGTGCTAACCGGGAGCAAGCCCTGCTGCCAGACAGGGGGAGCTGGGTAGGCTGAGCCCTGCCCCTGCCCCCGAGGTGCTGGATGCAGGGGAAGGGAGATGGGCAGCTTCGCCACTGTGTGTCACCGCCGCCAGCCAGCACTGCTCCAACAGTGCGTTACTGTGGGGGAAAGAGAGATGGCGAGAAGGTGGCAGCTGTCAGCCCACTCTTCGTGCTTTGTCTATTATGGTTTATGCCTATCAAATGCACGCAGGCTCTGCTGCCTCAGAGTATCACTTGCAGCCGCAGCCATCGCTGCCCTTTGTCTGGTGCGGCAACTGTGCTGTGCTGAGCTCTCCAGGGGCTTTCAGCAATGGGCAGCTCGCACAGGGCTCATCCCCTCCTAAGTGGGAAAATGGTGGTGTGATCATGGAGCAGCCCATGCACCTGCCTGTGGGAGCTCCCCACTGCCTTCACCGCCATGCAGTGGAACTGGATATTTACTTGCTGCACAGAGCCCGTGGCGCAGCAGGGACAGCTGGTACAGGCTGCCAGCAGCGGGGCAGGTCAGAATCAGATGAGTGATTCTCCTGCCCTGTTTAGCCAAAGGAAATGAGTTAGCCAGCCTCACCCCTGAGAGAAAGCAGACTAAGTTTGCAGTTAGAGTTATACAGAAAGTCTTGCTCTGCAAATATGTGGTGGGTGCAATGGGCAGAAGGGGCAGCAGGAGGGACTGACGTGTTCAGGGGCAGCCAGGATCTGCCACTCCTGGTTTTCTGCCTCCGCTGCCGCAGGACACGCACTCTGTGAGGGCTGTGCAAAGTGCTGGTTTCCTTCACGTGAGGAACGGGCACAGATGCTTCTCCCTGTGCGTGACTGTCTCTGTAGCACTCGGAGGCCCCACGGGAAGGAGCGCTGCAAATGTCAGGTATTAAAACTGCAGGAGGAGGCCCGCAGCAGAAGAAATGATGGCTGGTTGCTTTTATCCCAGCAATCTGCCTGTTTCTGAAACACTGGAGTGAAATAGAGGTGGAAGCTCAGCCAAGCATTGCACTCGAGTAGCAGCTTGTGTTTACAGTTTAAGACTGTAGATGGGGAGTGTGTGCACATGAAGTGTGTGTGCATGTGCAGAGCCGGCAGTGCCAGGTACACACACAGCAGATGCTCCCTGGGTGTGCAGCCACACTGCTTTGTGCCTGAGTCCTGGCGAGCCGCCGGTGCTTTGCCTTGGGACCGTATTGGAGTGGCTTTGAAGCACAGCAGAGGGAAAGTGATGTACACAGGCAAGAATTTGTTTTTGTTGTCTGCAGGCTCCTGTGCCGAGCTCCTTGGGGCCATGAGAATTTTTCTTCTGCAGGTGTCATGGATGGTAGAAATAAGGTGCAGAGCAGGGAGATGCCTTTGACTTTAATCTTCTGGAGCTTCTGCTGCCATGAGCACAGGCAGTTTTAGCAGCTCTTGAGAATGCACTGTGGGACTCAAGGTACTTGGTGGCTTTGCAGAGTTCAGAGGAACTTCAGTATGTTTCTTTAAAGTGAGAAGGGGCAGGAGGGATGTTCCAGGCCCTTGTGCTTGCTGAAAGAAACTTGAACATGTGAAGGGATATAAGCAGAAAGCTGGGAGCCAAAGAAAAATTCACTGTTGTTCTGTAGAGCTGTAACCACTTCTGGAATAGGGTGGGTACCAGTAGAAAGACTCAGAAAAACCACACAAAGGGTGATAATCCCCTTTTCATGCTGAGCATTAGTATTGAATTCTGATCCATGCAAAGTTTTGTGTTGGTTGTCTTTTCCATGCAAAGTGTGCTGGTACTGCTGCCTCTCAAAGAATCACCTGTCTCAGAGTACTCTGCTCCCAGGCATTGTGCAGGGCTAAGGAACAGCATTGCATGGAGACAGCTTCTAAAGCAGCCACACAGTGCCTTCTCTGGTTAAGGCTGTCCATGATTTCTGGCCCTGAGAGCCTTGCCATGACCTGGCTGCAGTTGGGCTCTTCTGATGGCTGTGGGGCACCTCAGAAGGACATTTCAGCACAACTCTGCTTCCGTGGAGGAGCTGGAAGCTCTGTGCAGCTTGCTCATTGAAATGCAAACCTCATCACAGCGCAGCTCTGCTGGCATCCCCTTTGACAAACCAATAATCCATGATAATAGGGAATTTCATCTCCATCCTTAACCACTGCCAGGCACAACTATTAGTGTCTTCTTATTGCACATGGTTACATGGAGCCCTCAGCATTTCTGAAAGCAGGAGGCATGCAGGTTACATCTGCACTGTGGGTGAGCTGTACATTCACCGCTCCTGCAGTCAGCCAACAAACCCCTCCAGATCCAAGGCCAGAATGTTGCTGCTGGCACCTTCTCTCTTTACTCAACACTGGAGCAGACTGTCAGGGTGAAAAGCTGGGCCTGCTGGAATCAGCGGACAAAGTCCTGCTCATTGTACTACAGTCAGGATTTTGTGGTTGAGCTCTTCATTTCTGAGTGGGCAGATGAAAAGGGCCTTTCTTCTCTGAGAGCCTTTTTTGGAGCACAGACCATGTAGACGTTCTGCTTTTGATTGCTCAAAGGGTAGTGCACTGCTGGCTGCTGCAGTCTCTTGGTAAAACTCACTTGTGCCCTCATCTGATGAAGCAAACAGTGCTGCAAGAACCAAACTCCTCATTCTCTTCGCCAAGCATGAGCTCTCCTACAGGCAGCCCTGATTTGTTCGCAGGTGTGTGGGTAGAGCACTGCTCATGCATATAATAGCAATATAAAAGTATTGCATACTGTCAAAATACAAAGGTTTGTGTCCCCATCCTGGCAGCTGCAGCAGGCCGCGACACTGCGAGATCAGCCACAACAGTCTCCTAAAACTATAGCAGCTGTCACACAAGATGCATGGTCAATTCTGAATCAGGAGAAGCCCTGGAACTAGCAGCTCAAAGGAGATTTCTGACCAAGTACAGACAGAACAGCTGCTATGCCTTATCTACTTCGAAATAAAAACTTGTATCACTTTAAACACTGTTGCTCATCATGATGCAATCGTGGCATGAGCATTGCAAGGCACAGTGAGGAGTACAGCTCTGCCTCACGAGGGATGTGCTGCACTGCCCGTTGGCCTCTCCTGCTCCTGCGCTCAGAGCAGAGCCGTCGGAGCCAACTGTTCTGGAGGGCAAAGACCCCACACCTTGCTGGTGTCACTGCAGCAAGAAGGGTTGGCTTTCCTTCCACCGGGACCTGCCCTGATTTGCTCTCACTGTCTAAAGAGCAATTACACAACCCTTTATCTCGCCTCTTTTCTGATGAAGACCTCAGCTGTACCTGTCTGGGGGAGGGGTTGGGTTTTTTTGTTTGTTCTTGGGGTTTGGTGGTTTTTCTGCTCTTCAGAACCCCTTTATTTCCTAGAGTCTGTGATGTGTCTGGCCGCTTGTTTTTAAGAAAGACAACACCTTGATCACAGGGAACCTTAGAGATAAGTCCAGTCATGTTGTTTCAAGTGATTTCCTCTTACTCTTTTTGTGGTAAATGTTGGTAGACCCCCCCACTGAAACACTGGCTGAACCTCTAGCCTGGTACATACTTTTTCCACCGGAGAAATCCTTCTAAAATGTCTTTCCTTGTGCTCCTGAAGTGCCAGCAATGACAGCCCAGGTGAGGGGGAGGTGGCTGGAGCTCAGCTGTGCGCTGGCAGCGCAGTGGGGCTGCTCGTTGGGACCTGAATGCCGCCTGGTGCTACATGCCCATGCTGTGCCTTGCGGGGCTGACGCGCACTTGAGTCATTGCTCAGATCTGCTCCTGGCACAGCCTGTGTCAGCCTCCATCAAATACAGAGAAAGTAGGAGCAGAGGACAGAGGCTGTCTCCTCTGCAGCCAAGGCATTACAGAGTCAGGTACTTTTTAGCAGTGCCTGAAGCAAGCAGAAGGCCGTAGCTGGGGCATGCTGGAGAGAGGCTCTGCCAGGGGCTGCTGTACTGCAAAGGGAATGCTGGACTGGCAGTGCCCAGGTCCCAGAAGGGCAGGCTGTGCCCCTCACTGCTTCCCTGCACTGGCATATGGATGACCCCTGCCTGCTTCTTTGTGTGGGGGCTGCTCCACACAGCCCCATGGTGCTGCACTTGTGCTGTGCAGGCACTTTCCCTAAGTTTCCCATCGCAGGATGGCTTCTGGATTGAACTCAGGCTTCAGTAAAGGTTCTGTCTCTGTTGCCCTGTTTTAGTAAACCAACCAGCACAGCCCGAGCCTTTCATTTTCTTCCCCAGCACGTTTCCCCCCTCTTCCTTTCTGCTGTCATTTGGCTGAGCAGAGCTCTGCTCAGTCACATGCTTCCATGGATCTTCCTGTGTGCCTTCTGTTTTGATAGCGGTAATTCAAGGCCAGGAATTCCCATCCCTCTCACTCCTGCACTCATATCTCTCTGCCCCCCAGGCTCTGTGCAGATGGAGGGCAATGCCCATTAGAAGTTCCCCTGAACAGCCCCACAAAGTATTCCAGCATGAACTGGGTGCCACAGGAGGTCCATTCCCACTCATTCCCACTGCACAGGCTGTGTTCTGGTCACCACGGTACATGGCAGTGGGGACGTGTGGCCCTGCTTATAGTACCAATCTCACCATCACTTCTTCTGAATGGCATCATCCCTAATATGCAAAGGTGATGAGGTGTGGTCTGAGAAGTTGGCAGGAGGGCTCCAGCCAGACAAGGATTCTGGGTCCCTAGTCTTTGTTGTCACAGGGTCACTGTCATAGGCTTTGTCTGTTCACCTCTCCTTAGCTACTGCTGGGGAAACTGGAGTTATGCTGGCAGAAATCCGAATAAGCTCAGCTCATGAAACCTGGGCCTTTTGTGCCTCCAGTTGGGAATCTGCCCAGCTGCTGTCTTGGTGTTCAGGAGCAGGCTCCTGAAGCAGACAGGACTTTGGCTATGATCCAGAGTGCAGGAAAGAGTGAATTATATGCAAATGGTCAACAGCTCCTCCACAGTACAGCTTGTTCAGCAGGGGTTGGCAGGCTCTGATCCCTTGGTCCTCTGGGAGGAAGGCACACAGTGTTTGGCTGCAATGGGAGGGCTAGGTGCTCCCCATGGCACAGCTGGCTGCTGGGGTGCAGGAAGCAGCTGCAGACCTCCATGGGCCACGAGCAGGGGAAGTGAAGGCTCAGTGCTTAGTTCTGCTCTAGGCACAAGGCAGCAGCACATAGGCAAGCCAAGCATTTGCTGGAGCAGTGCTCAGCGTGGTGCCAGCTGCAGCAGGAGCTGCCTTCACAAAGAAAAATGTGCATTCATGCATGTCTGTGTGTGCACTTGCATGACCAAGACATCAAATTGGATAATTTATATTTGGCTTATGACCTGTTTTCTTGCATTTAAACATTGCCAGCTGTGTTAATTGTGACTGCATCACACTGAACACTTCTGTTTCTCCCTAACCTGTTATTTCACCCACTGGTTGTTCTGCCGAGTTCACAGGAGTGTCAGAATACAGTCTCTTCCACACAGCACTCTCAGGTAGGAAATTGTTCAGTAGAATATACATATTTTTAGCACTTCTTACTTTGGAATGGCAACGTCTTGGGTTTGTTAGAGCAGAAAGATCACCTGGCTGCCATCAGTTACTGGGGCTGAGATGGGCTGAAGAGCAGGGAAGCAAGTAGATAAACAAATAAATGCATGTTATCGTCCTTGGGAGCTTTAAAAAACATATGCCTTCCCTTCAGTCCTCCAGACTACTGAGCTTTATCAGTTTTTACTGCACACTACAAATGCTTTTTGTGTAATGACAGCTCTTTAATTAGAACTTGGAAGCAATAGCATCTGCTGATGATAGCGTGGTCCCGCACGTTCATATTCCTCAGTTTTATTTCCAGCTCTGCAACTAAACTGCTGCATGCCTCAAGGCAAGTGACTTCACTTCTCCATATCTTTTCTTCCATGAATGGGTTTAAAAACTCCATTGGAGACTGAGGGACAGAATAACGGCACAATCTCGGGTTACTTTTCCAACCCTGTACCCACATATCAGTGCAGCTGATGGAGGTCTGGAAATCACCTTGTCCATGAATACTCCTGTGAGATAATCCAGGTCTGAACAATGGAAATTTTATAGGCTTTAATTAAATGTCTGGGCAAGAAACAACAGCTTCGTAGTCATGAGTCCTCACTTGCACGGAATGCCATTTAATGCACAATCTCTCCTTACCACAGAGATATTGAAATCTGTCAATCCAGAGTGCATTGCTGCAGTGACAAAGAAGAAGAAAAAGCCTTCTCGTTCTGAAAGCAGTGCTGAGTTCTGTTTGTAGAAGGATTCATTTCCCAAGAGGGATATTATATACTAACGATTATGGAAAAAAACAGCCATACAGTTCAGAAAAAGACGCTGTGACTGATTCTGCAGTCTGCATTCTCTCTCCTCACCTCAGTGGGGGCAATGGCTGTTGATGCAGGAAGATGACGGTGGTTGCTGTGATACCTTTCCTTAAACACTTTGTTTGAGGATTGCCAGCTTGAACAACAGGAATAGAGCATTTATCCCTATAGAGAAAGGTAGCAGAGTGTTGTGCAGTCTCTGACAAAGTCCCCACAGTCTCTGTTGGGAGGGATTTCAAATGAAGCCACAGGAAGGTTTTTAAGCAGCTTCAGTCAGCTCCAACTGAAGCAGTGTCAGAGGTGAAGTGCCCAAGAAAAGGAAGGTCGGATCAGTGCCAAAAAGTGGCAGAAAGGAGAGTAGCTTGGTATTACGTATGCTTACAGACAAGCGATGGAGTACATCACAAGCAAGTTTCCTTTTTTTTTATTCTTGCGTTAAAATGTTCCCAAAATCTGTGAGCGCTGCGTAGCAGAACGCCTGATATTTTGTAATGCTGCAAAAGCTGACCTTAAACGACACCAGAAATCTCACTGGGAGCTTTATCCGTTTGCAGTGGAAACATAAGGTCTTTAATACTAAGAATGTTTCAACAACTTTCTGGGATTTTTTCCACTTTGGCACAGCTGCTCCCTGACAGATTGCAAAAGAGAGGAATGCAGTAGCAGCAGTGCGGTGCTGCAGGACGTCAGAGCACGTCCGTGCACCCACCCCGTGCACGGGGTGCCAGCCCCTCGCAGGGCTGCTCAGCTTTGTGCAGCCCGCAGCCTCGCTTACCCCCTCGGCCTCACCACTGCCTCTTCTGTTTCTATTTCTGTGGAAGTGAGCCAAAACCCGTGCCTTTCTCTGAGGGGGCTCCTTAGCCTTTCCGTCTAAGAAAGGGCTCCTTGTAGTTATGTGGAAGCGATAATGCTACCGGAAAATTTATGCCCGGATTTTTCCCTCATAGAGAAGGAGCATCTAGGTGCCAGATTTAGTAACAGCAGCACTGTAACTGAACTGTTTATCATGGTGTATTAAGGTTATGTAGAGGAAATGTCAAGGGAGACGGCTTCCCCCCCTTTCTAAAACTACGAGTAGGTTTCAAATTGGCGTTTGTCTAACAGAGCTTAACATTTTAGGAAGGGATGATTTCTTGAATCAATTAAAGAGAAAATGCTATCTTTGCTGCAGTTGGCACAGCCAACATTGACGAAACCCCTTGTTCAGCACCAAAACATCTCCTGTTGTACAAACAGTCCCCGGGTTTCCCTATGGAGCAGGGTCATGGTGATGTTCTGGCCAGCTGCAGCAGCCAGGGGAGAGCAGGCTGTTCCAGGCCTTCCTGGGACCCAGTACTCCCTGTCTCGCAGAGCAGCAGATTGCAGAATCAATCCTCTGTTGTTCAAAAGGCAGAAAACATGTTTTCCCTCCTTTTAGCCTTGCCTTTCCTTCATCCCCTGGTGATTCTTAATCAGTTTATCAGTGACCAATGCTAAGCCAGGCTTGAGGTCCTCAGGAATCAGCTCCTCATAGGATTTCCTGGGCCTCGTGTGCTTATTTTGAAGCTGTATGCAAAGGTCTTCTATTGTAAGAAAAACAAATCAAGTGAGCCGTTGCCCCTTTATAAACAAACAACCAAAGCAAGTGTTTGTGTTGTGTAGTGGGGAGCACTGCCTTCTGCATCTGCTAGGGATAACGGTTACAGATATTTACAGCATAAAGAGACTTGCAGCTTCAATTCATGGAACCATGGAATGGTTGGGTTGGAAGGGACCTATAAGAACATGTAGTTCCAATCCCCTGCTATAGGCAGGGACACCTCCCAAGTTGTTCACATCCCCATCCAGCCTGGCACTGAGCACCTCCAGGGAGGGGAAATCCACAGCTGCTCTGGGCAACCCGTTCCACTATCTCACCGGCCTCACAGTAAATAATTTCTTCCTAATATCTAGTCTAAATCTACTCTCTTCCAGTTTAAAGCCATTTCTTCTCATCCTGTTCCTACATTCCCCTATAAGAAGTCCCTCCCCAGTTTTCCTGTAAGCTGCCTTTGGGTACTTTGTTCCTCCGGTCCCTAAGGCCAGGCCTACATCAGAAGCTCATGACAATAAGGAAATGCTGGTTAAAGACAAGGTTTCTTTTATGCCATTTCTGAATCATCAAAATCCCATTGTAGGTGTGTAATTAATTCAACATATTTTTATCCTGTTTGAGTTATTTTACTTTGTGAAGCAGAAGATGCTTTCCAGGAAAAGTACCCTTACTCAAAAGATCATCATTTTACTGCACCGGGTGTTAGAGACAAAGCAGCTGCATCAAAGCTTTCTGTATCCTAAACTGAATCTTCAGGCCAGGGAAGTGAAAGTGTTTCGGAAGCAGGTAGCTGGCAAACTGCCTGCAGTTGTTGGGAACTGAAGTCCCATCCATTGCCATTGTCACTTCTGACAGTGTGACGGCCTGCTCTTTGTCCCCCAGGCCAGCAGCCTCTGCCTTTCTGATAAAAAAGAATTTGGTTAGAAGCAGCATGCACGTTCTTTCCCAGGAAAAAAAGATATCTTTCACTTACATGTACTGTTTAAGTGAATAGCATAACTGAGGTATAAAAGCAAGTCTTCAGTAGAGAATCTAAGTGCTTTTTTGATTCCGACTCAGCAAAATGTTCAAGCATGTGCTTATCCACGCTATAGATCTGACTGGTTTAAAAATGAAAGAGAGAAATGAAGCATAGTAGCTGGTTCTCCAGTGATGATTTAAAGCCTTTCTTCCC
Source organism: Cyrtonyx montezumae (assembly GCF_038088225.1). Taxonomy (NCBI): domain Eukaryota; kingdom Metazoa; phylum Chordata; class Aves; order Galliformes; family Odontophoridae; genus Cyrtonyx; species Cyrtonyx montezumae. The sequence goes on along the minus strand of NW_027071903.1, from coordinate 25,032,707 downwards.
TCTGTGATTTTCTTCTGTCTATGGTTTGTGGAGGGAAGAAACCAAACCAACACAGATGAGTAGCTGGTGGCCTCTCTGGCAGTGCTGAGCTTCTCCCGGGTAGAGCCAAGCAGCCTTTCAAACTAGGAGGAGAGCAGCAGGCACCAGTCACAGGAGGGCCTTGCAGTGGTGTTTGTCAAGCAAGGTTTTGACATGGACCCTGCTGGCCACATTTGGTCTACTGTGCTTTTGAAGTCAACGTGTCGACCTTCAGACAGCACTGAAAAGGGCTGGGAGAACTATTCTGACTCCCATGCTGGGGCCAAGTGCCATTGTGTCCTACATTTCTGACATTGCTGAGCTTGAAGCAGACAGGGAGAACAAGCTGCTAAAAAGAGTAAGCACAATAGGTGCCCAGCTCGGGTTACAGCATTTCCAGGAAGGAAGGCACAAAAGTGGTGGCTGAGCAAGCAGACCACAGGGTGCTCAACCCACCACCCCCACCTATGGGGGTGTATCAGACAGCTGTACATGCATTGGAAACGTTCACGGTTCTTAGTCCTGTCTGGCAGCAAGCAGCTGCAGTAATTAAGGCAAATAATGTCATCATCATGTACAGGCTGTGTGGAAAACAGACTGAGAGCCCTTCTGAAAGCTGGGGAGGGATTTTTTCAAGGGAGTGTAGTGACAGAACAAGGAGTAATGGTTTTAAACAGAAAAAGACTATATGTGTATTAAATATGAGGAAGAAATTCTTCACTGTGAATGGGGTGAGGCCCAGGCCTGGGCTGCCCAGAGACCTGTGGGTGCCCCATCCCTAGAGGTGCTCCAGGCCAGGCTGGATGGGGCCCTGGGCAGCTGAGCTGGGGGGAGGTGTCCCTGCCCCTGTAGGTAGGGTAGGAACCACATATCTTTGAGGTCTATTCTAATACAAACCACCCTATGATTCTTCCACTGCTACCAGAAATTTGGACAGCTCAGAAATAGGTTGTTACAGCAATGGATGTCCAGGGTTTCTGTTCTGTGCTAGACAGTTTCTGCTACTCTGAGAAGCAGGACGAGACTTGTGGCTTGCCCATTTTCTCCTTGTTTCAGCTCTTCCCACGGTGCTGACTGGCTCTGGGCTGGGAGAGGCACTGGGAGCCAGCGGCTGTTTTCCTCTCAGTCTGAACCTTGATGCCTTGCCCACGGAGATTTGAATTTTGAGCAAAACCTGGACTAAGGTAGTTATTTTGGGTGGAGATTCTGTAAAAGTCTGTGGTTTCAGCAGTTTTGCTTTGAGTTTTGGGTGAAAGCCTGCACTCCAAGCGAGGTTCATGTGCTGCCAAGGAACCTGCAAAGGCAGAAACATTGTCATGAACTTCTGAAAATCATGCTTCCTTCTGCTCCTCACCATTTTTAAATCCAAGCACCGGTGCTGGTTCTCAGGTAGTTACAGGTCCTCCTGTGTGAGTGGTAACTGGTCTCTTACCAAGCTCAGATTTTGAGAGGGCTGTATATTATTACTAAGCTCCATCTTTATTTAAATGCTTATTTGTCTTGCATGCTGTATCCTGGAGAATTTTGCTTCATCCTATGAAGGATAAGGCTGTGGCTGAGCCTCTATTCCATGGCAATTTCAGAGTCTTTTGGAAGTGTCCAGGCTGAGGTTCATGCATAAGGAAAGGGGGGACCCATATGTACATGGTGGACTTCCTTCCCCAGGGAGAAACTGCTCAATCACAGCTTTGTTCCGTAAAAGGTTAAATGAAATACCAAATACTAATCCTACAAAATACTGGGGGAGCCTGCTGATACAAGATCCACATTTGTGGCATCTTATTAATTGTCACTGCATCTTATTAATTGTCATCCCTAAAGCCTCCCCACATATGCATCTAGAATAAAAGAACTCTGTAACTTCCCAGGCTGAGGGCAGAGACACTGCTCCATTTGTACTCATCCAGTATGCTCTCCATGCTGGAGCTGGAAGTCATAAGCTGGCATGTGTCCATCTAGTTTGGACTCTGATCTAAGCTTATTACGGCAGTTTCCTCTGTAGCTGTGTACAGTGCTGATTTCACTGCTGCCTTGATGAAAGAATATCTGCTTGGCAGCTTAAACACTACCTCTTTGCTTCCAAAATGCCCTTGTGACCTTCTCAGAAGATACGGGCTAATAAGGCAGGACTGTAGGTACTTGCTGATCCCCACCTGTGCTGTGGGAAGGAAGCGTGTGCCTGTTTCAATGGGAAGTCGTCTGGGATGCAGGAAGCCTGCTCCAGAGCAGGCATAGCTGGAAGGCCCTGGGAGCATCTATGAGCCATATGTAACTTGGAGCACTACTGAGTGTGTTTCTTGTCCCAGGAGAGAAAATGAGGAAATGAGCTCCATTCATCTTTGCAACCAGTGAGATTTTGTCTTGGGTAAGTGGGGTAGGATTCCTTGTGTTGACAAACCTCTTGGCGAAAGCAGGGATTAAAATGAAGCTTAATGCCTTGCTAACTCTGCTTATAGTGAACTCAATAGACAGAGACAAAGGGTTTTGAGAATAGGGTATCAAAAGCAAATCTGTGACTAGGTGGTCCTGGAGAGATTCAACTGAGGGATATCTAAACTGTTTATTCTTTCCCTGGGGTAAGGAGAGTCATGAATAAACCAGTGTGTGTTTTGATTGATAGTTAATGGCTTCATTCAGTTCTGTCCCTTATCTCTCCATGAGAAATCATTCCTGAACAAAACCCTGTCCAGACTGAGTGTATAAATGTATTAAACAGTTTCTGTTTGAACATGATATGCTGATCTGAAGTACTCTGTAAGCATACAGGTACATTCCAGTAATGATAGCATCTGGTTCAAAACGAAAGGAATACCATGCTATTTTGGCTGTTTGTAATAATCACTAAGGGCAGCCACCGTTTCCCTGAGAACAGCTGCTATTTCATTTTACTGCAAGAGCATTTATACAAAGGACTTGATGGCACTTTAATCTGCCTGATCCCCAGATACAATGCAACTTCTGTTGAATAGTTTCCCTTCCCTCTTTGCTCTATTCCCCCTCCTTCTAACAGTTGTTCAGCTGCTTGAGCTCCTGAGAGAGGTCTTGCTGCCTTCACCAGTCCTTGGCACTGTTCATACACAGCACCAAGACTGAGACAGACAAGGTGACAATGTCACAAGAGTATTTCCGTGTTTGGGGTGGCATATCTGTTCTGGCCTTTATGCTTCTAGACTCTGATCCAAACCTCTTGAGTTAGACTGATAACTAAAAATCAAGACAATTGGCAGCAGGGTGAATTGCTGCTTATGGAATTGCCTCTGATAGACAGGCATGTGCAGTGGGCACTTATCTTCACAAAACCTGTAAGTCTCTACCAGGGCAGTCACATCTGTGCTGCCAGGTGTCAGCTGCCTCTCAGCTGTGACCTGAAGGCTTCAGTGTTTTACTGTCCAAGCTGCTGAGATGACTCTTGCTGGGCCAAGGAAGGGAGGCTGAGCAGGTAGAGCAGGTAAAGCAGGGAGGTGAGTTTCTCAAGCAATAGCTAAGCCTGCTTTAGCATCTCTGTTGAAAGTATCAGAGCTGTCGGTACTGATGACAAAACAAGAGCCAGCCACGAGCTCTGGAGGGAGATGCCAGCCAAGAGAACATCCCACAGAGAACTTCTCTCACAGCTCCTGCGTGCTGAGCTGGCAGAAGGCTGCGGGCTGCTGGGGGCCTGTGCTTGCAGGCAGGGCAGTCCTCGCAGGTGGCAGCACCAAGGCCAGGTGCCAAGCTGCAGCATTATCAGCATCATCAGGTGGGTGCTCCAGGCTGAAGTGCCTGGCCTGCGTGCAGCTGCTCTTACAAGGAGAGGTGCTGTTTGTATACCAGGGCTGCCAAGGGCCATGTGGCTTTTGAGTTTCTTCTGCTGAGTTTTGCAGACTGACCACGGGTGCTTCTTGCTGATCATGCAAATGGACAGCCCAAAACCTGAGTCTCAAGTCCAGAAGCACAGGACAGCTTAGGACCCTTTGTTACCCCATGCCCAGCAGAACTTGAACAAGGCATGGTGTGCTTTGTTCCCCAAGTCCCTCAAGAGTTGCCCTGGGAGCACAAGTACCCAAGGGAAGCTGGGCCACAAAGAGGAGAAAGGGAGCGGGATGTTCAGGCTTGGCCAGCCCTGATGGCAGCTTGGGGCCTCCTGGGAGCTGTGGGCTCTGCTATGAGTGCTCATTCCCGTAAACTGACCTAATCTCTCCTTGGCCCTACCCGCTGTGCTGTGACTAACGTGTGCAGGTTGCAGTTAGAGGGCTGATGTCTGAGTAAGAGTGGGGTTTTTCTGTTTGTTTGGTTTGGCTTTTTTTTTTTTTTTTTTTGTCTTAATGAGGCACTGTTAAGTCTGGGCCAGCTACTCGGGGTGTGGGAGCCTTTCTTCAGGAGGCCATGCAGTCTACTTGCACTGAAGGTAAAAGGGTCTTTTTGTTGTTTTGCTTGTGCGGGTTTTTTTTTTGTTTGTTTGTTTGTTTAGTGGAAACCAACACCTTTTCTCGGCTTTTTTTCTGGATTAATACTCGTTGTTGGAACATTAAACTGGTTTATTTTTTCCTTACCCAGCCCTTTCCGCAAAATATTAGACTTGTCCTTAACAACTCCTCTTGCTTGGGTGAAGCATCCTGAGTACAAAGCAGCTCTGGACTGCAGGCGGAGGTTTGGCAAAGTCACAAAGCCCCCTGAATGGGCAACTGTGCAGGGCAGTTCCACTGTGTGTAAACCTCTTCCAGAGAAGAGACAGGAAGGGGGATCCTGTGCTCAATTTCTTTTGTACCTCAAGAGCAGGGTCCTGAACAAGACTGCCTTTTTTGTCCCTACTGACAAGGGGGTGAGTAGTGTGGCGTGGGCTTGTCAGCACAGCCAGGCTGCACGTTGTGACAGATGGAGGGAATGAGAATCGTAGGTGTGGAGAACTGTGGGTGTAGAGAAACTGTTCATAGAGGGGTGAGGCTGGAGGGAGTGGATAGGGAAGAGCCAGAGGCATAGGTGTTGATCAGGATACTGCAAAGGCCACTCCTGCTGCTGTGGCAAACCATATAACCTGCTGAGCAAACCCTCTCTGTTGGGGCTTTTGCAGTGAGGAAGGGTCTCCCTGAGCATCTCATCTTCTGAATCCCTCAGCAACTTACCATGGGGTTCTACAGCTCTGTCAAAGGACAACCCTGGTGTCTCTAGTGTCATAGGTCCCGGCCAGCAGCAACGGGCATGTATTTGTGCCAGCTGTAGCTGCTAGAGCAGCCAAATGATGAATGACATTCAAGTATGTGCTGTCCATGTCACTCACTGATTCCCACAAAAAAAAAAAACAACAAAAAAACACCAGAATCAAACTTTAAACTAGGCTCCCCTGTTTCTCATTCTTTCCTTGACTACAGCAACGGAAGACATGTGATTTAAACTTCCAGAGTGAAAACGATGGCAGAAAACCTGGGATGTAGAATGGTATTGTCTGTCCCCTTTCTCTACAAACAACACCAGCAGATAAGAGGAAGAAATGAAAGTTGCCTTTTCCTATCTGCTTCTTTAAGTGTAGGTGCAACTCAATAGCAAACCTGAAGGAGTTATGCTGAAAATGAGCTGGTCCTAAGCAAGGTCACTCATGGGTCAGGAAGCAGCAAAACAGAGTCAGTGCCACCCTGGGCAAGGAAGGAAGTTATTGTTTCACGATACCGTCAGCTGAGTGGAGTAGCTCTGTTAATGTTTCACTCAGTAGAAATTATGTATTGACAGGGAGGATTTCCACACCTTCCTGAGGAAAATTCCTTGGGATTCTGTTGGGGTTTCTTCCAGGTTAAGAAGAACTATTTGGATCATGAACTGAAAACTGACCCGCAGATGCACATTCCTGCTGATCAGTTACATTTAGGGAAGAAAAGATTAAAAACTCCAAGGCAGAGACGAACACTTAAAAGTCAGAATTCTTTGCATTGATTCCCGTGGAAAAAATGCCAAGCCTTGTGTTTGTTTTTGGGTTTTTTTGGACTAATTGCAGAGAAATGGTGACTATGAAAAGGCTGAATACTGAAATGCTTATTACAGAAAAGACCACCTGAGAGTGCCTAAGGTTTGGGCTTTCATTGGAGGATACAATTATTGAGGAAGCTCTCATGGCAGTCCCAAGTGCTTTGTGCTCAGCATTCTCAGCAGCCTTCTTCTTCATCATATGTCATCTTTCTTTTTGCTTCCATACAAAAAAGAAAAAAAAAAAAAAGAGACGAAACTACCTGCTCTATTTTTAATCCTATTTGTCTGTAGATAAACAGCATGCTAGATGATTCATAGATTTTTATCACTTCATAAAGTTTAGACTATAAAAAGCCTACCCCTCTTTTCCGACTGGTAAACAACTATGTAAGCCTTGCTGCTGTTACTCAAAATCTAAGCTACACGCAGCACTGCTGAGATCATTTGTTAATTCCCTAACAAATAGCTTCCCATTGTGAACTCCATGGCTGTTGCAGAGCCAGCTTTGTGTATGTCCACTCGTGTGGCCTTCAGGAAGCACAGCTGCCTGGTTTCATCCAAAGGCCAAGCCGTGGATCCCAGCTAGTTGGGAAATGTTTGGCCGTGAGCGTACTGTGTTCAGCTCTCAGTGGCAGGCCCAGCGGCCTTCATCTGATGGTTCTAACTTCAACTCCTAGTGCTGCTGCTGCTAATTAATGAAGAATTTGCATGTGATGAGGGCTAGGTGGTTTGGTGCTAGCAAGGCTCTTCACACTGATCTCTTCGCTCTTAGGACAAGTGTGGTGGCCAGCCTTGCAGTGAACACTTCCATTTCTGTCATTTGTTCAGCAACTGTGGCAGAGACTTGATGTTTGGCTGTGAGAGGAATGAATGAGCGATATGATGCCTCTTGAGTGAGGAGTTAGCCTTCTTTTGAAATGACACTCATCAGTGGAGCTAATTGATACTGACCAGGGTTTGAATTTCTTTCTTCAGTTGGCATGTCTTCTCCAAGGTGAATGGAGATTACCCCGAAGCCCCAGGAGAGAAGTTTCAGTGCCAAAGTACACCCAACAGCATTTGTGAAATTAGTGGTATCCTTCCTGGGCAGGATTTCCCTTATCAATATTGGGTTTTAGAAACAAAAGAATTGGGTCAATTTATTTGTTTCCTTTCTATTTACGTAAGAGCATGGGCAGGAATTAAATGAGATTTGAGTATACCTTGGACAAAGCCTGAAAAAGCTTTATTCTTGAGGGTACTTGTCAACAGAGGCTCTTCTGAATTTGTATTAAGCTAGCAACTTCTTCTATGGCTGGCAGAAGAGGCAATCTGAGCGTGGGCTTCTGGGCCTCCTCAAACTTTGCGTATAAATCTAGTTGCCACCTAGCCCAGCTGGAAGCTGGTGGTTGCCCTTACAGACAGTATGATGTTGCAATGCAGTGTTTTATGGAACCTATTAAATCCATCAGCTGACCCAATCTGTACCTGAAGGTGTTTATCTTCTATCACACTTTCACCTTCAATTAGCAATTCAGCAGTTGCAAAGTCTGTTTAACCTTTGTCTGCAATTTTTCTTCCAACTTAAAATCATACATTTACTCTTTTCTCCTTGTTAATGTGTATTAATACGTTTTGTGCAGTTGGTTTTTAAAATGCAGACTAAAAGGGAGGAGGGTAGTGCAGTGAGCCCTCTCTGCCTTGCTAACCTTTTCAGCCCACTGAATATCAGTGGATAAACTGGACACTGCTCTGTAGATTTTAACAATTGTATATGGATGCTTTGAAATCTGGGCAACAGCTTGCATGAGGAAGATCTTAGTTCCGAAACAGTATATGTATGTATATAGTGTGGAGGAGGCTGAACTAGGAGGAGCAATTTTGAATTCTTATAACATGTTTGGTACTACTAACAGAAAGCAGAAAATATTTTACATTCTTGTTCAACACCACAGAACCAGACCCAACCTCATCACAGAGGAAGAGGGGGTTTTGATGCTTCTTTTGCTTCTTCCAGCATTTTCCCACAACTCTTTTGTAACCAGTGACACAACATCCAAACTGAAGGGCTGAAAACTGAGCCCTCTAAAAGCTGAAATACTCATGAGGGTGCATCAGAGAGAGTATAGATGGTCTTCAACCGCACGGATGCCAGATGATGCTTGTTATGGCTGGAGCTGTCACCGGAGGGTGACACAGAAGTTCAAGGAACTGGAGGATGGCTGAGAATGTGTGGGTCAGGTGGGGTAGGTGGCTAATTCTAGCCTTGTATTATCAGTATCCACACTGGTTGGAGCTCCTGTCCACGAGGCAGCAGTGTTGGCGGAGCTGGAAGGAGGCCTCTATCAGTAATTAAGGCTAGGTTGGGCAGGAGGAGCCCAACTCCTCCAGCCTTAGTGTAATTACTAACACAGAGAGGAGGTCATCTGCTTGGAGACCTCTGCTGTCCACTGTTGTTAGCAGTTTATGTACTCTCTGTTCCTCCAGTGTGACCTGGGGGTCGATCCTCCTTTGTGCACAAATCTTTGTGGCTATTTATGGAGACCAGTTTTATGCGTTCACTCAATGGGGACACTATCAGTGGGTATGGAGAAACTCTGAAGAACTGTGTTTCCTGCACGTGTTTATAACACAAATCCTGTTGTGCAGGATGAAGCAAATAAAATCTCTGTACTGATCAGCTAAAATGAATATCAGCACCAACTCAGGTGCTTGGCAGAGCTCATCTTGCAGGATTATGCTAATGAAATGAAAGAGAGAAATGTCTCTGCTTGAATAGGAGAAAATAGAAAATTTCTGACGAAGAACTGATCTTGGAGTGCTGGAAGCTGATGTTACTGCGTTAGTTTGGCGTCTCTTAGTGATTTTACTTTGCGTACTTTCTGCGCTGAATCTCTCTCTGTGGATTTGTTCTAAGCTATTTGTTATTTAGCACCACAGTAATTTCTGGAGTTTGTGGCTGTATTCCTGGTTAAATGGTTGCTTATTACCTTTATGCATTTGTATAGCCAACAATGCAATGCTCAGCCAGGGGTGTCATAGTAACACATTTTCTGCTGACAAGGAGTTGCACCGAATTTGAAAAGAAACCCAACACCTCAAAGACTGGCATGTGAGAGGTGGCGTTTATGCTGCAGTTGTGCAAGCCTACACGCAACCAAGCGTGGCCAGGTTGCCTCTCCTGCCAGGGATGCCACCCACATCTGTCTGGGTTGTGCCTGCATCAGCTGTTTCCTGCAGCCCCGTGCTGTTGCTGGGTGTAGCTCTGCCCGCAGCTCGCTGCAGCTCTCGGCACCCTGTCCTGCAGGCAGGCACTGCTGCTCGGCTCCAGCTGCCGGCAGCGGTTTCCCGAGCCTGCATGTGCGAGAGACCCTGATGGGCTGAGGTGGTGGCAGAAGCCTGGAGGTAAGTGAGTGCTGATTGGAGAGAGGGTTTTTATCAACGTGACGGTAGAAAAAATGGCAAAGCACAGCAGCGGTTCTGCAGTTCCCTGTGTCAGGCAAGGCTCCTGCGGGCAGCTCTTTGCAGGAAGCGAAGCTCTCTGGAAACAAACTGAAATCTTAGAAAACACGTGTGCAGACCTAGCATGCTAATCCCCTGATCAATTTGGTCCTTAGGCAATGGCTTCTACTGGAAGCAGAAACAGAATTTAGCTTTCAGTAGTAAAAGCAGTGTAGTTTGCAGATTGATTCAGGGACCAGTATGCCCACTTTTATTCAAGAGGAAATAAAAACAAACCTTCCCACTCCGTAGTTCCTAATGCTCTGTCCGTATTGGTGGCCTATTTTTCTGCTTAAGGACAGGGAGGGACCGTTGAGTCACACACAATCTCATGCTCTCCTCCTCCTCTCATTTAAATATTAATGTGATGAATTATTACTAGAGTAACAGCTGAGCACTGCTCGTGTCACAGAAACATAACCTTCTCCTCCTCATCAGATCACGGCTATTCCTGACTAGCATTTTCTGGTCGACCTCTTCACTTGTTCTGTATGGCTTTTTACAAATCATTTTGTTAGTTCTGGTGTGGTGTCGTTAGGATAATTGTTTTGCTGTGTTCTTTCTGCTTAAATATTAATGATACTGAGGAAGTCAAAAGATAGCTTCAATAATGGTAAGTTAAATGTCTGTGTGTATTCTCCTATGAGGTCTGTGTGTTTAGAGGGAAAAGTATAAAGGATTAAGATCAAGTTTGCTACCTAACATTTAAAAACCTCTCTCTTGAGAATAACCCAAATAACAATAGATGGTCTTTTATGCAAATGAAACGTTGTACTTTAGTCAGCTAATGCCTCTAGATAATTCAGAGGAATAACTAACGTTCCAAGAAGTATTAACACATTGCATCCTCTGTAGATAAAGCGCTGTAAGACAGACTGCTAATTAATAGGAGACAATCTGCAAAGAGTGCTTAAAATAATTATTTAGCATCAAAGAAAGGGAGGGGATAGGAAAGAAATACAACACTACGAGTTATCTCAGTAGGATCGGGAACACCGAGGTAAAGTAAAGTAGGTAAAAGAAAATGTTCGGTCCTGTGAGTAAAGGTCCTCCTCTGCTGAACACCTTTAGAATGTGTGTGTGTGCGTGTGTGAGTGGTTTGACAAACCCACGTGCTCTTTCTCATTTCAAGTGTCACTTCTTGTAGTGCCTTCACGCTGCAGAAGGGGTGGCTGGTTTTGTTGGTGCCAGGACCGTGGCTGGGGAGGGCTTGGTGGCAACAGGAGTGTGTAGAAGGTGGTTTTCCTGCATTTTCCCTATTGCTAACTTAGAATTGTATGAAATTTTTCCCAGACCTCCTTGAATTTTAACTCACCGCTCTCGTCACTTAGGGAGAAAAATCTCAAATACTGTTACGAAGATTTTTAAATGAAATGTCCATATTTTGATCTGCAAATCCTCACTTCGAATTTTTTCCCTTAAGTGATCAGTGTTCCAAAGTCAAACAAAATGCTTTCAATTTGAATAAAATGTCATTAAATTTGTTTGTTGTTTTTATTTTTTAAAGCTGTTCATAAAATGAATGGGAAACCTAAAAAAAAAAAAAAGGGAGTGTGACCCAATTTATAAATTGTGCCCTTTTCCTACTCCTGAAGAAATTGTTAGAAACTCAGTGCCCCAGTCTGCCTGACCGGTGTCTGGAGGAAGGAAGGAGGGACACTGTACTGCCTGTGACCTTTTCCCATTCCAAATTCTCTGATTAGGAGGGGTGCTGAGAAGGAAGAGTTCAAACAGGACTACTAAAAAGTATCTTTCTTCAGTCACAGAGCCTTTTAATGCCGCGCTAAAAGTAGTGCTGGTGCTTCTTGAATAACTTTTCTATTCTGTGCTTTACTGAGCAAGTATTTAACTGGATGCAAAGTGCCCAATCCTGACTGCTCTCGATTCCCACTGTAGCCAACGAGGATAAGCTCAGGGGCTGGGACACGCTCGGTGCCAGGCAGCACTCACTGGCAGGGAGCTGTGTGCTCTCTCTGTGTTTATATAGGCAAACAGATATTTTTTCCCATCTGTCTTCTGTTCCTCCTAAAGTTTATGGGAATCAGAAATGATTTTTTCTTTCTTAACTTACCATTCATATCTGGGGTTTTTTGTTTGTTTGTTTGTTTTTAATTTGTGTGAAGGTTACTGTATTGCAAATTATTTGTCAAATATGCTGCTTTTATAAAAGCTCTTATACCTGACTATCCTTAGGTAAGATCCCATTCCAAACAGTGCCTTCAGATGATTATTCGCTGTGATTGCAAATGAACCCTGTAGCAATTTCCTAACAGCCGTCCGTCCTTGTGGATGGAAAAGAAACCTGCTGTCAGAACTACAAATAATTTACGTAACCCAATTTAAAGCTCTAACAAAATGTTCCCTTGTTAAGAGGATTGCTATACTTAATGTGTGAGATGGAAATACTTTCTGAAGGTCAGGAATGCACAGAAGATAGATTAGATCTCTGGAAAAGACAAAAAAGAGATTTTTAACAGAAGACTTTCCCCTGTCAGACATTCAACTCGGCATTGTCTGAGGCCTTATGTAAGCACACTCCGTTGCTGTAAATGTAAACGCTGTGCAGAGGGAGAGGAGTGTCAAAGCTTCATCTTGGCACGTGGGAAAGCATGAGTGAGTGAGACTGGCTGCCATCATCCATGGCACAAATAAACACTGTTTTTAAAGAACAGAAGGGTGAATTCAGGGATGTATTTCCTAGGTTCTGCTTGTCCTAACTGTGAGCATTTTGCTGAAGGGTCACAAGCAGTGCCTTCTTCAGGTGATACTGGCAGCCCTGAGTGAAGCCCTGTGGGGGTGGCAGTGGATGGCTCATGTGAGCAAGGGCAGCAGGAGGGAGATGTCTCATTTTGGATCTCCGCTCATGTCCCTCGCTCAGTAAAGATCCCAGGAGCAGACCCAACACTGAATGACAGACAGGTGGAACAGCATCCACGAAAGCCAGAGAGCAGGCTCCAGGAAGGGCCTGTGGGCCAGGCCAGGCCCTGGCTTATGCTCCTCAGCTGTGACCTGTTTGTGAGAAACTGTCAGGGGAAGACACAGAACCTGGGTATGACATGTTGGAAAACAGCTTTGTGAAATCTAGCTTTTCATAATAGGATTGGTGTGGGGGTGTCTAGGAGTGCTTGTCATATGGAGATAATAACAAGTTACAGCCGCTGTCACCACCTGAGAGCCAAGCTAACGCTGCCTGCTTGCTGTCGCTTCCTATCCTCTGAGCACATTCCCTCCTCACAGCCAAAAGCTCAGGTTACGGAGAAGCTGATGATGGAGATCAGTTCACAGAATCATGGGATATTTCTATGGAACAGGGAATCACAGGGTGTATAGAAGAGAGCCCTCCACAGCCTCCCCATGCCCCCACACCTCTCTCCATCCCCGAGCACAGTGCCAGTGCTCCTTTGGTCTCAGAAACACTGATCCTCCCTTTTTCAGCTCTAATATGCTCTCATGTAGGAAGGCCTTCATACCACCATCTTCCTTAGCATCCCTAGTGGCTTTCCAGCTCCCAGGGCGTGCCTAGAAATGCATTGCAGCCAGATAGGGGTCTGGGTATGGAAAAGCATCTGTGTGTCTGTTTCTTTGCCCACGTGGAGAAATGATAGGGAGCAACTTTTGGGCAGTGGCACAGCAAAGCACAGGGTGGCTCTGGAGAGCCCAGGGAGCTCCTGCATTGCCACATTCTGGGAGAGTACATGCCTCTTTTTGGCCTGACTGCTAAGTCTTTGGATAGAAAGATTTTGGAAGTTACACTTCTAATTCTGAACTTTGCTGGAAAATTTAGCTCAACTGCTTTGTCATTTTACAAGAACTGGGCTGGAGGAAAGCATTGATTTTGCCCTACTTTTAAAACAGGTGAACAAAGAGAGTCTTTAGATGTCCCTTTCCTGTTCCAGAACAGGAGGACATTCTTGAAATCTGGAATCAAAGCTGAGTTTTATATCTGTGGAAAAACTCTTAATGTATATGAACTTGAGACCTCATGTTTTGTAGGCTGGATAGATGTGGTAGCAGACGAATTCCCCAAGCAGACTGTCAGTACCGGGTGTGTTCCAGACAAGAAAACTTCTAAACATTCTAAACAGTGAATTCTCTTGTGACTGTATCTGTGGGCCACTGCAGGCTTTGTTGGGTTTGGGCACCTTAACAGGATGTAAGTGGACCGTTCTTCCCATGTGCTGCTTTCAATGGCTCCTGCAGGTAAGAAGCTGGAAGCAGCTGCTTGGCTCAAATGCAGAAGAAATAATGACTAAATGAGTTGGGAATTTTTAAGGAATAGGTTGTGGGGAAAAATGTAAAAAAAACCTGTTACTTGAATTTGAAAGGAGAAAACCAAATAGCAAGTGGGAATTGAATGGGCAGTGGGAGGAGAGTTGGAGAAATCAGTTGAGCAGCTGGAAGGGGGTGGAGAGGCTGGGATGGAGGGTGTGCAAACACAGCTACATGGGGGTGTTCTGGTGCTGGGGAAAATTCAACCTGGACAAAGCCTAGAATTATCTGCGAAAACATAAAATCCAGAACTTTGGCGATCTGCAGTTGGTGAAAGAAGTACCAATCTCTTTGAAAACCTGAATGGTAGAATGAAGTACCAATCACTTTGAATGTTCTGGGAATTTCAAATTGGCCACTATTAACGGTTACTGTGACCTTGATCTTTGTGACTCAGTTCAGGAGAGTGGAAATGATAATATCCTGGTAGCTTTGCAGATTGTAGAAATAAAATTAATGGATATTTGCAGAACTCTTAAGCCCTGCAAAGTAAAAAATTCCTCTGTGATTCTGTCCTCAGACCAGGGCAGGGCGTGATGAATACGACATAGGGCAGTACATGGATTTTATTTTTCCTGGTATCCAATTACTGCTAATCAGGTGAGCACTATCTGTCTTGTACAATGAATGAAGCAAAGCACTGAACACTTGTGGAGGGGAAAAGAGGTATCTGCTCATGCAGCCAACCTGTGCCAGAGCAGATAGAGCTTGCTCTGATTACTGTGATCATCATGGCAGATATAGCTCCCTTGAAAGGTCACAGAAGTTTACTAGCTGACATTAAGGCCATATTCCCATGTTCTCCTGCTATCTGAAACATTAGAGCAATCAGGAAGATAAATTTTTTGCTCCTCTGTGTAAAAAGGTTCAAAAGTTTCAATTACTGCTCTGCTTTCTCATTTGATTTCAGCACTTACTGCAGATTCTTGGCTGAAGTTTTCCAACTTGACAATGGCCTGTTCAAGCCTTGCCCCTGATTTACTATTACTCCTAGCAATGATTACATCCATTTTGTTTACTAACAAGTATCATTGGACCAAGGATGATAAACACTGGGTACAGGCTAGTACTTTGAACGCAAATTGTACATACAGTCCTTGAATCAATTTTACTACAAGTAAATGAATTGCCCTAATTATTTAAACAGGGATATTATCACAGACCATAATAATCTGATTTTTCTCAAGTATTTAGACAGTCCATCCATGCAGCTGTGGAAATACCAGCCTGGGTAGTCTGACAGGAAAAAATAAATAGCTGACATCCTGAAACTTTTGCTGGGCTGGGGCAGAAAACAGCAATTCCATTTAGTGAATTTTAGTGAATATTGCGTTGCGTTTTGAAGACTGTGTGTGTACCAGGTCAACCTGAAGGTTAAGTCTTCCTTGGAGTTGTCCTTGAAGAAGGATGCTGGCATAGCACAATGGAAACTCTTTGTCCAGCCCTGTCAAGATGGCTGGACTCTGATGGCAAGGGATGAGACTTGTACCCATCCTTGGCTTAAAGGGTGTGTCTTTTCCGAAACAATCTGTAGCTTAGACATGCTGTTTGTTTTGGATAATTTAATAACAAGGAAAAGATGAGAGGTTTGTAAGCTGCAGTCTCCCTCTGGGCTGCTCTTTCAAGACTGACTTCCAGGAAGAGTCTTCCCACTGTTTAGTGGCTGAAGCCTAATACTTCATTGCTTTGGGTGACCAAGTGCAATCTCATACTGAGTAGCCTGGCCTTGTCACAAGTATTGCTGAACAGGAATGAATGGACTTGTGCATTTGTTTCCTATGATAACGGGTGCAAGGGAACAGAGACTGGGCTTTCACCTGGATTGTGAGTTTCCAGGGACATTAGACATAGTGTTGATATTTGCTCAGTTACAATGCCCTTGATGACAGCAAGAGCAGCCATGCAATTTCTATTATGACATCAAGGTCCGTCGAATTGCAGCAATCATGGGAATGAAGCACTGCAATTAGAGCTGATCCAAAGGTTGAAACTCTCCTTCTTTGATTGATCTCAGATGCCTTTGTTTTGGGAGTGTCCAGATTAAACAATAAGAAGAAATTTGAGATAAGGATTAGCAACATTTCTGTTTATTAAAATAGCCTTATCAGTAATTGATTTTACCTGGGGCTTAAATGCTTCTCCAGTGTTTCGTAAAACAGAAAAAATGAGGGCAGAATATCTTTCCCCCTGCCACAAAATACAGCTTTAGATGAATGTGGTGTCTCATAAGTTTTGGTTCTAACAGCTTTGTGCCAAAGATGATTGTATGTGATGTGGCTGGGCTGCTTCAAAGTGATTTCTCAGCACTGAAATGTCCTGTGGAGATATTTCTGCAAAGCAGTCTGCACTAGCTCTGCACAAGAAGAGCATGTCTTTGTGGAGCAGGCTGCTCAATGAATAGGCATGTAGACACCTTTTCTTGCAGGTCAAGACGCAAATAATGTATACAGGTTTTCTTTCCAAGTGCAGAAAATAATGAAGTCCAGATTTACAGATCTAGGTTTTTTATGCTGGTGATCACTAAGAGCAGTTGGATCTCATGTCCTGGCATTCTCATTGAGCTCTACAGAGGCCAACAGCCCTGCCCACCTTCTCCTGTACTCTCTCAGTCTCTTTCTTTCGTGCACGCACACCATGTGTGAACATCATTAACAAGTGGATTTGCTTTAATTCCTGTTATTTATACATAGATGGATTCCGTTTCTGGTTGCACAGCCTTTAATGTAGAAGGTTTGGGATAGTTCTGTTTCAACACTGCCTGATAGAGGTAATAAATACCAAAAATTCAGTCAGTAATGCTTTCAGAGCAAAAAAAAAAGAAAAAAGAAAGAAAAGAAAAATTAAGTTTTTCTTTAGAGTTTTATAAATTCACATCATTGGTAAAGCCAGTTACTCAGTACAGAAGCTTAAGAAATGTGTCATGTATTATGTATTCCTGCCATAGGTAGGCAGTGCTTCTAGGCTGTTTTGTCTGTCATGGGAACAGATCAGTAAAAAATGATGAGCAGAAGCTCCACTTCTGAAAGCAGGGCCACCAGAAGGATCAAATGTTAACTCTTTGTTAAAGAAAAACACCAGCAGAAGCCTCATGCCTGGGGCTAACTGTGCATGAGATGGCACTGTGGGTGGTAGTGGGTATGCTGCTGGGCAGAGGAGCTGTGTGCGAACGCACCTGCGTGCTTGGTGCCCCTCCAAAGACAGCTCTTCTGCATGCCAACGCCGTGCTGCTCTCTGCACCGCGTGACTCAGCAGCCATGTCTGCTGGGTAGGTCACTGTGTCTCAGTGACACTTGTAGCCTGCTGTACGTAGCACACCGTCAGTCTGCAGTGGTGTGAAAGTGTGGCAAGGAATGGGCTGAGCGGGGCTTGCTGGTGTTAGGAAGAGCAGTGCCTGGGTAGGGAGCACTGGGGGAAGGCCGCAGTTAACGTGCTGAAGTTCAGCCTGTTGGGAATTCTACCATGGACTTTGCGTAAGCATTTATCTGGGGATAAGTGGTTGAGTTTTACCTTTGTGGAGGCTGATAGAAACAAAATGAGACAGTGAATTGCTTCTCCATTCTGTACTAATATTGCAAAGAGGAACAGGTAGTTATTTGGATCAAATGAATAGATAAAGATTAACTTCTAAGCAGCTATTATTGGAGCACACTTAAAGCACTTTGAATTGGAAGAGACTTTGCTGAAGCTGATGGTAAATGCCAGGGTAAGAAGATGATCCTGCTGTTTGGCACCAGTCACAGTCTGGAGAATCTCCAATGCCCACTGGCATTTAGAGCATGTCAGGAGCAGAAAGCTCCTCCTTGTTAGTAAAAGACAAAGCGAGTTTAGACAATTCTGCTTAAATTTTTCCTCTTCAAAGGAAAATTTAATTGCCTTGGTTTTCATTGTAGTGTAGTTGCAAGCAAATACTTTTTTTTTTTTTTGGCTTAAACTGTAATGTGGAGGCGAGAGATCTTGTGCTTCATAAGCCTGAAACCCTCCACAGTAAGTGATGCTTTTCTGCAGTTGTTTTTCTTTTTTTTCTATGTAATTGTCAATGGTGCCAGTCCCTTTCCTGGGCACTGCAGACAGTTGCCCTCTGTGGAGTGGACTGATACCTTGCATCATTTCCTGTTATCTGTCCAAACCTATTTATAAAACGTCTGCTGATCCTGGCATCCAGGCAAAACTCAGTTTTCATGAGAAAACAAATAGTTTGGAAATGCATTCCCTCCCAGCAAGTGTCTCAAAACTGTTGAAAAAGACTTGAAGCATATTTGACAATCATAGTAAAAGATGAGATTTAATGGGCTTGGAGAATGGAGGGAAATGAATAATCTCATATAGTTATACTGAAAACCTTTAGAAATAGATAGTAGAATGTGAACTGAGAAGGAGTTATGGATTAAACGGGAGAGGGGCTGGTTCCAGAGCTCTCTGCTATGAAAGTCTTTCAGTTTTGATGTCTGAAGGTGTATCAAAAGCAACTTAAGCTAGTTTCTGCAGTGCTGAATACTTGTACAATTGGATGGTAGAAGTTCTATAGGAAGTTTCTACTTACATCGGCCGGAGGCAAAAAATAAAATAAAATAAAATAAATAAATAATAAGAAAAAGATGAGAGAATGCAGTTAGCACTTTTAATGACACTTGAGCTCTCTCTCCAGCTTCAGGAGGCTGGTGGGAGTAGGAGGCTGACAGTGGCTGTAGGAGGCACTGAGGGAAGCAGTGTGCATCCATGCAGGCCTGCTCTGCTATTTTAGGAATCCTGAATGAGAGCGTTGGCCGCGGCCTACACACACCCCAAGCAGCAGCACTCCCACCTGCTGCCCGCCTGCCCTGGCCCTGGGCACAGTGCTTCTCGCCTGCTGGCCTTTCACCATCCTCTGTTGCATCCCTGAGCTCTGGTGCAGGCACCGACGTATGCAGGGCAAAGTGAGCACAGAATGGTCCCTGCCCGGTGGGCTGTGAATTAGTTCCAAAGGTACTCCGTGTGACTCAAAGTCCAACTGATGTCACCCCATTGCGCTGCTCTGGAAGGCTCCGCAGTGACACGGGTGACCGAGGCTGGATCCGAGCCCACGGGGCTCTGCAGGGGCTAAGTCTGTATCTCTGAGTATGAGACTCCTTCAACACAACCAGTTAGCATTGTTTTTCCAGTCCCAAATGTCTCGTGGCAGCGCCGCATCTCCTCCTGATTGCTCACAAAGATTTCCTCCTGGCTGTGAGCCAGTCCATGTGCAGTTTATTGCAAAGCAATCTCTGAAAGTGTTTGAAATGCCTCAGCTTGCTCACTGCTCCTCCTCTTATGAGCCTGTAGATAACATTTGTTGCTATTTGATATGTAAAAGTTGCATAGCCTCAGGCTGAAAGAAGCGTATCAGCTGCTGCACATGTATTTGCACTGAGCTTTGCCCCCTGTAAATGTATTTCAAGAGGATTCTGGGGCTGGTGAACATGTTAGCAAATGTTGGTTGGATTTTTCTTCTCTCTGACAATGACAAGCACTGCAGCACCAGCTGTATTTACAATCATACAGCAGACACTTCATCTCTGTATTGCAATAGCAATTAAAATGCTGCAAAAAGCTGCAAGTAGGAAGGTTTACTGTTCTATAGGAATGAACAGGAGTAGTTCTGCAAGAAAACATGTATAGTTCTACAACAAAATGCAGTAGCTCTGCAATGGAATTGTTCTAGGTAAATCCATCATCGGGCCCTTATAACTTCCACTGAATTGTTAATGTATTTTCAGGTAGCTATACAAAAACAAAGGGGTTTTTTTGCTGACATTGCCCTACCCTACTCCCAGGGCATCTCTCCTCTTTGGAGTGACCAAGGTATTGTACATAACATCTGTACAGTGATATATTTCCTTATGACACTGGCAGCACTGTGGCTGCTGCAAGGACCAGTACAGAGTTGTGCCAGGATAGCTGTACAGAGATGCCCTTGACAATTGCCTTTGTGCCACTTCTGCACGTGGATGTTCTCTAAACTGCTTTGCTTGAGGCTTTGGATGTGGGGATCAGAGCAGCACTGTAGTGCAGTCAGAAGAAGCAGGACTGAATGGGGGAGGACTGTCACACACAGAATTCCCTCGTTCCTAAGGGCTGAAAATAGAGCCCAACATTTGTTGCTTCTTGTTTCCACTTCATCCTATGCCTTGCATTGCACAACAGTCCTATTCCTCTTTCTGAGACTATTTTTCAGCTGTAGATTCATCCACTGACAGGATCTGCGCATTGCTACAGCACAGCTCCCATGTCCTGTGCTGGGAAGTTAGAAGAAACTCAGGTCACATGGAGCATACGGGCATGAACCCACTGCTACTAGTAAAATGTGCTTAAACCTACAAGTGCTTTGGTCTCCTGCCTTCATTGCCTACCTTGGTAAATTTTTCAATGTTTACTATTGTGTGCATGAAATAGTAATATCTAACCTCTGTGCAAGATTAGATAACAAGGAATGAGAAAGAAAGGTCCCAAAATCTGGAAGAGCTCCTGCCTTGCAACTGAATCTCACACCCCGAGGCTGCTTTCAGTATTGCCATAGCTCCATCAGCTGCTGCTTTAGGCAGCTGCCGTGTCCGTGTGCTAGGTGTTGGTAAAGACACAGAGAAAGTAGGCAATGGAATTGCCTGTCTTAAAATAAATGTGTGCTATTAAGAGGGAAGTCTGGATGCAGTTAAGCTGTACTGAAGTGTCCTAGATTGCTGATCATCTACCAAGGGGGAAGAATGACTTGTTCAGTTTTAAGTTTTTAATGACTTTTTTTTTTCCTGCAGAATCACAGAATTTCCGAAGTATGTCACAGCAGCATTTATTTCTAACCTCAAAGTTAAACATGTTCTGTGAGTGACTTTCTTTTTCCACCTTCATCTGCCCTTTGTTCATTGCTGCCTTTGGTTTGAATTGGGCTCTTTGTCAATAGTCTGTTCTCCTCCATTTTCCATTGTTTCACGCAGGGATGAAGATTTTAGGGTTCACCTCATTCCTTTCTTCTCACTCCTCTAATGTTCTCGTATCTTTTTGATATGATCATGCTGTAGATGGGTACAAAGTTTGCTCCAGCAAACTCAGTTCTACCTAGCAAGTGCACAAGGTGATGTTCTATTGTCTGTGCCATGATAGCTTTGGCTATTTAGCAGAAAGTAACTCAGAAAGGAAAAAAGTACAGCGGTGACTTGTATATGAGTACCTGCTGATAATGGTGGTGTGAAAAGAATGCTGTCAGTGAACCCAGAGAGTTTGCATTACAAAAATGTGTCTGTGTAAAATAAAAAGAGAAAGGAAAAAAAAAAAAGAGAAAAAAGAAAAAATATTAAAAAACCTATATCCAATATGGCAAGGTGCAGACTAACTTTACAGTGAAACTCAGCTATACGTGGTCTGCTGTGCTGAATGGCAGCACCATAAGCTGTGCGCTGGCAGAGCGAGGGGTTTGCAACCCCAATGGGCTGCAGGACCTGTGACATGCCAGTGTCACCTTCAGTGGTAGCTGAGTCTGCTTGGTGTCAGGTAGCTCAGATCGTGAGAGGGAGTTGTGCAGGCCCAGGAAGCAGTGATTTCCCACAGAAAAACTGAGACAAAAGCTTAGAGCTGCCAAGTTACCTTGGGCAACCTTTTCATGCCTTCTCTTAATCTTTCTTCCATTGCCAATCGCAATGGGTGTGGCTGCTGAAAAAAAATGCTTTATTCCCTTTTGTGCCACAGTTGCAATTCACACTTAGACTGAAATAGTACACTGGAATTTACTGTTTGATATTTTTGAACTTGGATCTAATAAAAGACTCATTGTTTCTGTTCTAATTATTTTTTAATTGCTGGGCTTTATGGCCTTGTAAGACCAATTCTTTTCTTACTCTGCAGTTAATATCTGCAAATGTTTTTGAATTGAATGGTATCATATAATGTATCATCTACAAGCAATGTAATTGTGTTCTTAGGGGAGTGGGGAAACAATGCAATGCAGGAATTTATAGCTAATGAACAGGCTGTCAACCACTCAGGTATGGATTAGCAATTTGGCTGATTAGATAGATAAAAATTGCAGAACGAGGCTCCCCTGGATGGAAGGATCTCATTCACTACATTTACTCTGTGCTCTTAGAATGGCAGAGAATAGATTTCGGGGGGGGGAAGGGGGGGAGATATTGATTTATTAATAAGAAACCCAGAAAAGTAGTGGTACATCTGGGCTACATGAGGTTTGTGAGTGAGCCTGTAGCTCGCTCTGCTTTCACTGCACTACTTGCAGATGTACTCAGCTGCTGTGCAGCAAACTCCATGGATGCATGACTTTCCCACCTGGCTGAAATGGCAGTGTGGCATTGGCAAGCAGAGCAATGGACATAGTATGATGGTAGGGTCTCCAGCTGCTGTTGCAAGGCTGTAGTATATTATTTTTCCTGCTGCAGTGCCCTAAGATCAGCTCGATTTTTTTGTCTCCCATAATGAGAATACTTTGTATGGGTGGAAGGATTCTTTAATTAAGTAAATAGCTCGGTCTTTCAGACACTGAAGCCACTGGTGCTCCTGCTTTTTTTTTTTTTTTTTTTTGTCCCAAATCTCTCCTTTTAATGCAAACAAATTTTCCTTTGTGGCTTGGCTATGAGTGCTGTCCTAACATCACCTCTTCCAAGTATGCACTCTTGCAGTTTTTTATAGTCAGTATTTAAATACAGGCCTCTGTAGCAGCCAGTGCTGCAATCCTCCAGCACTGTTGTGCTGGGCTGCTGGATGCCACTGTGTTTCTGACTTTTGTCCACCATTGGCAGCATAGCTGGCTGCCTATAAATTACCAAATATCGTAATGAACAGCAACAGCTTGGTTACTGACTTCTGTGTTACTTGTTCAGCACCAAGTTAGCAAATGTCCCAGTCACCTCTTCTCTGCTCCCAGTAAGAGGGGACAGCTGGCTGGGGAGCAGGCGTGCTCATGCATGTGAGCAGCACCAGGCAGTGCCCGTGGGGCTGTGTGAGTTCCCCTCCTGTGGTCCCAGTGCCATGGAACAAGCTTTTTCCTCTCTTCCCTTTCTCAAAGCGATGCTGATTCTTCCTGCACCCGTCACTGCCAAGACTTTTATTGTTATGAATTGGTGTGATGTGGTGGAACGTTTAACAAAAAATCAAGTTCTGTGAGGATGCTGCTGTCAGGGTGGGAGCAGAGGGAGGCACAGAGCCCTATGCTATGCAGTGTGAGTAACTTCTGCACTACCTCTAGCCAGAAATAATCGTTTGAACCAGTAAAAATGAGCATTAATTGTTCTATCTTCTTTTGAGTCATCGTGTGCTGACAGGGCTGTGTGGGACCCAGGGAACGAGCTGAACCTCCCTCAGTGGAACCTCAGCTTTCCTTCTGCTGCATGCAGCGCTGCAGTTTTCCTGCATCTTTCTAAGTCCGAGAACATCTCACCTCACACTGAGATGTCTGCCTAGAAGTGTTGCGGGGAAAATGTCTAAGGTTTGAATTATTTCACTTTATTTTGTTGCATTCGTTGTGACTTACAGGGGAAAAAAAGTAGAGTTAAGTCTGCTAAGAGGGATATAATTGCAGGCGAGAACAGAGAGCGAGTGACTGTTGGGGAGCAGCGTGCAGGTATTCGTGGGGAAAACATTCAGGGCCGCAATAACACAGGGACCGCAGGCCTATGGCCACAGGTAACCGCCGTGGCTGGAGCTGGGCCTGCTGGCTCTGCTCCCCGTGCAGGTCAGCATCGTCCCCCCGCGTGCCGTGCCCAGATCCGCGCTCGGGCTTTGGGTGTGCGGTGTCCCCGCAACGACCCCTCGGGTCTCGCCCATCGATTCGCTCCCGGCTCAAACGCGCGATACCGGAGGTGTGACGGCAGCGCGGCGATAGGACGGGGCGGACGCCGCACCGGAGGAGGAAGGGGCAGCAGTTCACTGAAGCTCGGAGCGTAACGGTATCAACACGACGCCGTCTGACGGCAGCGACGCCACCGCGGGTCCGTCCCGAAGGTGCCCGCAACCGCCGCACGGGCCGAGGCCACCAGCACCGCCGGAGGCTGCGGGGTCCGCCCCGCTCCGAGACCCCGCGGTCCCGGCCCCGCCCGACCGAGGCGGAGCCGTTGCCGTCCCCGCCCCCGCCTGCCCTCCGCGCCGGGTTACATGGCGGCGGTTGCGGCGGCGGCGACTGCGGCGAGGCGGGCGGGCGCCGGGCGGGAGGCGGTGGTGGGGCCGCGGGGCCCGGCCGTGTGAGCAGCGCAGCGCCCGATGAGCCCGGGGAGGCCCGTGAGTGGGGTCGGGGGGCTCGGGGGAAGGCGGGGCAGGGCGCGGGGCTGGCGGCGGCCCGGCCCTCCGCACAAAGGCGCTTTGTTCCCTCCCGCCGCGGCGCCCCCTGCCCGGCCCGGCCCGGCCCGCTCCGCTCCGCTCCGCTCGTCCGGCGCGGTTCTGCGCACTGCGGCGGCGGGAGGCGGGCGGGCTGCGCCGCGCTCCGGGAACGGCCACCTCGGCGCCTCCCGGGGTGGGTGCGGGGTGCGGGACTCCCCTCCGCCGTGCCGGGGGCGGCCTGAAGGGCGTTTGAAGGTAGGGCCGGGCCGGGCCTCGCGCGGAGCTCCCCTCGGTTCGTTGTGGGGTGGGCCCGGCCTCGTGGAGTCGGCGGAAGTTTGGCGGCACCGCCCGGGGCGCTGCGTCGGCGGCCGTGGCCGGAGCTGAGGGCCGCGCACCGCCCCGGGGCGGCGCCGAGCGGAGCGCCCGCTCCCTAGGAACCCGGAGCCGTTTGCGGCCGGCGGACGCCGCGGGTCATTGTCTGTCGTGTGCCCGGAGCGTCGCCGGGCTCGTGTCTGTGAGTGCCTGGCGGAGCACTGTGATAGCGCGGAGTGTTTCTAAACCAACTGCGCGCCGCAGAAAGCGGCGGCTTAAAGTTGAGACGAGTTCTGGCTTGGTAGGGGGTCAGGAAGTGCGCTACACAGCCAGCACGGGGGATGGGAGCTCTGCGTCTCGCCCAGCCCTGCGCTGACGCTGGAGCCGGCGGGCCTTGCGTTTCTCAAGCAGCGGTAAGGAGTACCGGCAGCTTCCATCCCGTTCCCCAGCGCTGCGGATCGCCGGGCTCCGTGTGCTCCCGCATCTCCTCCAGGAGACCCGCGGCCCGGGAGCGGTGGGAGGCAGCGAGCAGCGGTTCTGAGCTGGCGATGACTCACTGCCTACTGACTGCAACGTGGCTGCTCCGAAACAGCGCTGCTGCCCTGTGTTTTTGTAGTCAAAAGATAGCACTTAGCAGGTTGTATAATGCGCCGTTAGTCATTCCTGGGCTTTCTGTTGTGAGTAATGATTTGATCGTTATGCGGTCTGCGTAATTAAATTAACGCATATCTTCCCGTCCTGTTTGGATTTCAGAAGAAGTAAACCTCTCGTGCTTGCCCCGTGTCACACATCCTGCTTCCTGAAAGCAGCAGGAGAGCCCCGCACACAAGCTGAACACGGAGCCGGGCAGCTGCTCACATGGTGCGTGGGGCTGCCGTGTGCGAGGGCACCCTCTGCCAGCAGCAGTCTGCTGGGGGAGCGTGGCTGGGCTGCTCGCTGAGCTCTGGAGGAAGGAACAAAAATCCCCTTTAAAAGTGGTGATAATAACTTGAAAAGGACTCTTGGAGAGGTGAGAGATGACTTAGGCAGAGCCATCGGTGCCCAAGCGAACAGCACGAGTCAGGGTGATTAACCCCTGCCTGTAACGTGCTGCCATGTGGCGCGCTTTGGATTTAGATTTGTTACGTGGCCGAGGAGGGGTGATGAGGTTCTTTATTGTTTGTTTTCAAGGCAGGTGCTTGGGCTAGTGGCCGTGGCTGACAGTGAAACTGAAAATGTGTCAAGTGTGCTGGTGTTTCTCTTTCAAGTATGAGTGTCAGAAAAACAAACTGCAATTTTTCTAAAGTTACAAGCAGCTCTGAAATGCAAGGAGGAAAAGTTGTTACTTCGACCTTGTTTTGGTTTAAAAAGGTCATGATTTATTCTTGATTACCCTTTAAGTAATTCTTATTTTAGTTTGAGTGAAAGGAAGTTTAGGGTTAACTTCTTATTTTCCATCCCTCCTACCCGCATCTGGTTGCAGAACTGCTGGTGAGGTGTCTGTTTGCCATTAACTAGATGGAGAACCACAAGCAGTGTTTCCAACCCGGGGCAGGGCCCTGGGGCTGTGTGGGGCAGCAGGAAGGGCAGAGTACAGCTGTAGTGCTGCTTTTGAGAGGGGGTGGGCTGAAGTAGTGCAGAAACATGTTTTGTGGTTCAGACATGGGTCCGCATGAACCTGCTGCACACCTGTTGTGTGTTACGATAAAAGCTCGCTCTCAAATTACTGAATCTTAATTTTAGTTACTTTAAAATGGGCCGTTTCTGCTAGGGCAGTCTCTGCTTGTCCTTACCCCGTGAGGTGCCGTCTCTGGGTGTCCAGTTCCCAGCATGTTCTCCTGGTCCAAGTGGTGGCTGTGTGTTTGAGAGCAGGCTGCTTGCTCAGAGCAACACAGAGCTGGCTGCAGGATGGGGTCAGGCTGAAGGCTGCAGCAGGTTGCTTGTGTTATCAGCAGATGCTTCCTTGGCTAAGTCGCTCTGATTCTGAAAGTGATGATAATCCTTCTGAAAATGCCTTAATTAGCGGACGGTGCACTAGAAGCTGGTGACTAGCAGTGCACCATTTGGGAGTTTCAGAGTGAAAGCATTAGGACCCCCAGCTGGGTGAGCAGTTCTGTCGCTGTTCTCCTGGGGGAGAGCAGCAGTGCTGTTCTCTTCTGGTGCTGCTGCTCTCACGGTGTTAGGGGTAGTGGCTGGGCTAGCAAGGACTCCCTGCTGCTGGAGGGTCAGTTCTTGTTTGAATTGGTTCCCGTGTTCTTAAAGGGAACTGGCTGAAGTAGAGGTTCCAGATGGGTCACAGCTGCTGCAAACCAGCAGTTGCTGAATGTTGAAGGCATCAGCGATGTGAGACTAGGCTTACTTAGAGGGGGAAAATAAAACTGTATGAGATGGTCCTAAGGGTGTAAAACACAACGTAGTTGAGGGTGTTGGGGCAGAGGCTTGGACCTGGGGTAAGTGTGAGATGTGATGTGTGGGAGCTCCATAAGGGATTTCTGTGTCAGTCTGGGGGATATGAGGAATGGAAGGGAAAATGAAGTGAACTAGTTTACCAGCAGGCAGCAGCTCAACATGAGTGAGCCTGAAACTGATGCATGTGACAGAGAAAATATTTTTAGGCTTTTGTTTAAAAAGAAAAATGAAGAGGCTGGGCAGCAAAGCGAAGCTTAACGCTTTGGTATAGGAGTACTACGTTCGGCAGTCTCAATTTAAACAACAAAAGCAGCAGAGGGTGTTTCCTTTCCTTCCTCCTTGCTGTGGGCTGTCCTGGCTGAGCACACCTGGCTGCGGGGATGGGGCTGCTAATGCTGAATGCTGGGGTAGTTTGGGGAACCTTTGTTTGTGTGGAGGGCTGGCTGAAGAGCTCAGATGTGTTCAGTGATTAAATATGTTGAAGATTGAAGCTAGGACATCCTGTGGCTTGCTGCCACTGCGGTCATTGAGGAAGAGCATCCAAGTGGATCTGGCCAGAGCTTGCCTCTCTGTGCAGGGTGGACCTTCCAACTCTTCTGCACATGCTGGCTGAGCTTTTAGAGGAAACAGTGAGGATATTCTGCAGAAATATCATGTGGTCTTCCTGACAGCTGCTGCAGACAAGGAAACCTACTGAGAAAATTGCTACTTTTGTTTTCATAACTAGTAATTGCATTTATTAGGCTATTATTAAAATTAATGATGTCTGAAAGTGCCTGTACATTAGAGGAAACAGAGACCGTGTTGGTTGTTAAGTGACATGTTGTCCTCGTGATTTCTGTCTTTCTATAACCTAGCTTGACTGAATGCGGAAGAAGTTGATAAATAGTAATTTATGTAATATCTAGGAGGTGTCCTTGTGGTCTTTGTGACAATCTGTAGAGGTAAAACGGGGCTTTGAGTAAGCTTCGTGCAAAGTCACAAGGATTTAAGGCGATGGATGTGTGCTGCACATTCTGGAAATGCAGGGAGTCTTGGAAGCACGCTCCTGCAGAAACCTTCACCCTTTTTTGTGAACAGTACTCGGTTGTGTGTCATGGCAGAACAGTTAAATACCGTGTTGGCTTTGAGTAAAAATAGAGTGGGAAGAATGACTTCAAAACTGGTGACTGAGGTACAGGATATTATTGTTGCTGGCTTGTGTCTAGCAGCTGTCGTGGAGAATTCCAGGTTCTGCGTGGTGCTTCCTTTCTTAAAACTCTGTGCCTTACGTTCTCACTAGATTACATACACAGAGCTTCACAACGTGTGTTTAGAAGTGGTGGTCCGGTGATTGTTGCCAAGTCCTTCTTGAAAGAAGTATGAAAAGAGTTTGTCCCTTCTAGTAGTTCAGCTTTCATGGTGACCTGGTGTTTTGCGGGTGAATGCTGAGTTGTACGCCAAGGACAGCTTTAGGAACTGGGAGAGGAAAAGGAGTTCTGTGGTTCTGGAGCACTGATCTCTTTTTGTCTTCTTTTCAGGTTGCCACGGAGTAAGATGGATGGTAGCTTTGATTGTGATTGTGGTGAGCTGGAGCCACCTGATCATTAACAGAAGGCATCTTTTGTAAATCAAGAGCTGCCAGTTTCCTGTTTAACCAGACTGTAAACAAAGGAGAGGAAAGAGGAGGAAGAAGGAAAAAATAGTGCTTACCAGCACCATAGAATGACGCTGCTCAGGACCAGTCCAACACTGAATGTATCTGCACTGTGAGGAGGAGGATGTTAATAGAAGCCTATTATGTGCATATTTATTCACATTTTTGTTAAATGTTAACCAGTTTAGCACAGTAGAGCTGAGTGCATAGTATGTCATTTCATTCCGTTTGAGTTTCTTGTGAGTATTTTCTTTAATGTCTGCAGAAATGCTGCACCTTTCTTGAACTATGAATGCTGCAATCTTTCTATCTTATGCTCGGTTTGAGTTCTAGAGCTGATAGGCTCTAAATTCAAGGGGACACAACAGGCCTGGCTGGCTTATAATGAAATGAGAGTGTCAAGAAACCATCTTGCAGTCGAAGCCAAGTGTTTCTTCTCCCTTTCCGTAAGACCTTTCCTTCAGATACCAGTGGAAGTGTCTCTGTGTGTTTACAGAAGCTTAGTAGTTTGAGGAAAAAGAAAACGTAAAGAATTTTAAAATGGCAGAAAAATTTGAAAGTCTCATGAACATTCATGGTTTTGATCTGGGCTCTCGATATATGGACTTAAAACCACTGGGCTGCGGTGGAAACGGCTTAGTTTTTTCTGCTGTCGACAATGACTGTGACAAGAGAGTGGCTGTCAAGAAAATTGTCCTTACAGATCCCCAGAGTGTTAAACATGCTCTACGTGAGATCAAAATTATTAGAAGACTTGACCACGATAACATTGTCAAAGTATTTGAAATTCTTGGTCCTAGTGGAAGCCAGTTAACAGATGATGTGGGCTCCCTGACAGAGCTGAACTGTGTTTACATTGTCCAGGAATACATGGAGACGGATCTGGCTAATCTGCTAGAGCAAGGCCCTTTACTGGAAGATCATGCCAGACTTTTCATGTACCAGCTGCTACGTGGGCTCAAGTATATCCACTCTGCGAATGTTCTGCACAGAGATCTCAAACCAGCTAACCTTTTCATTAATACCGAAGACTTGGTGCTGAAGATTGGGGACTTCGGTCTTGCACGAATCATGGATCCCCACTATTCCCACAAGGTGTGTGAGGAGGGGAAATATTTGTGATACGTTGGCGACTGTGCCTCCTTAAAATACTATCTTTCTTGCAGAATTAAATAAAGTTGCTGGTTCTTGTCAACGTGCTTAGAGTAAAATCTAGTCCATAGCAGGCTTCTTTAGCAGTGGGGTGTCAGATGAGGGGTCGTACACACAGTAGAAATGAAATACGCTCAAATCAAATGAAACGGGTCCCTAGGTGACTTCTTTCATCTCCAGTAGGGGCAATTAACAATTACTGCAGCATAAAGTATAACTTAATTAGATGCATTCAGAAAAAGCAGCCTATTTTTAGCTGTGGATATAGAACTTGGGATTTTTTTAAGAGCATCCTGTAGAGGCATTACAGAATAAGCCTTAGGTAAGATTATGAATGGTACATGCGTAGCATATGAGTGGCCATTTCCTGGGATTTGTTCAGAGATGCTGTGATCCTGGTTCAGGTGATGTCTCCTCAGAGAGTTAATTATTTTGTCTGCATTTATTTGGCACCTGGGAATTACAAAGTTTCAGTGTAGTATCTGACTAATAAATAGAATCACATTGTCTGTTGTTACTTTTCATTCATAAAAATAGTGCTGTGCCATTTTAAAAGGTAAGACGTGGTATTACAGTGCTATTCCTGAGGCCACAGGACCAGAATCTTCAAGTACTGCACTAGAACCTAAGGAAAAAAATTAATTAAAACACACATCTCTTAAAAATGTGAGTAAGCATTTTCTTTGTCTGTTTTTGTCTCTTTGCTAGGGCCATCTTTCTGAAGGATTGGTTACTAAATGGTACAGATCACCCCGGCTTTTACTTTCTCCTAACAACTACACTAAAGCCATTGACATGTGGGCTGCAGGTTGCATCTTTGCTGAAATGCTGACTGGGAAAACCCTCTTTGCAGGTGAGTAGGAAAGAAATGCTGTCTGCACTCCTAAAATGAGTGGTATTGCCTAATTGTATCCCTAAGGAAGGGTTGGTTCTCATGGTTAGTGTTAATTCTCTTACAGTCAGGACAGTGCTGTATTATCATACAGTTGTATAATACAGTTGTATAAGTGTGCATTAAATTGATGCATTTGTATATCTTAGTTGTGAATTCAGGTAAATAGCAGAATTTAACTAAGCGAGCACACACGTGCTAAATCTTCCTGTTAGGGTTAAGCTCTATTTATCGGGTACATAAGAAGTGCTCTAAACACACGTTTCAGTGAATTGGTATCTCCAGGGAGTGTTTCAGGGTTATGAATGGTCTGAGTACTTTTTAATTTAGTCAAACTAATCCCATCTTGCTTCTTTATATTTTAAATGGTGAAAGAGTAGATTGTTTCCCCCTCCTCCTCTTTCTTTTGTTTTGGTGCACACAATTTTGACCTGAGAAAATTTCCAGCTTTGATAATCCTCAGATTTTCTTGTGTTTCAGTGGTATAAACAGGACTTCAGGACTTTGAAATTCAGTATAGCATCCCAAGGAGACGTGTCACCTCCAAATGCTTCTGGTGAAATAGGAACAAGGCTCTAGTCTTGGGTGCTTTAGTTAGGATGAGGAGTGCTTTTTTTGAGGCAGATCTCTGGATAGCTTTCCTGACTGTATCACTGATGTAGCACAGTGCACAGACAGGACTCAGATAAGCCCAAACCACTGTTTGCACTGTTGGGTTGACTCAGGGTGCTCCCCCTGCTGATGGGCATTCAGTCCCTGGGGCAGATGAGCAAGTGTAGAGCAGTCCCTTGAAACGCTGATTTTTGTGTGGCTTCTGGGCCTTCAGCAGTAGCTGTTCCATTGCAGCTGGCTCCTGCTAGCCCAGCATACTGGGGTGATGCAGAGAAAATGCCTGAAGATCTGAGCTTGTGGCTCAGAGTTCACATTCCTCCTAGATACATGTGGACTAAAACCTCTGCAGTAATTCTTACCTTTATACACCAAGATAAAGAGAAAGCGTTTCCTCAGTAAGTAATATTAAAGGAATATTGTCACCTTGAAATCATAATTTTATAGAAGACACTTATTAATATGCAAAGAGGATTTTCTTAGATTGTACTGAGTTGCTAACTCTGAGCTAATAATCACTGGGGTAATGATGAGTGTAATAAAGGCCCAACTGATGAGAGATGTATTAGATTCCTTTACCTTGAATATTCCTACTGAAAAATAGTGAAATGTGGGAGAGAATCTGGATTTCAGCACTGCTGTAGATGGGTTGCAGTTGCTGTGTAATGACACTAGTAACTCTTCGGCTTTTGTTCCCTGAATGGCATTAGTACTTACTAAAGTGTACAGTGATTTAGATTTTTTTTAAACTGTTTTGATAACCAAAATCTTGCGTTTCCAGACTGCCTTATGTACCCCAGTTGCATTGCATGGACACAAAAAAATGAGGTGATTTAGGTATGGGTGTGCCCTTCTAATTAATTTAGCACAGCCTATGATTTCCAATTTGAAGAAGAATGGGCTTCGTAAAGTCACACATTCAGAAAGGGAACATGTTTGGAGATACTCCAATTAACCTGTCCTGACACTCTGAGCCAAGTTATTCTGCAGGTGTTTGGAGGGCTTGTTTTGGTCAGCCTGTAACTTGTGCTTGAAGTTGAAATGACAGCTTGTGTCTTCTCTTGATCTTTAGGTGCGCATGAACTTGAACAGATGCAGTTGATTCTAGAGTCAATTCCTGTCGTACATGAGGAGGACCGTCAGGAGCTTCTCAATGTAATTCCAGTTTACATTAGAAATGATATGACTGAGCCACACAAACCTTTAACTCAGTTGCTTCCAGGCATCAGTCCTGAAGGTAAGCAATTCCAAAAGCATATTTCTGATATTTAAGAAGTCATAGAGTAGTGGTGATGAACATAGCAGTGCACGTCTGTAACTGTTACGTGGAACTTTCACTTGGAAGAATGTGTGTTCTCTGAAGAAGTGTCATCTACAACGACACAATTTGCTGACTTGAAAGATACTTGGTCATCTTCAGAGTAGAATTATGCATCTGTGCTGGACCTGCTAACGCTGGGAGACTGACAAAACTGCTCTATTTTGAGACACTAGCATTCTAAATATAATGTTGGCATTGAGTCAGTTTAAAATGACTCTTGCAAATGTTGGTTTGTTTTTTTTTGTTTTTCTAAGTCTCCAAAACAATCTGTTTTGAATCTTGGTTACTGACAGCAGTGTTTCATGACAGTTGGTACTGATTCCATTTGAAACGTTCTGTCTTGTAGTATTTTTTCCTTCTGTTTTAGGCTAAATTATTGTAGATCCTAGGTTTGACCTCTACTCTTCTGTTTACTATGGTTGCCAGATGGTGGTTGGTTTGGGTTTGGTCTTTTTTTTGGCAGATAAATGCTAGCAATAGATACCTTGCAGGTGGCAGGGTATCATCTTCTAAGCAGATGCACACCTCCAGAGCTGAGCACTACGCTGTAATCTTCAGTTCTAGATGTCTGAAATGTCATTTTTCTACTTTTAAATACCTTTTACTCTGCAGCACTGGACTTCCTGGAGCAAATTTTGACATTTAGTCCCATGGATCGATTGACAGCAGAAGAAGCTTTGTCCCATCCTTACATGAGCATTTATTCCTTTCCAACGGATGAGCCTATTTCAAGTCATCCTTTTCACATTGAAGACGAGGTCGATGATATTCTGCTGATGGATGAAAGTCACAGCCATATTTATAATTGGGAAAGGTAAATTAGTTGCTTACTGTGGCATGTAGCATGACTGAGCTTTTTCCTATTTGAAGTCATGTTGCTTCTTGGGCATTGTTTCCTTTTCTGCTCCTTTCTTAGGAAAGAATCACTGGGCTTATGACTCATAAGACTGACTTGGAGATGCTGATATATTCCTGAGATATGTTCGGGAATCTGAAGTTTAATCTCTCTATTACTGTTTAGTTGTTTGGTTTTTTTTCCTCCCCCCTTTTTTTTAATCTTGCTCTTGTCCAATGCTTGGTACATGCAGCAATAAAGAGAATTACAGTAGCAGTATTTGAAGTGCGTTAAGCTTTACGGAAGAGCTCTGTAGACGGAGTGAGCTTTTGTACGTAATTCTGGATTTGAATCTTTCAGATGTGGAAATGAGGATTGCTTTATGCCAGATTAAACTAAACAGAACAACCTGGAAGAGATACCTGATGTGATTGATGAGAAACTCATATCATCTGTATTGAATTGTCATGATTCTGTGAGGGAATTTCTAAATGTAACTGTCTCTGTCTTGGGAGCTAGAAGACTGTTTTTAGCTGCTAACACTCAGGAAATTGTTTTGCAGATACCATGAAAGTCAGTTTTCAGACCATGACTGGCCTATTCATAATAACTATGAAGCTGATGAAGTTCAGCGTGATCCAAGGGCTCTTTCTGATGTTACTGATGAGGAAGAAGTGCAAGTAGATCCTCGCAAATATTTGGATGGAGATCGTGAAAAGTATCTGGAGGATCCTGCTTTTGACACCCACTTCTCTACTGAGCCTTGCTGGCAGTATTCAGATCACCATGAAAACAAATACTGTGATCTGGAATGTAGTCACACTTGTAATTACAAAATGAGGTCATCTTCATACCTAGATAATTTAGTTTGGCGAGACAGTGAAGTAAACCATTACTATGAGCCCAAGCTTATTATAGATCTTTCAAACTGGAAGGAACAGAGCAAAGAGAAGTCTGATAAGAAAGGCAAGTCTAAATGTGAAAAGAATGGATTGGTGAAAGCCCAGATAGCGCTTGAGGAAGCGTCACAGCAACTTGTTGAAAAAGAAAGGGAGAAGAATCAAGGATTTGACTTTGATTCGTTTATAGCAGAAACCATTCAGCTTAGTTTACAACACGAGCCTACTGATGTTGACAAATTAAATGACTTGAATAGCTCGGTGTCTCAAATGGAGTTGAAAGGATTAATATCTAAGTCAGTAAGCAGAGAGAAGCAGGAGAAGGGAATGGCTAACTTGGCACAGT
This sequence comes from Cyrtonyx montezumae, assembly GCF_038088225.1. Classification (NCBI taxonomy): domain Eukaryota; kingdom Metazoa; phylum Chordata; class Aves; order Galliformes; family Odontophoridae; genus Cyrtonyx; species Cyrtonyx montezumae. Next base: position 24,998,347 of record NW_027071903.1, on the reverse strand, counting down.
TAGGAGCTCTGTACCAAACTTCTTGGGACAGCCAGTTTGTAAGCAACGGGGAGGAGTGCTTCCTCATAGACCAGTTCTGTTGTGAGGTGAGGAAAGATGAACAAGTTGAAAAAGAAAATACTTACACCAGTTATTTGGACAAGTTCTTTAGTAAGAAAGAAGATGCTGAAATGCTAGAACCTGAGCCAGTAGAAGAGGGGAAGCTTGGGGAGAAGGAGAGGGGGGAGAGCTTTCTCAGTAACAGTGGAGAACTCCTCTTCAACAAGCAGCTCGAGGCTATAGGTATTCCTCAGTTTCATAGCCCCGTTGGTTCGCCACTGAAATCCATACAGGCCACGCTAACGCCTTCTGCTATGAAATCATCTCCCCAGATTCCCCACAAAACGTACAGCAGCATTCTGAAACACCTAAATTAAAACACTCAGCAGACATTTCTTTTATATTCATGAGCTGTGTTTGTCTTTTTTTATTACTAGTGTAAGTAATTTTTTTACTTGAATCAGACAGTGTAATTTTGGTATGGACTTCATTAGCTTTCTGTTTAGCATTGTTTTTACAATCCAGAATTACTTTCTATACATGAGTTAGTTTTGTTTTTAAACTGGCATGTCGTTTGCACACAGAATTAAAGAATAGAGCAAAATAATGCAAAATGCAGGAGGTAACAAAAAATGCACTAAACCAAGTTAAACAAAGCCCCGTTCTCTCAGTAAAACAGTGTCCATGTTTTGCAGGAAAAAAAAGAAAAAAAAAGAATCTTGCCTTGAAATTTACACAGTGAGACTGTACAGAACTGCATGGAAATATCTATTTTTCCCAAAAGGTTTTTTTCCTTCATGCGTCTTTTAGAGGTTTTCATACTGTACACATTTCTTAGACACATGATACCAGCAGCAACTGAAACGAATGCAGAATTTGGTACGCATGTGTTATCTACCTCAAGGTAACAGCAGTATGTGGCAAAACATTAACCACCCGTAGTGCTTCTCACCACGCACTTCTATTTAGCCAGCATTATCGTAGTAGCTATTCTTCCTGAAAACCATTCAATATTTATAAATGTTCTGGTATGCATTCTTTATAGTGAAGTGTTAATATGCAGCACTTTTATTTATTTTAGCAAATAAGTATATTTCTGTAATTATAGAAAGTCAATTTTTGAGTTACGTTTCAGATATGGAAAGTTTTTGTTTAGCACTATGGTTTGATTGCCTACATAGCTGGATATGTATTAACATCAGCTTGTTCTGAGGCTATCCAATACGGTTTTTTTTCCTAGTTTTCATTTCAAGTAAAGCACTCACTGTGTATAGGAATTTGTAATTGGAGGTGCTTGATCTCTACAAAAGAAATTAGGAATCGCTTTATTATAAAATGCTCCTAGAAGTCTTAATTGTGTTCATTTCTAAAAGATTTTGTAACGTTAGTTGTGTGCATGGAAATAATTAAGGTACAACATTACTGTAGGTTCAAGTTCTATATGGTGAGACATTTTGTTTTTACTGTATGTTTTTACTGAATGATTCCTGCCCCCTCCCTCTCCCCCAAAGCAAGCATGAATTAAAATTAGGTTAAATATAGCATGTAGCATCTCGGTCTTCTGAAAATTTGTTTTACCTTCTGATTTTTATTTTTATTTTTGAAATACTGGATGTATCATTGGCTCCCCTGTTTCAAACGAAAGACAAATAAAAACATGGCCAGCAAAAAATGCCTGTTGTTTCCTGGTGCTTTGTTGGAGGAGAAGCAAGCAGCTCCAGCTGTGCTGTGAGGGCAGGGCTGCTGCTGCAGGGAGCTCGGGGCAGCCGTGTTGAGCCAGAACGGGTTATGCCCATGGCTGTACCCATCCAAAGTGCGATTGAATGTCAGTGTTTAAAGTGAGCAGCAATGTTTTATTCACTTTTTAGACTTGTTAGTGAAGTGGAGAGAGCAGTGCACCTGTGTGTGAGTGCCTTCGTGTCACCAGCGACCTGGAGCAAAGGTAAGCAGCCGAGAAACCCGCTGGTGTTCTCTTGTAAAGAGATTTCAGGTGTGGGACTGGGTCACTATTGTGGGGTGTTTGGAAATGCGTAGACCAAGTCTCTGCTGCAGCACACTTTAAGAGCAGCAGTGTTTATTTCTCTAGTTGTTCCCATCAGAGCCCATCCTGAGCTAGCTCATTAGCTGTACAATAAAACTGCATCTCCTGGCAAACGTTTTCCGCAGCGTTTCCATCTCTGCTTCTCTGGCAGCCACTCTTTGTTAGAATGAGGCTGCAGTGTGTTTCACTGAGCTCTGGCATAGTGCCTTCCTTTGTGCGGACGGGGCTGGGACAGGAGGAAGGATGTTGGCCCTTTCCCATAAGGGAGGGAGCGGACTGGAATGCAGCAGCATCTCCACAGGAATAGAGGGAAGCGCTTAGGAACTGCAGGCTAAAAGCACACCATGTGCAGAAGTGTGCTTAAATAGTCTCAGTCAGGTGCTGGGGCTGTGTGCTGCGTCTCTCCTCTGACTTGCAGCTGTGCTCCAGGTGCTGTGCTGGCTGCTGTGGTCCAAGTCCTGCTCGGAGAGGTCGCACACACTGGTAATTGGAGGGTACGGCCTCGTGCTTATTAAGGAGGAGTAATCCCCTATGCAGGGAAGATTAAAGAAAGTGGAAGTGCTCTGTAAGGATCGTGCGGAGTTAAATCTACTGCTAGGAAATGATGATAACCCAAGTGTGGAGTTGGGAGTTCTTCCTGGGAGAGGCAGAAGCCCTGTGGGATGAGAATGGTCAAGTGGGGTTCTGGGGAATGCCCTGGGGAGAGGTGGGGGGGTCGTACTGCACTCGTGGCCCTGCCCATCCCTGGAGGGAAAGTAGGACAGTTCCACTCACGGGCCTCGGGCTGTGACCTAACAACTGAATTATCTTTTAAAACAAATTACAGAAAAGGCTTAAATTGTAAGCCAGGGGAAGAGGTGACTGTTCATTGGCAAGGTGCTTGCCAAGTAAAATGGAACGCCCTTGTTTAACAGAAAAGCAAGAAATGAGGACACTAACCATCTTCTTAAAGTACCTTTTCTTCTCTACGCAGCCTTTAATTAAAAGGCATCATTTAAAGTGTATCTAACAATGACTTCAGCTAGAAGGGATGTTTACCCTTATGTAACATCCAGGACAGAGCACGGTGCGTGTACTGTCATCACATGGCATCTCATAGATGGAAACCAGCACAATGCTGAACAGTTTGTTCTGACCAAGAGTTCTCGGTCATGGTCAGCTAATGCTCACGATTGTATTTAATTTGAACTCAAAAAGATCTATAATCTCATAGGTGGCTATAGGAGGGCCCATGCTGCAGTTAGTGGTGCTCCTGCAGCACAGCTCCAGGCAGGCAGCACCTTGCCCCCTGCTCTGCTCGTTCTGGGTGCAGGGAATTGCAGCTGTGCTCCTGGGGAGCTGGTGCCCTGCTGTTCTTCAGGCTCTTGATTGCGTGGGGGAAATTGGTCCCAAACCTAAATCTGCTCCCAGAAATCTTTATTTACAAGAAGTGGCTTTTCAGTTGGTGAGATTTGAAGTGCTTGTCAGGTGCTTACGTACTAAACGATCCAATGTCCTTGTTCTTCAAAAGATGTGGTCCTGGGCAGCAGCCAGGACCCCAACCCACGTCACTCCCTGTTCCTTGAGCCGCTTTGGTGCCGACATAAGCTTGTGAACTCCTGTTGGCTGTTCTGCTGCTACTTGCATCAGGCTGCAGCTGCTCTGTGAGGTAACACAGCGTGCTCAGGGCTGTGCCCGGGCTTCCTGTGCTTCCATTCTCCATGTCTGCAGTGCTTATCTGCTATTTGAGAACTCCTTCAAGTTTTGACTGGAGATAAGTTCAGCATCTGAGAGTTGGTGTTACCCACAGCGTGGTGTGGGGCTGCTCCAGTGCACAGCACCGTTCTGTCATGCTTCTGTCTGTCAGCTGTTGCACAAAGCGATTGTCCGCTGGCATCTGGCTGTCGCGTCCCGGCTGCGAAGCAGACCTTCTATAGCGATCTCTGTTCATAACATTCCTCTCCTAATCTATGCGCTGTTCCACTGCAGCCAGATTTACTTTTAACTTTTGTGTCACCCGTCCAGAATGTTATGTGTGGTGAGAAGTGAGAAGGGCTGCGGGGCAGGGACCGTGTGACTTGCCTGCATTCACAGCCGAGCATCAATTGTACAGTTTTCCCCTTGGCCAAACGAAGGGCCCTGGTGGCTGCGGGCTCGAGGAGCTCTCAGGAAGCACTTCTGTGCTGCCTTCACACTTTTATGTGTGGGTCGCACTTCTGTCCAATGGAGGCACCAGCCAAGGTCCTTCTGTACCCTGGCATGCAATGGTACGCTTGCACTACATCTCCATCCATCGTGTCCTTTGCTCCAGCAGGGATATGGTTGGATTTGGTTGGGGTCAGCTGGAAGCACGGGGCTGCTGATGAGAGCCTGGCCTTGTGGAGGAGACAAGGGGAAGGGCTTTTCCCATCTCTATTTTTGCATTGGGTTAACCTGCCTTTACTGTTATGGGCTTTTTTGCTGTGTTTAGAGTACATCACCAAATTGGTGGTTGGTGTGTGTTTGGTTTTTTTTCCTAGTTTTCGGATTTGGTTCCTAATCAGCAGAACACTAATTGTTTTGTCCTGCTCTGATACACTTCCACAGTACATACTTCCACTTACACCTTCAATTAAACCTTTGATTTTTTTCCATCTTTTCACAACTTCTGGATCAGAACTAGTGCATTCTCCCAGCAGTCTGTTGCAGCGCAGGACGTAGGCTGATGTCCCACTCGCTGAGCACACTGAGGTGAGGCCTGGTGAGACTCAGGCTTCCCCTGGTGCACTAGTTCCTCTGCCCTCCTCAAGCTGTGCCCCGGGTGCTGTGCAGCACGAAGCACTCATGGCCTCCCTGCTCCCAGCACGGCAGGTACAAGGTAAGGATAAATCCACACAGCATCTGTCCATAAAGGTGCCCACACCTCCAGGCTGGGGCTGAGGGAAGTCAGCATGGTTGCCTGGGCCCAGGCTGGTGGTAAGAGGACATATTTCCATCCCCTTCCTTGGGGATGCCATTCAGAGGGGATTAGCAGTTATATCCCCACTGTTACGAGCTGAACAGAGACAACATTTCCATTTAATGTTGTTCTTGAATTTTATCATTTTTAATCACTTAAAGCCACGGAACTGAATGACAGATTTATTGTGGCTTCTGTGTTTGTTTGGATATAGATTTGAAGAGTACAGTTCTTGAAATAGATGTGTAGCTAGCAGAGACATTTTTAAAGCCACGATTTATAAAGCAGATGGGTTTGTTTTTTATTTTGTATTATGTCTGCCTCTCAGAATTCATTCTGCTAATACTACAGAGTTTCATAGCAAATATGGTGTTGACACTGAACTGAAAGATTGTTACTTCTATATGTGCAATTATCACGCGGATGCTCACATGTGATGCTGTGCTGATTTTTCCATGGTTCTTGAGCCCCAAAATGTGCGACCATTTACACGGTGCGCTCCTTCTCCCGCTCTCAGCACTGCTGTTCCTCTTTTCCATCAGATGAAGGCCATAAACTATCGCTTACTCCCCATCAACCTGGCTCCACATCTATTGAACTGATGCGGCCTCGGAGGCAGAGCCGAGCAGCGGGATGAGGCGTGGGGGCCTCCGGGGAGCTGTATTTCTCTTGTGCTGCTCTCAGGCTGATTGCAGATCTGCAGTGTACGGCTTCCTCCCAGCTAAAGCTATGTGAAAACCAAGCCACGTATCTCTCAGCTAACTGCCTGCCTTCAAACAGCCAGCAGCTGCTAGTGCCAGTGTGCGTTTGCTGCAGGCTGTTGTGTCCCCCAGCTGTGGGGATGCTCGCGGGCGATGGTGGTGGCACCAACCCAGCCTTGTGCACCCACTGCCAGGGAATGCCCACCGCCTTGAACGCTCCTCTGCTCTCCAGTGGGAGGTTTTGCCCTGTGGGAGCAGCCCTGTGCCCGCCAGCAGCCACAGGAACCCCCTGACCATTGGGCAGCCCATAGGCTACTTTCCTATTAGTGCTAGTTTTAAATATTTCCCTCTAGAAATCTCTCCCAGCACCACATTAATCCAATTTACAGCATCTGGCTCGAGTGAAGTATGACAAGAATTTGCTTAAGGCATATGATCCGAGATGGGGAGCGAGGGGCCTGGGTCACATGGCCCGTGGGAGACAGTGCCATGGGACAGCCACCACCACTGCTCACAGGGGATGGGGCTCCAGTGCCATCCTGCCCACCCTGTGGGAGTGGGACAACAAGCAGCACAGGGACATGTCCTGCTGTGGTCAAGGTGCCGTGGAGCGAGCAGAGAGGAGCCCAGCTGCTGGTGGCACACTCAGGCTCTGGTTACAAAACGAATCTGAATGCCCCATGCACCAAATGCTCCCTCCCCCTGCTGAAACACTAAGCCAAAGGATTTATTAGGCTCTTATGTAACGCGCTTTTAGGGTTTCCAGCAGAAATAGGTGCTCTAAATATAAATGATTTGCAGATAAAATAGGCTTATATAAACCACTTCTGCTTTATATAACCCCTTGCTGATACTGTTGCTGACGTTCACACCAGCACAGGGCTGGCAGCAGTGGGTCCAGGATGGGCTGAGCCCAATGGGAGCCTCCACGCAGGCACAGCCGTGGCTCCTCCAGGAGCAGAAGACAACGGAAGGATGCGGGCACTGGCTCAGGAAGGAGCTCCCTTAAGGAGTCACTGCACTAAGACTGACCACCAGCTCTGGCAGCAGTAGTTGCAGCAGCTGCAGAGCAGGGACAAAAATGCTTCACAGTTCCTCCACTGCAGCCACATCCACCGCCTGGGAAAGGACAGTTCAGTTGCACACCAAGAGCTAGCACTGCTTCGCACCTGTCAGCTCTCAGGGGCGTGTGTCTGTCTGCTGCACACCTCCCTGCCCTGCAAGGCTGCTCCAAGGGCTCTGCTGATAAACCTGTTTCCTAGCCTGGTTCAGCACGTGCCAGGAGCCACGGCAGTGGCCATTAATGAGGGCAGCAGCAATTAGCTCTGAGATATGGCCTCCCTGGCACCAAGCATGGTTGCTAAGTTACACCCTGAGCAGGAGGGATCCAGCCAGACCTCGCACAGGAGCTCTGTGCCCCACACCAAGCACATCTTGGGCAGGGGAACCAACTGCCAGGCAGCTCTGGCTGCTGATTTGAGTACAGTGCATGCATATAATTACGTATAAATATAGAAAGACATAGCTATGCATATCCATCTTTTATCTATTCTTCCGTCCTCACACCTATGTCTTCATACATTCGAGAAATAAGGACGCATTTCTAAGCTGCGGCATATTTTTTACAGCAGAGCAATGTGATGTATATCTCTGCCCTTAACATTTTCATTCAAGTAATTGCTTATTTATTCTTACAGCAGAGCTGTGCAACGTGGGAAGGTGCTGTTTATCAGCAGCCGGGGCTCTCCGCGGCTCCGCTGGCGCACGCAGCGCGGGCCCGCGGCGGCGGCACTGCAGCGCCCCCTGGCGGCGGCGGCGCGGCCCCGCGGGTGCGGAGCGGTGCGGGCGGGAGGGTGCGCTGCTGCTCCGGGCGGGCGCGGAGGGGGACGGCCGCTGTGCGGCTTTTCCGCTGCACTTTCGTGTCCCGAGGTGCGCTCACTTGACCCCTGGCGCAGCTGATAGCGCCGTGTGACGCGGGGGCTGTCGCGGCCGTGACTCAGTGCCTCGTGTCGGCCCCATCTGCTGACTGCCCGCGGGAAACCACCCGCGCCCGCCAAGGGCAGCCTTCCCCCGGCTGTGCCGTGCCCCGGACCCCGCCGCACAGTGCCTGCGGTTACAGCTTTAATTCACCTCTGGGTGCGGCACCCCGTCCGAAAGCCCGTCCGTGATGGGCTGTGCCGCGGTCCCATCCACGCCCTCGCCGTGGAGCGCGGCGGTGGCACGCAGCCCGACCCCGTGCACGCAGCTGCCCGCAGCTCTGTGGGGTTCGCTGTAGCACATCTGCATGGGGAAAGGCCATGCCAGCCCTCGGCAAGCAGCGCTGTCCCGGCCTCAGCCCACTGCAGCACGGAACGATTCTGCCAGCCAGGGGCGAGGGCTCTGCAAACCATACATAAATCTGAAAGTAGCAGACCCGAGCATCTCTGAGGCGTGACTGTGCCACCAGCTGACCGGACGCGCCGCAGTCATCGCTCTGAGCGGATGAGGATAGGGCTGGTTTGTGCAATTCATGATAACAGCATTTTGCAAACGTGATGAAAATGTGTGGTAAACCCCAGGCAAACTGCAGCAGCCTGTGCACACAGCCCATGCCAAGCGGGTGTGTCAGCGCGGCCTGGCCGAGCTCTCCAGCTCCGCTGAGCTGCTGCCCACAGTGTGGCACGGACCCAAACAGGATCCAGGGCTGGGCAGCACGAGGCCACTGCTCGCCCCATCAGGTCCCCAGCTAACACTCCCGCCGTTTCCAGCCCAGTCCATGGGTGCACAGCTGGGTGGCACCAGCCCCGGGGTGGGGGCAGTGACAGATGTCCCCATGAGCTGTGCCTGCAGCACTGGGGCCGCACCATTCCATTGCCAGCAGCCTCCTGCCCTCAGGCTGCAGCTTCTGGCACCAAGATACATGACAGCTTTTGGAGTGCTGGGCGGTGACAGTGAATGCCCATCTGGCCCAGAGGCTGCTTCCAAGGTTCAGAAATAAATGCTTTTGGACTTTTTTTTTTTTTTTTTTTTTGTTATCTTCTTGAGGACACTTCAAAAACTTCAGATAAGATTATGGCCAGTTATGAAGGGAAGAAAGAGTTCACCTCGCAGTATCTTTTCGGACAAACAATCCAAGGCAAACAAGGTTTAGCAACCTCTCTGGTTTAGGATCCCTATAACTCACGCGGGCAGATCAGCTCAGTGTCTGGGCAGAGTCCCACCTGCCCCAATCACCCACTGGCCAAGGCCCCCAGGGTCCCTTTCCACACCCTGCCCAGGATGAATGTGGGATGGCCCTGACTCCTGCGAGAAGTCTCTCCTGCACGGAGCTGCTATTTCAGGCCGCCCTCCTGACCCCGCAGCCATCACTGCCTGCTGGCCATGTACCTGGCGCCGCCGCGGCGCTGCCCGGCTGCAAGAAAAGGAGGGGAAGGTAAAATTCCTGTGCCCACACAGCAGTGTCTTTTTATAGCCTAGGGATGAGGTTTTGCACTCTGCTCCTATTTTCCATGCAGACAGTAAACAGGAAAACCAGGCTGACCTGGCTGAGTGGCTCATTTAGGAGTGTGGCATGGACACCTGCGTGGGATGTACCCACCGGGCCTTGCTTACCCCACCTGTCCTGAGCTCTGGGTGCCACTTGGTGGGCACCAGAACAGCTCCACAGCATCTGCAGGAGAGGACAAAAACAAGTGAGCACGTGACCAGCAGAGCAGCAGCGGGATGCAGGGTGCACCACGGGGCTTGGTGGCCTTCCTGTCACAGTCACAAGGCTCAGGCCAACAGGGGAAGCTTTCTCAAGTGCCTCATAGGAACGTCTCACAGCTGATGTCCAGATCCATTGGATGGTGCTGACTTGCCCCTGACAGCAGAAGGACACCCCGTGTGTGGATTCCCTGCCCTGATGCTCAGTGGGGTGGGAGCATTTTCCAAAAACCACAGCCTGCAATCAGCAGGCAGCTTTGAAGCTGCCCATTGAGAGATCGTGAGCTGGTGCCTAAGGGGAGGGCAGGGCTCTGTGGCAGTGGAGATTCCTCCTGCCCCAGCAGGCTGGGAGGCTCCAGACTGAATGCCCCAATAGCTATTCCTTTTGCATTCTGTGAGGATGATGGACACCAGGAGAGGCTCAAAAGGATTTGTACCATAACTTTCAGGTTGGCTTGGTTTTGATCCATTTCCAAAACAGACAGAGAAAGTAGATGACAAACAGAAATCAGATGCCAGAACACGAGTGTACTGCACACACATTTCTATTTGCGCAGTGCTGGGACATCCGTGAGAACCGTGGCTGCAGGCCCTGTGCAGCAGCACTCAGCCCCAGTGCCCAGGCCTGCACCTGGCAGCCCGGGCACCACTGTGACAAAGCACCAGCCTCCTCGGGCTGTGGCAATGAGTGTCTCCAGCCACCATCCATCCGTCTGACCTTGCGTGTACCTGCACAGAGGGTGACAAATAAAAGCACTGCAGATCAAAGCAGCCAGCACCGAACTTGCCCCAGCGATAGCACTGTGCTGATTTACAGCTGCAGTGCTCACACAGGAGCTGCGCCGGCTGCTGGGAGCCTAGGGAGGTTACAAAGCACTCATTGTCCCCCAGGAATTCAGGAAAGCAGGAGAGGATGTGCTTCAGCATGTGCTTATTTCCTTGAGAACACCAGTTGCCTTCTCTCCCAGGAGCCACACAGAGCCACGTGCTCCTCGTGAGGCACACACACATTGCCCACCTGTAGCCCCTGCTCCCACCACCCCGCTGTGCTGCAAGAACACTGCCCAGAGAGACCTGCTGGGGAAACACCTTCAGCAAGAGCAGCGTGAGCCCTGCAATTGTGAGCCCTGCGGGGCAGCAGCACAGCCCACTGCCGTCACTACCAGCACCTCAGCATCACTGTCCTGCTCTGCTGTGTTAGGGACACACACGCAGGGACAGTGCAGCACTGCCCACATGCCATTCTCGACACCATTTTACTGGAAAGCCTCGCTGCCCTGAAATAGCCGTGGCACTGAAATAGCTGTGGCTGGGCTGCGGCGGGCCCTGGCGGAGTGGGGCCTCACACCGCTTCCTCTGCGGATGTCGAGTTCTGCGAAACAACCCACGCCTGCAGCGTGGCTGCCCCGGCCCCGTGTCCCACTGGTGGCAGAGGTTCACCGTGGGGACAGAACTGAGCCGGCTCCGGTCCGTGCCGGCAGCAGCACAGCTTTGCACTGCTGGGGCTCAGCTGCTGTCCTGATAGCCACAGTGCCAGCACGGCCAGGGGTGTGCGGGACCTCTAGTGCACTGCAGCCATCGTCCCACAGACATGCACCAGCTCACAGAAGATGTGAGCAAAATTCCCCAGAGATTATGTGGGGGATTTTATTCAAGGGCAATTTGGGTTTAATTGTTCAGCTGGGCTCACTATAAACCTATCAATTCCATCGGCGTAGCTAGTTACATCAAGATATTGTTATAAAGAATGTGGCTTTGACATTTATAATCAAACACAGTTAGTGCTGATGGCTGGCACAGGCCCAAATGTGGGTGCTGTGGGGAAGGGTGAGCCCTGCCGTCCCCTGGTGCCCTGCGATGGTCCCACGATGGGACCCTGATAGCAATGTGTCGTACTCAATTTAGAAGCAAAAGCAGCTACACATACAGCCAGACTGTTTGTGAAGCCCTGAACAACCAAACATCACCGAGTTGGACTCCTCCATCTTTGCATGGCTCCTTATTTGCTGCACAGAGTGCGAGCAGTTGCAGCTGCCCCATTTCCCACCAGTCCCCCATCCTCCTGCACTCCCCCCTCAGCACTATGTCCCTGTACCCACACCCATGCCCATGAGCCAGCCCCGTTCCCCCACACACTGCACCAGCCCCATGTGCAGCTGCTGCTGCCAGCCATCTTTTGGAAACTTCAGCCCAGCCTGAGCAGCCAGCAAGCACTGAGAGCAGCGCTGAAATCAGAGTGATGTCAAGTCACCAAAAAAAGGAGGCTTAGTATTTTTGTTTCACGCTGCTTTTCATTCTTTTCCTCTGCCTCTTAGAATTCCTGATGATGAGGAAAATAAATATTGGAAGATTATCCTTTGTATCTCATGATCAGATCACAAGCTAGCATGTGACTTGTGATGGAAAAACAAGTCTTTCCAGCAGATGTCAAAGGCAGCTAGCACGTCGCGCTGACTGCTGTACCTTGGTGTTTGCTGCCAAAGTCAATTCTTTGTGCATCTTTGAGGCAAAGAAACTTCATGATTCATCAGGATCTTACTCTAATTAAAGCAAACTGCTCAGATGACTTTCATTTTAGTGTTGCCTGTTTAGTAACCCTGAATGCAATATGTACGTAACAATAAATAGCAGCCCTCAGCCACTGTTTTGTAAACAGGCTTGAGCATTGGGACAGTAAGGGCAGGTTTTGGAGTCTCCCTGGAAGTCATGTGCTTGGCAGGTTGAGCAAAAAGCTTCTCGGCAGCTTTGAGCAAAGGGACCGAGCAATTTGGAGCCCAGGTGTTGCAGATATCAAAGGTGTGCAGAGCAGGACCTGTGCCATGGAGAAGCCACGCGCACAGGATCGTTGCCACCACGTGGCACAGACATCAAGAGGGGATGTCAGGCTATGGAGAGGCTGAGTTTCCTCAGAGCTCTGAAACCCACAGGAGATACAGGGGAAGAGTGCTGCCCCTCCAGCAGCTCCTCTCCCTTCACCAAGTCACCCAGTGCTCAGGATGGGAAACACAGCAACTGTGAGCATGGCTCTGCGCGAGCCGCACAGCCCGATAAGCTGTGACATTGCATCCAGGCGGCCCCGCTGCAGCCGGCATCACATGATGGGTCAGCAGTTCATGGGAAGTGGTGGGCTGAACGCTTGAAAGAAAACATGACTTGCTTCAGCCAGCTCCCTCTCCACAGGAAACAAAACCTGGAGCTGAACTCCAGCAGTTTGGGTTCGACCAGACTTATCTCGTCTGAGACCAGTGCCTGACCAAGCGCCCAGCTCTGAAACCCTGCAGAGAAGGGACTTGGCCCAGGGCAGGATGATGGGGAGGGAAGAAAAAGCCATGCAATGCATGCCTGCCAGCAGCGGGGAGGAAGAGGGGACCATGTATGGCACTCACTCTATGCAGCCAGGGCAGCCCCACTCTGCCCATGCCTGGGCTGGACAGAATCTGGCACGTGGCTGTGTGGGGTGATAGTGGTGCCTGACCCCAGGCATCCCCCCACACGTGGGTATCTGTGGGTACAGGATATGACCCTGGGCATCCTTTGTGCGTGGGATGCAGCCCGGTAGTGGTGGGAGCGACAGCAGTGCCCATGTTCCCACAGCACCAGGCTCGTGCCCGGCGCAGCCGCCACACGGCTTTCCATGCGCACCATGGCGTGGAGCATTTTTTCCTCCCTTTGTCACAGACAATTGTGCAGCTATTTTTAAAGCAGCTTTTCTTTTTCCCCTGCAGAGCAGCCTGAATGGCTTTCCCTCCCATGGCCAGAAGCGCGCTGAGCCTGAACGTCTTGTCTCATTGTGATGGGAAAGGTTATCAACAGAACAAAACAAAAGTGAAATTATCCACTGACATTCCTGTGACTAAAATAGCTTCACTGACGTTACAGCAGGGAGCGGAAGTCCCAGGACACAGGCTGTCCTGCTCCGGCTGAAGCCAGGCTGCTGTGAGCCCACGTGCAGCAAGGAGCTCCTGCCTCAGAAGCCAGGGGGCCGTGCAGTGCGTGAAGGGCTGCCACAGCTCCCCGGGCAGTGAGGCAGAGGTTGTGACACTGAGCAGCTGCTGCTGGCCTCCAAACCGAGCACAGACCTGAGACCGAGCAGGGGACTGCATGCCACAGCTGTGGGGAAGGTGGCACCGGGGAATGCTTGGGTACCATGCAGCCTTTGTGACGCCCTCAGGACTCCCAATCTGAAGGAGGGAGTTTGTGCTCGTGGGGTGAAGAATGAGTCCCCTTCCGAGCACACCGACCTCATTTAACATATGTCTCCTGCAGGGGAAGCGAGTACCAGAAGTGCTGAAGCAGAAACTGAGGAATGTGAAAAACAGGGAAAAATGTTACTTCCCCTGAACACACAGTAAAACATTTACCCAAATTGTACAAGGCCTTTTCAAAACAAGCAGTGCTCTCTACAGCCTGCCAAAACTCAGATTCTTTCCAGCAGAGATGTAAGGCTCCTCTCCTCGCCTTTGGCCGCCCGGTGTGGGCTGTGCTGCAGGAGCCCTGTGCCCACAGGGAAGGCTCCAGGGAGCCCTTTCTGGCTTTGTTGACTGGTACAGCTTTATCGCTGATAAAACACTGTTTCTGTGACTTCTCCCCCCTTCTTAAATGTCAACTTGAAGAGAAAAATTTGGGAAAGGTCACTTAGCAGAGAGACTGGAACAACTCCAGCCACTTGGATAAACACACGTAGGGTCAGCTGAAACGAGAGGGGATTTTAAGCACTGTATTTACCTGTGATGAACAAGTGCTGTGTTTCTGAAGGAGGGTGAGACTCTATGTACCTTGCAGAAGGCAATTAATCTGCTTACCATCCACCCATCTGCTGCAGTGCTCCTTAACCCTTTGGCACACCCCAGGTGAGAAGGTGCATCGCTCCGCTGACATGGTGGGACAGAGCCCTATGGCTGAGGGAACCCTGCCCTGGGGGGGGGCAGTCCCCACACACACAACACAGCCACTGTGCTGTTCCCTGCCTGTTTTGCTGGCCCATGAGCTACCTGGGGCAGGAGCCAGGCCAGCTGCATGTGCACTGTGGATGTGCCATGCCGTCAGCCTTCCCAGGCTGGTGGTGGCTTCTGGCAGGACCTCTGCTACAGGCACAAAGAGGGGGCCCTGAACAGCCTTGCCCCATGTCCCCCTTGAAAGAATTCATCTTTTGGTGGAATTCAGTCTCTTCCCCCTCCAATTAAAAAAAAAAAGAAAAGAAAAAGAAAAAACAAGCCTTCCACAAGCTTGCAGCAATATTTTGACTGTAAATAATCTAGGGAGCAAGGTCACATTCCCAAGCAGAAGCATAGCAGGGGAAGGGCAGTGTGTGCTGTGCAGGAGGCCAGCAGCCCGCATGCACCCAGTGCACAGCCCAGGGGACAGCAGGGAAACTCAGGGAGAAGGAACAGCGGTATGGAGACATGAGATGGTTTCACCTCTCCTTTGGCTGAAGGCTGCTGCCCTGCTCTGCTCTCAACCACTCCAGGCTGCCACGCAGCCTCAGATATTGCTACAGCAGGCCAGGGAGGCCAGAAGCACCAGCCAGCTGTCCGTGAGGCAGGTGTTGCTTTACCCTGCATCTCACCAAGAGAAACACACAGTCCCTAGAAGAGCGTTTTCTTTTCCAGCAGATTCAGGCTAGGTTTGCTTTATGAGAAACTGACTTTATTTCTAAAGGCTGGGGAAGGGTAATGCTGCCATTGGAGACAGTTGCGTGCATGAAGAGCAGCACAAGCCCACTGAGGGCACAGTGCTGTTTCACACCTTTACACCACAGAGTGAGCAGTCAGTCCCAGCCTGCCTGAGCTGCAGCCACACACAGAGAGGTGCCCATGCTGGGGGGGGTCAGGGGGGTTGCTGCACGCATGTGTTCTCCAGGGTATGCATAGGAGAGGGGAAAAAAAAAAGAAACCTCCATCAGACTGCACAAATGTTACAGACTGTTGAAATGGCAGACAGCTCAGCGGTTTCTGTGGAGTTCTGGGACGGAAACCACTCACTGACACAGCAGGGCCATGCTCCACCACAGAGGCTGTGACCATGCACAGCCCTGCTCAGGGACCTGCTGTCCTACTCATGGCTCTGGGCTGACCCTGTTCCCATCACTGTCACTTTATCACATTATCTTACATGAGAGCAGTGGATTTCCTTCTTGCTCATGCCATGCAGCCATTAGAAAGCTGTGCTACCACCACCATCCAGCACAGCTCCACTGCAACACCTCTTCACCACCATGCTCCCAGGAACACAGAGGGCACACTGTTTATGTCACCATCACAGCCCTGAGCACGGCATTTGAGGATGAACAGGGACAAGCTACCCAAGAACCAGCAGCAGCTGCTCTGCCAGCAGAGTGGGGACAGGGGGATTGGGACGCAGCAGGACAGAGCCCTGGCAGGACCCTGTGCCTGCATGCAGCTCCAGGCTGGCAGGGACACGGAGCAGCAGCCCAGCCAGCATGCCCAGGAACCTTGCTGGCAGCTCCTGGGACAACAAGAGAGAGCGGCTCCCTGCATCACAGAGCCAGTTCCACCTGTACTTCAGGAGCATCAAGTGTGCTCAAAAAGCTTCATAATTAACACTTAGAGATTAATTAAAGGAGGCTGGGATTCTTCCAAAGATACTAATAGCCACAAGTAAGAAACCAACCAGCTTGCTAGCTGAGTGCAACGAAGATGACACTTTCTGTCTGGTGCTCAGAAGGAGCCCAGCACTTTGGTACCTTCATTACTGTGCACTACAGACTAAAAGCCCTAGCACAAGCTCATGGCTTTGGCATTGCACTGCAGCATCACAGCTCTCCAGTCACCACACCCGCTGCTCCCAGAGCTGCAAAGCAGCACTTTGCTCCCACGAAGCTCGAGCAAACCAGGCCATCACCCCCAGCCAGTGCTGCTTCTTAAAAGCCACATTTTACAAAAGGGGACGGTATCAAGAAAGCTGTAAACAGGGTGTGGAGTTCCTGCTGTTACTCGCTATATGCTGATCAGTTCAGAAACAAACAAAAGAGCACGTTCAGTTAAACACAATAATTCACCTGAGGGAGTTCCCGTCATAGGTCAGAATCATTAAAAGGATTAAATCCAGGGGACAGCAAAAACTTCCTGCAGCGCACACAGTGGCTCTCTGAGGACGTGCTTTTCTCATCTTCTGTGCTGTGGTGTCTCTTTCTAGAGGAGATCTGGATTTCAATCTCCCCAATAGTTAGCACGATCTCTTGCTGAACTAGAACTGCCATCTCTGTAGGTGTATTTCTCAGCCAGCAGACATGTGTAGTGCATAGGCATAAAATAGATGGATGTTCTGAAACCACAAGGTTGCCCATTTTCTAGTATCAGTTACACAACGCAGTGCTAGGAACTTACCGCAGGCTGCATAGAAACAAGTGACCTATTTGAACAGGAGCCCTATTTGAGAAGGGAAGTCAGATCCTGCCCTCCTCACCTCGTTTGAATAAAGCAAACAGGCCAAGCCCAGGTGGAGAAACACTGCAGCAAAACCATCTTGTGAGCTCAGCACAGAGCCCATTTCCTGACTTCTCACATTTGACTTCAAGTAAATCAGGCAGCTTGTTCAACTCTGTTCTCACTTCAGGGCTGCACAATCCTTATCAGAAGTCTGAGGGCAGAATTGTTCAAGTTCTCCCAATAGCAGCAGCATTTCTAAAGGAGGTGCACCGTGGCTGTCTAAACTTGAAGGCAGGTCACATCCCAGCCACGCTTACTTCCCCACCACACATCTCCTGGTGGCCAGGAAGAGTGGGCTGGAGTCTCATAAAGAATGCAGCCATAGAAACAGAAGTGAAACCCAGACGTTTGCTTTCAGTATCCCATATTGAATGAGCACGAGAACCTGAGAGATAACATGAATACATGCCACATGCTTGATCTCATTTCCTTCCAGAGGCTCAGCTGCCTCATATCACATCCCACAAGGCTGCCCTGGGGCTGGGAACACCATCCCACAGGACCACGTTGCATTCCCATCAGTTCCTGCAGGCAGAGATGGACACGGCCCCAGCACCTTTGGCAGGACGCGACAGACCAGATTTTTTGCATACCACAGCAAAAGTTGCTTACAAACTGACATACAACACCATCTGGGGATCCGCATTTTTTGAACTCACAGTAGCATCTCATTCTTTCCCCCAAGTAGAAAAGGGAAGTGCTGGCTGCTTGAATGCCTCGGAAAGCCCAATGAACAGATTTCTCTTTCTGTTAATGAGAAGGCAGCTGGGCTCCCCCAGCAGCACTGCAGCCTTTGCCAACGCTTACAGTGAATGCCCCTTTACAAGGAAACGGTGCTGAGCAGGTGTGGTGCCAGCAGATAACGCCAACGGCTCCAGGAAGACCGCTGTGAATGCCAGTGTAGGCTGGGAATGCCGCCTGGTCCTGCACAAAGTTCCCAGCATAGCAGGGCTCAAAGTGCTCAGACCTGGTATCAGCAAGCAAGCAATGAGCGTGCAACTCCAGGCCAAAAACACCAGCAAACCAAAGGGATGGGTGCAAAGACGGAGGGTAAGCAAGGCTGGGTGAGCACCAGCACGGGACACCAAGGGTCAGAGGGGACTCCTGACCTCCCAGGACGGCAGATCTGAGGCCTCAGTGGAACCCGTGGCAATTAGTGTGCTAATTGCCACACAGCACCAGTCCTGTCACCTCTGGCACCGGCCCAGAAAGTACACAAACACTGGAGATCTGAGAGCTGTAATCAGGATCAGACACAGTGCCTTGCTCAGCCCCCACCTAGTTTCCTTCTGAATTTGAAGAAAGGAACAGCTGAGTCCTACTTCCCTTTTCTGAGGTAGGAAAGCGGACGAGAAGCAGTTCTCAATTAAAACACAGTATTTCATTGAGACAAATGGCCTGACTGAAACTGAAAAAACAAAGAGAAAGATGAATTAGCCTGAATGGCCATGAGGTCAATGGCACTCCCACAGTGCAGGCCGCAGTGCTCCATGCTGGGAGCTCCGTCCACCCTAGGCTGGTGCCTCTGCCTCACAGTGCTCACCATGCCCACACAGGAGTCAGGAACTGGCAGGCACAAGCACAGCTATTTTGCGGCACTGAGACCAGCACAGCCATACTTGACCCCTCCTAACCCCTTCCCAACCTTCTTCAACCACCCTGGCCTCTTCTAGCTCCCCACAGACATACCCCTAGCTTCTCCTGTGCCAAAGAAGAGTGGCAAATGCTTTCCAAGCTGTACCTTTTGCACCAAAGGCTGACAGGACTTTATTCAAGGACACTTCCAGACTGTTTTCTCCTTTTCCTGAGCACACTGTGGAAGAGCATTATAACCTCTCTGGCATTACTTTGTGCGGCCTGTCAGATCAGATCAGGTTACATTGGAAATTAAGATACAGGTATTTTTGTCTTTGCTCTCTGCTTGATACGGGAGAGACACGAGACCCACAGCAGAACATGCACTACGTGACCTCTGCTCAGAGCACTTCTTGCCCTGCTGCTTGCTTTGCTCTTCCATGCACATCCCCCTAAGCACTGTTTTGGAAACTACCTCCACTTCCCAGCATTTGTTAGCTTACACCCACTGCAGCAAGTTTCGAGCAGCTCCTTGCTGCCAGACATGGAGGAAGGCACCCACGGGCACTGAGCTCTGCTGGAGCAGGCTGGGCTGCCTGCGTGGGACCTTGGGGAAGCACAGAGCACGCCACAGGGTCTTAATCCTTTTGCTGAGGAGCCAAACCAGGGTTTAGAGAACTGGAAGTCAGAGAACAAGCAGACATTTGTTCTGGGCAAGCAGCGTGAGGGGGAGTACTGTGAGTTTCTTCCCGCCTCCATGGGACTTACCGTGTCTCAATGTTCCTTTTTGTTGTTCTCCCTGCGTTTGTGCTTGCTTAGCACAATGGGGCTCTATGTAACTGGACCGCAGCGCAGGCGTCTGCAGAGTGCAGCCCTGCTCAGCCCATCAACCAGGGAAAGGAGCACAGCAATGCCACGGGCCACGGCCGTGCTAACCCTGCTGCCAGGCTGGTGTGCCCAGGTCTGTCACCCCGAGCATCACAGCCACCTGAAGGGCCTGCAGAGTGGCCCTGTGGATGGCCATGGAGGCAGCCCCAGCAGCAGCTGCACCCTGCAACATGCACCAGACCACCAAAGCCAAAGAAAGAGGCAGCTCTGAGAACTGGCCGTGTCACAGGAACACAAAATGGCTTTTAAAAAAGCTTGCAGTTGCTCAGGTATTACTCATTTGTGAAGGGCTGAATTCAGTCAGCTATTGCTCAGTCATTATCACACCAACCAGAAACTTGTTTCAGTAGGAAAAAAAAAAGCAAATATGAAAGAGAAAGGCAGCAGCAACTCAGCTGAGAAGAAACAAGAACTCTGTTACCCTGTACAAGTAGGAGCAGCTCCCA
This sequence comes from Cyrtonyx montezumae, assembly GCF_038088225.1. Lineage (NCBI taxonomy): Eukaryota > Metazoa > Chordata > Aves > Galliformes > Odontophoridae > Cyrtonyx > Cyrtonyx montezumae. The sequence continues at coordinate 24,978,608 of NW_027071903.1, read as the reverse complement.
GATGAGCCTCTCAGCACCCAGCAACATTAGCCAACTTGGGAAAGTTTCAGCTCCAGAAGCCATAGGGTTACTTCCAGTTGCAGCATGAAGCCAGCCTTTCAGGCTGCATCTTCTGAGGGCAGCCCTGCACTCAGGACCCCACTGCAATGGGGATGGCATTCACCCTGCTCTGCACCACACTGCTCCCCTGCGTCAGCTCAGCACACCAGGAAGGTAGATGCAAACTGATGCATCCAATTGAATTTTTAAAAGTGGGTTGTTTTTTTTTTTTTTGAAAATAAAAATACTTCACATTTATTCACCATTTTAAGTCACCATAGTAAAATTGTACACGCTGTAAGTAACCCAGGAACGTTATTAAAAGCTACCAGAAACAGAAGGCCATTTGTACAACCATGGAAAGAAATACACAGCATGTTGGAAATAGAGTGAACATTACTCAAACAAGACAACGCCTGGTACACATTAGAGTGAGAAGAACCAGCATTAAAAATGAAGATTTAAACAAAAATAAAGATGTCATGGCTACAAGTATTATACAGTGATAAATACTTCAAAAATATATTACGATATATGGAAATTCTCATTTTGTAAGGGAAATCCAGAGAAATTCCAGCCTCCACTGGATTTCACTCTACCAATTAAGGTTTAATATTTAAATTCCTTTCAGCAAGAACTGGAATTGCAACCATTACTGTCCTGTATCAACACTTATACTCTTGTAGTGTCATGAAATCAGCCTTACATTACATTAAGCCATAACGCCTCTCACATCACAGGTACTAACTGCTCTAAATCAACCAACGAGTTGCCTTTCAGTAACAAGTGCCGAGCACTGCATGTGAAGCCACAAACCATGTTCTATCAGTCGGTGTGAGGCCACGTTACAGTGTGAATGGCAGGCAAGCTCTGGGACTGCCTCCACATAAATGCCTTGAACACAGGGTGTAGTTACAAGTTCACCATCGCATTTTCCTAGCATGACATTGAGCACTCAGAAGTTACAGTACACGAACCATGGTAATGTATAGGTCAAACGTTCAAAAGAAAGTCCAGAGGATGTCTGGAGACGACACATACTGAACACGCACAAATGGTGGTTTAGTACACGTTTGTGCTGTTACTGGGTAGCGAGTGAAGTGGCCTATTGCCAAGGGTTTGGTGAGCAAGTCTTCCGAGCCAGTTTAAAAATATAAACTTCTTCTTAGAGGATCTGTTCTATAGAAAATAGAATGCAATCTGGTAAAACAGTTCTGAAAGTACTTTGCCATTGCAAGATCCATCCATCAGCCTACCGCACCACCAAGAGAAAAGCTAATCCTGCTATTCCGAATCCAGCTGCTGCCATGATAGCATTGCTTAAGGTACTGTTCTGGTCAGCTGGTTGGGAGCCGTGTCTGCCGAAGAAGCGACAGAAGCCATCCTAGAAAAGCAAGAGAAAGGACATTGAGTTGGTTGGTTTAGCAAGTAGTCTTTTTTTCTTTCTTAAACATGTCTTTGAGTACAGTTGGGTTCACAATCCCAACACACCACCTGTCAACCAGAAATCCCTATTTTCATCATGAAAGCCCAAGCCCTCTTGTCTTCAGCACACAGAATGTTTTGCATGAGCTCAAGCAGGAGACAGCCAGAAGCAGTGTCTCCATGCATTTGTGAGCCTCGCTCAACAGACAATTGCAAACTTCCTATCAAGTTGTTCAGCATGTCACTACACCATGTTCACTCTTTATGCAAGCTTCGATCACAGCTGCCAGCATTGTTCCCCACATTGATGTTTCAGAAAGTATTTGAAACACAGGATATGGAAATTTCCACTTGAAAGCCAGGAGCCTGAAAGCCAGTCCCATCCCGGTCGATGCACGACTCTGATTACATATTCTCTTGGAAGGGCCAAGTGGACACTGCTCAGCACTGACCTATGACAGAACAGAGCTGGCAGCTGCTCTACCAGATCTTTATTCATGATAATCAGAAGTGGCAGTCATACAAGTCCAGATGGTCGTGTTTGAATTCCGCTCAGCAGATGTCTATGTAAACAAGTTATACTCTTGATTTCTTCCGGAACTTTGTTCTTTACACTTCAATTTCTGCCAACAGGCAATGTGATTTTGCTAAGTGACAGTTTACATTGCAGCCAACCACCACGTTGTCCTTAGCATCCAGATGGAGGAGTGAGCACGGGAAGACCAACTTCCTTTTAGAAGTTCTCCTTTCCTCTGGAAAAGTCAGCATAGTCAATGGCTCATGAACCCATCAGCCCCTTTCCTTTATGACTTCTGTGCTCCTCTCCATCGGCATCAAACATTCCTTGTTCGGAAGATGGGGAACTTAAAGTTCTGTGGGATGCACATTATCTTCGGATACAGGCACAGCAGCACAGATGCCTTCAGCACCGCACCTGGAGCGCAGATCTCATGGCAGAGGAGCAACAGCAGCTGTGGCTCTACGCTGCCACGTACATCAAGGCTGTCACCCACACTGTCACGAGACCCCAACCTGAGCAGCTCTGGAACAAGTGGGCAGCAGAGCGACGCCGCTGAGGAGCGGTGACTGTTCCCAAGCTCACTGAGAGACGCGCATCAGTACTGCACACGTTGGCACGAAGCCCACGGGCCCGGGGTCACGGCAAACCGCGCCGCCGAGCCGAGCCCCGAGTCACGGCACGGGGCACGGACGGGCACCCCGCCGACCCGCACGTGCCGCCGCCGGGGCCGCGTGGCGCCCTCCGGACGCCCCTCCCGCACACGCCCCGCGGCCCGGCCGGGCACGAAGGAGAGAGGGCGTGCCCCGCGGCACGGCGCTGACAGCTCCGCCCGCCACGCCGGGCACCGCCGGCTCCCGGTCCCCGCCCGCTCTGCTCCCCCCCATACCCTCCCGTCCCGCGGCCCGGCCCCGCTCACCCATCCGCCGTGCTCCTCCAGCCACTCGCCCCGCTCCTCGGCCAGGTACGCGGCCAGCGCGGAGGCGAGGCGGCTCGGCCCTTCCTCACGGCCGCTCTCGGCCAGCGCCGCCGCCAGCGTGCCGGCGAACACCACGAGCGCCAGCAGCCGGCCCCAGTTGAGGCCGCCGTCGGCCTCCAGCTGCGCCGCCACCCTCCGCAGCAGCGCCGCCGCCTCCCGCGGCTCTGCCCGCGCCAACGGCGCGCAGGAGCGGAAGAAGGGCCGCTCTCGGCGCTCCAGCTCGGCCGCCGCCCGCCGCAGCTCGGCCGCCGTGGCGCTGGGAGGCAGCGCGGAGCCGCCGGCGCGGTGCTGGAAGTAGTCCTCTAGCAGCAGCGCCGTCTCCTCCTTCAGAGAGCCCGGCATGGCGGCGGCCCGGGGCGGCTGCGGATCCGCGGCAGCTGCCGCTGATTAAGAGGCGGAGCGGCCCCTCCGCCCCCACCACCGCCGCCGCCCGCGTGGCCCGGTCCGGCCCGGCCCTCTCCGCCCGCTCCGCCCCGCCCCGCCCCGCCCCGCCCCGAGCCCGGCGGGGTCTTTGTGGCGTTGCCGGATGCGGGTGGGCTTCGCTCTTTCCCGCCTCGGCGTGCCCGGCCTGCCGCGGTCGCGCCCGAGGCGCTTCAGGCTGCGGGGCGGGCGCAGTTTGTGTCCGACGAAGAAATGCGGCCGTATTGCGGCACGCAGATGGACGGCGCTTGGGATGTGGGGCCGGGACGCTTCAGTACGGATGATGAAAAATAAAAGGGCAGAGAACAAAAGCTGCCCCGACGTAGAGAACCCCACGGGCCTGAGTGCCGTCACAGGGCGGGCGTGCTGCCCCGCACATCTGCAGCACTGTGATCAGCTGAGCGCTTTCACGCAGCCGTCCCGACTGAGCCCCGTTAGCAAAAGTAAAAATAGAGCTGGACTCAATCCATCACTATCAAGATTGCTATCAAGAACGGCCTGATCTCAGAGCCACCGCGAAGGCAAACTCTTGGCTTTACATCCCCATATTTGGTCCTTTCTGTTTTGCTTTTAACCGGGGAAATCTGGCCTGTGTTTATGTGCCGGAGCTGCGGCTGAGAGCAGCACAACTTTGAACAAGGGCTTTTTGCTTTTTGAACTCGGGTTTTCCCTATGATTGTTCCTAGAGAGGAATTTCCTATTGCATTCCTCAGGGCAGGAGAGCAGAGGGAGAGACTGCCATTGCTCCGGCAGTTTATTCTTCCACCCTTCCTGTTTATACGTTTGTTCAGCGGGACAGGGCTGCCTGACAGTGACTGCCCGGGCTGCTGCTCCCTCATGCTCCACACTTGGAGGCAGTGGCCCTCAAGTGCAGGACCCCCCGCGCCTTCTCCATGCATGGACAGCTGTGCAAGACCCGCTGCCAGTGCTGCCTGGGCACTGGTGTCACTGGGATGGACTGGTTCAGCACTTCTCCATCTCGTCTGAGGAAAGGAAATGAAACAATGTCCCAAAATGAAGAGGCTGGGTTTTTTTTCAACGCCTAAACAGCGCTTCCACCAGCAGCCTGCACACTGACTGCAAAACCTACATCAAAGTGCAGAGGACAGCTGATCCCAGCACGACTGTGCTCTGCTGCCAAAGCAGAAAGCTGTGCTGCTGCATCTCAGCACAGTCTGTGTGCAGGATTTACCCCAGCAGTGACAGCCCGGCCCTCAGCTCACTGTGTCACGCTGCAATGTGAGGACAGTCCTGGGCACTTGCAAAACACATACTCTGCATTTTCCAGCGCATTCTTGTGTCGTTTCTGGAAAGAAAACATCACATGTCAGCTATGAGCCTTCTAAGCAGGAAAACAACCTGAATCCTGGCCTTCAGGAGGCAGGAGGTGCTCAGAGGGAGTGTCTCCAAGGGCTGCTCTTGCAGTTCTGCCTCTGTGGGTATCACTGGAAGATACTGCAGAAGCAATTTTCCGGTACATCTGGATATCAGCCCAGATTTGTGCAGGACAAATGACCTAAGAACCTGTAGGGTGCAACAAGAAAATGCCAAAACCAGAAGCAATCATGAGCACTGCAAGTACTAACACAGAAAAATGACCGTGAGCATGCTCTCAATATTGCAAAATACAATTTATTGTATTTAGGCCATTCGTAAGTATCAACACAATGCAGTAGGTTTGAAACAAATACCTTACTAATAAGTACTATCTAAACATTACTATCTTTTTGATCAAATGTGTACAGTGTATTGACTCAATATTGCACAGTGAGCTCTATATGACATTACAATTTCTGTAGTGCATTTGTTACAGGGATTGTTTGCCACAAGTATTCCAAAGCATCAGGGTTGCCTTTTCCAAGCAGAAACAACTGAAATTTCATGAGGAACTGAAGGCTAATGCACATGTCAGTGTCCTAATTTAACTGGTTGTGGATTCATTGGAACCTAATATTTTCATGAATGAGGAGACTTTGTTTCTATATATACTTCATATACTTTTTTTTAAGTCCTGTTCTTAAACAGAGCGAGGATATTATCAAACTTACGTGCACAGCCAACTCCAATCTGAACACAAACCATACCTGGATCTGTTCAGGATGCATCTTCTAAGATTTGGCCTGTATTGGCGTGAACTTGCACTGCTGTGATGTTACACAAGGATCCCAAAAATGAGAACATGCTGCCTTTACACACATCTAAGGCTATGTTCTCCTCCCACAGTGGTGTGAAGTGCTCAAAATGCAAATAAGTGATCACAGAATAACCGTGACTGACTTGGAAAAGACCCAACCATCAGTGTAATGGTGCTAGAGCTTAGCAAGTAGTATCCTCAGTGCTTAGCATGTAGTATCCTTTAAGTAAAGAAAATTCACTCACCAAGTGATACAATTAAAGATTTCTAAGAAACTACTGGTTAAATACGACCTCATGATTATGTAAATCATGTTTATATTCCTCACCTTTGCATTTATCATTTTGTATATATTCAGATTCTCTATATTCAGGTAACAGAGATGAAATACTTATTTCAATCTAAAAAGACAGTAGGAAAAAGCAGGGATTTAAAGGATTCTCTTCTGTACAAAAAATACATTTTTATGACAACAACGAGTACCTTTCCAACAGGGCCTCTACTTACTACCATGGTTCAGTCAGCCATAATGACATCACAAAGTATCAGAGTTGCTTTTCTTCCCACTTTTCAACACCAAAATTCAATGCACTACTATGGAATGTTTCCCAAACCTTATGCTACAACCTGATAAAATCAGGAATCTTTTTTTTTGCTCTAAAAAGGAACTCAAATCATGCAAATAAATATGTAATGTGTACTGAAGTATTCATTTCTATGATACAAATGACTTCAGAGAAAAATCAATTTATAATTAACTAAACTAGCTCTAATAAAAATAAGATACTTTCAAAACAGAATCAAAACCATTCAATTTTACCATGAGTTCATGTTTGCTATGCGTTCGAGCGGATTATGTTCTACCTAGCTGCGCTGATCTGTGGGTTCAGTGTCACTCCTTTGTAGAGCAGTGAATATCTGATTTTCAGGGAGCCTTGTTCATGCTGTTTCTGCAGTCCAGTCATCAGTCTTCATTTGATTCTGCACACAGGACCTCATGCTAAGCCCAGATCTGCAGAAACAGAATCGAACAGTCATTTATGACATGGACTGTTCTATCAAACACTTAATTAAAATCTGGCAAGGCGGTCAGGTTAGTGGCACAGGGTCTCAGTAGCAATGACATTGTTTAAGAAGCAAGTTCAAAATTCCCTCAACTTCAACAGCTCTGTGAGCCCTGTGTGGAAATTTTTCAATTTGAATTTTCAGTTCACATTTTACACTGCAGGATTTCCCGTCTCTGTTAGCTGTCATAGAATCACTTGAGTTGGAAGGGACCTTTAAAGGCTATTTAGTCCGACTCCCCTGCAATGAACAGGGACAGCAACAGCTCTGTCAGGTGCTCAGTTCCCAGTCTAGTCTGTCCTTGGGTGTCTCTGGGTACGAGGCGCCCACCACTCCCTTCGAGCAATGTGTGCCAGTGCCTCACCACCTTTATTGTAAAAGACTTCTTCCTTACGTCCCATCTGAATCTCCCCTCCTTTAGTTTGAAACCATTTTCCTTTGTTTTTCACAACATACCCCGCCAAAGAGTCTGACTCCTTCTTTCTTATAGCCCCCCCCCCCCTTTAGATACTGAAAGGAACCTGGATGGTCCTGTCCTAACCTGCCTGCCCCTTCCTATTACAACAAACCAACCAGCCAGGTGTCCCCAGTGCTTACTCGGAGAGTGTGGTCCCAGGACCCTGAGCAGAATGCTGTCCCATCGGGAGAGACCCGCAGGGTGCTGACCCGGTTCTCGTGTCCAAACAGAATAGATACACGGGACCCTTTCAGCACATCCCAGACATTTATGGTGTAATCATTATAACCTGCAAACAGCAGACGACCTACGAAGAGAATGAGATGTCAGAAAATAAGCTCTTAAGTGAGCAGCAGAATGTTACCGCAGCAAAGGCCAGTGAGCAGCAGCCCAGCCTTCCCACACTGACACACACACTGACACACTGTTGAGTTATCCGTACTAAATACTAAACTAGTTGGAAAGTTAATTAGTGAAAATATAGTTAAAATTGAGATCAATTATACAGAATCTACTTAGTCATGGGTATCAGCCCAAGTGATAGCTGACCAAAGAGCACTTTGGCAGTTAACGAAGGCCAACATCACTTTGCTCAAACTTTGCAGGGAGTTGAATACAAACTGCTGATCAATCAGTAGACAGTTTGGTGATTCCTTGTCCCCAGTGGGACCTAGTTGTGGTGCCTGTGTGTGCCCACAGGGCCATCCACATCTGTCAGTGTGCTGGGTGTAGGGCAGCTCGCCCTGCACTCAGCCATGCAGGAGCCCCCTGGTGCAGGGCTGGGAGGAGGCAGAGAAGACTCAAGCTCACGTCACTGGATCTGCAGCAAAAAATGGTAGTGGCTCTGCCTTCATCCTCCTTTAACATACTTTGAGTTTCTATTAATCATTTATTATCCTTTAGTAAACTATTCATGTAAGTGTGAGTTATAGTCACACTACATTTCATGTTTCCTTTGAAGCATTTTTAATAATGGTTGTGAAATTCTAGCCCAGGCATAGTTAACAGCAAAATATTTGCTGCTTTAAGCATGACCAGGAAAATACTTTTCACTGCTACAATGTCAGCTAGATGACATAGAGTTATTTTAATTTACAGAGAAAGATTTTGGTATTTAGTATTGGTTTTCATGTGCTTCATCAAGTTAAACTGACAAAATTTCATGGTCTGCCACCATCCCAGCACCAATACCACCACCTCCCAAGCTCAGTTCTCACCACTGAGAGAGAAATCCACACTGGATGCTCCAAAAATGATGCTCTCCTTAGAATAAATTGCTACTTCTCTGTCTGCACGAAGGTCGTATAAACGGCACTAAGATTAAAACAAAAACAGCATATGTGTCACAGTAAAGATTGGAGTCAATGGCCACTACTTTTCACTGAAAAAAATGTGACTGGGAAGGCCTGCAACCTAGCAGGTATCACAAAAAATGTCTGCTTGGCTTCTCTGTCATTTCTGCCCACTACAGCTGGGACTCCTTTGGAAGCTAACGAGGATCTGAGCAAAACCAGGCAGTTATATCTGAACAAAACCAGTCAGTTTGAATAAATTGATTGCAGAGCTTGCTTGTACAAATCTCTTCTGTACATCTCCTTCCTGTCTTGCTATAAAGAGAGCAGTTTAGTTTTGGACCATGGACACCTGGAATTTCTCCCACTCTCAGCCTACTCTCTTGCTTCCCCACTGTGGCTTCCTGCATTAGGGCAGCCTGCTGCCTACTGACTGCCTGTTGGCACACTCTCTAAGATCAACATTTCAGCCATAACCAGAGCTTCAGAGACACAGAATTAAACCTCCGGTCAGCTTTGCTAACACTGCCCACATAGTATGGTGCTAAGGCCAGTCCCTTGACACAGGGGGAGCCTCAGTGCTGCTCCATGCCATGAGATGGGACAGCAAGCAGCCTCTGACTCAACGTGAGGTCTGTCTGCTTGAAAATAATAAATATATGTGAAAATAATTTAGATAATACATTTCACATACAGATCTTTGATTTTCACTTCTTGTGGAAAATCCCCACTCACTCTCAAACCCTTACAATCTCTCAGAACACTTTGGCTTGCTTAACATGGAAAGAATGCACAGACAGACCAGACTTCATTGCCATTCGGAATGGCAATCTGTTAGCCCTGAAATCACAAAGCACTTTTCAAACATTTGAACTGAAAACCTTCCTTATTATGTTAAGCTTAAGCAAACACTGGCCAGCTGGATTTCTTAATATTAAGACCTAACTTGTGAAGAACAGCTGATACACAGCCTGCACACAAAGGAGGGGCTGTGCCATTGGCAGGGCTGTACAAAGCTGCAAGGTATGAAATGTCCACGTTTCTGTGGCTATCAGACTGTCCTGATAGGGAGCAAGGGTCACCTCAGGTGAGATTGCTGCTGTGTGAGCACACTTTTATGGTTTCCCTCCACACAGTCAGAATTACGTGTTCCTCGAAATCCCTGCATATACAATCAGGTCAAAGATACCCATCAGCACATCAGACTGTAACAGGAAAACACCATGGCCCATGGGCACCAGGAGTTAAGTGCCATTTGTCAAGCAACATACCAACTAAAATTACCAGCCAATATATACTACGTCTTCCTAGCAGCTTAGTCACAGATAGATAAGGTCTAAGAAGGGCTATTGTATCACTAGGATGCACTGGATGCAGTGACTCATTGCAGTGAGTCAGGTTGGCAGGGAGGAGGTGGACACGGGCCAGCCTGCTTGCTGCTCTCAGGATGCACAGAAAAAAAATCTCTTTTAGTAAGACGGCTGTGAAACTTCAAAACACAGAATACCTGAAATTAAGATGTGGACAGTACCTCAGTAGAAAAGCATTACTACAAAGCATTACTAGATTATTTTCTATATACGGTATGTAGGTTTTTTTATATTATAGCATTATTGTTTCTCTAACTTTAGTGTTGCAGACCCAGTGTAGCCACTTGCAGATTTCTCTGAATATGAACTAGGCTCTTTGAACAATCTGACCTGGGAGGAAACAGAACTCTGAATGATGCGGCTGAATTAACATACCGTGGCATCGTCTGAACCAGAGGCAAAAGCATCTCCACTTGGGTAATATCTGTGCATGAGTGAAAAAAAGACACAGAACACAGTAGATGATTTGGATGAGATCAATCTTCAAAAATAGAAGCAGTGCATGGCTCAGCTCATGAACATGTCCTCTCCCACAAACACACTGACCTGACACTGTTGATGTCTGAATCGTGGGTTTCGAATGACTGGATGCACTGACCAGACCGCATGTCCCACACCATGGCTTTCTTGTCACATCCCTAACAAGACAAAAGAAACTCACTACAGTTGTACATATAGTGACACTCATCCCTCATGTATCCAATACATGCGTTCAAACCCAGCTACATTCACAGGGCTCTGACTAACACAGCTCTGAGAGGAACTGAGCAGCAAAGCAGCCCCAGAACCTGTCACACAGGTACCCCAGAACCTGGTGCAGCTGCAGTGAGGGCACTGTGCCAGGAGGACCAGATCCTCAGTGGGTGCTGCAAAGCAGTGTGGAGGCACTGCTGCCGTGGGGCACAGTGAGGTCAGAGGGAGAGGGGCCCTTGTGCAGAAGGAGCAGGGGGTGCTCACACTGACCAGCACTCAGTGCCCTGCTCTGCTCATGCTGCAGTTTCCCCGCAGTGCAGAGCTGCATGACTGACTTGTTCCCTGACCGCTTCACATTCTCAACATAAATATTAATACCCAGCATTAAAAGTTTTATGATAAATGCTTTTCATACACTGAAACTGAAAATGAAATAAACATCTCTTACCAAACCAGAGTTAACTCCTGCCATGGCCTCATGGCAAGGCTGGGATGAGCAAAGAAGCAGGACAGCAATTCAGCTCACCATCAAGCTCTAAGCCACCCAAGCTGTGCTTTGAAAGGACTGTTTAACACTGAGTGCTTCCTAAGAGGTGCTTGGCACCTGGGTGCTTTGGTGAGGTGCTCAGCCCAGTTAGGCTGTGATGTCCTCGGTGATGGACCCTCTCACACCCGCAGGAGCATGTGGTTAGTCCTGTTCTCAGCTGTGGTGTTTCAATGCTGTCACAATAGCAGCAGCAGGAAAAGTGGAATAAGGAGAATAGACTTTTCTTTTAAGAGTGATGGGAGGTTGTAATAAACACAACCCTACTGGGGGAAGGCAGAAAGTAGGCTCAGCTCTGGGGGTGGCTCAGTCTCTCCAAATGGGTCCCTGTTGCCTCCATGCTGTATGGGAAGCACAGAGCAGCCCAGGCAGCTGCTGCTCCTGCTGTGCTGGTGCATGCTGCTCAGCAGTCTGTGCCACGCATTATTTATTTTTAAGCAAATATAATTGCTGGTTAAATTAACTCTCTTCACAATTCAAGTGTCTCTTTATTTTTTGATACTCTCCTGTAAAATGAAATCCCAGCTTTCTGCTAATGATGTCATTATTGAAATTATTCATTATTTAAATGTTCCTTCATACCAACTTGCAGTTTCTGCGTAGGCGAAACCACACTGCATTGAGAACATTTTGGATTCAGCACATTTTGGATTCAGCACTTGGAAGCTCTGCCGCAGCCCAAGCCCAGCCCTTTGCATTGCTCCCATGTGCACCATTCTTACTGACCTCTCTGGGGGCAAGACCAAACTGACAAGCTGCTGTTTTGACTACTAAGGTTTGAAGGAGAAACCAGCAAGCACCTGTCGAGGGATGGCTCCATGAGTGCTACCCACCTCGCCCCAAGGAGCAATGCTCCAAGAGCTCAGAGCACAACAGCCTGAGGCTGAGCACTGAGCTCACCCGGCTCTATAAGTCATGCTGTGATTTTTAGTGGTTATATATAACAGCTGCCATTGCACTGCATTGACATTGCTTATTCCAGCTCAAGACTGCTGTACTGTAGAGCACCAGTATACAGGGAGACTCCATATATCACTGTACATTCAGGTCATATCACTTTAGCTATACCAGCATCAATCTGATGTAAGACAGACCTTCACTAAAGTGGTGCTTTGCATTAGATGAGTTAAGTGATTCTCTGTGAACACAGACATGCCCAAGCTGCTACAGTGACAGTGTATGACATATTCTCTTAGCAGTACCATAGCTGCTTGCGATTCTTTGCCCTATAATAAGCTGAGCTGTTCCCAGGGAGAATGAATCTGTCCTTTCTGGGAAGTGAGCTCGGTGGCAGGAAAGCCCGGGACGAGTAAATGCACTCGGATGGAATTAGCTTTCAGTCACGCTTCAGAGCAGCTGTGCTAACAGCAGACAAACTGGGCCAACGTGCTAGGCTTTGCTCCTGGTGGGCCCACCAAATCTGATAAAAAGAGCTGTAGCTGAAGAGGTCCAGGTTTATCGTGAAGGGACAGGACTGTGACTCTATGCACAACAAGTGGAATCCTCTGACTGACAGACAGTGCCCTCCAGCACAAGGGCCATTTCCACCAGCAAGCACAGGACACGTGCCAGCACTGGTTAGGCACAGAAACCAGTTACTGTCAGCAGTTATTGGTAGCAACCTGCCTACAACAGGAGGGCTCTTCTCCCAGCTCCTGATAGCTCCTACCTGCACACTTGGCTTCTGAGGTGGGAAGGAACAGCACTTCCTCAAAAAGGAGCTTACACCCACCTCATTCACCTCTATGCTTTTTTCTGCCTTACGGTGCAGCCATGGCTCAGCTGCCTGGGGCAGTGCTCCTTCAAGAGCAGGACACCATTGGGAAGATGCCCTGATACTTCCCCAGAACCAGTCCTGTGGCCCCAGCAAGGTTTGCGTGTTCCTCAGGTCATGGGGAGCAGCGGACAGCATGTGACTGATGAAGGGTCTTTGAATGCCTCTAGTACAGGGGGCTCAGCAACAGCTGAAGATGTGGCCACACCTCATCTCTCTGCACCGACTTGTGCGAGGGTCCAGCCAGTGCCCAAGCCACCCCTTGGCTGCTGGGGAGTGGCTGAACAACACAGCGGCATGTGCGTTATTTACAGTCCTATGCTAGTGCCCCAAGCAGCCACGGGCACACCCTGCCTGGCTCCGGAGAGCTGGGCACAACAGAGCCAAAACCAGAAGGGTGTCTGCTGCGCCGGGCTCACACCTCTGTCTGCAGAATGAGCCTGCAGCCCTAGCTCTGAGCCTGTTCTTTCCTGGGAGAGGTGTTGTTTTGATCTCGGGCTGAGCTGCTTTGGTGTGGGATGGAATCTGCTAAGTAAGCAGAACCGCGGTCACACTGGCAGGGTGGGTTTGACCCCACAGAAGTCAGAAGTTTAATTTCCTCCAGATTGAGACATCTGCTTGCAATGAGAGGATTGCAGCGGTGCTCCCACTGCATACTCCAACGCTTCCTCAATAGGATCACGAGCCTCCTGTTTTGCTGCCTTTTCCCTCCCACCTTCCTTAACTTGATATGATGATAGGAAGCTCTCTTACTTACCCCAGAGACAAATGTATTTCCAGTTTCTGAAGGAGCCAGATCCAGGCACAGGACATCAGCTCCATGCCCATGGAAGCTCTGCAGGAGCTGCCCGCTTTCAACATCCCACAGAGCACAGGTCCCATCTCCACTTGCTGTCAAGATCTATGGAACATGGCAAGGAAAGTCAGCACAAAAATCAACAGATAATCAAGCTTACAAAGAAACTACTGGCATCCTATCTGTATGCCAAGGACAGCTTTAACTTCAAGAAATATTATACAATAAATCAAAGCCATAAAAACAATCTTATTCTAAGCAGAGTCTGTGTTTTTAACTTTTAAGGAAATAAATGAGAGTGGAGAGAAAAGAAGAACTGACACAGCTGTAACTACATAGCGTTTCAGTAATGGTCAGTTTTATGCAGTGGGGTATGAAGAACAGATGCCATCAGAGATCTACTGGCATTTCCAAATCCTGCAAAGGGGAGGTAGAACCACACTGGTATTCTTGTCTGTCCCTGTATTTAACTCTACCCAGATTTAGGCTGCTGGAATTCAGACTGCTTAAAGAACTTTGTTGGAGTTAAATATGCCTGTTGTGGTTTACCTGTTTAACTCCTTCAGATTTTTTTTTCTGCTTGAAATTGCCAGGTTCAGAGCAATGAATTGGGCTTAAGACATGGATATTCTGAAAGGGAATCAAGCCTGTCTAGACAGTTGTTTGACAAGTCCGTCACCTCTCACTTGTCCAAAACCATTTATGTGTGAAAAGGCTTGAACAGATCTTGACCAAACAGAGCTCACAGCTTCCCTCATCTGCTACAAGCATGTGATCAGTGCTTGTGATTGCGGCTAAAGCCTGATGATGTTCAATTGTTCAGAATTTCCCCTTGGCACCCAAAGCTGTTATGCAATCACAGATTTTGTAGGTCTCTGTGCACAGACATGGAACAGACTAGGGTGACCATAGAACAACTCTGCATGTTCTATGGTGCTGTGACATTCTGAAGTCTTCTGCAAAGATTAGTCTCATGTTCAGTGGGAAAGCTCGAGGATCCCAGTGGGTAATTAGAGATTAAAAAGAAAATACTCCTTATCAAGAAAATGATCATACCATCATGAAACCATTCACAAAACTGCCTGAAAGTTAAACACTGGTGCTCCAAAAACTCCTCCCAAAAACAAGTCTGCAACAGTCCATTCCTAACCTTCCTGCAGAGTCACAATAATATTCTGGGATGTTAGTAGTAGAAGAAAGCCCTGAATTGTCTTTCTGTTCTGTTTTTGAGCCTAGGTTAATGAAATTCTCTATTTTGAGCACTGTCTGCACTTGGATGGAGGCTGAAGGTGCTGAGTGAGGAATGAGAACTTTCAGCTCCTGTAATAACAAGTAAGAAAGAGCTGACGGGAATAGGAATAGCGAAAGATGTAAGGTAGAGGTCTGTTGGCACTCCAGGGCTCCAGCAAATGCTGGAGTTAAACTCGATGATCATTATTGTTGTGGCACCAAGAGGCAGCACTGCACATGGCAGGGAACAGCAGGGTCATGCCACAGCTCACCACGAGTGCAGGTGCTGGGGTAGGAGCAGTGGTAAGGACCACTCTGCCTTCCCCACAGTGACATCCTGCTCCTCAGCTCTGTCACACCGGTGCTATGGCTGCCTGCCCCATGCACAACACTCAAGATCCCAACTAATTCTTGCTATTAATACACACAGAGTGTTGTCATGTGGAGAACATTATCGCACTGCAGAGCTGCAGATATCTAATTTAGGAAGCGAGGCACCCAGGCACTCCGTGTTGGGGAGGCTCTCTCTGGCAGGATTGATCTGTGAGGCCCAGGCCAATTTGTGCAGGTTGCCCAGCTGGCAGCTCAGTGCTCCTCATGGCCTGGGATGGCAACATGATGAAGAGCAAAAATGACACCTCCTCTTTCAGCACCTGTGCAGCCTGAGATTGGCTTTAATCAATGATCAGTCACCCTCACACCTCCACTCACCAGATGCCATACACACACCAGTTCTAAGCTCCTTTTCTGTCATTTATTCTGAAAATTGAGCTTAGATTTGGAAGAGCACCTGAGGCAGAACAGCAGCACTCACAGCTCTGGCAGCGGGTGCTGGCTGCTATGGAGCTCTGCACCTGGGGAGCTGTGCTCGGCTGCAGGGCTGCTCCAGGACAGGTGACACAGCAAGTCCTCCAGTGACACGTGCCAGGAGAGCAGAGCTGCATAGTGTGCCTGTTGCACAGTGCACTCTCAGAATTACTGAGAGATTATAATCCTCAGACCATTGCCTAAAGGGAGAAAAGAGAAGCAGTGTGGGGTTCTCTGGGATGCCCAACGTAACAGCGTTCTAACAGAAGTTTAGCCAAACCATTTGCCTGTATGTGTTTAAATAGTAACATACAGTGCTGTAAACAATCACTTAAAAAGAACATGCCTATCAATCACAAGAAAATTTTCTTCAGAAAAATCTCAGAATCACTGAATATAAAATAACTTAATCCACTGTGGTGCAGTATGTCAGTGCACTTTGCTGTATTTAATAAGAAGGAAAATAACTTTTCCTTCTATTTTTATTATGAAAAATACATAACATCTTTTTTCCTTTCATAGGAGCTATATCGTGACACATATAGGTATGGACAAGAAAACAGATTACTGGTTTGTTTCTCATCGCAGCCATTCCACGTTATTTAGACTCTCCTCCAGTTACACAGGGCTCCTGCACAGCGAGGTCAGGGCTGAGCAAGCCTGAGCCTGGTACTTCCACCACTTGTTTCCATGACAATCAGCCTGAATTAGCACCTCAGAGTCATTACAGAACGGCAGACTGTCAAATAACAACACACTTATGAGCATCTCATGTCTTGAAATAGAAGCAATCAGAGCTGGTATTTCCTTCAGAAGAGCTCAAAATATCTGAAGGAAGGGAACAAGGTATTCCCTTTCCAGCAGCTCTGGTGACACACAGCATGTTTTAAATGCTCCCTTCTGCTTTCTTTCTTTTTCTTTCTTTCTTTTTTTTTTTTCTTCCTGAGTGCACTGAATAGAATTTCAATACAAATTTGAAAACCAGGATGGGCAAGGAGATTACCTTGGCTCCTTTCATCATCTTTTGTGTTTCTGGAGAAAGGGGTGTGATATTCACTACAAGAAGACTGGCCTGGTCCCAGATTATCTGCATTTTGTTTCTAGCTTTGCCACAGAGTCCCACAGTGACCCTGAGCAATCACTGCCCTTTGTGCTCAGCCCCCATCTGTGAGACAGGGACAACATCACTCTTTACTCAAAAGAGAACACATCACAGCAAGGATGGCTCTCTGTGGAGCCATCCTGGAGCTCAAATATATCACCTGATATGAATAAAAAACAGTAAGAATTGAAGCAAAGTTGGCTGGATATCCACAACAAAGCAGGCAAACAATGCACACTCCATCAGCTGGCAAAGGAAACACCCAGCCTAGTTCTACTTGAACTGGTTGTTGTGGTTTTTTTCTACTATTTACATTAGTTCAAGCTCCTAAAAGCACAAGGCAGCACAGAGCCAGCGAGCAGAGTACACTGAGTACCAGCAAGCAATCTCTGCAGAAGGGACAGGGCTTTGCAGGGCACAGGCATAACAGCCTGGCCACAGGCTGTTACAGGCTGTCACAGAAGCTTTTGCAGCATGTTCATTGCCCCTGAGTGTCCCAGCAGCCCTGCATGGGGCACAATATGGCTCTGGCTGCCAAATGCCCCTTGTGCAGGGAAGGTTACTGCATTGCATACAAGTTTGGCTCATGTTAGGCTTTGCTGGACGGTGAGCAGCGGGCAGGGGATGCATTTACCTGCATGTCAGAGTTAGTGAAGCTGCAGGCAGACAAGTAGTTTGTGTGCATTGCAACCGATTTCTTCTTTGCAGCCATATTTTCATTTTTGTCAAATGTCAGAGGGTACACAGAACACTTGTTGTCCAGGCCACTAGAGAGTAATAATAGCAATAACAGAGAGGAGAACTGGTTAAAACTGCAACGACAAAAGGCAAGTGGTGATAAGAAGGAAACCACCTGTCAGTGCTGTGCTACCAAATCCTCACAAGCGCCGACTTCCCTGTATTGTGCTGGCCTGGACCTCACGTGCAGGGAAGCCCAGCTGCCTCACCAGCCCGGGTACGTTACAGCACACCAACAGCTGAGGCTCACTATTTTTTACCCTCATCCAGTTTATAAATGGCACTGAACGAAACCTTACAAAAGTATGAGCTGGAAGGTGACACAGTCACTTCAGGGTTAATTTTTCCTATTCAGTCAAAGTGCCATTTTTCTGCCATGTGTCATTGTGAGTATTAGCATTTAAAATGTCATTATTTGTGAACCTTAATAAATGACTCTTACAGAAGAAATAGCTTAGCAAATAGTGGATGTGAAGAAAAGGTCTTTTGGAAGAATTTGGAAAAGAAAAAAAAAACCAGAAATACCTACTCCTGTAGCTGGCGTGTCCCTCCTGGACAGTCTCACCAGTCAAGCTGTGTCCCCCAGGGCCAGCTGTGCCCACCTTGACACATTTCTAAAGCTGTGATAGCTCAGCCATGCCTCGATCCCTAATCCCCAGCACACCAGCAGGTGCTTGCTTTGTGCCTTAACCAATGCCACACCAGAAATATTGAACTAAGTAGTCTGATGCATATATGTCCCTCTTGTCTCTCTTACAAGAGCTTCCTTGTCATTCTTCAAATTATAGTAAAAGTCATACAATTTCTGGACTCTGTCTCCACAGACATTTATGGAGTCTTTTCCACACTTGCGAGCAGCACAATAAAGTCTCCCTTTGTTTCTTTCTCTTGCCCTGAGCTCACTTTGTCTGTCTGATCCACCCAGTCCCTTTTTAAAATATAATTTGCCAATTTCTTCTCTCTTTGTTTTCTCTCCTGCAGAAACTCATTTTTTCCAAAGCTGAGCCCTCAGAAAAGTTGAGTATAATTATCAAGGACAGGGCCAGTTCCCCCCATTCCATCTCGGCAAGATCTATTCATGTGCTGATAATCCTTATTGGCCAACCTTTCTCTCTACCTCTTAGAAGAAAGAAAGCAAAGCAAGAATAGAGTTAAAACCACTCTCCCTCAGAAGATATATCCAATGCACACAATCAAATTGGAACAGAGAACTTGCATGCATGCAGAATTCCTAACCCATGATATAAATACTGAAAGAGGATTATTTACCATGCTTATACGACAGATGTTATTGCACTGAAGTCAGTGGAGACAAAATGGATGAGTCGTTATGGGACTAGAAACAGAGGCCCTGAATATAATCCGCCCATCCACAATCAAGGCATGCAAGCTTCCAACTGCTGGTATCTCGTGAAGGCACCAGGGGACCACTGCAAATCAAGTCTCTCTGCACAAGAAGCTGGGGAAACTGGAAACTTACCCACAAGCAATGGCACATCCAGATGGGGCATATGCACATGCCATCACCCAGGTACACGGCATTGTCACAGCGTGTTCCTGAAACACAGCATCTCTTTAAAACTTAGACATCACTATTCCCTAATCCAGCAAAGAAGCAAGAGGATGGCTACTCCATACCTCACTATTCCCACCTTATTCACAAGCTCCAGGCTGAATACAGAGCATGTTATATCGAGGCTACTCGGTGCTGTAAATGTCCTCACCGTGGTACATGTGCTGGTGAGTTAGAAACAAGCAGTATTTTCTCAACTGCCTGAAACAAGGTGAGCGCTGACAGGGCTTGGAGAATCCATAGCATCATGTCACAGTGAACACCACAGCTGAGAATCCCTGGTGATCACACATGGCAGCTCAAAAGGTGTTACCCAGTGAGAACTCCCACTGAACTGGTGTGGTTTTGCCTCCAGCCTGGGGGCATCCCATCAGTGACAGGACTGGATTGGTACGTGCTGCAGACCATGACAAACAGCAGTGCCCTGATGGGGATTTCACTCAGAGGCAGGTAGAGGGAGATGGTTTGTGTGGGCTCCTGGCTCTGAGGTGCTGGTGGAGGATGGCAGGTTATTCCATCATCCTGCTATCACCTTTACCACCCGTGAGCCCTTCAGACCTCCACTGTATCCCACTGTTGTTTGCCCTATGCACAGAAATTGGACGTTGGCTGACTTTCACCTACCTTGTTGGTAGTGAACGAATCCCACACAATCACCTTCCCATCCTAAATGAAAACAAACAGAGAGAGGTACACTGTCAGCTTACTTTGCAGATTTGTAAATTCTGCAGCTCATTTCTATCCCCCACTCTGTTACTTCCAGAAATCTTTGCCTCCATTTTACATTATAATAGTTGCAGTGAAGCACCAAGAAGATGCTTTTCAGTGGCGCTTTACTTTTTTAACAAAAAGAAAATCATATTTCCTTCTGAGATCACTGACATTGGGCATCAAACGTATCAGTAACTTTGTCTTCAGCACATCATATTGGTTATCATCCTCATTTCATGGAACTGAAAGATTTATTGGTAAACAGCAATTGCTGCTATACTGGACTCATTTAAGTTCTCAGAAATAGAGACAAAATGCATTAAAACTTTACTGTTTAGCTTCTGATATATACAGTGGCATTTTAATCACTAAAAAAAAAAAAGTCACATTAATTATTTAAACTTTGATTCTCTTTGCTGGAATCACCATGAATGGTAAAAAGCCTCACAGTAACTGAAGGTGGCTTGCACTGCAGACTGCCTATTTATATCCCTCTGGTGAGACCCCTGACAGATTTCATATAGGTCAATGAACAGCTGTGTGATGCAGTGAGCAAGCTTGCTGCCACACTGAGCACACAATGAACCAGTGGATCTAGAAAGTAATTATCTCATTACCTCCTACAGCTCATGAGACTGGTCTTGAGCAGGTGGTCGTACAGTTTCTCAAAATGCCCAAGGAAATGCAGCGGCTTTGGCAGATTGTTTGAGGCTTTTAAGGTCACACCAATCATATCGATTTTGAAGAACGTTTGTACACAGAAATCTCTAGAAGCATTCATATTACTTCCCTTCCCTTTTCCTGATTGTTAACACACCAACTGAAATCACTGCCTGTAAAGACCAAGGCAATAAAACTATACAGTGGTCTCAGATGAATTCTTTCTATTTTCTTTTGTAGTGGGGAGCACAGGGAAAATCTGTATATGACTGCAGAAGACACGTTAGTGTGTATTAGTGTGTAACTATGCTCAGATTTGTGCTATCTGAACAAATACACTGCAATGTATGGCTTTAAGGGCACACTGAAAACATGCACATTTTGTAAAGGTATCGTTTGAAAAGAACAGCACACAGTACAGCTATAAGATTTATATAGTGCCCAACAGTCTTTGAAAAACACGTGACCAGTGGCATACCTGGGAAGAGCTCACAATTCTTCTTTTGTCTTTGCACCAGTCCATACAGAGAACTTTATTTCCATGGCCCTTCAGGGTCCTCCTGGTCTTCATCACAAACTGGCCCAGTGCCTCCACACGCTCTGCCACCTGATGAACTGCAAACAGCTGACAGTTAGGGAACCTTGCACTGAAGCTCTGCTACAGAAAACCTTTGCATTCATAAGTAAGTCACTTGGAGCAATTAAACCAAGAAACACGAGCCTATATCCAACAAAGCCTGCTCTGGAACTGGTGGGTGGTAAAACCAAGGTGGGCAGTGTATGAATATATCCACCAAAAAAAATACATGGATGAATTCACTAAGATTGAATTCCAGGGCTGTAGCAGCTGAAGCACTTGTACACTATCATTCCCAAGTGTAACTGGAAAATCAATTACTCACCTCCTTTCCTCTCTCTCACTGACTGAGGGAAACCCTCAGATTGACTGAGGCTTGAAAGGGTATCCCCAGCCTAACACATACCCTGAGGTGCTCAGCAGAACTGAAGATCACTGCTGTGTCTCGGAGATACAAATCATACAAAGAAGGGGATAAGCATCAAAACTCAGAAGTTTTCGTTGTAAAACCCTTGTTCTGGGTGTGAGACTTCCAGCCACAGTCGGCCCTTGAGCAGTGCAGCATGTACCAGTGTGATATAGGTACCAGCCACCAAAGACTTCTTGCCAAGCCTTCCTCGCTGGTGGCCAAGGGAGCCCTGAAGGTCAAGACACGGGGGACTGAGCAAAAAAACAAAGGTGATCAGAAGGCTGGAGCACCTCTGCTAGGAAGAAACAATGAGGGAGTTGGACTTGGAGAAGGCTCTGGGGGGACGTCATTGTGGCCTTCCTCTACTTGAAGGGAGCCGACAAGCAGGAGGGAGAGTGACTTTTTACAGGGGAAGACAGTGACAGGAAAAGGGGGAATGGCTTAAACTAAAGGAGAGGAGATTTAGGTTAGATGTGAGGCAGAAATTCTTCACTGAGAGGGTAATGAGGCCCAGTCACAGGCTGCCCAGAGCTGTGGGTGCCCCATCCCTGGAGGTGTTCAAGGCCAGGCTGGGTGGGCCCTGGACAGCCCTGGTGGTGGGTGGCAACACAGCAGGAGGGGTGTGACTGGACGGGTTTTAATGCTCCTTCCAACCTAAGCCATTATATGATAATAGGATCCAGTGCTACTCCATGTCATGTTTGTCCATGCTGAAACCTAAGATAACACAGCTGCTGCTAGCTGAGGGGGCAACGCCTGACTCAAATCTTTAGAAATAAATGCAGAAGCTCACATGCTTTAATGAGCTGGCAGATGAAATGTTAAGCTTTTCAGTGCCATGCTAAAGGCCAAGCTCCAGATCCTGCAAGACAGGTGACTGCTCCAAAGCAACACCACTGCTTTACTCTTTGTCACTTCTCTAGAGCAGCTGCAGGCATCCTTCCCTTTGAGATCAATTCCTGGCACAGGGTCAGGGGAGAAATTTCTGCCTAAGGCAGAGACTGATTTCGAGTAGTTTAGATTTTCAAAAGTTGTCTTCCAAAACCACCAGCCCTGCGGGCTGTGCCAGAGCAATGCTCTGCCTGAAATCTTGCTTGTCCAACCTCCCCCACCAAGGGGGGCAAAGTGCTGCGTGCCATCCCTGACCATCTGACCCTGCAGTTTCCAATGGCAGGTCAGAAACAAGTCTCTGAGATAGTAGCCTACAAGCTCACTGAGGAAAAGATACATTTTCCCCCTACATTGGCCACTGAAACCCACTCGGTGATACAATCAGAAGACACAAACACATAGCACAGGAAGTTATTATGGCAGCTGGAAAGATGCTTGTGTCCAGAACATATCTGAAAAAACAAATGTTTCACAGACAATAACAAAGTGTTTCCATTATGTCAACGCAACTGAGACTGTGGAATTGTCTGGTTTAGCTTTTACATTCTGCGAGGACGCTTATCTCCAGCCACAGCCATAATAACGCTGCACCCGCCTAGCACAGGTTTCAGAGTCAGATAATTATTTTGAAGCATTCCCTGACATTGTTTTAGGATAGCTGAAAATTATGTACTCAGACAAATAGATCAGCTACAGCCAGTAATTAGCTCGAGTGGCTTTACAAAGGTCCAGATAAAACATGCTATTTTTATAGAGCATATGGTTTAACCCAACAGGAAGCAGGGATTTGATGCAGATACCACTGGATCTTTGATCTTTTCTATGCTGGAAGTCCTAATGGTATCTTCTGGCCTTAAAAAGTTATGGCTCACATGAACTGGACAAACAGTTTTATTTATATCCCAAATTTTAAGTGATAGGAGTCCTTAAAACTGTAACACTATGGCTCAAATGTACATTTGGTATTTCCTTTCTGCCCACATTTCTGAGGGTTGCTGTTCCAAACCACTGAACAAATAAGGGCAGCACCAGTTCAGCTAGCTGTTTGTTCTGGGAACCACAGAGGGAAGGTCACGACCAGAGGAAAAAATGTGAAAGATACAATTTAAGATTAAAAAAAAAAAAAAAAAAAAAAAAAGAGGAGATTGAGCAAAATGCTTTATTCTGTAATTTATAACCTCTGCAGAAATCTCTCTTGGGGATAACTGAAACCCAAAAATCTTCTGTACAGAATTGATGGTGAGGAAGCACTCTCTGAGTGTAAGGACTTGGAAACCACACTATGGCCAAGCAAGCAGTGCCTTCCAATGTAAGTTACAGGTATGAGAAAAGCAGTAAATATCCAACGACTCACAGCACCGTGTTCATCCACAGCACCACTCCAACCTCGGGTACACCTGCTTTCCTGAGCATGGAATGGATTTAAGTGCATGCCAAAGGGGTCTGTCAAAGAGAGGCCCCACTGCTACTGATGATTTATGGTAATGTTTCTGTAATGAGGCCATCTCCCTTTGCTTAATAATTCCTACTGACGGGGTGTAGATTATGATCACCTAATTTAGACCAGAAAATGCTCTATTTACTGCAGACCAAAATAAAACAACAACAACAACAAAGCCATCCCTTTTAATCCTCCCACAGCAGATATTTAGCAACGCTTTTGGAAACAACACTCCTTTACAAGCTCTTGGGTGAAATCCCGGCCCCTCGGTACATACGTCCCCACCAACTTCCCCGGGGTCGCTTTCGAGCTTTGCTCCCGTCCCTAAGACGCGCGCACGGCTGCGGGCCCAGCGCTGCGGAGCCGCGCGCCCTCCCCCGTCCTGGGCCAGGCGGGGCCCGGCGGGCACGGGGCCGCCCGTCCCGGGGATCCCGGCAGGATCCCGGCCCCGGCCTCGCCTCTCCTCCCGGGGCGGCCCGCGCCCTTCCGCCGCCGCCCGGCCCGGCCAGGCCGCGCTCCCCGCCGCCCCTCCGCCCGGCCCCGCTCACGCTCCACGTCGTGCAGCTTGGCCCGCTCCTCCTCCAGCTTGCCCTTCAGGCTCTCCGCCTCGTTCTTCAGCGATGCCAACGTCTCGTTCTCGTGCAGCCCCTCGGTTGCCATCTTTGCAAAGGAAGCGGCGAGAGACAGATGAGAGGGGAGGGAGGAGTTTGTTGCCTGGCTCTCAGGGATGCTCCGAGGCTCCTGCTGCCTCAGCAACGCGCCGGGCCCGGGCCCCCCCCCCTGCACGCAGCACGGCGGTCCCCTGCCGCAGGTGGAGCCGGGCACCCAGCGCTGCCCGCGGCTTCGCCAGCACGGCACTACGTGCCCGCGAGGCTTCTGCTGCGTGCCCGAGCGCGTTGGTACCGCAACTTTGCACGCGCTGTGGGGGTAATCTTCCTAGACTTCAGCTGAGCATTTGGCTCTGTCTCCCGCGGCATTCTCGTGGAGAAGCTGGGGAGAAGTGTCGATCTGCCTGAGGGTAGGAAGGTGATGTGGGGAGCTCTGGGCTGAAGCCAACCGTGTGTGCTTCAACAAGAACAAGTCCTGCGTTTCTGTTACAGCAACCTCATGCACCGCTACAGGATTGGGGCAGAGCGGCTGAAAGTCACACAGCTGCTGCACGCAGGAGAAGGATGAGGGGTCTTCCGGGCAACGGCTGAGGGAGAACTGGGATGGGTCAGTGTGGAGAAGAGAAGGCACAGGAGAGACCTCATCACTCTCTACGATTCCCTGGAAGGAGATTATGGTGAGGTGGGGGTTGGCCTCCACTCCCAGGTAGCTGCAATAGGACAATAGGGAATGGCTTAAATTGTGCCACGGGAGATTCAAATTGGATAAAATAGTTATTTTCATCCTTAAGTGAACACACAGATGGGTAAATTTGGGTCTGTGGCCTTTCCAGGCCTCACAAAGGGACCAGTTTCCAAAAATCCAAAGGGAACAATGAAACCCCCACCTTGCTCTAAAGGACATGAGGCAAAGCTCCCTCACAGGCGTATGGGGAACACATGATCTGGGCATGCAATGGCTGTAACATTTCCAGAGAAAGGGCTGTGCCAAGTGGCCTTGCAGCTCTCTGTTCCCTGGGAATTCCTTGAAAATGTCCTCTTTTTTCAGCAATTGTCCTTGATCTACATGGAGCAACTTTGCTCATTTTAACTCACATTGTCTCCCTTTCGCCAGAACACAGAATCCAATGGCTATTGTTCAACCTGGAGAGGGCCCAAGATTGGAATGGGAGATAAGAAAGTAAGGTTTGCAGCTGTTGTTTGGACTCCAGGATGGGCATATCCTGGACGCAGTACAGGGCTCAGAGAGCATGAGTCTTAAACCACACTGGCCTAGCAGCAGTGCCACTGTCTGACCGGGATGCACAGGCAGAGCTGCTGAGCTTCCCACTGTCACTGTGGACATTGAATTTAGGCCTAGGTCTGGTCTTGTGCTCCAGCTGTTTTACAGGAGTTGGGTTTCATAACTGGAGAGTCAAATAGTGAACATATTTCCAGTCTTCGGGGACTATGCATTCAGTCTGCGACTTGATACTACTCCTGAGAAAACGGGTGAGCTGGGAACTCTCTACTGAACAGAGCTAGCTGTAGAAGTATGTGATACACGGCACGTATTTTGTGGGCCTAAGTTAGCTAATACTATCATTAGCTAACCATGCAAAATAATCCAAGCAAGTTAGAGTAAGGGCATTTGGGAGCTTAAGTAAAATAAATTAGGCTCGGGTTAATTTCATGGATAACTTATTACAGTATCAACTTCAAAAGAAAAAATGTAAACATTGAAGAAGCAATCAAATATTTTTGCTCCTCCCTTCTCAGAAAACCTAACCATACTGAAGGTGATACACTTTTAGCAGTGCATTAGCAATTGCTTAAGTTCTATACAACTGAAAAAAAAATCATCACAGTATTAGAATTTAATCTAATTTTGACTAATTTAATCTGAAACAGCACCTCAATCTGCAGCAGTAGATAAAATACAGGTCCTCCTAGTTTGTGTTCTGCCTTCAGGCAAGTTTCAAAACACACCAGCACAGGCCAAAATGCTGTGAAAAGATCCTGTATGGAAGGCATGGTACGTGGACAATGTGGAAAAGCAGTAACTGGGGCTTTGCAATGTCATTTTCCATCAACAGTACAGTAATGGCTGGTATACAAAACGTTTATTGCTGTCACTTTGTACTGACCACCAGCACTCCCCAGAAAGATGACCACTTCCAAACTGGCTTCTGTGTGCTCAGAGGCAGGGAGCTTCCAAGTTGCCCAAAACTGGGACAGGTTCATGTAAGACAGCTTCTGTCTCTGACTCTTCCCTGTGGAGCAAAGGCAGGCTGCCCCTTGGATTTGAGCAGTTTGGGGCAATTTTGAGGCAAACACTCTGAAAGCAGTCTGCTTTATATATAGCATCACTCTGTGTAGCTGCTACAGAAACATTCAGCCACCAAGGACAGTGACTGCCACAATCATAAACCTGATTTCTGCACATGGCAAATAACATTGGGAAATACACGCAAGGAAGGTGGCACTGTTCCATCAATAGGAACAGTGGAATAGGAAAATGGAAGGTCTAACTGTGTCACAGAGCATTGCCTACCTCAGAAGGTAGGTATTTATTTTTAGAAAGTCACTCAAAAATTCCCCACTGAGATATATATATATATATGTATATATATATTATTCTTTTTAAAACTGTAAGCTAATTTTCTAGAACTTTTGGGGGAAGACTAGAACAGCAAACAGGCTGCATTCCTATTGATTAGCACCAATCTCCACAATGCACAAAACCCCAGAAGGGAAAAGATGCTTTAGCCTGAATGGCTAAATGATGATCTCGGGATGATCTCAGTGCTGGGTGTCAGCAATTCCTGTTATCTCTCCGCATACATTGGTTTTGGGGAAATCAAAAAGACAGGCTGATGAAAATGTATGTATGCAGCTGAGTCCTCCTGGCATCTGAAATTAAGAGATGCGTATGCAAATGAGAAGCTGCAAAAGGCTCAGCCAGTTGCACACCACATTATGCATGCCCATGCACAAACACCTGCACAAGCGTGACAAGGACATACTGTGCACTGTGATATAAGCCCAAGTATTCCCACAGCTCTGAAAAAACAGTTTGAAAAAAAAAAGGATGCTGCTTTCCTAACTGTATGTATTTCAGCATCAGTGCTAAGGACTGTGTTTTTTTGTTTCATTTTAATCTTTTTTTTTTTTTTTTTTTTTATGAAATAAACATGAAGAAGCAAGCTGAAGCCAGATCTAGGAGAAAGACTGGGATCCCAGCACAGTGCTAATACAGTGCCTAACAGGCTGTTAGGGACCAAGGCAATTCCTGCTGAAGTTTCAGTCTGTTTCCACTTAGCAGCTGTTTCTGGTGGTAGCAGTCTAACTTCCACATGGCAGATAATGAGGAGAAAGTTGCAGGAACTGTACATAGCAAACAGCCAGTTTCCTGCTGTTCCAGAGTGCACTAAGTCATGCAAAATTGTACTAGATGAATTGCTATTTATAGGCCAAGAAAAACCTGAGCAAAGCAGCAGCTTCAAAGTCACGAGAAGAGAACACACAGGAAGGAACTGCTTTTTGCCTTACAGTCACTGCATCTAAATTTCCTTCTCAGCAAAGTGACAAATGACTGTGCTGTGTCCATCACTCAACTGCACACATTATCTGCAGTCATCACATCAGCCTCTCTTACTGAATTTTCTAATCACAGCTAGTTAATTCTTTTAGCATTCCTGCAGAGGTCACTTCATCTGATGCTCAAATATAACACTGTATTGGAAGCTGTTCATTTACAGTTGTGACTGGTTCTGGGGAAGGAGCAGGGAAGGGATTCTGTAAGTGCTGTTACATGATGGTTCAGGAGGATGAAATAGTACTCCAAGCTGGAGTATAATCAGTACAACAAAATTCCTAAGTTTGCAAAAGCAGTTTTGGAGACATCGCTTCAGTTGCCATACGTACCTCAGTACGTACCTTAGCTTTGTATCTCATTAAAAACAAACAAAAACAAAAAAGCAAACAAACAAAAAAACTCCTACCAGGAGTGTGGATTATCACCTCACCAGTAATTGCTGGAGATTAAAAAGCCTCCAGCATCATCCCTTCTTCATGCAGGTATTCTGGCAGGGCTTCTGAGGTTGTACACACACAGACAGAAGAGGCAGGACTGCTATGCAGCCTTTTCTCACTGTTTCCTCATCGCAGCTACCTCCAGCTCCCCCAGGTTCCTCACCCAAGTGCTGCACATAGCATACCAGACAACAAGGTCTCAGTCTGGGGTGGGCCATGCAGAGAGGACTTCACTTCTGTCTGAGGAGAGCTGAAACAGACCAGCTAAATCCAATCCCTCAGTCTCAGCTGAGTCAGCTTGTTGCAACACTTCTGTATTTTTAAAACTTTGTTGAAGGGTGATACTCAAGATCATAGGCTAAGCAGACTTGCACACATATACCTTACAGCCCAGCTCAGGTGGGCATATAACACATGCATAAGCTAAGGAATGTAGTGCCCCAGGGAGAGAAGTCCTGTGGCCCCATTCCAATAAAAAAATAAAAAAACATATCAATGAACCCGGGGTCACATCTGTTTCAGGCTTATGGAATAACATCAGGTGTCTGCAGAGCTATTTATTTGAATTAGAAGCAGCCAGCCTTCAGGCCTAGCAATGCTTACTTCTGTCCAGAAAAATCCAACACAACTGACCATTAACACATGCAGCCCCTACTTTTTGCAGTCTGTTCACATTCCACCTGATAAAATCAATAACATACCATTTCCACACATAGCGAGCAGTAGCTGAGCTGTTCTGATTTGATGTAAACAGCCCTAAGGGGCTTCTCGTTGGAGCACTTGTCACATGGACCAAATACAATCGCTAAAAAGGTCTGGTCACACATATCTGTGGTATGAGAGAGCTGAAAGAGAGAAGAAAAAAAAAGGTGTGTTCCAGTGCAGTGCAAAGCTTCCTGCTGCTGCTGCCGGCTGCTGCAGCTTAGGCAGCATATAGATAGCTGTAGGCTGGATAATCTCTGTGACTAATCTTTGGAGCTTGATGAACAGACACTGTGTGCAAGACAGGCACAAGATCTGCAGATTGGAATTTCATACAGAAAAAGCAAAATATGTATTTTGCTATAACCAGCATTGATTGCACACTGTTGTAATGTGCACTGTGCACACTGATTAATGACATGCATGACATGCTTATTCTTAGTTTTTATGTAACTAATGCCATTAGACAATGGCCAGAAATGCCCAGCAGCTGGAATGGTGAGAAATCTGAGCTGATCTCTCTATATATATTTTCTCCACTGCATTATTAAAAAGTCAATATTATGTATTATTTTTAAAGCTGACAGATGTCCTCAGATTTGCAGCCATACATTATGCACAATGCTCTGCTTGAGCAGAAAGCAATGCTTTGGCACTCTGAACACCAGGTCATTAAGAATCCCCTTTTTGTTCTCAAGCCAGGCATCACTATGAACAGAGCATGATCATCAAAGGAGAATGAGAAACCCCTTGAGTCAGACAAACAAACAATAATATAATCTCAATCTTCTCTTTACATTTTTCATGGGAAAAATTTAGTATTTCCCAGTTCTTAAATACATATATAAATGAATTTAAAAGCTTTCATCCGTATTTAGCCAAATACATTGCTAATGAGTTTATGGATAAGAGAAGAAGCTATTAAAAAGGAGATTTAAATGAAGTGAAATAAATGGAAAGAACTATGCAGATTTCAGAATCTGTTTGGCTGGCCATATACAAAAACAAAATAAAATGTTATTCTGTGCAGTTCCCTCCATTCTGCTTTCTTATCCTTATGAATCTCTAAGCTTGAAACAGGAGATGGCAAACTCAGAAATCCCATCCTGTCAAATCATCAGAAGTTTCTCTGTTGTCTCCAGGAGTTGTGTAACTTCATCCCAAATTATGCACGAAGAAATCTGTCCTGACATGAACTACATCGTATGAATTTGAAATCCACACAGAGCTTTCAACAGCTATATGCAACCTTTGGGCTTTGTATCCCATTGGATGAAAAACTACAAATGTGCCCTGAAGCTTTTAATGCATGCTTTCACAAACAGTGAGCCCAAGACCCCAAGCTGCTACGCTTGCAGGGACCTTCCCTGGAGTAGTTTTTCTAATAGTGTTAAAGTGAATACAACAGGGTTCAGCTGCGCTACGGTCTTTAATCTGGATAATAATGTAACTTTTAAAAAGCCCATAAGTATAAAAAAATCATTAACAAATATGTCACAATGAATCTTGTTGATAAATGCCCCACATTGCCTACCTTTTTCAACAGCAAGAACCTGGAGATTCTCAAGCTGAGTGAAGAAGCTGAGTGCAACTGCCACACAGAAGGACAACCTCCCTATTAAGGCTTCTTAGAGGGTATTTAAGGCTCAGCCTCTCTGGTTGTGTCACCTCAGGTCAGTTAAGTACTAACAATTATAATTTAGAGACTTTATTAGAACTGTTTTCTTTCAGAATATAAAACAGAGAATATAAACTATTAAGCAAAATAGGCAATGTCTGCCCATTACATACTACAGACATTTCAAATTTTACAGTTTAAACATACTGTGGAGATGAGTGGATGCTTGATAAGTTTTCCAACTTATCAAATTCATATTCTGAAATATGTTAAATTTACTCCATATTCTTAAAGAAAG
This sequence comes from Cyrtonyx montezumae, assembly GCF_038088225.1. NCBI lineage: Eukaryota > Metazoa > Chordata > Aves > Galliformes > Odontophoridae > Cyrtonyx > Cyrtonyx montezumae. The sequence goes on along the minus strand of NW_027071903.1, from coordinate 24,947,724 downwards.
TTCCAAGTCAAAAACCTGTCCATAGTGCTGTCCATACTCATTCTCCTTTGGGATATACATCTACTATTCACCCATTTTAAGACAATAACTTGAAAATCAACAAGATTAATAACTGCTGCTTTATTGGATTTTTTTGAAACTTGAGAGAAATTTATGAAAACTACTGAAAAATTTTAGAAGTGCTGAAGGTCACATCTGCTAATCCATCCTAACTTTTCTTTTTTTTTAACCCAAACATAATGGAAACTTAGGATGGAAAAGGATCAGCTACGCTGCTCAGTTCAGTTGCCAGGAAGTGCAGGAGTCACGTGCCTAAACACATTCCATAAGCAATTTCAGCACCTTCCCACTGCAGTAAGGGTCATCATTCCATACTTTTCCATTTGAATGCAATTGCTATCTCCTTTAGTGTCATTCTAGGAATGTTAACCTCAGAAATGCTTCTTCCATGTATCTGCCCTTCATTAATATTGCTCCCTCTAAGAATTACAAAAGACAGACTTTAGTACCTACACATTGGCTGAAGGTGTTAACATCAAATACACAATAAATCCTCTCAAACTCACTTATCATCAAATGTCAGAACAATTTCCCTCCACCAACCATTTTTGTCATACATACATACCTTCAGACACTTCTTTGTGATGTCGATGCAAGACTGCACTGTGCTTTCACTCACGCCATGTCAGGTGACAGACACACAGCTCCAGTAAGTGCAAAAAAGGCTATATGCAAATTACAGCAACTAAACTTGCATTCATTGAAATCGGTGCAGGAATTCACCAGGAGCAGCAAACCACCCTGACAGGAAGGTACATAATATTGCAGCAAAGCAACTGGACCAGTAAATAAACACTCGCAGCACAATACAGGACAGTATCACAGGACACGTTCACTTGAACGTTCAAATAATTCCAAGTAAATTCTTAATAATAATTCACTGAACATATTTGCATCACTCAGAACACTACACATTGATTTAAAAGCTGCTTTATTTGACAGATAAGAATATTAGCCTACCTACACATCTGCAAATTTTGTACAACTTTTACAGCTGTTAACAAAACACAAAAGTGTTCCTTCACATACTCTTCACAAGTCTCTGCAGTTATCACCATGAATATGACACTGTTCAGAGTAAATAGCAAGGACAGCATGTAACAAAATATTCTTCTTTATATTTACACATTTTAAACACTACATAATACAAAATCAAATGTCTCCTCCTGGAATATTTAAATTAACTAAGTTAATTAGAATCCCTTCAATATTTCTAAGCTTTAGTACCGTATTTCCATAATAACCTTGCCAGAAAACTAGCTGTATGTACTGAGGAATTTCTAATGACAGCCATCACTGCAGCACGGTGAATGTTGATTCTGGCAGGGTCTAGTGCTAAAGAAAGTTGTTATTCTTTGTGTTCTGCCTACAGGAATAAAGCTGAACAAAATGAAAAGGAGACCACTTCTGTTTCTAAGGATCCTGCAATTTAAAAATGCAAGGAATTAAATGATTTCAGACCATAGCAGCTGCAATCATTCCTACTCAGTATCTGAACTAGAGAAGGGAAACAAGCAAAAAAGAATGGGAGAAAGATCTGTATATATGTGCATACTTGGTGTATGTTCCTAAAGACATTACATTCAAGATGGACCCAAAACAGGACTCCTGTTTTTTAAAGAAATTAGCTAATTATTTAAACTTAGATCACAACAGGAATTTTATATCTGACTTTTCTACTCTGATAAGTGATACAAAAATCCAGACTTCATTGCAGAGAACACAGCTGAAGGCTGCCTTCAAAAGAAGCACCCAAATTGCTCCCCTGGCTGAAGAGCTGTCTGCTGTGCCTGAACTACAACTTCATTCAGCATGAGTGAGACTAGCCAGCATGCCTGCAAAGACTGCGTGTTTATTACAGTAATCCTCTCAGACCAATCTCAGCCTCTCGGGTACAAGGTAGCTATTTGCATTTAAACAGACAAACAAACATAAAAAAGCCCGAACAACTGTGGGAGGACCTTCTATACTGCCCTTTACAGTCTTCTAGAGAACTCCCATGAGTGACTAACTTCGTGAAAGGAATAAAGGCATTGAAAGCATAGAAGGGTGAAACAAATTCAGGACAGCAAGACAACAGAATAAAGTTATCTTGGAAAAAAACTTCTGTTACAAAGAGCAAATAATAGAAAACTGTACAGTAGTTATACTGGTCCCTATGTAACCTTTCCCTATGACTATTGCTTTAAGGTTACTGACAGAGAACCAATGCAAACTTGTCATACACATTCTTTCCTCATGAGGTTTCAGCCACAGAACTGTATGGCATTATGTCCAGCTGATGTCATTACTGTAGAACTATAAAGAAGAATAAACAACAGTAAAAAACAGAGCAAGAAATCACAAGCTGAAATGATTCTTATTTTTTAAGTCTTGACTCTAGAAAAGTTTTTAATGGCTTAATTCACAGTAAGCTACCATACCAGCCACCAGCTGCAGAAACAAAGCATGGAAGTCTACTCGGCCTTACTCAATCTCTGAGACAGTACAAAAGCACTAGTTTTACTAAACCCTTGTGAGAAAGCCAAGTTTGAAGCTGCTGGGGACTTGTATCATTTCCAAAGCATGTGGAGAGGGTGTGAAAGGAAACATCACTTGAAAGTGGTATTTGGTATCAAGCATCAGCTGTGGTCCATCTTCACGATTGTTTAGCATAGCCTGAAATTATAGCAGAAAGGGTAAGAAAATGTTTTCTAATTAAATCAAACACGTTCTCATTGCAAATCATGCTTTCATGTAATGTTAAGGACACTGCACTTAATCGATTCCCAATAAAAAGCTGAGCAACATAGTCAGTATTTGACATAAAGGTCAAGTATAAATATGCACCTACAAATACAGTGTGTATGAAGTACCTTGTAACTTGAATATGAAAGAGAATAAATGTAGCTCTTTACCTGGACTTTACGAACAAACGATGGAGTCACTCTCTTCTCAAAATCATCTATTGGAGTGTATGAGTTGAGGATCTTAACTATCTGCTCAAATGACAATAGACTGTTTTAGTAGGTTACAAAAAGTGAAGAAAGCATTAAAATGACATTTGTATTGGTATTTAATTGAAGTTTCAATATGAAAATTCAAAATAAAGTGAGAATTTTGACCTGTAACCTAATTATTTCTTGCATACAAAACCACTGCTATGACTCATTTCCAAAGCTGCCAGCAGGATCAAGGAGATGAAGAACTGATAAAACAAAACAACAAAAATGCTTCTGACAAAGCAAATAAATAAATAAATAAATCATTGTGGATTAAAGAAGTGAGATAGAACAAGGCAGACAGGCATTCACCACAGAAGTAGTTAAAGAGTTAACAGTTGGAAATAAGGAGTTAAAAAAATCTAACATAACAAGTGGTGACACAGAAAGCTGATGAATGCTGTTTTTTTTTTTTTAAAAAAAGAAAGGCCAATAGCTCTTTGCAACAATGATGTCATGAAGGTTGATGTTGGCATCAAAAACAAATAGTTCATTACCTGCACAGTGGAAAGTGATGTGCAGTGTTCACATATTTCCTTGGCATCATCATCAGTGATCTTTTTGACCTGAAGGAGCCAGGCTGCTTGAGAAAGAGGCTCTAAAGTTTCTTTGGCATGGCTGCTTTGAAGATTCTTGTCTTTAAGCCATTCTTCCAAATAGCTGATATTACATCTAGGTAACCATGAAGAGACAAGAGAAATGTTAGGTTCCCTCTGTCAAACAAATCACATTCCTCTAATGCAAAGTTCATATTGTTGTAGTAGGCATGGCTGGGACACCAGGATGTGATGCAATAGGCCCTCCCTTGCTCTGTGAGTGAGCAATCCATATCCATACAGTTTAAATAATAATAACAATAATAAAAAACCAATCACAAATATCAAAAATCAGCAGACTGTTAACTGTTTAAGTTTAATCTCTTGTATACTTTTATCTTTTTTATTTATTCATCTCTTAAAGATTTGCCAATAGAAAGCAAGTTACTGGTTTAGCTGTTAGCACTGGCAACTATATTTTAGCACTATATATATTAAAAATCTTAATTTACAACTAAGCATATGAAGGAGATCAGAATAATCTTCACACATTACAAATCAGGCTAAGATCTAAAGGATAAAGAAGCATTCTTCTAGTAATATTTTGAAATGGGTCAGCATTTGACTGATTTTCATTCATGCAGACTGTCTAATGGAGAAGAAATGAACTATGTATACTTTGCAAGAACTGTTTGGAATGTATTCTCTTCAGGCTCATAAGACATCTGACCGAAACCCACAAGAGGCTCTGTCTCAGTGCTTTCTTTCCAAATGATAGAGCATAAAAAGCGTAAGTCTGCTTTTGTCTGTTTGCCAGATGGGATGCTCTACCTGCTTACCCTACTAAGAATACTAGTTGTCATCATAAGCCAACAAGCATAGGAAGAGTGCTAAACATAGGATTGACTTTGAGCTCTCAGCTGACACCTTCTCCATTAGTGTTTCCATGGAAAGTACAGTCTGTAGTATCCTAAGCAGAAAAAGCTTAGCTCATTAGGCAAAGACCTATCTTTTCCAAAAGAGTGAAAAACAGTTGGCTACTTCCAGCAGAATGGTCACAGAATATCCAGTGACACAGTGATAGAGGACTAGGTGACAAAAAAAAATGTTAAAAATTCATTTTGAAGCAACTACTTGCTGAAAGCTTCCTGGCTTTACCTTATCTGCATTCCTTTCCTACAAGAGCACATGTCCTTGCGGAGGAGGAGACTATTGAGGGTGACTGCTCCAATGAGAAAGAAAAGCTGCTTCACTGCCTGCTTGAGAAGCTCAGAGTCCAGGCCATTCTGGCACATCGTACTATAAAAATAGCTGAGTTGCTGCAGGATAGATGTCATTGTGTAGGCATCCGTGTCATCTATACTAGAGGAACGTTTACGGAACCCTGTAGGTTTCAAGCCAGAAATTCCCTGGAGACTTTCATATTCCAGCATACCTGGTACTAAAAGACAATAGAAAATAACTGTAAGACTAATACTCCTATAGCTCTTCAGTTACATTAACTTAATTCTTGAACAAAATATAATTCCATTACATTTTAAAATTTAAATAATACTATAAGAATACAATACTGACAAAAGCTTCTGAAGCACACATACACAAAAAAAAAAAAAAAAAAAAAAAACAACCTTATTTTTTGTAGAATTCTGGTTTGTTTCAAAGTATTATCCCACGTAAGGAAAGTGTTGAGAGGAAAAAGCCCTTAGGGGATATAACATTCACATACAGATGTGCAAAAACATGCTTGCAGGTACTCATGTATAAATCATCAGGAGAAAGAAGTCTGTTCCATCCTTTGCCAGGACGCACTGGCTTTGTACAAGTTCTCCATAAGCTACATTTATCTTAGGTTGGACTTCTGCTGTCTTACCGATCATGTGCTGAATGTTGTTCTCCATCACAAGAATGAACTGGTGATAGATACGAATGGCCAAATCACTGAGAACTTGTCTGTATTCTGAGAGATCAAAATGCTTCAAACAGTTCTTATTCTGATGTGGGGTGTTGTATTTCATGAATTCCTACAGTTAAGTTGTAAATACAAATATTAGAAATCAGAGAACACTATCATTATGAACTAAGGCTATATACTAATACATATATTAGCATAGTACACTCTGTCTCCGGCCAAACAGACTCAGAATGAGTCAAAGCATCTGCTATCTTCAATGGACACTTCTGGTTCTGGACTTCCTTTACGTATTTTCCAGTTAATGTTTAAGCTTACTCTGTTCCAAAAACTTACTAAAGCCAAAAGAAAGGCTTGCACATATTTCAGTGGACTTTGAAGCAATTCCTAGATTACTTAAACAAAAAGCATAAACTACTTCATTAAAAAAAAGTTGTTCGAACTCTGTTTTCAGTATCTATCTAAGCTTTCATTTTTGTAATTTTCATCAGGAAAATTCTGATTTCAAAAATATAGATTGAACCCTAACTTGTGTGAAGTCTTAAGCATTCATTTCAAAGACAGATTAACACTCAAAGTTCCAGATTCAAACTTTTCCCTCTTTTTAGTGTTAAAATACAAAATACTGTTATTTATTACAATTAAATGTTCCTTTCATTCTGCATTACGTGTTAGCAATAGAACCACAAGGGGGAGAATTGCTTTTTATACAGTACACAGTTACAATAATGCCAAGTTTTATTTGCTTTAATCCTGAAAAGCATATTCTTACATAATTATTCCATTTCATTCAACTTATGTAAGTTAATAAAATGTGTGATATTGTACTGATAAGAGTTTGCAATTTAAAAGGACTTTGGATTCCACAATGAACCTACCTTAAACAAGCAAGTTAAAAAAGGGGGATGGGGGTAAGGAAGACTACTTCATTCTATTGCTCTTTTTTAGAGGATTTCCTCTGTAATCTCATACTGGTAGGAGTAAGTCTTCAAAGTGGTCACAACTATAAAGCAGTAAAGCATTTTATATATATGTAGGAGGGCATCAAGTCCAGCTCACATTAAACTCATGTACAAGAACTCAAACTATGTTTTCACAGTCTTTAAATGGCCTCAGCACTTTAACGCTTTGATTTCACTCCATCAGTTAGTTCTATACTGGCTAATTGTATGTGTAAGAAATGTCACCACTGCAAAGCAATACAAACATGTAAAGATTTTGAAGGAAAAGTGGTGAGCTGGCAAATAATTATCTGCTGATTATCTCTATTTTACTTACTGAAGTCTGACAAATGTAAAATAATGAAATTCTTTCATGAAATCACTCCTACCTCTTCCCCACTGTACTGCTTCAAACAGTTAAGAAAATAGTATGTATTGGAAAGCCAAAAAGACAACATCTCAAAATCTTCTGAATTTTCCTGAAAATGATAAAGCGATCTTATTATGGCATTGCTTCATTTCCAACCTGAAGCTAAAGATCACTACAGAATCAGCAATAACACCTATCTATAGAAGGAACATACAGCATATGTAGCATTCCAGCTATTCAAATCATTCTGGGATTTTTTTCAGTCTAGTGAACACAGTGTTAAATACTGTTTAAGTCTACGTAAGGGATAGACTGAATACATCAGTTTGAACCAGTGTTACAGATTTCTATCTGTAGCACTGGAGTGTATAAGAGGCCTTCCTGTCAAAGTGTGAACAATGTCTTCATACAGAAATGAAACTGAACTATGAATAAACTCTATTCTAATTATGGATGTCTCCTTTTTGTTAGATAAACAGGCAGAAGTATTTCTTATGGGTAAACTGTGGTATTAATTTGTGAACCAAATACAAGCATTCTCTACAAAACAAATTCAACTGCATATAGCGAGGTTCATTCCTACCTGTGCCACGAAGCACGCCTGGTGTCTTACTGCATCACAGATACACAACAAAGCCTTATCCTATCTGAATTTGTAATGTGTAAGAGACAACAGATTAATGCTCCTTGTATATAACCTGGATTTGTAACCTGGCTTAATTGCAACCTCATTCATTCAGGTAGTAATGCTGAAGTACCAAATGACTTGTTAAAAATGTTGCACCAGTAGAACTTACATGAAAACCTCCTAAAATTCTGACACTTGTCTACTGACAAATATACTGGTTGAAATTTCCACCCATCCCAACTTTTAGTAGCATTGAAAGCACAGCTTCATTTAAAAATTAATTAGCCACTCAATTTTATATGTACAATATTTGAAATTATTTTGTTTTATCCATCTTTGGATAAAGATGTTACCATATTCAGCACAGGAGGACCTTATCTGTAGGCTTTATAGGTATACTACTACCGAAGTCAAAAAGAGTGTCACTAATTATAATTATTTGTTATAGGAATACTAGCAAATGCAAGTATCAGCATTTCCCAGGTACCATGCACGTATCTTATAACCTTTACATTAAAAGCAAAAAGTAGAAGTACAGCCAAATGTAATTCCTACCTTAACAACTTGTTTTATACCATCGATGGTTGCATTTATGAAAGATTTCAGCATGTCAGCATCATTGAGGTAATCTGCATACCTCACACACATGAACAGGATGTGAGCTGGAAGGCCAGGTATCATATTGACTACCACTCCACGTGGCTTTAAATCTGCATAAAGAAGAGTGATCAGGTTCTCTGTATAAAAGTACAGAGATTTAATGTGTCATTCTGAAAAAGACAAGCACCTTTACGCTCATTTCTTCAACAATGAGACACTTGATAATTACTATACTGATGAATTGCTCCTGACTGAAAACTTGTATAATAGTATTGCTTTGCTCATGTAAAAGCATTAATTAAGTTTTCCAGAAAGTAAGGACAATATTGAAGCAAATCCTGGAGTATAGCATGGGCTATGCAACATGGGATAACTTCAAACACTGGCCTGTATTGAGCTATTTTTAGTAGGATCCACGATTTTCTGACATTGCTTAATGATACATATTTGTATTCACAAATAAAGTAACATTCACAAGGTTGAAGTAAGGTTGAAATAGGTGAGAAAGTAAGGAAGAAGTTATTTCCAAGTAATAGTTAATTAGAGTACTAATGTGCAGGGAGAAATTGCTGAGTTCCTACTAATGGCAAGCTAATGCAAAAGGCTGGTTTGGCATAAGATCAGTGACTCAGAGGAAGGGCAAAATTCCCCTACAAGTGAAATGTGAAAGGACAGTTCTCATCAGTGAATGAAATTACATGGAAAAGACAGACAAGATCAAGACACCACACATGGATATATACCCAGTGACTTACAGTCTTTGTAGGTGAAGAAAGTAAATTCAAGTTCCAAGAATGCTTTTGAGATTTACAGCTTTATAAGTGAACAAACAGTAAGGAAAATGTTAGAGTCAGAATTATGTAGAGTCAGAGATAAATCATTTTATATTTGAAACAATTGGCAGTAGGAAAAAATAATATAGCATCTCCGAGTTATATTAGTGGGAAGAGAGTGAGATAAAGCCGAGTTTGAACAAAAATGAAACATGGCATCTTGTAGTTCTTGTTGTAGTGTTGCGTTCTATGCCAAATATCACTGATGACCATAAAATTCCAAATATTGCTAAAATACCAAGGATGAGATTTTGAACAATCCTTTCTTCATCCTCTTTTTTGTACTCCATCATTCCAATGTACTCTTTGGGCAATGCTGACACATGAACTTCATTGCCTGTCAAACATAAAGCAGTATTTACTGCACATAAATGAATAAGTCATCATTCATGCATTAGAACAAACTGTTGGGGAAAAGCAGTTCCTCTGTGATAGAGAGCACAGTGCCTGTTCACATGAATGTTCTGAAGTTACAGTTCCAAACACTGAGTTAAACAACATTTGTATTGCTTATGTGAACAGCTTAATTGGATTCAGTGGAATTACTTGCACTAATAAGGCAAACAAAAGGCAGTGACACACCCCTACCTTAGTCACTTCTGCACCCTTGAAGTGTATTCTATAGTAAAGCATTACTTGCTGCACAAGAACTTTGTATGAATTTACTTCCTATCAGTAACCATCTGAACTGCCATCTGAATGCCAATAGGAAGACATATTCATCTGCAAAAGTAACCTCCTGTTGGCTGAGAGACAGTTTGTGTCAGGGTGTATTAACTTCTGTTGACAGAACCTGATGCCTCTGAAATAAATTTTATCATATCCATGTACACCCATTTAGCTGCAAAACAACAACAACAACAACAACAACAAACATAGGGAAGGTCTTTTATAAAATTTCTCTCGATGATTTCCTGACACTTTTTCCTGAGGTTTTAAATCCCTAACCCCTCATCAAACTCTTCTTTTTTGTTGTTATTTTTGTAAAACTACTTTCACTGCAACACAGACTGAACATTCAGAGTTATGAAAAAAGATGATATAACAACACACCTTTTTCGATAGTCTTGGTAAGAGTTTTGATCTGATCCTCCAATTTTTTTATTATTCTATCTTTCATGTCTAGTTCTTCTTCAAGGTCCTATAATAAACAAATCAAGAGTGTTCAGAGCAATGGCAATAAAGAAATGCCTTCTAGTGCTACATGCTATTATCACAAATAAAGAGCGTTACAGTGTATCTTACATTTTCCAGAAGAAACATGAAACCTCTGTACTTTTTCCCTCCCACAACAGACTGAGAAAACTTTCTTTGTTTTTATCCTGTATTTCAAGTACAGTTTCTTAATGAGGATTTCATTCTCCTGGGGAAACTGGCAGCCCATGGTGTGGACAGGTTCACTCTTCTCTGGGTGGAGAACTGGCTGGAGGGCCGTGCCCAGAGGGTAGTGGTTAATGGAGTTAAGTCCAGCTGGCGTCCTGTTACGAGTGGTGTCCCCCAAGGGTCAGTTTTGGGGCCCATCTTGTTTAATATCTTTATTGATGACCTACATGAGGGGATTGAGTGTATCCTCATTAAGTTTGCAGATGACACCAAGTTGGGAGGATGTGTCAATCTGCCTGAGGGTAGGGAGGCCCTTCAGAGGGATTTGGATAGGCTGAACAGCTGGGCTGAGCTCAATGGGATGAGGTTCAATAAGACCAAGTGCCGGGTCCTGCACTTTGGCCACAATAACCCCATGCAATGCTATAGGCTTGGGGCAGAATGGCTTGAAGAATGTAGAGAGGAAAAGGACCTGGGGGTGTTGGTTGATGCTCGGCTCAACATGAGCCGGCAGTGTGCCCAGGTGGCCAAGAAGGCCAACGGCATCCTGGCCTGTATTAGAAATAGTGTAGCCAGCAGGAGCAGGGAGGTGATCATCCCCCTGTACTCAGCTCTGGTGCAGCCGCACCTCGAGTAGTGTTCAGTTTTGGGCCCCTCACTACAAGAAGGACATTGAGGCCCTGGAGCGTGTTCAGAGAAGGGCAACAAAACTGGTGAGGGGTCTGGAGCACAAGTCTTATGAGGAGTGGCTGAGGGAGCTGGGATTGTTGAGTCTGGAGAAGAGGAGGCTCAGAGGAGACCTTATTGCACTCTACCACTTCCTGAAGGGGGGTTGTGGTGAGGAGGGGGTGGGCCTCTTCTCCCTGATAAATAATGACAGGATGAGAGGGAATGGCCACAAGTTGCGCCGGGGAAGATTTAGATTAGACCTGAGGAAACATTTTTTCTCTGAAAGAGTGGTCAGGCACTGGAATGGCCTGCCTAGGGAGGTGGTTGAGCGCTGTTCAAGAAGCGTTTAGATGAGGTGCTAAGGGATTTGATTTACTAGTTTAGTGGGTAGGGATGGTGATAGGAGGATGGTTGGACTAGATGATCTTGTAGGTCCTTTCCAACCTAACGTATCTGAGTCTATGAATCTGTTTCCTCACCATGTTTTCCACAGTAAGCCGAGTTGTTTCTTGCTTTATCTTGCTTTTTACTTCAGCCCGGATTTCATCTTGCTTCAAACCATTGCTCAGCCCCTCCATTTCTTGGGTTATGACATTCAATCTCTCTTTTTCTTTTATGTCTATTTCATCCTGGATGTCATTTATTCTAGAAATAGACAGGAAATGTTGTCTTCTGTTAAAGTACAATCACATCACACTTACCCATTAGCTGTACTCAATGCTACAGGGTGAATCATACGTTGGAGGTGAGACTTCAACTGTTGGTTTGCTACTCCCAGCTTACAGCACTTAGAACAAGAAACAGAGAATGAGAGACAGGACAAAAATCTATTTACCGTCTCAGTGTTCTGTCCCCTTCTGGCTCATGATGCAGCCGGTTAGACATCTCTTTAGCGATAAAATGCAAAATGAAAGAAAAACAAGATCACATTTGCTTACTGTTATGTATAATATTCAGTAAGAGCTTCTCTTAAAAACATTATTTCATTTAACAAAATGGAATGATGTCATATAATGTATCAGATAATTTTCCGATTACTCCACACAGAGGATTTGGTGTGCTAGGGAATTTCAACACTACCCACTGCAGTTGGCAGTAAAACTACTTGCAAATTATAAAAAAATATGTTGCACTGGAGGACACCTCAGTTAGAATGATAACGGAATCCTCAGCAACTTATGCTTTCCTGAACAGAGAAGAACTTTGAAACAAGCAAATTAGCAGAATATTTTCCTTCTGTCTCCTACTTGGAATTTTTCACCCCTTGAAATCTACTTCATGGAGAAGAACTTAAAATGAAAAGATGTTCTGGAATTTAAGACTGCTTCCAAAGGGCATACTCCATTCTTAGCACAGCCCTACAGAACACAGACTCCCAAACTGTAAAACTGAATGACCTAAAAAAAGTTTAAAACAACAACTAAAAAATTGCACATATTTACATTTGTTTTTCTTTACTAACAGAGCTATTATCTACAAAACACTTTTTTCCCCACAGTACTTCTTACATTTCACTGGCAACAAAGCAAGTGAATAGGCAATGAAGTAATGCTGCTTGAGGTTTTATAAATTCAAGTCTATGGAATTCATAACTCATTCATAATTCATTCTTAACTGTGAGACTGGGGACCACAGCAGCACTTTACCATGGTACTTTACCTTTCAACTTTGCAGTCTGCTCTTGAAGACGGTTTTCAAGGTCTAATTTTTGATTCTCAAGCTCAGAGACTTGCTGTTTAAGATCTGGGATCACCTTCCAGAGAAAAAAAAATAAAATAAAGAAATATGTGCATCTCAGCACCTTTATTTTGAAGCATCTGCAATAGTGTCTGTGAGACAGAAGACCTTCAACTGCAAGTAGTTAAAGACTGGCAAACATAATGTGGGAGTGCTACTTGCTTGCCCAACATGCCTAACTTTTTTGTAAGCATTTGCTGCTGGGCCATTCTTAATAATGAAATAGTCAGCTAACTAAATATTTGAACTACTCCAATTCTGCCATTTTTATGTCCTGCAGTTAAAAGGAAATTACATAATTAATTTTCCTAGCTCAATTAACTTTTGGGGGAAAAAAATCAGTATGTTATAAAAATCTTTTTTTTTTTAAATAACATCACAATCTGCTTTTCCTTATGTTTTCAATGTTAATAGTTTCATTTTGAAAATATTTGTATAGCCATACTCCACTTAACAGGAAGATAATACGGTATGTATGGTCTTCTGGAGTAATAGCACTTCCTTGAGTCAGGTTTTACACAGCATTAATAACCGATTTAACTTATAAGCCTTGTCTGCAATGTATTAGCAACTTTATGTGGTTAGCTGCCCTCTGGTGGAGAGCACCGATAAACTACACAAATTTATCACCCCTTACATCCCCAGGCATCTGTTTTCTCACTTATAATCAAATCACAGAACTTTTCAGCCTGAGAGAGATAGCTTTACAGAAGCTTCAGATCAAAATGTGTTGATTTCTATTCCTTGACCACAGCAGGAGAACAGCATAACTAAATCCTGAATGAGCTTACTGACATGGCTTGGCCTCAGACTGAAGTCAAGCAACCACAGAACTGCCAACTCCCCACCACCCTCCTCTCACCCCAAAGCAAAAGGAAAGAGAATAGGAAGAGCACAAGTGAGAAAGCCAGTGGATCAAGATAAAACCCATTTAATATGTGAAGGGAAAAAGCAAGCAAACAAAAAACAGCAAGCAGAGCAAAGCCACTCACTCACTCTAAACACACAGTCGCACCAGTACTCAAACAGCAGCCAATTTCAAGCCAAATATACTTTGTTTCTTCTTCCCCTACTTCAGTTTTTATATCTGAGCAAGACATTATATGTGAAAAAGTTGGTGTGGATGCGCAACCTCAGATGGCCACATCTGTTTGAGCCTTGTAAAGTCAAAACACGACACCAAGCTTTTAAGGGCTTTGTGCCACGAACAGTTTTGGATTGTACTGCCTAGTAACTGAAGTGTACTTTGCTTGACTACATCTTCATCTTACCAGGTTTTCTGAAGTCAGCCTGCTAACTTCAAGTCGAATACCATCATTTATGTCATTTTCCTCTCGAAATAGCTTTTGTAGATGATTAATATCTTGGCTAAGATGTTCAACTTTCAAGTTCAAACCTTCTATCTCCTTTTCATAGTTTTCCTTCTGAGATTGGAAGTGACTTTCCAACACTCTGTTAAAAACAAAAGGAAAAATGAAAAATCGCAGATGTAGTATGATGTCTGTGCAATAGGTCAAGTTTAATACCAGTTCAAAAAAAGTACTATGTTCAACGTGCAGATATTCCATTACATCACCCAGGCATTAAGAGATGGAAGGTATGCATACTGTCTTTGAGGAAACATCTCCCAGACTAACACATACATACTTATCTCATTGATTTAGTTAAGCTAGTCAGACAATCATATAACATATTTGTTAGGCAGATGTTCAGTACTACACTGCCAGGTTACTCACTGACTGTTCTGTTGATCTAGTCACAGCCTAGAGTTATGAAAACATAGATGCTGACTAACCTTGTAGCTTTTTTCAAGCCTTCATAAGCAAACCACAATTCTCCATCTTCATTTAAGTGTTCCAAATCCTCTGTAGATAGTCTAGAACACAAGGCAGTATTAACAGTGGGCAGGTGAACAAAAACATTCCTTAACTGTCTTTTAAGGAAAACTCAGTAAATTACCTGCTTCTTACATCTTCAAAGTCATAGCTTTCAAGAAGCTGTTTTGTAACTTCTGACATCTTTTCTGGAAAAAAAAAAAAAGTTTATTATGCAAATTATTTTTCCTCACACTTCAAATTACACATAATTATAAAAATCAAACCAACCTCTTCCTGAGTCTATAAGGTTCCTCTCTGTTACTCAGTACTTATTTACTTGAAGAATACGATGACAGACTTGGCTCTACTTCTGAACAAGGAAGGAGCACAATTTAGGTACACTACCAAAATAGTCGGTCTATTTCTATATTAAGGCTTATTGTTTTGTTTTCTTTAAAACATATCAAACATTCATTGCCAAGTTACCTCTTTGCTTTAAATCTAGACAACCGCTTCAGTTACACAGATGATTTGTCACTTAGTGCTAGCATACTACACTAAAAGATCCATGTCTGCCATGTAAGATAAGTTCTTAGTATTGCACAAAGCACACAACAGTAGTTTTCAGATTAGGTACCCTTTATCAAAGGGATGCCAGTTCAGCAAGTCACTGATGAGGCTTGAGGCTAAGGACAGGCTGAACGAAGGCCAGACAATGTTTCATTTCCATATTTCTGTGTCTCTGTGAGATACTGAGTTCTACGTGAAGTTTAGAGTACTACTATTTATTTTTGAACAGAAATATTTGAAATCAGCATTTCTTTAAAAAGGTACAACAAATCTTGGTATTCATCAATTGCTTCAGAAAAACCCACTTGGTTTTTGTTTTACACCTTACAAACAAAGCTCTGAATACAATGAAATCACTATAGGATGGGAAAGATATCAGGTTTTGGTTTTTTTGTTTGTTTGTTTTTGTCAAAGTTAGCAAATATTTTAAAAAACCAAACAATTTAAACCAGCCAGTTCACACTGTGCTTGATAAATTCTCTAAATTATCTAGTATGTAGCTTACCCCTCATCTCCCTCTTCTGTGACTGGGCCTGTTTTTCAACATCCAATTTTTGTGTCTGCAGCAGTTCAATTTCCCTTTGCAACTCAGGTATTTTCTGAATTAGATAGAATGCAGTAGAAAGTGAATGAAAAGGGCTAAACAACAGTTAAATCATAAAGATAATTATTAATAACAGCAAAATCATAAGCCAGAAAACTTAAAATGTGTTTAAAGTGTCTGGTTTTTTTTTGGCATCAGTGCTGAACAGTAATTTGATGCAGTGAAAAAGCATGTATTTCTGTTGTGGATATGACTCATAGGAAAAAAAAATGCAACTTTACACAAAAATATTTTCAGTCAGATTATAAGCTATATTTATGAAAACCAAACTTAAGAAATAGATGCCTTTGAGGAAAATGAAGGAAGGAAAAAAAAAAAAAAGGTCCACACATTTCAATGTATAAACATTCAGGCACAATCAGTTGTATTCTTTCAATTTTTACGTGAATAACTTCGATATTGAGTACTACATGAGAAGGATGCAATGCAGTGCTGGAACAAATACAAGTTATTAGCTGTAATTTCTTCAAAACTGGGAAGAAAAAGAAAGAAAAAGAAAAAAGGAAATAACCTATAAATAAAACATCTCCATTGCCTACTTGCTTTATCCAGGAAAGACTCCAAAATGAAATGAGTCACACTTCACCTGCGCTTGTTTTGTAAGCTGTCCTACTTCTATTTTCAGGTCATCCTGAATGGTGATCTCTTGCTGAATTTGTTGCTGTAGCTGTGTTTTTTCTTCTCTGAGAACCTTTATTTCTCCCTTGAGTGATTCAATTTCCTTTTCATACTCATGTTTCTGATTTTGGAAATTTTTCTCAAGAATCCTAAATGAGACAATGAGGTGTTTGGAAGCAAAAGAGCAGGCTTTGTTTTAATTTTAACTTGAAGGATGTGTTTCAGTAAAGGAAACTTAAATGAACCATGATTGCTTGAAAATGCTAGGCTAGATCATCAGAACCAATATACAAAATGGATGACAATGGGATAAGAATGTCCCCAGACTTCTCTACACTCTATTCAGTTTTTGGGACTGAATTCAAGACATATAGAATATTCCCACTTCAAGGCTAACTCCCTAACTCTTTCAGAGTCCACCTATTAAGCAGCTCTCTGATATGTTTATGCCCACGTTAGGCACTGAGGAAAGACATAGCAGTAGGAAGCCATCTATTTTCAACTGGCCCCTGCTGGAATAGGCTGGCTTCCAACATAATAGAGCTACTAAGAGGAGCAGAAGAACTGGCAAAGAAGAGTGAAGTCAATCTGAAATCAGACTGAGCTGAAGTCCCAAACAGCTTCCAATCCTCAGTAACAGTGACTTATTATTACACTCTTGAAATTTCTGAGGATGGCATTTATTCAGTACCTAAGGTTCTGTCTTGTAAAGAGTTACAGTACAACAAACATTTGATCTGACAATGGCATACTGCAAAACATCAAATATACATAGCTAAACAGCATGGTTTTTAAAGTGTGAATAATATACCAAAGAGAAAATATGGCTTTTCTATATTATTAATCTGAAACACTTATATTCCCTCAAGCTGAATCTAGTACGGTCATCAGCTGCTTTTCTAACCCTGACTGACTACTGAGAATGTATCAATTCTCAACTCTAAAGCAAGAAGAATCTCAAGCCTACAGTATAGTTCCCTGCATAGGCACGTGCTCATCTTCAGTGGTATGTGAAGCAAGTCAGAACTAGCATCACTGTTCAAGAATGCTGATAGACTCAAACGATACGATCATAAGCACAGCAGGAAAAAGAAAAGTAGAGAAAGAGAAAAAAATCAAACAAATGTTGCTTCAAACAAATGAAATTCTGCTTCCATACATTCGCTGACTTTCTTCTTTTCGTACATCATCAAAAAGTTGTTTCGTGAGGTCATCCATTTTCTCTGTCAAAAAACATTGCAATATTTCAAAGAATTTCACGCAGTGATGTGCAATTATTAAAAAGTATTATCGCAAGGAGAAGTTTTTGTTTTAATAACAAGTTTGTGTTAATAACAATAACAATTAGTAGTCTAAAATGTCAAGGACTACTCCAGTAAACTTGTAAGTAATGCTACAGAACAAAATGCTTCTGAAGCACCAAAATTTGTCTCTCCTAAAGTACACCTGATTTCACACATTGCTCACCTCCTACAAAGCAAGTAGTTAAAACGATTAATTAAAGGAAGGACACAGAGCACATGCTGCCTTGAGACAAGAAACATAGATAACAGCAAAGCTTTTGTCACTGAAAGAAGAGATTTAATTTATGGCATTAAAAGCACATGCACTACACATTTTAAACTAGTTTCAGAGAAGAGATGCTCAGATGCAACTTTTAATATACTGTAACTTAAGCACTTACATTGTTTTTATTAGACCAAATGTCATTTAAATTCACTGAAAACCTGACTGTACAACTTCCCCTTACTTCTTTGAAATTCCTTTTAATCATCATACCTTTCATTTCCTCTGTTTTCTCTTGGAGCTTTACTTCTAAGGTCTCCTTCTTTTCTCGTAACTCTTTATTCTGAGTCTCAAGTTTTAAGATTCTCTGTGCACACAAAAAGCAAGCAAAACACAGAATTTAAAGGGAGAAGAAATAGGTCACAACGTCTCACATTTACAACAATAACACACAGACTCCCTCCTTCTACATCATCCCCTGGAAAGTGAATTTACTCAGTAACTCTCAAAATACGAGCTGGGATTGTTTAGTCTGGAGAAGAGGAGGCTCAGAGGAGACCTTATTGCACTCTACCACTTCCTGAAGGAGGGTTGTGGTGAGGAGGGGGTGGGCCTCTTCTCCCTGATAAATAATGACAGGACAAGAGGGAATGGCCACAAGTTGCGCCGGGGAAGATTTAGATTAGACCTGAGGAAACATTTTTTCTCTGGAAGAGTGGTCAGGCACTGGAATGGCCTGCCTAGGGAGGTGGTTGAGGCACCATCCCTAGCGCTGTTCAAGAAGCGTTTAGATGAGGTGCTAAGGGATTTGATTTAGTAGTTGGGTAGGGATAGTGATAGGAGGATGGTTGGACTAGATGATCTTATAGGTCCTTTCCAACCTTATGAACTTATGAACTTATGAAAATCATGTATTTGAAAAATCCAGCAAATCAAAAACTTAACTAAAATACAAGCGCCATGAAGGTAGGGAAAATTTACCTGTTCACTGTCCTCTTTATATTTTTTCCCTTTTTCCTCATAATTTCTCTTTTGAGCAGTTATCTTTTCAAGCTCCGATTCAAGTTTCTGAATCGTATCCAAGTCATTCATGTGAGCTGACGCCAGGTTAGTCAATCGTTCCAGCAAGCCATGATTTTCTTTGCTCTTCAGTGAGTTAAGACAGGTTAAATAAAACAGAGAATGCACAACTGATGCTGTTAAATAGCATTCTGTCTTCTCCTCAAAAATTACTGTCATAAAACAGCTCTACAGTTTAATCATTCAAACCGTGTGTTTTGTGTAGAATTCTTCAGGGGCCATGAGAACCAATTTCAAGCACATGAGCAGCGTATTCTATGCTCTACTTCTCAGCTACAAAGGAAGCACCTGACCTAGTTCTGCTTGCCATTCCAGGTTCATCTTGATTATTTTCATCAGGGATTGTTTCCATCAGCCAGGTTAAAGCTACCACCTTATAGATAACTGTTATAGCTCTCAAAAATAAGCTATGAAAGAAATGTAAGGCAGAATTCCCCAAAGTTATGTTGAACCAGAGCAGTATCTAACACTCTTCATCCTAATACAAGCAATCTCATGCAGAGATTGGGCATCTGTTACAAAACATTAAAGAATGTTAGGTGTGCTAATGAGGAGAGCTAACCCAAAATCTCAGTAGCATATGCCTCAGAAATACAAGGAAATCCCAGAAGATTTTTCCTACACTGGATATAGGAAGTAACTTGTGTTAATAAGGATTATAACCTGCATATAAATTCCATCTTGTCAAGTAAACTATAAATGCTGCAATTCACATGTGACCCTAGTCAACATGAGAGCTCAGAATAAAATGAATAGAATATTTATTAAAAAAAAAAATGAAAAAAAACCTAGTTACAAGTCATAAACTGACTGAGGACCCTCACCTGTTCTTCTATCTTCTTCTGCAGTCGCTGAACTCTGTATGAAAGCTGGATGTTCAGCACAAACCGACGGATGTTCTGGAATCTGCGCCTGGCAAGCCACGCACGGGCATATTTCTGAAGGATCACAGCCTTGTGTTCTTCAAGCATCTTTGGAAGAAAGCATCAGCATCTGTTTGTAATTACCTGTGGCCCCAATCAACATCAGTTAAAGCGTTCTGTGAATCTACACACATTTCTATGCTCTCAGAAGTATCAAAATACTAAAACATTCAGACTGTACATGTACGTGAACAACTGTAGCAGCCACATTAAATGATCTGCATCAAGTATAAATCAGACAGTTGTAACAGGCAGGAGATTTAGATCTAAGCTATTGTGTATAAGTATTTTTACAATATATATACAGAAATAGAGTAGAAGATAGAAGAATAACACATGCAAGGTAAAGTAATAGGGATCATTGCCTTTGTCTCCATCTTTCCCATAGAGTTATTGCTGTTTCCAGTTACTGAAATCAAACTTTGCAATAGGCTGTACCTTCTGGTATTTCCTTCTTGCTAGAAACCCCCTGGTATAAGCTTGGATTGTTACAGCAGCCACATGGATGAGCTGGCAAAGTTTACGGACGAGGTAACCACGGCAGTATTTCTGAATAATTATAGCTGCCCACGTTTGCTTCAGAGCTTGTGCAGTTATGGCTTGCCTAATTCAAAAGACAAAAACGTTTACTTAGGTCAGATGAGATGTTTTATGCTCGTTCCTCCAGTCAGTCAAATCACACACAAAAATAGTTCGGCTGACGATGAATACTACGTAGGACTATTTCCTTTAAGTGAAACACAGAGGCATTAATCTTATGAAAACTAGCGGAACTAGTCCAGAATAACAAAAGCGAAGCTCTACCAAGGAGGGGGAGCAACCCACAAGCTTTCCTATCTTTTTTCACCAGCAATTATTCTCACACTGTCTTTCTGAACATTTCAAAGCCTAGATACAGCCATCTTCCTCCTCTGTCTGTACTGTGAATGGCTGCTACAGTTTCTTGTCTGGATGTAAAAAGGCCTCTCAGCAATCTGGCAGATGTTTGGAGTCTGCCATGGTACTTTCTTCAAATCAGCCAAACAACATGAACACTTTCAAGTTCATAATTTCAAACAAGAGAAAAAAAAAATCAACAATTTTGATTACTTTTACATAAAAACTACTCTTCCAAACTAGCACTGGGCACTTCTGCTGAGTTTGACCTTCCAGATCCTGTCAGGCATGCCCTAACACGTATCAGCCAGAAGTACCGTACGGTCCGCTGCCCACGGAAGTACTGCTGAACTGTAATAGCTGCTTGTTTAATGCACAGGAATTTCTTGCGCTGCAGCCAGCCTCGGACGCTCTTTTGGATCACGATGCATGCATGCCTCAGTGTGTCTGATCGTAGTTTTTCTAAGTAAGCAACCTGTCCTGCTCTGAAGAAAATTTTCGTTCTCCCAAACTGATATTGGTTAGGATCCTGAAAAAAAGAAAAGAAAAACAAACACACAATAGATTTATTGCAGTTTTATTTTTCTAGACAAAACACTTTATTCCTTTTATAAAGTGTCACTTCAGCCAATCTATTCTGAAATGACATGATCTCGCCAAATAACCATAAACTCCCTGCTTTCATTATAGATGGTACGTGGCAGGAGGAGAACTCCAAAACGAAGGAAAGAAGGAAAATATAAAATATCCAAATATCCAAATTCACACTACAGTGGCCTCAGATTAAGAAGATCTGGACTTATCACCAAGGCCCTGAAAGCAATGCCATCTGACTGAATACAGTTCCTTGAGCTCAACGCTACCCTGCAGTGCATCTGGGCTTGAATCAGTGAACTGTGAGAGCAAAAACTCACAGAAGAAATAACTTTTAAACTCAGGCTCAATCTCAGTCTCTGTTGGAGCCATGCTACAAGTATACCTGTCTTTGGTCTTGTATATCCCTGAGTTAGAACACAGTCTTGACATACCTTGACTTGGATCTGCCTCAACAACAGGGACTTGTCAAACAAACAGGAGCTGAGGAAGCATGGCCTTGTCATTGAGGTAATAGCCTCAGCCTATCCTTGCTGCACCCTGAACCCTACAAACCATTGAACTTCAGCCACCTCTGACAAGGAAGGTACTGAATAAATGGTAACACCTACCTCCCATTGTAGACACAACAGAGGAAGGGAAAAAAAAAGAAAAAAAATGCCTTACATTTTTTTCAGCCAGAAGGCAAAAAGTGATCAGGTATTTTTAAAGCTAAGAGCAAGACAACCATAGTTTTTCAGGTCTTCCTCATAGGCAAAAAAACCACTATAGTATAATGAACTGTAAACACAACTTACTTAACCACATCAAAAGCCTGTTTAGACTCTGTTGCAATGAAATTTCAGTTTCAATACACAATAAAAATCTACAAATATAGAATGTTTTCAGAAGAGTTCTTCAGTATGCGCTGTGACACCAACCAAAGCCCTCTTCTGTGCACAGTCTTGGTGAATTTATACTATTTACTGTCTGATAAATATAGGTACAATATCTGTCGTTTAACAAGTGAATATATGAAGCACGGAGAGGTTAAATCATCTGTCTATGAACACATTATGACTCAGTATCACCACAAAAGGTTCTTGATTTACAAGCCTATGTCTGACACTCTAAATCAGGAAAGATAGCAATAAGGGAAATATGTTATCTTTCCTACTTAAGGAGTGGGATAGTACTCTTGGGAAAAGGGACCTTTTAATAACATCAGGTGGTATATGATACATAAAGGATCAGTGTATATGTACCAACCTGGATTAGCCGCTGCAAAACAATCTTGCAGATCTGCTTCTTATCATTGAAAGAAAGTTCCTGCTGCGCCATAAGGATGCTGTAGCGGCTGAAAAACTCAATGTAAGTCCATCTGAAAAATTAAAAATTAGCAAATGCAATTCATTTAAAAAATGAAACACTTTTTTTTTGAGATATGGAGACCTACTGTCAGTCCCTACCTGGATGGATAGCTCTGTGCACTAATTCGAATGGTTTCCAAAACACCACATGCTCGCAGTTGCTGAGCCACTCTTTTTGAGTCAAACCTAAAAAAGCAGAGTTATACTTTATATTTTTGATAAGCTCAGCATGCAATAATTAATATAACAATTCTACTAGCTGGACTTCTATTTCTACTCACATGACAAGGGGCTCCCTATTTTTTGTATGGTGTCTTACCTGTACAGTTTTCTTGCTGTGTTAGAGCAGAGGGAGTATTTAGGCTTTCTTCCTCAAAAAATATGAAGAATGTCCTTATTTCTGTCTTATGAAAGGTCCTTTTTCCTTTTAGTATTAAGCTTGACTGTTCATATTACCAAGAGGCAAAGAATCATGCCAAGGCACAGAACACAGACACAAATAAATTTCCTCAGCAGTCTATTGAGAAGTAACTCTCTCTAGCTATTCTTCAGCACAACTATTATAAATAAACTAAGATTCGTGTAAGGATATCTTGGTTCAAGATTACCAACAAAAGTTGTGGAAAGAGCCTTCTCAATTCTGGACCAAGATGCACAAAGCATTGTGCTATAGACAGGCCATTACTACCAAAGAGATTTCCATGGCTCACAGTTAACGACGCTGTTCTTTCATAATCTCACAGCATGCTCTTCTAGTCTAATTCAGACATATTTTTATATTCTCCAAAGTGTTTTCCCTCTCATTGGTATTACACAAAACAATCAGGTTTCAGTAGGATAGTGGAACCATGACATTATAATACATTTTCACAGAGAGACTTTGTTCAATTCCATGAAAACTGAATCCTACTAAAAATTAATTTGAAAACATATAATCTTTGCCTCTTCCTTCCTATTCAGATATGTAGAGTACACACAGGCATATATTTAATTTGTCAGCACATTACAGTCCAACTAATAGCTGTACACCTGAAACTAGAGAGCTGCTACGTGTTTGCCCACAGAACAAACCAACAGCTGCAGCAAGGTCAGCTCCTACTTGCACTTAGTGGTTATCAGGTTGAACACAGGAGTTATGCAAACACAGCTATCTAGCATGCAAGACTGTGTTACAGCATTAAAGTAAAATAAATGTGTGTGAAAAAGCCAAAGTTATGTTCAGTGCTGCTCGTATGTTTTCTTACTTATAAATATTTCTGTGGATAAAAGGGATACCTCAAAAAAATTGCAGTGGCTATTACTCCCTAAATGTGACTGGGTACTAATCCATACCATACACGAGCAAACCTAAACATACAGAATACTACATTTCCACCCCAACTGTTATGACAAATAAAATATCTGACTTGAAAGTCTTCAGCATAATAAGTAATTTCTAAGATATCACTAACCATTACTGAATTATTCTACTGTTGTTAGAACACATCTTTTTTACTTGGGCTATCTTGAAAAGAAAAATACATTCTCTACACGAAGTTGTTCAATAACAGGTAGCTAATGTGAAACACAGAAGTACTCTTTTCACTTTAGAAATTATACAAAGCCACACTTACTTACTAGAAATTATACAAATACCACACTTACTCAAAAGGCAGTTTTTCATCATTTGGCTTTATGCATCGCACGTAGTGAGGGGTGGTTGCATTAAGTGTCTCCATAAGTAAAGATAAAGAACTCCGGAACTAGAAAATATCAGATGCAACAGTTTGGCTAGTGAAATGTTTACAGCTAAGTAAAAAGTCTAATCTTCAGTTCTTTAATTCTTTGTTAGGTTTTGGATGGGCACTGAGAGAGGAGCACTGCATTGCTGCTGACTCTTGTACTGAAAATGAGATGCTTCCCCATGAACAGTAGAACACAGTATCATAGAATCATAGAATCACTGTGGCTGTATAAGGCCCCCAAGAACATCCAGTCCAACCATCCAGTACCATAGCCTCACACTGCCCTGGAAGTGTGAGCATCACAGAGAAGGATGTGCACACAGTACCTTACTGCCAACAGTCATCCGGAGCTGCTTGTTAGGTGACTTGAGGACAGGTCTTGCAGATTTGATGCTTATAGTGGAACTGAAAGGTGAAATGGACACTGGGCTCTCTTGAAAAAAGTTTGCACACAGATGAAACTAGAAGTATGGTGAAAGAATCACATTAAGCCACAAAGGAAGAACCATCAAAGAAACACTTGCAACAATCTTAAGCCTATGGAGCACTTATGCACTTCAGAGAAAAAACTTGACAACTGTGAAGTGTGCCTGCAAAGGCCATTTCAATATAAGCAAACATGTAGAGAAACTCAGAATTAAACATACAAAAGCTTTCACTCACGAACCATTTAATTTAAATTAAGAATATGGGTTCTAGTCAGATTAAGTTAATTTCTTAATAGCAAATCAACAGCGTGAAAGGAGCAGGGACTCCAAGCAGGTGGGAAGAGATAAGACCATATAAGATGTGTGAAGTTTTCCCTGCCTGCCTTTTCCTTAATCCCTTCTGAAAAACAAACAAAGGCAGCTGTAAATGCTAAGCCACCTAACAAAGCCACAGAGCCTATGAAAATAAAACCCTCAGCTAAGTGAATGATTCAGTTTCAAGGATTCCAAAATGCAATCACTGGGAAGATATGAAAACCCCACACTAACGTAACTAGCAAATGATTGTAATTTTGATGTTAAATATACACGTAATGAATATTCATTAGAAATTAAGACGTAAACTAATTGATCCAACCTATGAGAAACACATATCCTTTCATTAGAACAAATCTTCTAAAATCAGATCTGAATTAATTCCAATGAAATCAGATATTCAGAAAATTAATTGCGACTGTTAGAACACAAACCTTGCTCTCTTTCAAGATTTCCATCAAAACTTCATATACTGTATCCCTGTTTTTTTCCAGAAATCCTTCACATTTATATTCTACCTGTGCAAAGGCATGAAATCATTAACACCAGCAACAAAAGAACATTGTAGCGTTACCAATAAATGAAAAGCAATGAGCACTGAAGGAAGATCACCCAGCAGTTTCAAAAAGGCATGGTTAGTATTTCTGCTGCAAGTTTGCTCCTTTTCTGCATGAGATACTGCTAGAAGCAGAGTGTAATAAAACTGGCTTCTTTATAGTTTACCTTATCAGCAAAGTGTTGAATGATGAAAGACGTGTTTGACATCCTCGGCTTTTCAAAGAGCGTGTTTTTGTTGACAAAATTATTATATAGCTTTTGAAGCCAGTTTTCATCTGTTCCATGGGGCAACTGTAAAAACAAAAAGAGAGACAACCTTTACAAAGTTCAGTCCAAAAGAGTTTTCCAAGGAAAGGGGATCCCAATGCATTTCTGCTTAACCTGTTCTAGTGCCCCACTGACCACACGGTGAAGAAACCGAGTTGCTCCATCAGCTTCTGGGGAATAATCTACATTTAGATTTTCCATTTTATAAAACAAAATGAACAAACAAACGAGCAAGTGGTGTACAACTAAAAATCACCAGAGAACCAACATCCATATGCCTCTTGTAATTTTTGTATGAGCTCATAAATACAGTAATTTTTCACATTACCAAGCACTCTTCATCCAAAAGTTCTAAAATTCCCATTTTAGCTTCAATAAGGTCAATGACAGGCTGGTTGTCATAAAAGTCTATTAAAGTCCAGGGGATATCTTCCTTCATATACTCTTCTTGTTCAAGTTTAAAGACATGCTAGATATAGGGAAATTAGGAAAACGTAAGGTTAGAATTAAGGGAGCAATATATAAAGTCTCTTTTTTTTTTTCCTTATTACTGGATAGTCATTACCCAGAAATAGCTGTTACTCAAAAACAAATATCCAAACAGTAATTGCAATTAATAATCTCAAAACTGAAGTAAAATAAGACAAAGAACAGTGAAATGATATTACAAGAAAAGAAAAAGATTAAAAGAAAAGAACATACCTGATTAAATTGCTGCTGCAGTTTTTCATTGGCATAATTTATGCAAAATTGTTCAAAACTGTTCACATCAAACGTCTCAAAGCTGAAACATGTCAAAAATAAATAAATAAACAAAGGTAATGCAATTGTATTGAAAACAAAAAGCCTTCACATTCAAATACAGATTGTAATCATCTCATAAGACTTTGGAGCTAACCTAATCATTCAGTGAAAATTAAACAGCCACAATCCTAATGAAGGCTGCTGAGGGATTTCAAGACTTTCCCAGAAGATGACGTTACTGAAGATGACAGAGCTAAAAATAAATAAATAAAAATCCAGAGTTACATCTAAAATAATTAAATGCAAACTTAAATTTAAACCTCACTCACACAAGATACTAATATTTATATTTGATGAACACTCTGGATGCAGAAGGACTTACATGAGTATGACCTTTTAGTAAATGAAACCCTCCAGATTCATTAGCAGCACAGATTCGGAAGTGCCCACAACCCCATGGAAAATGAACTACATTTAAGTTATAGTTACTGAAGCTTAGCAAATATAAGTTAATAAAACTGTTTCTAGAAACATTCTTACCCATATATATCCAGAACACCAATAAAAGTATGCTGTTTGCCAGAGAACTGCAAAGCCTGGTTAATTCTTTCCACAATAAAGTCAAACAAATGAGAGTAGATCTTCTTTGCCAAAGCATCCCTTGCATTAAGAGCTTGAGGTTTTGTCATTGGCTTTATTACGGTCTCTGAAGTAGTGATAATCTTTCGGTGGCACAACCACTGTGCCATTTTGTCACTGTTTAATTCCAGAAGCTCACAGAATAAGTTGAGATGATTGTCTTCCAGCTTTACAGAAGATAATAAATATTACTACATTACATTTAATACCTGCTAGGGAAATCCTGACATCAACATGTGCTTTATTTTCTGTTCACTTAGCCTGGCGAAATACCAAGAAGAGTTAAAGCAAGTGATATTGGATGGAGCTACTGACATAGGAAAGAAAACCTGTGTCTGGATGAGATGCACTAGACAGATACATTGCAAGAATAAGTTAGTCTATGTCCAGATGTCATTCTTTTTTGGCTTGTATAGTCTGCTGGGACACAATCCGAGCAGCTCTGACAATGTTGTTTCCTTTATCCTGCAAGTAGTACCCGAAGGCTTTACCAAAAACTGCCAGGTAGAAATATGTTTCATATGAATACTCACTTTGTACACATAAAAAGATAGACACATCTTTCTAGTATCTCAGATTTAATGCTGCTCTGAGCCCCAGAATTGAGAAGAACATCTCTAAAGGTCTTTCAGCATTTTCTTTTGTATCTTGTTCCACAGTCTCAGTGAGTTACTTCCTTACCCTGATGAACGACCTTTCATCTCCAACAGCTGTTATTTCTGTGTTGCCTAAGTGCAGGATTGCTGCCAGTGTTTTAAAAACATCCATCTGAAAATCTTCCTTCAGACCTAAAAAAAAAAAATAATAATAATTCTTGATTATTTTCAATATTCAAATACAGTAGAATGAATTAGAATAGAACAATGTTGGATTGCTTGCTTTGTTGAATAGTCAGTAGTTGTATAGCATCCCTGCAAAATGTGAAAAGCTTTGGTTCAGCTTACCTTCTCTCTGTCTGATCCAATGAGAGATTAGACAAACTCCTGCATGGCTACCAGCACCGGTTAGAGTCTCATATGGTCTTCAGATAAGACATACTAGGGATAAGGAAGCTTCTAATTCTATTTACTTTGCAGTATGTTATCTCAAGGGCCAAGCAGACCTCAGCCCTTAATGTTTTTGATCATTAACAATGAACACCAACAGCTAGCAGTCATTTGCTCTTGTCTAGTGCTTTTAAAGCAAGGCAACAGTGCAAAAGGCAGGCTATTAAGGAAATAATTTTTATAATTACTACTAATTTTTTAAACACCACCTCTATTCATTTCAATAAAAATAAAATAAAATAAAATAAAATAAAATAAAATAAAATAAAATAAAATAAAATAAAATAAAATAAAATAAAATAAAATAAAATAAAATAAAATAAAATAAAATAATAAAATATTTGGAGAAGATATCCTCAAGAAATTACCCAGCAAGGCAAATGTCTTCTGAGTTTCAACCATATTTGCTCTGTCATCAACTCCTTCAATAGTTGTACTGCCACCCATTCTCGTGTAATTGAATTCTTCTGCACTTCCTATGGACGAAAAGCAAATCTTGTAATGCTGGAAAACTCAGGACTGGGAATAGCCGATTATTAAAGACTAGAAAATTAAAGATGGTATGTGATCCAGTGAGCGGGAGGCCGCCTTCTTCCAAGAGAAACCTGAGTGCCTAACTCAGTTTCTCTGACACAAACTAGCATTCCTAGCAATCTTAGCAGTTGATGTAACAAACAAACAGGAATGAAGCTGTGTAAGCACGCAGCTAACACCTGGCTCTCCCACGTGACATTAAAGCTTCTCTACAGATAGATGAATCAAGCCCCCAGATTGTCATTATAGCATCTCCCACTACAGAAAGTGCTAGAAAAGCATTTTCAAACGCACTTGATAATGCAGTATTCAAGTTCCCAGTGATTTACTACCATGTTTAATACAAGCAGACTTAATAGCTATGTCCAGTTCTAAGTCTGCGGGATTTATGATATAAAGCACTTAACATACTAGCTTTGGAAAATCCAGTTTTCAAAACACTACACTGCAAAGGGGAAGAGCAGCTCATTTTCCTGAGACCTACCCAATTTAAGATGCTTAAATTCAGGTTGCATAGCAGATGCACAGAGCTGATAAAATATGTGGTAATTTCTCTCATTCTCTGACTGTAAATAAATAAACAAATAAACAACATCACAGAAAGAAAAACGAAACAGAAAAACATTGGACATTGAACTGCTGTAAAATGATAGAGATACATGAAGCCTAAATACAACTGCAACACAGCTTAGCAAAGAAATTGCCCCAAATTAAAATATCACACTTCTGACTTCTGCAAGAGTTTGGAAAGTGATATATTCAAATAGGCTTCTTCTCTATTACCACGTGCAGATCTGTTAATCTAATGATTCCTTCTGCCTGAAAAACCATCTACTAATAAGAAGTGCAAACACTGGGAAGAACAGCTGTGTGGGAGTGCCAGCTGGAGCACTGCCTTGTGGTTGTTCACAAAACTCTTCATTTTCTTTCAGGGAGAATATTCATAAAAATTTTCTTAGTATTTAAAAGTTTCAACAATGCCAAAACATCATAAAAGCAGTTTTATAAAGTTAAATGCTTTCTGAAGTAGATTATGGCGATTACTCTGACACTGTAGTTGGCTCATACGTGATAAGCCCTGGCCTCATATATTTTCAGCCCGTTTTGTCCAGAGACTCCCCCTACCCCACAGACACTGCCCCTTTCCAGGCACAATTGGTAAGTGCCACTGTTGTGTTTGCAAAGTCTCTGTATTTCAGACACTTCTTGCACTATCGCAGGGAATTGGTCCTGAAATATGTCCTCTGCTTAGCATAAGGAAGAACATGGAATCAATCATTTTCTTCCTCTAAAGAAGATTAGCTCCTACGAAAAAAGGAATCGTGCTTACTAGCATGTGTTCTGTGTAGAACATGTATCTATCCTACCTTTTCACATTTTCTACATGAAACTGGCAAAGCTCAAAGACAGTACGTTAGCAGCTACATTCACTCTGAGTGTTCTTATTTTAACCTACCTGAAAGACAACTCTGGATTTCTCAAGCAGGTACGTTCTCATGTTGGCTCCAATGATTCGGTAACTCTGATCAAAACTGATCTCAGTGTATTTTCCAAATCGACTGCTGTTATCATTCCGTGTGGTTTTTGCATTGCCAACAGCCTACAAAATCACAAATATACAAGTGAAACAGACTCTGAAGGTTTAATAAAAATAGGTCTCTCAATATGAGACTTAACCACAAGCTGAAAAAATCTCAGTTGCTCAAGAATCAATCTCAGCATTCAGCCACAAGATCTGGATTTTAAGGGCCCGGTTTGAAAATAAGCCTCAAGTTAAAGAGTATAATGGTATGTAAATACTGACAATTAGAAATATATTTTCCCACCTGAACTGTTTTCTACTCCAATTAATAAAAACAAACAAGTTGCTCAATATTTTTCTGCTATCATCTAACAGGATGCAGTCGGACCCAGCTTTTGCATACCAGTGTGTGCAGAGGGCTGCTGGCAAATTGGGCAGAACCTCAGTGCTCATGGCCTGACCATCTCTTCCCACTGGGAGCATCCAAAGGCTAGATTTCTAATGTAGATATCTAAGTCAGGCAACTAAAATGTCCCCTCAGGATTTCAAACAGAGATGCTCAGCAGCTCTTGTAATTCTCTCCTTGCTAAGTACAGATTTGACAGTTACTCCCTGAAATTTACCTCTGTTATTGGATTGGATGCCAAAACTTTATCCTCCACATGTGCATTGCTGCTCGACTTACTCACAGTGGCAAAGTATCTCATAGTGTATCTTGCAGACACAGTCTTCCCAGCTCCTGATTCTCCACTGACTATAATAGATTGGTTCTTGCTATTTCTAAAACCAAATAATCCGAGAGTTTAAATCAGAAGTGTCTAAAATGCATGTATATATGTAAGAGCTATACATACAAAACAAAGGTATGAAAACACAACTGCGGTCAACTCGTTTGAGTTCCATCTTTCACCTGTTCTTCTGCTTTACTCCTCCTCGGCTGTAATCTCTAGGCCGATGTCACTGCTGCTCTCACAGCTAAGACAGTTTTGCCTCTTGTCAGAAATGAAAATGGTTATAAAGTTAGAGAAATCCAAGAACCACAGAATTGCTTGAGTTGGAAGGGACCTTAAAGACATTTAGTTCCAACCCCACATTCCTCAGCTGGTTGAGGAATTATTCCCTCTCTAGTATAGTTAAGTTACACATTCAGAGGTATTCATAATAGCCAATGGAACGTACACAGTTAAATTACAGTTGACAGACTGCTACTTGGCTAAGTATTACTTAGAGAAGTAAAACAGCACACTGAACCTTGCCATTTGCTTGTATGCTTCTTCTGCCACAGCAAATATATGAGGATCCATGTCCCCCATGTTTTGCCCACTGTACGCATGGATAATAGCATCTCCATATATCGGCAACTGCTTATAGGGATTTATTGCAACCAAAATTATTCCTGCGACCAAGTGCACAAAGCAAAAAGAAAACAGGTTAGTGCAATGAAAACTGGCAATGACAGTTTCAATATTTTCTAAACAAGGTACAGTATCCTGATCAACAAATGATTGCACACTCACTCAAATCTCCACTGAATGAGGTAAAAGACATGTGAGGAAAACTCTAGTTTGCAGTGTGATGTGAGTAATCATAGAATGACTCAGGTTGGGGGGAGTCTTAAAGATCACGTAGTTCCCACCTCCTGCCACGGGCAGGGCTGCCACCCACTACGTCAGGCAATCCAAGATGACTTCTGCTTTCCAAAAACTTGTGTGTGACTGCTTACCACTGTAAGTGTAGATAAGTCGAGACTCCACAAAACGAACTTTAAGATTGTGCAGAACAGCTGGTTCATGGAGATAACTAAGGGCAGTGAGATCATTTTCACCAACAAGTATGTCAGGATTTCGTAGAGGTGGCAAAGCAGATGGATCAACAGGGTAATTGAGCTCCTGTGAACAGAAAGGACTGGAAATATCACAACATTTGCTGTTTGCTTAAATGCAAGTGGATCTTCTACCTCTGCTCAAAGGGACAGGGTTGGTTGATGGAGCACTGTCTGCTCTTTGTTTCATCAGTCCCATACATCTCACTGAACATAAGATACTGAGGAACCATGAAAGTAAGATGGTGCTTTTTGTTGCTTTTATCATTGAAAAGGTACATCACTTTTCTTTAATGTTTGGCTTTACAGAACAGATATCCTGTTTCAAAATACTACATCAGTAAAGAACACAGAGTCCAAAAGTAAGAGTTCTTCCTTAAAGCAATAATTTTAGGGGGAAAGAAAGACAACAGCTGGCTCTGTGAGATGCAACTGTTCTTGCCTTGCTCTTCTGATTTACTTCAATAATGAGCTTTCACTTGTTTCAAAAGTCATCCTTCTATTTCAATATCAGTCTTATATACTAATGTGACACAGGCAGCAGAACTGCACGTTTTTAGGTCATTGCTATTTACTGTACAGCTTTCCAAATGACAAAATTGCGATCACTGCATAGTTAGCATAAAGGAAAGCAATTTGTCTAGATATGGTGTGCCCTATGCTTCTGCACAGCCAACTCCACAGCAATTCAGGCTTTTCTCCTTACAGTTCCATCTTCTAATTGCACATGGAGAAAACGGTCTCCTGCTTTGTAGTCTCTTGTGATTTCTGCAGACTGCCAGACTTCTTCACTATCAGGAATCCAAACCCTGTTGTACTGAAAGAGAAAAAAAAGACGGCAGCTAGCTCAGCTACTGCTGTTAACACCAGACCACAAAAGGGCAGTTTTCAAACAAGTGCAGCCTAAATACTGCCATAGATGCCAGGACTCCCTGGGATTGCTCTTTGTTTCACTGGAGTATATAGCTTTGTGCCTTAGTTATCCTCTGTGAAAGAAAGAGAGAATAGACTCAATCTCAGATGTACTCCTTCTACTCTCCTTAGCATACACATTGAGTGACACGTGGAGATGGAAGCTGAACAGGGGCTATCACCAGGCTCTTCAAAAGCTCTAATGCTGAGGAAAAAACACCCCTAGGACAGAGCCCTGGTTCTCAGCAGAATTCCAGTGAGCAAGCAACGACCAGAGAGAGCATCTCATTGAGTGGAACTGAGACAACCACTTCCCTGAACTCAAATACAGAATACTGAACTTAGAAAGCACTGTGCTATTGGACGGATGAATACAGATGAGGCCACACAGTCAGCTTTCTTCTAACAGGACCTCCTTGTAGAAGTAATACACTGCTTTTAACAGAACTGAAATCACATCCATTTGGGGATTTGAGGCCATTTCTGACATAGCACTCCCTCCCTGCCTCAGAGGGGCACAGCACCACAGCACACGCTGTGTGCACACTGCTGGTCCTGTCAACACAAACAGCAAACCACAGAGGGTAAAGGGATCTGAGGAGGGGTGCCCAGCGGGTGAGCCTGGATTGCTCAGTGCCCCCCAGCCTTGTAAGGGCAGAGATGCTGGAGCCCTCCTGGTTAACATCACTCCAACCTGGAGTGTGTATCAGGGGATGAATGCAGACCAAAACTTCATCACTTTCATGAGATCTCTGTGCTGCTGCTTTCAGCACAGTGGAACCTCTCTGATTTGTGATGCTGCATGAAACGCTGTGATGAGCATGTTTGCAGATGCCCTATCAGAAGGGAAAAAAAATAATTAAAAAAAACCTTTGAGAAATTCCAATTTTACAGGCAAATGAAAGACAGAGCTAAATAAAATCAGTTTAAGGGCATTTTTTCTGCGTGCTCAATCACAGAACAGCTCGGGATGGAAGGAACTTCAAATATCTCCTGATTCCAACCCGCTCCCCCTGGCCAGGGCTGCCAGGCACTAAACCGGGGCACCAGCACCAGCTCAGAGTGC
Organism: Cyrtonyx montezumae; assembly: GCF_038088225.1. Taxonomy (NCBI): domain Eukaryota; kingdom Metazoa; phylum Chordata; class Aves; order Galliformes; family Odontophoridae; genus Cyrtonyx; species Cyrtonyx montezumae. The sequence continues at coordinate 24,913,623 of NW_027071903.1, read as the reverse complement.
CCAGGGCCCCATCCAATCCAGGCACAGGGCACCCACAGCCTCTGTGCCACCAACTCACCACCTCCCATTGAAAAAATCCCCCATAACATGTAATCTAATTCCCCCTCTTTTAGTTTAAATCCATTTCCCCTTGTCCCGTCGCTGTGTACCCGTGTAAGTTGATTGCAAGATCCCTTTTGGTGCTGGCAGGCTGCTATCGGGTCTCACGGGAGAAGTGCGTGCTGAAGTCGTACTTAAGGACAATGCCTTCATTCCAGCACAGCTCTGGCTTTTAAAGCCACGTACGTATCCGTGGCCAGCTGCCGACCAGCTTGAACTCTTCCCCTCGTGTCTCCCTCCCCTGCAGCGGGCCACGGCCAAGCAGGTCAGCACTGCACTGCCTCGCCGGGCACCTCCCCGCGTGGAAGGAGCCTCCATAGGCAAACGGGCAGGCTCAGCGTGCGGGTAAACACACCGCGAGGGGCGGCACCCGGAGACGGGAGAGGGGAGGAGGAGGAGATGCATCCGCGATATTCGCACGCTGTGTTTGTTTGTCGTTCGGAGTTAAGCAAACGGCTCCGCCTCACAACGCTGCAAAAAGCGGGGAGCGCCGCGCCGTCGTTTTAACCCCCAAACCTGCACTGCCGAGCTCAGGATACGCGCGCTTCTCCCAGCGAGAAAGGGAAGGGGCACCCCAGGGAGAAAGCGGCACCCCAGGGGGGAAGCGGCACCCCAGGGAGAAAGCGGCACCCCAGGGGGGAAGCGGCACCCCAGGGAGCCGCTCCCGCTTCGGCCAACGTTATCCACGTCCGGACACGGCCGAGCATCTCCGCCGCTGCCCGAGCCGTCCCGGGATGCCCCTCTCGGCCGCCGCCGCCCCTCGGGCCGTCCCCGCTCACCTGCGTGTACAGCTCGGCCACCGCCATGGGCACAGCTCCGCGGGGACGGCCGTCCACGCCGCCGCCCGGCCGGATCCCCGCCCTGCCCCGGGGAGGAGCTGCCACGCCGCGCACCTGGCCCAGCCCCGGCTCACCGGCAGCGGTCGCTGCGTGCTGAGGCATCCTTAGGCGCGCGTGGCTGTTGCGAGGGGAAGTGATATTTATAGGGGAAATGATGGCATGCAGGCTCGGAGGTGGTGACACTGCCCCCACGGAGGGCTGGGCAGCACGCAGCAACGCGCCCAGGGCACAGCTCGGCCACGAGGTTGACAGCCACGTGCTCAGAAAACAGACAAAAACCGCACAACCAGCCTAAATCTTACAGCTGTATTTTTTATTTGGACGTTCTCCAGTGATAGCTATTAGGCTACAGCTTTTATGATGCATACGTTTACTAAGTACAACATCAGACACTACGACAGATCAGAGCTCAGGTCATTCTGACAACGTTTTGGTTTCATCTATGCACTGTAGTGGTATTGAGTGAAAAATCTGTGTTTCGAGGCTTTTATTGACCACGTGAAGTCCCAGCATCTCAACAAAAGCCAACACGTTGACTCCCGGTACTTGTACAGTAGTGGAAGTGCCATCAGTTTCCATCACAGATCACAGAGACCTTCCCAGTGCAAATGCTGGTGTTTCCGAGTTAGGAACAGATGTCACTGCTCATCAACCCACTTTTCAATGCTGAGATTGACCCCGCTTTGCTTTTCTCATGATAAGTGGAACAGATTATTCACATTTAATGGACTCAAGCAGTTTTGTGTTCCGACTCAGACTGAAGTCTGAGAAGCAGCACGTCATGATTTGGATTGAAGACCGTGTGCTAAGCATCAGAATAAAATAATCACTGGAATAAAGGTACACCAAACAGAATGAGGTAATTGTGCAAAATCTCTAGAATAACTCTGTATCATTCTAAGGGCTCTTTGAGAATTATTATTATTTTTTTTTCCAGCATCCAATAGAATCTATTATAGCAATAGATAATAAATTAAAATATAAAAGATATGTCCACATGAAAAGAACATAACCATGATTCAAAGGAAAGAAAAAGAGTTGTTAAAATAATTCTGCATCCTACTCAATGATTAAAGAGACATTAGTCCTAAGGTGAAAGTTATATTATACACCGACACTAAAATTTTACTTCTGAAAAGTGCATGTAAAATACTGCCAGGTAAAAGATCAGATGATTTATCAATTACACATCTATTTCAACTCAAAAGTAGTTTCCTTTCCAACATGCCAAGCAGCATATACTTTTAATGTGATATAAAAGTACTACCAGTCAAACCACTGAGTCCAAGGATAATGCCTATAAATTACTAACCACTACCTTTTAAGGAAACAGATACAATAAGGCTTTTTACAGGTAAACAAACCTTGGAAATAAACAAAAATACAGTTAGGCATACATTTTTATACACCAATGCTTACGTAGTGGATACATCTCCTGACAGACAGTATGAGTAAACCTTAATGCCAGTTTCTATGTTTTCCAACAAGGAGAAAACTGTGTAGGTCAGCACGTTCTGACATGCTGTCCTCCCTAACCTTGGCTGCAAAGGCTTTCCCATTACATTCTCCCAAGGTACAGTACCCTACAAATCTGAAAACCACTATACCCCACCGTTAGTACATCAGATCTTATTTGAAGCTGCTCAGCAGCAGCTGTAGTTTCAGAAATCAAGTAATATATATTAAAAAAAAAAAGTGTTTGGTACACCATGCTCAGAAAGACAACCTCCCATCATCAGCAAAGGTCATTCAAAATATCTGTGCAATGAAATATTTTGTTCTTGCTGGCATGGCTTTAGTGCAGGTATTACACATCTGAAAATAAGACAACGTGAGCATCTTAAAATGACAGTGCCAAAGTTCAGGCAGCCTTTATTACCGACTTTAGCCACCGTATCAGCGCTCTGTGCATCTGCCTCTGAACTCAAACATACCCGAAACGATTCTGTCTGCTTGGAAGCAATCTTTTTCCTGGGAGTTTGCAGGCAAACACATAAGTACCAAACAGACTGACAGTGTACCTCTACATTATTTCTCAAAACTTTCAATGCTAAGTTGATAATTTTTATCGTACATTAAAAATATTGCACGATGCAACGGAGCAACGTGGGTCTTTTTTTTCCCCACGTGTATTTGAGCCATACACCACAAAGGACACGTCGTGAAGGTCAGGACTGGAACCCTGCAGAGGGCCTCTTCCCACCCACTGCACACTGTGAAATGTGAATTCTGTAACACATTGAAGGAGTGCAAGACAGAAAACCCTACACTGGATGTGCAACAGAGTAATTCCATTTCTCATTATGCACTTTGGATCTCCAACCATTATTCAGCACCAATGCAGGCAATGACAGCATCAGAGCCAAAACTCACTCTGCATTTTTGTTGGCCAACCTTTAAAGGAATGAGTCCTGCACTACTGCAGAAATTTTCCGTTTGCTTTTCCTCTCAAGTACAGATATGAAGGAAAAAATATATACATAATTGTACGGTGTCCTTTTTTTCTTTTTTTAATGTGGCAACAAAAAACGTTATACTGAAGATACACCCTGTCATCTCTGGGGTCTACAGACAAAGGAAAACATTGGACATACTACAAAATCTAAATAAATACAAAAATTGTGACTCATTTCTGATCATCTGCTTCAAGATTCTGTATTCTTAGATAACTACTTAAAACAACAACAACAACAAAAAACCTAAACATGTAATTTCCAGTGTGCTACTTGTGCTTAGTTACCATTTTCCTTTACAGGTGATACTTGATAACATTTGCAAAAATCCAGTTAGAATTACAGACTCCATTGGACTGTAAATAAGGTTGACAACCAAAAATGAAGTATCTTATTTTTAGTGCCTAGCATGATATCGTCATACATTGAAAAGAACACAATATGCAGCAGCAATTTAATATGCCTGGTAAACCACAGTACTAACAAATGTACACCTATGTTATAGCATACAGTAAGCTATAAGACTTATCACTAGAATTTATGTCAAACTGACATAAACAAGGAAGTGGTTTAAGAAATCATTTTATATGTTGCAAGTTTTTGCTTCTCCATTCCAGTTTTTACAAATTAAAAGTAACTGGCTCCCAAGTAACTGTGTGTTCTACAAAATGCCTTACTGCTAAAGTCTTCCTTGTGGGGACTGGGACTGTCCCCATTGGTCCCTGCCTATGAGAAGGTTATACATGGAGTTTAATTTACACTGTTTAAATATTTTACTAAAGATCTAAAAAGGTCTCTAACCTGCTGAAGACACAATTTTTGTTCAAACCCCATTTCCATTTTTGAAAATGTATGAATCAGTAACGTCCTCCTAAGTGCAATGACAAACACACATCTTTCTATCAGCCTTCAACCTGTGGTGCTGTTGTGTAGTTTCCCAGCTACTTTTACAACAAATCTGAGCATATAGAGACTGTTTGTTCAAAAATGTGTTTTCAGTGGCTCACTATGTTTTAACGGGTAATGACATCAGGCAAATAATTCTCCATCTAACACTGACAGAACATCCTTGGGATCAGACACGTGATATGAAGCCCAGCCCCAAACTGGCTGGGATCTGGATGGTTTCTAATGCCAGGGAGGATGGATTAAATGGAAAAGTAACAGGAAAGATGTGTTTAGCATCCATGAGCAATTGAGGAGAGTCCTTCCTGTCTCGCAGACGCAGCTGCAAAGATAAGAAAGGGATTATAGCGTTTAGCCCCTTTATTGCTAAGTCATTTTGTGATGAGGTGTTACTTCCTCTGTGTGTACAGAAATGTGTGTGTGTGTACAGACACATATGCTGTGATAAACTGTAACACTTGTTATAATTACATGATTAAAATGTCATTAATTTTGGCATTTTTAATTTTGCATATATTCTCCTTATAATACAATCTGAAGATATTTTAATTCCTCGCAAAAGGAAAAATTTAGGCACTATGTAGTAACCACATCTTTTCAGTGAGCAGAACTATAACTTTACCTCAGCTCTACCTTCCCATTCTCCCTTATCATGGTAGCAACACAACTGGGTTTGTAACAAAGCAGAAAGATCGCTGTTTTTCTTTTCTCTCCTTGCTTTTTTATTTTGGAGTTTTGGGGATTATTATTTTATAAAAATATATGAAATTGAAAGGACGAAGTGAAGAGCCCTGGAATGTACACAGGCCTCACTTCAAAGCAGCTGGAAATTCTCATGCTGATGCAGATCTGGCAGAAGTAAATCTGCATTTGCAAATGTTATCATTTGAAAAGTGGGTATTTAAATGTGTCTGCATATACACAGATACATACCCACAAAAACCTCTCACCTTCTGGAAATCTCATACATAGTGAAGGAGAAACATTCTCTTCCAGTTGGAGGCAGTAAATTGTGGCTGCTTAAGATTCTAAGGCTGACATCACCTTCTCAGCACAGAAAAAAAAAATAGCTAAAAAGCTTCAGGACACAATCTGTTAGGATCAAAGGGTTTCTCAGAAACAGCCAGCAGATGTTTAATGAAAAGGTACAGCCATACCTGTATTGTACGTATGAACGATACCAAGACTCTCTCTTCAAATTCATTAACTGGAGTATACAAATTCAGTACTTTCACAATCTGTGAAGAAGAAAAACCATTCTTAGTTTCATTCTACCAAGAAATCTACAGTTACTAATACTTTCTTTTTACATTAGCTATTCTTAAAATGTAAAGAATTTATTTTTGTTTATTGATTCATTCAGAATGTCATTATCTACTCAATGCTATTTATAAATCTGCCTCCTTCAGGACGTGTTCTTTGGAGATAGAAACTCCAATTCTCACACGCATAGGGAAAATACCAAACTGTGGCAAAGTCAGATGGTAAACAGCTCACTGCACTCCTACACGCTTTGGAAACAAACTGCCTTTCTCTTCCTAGCTTTGACTCCCTATGGCCTTCTTTAGCTTCCATTCAAGAGAATCTTAAGATCTCAGTGAGCTATTTCTGTAAAAGCAGGGCTGTAGTTACTAGAAGAGAGAACTGCAACACAGAGGCTTTAAATATTAATTAATTGAGCATCTAAAACTTACATAAACAAACCATTTCTTTGTTCTTTTACACTTTTCTGCTAAAAAAAAATCTTTTCAACAAAATGAAAGCAATCGAAGCACGTGGATTTATACCTCCCCTCAGTTCAGAACTAAATCAGTGCATTACTAAATCAAAACAGCTGTATCAACATCACCGCTACTGCTCACATCACTATGAAAGAAACTGAGGAACTTTTGCTGATAAGAACGTTCAGTAATGACCAAAGGTGCTTGAATCCTGTTATTACTGTAAAAATTCTAAGCATATTGTAGCACAGTTAAAATAAGAGCAGCTTGTCTTTACAAAACTTAAGTTTTCCTAAGGAGAAGCCTTCAGCTGTGCTGCCAAGTGAGATACACCTTCTGAGTCTAGTGGGTACAGGAACTTAATACTCTCATTTGCAAACCCTGAGACAAAGGACAATTCAGGCAGAGCTGTTATCTTAAATGGATGCCAACTCAGATGGCAGAAAGATAATTTCCTTGAATCCTAGGCAGAGTCACCTGGGATACAAAGATGCCAGTGAAGGCTCTTCTCTGAGGATTTTTGCATCCTGAGCGTATGTGTGGTGCTACACAATGCACAGTGTATTGATTTTACTTTCAGTTGGTCAAAGCTAATCTTGAACATCTTGTCTTTTTTTTTTCACCCCTCCAATGTAATCTGTTTAGCTATACAAACTCAAAACAACGTCAGAAATGTGCCATCTGTCTGTGACAGCAGCACAGGCAAGCACAGCAAACACAGCAGAGCGAAGAACTGCTCAAAAGAGGCAGCAAAAAGAGAATGGGAGTCTGATTACCTGGGCAGTAGTCAGTGCACTGCACATTGAACAAATGGCTTCTGCATCTTCATCTGTTTTCTTTTTCACTTGCAACAACTGTGCAGCCTGTATGAGGGGCTCCAGTGTTTCTTTAGCCCCACTGTTCATCAAATTTTTATCACGTAGCCATTCTTCAAGTTGACTCACGTTGTATCTGTACGAGTTAAGAATTACAAAACATTAGTGCTTAACTACTGCTAAATCAAAAGCATGTCCATTTCTCTTTCAGCATTTCTTTCTCCTTATGTGCTTTTGCTTCACACTTGTGCTTTTCTGTAGCTCTACCTTCATTCCATTTCCCTTCAGTTTCAAAACAGTCAGAAACTATGGCTGAAGACTTCCACTATCTACCTTTCCACATTTTTTTTTTTGTTCCTATTAATTGTGGAAATGAGGCAAGTGTAAGTGGAAAGGCAAGTGAGATTTTGTCCATACAAATGCACAGTGATGCTTTTCAATATGACCCGAGGGAGTGAATGCCTTGGCTAGGTCTCCTGGCACACGCCAGAAGAATGCATTGGACAACTGCAGCCAAATGCAGGAACAGCCTAAGGTGGTTTTACCACAGGAAGTAGCAAATTACAGCCAAGAGCTCACTAACATTTTCTGCAGCACGTTCAAGAGAAGTATGACAAAAGCTCTCCCACCTTATCTGCATTCCTTTGCTCCACGAACACATGTCCTTGCGCAGGAGAAGATTGTTGAGTGTTACAGCCCCAACGATGTAGAACATCTGCTTGACAACCTGTTTGATCAGCTCTGGATCCATTCCATGCTGACACATCACTGAATGGAAGGAGTTGAGCTGTCGAATAATGGAGTCCAAAGTGTAGGTTCCTTCATCAGCAATGCTGGATGTTCTCTTCCGCAGCCCTGTTGGTTTCACCCCTGAGACACCTTGGATAGTCTCGTGCTCCAGCATTCCAGAAACTGTGTGAGACAGACAATGTTATTTTAATGATTGAAAATATACTATGTGCAAGCGTGTTGTGCAAACAGCAAAATCCTGTTGGCTGTTTAGACAGAAAAATCATGTTGGGCTTTCTGCTAACCACACTCTACCACGATTTCCAGCAATTCTCTCACTGTCTCACTATGTTTTGCAAAATCTAAGCCTGCAGCATTTTACAGATATTCCAGCATGAATGTCTGAAAGGAAGGTGTAACTGTAGCTCAGCAAAATACTTTTCTTCATCCAGTTGGTCATATAAGCAGCAGAGTCAGCAAACCAAGAGCTGTTCCACTCTTCTAAATGGTGTGGTCAGAAGGCATAATGAACATTTCAGAGAACACTGACAAGAAAAATGAAATGAAAAACTCTATCTGAATGTGAGCTTCACCACTGCTAGCTGTTTAGTTGCTGACTGCTGTCTATAATGACTGTCAGACATTTTCTCCTCCATACTCATTTTAATTATGATTTCTCATGTACTTAAAAGTCCAATTTTCCCAAAAGATATTTCCCAACAAACATCACACTGTCCTAGCAGTGGTTTCTTCTTGTAAATACATGATCTGTGACAAACATTTACAATGTAAATTGATTTATTCTATCACTGCCAGAAGAACCAGTCACCTCTAATACAACCTGTTCAGTACAATCCTTGTCATCTATAAACAGAATACCAGAAGAACTATTAACAAAATGGTACCATTCAGGACCGAATATAAGATACAGCATATTACTGCCATCACAGGTTTTCTTTTAAGGAATTCAACTGTGCCTTACCAATCATTGGTTGCAGTATGTTCTCCAGCACACGGACCAGTTGTTGGTAGATCTGAATAGCCAAGTCACTCAGGACTTGTCTGTATTCAGCTAAATCAAAATTAGTGAGGCAGTGCTCATTCTGACGAGGTGTATTATGCTTCATAAACCCCTGATTTAATAAAATAACAGAAACAACTAGTTCAGAGGAACACAAGAATATCAAATCAAACCAGTATTCATATTTTTCAACAAAACTGACAAATTCTTCTAAATAATAGTTGCAACCTCTCAAGAATTTGGAAATTCTGATTGCATCTAACACTAGGATTTGATTTTCAGTTCTGACTTATGCAGTGTCTGTTTCCTTGACTTGAAACCTTGAGTATGTGACAAAGAAACAAAGTGCCAGTTTTCTAGCTGGTGAGACCCTCCCACTCCAACATGGGCATTATCATCTAGCCATTTATTGTCAAAATTGCAGGTAAGACTGAAGAAGGAATTAGACATACTGTAGCCTCCGAGCTTAAAATGGTCTGTCATACTATTGTAAAAGCATTTAATACATCCTTTTTAATTTCAGTGAATTGTTACCAAACATCATAATAGCAACAGATTCTTCAACTTAATCTGAGCTGGCACTATCTAAGCTCTGGGGCCTGAGCCTGCAATACAGTGAAACACGATCAAAGTTTATCTCCTAGTACTTTCCACTGATGTCATCACCATCATTCCAGAAAGTGTAGCTGTTTTAAGAGACTCTGAATAGACTTGGAGTTATTAGCTAAAGTGCAGTGCTCACAATGTTATTATAGAGCAAAGAAACTGAAGTGTGAGCACTGCTTACCTCTTCTCCACTATACTGCTTCAAGCAGTGCAAAAACCGGCAGGTGTTGGACAGCCAGAAAGACACCGTTTCGAAGTCGTCGCCTCTTTTCTGAAGATAAAAACAAACACATTTCAACAAAGACTAGTAAGAGGAATAAAATCATAAAATGTTGGATAAACACTTAAAATCCACTGATGTTTTATAAAAGCTGTGTGTTTCTATAGCATATCAGAAAAGTAAATTTTCTGACAAAACTCCATTAAAACACCCTCTGTGCTTTCTGTAATTTCTGGACCTCTATGGCGTGCACTCAGCTCCCTGACACGTCCAATAGTCCTATGAATTCCTAAGCTTCAGCAGTATCATTTACCAAACAATCTGCTTTATTTTAAAAATAAGTAAACTCCACAAAGCATGAAGCATCTTCATCTCTTAATATTGCCTTCACAGTACTCCCTAGCCTACGCTCTTCCAGCCAACTCACTGCAAAGACTTCAGGCAGTGACTCATCACCAGTAAGATCTGCAGATGAAGCAAATATGGAAATTTGTGAACCAGCACTGCAAATGAAACATTTTAATTAAGGGTTCTGGAGGAGATTTACAAAGACTATGCAAGTTACTGCATCCAAAGCTTTAGAAGTATAGCTTCAGAGGAGGAAGGCTATTCAAAATAAAAATAAAGTAATCCTTTTTTGATTCATTCAGAGCATCTATGGTTATTATATGGAGAAAATGTTTCTGGCAAGCACAACTTTTCATAACTTCACTGGGAGAAATCCAGAGCCAATTCACTGATAGACCTTTACTCACTTACCTAGTATACAGTAAGAGGTAAATTTCAATTTAGCATTGTCCTAAACCAAGCAGACTGACCTTCAGCACTTTTTTGATGCCATTGATAGTGGAAGTCAACAATGAACGCACTTTCTGGTCATCATTAAGGTAATCTGCATGGCGTACACACATGAACAAAATATATGCTGGTAGTCCTGGAATCAGGTTGACTGCTACCCCACGTGGTTTCAACTCTTGGGAAAAACAAACACATTATTTTGTTAAGTGTATACTCACTGCAAGGTGTTATACACAGTAATTGCAGCTTCCTAGTTAATTGTACCTGTGTATCTATATGTGGCCAGTGAACAATTATCAGCAGAACTAAGAATACATGAGCCACTCTTTTGGTAAAATTTCAGAACAGAATAAAACATAATTGCATGCTAAAAATATGTAGACATATTAATATGTACTATACTAATCAGGAATCTGAATTTTAGACAAACTGAACATTGTGAGAAGCAAAACATGATATGCAACCTTTATGTTCTCATCACTTGCCTTATTTGTCAGAGTATTTGAGTAAAGGAGGCCACAAATGAGAAAGACAATTACCTAATATAAGATTCTTGATTAGTTTTTGTTCATCCTCCTTTTTATATTCTAACATCCCCTGGAAGTCCTTTTCCTTCCGTGGAATGTTAACTGGACGAATAGGTTCATCGATGATTTGTCCAGGTGATATGTTCTCCATCTGACCCACTTCAGAACGGAAATGAATAGAAACATTATAATGTCTTCCAGAGAAACCAACATACAGTAGAATAAATTTTTACATTTCTAATGAGGAGCTCCAGCATATAAAATTAAGAAATTGTTTTTTTTTGTTGCTTCAGGGTAACACTTAGCAAAAAAAATGCCCATTAAACAAGAAGACTGACTCTTAATCAATACATCTTGAGGTAGCATTCTTCCTTTGAAGAATTGATAAGTTACTGAGCTTGTTTCTGGAGAAAACAGACAACCATAAAAAGCTTTAGAAAATTAAGATCTGAATTATTTAAAGATAAATCAATGCTTCATATTTTTAACACTAGTAATTGCTTTTAACAATTACAAGGATTTTACTTATGCAGAGACACAGCAAGCTGTCAATCTCTTCAGTCATGAGATCCTAAGGCAACACACTTTGAAGCTCATAAAAATAGAACTAGCTTAGTCCATATCTGAGTGCTCTCATACCCAACCCTGGCCAGCCCTTGAAAATGAAACCTCCATCAGAAAAAGACAAGCTCAGCATTCTTGGCTCCAGTGATAAAGAAATTCAAAATCAAAGAAAAATTGGATGTGCTATCTCTATCCGGTTCTTACTTAATATTGCTTTCACCTTGACAAAGACAGACCCTGTCTTTGATCACACAAATAGGTCAGGTAACATTCTCTTATTTTTAAATGGTTCCTGTCTTCAGAGAAACATCAACCTTCTCTTACTCACTGCTTTCAAATGATGACAAATCTTCTGCAGCTTTACAAAGGAACAAAGGAAGCCCTGAGTGGATCTCCTGTTCCTGGAATCAATCAGCTGAGGTTAATGGTGCTGAAGCCCTCACGCCCTCCTTTGCCACTAAGACAGCCAGATATAATGGCAGTGGGATCACAAAACAAAAACCAAAATCATTCTCTTTCTCTCAAAATATCAAAGTACCTTCAAGTTCACCAATCTTCTTAGCAAATACTTTCAATTGCTTCTTTAACTTGCGAACAGTTTTGTCTTGCTTTTCAAGTTGTTCCATTAAATCCTGTAAATTAAAATGGGAGACAGATTAAGATACGAGAAAATGCCACAATGTGGCAGAAAATCAGCGCTGTTAGAAACTATAAGGTGGTGAGGAAAGCTGAACAGTGTTGCCATCCTCTGGCTGAGGTTTACAAGCTGGTACACTGCCTACAACACAAGACAAATATTGCAAACGTTATTAAGTTATGTGTAGCATGACAAAGGCAAAGCTCTTAGGCAGGTATACTCTGCAAACACTCAAAACTAGGTCAGCTCTTACGGCAAAAGGGATACTGCTGTAAACACATCTGCCCAACACCTCCTAAAAAGAACTCAGCTTGCCTTCAAATTCACCAAAATCATAAACCATTCAATATACAGCATATCTTACAATGCTCTGCCATCCCTACCATTTAGCATCATCACATTTCCCACTCTTCCTTACATTGAAACTGGAGTCTTAAAAGAACCATCTTTGTATTCTGTTCTTGAACAACACATGGCACCTACAAAAACCTATAATTGCAATAAAGAAGTATTTTTCTTTTAAAAGAACACTTCCCAGAAATCTATCTTTGAATATTTCTGTGACCTATTGTGGAAGCAAAAATTCCAGCTCAAAAAATCTGAATGCCATTCCAGGATAGGCGTTCAAAAGCAGCTTTTAAAAAGTGTGCTGTTGTATGTGTGATTCTTCACTGCACTGCTAACAACACAGGCGACCACGAGCTCCTGGCACTAGAAGTATCACCACTGATACTGCATCTTTCCTAAAAGCACTGTGGCTCCACTAAACAAATGAAAAAGAGTTCACATCTCAGTGAGATCTAGAATCTCATAAATGATATTCCTTCAAGTTCAGGTGCGCCGCTACCTCTGTTTATCATCTTTAATCATTATGCAGATAAATTATTGTTAATATTTTCAATTCTATCCTTCAGACTTCATGTATTTGAAAAACATTAATTAAAGACCTCTGTAAAGCGTTATGACTCTGACAGACTTATTTGTTCCAGTTGTCAGCACTGTACGGAGATCTCCAAAGAAAGTAAGGCTAAGGTTTGGCTACTCACATTTGCAGGCATTATTCACCTTGAGAAGTATTGGTATGATCTGTTTTGCTGAGCTGAATTTAAACATGTCCAAGTTTTAAAGCAAAGAGTGGACCTGAAAATTAGGCATCTTTTGCATCACATACCTCCTTTTCGGGGCATAGAGGCAGTATTAAGTAGAATTCAAAAAGAAACTGCTTTGCTCACAGTGTAAGACATATTAGTAGCAAAACTGTGCATCAAAAAGAGACACAGATTACACAGAGGACACTAAGACTAACAAAAAAAGCAGTGAAGGATATAATTGGCATCGTGAAGCTCTCTGCAGGGGATTTCCTTTGGAAGGCAGAAAGGGAGGCAGCCTGCTTTTCAATTAGTGCTCCAGAAATAGCAAACAAGACAACAATAAAGCAGGTTCAAGTGATCTACATACAATCATCCGTTTGTAAAGGGAAATCCGGTACGATTGATACTTCTTGGGATCATCTGCGTACAACTCCTCATAAAACTGTAAAATAGGTAGAGGATTGTTTTTCCCCCTCCCTTTGAGGCGCTGATACTTCATTTAGCACTATATAAATGCAATCAGACTAAAGCAAGATCAAGGATCTCTAATTTTAAGTAGTTTAGTTCTTAGGCGTGGTGCTGAATCCAGCCTCTCCCAGACAGAAGCTCGGGTACATCAGGTGCAGAAGTCAGATCTTTAAAAAATGGGCAGAAATAATACTGCAAAAGTCTGGAACATAATCTTTGCAAGACTCTGTGAAGAACACTCCCCGTGCTGATAAAGATGGGATTGCAGTAAGTATTGCCATTAGAAAACCTGCAAATTATTTCCACTCTGGGGCTAGGATTGAAAAAGAAGCCTATTCCCAGTTTGGAGTACATTTGCAATACTCTAGTATTTGCAGTGAAATAGTAATGAATGAGTCTATATTTAACAAGTAAAATTACATTCACAGCATTTGTAAAGAAAGAAAACTCTGGGATGTAATTATGTGACTGTTGTCTTCGGAACTCAGAACATGATGGGCAGCTCTGTTGGTGGAAAAAAAAGGCTAACTCAGAACACATGACTAAGCAGCAGGAGAGAGCTGTCCAAGATGGAAACATTCACCATTTAAATTTTCCAGTGGGAGTCAGTTACTGCTGAGACAAATATATAACATACTTTCAATCAATTTTCCAAGAGCTGAACTGGCTATTGCTATAAACCTTGGGTACTAAGACAACAGCTTCACAATGAAAACTTCTGTAACGTATGTAAGCAGAAAAGATCCTCGGAACAGCACCTTGTCTAGTTTAGAGAAAGCAATGGCACTCAGAGCTCTGAATTTTCTCTCTCAAGTACAATGGCTGCTCCAAAAGTAACGCCTCCTATTTTATTATGTTGGCCCACAACATCAGAAGTGGATGTTGATGGTATAAGCAGTTGAGGTTGAATCTTCCCACCAATTTTCCATTACATTTTGTTGCCATGTGACAGATGGCTGCAGAGAGGCAGTCTGACAAAGTGGTGTCTGACATGGAATTCCTCCATTGACCAACACTTGCAGAATTTTTATGGAGACCAAACAATTGGTGTGAATGCAGTGAGGTGCTGGGTGGTGTGCTTCAGCAACAACACCACCATAGCAGCTGTGACACAGCGGGTCACCCCTTCACTGGTGCAGATTTTAATGAGCACAGTGCACAGGCTCTTGTTCAGTACTGCTGCCAAAAATGGTGATGACTCTGTTGGAAAATAGTATTCTGCAGCTGAGAATTTGCTCTGTCAAATAGTGTGACTGTATTTGTTGTAGTTTCTGTGGAGGCATTACTTTCAGAGCAACCTATGAAGCGTGGTGCATTCTACTATAAAGAAGAAATTATACAGAGGAACTCCAAGCTAATAAACAGTGATAAACCAATGATTTTTCAGCATGGGCTGAAAATTTCCCCAGAAACGAACTAGCCCATACATGATGAACATACGCCTTCACAGGAAAAGGAGTTTCACCTGACAAAAACACAATGCAGTGAACAAGGAACAACAAACAGCCAAGTAACTTCTAACTTTCTTTTCCTGAAACAATTAGTCTACAAAACACACTGAATAGCTGGACCTCATAACATAGTGGATGACCTGTGTAGCATTAGGCAGGGAGAGAAAGGGGAAAAAAAGCTACACTGAAGAATTAAAGAACTACATCAGCATTTATCAGCAAAATAATACTTCAGAGTAAACACCACTGCTTGCCAATAATATTTTTTAAAAGTTTCATGCATAGCAATCATTTTATTTAGAGATGATTAAACTCATTTGTTGAAACCAGCGCTCTTACACCGGGATCCATGAGCTTCTTCTGTGCCGCAAACTAACAAATTCCCCAAAATAATATGACTTAATCAGTAGTCACTAGTTTCTTTCTTTCATTAGCTTACCTAAACAGATAATTCCCTGTGCTCAAGCAGCTTTTTTTTTGCAGGAGACTGCTGTCTGAAAACCAATGAGAACTTACAAACAAGCTTGTAAGACTCCATGCCTGCTCCAACAACATCATTGCCCTTACCAAGTTCTCGTTTGTCAGCCGGGTGATCTCATGCTGTAGACTGGCTTCAATGCGGGCCTCTGGGGGCAGCTGAAGATTCTGTGCCAAGAGCTGCTGCTGGCGATTGTTTTCTTCCTTCAGACTTTGGATCTCACCTCGCAGTGACTCCAACTCATTCTCGTGGCTCTTCTTCTGCGACTGAAGCTGAGATTCCAGCAGCCTGGAGAAGTTGAGCAGCAACTGTAAGATCACACTTAGTAGGACACATCCCAAATTCTCAGAGGGAGTTTAGCTGCTGCTCAGGAACAATTAGCCGTGGCTTGGCAAAGGAAAATGAAAAAGGCAGAGTACTCTTTAAACCCTTCAGTATGCCTTCTAATTAAATAAAGTTTGTGTGATCAAAAAGTGGAGAGAAACTAATTGTGCAAATGCTTTGCATTTCCTTTGTGATGGAGCACATACTGTGCACGGTACCACTGAGAATGTGGCAAGGAATGTATTGCTACGCCTTTCACAGACTGCTCCTATATGTCAAGGGGCTAGAGAGGTTTTTATCTCCACCCAAACCATATAAACTTTGTCAAATGTAGTCTATACACTTAAGCTAGGTCCCTGAAACATTAACAAAGGAAAATCTTTGTAGAGTTAACTCTGTTCGGTCAGAAACCATTCAACCGCAATTAATAATAAATAATCTTTATTTTTTTATACTAAAGTAAACATTTTGAAGAGGGCTGTCAGAGAACAGTAGGGCTTGCCATTTGTGCAGGAATGGTTCACTACAGAACCAAACTCAGGACTGGGATCCAGGAGCTCTGTTTCACCCCTGCCACAGACTTGCTCTTTCCCCTTGGGCAAATCACGTCTCAAATTCTTCTTATGTGAAATGGGGATAAGATGCAAGAGCCTCCTTCAAAGCAGTGCTGTGTGGATTAACTCATGTTTGCAAGGCACTGTCCAAGAGCTCTGACTCATTATTTCATAAATATACACACACAGGAAGTGACACTACTGGAGACTGCTAGTGTTCAATTAGACAATCTTTCAGGGTTTAAATATGCATTAGGAAGCCACATTTATTAGTAACCAGACAGATCAAGCACGCAAAGGCAAACAGTCGTTTACCTGCATTGCTCTGCCATTAATACAAAGCTTGTTGTCTCTACAGTGCTAGGACAAAAAGGAAGAGGTGTAGAGCACTCACTCATTCTGCTCTGCAGAACGCTTGTTTTAAGTTACACCTTCACAGACCGTGTTAGGTTTAGAATTTGTAAGCACAAGGAAAGGAAAGACTTCAGTTAGTAGAGCTCGCTGCAAAATAGCTCCTTCTGTAGTTACTGCTACCAAATGTGTATATTTAAGAAAATCAGCACTGCAAATCTGTTGTGCCAGGACATGACTAAGGACCATTTTGGAAGTCTAGGATATGTTACAGAGGCCCAGTAACACACAGACCAGAACTGCATTTCCTAACCAGGTGAGCTGCCCCATGACCTGACCAGCACACAGCTTTGCAGCAGCCACAGTGACTGTACTGAGGTCTGCCCAGAACCACAGTGGCTGCTGCTGATGATGAACTAACGACTGCTTCTCTGCTTGTTGGCTCTTTCTTGTCTATTACAGTCTGACACCTCTGCACTGGGAGGTGTGGGAGAATAATGTTACATTTACTGAACCCAAGTCAGAATAAGGAGAGCAAGATATATATATAACTACTCAGAATTTAAGACTATGCTGAAATTATTCCAAGACTACATTAATTTTGATATCCAACACAAAGGCAAGCAAATAATACACAGAGAAAAATTCCCTCCCCTTGTGGATCTTCTGTCATTTTACAGTCTACTTGTACTGTAGACTTGTATTCTTGAGAATTACCTATTCTTTGTTGCCACCATCTTAGCTTCTCAAATAATGTAACGTGGAAAGTCAAGAACTTTGGGAACTAACTTTGAGGAAAATCCAACAAAGATTTTTTTCTAAGCAATAAGAAATACTGTAGCCAAAGCAAGGGGCACAGTTAGCTAGAAGAGAAGATGTAAACGAAGAAAAAACCATTCTGAGAAGTCTGGTAACCTGTTGGCTTGTTTTAACCCTTCATAAACCAGCCAAAGTTCTCCGTCCTCATTCAGCACATGATAGTCCTGGGGAGATTGCCTTCCAAGAAAAGTGTTTAAAAAAATACAAGAGAGATACATGATGGTGATGAGATGACACGTTAAGGATATTACATACTAAATTATAGCTACTATAAAAGAGAAACAATTTTCTAAAACAACTTGGCAATACCTGTCCTGTTTATAAGTCTTCCTTCCCAGTGATGAAATTTAGTTTGTGGCATTAGCCCAATGGTTACAGCATTTCATGCTGTTACAATATACGTATTGTGACAGACTACCATGACTACTACTGGACAAAAATTAAAAAAAAAAAAAACAGCAGGTGGAACAGAACCCAGTTTGAGCAATGTAGCCAATTAAAGGCTAAGAAAATGCAAGTCCAGAAATCATGATTTGACATGTCTCCATCATTTCTTAATCCTTTCAAATATTGCACACAGCAGTTTTACTAATCAAATCAAATTATAACCCCAACTACTAGTGTTGTCTGTGCATCTAGAGTTACGTGGATACAACTTACCGAACACGATATACCCAGGGTGTCAGAGCATACTGAAAATCACTGTAAATGAAATATAGAGAATGTGTACCTGTTCGTTTCCTTCAGTCCAATATATGCCTGTGCTATTTCCCCTTTGTCTTTCATCTTCTGCACATCCTCCAAGAGAATTGTAGAATCTGTCATGGTATTCTGGAAAAAGAACGAGGATTTCCAGGGTAAATTTAACTGTGTAATTGTTCTTTGACTCCATGTTTTTCTCATGTTACTCATGTGGGACACTACTCAAGCAGCATGCCAAAGTGAGTTTGGGTACTTCAGAGCAAGAGTTCGGCCTGTAATTTCTACAATCATTTGCCATATCTTTTTAAATGACTGCATACAACATGCTGAAATATCAGCCCATCTATTGAGTGGGTACATTTGTTATCCTCACTTCATTTTTTCATCATCTTAAAGTAAATGAAATCGTGGATTTGTATGTGGTTTAATATTACTACATAAAGCACAATTGTGCAACAAGTTCACAGATAAGATTTAAAATAGAATTAAGCCGTATTTCTGAATCTCTTCACTTTACATACTTTCAATGCTTTGACAAAGCAGGAAATCATTTACAAGGGCTGGAAATTTTTTAAGCTAGATATCATCAAAATATCATTTATGTTTCAGTTTTGAATGTTACTATAGCACTTCTGCTTTTTCTTCAGTAAAACTTGAAATAAATAATCAGTGTTTTCAGTTAGCTAGGCCAGTCTAACCTTAGTCACTGCCATGGACAATTACCACAGGAGAGCTGTAATTCTGAGTTTTCTTCTGATCTTCAAAAAAATTAAGTGCCATTTTCCTGTGTAAAATTTTTCAAAGGAACAACTTTCTGGGTGTAATTTTTGAAGAATAGCTCTCTTATGGCTAACACAATGTGAAAACCAAAAGAACATATAAACTCCTCAAAAAAATATTCCCAGGATTACAGTGAGATCTTTGTCAGTTTTCTATAATTCTTTTATTACACAGTAAAAATACTGTACTCATCTGACAATACTGCCTTAGCAACATGCATTTATTTATCCTCAAGAA
The DNA here is from genome assembly GCF_038088225.1 of Cyrtonyx montezumae. Classification (NCBI taxonomy): domain Eukaryota; kingdom Metazoa; phylum Chordata; class Aves; order Galliformes; family Odontophoridae; genus Cyrtonyx; species Cyrtonyx montezumae. The sequence goes on along the minus strand of NW_027071903.1, from coordinate 24,894,433 downwards.
TACACTAACTGCTACAGTTGTAACATTTCACAGCTTTCATTTAAAGTCAGTTTTGTTCCTAATTTTCCTAAACACTCCATGTTCGACTAAATGAACCTACAGCAATTCTTGTCTAATATTTTCAGATCACAACTTGAGCCCTGACTGCGTTCATTCCATGTCAAAGATAACAAACACTATAAAGTAATTCTACCTATCATGGATTTTTTTTTTGTGAAATATATAGATTTTGCAATAGGGATCTGATTCATAAATTACAGTGCTGCTCCTGCTCTTCAAACACACTCAGCAAGACACATTGATTGAGCCAACAAGATTGATACGTGGATCTTTCTTTTCACGTCCAGGTTAACATAAACCAACGGTTCAAAGCTGTTAAACCTGCTTGTTTTGAAGCAACTTATTTCCTTGTACAGAAGAGGAAGATGGGAGTAAGGAAAGGGATAATGAAAAGGGTTTTTTCAATAACAGCAAAGTAAAGAGTAAGAACTTCAAATACATGTAGGCTACTTATGAGAGGCAGGAAAATGATAGCTCAAGTATTTGTGACTGTTTGTTTGATAGAATTTAATAGCTCTGGATAACAATTGTAGAAAATAACAAGTACCTTGTCCTCCTGGCAATCAGAATGGTAGGCAAGAAAGAAGAGAGAGAAATCATTAGAAATTTTTCTCTGAGCTGCAATTGTCCAATCTAATACGTAAACTGGCTGCTAACTTTTCCATCAGTCACCTACAGATTTCCCTCATACTCATAACTGCTGCAAAAACAGCAATTTGGTCCTACCATTACTGAGAACAAGTTATTCAAGAATTTATCTTCAAAAATTCATTTATAATGTTAACAATAACATAGAAAAAATGAGTTTTGTTTGCTTTATAATTAATCATTCAAAACAAGATATATGCACCTTCATGCATCACAGACTTTCAACTGATTTTGGACAAATATGAATATATTTCTGCAGTAAATGAAGGAAAGAGAAGTCACATCTGTTTATTCCCTGCTGCAGTTACAAATGCTAGAGAACTCATTTCAATTGAACTGATTAGTAACTCATTTAACTTTTCAGGTTAAATAACTTATTTACAAAGTAATTACTTCACTAAATATCTCATCAGAATTATGGCTTTATTATTATTTTTTAGAAAATATACTTCAGGGGATGTACTCTATTCTTCTAAAACACGTGATACCTATCAAGCAATAATATGGATTTTATATATCTTCATAGGTTATCTTTATAAAATTTTATTGGTTTTTCGTGTGCAGCCATTTATGAGCCCACCTAGATTTAGCAGACATTGGTCCTCGTACCTCCTGCTAAACTATTAATTGAAGAGAATTCCTGATAACATGGCAAATTTTCCAGTCAAACTACATAACTCACTAGAAATACGATACTGCTCCGAACGAGAATCATTTCCAAATCGTTAAAAGAGTCTGGGGAGATCTTGGCCAGACAGCCTGTATCTGACAGGCTGGTATGATCTGTATATCTTCATGAGATACTGGTAGATAAGCCCAAGGATGGTTTATTAACAGCCTCCCAGTTTGAATTACTGCAGCGTGTGCACCAGTAACGGATGAATGACTTACACTTTAAAAGGCTTTGATACATACATTATTTTTTCTGCCTTTTCAAGCTAGCTGATAAATTAAATAAGGCATGCCAGTTTCATAATGTAACTTTACTACCCAGGGCATCTCTTGACTACTATTTACCTTGGGTTGAATAGCCTCTTTCTGGCTAACGAGCTGAGACCTCAGGATAAGCACTTCCTCCTTGCGTACTTCCAGTTCTTCGCTTACTGAAGTCAGTTGATCCAGGAGGACTCTGTACGCTGGAGCACCAGGAGCAGTTACCTCTGGAGACTGTGTTTCTGTGAGGGCCTTCTGCAGCTCATTCAACTCATTCTTCAGTTTTTTATTCTCAGATTCAAGCTCTTGACGCTGCAAAGAATGGGGACAATTCCATCAGCCAGCAGCATGGCAAAAAGCTGAGCAGCTGCAACAAACCCTCTGCACCCAGCTGCACATCTGACAGGACTTCACAGAGAGGGCTACCTTTAGACTGAAGTGCCAAAACAGAACCCATACACACATACTGTAGTACATAGAGATTTGAATGGAAAAAAAGAAACAACTATCTTTTTTTTTTCTCCTATTCCTCCCTTAACAACAACAAAGCAAGCTCCCAACAAACAGCTGTCAACAGGCTAAGAAAATCCTGCATCACTCAGGGTTATTAAGAAATATTTTAATTGTTAGTGGCCTAAGGTATGTATCAATTTAAAGAACATGTTTGGAATACAGAGCTATGTTTATCACTCTATCTTCGCTTAAATTAACTTGCAAGCTGCACTAAGCCCCAGTCATACATTCTATACCTCAGAAAAGGCAACCTTACAATAAAACACTTGCTGGGGAATTCCAGTTCTGGTTTTTCTAGCTAATATTCTGGAACAGGAGAGCTGATGTAACGTACCATGCTAGCACATATAATTGGTGGTAATATTCTCACTAGAAAATAACAAAGAACTCCTTCCTAAATTTACCTTGAGTGACTCATATTCCAACTCCGCACCTCTTATTGGAGGCCTTTCCTCCTCCTGTGAAAGAACACAGATAAGTGTGAAAAAACAAAGGAACAAACAATCCTTTCCATTCCTTATTATAGCTGAGGCAGGAAAAGGAAAGAGAGCTGAAAGTTTTTACCTATACAGCTGGAAAATACTTCTTCTGAGTAAAATTCTGCTGAGTGCTTTAAGTTGAACTCACAGGTAATGTCTCACTTAATTGCATGTTTAAGACACATAAACGGTTAATGTAAATAAAAAGACACATAAATGATTAATGTAAGTAAAATCGTGTACCTATCACAGGTAATGAAACAGAGCACAGTGAATGCCAGAATGTTTAAGATATTCACTGTTGAAAATAAATGCCAAAATCAGTTTAATATTTTTATGAGTACTTAAGGGGTCCATCCCAGAGGAGAATTAAATCTGTTAAGCAAGCTTGTCTAATCTTAGCACTTGGTCTCTGATTAAAGCACTTGCTACTCTGCCTGAAATTACTTATTCTCCTCAACATTTGATTGTGCTATTTTTATTCCTCAACAAACAAAACACCAAAGCTCCAGTGCATTTGGCTCCTGTTAACTTCCATCATGGGATCTCAGGAACCTTGGAAAAGTAAATCATCAGTACCTCGTGCTAAGTACCAGGCATAAAATCTGTGGTAAAATAAAGTACTAGGAAGGACAAGGACTTAATAAAAGCCAGTCAGCATTTGCACAGCTGATATTTCACCAGGGATACTTTGGAGTCACCATTTGATCAGCTAGAAGGAGTCCACCTTAGCTTTAGCACGAAGAGCCTGTTCTTCCTTTCTGTCCAGTTCATCCTGCAGGGATTGCTTTTCTTGCTCCAGCTCTGTAACCCGTTTCTGCAGCTTGAGGAACAGAGACATGTCCAATGGTGCCTTTTTCTCGCTTGGCTCCTGCTTTAGGAAGAACAGAAGGAAGTCAAGACATATTCCACTTCCACAGCAAAAGGAAGCGCTACTGTGAGTAAAAAAGGGAAAAACAGACTGGGGAAAAGAAATAACACATAGAAACGTTACTTGATTCTGAGAGTTCACTACTGGCATCTAAAACGTTTCATCAGCTGTCAAAACGCTATTTTAAAAAAGGATCTACTTGCATAAAACATATCTAAGCCTACAGCCTAGCAAAAGGAAGCACTAGGGACAATGCAGCAGACAGCGGTCTATAATTACGCATACCTTTCAATCTTACTTGTTTGGAGGGGGAAGGAGAAAAAAATGTCTGCAGTTAGAATCGTTTGGAAAGCAACTGTAAAACCAATGCTTTTTCTGTTCTTTCCCCCCATTTCAAATTATCTCTCCCGTAATTTCTTCAGATACAGAGAACTCTCTCTGCTGATTTAGATCCATGATTAACAAAGGTAATTAAGTGGGATGACATAAAAAGGCACTACGAGATATATTTTATGCCTTTTTCCTTTTAATATGCTAATTAAACAGCCTGTTCTGGGACTAATCTACTAGCTTTCTCACCATTTTCTGGGCAAGGACCAGCATTTGCCATCTGAAGGTCCATAAAAAACTGCTCCTCAGCCATTTTGTACTTTATGTAGCAAGAAGATTAAAGCATTTACTATGAAGTGCACCATAAAATTTTGAAGCCTAGAAAAGGAACTAGAAAATTAATAATAATGACTTAGCAGATAAGCAAGCATAGCCATTTCCACTTCATCTCCTCTCACTATTAAGGGGAAGGCTCATAAACTACACTGTCAGCTCAGGAAAAAGAAAATGGACTTTCAGGTTGCTGGCTTTATTGTTTCATAATGACATGGTGTCTGTTTTTGTGGTATGGTTTTGTATCATTAATATATGCTATTAATTTTAAGGGGTAAAGTGAATATAGATTTAATCTTCTCAGTGATGCATTTATTCACAGTACTGTTAACTTTTTCTTTCTCCATTTATTAAAAAAAATAAAATCACCAAAATTGGCGCTAGAATAACAACTAAATAAGTCTATTAGCCAAAGGAAAAGATGGTATTTGGCTTGTACGTAAGATCCAATCGCATGCAGTTGCACTGTCCTTTTCTTGACTGCCCCCAAAGATGGGATCATCTTTCTCAAATAATTCTGCAAGGTGAAAATGTAACTGATAAGGTAAATTCTGAAAGACACTGCTCAGAACATGTCAGCATGCTCATGTTGTGGTGTTTGCATCCCTGTCGGAAAATCACTTTCTGAGTTTTCTGAGTTTTATTTCTCTGTATGAAATGGAAGAAAAAAAAAATAATCAATGTGAGGTTCTCATCCTAAACATGGAATGCATTGTACATCCTAAGAGTGCAGGCTGTCGTGTTGTCTCTTTTATTCTTGGAAATACATGGCATACAGACTTCTCAGGAACTCTCATTGGTTTTCTGAATTCCTACGTTGTGGTGAAAAGTTGTTTGTGCTTAAAAACTGGCAGGCAAATGTTTTTACAGATGCAAAAGAATTGGAGGACCAGGTATTCAGTCTGCATTTTCTGTGATGCAGAAGAATTCAAAGCATTCTTTCACAAAGCCTTCTTAAATAGGATTACAGCTAACTACAGAATGAGCTATTCTCAAAAAGGAAATGGAAACAAGACAGATTTAAGCATTAGATTTCTCAATATATAATGTTCACAAGAACATAACACCAAAAAAAGAGAGAGAGGAATGAGCTCAATCATTGATCAATGAAAAGTTCTGCTGTGTTGTTTTTTTTGTAAACATTACCTCCATCCTTAGTGGTAAGTCTTCTGCTTCCGTGATCTCAGAGCTAAAAGTATATTCAGATTCATTGCTACTGTGAGTTGAATCCGTTCTTTTGTGTCCAGGCTTGGGGATGCTCTGGAGTGCAAATTAAAAAAATCAATACCACTGTATGCTTTTTTTCCTGTGACTATAACCTACAAGTTAGCTTGTAATATATTTGGTGTTATTCCACAGCTACCACAATTTACAAGTAAATGTTTTTGGTTCTGGTCTCTTTGACACCTAAGCCTATGGAGAAGTAGTTTACAGGCAAACCTTTGTAGATAGATCAGATCCTATGCTATCAAGTATTGCTGCAGGAAGCAGAATCAAGCAGCAATGAAGAGTTTTGTGGGAAAGAAAAGCTCACTTTCCTGGAAAGGTTCAGGCAGGGCAGAAAAACACAGGTGGCAATTCTTTAGATTTCCAGACATTGTAGTGAGGAACATTTTTTTCCTCCTGCCACATGTAACATTCCTAGAGCTGCCTAAAATTTAGTACAAGCTGAATCTGGTACAAACAGCCTTAAAACATGTATATAACTTCAGGGCAAAGTAAGGGTTGAAGGCGTATGCATTACCCCTAGCAAAGACTCAGCAGAAATTTAGTCTCTTACCATAAAATAGAAAATAAATTTTAAATACACCTGATTTGTCTGAGCAAATCTAATTAATCAATGACTTAAAAGCTCTGTTTTCAGGTATAGGTAAAAAGCAGAGAGTTGACAGCAGTCAGTTACTAAATTACACCAGTAGACTCTTCCTAAACACATCTGTGTACAGCTTTTGATTTCTCAGATGTTTAGCTACTTACCACCATTAAGTTCATTTCATCCTTGAGATCATCATACCGCTCCTCTAAGCGGCTGAACTCGTTCAGCAGGTTCTGATACCGTAACCTTTCATCATTCAGGTCTAGCTCCAACTGTTTTGTTTCCTCCACTAGCTTCTTCTCCATTGTCTCTGTCACAGAGAACAGAAAGCCAAAGTGAGAACTCGAGTTCTACCTATCATGCAGCTCATCCATCCTGTAAGCATAGGACTGCACCAGAAACACATATTGAATACATTCTGCTATTTGAAACTGTTTTGTGGTATTTGTGCTACTGTAGGCAACAATCGAGATGAATATATGAAAGACCAAAGAATTTCTGTGATACGCACAGAATGGTTCTCTCAGTGAGTTCTGCTGCTGGCTTACATTAGCGATTCCAGGAGGGAGGAGGAAGAGGCACCAGGCCAATGCTGCATCATTCAAAACCAAAATGTGAAATGTTCTACACCTCAAGCACACTGACTCTCCTTATCACGGCTGCTTCCATCACAGCTCTGACAATCAGCTATGGTTTGCTGGCTGCTGTCTGTGCAGTGGTAGCAGCAGTTGACACAGCAGCTGCAAGGGCTCAGAAATTTTGGCTCAGACTTACACCCTTCTAATGAGGAAAGCATCAGGCACTCAAGTGTCTGCCTACACAGGGACTACAACATTTGCCTTCACAGTTAGTAAATCACACTGGAAAACTGTGCTACAGTAGATTCATTGAATTAAATATCAGAGCCTTCTTTTGTAAGTTATACTTCGCAGCAAGAATCCTCACCAAACAGATCTCGAACTCACAATCAGAAACTCAAATAGTAAATATTTCTGACGTGAGAGTTTTTACAACAAAGAAATTAAGTTATTAAACTAATACGAAGTACAGCAGATTAACCAAATTTAGCCAATAGAGTGATACTTTACAAGCTAACATGAATTACAAAATCTGAGCAAAGAGAACAGCACCAACCTGTTATCTCCTTTGCCTGGTCATGGATGCGGCGGTTCAGCTCCTCCTTTTCTGTTTTCAGTAATGTGTTCTGCTCTTTCAGTTCCGATACCAGCTGGAGAGATAATAAAATATTTAGCTCAGAATGCACTTAATCTTCCATCAACAGCTCCAACAGCAATTACATCCTTGTAAGAGTTCAAATATTTAGACTTCTAATGGTCCCTTGGAGAATTAAATCTGTGAGCTAAGTTATGACATTTTCATTTCTCAAATTACTTTCTCATATACACCCAACTTCAAATTCTCCCATACATTCTGCATTTGTTCCATTTCCAATCAGATGCCAAAAATGCCTTAGACCACTCCATTATGCAATAACATTTTCCAGTGAAACACCAAAGATGTAGTTTATTTCTTAACAATATACCTTCCTAAAACAGGGACAAATTTCGTAGTTCTCTTGTATATTCCCTTGCATTTATTAACACAGCAGTCTAACATCCACCCAAAAGTTGTGTCACTTCAACTGTGCTCAAGTTTGCCAGTTACTCATTTGTCTCTGTTTATGGATATATCAGATTCACTTTGCTTAATCAATTAATATTTTTTCCTTTCATTCAGCTAGTCTTGAAATTCATCATGGCAGCACCACATAATGATGGCTCTTCCAATACTCAAAACTTCAACAAGTAACTGTGACAGTGAACAACTTATTTGATACATTTGTACTTAAAGCAAAGCTAAGGGGTTAGTCAAAACCTGCTGAACTAAAATGCCCACACATATGTGAGCTCAGCAGGGTAATTAGTTAAATGAGACAAGATATAAGCAGGTATCCTTTGAGTACAGTGTATGGAACTGATTTATGACATCTATACAGCTGTACTTTCTAGGTAGATGAAACGATTTCTTTGTATGATGTGCTATCTTGGACTAATTGAGTGAGCCTGGGTATTCGGACTGGCAGTCTTTCAATACAGAAATCTGACTAGACTGAGTACATGTACTTCACACAATATATAAATTTACCACATTCTTCTAGCATAGCTGCAGATATTTAGCTATCAAGCCTATTTAGGGTTGGACAGTTGTAACACTGCTTAAAAATACTATAAAAATGTCAGACATAAAACCAAAGCAGTTAAGTCTGGGCAAAATGTGAGAGGACACCATCTGCTTGTACACCTTGGGACTGCATACTTACCTGCTCAGTTTCACGCTTGTATTTGTCTGCCCATTCCTCAATTGTCTTCTTCTCAGTCTGAGTCTGCTGCAGCTCCTTCCGGAGCTTGGCAATCTCCTCCTGAAGGCTGAGAACACGGTTGGTTGCATTCTTAGCCTCCTCCTCACTCATCCGAAGCCTCTCCACATCACTCCGAAGCTTCTCTTTCTCGGTACTGTATGTGACCTCCAGGTTATTCATCTTCTCCAGCAGAGATTTGTACTCTTTGTTCTTTGAAAAAGACAAATGAGACATAGTAGCAGTTGGGAAAGTTCTGGTTTAAGGAAGCCTTCTGGTAGCTTACAAAATAATACCCACGCAGGGGAACAATTGAGCAGTTCTTTTCAAAAAGCTTCAGTCTGTTTTGCAGAAGAATTGCTTAAAGCAGTGACAGAACAGTCCAGTCTCTAAGATTACACATTAATGTACTGAACTAAAATTAAACAAAGAGCCCACAAACACCAAACACGATCATCTCACCTTCCCCTTCAACTGAGCAATTGGAGTACTTCCAAAGATAGACTGAAGTTAAAGGAGCAGATGCTTTCTCTCAGTGCTTCTGAGAGATACAAACATTTGTTTTACAATTTCAGTTCAGCTGCTGTCTACCTTTCTCTTCTATCAGCATTTCCAGGCAGAGAAGAGATTTTCAGTGAATGCCCATATTGCTACAGAAGAAACAAGATTTCCAAATGTTTTCCCGGAGCTTTACCTGTTCATCAATTTTCCGCTGCAGCTGCATGATCTTGTTCTCCAAGCCAATGTGAAGCTTCTTGTAGCGCTCCACAGACCGAGCCTCTATCTTCAGTTTCTTCAGCTCCCTCTTGGCCATCATGCGCCGGTAACAGCATTGCAAGTAAACAATTGCCTTCAAGGTCCTACGGTACTGCACTCGAGCCAGCCAACCTCTTACATGTTTCTGAATAATAACAGACTTGTGCTCTCGAAGCATCTACAGTTAAGAAAAAGCACCACAAGTGGTATAAGAGTTACACCTGCTCAGTTCAATAGACTCCATAATGAAAGGTGTAAGGATGATGTCAACAGAGACACCTGGTCTGAAAAGAGAAACTGCTGGTGAAGAGGAAAAGAAACGAATCTGGAATAAGAGTAAAAGACAAAATGGAATAAAATGAAAAGGAAACAGAATTAAGAACATGGAAGGAAAGAACCAGAGACACACTGAAGAACCAAGCATTTCTTTCTGCTGATGTCAGATGAAGCTAATTACGAAAATACATGGTACCTGTTGGCAAGATTACAAACACAATCCAGATGACCAGAATGTTTCTTTATTGTCTCTTTTACTTTTAAACTTCTTAAAAGCATTGACACATGCAGCACAGAATTCATCAATACGCAGCATAAAATCACTGCACTTCAGACATACCTGCAGCTTTTACACACTATAACCCAGAGCACATTTCAGCAGCTGTAAGAACAGCCATCCCCTAGGTGACTGAACTACAAATTCCAAGTTCCACTAAGTTTTCTCTTCTTTCTTTTCGTTTGCTATTTCTTATACTCATCAGCATGGAAAAATATTTTTTTGCTCTATTTATTTTAATCAGAAATTTTAGACTGTAATAATTCTAATGCACCCCATGGCAGAAATTTCAATGATAACTTTGAGGTGTAAAAGAAAAAAAAAAAAGTTGTAACTATTTTGTAAAAATCACCTTAATGAAAACCAATCAAGAATGCTAGTAACCTTTGTCAAAGTGTCAGCCACAGATTTCCACTAGGAAGATTCTACTACGTGTTTCTGGATCCTTAACGCATGGATTGAAACAGTAATCCCCCAGGTCTGGAGCACTTGAATTCCAGTAGACCACAGCTATGCTGAGGGAGCATGCCCAAACCCACAAGGCTCACAGGACTCTGAGAACTCCACAGTTCACATAATAAATCTTCTGCAAATTAAACAGTTTATTCTAAAGAGCAAAACTATTTCAGATTTTGTCTTACTGGATTTGGCAGCTTAAAGATCATACACAGTTTCACATTCTTACTCTGACTGACCACAACGCTGATAAAGTAAACTAGTACTGTAATCAAATTTTATTGTCTTTTATACTTCTTAGCAAATGAACTGAAATGTGTTAAAAGCGTTGTATTTTCAGGTCAATGAATTTAAAAGGTTCACTGGCAAAGTGGCAACATTCTAAGAAATAGAAGCTTTCTGCCTTAGCATTCATTTTTAAAGAAAAAACTGAGGACTTGAAACACAAGCACTCAATTAAAAAGCACAGCTTGTTAAGGATATAGATCCCTTCGAAGTACAGCAAGGTCAAAAGCCAAAGTCCTTCCGACTGCAAGTAATGCAGCTAGCACTCCTGCCTCTTCCACACCAGCTCCCTGAAATCGTCTTCCAGGTTATCCAAGATGCCTTAACAACTAAGATACAACTAGCCTTCAACAGCATTGTCACCTTGAGCTTGAAAGCAGTAAGTTCCATAGAATACCTCCATTGTGCAGGGTTGGTCCTCATCTGCCAGTGAATTCTTGCACCCATCCAAACCAGTGATGAAACAGCACACTCCAAGTCACTTAATTTATCAGGTATTTTCTCCTGGAAAATATAACCTGATAACCTGATGTAAAAGTTCTGGAGGAACTAAATTCCTTCTTAAATGAACAAGCACATCGCAAGATGTGAAGCTTTCCCCAGGACGTGTGAAATAGACGATCCAACCATTTTAAATTCCTTGTGCTAGTCATATGACTAGCAACCCATGCCCTCTGTTATAAAAACAACAACAGATACCTTTCACAATCCTAACTACCAGCACGGGCACCATATATTATGTACAGTCACAGCTCAGCCAAGGGTGCAGCCACAGGACAATCTTTCAGTTTCACTCACCCACAATCATCATGAACTTCAGTACAGCTGTGTTTACCTCTGCATGCATGGCATGCAGAGCTTGTGCTTCTGTCTCTGGACATCCCTGTACCTCAGCTTTTGTAAAATAGCATCTTTGTGAAGGTGTTGTCTACACGCCATAACTCAGATGCAGTTAATACACCTTTCATCTGTGTTGCGAACTTTGTGTTTTATTGTGGTGAACGATTTACTGCTCTAGGGAGAAATTCCCTGACAGGCAAGTACAAATACCATGTATGGTGAGCCACCCAGAAATCCACAAGAGACTCACAGAATCATTAAGGTTGGAAAAGACCACCAAGATCAGCCAGTCCAACCACCAACCCACCACCACTCTGCCCACTGACCCATTTTTATTAACAGGGAATAAGACAGATCTATATAGCATCGTGCTACAGGACAGATGTGGTATATACCACTCACATGACTAACTTCAGGTCTACAGAACCATCTACTGCAGCTGAACCACTTTCCTAAGGATGGCCATTAGCCCAACTGTGCAGTGACCTGCATCATACTGTCATATCTGTCAGACCACAGTTATAAACATATATAATCTTACAACATACAATATGGCTTCTAACACTGAAGATGCCAAGAACTCTAATAAAAAAAAGCAAATAGAGACCTTCACAAAATTACTGAGTCAAGCAAAGCAAACAGAAGTTAGAAATTCTGATCAGGGATTGCTTGTTTTCAAACTTACTGGTAAGGACGCTACTTAAAACAGTTCTCACAGAGAAGTACCATGCAAGATCACATTTTGTAATCTAATCATTCAAATCCCAATTCTGTTTCCAGTCCTATAATCACTGAAAAGGAAATTATAATTTCCTTAAAAAAATGTTTATTTTTTATCAAGGGCAGTCAAGAAAATGTTATCAGTATCCCTAGGGCAGGATTATAGCAATTTATCTCCAAAATGAAGCCAACATCAATGCAAAAACACAAGAACCTGACAAAGTTTTAATCTCCTTGCTAACATTCGTGTCCTTCGCATATTCTCTCCACCCTTACACAGTTTCAATGATTCACTGAAATTAGAGATGGAATAGGAACACTACCACATCATACATGCATGCTGATGTGAGCAATGCTGATTTGGACTCATGAAAACATATGCACAAAAATCTATTTTCAGTATTTATTTTAAGTGCCTCTACATTCCATATAACAAATGAAAACATTTTCTTGTCTATAAATCCCTGTTAGATGCTTCACTGACTGCACAGAAATATGCGTTCATATTAGATGACAATGTGAACACCTCTGAAATGAGTAGTTCATTGATTACAATATCAGAACGTTCTAATTTCCAGGTGCTGCCTCTCTATCCATTTGTTTCAGCATTATGCATAACAGCATGTAGGTTCCCAAGGGGACACCAGAAAGCAACTTCATTCTCAAGGTACGAGGAAATAAAGTTAGAGTAAAGAAATAAAACATTATTTCTTACCATTTGGTACCTGTTCCTGACTAGGTAACCTCTTAGAAGAGCCTGAAGAGCAATAGTAGCATCTCGCATGCATTGGTATCTTTTGCGGACCACATACATACGCTGGAACTTCTGGATAATGATGGCAGCCCGTGTTCTCCGTAGGAACATGGCATAGCTATGCAAGAAAGATCACAATAATACTTGTAGTTGTTTTCCAACATTTAAATACTATTTTTTTACAACCTGTAACTTCACTCACTTTGTTAAGAGCTACGTACTTCCCTTCAGTTTCTTTCTAGTGTTGTCAGCAGTACCACATGTTGACTTGCTATTTTACCGTATGGCAGTACAACAGAACAACAAAGAGAAACCTTGAGAGGTTTTCCAGGAGATGTTTTCACTTCTTCTAGAAACAGTGCTACTGAGCTGGCAAAATAAATTCCTTTCTCATCACCTTTTCTCCAGCTTTAAACCTATTTTTGCTTTCAGACTTCCTTTCCTAAACTCACCCTTTAGCAAATGTTTGCTCATTCTTGGTCTTCCCAGGAAGACAATTGCAAAGCATTGTGACATAAGCCTCTCTTCAAAGGTAAATACTTACAGTCTTCAAAACCATCTTGTCTTTAATGATGCCACCTTCACTTCTACTCTTTGTCTCACGCAGGGCCATCCCTCAGGACTAAATCCAAACAAATGACTCTGACTGACCTATCTCCCTTCACAGCTGCATTCTGGATGACAAATAACTTCTCTAAGCAGCACAGACCCAGTCGGGAGTGGATATGGAAACTGGGTAATGACAATTTAACCAGAAGCCCTCACTTGCAGACATATCTCCTAGCATTACTTTTATTCTGCTCCTACTAACAACATACTGTTCTAAGCATCATCTGGCCAGCGTGTACTGTCAAAAGGTCAAAAACAGTCAGGAGAGACACACTCATTACATTCAATTTCCTTAATTTCCCTGTAAAATCATTTCCTTTCAGCCAGCATAGAAAGGAGAGAGGAAATATATCACATTTGAATGTCCTACTTAAAGGTATCTGAATTGAGGCTAGTGTGGATTTTCCCCAGAGTATTGCTTACCATCGTGCTTGGTACCCTCTGACATATCTCTGAATGGTGATGGCAGCCTTCCTCATACGCATGTACTTCTTTCTCATCAGCCAGCCTCGGATTGTCTTTTGGATGCGGATACAGGCAGCTCTCAACTTATCTGCCCTTATTTTTTCAAGGTAGGCTACTTGACCAGCCCGGAAAAATATTTTTGTCTTACCAAACTGGTACTTATCCTTGTCCTATTTTCAGAGGTAAAAAGATAATCAGTTATAGCACTAAATGTTAGCAGATTTAAAAAAATAATAATAAAAAAGGCATGAAGGCTAAATGAAAGTACCATTAGTAAAGAGGCAAATTTACCTGTGTAATATTTAAAGAAAATCTAGACTTCAATTAGCTACTGAAGGAGAGAATTTTCTCTGTATGATTATGTTAACAAATTAACATAATAAGGTCACAAGCAGAGCCTAAAGAAATAAAACAAGGTATTTGCTTAAAGAAGAATGCCACAAAGTTTGTGAATGACATGGAAGGCTACAAGAGATGAAGAGGGGGCCCAGAGGATGAAAGTGATACAGGCAATGCACATTTGTAATTTCTTGCTTAAACAGTGGGTGAACCCCTCCCAGTTGCCTACTTTAAACAATATTACACAGTATAAAGGAAACAGCTCAGACTTCAAATGTGTACTTATCATTTACTGCCGTCAAGACTGAGCCAGAACAAAACATATCTATGCCACTGAAATACATCTGAAATTTCACAACTAAAGCAGAAAGAAAATAATATTCTATCTCTGAATGGCTGCAGTGCTCCTTGGAGGGAAACCTTGAGACTATACAAAGGTATGATAAAAACAAGTCCTTTGTTAATTTTTTGATATCAAGTTGGAATGAAAGGCAGAAGATTTTACTTCAGTCCAGCCAATGACACAGAATTTGGAAAGCCAAGTTCCAACTTGTCCTCAGAGAGCTTATTTTTCTTATTTCCATAAACATCTTAACACTGACACTGCACTTGAACAAGGAACATTTCTTGCTTTTGTATCTTTAGTAAACTTTATTTATTTCTCTTCTGAGTAAGTCTCAATTAACCACCTTCTACGTGGGTAATACTTAAAACTGTCTCTTTGGAGCCTCATTTCCTCCACTGCTCATTGGCTCTTAAGAAATTCCAAGAAACCAGATCAGTTCAGGTTCAACACAGCATAGCCTGGAAATGCAGAGCTGCAAAAGGAGGCAGGGGGTAAAGCAAAGGGCTGCTGAGGTATGACAAAGGCTGACAGCACTGAGCAACGAGACCTATCTTTATTCCTTCAGATTCCAAATGCTCTAAGGACTACATCTAGTACCAGAATCAGCTTCTCCAGGACATTTTTACATGTCTGCTTTCGGTCGCTAAGGACATCTTTCTGCTTCATCAGAACACGGTAACGGCTGAAGAACTCTTGGTACGTCCACCTGTTCCATAGAACAGAGATAGAGTCAGTCCAAACAACAAACAATTATCTTACAAAGAATAGCTAGCTGAAAGCAATCTAAAAACGCAGCAAACACACCTGGAGGGAAAACCAGCCGCGCTGATTCGGATGGTCTCCAGGACACCACAAGCTCTCAGCTGCTGCACTGCTCGCTTCTCGTCAAATCTATGTAGGAATGAAAAGAACCTGTCAGTGTGGAGTCTTGTGTTACCCAGTACTTTGGATATGTGAGATGTGACAACTGGATAGCAAGTACATCTAGTTCTTCCACAACTCAGCAATAACAGATAACAGTCTGATCATGGAATTCAGAATGGCTTGAGCTGCTTGAAGATGCTCATCTAAAGAAGTCTTGTCCCACTTCTCAGCAGCCTGCCTGACACACGTGGTCATGGAGGTCTTTGTGTGCCCAGATGTTAAACAGGCATTTCAGAAAAGCTCTGAGCAAGAAGGCAGGGAACAACTGGGAATACGAAAACAATGGAATTAGCAAAAGCAAATTCCAGCAAATGTAAGATATGCTGTCAGTCAAATCCAAAACAGCTAGAATGAAACTGCAGATATTTCTCACATATCATCATCAAAGAAAAAAAGCTCAGAAAGAACTTCTCCCTCTATTCAATCCCAAACATACCCTGCAGTAAGCAAACATATACACGCACAACAAGCACACAACAGAAATGAGGCACACCAGCTCTCTCACAACTGAGCAATGTTTAGCAGAAACATAGAAACACAGAGCATAGAATCTTGATCCTGAGTCCCTGAGGAATTCCCTCCCGTTCACAGGCCTATATGAACCATACATGAACCAGCTTACGTGAATGGAAACTTGAAATCATTGGGCTTAATACAGCGCACATAGTGTGGAGTTGTAGCATTCAGGGTTTCCATCAGCAGATGAAGAGAGTTTCGAAACTTATTGAAAAAGAAAGGAAAAGCATCAAGGAACAATCCAATAGTCATGTTTAAAAGAACTTTTTCTAAGGAAAGCAGATTAAGCGATACTTGCTTATTCACAATAGTGCTTTTGGTAGAAAACACAACACTAACTTGTTTTTGTTATGGCAACACATATTAGATCCAGATATCCTTTCAGGGTAAGCTACATTACAACCAGAGCTCTAAATGTTAGGCTTTATGGGAGTAAAAGTCCCTGCAGGCATGTGATAAATAACAAAAATAAACCGAGGTATTTTCAGTTTCTGCCTATCTCTTCTACCCTACAACTTGCCCAATCCATCTCTTCATGAGTGAAATTCATGGCATTGCTAAATACCCATTTAATTTTATATCAATTTTAAATCAAATTTAAAATCAACAGAAAATAACAATCATCACTTCCTTCAGCCACAGTGATTCCAGTGCCAGACCTACTGATGAGAACTTCGGAAGATATCCTAGAAGTCCCAGGCAAAGTGAAGTGGAACTGCCCAATAGCACAGTGGTACAGGCTGGCCAATAGATCAAAACTCAGTACCAAACTGTCAAAATTTGGCTCCTATGAATATTCCAAGGGACAATCCATCATGCATAATGTACTAGCTGAGGACAAAACCATCCTGAGAAAATATGTTGAATCTGTTGACTGGAAATTAACAAAAAATAAAGCCATATTGATTTACCTGCTTTTAATACAATTCTGGCACATACACATGGATATTTTATGTTCAGCCCCTGACAGTTTTCTGAGGCCTGAAGTCATACTTTTGAATTGATTCAGAGAATGTGAAAAATGACCAAAAAGACCCAGTACAAGATTTTCAAAGCTTCTCAGCATCCAACATGTTAAACCTACTTTGAAAAAAACATTAGTTACTGATTTGGCACCGCAAAAAGAATTGAGTACCCTGAAATTCTGGATCAAAATATATTACTAATTATGGCATATCTGTCCTAACTATATGTCATTAACAGCTGCCCCAAAATCGTTAGGGACCCCAGGAACCACCAGCATACCCAAAGACCTATCAGACAGAGGAAGATAAACAGCAAGATTATTTAGTACAGCTGCATCCTCAAACTCACCTGATGTCCCACAGTTTTCTTATGCTCCTTGCTAGTTTGACCTGGTCTGGCCTTGGCTGGTTTTATAGGAGTTCGGGACAATAGCACTCGGCCTGAAGGGGTTGCTGACGTGGGACTGATGACCTTCTCCTCATCTTGGAATAATTCTGGTAGCAGCTTAAACTGGTATTAACAACAGAAAAATTACAGAGGGTAAGAATGCAGCAGGTGATGCGCTTAAGGTGATTACAACCAGGCTCAGTTTCTGTATGAACTGTTTTCTTTGGTGCCACGTAGGTTAACAGGGGGATAAATGTAAAATAGCACTCAAGCAATTAGTACAGTGAGTGGGTCATGGTTTAAAACTAAAAGTGCGTGGGTTTGATCAGCGAGTCTCCTTCTGAAGATAAAATTCTGATTTGAGTTTTCTTTTCGTAGTGCCAGGAATAGCTTCCTTGTGAAACTTAAGATACCGACAGCAGTTTCATAAGTACCAACTGCAATTACAGATGGCTTCTTTGGTGAAAGAGGGAAGCAACAAGGTCCTTTCATATTCCAGCAGCGCATAAAATTCGTTTGTGTGGTTGAGGAATATCTAGGACACTGAATAACCCAACAAACAACAAAGATTATTCCTCCTTTATCGCTCTAACTTGAAATAACAAACTTAAAAGAGGAATCATCAGCTACAAAACTGCCAGCCAAATTCATGTGACTGAAGATCTGCTATCAGACCAGTGAGAGGGGAAGAAAAACCTGAAAAATCTTTCCAAATATCATTCAGATCTTCTAGTACCCTTTCTCTAATAAGTACAAAATACACTCGTAGATAATAGCTGGTTTGAATTAACTTGTAACTAAAATTAACACCATCGGGTCTTTCTACCAAAAAAATGTATCATTTCAGAAGCATTATAAAAATAAGAAAATCTGAACTTCTCTACTTATCAATGAATAATCTTTTATCTAGTATCTGTGTATTTTCTCACATGAGATAGGAACATTCATTTTTCAGTGCTACTTAGTGCTTGGGCTAAGTACAACCTAAAAAATAAGAAAAACTGTTTTTGCCTTTTGGTGACCATGCATGATACCCAGTGAAAGATACTGTGCAACAGAATGGTATTTGTGCTCCATGGTTGTGCCAGACGTGCTAGCAGAAGGCATCCAAATGGTCCTCAGTAGTATCTATCTAGCACAGAACTCTAGCTTAATATAATGACTGTGTGGATATCCTAAATCCCTGAACTTAGAGAAGAGTATTGCAACTCAACTTTAACTCACCTAAGTCTGACAGGTCAAGGAGCACTGTTACCTTAGATTACCACCTTAGATTTAGCTGTGGATGAAGACACCTCCAGAGAGTGATTTAGTCTGCCTCCTTCCATGACTGGACAAAGAGTTTAGGATGACTGGGCCACCACTGGCTCATTCAGCTGCCTGCAGTCAGACAGCACGAAGCTATGTTTGTAGGCATCTAAATTACATAGCTGAAGCCTTTAAATCCATATAGAAACTTATCTGAATGCAATATGCTTTGTCTGAAAGTACTAATGCTTTGAAGCAACGGAGGTGCAGGCGACGAAGGGGTGCCCAGTGTCTGAGTGGTGGATGGCTGAGCTCTAAGCTATGAAGTACATGAGACACATTTCCTTCCTCTTCCCACTCCTGGGAAAACCTGGCTGTAAAATGGATATGTAAATTTCAAAGTCACAAATTTCATTTACTACATACTGAAGAAAGGTGCAATATATGGCAGCAGAGGTCAACAGGAGAGCAATGCTGACAAGACTCACACTGGGGGGGGCATTTATGTTTTAGTTTGGGTTTTTTTTTTTTTTTATCTTATCAGTTTTCCTTGTTTTGCAGAACACTAGGAGTGTTCAAAGAATGGAAAACCACTGATCAAAGGGCAGATAATTCACATGGTAGAAAACAAGCAAGCACTTTTTCCCTGTAATTTTTTTCCAACTACTTGACATTCTGCTGATATAATCTTAGTGACAATGTCTTTCAATACAAAACCAAAACAGAAGATCTTAACATGCCAGTAGCAAGCACAGAAGCTGAGGACATGCATGTACTTTCATGATGCATGCACAGAACTGATTCCAAGCAGGTGCTGTGGGTGGATTCAAAGAGAAGGCCAAAATATATAACTCAACACTACACTGCCTGCCAAGAGAAGAGTTCGTCATGCACTTCAGAGAGCAAAGAAGCATTTGAGCTGTATGTTTAAACCCCTAGCAGCAACAGCATGCATGGGCAGGATGACAGATGATGCATTCCGTTTAGAATTACCTTCTGTTGAATGTGCACAGCAAACCCAGAGAAGAGCAACAACAAAGAAGGAATAAAAATCAGAAATACATTCTTATTAAAGTTACTAATAAATAGGGTCTGCCGAAAAATAAAAAATGAGACATTCTCCAATTCAAACTTTACTTTGGAAAATACATGCTTTGTTAAAATTTACCATTTGGCAAAACAAGACTTGTTTCTTAGCACCGAGACTGGAATGACTTAGCACAGTGAGCTGGCAGCCCCCAAGCTGCTGCAGTGTTCCCCACAGCAAAGCCACTGCCTTCAGCCATTTCAATGTCTCTCTCAGTAGAAAGTTTGCTGTAGTTTTTTTCATTATACTACCCAATTTAACCATTTAACTTCATAAATCTGCTCAGAATACAAACAAAAGAAGAAAACTCTTGATAGAATAGCATAATTTAAACAGTCTGTCCCTGATAACAAGTTTCCTGGGCCATCAGAACTAAAAAATTCCCAAGGATCATCACACTTTCATAATTTAATTGCCTTTACCTTTCAGAAGAGCACAACCAGCATTTTTGACATTAAAAAGCAGATGGTGCCACTGAAGGCCTGCTCTATAATACTCCTTAATGCAGTGTATTCTATTCAGATGTTATCAGTCTATCATAGACATCAAGGCGAGACTCAGCCAGTTCTGGTTCATGTCCTCAGGGCTTGTAAATTTCCTTCCTCTCTCATTTTGCTTCTGGAACAGAACTTGTCACTCCTCCAGTGCTACTCTGCTCAATTGTCAGGCCATATGCAAGCAGTTTCTGTTTACAGATTAAAAAAGCCTTAACTGCTAAGCCTTCTTATGGTACTACAGTATATTAGAGGAAAAAAAGAAGGTTACATTTTGATCTACTGAAATCAGCAGCTAAATACAGAGAGATCTTAGCTGGAAAAAAGCTAGGCTGCAGGACTTCCTAAATTCAAATGAATAAACAAGTAAATGTGATATAGACTATGTTCATCTTCAGTCAAGGGGGAAAAATTTCCTGATTTTATGAAAAATTTCACATGAGGCTTAACTCAAGACATTACAACTACAGAAAAAATAAAAATAATCCTTATACTAACCTTACTCGATTTTAGGACCTTAATTTGTTCTTCAAAAACTGTGTCCTTATTCTTTTCCAGAAAGCCTTCACATTGATATTCCACCTGAAAAGAATCATTTGAAGAAAAAAAAAAAGTATTAGAATCGTGTAATAAAAATAAGTAGCACAGAATCCACTAGCTATAACACCACATTAAAATATAATTCTTCTGGGTGTTGAAAATACCAGCTCCCAGGAGGATCTTTGTTAAATATAGATTTTGCTCAATGACAGTGCTTTCCAGTAAGTGCAAAACTTTGTAATTCACAAATGATGCTACAATGATGCTACCCCTCAGGCAGCAGAAAAAAAAACAGGGAATTCCTAGGGGGAAGACAAGGCAGAGGATTTTCCAAGGTCTGCCTGTAACTCAAAGCCCACTCTGCACATTATTTTGAGTACCACTCATTTTCTTACTGTGGGAGATAATGCCACGAGAGGGCAGCAGGATCTCTGCTTTTCTCACAGAAAAGATGATGACAAGGCACACAGCTCCTTCACATGCCAGCTACAAGTTTTATTTTTTCAAGATGTCTGCATGCCCTCATGTAAGCACACAGGAAAGCACGTGCTGCTTGGCACAGACAACACGCTGGGGCTTAGGGCTCAGCCAACACCTGCCTGGAGCTCATTTTAGGTTTCCTCAGATCAGGCATTGGAACATCCATTTTTCAAACATCAAACTTTAGACTATGGAACAGTACAAGAAATGTGAATTAAATCTTCTTTGTTCTCTCATGTAGCAAATAGAACAGAATTCACAAATCTATAGAGTTACAGAGCTCACGGGGCTTTCATTAAGGTAACACTAGAAGCAACAAGAACAGGATCTCTCCTCTGTGTGTAATTTGAAGAACCTTTGAGAAATCAAGAGGAGGCAAATAAAGAACTCCAGCCCCTCGAGTCAGCACATTCACATCTATGATAAGAATTCCAGAGCTCACACAAGCTTGTGGTCACAGTTTTCTGACTAAACTGACAAAATTCTGAACCAGCTTCTTCATTTAACAGGACAATTGTCTTAAACTGGATTTTATTTTCTTTCTTTCGACTCAGCTGGGCTGTCCACTGTCAGATCTGAACAGAGCATGCACTCTGCTGTGAAGAGCTGCTCACTGACCAGAGGCAAAAGGTGGGAAGAGCACATAGCAATGCAGCGATAAGCAGCAGGGTGTGCAGTTAGCTTGCTGCCTGTTTGCAGCAAAACTGGCATTCCTTCATCGTTGGTCTTTAGCTAAAACTACAGAGTGAGATGCGATTCTCTATTCTGCCTATTTCTGTAAAGTAATTGGAATCTCTGTTGTGACTTGCAAATACACATTTCAAATGAAGGATGGTTAGTGGTTACAGCATGTGATAGGAGTCAGGAGCTCTTGTTTGCCTTCCTGGCTCTGCACAGCTGCCAGCTCAACTTTCTTTGGAGCTGGTGTGAAGGCAGGCACACATTTTGCAAGACGCCAAGCGGAAAATTAGGCTGCTGTCCACCAGTCAGCCCCTCAGCTTGTTCTTTCTGCCTCGTGGCCAGCGGGAATGCTTCCTGGGTGCTCCCTACCCCACCTCATCAAACTGAATGGCATTAGCCAAAACCTGCTGTTGAAACCACGCCAGCTGAAGCAGCTCACCCTGACTGAACTGAGAGAGAAAGCAATCAGCTGAAACCTCCAGCAGATTGAACGGTGCTGTAACAAGCACAAAGAGCTGATAACTTCATGCGCTGGCAGAGATATGGAAACATCTGTCAATCCACAGCCTCAGTTTTGCATCTAAGATGCAGACAAGTTTCACCAGGTGGTGGGGCAGCCCAGCAGCTCTCTAGTACACATTCAGGCAGTTCCTGGGCACCAGCATCCTCTGAGCTGGGAACACCACAGCTCCGCTCCCTGGGGCAGCACTTGTCCCAGACTACTCCCCCCCACACGCCTGGCAGCTTTGGAAGGAGGTACCAGCAGAAAACTCCTTACCTTGTCAGCAAAGTGCTTGATGATAAAAGCCTTATTGGATAAACGTGGTTTTTCAAAGAGGACACATTTATTCAAATGAGTATTGTACAGTTTTTGGGCCCAACTGTCATCCGAGCCTTTTGGCATCTATGTAAGAGAACACAAAGGAATTTCTTACGTCCTGAAAACTTTTTCAGTAGCAACAGAAACCAAGGAGGTGAGGACAGTATTTTTCAGTTTGCTTCCAAACTTCAGCTCCTTGGATTTCCAGCACTGCTCTAAGCAAGTAGCCACACACTTACTTTTCAGACACTGTGGACTTAACACAGCCCTCATCACTGCTATGTGACACGTGCAATGCTCACAGCACATCCAGTGTCACACACACATGCTGGTGAAGATCCCAGAGGAATGGTACCTGACTGAGCAGTGGGTTAGGACTTAATTACCATCACTATGGATACACAAAAACCCAGGCTGAGTTCTCACTGAATTATCATAGAATCATTAAGGTTTGAAAAGAAATAATAATAACAATTTTAAAAATATATTTTTTTCTCCTTCTCTAATTGCCACTTATGTTTCTATGTTCTTTATTTTCGTAGCAGAGAATCAAAATAAAGGCTATATGCAGATTCTTTTTCCCTGTAAGGCCCCAAGTAGCAGGACAGATGATGACCTCTTTCCCTATAAAAGCCCTTGAAAACACACCTTGCATTCCTCGTCCAGCAGATCCAGAATTCCCATTTTGGCCTCTATGAGGTTGATGCATGGCTGATTGTCATAGAAATCAATCAAGGTCCATGGTATTTGTTCTTTCATGTATTCTTCTTGTTCCAGCTTAAACACATGCTACAGGCCAAAAAGAAAACAGTTTTCCATGAAACAAAATGCAGAATAAATACATCAAACTCCTACCTGAACTCATCTTGGCACATTAATCCAGGCTGTCAAGTAGTGCACAAGTTAAACTGAATAAACCTTTTAACAAGTAACGAAAGGCAAATTAACCTTTTTTTCTGGCTTAAAAGCAACAGACTGAATTAAAGTACTCATCTGTACTCTCTGCAAAGAAGGTCTATTTTTCCTATCTTTTTCCTACATTGTTCCACGGTTACTATAAGCTCCTTTTTCTA
Organism: Cyrtonyx montezumae; assembly: GCF_038088225.1. NCBI lineage: Eukaryota > Metazoa > Chordata > Aves > Galliformes > Odontophoridae > Cyrtonyx > Cyrtonyx montezumae. Next base: position 24,870,755 of record NW_027071903.1, on the reverse strand, counting down.
AAAATAACATAAAACCCAGAAAAAGCTTCAAGTACAGGACTGCAACTTTTAAATTGGGATGTGGCATGCACTTATGATTTCAAACTTACGAATACTGCTCTATTTCAAGTAAAATTACACAATAAATCTTTTGTGTTCTCTTATAAAACAGCAGAGTTCCATTTTCTCTCAAATGACTGTTAAGTTTTTTCGGAGATGACGTATTATGCTAAATATACTCTTGAGCAAAAAACCTGCAAGAATGACTAAGAGTATTAGCGTGACAAATTTTGAGGAAAATGCATCTGGTACAGAGATCAATAAAAATGATGCTGTATATTTTTAAAAATGTATTATGCAAAAAAAACCCCTGCACGGATTTAAGAAAATGTGCGTAGGAAATAAAATTCAGGAAAAAAATATGAACTATAGAATATTAAACAAAAAAACTGTGGTCTCAAAAGCACAAGCATGCTTTTTAAGAATTAAAAATACTGCTGATTCCACTTATTTTAAACTAAATTTTATCGCCTATTTAAATTTTAATGTATGCTAACTGCTGTAACAGGCAAAAATAAATTCAGAACATACCCCAATCAACACCAAAGAGCAGCACTATAGGCACTATATAGCAGACAGCCAGCAACACCTATGGTTTTGGAATCGGCCTTAATTGCCTCCTTAATTCAGCTCAGAAGGACATAAACACTCGATAGTTTTCCAGCACACATCAGTAAGGCAGCACATGCCACCCTGACAAAGCAGTTTATCCTTTTTATTTCATTAGCTTAACATGATCCTTTCCAAAACAGTGCTCCTTAATAGCGCCCGCGGGAGCCCTTCCACACTCATCCACTTAACAGCTGCATTACATGCAAGTTAATTCCTGACAGGAAAGTAAATGATAACATTTTACTGGTGTATCATATCTAAGCCATCTACACAAAAACCCACTTGTTTACTGTAAAAAAACAGCAATTCGGTGGACTCCAAGGCAGCTGCTCTCAGCAGGGGTTGGTCAGTGTGCCGCCCTAGGGGCCCTTCCAACCTACGTGCCTTGTACTAGCAGCACCACCTCCCCTGTGCTCCCAAAAGTGTAAGGAAGCAGAGGGAAGACATCACAAACCTGGCCAGCACAAAAGCACCAAGCTGTTAAGTCAGATGGTTGGAGACTAGGGGAGGATCGCAGCATCATAAAATAAAGCTGCACTGTACATAGAGAAGATGCCATGGTTTTGTGTTTATCTAAGTTGTGACATTTGTCAAAGCAACATCTTTAATTATCCCAGTTCCCTGAAGCCGTGCTCTCTCAAACAGGAGCACAGAAGCTGCCACTTCCATCACTCTGCATCCTCCTGCCTCCAGCAAGAGACAAGCTGTTGGATGAGGGAGAGGATGGGGTGAGGGGCCAGCCCTCGTGCTGCTTCAGCATCTCAGGCTGTGCATGAAGGGTTGCTGACTGCCAGCACCATCCCAGGGGGTTTCAGCAACCAGTACATCTGTCTGCTGCACTGCATGTAACAGAGGCTGAAGTCCTACGGGTCTGTGTCCAAAAGGCCACAGTTTGGCAGCTTAGAAATGAATCAATAGAAACACCTCTTCACCACATCCTTTGTGAAATGCATGGGAAAGAGAACATGGGAGCAGTGATCCCATCCCAATAACAAATGAACCTTTATTATTTTCACAGAATGAATTTTTCGCAGTAGAGCTGAGAAAACTCTAAAATACCTTGAGCTTAGCAGTTATGACACCTGGCTTATGGAGCTGAAACCAACCGTACCACTGTAAATACTGAAACGCCATTCTAGAGTTGGAAAGCTAGCCTCAGTTCTTACACACAGCTTACTCCCAGTCTGTGTCCCTGCTGTTGGGACAAACAATTGCTGAGGGTGATCCAGTTCTGCAAATACGCACCACCGCTGAAGTGCTCTTGTAAATATAGTTCAAAGCTATTCCTGCACTGCAGCACAGCCTAGCAACAGGCCTGGCATAAATAACTTGCCTCATCATTATGCAGGTAAGATATATAATTAAAAATGTCACTGAGGCTGACAAGAGAGAGAGAATCATGATCTCTCTGAAGGAGGGAGAAGAGGCGCTTCCTGCCACACGTCAGTGATCATCTTAAGGATATGGCTGTAAACCCTCAAAAAATAATGCCATTTGCCATAGCAGAGAAAGTAAGCAAGGCAGACTTCCAGCAGTGAAGTTCTGCTCTCGGCTGTCAGTGCAGAGACTCTTGTTGCAGGTTATAGAGACACAACTAACCCAAACTTCATCCATACAGTGTCCTCATTGACAGGCAACCTCAGGGTCTTAATTGCCAGGCACTGCCTCTGTCTTACAATTGTTACTGTGATCAGAATTTCAAATAGTCCCAGAGCAGCAGTTAGTCATAAAATCTATTTTCAGGAGATAGTCAATCTTTTCCCAACCCCCAAAGCCCTAGGCCAGGACAGCTGGTTAATAGACTGAAGGAATTCATCCTAACCACTGGGGACCCAATTAGCAGAATGGACTTAGGTGAGGGGAAAGGGAAGAGGAAATGCTAGTAATTTCCTACTTACCATATTGAACTGCTGCTGCAGTTTTTCATTGGCGTAGTTGATACAGAACTGTTCAAAGCTGTTGATTTCAAATGTCTCAAATCTAAAATATGTAGATATTCAACGTTATTTGTTCATTGGAAAGACAGGTTAAATGATTCCATAACTTCAAATTTCCTCCCACCAATCAAATTCATTGCATCATTCCAGGCATAAAAAACACTACTATGTAACAAAGCAGACTGGGAAATATCAAGTCACAGAGCAAGGGCATCTCAGAAATGCTCCCTCTTTTGGCAGGGATAAAGAACACAGAGGGAAGGGATTGATGGTCCTATAGAGCATGTTAATTATTGTTGTCAACTCTAATAGAGCTAAATTGGAGGAACCACGAGGTGACAACTGGCATACGACCTCCAATACAATACATAATGGAACAACCAACAGCAAAAATTTGAAATTCCACAGTAAATGTCCAACTTAAAAGTCAAAACAAAGATCTTGGATAACTTGTCAAGACTAAACATCTACTTCTTGTACTCACAAAAAGCAGCAGCTAAGGGTTTGGTTTAGGGTTTTTCTCTTTATGTTTGTTTGTCTGTTTGCTTAATCCACACAGTGTAGCATGACAAAGACCAAAACAATAATCACGTATGAGGTGATGCACCTCTAAAAAAAAGACTCACCCATAAATGTCCAACACTCCAATGAAAGAATGTTGTTTTACAGTAGAATGAAGAGCTTTATTCACATGATCTACAATCCAGTTAAAGAGATTAGCATAGATATGTTTGGCAAGTGCATCTCTGGCATTGATGGCATGGAGTTTAGAAATTGGCTTGATGTAGGTTTCAGTGGCAGTTACGAGCTTCCTATGACAAAGCCAGTGAGCCATCTCTCCATACTCCACACCCATGAGGTCACAGAAGATGGTGAGGGGATCATGTTTGGGCTAATAAAAACAAAATCATTAGGTTTTGAAATATTATTACCAGTAGCATACATGCAATTGCGTAATCAGAAGAACTGCTTGCCTGCAGTGATTTAACTATAAGCAGCAAGTTTGGACTCAAAAATGTAAAAAATAAAAATAAAAAATGACCTTTGGTTTATGGTGTCAAATCAACTAGCAAGGCTTGCACACTGAAATGGGTATATAACATTTCTGCATAAGTGTCAGTGCAGTGGGCTTACTACTCAATGATCTAAGTCACTATGCTTCGCTACAAACACACAAAGCAGAATCTAGACATCAAGGACAGACAGGTCTTTCCTCTGAAGGAATTCCCCTAACACTGCTTCCTCATCATACTCACTTTGCACTCTATGGCTCAAGAGCACGCTGACAAGTAGCATCTTGACAAGGACAGATTATAGAGAACTGTTACTACATGCCCAATAACTTCACGTACATCAGCTTTATCTTCCTTTTTCTATGTCCTTCTGCCTTCTCTGGGGCTTACTGAAGACCTTAGGGCATAGTCCCCAAGGCAGTGCTGTTATACCTCTAAAATCCAGTTAACTGAGCTTATTTTTTTTTTCAGTGTAGCCACACCCCTTTAACTGGCTCAGAAAACAATTAAAAAAAAAAAATTCCACACACAAAAAAAACCTGAACAAGAGTTCCACATTAGGGTTACTCAAGCTGATGTAAAACAAAGTGTTTAATTCACACAGCATGGTGTGTAGACATTCACTGAGCTCCCTGAAACACAACCTTGCATCACTGCATCCAGACAGATCCACCTGCATTGCAACAGAGCTCAACACAACATGGCATTGTCAGTGAACAGCACAGCTCAGGTAGCCTGAGCCAGGGAGCAGACATTCATCTCTGCCTACTACATGCTTACCACATCAGGATAGGATTGCACAGGAACTTTCAGCTTTATACTATTCATTCAATGGAATTACTGCATCGGAGATATCCATTACAACCCAGGCTACCTCATCATGTTCTGGGCCTCATCTGCTTCCCACCTGTGATCATTAAATGATGCTTCCTTTGTAATCAAAGCCTTTTAAAGACACATCAAAGAGCTAGACTATTGTTGTGGTTTCACAGCAACTATCTATTAGATTCCTCAGATGGTGTCAGAGCAGGCACACTAATTAGCTGTGGTCCTACGTAGGACCTGTTGTTTCAGCTCCAGGAACTGCTATTGCAGATGCTTGAGATACTGCTGTGGCTACTGTTTGAAGAGAGAACGATGAAGGCTGTGTAGTACAGCACTATAGCATTCAAGGAAAGGCAGAAGGAGAAAGTGCTCACTTGTGAATCCAAGGAAAAGAAGAGTGACAAGAACAGAATAAGCCAGATCTTTTTTGCTTCTCATCTCTAGAATAATGACTTTGGTAGGAAGCTTTGGTCCTTACTGAATAAAGGTTTTTTTTTTTCATATCAGGTTTCACACTTCTTACTGTTGACCTCCACAAAATTAAAAAAGGACTGAAAAAACCAAGATAATCCTAAACGCATCCATGAATCACATCTGTATATCTTTGTCTCCCATCTAGACATCCCAGAGGACTTTGCAAAACATTCGCTTTGCAATTATTTGGCTAGTTTGGTATTTAATGTAAAGCAGCCCACCCTGCAAATCATCTTCTGTGGGCAGAGAATGCATTCATGCAGGAACACAGAGATCTAGTTATCTGCCCGGGACTTCAAAGCTAGTCTGGCTAGAAGACTTTTCTAGGGCAGACCAATTACAGTTCTGAAAAGAAATTAAGGCAGCCACAGTTATAATGCAAAGAATACTGTCTAAAGTTTGTAAACTAAGAAGAGTTGGATCCATCTCCAAAAAGAACATAAACAAATTAGAAACAACAGTCTGCACTTTCATGTTCTCACTTTTCTTTCAGGAGAGATTCCTGCAAACAAGTAAAAGACAGAACTGCCAGAAGAGAAATCATGTTCCTGAGCTCATCTACTACTTACAGGAATGATGCAGCTGTCAGAATCCTGAAACGCAAACTCCACGTTGCCCAAGTGAAGGATGCCAGCAAGGATTTGAAAAATTCCCATCTGGTAAGAATCACTAATCCCTGAAAAAATGATGAATAAAATGTTTTGAGTGGGAAGAGAAGTAAGCAACCATGTGTCATGGCTGAAAAATTTTAAGAGAAAAACTGCCACTAGTGTGTGTGAGATTTTTTCAGAGAAATTGGTATTTGAACATGCTCCTTGGCTCCAATTCTATCAAAACCATTTTATTACCAGATGCAAAGAAGATCCAGAAAAATAAACTACTTAATTTACTGTTTCTAAATGCTTTCTCAGAGACCTCCAACACTGTGTGCTGGGAATCCAGCATTCATGTATATTCATATATGTTCTTCTACACTAGATACGTGATTTCACTTGTAATTTAAATAGCATGTAAAGGCAATAAAACTATCTCAATCCCTGAACTTTTTTGAACACAACTGAATACCAACAAAACATACCCAGGCAACATGGAAAACATCTGCTGCCATATCCCATTTGGGATATGATTATATTTTACAAATTACCTAGCAAAGTGCAGGCTTGTCTGGTGTTTACCATTTCCTTAGCATCATCAATGCCATCAATCACAGGGCTTCCACCTTGCTTTGTATAATGAAAGTAATTTGCATTCCCTGTAAGACAAAAACCAACTCTTTTACATACACCGGTGCAGAAACTCATGGCACATCTGTAAAGCTGAGTAAAGATTAAGTTGCTCCTGACAGAACCTATGATTCAAAATATCTCAGTATTTTTTATGTCTCCTACCTCTTAGCATCCATTTCATCTGCAGAACAATTTTTTCAAGATTTAACAGTGCAAGTAAGTATTCTTAAGCTATCTGTTTACTACAACAGGACCTCAAGCATACTCTTTGCCTAACCTTGCTTCACACTTCCACAACTGTGCAATAATCATTTTGCAAACAATTATTCTTCAAACCTGAGCCAACCAGCGCAGGGGTTGACAATAACCCAGAATTGACAAGTAGCAGCACTCTGGGGTTATTTGACAGGTATTATTATACTATTATTACATGAGGACTTTAAGAAAAAAAAAAGAAGTCTATTTTGGTCCTGTTATCTTCTCATTTCTCTTTTATAGTCTAATTTAATCTACGGGTATCTGTGAACCATTCTGGCTGAGAACTGGAGAACTGATGGCTTCATATCATTTAGGGAAGAGCACTGGGGTTCACTGCTAGAGTAGTAGTTCTTCTTCAATGTTATATACTTTTCTACAGTTTCTGTGGCCACACTTTCAGCTGCAGTAAGTTTCCTTTTCTTCTGATTTACTAACGTTTCAAGAAAGCTGAAAGAGTCTGCTATATGGCTTCTTAATTACATCAGTTCCTCTTACGCTGTGTCAGTAGGTATGAATCCTAAATGTGCTAGGATGGTGTAGAAGATTAGAGCAACACAGAATTTCAGAAATCACTGCTGACATACCGTGTAGTCTTCCCACCACACAACGAACTTTGAAAAACTTTTTCATTTAAAAAATGCCACTTATCAGATTTGTGAACAGTGGGTGAGCAGAGATGGTAAAACAGCCAAATCACAGTGTGTAGATGCAAAATACTCTAAGCTTTTCACGTGTTTATACCAGAGCAATAAAATTCTCCAGCTGCTGGAGACATAGAAGAAAGGTTTTAAAGGACCAAGAGAAGAGAATTTCACCCTTGCAAGTGGAAAACTACTCTGGAATCTGGACATAGTAAGTCTGCATGATTACAACTGCATCTTATTAGAGTATGCTGAAAAAACAAATCTGTTACTTTTATTTTGTCACAATAAAAAACCAACAAAGTCCGAGATCTGTCATTTTAATTATTTTCAATGCACCTAGGGCTCAGAAAAGCTCAGAAATACTGCTTTGTACACACATTTGTACAACACCACGAATGTGAATTTCATACCTAATCGTAGAGTTTTAAATTCAGGTAATGCTGCTGAGGCACAAAGCTGGTAAAAGATATGGTAATTTCTCTCCTCTTCTGCCTTTAAAAGAAAGAGATTGATTATACTTCACAAAAAACAAACAGACAAAAAAAAAAAAACAACCACCAACATTGTCCAGCATTACATTAAGAGAATGGAAGTCACAAGGAAAAGGGAAGATATAACTCATCATATGCCATTTCCTTCTTTATTAATTTAATCCATTTTCAACAGCAAGAAGCATGCAGACATTTTTCATGTTTAAAAAAATGCATGTTTTCACTTTTCAGAATTGTAGATCACTATTAAATATAGATTAGGATTCTATGGGTGAGAGAAATGATGAGACTTAAAGGCTTTCAATTTTCCAAAAACTAGCACCATTTGCTTCAGCATTTATAGTAAGCTGGTGAAGGGGGTATCTTTCTTGCCAAGGCAAAGCTGGAATTTTGAAACGGAAGACAAACGCAGCTCAGAAGGTTATGACTCACGATTAACACCGTAATTCTGAACTTAAAGGCACTAAAATTCATCAAACCAGAAAAAGACTCTGCTTTTGCTAAAATATGTGCAACAAATTTATCTTTTTTAAAATTTTTGAAATGACAGTACTCCATGTAACGCCCTTACACACTACAAATTGTAATGATTTGCTTTATACCTTTAGGCAGCCAGTCAAGTGTATGTCAATTTTCACTAAGCTCTTGACTGGTAAGCAAATATGGACAGCATCTGATGACAGTTTAAGAGAGATGAAATTATATATTCTCCAAAGTCTGATTTGTAGTTATTGCCATAGGAGTGGGTTTTAGCAGAGATTTAAAGTGAGATAAGATGGCAGTTTTATAACCACAACTGAGAGCGCTTCCTGAGCATGGGTGTTTCTGTTAGGTTTTGAAGTCCAATTCTGTAACACTATGGCTAGCACAAACCAGTACCTAGTAGTACACTGAAGGAATTCCTAAAATGCACGTATTTTTAAATACGCATGCTACTACTATGGATAATTCATATACTGAAGAGCTACTTGGTTTTCTTTCTCTCTTCTCTCTCTGCATGTGCTGCAGTAAATATGCACTACAACCACCTAGTATCAGCAAGCAACAGCTTTTTTAGCATAGTCACAAAAATATACAGTAATACATAATAACTTTGCATCAGTATTACCTGAAATACCACTCTCGATTTCTCCAAAAGATAAGTTCTCATGTTAGCACCAATGATTCGATACCTCTTGTCAAAACCAATTTCAATGTACTTCCCAAAGCGACTGCTGTTGTCATTCCTCGTTGTTTTGGCGTTTCCAATAGACTGAAAAGAGGGTATTTTGTAGAGGTGAAAGAGCTTTTAGAAATGATCACATCTATTTTATCATCTACATGGCTCACAGTTGCATAAAACATTTGTTTGTCCAGTTTTCAAAACAATTAAGAATTTAACAAAGAACAATCTCTGCCTAGTCTGCAAATTACACCAAAATACTGTTATTTCATCAACATGAGATTTGGAGCTGATCCTTAAAAGATTTCACTTCCACAGAGTCTAACTTTTCAGCTAAAAATCATTAATTGCTCCATGAAATCTTTTAAAAGGAATTAAAGATTCTAACAAAATGCTTATGTATACCTTCGTTTCTTCTAAGGGTTTAATACAACCATGACGATTACTTCACATTGTATACATTCATATACACATGTATAAAGACACATGCAGAGTACTTGCAACCTCTGTACATTTTCATATCACAAAGCCATAACCCAGCAAACTGTCACTGTATCCTGATGGGTTAACACCTTTATTATTTTATTACCAACCACACAGTGTCACTACTTCTGCAAAAGTACTGCTATAAAATATTTACTGTCTGCTTAAACATGATCTAGAAGTTAATATATACAGATCCATGTCATTTGTCTGAAATTAAAATTCCTGCCATCGCAGCTTGCTTACAGATTCAGAGACATTCTTCAATGCTGCTGTGGCAGCAAAGCAATCTCGGTTCACCTCTGACTTGCAGCACCTCATCAGTGTTAGGATTCACACCACTGCTGGTACCAGCCTGGAAACACCACAACTTTGGGACATGCAAATCACAACATGCCAAATTTCAAAGGAAAGCAGCTTCTCTTCTAACGGAGATCATATCAAAGTCATCACATAGCAATTCACTTTCAAAAATGCTAGATATCTCTGTAGAATAAGGAATCACACGTGAGCAAACTCAATTAAGTTACACTGTCTTTATTCATACGCCACCATGCGTATGCTATCAAGCAACTCTGAAGCATGTTTTGAATTTAAAAAGGCAGAGCTGTATCTGTATTGTAGTTTTCTGGTTCACGAAGCCATCTATAGGAACTCTGCACTGAAATAAATTTTGAGAAAAGCAAATGAGAACAATAGCCATGCTGAGTTCAGTATTCCAAATCTGGAGGCAGAAGAGCAGTGAATCTGTAAGCACTAGCAGGGTACAGCACTGGAAGCTGGAATTAGACTCTTGGAAACCCCATTAGGGCAGCAGCAGCGTGCCTGTCCAAGCAGATGTCAAAGTGGTTATCAGATGAACAGTTTTATAAAGAACCAACTGTATCTTTGCAGCTCTAAGAAATACTGAATTCATTCAAACAGAATGCATTCGAACTTCATTCCTCTATTTTAAACTTATTGCCACTGTGATTGATATATTTTATTGCTGTAGGTAGCACTGTGACATTACAATGTTTTCAGAAACCAATTACTACTTTGAAAGGGCCTATTCCAGCGTCCTAAGCCTGTATACGTACAGTCAAGAAAGCCTCTGCTGAGCAGAGTACATAGTAAGCTGTATGATTTGCATAGCCACACAGGGTACCAAATAGTGAGAAGAGGGTACTTATATAAAGATATGTTTCAAATCTTGACTATTTCTGCATTTGCAGTTGGCAGAATGCTTATAGCTATTAACTAGAAAACTAATTACTCAAATAGTTGCTAGTAATGTGAGTGTGCAATGGTTATTTGATATTACAGAGTGCTCAGGAGGCAAAGATGATGTGAAATTCTGACAGTAATGGTGCTTGTGACATAGAAATTAAAAAATACAATTACCTTGTGCTCAACTTTGTGAATTTGAAGTTCAACATTTCTAAACTGAATTCTTCCTAATCTACATAGGTTCATTTGTGTTTCTGCTGATTTATCAGCTGAAGAGTTCAGAACTTTGCTAACCTAGACTCTGTGTGCAACTTCACTTTCCATAACACATATTCTAAAGCCTATTTGAAGTTCAGGTGTTAGAAGTCAAAGGATAACTTTCACCCAATTATAACAACTTTTAAAGTAATTCAAACTTCAGATCTACGCAGATTTATGAAATCATTATTATTAGAATATAATATAAAATAAAATCAATAAAATAAAATAATAAAATAAAATTAAATTAAAATAATAAAATAAAATAAAATAAAATAAAATAAAATAAAATAAAATAAAATAAAATAAAATAAAATAAAATAAAATAAAATAAAATAAAATAAAATAAAATAAAATAAAATAAAATAATGAAATAAAATAAAATAAATAAAAGCACCACCATGCCTTAACATAGGCAAGGATGACAAGATGCTTATTGTCAAGCCTGCAGCAATGAAAGAAGTACTCTGGGGTTAGTTCACTCGTGCAAAACTGTCATTGCTTCCAGGGGCCCAAGCTGCCTCTGTGGGTAAAAGCAACTCAAGGCAAGGCTCAGCAGCCGTGGCTTCTTCCCATCACTGGGCACATTAGTTACTCAACAGCAGAGCCCGCTGCTGATCATGATACATCTCAATATACCCCACAAACAGTTTCAAAACAGCACACAGCACCACAAACCAGGCACAATTACCTTGTGACAGAACACACACAATTGTGATGGGGCAGCTATATCTGCGTATCATGAACTCCTCATGTCAGGAGGAAAGAAGAAATAAAACAGTTCACTTTTTTTTAAATACCTGAGGAAAAAACCAATGGCAGTATCTTGCATTCACAGTTCACTCTGTGTACTCCATTTGTTCACATTTGTCCATTAATACTACTCCACTGAAATGCTAAACATCTACCAAGGCATCCATCACCCAAAGCATTTTCTTAGGTAGGTTAACATGTGCCCTTAGCTTGTGCATGTTCAGAACAAAGCTGTCTTCTTAAGGAATTCTACCAAGCCTTTTTCTCTCTGGTGAGCTATTTTTGATGTAGAGTTCCTTAACTTCAGCTATAACTCGAATCTACACATGTAGGCAAAGATGCAAAAAAAAATGGTTAGAAAATAACTCAGATGAGCTTAAGAAAAGTTTTCTCCTTGGCCATGACATCAGAATTATGGCAAGTCCTGAGCTTCCTGTAGAACAGGGATCCAGAACAGTAAGAAATCCTACACATTATCCCACAGTCTGTTGTCAGCAAATGCATTTCTAAGCCTATGGCTTTGGGACTTGACTACAGTAGTAACATGAAGATTACTGTACACATGAAATGTAGTCTGAGCTAATTATTCCTAATTATGCCATCTGAAACTGTGCACATCTCATGTAACTTTGCTTTCTCATCTATCTTCCCTGATTAAATTTTGCTAAAATGTACTACTTGCTTTATCCAATTACTCTCTTCCCCTCAACATATAATTAACCACTCCCCAAGGTGTTCTACAGGTAAGATCAGAAATTTTCATCCATTTTGGAATTTTACACACAAAAACAGCTTTCTGTACTTGCAATGTGCCTGCAGCCTGGAAACTACTGGTGTTGAAACTACCGGTGTTACAAGAGATTTATAGCAGTATTAATATAAAAATAACTTTGTTATGTGAAATATATTAACAGTAATGTAACATTACCTCATGTCTTCTTTCAACCTTTCATAAATATTACACAAAATAATGACTATGGCACTTCCTGGTAAATGGTTTAAAAATGAAATTTTAAACCATATTCAGTCCAGCTTTTTTGATCTCTATAAAAGTAACAATCAATCTCTTTATTGAATCCTTATGTTAGTCTCAGAATAATTACTCCAACAGAAGGGTAGGAGGTAGTGCAGTAGCTGTCTTACCTCCATTATGGGGTTTGAAGCCAAGACTTTCTCCTCAACATTGGCTTCACTGGTAGATCCACTGACCGTGGCGAAGTACCTCATGGCATACTTGGCAGACACCGTCTTTCCTGCCCCAGATTCTCCACTTACAATGATCGACTGATTTCGCTCATCTCTGAAACACAAAGACACACTGATTACCAGCCATTCTCTCAAGGACACATATGTTTTGTGTCCCCCAACTTGGCAACAACCCTTTCACCATAAATGTTAGCAATACGACAAAAACGTAGAAGCATGTGGCAGAAGAAGGCTGTTAGTGCTCAAGCTGCATGAACAGCTAATTGCACTGCTGGTGACCAGGATGCTCACTGAGGATTGGTGCTGCCACTACACAGTTCAACCAGCCATCAGAGCTGTGCTGCAAATCCTGACTACAGTAAATCACCTGTTACTACTTTAACACTGTGTACTTCCACAGCTACTTCTAACCACAGTGTGTAGTAAAGCATCCCACTAAATCGTCAGTGCTCGTTAGTAAAAGCCATTAATGCCATCTTACAGACAGAGAAATCAATGTTAGCAACAAAAACCTTTCATCCTTTTGATCTAATCACCAGTTTTTCCCAGAATTGCCCTGAATCTGAAAAATTCAAGCAGGACTGATCAGGACACAGGCAGCAGCTCTGGAGCAGAGGATCTCTGTTGCAGAGTCATTTCTTCTCATTAATTTTTTTTTTAATCACCAATTTCTACTAAAGCAATTTCCTCCCATTGAAAGAGGCCTCTATCCATAAACTTTAACTGTATGACTGAAATCAGACAACAAAATAACTATGACAGAAATAAGCATTTTTATAGCTTGACTCTTTAGAATAAAAAGCATACAGGATATATAACAACATCTATATTTCATAGCTTTTAATGAGTATTTCAAAATCTTCCTAGGAGTTGGGTAACTATCTTACAGACTGGAAAATGGAGAAAGAAGGAACAAAATTTTACCCCAAAGATTTAGAGAGCTGGGTGGGGCCAGAACTAAAGAGTGTAGGCAAACCCTGGACACTTACAGCACCCTAATTGTAAATGAAAGTTGAGGCACACATGTATGCTCATACAGCTTCTGAATGCCTGAGTTAAGTGCTAAGGCTCTGAGTAAATGTTATGCAAGGGAAGCAAAGAAACATGCATGAAAAATCGATCTGTGCTTTCTGTAGCCTCAAGGTCTTCTGGGATGTTGGGTTGCACTTTGACATCTTCAAAACAAGGTGCTGCTGAAACTATGAAGCTCAATTACATAGCATATAGTTATTCTCAAGCTGTTATGCCTCTTCAAAAACATCCCCAAGCACACAGATAAGAGCATAACTCCACTTCATGCTGCACAGGGATGCAGACTAAAGGCAGCTCCCAGTTATATCTGGTGTCTGTGGAAGAGCCAAGGTGTGATTCATTTAACCAAAGGAATTCATTGGTTAAAGCAGGTTTTTCACATTTTGGGAAAAGGAAATGATTGGGTGCTGCTTTAAATTTAATATGAAAGCGTTAAGGAGATCAAAGCAACCTAATTTTATGTTCTAAACTTCCATTTAACGCATATGATAGGTGTGAATGACTACAGCACAGTTCACACATTAGCATACATCAAGTTGTCAATCTCAGTGGGAGAAGTTGTGGGAAAGTGTAACTACCAAGCTTGATTCCAGGCTACAGATAGCCCAGGTCAGGCATTGCAGCACTGCCAGAGATGCCAGCCTTAGCCACGGGGAAATTAGAGCACATGCCTGGTGAGGCAGCTCCCTCAGGAAGGCCACCAAGCCTGCTGCGTCTTCTCAAGTGAGGCCTGTAGTGGTGGGACAGCTAGCAGCAGAGATGAGGATTTCCATTACGGAAAGGAAAAAGAAATGCTCTGCTTCTGTCTCACTTTAAAAGCCCAGCTAAAGTAGAAGCACACACCTGTAGCTCCGCACATCAGGAGCCAGCATGACTCATGCTGAAGTGCACATCCAAAAAGAGCTGCAGGACATGGGAGAAGTCCAGCATAAGACATGGCATTTAAGCTTATATGGGGCAACTGACCATTAGAAATGTTCTTCTTACACACACAGTCACTGGACTGGGAGTTTTTCTTCTTCCAGTGCTCTTTTGACATAGAGAAAAAATGAACCAGCACACCAGTATAAAATCAGAAACTTCAGGTACAATGTCAGGATCTGACTGACACAGGAGGTCAGCAATGACATAAGAAGCCTCTAATCTGTGGATCAGCTCTGTTTCATATATTAAATATCGTTAAATACATGAAGTCTCATGAAGCTATGAAATGGATCCTCTGATGCCTGCAGTTGTTTTTAACCTAGTTCCCGAAGTACAGAATGCTTTCACAAAACAAAATAATGAAACCTGTCTTCTGCAGACATCTAAAAAAACTGTCAACAAAAAGCACACCCTGCTGCCAAGGGAGGAACAACAAAATAAATATATCTCATTCTCATTGCCACATCCCTTAAGGATCTGTTCCAATAGCTGAGGAATCCCACATTAGTTCCATCCACTGCTCCAGCTGCAAGACCTGAGTGTATACACAGTGAAGGTGGTTGGACTGGACATACACAGCTTATTACTGTTATTCTAGAAATGCTTTCCAAAATCTGGTGATTTTACACAAAATTGCTTCTTGTGAAGCAATTCTGAAATAGGATTCTCACGTTAAGGGTACTAGCAGAAAACTGATAACATCACATTAATATTTCAACCGAGCAAGTCATGGTAACTGTTCCATCCTCCTGTTTATCAGGATAAACTGACGCATTACTACTCATACACAGAAAAAAGGCTTCATTTTCAAGCACAAATCTACACCTGTGCTCCTTCTTGCAGCCTTTCCAAAGCTATAAGTACTGAATTGTCAGTCACTGCTCTCTCTCTCTTCATCCAACTGCTATTTCAAAAGGAGACAGCTGCTGCCCACCCTAGTAAGTACTAAAATCTGCCTCAAAATTGCCCCAAGGCCCTTGTTATCTCAATCCAGCCAAATACTGCAATAACAGAACCAATGTGCACTGTTTCTTTCTTTGCACAACAGGCATGATGCTTTCTAAAGAAGAAAATCAGCAGAAATCAAACAGAATTAGCTCAAACAAAGCTAGAGGTCAGATCATCCAGCACATATGTGTGAGCGTGCAAAGCCCACCTAGTTCTGGCCTGGTGCATGGGCATTCAGGAACAGCAGGAAAGTAAGTGTCACTTCAGAGGACTACAGGAGGGACTCCCACGTTTGCAAAGACAATAATGAAAAATGAGGTTGAAGTAATTTCTCTTTAAGAACACTGTTGCTGACAAGTCTGGAGTTTCCCCACCCCACATCTCAGGACATGGAGGTTTGTTCTTCTCCATGGCACTCGTGCATGTGTTCACAACAGAGGAACCCTTATTATGTTCCTATGGAAGTACATACACGCTCTATTTTTATAAATGGGCCTGGAGAAGATACGGCTGGCTCCGTGTGACAGGGAGCTGCTGCTATCTAGTCTTCAATGAATACTGTGTTTGCAGAAGCTATGGCAGTCATGAGAAACAAAGGCCTCTCTCTCCCTGCCTGCAGCCAGTGCTCCATGCACGCTCAGACCGTTCTTGTCTTCACAAGTACATTACTCCATTGTTCAGATTCAACACACTGGAGTTCCCATCCTCTAGAACATTATTCTTTCTGCTTTTTGGCAAAATGCCCACCATCACTCCTGACATCTGGAGAAGGTGCAAGGACAGTGCCCCACAGCATCCCCAGCACAGGCAGCAGGGTGAGCTGCTACTGCCACAGCCCCAGGAAATGCCTGGCACATGGCAGCCCATCAGCATCAGGGAAAGAAAGTGGGTAGGCCTGCCCAGCAGCCACAGCAGCTCAGCAGAGAGGTTTCATGTCATTAAACTTTGAAGAAACAGAATGCCATGTAATTTGGAGAGAAAACAACAGCTAACATAGAATTAAAATGTGCCAGACAGTGCATAAAATGATGGGAGAATATATGCCAGTTTGGTAATAACGATGGTCAGTCTAATATGTAACCTCTGCTTCTGCAAAATGATATTTCCATTATTAGTCTGTTTTAAAACAAACACTAAAGGAGAAAAAAAAAAGAAAGAGATCTTCAAGAGACAGAAATAACAATTTTGCAGTTAAATCACTGTTCTCATTTGCAGAAACATGAAGCATTATGCTCAGGCATCGGTCAGGACCACAATCAGCTTTTGCCATTTCTCACAGCACACAAGAATAACAGAATGACAAAAAACACACAAAATCAGGGTTTAAGATGATAGGCCTGGTCACTTCACAAACAAAAGGAGAGTGCTGAGATTGTTTCCAGTAGAAGGGCACTTAATTCAGAAATCGGGTTTCATTGCTCAGGACTATACTTAAAGAATCATGTAATAATAATAGCTACTTCCTGTCAAATAGAAGAGTGACACACTGTAGTTAAAAACTGATAATGAAAAGAGTTATCTATCACAAAAATAGTGCCTAATTTTGAAAGACAATATTCACATACCGATGTCAAGCTATACACAGCTCCACTCTGTGACATGTAATGGTCATAGAATGAGCAATAAACGTCAATCACCACAATTTTTCATTATCATAAGTCCAGGAAAAGACAGAAACAGATCTGTGCATCACCTTGCTAATTTAAAGACAGTTTTGTTCTCCTATGAAGTCTTATTGACAAGCAGTATGTTTACATGGAATCTCATTGTCCAAGTGCCAAAATAGACTTACCTAACTCCTGCAAGCTTAAGATTACAACATTCCAGCAGGCTGGGTTTTTTTTGTGCTTTGAAAAAGCATTACAAAATTCAAAACTGAAGATAGCTTCATCTCAAAGGGGATTCAGCACTGGAATAAAGAGTGCTGCAAAGTGACTTGAAATACTTTACATGCAAAGGAGGGCTTTGCAGAATACTAATGAAATAACAGTGTGAAAGAAATCAAAAAGTGGTTTGAAAAAAAAAAACAACTTTGCTTTCAAGACATGAAAAAATCTTTGCTGAAAATGCGCATACACCTTCAGGCGAGACTTTTAATAGCATTGACTACTATTAACTTTAAATTGTGTATGTCATAGAAATCTAAGGGAGAGGCTTTTAAAAGGGCTCAGAAAGGAAGAAATTCTACTCAGAGTTGCAGCTGTCAACCTCAGTGAAAACAAGTAACACAGTCACTTGTCTCCTTTACTGTGTGCAAAGTGATGCAACATACTAATCCTTGCTAACTGTCACTATCCAAGGCAACTTCTAACAATTTCATCTGATCAACGGAAAATGCAAAAAAAAAAGCACAAGAAAATAGACATAAAGTTAATAAAGGCAGAGATGCCAATTTTCAAACAATTCTAATTCCTTAAGATCTCTGTACCTTCAAAAGCTGCTTCCCACAATAAACAAACAAACAAACAAATAAATAAATAAAAAGTACTACATTATAGCCATTACTTCATAGCAAACTGTCCAAACATCAGAATAATCAAGACATACAGGCTGAAAAAAATCTCTACCTATATCTTCGTTTACCTTTTTCTTCTATGCATACCAAAAGAAAGTCCCTCTCTGAAGCAAGAACACTTGAACTGCTAAAAACCCATCAATACGTATTTCAGAGGGGATTAAAGAAGCTCAGAGCTATTCAACTCAGTCATCAGAGCACAACACCATTTTTATGTTTTATTCCTTCCTATGACTGATGCCTAAGACGTATCACTTGATCTTGTCTTTCAGACTCAGGACTCTCAGGCAAATAATCTCAGATTCATATAAGGACACACAACATATAAACATCAGCCTGGGAAAACCAACAACAGCAATACAGAGTCATTGACATCAGCTTCAATATTCATATCAGTCCATCCTTACCCAGATCAACAACACCTCCACCTGGCAAATATACATCATCAACAGCTGATTTTAAAAGATTCTGATACAGACTTCAAACACTTGTCTGTGATGCACTACTTCAAAGCTGAGCTGTCTCAGTGCCATCTAACAAAGAGACTGGCAAGAGAGGTCAGACTGAGCCCTCCCTAGTTAAAATGGAAAGAACAAATAACAGAGTGATTTGATGAGAGGAGCATTAGGACTTCGCCTTCCACCCCAAATCATCTGTGTCTGTTAGAATCGAGGACACTGCCAAGGTGCTGTGTTTACAGAAGCATGGTTTCAGCATGGTTTGAGAGGAGATGGCCTGAAGGCAGACAGAGCTAAGAGCTTTAATTAAATCTATGGCCCTTTTTCTGGGTGAGTGTGTGTGTCTGTGTGGGGAAGCTACTGACTTCTTGTTTTCCTTAACAGTAACAAGCTGAGGTAATGGCTAAGAGCACCATTCCCGTGTCATATGACAGTGTCATTTTTTATGTAAATGAGCTGTTCAAGGCCTGATCCTGCAATCTGTAAACATCCAGATCTCCTACTGCTTCAGTGCAACACCAAGAACATGATGAATAGCTTTTATTTAATCCAGCAGTGACAGTCTGGTCCACTTGATCTCACTGTATTCTGCTGCAATTCTCCAGTAATGGAGTAGATTGGTAAGCCTGAAATCGCTTTAGATTTTTCAAAACAGTGAACTCTGATCAAAGAAAGTTAACGATTAACCTGGTGCAAAGTCCCTAGGAAGGAACCTGTGACTCAGGGAACATTTGAGGCAGATTCCGTTCTGAGCATGCACAAGTAATTACTGCTAACACCAACATGAGTCGTGTCCAAAGACAGAAAAGGAACTTGAGTTTGCTTTCTGAGTGACACATAATCTTACAGCCGAATTACATCACCAGGAAAAACAACTCAGGAGAACAACTTCAAAAGTAATGACACTGATGAAAGGTCAGATAGGATTCACTCGGATAGGCAGCCATGTCTGAAATCTCACCATACTTCTATTAGCTACAGCTACTCCAAGAGCCACAGGATTAAATAGGCACCAACAGAAAATTTGTTTAAGTTAAGTGAGACTTTTTACATTGTTAAGCAGATTTTCAGACAGTGCTAGAATACACATACATGTGTGCAGCTGACATGATTGTCTCCAGCAAAGCAACTTCAACCATAAAACAACTATGCACATCTTTGAATATAAGAACATGACCAAACAAATACATTTATTAAAGATCAGTTTCCTCCCACAAGGCAGATACATTTAAAAATAAAAAAAATCACAGAAAATTTTACTAAATCTCTTTCTCATTGGTAAGATGAAATAAAACACCTTTACATAATGCACTGAGAACAGAACCCACATGGAAGTGCTAAACAACATAACTGCTTCATTGATGTTCCTAAAAGACTTCAAAGTGTTGATGTTACGGGAACAGAGAAATGCATCCAATATTCCACCCATTCCATACAGCTTCTTCCAAACTTGTTTGTGTTGGAATAATTACAAGCATGGAAGATTTCAAATTCCTTGTGAAATCCATCCCCCTCCATCAGCTGTTGGTATAAAGAGTTCACTTTCCAACACCTGAAACATAATGTATAATAGATGAAATGAACTGCTGGAAAATAAGGTGTTGGGGTGTGACCGGAGAAACAGAAGGACAATTCCATGGTATAAGACATGATGATAATGTAGTCTCATCTGAAGACTCACCAAGCACATCTCACTCCAATAATCTAAATTACAGAATTGCCATCAGTGAAGCCAAAATATATCCATGTTTCCTAGAACGCCCCATTTTCTTCAGCATAAAGTGTGGTTTTGAAGAGAGATAAGGATACTGCTCCCACTATGCCGCTGGCCCTAACAAAAGAGTATGTGCAGGTAAAGGACTCAGTATACACCCACACATTTACCTACAGGAAATTCAGGGCAGAAATGTAGTAACCTTAGTCACAATGGCCTTTTAGTAGAGAAATGCAAACAAAGCTCAGAATAAGTTATTGCATCTCACAGCTCAGTATGCAAACTGTGAATGAAAATAACTTCGGTCAGTGTCTACAATGAAAGGCACAAGGTCTAAAGCAATGTGAAATAAGCCAACTATATAAACGTACATACAATGCCTGTATTTACTACGTGCCTTTCTCTGTACCAGAACATTTAGCAGATTTCTAGGGTTTTCAGTATGGTTTCAATCAAGAGTGATAGTACAGCTAGATTTTAGGTACTTCTACAAGTACATAGCTCCATTGTATGCAAAGTCCAGACAAAGAGAGTTCCTCTACATGCACTTTGGGGCCTCTCCCCATCTGCTCCTGCAGGTCCCAAGCACTTCACAGACACGCTGTTTCCACCCATGTTTGCATCACAGGAGCCTCTCACCACTCACCTGCCTGTGCTCTCCCCATCACCTGCCCTCTCCACATTCTGTGTCAAGTTTGAGTGCCACGTTTGCTGCTTGGCCAACCACCACTCAGCTGTAACAATGGAAGCATCACACAATCTGCTTTTCTAAAAGGCATAAATTGCTTTTCATACTTATCCCAGCAGAAAAGGCAGCTGTAAAACCCATGCACTTTGGAAGGTGCATTACACTTAGCCTCACCTTTGCACAAGTACATTATGTGACAGCAAAAGCCACATATGCTGAGCAACTCCTGCTCACCATGAAGACCTCACACTCAGCCCAGGGTGTGCAGTGTCTGTCAAAAGCCACTGGAGAAGCTGGCTGCTCTACAAGCCCTGGATTTGCTTTTCCACCAGAAGTAATTTAACCGTTCAATAAACAAACAAGAATTCATCCGGCAGTTTTCCAATGCTCTCCAATGAACAGAGAACAGCAGCAGCTTTGGCGGTGCCAGGCTGGAGCCTGCCTCTGTATTTTGCCCTTCACTGACCTACTGCACAATCTATTTTCATCACAACAACTTTTGCAATCCTAAATAAGTTCAATTATCCCCCTGGCTTCTGGATTAGGCTCTACGCCTGCTTTAAGGGAAAAGCACCCTTGTTTTGCATCCCACCTTCCAGTGCTTCCAAGAGCCCACAGAAAACTCACACTCCTTGTGCTTGGTCTGCTGAACTCCCAGGCCTCCTCCTTGGGGACAAGATTTCCCTGTATCCAGACAGCACTGACAAATGCCAGCCCAACTCAGGAAACCCTTTTCCCTCACTGTGAAATGGTTTTCTTCTTGCAGCACTCTTTTGTGTTTGGACTCTTCTTTCAGAGCCAGTTAACAAGCTGACTTCTGTAAAACATTCAGAATGTGGAAAGCAGTCTATCAGCGCAAGTGACAGTTACTAGAGAATAAAGGGCTCTGGACATGTTAACATGATGACAGGAGAAGGTTAAAATAAAAACTTTATTAATGCTATTCCCCAAAAGGAACAGCAGCTACATTTCCTGGCCTGTTCTACCTGTAACCATCAGTTTATTTTAACTGCCTGGATATAATATGCTCCGACCTGAAACGTCCCAGTCCATGCACGAGCCACATTGAACAATTCAGATATGTAAAGCTGCATCTTGAAACACAACAACTTGCAGTGACTAACCATAAATTCACTCTTAGCTAATTTTAATAGGCATGAAACATTAGTCCAGCTAAACCATGTTCTTTAGCCACAATTCTCAATTTAGTTCAACTGTTTAATAAATGTAACAGTCTTTCTCCCTGACATCCAGTTCAGCCACTGGACAAAATGATACGAGCACAGGACTGGGAGCTGGAAGTTCAGTGTTGGCAACCAGCTTTTAGTGACAGAGACATGGCATGTCTCTGCCTCAGTTTTTCTACCGTAAAAGCAGAAAATGATATAGTGGCATCAGAGACAAGACAGGAAACACAGCTCTTGACTGTATAAACACCAAAAGGTGAAAAGATAATGAATTGATGGTAGTATCTCTCGACACATACAAATGAAGAAAACTAAGGTCAGCACATGCTGTAAAATCGTGACAGATTGCACACCAGAGGAGCACAAAGATGAGCCAGCACTATGGAAGTGATTTATCTAGGGATTAGTCAGAGGTCACTCTCATAATAGTTTACTAAAGCTCATTGCCTAGCTACAAGCAGGACACCTCACATGAACCCTTGCTTCCAGCTAGGACCATGATTAACCCTTCTGATGCCTAAAAATAATCACTGCTCAAACAAGTAGGTCCTTAACATTACGTCAGCTTGAGTACTGCATCTTCTGCCTTGTATTCCGTACCACAAAATGCCCTCAAAGTGAAAGGGTTAATTCTTTATTTCAAAATCACCAGTTTGCACCAGAAAGGACAATTTCCCTTTTCATTCTAATTTTAACTGCAGAGCCCCAAAAGAACTAGGTAAGTATTTCATGCGGAGAAGTAACGTGTCACAGCCATGCGTCACAGCAGGCTGCTGTTATGCCTGCACAGTGCCTACCAGGGAGCACTCTCACTTCATAACCACATGCAGATCCGTGATGTGCTGTTCATCATCTCCCTCACCACTTCTGGAAGGGGTGAACAGAGAATCCATTAATGAGACACTGGGAAGCAAAGCAGCAGCTGATCAAGCATGCATTTTTACCACAGGACTTCATCTTGAGATGCCTGTGATAATCGTAGGCTGTCAGTCAAGGTGCTTTCAAAACACCTACTCAACAGCTCACCAAGCTTCCTTCTTAATAAAAAGTGATATAAAAAAAAATCTTCATGTAGCTGAGAGCCATCAGATGCATGCCACAAATCCACAAAACAGAGAAGCAACCTGCTTATTATAGGTAATCTAATGAAGAAGATCCACAGTAACACTGAATAAATATTATGCTTTGTCCAAACAGAAAAAGCAAAACAGCAGACTGACAGTATTGCTTCCCATCCTAGCATTCACTGAGTCTTACAGGAATCTCACCAGTACACATTATATCCGTTTGCAGACATTATTCTCAACTCGTACTGTGAGCAGAAAACTTCACACTATCTGTCATTAGCCACAGTAAGAAAAAACAAAACAGATCAACTAAGTACTGATAAAAGTATAGATTTTCTTAATCATTTAATATGCCCTTATGACACAGGAGAAGGGATCCCATGTAAGAGTGGTTTAGAACATCTTTCCCTAATAGTATAAGGAAATGAATAATTCTAAGTCTCATTTAATAACAATTCTTAGCAGTTTCAAGAGTATAATCATAAACATTTCCTTCATATCATAAGCCATGGGTTTAAAATTGGAGACTTCTACCAAACACTGAAAAGAAACTCAAAGGAAAGCTACACCTGCTGATAGTTACGATTCCTACCAAACCCTGAATCATTAGATTATAAATAACAAGTAGAATTAAGGAGTTCATGTTTTGAAGCTTTATGGATAGGAACATCATAACTAATTATTTCAGCGATCATTTAAACAGGGAATTAAGACAGATTAGGAGCAACAGTAAAATAAATCTCAGCAATATATGCATGAATGCAGATAATTGCCATAAATATAGCTACCATATAAATATTTAATGCAATTATTAAATCGTTAATGAAGGTTAGATACAATCTGATTTTTGCTTTTAAATGACCAACACAGGAACTGTAGATCATTAAACTCTTTTCTTTTAATTTCATAGTTCAGGAGTAAAAGGTCACTCATTCAGATGCAGAAATTATCACTGGCTTTAAAGGGCAAGCAACAAAGGAACTGGAAATAGAATTAGAAAATGTTATTCAGCTAGTAAACACTGGGCAAGTCCAAACAGAAGAATATCTTAAAAACAAACATAAATAAAAGGAAAAGAAACAATAAGGAAAATAAATAATGGAACTGTTACTTCAATCTTATGGAACAGAGAGAAAAGGAAACAAACATTAAGAAACTAAATAAAAAGTGAAACGGTTCCTTTAATGTAGAAGAACTGTATGACTTTCCTTTGTATGCTCAGGTTTCATTCCACACCTCTGAGAATAAAGTCATTTATTTATAAAAGAATAACAAATTGCCTAAAACGTGCTGTAGGCACACAAAAGAATTAATTTGTTAAGGCTAAAAGATTATTTAAGATCATTTCCATGCTTATATAACTTCTCATCATTTGTTTCAAAAGGGAACTTCCACCACATCTTACTTGTCACTATTCAGTAGCACAGAATTGC
Organism: Cyrtonyx montezumae; assembly: GCF_038088225.1. NCBI lineage: Eukaryota > Metazoa > Chordata > Aves > Galliformes > Odontophoridae > Cyrtonyx > Cyrtonyx montezumae. The sequence continues at coordinate 24,846,199 of NW_027071903.1, read as the reverse complement.
TGGAGGGTGCATCTAGAACTGAAGAGCAGGCAATTAACACAAAAAGAAACAACCACAGGAGAAACTACTGCCAAATCTCAGCCCTATGAATTGTCATCTGATGTCAGAGCAGGAAATAGCAGATAGTGCAGATGGTAGTAGACAGAAATCTTCACTCTCCAGGCTTCAGCTAACAAGTGAACACAACGTAGGAGCTTGACATTTCTGAACAGGTAAGCAGTAAGTCCCTTCCAGTGCTGAAAAGCAGCCCATGGAGAGAGATTGCCTTCCAGCTTCTCACTGATTAATGCTAAGAACAAAAATTCTGGATATTTGGATTACACCCCCCACTGACACATAAATGCAAGTGTGCACTGTGCCTCAGATGTAAAGTATGCCTACCAAACTCTTATTTCACAGAGCTTTTATAGGGAGATTTGACCAGCAATAGAAGAACGATGTGGATCTAGGCTGAAAAAGTCACAATACACAGATATGACTGTCATGACACACAGTTTTGTCTTCATATTCCCATACAAAATCATGTCTTATTTTTTTTTTAGCAGTAGGAAAGTAAGGGGAGTATCTCTGCTACATAGCAATGCAAGCATGTGGTATTTCTGAAACAATAACTATTTTGCAATTGCCCCACATCAGGAAATGTTGCACTGTATTTTAAAATTATTTATTATGTGAGCATTAAGAGGACTGCTGCACTCACGCACACAACTGACTTTAGTAGACACGAAGATTTTATTCATTCTAGCTCTCACATGAATTCTTTAATGAAAAGATAGCTAATGGCAAAGATTAACATTTTATCATTTTCAGCCCATCTCTGCCTTGCTTCCCCTTCTGCAGCACAGCAGACCTCAAGGTCTGCTGCAATTAATCCAAAGACCTCTTGCTATTTTACCAGATTAATTTGATCCCAGGCTGTATCATCAGCAAGGACAACTGTATGGATAGCTTGTAGCTAAACAGTGAGGCTACCAGAGACCATTTTGCTAACCAAAGACCACATGGTATCCCAAAAGGTTCCTTGTAGAAACTAAGTATTTCAAAAAGCTTCTCAAACTGACAGGTTACTGGGGTGAAGGGGAAGAACAGTTTCCAACAACTTTCCTTGGGTGACAACTTTGTTTTCATGCAATACTGAGGAAGTGAAGACTTCCTGCGCAGCTGTTACAGCGTCCTTACAGATGTTGTTTTAGGGCACCCTCTGCGCAATCAGTCCTTTGTTCCCTCTTAATTCTTTTGACGAGCAGTTAAAGGCAGACTGCATTGTTGGGACTCTGCTGATGCAACTAGCACACAGCCAGGTGATTTTTCTTTCTGCTGCCATTGTCACATACAAACACGAAACGCTTAAGAAACTTGTATTTTTCTCTTTAAAAAACCACCAATGATTAAAAAGTATCTCCAGAGCATGCAAATCAAATTGAAACTACATAATCTTTAAAGCACCAGGCTAATTTTAGACCTAAATTCTGAAGAGATCTGCAGTTATTCCTGTTACCTGTCAGCAGCCAGGATCTCCAGGGTATTAGTAACATTTCAATGTTCACTAACTTGGACAAGTTATCCTCTTGTGAAATGCACTGAAACACTGGATAAAAAGCAGATCCTGAAACTACTTCGTGAGGCATAAATTAACAAGAAGTGTCTTGGCCTGAAATTTTAGACCTTTTATAAAGTTCCTGAATTCAAAACTCATGTGGTCTACAAACCTGGCCATCTGCTTATATGCTTCTTCTGCCACTGCAAAGATATGTGGATCCATATCCCCCATATTTTGGCCACTGTATGCATTGATGATATCTTCGCCATAGATAGGCAGCTGCTCGTAAGGATTTATGGCCACTAAGACGATACCTACACAAAGAGAATGAAATAAAGGGAGTTATTAATAGTTGTCTCAAAACAACAAAAATGGGTTTAACATCAACTACTATTCTAACCTTTCTAAAAATATTAACTAGAGAAAAATAACCCACGTGCTTGATACTGTTGATTTAATTAGATATTTAGTCTGACTTCAGCTTTGTGCACAAAAAACTACAGTAAGTTTACTTCTATCCTATTTTGGGGCATACATCAGTGGCAGCTTTTTACTCCATTTCTTTACCTGGCTATTTTAAAGCATGAAACCACATCACCAGATTCAGAGTGCGTCCATTCCTAATACAGCATACAATGTGAAACACTCATCAATGTGTACTGCATTTTGCCTTTCTTGAACTGTAAAAGGACCTGGATTTGTGAATTAAAGCTGCCAAATGGCCCCACAAGCATTTTGTTGAGTGCAGTGTGTTAATCCTTCAGGAGCTATGCTGAACCCACGACACACCTACAGTTTTTGTTATAATCACTGAAGTAGAGTCATAGCATGAACTGGACACCTTTACAAGAGGGGCAGGAAGAGCCTCCTGCCTGTAGGACACTTCTGACAAGGGTCAAAATAATACATCACATGGGGCTGACACACAAAGGCATGCCGTCAAGTCAGGATATTAATTATGCCTCTAAAAGGCACCACAAGATCCCCAACATTCTATGTCTGTATGTGGAACTACTTACCCCTTCCATCCTCTAGTTTTTCAACCTTTTTTATGCCAGTCATCAGTACAGCATTTCTAAATTCTCACCATCCTTTCGTTCTCCTCCAATTCCCTCGTTTTACAGAAAAACTTAGTCTTAATCTGTACATCTTTCCTACCCACATAGTGAGATCTGAAGTGGCTTTGGTCCAATTTTCCTCAAGAAAAGAGAATTTCTCTGCCCACAGGGAGGGTCTGAATGAGGCCTACTGACACTCTTCTGCTATACTTACTATGGGCAGGGAACACTTATTTGCTTCATGTGGAGGTGAAATCACTTATCACTGACGTGAGAGACCTGCCCATTCCAGGTAAAATCTGCTCTCTTGACACGTCAATTTCTCCTCACCTTAACATGTGACATAAGCAAAAAAACTCACCAAAAATAAACTTTAATTTTAACTGCATCTCACTTTAAAAATACAATCTCTTCTTACATTTGCATTTCAAGGCGCTTTTGGCTGCAGTGAGCGTGCTATAGACACTCCTTGGACAACGCATCTCTCAGTATCTGTGCTGAAAGTATTTCCACAGCATACAGCACATTTCTAAATTTACCCAGAAATTCACACAGGCGTGCACTTCCTCAGGGCTCCCAGCCCTCTGCTCCATGCAGATTAGTGCTGCAATTTCTACCTCAGAAACTTTCCAGGCAGAGCTGGGAGAAGGGGACTGAAAGCATCTGTAGTCTGCCTCTGCTGCTGTGTACCATCCCGTTTTTAAATTCTGACATTTATTTATAAATCAAGTACCAACCGTAACAAAAACATTAAACAATGATTGAACATTTTTCAAAAGGAGACCGGAGAAACCTTGATTTATTTCCTCAAATATAACGCAAGTTACACGTCTGGGCACGCCTATCCAACCCCTGCCAGTGTTTTTCCACCAAATGACTTCACCCAAATGACTCAGTAACTCAAGTTAAAAGTCACTGCAAAAATGTGTGCCAAGTGTAATGCTGTAATAACAAGTCAAAAAATAAAAGGGGTGCAAGAATGCAGGAGCTCGGTGCAGGCAGACACTGCAGTGCCCGTCAGCCACTCTGGGAGTCAGTAGCGGGGGGCTGCGAGTTGGCAGCAGCAGTCTGAGTGGGGGTGCCAGAGCAGGTCCTCTGAGCAGCCCAAGGTGCTAAGAGATGCTCCTGGCACCACCGGCCATGTCCCTGGGCCTCAGGGAGCCAGGCTGGGGCAGGAGAGCAGCAGATAGCCAGTCCAGCAGCTGGCAAACCAGCAGCCCCAGCCTGACCTGCCACTGGCTAATCTACATCCCTAACGTGCCCACAGCACAAAGACGGCAGCGTGTGTGGAGGACCAGGATGGACTGCAAAGCAAAGTCAGTTGAGATCGGTCTGGGACATCAGAGAGGCTATAAATGACGGCTGTAAGGGCAAACACTGGGAAGATGTGGTGTTCCAGGGCCCTGGTGATGCTGCCAGCAGGCATGTCAGTAAATTCTGCAGTAGTATAAACAACTGGGAAGCACCTCTGGATCCTATGGTCCATCCGGATCTGCCAACACACAGGAACGTTTAATCCTTTCTTGTCAACATACCTCAGTGGCTCACGCTGAGCCATAAGGCCTCAAGACTCCCAGGCCTGCTTCAGCACTGAACACGAGCCATGTTTCAATTCCTGATTTCACCAATAATGAGCTACTGCCAAGCACAGCAATGAAGAGCAACTGCATTTTACCTGTGCTCAGTCCAAGCCACTAAGCTGGCTATGCAGCAGCAGGAACTGCAGGTTTAGCTCTGGCACTGAGGGCTGGATGAGGCTCCCTGCAGCAGGGCTCCCGTGGGAGCAGGCACATGTGCCTCACTCAGCTAATTAGCCAGGTCTGCTAATTCACCAGCACTTGTTCCCATACACCATACAGCTGATGTTTGTCAGTGCTTCTGTGCAGTGCTGCTTGTTAGCAAGGCATGCATACCACAGTGGCAACTGAGGAGTCCCTGTGGGACTGCTCATTGCAGGGCAGGTGGGCTAGGTGACCTCTAAGGCTCCCTTCCAACACAAATGGTTTGATGAGCCTATGACTCCATGACTTGCCATGGAGAAAGGGACATGTGTTAGACAACCCAGCCCGTCTCATGCCAATAGGCCAGCTGCCAACAGCCTTTGGCATTGAGGCAGTGATGGATGGGCTCCTAAAGCCTCTCAAGCTTGCACAGATATTCAAAGAGACATTAAAAAAAGCCATGCAAAACTTCAGACAACTCCCTCCTGCTTCAGGCTACAGTGGCAAAAACGAACCCTTGAATTCAAAACTGCAGCCCCATGACAAGTCTCCAACATACTAAAGCACTTAATTCCAGCAGTGGCTTGCAAAATCAACAAGTTACTGCTGTCTGGAAATAACCAACACAAGCGAGGCAGGAATTATGTGCCTTCCATGGAACTTTTAAATCAGTCTACCTCCCAGGATAATAATTCCAAACAATTAATATATAACTTATTTTTACCTCCACTAAATGGTATTGCTGTTTTTATTAGAAATACCACGGACCATCCCACACTGTGTGTGATTTCATTCCTGCAGTTACATGAAATTTTGTTTTTTCTTTATTACTTGTTGCCATTCTTCTTACATATATCCAAAGTAAATGTGGCCAATTCTTTCATTTTGAATGTATTCACCCTCTTTGAATAAACCAGATATTAAGACAAACCCTTTATTAACTTATTAAAGTTTGCTGTCCTTCATAGCATTCATACTATAGTATTTATACTATACATAGTATTTATATAGGCAGTATTTATACTTCTGAACTAATCAGCAATATTTACTGAGTTTCAATCAGAGTCATAGAAGTTCTCCCATAGAGGTGGTCAGATTTTCCCTTGTAACCCTTCAGCTTTGTTCATTAACTCTTAACTCCATATTCTCAACAGTAAAACAAAACAATAAATCAGCTCTGGATTTCTTGTGACAGGCTGCCTTGAAATTAAGAAATCAGGAGTTCTTCTGCTTAAAAGTTTGGGTTACCTCCAAGTGAAATTGTAAATAATTTAACATCCATTCAACCTATTGTACTAAGAAAAGAATAACTGAATTAATTTATAGGGTGATGGAAATCCATCCACTCCCATTCTACTTCTGCTGGTTGAGGATAGTGTTACCATAATTCTCTTGGTGTATTAAAGCATTTTTTAATCTCCTTTGGGCTAAATCAACTGGGTACCTTCACCGAGTATTTAACCTAACCTGGCTAATGTCTGAACCAGAATAAGGAGGCACATACAGTTCCTTCCATGGGCAGAACTTTAATGCATTTTTAAAATGTAATCTTTTAAAGAAGGCAAATAACAGTCACTTTGGACAGAAATTGATAGTGATTTGGAAAGTGAATGTCCATGGCCAAAGGATCAGCTTTTTAAGGGCCAACATTCTAGCTTTATCTTACTTTGTTTACAACATATATATGCCTACCATCTAAGAGAACAAATGCACAGCACACTGTACGACACCGTACTCTTCAGTTCACCAGTTGGTGCAAGAACTCACTCACCTGCACTGTGATAGCTGAAACTGCCACAGTGCACAGTCCACATATTTCTAATTCACCCACCATGCATCTCACAGAAGCATCACTGAGTACTGAGGAGCAGAAGGGCTGATGAAGCTCAGCAGTCCTGATTCACTGAACTCCATAAGCTGCTAAAAGCCTTCCAGTCCTAGGAGAAACTGTGTAACATCAGCCAAACCCACATCTAAAGCAGCACTAGGACAAACATAGAAACAACTTGTCTTCTCAAACAGCAAAACAAAACAAGCAGACAACACACTTCTTTAGAAAGCCTTTTACAAAATGCTAAACATAATCCATGTTTACAAGCAAACAAAACACAAACCAGGCAGACTGTCTCACAGGACAGGCATGGCTGTACTTGCAGACACTACACTCATGAACAGGAAACTATTTACAAGGTCGGGTCGTGAGACTCCGGTTACACAAAAGCCCTTTCACTGAACACTCCCCCATCAGGAGCTTTGCCATGGGGACACTAGGGACAGAAATGTGGGCTATGTCCAAGATGAAGGAGCTGAGAAGTCTGGCACACAGCCTTAGAAGGGGCTGCTCAGAGTGGCTGTGGTGTCTCCACCACTGCAGATACTCTGGTCAAAACCCTGAGCAACCCGGTTCCATCAGAGCTGTCTGTAAGAAGGGAGCTTCCTGGAAGACTCCCAGAGGTCCCTTCTAGCCCAAACCATCAGGTGCCTGTGGTCACACTAACTGCATGACAGGATGAGATGTAGGTATGCATCATCTCCCACACCTACAGGAATGAAGGCTGCCTCAAGCAGAGGAAGGCAGCATCAGACTCAGGTCCACGTGGTCCAGATGCTGCTCAGAGCAGGACTGGGAACAGATGCACTCTGCTGTGCTCCCACAGGTTAGGAACTGCCAGCATGAGCAAAATGTGGCACAACACTAATGCTTGTGCTCTGGCCACTATGAAGTGCCTATCATGCTGCTTGCCTTCATCCCCCACACTCCTCACCACGGTGGAGCTGTAATAATGTCCAGAATGAGGAAATCTGACATGTGGCACATTCCACCTGCAGACAGGATAAGGCCTTATAATGACAAAAAGAAATTTCTACTTCAGATACCAGCAGCCATGATTTGCTGCTAGTTATCAAGGGCCATCCCACAATATGACATCTGCAGCCTCGTGAAAGCCTGCTCTACAGTCTGCAAAGAGGGACAAAGCACAATGAAATCACAAATAGCAAGTCTAATGTATGGTAACAGGGAGAAGGCTCTATATCCTCTGCCACGAGGTAACAAGAACTGAAAATGTCTTACAAACACTCAATTAGAAACAAAGTTAAATTGTGTATTTAAAAAGAAATCATGGGGCATGTTTTCTGCTGGCATAAACCAAGCTCTGATGAAAATGTAAATAGTACTTTGACCACATGTACTGTAAAAACACGTCCTTGTTTTAATCAGACAAGAAGGAAATTTTCAGTATCTCATTTCCACAAATCACATAATCATATTATGTTTTCTTTTACTCAGACCTAAATATTAAAAAATAAAAAAATCCAACAAACAAACAACAAAAACCCTAATGACTTAAACTGTTCCTTATGCACAAGCACAATGTCCAAGATACAGGCAAACTACAGACACATTTGAAAAGTTAACAAACTGTTTATAATGAAAGTTTACATTAAAAAGTTAAAAATGTATATTAAAAAGTTAAAAAACAACAACAAAAACCACAAAACCATGACAATTTTAACTAAAAACTAACATTTAAAAGAAACACACACACACAAGCCCAAAAGCTTCAAGCCTAAACTATCTCTCATTCTGTCCTTAAAACATACAACTCAGCTGCAATTTTATACCTACAATGAAGTGTTTGTTACAGTAACTCCCCACAGTTTGGCTGCCTGAAAATATTACAGGCAATTACAGCTTTAGGTAACCTCTACTGTGAGCTAAAAGGTATTTTTAAACTTCACACTGTTGGTGACTGTGAATGGACAAGCACTGGCTCATGGACTGTTATAAATGTGCTCTCATAGTTCCATCGAATAGAAAACACAAAAAGGAAATTAAAGGGGTATCTTCAGCACAAAGATATGGCAGCTCAGTACAGATGGAGGCAATCAAAGGCAGGAAGCAATAAATCCATCAAACAGCAAGGCTAACCTCCTACATCTGCAGTGTGTGAAGCTCTCCTCCAGCCAGTGCCTACCTACGCATGCCTAAGGGGAAAAACAGTCAGCAAGGAATCCCATGGCTAAAATTGCTGAATACAAATTTTATAAACAGAGTCCACTGGGAAGCTAGAGGAACATAAAGTGAAGTCAATTTTCTCTGAGCCTTAATACTTTCAAGCCTGCTTGATGCACTTACTGTGACAACAAACACAGGGACTTTCACTAGGATAGCCCAACCTATTCTACCATTAAGTTAAAAGTACACACATCAATAATAGACTTTGCCTGTCTACTGCAGTCTTAGTGAATATTACAGAATAAAAAGACAGTACTTGCCACAATAGGTATAAATGAGTTTAGAGTCTATAAATCGAACTTTGAGGTTGTGTAGAACAGCAGGTTCATGGAGATAACTGAGCGCAGTGAGGTCATTTTCACCAACAAGGATGTCAGGGTTTCGCAAGGGGGGGAGTTCCTCAGTCTTTGGATCAAGGAAATATTCTATGTCCTGAAAATCAAATAGAAACACATGTTGAAAGAACTGCTGTTTAGATCTCTTCATTCAATCCATTCTTCCCAGCAAAACATTCTCAAGGTATAAAAATGCAAGATAACATTTACATTGTCTGGTGATTTGGGTTAGCAGTTTGTTCTCCAAAAGTATCATTAAAAAATTCCCAAAGGGGTTTTCTACATGCAACAGGCAACAATAAATGTATTTCATCTTTTTAAACTTTTACTTAAATGAATGCCTTGCTTTTGCTGCCAAATCTTTTTATTAAATAAACTGAAATATGTTTTATCACAAATCCAATTAGTTCTTCATATTATTTTCCTCTTGAGCAGGACAGAGGAAGTAAATTTCCATCTGTCTACAGCCAGCTTTACATACAATAACATGACAAGGAGAATGCTGGAAAACACAAGAATGTTATGAAAACACAAAGTGAAAAAAAAAAAGCTACTTATAATTTGCACAGATGTATGCAAATTAATCTCTAATGCAGATGTTTTAATTGCATCCTCTCTGGAGGAAACAATACTTCATCTACCTGACATTCTCTTATCCCAGTACAATGTGTCTTAACTGGCAAACATCTGCATGCTACTACATTCAATATGCAAGCGTGCAGCATCACTGCACCATTTGGAATGTCGAGAGTGGACCAAAACAGACCTTGCCAGATTTAAAAGGTTCTGCTCATTTTGCCATTTCAGAGATGTGAGTGAGTCAAAGAATGAAATTCATTCAATTAACGTGTTTTAACATAGGAGCTATTCTATACATATCAATTAAAGTGTTTTAAATATTCTATACATATAATCTGCTCATTTTACTTAATTACTATGTAGACCTTCATCTGAAAATAGCATGTAAGCTGCCCACTGGTAAGAAGAAAAGAAATTAAAAATAAATCCCTAAACTACTGCAGTGGGTCTTTATTTTCTATGAGAAGACTTGAAAGGCCACTACCATTATACAGTGACACTAAATAACTACTTAAAAGGCGTAAGAAAAAATAAATGGTCCTTTACTGCAAGGATATGATCTTTTCAGAGAGATGTCACCCTTTCTCTACACAGCATACAGCACCTTTCTGGTAATGCTCTTAATCCTTGCCCCATCCCATCAATGTTGACTTTCTCACGGCCATGCTAACTTGAAAGTCACCATTTCTTTCTGCAACACTATTCTTTTTGTGCCCCACCAGTGTATCAACCAGGGTTAAGGCTTTATCAGCTTAAGTAGAAATATATATATATATAATTGAATAAAACAGGCAGCTGGATATAACCAACATTTTTGTTATCTTAATTTTTTTTTGTTTTTTTTTTAATCAGGCAAAATGGAATTCTGTAAATAAACAATTTGTCACACAAGAAGTAATACTCAAAGTCTGCGGTCAAGAATAATAGCACACGCAAAAATAGGGCTCTAGTTTAACAATACAGCTTTGTGTGTTAGATATATCAGTCTCCCAAGAACAATCAGTTAGGATTTAACATGCGGACGTACTTTGCCCTCTTCAAGTCGAAGCTGAAGAACTTTATCTCCAGGTTTATAATCCTTCACAAGTTCTGCTGACTTCCAGACCTCCTCTGGGTCAGGGATCCAAACCCTGGCATACTGCAATATAAAAACAGCACCAAAAGATCAATGACTTCTTGAAGCAATATCATTAAATCATCAACTTTTATGATACCAAAATCTTTTTTTTTCTCCTTTTCTAAATACATCTGCTTATAGCCAAACCTTTAAGCAAAAGATAAGCTGATTAGCACAGATGAAGAGACTAAGTTATTCTGTTGACGCAAGGATACAATACATGTTGCCTTCATAGCCTTTCTGCAGAAAGAAAAAGCCACTTCCCATGCAAAATAATGCTCCAAGACACAGATTCATTGCTGAAAATCATCAACATGAACTACCTATGTTTTCAGAGGTCAAAAACTTGGCTACTAAAAAAATTACTTAAGAGTAGCTCTTCTGAGCAGATTCTAAATGCTTTGGCAGCACAACACTGTACAAAAACAGCTGTTATTATGTGTTACTTCATGGTAGTCAGTATTAAAAGTGCTTTCCTTTGTAGCTGAAAACAGGGCAAGTTCAAAATGACTTGTCTCCAGAATGCCTGACAATAAAAATCAGGAAGATGTGTTTGAAAGTCTCTCCAAATAAGAGAGAAGTCTAATTCCAGTTGTGATCATTTTCACCCAAGCCAAAGGTACGGGCCTGCTCTCTGTCAGGCTCTTAGAAGTACTACACACATGCCAAACCCATGCAGCTGCCTGGCTGTGTTCTGCAATGCTAAGTCATGGGAATGCCACAACAAAGAAGGGTGGCTCATTCGGATGGCTTCCATTTGGTGTGAACTGAAATGAACAATTGGAACTGCTGGTGTCCCTGTTCATTGCAGGGGAGCTGGACTAAACAACCTTTAGAAGTCCCTTCTAACTTGTGTGATCCTGATACCAGCTGCTGCAGCGTTCACTTTTGACAGCGTGTTAAGAACCTCCCCAAGACTGACAGAGAGGGTCCTGAAAAGAGCTAAGATGGTTCTGAGTGCTCAATTTGTTATCAGTATTAATAGATCCTTTATCATTTTAAAACAAGCTCAGTCCTGCAGTAAGCATGCACCGTGGCAGAAAGGAAACTGGAGGAAACTATTGGACACGAGGAGCTGCTTCTTCCCACTCGAGATCGGCAATAGAACTTGGCACTGCCTCCTTGATGCGGGCAGGAATGCAGCAGCACACTCCCAGGTGCAGTCAGGCAGGTACCGTGCTGCACTGCCCCGGGCAGCACTGCTAACTCAAGCAAAAGTACTGCAGCCCTTTTAATTAGCAGGCTTTGACATCTCTTTTAAAGTACACAAAGCTGCTGGGCGGCAGTGGCTGAGCCCGATGCATTTCTTCTCACAAAAATCAGGCACACTCGCTGCATTCCTCAGCGCAGTCAGTGCAGCAGCTTTGCTGCTGGCATTTGTTGCAGTGTTACTGAGAGTCAGGACAGATTTCCCCCTTACCCTTAGGAACACCCTAAGCCTACTGCGAGGTCATACCGCTACTGAGTCCACAGAAACCACATAAATAGCAACGGCTGAGAGCTTTCAAAAGAAAAGCAAGCCTGCAAAAAAAATGAAAATATAAAGTTATCAAAAGTAAAACTATAGTGCCTGGAAGTATTTCAAGCTTCACAGGGTAATTTACTTCCCAGGCTTTGCAGCCCTCCATCTGGAAAGCCCCCCCTCCCCACAGTGTGTGCCATGGGTAACCTGGTTCTCTCCACAGAGTGGAAGCAAAGAATGAAAAGAGGACTTAAAAATGCACTTCTGCTGTTTCCACTACAGAACATCTTCTCTTCACTTGTTCTTCCAACAAAGGACTTGCTGTAACACTAGGTGTACACATACCCAACTTATCCCAGAGCACCTGGTTGAGAACTTTTCTTTAACTGAAACCCCAAAGCCTGCTGGAGGCTGGGGAAGTTGATCAGTTTAACACAAAGGTGTCATCCTACAAAGTCACAGCAGAAGACAAAATGTGTATGGACTGCACTCGGTCCGATTTTTATGACTTTTTATTCCCTCAGCTAAAGGAGTAGTTTCTCATCTACAACATTTCTGTTGGGAAACCACAAAGAAAAGGTAATACAGAAGAAGAAAGCTGTAAATATCATCAGGTCAGAAGGGCCAGCAGGCTGGTCACACACAGTTTTTCAATGTTAAAAAAGCAGTAGCGTTGTAAGACACAAACTTTGTTCACTTCAGGCAGCAAACATTGCACAGCAGTTTCTAATTATGTGATCTATGCCAGAATGAAACAGGCACCTCTAATTTATTCAGCTGAAACTGTACATTTTCTTCTGTCTACAGAAAGGAAGGAGAAAGCAGAAAACAGATCACCATAGAAACTGGGTTACTAGAGACAGCTGAATCTTCCACATGACATAACCTCACAGATACTAAAGTCATCCTAAGAGCACTAAGCTGTAGCATCACTGTCTAGCCTTAAAGCCCTGCAAAAAAAAAAAACAAAAAAAAACCAACACCTGGTAAAAGCAGCAAGTAGGAGTAAAGAGAGAGATAGCCCTAATCAGAAGCACTGAATCATTTCCCAGCATTCTCACCTCACTAACTTAGCAGAATGGTTTGCAAAATCAGATTTTCATTCTATCTTTTGCATAATCAGTTGACAGTAAAATTCCATTGCCATAAAGCCTTCTGTGCTCTCCAAGCCTAAGCAGAAAGCAAAGAACCAGCACTGGTGGAAACAGGACCAAGGGTCTCTCATCTGGGAAGCACCTTGCACTAGTATGCCTAACATTCATCCTTGTTGACTAATATACAAAAGCAAGCTTATGCCTACACTAAAATAAAACACAATAAACTTCTAGAGACAAGGAATTACAAATCAATCTTCTAAAAAAGAGAGGAAATTCTAGCCAAAAATAACACTAAAATTGCAGTAAAATGACAGAAAGAATCGAATTAACTATTACTGAAATTGCACTCAGTGAACCAGAATGAAAATGTTGATAGTGAGATAACAGTTGGATTGACACAAGGAAAAGCAGTGAATGATGCTTTAGGAAAATATGACTGTAACTTGCTCTAAACTAGCTTCAGAAACTATCAGAATGAATAGAAGGCACACTGATGAGACAGCCGTGAATTCAGAAGGAAGAAGAAATAACTGAATGCATATAAATGGGGTGATATCAATATCAAATTTCTTGGCTAGATTCTTCCAGCCTCAGCAGTGACATCAAACAGCATTACCTGCACAGTCACACAGACGTACAGAATCACCAGGCCCTATGCTGGAAGGACAACTGCTGCAAGGCAGTACAGTATGCACAGCTATTGATAGGGCAGCTCTGGAAGAGTTCTCAGCAGAACAAAAAGACAGGACAGCATTTGCATTTCCCATCTGCGAGTCAGAGATTTCACTGTATTATCAGAAATCCATATAATAAGAAAGTCTAGTAGAAAATTGTACCTCATGATTTCATCTTAGATCACATGAAGAAATCAGCAGACTATAACAATTATCTACCAAATGAGACCATATGACTCAGAAAGCTTCTCTTCTGAGATGTTAACCTCTTGAAGCACAAACTGACACTGCTGACGGAACAGAATTAGAAATGCAAGTGGCTCAGCATTGGCTTCAGCAGTCGGTTTTCCACTTCCATTGCATAACCACAATTATTGCAGGAGATGCAGCTATTTTTCCAGCTTAACAGCTCTTCTGGGATGCACTGAAGGACTTCACAAAGTCATCTATTCCCCTAACTAAGACAAACAGGAAATTTCAACTCAAGAAAGCTGTCCCTAGCTTCTTAGGCCTGCCCTTATACTTGAGCTCCTATGGCTGTCACTTGATCAAAGATGACCAAGTTTTTCATTTACAGACAGCCTTAAAACCCACAGCCGTTCAGACGCCAATCATGAAAAACTTACAACAGACACTACCTCTCCCTCCTTCACAAATGACATTATTTTGGGTAGGAATAGAGCAGTTTGTTAATGTCTGGATCTGAGAGATACTCATGCAGTGTGAGCCTGTTGCTACCTCAGAGCACGGCCACCTGGAGAGAGCAGTCTGCTGTAAAGGCTGGAAAAGAAAAAGTGTCTGTTAGCAAGGCATGGCTACAAGGCAGTCCAAAAGCTGTGAAAGGCTGTGTGAAACAGCTGACCTTACCTATGCAAAATGCTTATTTATTGGAATGGGATTTCCTGAGCTGTACGAACTCCTTGGGTAGGACTGCTCTGAAAGCACCATTCGATGCTATTGGGATAATTGGCTTTCAGCCTGTGTTCTCCCTTACACTGATCTCACAACAACAACACCACGGGTGGCAATTCTGAACCTAAAAGCACTTAGAAAAACTTTCTCTTATGTGCTAATAGCACAAGCAGATGCATGTCCAGGTGAGTAACAGCCTTAAACTCAAGTCTTAACTTGATCAGCCTAGATCCCATGCAACGATCCTGATCAGTAACACAGGAGGCAGCATCAGGTCCTAGTTCTCCCAATGCTGAAACCAGTACGATCTCTGCAGTCCTCCCATACAGATCCAGACCTGAGGAAGCACTGCATTTCTAGTAACTAAATCACTGCTGCTGGTTGCATTACGAAAAGAAAGATGAGATTTTTGTGACCTTTTAGAAAAATGGCCAGGAAGGATCAGAAAGTCACCAAAGACTTCTTTTCCAGAACAAGCAAGATCCAAAACCTAAGCAACTCCTCTAAACTCCTGTTATGACCTGAGGGAAACGGCATCATTAACTTTCCAAGAGAATCACAACAAAAATTATTGATCTTCTTAACAGCAGTAGCATTCTTTTGGCATGGAGTGCACTTTCTGTCTTGTTGCTCAGCAACAGCCATTTCTATATTTCTCACACCGTTTAAGACCTAATATTTATTACATATCAGTTTAAGAAGACATTAGTATGATATATAGTGGGGACAACATCCGTGACCATCTGTATTAATACTTTATCTGATAAATAATCTCACATAAGCTGTTTCTCTAATAGGAAGACTAAAAGACTGCCATGTAAATCTCCAACTCACAGGAAGAGAAATTTCTCTCCCCACGTTCCCCAGACTTTTGATTGTTATTAATATCTGAGTTTCTTAGAACTGCTGAAATCTACAGATATCTTGAATAATTTGCAATCAATTTTCTTCTGCATCTAAAACATATTTTGCATATTTTTAATGGGTCAAAGAAAGAGAATTCAGCTAAATATTTCTGCCTGAAACTTCTGGAGCAGTTCTCATTCCAGGCTTGCAGGGAGAATAAGCAGTCCTGCATTCTAACAGCTCTTTGTTGCCTTATAGCTAGGAAACCATCACTTCTCTCTCAGACCTCATTACTCTCACATGGTTACAAGCAAAAAAAGGAAAAGAGTTCTTAGTTTTTATTGGACTTTACTGCTATATCCTTATGAGATCATAAAATTAAATGAAACAGAAGGTCAAGTCATTGGTGCCTTGTCATACAGCTAGTCTGTAACACTGCATAGTCAGTCCTTCCATATAATCCAAGGACTGCTAAACTGAGAAACTCAAATGTCTGGAGGAATCATTTGGACCAGCAGCTCCTTCTACTAACAGCAGTGTAACACATTTTAAGGCCAATTTCAAAATGCTGAACTTTAAGATGTGTCCTTGAGCTTAAACAACCCGAGACTTCCTCCTATAGAACTAATCACACTGATATTCTGAGATGCTCTTACATAGAGCTTTCACTGAACTCCATACACTGACATCATCTTTAATGGTTACATAAGCAGAACTAGGAAAGGGATGGAAAAACAATGTAGCATAAAGCCCTGGGACAACACAGTACCCCTGGGACCAGAACGGCAGATGGGAGTCCTGGGGCACGCAGGCGGCCGCGGTGTGACTATTAATAAGCACATGGGGCATGGCTTACAGACTCATCCTGAGATAAACAAGTAGAAAACGAGTCACGAGCAACATCAAGTAATGCCACCAAATGTTTCAGTCATCCAACCAGGCCTCTGAGTTACTTTTTGCTGGTCACACACAGAGACAGACCTGAGGAGTACACACTGCAGCACAACGATAGCTCAACAACAAGAGCAAATGAAGAGTGAGCTTCAAAGAGCAGAGCAGCACTGCCAGGAACCTGATAGATGCCCGAGGTCTCCATGCGTTTAACCATCACTGCAGAGATGAACTTAAGAAAAAAACAACATAATAGTTGGGGCATACAAACCAAGCGTAGCAGCTTGGCTGTGTCACTGCAGAGCTAACCAGCACGGCAGGCTCTTCTGAAGGTTGCTCTGGGTGAAAATAAAAGCTGAAACATGAATGTGTAACTGTATGCACAGGTGAATGTGTTATGGCTGCATCTCCCTCTCTGCTAAGCAACTGCCCCAAGCTAGCAGCCACACTGCAGCACGGGGCCACTGCCATTCTGCCACAGCTCCAGCAACCAAAGGATGGCTGCAAGGATGGAGAATGGTCTGAGGGCATGGTGTGCAAGCAGCCTTTTTCTTTAGATACTGAAATTATAGCAATCTTTTGGATGACATTCAGACAAAATGATCCCCCTGGAAATCCACGCACTGGGAGTGATATCAAACCAGAAAACCTTTATTTTACACTGTCAAATCTATCAAAAAATGTGACTTTTCCTCATCTTTGTAAGCTTTACTCTCTACACTTCATAGAGGTTGTACTTGACCTTCTCTTTATGTCACAGGGAAAGACAGATTTGGTTTATAATTAGTCATTACTATATCACACAACATACTAGCTATCAAACTGTTGCCTATTCAAACAGCCCTCTAAGGAGCTGCACGCAGTAACAGCATTTACCAGTCCTTGCTTTACTCCCAGCTCCCTTTCCACACCTGGCTGCCCACCCTCCAGCAGCAGCCCCCTTCAGCCAGCTGCCGCAGCTGAAATCCTGGTTGTGCATTTTTCAGCTGTGATGCCAGTTGCACAGACAGCTGAACACCAGCACACAGCTCAGAGAAGTCACACGCAATCCTGCTTTGGTATATTTTGAGTCTGACCACATGACGTTCCTGATAGGGTTTAATTAAGGCTGTGTTATCAGTTACACAAAGCTACAACCCGCTTTGTAGTGTCCGCACAGACATAGGAAGCTCAGCACAGCTCCCAAGGAAGTGGGAACATTTTGGTCATCACTTGAGGCACAAACAGCCGTATCACCAATTTTCTGAATTAACACAACGATCCCACTAACTAAGCAACAGCAAACTGTGCTGAGTACAGTGTGACACTTGTAAAACTCGAGGTTTGGCTCATACCCACATAACGAGGTACACAGTGCATTGCGTCTCAACCTCTGCCATCAAAATGAAGGCCAACACAGAATTACACACTGGTGATTTCAAAAAGAAGTTAATTACAAGTCTGCCCTAAAATACCTCCTGGAACATTCAACCTGAAAAACATGTTACGAGAGTTACAGAATAGCGGCCACAAAAAAATTAAGGGCAAATGAAAACCAACAGCCATCCCCCAAATATTAAGCAAATGAAAGAAGTTGCACTGAAGGAAGAATATTAGGAAATATTGCACTATGTCACGCTTGTCTCCAGACCACGGAAGACCACTGCAACTCATACAAATCTTTGCATGTTGATTTTTACATAACGTTGATTTCATTTCCTCAAGTCCTTACATGGATTTACTATTTTACAAAAGTATTCTTCAGTGATTTTCCCCACAGCCCCTGAAGGTTCACCTGTGACAGGCAGGAGAACCACACCACTTCGTGCGACGTGCCACACAACCCAAGCTGTGCCCCGGGAAGGAGCTCCCAGCTGCAGCTGGATGCCCATTTTAGGTTCATAGGCGCAGAGAGAGGAAGCGTTGTCTTTTGTCTCAGTGTCAGTGCTTCAGCAGAGAGCCATCTGCATCTCTGGGATGAGACTATTTGGTGTATCTAGCACTCCCTTAGACAGGAAGGAGAAATAAAGGCTTGCATTGATCAGGCAGATGCACTGAGCTATGCTGTGCCGCAGCACTGGAGCTGGAGACAAGGAGTTATTGAGAAAAAGCAGCACAGCCACAGCTGATCACCTGGTACACAGTGGCACAGGAAGGTGAATATTCAGGTCTGTAAGGCACCTAGAGCACAGTCAACTGCTGACCTACCTGTGAGACACACAGCAAAAAATGGAAGGAAAGACATTTGGTATAAACACTGACAGTAGGCAAGGCTGTACTTTTCCGAGTATTTTTCTGTAAAGTTGGGATCGAGTCCAAACAGTCCTTCTGGTTTCACTTGAGAACAGTCACACAAAAAGTAAAACACCTGCTGGGAGTTCTAAAAACCCAAAATGAATGACTGCAAACCACTGCATTCAGCTAGTGTGCAACTGGTTATTCTTTGCTAAACTGTACAGAGGTGTCAGCTTGAGATGCAATTATATTAAAACAGAAATTTCACTGCCTTGGCCTAATTTACTCAGGGAAAACCAGTTTTACTCAGCTAACCCAGAGCAAAATTCAGCCATTACAGCCAAGTCTACACCACCAGCACCTTGCTGCAACACTGCAACACAACCTGACGTCAGTGAGCCCATTAACAAAGCTATATTTAGTCTCACCATCTTTCCATTGGTAATTGACAGTTAAGTCCTCATGCAAGGAACTAGAATTGGTGCGAGCAACCTGACAAACTTCAGCACAGAGCCAGTGGGCAGGGTGACATCTGCCAGATATCCTACACCAGAGCTGGGGAAGCTGAAAGCAGAACTGGGGCCACCAGCCACAGCGGGGCTCAGAGTGTGCTTAGAGGGGAACCACAGCATTTCTAACTGCACAGGGAGAGCCCACAGGAAGCTCCTGGGTGGCCAAAGCCATATGCCCCAGCACTGCCAGCACCCTGCCTCAGTCAGCATGGGGAGCTCCATGAGACACGGCTGTGTCGGCCATAAGAGAGGAATCAAAGCCCTTCGCCACAGCTTAGATTTCTGCACCATACTCAGCCTTCAAAAAGGCATATTCCACTACTTTTCTCTGCAAACACTGACAGCTGACTGCTTGTACATCATTTATACTGCCCTTGTATTTCCATTATACAACTGTCAGAACAAAGAGATGCACTCTGACATCAAATTTGAACAACTTCTGCAAGTACTTCTCCTCTAAGGTTCTTCGCAAGGAGACGACGTCCTAAACAAGGAAATCATTGCTGGACATGTTTGAAAATAGTCCTCTCTGTGTAACTCCAGATCATAAACCAAAACTCTATTTCCTTGAAGCTCTTACTAATAAGCTATTGTAGGATTAGATCAACAGTCTCCACCTCTGTTAAAACCAAGAAAACAGCTGAACGTATTCTACTTACTTGAACGTACATATATTCTAGACCGTCTATTTCCATCTTGCACCTCTTGTGACACAAATTCTCAGCACTTTCCAAGGCAGTTGGTGTTTCTTTTCCAGGCAAAATAGGCTTAACCTCCATGGAAAATATTTCTGTCTCTCTGTCTTGGTGCCCAGTAATTCATAAGGCAACTTGAGAATCTCACTGGTTCCCTCAGCAAAACAGCTGAGGTCATCTGCTTTAAAGATATGTATGAATAACCCATGGAGTCTGCAGGGTAACGTGTGACACGACATGCTGGGGCAATGAATTCCCTCATTGTTAGGCTGACCCACAATATTTTAGTTTCTCTCTCCAGCTCTACAAAGAGTGTCCTGCCATAAATCAATGAGCAACTGCAGAATTCTCTCGGCTTGTGATAATTGAATGGAAGAATTCAAAGGCACTGCAAGTAATGCAGCAATACTTCATGATTTTTTCACAGCCATTTACAAAAGACCATATGGGATGCAAATCTCTCAAATAAGTCTCTCTTCTTCTATATTTAGAACTAGGCTAGAAGCATGCAGTTTGCATCTAACCGCACAGCAATCTAACAAAACTTTACATGACAAGTCACAAGTCATACTTTCCTTCTGTGTTAACTACCTACTATAAAGAGAGAATGAGAGCTCTTTGAAGCACTGCTGCCTTAGCCTTTATATTTAATTTTAAAAACAAGACTCTCATCACACCAAAGCATAAGCAGCCTGGAAGAGTCTGCTCTCAACCATCTCCGTTGTCTCCTCTGAGCTAAGTAAATTCAGCGAGCCAATTATCCTGTTAATTATTGGTGGCAGATTTTATTTGATGTGAATTAACCTGAGAGCTTTACGGGTAACCATACCTGAATGATCTTGACAGCCTATCCTCCAGCTCAGTCCTGATACTGTTCCCTCAGTCCTACCATCACTCTGGTGACCTATCATTGATATCTCCTCATCTTCTTATCTCCTTTTCCCCTAACACTTTAAGAAGCTTTACCCCAGCCTGGAGTAGCTCCATGCCACTGTTGCTCCAAGAATGTCTCTGACAGCACTTCCTATTGTCCTGCAGTAATGAGACAAAGAAACTAAATCCGTCTAATAAGGAAAACAGATGCTGTAAGGACAGAAAATTTTTGCTTCTTTTATCACCTTCTTCAGAATTTGCATTAAAATCCACAGATATATTGGGCTGGTATGTGTAATACATATTCAGTAGGAGTAAAGTCTTTATTAGTGGTGCCTAACATTTCTTGCCTTTTCTTTCCAGCTGCCTAAAGCCCAGTCCAGTAAGAAGGGTCCTCCTCAGATTTAATCATGCCAAGTGACGTCCTGAGTCAACTCAATGCTACAAACCCTCAGACAGAACCACTTCTCCACCAGAACTGGATGACCCAGAGCAGCAGGACACCAACTCATCAGGGCCATCTGTTCAGTAACTCTGATGCTCTTTGTGTTGGTGCAGCACTGGGGAGCTCAGGTGTCCTGCACCAAGCCGAGGAGAAGGCAATGCTGAGGAGAGGGCAGCACCGTTATCTCCCTGAGCTGGTGGCGAGACCGGAGTGTGGGACATCCTCCTGAAAATATGCTCTTGCTATTAAACATTAAATCTGGGCTTTATGTAGCCAGGTCATATCATAGTGCAACACTGCATACCCAGAGCTTAACACTGAGAACTTGACGGGCAAGCATCCTAATGATATGTTTCCCTTTGTTTTCCTGCACAAATTATTCTGGGCAGGCAAATGATGGCAAAATTATTTCTCAGCAATAAGAGGAAATAGAAGGTCAAAGCCTTGCAGATGTACAGGCTTGATTTCAAAGCACAAAATTAAGCAATAGGATTACTCACACCAGTAAAGATAAAGCTTTGTAGAGGAGCAGAGTTAAGCAAAGCCAGGGTTAAGCAAAGCCAAGTCATTCTGAGAACACAAAGGAAATGATGCAGTCCCAAGCAAAGGCTAACACAAAGCTCAGCCTTGGCACAGGGCTCTGCCCAGCACATCCCTGGAGGTCTTTCTGCTACCGTTGGTAAACGAGTCCTTAGCAATCCCATCGGATCCATCCTGCACGCAGCTCAGATGTAAAGCCAGCAGGAGGAAGAAATACTGTACAAAGAGCCTTTGAGTTCAGCACAGCTCGGGTGCTCAGGGCCTTCGGATGCATTCCCACTTACTTGATAGTTTTGGTACAGATTTAAACCACCCAAATTCTTAGGAGTGTTGTCCTCCAAGACAAAAATACACATGTGTGCTGTGCTATGAGCAGGACTAGTCTACAGCAATAGCTTAAGTGAAAAGATGGACAGAAGAGGAAATAGTGAAAGTTGCAGACATGAAGGAAATTCCCAAGCAACACGGGTTGCCTCTGACACAGACTGTACTTTTTGCAGCAAGAACCACCTATTTCTCAGGGAAAACACAAAGTTCTTCCCTGCTGCAGAGAAGAGCAGAAGACAGCACTGCTTGAGTTCATCACCACCATGAATGACCGGCAGCAGTCCGTCCCCACACCACTCCTTGGCCCCGGTCCCACTGTACTAATGCTGCAGAGTCAAGCCTGACCGCCACGGCAGTAAACACTGCTGCACCCCACTGAGCACAGAGCTCAGCCAGAGATAACCTGCACACCTCCAGCACGCAAATCAAACAGCCCAACACGGAATGTCCAGACACATGCAGGTGTCAAGACTCCAGGACCATAAGCCCAAGTCACAAAGTCGGAGTTACGTGGGGTCCTGTAGGCAGATGCTGGGTTCTGGTTTCTCAGCAGCCTGCAGTCACCAGCCCCACTGCACTCTGCCCTTGTCAGCCACACTGCCCACACCTGGGTTTACTGACACCTCTTGCTTTTATCTCATTAATCCTATTAAGAACAGACCACCAAAACCAGATCCTGCGATACGGGATGCTTCTGTGATTTCAACCAACTCAACCCACTCAATGTGCAACTTCAATAGCAGAAATTCTTTAATTCTGCAGAGATTAAACGATGAGTCTCACTGAAGAAGGAGATCAGCTACAGCGAAGTCTCAGAGCCAAGCAGCTACCTGCAGACAGCACAGCAAGAAAGGAAATCTCACAAATTTCTGACCCATGCAGTTCCCTCCGACACTTCCCCATGTCAACTCTGCTACAAACCCTCAGACAGAACCATTTCTCCACCAAAAGTTGTGGCCAGCTGCTGAGCTCAGCTCACCCATGCTGTGGTGGGAGGGCATCAGAAGGAGGGCTCAGAATGGACATTTCTGCCACTGTCACCGACACTGGGTGAGCTTGACTGAAAGATGCTGCAAAGGGAGAGTCGCAGCAGGGATCAAAGCGAATGAATGAATGAGTTGGTCAATAAGTAAATATAATAAACCTGGCCACACCAAACTGACACAGAAATACCTTGAGGGGGCAAAGCAGTGGGCTGCAGGACAACAGCATAAAGCAGGAACGACCCAGGGAAAAAAGGAATGAAAATGAAGCACGTTACAATTCCACACGGTTCCTGAAGTCCCAAAACTTTCAAAAACCACCTTAGAGCAGATCTATCCACCTGCCATTGAAAGCAGTCCTACGGGACAACAGAACACAGCCCAGGGCACCACATGCACTAAGAATGCCAGGGACACAGCCCACAGAGCACCCCAGCACTGACACTAACACCTCCCAGCAGAACCTGTATTCGTAGCGCTGCTGGGAGCAGCGATGTGCAGCACAGCTCAGGCCATTGCTCAGTCAGCTTTGCCAGCCCTCCAACTTGAGTTCACACCTCCAGATGAAATACAGCGATGCAGAGCAGCGTGGCTGGCTGTATCTGGACAGACACCCTGAGATAAGATTTCAAGTGAGCCACCTTGCACAGCGGTCCCCATTACTGATGTATTTTCCAGCCACTACCAGTGATGCCCAGCACACAAAGACTGCATGGTGGATGGTGGGCAAGGGCAGGTGGCCACAGCACACTGCTCCAGGGCACACACACAGCACGCAGGCAGCAGCAAAGTGCTGCAAATGCATTCCCTCCCACACCCGCCCAGGGCACACCTGCCATCAATGCCACGTGCTGGGTGTGGTGCTGCATTGGAAGCTCTGGTGCTTTAAGGAGCTGCCCTGAATGACAATCCCGGCTGCGACTGCCAGCACAGAAAAGATGTGAAAGTCACTCTTTCTGTGCCTGCATATGGCTCGAAAGAGGACAAGAACAGCCTCGTGCCAGGGGGAAGCTGCTGTCCTTGGTCATTCAGCACGACTGCTATCGGAGGATGGAACGGTTTTACCTTTTTGCTCTTTTTACCACTGTGCACTATGACCTTTAATCTGTGCCACTTAACCCGGGATGAGCTCTGCTGCCACTACTCATGGAGAAATCACAGCTGACAGAGCAGCACCACGGCCCTGCCTGGGCACAGCAGAAGGGGAGACACTCCTGCAGCTGCCCCACAGCCCTGCACAGTGCGGCTCCACAGCAACTCAGCTGTACAGGGCAGCGAATCCAAGGTCAGCGTTTGACATTAAAGACAAATACTTCCAATTAACTCATAAGGAGAGATTTTAACTGTCATAGTAAGAACATCCACAGAGTGGGAAATCAAGAGATAACTTCCCAAAGTAACTCCTCGAAGAGCAGAGCACCGCTGAGTGCTTGGGAACGGCCCCACAGCTCCATAGCTCTTTTGACCTGAATCTTCTTCCCGTTCTGCAGAGATGTAAGAGATGCAGGTCCAGGGGGCAAGGAGTGGAGATGCCAACAGACACTCAGTGTGATCCTGAGGATGGGATGGGAGTGTAGCACACGTGGCTACGGACCCCGACGGCTCTCAGAGGGCCGCACGTGGACTCGCCCAGCTTCCCAAAATGCCACTGGAGGATTCTGACGGCGTTCGGGGCCGGTGACCCGGTGCTCCCTCCTGCTCTGCCGGCCGCTTTTCCCAGCCGTTCTGCGCCACGTGCGGCTGAACAACGGAAACAAAGCTCCGGACGGACAGAAGCCCGGCCGCACCGCGGTGCCGGCGCGTGGGGAGGACCCGCGTGGGACACGGGGCGCTGGGGCGCCGCGCACGCAGAGGAGCGGCCCGCGGAGGAAGCGCACGCGTCGCCGCCGCCGACCGCCGTCCGAAGGCGCAGTGTCATCCCAGGGGCGAGGCTGCACCGCCCGCCGCTCCGCACGGCAGAGGACGCCCCGCGGACCCCCGTCCCGACGGGCAGCACCCACGGCCGCCACGGCCCCGAGGACCGACGCCGCCGCCACCCCCTCCCCGGCTCGGGCCGCGCCGCCGAGTCCATCTTGGGGCGAGGCCCGGCCCGGCGCGGACCCCCCCGCCGCTCCCCGCCGCCCCCGGCCCGCGGCCCGCCGCCGCCCTACCTTGGTGTACAGCTCCGAGGCGGCCATGGTGCGGGGCGCGGCCGCGCTGCGGCGGGCGGCGGGGGGAGGATGCTCAGGCGGCGGCGCGGCGCGCCATGTTGCTGCTACCTGGCGGGCTGCGGGGCCCCGCTCTGTGCATTGTGGGAGCGCGGCGGGCGGGCGGCGCTGCCTCCCACCGGCGGGCGGGCGGCGGAGTGCCCCGAGAGCCGCGCCCGGCACGGCCCTGCCCGCCGCCACCGCCGCGCTGAGGAGGGACGGGCGGCCCCGCCCGAGCGCGGTGTGCGGCTGTAACGCTCGGGCCGGTGGCGGAACGCTGGAGAGCACCGGGCCCGGAGCAGCGCGCGCAGCTCCGAACTGAGGGGGATGAGAGAAATAAACGTCTTCGGAGAGCGCAGCACCTCCGCTTCATCAGCCCTCAGTGGGTTTCCCGCAGTCCTTGGGACGGCAGAAGTGCGGCACCCCGCTGTGCCCCCTGGTTCCACGCGGTCCCAAACACGGACGGGATCCGGAGCAGTGCCGGGCCGAGCTCCGTCCAAGTGCTTCGACTTTTGCCTTCGCCCCTACAGAAGCCATCCGTGCCAGCAGCAGCTCTGCGTGCCGCCCGTGTCTGGACTGCCCGGCAACCTGCTCTGTCCATTACGAGGAACAGCAAAGCCGCTCCGCAGTTAGAGACGACGGCCCACGGAGGAGATGGGGACCTCCTCCAAATCGCACACCAAGGAGTGACAGCAGGAATGCAAACAAAGCGCTGGCTCCCAGCGAACACTCCCAGCGACTGCTGCGGTCCGGCTGCACTTCGCTGCGACTTGAAGGAGAGGACACGGAGTGAGCACAAAGGAAAAGCAAGAACGAGGTGAAAACCCAGAGCCCAACTGTGTTCTTTGTATTGGGTGCAGCGGTACGATCTTCAGGGTTAATAAACAAAGGTTAATGCATTTGGAATAGAGGTTGGCAGGGAGAGTGCAGAACGAGAACTGAACAAACAAAACCAGCTCAGAGCAGCCCACCAAACCCTTCCTTCCCACAGCCCAGCAGTGCCTCTGGGCCGATCAGCCACGGCAACTGCCACTGCCCTATGCTTCCATCACAGCTGTCTGTTCCTGTGAGCGGACACCCAGGAGAGGAGCGAGCTTTTTGGTCGAGAAGTTTGACCAGCTGCTCTTCAGGTGCACCCTGTGGCAAAATAGAGGTCCACACCACAAGGCTGCCAGTCCAGGAGGCACACATAACAACAGGACATGTGGTGTGGGGTTCCAGAGCATGACTGTCCCCATTTAACAGACTCTATCCTATACCAGTAGGATAGCATTCCTACGTGTGCTGCTCCACATCTGATACTCAGTGCCCTTTTTCAGGACACCACTTCTTCTATTGGAGACACTTCAGGAGCTTGCCCGGCCCGTGGTTAATGCACCAGCTGCTCTCAGCTCAAGCTCAAGAGCCAAACGTAATTATAAGCACCAGCAGAAAGTAGGTATGAGTTGGATTTGACACAGTTTGCATAAAGCTGGATTTCACATCTGGCATTAAGGACAGGAATTGGGGGCACTGAAAGTTGTCAAGAAACAACCTGTTTGTGGTGCAGCTAGACTGCTTCACTTACTTTAAGAAGAATCTCCTACATCGTACATTTCATGGTAAGATTTTAATGATGTGCTCATCTCATATCCTTCAGGCCTTCCTACTGGCTGT
The DNA here is from genome assembly GCF_038088225.1 of Cyrtonyx montezumae. Taxonomy (NCBI): domain Eukaryota; kingdom Metazoa; phylum Chordata; class Aves; order Galliformes; family Odontophoridae; genus Cyrtonyx; species Cyrtonyx montezumae. The sequence goes on along the minus strand of NW_027071903.1, from coordinate 24,819,518 downwards.
TGTCACACTGTGCCTTATGTAAAGAACAGATTCTCCATTGGCCATTCTGTGAAATCCCCACGCAGAAATCTTGCTCCAGTTAACTTGCCCAGCCCTACTAGGGAGATTCCTCTGGTCTCAGGAACATCACATACACATCTTCAGTGGTTTGCAGAAATTCTTTCAGAGGCTTAAAACCATCACCAAGAACTGAGCTGATGCTCAGAAGAACCCACAGCTCTCATTCTTGTAATGTCAGCCATGCAGTTCAATTCCCTGAAGCGATCACATTCAGAAATGCTGTTTCTCAAGGAAGACTCCCACAGATGTTCCTTCCTCAAATCTATTGAGGAAACAGCTCTACAGCTCTGGGAATGCCAGTGATGGCTATTCTGCAATGCTGTGTAGGGATGTTGGTGCATTACTCAAGCAAATCTCCTTTATTGAGAGCTACATTACTCCCCAATAAAATGAACTAAACCCAGCTGAAATCTGTTGTTTAGGTGAAATCAGAAACAAAGAGTACTAGCCTGTTTTAAAGCAAACATGTCTGAAATGAGTGGAGGCTTTGTCACTGCTTTTCCACATCAGACAGAAAAAAGCCTTCTGTGCCTGCTATATTCAGACATACCTAGACTTGAATCTGTAAAAGGCACATCACTAGAGGAATGGTGAAACAACAGTCAGACCAACTCCTCCTTCCAGTTAAAATACATTCATCCTGCTCACGTGCCCTACACGATCCCCCAGTCTGTTCCTTCCAACCCACGCAATGCCCTCAGCCATCACACAAACATTACTGCAATTTCACCTTCTGCCTGATGAACAGTCACCTTCCAGGAGCACAGGGACTGAACACTAAGCTCTGAGGGCAGTTGTGAGGCGTGGGCATAGAGCTGTATTTACCCGACAATTGATGCCCCTCCCCATCAGAACAAGGACACTACTGCCTGTACTCCTTTGCACTGCCTTGACACAGCACCTGGATGTTGCTACTCATGTTGGACACCTGTTAGAGATGCAGGGTACACAGGCTGTTACTCTGATTTGGTTACTGTGCTAATGGCACAGAAGTACCACGTGGATCTTGAAGCTGCACACAGACCTGTACCTAAGTCACAGTGACTTTGCAAGTCGTTGGATTCTGCCCAGTATCTCCATTTCTTGGAATCTGCCAAGTTCAGGTTAACACAGTCTTGCAACGATGCAAACCTCCAAATGCCAGGTTAGCTCCCAGGAATCCCCTTCAATCAGTGTAAGGGACCAAAACAATCATCTGTTACGGAGTTTTCAAACAATAAGCTTTAATTGCCTTATTAGAAAAATAAGCACTGAAATATATATAAATGTGATTACATTAAAGTAATTCTGTAGTCTAACATACTAGAAACCAAAACCCAGTCATATTTTCATGGTACAGAGTAGCAAGATTTAGGGCTTAGAAACTTTCCATAGAGAACAGGGAAGTATGCAGGATCATTTAGGAAACCACAGTAAAGACGAGACAGATCTCCACATTGCAATAAAAACTAAGTAGATCAATTTATTCTGTATACTATACAATGTGTAAGTTTGTAAAGAACAATTGACATTTTTATCACCTTAACATCTTGACTGGGTGTAATTATGTCCAACAAAATGTACTCCCGTGGCTTTTATACACTGTCCTACTACATCAAGAACAATGAGAGGGAAGCCTTTGGTGCTACAAATCTGGGGATGGATCCATGTGGTTGGAATTAATTCACTTTTAACTATCCTGAATAAAACGTTGGCGCTACCTGCTATGACAAGCCTAGATGAGCACTAGTCTAATAACAAAACACTGTCCATCTTTAAAGGCAAAATATGAAAGGGACTGCCAGTCTACAGCGTGGGCAGGTTTTCTTTGAAAAAGGTCATTATCAAATGGTAAAACTCATATAATACATTATGTACATACGTTTGGATAGCTGAGTTATCTTGCTGGAGTAAGCTGAAAATAAGCATCGATCTACAGTCACATCTGCTTTACTGTTACATGATTATTGGACTTCCTACGTTTTAAACAGTGTTTAAGAGTCAAAACAGCTGTGCCTGCTGCTTGAGGTCAGTCAGATGGAAAGGCCCATAACCAGTCACCAAACTCGTTAGTATTACAGTACTTCAATTAATCTATTTCTAGCTGAATTTGTAGTAACCTTAAGAACTGCAAGTCACTGAGTGAGCAGCGAAAGAGCTTGTGTTAGCAGCCAGCAGGACGAGCTGATCCGTAGCTAAGTGAGAGGAATGTTTAAATTTAAATGGCTGTTTTTTTTAAAACCTTCCCAAGAGTCAAGAAAACTCACCTTGTGTGAGCTACTCAGCAGTGGAACCAGACAATACAAAGCAAGCCACCTCCAGCCGCTCAAGTGTGTTTCAGGCCCAGTCCTATCATTCAGTTTTGATTTTCATTTGTACATAAAACAATAAAGAGGGATTTTCACATTAGGACAAACATCTACAGAAAGCACTCTGTTCCAATATATTCAGTTTGCTTCCAGCCTAACTTCTTGCTAAACCCAGTCAGTCCATTTCTTCAGCCTGCTCTGTGAAAAACCACAAGTTCTTCACAATGCTAGAAGTTAAAGAAGAAAAGGGCCTTCTCTAATTACAAGCAAAGGGCCACAAAGACTTGATAAGAATCAAGTTGGCAATTTCAAAAATACCCTGGAATGACTCCTCTAAACTGAAGAGGGTTCACTGCTATACTTTGCTCATCTTCTAACCAAAGCAGAACCGAATTAAGATATTCACCTCATCTTGATCATTTTCTTATATTTACCATTGGAAAGCACTGCAGAAGACAGAGTCCTCTGAGTAGCAATCACCTATCCTGCAAGACCTTTCTGAATATATCAACACAAAGTGCATCCTTCTGAAAACATGCATCTTCAAGAGTGGTTTCCCTTACAATACCTGCACGAGTACTTTCTTTTATTGGATTGCTTTAATAGAACTGTTTCTTTTAAGAAAATAGGATTCAGTGCGCTGACATTTTTGAAGGGTTTCTTACACTCCTGAAGAACACCCAGCTATGACTGCCTTTATCAGAACCAATTACATCACAGATCACTACATTTTAATATACCCAATTTCATCAAACAAATCATACCCTGCGTCAGGTTATCTAACGTTAGCTGCATACTCTGGCAATCTAGTGCTCACAATCTGTATCATACAAACTATGTTTGTTTCTATCTTCTAAAAATGAAAATTTGACCAATTCTCAATAGGTCACCATATAAATATGTTCCAGTTCTTTCCATTTCCCAAAGCCAATGAGGGGCTGCTGTAGAACAGAAAACAAGGAGTTAGTTTACTACTGCTACTACTTCAGAAGTTCAAGAAAAAAACAAAACCAAATTGTTATAGCCTTTTACTTCCAGAAGTCTAAAATAGCCCAAAGACAATTGCATATCAAATCTCAGCAAGCCTAGATTTGGAGTTTGCCACAAGGGAAAATCTCTAACTACCTTCCATGTCATCCAACTGAGCATTCCACCCTTAAAAGCTTAAAGAGCTGCTGAACAGAAGGGCACCTGCCTTTAAATGCACCAATTTCAGATTTGTATCTGAATGCTGCACGTTGTTGCGAAACAAAGTGTACAACTGCAAAAGCATAAGGCTGAGTCAAGAGTAAGTAAAAGTGTTTCACAAATTTCAGGTGTCATTTTTACTTTCAGTAGCAGGAGTCTGGGCTCTTAGTTTCAGGCCAAGACTTGGAAAGGTACAGAATCACTTGTGCTTTGATTGGCACATTATCTGCTTTTTAAAATGTAAAATTAATAGACATTTGCAAAAGGTTGTGCAAAACTATTGTATTTACAAAAATGGCACAAGAGTGAATTCAACAGTCTATGCACATGCACACTTCATTCACATCTTCAACAAAAGTGTGTCCTAAGCTACGGAGCTGAAAAGAACACCAGCTTCAACAGGCAGTTGTCAATAAGCACTAGATTCACAAGAGTTACACCAGAATGGGCAAATATTGCCCAAGTAAAAACTCTATTGTTAAAGCTGAAACAGGTTTAAGGCCGTTCAAGTTCAAGAGCAGAAACAAAATTCAATCAGAGCCCTGTGTTTGTTTTTATACATGCTTTACCATCTAGCAACTTGTGGTCTAAACCTCTATTTTAGACAACAAACCCAAACACAGAAGAAAAACCCAACACAACTGGAGGTTATATTAAATACAAATATGCTGTAATTAAGGTGAAATAACAAAAGCAGAAACATTAAAAGTTGTAAAACTTGCAACGTCACTTGCTGGAACCAGTCCTACACTAGGAAATGGGCAATATGTACATTTTCAAGTAGAATACATTGCTCTAACCAAACCTGTCCTTTTTTTAATCAGTGCATTGTTCTTAACTAGTCCAAATACTACACGTTTTACTCTAAACAGTACTCCCTTACAATAGCAGCACATGCTACCGCTACCTGCAAAGCTGTCAGTCTCACGACTTAGTGTAAGAAAGAAAAAGGGGATGTGAGGGTGAGAAATAACTATTAAGGAGAAATAACAGGAATGAGAATTATCATGCAGTTCAGCTGTTCTCGTCAGCCAGCCAGCTTGCTAGCAACAAGAGATGGTTTCCGCTGTGGGAGATCCTGTGGAGTAGGAATATGGTCACCAGTGACTTCTGTCTTGTCAGGAGCTGCAGTAGGCAGTTGCTTATTCTTCATCTTTGCTTTAGCCATGTTGTAATCACCAGAATCAAAGTATTTTTGCTAGAAGACAAAATACATACATGGTTACAAGCCTGAAATGTTATCAGAGGCATGAACTGAATTTGGTGGTTATATAGGTTTGTTAAAAATTTACAGTTAAACATTTTCTCATTTAGCAAGGGAGCTCTATATCAATTATATATATATATATTAAGACTATGAAGAACACTCCCTTGACCATCAGTCATGGTGCAACTTCAGCAGCACATGTAGGGCCTTAACTGTACACATTTGTGAACACTACTCTAATCCTATTTTTCAAAGGGCTGTGCTCTACCACAAATACAACCTGGGGGTTTGTAACTTGTGCTGCAGTGCACAAGCTGTGCTAGACAGAATAACCAAACAATATACAAAGTTAAGACTGGAGAACAATCTCTGCTTTATCATACCAGAAGATCAAAGCATCACGAAACTGCATGCTAACAAGACAACCTTTTTTCTGCATACATTAAAACAGAAGCTATAATCCCCAAAGTCCCCAAACCAATTACTTAGTTAAGCCAGGTCTACCATGCAATCCTGCTGAAAAGCACTGTGTGAAGGAAACTCTTATCCTAGGCTCCAAGTTCCTTCAGAACACAAGTGTTTGGATTTGTAAAACAGTGTGCCTCAGTATTTGAGCAAATTTTAATAGTATTACCTTTAACATTCTTTGTCAGATTTCTCAAAATATTATAATTTATCAGCACTGCACTGAGATGAGACATGGAGTTTCATCCAAGGCCTGCATCAAGTCTTTAACTGCTCAGTGCTTTGGGAAACAGTTGTATTTTGTTTACATCTTCCTGTGAGGTCCCTAATTAACATAACCCATGATTTGCACAGATCGTCAGCTAAGGCCAAAAACTAGATTTTGGACAGAGATTTACTTTAGCAACTGTTGCTTAAAATGGATTACCGCCCTAGCCAGAACACCCCCCATTTAGCTTTATATGGATTTACTCCTCAAGTCAGTTGAACAGAGGCCATCACAACCTGCTGTGTTTATGCACTTGCAACTGCACTCCTCATTTAGTGTGGGTGCTCACCAGCTGCAGGATGCTCAGCAGCAGCAGTTGCCAAACAAGAGTAATTTCAACACCCAACTTAAAAGGTCTTTACCTAAGATAAAGAGGCAGAGTTTGTTTTCAAAGCAAGGCCCCCTGAAGGTGGCTTTAAATGTTCTCTTTCAGAGCCTGCTAGAAAGTCACAGAATTTGTCTTTCCCATGCAACCAGTGCACCAGAACCCCATAGTTTCAGTAAGTCTTCCCATAACTCAGCCCTTTTGAAAATATAATCCATTCTTTGTTGTTTTTTGTTTTTACTGTGGCACACCTGCAGACTAGGCTTTAGTTATAATGTAACCCCAGCTGGAAACAGGCTTTCATATTTTGCTCTTCAAGACTGAAGAAACAAACAAACAACCTTTTAAAGGGGAACTAGGTAATAACAGAACTGCTCAACTTTGAGATGGTTAACCGTTCACTCTGTCCATATGATAGACAGTTTCAAGTAGAATCCCCCTACTGGAACATGGGATCCATTCTTAATACTATTCTGGAAAAGGTGTGCTAATAATGGCATGTGCACACAGTGTAGAACATTTCTGGACAGCAAACAGCAAGGGGCAGTGTGTCCTATTTGCCAAATGAAATCTGTGCTACAGTTAGCTGTACACATCTAGAAGAGTATCTACAGGAAAAAATACCCTTCCACCTTTTAGAAATTAGAATATGAGCCCATTCCCTTCTTTGAAGCACTCCCGTGCTCTCCTCCGATTTGCTCTAGCTATTCACAGATGGCCTGTATTACGTCCTCCTTTTCAAACTGATTCTACATCTATCCAGGTATCTTCATGACACAAAAGCTGACAACACACTTGCTATCATCACTGCTTTAAACTTCAGCAATGCAGGAAGCACAGCAGCGGCCTCACACCAAGTAAAGGTGCTTCCTCATGTAAGACATAGAGCATGCTAAACAGAAGTAACCAAAAATATAACATGGAAGAAAGGTATTAACAATGCATCATGAACAGAGAGCTGAAGGAGGCAGATTGAAAATCAGAACCCACACCCCTATGCCATCTTTCATCATACTAGCTGAATCCCAAACACTGAGGGCATTAAAACACCCACTGGCCTCCCTACCCTCCAATTTAAAACTATAGGCTGTAACAAGCTTTGCATGAAGTAGTGCTACAACCAAGATTAAGATCTCATGGAGATTATCTTGCTAGGTTTTTTTTAATCACATTTGCACTGAGCGCCAGCAGCCATCATAATTCCTTTGCGGCCAATCCTTCTGGATTGGATGCTGGTCTGTGTGCACCAGCAGTCAGTACAATACACACTTACCTTGCCCCTGGAGTGTCTGCACAGGCACTGAACCCACTCAGCCTCCTCTGGGTTGCCTTTAACCGTGGAAGTCATCACCTCATCTCCCACCTGCCCACCCCCAGCAGCCATTACCCAGGCTGCACACACACCACTTGGTGAGAGAAAGCTCAACCCAGAAACCTGCAACAGTAACCACTCCCTGGAGATGTTACCAGATAGTGCAGAATTACATCAGCACTGAACTCCAACAGCTGGCCTGTGAAGGATTTCTACCTGGAATCACTGCGTGCACTCAAAAGGCCTACATGAGAGTAAGTAACAGCACGACAGCAATGAAAGCGCCCTCGGAAATAATGGCAGACCAGGATTATTCCAACAACAGAATTCTAACATGCCTGAAAATGATTCACTTCATCATCACTTCATGAATATTGAAACAAGAGGAAAAAAAACCAAAACAGCTGAATAACTAAGAAAATAAGAGACACTGTTCAAATGTAGAGCAAAATGTAAACACAAATTCACTCACTCTTCTTTTATTCTAACTTTTTTGCATGTGTGTATATTCAGAATTACACCACCACTCTCAAGCCACCAATGTCAGCAGGTGGCTGCAAACACTAAGCCATCACATGCTAAAAACATGAACACCAGCAGTGGTTGTGCATCCTGAGAAGGCGAGAATAGTAACATAAGATCAGTACAAAACAAGGAGGAGATTCTGACTCTCAGTGTTCAGTGTATTTTCTCTGTGGAAGCCCATCACTGCTGCAGCGAGTCAGCTTCTAAGTTAAGTTTCTTAAAATGGCAGCTGAGCCATTGGTGCTGTATGCAGCTATCCTGCCAGCCTGGCATTTGTTTTGAGGAAAAAAACCTCTCTCCCCTAAGCTTTCACAGATAAAATCACAGCTTTCACTCATGCAAAGAATCAGAGATACCATAATTCTGGAATTTCTCATCTGTACCCTGGGGACAACAAAGAACTCACTCCTTTTTGAAGCCTCTTCCTCAAGAAGTCTGATCCTCCTGGCTTCTGGCCCAGATGAGGGTATCTTGCTTTCAATTTTGCTTCTTCAGCTTTTTCTGGGCTGATCACCTTATCCTCCATTTCCTGAAACAAAATCAGCAAGACTTTAAAAGAAACATTATGATAAATTATTTACATAGAACCCTTCTGCAGGTAATTCACCAGCAGGCAGATTTCTGGACATGGATTGGAATCTCTTCAACACAGTTCACTTTCACAGGCGATTAGATGTTACTAAAAGCAAACTGCCATTCAGTTTTGAACAAAAACAGAATTCCCATGAACATATTTTTGGGGGTCAAAACAAGGGTTCTATCAGGAACAAATGTGAAAGATGGGTAAGAACCACAGGATTTGTCAGTTAGCTGCCTCATTGTGAGGCTCAGCAGATTACTTACGACTGCTGCAACTGTAATACATTGATACTCGTTGTGAAAAACGTGCCTGTTATCATATCAATAATAAACACTGTATTTCTCAATACTGCCTTTCTATGGGAGGCCAACACTGTCATTATAGAGATAGTTAAAAGAAGACATTTCTGCCCTGAATATGTGTATTTATGAGAACACTAAGATACGGATGTTCAAAGTGATGATGTGAAATGGAAAAATTGCAGTTGGTACATCAGCCTTTCATCACTGACCTCTACTTCACAGTCCTTTGCTCTGGTTCACGCAGTAATTGGATGCGAGAAGCACAATTGTTTGTACTCCATTTCAAAAATATTTTCCATCCAACATCCTAATTTTGCCACTTTCCAGTATTCAGTCACAATCGTTTCTTTGTATGCAAACCACGGCAAGTTCAGGAAAAATGTAGACTGACTGCACTGACTGCTGCATTTCTTGAACAGTTATCATCTGAAGTCACAGAAAGACTTTTAGTCAAGAAAGAAGAAGTGGAACCGAAACCAGGAGGGACCAGTGACCAAGGCTTCATGTTCACTTTGAGCCACCAGGCAGCCCCTTCCCTCAGACCCTCTTCCATCCACGCCCTCATCCTCTGCACTGCATCAGTCAGCACGACCGCACGTACTCCACGTGAGCGAGTAACAGGAACTCACTCAAGGGAAAAATAACCACCTACTGATTCTTTTCCCTCCTTGTCCAGCTGTACTTCATTTGGGCCAGCATCCCCCTCAGGATCACCAAGCAGCCTTCCCTGACACAACATAGGGCTGTACATACTGCCTCCCACTACACAGTATCACACTAGAGAAGAGCAGTTTCCATGTGTGTATGACAAACATTGTTCAGCCACTGTTCTTATTCATGCTGGTTTTTTTCCTAACATGCCGACCCTGACTCTGGACCTTCTCAAAAGCTGTCCTTTCAGCTAAACACTTCAACATCTGATGCTGAATCACTGGGTGCTTGCTGTTGAGCCAACACGAGGCATTTGAGGGGACATGTTTTGCCAATACCAACCAAAGGAGATATTTTTAAGAACAGAGGGCCAACAATAAGGAGCTCACACAAATACACATTCACAATGCATCAAAGGAGACATTTATGCAAACCCGAGGGTTGACAAATCATCACACAGCAGGCGACCAAAACACCAAATACTGCACTGTGCATCAGGGCAGCCGAAAAGGATACAGACTGCAGTCACCTTCTCTTCATGACCAAGAACAAAGACCTCCTAAAACTACATAACACAAAGAAAAATGTCAAAAAGACTGGGGTGTCAGATACAACCAGCTGACAACAGGCTCAAAAATACCTAGAGCAGTTCAAACAACACACAGCTAATCTACAGAACTCCTTGCCAAAGGATACAGGGGACACCAACAATGGAGATGAACTCAGAAAGGCACTGGATGTGCTCACCTGCACTCAGAAGGCCTTTATACCACAGACTGAGAAGACCTGGGATAGCTTTCCAGGGAAGATCGCTGCCTGCTTGTCCTGACCTTCTACCTCCTGTGGAGTAGATGGCATTGAGCTCTCTTGGAGATGCATCATCAGGACACAAACGCATTAATCCAAACCCACAAGGCCAAGTGCATTAGTGGTATTTTCCCTTGAGTTATTATAGAAGCGGCAACCAAATGACTGACAACTGATGGAGAAAAATCAAGATGTACCACGCACTTCTTCCTAGTGACAACCACACAAGTTGTAATTTTAGTTCTCTACAGGAATTTTTGCACAGCTAATGAGGTCTGCTCACTTCATTAAAATGAGCTACCAGCACAGCCAGCAGTTACCTAACACATTTAAAGATGGCTTCTGCTTTTCATCTTTATGAAAACCAAGAGATTTGCTATCTACTGGACAGCTAGGAAGAAGCCTTGTCAGCCCTTTTAAGAAAGCTCATCCTGTTCAGTAACAGATGTCAGACAAGAGTATAAAGTAGAAAATGAGGAAAACATGACAGCAGCGTAACTCAACAGTTATGGGAAAAGCCAGTCTGGAAACGAGAGGTACCACTGCTCACAGCTTCCTGAAAGACACGGACCTCTAAGGCAAAAACAGCACCAACGATTCGAGCACACATTCACCACCATCTGAAGGCCCCTTTGTTGCTGACTTCCTCCTGCCACTATCCCAAGTTTTCACACAGTGAACAGGAAGCACTGGTCTCATGGAAAGTTTTCAGTCGACATCACCCCTCACTGAGTGTACGTGCAAGCTTCCTGCAGTGTGAGGGTTTGTAAAGAAAGCCTCCACATGCTGCCCCAGTGCTCCTGCGGGGGTTTCATCTCCAGCAGGTACTGCAGGATGGGTTGGTTGGATAAGCACTGTGGAGCTGAACATTAAATGTGCCAATCCTTCACTCTGCTAACCCAGAGAAACATTCCTGAAAGTGACCACTGCAGTGCCACAGTGCCAATCCGCAGCTGTGACATCACAGGACACAAGCTCAGGGAAAATGAAGTTTTACTGATTTCCATGTGTCCTGAGCAGCTGCCAGACCTCAGCTAAACGAGGTCAGCACGGGATCCAATGTCTCCAGCAGACCGCAGCGCTCCAGGGAGCAGCGCATTTCAGGACTTCAGACCCCAACTTCGTCGGCAGCATCAGCCGCGCTCTGCTGGCATCCCAGAACGCGCTAGAACGCAGCACAGCGAGGCGCTGCCGCGTGTCAGCGCGCTGCTCTTACAGCGCTGCTCCCGGAGCGCCGCACAGGGCGGGCACGGCTCCGAGCGGGCTCTCTCCGGGCTCACCGTGCGGCCCCGTCCCAACCCAACTCCCGAACCTTTCCCCAACGCAGACGATGAATTATTAAACGAGAACTTCGGAGCGCCGGGACGGACGGCTGTTCCCCCGCAGAGCCCCGCACGGCGGCACAGCCGCGTTTCGTAACTTCTCCGCCAGCGGCGGCTGCGGGGACGGCAGCGGGCGCTGCGAGGGCGAACCGCGGCTGAGTGCCGCCGGGCAGCACGGCCGCCGTCCCTTCGAAGCCCTGAGCGGCGCGGGCTGCGCGCGGCCATTGTGTCGGTGCCCCCTCCGCCGAGGAGAACGCGGGGTTATTTATTAAGGAACCGCGGCGCGGCCGAGACCCTCCAGCGCGGGCGGGAGCGCAGCGCGAGCTCGGGCGCGGTGGCGCCGAGCGAGGGCGGCGGGGACCGCCCGGCCCGGCCCCAGGCTCGGGCCCCCTCCCCCCGGCGCTGCCCTCGCAGCCGCTCCTCGGCGCCTCCGCTCCGTCTCGGCGAGGCGCGGATGGAGGCGGGGAAGAGCCCCGCGCCAGAGCCCGGTCCCCCTCCCCCCGGAGGACCGCCGCCACCCACCTTCTGCTCCTCGGCCGAGGCGGGCTCGGGGCTCTCAGCAGACATGGCGCCGCGGCAGCAGCACGGCGGGCGGGGCGCCGTTCCTCCGCGCAGCGCTGCGCTCCTCCGCCTCCGCACAAGATGGCGGCGGCTCGCAGGACGGCGCGCCGGCGGGACCACACTTCCTCCGCGCTCAGCCTCCCGCTGCGCGGCCACGCGCCCCGATCTTCTCGCGGGCGATTTCCGGCCCTGGCCCCGCCTCTCGTTACGTCACCCGGAAGTGGCGCCCTGCGTTCTCGGAGCGGCGCTCCGCGGGTCTGACGTTACGCGCCGCGCCCGGCGCTCACGGAAACCGCAGCGCAGAGGACACGGCGGTTCCCCGCCATTGTGCTTTGAGGGAGCGAGTGTAGAGCGCCCAGCGCAAAGGTGTCCGTGAATTAAAAGCCTCAGGAACAGCACAGGTGCTTCGGAGGCCTGAAATACAAGAAAGCTGCGCAGAGGAACTGGGTCGTGGTTTGAGGGCGTATTTCAAGAGCAGATCGCAAGGACGAGGGGTGTGGAATCTACCCAGAAGTAATGAGGGAAACATGCAGAGGCCAAAGGACTTAACGTGCTGTGGTTCAGGCTGGCGTGAAGATGGCCAGCAGAACAAAGCAGCAGGGGTGGGTCAGCTCGTTAGAACGAGTAAAGATCAGTTCATAGGACGTTGGCATCCGAACTGTTTCTTTATCTGGTAAATCTTTTCAGCTTGGGTGAAGTTATCCCTGAGGGCTTAGAGAACTGGCTGAGAACATCTCCAGTCAGTTCTCCACCGTTACACAGAAATATGTAGGGATGCAAGAGGGAGGCAGGATGAGTTGACAAGTTGACACCCTCTGCTACTAAAAATCCAAGTATTATAACATGTGAAGAGGAGTTTCATCCATGAGACGTACCTGCCCACCTTTCCACGCTAATGGGCACAGAAAGGCCCTGCTTGTCCAGCTTGAGGCATTTCCAGACAGATACTGCCCAGTGTGAAAGCAAGGAGCCAGAACAATGTGAGGGGCAGAAAATGTAAGCAAGGCTGGCTGAGCAGTGTGCAGTTGTTTCAGATAGAGAAAATATAATTGAGGAGTATATGCAAATTGCTTTCTTTGATTACTGTGAAAAGGACAAGTTGTACCTGACTTCATCAGCAAGCTCAAGTTGGACATTAGAAAACACTCTCCCAGTAAGTGAAGTTCAGCACTAGACAGGACTGTCTGCAACTTCCATCCCTAGAGGCCCTCAAACCACTTGGAAACATTTGTCAAAAACAATGTCATGAGGCTAAGCCTACTGAAGAGCAAACAGAAAAAGCAAATGGCCTCTTAACGTTATTTCCTGACTGATGCAGAGAAAGTCACGTGGAACGGAGTTCATGTTTTGCAAACGTTCAACATTTATCTGTGTGTTTAATAGTTGTGTAACTCAACTGTGAGTGGAAAATTACTTCAAGCTGTACACGGATAACCCGAGACCATTTTCATTCTGAACAGTATCTGTACAGGAACTAAGTGCAGTCTGACCCTGCAAGTCAGCACCAACTCATCACATGGACATGACTTGTACTGACCATGCCTCCAAAACCCACACTTCTTTGCTGTTCAAGACAAATAAATATATCACTTTGAAGAGAGAAAATGACAGACTGAAGAAGTCATTTAAAGATACAGACATTAAAATGTTGCATATCGTCGGTGCAAAATACAAATTTAATCCACTAAAGGTAAATCATGACTTTTAATGAGAAGTGTCCTTTTCTGTTCCCCTTTTTCCATCAGGCACACAAGCAGATGTGCACCATGACACAGACAAGTACTTCTAGGATACATGCTGTTTGCTTGTGACTGTACACTAGATACAGAGAAACTAGGATGCATTCTTAGTATACTACATCAGGCCCTAGTTACACATGCAGTACAACTGCAGTTGTATTTGACTCTTCTGCTACCAAGATCTTTTTCAGTTCTACAGGACACACAGATGACTAGAAACTGCAAGCAATTTCCTTGTACAATTTCCCCCGAGTTTCTATAACAAATGCTAACTTTTGAAAACCCAGTATAACAGAGGGGAAAAATACTGCTTCAGCTGGAAACAAGTTCAGTAATATTTGTGTTTTGCCCTTCTGTAGCAACAGTCACTTGAACAGACAAGAGAGCTGATAAGTATCATCTGGAAAGTCTGGTCTCCCTTACTGTCCCTGGCAGACTTCCTGGAGATTTCACGGTGCTCTGACTTCATCTCATCTCAGAGCAGCATTGAATATACAACACACTCATTCGTTCTCCAGTCTTCATCAGATAAGGATGTTACACTCCCATATGTGAAGGTCACCTTTCACATTACTGACACTATGAAAAAACAGTGATGTAAAGAAAAACATGATCCAAGGTAAAACAGCAGAGAAACTCCGAGATCTTTGGCAAGCATTATAAAGCTTCATTTTCATTATTAAATATATACTTCAAAATGTAATCAAATGCTTCTAGCTTTATTTCTCTCAGTTACACAGTTTAACACTTAGCATAAACTGTTTATCTGACTGTGATTTGTTTTAGGAATACATGTATTGGAAAGCATTTATATGCCCAACATAGCATCTCTACTAAAACTTCATATAGCCACCTAGTGGCCTACATGGAATTGACCTATTAAAAATATTTAGGATTACATGAAGATCCTCCTTATCTAAAAATAAAACAAAGTACATGTCCCATAGCTTTTGCATATATTTAAGATATAAATGCTAATTTGTTTGCACAGTACATCCTTCAGCACAATCGGAGAAATCAAGTGTGGAAGGTGGAGTTATATGAAACACCAACAGACAGCAAAATCAAAGTGGCTCTTTTGGAAAGAAAGAAATGGAGGGAGCTAAACATGAATCAAAGATCTGAAAGCAAGGGGAAGTAAACAAACATTCCATGCTATGGCTGCAAGTGTCATTGATCTGTATGAGAGGAAAGAGAAAAAAGGAACCATCAAAGAGAGAAAAGAAAGCTGAATGCTTGCATAGTATGAAATGTTACGGAAGTTCAGTCGTTGTCCCATTTTCAATAACTTAAATGAATATCACTTAAAACATCACACAGATTAAAGACATCTGTATATATTTCAGATTTCAATATTAATGCCAAAAATACATAGTATGATTTTACATAGGATTTATGCTACATTAGAACACTAAAGACAAACATCACTTGAGTATTAACTGAAACATTAAATATTAAATAACTGAAAAATAAAATAAAAAGTGTAAACACTAAACTAACTTAGGAAATTGCTATTGCAACACATCCAATGAAGTGGTTTTAAACAGTACAAAAAGATTAGAAGTACGCTTCCAGTCTACGTGGAATACACAAAGCTCATTCCAGAAACCTGTTACAAAACTGGTCCAGGATCACACAAGAACCTTCTCTCTCGAGCGCCATTTTCATGCCTTTACAGATTTAATTTTATACTGCTTTACCAATTTGCTCTTGTAAGGAGTAATCGACAGTAAAACGAATACTTCAGTTTGCCACCATTGGCTAACATCTTGGGGAAAACTGAGGATTTGTTGGAGATTCAGTGTAAGATTTGAGTTCATATGCAGCG
This sequence comes from Cyrtonyx montezumae, assembly GCF_038088225.1. Lineage (NCBI taxonomy): Eukaryota > Metazoa > Chordata > Aves > Galliformes > Odontophoridae > Cyrtonyx > Cyrtonyx montezumae. The sequence continues at coordinate 24,804,090 of NW_027071903.1, read as the reverse complement.
CCACTATCAACTTCCATGGACTTCCGAGAGAACAGGAGCCTAACGTCTCGGTGGAGGTAGATCTTTCCAGACTTAGAACTCTGGAACCTGAGAAGACATGAATGTATACATCATGTAAAACAATCAGAAAAAGATTAAATAGTGTGGAATTAGATGCAGAACTTTTAAGAAGCGGAGGCCAAAAAAACCCCCACTTGAATACAAAATGAGCCCTTAAATAAGCAGCATGTTAGAATGAAAGAAATAACATTTTCTATTTTCTCTATCCAAACCTGCTGCGAAGGAAAAGAATAAGAGATGAGGAGCCAACTGAACACAGAAAAAAGTCAGCACGTAGCACATAATGCACCTTTTGATAAAAAATGTTGTTGATAGATCTTCTGAAGCACAAGTACGATCGACTACATCAGTTCAGATGGAATAGATACACTAGTTATCAAAGCACTACTGTAAAGTACACCTGAATTACTCTCATTTTACACATGGATCCATCAGGAAATCATCGTGGTCTATTTTTTAAACTTCTCAAGCTCGTTATTTTCAAGCAGTAAGAATGCTGTAAGATTCCCTTTTCCCAGTAAATACCACTTCCCTGTACCTGGGCTTTTCTGAGCGTGACATTTCACGAAGATCGGAGGAGGGTGAGTGGGAGTGGTAAATGTGTTTGGGAGATTCTTCTGGCTTCTGCTTCCACTGCCTCTATTTTCTGAGAAGTACCTAATACGGTAACTGGGATGTGCAGTCCTGGGTTTTCACATGTGCAAGTGCACGAGAACTCACAGGAGACAATCACACACCCCTTGTGGGTGGCAGTGCAGTGACCAGCACAGGACTGGCTCCAGAGCTGCGGCAGTTCCAGAGGTTTTGTGTAAGGGAATTAAGAAAAACACAGCAGACATTTCTGACAGATGGTGTCCTAGGAACAGCACCAATGTACAAATATAAGAAGGCTTAAAAACACAAATAACAGATGAGCTAGGAAGTCTGCCAGAGGAAAAGAAGCTAAGTGATGAACATGACTGGAGAAATGGCAAACGAGCACAAAAACCTCTGTGTATCAACAGGCAATCAGAATTCACAAAGAACAGAGTAAGCCATAGGAACAGGATACAGCAGGATAACCATAAGAATGGACACGCGAAGATCTTTTCTTTTTACAAGAGGAAAACACAAGAAAAACACAATACAGCACAAACTGTAAAATCTCTGAGTTGTAAACAAACAATGGAAAATAAATTTCTAGAAAAATCAAGAAAAATGCTAAGGGATCAGAAAGATCAAAAAGCAACCAGTAAGTGAGGGGCAACAGGTATCTTCAGCTTCCACCAGCAATGCGTCTTTGGCCACATCATGAAAAAAAAAATATATATATATATATTTTTTTAATATATATATAAAAAGAAGTTTCTCAACACCCTGAAGAATAGTTGAAGCACTGGTTTGAAGTGTACCCCCACCAGCCCTCAGTATCAGTGACTAATGAAAGAAATGAGCCCCATCAGCTGCTAAACAACAGCCATTATGCCTCACATAATTAAGACAGACACTATGTCAGTAGCTACAGCAACTTAAAAACCTGAAAAGCATGGAGCTGTGGGCAGGTTCTCTGTTTAACTGCCTTTTCCAAGGGGTGCCAGAGTACAACCCAGAACCCAGCTGACTGCTGCCACCACAGCACAGGGCACAGCTGGGCTCTCTCTTCTATGCTCACATAGACTTCAGTACAACACAGAAGTCTTTGTTTGGCATATAACAAAAGTTTCTTGTTTTTATTTCCAAAGCATTTTCAAGAGACTTCCAAAACTGCAGATGCAACCCCTGCTGTCTGTGTAAGAATCCTCTGCTTTCTGAGCATGTTGCTTGTTATGTCAGTACAGCATGCTGAACGATCTCAGACATACAAACTCCGTATGTAAAAATTGCATCAACACTGTATCTGACAGTGTAAAGAGTGCTGTACAGATTCCAGCTGCCCATTTAAAGTTACAAGATCTATACAAGCATCTCTGCTGAATTACCACTTGCAAAGAAGGCTTTCATGATGCAAGTGCTGACAGCTATAATTAAGGCCTTATGAGCAGATGCTACCACAGTGCAGCTTAACGTCAGGGACTTCACTTTGGTTGGTTGGGTTTCCCTGAGAAAAGCTTCAGTGTTAAGCTTAAGAAGCATGTTTTCAGAAAGTACTGCGACTAGAACTGTAAGGCTGCTTTAAGCCAGCTCTAGTAATAGTAAAATCTTTATAATTCATGGGTTTTTTTTTAGTTTTATGTGCAAGTTTTCAGAAGGATGGGTTTGAGGAAACCTGGCTGCTATTAATCCTTTTCTAATCCTTTTAAGAATTCAGAAATAACATATATGAATGATACTATACTCATACGTTTTGTTTTTCCAGCCAGAAATAGTTAACATTTACAGTTATGTGTTTTACATTATACATTAAAAACCCCTATCAGAAGGCTGGACTAAATCATACAGGTATTTCAGAACTAACAGCAGCAGAATTGCTACATGCCTGTCTCAGCAGAAGACCGCAGATGTACTGTCTGAAAGAGACTACAAAGAAGAAAGCCAGTTTCCTTTGGGTCTGTCTAAAACAAGCCTACCAACTACACGAAAGCAGAAACCAAAAGGTAGTTATGTTAAATACAATAAGTTAGTGTGACTTGAAAGGACAAATTTTAATCCAGACTAAAATTCAGGATGAGAGCACAGTTCAGCACCATAATCGTGATGTTATTTTCACACTCCAGTAAGCCAACACACATCTTTTCTGCCTGTTGACTTTCACTTAACAGAAATTGGTGGTCTGGGACCACTGTCAGAGATAACTACGCTCTCAAGACTGCTGGTTGCTACTTAGTGGCACTAGTTACTATGTAGAATTACTTCTGGAATTTTGAAGTTAAACTAAGAGATCCAACTGTTCACCCTGCTAGCTTTAGAACAGCAGCAGCCCTCAGGTTTTCAAGAGTTGCAGTGAAATCACTGGGTCTGTGTGCACATGCTCTGTCCAGTGCAATAATGCAGGCAAAAGTCTGCAAACTGCTGGAGAACAAAGCACTGCCATCACTTCTCCTTTGTTTCCAATGGCAGCCTACAGAACATCCAAGAGTGGCCACAGCACACCTGGTTTCAGGCAGTGCTTTGTAAATCCTGTAAGGAAGATGCAGTGAATATTCTGTAAAGTGAAAGGCGTATCAGTGCTGCTCATTTGTAAAAGAAGTTGTTAGATTTCTACCAGTAAACGCTGCACATTTAGCAGTGATTCCAGATGCTTTCGTGTCAGAACCTGTTCTGCTGACCAGGTCTGTGTGCATAACCACCTCCTCCTCACCAACACTTTGTCTTTGTCTGACTTCTGCTGTGTTACAGGCACGTGCACTACTTGTAAGCTCAGAGAAGGTCCTGTGAACTCAGCCTCTTCTGGAAGGAAAACAACTAAGCTTGACAAGACTATAAAACATCAGGAAAGGACTTTATATTTTATCTTTATTCCTCCCAAGCAGAATCCAAACTATTAGCTTTTCATTCAATACGGTCCATTTGAAATACCAAATTAACAGCACTGTCTGTAAAGTACGCCTGCATGCAGACAGGCTGGTGGCAAAGGCAGCGAGGGAGAAGTTTCAGCAGGTACTCGGATTTCTCTTTTAAATCTTTTAACTCCCAGCAGCTTACCTCAGATGTATGAGGTAGCGTAGTAGCCTTTCTTCAGTCTGTTGGCTGTTGTCTTTATTGACAGTCCGCTTCATTTCTCGTCTCACAGGAACAGAGAAAGTTCTTTGCCGTAGGAATGTCTGATGATTAGCTGGCATCTCTCTCAAGTCATAGATCACCACAAACATCTTCACCACAGTTTTGTTGGGGTTAAATAAGGTCTGAAAAGACAGATGGTTCGGTATGATGCTCTTTAGAGATGAAAAATTGAGAAAAAAATCACGATAATAGTCACCATCCTCTATGCACTTTGCTCCTGTATAAGTCAATAACATTTATGCAAAAATGTGTGTTTTTTCTGTACACTTCAACACTTTAGATACAAGAAATTCTCCTTTTTTAAAATATGATAATAATCATTCTTTCTGATCTGAAGCTGTGGCGTTATTTTTACTAATATGCTTCTCTTTTTACTTTTTTAGTCAGATTTTTGCCTCCACTATTTTTGTGGCATGCTGTGCTTCCAGCAGGTGCAGAGGTGGACTCCACATTTACACCTGGAATTAGCAATGCGTCATCCTGGCCTGAGTTCTAAGAAGAAAGAGGCAGACCTTGATTCTAAGCAATGGTTATGATTTACTTTTCATTTCATTCCAGAAAGTAGGTACATTTAAAGTGTTGCAAAACATAGCTAAGACTGAGTATTTAAAATGGGCGTTTCTTTTCAAAGGATTTCAGAATCTGACTTGTGGATTACCTCACTGAAGAAGTAATGACGTGTCTCCAACTATCCTGAATCTTCAGTAACTTATCTCAAGTCTTTTCATGGTATTGCATGGATTAAGATGTTTGGAGTCTCTTTCTTCCCACATATTACAGACGGATTTATACTTTAAATATTCACGATTTTACAAGTTTTATAGAGAAACTCATTTTTCCACTGCTAGCTTTATTCTCCCCTCTAGTAAATTCCTCCTTCCCTCTGCATTAATTTCTTGACATCAGTGCTTTTAATGCACTTGCATCTGCAATGAGGCGCCCATTTTTAACAACCATAGAAAGGATGACCCAGGGAAATACTGACCTATCAGCCTCACCTCTGTACTGGGAAGGACCATGGTGCAGATCTGCCTAGAAGCTATGCTAAGGGAAATGGAAGAGAAGTGATATGGGACAACCAGCATCATTTCACCAAGGGCAGGTCCCGCCTGACTAATTCTGTTGCTTTTGATGATGGTGTAACTAGAATGATGGACAAGGGAAGAGCCACTGATGTCACCTGTCTGGACTTCAGTAAGGCCTTTGACATGGTCCTACTTAGCATCTTGCTCTTCAAATTGGAAAGACAGGAATTTGATGAGTCAACTGTTTGATTGGTGAGGAACAGGTTACAAGATGGTACCCAGAGTGTGGCTGACAATGGCTCAATGTCCAGATGGAGATCTGTGATGAGTGGTGTCCCTCAAGGGTCAGTTCTGGGATCAGTGCTCTTCAACATCTTTATCAATGACATCAACTCTAGGATTGAACGCGCCCTCAGCCGGTCTGTGGATGACACCAAGCTGTGGGGTACGGTCAACACATCCAAGGGATGGGATGCCATTCAAAGAGACTTAGACAGGCTCGAGCAGAGGGCCCAGGAGAACCTCAGAAGGATCAATAAATCCAAATGCAAGGTCTTGCACCTGGGTCTTGGCAACCCCCACTACCAATACAGGCTTAGAGATGTAAGGGTGGAGCCCTGATGAAAAGGACCTGGGCCTACTGGCAGATAGCAAGCTGGACATGAGCCAGCAATGTGCCTTCACAGCCCAGAAAGTCAACTGTAACCTGGGCTGCATCAAAAGCACTGTGTCCAGCAGGTCAAGGGAGGTGATCCTGCCCCTCTGCTCTGCGCTGGTGAGACCTCACCTGGAGTACTGCATCCAGATGTGGAGTCCTCAGTACAGGAGAGATGTGGACCTGTTAGAGCGCATCCAAAGGAGGGCCACAAAAGTGATCCAAGGGATGGAAAACCTCCCCTACGAGGACAGGCTGACGGAGCTGGGGCTGTGCAGCCTGGAGAAGAGAAGGCTCCGAGGTGACCTGATAGCAGCCTTTCAATATCTAAAGGGGGGGCTATAAGAAAGAAGGGGACAGACTCTTTAGTGGGGTCTGCTGTGACAGGACAAGGGAAAATCGTTTCAAACTAAAGGAGGGGAGATTTATACTGGATATAAGGAAGAAGATTTTTGTTTTTTTACAGTAAAGGTGGTGAGGCACTGGCACAGGTTGCCCAGAGAGGTGGCGGATGCCCTGTTCCTAGATACACTCAAGGTCAGGCCGGACCAGGCTCTGAGCACCTGATGGAGCTGTAGGTGCCCTTGTTCACTGCAGGGGAGCTGCACTAGATGTCCTTTAAGGGTTTATTCCAACTCACATGATTCTATGATTCCATTCTAGCTGCATACATACCACTTGTATCGTTCCTGAAGGCGGTACCCGATAACCCCTTTTACCAAGGGACTCTAAAGTAATTACACCCTGGGGAAAAAAAGAAATAGAATTACCAGGATGCAATACAAATCACAGTGCTCTGTTCACTTAGTTGTACTTACATGTTGCTTTTAATTTTCACAATAAAAATGAAGACAATATTTGAGATGCAGTTAAAAGTCAACAGCAAATACTTTTGCAGATCATGAAAAGCTACACAATAACAAGTACGTTCTCCTCTTGAAACAACTTTCAAGGCTGCACATGTTCAAACCAGCAGTCAGGGAGCTATGGAGAAATAAAAAGCCGTTCTAGAAAGCTCTAAATTAAAAATGAAAGACTTGTCCATGCATTTCTACACAGCCTGCGACTGCACCAATAATACTTCCATCCATGAAGAATTAATTTCTGCTTTTCAAAGACAGCAGATGCACTAAATCTCCCATCCTAATCCAAAACTAGCCATGATATCATCTGCAGAGATCTACAGAGCTCGTGAGCATCCCACTAGCATCCATTGAGGAAACCACTCTGCTCCAGCACTGCTGAGGTCCCCTTAAGGCTCTGCAGTACAGCATCAGCTTCATGATGCTGCCGTGCACAACTGGTGTGCTGCAGACATGGACACACCAAAAAAAATCCAACAACACCAACAAAAAAACAACAGGAAAAGCACAAAGAAAACAGCTATACAAGCAGGAACAATGCTTCTGATGATGGAGGCACAATACAAATCGTGTCTTAATCCTGTGAGACTTAGCCATAAAAGCATGTTTACAACATGCGAGAAAGCCTTAAACAATGAAACCCTGCTAGTGAAAGAAGCAACACTGCTTTAACCATTTGGAGAGCATCACAATGCTTTAATCTCCTGGAAAATGATGTGAAATAATCTAAAAAGACGAAAGCAAGAAAATTGATACTACTTTTCTGTAGTTACAAAAGATATATACAAACTTAAACTGTATTATGCAAACTTAACTTTTAAAGCCATTTAACTTAATTTTATGAATCAATTTAGAAGCAGAATATCAAATATATGGTACACCCTACGAATTTAAAGTCTAAATATTGAGATAATCAGGCATTAAACCCTACTTACATGTTTAAAGAAACTATTTACTGTATATTAAACATACATACCCATGGAAAAACCTCTCAGAATGATATCTGTCACCCAGGTAACACCCAGTTAATTAAAAGGCATCCAAGATGAATCTAGCTGTCTGATTCGATGGTTCAAAGCACCCAACATATTTTGCTTTTTACAAGGTAGCTCATTTGAGGCATTCAAACCCATGCTGTCAATGTAGAAGTGCAGAACAGTGTGTGAATACCAACAAATCAAGCAACTTGTGAAAGTGACATGCTCAACACTAGCTCAGACAACAATTGCCTAAAAATAAAGGGCTAAACAACTTTGACAAGGGGTCTAAACTCTCCATCCACAACTGCACCTTGGCCTACCATCCAAGCTACTTACTGGCAAAGCAGTTAGTTCCCCAGGACAGCAGTTTGTTTGGACAACAAAATGCATCCTATTAGTCCAGTTGTTGCCTCACTGCCTATTTTAAGAATGTTGGACAAAAAAAAAAAAGAGATAGCAGAGGTCAATCACTCCAGTGATATTCCATGACCAGAGCAGCTGGATGGTGGGACACAGCAATAGGAGAAAACTCATTACTTAGGAAAAGAGAAAGGACAGGAGGAAGAGACCTTATTCATAAGAAACTGGAAAAGTCCCAGACCCCTCCAAAGCCTCACTGCATGAACTCCCCACTCACCTAGCTCTCAGTTTCCATCTCCGTCTAACAGAATTTAATTCTCCAATCACCTGAGGTCAGCTCTGTCCTTATGTAAAAATGCAGGGCTTTGAAATAGCAAAGGAGGAGGGCAAAAATATCCTCCCTGGGGATACTTCTATCTACTACCACAGAAGTACCTGATCAGCTGAGAAGCTCTGAATAGCTCTGGGTAGTTTACATATGTTAGTATGCTAATTGCTAAACATCTCAGCAAGCTTTAGGCTGTATGTTTGGTTACTGTATTAAAGCATGAGTTAGACAAGATCACCTGACTACAAGCTCATGAACTTGGACCACACACTTACCATGTAAGGAGAGGGCGCATTATCATCTGAAACACTGTAGAATGACACTTCAACAGGCAGAGTCATGTGAGTGGGACAGAAGACTCCACTTGCTCCCACTTCTGCTGTGAAGCCCTCCACGATGCCCAGCGGGTCCAAGCGAAAATTCAAGACAGACTCCTGAAAAACAAAACACGTACAGTTTAGATTGAAAGCACCTCACAATACAGCAGAAAATAAAAAGCAGCAAGCAAGAAAACAGTCTTTATAAGGACCTGGGTCCTAAGTGTTTCAGGAGGTGACATACCAGAAATCACTACTGAGCCAGAAATTGCAACAAACAGAGGAGCACTCGGCAAGATGGCAGCGGTCTAACAGAAAGCATCATGTAAATCCTCTCTTGATCTGACTCAAACCTGCATAAAAGCCCACAGAGAGCAGCAGGATCTATTCAGGACTTCCTTTGGTATACACTATCTGAAAAAAAAGGCTGTAATCCGTAGCTTTTCTCAACGTATTCACTCCATGTTTCACAAGGTATAATGCAATCCATAAATGCTCTAATTAGTCACTGACATTTGATGTGCTACATGAAATCAAAAGCTGGAGGCTACCCTTCCAACATGTTGTTTACTACACCGATTTCATGCAGCTTTTATGAAACATTGAGTAGGTTTTAAGAGTAAGAAATGTGAATTTTTTTTCTAGGTTTATATAAGATAAAAATGAACAACAACAGTTTAAATCTCATTTAAGCCAGCATAACACCTCCTAACTTAACTGTAGGGTGAATTAGAAGTAAAAATTTCTCTTTTTGTATCTAAGAAAGAAGACATTGTTGGGAATGAAATTCATGGCTTTATAGATGAAAATTGAAAGACATTTCATTCAATTTAATTATGAACCTTTGTGCTGTAATCTGGCTGGAATTATTTGCACTAATGCACTCTAAAAAGCAGTACAGAGGAATAATAAAAAATACCACAAGACTTCTAGACAATATGCAATACCTCAAAGTTTCCCAGAAGGCTAAGACTTGTTACTGGTGGAGCACTAGAACTTAGAAATGGTTTCCCATGGCTCTCTGGATCACTCTCTCTGTTTATACATTGTTGTGGGCTATATAAATAAAAGAGAATAAATGTAAAGGATGAACACATTTCCTTTTGTCTTCTGGGTATAACCAGGTCTAAAAAGAATCATTTGCTTACTGCATTGCAAATTACTGTGCTAAAGAAATACCAGTTGAACACTGTCTGTAAATATTCTTGCAAAACATTTTCTAGGTAACTGAACAATAGCTTCACCAAGAGATATAGACAATACAAATGTATGTTGTTCATTAACTCTGAATGAAAAAACAGAACTTTTACGTTTATGTTACGCACAGTAATGTGTAAAAAGTCATGACTAGTCCCTTTCAAAGGTTATGTTCTCAGAGCAGATATAAAAGCAAAAACATTTAACCCATTCAACTCTTAAGAGCAAAACATCTCATTTGCAATGTTTTTCACATAATGGAGGAAAAAATTCCAGGGAAAAAGATGACTCAGTGATTAATATATTTTGTTTGAGTACTCAAGTGTATCCTACAGCATCCCCAGTCCTACATGGGACAGAGCTGGGCTCAGCAGCAGCTCTCACTTTAGGACTTTGTTCCAGTGCTGTGCTGACTTGGGGTCCTGAAACAAAACCCATCAACTGAGTATCACAGTTGATGGTAGAAATCTACTGCTCCTACACAATTGCAATGAAGCTAAAAAAAATCTTTCAGAATAAGAATTATTCAGAAAGGCACCCATACGTCTGTGTTTGCTACCCAACTTTGGTGTTATATACGTTCTGTTCCCAAAAAAACCTCGAAGTTTCTGGTAAATAAAATGTACCTTCTTGCAGACAAACATTTCAACTGCAGCAGTGATGAATCCAGATCAAAGCACCCAGACTGTGTTTTCCTCTGAGGAACCTCAAAAGGGGAAGAAAATGCTAATTTAAAAACTGCACCTCCAGTAAGCACAATTTTGACAAGTAGGCACAGGTTTGCCAAGAATTTGCATGACATTACAAAACCACAAAAACAAGAAGTTATTCTGAACTCTGTGGGAAAAAAAAAAATCTATAATTATTAAAGATTGTGAGTTCTGGTTGACAGAACTGCTTAAAAAGATGGAAGTAAAAACCTGATCAACAGAACAGGAGCTCCCAGAAGAATACGTGAACAAAGCAACAGGAACTAATTGCACCCCCAAATCACTGTCCAGCTCACTCAAGAGGCTTTGGAGCAGTACAGAGCGTTAGGAATAAACAAGTTGTACCAATTTCCATCTGAGTTCCCTGAAAACACAACATCTTCCATAAGCACCAAAGAACAAAACACACTGTATGCTGACTACAAAAGGTCAGCATGTCACTAGTTTTAATTGGGAATGCCTTTTTCTTTAAAATCCCAACCAACCAACCAGGCACTATGTAGACTGCTCTGAAAGGAATGCCTCCTGTTTATTTCCATGGAGGGTTCAACAGATACAGAGAGCACACTAATACTGCTTGATAGAAGAAATTCTCAGCAGCAAAATGCTATTTTTCAGCACAGTCTCTACTATTAGCTGTGTATTTTTGCCAGCAATGAGTAAGAGCCTGCATGCCACACTGGTAGAAAGTCTGCGCTGGCAGAGTTGACCTACTACTTCATAGCTGCTACAACAGTGTTATTGCTAGAAAACATCGCCCACACACTCCATCTTTCATCACCCCAAACAGCTGGAAATCAGAAGGTGCCAAATCCAGACTACATGGTGGATATGGCAGGACAGTCCAGCCAAGACTGGCAACGTACTCCGTGGTCTTCAAACAGTATGGGGCCTGGTGTTATCATGCTGCAAGAGAAAGGCTGCTTTCCTCTCTGGCCTGACTGGAAGTTTGAGCCTTCATCTTACTCAGTGTTGTGATGGAGCAGTTAAAGCTGCTTAAATTAGTCTGGGTTCCAGGACATCTGGAAAGATCAGCCCTTCCCTGTCCCAAAAGACAGTGCACATCACTTTACTCACTGACATCCTCATCTTGAACTTTTTCTTCGATGGGCAGTTCACACATCATCACTCCATGGAGTGCTCTTCTGACGACATCTCATCACTGGTAATGACCTGATACCAGAAACTGCCACCTCCAGCCTCACACTGGTTCAATCAATCCTGACAAACTTGCATACACTGTTCCTTCTGTTTCTGCACAGCATTCGTAGCACCCACCTGGCACAAACTTTGTGATATTCCAACATTGCAACTATCATTTCCAATACACTGAAGCCAATGTTCAGCTCCATACACAGACCCTTGGTTGTAATCTACCAATTAGCATGGATGAGCTGATTGAGGCACTCTTCATTTTGTGGAGTAACAGCTGTGCATGGCCATCTGGAAAGTAACTTATCTTTCATATTACTGACACCACTGCTGAAATGCACCGTCACCTCCCTGTGCTCAAATCCACTGTTTGGTCTCCACAAACATTCATCAAGTGTCAATAAATGTCAGTGGGTACCACTGTTTCCCACATGGAAGAATTCAGTTTCACACTTCAGTTTCATAAGCACTTCCAGGTCAGACTAGTCAACATAAAACCTAAGGCATTACTTTCAGAGCAGCCCTCATGTAAAAATGTGTTTCTGCCTTATCACAGCAACCTTGTGTCACCGACTCAGCTATCTCTCTGGATGTTGAGGAACATGCTGTACGAACTGTTCACAGAAACAAAAACGCCACCAGGTATTAATAACTCACACAAAAACTCCTCAGTGATGAAATGTTAACTTCAAAACACTTTCTTTTGTACTCTTTAATAACACCATTGTTTGCCATAGAATTTTTTATTTTACCTGTTGTTACTCTTGAGAATCTCTCAAGAGCTAACTCTAACACGTTCCTTTTCAGAATTATTCAACTTCATCTTAGCATTAACTCTCAACATTCCACCTGCAAAAGCATTCACCACGACACTGAAAGTAAATACAAACATTTCTTCTAGACATCTTGTCAAATTTTCTATAACACACAGGGACTAAATGAACACAACACCCCCTTTCTCATATGAAAGTTGAATCACAGTTAAGCCATAATTTCATCAGTAACTTACAGGACTTGAAAGCAGAGGCAATCCAGTTCGGGGATGAAAAGCCTTCGTTGAAGTCCCATCCAAGGATCGAAAGTTGTGTTTCCGCCATATATTTGTGTGTTTCAGAGATGGTGCTTTCTGTCAGTAAAACAGGTTCAACTCAAGGTATTGTTGGGCTATTCCAACAGCCTATCGAGATATCATTTGTTTGCTCGAGTGGAAAGAACTCCTGCAGCTGGTGCCCCTGCATCACACTGAGGTATTATGAAATAGATGCAAGTTCTCTTTGATTCAATCTGCAACCACTACAAACTACTGATTTTAAATGGCCACACACCACATGGATACAACAGTATGTGTATACACGACACCTAACTGACTACAGAAGATGTCATTTCTAATGCTATCACAGTGAGCAGGATGAGGCAATGGCCTTCCTCACATTAAACTTCCAATTCAGGAGGGAGGAGGGAAGCACCACTCGAAAAAGCTTCACTTCAGAGCTGGAAGCAGACAACAGTCCCATACTGCTTCACTAAGAGTCAGACAGAAATTCTTCCATCAGCCTTAGCAAATACAGGGTGTGGTTGCAAGTTACCTGACTGCCAGCAGCTAAAGAAATAGCTCTTTTCATCTCTGCTTACCTGCACATCTGGGTTCTTCAGCCTCTCACACCTAACGGAGCCATCTTCTGAAGATTTCTTCTGAGAAGTGCTTTGAAAATCAAGGCCTACTGGCTCTTCATTCTCATCATGTGCAGCTTTCGTTTTATCTTGTCTGTTTTTAGTTTTGAAATTGTCATGGTCTTTAATTAAATAATTTTCAATACTAATAAGCTGGGTATTTTGCTCATAAATACTTGGTTTTTTTGAGTCTTTATCTGAACATTTGAGTTCATTCTTGTGCAAAGAGTCAGATGCCTGCATCACAGTTGCTTTTTTTGTACCTTCAAGTATTCTGCATTTATCTATCTGCAAATTGTTAAAAGTGCCCATGTTGTTGTTCTCACTAACAACTGTTCTTTCTTTAAGTTTATTTGTGCAAATCTGTTCATCAACGCTGCTAAAACTTGAACACTGTTTAGTTCTATTGGTTATCTGGTCTTTCTGCACATACTCTGAATGTATCATCTCCAATTTATCCGGCAATTTGGATTTATTTTCTTTAACACACGACGGTGATGTGTGCGTGTTACTATATAAATGAGAAGTCTTACTTGAAGTCTGGTGAAATGCATTTTGGACAGCTTCACCAGGTTTTGCTAATACCAATTTTCTTCTTGCTTGAAGTTTCAGAGAAGCCTTTGATTCACCATCAAACCTAGGACTGATAAGAGTATCTGGTGTTTTCAACCTCAATTTATTGCTGTCTTCTAGCAAATTAAAACTGGATTTAGCAAAAGAAACAGAAGACGGTTGCTTGACTTTCTTCAGCAAATTTTCATCTTCGTATGTACTTCGGAAAACTTTTGAAGTAACTGGGCTGGTCTCATGCACTTTGAACGGACGACCACTGACATGAGAAGTAGCTGGATCACAATGAATCAAGTGCTGGGCAATCCTTGCTATAACCTCCCGCCGCTCCTGGAGCAGAGAGTCAATGAGAGGGTTACCTTCTGCACACGGACGGCCACAGTGGCTCGCTGGGGCACGGGGATCGAGCCGTGGGATTTCTGGTATTGCTCTAGTTTTGCCTTCACCACCATCCTCCTGCATGGCGTTATCTGAACTGACAGTAGGAGCAGGAGAGGTTTCCTTGCCTTTCCTCAGCAAGTTTTCATCTTCATAAGTACTCCGATAAGCTTTTGGTGTAGCTGTGCTGGTTTCGTGCACGTTGAAGGGACGCCCAGCAACAACTGAGGAAGTAGCTGGATCACAGTGAATCAAGTGTTGAGCAATTCTCGCAATGACTTCTTGTCTCTCCTGAAGTAGGGAGCCTATCAAAGGATTGCTTTCTCCTGTGGGCTGATGAGAGCAATGACCATTTGAAACACGGGAATCGATCAAAGAAAGGGATTTAAAAGTTCGAACAGCTGTTTCGTGAGATTGTGCCTTACTGTCTGCAGCAGCATTATAGCACTGAACTTTAGACTGCGATGCTGCAAAATCAGATCCAAGACCAGTAGATGGATAAAGCTTTAAATTTCTGATAGATGAAGTAAATTCAGGTGTCTTTTTTACATTAAGTAAGCCTTCAGGTGTCATTGTCCACGTTTGTTTCCCACAGACACGCGGCAGACTGGAGGTACTGCACAGCTCTGCTGCACTGGATTCACTGTGATGATGCAACTTACGCTCTCTCATTTGCTTTTCATAATAGCCAAGGTTGGTGTGAATACTACAGGTCAAAACTGGGTAATTCGATTGTCTGGGTAAGGACTGGACGCTGACTTTCAAGGCCACATTGTGGGAAACATTAGGAACAGGAAAGACATGCTCTGTCGGTGTCTGGGAGAAAGTCCATTGCAGGTCCACATCTGCAGCACTCACCCTGAAGCAATACAGAATCATGTTTATAGACATATCTCAATAAAGGGCCTTAGATCTCTATGTCATAAGACAAATTTCAAAAACAAAACACTGAAGCTTTGTCACACAGCAACTGCCACACTTTGCAGAGTATAGGAACCGGATACAAACAGCACAGAACTGGGCCAACGCATGGCTCCTGAAAGCGAAGAGGGCCACAAGTAGGAAGAGTGGGTTTAAGGTGAGTAGCAGCACCCTGCAAACAGCAAAGCAAGAGTATTTTTCACTTCAAACATACCTGTACAGAATGTTACGGGGAACAGCACCATGTGAAACACTCAGCCACGCGCTCAGCTGGGAGAAGAAAACAAAAGAGCGCACAGCCAATAAAAGCGTCTTCTCTTCAATGAATCGGTCTCCACTCCTAAAACGCATTCAAAGAAACACACAGATGTTGGTAAGAATATGCACAGAGAACTAACAGAACTAGGACATGGAATGCTATTACCAGAATTAAGCTTTCATATATTCTGTAGCTCCCTTTCCCCATTTGCCTTGTCTGTCCAGATCACATTATCAGCTCTCAGGTGAAAGGTTAAATGTTTGCAAATATCTCATAGGAAATCGTAGTCATAAAACATTATATATATAAAAATACAATATATTACATGTGCATGGTTGGAGTATTCTGCGTTAAAAGCTGGTAGACAAACGTATTTACAGATTTTCATTCTGAAAATCAAACAGACAATTCAAGCAAAACAATGAAACTCCTGAACAATGTGAGCAATGCAGAGCTTGATTTGTCCCCGTCTACATAAACATTTATAGAACTTAACAAATCACAAACTAACAACTGATCCCCAAACCCAACTTACTGTCGAGGAACTGGTTCCAAAATCCACCTTTCTAACAACAACGCATCTTGTTTGATTGCGGGATCGTTTAAATCATTCCCCTCCGTGTTAGGCCCTTCATCACTATAGCAACAGTCTGGAAGTAACATCACTTCAACCATGATTGGAATATTGTTTTTCCACAGGAGCATAACCTCTGATCTGGTTCGCCTGGCTTGACGACACTAAGGGAGAGAATAAATATCAACATATGTAAGCCATAAAAATACTAGCCACATTTAAACCTACTTTAAACTCACGCTCCAAAGAACTCAAAAAGGGTAAGGGTCAAGTTCCATAGACTACAGTGCACCAAACCAGAGATAAGGTCCCAGAGCTATCAAATGACAAATTAGCAAATCATCTGTGCCTGTAGTTAAAGCAACTTCAGTCAGAAATAAAGGGCTCGCAGAAATTTCCCCAGCTACCATACTTCACAACTGTTACTACTCTCTCCACAGTCCATCCTCAGCAATGCCTTATGAAATTCTGTCTTGGATCAAACTAACTTCTGCATGAGCAAACTGCAAATTCACACAGTACACAGTATCTGTCATTTGAGAGATGCTCCAACCTCAAGCCAAAAGAGATGAGGTGCACTCGATGGTGTTCCAGTTTTTTTTTTTTGGAGCACTGACTTTTCAATACCACCTGAAAGAGCAAAAAGTTCTAAAAGTCATCCTACAGCTTTTCTCTCTCTCTCAAAAAAAAAAAAAAAGAGACCATGAATGCTAAGTATAGCACTCACGATCTGCATAATAAAGACTCAAATAGGTACTGCATTCAGGTAGCTGTGCAGAACTTCGTGTTCAAGGATAAAAGGCTTAATGATCTCATTTTAAGGACAGATCTGATCTATTATTAGTATGACACCGAATTACATACTTGTTTAAATGCAGAGCTGACAGACAGCAATTGCTAGGAGCCTACCAGGGGTTCTCAGCTGACTTTAATCATGGTAGCATCACTTCAGATGAAACGGGAACATCATACCTGAGCCAGCTTGTCACTGCATTCATGCTTAGTTGTTGTTGGCTGACTTGACTGTGCTGGAGGACAATGAAAGCCCTCTGTTCTGCCCTTTATTGAGTGTTCAGGCGTCCGACCTTCGGTGATCAGCAAGGCCAAGGAGACGAGGAACTCCTCAGCTTCATACTCAAAGTACTCATCTAAAGTATCTGCCATTTCAAAAAGACAAAAACAATGTCATCTGCTGTAGAGCAAGCATTAAACTGTAGCTGTCCCTGTGGTTTGTTTCAGCATACACTTTAAACATGAGCTATGGGAAATGGATGTTTGCATCAGGCTGCCTGCCTCCCCACCATGCTGAGAGTCATCACACACCAAAACTCATCTTTCTTCAACCTTTAACTTTGCTGCTGCAAGTGGACAGAATTAGAAACAATCTGAAGCAAGCTCCATGGAGTAATTGGCTGTGTCATCAGGCTGCACCAGTGACAAAGAACAACAGTTTGTGTTGTGACCCACAGCTGAATCACAGCTTTTCTACAGGAAGAATCTCTCCTGGGTCCTAACAGAAGGACCCTGATGGCAGTACGACTCGACATCTTCAACAGCACGTAACAGATATAAAGAAAGCACACAGAATCACATAACATATTAAACAATTTAATAGGGAAAAAATAGTAAGAGTTAATTATATTAGAGAAAGTGGGACACAATGTTCTTTAAGATTTTTATAGCGAGTTCCTACTGCTGAGAGCCGGGATTATTTAAGAGAGGTCCATTTATAGTTACCATTAACAGCTCTCACACAGAGACAAGGTTCATGAGGAACGTACAGAATATTCACTGCTTCGTAACACTCTCAGTCCAAACTCGTGCAAAGAACCAAGCCTCAACAAGTCTCCCTAAACAAAGCAGCAGCTGCACTGCTCCTCGTGAGCCATGCTGGTACAAGCAGTGCCCACGGAGCACGATATAGCAGCCCCAGTTCTACAGCACAGCAGCAATTCTTTGTTTTATGCTTCTGGGAGATAAAAGCACATGACATCTTCACCACCCTAGTGTGAGAATCCTGCATTGTGCCCCAAAACAAAGCTGCCAGGAGTGACTGCTAACTTCAGAACACGTTTTGAAAACCATACACAAATGACTTTCCTGCTCTTAAAAAGAGATGGCTCAGGTTTTTCAAGAGGTTTTGCTGCTTTGGGTTTTTTTGCCTTTGTTCCCTAGTACCTGAGCATTTAGCAGATGTGGTAAGGCAGACCTGAAAAACCCATGGAAGGGACATATTAAATAAAAACTCCAGTGAAGCACCTGATTACTTGCATACAGAAACTACTAAGTGTGCAACATCAGCTTTTGCATGGATATATTTGCTGAGCCCAGGCTTGTGCTCCATGGGCCCCAGGGCCTATAGACAATGTGAAGGGATCTACACACACTACCTGGGAGAAGCCACCTCTGCTACCCGGGAACCACACTTACTACAAACAAGTCCACACCTTTACAGCCTCCTTTCCTCTCTCTGAAAGGATGCGCTTCTGCCTATGGGAAAACAGAAAAGAACAGCGGGATGGATGGCAGCAGCAGGAGCCCCTGCTCAGTGGCAGCACAGGGCTGGGTGCTGCCTGCACCAGGCACAGTCCACCATCCACCTTCTGCCAAAAGCCCAAGGCAAGATTGAGCTTCCCTGAGGACCCCGCATGGCACCAAGCCTTACGCCACCTGGCACGAGTTAAAGCAGCAGTTCTTCTGATGGATGGCAGAAAATTACTAAAGAAGGGGGCATGAAAGATTAAAGGAACAGTAAATAACAGAGAGGACAAGCCACTTACAGTGATGTGACTCACCAATCACATTAGGCACCTGCAACATTTTTTTCAGGCATAAGCCCAAACAATAGGTAAGTCATACTTACAGAATAAGGAATGGGCTTCGGAAAATCTCTGCAAAGCACCGAGACCACAAGCATTGGGCATACAGAGTTGAGCACAAAGGCCACAGTGATGTTAGGGTGGTCCCAGTGGGCTGGATCGCTGCAGGAGCAGCTCTCCTGCTCAGATGTAGGAGCTTCCAACACCCAGAAGCACTCAGTAGCAGCTGGAACAAACTAAAGCAGAATGGCCTCATGCCTAACAGGCAAAAAAGGGGGGAGGAAACACTGCTCCTTAAGAGAAGGTCAGAAATCTGTGCAGTTCAGTATGCAAAAACACTCTGGTTTTAAAGAAAAAAATGAAAGCGCTCCATCAAGATCTGGATGCATTTACACAGACAGAGCCCACCTTGGTCAACGGAACAGAAACCAGCAGGGTAGGACACAACACCTGAACATCTACACTAGAAAAGTGCAAATGGTACATCCTTACTGGAGGACCAACAGCAAGCACTGAGCTGGGGAAAGCTACTGCTCTCTTAACAGCTTATAAAGGCAGGGCCAACAGTTAAAAATTACATCAGCAACGTAACAAACAAGGCATCTGATCCTGATTTTTAATTTTTTTTACAGCACAAATAGCAACAGTTATTGAGAAATGTGTTTTCCTACAAGCATCACGTGACATATTGACTTCTTTAGCTCCATGTGATTTCTGTATTATTTGGCAACTTCTAATAGCTTCAGCAAAGGAAAAAAGCCCTGAGAACACTGGGAAGCATGGTAATTGTTCCTGCACAACAGACCCAGATGATGCAAGTTGATGTAATTGAGGACAAGGGTGGAAAGGCATTTATAGAAACAGCAAACTCAGTGTTTAGCAAAAAAGAATTCCTGGTTATGTGTGCTGCAGCAGTTCTCTTTTGTGTCTTAAACAGGGCTGAATTATAGACAACACACTGTGCACAGAATAATCTCATGCCTATAACCTTACTATGAATGTTTTTATTCTGCTTCATCTCTGGCAATGGAACATGCGAGCATATATTATAAAACAAGTGTTCCTATAGATATGTACACATATAAATTCAGAATGAAGCTATTACACTGTACATAGAACTAAGCATACAGTGCTGGAGAACATAGACCTGGAGGCACAGGGTTTTGTCTTCCTTTGTCTCCTCTGTACACCGAACAAGAACTACTTTCCTACATCTTCTAGACAAACAGGAAACCACATTTAACAAGAGATGTCAGGAAGAGTCTTCAGATCCTTGGCCCTCCCCCGTCCACTGCACACATGCACAACTCACTGGAGCACTTTATTTAATAAAGGACAAGAACACAAAAGCAAAGGAAAAGCTAGGACAGGCACCCATACTAAAATCTCCTGAATTCATCCCTGTGGTACAAGCAAGACATAATCTCACTGAGCTGGGACAGAGCATAGCTGAGCCAGCTCTGCCCATCGACTCCTTCCCCAGTTAGGTCACAGCCACACAGACCAACTCCCTTCCCTTTCCTATTGCAGTATTTTCTGCAGCAATTACAGAAAACGCTTTCGTGAAATGTGCCTTAGAAGAGCAGTTAATCTCTCTCCTAGGCTGAGACATGAAGCAAATACATTGGTATCGTGCACCCTGCTGCTCTACCATGCCCACTGCGAACTCAGAGCGTATGGCAGGGGTGCAGCTCTGGCCGGCCTGATGGCTGCAGGACGCCCCACACTGTGATCATGAAGGCTGCTCTTAAAAGCCCATGAAACACAGATAATAATTACCTTTAAATATGCTCTAGAACAGCCCAGAGCATCCCTGGAAAACCTTTAGGTTACAGAGCAGATTCTGAAGGCACTGGTATAATCAGACTCCTATTTCATTACAAGAAAGCAAGCAAACTACACACCCAAGCAGGAACTGCCCCACAGGTGCAGCTCAGCTGCACAGCAGGATGCTGGCCCCGCTGTGTGCCCAGCCCCACACCTTCCCCCACATCTCCCCAACCCCCTGCCAGCCCTGCTGACATCACTCCACATTACATCTAATTTCCAGTGCATTTGGTACCACTCCAGTGTCAGTTTTCAGAAAGATTAAAAATATTGCTGAAGGATCTAAGGCTCCAGGCCACAGACATCAGCTACACTAAGGAAGCAGTGGCTGCTCTGTGAGGCTCAGATCAAGGAGGCTCTGTGAGGCACATAAAAAGCTTCAGCATGGGCTCTATGACCCTCCCTCCTAACAGCCAACAAATGGGTTTTATTATCTCACTCCTCCAAGAAGTGGGTTAAAGGTAGTCCTGCATTTTAAGAGTAAGGCAGGGATTCAAGAGACTACTGTAAAGGAAATGAAACACAATGTAAACATTTGACTAATAGCTTCTCTTCTGGAATTGGAAACACCTACGGATGCTTCAGTTAACTAATCCCATGTTGTGCATACTTCAAAGAAAGCTGCCCTTGAACCTCAAAATCCATTATTTTCTGGATGTTGTGTCTACATGCTTCAAGCCCATGATTACGTCTGACGTCACAGAGCTCACAGGCCTGACAATATTAAGGCTTTAACTATAATTTACGCTATCAAGAGTCAAAACCATAAGCTAGTCTATTCCTATCATGAAACAAGCCATAAGCTAAAGTTTACTTAAATTCAAGAAAATGCAATTAACTGGTGAATCACTTAGGAATGCTCTGTAAACCTCCCCCCAGCACTGACTTCAGCAGTAGACCTACTCCTGGTGCAGAAGAGCAGACCTCACAGCACTTCTGCTTCCTCTTTATGTTTCCCAGGACATCAAACTGAACCATGGCCTGCTCACCGCAACACCTCAAGATGCAGGCTGGAAATGCTAGGACAGAAGGTTAAATTAGGACTGATGTTCAATGGAGCAGACGGAAGCTATACAAGCTCTGGATCTTCTTACTTCTGCACAGGGGAAGAGAAAAATCACTGCTCTGGTGTTCTTACAACAGGAAGAAAAAAAAAAGAGAGAAAGAAACATCACCTTCTAACAGGTTATTTAAGAAAGCAAAACACGACTACACTGCAGCCAACAAAGCTACTACAGAGCCACACAAGTGGATGAGCACCACCAGACACTGCTCCCCGTCACCACACCACCCATCTGCTGCACAGCTCTCCTGGGCACATCACTACCTCAGAACTCACCCAGAGCCAGTTGTACAGCTCATGAAGTCACTGGAAAGATACTGCACTCGGAATCAGTCTGGACAAAAAGTAAGTTCATGTAACTGCTTTTGCTAAAACCTATTTGGGGTCAAACCATTTAACAAGTACAGAAGAAAAGCAGTTTAATTCATTTCAAGCTGAACTGCTTGTCAGCAGCCTCAGAAACCACTCCTTTGGAGAGCAGAAAACACAGATTGCTGAACTGCTCTGGGTGTTCCCATCCCGCTTCCTGCGCCTTGGCTGACATCCTACCCTGCCATCACCACACTGCTTACTGAGTCACTGCTCTTCCCAACCATAGCTTTCTATTTTTACCTAGCAACATCGGTTTAACCTCCTTCTTTTGACTCACTGGCATTCAACCAAACCAAACTTGAGATCCAACGTTAGTATTTTGGTCAGGGAAACTGACTTTATTTTCACTTAATTGGGAAAAGAAAGGGAACACTTAAGAACAACTGATGTAAGCCAATTTGTTTCTCACTCCACAAGGAAACGATGAATGGAGAAACACAGCAATCGTTATGATCTCATGATCTGTATTTATCCATTGGAAGACTATACCTGAAAAAAAAGCAGCAAGTTTCAAACTCAGTTCCAAAACCCCCTTCACTGAGCTGAAAGCAAAGTTGTATATTCCACAGTAGTGTAAAGCTGTAAGAGCCTTAACACTGACTGTTAGAAAATGTTTAATGCTTTTAACTATAAGCAAGCTGGAGCAACATAAGCTTTTTGCTGATCCCAGAACTAGCAGTCTACAGAAGGAGTTACAGAAGATGCTACTTGTACTAACATGCTATAACAAGGCAGGTACTGAAAGCAAAGAGGGCTTTTGCCTCAGTAATGCACTTAATTAAACACACATCAGTTTGTGTTTTCCTTTACACTGGGACTTCCTAGATTGCCGTTTGGTTAAATGTGATACACATACAAAAAAAATTTGCACAAAACCTTACAGTACAATGAAACAAATGTGTACACCAGTCTAAATTATTGTATTAGAACGAATAAATTTTGCACGATTGTAGTGAAAATAAGTTGCTAAAGCTGTCCTGTTTCAAGGTGCCACCCTGTTCACATGAGGGGAGTGGGCAGCTGAGCCCCAGGTGAGCATTCAGCTCCACCAGCAATGCACACCCCCAGCTGGGCTAGGAACAGAGCAGCACATCACCCCAGGACAGAAAACAGGGCTTCCTTAAGCTTGCAGAATATGTGAAAACCTATTCTTCAGGTTTATTCCAGGAAACAAGTGAGCGTTCTTATGTTCAAGGACAGATTTTCCTGTATGAGATTCCTAAATCTACATTCAAACATCTTTTCAGACCTCCTTCACCAAGTGGCTCTGACGGAGCCCTCTTAGAAAGACAAGGCCTTGTCCCTCAGCAGGCCTTCATGAAGAGGGCAGTGAGGAGCTTCACTACTTGAAATCACTAATTCAAGAACCAACTTGGCCGTGACAACACGTACAGGCTGAAGGCTTCCACCAACTTCCTCGACCTTCGGCTAGCTGCGAATACCACACTGCTGCAGCCCCATAGCTGCTGCTTTCCATCCAACAGAAGCCTAACGGAACTTACAGTGAAAAAGCACACACATTTGGCTGCACTCACCTCTCTGTGCAGGCGTAACACCCATGCGGCAGTCGCAGCGGTTCAGTACTGGGAGGTCTGACTCCACTTGGACGCCACCGCATCCTCTCCATTAAACACGTTGGCAGCAGGTCTGCATTAAGTTCTGACTGTGACTGCATTTTTAGAGTATATAAATAAAAATGGATGCCAGAATTTTTATGTGAGACCTTAAACACAATACAGTTCAGGACCACAGACATAAGTTTCCTCTTCAATTCGTTTAACAATCGAGCTTGACAGTGATTCAACTATTTGCAGACTTCTGCGATATTTTATACAGAGATTGGTCTGAAGATGTAAAGCAACAGTCTGTGATAATAAATCAGCATCAGATGTGTCTTTAAAAAAAAGAAAAACAATACTAGAGTGTTGCTTAAAACACTACAGTAGGTATTTCAGTGCTTATAAGAGCTGCAAGAGCAGCTCTCCACTTAAACCACGTGTCTGTATCCCGTGCTGCCTGGGTTCCTCTGCAGTTCATTGTCCCTTTACAATATATGCCAGTGTCTTTGGGAACAGCATTCACAGCAATATAGACATGCCCAAAAAATCCACTTATTGTTTTAAATCAAGGCTTCCCACAAACACTAAATGTTAATCTCTGAGGTATTTCAGGCTTTATCTCATCACCTTGGATAATTACAGTACTTAGAAACTTTGACAATGTAATTTCAAGTGCTCTTGTGCTTATTTCACTGCTAACACTGATAAAATAGCATTTCTTTTCTGAGGAGGAATGTAAAGAGCCTTCAGCTCTCAAAGACTCAGGAGTGATTCTGAAGAGTCATTAAGGAACTGAACAGGCTTGGAGTGGGAGCACACAGAAGTCCTCCCAGTGAATGCCAGCTGCATGGTGTGAGAGCACAGGTCCCACTTTGTTTCATAAACACCTGGTATCACACCACAGACAAAAGCACCACAGACACAAGCTGGTGTTTTTCTTCCCTGAGGTTATTGCAAGGAAAAGGACCGTTACGGCACATGACGTGCTTCAGATCATAGCCAGGCCTCTTGAAAATAAACCAGAGCAAGTCTGGAAAATGCAACATGAAATCCAAACACCCAATGTTGACTCATTTTGGGTGGAATCAACAGGGATGCCACAGCTGCAAGAGCCAGGGGAATCCCTCTGAACTGAGCCACACGTTACGGGAACAGTTTGCAAGGAGTACCAAGGGTACCTGCATGTTCAACATCTAAGTTACCAATCAGTACCTGCTTTTAATAGACACTGCAATTTCTCGGCTTTACTGAGCCACGTGAGACAGAGAAGGATGTGGGATGGGAGGAGGAGAGAAATGAGTTATTCTGGGGGGAAAAACCTAACTCTGACAACCTAGTCCAGTTTTCTGGTGAAAGCAGTCAGCTCTATAAAAATGCTATTACAGCTGAGGCCTCCCATGTGCACGATTAGTATGTCAGCTCTTCAGGGGCACAAATTCTGATCCTCACCCAAACAGGCTGCTCCTACAGCTCTGGTGCTACCACCAGCATTGTATGTGCACAAGAGGTGCTCCAGCAGTCAGGCTTTCCGCACACACACTTCTTGGAAAGTATCTTTTGAGAAATGGGACCCACCTGAGCACTGTTATCTCAGCAACACATCCGTCCGCCTAACAAACATGCATGCCTGCTGACCCCGTGCCCTCCGTTCAGGCACAGCACTGCAGCGCGAGTGCTGGCTCCTAGAAGCACCCCCAGACCCTATGGGGCAAAGAGGCCCTCTGACAGCCCCAGACACTCGTTTGAAAGCTAAAATTAACACCGCTAGAGCAAGAATAGCAGCGCTGCACTCATAACACATCCATCCAAAACAACCGTCCCTCCACGAGGGCAGAGGCAAGCCAGGGGTCAGCTGTTCCCGTGGGCTCTGACCTCACACCACCCATAGCCCAGCCCTGCTCCCTGCCACACGTGGGTTTGTAATGCCCCATACTGCCTATTCTTAGAACATACTTTCCAGAGAATCTCAGGAACAGGGCTCAGCCTTCCCCCACCCCTTCTAGAGCTGCCCCAGCACGGGAGCACCCAGCTCCTTGGAACGAAGCACAGTTGTGCCAGCAGAGATCCAGCCCTGGTCTGCACACCCAAAGCCAGGTGACCTGCAAGGCAAGGCACAGAGCAATGAATCACAAGGAAAGAAAACACTGTGCTAAAAATAGCGAACCAAGCAGTGTATGGAAAATAAATGTTTTTATCCAGTTGAAGCCCAAGGTCCTCCACCAGCTCTTCTGTACTTTGTGCAAAACAATTCACATAAGCAAAGAGAGATGAAGAAATGCAAGCTTAGATCCTCCTCAATGACTTACAAATTACATTTAATCAACAGTATGCAGCCCAGGAAAAAGCACTGAGTATGAAACCAGAAGAGAACATACTAATTTACAAACTAAATATTCAGTTAAACCTAAAACAGAAAATGCCAAAGTTACTCTTTCAGGGGAACTTGGCACAAGTTGTCTTCGGTTCAGAAATGCTGTAGAGTCACTGTCATCAACACATCAGTGACATGCAAGCTCTGCCCAGCTGCCACTTCATCAGACACAAGCACCTGGATGCTCCAGCTGAGCATCAGAACAAAAGAGCCCCATAAGAGTCACCAACCCCAAGTATGCAGCAGCCACTTTTCTTTGACCAGAAGATCACATGGACATTTACTGATACAAATCCATAAAGAAAATAAGTTTCATTATTTTCAAGCCACCACAACACACAGCTTTGTTGTTCAGAGAGGATGCTTTTAAAGAAGAGATAAAGAATTAAGTGCTTTGCAGAGGTGGATTTCACAGCCACCCACCACCCTTCCCTTGATGTGCAGAAAGGGACCTCCCTGGATCTCACTGCACCCAGCCCACTTCTCCACTGTGTGCATTTGACAGCAGCATAAAAGCCCTGGAGTTCCTCAGATAGGAACTGTGTGACATGAGGGCATGAAGCTGGAAGCCTGGGCTCTGGCTGAGCACACTGTGGGAGCACCCCAGGGCCATCAGTGCCCATCCTTCCCATGGGACACACCACTGGAGACAAATGTGCAGAAGACAGAAAAGATTGTGCCTCACCAGCAACCAGCCTCAAGAGGAAGGTACGCCTGGCTGGTGCCTCACAGGAAACCATATTTTCCTGTTGTCTTTTTTGATTCTCAATATACCTTGTTGAGTTTTTCTGCTGAAATCTTTCCAGAGAATCTCAGGAACAGGGCTCAGCCTTCCCCCACCCCTTCTAGAGCTGCCCCAGCACGGGAGCACCAAGCTAGGTCTAAGTATTTTGAGGAACAGAGTTTGGATTCTTCTTTCTGGTACCACAGAAGTGCCTGATAATGCAAGGCACAGTCTTTTTTTTGCCTAAATGTACAGCATTTATGTAAATAAGAAACAGGTCAAAGTCAACAGCCAAAAAACCCAAGATTTTTCCATGGCTTGACAACATTCCTGTTGTCTCCCACTCACTGTAACAGTCAACTTGGTGCCAATTAGGCTGACATTAGCTTCCTTCTCAGATGTGTTAGCTTCAAGACCATCAATTACCTGCACTTCCCTCCCTCCCACGTTAGCCCCAGATGGGAAGCACACACTGCAAAACAATGCTGAGACCAGTTTACCTGTCCCATCAGTATCATCCTTTGTTTCCTTACAAACCTCTCTTGGAAGCTATTGATTTCCTTGTTAGATACTTGCATAAGGTCCAAGGTGAGGACAATCTTTTGTTCCACATTTGTTCAATGCATAGCAAAACAGGGCCCTGGAACCTGAATCGAACTCTTCATTTGTATCACAGAAAACCAACACTAATCACCAGGTCAGAATTCCAGGAATTTGCTTCCCTTCTCTCTAGAAGCAATACTGTGCCTGAAGAATTCTTCGATCCATCACGGTAAGCAACCAGCAACAGGAGAAACTCTGGCAATACAGTCTGAGAATACCCTTGCTTGTACATAAAGGGCTTTCTTCATTCTATAAAGAAGCCACTAGCACAGTGTAAGACCTGCAGCCATAAACAGATCTCAGAAACAGCAGCAGCAGCTGAAGAAACTGTTCTCAAGAGCACTGATAAAACAGGCTTACAATGAGTTGTTTATGCTGTATGAGAAATGACTCACATTCAGGAGCATTCCCAGATCTTGGCCATGGCCTTCCCAGGGGAACAAACTAAAACCTGCTTTGGAAGCACTTTTCTGCAGTGGTCTCAGTGCCATGAAGTTTAGCCTGCACAAATGCCTTTTCAGGTGTCCTGTCCTAAGGAGAGGTCATGAACTTTCTATTTCCAATTTAAGCACAGCACTTGTAGCAATGTTTCCCCAGAATGCTCTTCTGGTCTTTAATAATTTTGCCCCACCAGAGGAGCAGAGCTTCCACCTCCTATGTGGCCACAGACAAAAAGCCACATCCACCCCATGAGCTTCAGGCCTACCTTGCTTCTCTGCACCACACCGAAAACCTCCTCTTCCTCCACACCTTCCCCCTTGCAACACTCTCCCTATAGCAACAGGTAATTTTCATGCTAGGTTAAATGAAAAGGATTCAGGTGGATCTGCTCAGACTATTTCATGTTTAAACATATGCGTTAACTGACAGGCTTCTCAAAATGTACAGTACCTCAGATGTTTTTTAGAAAGATCTTATAGGAACAAAAATACGCAAGCTCTCTAGGAATTCAGATACACATTCTTTTAGTTTATGTTTTCTCCTCCAGCTGCTCTGCTTTGCCTTTTAAATGTATTTTAAAGTCGTAAAACCAACAAGTCATCTTTGGTTCCAAAAACTTTGCTAAAACTGGAAAAATGTGTTAGTTGCCATGGGAACAGCGAGGAGTCGCTGGGTCAGGATGCAGGGAACTTCTCTTGTTCTGCATCAGAAGTTCAGCCATCTGTTATTAACTATTTAACAACAGTCTTGCTCATTATCGCTGGAACCTGCTATTTAAGTTTGCAGAATCAATCACCCCACCTTCAGCCCTTAGTAAACTCCTAATTAAAGTGAAAATTCATCTGAGAGATAGGTTTTCTTCCAGGTAGAATGATCACCAGACTTGGCTCGCTGGTCAATATTCTCCTTTCTCACCAAGGAAAAGGCACACACTTATGCAGACACCACCATCTGGAAGAAGCAGCTTTCTTCTCATAAGGCATCAATATGGAAAGATGGCAGATGACACGGCTGAACTGCAAGACACGCTGTACTCCTCCCATTTAAGCATACCCACTGATAATGAATTCCACACCATTGCTTGATCTTCTGTATCTCACCTTCCCAGAAGAAACGTGGTTTTTAAATTTTACTCCAGAACATGAACAGCATAGACTCAACAGTGTGTTACTAGCCAGGAAATATTGCCTCGTATCCCCAGAGAGAATATGAAATATACTCATCTACTAGCTCTGTACACTAAGAAAACAAAAACTTAGTTATCATACTTGCAAGCTCACCATTTGGTACTTGAAATCTTTTACCTTGACCTCAGTATCTTCATTCAAACCTGTGACCTAAAGCAGAGCACTGACTTAGTGCTGGGACAGCTGGTCACGCTGGCTGCTCTTCACTCATCCTGCTCTCACAAGGAAGTGCGAGGCTACACACTGCCAAAAAGGAACAGCATGACTGTTTTTCTTCTACAGTTCCCAAAACTACTCAACAGAAAACAATAAGATCAGTACTACTAAGAACATCTAACAGGCCATTGGCAGGAAGCCCTTGTTTGTCACTTAACAAGGAAGCACTGCATCATATATACTAAAGCATTCTGTTCAAAGGTACAGCCAGTAAAGGTCAGACCCCTAAAATTATAAAGTGATGGACAAAAAAAGGTATTGATGTGGGAATATGGAAAGAGCATTGCAGAGCATCACAAGACCAAATCACTCATCTGAATAATAACACAATATTTTCCAGTCTTGTCTTGGATGACATGCACACCACCAGCCTGCTATATGCATGGGCAATTTCACAGCAGCAGGAACTGTAGCAGAGAGCTGTGGTAAAGATGCCTCTTCTGTCCCTTCTGAGATGAGGGATTTGGTAGAGAGCACTACACACACAAAGGACAGATCTGGTATAATGCAAAAGCTTAGAAACTCATGTGATACTGCACGAAAAGCAGAAAACAGATCTTTCCTTACTTCTGGTTCCAAAGAGGAAGAGGCAATCAAACAGTCCAGAGTGTGTAAAAAGCTTTTTTCTTTGTCCATGTTCAGGAAATGTATCCACTCAGCTTCACATGGGAGGGCTCCACATTACACCCAGGGCAGCTCCCTGACTATCCAACCCCGCCAGCTCCACACATTTGGTTCAAGTCCAAGAAACTATCCAAACACGGATGGCACATCTAATCCCAAGATAAATACGGGCACACTGAGGAAGAATTGTTAGGCATAGTTCTGTCTGCATGTGAGGCACTTACTAATGCTGCTGAGCTGCTTTTTTATTTTCCTCCCCAGAATACCTGAAAAACAAGAAAGTGAGAAACAAACCAAACAGTGCAAATGCACTGCTAATAACAAGGCTTTAAAAGAATGTTTATGAGGAAAGGAGATAGAAACACGCAAGAACTCAAGAATTTTATTTGAATGGACAACACATGAAACATTAGATACGCAGAATGCGGGCTGAGCAGGAGATGGTACCCTCAGAACTTTATTAGGACCATCAAGTCAGAGGGAAGTCACTGGCCTGAAGCTCAAGCAGCACTGCTGCTAGAACAGAACTAGCTGTAGAGGTACTTTATAAAAACACCAAGCAAAAGCCACACACAAAAACCAGAAGGCTTGTTAGAAAACGTGCTCAGGTGAGGAGTGTAGATAGTGAATCCAATTATTTTGTCTGAAATAAAGAAAAAGACAAAACAAACCCACAGGAAACCATTTTCACAACACACAAAATCTGACCTGTAGAGCTGCCGTTCCTTTCTGCATTCATCTTCTCTTTACGCTTTACTCCATCTCACAGACTCTTTGATGTTACAGCCTGCTCGCTGCCATCTCGGCGGTGGGTAACGTATCTCGAGGAGCTCTGTCAGAACATGTCTGACCACCCCAAATCCTCCCCCTAGCTAGTGGGGCTGCCCTCAGTTTCAGGAGTGTCTTTCTGTACTTGTAGTCCGGGTTACACAGAGTACGGAGCAGAGGGAAAGAAGCAAGGCCAGCAGGCCAAAGGCAGGCACTGCTTCTTCATCAGAAAGGCAAGAAGCTTGGAAAGAACAGAGATGAAACTGGTGGTGAAGTAGCACGGAGCTCCTCAGGTAACTTTTCCAGCTATTAACCTTCACCTACAAGGCCTGCCCTTAAGTGGTTAAACAGTAACCTGCAAAAGTAAAAAAGTTACAAAGAGACAATATACACTTCTCATTTGAAAAATGTCTGGGAGAGCAGCCAAGCCCATAAAATTGTTTTTAAGCTTTATTTAGGGGGATAACCGGGAAGTTACAGCTCTCGCAGGCTGTGCAGGGGACTGCTCAGTTTAAAATGGACACCAGAGCCTATGACTGATTTCTGAGTGCACTGAAGAGAAGGTTTTGGTGGTCTTAGAACTGGTTATACAGCACAACTCAGCTACCGACACAACTAAGTCATGCTACGGAGCTTGAGTGGTCTTCCGATACCCAAAAGAACTAAATGCTGCAGAGCACCAAAACGGAAAGGCTTCATAGAATGTTGCACTCTCCTAAAACAGTCATTTTCTACAGAGGTGCAAAACGGCACACATTAGATCAACACATTTCAAATGCAAAATAACACAACAATAGTGAAACTTCCCCTTATCTTCTCCAAAATCCCTCACTAGTACTTAGGGCCACGTCTGAGTGATCCAAAACCCCATTCCCATGCACAACACCTGAACCCCACATCCTGTGCCAGGAGAGAAACACCTGAGCTCAGCCTGTGCTCTTGGTGGGAATGCAGGCACACAACGAGCCCCAGCATCTCTAGGGAAGGCATTTGAAATGAAAACGAACGAGCCATTCTCAATATAGCGTAGGATTAGGTATGTTATTTAATTTCCTTTATCCATAGCCTAGAGTTGAGCAGCCAGTAAGTAGCTAACTGAAAATACATGTTCTTAGCTGCCCCCAACACTGACACATCTGCATCAGCTCCGTCTGCCCCCAGACAACCAAGCAGCGGCAGAGGACCGATAATGCTTCCATGCATTGTTTCCAGTAGAAAAGAAAACACTGCAAGTTTCCTCCTGCTGGAGGAGAGAAAAAAGGACGTGACCTCGGAGGCACGGTAGGGCAGGGCAGGGCAGGGCAGAAACCCAGCCGGGCCGCGGGTAGCTCGGTCCCCCCCAGCGAGGAAGCGGCGGCCACAGCTGGCAAGCCGACCGCCACAGCTGGCAGGCCCGGCACCAGCCGCCTCGCTCCGCCGCTCCGAGCGCACCCCTGGCGCACGGCTCCGACTCGGGCCCGCCGAGCCGGCTTTCCGCCCGTCCCTTCCTTCCGACCGAAGCTCTCGGTGGGCTCCGGCACAAAGCGGCGCGGGGTCAACTTGTCGCAGGCGGTCCCGCAGCTCCCGGCCGCCCCGCTCGCACAGCCCCGGCCCCGCAGCCCGCCCGCCGAGCCGAGCCCCGGCGCTCCGTACGCACCTGGGCCGCACGGCGCTCTGTCCATACCGGCCGCCAACCACCGCGGGGGCGCGCAGCGGGGCGCGCGGCCGGCGGGCAGAGTAGGGGCGCGCATAGCAACAGCAGCGGGCGCGGATTGGCCCCGGCCGCGCCGGCCCCCTGGCAGCGGGCGGCTCCTCCGCCGCTCGGCCGCGGATTGCGGGGGGGGCGAAGGCAGGAGGTACAAAGCGCGCACGCGGCGCCGGGTCGGGAGCGTGCCCGCTGCATGCAGCGCTGCGAGGCGGAGGCTGCGGGGCACTGAGCCGTCGGTGTCAGCTCTCGGTCCTTTCTGTCGGCCCACTGCCCCCAGCCAACACGTAGGAGTTCTCATATGAGAAGTTCCATTCCCCAGAAGAATGCCTCGAAGCGTGCCGCTGGCGGGAGAGGAGCACCAGGTGCATATGGGAACAGGGCAAAGATTGCATGACCAAGCACAAACACACTAATACAGAGATACACACAGAACTTTATCCTAAGCTGCACATGACACCATCAGAAAGCGTCTGCACTTAGCACACCAATAATACCCTTACCATTCTAATGCTGTGCAAAACAAGCGGCAGCAAGCCAGTGAAGGGCCTGTGTGTTAACCCTCCCTCCACCACATCAGGACAATGCTCACTAAAACTGAAAGACACGGGGCCTCAGCAAGAACCTCATCCCAATGCAAGCTTCAGGAATTGGTAACCCCTGCATTTCACACGGCTGGGAAGCCCAGCCAAGGGTGGTTCAGCTACACAGCACATCAGTGATGGATTGATTCCAGGCACTCAGCATAGACATAACTGTGCTAGCCCTCACGACAGAGCTCTGGGCCCTTAGAGGACACCCATTAACAGCTGGACCAGAGCTCAGCCAGAGCTTCAGCCCTCCCCATCCCACCCAGGACACAACTGCAAGGCCCCTGTGGCTCTGAGCATAAATGACTTCAAGGCACCTCACGTTTACACAGGCCCAGTCGCAGAAACAAAGCTAAAACAAAAGCACACTCCCACCAGCACTGCCCCTGTGCTGCGGCTGAACCTCCCAAGTTCCCATCCAGCCACAAAATTCCAACAGCACAGTGTTTCAGCTTGCTTTGTTATTGGGTGGATGTTGGTCCCCTTTCCACACCCACATTCAGCCCCTGGATGAGCTCCTCAGCCATGGCACCCCCTGCTTCTGCCCTTTCTGACACTGATTTGCCACTACTGCTCTACAGAGCACCTACAGAAGCTGAAAGCAGATGCTAATATTTTCACCACGATTTTAGAAGGAAAAAATCTTAACATGTCGTAAAGCTGCTGAAAATTTCACAGGAGAAGCTTAGCTGAGGATGAGCTAAGCCAGCTTATAAAAATTATCCAACAACATTCGCAGACCTGAAGGCCATAATACATTCTCAAATGAGGACGGGATGAAAGAGCATACTATGCCTATCAAGCATCACCACTTAACCTTTTCTAATTGATCCACTATCTTTTCTCACAGAAACTCTTTACAATCAGTAAAACTACTCACTGGAAATGACCAAAGGTAGAAGGAAAATGGCCAATTTTAACAAACTTCATCACTCAATGTAAGTTATGGCACGTGTATTTCAGCAGTTCTTCTCTGTTTGCCTTCAACCTTTTCCCCTTCACATTCCTCAGCCTTACAGCCCCATTTACTTGTGCAGATGGACTTGAGCACCTCACACTCTTGCAAACTTGATCTCCAATTTAAAACTTTGCTAGCATTATGAAACTTTTATCCCATTTCAGCTTCATCAACTGGCTACTTGGTTATATTCATTCACTTTCTAACAGCACACACATTATTAAGACGCGTTTTCCATACCTTCCTTCATTAGTGCTGAAGGCCTTTCTGCCCTAACACCTGGCAGTGAATACTCCAGTTCTCCAGATACTTTCTGTTTCTCACAGCCTCTTTGTGGTAAGCAAAATGCCTTCATCCATTTGAATAACACACAATTCAAAAGGGAGAAGCTGAAATTCCCCCTCAAAATAAAGCAAAACAAAGCCACACTTCATTAAAAGGCATCTTGAAGTGGGAAAGTCTGCATAGGAAATTGCTTAAAGAATCTTAAAAAAATACACAAGGGAAAAAAGAGCTTGACTTTTGAGCAGTATGAGAGCTGTTGCTAATCTCCTTGCATTTTCAGTTCATATTGATCTTTTGTCTCTATTCAGTTCCTATCAGTAGGAAACTCCCTCCCCTTTACTCCATATCAGAGTATTTACTGAAGTTGTTCTCTTCCTGATCCATCTGTTCTCTTCCCCCTTGCCCCCAGTTCAAGCTACTTGATAAGAATTAAAAGCCCAACTAAGAGCTGTGATAAAAAAAGGGCAAGCAAATAGGATGGCTTCCTGCAGCTGTCTTATAAATGCTCACTGGTAACACAGGCAGAAACACACTGATACCTGCAACTCAGGGGGTGGGACTCGATGATCTCCAGAGGTCCCTTTCAACCCCTACAATTCTGTGATTCCGTGACTCCACACAAGTCCTAGGGGAGAATCAACCCAGCACATCCATGTTAATGTGCAATTATGTCAGTGACTACTTGCCACAAACATTTACCTAGATGTTACTCTTCACCACCCTCCATTCCTTCAGCTTCTCACTCCTGCAGCTAAACCTTTCTGCCAAACTTGTTGGCCTGTTTGGAAGCGTGAGCTTAAACCAGGGCTTCAGTGAGGTCATCTGGTCAGTGCCATAGTGGGGAGCCAGAAGCACAACACCTGTTTGGGAAGAAAGAAGGGCTCCCACTGCTTAGCAACAGGAGTGCACTGGACACGCAGATCTTCCTGAACCTCTCCTTCCCCAACCCCAGCACCCATGCTGGCATGCTGCCTTGCCATCTCCCACAGCAGCACTGACCATACTGTGAGTGCAAGCTAATAACAGCTTCAGCTCTTTACCTTTCTTTCTGCCCTTCCTTCCCCACTATAGCTACTAGCAAGATGACACTTGAACAGCAGCTTCAGAAAGGATTTTCATTTGTTGCAGCATCAGGAGCTATGAAACGTGCTCTAGAAATCTTGAAGAGTTACCACTGGGCAAAAGAAATCCCTGTGTGCACAGCACCTGTAACAGGTTGCCCTAGCATAAACAGTCAGCTTCATCTCACTTCAGAAGCTCGTGGTCTAAAATGGGCCTCCTTACCCATTGCTGGCTCCAGCAAACATAATGGGAAAAAATCCTCAACTTCACAGGGTGCAGAATGTGAGAGATGACGTGTCTCATGCGCAAGCAGAGAGGCCTTACTTCAGATAAGTTCTCTTTAGTTCAAAAGGACATTTATAATCGTACCTCAGAAGAAAACCTGGTTGTGCACTTGTAGCCATATGCATCCCATCCTGGAAGGGACAAGCAGAGAATGAACGTGAAGTCTTCCAAAGCCTAACTGCATCTGCATTCTCCCAGGCTTACAGACAAGCTTTACTGCCTATTCACACATGAAGATTTCGTATGCAGTGGTTCCAGGGCAACCGTGCAGTTGTATGTGCATATCTAAGACATCATAAACTTAAGAATAATAAAACATTCTGCATAAATATTAAATATAAATGACCTGCAGAGGATTTAACATCACCTTGAAAGACAATATGAGACATCCTTAACATCTAAAGAGAATACTTTCTAAGTATCATATCAGGACAAATTATTTATTAAAGCTGTAATATTGTAGACAAACTAGAAGACCTAATTGACTAAAAGAGCTGCTAGTAACTGTTTGACCAGTATCTGAAACTTGCTGCTGTTCAAATGAAAGGCTGTGTCTGTTTAACCACCAGTTAACAGTTGCTATTGGCAAACGTTCATCAAAATAACAAAGAAACTTTTTATAAACAGTGAAGAAGGACTTGCCTTGCCACTGTATGTAGGTACACCTTGTGGAACAGGAAAGTAAGCCTTAATATAAGCAGGTATTAGGAACTAAAATGTAATGTTTTCTAACTTCACACGAGTATCCCTAGATTATTTTTTGAAGAAAGAAAAAGGTTAAACACTTAAAAGCTAAGAACTTTTCTAATTTCTATTTTTATTTTTAGCAGAATCTAGCCTAGCATATACTCACACATCATAGGGGCAAGGACAGGGTCGTACGGAAAGACTCTAGGCTCTCCTCTCAGCTAACAGGAGAAAGGCTAACATACCTGTTCATTCACCCCGACCCACTGTGCCTGCACATTACATGCTACCAGGATAAATCTGTTCACCAGAAAGGTTAGGGCGAGATGGCTTCATGCCCCAAACAGAACCCAAGCGTAATGCCCTGACCACCTGGCAGCACGGTTTGTTTATTTGTTTTATCCTGAACAGTTTTAGTTTCTTTTCAAGAATAAGCTGTTTTATTTGAAAGTAACCTAAATAGGAAAAGCAGGCACATACCCACCCCTGCTTCCTGCCCAGCTCGTGGTGCTCAGGACGTGCCAGAGCACAGCACAGCTGCTCAGCTTCCTCGGGGGCCAGGAAGCAGCGTCAGCCAGCTCACCTCCACCCCACCTGCACTCACCTGTGGCAGCTGAACCAGAAGCATGGCTGAGACGCTTTGGGGATGACAGCTCTGCTGAACAGGAAGTACCTCATTTCCACTTCATTACTTTGTTTACTGGCTGCATCACTTCACCACTAGAAAATGTGCCTGGTGACATTTCCCCAAGAAGATATAAAATTGAAGCTTCTCTATCACAACACAATACAGAGCTCTAAAATACTACTCCACAGAGTTAATACTGGCTGTAGAAATAAGTCTGCTTCTTTAAAGCTGATGACCTGACTCGACCTCCTGACCTAACCACCAGCTCCACCACCCTGACCACGCAGTCCAGCTCAAAGCCCTTACACCTCTGCATGTGCCCCACGTTCCTTCTGCAATTCTGAGAAAGAACATTCAAATCAACTTCTCAATGTATTTTCTCTTCCAGCGCTCCTCACAGATAAATCCAGAACTCCATCAGATACATTTCCAACAGGAAGTAGCAAGCAGACTTCAGTATAATCAGAGTGAGCTCTTCCCATAGCAAATCACCCAACGAGGCAAAGACAGTCTGCCCAGATTGCTACAAACAGCGCCAGAGGCACATACGTGAGTTTGACTTGCAAAAAAGGAAGGAGAAAAGGCAATGTTCAGACTGACTGCTCCTTTCTTGCACAGAGAATGCCATTAACCCTCAATCAGGATAGTCTCAAGGAGGGAAGCGATGCCTCAGAAAGTACGAGCCAACTGCGCTCTGCTTGATTTATAAGTGTAACATAGAACAGTTTCTACACAAAGAAAACATAGCATGCAAAGAAACAAAGCAAGGTAATAAGTAAGAAAAGACTAGAATAAGGTGATTAAAACCAGCCACGAGGAACTGAAAGACAAACAAGCCTGTCCTTCTGTAACTGATCATTCCTGCAGGGCTGAGGGCGGCGGGGAGCAGCAGCTCAGAGCTCTGCAGTCCGTAGCAAGGACTTGTTGATGTTGTGTGACATTCCCACAGTCAAATACCGCTGCGCTGTAGATTCATCTAAACCACAAGATTTTTTCCAGTTGTGCACCAAGCGTACTCTAAGAGAACAAAACAAGCCATCCGAGTTTGGCAGTATGCTATCACCCTGACATTATGCAATGTTTTCATTAAGTCCGATGGTGAAACAGTGTGTTTATACAGTCTATGAACAAAGCTGAACTGGAAGAATCTGTGAGCACTCTGCTGTGAATTCTGGTTCTGTCCTCCAAGCTCAATAAACAGGCAAAGCGATCCGAAGTCATTAGACTGAAGTTCAATAGAAGCAAGAGCACAGCTTCGTACTTGAGAAAGGAAACAGAGATCCAAACACGCAATGCAAAGCAGCTGACTCGGCAGCTGTGCTGCACAAACCAAACCGTGATGCTATCATGGATCAAAGCCCGGTAAGCTGATATGTTGTTACTGCAGAAAGACAAAAAACTCCAACATCACTCCAAAAACACAGTCAAAGACAGATCCTTCTTTTCACTGGCACTGGTGAAGCCTCAACAAAAGAAACTGCCATATTTTAAGATGCATGATTAACACTTTGCTTTAAATGGCAGCATTTGGAGCTATTTCCATGACCATGCTCAGAGCAGCCACTGCCCTAGCTGCCTGAGGGCCCTGTGGCATGTCCTGCCATGCCCTGTGCCTTTGCAGCCAAGGAAGAAGCCTGCACTCCTTGTGCTCTCAAAGCCATCACCACACAGCACAGCTCCCCAGGTCTGCCTTACAGCTCCCCACACCCCCATTTCTCCATGCTGTTATCACAGCAACTTTCAAACATCCCTTATACCAAGCAGATGAATTTACCGTTGGGCCAGATTCCTTTTCTTCACAAAAATAACCCTCCTTCCTTTCATTTCTGTTCATGCCTCCCATCTCCTCGAGTGGAAACAATCTATAGCATTTTTCCAAGAAAAGATGTGGCCACAATGCTTAGTTCCCCCTTCCTTCCCAGTACCACCCATCTCCACTGGTGATAATGAGGCGTTTATGAGCAGTACCACAGAAAAAGCTGTGCCTCCTCCCAGCACGTCCAGGCATTGCAATCAAAAAAAACCAGTTCACTGCTCCAAGTGAATTCTGATATAACTACTCACGCAAACAAACAAAAAACCCAAGCAACGTCAAGCCTTTCCAGGTCAGCTTCCTTCCTTGTCCTTGGGCCACAGTCCTCGCAGTGCCTCCAAGGCCTGCAGGAAAGCATGCACCGCAGGCAGAAAGCTCTGCCTCCCCCTGCCCTCTGCTATTAATTCACCACGACTGGAAGCAGGTGACTGCACACTTGACTGCCTGTATCCCGCGGTGCAGCTGCTACGCAGAACGCAGCACGTGTGAACACGTGCACAATTTGTGCCTCCATGAGCCCTGCGTGGCACTGAGGCAGCACTGCCACAGCCCCCTTTGTGCACGGTCCGGCTCTACAGCAGCACGCACAGCTCAGCTGCAGGCGCTTACGAGGGCTGGAAGTGCTTCCAGTGCTTGCCAGGAAGCTTCCAGGGGGAGGGGAAAAACAAGCCACGGCAATTTGCTGCCTTTATAATTTTGCTTCCCTCCGTGCCAGGATGGTTACAAAAGGCATCATGCGGCAACTAAAGCTGTTTTCATTGCTTTAACGTTTTCTGTCTAAAAATAAATAAATAAATGAAATAAGTCAAAGAACAGAACAAAAGTCACACAGAGGTTCTGGGTTGCTGGAGCAGAACATTTTAAAGCTGGGATTTTATTTGATTTTGAAGATTTTTTCCATCTCAACAAAAGATAGTTTCCAAACACCAGCGTTTGACATTAAAACCCAACGAGTTCCTGAGCACAGCCTGCTTTGCTGCAGTCAGTCACGTGAAGGCCTAAGCAATTAGGAAACAAAAGCAAAGAGAAAAGCCTATTTCAACACCCTCAGTATTTAAATCACGTTACCGTATGCAATACACTGAAGATCAGTTTTGTACCACACACGTGCTCTTGTCACAGCATATAATTACTACAACTTATACATGCATCAACTCCACCTGACAGCGGTCACTGGTACGGTGTCTCTATTAGCAAACATGTCATTAACAAACCTGATTAAGATGGGTACGTCACATAAGCGTTAGTGTTTAAGAGAGAGATATCTGAGCTATATTGTTTCTCAGAACACCAAAGCAATTATAACACCAGGCAAACAATAGAATCATCAAAGCTTTAAGAAACCCAAGTACCTACACAAAGCTTTATTTTAATTAACGTTCACAATTACACGGCGAGCAGTCACAAATACTTATTTTTTTAGTAATCTTGCTTTACCCAGCAGGAATCAATAGCAGCTCTGGTGCAGTCCAAAATAGCAGCCATGCCCCATTTCCAACTCTAGGGGCACCAGCAGCTGTTGCAGCACCGCAAGGAGCCGAATTGCTATAAACACGCAGGCAGACGGCAAGCTATTTTTCTGTCCGACCAGATGTCAGTGAGCAAAGCAAGGTCAGCGAGCAAGCAAGCGCGGAACAAACAGCATTTCAGCGCGCTTGTTATGCCGCAGCTGCTTCGGGAGCGGACCTCAGACAGCTGTCAGACCCAGAGCAAGCATCCAGGTGTAAGCCCTGGTCGCTCTCAGGGCGTTCTTGGGGGGATCCTTCGCCGACTGCGTGCCCGTGCAGGCGCTGCCAGCCGCCTGCTTTCTTTGCCCGGCTGTCGCTCAGCTCCGCGGCTGCGCCCGACACGGGGAGCGCACCGTGCCCATCACCCGGAGCTCCCGAAGGCGTCTGCCGCTTCTCCCCGGGGCACGGCGGGGCCGGGCTGCCTCCCATCCCCCGAACGGGGCGGGAGGGGCCGAGGACGCCGAGCGGCGACACCGAAACAAAGCAGCGATCCGCTGCTAATTCCACAGACAAACACACAACGTTACATCACGACAAAGCGCTTACCTCGTTCCGGCTTCATTTTCCCTGCTTCTTCAGAGCTCCGAGAAGAGCCCGCACGCCGGCGCAGTTCGCCAGGAAGAGATCTGGCGCCGGGCTCCGGCAGCGCCGCTTCGTGTCAAAGCAACGGACGGTCCGTGCGCGGCCCGGACTGCGATGGGCCCCGCCGGCAGCCGGGCCCGGATAGCCGCGCTGGGCTGAGCCGAGCTGGGCCCGCCTCCCGCCGGGTGTCCTCCCCTGACACGGCGCCGGGCGGGCTATTTATAACCGCCGGGAGCGAGCCCGCAGACGCAGCCGCTTCCCCCAGGCCGAGCGCTCTGAGTCACAGCGCCGAGCTGGGCACCGCCACCTCGCGGATCCCGCCCGTCCCCCGGCCCTTCAGCGGCCCAACGGCGGCGGGGGGCTGCGCGCTCCGCCCGCGGGCCGAGCCCCATGGCCGCGGCCCCCGCCCCGCCTCCGCCCCGCCGGGCGCCGCCCTCCCCCCGCCCCGCGGGGCACGAACATCACAGCCCGCCCGGCACGGCGGGGGAAATCACCTCGCCCGGCCGCGGGCAAAGGCGGCGCGGAAACCGCGCGGCGAACCCCGACCCCGGCCCGCCCCACACCGCACTCATCCCGCCTGGGCCCCGCCGCCCGCGCCACGTGACCCGCGGCAGCCAATCGGCCGCGCCCACTTCCGCCCGCCGAGCGCCCCGGTTGCCGTGGCAACGGGGCCGAGCGCCCCCCGGGCTCTGGGCGGCTCGGGGCAGCCTGCCCGTGCCCCTGCGGATGGGGGCACCGAGGAGCTGCGTAACCGCTCCTTCTCGCAGGGAGACGGTCGCCCAGTGTCACTGCAAACCGTACAAAGCACAGAACGTTTCAGAGCGACCCGATTCTGCTCTATTCGGTTCGTGCAACCTGCGCCTCCATCATTTATCAGATGACCGTCGTTATGCGGGGCGGGCGCCCGCGAGGATAAACCGCCCGCTAAACAGCCGTCCTGTCACAGCCCGGCGGGTGACATCCCGGCGTCCACGAGTGTCACCGCGGCTGCGGCGGCAGTTACAGACCCGGGCGCTCCGCCGGATGCGATATAATTGCAAATGTGGCAATCCAGAATTATAAAAGGAGGAATTTGACTGAGCAATAAATTCATACTGAATTTAGCATGACTACCCAGGGCATGGTTCAGCTGCCTGTCAGATCCTCCTGCTGCTGATTGTCATCTGCAGGGAAAATCACATCCTTCAGCCGCTAATTGCTGCTGTAAAAAATTGCAGATTAGTCTGTAGCTTGTTCTAATATTGGTTTTACAATCAAAAACAAATCTATCTTCCCACTGTTTAAATACAACTATAGCTCTTAAGCTGATATGTGTCGCATGGTTTTTAATTTTTAATCCTTTTTGAAGTCTTAGTCTCTCTTTGGCTTTTTTTTTTTTTTTTTGGTAACAAATCACTGGACACAATAGGCCCAGCTTCTGAGAAAACACTTCCTCTAAGCACTTTTTCCATTGTGCTTTCTTAACTAATGGGCCAAATTTCAAGCACAGTTTCCTGCTTCTTCATCGTTCAGGCCAATTGGAAATGTAGGTGCCAGCCTGAAAACCTCTTATCAAAAGAAGGAGGTAATCCTATGGGATATGACAGGAGTCAGCAGGGTTTGATGTGCATGCTCCTAGTGTAGTGGCTTTGTAGGAGATTTCGGGATCAGCTTCTCCTGTTGACTCAGGTAATTTTTGGACCCTCTGAGGAAAGGATATGTTTGAGAGCCATGCTTTGTGTCCAGACAAAGACTCTTTCCCTTTTGACCACAAAGACATAGAACTAAAGCAAACAGGCAAACAAAAAAACCCAAAAAACAAAAAACACATAGACAGGAAATTGAGACTGACTGATCATACAACAGTTCATGAATAATACTAAAACAAAATGAGGATGAACAGCTCAAAGACAGATGTGGACTCAGTTTGGCAACAGTGACTAAAAATGGCTTGGACTCATACCTTTCCTCTCAGTCAGCAACCAAATGATGCACACTGCATGAATAAGCAGAGAAAATATGGCATTAGGG
Source organism: Cyrtonyx montezumae (assembly GCF_038088225.1). Lineage (NCBI taxonomy): Eukaryota > Metazoa > Chordata > Aves > Galliformes > Odontophoridae > Cyrtonyx > Cyrtonyx montezumae. The sequence continues at coordinate 24,761,705 of NW_027071903.1, read as the reverse complement.
GATTCAGCCAGGAGAATGTGTTTATGCATACTTGAAAATTCTTTGAGAACAATGACAGAACTGAAATGTATTTCTGACACACACAAAAAAGCAAATATGAAGTGTCTAAAAACACCTGTATGGTTGTGTTACACATCACTCAGAAGGAGGATTATCTTAGAAACACTAAGAGATCTTTAACTGCCAAGCTCCAGCCAACACTTGCCTCTGGGAACACAAGTGCAAGCAAAACTTGGTTTCTTATCAGCTTGTATCTCACATCTGATTATCTTTGGTGTCTGCACAGGTGAGAGCGCACGCTGCAGTGTCTGTGCAGTCACAGCAGCTCTCACGCAGTCTCTGGTGCTTAAAAGTGTGAGTGCAGCCTCATTCTCAGTAGGAGCACTAACAAGAGCTTGGGATTTTACAAGTCTCTACCTGGGGCAGCAAGACACAGTGCTGTCACATAAGCCTTGTTCCCATAGCAATAGGAACAAGCCTTGTTTTTTACAGAAGGTTTTCCAAAAAACATTCTTCAAGAGAAACACATGGCTCTGCTTTCTTTCAGAGCATCAACACTTTAAGTTTTTGGCAAAGTCCCTGCAGCCTGGAGCAAAGTGTATTTTTAGTTACACCTCTAAAAGTCCTTTCAGCATTAATCGCCACAGAAATGACGTCCGGTGCAGCAGATCAAGATTCCTGCAATTCCTGCAGGTAATGACTCCCTGTTAAGTGATGCAGCACTACTGCTTCTAACATGGTTGCCTCTGTGGTAAAAAACACACCACACCTGGGAGAATACTAAAAGAATACAAAAGATGAAGTTCGAGAATGTGAAATAGTCTAGAAGATACATTCTGCAGTGCAACAAACTTGAAATGTGCTCAAAAAAATACCAAACAACCAAACTGTGAAGAATCAACAGCAATTTGTCACTGCTGATAACTGCTTTGGAGAGAGCATTAAAATAGAAATGAGTTATTTGCTTACAGGGATTTAATAATCTGTAGGAATAGGAGAGCAACTGTTACTGAGAGAACGATGAACTCATGTAATTGAAAAGCAATACGTTTTAAATGTTTAGTTTTAGGGGTTATAATCAGCTTGGGGTTGGTTTCAGTGTATACACATAAGTGAGTCAAGTTGAATGGAATAGCAGACTTTCTCATAGTTCTTTCTAAAGATACTTGTAACCATAATAGCAAGGATAGCTTGAGAGTTTTCCTTCCTATGTCTGTTGTGGACAATGGCTTTAGCCTCCAGTACTTCTGAGTACAAATCTGAGCAGCCCCTGGGCCTCTTCTGGTTATATTTGGGGCTTGTCTCAAGATCAGAGAGAGGAAAATAAACTCATCTTTTTGTTTTGAATTCCCAAATAGGCTGTTGAATCTAAGGCAGGCAAGATGGTGGCACAGAGTTGAGAGCCCTGTGCACTCAGTGCTGACAGTTTGACACAGGCATAGGGAATGGAACTCTTTGGCCCAGGATTTCCAGCATCAGCCTGTCATGATACCTGGACATTTAAATAACTGTCTGATTTTCAAAGAAAATACAATCCCCAGCTCCCATTGACTTTGGCAGAATCCATAGCATTTTTAAAAGTCTGCCCGCCTCTATTTGGGTACCTAATTTTAGGTACTTTTTGAAAACATTGACCAGTGGGCGTGATTCTCTGCTTTTTACATCAGCTCTCCCCAGCATAAATGATTCTGTTGAGTAAATGGACTTACTTCCACAGGAAACCTGCCACAGGACTGGGAAATTGGGATCTGTGGCAGAGTAGGAACAGGAATTTTTGTAGTTGTCTTTCCTAGAAATACAGATCGCTGGGCTGGTGCTAAATATTGTGGAAAGAAGTAACCAAACACAAGTGAAAATCAATAGGCTCTCCGCTGTTAGACATGGGTTTACCAACTCACAGGGACTTACCTTTTCACATAGCTCCTACCAACAGCCCCACTGCTTAATTTCACTACTGTTCAGTCCTTTTAAAGTAAAAATCATAGAGCTATTACCATGTTCTGATCTCCTAAATTCACTTATTGAAATTATTAAAGTGGCCCACATGCTCTCAAATCCCTTTATTTTCCAAGCAGTACTGTTCCTCTGGAGATGCAGCCAGAGCTAAGTCAGGATGGAACTGTGGGAACAACAGGGCGATAACTGCACTCCTCTCAAAAAGAAAGCTTATATTCCTTGCCAGAAATCATTTCTCGGACTCAACACTTTGCTTCTACACCTTGTTCACATGCAGCAGATTCCTTTAGTTGGTAAGACTGCAACAGTAGGATTCATTAAATCAGCACTTGACAGATCATGCCATAAGACACTGAAAAGTAAACTATAGATCATTAATGCCAAATATTTTTTTACATATAGGATCTTTTCTTTGGCTGCAATGTTCGTTCTAGGCTGGAAACAATTTTTCTTCAATATTTTTTCAAGTGCAAGTTTGCTGATGAATTCTGACACTACTCTGTGTTTACCCAGGACTAAACTCAATGGAAACATTAATCAGAAAATGTATACATTTCCATAGGAAACCTGGAATTTTTGTAGCAGCAGCAAGCCCCAGCATTCCCTGAACAGAAGCTAGAGACATTTGCTTGCCAAGAGAAATGGCAAGATGTTGTCAACGGCAGAAGTTCTGGGGAAAGGAGTACAAGGGCTGTTCCCAGTCTGGGTCATCTCTCACCACTCAGTGCAGTCAGTTTACTTTTGAGCAGGTATATCCACAGGCTCCTCCTCACTCATCCACTTCAGTGAGCCGGGAGGAATCCAAGCACTCTATTCATACAATTTCTATCAATTTAAGTGGAAAGTGAGTGAGTAACACCTGGAAGGAGGTGCTTGGAGTTTTGCAATGTTGTTTTTCTATTGCTAATGGTTTGATCCATCCTGCAATGATTTCCAGTGCAGCTCTGCACAACTAATTGCACAAAATTAATCTCTGGTGTAACTCCATCTGGTGGTTCATCAGGTCCACCCTCTGATGCGTCCTCAGCCCTGTTGGTTCTCCTGCCCGGTCACAGCAGCAGGCAGCACCGCTCCCAGCTCGTGGCTTCCTACCTTGCTAGAATGGCTGGCACCTCCCAGCCCCCTCCTCCCAGCTGTGCAGCTCTCATCTCATGTGCCCCAGCACAGCTGGCTGCTCAGGAGAAAGTCCAGCAGGCCCAGGCAAAGCAGAGCCAGCATCCTGCAAAACATTATCATGTTGTACATCTCACCATGCAAATACAGCTGGGGGAACACCGGCAGTGAGCACATACACAGCATAAAGAATATTACTACAGCCACACCACTGACTGTTTAAAATTACAGGCAGCTTATTGTGTGTGCTACAAATGAGAAGGATAACTCCTTTACGTAACAAAGCGATTACCTTCTGGAACAACAAGTGCAGCTGACAGTTCCACCTAGGTTAAATGAATGCCACAGCTCCTATTAGGCTTGCAAGAGAGTAGGACAGGAAAGTAGCACGCTGTTAAATGCAGGGCAACGTTTAACATAACCACATGTGTGGCTTACAGGAGAAGCTGCATGGCATTTACTAAAGTAGACAGTGAGTTGGGGCTTATTAGGGAAATGCCACAGCTATTGCAAAACTGCCGTGGCCTGGTTCTAAAAATTTTAGTTGCATACTTATTACCCAGAGCCCTTCTGATATACTCCTGGCAGCTCAGTGAGACACACCACGTTATTAGTAAGTACTGAATAGAAATGGCACTGAACAGAGGCACAGAAAATTACCCCGATTTAGGTTTCACTGGTTCCCAGTTTCCTTCTTTATTGGATGAAAAGCACTCCCTAAAATGCCACCCAGTGGCTGCTGTCCTGTAGCCGTACCACCCGCCGTGAGACTCGGTGGCTCACCTCACTGGCTGCCAGGGCTGCCTGGGCCCGTTCCCAGCCATGTGCTGAGCACACCAAAGATCCTTTGATAAGATCAAGCCCACACCATCTCAAGTGTAATGTTGGTAAACTTTACTGCCAATCAAAACAAGTTACCTTTCTGGGAGTCAGATGTCCTCTGGGAACTGAGAGTACAATAGCAACAACAGCACAAAATGAGCACGAATAGCTGGACACCGAAAGGCTTATTTCTACCTTGACATGTAAAAAAATACATCTGTGCCTGGTAAATGTCATGAATGGTGAAATCCTTGGCCATGCACAAAGGTCAGCTCCCCTTCACACAGACAGAGCTAGGATTTCACTGTGGCTATATTTGGGAGAGCTTTCATTGCTGCTTTCACACCAGTTAACCTGTAATTGTAGTCCTTAGAGTTGATTTATTCTCATGCTGCTTAACATTGTTTGAAGGGGAAGGGAAATTGACGTTCATGCAAGGATCTTGAACAAAGGCAGTAAGGTACAGCACGCACACTGAAACCCCCACAGCTCCAGTAAGTTATTCCATTGCTCACCTTTGGATGTCAATTAAAACTTTAAAATGAAAAAGATCACTGTACATATTTATAGCTAAGTCAATCTTTATTAATTAGGCTATGTATATTTTTAAACTAGCAGTACAGTTAGAACATTGCTGCAGTACCTTTGCTTATAATGCTTTTGGCTCCTGAATTTCTCGGTTAACCTATTTACCTTTTAGAATCCTTTTGGAATCGACCTTCTTTCTTTACACAGAACATAAGCACCTTCACTGCCCCAAAAGCACAGAGCCTGATTGTTCCCTGCTCACACCAGTGTGAATCAGCAATGACTCCACGGCAGCCTATAGAATCACATCAATGTAAAGGTGACGTCAGAGAGATAGCAATCAAAGCCCTTGTTTCAAAGTTAATTGTTTTTGCTGAAAAAAGATGAGTACAGAACACGTTTGTTCTCCTTCTCAACTGAAATGTCAAATAAATGCTGCAGTTTTGGCTTCTGCTCCATGTGGGATTTGCACACGTGGATCATGTTGCAAAAAACAGGGCCTTAGTCACAGCAATCGTGCTAAGAGTCCATGGCCTTGATCTGATTGTAAGGAAGGGGGAGGGCTTTGCCCCTGTTTGTTTGCTGTCATTGAGACCACTTTTTCCACATCCAGAGCCAATGGCAAACCATCATCAGCTGTCAGCAGTACGGCTACAACAACAAATAAGTGCTGCATGTAAAGCCATTCCTCAGCTGTTTCACCATGTCCCTTGCTCTACACATTTAATGCTTTCAGCATTTCACTTGGCAAATGAAAAACATCATATCAGGACTTGCAATCTTTTTATTTTCCCTTTAAATAAATAGGCATATCACTTGAGAAGGAGAGGGCGAAGCTGGGAGAGGACACATTCAGAGCTTGCAAGTGGCAGCATCCTTGGGACTGCTCTAACTCACGGCAGTGCCTTCCCGGTGTCCCAGCACAGCCTTGCTGCAGTGAGGACTCATCCCAGCAGTGCATGTACTGCCCCAACCCTGCACACCTCCTGTGTGTGCCCATGTGCTACTGCCCACCTCCTGGTAGAACCTTCCCCTTGCAGTGCCTGTTTGCAGCACCTCCCAGGCCAGTAGCAGCCTCCCCCTGCACACCCCGTGCTGAAAGCCTTACCTGGCCACAGCTCCAAGCACCAGTTCAACGTGGCTCCACTGCACCAGTAAGGCAGCAGCTGGCAGTGCAGACAGGAGCCAGCCAGTCTCACAGGCACACCTGCCTTCATCTGTGTGTCAAAGGAATGGTATACAAATTATGTCTGAATGTAAGCATTGGCCTTCTGGAACCATTGCTCAGACAGCAGGGGTACCACAGGTGTTGATCAGTCCCGTACCCACACATTACCTAGCAAAGTCAGACCTAACATGTCCTGTCTGGGCCATGGTGCCTGCTGCCCCTGCCATGGTGGCACCTCAGTTACCATGAACACAGGCTTGGTTTAACTAGAGGAAAACCACTGGAAGCAAAACATGAATGCTCTCCTAGCACATGTAGAAGTTGTATAACAGAAACACCAGACGGATGGTACAGGATATTTGGTTGCAGGCTGCCCTGACCTCACAGCCAGACTGGGCAGTGGAGATCCTTCCCTTCCCTTCCCTTCCCTTCCCTTCCCTTCCCTTCCCTTCCCTTCCCTTCCCTTCCCTTCCCTTCCCTTCCCTTCCCTTCCCTTCCCTTCCCTTCCCTTCCCTTCCCTTCCCTTCCCTTCCCTTCCCTTCCCTTCCCTTCCCTTCCCTTCCCTTCCCTTCCCTTCCCTTCCCTTCCCTTCCCTTCCCTTCCCTTCCCTTCCCTTCCCTTCCCTTCCCTTCCCTTCCCTTCCCTTCCCTTCCCTTCCCTTCCCTTCCCTTCCCTTCCCTTCCCTTCCCTTCCCTTCCCTTCCCTTCCCTTCCCTTCCCTTCCCTTCCCTTCCCTTCCCTTCCCTTCCCTTCCCTTCCCACAGCACACCAGCTGCTTTATGCAGTGTTTTAAGCTGTGTTTACCTGCTGGAAGAGTTTGGGTGTCAGTGTTTGTTTTTCATGGCACAGTCTCTGCAGGGCAATGAGGCTCCTCTGTGTGGCGCTTGCAGCAGGCGTAGAAAAAATGTTATTCCAGGAGTGAGGTTGTACTCTGGAAAGGCAGGGCACACACGTACACAGACAGGGAGGTGTCTGGTGGCCATACTCACACAAATTCATAAATCAATCACTCTTTTGTGACTTGCTATTATTACCTTGACAGCTATTTGAGACATTTAATACTCATTTTCATCCTCAGAAACTGCAGATGAAGTACACAGCAAACACTGACAATGCCAGAGGAGCGGTTCAGACTCCTGATGCTGACTGTGTGGTATTTTAAGCACCATTTGCCATTGAAAGACAAAACATAAGGGAAACCATTGGGTTAACTCAGAATACAGAGCACAGAAATCCAGGCAGGAAGCAGGGATCGGCTGGAACTGTTGGTGAAGGGCTGCGTATTTACAATCATTTGTTTTCCATATGACATGCCTATATGATTTCCAGTCCAGTGAGACTGAAGCAACACCCTCATCTTGGCTAAGGAGGAGGCAGGAATACACTTCTATTTCATCGCGCTAAAAGGATTTGGAGCATCAGTGTCGGCTGCTGGGCTGCCAATGGCTGTGCTGCACTGGATGCTCTCCTGGAGAGCATTTTCCACAAGTATAAATACAAAATCAGAATTAGAGGGTTGTTCTAAATTATAAGTTGGGTTTCCCCAGAAGGAGCCTGCTAGCCCTGCCATGCACAGCCAGTGCCAGCAGCTCGGGCCGCCCCGCTGCCTCTGCCTGAGGCCATGTCCACATTCTCTCTGATCCAATCAAGAAAACCTGAAATAAGAGAACAGTGTTAAAGAACAGCTGGCTGACTTATAAACCACCCATAAAACTGAAAAAAGAATAATGGGTACTGTGAAATAGAAGGATGAGTAAAAGAAAAACACCACTTGAGAGCCAGCACTTCTGTGCAGCTCCCAAGCCACACGTGTTCACATTTCTGCTGTAAAACCTCCCAACAACAGCGACTTCTCAGCTTTTCAGCTTTCAATCCATCACAGGTGTTAGCAGATTATTTAGAGCAAAAGCCTTCTAAACGGTCCCCTTAGCTTTATATACATGAATTGCTCCTGCTGTCAGCCAGAGGGAGATGCATCACAGCAGAACCATCCATAACGCTGAGTGCCGCCTTGCCAGGAGAGCAGAAGAATATTCTGTGATTTTTACAGCACCTTTTCCCTAAGGCCCACAACATCCTTTGCAAGTCAGATTGAATTAAGCACGTCATCACTCTGTGTGGGAGCTAAACACTTCTTCCCCTGTGCTGGAGGAGGGAAACTGAGGCTCTGCCCCCCCCCAGCCCTTCAGGCACTTCCCTGAGGTGCGGGGGGCAGCTTTGACACCCAAACACAGTGCTCCTGTGGCACCTGGCTTCCTGAAATTCGTGTTTGCCAAGTGCCGTGCGATGCCAAAACCTACACAGTATACAAGGATGGAGCAAGATAAGGCACTTCTAAGGTTGCATGCTCTCAAAAAGCAGGGCTGGACAACTCTTCAGGGATTTAAAATTTGTTTTTAACATGATGACTCCCCACAGCAAGCCTGAGAGTGAAACAATTCAAATCAATATCGAGTGCATTATTTTTAATTATTTATTTCATTTATTTATTTTAATTAATGGGATAACAGGGAACACCCACCCATTGCTCACCACTGTGGATGGAGCAAGGCTGGGCATTTTCCTATGTGAATCACAGCAGCTCTTTCTTGGTGGCTGCTAAGAATATGACAAGGTTTCTCTTTTTGCTGTAGACCCAGCAGCCACACAGGTCTTCACTGCCATAAACAGTAAATAAATGTCTAACCCAGGATTTAAACTGGAGCCGAGGAGTCTCTGCTGTCCTCTCCTAAGTAACGGAGGTTTTTAAAATCAAAAGCAATTTGGATGTGGCTTTTGTATCCCAAAGACCAGCCCTGGGCCTGTCGCTGTGAGAAGCAACAAATACCACAGATGCTCCTTCCTACGTGGCATTTCCATAACTCCTCTATCAGTTACCTGGACAAAGCAGTCATTGTAATGAAAACCCCGAGGGCAGATAGAATCACAAGAACAGACCAGCCTTATTGCAATGGCTATTGACTGTAACTCATTAAGATGTTAAGGTATTGACATCCCATTTGATGAGAAAAACGTCTGATAGCGAGCATACACAACTGGTAGCGAGCACGCCAGCATCAACACATCATAATGAGCAACTAATGATGTCTGTGGCCTAACCGGGCGATTAAAGCAGTATCCTTTGATCCGTGTCACTGACTTGATTGAATGCCGCACCAACACTGGGTCTCTGTGCATCGCTGTGGAGATTCCAGTCACTGGGGAGATTCGCTGGCCTCGTCCACGTGTCACCAGGCATCTGTGCCCAGCACGGCCGTTCCTATTGCACCTCGACTGGCTCCCCTCCCAGCGGGGTCAGCCCTGCCGGTTCATTTCCAGCACCACGAGCAGTGCTGCCCCATCCCATGCATCGAGAGCACCTGAGCTGCCACTACCACACTGCTCAGCCCAGCACATACCTGCTTTGTACCTTCCTTCTCGCTGCCTCCGCTCCTCACTGAGTGGCCCTGCTCAGCAGACAAAGCCGGTGGCACACTTTTGCATTCTCCGTGCACCCGGCTGAGCCTCCCTGAGCACACTCACATAGGGATGTGTGCGTTGGAGTCGCATCGCCTCAAGATACACCAAAGGCCCCTGGCCCCCAGGTGTTCCCAGCATCAAGGGCTGGCCTCTGGGGACACCGCTTGGCCCAGGGGATGCTGCTGAGGGCAGGTCCCACAGCGTTGCTTCTGGTGATGAGGGGCTGTTTTGGGAATGGGGTCCTCACGCTCCCCTGTGCCTGCCCTATGCCTGCAATGCTCTGGTTCCCTGCACAGCCTCAGGGGAGCCTCCGCTGTGGTGCCCCCAAGAGAAAACCCTGCCAGCAGTGCTCAGGCCATGCACCGGAATAAAGGCAGCTGCTGCTGCGATTTAGGGGAGAAAGACGAAGGGTTAATCCTCATCTCGGCAGCACAGCCCACTGCCCAGAGGGCTGTTCCGTGGGGCTGGGTGGGCAGAGCGGGGTGGGGCTGTCCCAGCACTCTGCGATGGGATGGATAGGTGCAAAGGGCCCTGCGGGGCCACGGGGTGTGAGGGCAGCCCAGCAGTGATGGGGGAGGAATACAGAACCCCCTTAAGCAATGAGCTATGGATCCTGTGGGCCCGTGGTGGGCTCCATCCCATAGGAGGAGACGGCTCTGCGGATGGCTTTGGTGACATCCACACCCGCAGACACAAAGGAGGCAAGAGATGGCTAAATGTAAAGTGCTGGAAAATCCAACCTTTTATTTACTACATTTTTGTGACTACATAAACGCTGAAACATTTTAACACTGAAAAGCATGATGACATCATCACTTGCTTTTTTTTTTCCTTTTTTTTTCTTTTTCCATTTTTTTCTTTTTTTTCTTTTTTTCTTCTTTTTTTTTTTTGCTTTGTTTTTTTTTTTGTTGTTGTTTTTTGCTTAGCAAACACAGCAGATGATATTGCACGGCATAAAGTGAGAACAGTAGCAAAGCGTAAAAAAAAGGAACGTAAGGAAATTTAACGCAGTACAGGAGATACTCTGAAACAAAGCCGATAATGCCTAGCGCATTACACGTTGCTACACACAAAAATACAGAAGAAGCGTTTGACTAAGAGAGAGACTGAGGAAATATTAGCAACCAACCGTCATTAGGTACAATAATCAGCCTGAAATGCAGATGCGACGCATGAACTACGACTGCTTCCTAACGGGCGAACAGAGAAAGGCGGTGCGGCTGCCAGGCCCCGCCCCCAGCCCCGCCCCCAGCCCCGCCCCCGCCGCAGCCGCTGATTGTCTCGGGCGCCCTCTGCGCGGCGCGGGCGGGCTGGCGGCGGGGCGGGGCCACGTGGGGAAAAGGGGCGGGGCTTAGAGGGGCGCGGTTCGACGGGGGCGGGGCTACGCGGGGCGGGGCCGGGAGGGCGGGGCTACGACGCGGGGCGGGGCGCAGGGCCAGGCCGGGCAGCGGGCACGGGATGAAGACGACTACCAGAGCGAGTGAGACACAATGCCGTCAGTTTATTGTCATTTAATACTGTCGTTCGGTTCGTACTGCGAAACTAAAATGATTCCACAATGATTATGCAATAAATGCAGAACATACCATGAGAAATCAAACAACTAAAACAGAAACAGGAAACTCTTTTTTTCTTTTTTCTTTTTTTTTTTTTTCCTAAGTACAGTTCTGTCCAGTGTTCAATAGCTAATGCTGGATTTGCAGACTAATACTTTGTCTCCTCCCTCCACGTGACACAAAAGTCATTGCACGGCATCAGGTTATGTATTAAAAGCAGACATTTAGCCAATGCTTACCGACAGACCATTTAATGATCCTGCATTTCAGAGCATCTTTATTGCCCCTATTTCAATACTTGAAGTATAAAAATGTATCTAGAAAGTGTAACTTCTGACCAAAAGCTCAAACCCTGCCCTTGTCCTTCCCTCCCTCAACCCCTTCAACATCCCCTGAACGAAAACGACATACACCTGGAGCTCACCTACTGTGCATGGAAAGAAATATTTACATCCATCACAAATCATGTCATACACAACATTTAGTTGAAACAGAATCTATTCTTTTACGCAAAATAAAACACAAGTGTGCGGCATCCAATTTTCTGTGCCGTGATGCCACCGTCAGCTTTGCAGAATTATCATTGTCATTATTCTTTTCAACTCAAAACTGCTGTTCCCCTCTGGAGCTGAGGGGGGCGGCACGCAGTCCCCTGGCAGGATGGTGACACCTCTGCCCATCGGCCAACACGGGGCCCCGCGGTGCTGCTGTGGCCCCAAGCTGTCCCCTCCAGGGTCCACCTGCAGGTGGCACAGAGGCAGCCCGGCAGTGGCCATGGCCTGAGCACTGCCAGCTGGACACAGCTGTCCCTGCCACCCCTGCCACCCCTGGCTGTCCCCCAGGAGGGCAGCCTATGGGCACCCACCAGGCTGGCAGTAGTTACCCCACAGATGCTCCGGGTCTCACTAATGCCAGTGCCTCGAAGCGTTAACCAACCAAAATGCTTTGGATGTGCGGGTCTGACCCGCTAAGGAACCTTTCTAGAGGAAAAAAGAAAAAAAAAGACAAATAAATAAAAGGAAAACATGCTAAATAATGCCTTTCTGCTCTCTACGTGACAAAAGCACTACCTTGAAACACTCATTTTGGCATGTACAGGGCCGGGGGAAGGGAGGCCGGGGGATAACCTGGCAGTGTTTGGGACACGCGTGGAAGTGCACGCCAAGACAAGCCTGAAGACACACCCTGCAGTCAAGAGAAGCACTCTCCTTCAGTTTATCTCGGCATCGAGAATGAAAAGATTGTAACATAAAGCTTTGGCCATTCTTGAATCTACTATATACAATTTCTTTTTTAAACTACATAGTCATAAATTAAAGCAGTGATTAAATAAGCGTATACAAAATGTAATTAAATTAAAAATCACATCACATTAGAGAGAAAAAATAGGAACCATTTATCACAGCAGATAATTTTTTTTTACCCTGTGAAAAGAACGTCGACTAGCAAACACAAAGCATCCGAACCAAAACAAAAGAAATCAAAGCCGCTTTTCCCTTTCTTGCATTCATTGCAACCAGCGATCTTTACCCACTTTGAAACATTTCCAGGAATAGGATCTTCCTTGAGCATAACAGAGAAGTTCTGCCAAAAAAGAAGGAGAAGAAACCCAAACCCGACCACAGCAATAAAAAAGGAATGTACAAACAAAACAACCCCTACAAAATAAATAAGAATTATAAAGCTTCTTTTAAGTAACCTTAACAATTATCAAACTAGTAAGTTCTGCCTTATCACATAGACTCTCTATACAACGTAACCCTAACGATTTATTACTATGAGGTATTTGGAGGAATTGGTAAAAGCAATGCACGGCCTGTCTGGGCTGAGGGACTCACGGTGCTTGCGGGGGAAGGAGGAAGGAACCTTTGGTTTGTCAGCAAGAAAGTGGAAAAAAACATTTTCCTTTGGTATCAAAGAAAGTTTCATTGCATGGTTGCACGGCAAAAAGCACCACGGTGAAGAATTATTCCTTTTTTCATTAGTGGCCTTTCTAACAGGCTGAGGTATTCAAAGAGTATAAGGTGAGAGATAAAGAGGTCAACAGCGGTTTAACACTTTGGTTCAAGCAAGGCACTCGTCCTAGGAGTTTACAAAGTTTGCAACATGTTTGCCTAGAGCTTTATTATTATTATCCTTATCATCGTCAGCAGAAGAGTTGTAGTAAGAGAAGCATTCATCAGGTTACCGTCATTGCTACAAGGAGCAGACGCGTCTACGCACTGGGAGAGGCGAGGAGGGGGGGGAGGAGTTCCCTTCACAGACCAAGGCCGTGCATGAAAAATCTTTGGTATTCTTTGGTATCATCAATGTGATTAAAATCACCAATGGAAATCGAGTGAGGTAGCGTCTTTGGTTCACACTATAAATAGTAGATCTTTACACACTTTTTTTTTCCTTTTTTTTTCCTTTTTTTCCTTTTTTTTTTCTTTTTCTTTTTTTTTTTTTAACACGTGGAAGTAGCTATTCCTTACCTTTTGCTTCTTCGTCTTTAGCAAATAGTTACCAAATGTATTGTAAAGCTAACCACACCACAATAATAAACCAGAAGGCTAAGCAAAGTCTCAAAATTAGCCTCTGGACCTTTGAATGCACCCAAACGCAGCTGGATAGAAAAGGGTAAGTGCTTTCTCTTTGTTTGCTAAATGCATAGTTTTCATTCTTATGTACAAAGGAGGAGAGGAGGAAAGAGTGGCGGAAGGAAGGGGCGAGAAGGCGGCTCACAGCCGGGGAGGAAGGCCTTAGGGGGAGGAAGGCCTTGGGGCTCCTTCAGCGGCAGTGCCCGCGGGCTGCGCCCTCCAGCAGCGCTCAGGGCTGCGCGCACCGCCGACCCCGCACCCAAGGCAGCTGTGGGCACCGCCTGTGGGAGCAGCAGCACGGCCCCGCCGGCTCGCTTGGCTTTACCTGAGTGAGGAGAGGAGGACAAGGCCCCGGGAAGCCTCCCAGGGCCGAGCCGAGCAGCGCTGCCGCCCGGGGCTGTGCTCGCTCCCCGGAGAGCCAACAGTGCCGTGAGGATGGGATGAGTGCGAACGCGTTGTCCCCAGACCAGCCTCCGTGGGGTCGGCACGGTGTCGGCAGCCCCTGTGGGCCGAACGCATGCTCTCGACGCCCTCGTGCCACGAAGGCCCGTGGTGACCTGGCGGAATGGGTTCTGCTCCTCTCCTGACTGTTCCTGGCAGACTTTCAGGTCCTTTGGGTTTGCAATCTGAAACTAATTTCCAGTTTGTTGGGCGTGAAGCCCCGACCTCAGACAGACGGACACTAATGCAATGGGGACAGGACGGGTGTGACGCTGGGCACGGCACCGGGAAGGGATGGCAGCCGACGAGCGGCAGCACTGGGACGGGGCTGTGCCGTGTGCCCGGGGCACAGGGGAGCGATCCCGCAGGGATTCGCTGCACGGTCTGAACACAATTAAAGAAAAGTGGGTTCTTGGTGTATATTCTGAGTACGAGGCGGGTATTGCTTATGGCAAGGGTGGTATTGTTCTCCATGGCTTATAAAAAAATAAAAGGTTTACAGATACCTCAACAGGCATTTAAAAAAATCCCAACACTTAAAATCTATAACTTGTGCATCAGTTTTGGTGTGTGTGGATACGTGTGTGCGTGTATGCACACATACAGCCATGGGAAAATGGCTGTGCATATATGTATACACAGATCTACTCGGGGGCTTGGGTGGGTGGGTGTGTATCAGAGATCCTGAAATTGCATATTGGGTGCAAATTTAATGCTGGTATGAAAGTTCTCTTTGGTTTCAGCAAATAGTCTCTAAAGACAATACAATGGAAATACTAAAAAATGCGGCGATGTACTTTGAATTTCCCTGCATTTTTAAATTCTCAAGTTTTAAATAAATAAGGCTTTCTTTTCTAAACTATAGGTACGTTACAAAGCAGTGTTTTGCTGGAAACAACAAGAACAAAAAAAAACCCTAAACCTTTAGTTATCACTGTCCTTTTTTAATCTTACACTAATGAAACTTTAAGGTAAGCCAGAGGTTCTAAAGCCTCGGAGATTACGTTTTAATAGACATTTGCTTTGCCATTCTTAAACTGGGTTTAACATAGAAAAATGGGGAGAATTAGCTGTTTGACTTGGCTTTACTTGAATTTATTTTAATAAAGAGATGCTTTGGTTTCATTCTAAACACCTATGGGAAATTACCTATGTACCCTGCAACTTGATTAGACCCTGTCATCGTGGGAAATAAATGGTGTCACTGCTATTCGAGTAGGCTTCATCACAAAAGCCTGCATGGCTGATGTTGGTAGGATTCTAGTTTACCTTGAATTTTAATTTCCCTTAAAAAAAAAAAAAGGAAATAAAAAAGAGTGTAAGAAAGATTATTTTTAATCCTTTGGGCCTAATCTGCATATTTGGTTACTCTGGAATTTAATATAACTAGTAGAATTATCACAGAAATTCAGGACACCAGTTAGAAATCTAACAGGCACATGTATGGTTTTTAAAGTCTAATTTTCCCTTACACTAAAAATCAATTTGCAGATGTTGCACGCTTTTCTTTTTAGTTTTTATCAGAGTAGGGATGGGATGGTTTATCTTCTGAGGTTCTGTTAGCAACAGAGCAGTCAAACTTTCCAACTACGAATTTTAAGCTACTTCATGCAGTATTTGGATTAACAGATGAGCAAGAAAGAATGCACAGAAGGAAAGCTCAGCCTGCTGCCGTGGGCATGAAGCCACGCGACAACGGGCTGTGACTTTGTGTCACAGGATCCCTGCTATCGACTTCAGAGGAGCCATGACCTGGCTTTCCAGCGGCACGCCAGGAGCTCCTGCCAGAGCTGCTGCCACCAACACTACCGATGTCCTACCTCCTTTCAGTGGGAAAAGACCCCCAAGTCCTCACATATATCACTATTCCTCTGCCAAGAAAAGTCAATAGGTTGAAAAAGAAAAAAGAAAAAAGAAAAAAAAGCTGCCTAGCATCAATGAGCACTGACCAGGTGTTGGGCCCCGGCCCCATTGTGCCATTCTTTCTTGCCATTCGTGAAAAGAAACAAGAATGTGACATTACTACTGGCAAATAACAGTCTTGATTACAAGTTTTATGTGTTATACAGTTAGATTAGTTTATACCTATAACTCTACATAGTATTTTGTGTAAAAATAGCTTTGGAATATTAAAATCATTGCAATAAAATACCTGCAATACAATTATTAAATGTGTTCTTTGGTAGCTAGTCGATTTTTTATGGATGGAATAGTTTCCCTTTTTTAAATCTGAACATTCCTTAACAAACAAAGAGAATGCACTGGTTTAGGTACCATTCAAAATTTCTCTGCCTAGTTTGAACTCGTTTCCGGGCATCGCGCCGGGGAAGCTCAAACACCGAAACAGCAAAAATCACACTACCATTCAAATGCATTCGGACGACTCCACGCCTTGCTGGTCATGCTGCGCACAACCCTCTCAGCCAACCAGCTCTGACTCAGTCCCTACCACCGGTGTGTACACAGCACGGACACACTGCACACCTTCATGGCGATCGCTGTGGAAATGAAGAGCCATATCTGACAACATGTCCATTCAACGACAAGAAATCACTATGCTCCAAACCACTACACAGCCAAGGACGGTGAAGATGATCATGGACAAAGGTGTGAGACCAGTGGTCTACTTTTCCTCTCTTCATGTTCCACTTCGTTCACTCCATTTCACTCTCTTCTTCCCTTTATTTTTTGCAAGTTGTCATCCTGCTAAAGCGTGTGTCTTAGAACAAAGTCATAATGCAGGTGAAATAAGTCTTTGGTTTCTTTGGACTTATAAATAACATTTTTTTCAAATAGTTCTAAGTATAAACCTGCTATCTTGAGGTCCTGGTCTGTCTTTATTTATTTATTTATTTATTTATTTTTAAAGCTTTTCCACCGAGGTTTAGTTTGTGGTAATTCCTTCATGCTTTGGTACAAGTGCTTGATGAAGATGAGTTGCCTGAATTGGAGCTGCCCTCGTCTTGCCACTTATCCAGACTCCTCCTCCGTGCATTCATGAAAAAGTTGCTGACGGTGCTCAGCTCCAACCCGAGCTGCTGGGAAATGGTGATTTGTAATTCTTTGGATGGACGCTTATTTTCCTTGAATATTGCATGTAGAGTTCGACGCTGGACATCTGTGAAGACCAACCGAGGCTTTTTGGGAGTATTCCCTCTGTCCTTCCCGTGCTCTTGTTCTTTCCTCTTGCACGCTGCAAGAAAGCAGACCACTGGTTAGAGGTCTGGCAGAGAGGTAAGTGACAACTCAAACAAAAGGAGCATTCACTTTGGCTTCAGCATTTGGTGAGGATGCGTGGCATGGGATAAGACATGCACTTACATGCAGGTTTTGTGGGACTACGGACAGGCACACAACTCAGTTTCATGGCAAGTTTAAAGGTTTATTTTTTAACATTCTGTAAACTATGAAAAAATAAGGGAAATAAATTAGAAAATGCCTTTGCCACTGTTTGCTAAAACCCAGTAAAGCTGTCCCTGTGAGGTTAAATTCTGTCATGGATTAACTATGCAACATCCCTCAAAGGCAGAGTGGAAATTCATGGGAGTCTTAAATCAATCTTTCCTACGTTTTTAATCTTCACTATTTGTTGTGAATCCATTTCTGTTTTGTTGTTGCTGTTGGTTTTTCTTTCTTTCTTTTTTTTTTTTTTTGTCTGAGAAATAAGGAACTGGGAGAAAACAGGACCCTGTTACTGTCTCACAGTCCAGAACGATGGGTTCTGAACAAAACAACCCACATTTTCACACAGAACAATGGTATACCAACGCTTCCTTATTCTGCTTTCTTCTGTCCTCTCTCTCCCCTCTGCTCCCTTTCAGAGGGCTGTTACACCACACATCACTGACAGGCCGTGGCAATCTGAAATCTGCCTTGCAGATCACCTGCTCGGCAGAAACCAGGGAGCTGGGAGCACGGCTCCAAGTCCCCTGCAGCCTTTGACCGCCTGCCAGCTCATATTGTTAGCATTTAGCCAGGATAAAAGGGTTCCCTGGGAGGACAGATTGGTCTGTCTCGCTTTCAAAAGAATCTGAAGTTGTCTGTTTCCTCTTTTTTTCCTCTCTAACAATGTCCTTTAATGCTGATTTAGAGAGGCATTTCTGAAAAGAATATGGATGTTCTGCCTCTGTGTGCCTAGCCCTTGCTTTGGTGGAGATTAGTGCTGATCGTATCAAAAACTCTGTGCAGTACCTCCACCTATCCCATGGATATGGAATTAAGACAACAAATTACTTTACAAAGATCCTTCCTTCACCTTTTACTGTTACCCAGGGCCAGCACTATCGTGACAGTGTTGCTTGAGGAAGACAGAATGGTCACCCACCACCTGTCCCCACAATGGCCTTCCAGCCCCATCCATGCAAATGCTTTTGCAGAGCCGAATGGTGTGGGTCCCAGCCACACACCCCTCCATACGATCATAAGGACTGAGGTGCCTCACATCTTCTATGGCTATTTTTATCTGAAAACCTTTGAAGAGTGCTTTGAAGTTGCATCCTAACGTCTAAAATATGGTATCATTTCTGGGCTGAAAAGAAGGTTTGATGCAACAGGTTTCTCGTGGAGTTAAGCCAGTGAACCCCCTGCAGGGATCAGGCCCTACAGAAATAATTCTGGGTCCTGACTTGAAGTAAACATTGATAACTCAAGGATTAAAAATACTATTGCAGGAATAGTCTATTAGTTACCAATTGGTATTCAAAATGAGAAAATGATGACCACAGGAGAGAGAGACAGAATCTCAACTTTTATATCCCTCAACATTTGAAGTCAGAAGCTCCTGGGGGAGAAGCTGTGGGGCTCAGCTCCAACAGCTCCAGCTGCCCGCTGCCTGTCTTGATAAAGAGGCAAGCTGAGCTCGTGCCACATTAGCTGCCCCAACAGCTTATTTCTACTCACACTGCTTTATGCTTCACTTTTCTAAAGTCAACGCAAATCCATGCTCTCTCTCCTGGACAGACAGTGCAGAGAGACTACCATTGCCACACACCCCTAACTACCCCAGCAGTGTGATCCATACCAGCAGGAGCCACAGAGCTGGCTCACTTGGCTGCACAGACCCCGGGGCTTCAATCACCACTGAGCAAAAGTTCTCTGAAATCACAGAGAACAAAACAGCGACGTACTGTGAAACTAGCTCGTGTATCATGTCTACCTGAGCTTCTGCTTCTGAGATTTAACATTTCTGGGTAACCATTTCCACAGAAAATGTCTCAGCAGTTATCCCTCAACACCTTGCTCCCAAAGTTCAGTTGTATGATTACTGGTAGCAACATCCCAGGGGTGATAAAAAAAGTGCTCACTGCTAAGCAGAATAGAACAAATTCTGTCAGTTCCGTGATACAAATAAGCCAAGTTCAGTATTTCACAAATTTCTGTAGATTCCTCCTTGTCTCCAGTTTGCCCAGCATCTCACTTTGCAGGTGACTGGTGATCCCATGCACGCTGGGACTGACCGTGCCCTTCCTATGGGCTGTTTGCTAGCTGGTGAAGAGAGGAGACCAAAACAGAGCAGAGGGGATGTGGTTCTTTCACAAACTATGGCATGGGACTGCTGATTTCCAAGGCTTGGCCCAGAGCAAAGCTCCCTGGCTCACGAAGCTCGGAGCAGGGCCACCAGGCCTCTGCCTGAGCAGGGGAGGGCGGCTCCCGCCTCCATCTTCTGCCTCGTCAGGCCCGGGAATATTAATAGCACTTAAAAATAAATAATGGTGATAATGAAAAACCGTAATAGGGTTTCCTGACGATCGTTTTCCCTGCATTGGAGCCAATCAATTTTAATAATAAATCATAGCTTCCAGCTTGCCAGGGAGCAGATGTGCACGGTGAGTTGCAGCCCGCTGCAAGGCGAGCGCTGCCCAGGCCTCAGCCCAGGCTGTGCCAGCACAGCAGCAGTGCCCTCTGCAGCCAGAGCTCCTGTGGCACAGGCACAGGCATGGACAGCTGCTATAGGCACTGTCTCACTGACACTGGCTGGAACCTCCTTTGGTAAAATAGCAGAACCCATCTTCAAACTGTTTACCATGCACCAGTGTAAGGATATAAGCAAAGCACAGCACACGCAGCACCCCACTCTCTGCCCCTGCAGCAAGGCACCTCGTGATGCCTTTGGAAAGAGTCTTAAGAAAGCCCAGTTTAAAAGAACAACACAGCAGAGCAGCGTCCCTTTGACTCTGGCAACACAGGTGCAGAAATGACAATGTAATATTATCAGTGCTAGAAGGAGCCCTATAAATCCAGTGCTGAACTCTGGCCTCTCCCCGTCACTTCCATCTTCCTGTGCCCTGAGCGGCAGATATTTCTGACACTTGTAATTCTCCCGATACAGCCCATCAATCCAGTTTTGTCTCCCTTTGTTCCTCCTGAGCTGCCCGAGGGATGTGGCTGTGCTCTCTCAGTGCTGGAAGCCCTGCACGCATCCTCACCACCTCGCTGCTCTGAGCACACAGTGCCTGCACTCCAACCACAGCCGTGTCAAGGAGCTGAGCCCGGTGCTACACACAGGAGGAGGACATAGGAACCCAGAGGTCTTCTCACACAACCACCCCACACGGAGTGGCAGAACCCAGGGAACGATGCAGCCTGGCTGCACCAGGAGCCAGCTGAAGTGCTGCAGACCAGGATGCTGCAGGAAACACAGGCACGCGTGCAGGAGATTGACTTGGAGTTCTCACAAGTTTTACGAGGGTCTCCTTTCCCCCTTTTCTGGCAAAATGAAATCTTTTTGCTATTTTGAGTCCATCTGTACAGGGCATGTCTCACAGACACCAACACCCTTTCACAGTTCCCTTCTTTAATGCATTTTCTGATCTTTGCCATGTTCCATCTGTAGAGTCTGGTACCTTCCTCAGCCACTCAAATGGGGCCCACCAGCGCCCCAAGGCTCTCCTTTTAAAGCACCTCCTTCCTGTTTTAAACATTGCAAGACACGCAACAGCAATTCTAGACAGGGCAACACCTTCAACAACCAGTACAGCCCAGCACTGGGGCTGCCTTTGGTGGGGGAAGAGGGGTTTCTGTCAGACATCAGAGGCAGTCCCAACCCTGCAGCTCCAGGAGCATGATGGGACCGAGCAGCCAAAAGTATATGTAAATTCAGAGTGATGATAACATAGAATTAAGGGTGATAAGCTCCATCCTTATCGTGGGAATAACACCTCTGGATTTGGCAGAGAGGTGCTGATAGGTCTTTCCTAATTGCCAAAACCTCCTATCCGGGGGAATATGAGAACAAGATGAGGGGCCTATAACTCACACATACTACCTTGCCAGAGACCTCACCGTGTGAGCTACAAGCAGGCACTTCTCTTCTCTGGATCCTCCCTTCAGCACTTTGCCTCTCTGGGAATCTGTATTTACACCCTCCCCGAGGTCACTCGCTCTGGATCTTATTTCTCTGCCATCATGCCCCTTTCGCTGTTTCACAACGTGAGGAGAGCTAAGGATGTATCTGCATTGGAAGCTCACAGCCCGACATCACCCTGCCATTGCATGGATCCCAGCTGAGACTGCGGACGCCGAACACCTCACTGCTTGCACTGTATTAAAATGTGACCTTAATTTGCTGCCACCGGAATAACAAAGCGAGGCTGGCTCAGGCGTGCTGACTCGGCACCGGGGATTCCGGGCTCTCCGCACCCGCAGTGCTGACAGACCCGTGAGCACCTGCGTGAGCTGCCACCACCACCCAGGGCCCGCCGTTAAGTGGATCAATGCGGGAAGCACCCGATTTTCCTGCTGTATCATTTAAAGCAAACGCTGAATTTCTGGAGCCGGGTCTTTAGTTAACCATATTACTGCGACAAATATTTCTTTGTCTAGCATAAGTAATTAGAATTTAATCACTTTAACGGCATCTTAATTACCTCAAATGAATTGAAAGGACGTTTAATAGCAAAGATTAAATTGCCTTAATGAATGATTTTTGTGACTCCATCAATATGTTAATCACGTTAGCCCTTCCCTTGCTACGAGCGCTGGCGGCGGACGGCCCCTGGGTGGCGACCTCGGCTCACCGCTGCCGCACCGGGCAGCGCCGGCTCCCCCGCCCCGCAGCGACCGGCTGGGGCCCCCCTCGCCCCTCGCCCCGCTGCCGTGGCTTCGGCCCAGCCCCGGTTCCGCCGCAGCCGCCGCTCCCGGAGCTTCGCTGGGATCTTAAGAGCCCTCGAAGGCACGTACCAAGCAGGCAGCTCTCGGGCTCGTTTCTTGAAGCCCGGCCCCAAATCCCCTCCGCTAATTGCAAAGCCCTCCGTTAATTCTGACAATATCCGAACAGCGAGAGCCGCCCCGCGCTCACGAGGCAGCGGTGCCACCGTCAGGTCCCGGGGACCGCGGGGAGAGCCCGAGCGGTGCCGCTGTGAGAAACCGCTCCCGTCAATTCACAGCATCGCGGGGCCGATCTCTTCAGGAGCGGAACGGCTCGAGCGAGCGCCGTTGTGAAAGAATTTCGGTAGGAGCCGGCCGCTTCTCCGCCGGGAAGTGGTCCCTTACGAGACGTCGATGTTTGCAGCGAAATCGCAGCTATCTGCGCACGCGGAGGTGTGGCAGCCACGGAGAGCCAGCGGGATTCACCGGGCAGGGCCGCCCCCGGTGCCGCGCTGCCCCGAGGGCCACGAGCACGCGGCTCCCACGCTCGAAACGACCCCGTCCTTGCGTGCGGCCCGCGGGATCCCGCTGCCGCCCGAAGACAAAGCCGAGCGCGGCCCGTCCCGACGACGCGCACACAGCCGCACCGCCTCCCTCCCTCTCGCCGCCCGACGGTCCCGCAGCGGTCCGCTAAACACTCGGCCGAGCCCCCCGGGGCCGCCCCGCCTCGCCGGTAACTGTCCGCAGTGCTGAAGCCGCCGCGGGCCGCTCTCGCTCCGGGGCCCCCACGGCGCCGTACACCGCCCGCCCGCCCCATCGAAGTGCCCCGGGCCGGGGGAGCCACCGCCCGCAGCGGAGGCGGTCAGTAGAGGGCGCAGAGCAGCCGGGATCGGCGGGAGGCACCGGGCCGGGGCAGTTCGACGGCGGCCCGCGGGCGGAAGGAACGGGGCGGCACGGAGCGGTTCCGAGGCCGCTTCGCCAAAATCGCAGCGCATCGGAACAAACGAACGGACGGACGAACAAGGGGGAGGCGGGCGGTGCCGGGCCGGGCCGGGCCGACGTCAACGAAGGGCGAACGCGGTGCGTGCGAGCGGCGTTGAGTCGGTCGCGCCGCAGTGACACGGCCGGAGAACGCGCGGTCCCGGCGGCACCGGGCTCCGGAGCGGGGCGGGCGGCCCTCGTCAGGTTCCGTATTAGTGCGGAGAACGCTCTGATTAGGGTATTGATTTCTTCACAGTTAATTTGGTGAGAAACCCTCGCGGGCTGCCCAGCGCTCGGTTTGGCCGAGATTTCGTTTGGGAGAAAGAAAGGAGACGGGGAGAGAAGATCTGCAGGTACAGACAGCAAGAGCCGGGTCGCAAAACGCAGCGGGGTGCGGGAGGGAAGGAGAAGGGGAACGAAGGGGACCGCCACCTCCCGGGACACGCTCGGGACCCCCAAAGCAGAGGCCGCCCCCGAGCCCCCGCCCGACGGCCCCCGACGCTGTGAATAACGCGGAGAACTGCTCGGAAATGCCAACCGGCCGCGGCAGGGCCGGGCGCTTCCTTCGACCCGCGTTTCTTTTCGGAGTCCCTTCAGATGTCAGCGACGGCGGTCTGTGGCTGAAGGAAGGCTAACCGAGAAACCGCCGAACGGGGACGTACTCGGCGATGGGGGTTGAACGGGAGGGGGCAGACAAAGAGAGAACAGAGAGGAGAAGGGAGATGGGGTGAATAAGATGGAGGCTGGAAGAGGTCAGCGTCGCTCACACCGCGAGACACAGCCCGGGGAAGGCTCGAGGCCTCAGTCCCGCTTCCACGCAGCCCCAGCGCCTCTGGCTGCCGGTGCTGCTGCACGTGGGGAGGCAGAGCCCCCGGGAGGGTCCCCCCGAGAGCCCCCCCCGCCGCCTGCGGCCCGGGGACACCCAGAGGGAAAGGAGGCGGGCGTTCATCCGCCGCCAACTCTCTAAACGCCCGGGAGCGAGCTATAATTTGGACGCGAAATTTAATTGCCGTCGACTGGAGTAATTTATGATTTTTCGAATTGATGTTCATACATCAATATCCATCCGGGCAGATTTTTACCACTCGGTAAGATCGCCACGCATTTAAAACCTGCACGAGATGAAATCGATAGCTGACACACTCGTAGAGGTTGCCGGTTGCCCGCCTCCGTGTGCCCGCTGCCCGCCTGCGTCCATGCTGCCGGCGGCGCTCAGCGCACGGGCCCCATCCTGCGGGTCGGGGGGGGGCGCTGTAAGGACCGCCCGGATTGGCTGGGACGCGCCGCTATGCAAATGAGCACGTGCGGCGGGCGGCCCAGGTGGGGCCGAGACGTGCGGGGCCGGGCGGTTCTCCCCTCGGCCCCCGGGTTCGCCCCGGGCAGGCCGCTGCTCCGTGGTGCCGGCCGTTAGGTACCGTCGGAAAGGAGAGGCGAAACGACGAGGCTTTGTCCCTCTGCCGGGACTGCCCCGCTCCGTGGCCCGAGAGCAAGGGAGCTCCGGCAGCGAACAAAGGGTCGCTGCCCCGCGGGCAGCGCTGCGGGATGAGGCCCCGCGGGGACAGCAGTGGGCGCGGGGCGGGAGCCGCTCCGCAGAGATCCGCGCACGCGAACGGGGCTCGGGGCGTACGACGCCTCACGGCACGGAAAGTTCGTCCCCGGGGTCACTGGGGGACGTCGGAAGCGGCCCCCACTCGCCTCGCTGCAGCGCCCGCGGGACGGGGCTGCGCGGCTCCCGGGGAGCACAGGAGGCGGAAAGGGCGCCGCCGAGCTCGGACCTTGGACGCCGAGCGGGTCCGAAGCCGAGGCGGCGCGGGAGGAACGGGGATCCGCGCCGCACTGGTGCCGCTCCGCCCCCAGCCCCGAGGGCACGGCCGGGTCGAGCGCACCCCGGGCTGTCCCCGGTTCCCGGCATCGCGCGTCGGTGCGTTTGGGAGCGGGGAGACGCGCACCTTCCCTCGTTACTGTCTGCGGAACGGATCGGTGACCCCGGCGGATCGACTGTCTCGCGTTCTCCAGGGACAAATTAATAGAGACCTATCACTTAATTAACAGCCCCTCGCTCACGGCATATTAAACCCGCGTCCCGCACACGCCGGGGTTGAGGAGGCGCGGGGAAGGCACGGGGTCGGGGACGCGCTCCACTCCGCTCCCCGCACGCGACGTCCGGCCGGGCCTTACCCGCGGCCCGGGGCTGAGCTCCCGCGGCGACGCGGAGCGCTCCTCTCACCCCCGTACCAAAGCCACACTCAGCGCGCTGATCACCACCGCAATCCATTAAAAAACGAACGATTTCAGCCGACAGCGCTGCTCCTGCGGCACGGCTCAGCCCTCGGCCGCACGCCGGGCCCGCACGTCTGTGCGCGACTCTCGTTCCGCAGCTCCCGCCGGGCACAGGCGGACCCAGAGCCCGGAGCCGCTCCGAGCTGCGGCCCCGCTACGCTCCCCGAGCCCGCGGGCACGGCGTCGGGCCGTGCAGAGCCCGGGTCCCGTTCAGGCCGCGCAACGCCGCCGATTCCAACATTTCCGCCTCGTCCCGCCGCCGCCGGCATCGGTCCGGTGCGGGGAGGCCCGAGCCACAGCGGGACAAAGCGGTGCGGGCAGCGGCACTGCCCGGAGCTCCGCCGCGGCCCTCCCGGAGGCGTTTCTCCGCACCTGCGGCCGCAGAGTGCGTTCGCGCCCGGCGTGAGCTCCGCAACCCGTGGGCACGGAGCGGGGCCCGGGCTGCCCCGCACTGCCGGGCACGGGCGCGGGGCCCGTCCCGTCCCGCCGCGGCTCCGCTCACCTGCCAGCCGCAGAGCAGACATCCGCTGGAACTCGGGCTCCTGGAGCCACTTCCACATCCTGCGGAAGGTCTCCCGGCCGGACTTGAGCTTGCTCCAGGGCTTGGGGTTCCTCAGCAGGTCCGAGAGGGTCCCCTGGGAGCGGCACAGCACCCGCTGGGCGAAGATGGCCTGGGGGATGCTGTACCGCTTGAGCTCGGTGGTGATCCTCTGAGCGACTTCTTTGGTATTGATTTCTTCCATTTGCCCTGAATTGCTCCCGCCGCCCGCCTGCGAGCCCGCCACCGCGGGGTTCTGCTCCCGGCCGGGGCCCAGCAGCTGCCCGTGGCCCTGCGCGCCCAGGTGGCCGTGCGGGGGGTGCGGGATGCCGCCCAGGGGCACCATGCCTGCGGGCGGGGCGCTCAGGTGCTGCTCGCCGTGCCGGCCCAGCATGGCGGGGTGCGGCGCCTCGAAGCCGGTGGGCGTCAGCATCTTGTCGGCGGGCATGGCGGCGCCGGGGTGCGCGTAGTGCGGCAGCGCCTGCTGCGAGCCGTGCACCGAGCCCAGCCCCGAGCCCGACAGCGGCGACAGGCTCTGCCCCATGCCGGCCACGTCCTTGTGGTACGGCGCGTAGAGGTTGTTCATGGGCGCCAGGCCCCGCTCGTCCCGCATGAGCGTGAAGCTGCCGCTGACGTTGCCCGGGATGCGCTGGTGCGGGTGGTGGTGGTGGTGGTGGTGGTGGTGCGGGAACTTGTCCGACACCGTGGAGATGGGCGGCAGCGGCTGCAGCGGGGTCAGCGTGGTGTAGGTGCCGCTCATGCCCATGCCGGGGGGCGTCTCGCAGCCCATGCTCATGGCGGGGTGCAGCGGCCCCCCCAGCCCGTGCTCGGCGGCGCGGTGGTGGTGGTGGAAGTCGCCGCCGTCCAGCAGCGCCATGCCCGCGGGCCGCGCGGGGCCGCCCAGGTGCCCGCGGGGCGGCACGGCGGCGGCGCGGGGGTGCGCGGGGCCGCCCAGCAGCTCGGCGCCCGGCTCATGGCTCACCGCGTGCAGGTCGCCCATGCTCTCCATCGCCAGCTGCGCGTTCATCGCGGGCCGCGCACATCCGTGTGGTGCGGCGGGCGCGGGCCGGCTCCTCCCGCGGGACGCGGCGGCTCTGGAGGGGTCTCGGTGCCGTCGCCGCTCGGTTGGTGGCGCTCGGGTTTGATTTTTTTTTTTTTTTTGGTGGTTTACTGAGTTTTTCTTTTTTTTTTTTTTTTTTTTGCGGGACGACGCCGGCTCGGTCCTAGGGCCCCCGCTCCCTCAGGCCAGGCTCCGCAGCCGCGGCGGCCGTCCGCCCGCGCCCCTCGCCATCTCTAGCCATGGCTCTCTCTGCGCTCCGCCGTTTGGCCGCCGCTCCGCTGCTGCAGCGCCGCGGCGCTCCGCGCGGCGCATGCGCGCCCCGCCCCGCCCCGCCCCGCGCCCGCCCGCGCCCCGCCCCCGCGCGCCCCGCCCCGTGATGTCACCGCCCCTATTAAGGGGCCGAACGCCGCGCGCGGAGCTCAGAGCCGCGGTACCGCGCGGCCCCCCCCGGGAGCTCCGTGCTGACGGCCCGGGAGTGGTTCCCGCTCAGCCCCAGATCCCGCCCCGTGTGCCGTGCCCCCGCGCCGCGGCAGCTCATTTCCCTCCCCCGTGGTGGTGACTGCAACCCCCCCTCACCCCCCCCCCGTGCGCTGCGGGGCCGTGCCCGTACCCGGAGAGCAGCTGCCCCAGCGCGGCCGTGCGCCCGCGGTCTTTTTTTTTCCCCCCCGAAATAAAGAAAAGGGGGAGGAGGAGGGAGAGAAAAGCGGCCCCCCCGCCGGCCCCTCGTTAGCGGAGGTGCCTTTATCTCGGCAGAACGGGCAGATGCGCCCATTGTCCGCCCATTAACAATAACGGACCCCGCCGGCGGCGCGGGGCGGGCGCGCCGCGGGAGAGCAGCGGGGCCGCGGCCGGGAGGGTCGGGGCGGAGCCCACGGGTGGGGCCGGGCTCACCACCCCGGCACGGGGCATCCCTGAGCGCAGCTGCGGGGTCCCACCTCTCGGAGCGGCCCCGGACGCGATGCGGGGCACCGTCAGCGCGGTGCGTGGCACGGGGAGCCCCGGGCCACTTCTGCAGAGACCCGACACGGAGCACCGCGCGGGGGCACGGCGCGGAGCGGAGCCCGCGGGGCCTTTCGGCGCATCCCGCGCTCGGGCCCGGGCCCGCGTTGCGTTGCTGTGTCCGCGAGGCGCTGAGCGCGTGTCCCGGGTGGGTGCGGGGACTTGGAGTTCACCGCCGCGCTGCGTGCGGGGCCCTCCGAGCGAACGCCGCTGGGTCTTCATCCCTAAAAAACCGCGGTTCCCTGAAATGAAAACCCCGCGCATCTCCGCGTGCGTTTATGGCAGAACTCAGAGCCGCCGAACCGCGACTCCGCAGCGCCGATCCCAACCGCGGCCCGAACGGCGCTGCCCCATCGCTCACAGCGGGGCACAGCGGCAGAGGGGCACCCGGAGCTGCTCGTGGCCTCGGGAAACGCTCGGCAAAAAAATAAAATGAAATCATCGGAGCGTTTCTGGAGCGAGACGAGCGGCTGCGGTCGCTCCTCGGGCCAACGTGAGGCGTTCCGGATCTGATGGGGACGCCGTCAGCTCCTCGTTAACCGTATCTGCGTACAATTTAAATATTTAAATTTCAATTAATCAAAAGTTCTCCTGTACACGCTGGGCGGGCGGCTGCCAACGCGAACGCGGCCGCGCGCGGAAGTCACCCGCTCGAGTCTGGGGGAAATCACAGCGTCCGAATTTCGAGAAAGGAGCGCAGCCCCCGCACACCCCGTATAGGGACCCCGGCCCGGGGCGGATCTGGGCTCGAGGAACAACGGCCCACGGACCGCGCTCCCTGCCCGACCGCAGATTTTCCGTAACAATTTTTTCCCGTTGCTCCTGAGGGGTCCTGGCAACGGAACGCTCCCCGTGCGGGAAAGCTGCGGCTCCTCGACGGCTCCCACTGCGCGCGCCGGGACGGTCCGGGGCCTGCATCCCGCACACAGCCCGCACAACCCTCACCCTGTGGGGTCGTCGGGGTGGCCCGGTCCCTCCCTCCCCTCCCCGGGCTCAGATCCTCTCGCACCGCCGGCGAAGGGGGAGTGCCGGAGACGCATCATTTCGGTGCTTTAATCAATTACTGCTTTGCAGTCAACTACCATATATTTAACAGAATAATCGTTACCGCCCTTAAGTCTTTATTTGATCAGCAGATACTCAGCGCGGACTTAAAACGCAACTTCGGTTGTTTGAATTGCGCCGCGTGTTGTGCTTTTTAAATCCGCGGTGATGACAGAAGGAACGGCCGCGGCTGCCGCTGACACGAGCACACGCGGGCACCGGGCCCGGCGACGGCGCAGCCCCGACGGGGCGGCCGGGCCCGGGGCGACGAAGGGGCGTCCGGCGGTGGGGTCCCACTGCTGGCGGGACCGGGCGGGTGTGCGGATGACTTCGTCCTTCTCTCATTTTCTTTTTTCTTTTTTCCTTCTTTTCAATTTATTCCCCATTTCATTTTCTTTTCCTTTATCCTCTTTATCCTCTCTTCTTTTTTACTTTTTCCTTCTTTACTTTTACTTTTTCTTTCCTTTCTCTTTTTTCTTTTTCTCTTTTTTTCTTTTTTCTTTTTTTTCTTTTTTTCCATTTTTTCTCTTCTCTTCTTTTTTATTTCTTTCTTACCATTCCTTTCCTTTCCCCCCTTCCCCTCCCTTTACCGTGTGCCGCTGCCCCGTACACGCCGCCACCTCGACGCTTCTCTCCCGGCCCCCCCCCGCGAGGTGACAGCTTGCGGCGGCCGCGGCACCCGGGTCCCCTCGCACGGGGACAGTGTCAAAGGTGACGCTCGGAGGCTCCCGAAGCCAACAGCTGCCAGGGGGGGATTAACTTTTCCAGACTTTCCCCTGTTGAGCTTCTTGGAAACTTGCTCGGTGACAAAAACATATACATCTGTCGCGGGGCAGGCAGAGAAAAGAGGGCTTTAGCGGCTGGGGCACGCGGGGGGGGTGGGGTGTGGGGGGGAGGCGGCATTAAGGGGGCCGCAGGGCCGGGGGATGGCCGCCCTGCCCTCAGGGAAGCGCAGGGCCGGGGCGTGGGTCCGGGCCCACTCAGCTCTCGTCCGCAGCCACGCTCTCGGCCCCGACGGGGAGAACGGCGCTCGGCGGCTCGGCCCGGCCCGCGGTCCCCAAGGCTCTGCCCGAGGGCGACCCGGGCACAAGGCAGGGCTCGTCCCACCTCCCGCCAGGCTGCCCCCGCCCGCCCCAGGGCTCCTAGCTGCCGTCGGGCCGGGAAAGGCCACTCCCGCCGCCGGGCGCGCCGTGCACGAAACGAAGTGTTCTGGGCGCGGGGCCGGCCCGGGATGGGTGTGGGACCCAGCTGGGTGTGAGCCCCCCCGGCCGGGTGTGAGCCCCGGGCCCGGGGACCCGCAACGGGCGATGGGGGACACCGGGAGGGGCTGCGGGAGCTGCCCGGCCCCACCGCCCCGAGCCGTCTCCGCGCCGCGCCCCGCGCCGACCGCAGTGCTGGTAATGAAGGGACTTAGGGAAGCTCTGCAAAACACCGTAAATAATTTAGCGGTGTATTTCAGGAAAAAAATAAAATAGCTTTCTTAAATCATCTCCTCAATATAACTTGCAGCCTTACAGTATGGCCCTGGTAAGTCTGAATTTTTAAAGTAGCAATATTCAAAGAGACAGAGATGTCTGTATTAATTATTTATCCGCCGGTGCCTTCCTTCGTTTCTAACTTATTATTAATTAGGCGCCTCCAGTCTTTCGCAGAGAGCTCCGCAGAGCCAGTTGCAGCTTTAAATATGAATTAAAAGCAAATCCGAGCTACTGTAATGCGAAAATTATTCCGTGTCTTCCATGGCAGAGATGAATAGCTGCGCGGATCAATACTGTGAAGCTATGCTCCCAACGACAGCGTTATTGATAGCTGATATTAATGATGTTAATGATGGAAAAAGGAAAACAAGAGCCCGACCGACTTATAAACTTTTTGTCTGCTAAAACCCCGCAACCGGGCGGACGGGAGCATGAATTAGGGGGGCTGCAGCTAAGAAGAGCGTTATTTACGAAACCGGATAAACGAGCGCTGCCAGCTCGCCGCGTTTAACCCCGCGCTCCCGGCCGCCCGGAGACGCGCGCGGGTCCTCGCGGGGGCCCCGACGGCCGCCGCTCCGCAGCCCCGCGCAGAGCCTCTCGCTCCCGCGGACCCCGGCCCGGGGCAGAGCCGAGGGGTCACCGGGAGCGGCCCGAGCCCTCACTCCGCTGCGCGGCCTCGCCGGGCCGCGGACACGCGAGGCCGCCCGCCCCGTCCCGTCCTATCCCGTCGCGCTCCGCCCCGCGTGCGCCCCCGGGCTGCGGTTGTCCCGGCTCTGCCCCGCGGCCCGAGCCGCTCCCGTGGAGCCGTGATCCCACCGCGCCGGGCCGGGGCCGGAACGCGTCCTTCTGCCCGCGGCCGTGTGCGTTCGAACACACGAGCGTACCCCGACTGCGCTACGACGGGGATCAACAGCGCTCGTGCGAGCACTGCTGCTCGGCTTTATTACTCAGGGACCGACGCTCCCAGCCACGGTCGCCCAAGGCCGATCCCCCCGCTCTGAGCCAGGGCCGTAGCCCGGCCCGGGGTGTGGGGGGGCAGGGGGTGCTCCTCGGCACGGCGGCTGCGGGCGCAGGGCGGAGGTGCAGCCGCGGTGCGCGGAGAGACCTCGTAGGCAGCACTACTTATCGCTCTAAAAATCTGCTGCCTGTAAGCAGGGCTTTATTATTTTTATTTTTATTTTTTTCTAATTTGAAAATATATTTGTAATTACGATTTTTAAAACCAGCTTCCTCCGGGAGAAAGTCGCACTTGTTTCCAAAACCAATTCACAGCAGATAGTGCAGATATCACTTAATTCCTACAGAAATCAATGTGAAAATTAGATTTATTGGCTCCTTACATTGTTAAAAATGACAAAGTGCTGCCTTTTATTTTCATAAAAACACAGAAGACGAAAATCATTTAATAAAGAATCCGCCCGGTTTAATTTCGCCGTCGGCCTCCCGCACCGAACCCAGCCGCACGGCCGCCCCTCCCAGCGTCCCCTCCGCGAGAGCAGCGGCACCGCGCTCAGCGAGAGCTGCGGGGCTTCGGTGGGGGAACCCCGCCGGCAGCTGGCAGGGGACGGGCACGGAACGGCACCGCTGCTCCCCGTCGCCTGGACCCCTCCGATCGTGCAGCGGCCTCGTTAACTCGAAGGGCTCGTTTGTTGCTACTTGCTTCCCTCTCCTTTTCTTTTCTTTTTTTCTTTTCCCTTTTCTTTTTTAAAATTAAACCAAATGTTTTTGTTGCTACCGTCATTATTATTATTATTATTTTGGGTTTAATTTAACGTACTGAAACAAAATAAAATGCAAACCGAAAGAGAGAAAGAGAAGCGAGGGGAGCCCGGCTCTGTAACGCGGGAGCAGCCGGCCCCAGGCTCGCGGCGGCCCAGGCGGTGCCGGGCCGGCAGCTTCGTTCCCGCTCTTCGCTTCGTTTCGCTGCGAGGGAACGAACGCAGCGGCCCCAGCCCGGCCCCAAAGGTTCCGCTCCCGCACCCGTGTGCGCCCCGTCGGGCCCCGTCGGGTGGGGCGGCCCCGGCTCCGGCCCTGGGCGAGCTGCCCCAGGGGCACTGCCCCGCACCACCGGGATTTGGGATCCACGCCCCGACCGGGAGGGAGAGCGTCGATAAAATTGTGCGTATCAAATGAGCAATCATTTGTTGTGGTTACACGTTGGGTAATGAAAGATGTTAGCAGGATCAATAAAAATGAAAACACTTTTACTTACATCTTGAATTACTGTTTTAAGGGGTGAGCTGTGGTGATGAAACAAACCAGAGAAAGATCTACAACCAGCGAACGGCTTCGAATGAAACCAAAATGAACGCGCGGCGCCGTGCGCGCCCCATCCCTGCCCCGGGGCTCCGCACACACGTGGGGCCGAGCGAGGCTGGGAGGGAGAGAGTGGGCTGGGATGGGGCTGGGATGGGGATGACATAGGGATGGGATGGGGCTGGGGACGGGGCTGGGCCGCGCAGCGCGGGGCGGCTCGACCGCTGGGGCTGTTGGTGCTGGAGAGCAGAGCTCTGCCCTTCGGGGTGCCTAGAGGTCACCGAGCGGGTCTTAGCCCAGGGCAAGTGGGAATTTCATGGAGACGGAGGGCCAGGCGGCTCCGCAGCGTCCTAAACGCTTTCTCTCGGCCGCCGCTAAATAATAGGATCTCTGTTCGTTCCCCGGGCGGCGGCCCGGCGGGCACAGCTCCCGCAGCGGTGCCACCGCCCGCTGCACCGCGCGGACCTGCGGAGGAACCGCCCGCGATCGATGGGAGCGGGGGCGATCGGCGATATTCGCGTTACCGCCGTCTGCCCGACCTAAAACAAAAGCGTGCCCCGTACTGCACGCGAACCACCGGCATCGAATTCGGGGCCACCCGCGCGGAATTCGGCCCGAGCCGCGGGCGGAGCTCCGTGTCCCGCCGGGGTCCCCGCTCCACGGCCACAGCCCCGCGGGAGGCGGCGGGGCCGAGGGGCGGTGGGGCTGCGGGGACCCCCGGGCCGCGCTGTGCGGAGCCGCCGGGCGGGGCCCCTCATGGCGCAGTTCGCTCCGCGGGCGCGGAGAGGCCGCACCGCCGCACGGGGCCCTCCGCTGCCGCTCCCCCCGGGGCCGCCGCCGCCCCTCCGCCCTCCGTTGCGCGCCCGCGGCCCCTGCGCGCCCCGCCCCGCCCCGCCCCGGCCCCGTGGCCCGGGGCACGCTTACCCCGCGTCCTCCGCACGCCGCCGGGACGGGCATCCGCTGCGGGCGCCTCCTGGCCTGGCCCCCTAAGGAGGAGAGAATCAAAATCAAACTCTATCTGCATAATTGCAAAGGAGAACGAAAAGAAGAAAAAGAAGAAGAAAAAAAGGCGAGCACCGTGGCCGCCGCGCCAGTCCCGTTCAAAAATAAAGCACCGAACCCTCGCAAGGTGTAGGAGACATCTTTTATTGGACCAACTTAATGCAAGAATTTACAGCCAGAATTACACGTTCCTCATCAGCCTTGGGCTGCGCGTCCCCGGCTCCGCAGGAGCTGCTTTTGGCGGAGGCGGCGGTGGGAGAGGACGGAGCCTCTCACCCCCAGAGAGCCTCAGTTTGTGGCTTGGGCAAAAGCAAAAACAGGAAAAAAAAAACCAAAAAACACCAAAAAAAAAAAAAGGCAGCCAAAAATCTCCGCAGCGCCCCATTCTGCTCCGTCCTTAAGTCCAGTGCAGGGTCAGTGCTCTCCCTTCCATCCCCAGCCATAAACAAACAGCTTCCAGCTGCATCTCCTAACGGGTAAAAGGAGCAAAAAGAGAAACCATAATCAAGGGCTTATTTTTTCCTCTCCTTCTGCGCGTCGGACAGCGCATTTTGGTCAGTGTAGCCCTGCATTTAGGGATGCTACTTGCATTTGAATAGCTGCTGCCTGGTTATGGATCGGGAGGCTACAGAGGAATCAGTATGCAAATTGTTTCGGTTACAATCGAAGGGTTCGATCTGGAGAAGGTGCCTGAGCGGAAGTCGCTGTCAGGCAGCGCTGCATTAGGGCTGCCATCGCCGGGCCTGCTCGCCCCTTCCCTCGCCCTTTTTCTTTTTAATGCTTGTGTACAGGTTTCCGCGGCGGTAATTAACACACACACACACAAATCAGGGGCTGCTGCGCGGCACGTCGGTGCCTTGTGCCGGCTGCGGGCTGGGGAAGGGGGAGCGCGGGGATACATCGCCGGCTTGTTATTATGCAGCGAGGGCGAGGCGATCAGCGAAATAAAACATTTATAAACGGTTCCGCGCTTACAGTAGGAGAGGTGGGCTGCCCGGGGGGGGGGGGGACGTGGGTGCTGATCACACAGCGCAGGCTGCCAATCGATAACCCCTTCCTTGTAATCCCGGTAATTGTGGGAATCACGGCTCGCCGTTAAAGGGACAGCGGGCTGCAGCGGGGCCCGGCTTTGTGTGCTCGAAGCGGGCGGGAGGACGGGGCCGGGCCGTGCCCCGTGTGCCGCGGCTGCAGCAAGGCGCTCCGGACCCGCTGCGGTTCCGTGCTCTGCTGCCCTGCCCGGGAGGCACGCGGAGCCTGGCGGGCTCATCGGGCCTCAGCCAGCTCCGAGCCTCCCTTCCCTGCTCCGCCAGCCCTGGCGGCCCCGCGCCGTGACTTCCGCGGCGTTTCGCTGCTGGCGGACACGGGAAGGGCCGGCTTCGCTGCCCCGGGCCCCGTCCCTTAACGGGCAGCGGGGCCGGCTCCTGCCCTCTCGCCGCCGCTGACCATCTGTCATTCAATTAGGGCCGGGAGGCAGCTGAGGGGCTGGGGAGCGGGGCTGGGGGTCAGCGACCCTGCTCACAACGGCCTGCTGCCTCGCAGACGTGAAGAAGTTCAAATGTTAAATGCTCTCCGGCCCCGGCTCATCCAGGGCAGTCGCCTTTGGAGGCGACGGAGGGGTGAAGGGCATCAGTCATTAGCACTTAGATTTCAGCTCCGAGGCTGACCCTGCCTTCTGTTGGGGGATTTTGGCCTGAAAAGCCTTAACCCTTCCTAGGAAGTCCGCACGCAGCAGCACCCCGGGGCGAGCAGCTCCAGGTTGCTCCCACTGCCCTCGGCATCCTCGGGCCTGGGGCGGCCCCCGGGGTGGTGGGGTCCCCATAGCTCTACCCCCACATCCTCATCCCCAGCCGTATAGCAGCAGGCACATCCCAGTGCCGGGGGAGCCACACCCCAGCCTCTGCCCGCTCACAGCTGTGGTCCTGCGGGGCTCCGTGCCACCCTCCCCTGCCACTGCTGGAGCAGAGCAAATTGATTAATTGAGCTTTCACTATGCTAATTTGGACACTATAAATATTTAACTACCTGCCCTAGCAGCCAGCCAGAGAGGGCTCCTCTCTGCTTTACATGCCACTTAATCTAAAGTAAATGTTTGCCCCAGAAGTGGCCGGGGCAATCTTAGCATCCCCTTCCATGCCTTGTCCTCTCCCGGGGGAGCCCGGGGGATCCAAAAGAGGGGGGTCGTTGCATCAGGCTACTTCCTGAGAGCCTCCCTGATGCCTCCTCGCCTTCGCTGTGCAGAGAGGCCAAATGGAGGCAGAGATGCATCCCAGAGGACACAAACACTCTATACTCTGAGCCTCCAGGCTGCTTGGCCGCCAGCAGCAGTTCTCACCTCTGTTTGGTAAGGGAGAGGTTCCTGACTTGGGATCCAGGCCAGGAGGAAGGAGCATTCCGCTCCTTTCCAGGGGCATTGGCTGCTGCCTTCCTTCACACTGCAGGGCTACGGGGAGCTGTGGGCTGGCTGGAGGTGCCATGCCCCTGCAGCAGTGCCAGTAGCCCAGTCCCACAGCAGCTGTACCTTGAGTGAGCCTGCAGTGAGTGACACTGCATCAGGGTTGCATTTAGTGAGAGAACCCCACAGCCTTTGTTTTGGGGACAGATGGCACAGCTCTCACACAGCAGCACCTGATACACTCTGTTGTTTGCTTAGCTTGCTGTCCCCTGCTGAAGAGGAGGGGGTTTCTCCATCGGCGTGGTGGCACACTACTGGTATTTGCCTGCAATTACAGAGCTTTGCTGTCTCTAAAGGGCTCCAGCAGATATTGGATTGCCTTGCCCATAACAGGTTTACAAGCAATTCACCTTAGAAGGCTGTAGCAGCAAAATAAAGTGTTACTTGTGCAGTGGTCCTGAGCTTCAACCAGCACAGGAAGGGTCAGCCAGGCAGTTTTACAGCATTGGTATGGCAGCTGTGCCACTCACCTGAAGAAGCAGGCCTTTTTATTATGAGCTCTGATAATTTGCTAATGAGAAGCTCGTGGTGCCTGTTATTTATTTTGTCTCTTGCGTATGCCTTGGCAGTAACTGTGGGTGCTACTACATGAGCACGGGCTTGATTTTGATTCCCTATGTTAAAACGTGGATGCAAGAGATCTCATCGTGGATGATACCACCAATTGGAAGGCCCAGCTGCCCTCCTGTATCCATCCCATAGATATAGAAACACAGGTGCATTCTGTGCTTGCTCCCTGCTTTGCCTAGCAGAGATGTGGCAGGCTGGTGAGTCTGCAGGGGAGGGAGGAGACAGCAGGAGGGACTGAGTGCTACACAGGAGGTGTGTGGCAGCAGTTACTTTGCTATAGGGTCAGATATTGGATTATCAGCAAAAGTTAATCTCAGTCACATGATAGATCTTACATTTGCTGTCATAAAATCTATCATTATTCAATAGGCATGGAAATCAAATTCTTCTGTGGACTATGAAGCAGGAATCTTTTAAAAAATTCTGTTTGCTGTGACAGACAACATATTGATCCTCAGTTTTGAGGCCTTGCAGACAATCCAGAGATGTTTGTGAGCATAAGCAAGCTTGGCTGTGTTCTCTGCCCAAAACCAAAAGCCCCTCTGAGTGTCTGCACACGCCAATTCCCAGGCAGGCAGCTAGTCTTCTCTTTGCTTTAAATACAGCAGCTGTGTTACAGACAAATAATGAGGAAACTACGTAGTGTCGGCCTGCCTGCAGTGACGCTGCTGTCTGCAGGTGACAAAGCCCTCCTTGTGCCACAGCAGCGTGGTGTGAGCCATTGGGAAGAGCTCTGCAGGGGAGGACCTACAGGCTGCAGGTGCACTGCAAATGGCTCCACCTGCCCTGGAGGAGGTGTGCAGCCATTTCAGGAGGACTGCAGTCCAGCACTTACAGACTTGTTTGTACCAGCCTCCTTTTTTGTTTGTACCTGCCTCCTTGGAGGCAGCTCAGGGGCTGCCGCGGTCCTGCAGTGCCCACGCTGAGCTCTGGCACTGAGTGCTGGTGCCCTCCAGTTTTACAGTTAATGTGGCCTCTAATCCACGCATATTTTAAAGTGTGGCGGTCCCATAAATCCTTCCACATCTGGGTCCGCTTGCAATGATTGGTGTCAGGAGTTTACGGAGGAGCTCGCCTAAGATCTAGTGCCCAGAATTGATAGCAGCTGCGATTCCAGGGAGGAGGATAAGCTGAATCCTGATTCGATTCTCAGGTGTTTTCAATTGTATTGCCAGCAAAAAAATTATTGTTGTTAAGTGATTCTTCTAGTCTGCTTGTGCCTTTTGAAGTTGCCTTTATTTCTTTGAGCTCAGATTCCTTGAGATCCTATTGCTGCTCTGTCCCCAAGCCCGCATGTATCTAATAAAGCTGACAGCTTCCCAGCAGATGTCTCCATTTTCTCCATTTTATCCTTTATTGAGGAGTCAGACTTCACTGAAGAGCATCTTAGTGTGTGGGGCCAACACAGCTCTTCAGAGTGCTACTGGAGGCCAAACTTATCTCTGGTGGCTGTGGACAAGCAAGTGGGCATTGCCCACTGCAGCCTGCTCGCCCTTCATTTTCTCTTCTCCCACTTGCCCTTGGACTTGTCCTCGGCTCCCATCTGACTGCAGATGCTGGGCTGCTACTTTGGGATGCCTCATCCATCCCACCTCACTGCGAGCACTGCCCAGCACTGCAATCTCCGCTCCTCATTTGGGTCTGTGCTGGGACTGCAGAAAACACTGCAAAGTGGAGCTTTGAGGAATGGGCTCCACGCACTATGTATGATGTTCCAGGCCACAGGAAGGTTTCCTCCACTCCTCTGCCAAGTCCCCATGGGCCCTGGCCAGGCTCCCTTGGCTGCCCTTGTTTGCTTTAAAGTGCCCACATCTGAATGCCTTGTGAGTGGGAGAAAAGAACATGGAGGTGATGGGCAGCATCTGTAATAGGAAATTGCTGTCTGCGGATGTGTGTGTGAAGGAAAGCCTGTGTCAGACAATGGTATCAAGGGATAAATTCCACAAGTGAGTGAATCCATCTGAGTGTAAGACACAGGTTGAGCATTTCCCTAGAACGAGGTGAACAGCTCCAAGGCCATTGCTCTATGAACAACAAGGATTCCTTAGCGTTGCCCATGCTTACTCAGTAGGAGAGAAGGCAACAGGCAGACAAACAGATGTTTGGCTCCTCTTGGTCCAGGTTTTGAACTCTGCTGCCTTTGCAATTAGGTGGAGCTATGCAGGGAGTCTTGCTTGAATAAGGAATAGCAGATATCTTGGTGGTGTTCTTCAGAAGGAGCAATGTGAGAACGTCCACGCGGGAACACCTCCTGGAAAATGCAACATTCCTTCTTGCCTTGCCCTGCAGGTCCACGGGGTGCTGTGGGAGATGCTGCAGCTCCTTTAGAGCAAAGTAGTCCCTGTGTATACTGCAGAAAGCAGCCCACTACTGCCTCCAAGCACAGGAATTCCTCCTGCCTCTGCTTAAGAAAGGGAAATCTGACCTCTTCTTCTAATCTTCCCCCATACACCTGGTGTTGCAGGGACCAGTGACAACCTGGCCCTGATAAAGACTTCAAGACCGGACCTATTATCTATATCCTAGAAACACTCCAATCATGTGGGAATAGTTAAAGGTAAGAGAATACCTAACAGGTCATCTGTCTTTCAGCTGCAGGCAGCAGGAGGTGGAAGCAGGCCGACACAGCTGGGTGCTGCCATCCTGCTGGTGCATGCCATGCCAGTGGGCAGAGCCGTGCTGGGCTCAGCGCTGCCTGTGCCGTTCCCTCTCAAGTTCTTTGTCCACATGGGTTTGTCCTCCAGCTTTGGGAGCCCAGGCAAAGCGCTGCAGCTGCTTCCTGAGTGATGGGGACCCATGATCAGGGCTGGCTGTCCTGCAGGCGTGCAGAACAACATATACTTTCCTCAATATGCCCTGTGCTGAACTGGCTGGCTGTGCTGCAGGGCCAAGCTGGGGGTGTGCTGAGGGAGCATCGAGCAAGTCCCAGCTTCACCTGCTTCCCATCCCAGGGGCAATCAGCCATCTGCAGCTCTGCTGCCTGGGATGCACAGGAAGGGGAGAGTTCATTAGCAATTTATACGTTTGGTTTGCCTCCTAAAATGGATCCTTCCAGCAGTAGGGATGTGTCAATTCCCTGTTGAGATGCTCCTGCTCTCACTGTAGTGGCTCCAAGGCAATCACTCGGCTCCAGCTGCAGTTGCCACGTATGTAAATGCTGTAAATAAGCCTCAGGGGCAGGGTCATCTAAGCATTTTGTTAGGTTCTGCCCTGTCGGCCTTATTTCACAGATTCAGACAGAATATTAATGTGTTTGCATATGTAAATGTGTTAAAGTGAGCATCAGCTGAGGGAATGCATTAAACCCTGTGGTCCTGCCGAGTTGATTTAATCTGACAGCGCTTCCATTAAAAAAATAAAAAGCATCAGTTTTCCCTTTTGACTTGATGTACAGTAATTAGCTTGTTAGAGCAGGAAACACCTCCTTTCATAATTGATTTTGCACCCCTTTTACTTGGGTATCTCTGACAAGCTGTTTCTTGTTCCCCAAGGACACCATCAGTACTTCCCATGCGTTTGGAATTTCATGAATGTGAATAATGAATATGATTTATCCCTCCCACGCTCCCACGCAGGGGTAATGCATGTGGCCAATTTGCAGGCCGGACCCTGCACCGTGCAGCTCAGAGTGGAGGTGTGAGCACAGTGCTGTGCCGTGCCCACAGTTCGGGCACCGCTCGGCAGCGATGCTCTGGCTGTAGCTGGGAATGGGTTGCAGTGCATGTTTGTCCACCAAAGAGAAAAAAACAAGAGGGAGGTTTTCTGAATGGCCCTGTGTGTCCATGTTCGTATGCCAAATCCATAGCTTATTACGGCTGGCACAGTGCCTTAGTGGGCTAATGTGTTAATAATGTGTAATGTTTCTCTTAGGCAATGGCACTGCTCTTCATTAGTGCTCT
Source organism: Cyrtonyx montezumae (assembly GCF_038088225.1). Lineage (NCBI taxonomy): Eukaryota > Metazoa > Chordata > Aves > Galliformes > Odontophoridae > Cyrtonyx > Cyrtonyx montezumae. The sequence continues at coordinate 24,721,440 of NW_027071903.1, read as the reverse complement.
CCAGCCCTGTCGCAGTTGCTTAGCTCCACGCTTTGTTTCTGACGTCCGAGTGAGGGTATTTGAAATCAGGATTTCAGATCTGCTAATACATGTCACACACTCTTTAAAAATGGATTTTAAAAGGGCCTCAATAATTTTATGGCTACTAATAACATTTGTAGCTATGTGAGCTAAGCTAATGATAAGAGTAATCAAATTTCATGTTTCACGGCATAAAACGAGCAACTGCAGGGGTCAGGGAGGCTGCCTGGCTGCCCTCCTCCCCTGGGAGCTGCCTTCCCAGTGCCACAGCAGCTGAGTGGGCTTGGGATGTGTGGCCATACAGTGCTGTGGGACAGCCCAGGGCCTTATTTCTATGTATGGGAATTCCAGCTTGGGTCAGCACACAGAGCTGAACCATGTGCTTCCTTCACCCTGATTACTCCCAGCCCTGGCACTGGGTACATGGGACAGGTTTGCCCCATGTTTGGATCTGTTTCTTTGCACACACAAGCCCCATGTTTCTGAGCAGCCCTAGAATGACACCATACCTTCTGCTGAACTGCTTTATCACAAAATCATAGAACCATTTGAGAGGACCTGTAAAGGCCATCTATCCCAACTCCCTGCATAGAAAAGGGACACCCACAGCTCCATCAGTGCTCACAGCCCCTCCAGCCTGAGCTTGAATGTCTTCAAGGATGGTCACCCACCACCTCTCTGGGCAACCTGTGCCAGTGCCTCACTGCCCTTATTGTGAAATATTTCTTCTGTATATTCAATCTAAATCTTCCCCTTAGGATTTCCACCAGTGTTGTGCCTGCAGCTGCACTCAGGCAAGGCAACAGCAGCTGAACTCAGGGCTCTTTCTGCTTGGGATTCTCAGGGCTGTGCTTTGGCATACAGTGCCTCAAGCGTTTTCTGGCACCCATATTTTCAGTGCAATGTGTTTTCCAAAGCCTTTTAGTGCACTGCATCGGTGATGTACTGATGAGTCCAAAAGGATTCACTTAATAAAATGCCTAATAAACCATAAAGAAGATGCCCTGAGTAAAAACCTAACAGCATCCATTGAAAACTTTGTATTTTTTAAAGAGGGAAATAGCCATGCTTTGTTTAAAGGATTCTTCTCTAGAAAATACCTAATTTTCTGGATGAACGGTGGGGCCAAGCTGTGCCTGGAGAAAGTGCCCTATGCCACTGCCCTTCTCCTCACTGCTGGGCTGTGGGGGGGTGTGTGCTCCTGGTGGACGCGGAGCTGTGCCCATCTGGGGGCATCAAGGATCCTGGCAGGAGGGCTGAGCTAAACACCCCTTAATTGAGGCCTTCAGAGCGGTAAGTACAACACCACACCACCCTGTGTAGGGGATTTGGTGTATCTCCACCATCAAGGCTACATTTGTCTGTAGGATTAATCACTTTTTGATCTGGAGGGTTTAAGACAGACAGCTTACTAGCAGTGTGCCGCCCGGCTCTCCCAGGCTGGCAATTAGCTGCCTTTGCTCGTATTGTTCTGTTTATTGTGCCCTTCTCCATCCCTTTTTTTTTTTTTTTTTCTTTCTGACCAGCATGTTAATACACTAAGTCATTTTTAATCAATTTTAACTGTGCTTTTAGGAGACTTTTAGCAGAGGATTTTTAGGAAAAGCTTTATATTGAACGCAGAAAATGAATGGGCAGAGGAGGTCTGTAGATGCTGCTTTAAAGAATTCTGTCGAGAAACTCTAAGAGGTCATTTTGCTGTATTTTAGTGCTCTATCTCTGGACTGGCTGAGGTTTTCCTGCTTGCCAGAAGGCCTCCAGCACCCTGAATGATGCCCGTTGCCACTTAATTGCAATGCAAATGAGCTTCTTTGGGACAGTGTTTTACCTCAGGTGCAAGAAGAGCTGTCCATGGCCCTTCGAGGCTGAGAACATTTCCTGGCAGGCTGTCCCTCCTGCTTCACACAGCTCCAGGGACAGGAAGCTCATGCCATGCCCCACAGGCCGCATTTGCTCCATCACCACAAGCTGGTGCAGAAGGACCACGTCTCTGCCCTCTTTCCCTATGCGCCGTTTGAACACACGGGACAGGCAAGGAGCTGGCCCTAGGGCCTCCAAATCCCGACTGAGGCAGTGTCTGGGGTCTGTCCCTGTGCTATGACACGTGGGATCACACACCTGTGGGAGCAGGAGCTGCTGGCATCAAACACTGCTTGGCTGAACTCTGTATCACTTGGCCACCTGCTTGTGGTCTGGAACTGCCCAAAGGTACCTGGCTGCTGCCTCGGGGCTCAGCTTTCCTGTTTTCAGGCATGACTGTCCTGGGTGACCTCAGCCAAGCAAGCTCACTGCTCTGCTCTGTGACTTGTACTCACAGTGCCGACCTCCTCCATGCAGCACTTTGCTGCACCCCAAGGATGAGCACACCTGCAGAATGAGCACTGCTATGCAGAACAGCAGTTGGCTGCTGTAGGTATAGTGTGCAGAGCCAAAGCTTATTAAAGTAGGTGGGAGAGCTGAACTGACTACAGCCGGTTTGGGATCAGATGCTAACAACTATAAATTCCTGTTTGCTGTTGGACATCCTGGTGTGGACTTGTAGGCACACTCTGAGCTGGAAGCAGTGCAGGCCGCTCTTCTCTGCTGCAGGCAGTCCATCTTCTTTTTTTCTTGTCTCTTCTTTTAATAAATGTAACCTTCTCTCCTATGGCTTAGGCATTGTGTTGAACCACACCGACAAATGTTCTCAGGTTTTTAAAATATTCGCTATTAAAGAGATCAGGCCAGATGTGTTCTGCTGCCTTCATCACTCTAGGTTGTGTACTCTATGTTGAAATGATTATTGTCATCACCCGGTGAAAGGCAGCTGATGAAAGACTCTCTCTCCCTCTGATGAGCTATCCATCTGCCCATGCCTGGTGCAGAGTGCACAGGTTTTGTTTTTGAGTGATATATTGCTGTGTCAAAGTGGCTTATGTGCTGCTTAAACTTGCGCTGGTGAATGATAGAGAGTATGTATTAAACAACCTCATTGCGGCTGCAGCTGTATTTCTCTCCTCCAGCTCTGGGAGCACGGCACAGCCCTGCGCGGCCCAACAACAGCACTCTTTGTGCCAGGGCTAAAGCAGTCCTGCCAGGCCTGGGCATGGTGCTGCCTGACAGCTGGTGCTCAGAGGGTGGAAGTAAGCCCACCTGGGCTAGAAGTACGTTGGCTGTTGGTCTAACTCATGAAGGAGTGTCTTGGAGCCAAGCCGGTCACAGTACTGGTGTTTGGACTTCCCCCAGTTTTCAGCTGCAGCACACGCACACGACCCAGCAGCATTAGGCTCAGGAAAGATTCTCCAGATATGTCTGGTGAGTGTTTGTTCTGCAGCACTCCCACCTCAGCCCCCTTTACTCTGCTTTTTCTCTGTTTTTTTTTAATCATTTGCAAAGCTCATCTCCTACAGCTGTGAATTCCCTCACAGAGCCCCTCATGCCAACAGGACCTTTCCAACCAATGGAGAGTAATTAAAAACCCCGCACAGACATTTTTGCTCTGTAGCAACACAATCAAATACTTAACCAAAAATAATGTAATGAAAAGCTTGGGTCACAAAATGGAGTGCTGCAGCCTGGAAAATCAGTGTTCTGACCTTCTGCATTCCCTCTATTAGTGAAGCGCTGTGCAGTGAGCAAACCCTATTTCTTACAACAAAGAAATTTAGCAATCTGTGAGGCTGTGTCACCTTGCTGGCAGAAACACCGAGCAGCAACAGCGCTGAAAGTCAACACTAATAGCTGACACCAAATTAAACTGCCAGAGTTTGTGTGATGCAGCTCTGTCACCCTCCGACAAGTTTGACATGAGTGCAGAGGCTTCTACTGGAAGCTCATCGGTGGAGCATGAGGCATCATCTTTGTGTATCTGTCTGCTTTTGCCAGCAACAGGTGGGGCTCTGCTGCTGGGGCCACAGGTTGCCTCACCTCTATGCACAGCACACTGTGTGCCTTAGTGCCTGCAGTGCCTCTGCTCCGGCGTCTACTTTAACATACGGTGTAACACACCATCCTTATAAGGTAGTATGCATCGGAATGTATTTATCCGAAGGTGAGCTGAACAGGAATACCATCATGATGCCCTGCAGGAAGAGCCCGTTATCTCCAAATCCTCTGCTTTTACACCATCAGCACAGAAATACTGCGCAGTGCACAGTGCTCAGCTGACCCTCTGCACCGCCAGAATGATCTCTGCAAAATGATGATAGATTTCCACCTCTGGGAGGGGACTGAGCCCCATGCCAGGTCTGAGGGTGGGGGGAGTGTCAGACTGAGCCAGGCAACATATTTTTCCTATAATGTGTTCATGTGTGTGTTGTAGTAACACTTTCTGACAGCAGGAAAAAATGCTTGCTGAATTTTTACGTTTGCTCTTAAAAATTCTGAACAAGAAAACTTTGCCAAAGAACAACAACAGAAAACAACACAACTGAAAGCTTTAAAACTCTTTCCCAGCAACAGCGGTTGCGGGCTCCTTCAGTGCTCATTTCCCCAGCTGCTGCCAATGCACTGTGTGTTCTGTGTACCTGGTGCAGAGGTGCCCTGTGGAGCTTTTTCTGCAGTGACCCGATGGGGAGAAACACAAAGCCTGCACCAACAGGAGCCATCCATCAATGCATCTGCCTTTGGCTTCTGTGCCACGCCTTGTGCCCTCCCGCAGGCAGCAGGGACAGTTTCTGAGCTGCAGAGGGGACCATCCCACCTTGGCGTGATCAGCTGTTTTCGAAGCAATGACCAGCAGGTCTTCTAGGTACATCTGTTGGCACTTGTGGTCAGGTGAGGCTTTAAGTTGGATGAGTTAAAGTGGATCTTGAAGCGTGTTGGCCCATAACACACTGCCCCACTGGATCTGACCCTGATGCACCAAATTCCACCCAGTGTCCAGCTGGGAACTGCAGGGCTGTGCACACGGGGGATGAGGGCTCCCCAGCCGTGCCCAAGAAATATTCGAAGTTACTGAAATAAGTTCTCCACATTGTCAGATCCCGGAGCACCCTCTTCTGGCTTTTCCTTGGCTGTGGCCGCCTCTCCCGTGAGCCCACCTACCAGCTCTGGTGCCTCTGGCTCTCTCTGCCTGCAGCCTCACGCTGAGCTCGGGATCCAGCCACAATTCCTGCCCACACCGAGTCCCTTCACAATTAACCTTTACGTGCAACCTTTTTTGAGCGAAATCCCATTTCTTATTTTTCAGTGGGTGATCATGGAAAAAAGAAACCTGACTTTGCACATGTTACATGGCCTTGGCCATGGCTCTCCAGAGGCAGCACCGAGGCCGCTGGTGTGGGTGCAGTGAGCAGCGGGATGGCTGAGCAAGGGGACGCAGCAGCCCCGGGCACAGCAGGCAGGGCCCCGCACTGACCCTGCCCCGTGGTGCCCCATGGGGTTACGGGTGGGTTTGGGAGCTGCTCCTCTCTTCTTGGTGCCCTCACCACAAACCTGGAGCCATAATTCACGGTGTGGGTGGGCTAAACTCCCGCTAAGAGCTAATTAACCGCTGGGATTAATATTTCTGTTTTAGGGTCCACAAATGTCATTATACCATTATAAAATAAACTCCTGAAAAATAATTCATTTTAAAAATAATACATCGCTTTCCTTTTATCCAGCAGGTTAAAGTACTTTGTTCCTCGGTACCAGCTTTAAATTTTTCATGTCAGGGTGAAAAGCAATTTTTTAATTATAATTTTAATGCATCCGACCATATTTCGTAGTGATACATTTTGAACCCAACTTGTAAAGGTGTCAGAAGGAAATACGGCTGTTCCATAGAAGTACCTGGGCCATAAGAACATGGTTGAAATAACATAGTGCTTTTAAAAGTGCCAATTATTTATTTTAACTGTGATATTACGTCTGTCATTAGCGCTGCATGAAATATTCGATGCATTATTAGGAAGGGCCCAAATTCAACTGTTTCAAAGGTGACACAATTGGCATGAAGGCGAGGAACTGGGTCACGGCTCCTCCTTTTGCAGGTCTGGTGGCAAAGCTGGCCCTAAATCCACTTCAGCCAGCTTCCCTCGCTCTCCCCTACGGCTGACAGGGCCGTGCCACCCCCAGGACCATGGCACGCTGCTCCTCTTCAGACAAACATCTCTTCCCCATTTATGATGGACCAAAGGTTGAAGATAGCTGCTCCAGCACTTCCACGGCTCCACTGAAATTGTATGCCCTGGAATTGCTGTCAAGTTTAATGTTCTCATTTTATGTAACGAAAAGGCAATTGTTCCAGCTCTGTGGCTGAATGGACTCATGCTGAAAAAGATTGAAAATTTTAGGTGGAATTTTCTCCAGTTTTAGAAACTGCTCAGACCTTCAGCCAGTGGTGCTACATTGGATTTAAAGCAGAGATAAGAGGTATTTACTTGGAAAACTGAGCACCAAACATACCTGGAGAATTCTTTCTGAACTTAATACCAACACATTTGAGAGGGGAAACCATCAGAATATTTACCCTTTTGTGCAGCTTCATCGACCTTTTCTTACAGCCTCTTGTTATCTTTTCCCTTTACAGGTTTTGGTATAGATCCTTGGTTATAAGTCTACAGTTCTCTGACATGTTACTGCTTTGTAGAAAGGAAGGTCTTTCTGTTTTACACCTTTTAAATACAAAACCTCAAAATGATTGCCCCTTCAGTAGTATTTTTACATAAGCTCGGTCCAGCACACAGACCTTGCCTTGACTTTGATGGGTACAAAAACGCCGGGCGAACTTTAAGGAGAAAACGTTATTAAGCATTGAAGGTGACAGTTTGATGTTCACAGCACCTTCAGATCTGACGGGTTGGGGATAACCTAAATGCCAAGCACATGTCCCTGGAGGCTGAGGCTTGTGGGCAGCGGTTTGAGAGGACCTGGCCAGTGGGAAGCACTGCTCCTTCCCCAGAGGGCACCACAACAAATGGAACAGATAAAGGGACAGATGTTTTAGTGGAGTCTGTTGTAACAGGACAAGGGGAAATGGTTTCAAACTAAAAGAGAGGAGATTTAGATGGGATATAAGGAAAAAGTTTTACAATAATGGTGGTGAGGCACTGGCACAGGTTACCCATAGAAGTGGTGGGTGCTACTTCCCCAGAGGCACCCAAAGCCAGGCTGGAGGGGCTCTGAGCTCCTGATGGAGCTGTAGGTGTCCCTGTTCAGTGCAGGGGAGATGGGCTAGATGGCCTTTAAGCATTCCTTCTAACTCAAACCATTCTATACTTCTATGATTCTATACTCACACTCGATAAGAAGCATGTCAGTCTGTGGCACTCCTCCTGTTCTCCTTTAGCTGTCAATTTACCTTACGTTTTTCAGCAGACTGTTAGTGGCCATATTTCCAAGTGGTCCCATGCTGCTGATCATTGCTGCCATACTTAGGACATGTCTGAAATTTCCTTATTTGAATTATGACTTGCAACAGCTGTATTAAAATCCTGTATTTCACCTCCGCTTTCCACAATCAATATTTTTAACAGGGATAAAGCTATGGAGGGATGATAGAAAATTATTTACTAATTCCTCCCAGCACAGCTTTTCCCAGCTCTCCCTTTCTGTACCCCCACTCCTGCACGCTGGTGCACACCCAAGGATCACAAGGAGCTACCCACGCTGGCAGCCAGGCAGGGCCAGGGCTCGCCCAGCAGCAGTGCCACCTCCTCTGCCATGCGTTGCATGTTGGGCTTCCTGTGAGCACACAGCACATAGACCTACCTGCCCTTTCCTGATGCTCTGGGAAGGCTTTTAAGACCAGATTCGTCTCCTGTAAGCTCTGCCATGTCAATGGAGTGATGGCATTGCATGGTAGCCACAGCCCTCGCTTGTTAGCTTTTATAACTGAATATACAACCCTTCCAATTTCACTAATGGAAACCTCCATTTCCACATTGGCGAGGGGTTGATTTACTCCAATAAATACTGACCCACTGTGACGAAGCATTCTTATTATCAGAATGTATTGGTATAGCACAGACCTATCGAAAGGTGTTCAGCTCCATGTTGTATAAACATTTTACAGTGAAATATTTTGGACTTTCACTGACATGCTTCTGAAAATATTTGCACTGGCAAGGAAGCTGGGAGCTCACTGGGTTATCTCTGACGTGGCAAGGGCTGGGAGGACGACTGGAGATTCACTGAAGCCTGGGCTGTTATCAGTTGTTTTGCATGTACGAGCCCAAGCACAGGTCAGGATTTTGTTTGCAGTGGGGACCCACTTTCAAAATTTGCCCTATGCATCATCCTTCATTCCAATGATAAATAATGAGTCACCGGAACTTAAAATGCTCTCTGCAGTTTCTGCAGAGAGGTTCTTTCATTTTCTTTCCAGAAGTTTCAATATTTGAGCTTTGCTTCCCCCGGGGGCTGGGCGGTGGGGCAAAATACATGTCTTTTTCTCAGTGAGCAGCCAAGCTGCCTTCCCTGCCCCAAACTGGGACACATGCATGGGAATCTCCAGCCTGGGTGAGGCACTGCTGAGAACCTCATGCTCTGTATTTCCTGCTATGCAAGTCCAATAAATACCTGGGGAGGAAGAGCCTATTTTTAACTGCTGCAATGGGCGAATGGGAGCTGCTCATTGGCGAGGCAATTCTCCAGTCCCAGCAGAAGCGGTATCATCGCAGCTGTCAGCAGCAGGGATGGATGGTGCCTCCGGTGGCTCTGCCGCAAACCTCGCCGTGGAATTTCCTCCACAATGGCACAGGAGCGTGCAGCATCCCCAAACTTTTCCAAACTTGTTGTGTTTATCTTGATTAATAAGCGCAAGTATTCACAAAGCTGAGACCTGCCATTAAGGAGGTGATAAGCCATAATTTGTAATAAAAGAGCTACCTTTTCCAATTGTCTTCAGCTGAAGCGGGGAGTCTCCATGATGATTTATTGCCTTACTGCCAGGCTCTTGATAAGTGGACACCAAATGGCTCCTCATTACTCAAAAGCTCCTCTGATTTCTTCAACCGAAGTCCTTCCCAAGCTCCACTTAGTCCACTTTCCTACCAAAGAAAATGAATCAAGAATCTTCTCTCAGTAGCCTATAAAGTATTTTAGCATAAAAAATATCATAAATGAGAAAGCAGAAAATCTTGTTTGCTAAAGGGCTGCTGGATGAACTGCCTCTTGCCCTTTTGATAGCATCTTTGAAATGGAAATGGCCAGCTGCCTGACCTTCTGTTCAATGACCCTTTTTGTACAAAGTCAAATTGCAGTGGCTTCACAGCAGCAATTCACCTATGGACATAAACTAGATTTCAGGGGGGTAAGGAAGAGGAGACTTCTATTTCCAGTTTCTTTAGAATATTTTTTCCTCGGTAGTATTTCCTATCTACACATCAGGAATTAAGTTTATAAAATAAATTGCTGCTCATGAAAGGAATTCAGAATCTTACTCCAGAAGCTTACATCTCTAGACTATTTTACATTATGGATGCAACAAGCCTTCTTTAAAAATCATTAATCAAAAAGATTTAGTATGTGAACAGCACCACATGCAATTTTGAAAAAAATTCTATAATCAGTTATTGGATTGTGGCATTAATTATTTAACTCATTTTATTAGAACTCTAGGAAAGATATAATTCTGAGCAGGATGAAAGATAAGCAAAAATGAAAGGAGACAAGAAATACCATATTTCTAAATACATTGAGATGTAGATGCCCAAGTTTAGCAGTCAGCTGCCCACGTGAGATGTCCAAGTAGCGCAAAACTCCTTTCTCCCATCCAATCTGTGCCCTTGCAGCTTAGTTTATCCTGCGATACAATTGCTTTTTAAAAGCAGTCATTCTTTGTTAAATGCATTTGCCAAATCCGAGCCCAGCCTTCCAGCTGGGAGAAATCACTCGTGCTCAATTATACCAGCTGAGAATCGGTCCGAGGAGGTTTCCCAAATGTGCACGGAAACACTGTGCTGGCGGGCGCCTGTTGGCAGGACCAGGGCCGGCGAGAGCTGCGCTGGGCTTCCCGCTGAGAGCCCAGCCCTGCCGTGTGGCTCAGCCTTTATCCTCCGGCTCCACCTCTGCCTCTCTGCCAACTGCCAAACATCATCCATCCAAGGAGAAGGGAGGGGGGATGTGTGTTCCAAGCAGTGCATTTAGCAGTATTTAACTTGTCCAGAATCATGGCTGGATGTAGGCATAAGGCATCGCTCAGAGCAGTCAAAAATAGGAGAGGCTTAAGGTACCTGTACTTTGTGGTTGGGGAGTGGTCCTGGTTGCTGTTTTGTAGCTAACAGCTGGTATGTTAAAGCTAAAATCTGAGTGTCAATTAATTCTGTATCAGATCAGCTGAGAAAGACAACAGTGTGCAAGCATATGGTCATTGCAGGAGTAAGGCTGCTGAAAGCAGAGGGTGTTTGATGGTTTCAGCCTGTCGCTCTTCACTTCTGATATTGTAAATGAGGCTAAAACAGTTTAATTTGTGTAACGGGTGGTCAGGAGGGTTTAACCGAAGGGGGAGGGATGGCAGCATAGGGAGGTCCTCCCGCGGTTGCTCCATGTGCAGTGGCTTTGCCCGGTGGCAATCTGCCCAGTCTTGTAGCACAGGAAAACAGTTCATAATTACCTCATAATTCAATCCCAAGCCTTGTTTCCTATCAATCCCCCATGAAAGCAGCATTCTGCTGGCGGCCCCATGCATCACAGGGAGATCCCAACCCGCTGCCCACCCCATGCCCCTTCTGCTGACATAGGCCTGGCCAACAGTGTCTTGATGTATTCTTCTAGATCCCCTCATTCAAAGGAGCATCTGTGCACATGCTCAAGTTTTAGGCACATGCTGTTGTCCATTCTCACACAACAACACTCTCAGATCAAGTGGAAGCTCCATCTGATTTTGACCGTGTGCTCCATCCAGGGCTTTGTAATTAAAGAGGACACATGCAAGTCATCGTCTGCTGATTATGCTTGGGTAAGTGTCTGAAATGCTACTGGCAGAGGAGGAAGTGCCTTTTCAAGTCCCACATGTGAAGGGCTCTATAACAGCCAAGAAGTATTTCACAGATGTTTAGAGGAAATAAAAATCCCTCTCCAAGCTGAGAACAAGGATGAAATATTTAGACCAAAGGTTAGTGTCCTCCCATATAGATATAAACCTCCCGGGTCACTGGCTGTTAAGACAGAAATGTTCCCTCTGCAGCACAGCCCTGGGAAGACGCAGCGAAGGAAGGTGGAACACAGAGGGAGCAGTGCCTGGAGAGCAGAGCCAGGGACAAACATCTATAGGAACTGCTGGAGAGGAAGAGGGACAAGTTTCCTCTATCTGCAGCTTGCGTATCCCATCACCTCCATGCATTCCCAGGGACATGCCCAGCACATGCAATGCCCAGCACCCTATAATGCCCGTCACCTCATAACGACCCCATAACGAGTCACCTACTTCCTAAAGGCCTGCAGAGCCGGGTGCTTGCTGCCGTTCCTGCACAGCAGCGGTGTGGGATTAAGGCCTGGCACGGACACGGCTCACACCTCTCCGGACATTGTCTGCAAGTTCAGGGCTCCCAGGCTAGTAAACAAACACTCAAATTAAATATGTTTATCTCCAAAAAGGGTGTAATTATGGAATACCAGATTAATTTAATTGTTTCACTTAAAAGAACAACCTGAGTCCTGCAGAGCAGCTTAACCAAGTTAATGAGCACAACAGCGAGCCTGAGCTGAGGGGAAGGAAAAAGTGGTTCAGAAAGCAGTGTGAGCACATGCAAATAAAGCACCTGCCAGGTTTTGTGCAGTGCCCTTATAATCTCTGCCTGTGCTCAGAGGGATTCTGAGTTGCACAGTTGCGTATGCACCCTTATTTTCTGACAAACTCTGGTTTGTTTATTTCTAGTGACAGCAGTATCATGCAGACCATGGTGTACAGATTGAGGATGTGCTCCTCTATTTTTTCTGCTCGCTGCTATTATTTCTGGGCTGTGAATATCTTAAAGCATGTGCCAATTCTTTGCCTCCAAAAATCAATGGAAGTTTGGCCATTCACTATAACAGTGCTGGATCATCTTGGAAGGTCCGTGCCCCCCACCCCCTTTTTAAATATGTGGACGTTTTGTAGGATAATGGTCCTGGAGTGTATTGATTGGGCTCAGAGAGGCTGTGCATCACCCTCACTGGAAAATGTGAAACCCAGAGTGAGCTGAGCACAGGGACGTGGCCAACGTGGGGGTTTGGGGTTGGGGGCTGTGCCGTGTGGGGGGTGCACAGAGGTGTTGTGATAGCACCTGAGTGCTTGGCATGATCATGCCGTGTGGGCAGTACTGCTGAGTATTGTGGGGACCGGGGTGAGTGTGGAGAGTCCTGAGGCTGTGCAGAAGGATGTGCACCCCAAGGAGGTGCTGATGAACCTGTCTGCCATATACTCCACTCCCAGCACCTCTTCACCCCGGGTATCCGTGGCCGTGGTTTGCCGCAAAGCACTTTCAGATCAGAAACACTGTTCTGGAAAAAAATCTTTTGGCAACAGCGGTGACAATGTGAGCCCACATCAGCGCAGCCTCTTATTGACCGGCAGGGGTTCGGACCAGGCCCTCCCCCGCGGTCATTTCCAGAGGCAATTACCCTGATGGCTGCTGCCTCGCCTTCTGTCACGCCGGGCGATTGCTCTGGGGCTGGCGGGGCTGCTGCGCTCTCCTGGAAGCCATTTCCCTTCACTGAACTTTGATTGCGAGGAGCAGGCTATTGTCCTGGCAGGGACACCCTGCACGCGTCCCCATCGGCTCTTTTGGCGCTCGGAACTGACGCAGCCACACTTGTCTCCCCAGGGCTGCGTGCGACGGTGGTGTCACCTCCGGGAATATGCTGCGCAAACATCACGTTGTCCCCTGCTGCTGTGACTTAAGTCTGCTATAAAATCATACTTCGGCAAAAATCAGAGGAGCTTTACCATTTTTTTCTTTTTGTCTTTTAACCTGGCTTCACCCCACTTAAAATGATGTTTTAGGCCCAGTGTTAATGAAAAGTGAATGTCGTAAAAGCAGAGAACATGGGTGTCAGCCCGTGCAATAAAGGTAATGTAAAAATCATAGAAAGTTGACGCGTGGCATGTCCTGCCCCTGTTACACACGCTGCACATGCCTGATATTCAGCACACCCTCTTATCAGGTTTAATTATATTAGCGCCCACTGCTCATCTATATCCTGTTTAAAAGCAGCGAGGCAATCATTGGGTAGAGGCATCGCAAGGCAGAGCAGGGAAGGGAGCTCAGCTCCTCTCTCGTGGCTTGATTTGACACGCCAGCATAAGCACGCATAGACAGTTCTTAATTGTTTTGTTTCAGGTAGCAACCAGATAAAAAGCCAAACGTGAAATAATTTGATGGCATTTTTTTCCGTAAAGAGGGAAGCTGAACTACTTATGGCTACAAAGAGAGAGCAGATTGTATGAAAGGACTGTGAATCTAGCTCTCTTTGTTGTGTTTGCAGGGATTTTCAGGGTGATTTAGTGTGGATTGATTTGCAGTTTATTCTGCAGCCATTGTTTGTAATGTGCTTTGCAAGCTCATGTACTCTGAACCTTAATTGTTCTAAATTAAACTATGGGGACCAGACAGAACACATTTCAATCAGAATTACAAAATATTGCACCAAATTCCTTTGGGATACATAATCTTTCGCTATGTCTGTAGTGCTTGTATATGCGAAGGAGGAGTGAGAAAGCATATTTAAGAAGACATCTTACTATAATTTAATTTACCCTTTTCCGTTGGTAAACCAAACAAGGACAGGGATATCAGCAGAAATAAGTGATCAAAGTAGTTTGACGCTGTCTCATGGTGGTATTTTTCTCACCCTGCTTAAGAAACAGCTTGTGCATGACTCTCTGTCCAGGGCACACCAGGTAGGGAAGTGCTGCCAGCAGTGAGAGCCTGGGTACGGGCTGGGATCGCTGTGATTTGGCAGGGCATGGAAAGCAATAAGAGCTCACTTGGGTTAGCATGGGAGAAAGGAACAATATAACTTGCATCGATTTGAGCAATTCTAGGGGAACAAAGCTCAGACATCAGTAGGGTTGGAGTTCTTTTAAGCCAATATGCCTTTAGTGAAAGAGCACTGTAATATTTGCTCAAAAAATACCTTTGTGTATCCTGGCTAGGTCTGACCTGGCTCCCGCGATGTTGTCAGTCAACAAAAATTCCTTTCTTAAAAAAAGAAATTAAAATGTTTCCCCAGCTGAAGTTTATCTGAAGAACAATGGAGAGACTTTTCTGATAAAGAAGCAAAATGTAAAGATACCATTTGAGGAAAACTCCTGGGGAGGATGAAGGTGAGAATGCCAGAGGGGCGGCAAAAGCAGGGGGGTCATTGGGGAAGAGCAGCCAATGCCAGGGTAGTACCCACGACCTCAGGGAAATGAGTTCCTAGGACAGTTGTACCATGAAGAATCTGTATCTGACACGTGATAAGCACTTCTGCTTGTGGTACCAAAGCCCCAGAAGTTTCCTATTTGATTCAGCACTAGACTGGGTTAAAATGATAAAACCCTACTCCAACAGGGCAGGGGGCAGCTGCTGCAGAGCCTCAAGGGCAGCTCTGCACCCCATTCCTGCCACAGGACCATCATGGCTTGAGGCAGTTTTCTGTTGAACCATTAAAATGGCTCAGCATGGGAACTCCTAGTAGTGGGAGCACTCAGCAGCCCAGGGCAGAGGAGGGGGCTGTCTGCCCACATGCGTCCCCAGGAAGACCAGTAGCAGAAGGAGGGCTCTCCCCATCCAATGGAGCTGATAGCATAAGTGCTCTCTGGATGGAAGCTGGTAGTGGGGAGCCTGGGGATGGGAGGAAGGAGATGTGATGAAGGACAGAGGCTGCTCGCATAGTGGGTCCTTGGAGGGCACCACCATTTGGGGTAGAAATTTAAGTCCTCTTCACAGCTCGCAAATATCAGTGCCTCTTCTTGTCACTTCCAGTCTACAGAAATACGAATCAACTGAACAGCAGCTCGACAAGCTCCAGAAAGTCACAAGTGATTTGTCAGAGCTTTTTTGCTGGGAGGTCACTGTGAACGAGAGTGTATTTAGGCACTGTATGTGTCCCTATTTATCGACTGCACCTGTGCTTCCATGCCGAGCCTGAAACAAACCCGCTCATACTCAATTTAGCATAGCAGTCTGAATTAGTTAATTTTAGTCAGTCAGTGATTGTTATTGCTAAGATCCACCACTGGTCTGCATTGCACAGGCATTAAAATTAGTGTGAAGATTGACAGCCTTTTTCCGGAAAGAATAAAAGTATATTCATCATGAATGTGCAGATAAACAGAAAGGTCAAGACTCAAAACCCAGCAGTCACCTATATAGTCTCCAAACAGTAGACTGTCTCATAAGGTCACAACTCATTTAAGCCCAATGCTTCCTATGAATGCTCTGGCAGATGTACATAAGTGAATGGCTTATTTATCATCAAAGCCTGAGCTCAGATATAACTTTATTGAAAACACTAAGTTTTCTCTCTTGTGTTTTAATTTAGACAGTCAAATTAAATTCAGTCGTATTAGAAAAATAGGTTCAAATGTTCAAACTGAGGTAATGATGACTGAACATACCGTTCTCAGTGCCTGCAATGTCCTGACTGCCTATTTATGTCTGTGGTTTCCAATCTCTTTAATGTTTATACACCTAAAATCTTCTGCTGGAGGTAGGGACTTTTATACTCTGAGTGCAAGCCAATTGACAATAGGTTTGCTATTCCGGTTTATCTTTTATAGTGCCCTCATTCATAGTCCTTGCACCACAGGTAAAAAAAAAAAAAAAAACAAAACAGTGACGGAGGTACTTACATAGCCCTCATTCCCATGGTACCTGAATACCTCAGTCACCATGTTATTTTTATTGCAGCAACGTGAATTAGAAGAGCACTACTCATTCCACCTAACACAAGAGCAAGGGCACTGAGGGTAAGATTTTAAAATCAAACAAATAGAAATTAAACACAAGCTGCCCAAATCCATCCATATGAACGTACCTGATGTAAAAAACAAAACAAAACAAAAAAAACCACCCAGCAACTCTTGTTTGCACTACCTATAGACTGACCAGGATTCTCCACTATTTATCCTTTCTACCAAGGATGCAGTCTACTGAATCCTCACGCACAGTGCTCATAATCATTTGTTCAATATTGAGATTTGGCTTCTCAACTTTTCCCGTGCAAGTGAAGGCAGGTGCAAGGTATGAGCCACTGGGGCAGGAATGAGGTCTGAGCAGTCAGTTATAGCAATAACAACCCTTGGCACACCTAGACAGTTTATGTCTGGTGCTTAAAATATTTTGTTTTGGCAGTTAGCTATTTAAATCTTTGCTTGCTACTGCACATTTATCTGATTAGTCTTTATGAGATCTGTATTGCATCGGTGCTCCAGAGCATAGATGCATAGATGCACTTCTGTTACAACTGGCTCATTTAGAGGGAGGCAGAAACAGGGCCTTCTGCCCTGTGAAGGACCCGCTGTGTGCCCTGCTGTTAACCAAATGAGAAAGTGATTTGGAGACTTAAAAGACAGGAGCTCAGTGAGTGCAACACAACATGAGAAAACACAGCGCTACACCACTGACAGCCTTGGCACAAAGGAAAAGGCCTGGTAGGCATGGATCCAGATTTGCCCAGAATAAATTCTGCTGAAAACCTGTTTCAAAAGGTTGTGTTCAGAGTGCCAGTCCCACCTGCACTACAAGATGCACAGGACAGTGCAGGAGTAAATACGGTAGATGCTGATGGCAGAGCAGCTCCCTTTTCTCTCCTCTAGTGTTACCATTAAAACAGAAAGAGAAAAATATTTTTGGGAGAAGAACTCGCAGCTACAGTTTCTGAGTGAAGCTTATTATTTGTACAGCAAAAATCAAAACAACCTATTATTTGTCACTGCAGAGAGAGGAAGAAATACGATTCCTGTCTCTGGCTCTGTAATGTCCTCTTCTTCAGCCGTGCATTTTGTCCAGTTGTGTCTTATCACGTTAGCAAGAGGAGGGTTTCTGCTCCTTTCTTCCCCCCCCCCATCCCATCTTTCTTTCATTCTCTCTCATTTTTTTTAATACCTCACTGTTCTTGACCTGACCTCTTGCTCGTGTAACATCTCAGTTTTTAAATGGTCATTCACTATCACCATTTCTTTTGGGAAACACGTTTCTAAGCTTAAGCATACAAGATTATAGCAGATTTCTTAGCTTACTGTGTAGCGTGTTTCCCATGTGATAGCTTCTCCTCAGGAAAGCTATTCTTTCATGCAGCCATAGCACCAGCATTGATCAGTGGAAAAGTTCAAGGCAGCAACTCATCAAGCACAGCTTCAATACTAGATTCCAGACAAGGTCTGCAATAAATAAGACCAGTAACAAAGCATCATATTTCCTCCTTACACAGAAAACCAACAGTGACACAGTTCTAAATTTCAGAATATAAGGACAATTTCTCCTCTGCTTTGGAGCCAAATGAAAGCTGGAAGTATATTCCCTTTTAATATAAACTACCTTTGAGTAATCATGAATTTTTAGGGTTGCCAGCCTTTAAAGTGTGCTAGCATGTCATTTTAAATGCACACATTCTTACCGTATGAGATTTCACAGTGCCTTCACTGAACAGTGCTTTGCTGTCTGAGCACCGTGATGCTACTGAATATGAATGTTTAGAATACATTATTCCAACCCCCGTGTTAGTTACCACTTTTTATAAAATACAATAATAATTCCAAGATTTCAGCATTAGCTAACAAAAAAGAACAACCTAGTGTTGTAAGCAGATAGGAAAAAAATTCCAAATAGCAGTGCGATAAAAAAATATACACCCTATGAGGCCCTCACAGATTATTGCTATTGATTTCTTTCCTGGAGACGTGGAAATGTTACCAGATGGGGTGTTAGGCAGTAAGTGTGTGGGTGCAAACGCAGTTTATTGCTTGCTGTCTAGAAATCACTGAAAACCTTCACAATTCTGTTTGTCTGTGTCACATAAAAAGGTAAATTTTTTGCCCTACGCCAGTCCTTACAAAAAGCTACATGACATGCTATAGCAATGAGCATACAGCAAATTTGTCTCTAAGGAAAAAAAGATCAACAAGAGAATTAAACACGCACAGCCACACGCACATGCTTCCAGGGACCATAAAATGCCTGCCACGTATTTGAGTATTTGCCCGCATCTTGGACATATCCTCGCACTACGTTGATGTAAATTCATCCGAAAGACTAAATTGATTTATTTCATGGTTTTTCTCTTTTGCTTCTGCCTGGAACATTGGGCTCTGTCCTGCATTTTATGCTTATGGAAGTGCTAATAAGATTTGCTGTAGGTTTCTAAAAGTCAGGTACTGGAGCTGGAGTATAATGCACAACTGTGTCTGACCCCCTCGGGGATGCACCCATTAGAAAAAAAAAGGCTGACCTTCTGTCACTTTCTTCCTCCTCCCTTTTAATGATTCCTTCTATATCCTTTTGAGAAGATCTTTACA